>NC_138191.1:34531691-37459191 GCF_964194105.1 Spermophilus citellus
AACTGCTTTATTTTGTCAAGTTTCAAGAAGCTAGCACAAACCGTGTTGGATTTAGAGTTCCAAATACATCTATCAATATAGGAGAAAACAGAGTGAAACCTAAAAATTGAAACTGTTAGTAGAAACGAACGCTTCAACATAGAAGAATGAAATTTGGAGAACCAAGTTGGCTTAGTGTACTGATCATTACCTGTAGGTATCATCCAGTTTTGGTGAAAAAATACTTGTTGAGATTTCTGGAGATTCGTAATTTTAGGAAGCTTGGCAACCCCTTTTCATGAAAGTGTTTCTCGCCAGTCACTGCATAGGGCTACTTCAAGAGGAAAGAACACATAGATATAGAACGTGAAACTACTTTATTTTGTCAAGTTTCAAGAAGCTAGCACAAACCGTGTTGGATTTAGAGTTCCAAATACATTTATCAATATAGGAGAAAACAGAGTGAAACCTAAAAATTTAAACTGTTACTGGAAATGAACGCTTCACCATAGAAGAACGAAATTTGGGGAACCAAGTCGGCTTAGTGTACTGACCATTACCTGAAAGTATCATCCAGTTTGGGTGAAAAAATATTTGCTGAGATTACTGGAGATTCGTAATTTTTGGAAGCTTGGGAACCCCTTTCCATGAAAATGTTTCTCGCCAGTCACTGCGTAGGGATACATCAAGAGGAAACAAGACATAGAGATAGAACGTGAAACTGCTTTATTTTGTCAAGTTTCAAGAAGCTAGCACAAACCGTGTTGGATTTAGATTTCCAAATACATCTATCAATATAGGAGAAAACAGAGTGAAACCTAAAAATTCAAACTGTTACTGGAAATGAACGCTTCAACATAGAAGAACGAAATTTGGGGAACCAAGTCGGCTTAGTGTACTGATCATTACCTGAAAGTATCATCCAGTTTGGGTGAAAAAATATTTGCTGAGATTTCTGGAGATTCGTAATTTTTGGAACCTTGGGAACCCCTTTCCATGAAAGTGTTTCTCGCCAGTCACTGCTTAGGGATACATCAAGAGGAAACAAAACATAGAGATAGAACCTGAAACTACTTTATTGTGTCAAGTTTCAAGAAGCTAGCACAAACCGTGTTGGATTTAGAGTTCCAAATACATCTATCTATATCGGAGAAAACAGAGTGAAACCTAAAAATTGAAACAGTTAGTAGAAACGAACGCTTCAACATAGAAGAATGAAATTTGGGGAACCAAGTTGGCTTATTGTACTGATCATTACCTGAAAGTATCATCCAGTTTGGGTGAAAAAATATTTGCTGAGATTTCTGGAGATTCGTAATTTTTGGAAGCTTGGCAACCCCTTTCCATGAAAGTGTTTCTCGCCAGTCACTTCTTAGGGCTACATCAAGATGAAAAAAAAACATGGAGATAGAATCTGAAACTACTTTATTGTGTCAAGTTTCAAGAAGCTAGCACAAACCGTGTTGGATTTAGAGTTCCAAATCCATCTATCAATATAGGAGAAAACAGAGTGAAACCTAAAAATTCAAACTGTTACTGGAAATGAACGCTTCAACATAGAAGAACGAAATTTGGGGAACCAAGTCGGCTTAGTGTTCTGATCATTTCCTGAAAGTATCATCAAGTTTGGGTGAAAAAATATTTGCTGAGATTTCTGGTGATTCCTAATTTTTGGAAGATTGGCAACCCCTTTCCATGAAAGTGTTTCTCGACAGTCACTGCTTAGGGCTACATCAAGAGGAAACAAAACATAGAGATAGAACGTGAAACTGCTTTATTTTGTCAAGTTTCAAGAAGCTAGCACAAACCGTGTTGGATTTAGAGTTCCAAATACATCTATCAATATAGGAGAAAACAGAGTGAAACCTAAAAATTCAAACTGTTACTGGAAATGAACGCTTCAACATAGAAGAACGAAACTTGGGGAACCAAGTCGGCTTAGTGTACTGATCATTACCTGAAAGTATCATCCAGTTTGGGTGAAAAAATATTTGCTGAGATTTCTGGAGATTCGTAATTTTTGGAAGCTTGGGAACCCCTTTCCATGAAAGTGTTTCTCGCCAGTCACTGCTTAGGGCTACATCAAGAGGAAACAAAACATAGAGATAGAATCTGAAACTCCTTTATTGTGTCAAGTTTCAAGAAGCTAGCACAAACCGTGTTGGATTTAGAGTTCCAAATACATCTATCAATATAGGAGAAAACAGAGTGAAACCTAAAAATTCAAACTGTTAGTAGAAACGAACGCTTCAACATAGAAGAATGAAATTTGGAGATCCAAGTTGGCTTAGTGTACTGATCATTACCTGTAAGTATCATCCAGTTTTGGTGAAAAAATACTTGTTGAGATTTCTGGAGATTCGTAATTTTAGGAAGCTTGGCAACCCCTTTCCATGAAAGTGTTTCTCGCCAGTCACTGCATAGGGCTACTTCAAGAGGAAAGAACACATAGATATAGAACGTGAAACTACTTTATTTTGTCAAGTTTCAAGAAGCTAGCACAAACCGTGTTGGATTTAGAGTTCCAAATACATCTATCTATATAGGAGAAAACAGAGTGAAACCTAAAAATTCAAACTGTTACTGGAAATGAACGCTTCATCATAGAAGAACGAAATTTGGGGAACCAAGTCGGCTTAGTGTACTGAACATTACCTGAAAGTATCATCCAGTTTGGGTGAAAAAATATTTGCTGAGATTTCTGGAGATTCGTAATTTTTGGAAGCTTGGGAACCCTTTTCCATGAAAGCGTTTCTCGCCAGTCACTGCTTAGGGATACATCAAGAGGAAACAAAACATAGAGATAGAACCTGAAACTACTTTATTGTGTCAAGTTTCAAGAAGCTAGCACAAACCGTGTTGGATTTAGAGTTCCAAATACATCTATCAATATAGGAGAAAACAGAGTGAAACCTAAAAATTGAAACTGTTAGTAGAAACGAACGCTTCAACATAGAAGAATGAAATTTGGGGAACCAAGTTGGCTTATTGTACTGATAATTACCTGAAAGTATCATCCAGTTTGGGTGAAAAAATATTTGCTGAGATTTCTGGAGATTCGTAATTTTTGGAAGCTTGGCAACCCCTTTCCATGAAAGTGTTTCTCGCCAGTCACTTCTTAGGGCTACATCAAGATGAAAAAAAACATGGAGATAGAATCTGAAACTACTTTATTTTGTCAAGTTTCAAGAAGCTAGCACAAACCGTGTTGGATTTAGAGTTCCAAATACATCTATCAATATAGGAGAATACAGAGTGAAACCTAAAAATTCAAACTGTTACTGGAAATGAACGCTTCACCATTGAAGAACGAAATTTGGGGAACCAAGTTGGATTAGTGTACTGATCATTACCTGAAAGTATCATCCAGTTTGGGTGAAAAAATATTTGCTGAGATTTCTGGAGATTCATAATTTTTGGAAGCCTGGCAACCCCTTTCCATGAAGGTGTTTCTCGACAGTCACTGCTTAGGGCTACATCAAGAGGAAACAAAACACAGAGATAGAATCTGAAACTCCTTTATTTTGTCAAGTTTCAGGAAGCTAGCACAAACCGTGTTGGATTTAGAGTTCCAAATACATCTATCAATATAGGAGAAAACAGAGTGAAACCTAAAAATTCAAACTGTTAGTAGAAACGAACGCTTCAACATAGAAGAATGAAATTTGGAGAACCAAGTTGGCTTAGTTTACTGATCATTACCTGTAAGTATCATCCAGTTTTGGTGAAAAAATACTTGCTGAGATATCTGGAGATTCGTAATTTTAGGAAGCTTGGCAACCCCTTTCCATGAAAGTGTTTCTCGCCAGTCACTGCATAGGGCTACTTCAAGAGGAAAGAACACATAGAGACAGAACGTGAAACTACTTTATTTTGTCAAGTTTCAAGAAACTAGCACAAACCGTGTTGGATTTAGAGTTCCAAATACATCTATCTATATAGGAGAAAACAGAGTGAAACCTAAAAATTCAAACTGTTACTGGAAATGAACGCTTCAACATAGAAGAACGAAATTTGGGGAACCAAGTGGGCTTATTGTACTGATCATTACCTGAAAGTATCATCCAGTTTGGGTGAAAAAATACTTGCTGAGATTTCTGGAGATTCGTAATTTTTGGAAGCTTGGCAACCCCTTTCCATGAAAGTGTTTCTCGCCAGTCACTGCTTAGGGCTACATCAAGAGGAAACAAAACATAGAGATAGAATCTGAAACTCCTTTATTGTGTCAAGTTTCAAGAAGCTAGCACAAACCGTGTTGGATTTAGAGTTCCAAATACATCTATCAATATAGGAGAAAACAGAGTGAAACCTAAAAATTCAAACTGTTAGTAGAAACGAACGCTTCAACATAGAAGAATGAAATTTGGAGAACCAAGTTGGCTTAGTGTACTGATCATTACCTGTAAGTATCATCCAGTTTTGGTGAAAAAATACTTGTTGAGATTTCTGGAGATTCGTAATTTTAGGAAGCTTGGGAACCCCTTTCCATGAAAGTGTTTCTCGCCAGTCACTGCATAGGGCTACTTCAAGAGGAAAGAACACATAGATATAAAACGTGAAACTACTTTACTTTGTCAAGTTTCAAGAAGCTAGCACAAACCGTGTTGGATTTAGAGTTCCAAATACATCTATCTATATAGGAGAAAACAGAGTGAAACCTAAAAATTCAAACTGTTACTGGAAATGAACGCTTCACCATTGAGGAACGAAATTTGGGGAACCAAGTCGGCTTAGTGTACTAATCATTACCTGAAAGTATCATCCAGTTTGGGTGAAAAAATATTTGCTGAGATTTCTGGAGATTCGTAATTTTTGGAAGCTTGGCAACCCCTTTCCATGAAAGTGTTTCTCGACAGTCACTGCTTAGGGCTACATCAAGAGGAAACAAAATATAGAGATAGAACGTGAAACTGCTTTATTTTGTCAAGTTTCAAGAAGCTAGCACAAACCGTGTTGGATTTAGAGTTCCAAATACATCTATCAATATAGGAGAAAACAGAGTGAAACCTAAAAATTGAAACTGTTAGTAGAAACGAACGCTTCAACATAGAAGAATGAAATTTGGAGAACCAAGTTGGCTTAGTGTACTGATCATTACCTGTAAGTATCATCCAGTTTTGGTGAAAAAATACTTGTTGAGATTTCTGGAGATTCGTAATTTTAGGAAGCTTGGCAACCCCTTTCCATGAAAGTGTTTCTCGCCAGTCACTGCATAGGGCTACTTCAAGAGGAAAGAACACATAGATATAGAACGTGAAACTACTTTATTTTGTCAAGTTTCAAGAAGCTAGCACAAACCGTGTTGGATTTAGAGTTCCAAATACATCTATCTATATAGGAGAAAACAGAGTGAAACCTAAAAATTCAAACTGTTACTGGAAATGAACGCTTCAACATAGAAGAACGAAATTTGGGGAACCAAGTCGGCTTAGTGTACTGATCATTACCTGAAAGTATCATCCAGTTTGGGTGAAAAAATATTTGCTGAGATTTCTGGAGATTCGTAATTTTTGGAAGCTTGGGAACCCCTTTCAATGAAAGTGTTTCTCGCCAGTCACTGCTTAGGGATACATCAAGAGGAAACAAAACATAGAGATAGAACCTGAAACTACTTTATTGTGTCAAGTTTCAAGAAGCTAGCACAAACCGTGTTGGATTTAGAGTTCCAAATACATCTATCAATATAGGAGAAAACAGAGTGAAACCTAAAAATTGAAACTGTTAGTAGAAACGAACGCTTCAACATAGAAGAATGAAATTTGGGGAACCAAGTTGGCTTATTGTACTGATCATTACCTGAAAGTATCATCCAGTTTGGGTGAAAAAATATTTGCTGAGATTTCTGGAGATTCGTAATTTTTGGAAGCTTGGCAACCCCTTTCCATGAAATTGTTTCTCGCCAGTCACTGCTTAGGGCTACATCAAGAGGAAAAAAAACATAGAGGACGAACCTGAAACTTCTTTATTTTGTCAAGTTTCAAGAAGCTAGCACAAACCGTGTTGGATTTAGAGTTCCAAATACATTTATCAATATAGGAGAAAACAGAGTGAAACCTAAAAATTTAAACTGTTACTGGAAATGAACGCTTCACCATAGAAGAACGAAATTTGGGGAACCAAGTCGGCTTAGTGTACTGACCATTACCTGAAAGTATCATCCAGTTTGGGTGAAAAAATATTTGCTGAGATTACTGGAGATTCGTAATTTTTGGAAGCTTGGGAACCCCTTTCCATGAAAATGTTTCTCGCCAGTCACTGCGTAGGGATACATCAAGAGGAAACAAGACATAGAGATAGAACGTGAAACTGCTTTATTTTGTCAAGTTTCAAGAAGCTAGCACAAACCGTGTTGGATTTAATTTTCCAAATACATCTATCAATATAGGAGAAAACAGAGTGAAACCTAAAAATTCAAACTGTTACTGGAAATGAACGCTTCAACATAGAAGAACGAAATTTGGGGAACCAAGTCGGCTTAGTGAACTGATCATTACCTGAAAGTATCATCCAGTTTGGGTGAAAAAATATTTGCTGAGATTTCTGGAGATTCGTAATTTTTGGAACCTTGGGAACCCCTTTCCATGAAAGTGTTTCTCGCCAGTCACTGCTTAGGGATACATCAAGAGGAAACAAAACATAGAGATAGAACCTGAAACTACTTTATTGTGTCAAGTTTCAAGAAGCTAGCACAAACCGTGTTGGATTTAGAGTTCCAAATACATCTATCTATATCGGAGAAAACAGAGTGAAACCTAAAAATTGAAACAGTTAGTAGAAACGAACGCTTCAACATAGAAGAATGAAATTTGGGGAACCAAGTTGGCTTATTGTACTGATCATTACCTGAAAGTATCATCCAGTTTGGGTGAAAAAATATTTGCTGAGATTTCTGGAGATTCGTAATTTTTGGAAGCTTGGCAACCCCTTTCCATGAAAGTGTTTCTCGCCAGTCACTTCTTAGGGCTACATCAAGATGAAAAAAAAACATGGAGATAGAATCTGAAACTACTTTATTGTGTCAAGTTTCAAGAAGCTAGCACAAACCGTGTTGGATTTAGAGTTCCAAATACATCTATCAATATAGGAGAAAACAGAGTGAAACCTAAAAATTCAAACTGTTACTGGAAATGAACGCTTTAACATAGAAGAACGAAATTTGGGGAACCAAGTCGGCTTAGTGTTCTGATCATTTCCTGAAAGTATCATCAAGTTTGGGTGAAAAAATATTTGCTGAGATTTCTGGTGATTCCTAATTTTTGGAAGATTGGCAACCCCTTTCCATGAAAGTGTTTCTCGACAGTCACTGCTTAGGGCTACATCAAGAGGAAACAAAACATAGAGATAGAACGTGAAACTGCTTTATTTTGTCAAGTTTCAAGAAGCTAGCACAAACCGTGTTGGATTTAGAGTTCCAAATACATCTATCAATATAGGAGAAAACAGAGTGAAACCTAAAAATTCAAACTGTTACTGGAAATGAACGCTTCAACATAGAAGAACGAAACTTGGGGAACCAAGTCGGCTTAGTGTACTGATCATTACCTGAAAGTATCATCCAGTTTGGGTGAAAAAATATTTGCTGAGATTTCTGGAGATTCGTAATTTTTGGAAGCTTGGGAACCCCTTTCCATGAAAGTGTTTCTCGCCAGTCACTGCTTAGGGCTACATCAAGAGGAAACAAAACATAGAGATAGAATCTGAAACTCCTTTATTGTGTCAAGTTTCAAGAAGCTAGCACAAACCGTGTTGGATTTAGAGTTCCAAATACATCTATCAATATAGGAGAAAACAGAGTGAAACCTAAAAATTCAAACTGTTAGTAGAAACGAACGCTTCAACATAGAAGAATGAAATTTGGAGAACCAAGTAGGCTTAGTGTACTGATCATTACCTGTAAGTATCATCCAGTTTTGGTGAAAAAATACTTGTTGAGATTTCTGGAGATTCGTAATTTTAGGAAGCTTGGCAACCCCTTTCCATGAAAGTGTTTCTCGCCAGTCACTGCATAGGGCTACTTCAAGAGGAAAGAACACATAGATATAGAACGTGAAACTACTTTATTTTGTCAAGTTTCAAGAAGCTAGCACAAACCGTGTTGGATTTAGAGTTCCAAATACATCTATCTATATAGGAGAAAACAGAGTGAAACCTAAAAATTCAAACTGTTACTGGAAATGAACGCTTCATCATAGAAGAACGAAATTTGGGGAACCAAGTCGGCTTAGTGTACTGAACATTACCTGAAAGTATCATCCAGTTTGGGTGAAAAAATATTTGCTGAGATTTCTGGAGATTCGTAATTTTTGGAAGCTTGGGAACCCTTTTCCATGAAAGCGTTTCTCGCCAGTCACTGCTTAGGGATACATCAAGAGGAAACAAAACATAGAGATAGAACCTGAAACTACTTTATTGTGTCAAGTTTCAAGAAGCTAGCACAAACCGTGTTGGATTTAGAGTTCCAAATACATCTATCAATATAGGAGAAAACAGAGTGAAACCTAAAAATTGAAACTGTTAGTAGAAACGAACGCTTCAACATAGAAGAATGAAATTTGGGGAACCAAGTTGGCTTATTGTACTGATCATTACCTGAAAGTATCATCCAGTTTGGGTGAAAAAATATTTGCTGAGATTTCTGGAGATTCGTAATTTTTGGAAGCTTGGCAACCCCTTTCCATGAAAGTGTTTCTCGCCAGTCACTTCTTAGGGCTACATCAAGATGAAAAAAAACATGGAGATAGAATCTGAAACTACTTTATTTTGTCAAGTTTCAAGAAGCTAGCACAAACCGTGTTGGATTTAGAGTTCCAAATACATCTATCAATATAGGAGAATACAGAGTGAAACCTAAAAATTCAAACTGTTACTGGAAATGAACGCTTCACCATTGAAGAACGAAATTTGGGGAACCAAGTTGGATTAGTGTACTGATCATTACCTGAAAGTATCATCCAGTTTGGGTGAAAAAATATTTGCTGAGATTTCTGGAGATTCATAATTTTTGGAAGCCTGGCAACCCCTTTCCATGAAGGTGTTTCTCGACAGTCACTGCTTAGGGCTACATCAAGAGGAAACAAAACACAGAGATAGAATCTGAAACTCCTTTATTTTGTCAAGTTTCAGGAAGCTAGCACAAACCGTGTTGGATTTAGAGTTCCAAATACATCTATCAATATAGGAGAAAACAGAGTGAAACCTAAAAATTCAAACTGTTAGTAGAAACGAACGCTTCAACATAGAAGAATGAAATTTGGAGAACCAAGTTGGCTTAGTTTACTGATCATTACCTGTAAGTATCATCCAGTTTTGGTGAAAAAATACTTGCTGAGATATCTGGAGATTCGTAATTTTAGGAAGCTTGGCAACCCCTTTCCATGAAAGTGTTTCTCGCCAGTCACTGCATAGGGCTACTTCAAGAGGAAAGAACACATAGAGACAGAACGTGAAACTACTTTATTTTGTCAAGTTTCAAGAAACTAGCACAAACCGTGTTGGATTTAGAGTTCCAAATACATCTATCTATATAGGAGAAAACAGAGTGAAACCTAAAAATTCAAACTGTTACTGGAAATGAACGCTTCAACATAGAAGAACGAAATTTGGGGAACCAAGTGGGCTTATTGTACTGATCATTACCTGAAAGTATCATCCAGTTTGGGTGAAAAAATACTTGCTGAGATTTCTGGAGATTCGTAATTTTTGGAAGCTTGGCAACCCCTTTCCATGAAAGTGTTTCTCGCCAGTCACTGCTTAGGGCTACTTCAAGAGGAAACAACACATAGAGATAGAACGTGAAACTGCTTTATTTTGTCAAGTTTCAAGAAGCTAGCACAAACCGTGTTGGATTTAGAGTTCCAAATACATCTATCAATATAGGAGAAAACAGAGTGAAACCTAAAAATTCAAACTGTTAGTAGAAACGAACGCTTCAATATAGAAGAATGAAATTTGGAGAACCAAGTTGGCTTAGTGTACTGATCATTACCTGTAAGTATCATCCAGTTTTGGTGAAAAAATACTTGCTGAGATATCTGGAGATTCGTAATTTTAGGAAGCTTGGCAACCCCTTTCCATGAAAGTGTTTCTCGGCAGTCACTGCATAGGGCTACTTCAAGAGGAAAGAACACATAGAGACAGAACGTGAAACTACTTTATTTTGTCAAGTTTCAAGAAGCTAGCACAAACCGTGTTGGATTTAGAGTTCCAAATATATCTATCTATATAGGAGAAAACAGAGTGAAACCTAAAAATTCAAACTGTTACTGGAAATGAACGCTTCGACATAGAAGAACGAAATTTGGGGAACCAAGTTGGCTTAGTGTACTGATCATTACCTGAAAGTATCATCCAGTTTGGGTGAAAAAATATTTGCTGTGATTTCTGGAGATTCGTAGTTTTTGGAAGCTTGACAACCCCTTTCTATGAAAGTGTTTCTCGCCAGTCACTGCTTAGGGCTACATCAAGAGGAAACAACACATAGATATAGAACGTGAAACTGCTTTATTTTGTCAAGTTTCAAGAAGCTAGCACAAACCGTGTTGGATTTACAGTTCCAAATCCGTCTATCAATATAGGAGAAAACAGAGTGAAACCTAAAAATTCAAACTGTTACTGGAAATGAACGCTTTAACATAGAAGAACGAAATTTGGGGAACCAAGTCGGCTTAGTGTTCTGATCATTTCCTGAAAGTATCATCAAGTTTGGGTGAAAAAATATTTGCTGAGATTTCTGGAGATTCGAAATTTTAGGAAGCTTGGCAACCCCTTTCCATGAAAGTGTTTCTCGCCAGTCACTGCTTAGGGCTACTTCAAGAGGAAACAACACATAGAGATAGAACGTGAAACTGCTTTATTTTGTCAAGTTTCAAGAAGCTAGCACAAACCGTGTTGGATTTAGAGTTCCAAATACATCTATCAATATAGGAGAAAACAGAGTGAAACCTAAAAATTCAAACTGTTACTGGAAATGAACGCTTCACCATTGAGGAACGAAATTTGGGGAACCAAGTCGGCTTAGTGTACTGATCATTACCTGAAAGTATCATCCAGTTTGGGTGAAAAAATATTTGCTGAGATTTCTGGAGATTCGTAATTTTTGGAAGCTTGGCAACCCCTTTCCATGAAAGTGTTTCTCGACAGTCACTGCTTAGGGCTACATCAAGAGGAAACAAAACATAGAGATAGAACGTGAAACTGCTTTATTTTGTCAAGTTTCAAGAAGCTAGCACAAACCGTGTTGGATTTAGAGTTCCAAATACATCTATCAATATAGGAGAAAACAGAGTGAAACCTAAAAATTCAAACTGTTAGTAGAAACGAACGCTTCAACATAGAAGAATGAAATTTGGAGAACCAAGTTGGCTTAGTGTACTGATCATTACCTGTAAGTATCATCCAGTTTTGGTGAAAAAATACTTGTTGAGATTTCTGGAGATTCGTAATTTTAGGAAGCTTGGCAACCCCTTTCCATGAAAGTGTTTCTCGCCAGTCACTGCATAGGGCTACTTCAAGAGGAAAGAACACATAGATATAGAACGTGAAACTACTTTATTTTGTCAAGTTTCAAGAAGCTAGCACAAACCGTGTTGGATTTCGAGTTCCAAATACATCTATCTATATAGGAGAAAACAGAGTGAAACCTAAAAATTCAAACTGTTACTGGAAATGAACGCTTCAACATAGAAGAACGAAATTTGGGGAACCAAGTCGGCTTAGTGTACTGAACATTACCTGAAAGTATCATCCAGTTTGGGTGAAAAAATATTTGCTGAGATTTCTGGAGATTCGTAATTTTTGGAAGCTTGGGAACCCGTTTCCATGAAAGTGTTTCTCGCCAGTCACTGCTTAGGGATACAACAAGAGGAAACAAAACATAGAGATAGAACCTGAAACTACTTTATTGTGTCAAGTTTCAAGAAGCTAGCACAAACCGTGTTGGATTTAGAGTTCCAAATACATCTATCAATATAGGAGAAAACAGAGTGAAACCTAAAAATTGAAACTGTTAGTAGAAACGAACGCTTCAACATAGAAGAATGAAATTTGGGGAACCAAGTTGGCTTATTGTACTGATCATTACCTGAAAGTATCATCCAGTTTGGGTGAAAAAATATTTGCTGAGATTTCTGGAGATTCGTAATTTTTGGAAGCTTGGCAACCCCTTTCATGAAAGTGTTTCTCGCCAGTCACTTCTTAGGGCTACATCAAGATGAAAAAAAACATGGAGATAGAATCTGAAACTACTTTATTTTGTCAAGTTTCAAGAAGCTAGCACAAACCGTGTTGGATTTAGAGTTCCAAATACATCTATCAATATAGGAGAATACAGAGTGAAACCTAAAAATTCAAACTGTTACTGGAAATGAACGCTTCACCATTGAAGAAGGAAATTTGGGGAACCAAGTTGGCTTATTGTACTGATCATTACCTGAAAGTATCATCCAGTTTGGGTGAAAAAATATTTGCTGAGATTTCTGGAGATTCATAATTTTTGGAAGCCTGGCAACCCCTTTCCATGAAGGTGTTTCTCGACAGTCACTGCTTAGGGCTACATCAAGAGGAAACAAAACATAGAGATAGAATCTGAAACTCCTTTATTTTGTCAAGTTTCAGGAAGCTAGCACAAACCGTGTTGGATTTAGAGTTCCAAATATATCTATCAATATAGGAGAAAACAGAGTGAAACCTAAAAATTCAAACTGTTAGTAGAAACGAACGCTTCAACATAGAAGAATGAAATTTGGAGAACCAAGTTGGCTTAGTGTACTGATCATTACCTGTAAGTATCATCCAGTTTTGGTGAAAAAATACTTGCTGAGATATCTGGAGATTCGTAATTTTAGGAAGCTTGGCAACCCCTTTCCATGAAAGTGTTTCTCGCCAGTCACTGCATAGGGCTACTTCAAGAGGAAAGAACACATAGAGACAGAACGTGAAACTACTTTATTTTGTCAAGTTTCAAGAAGCTAGCACAAACCGTGTTGGATTTAGAGTTCCAAATACATCTATCTATATAGGAGAAAACAGAGTGAAACCTAAAAATTCAAACTGTTACTGGAAATGAACGCTTCAACATAGAAGAACGAAATTTGGGGAACCAAGTGGGCTTATTGTACTGATCATTACCTGAAAGTATCATCCAGTTTGGGTGAAAAAATACTTGCTGAGATTTCTGGAGATTCGTAATTTTTGGAAGCTTGGGAACCCCTTTCCATGAAAGTGTTTCTCGCCAGTCACTGCTTAGGGCTACTTCAAGAGGAAACAACACATAGAGATAGAACGTGAAACTGCTTTATTTTGTCAAGTTTCAAGAAGCTTGCACAAACCGTGTTGGATTTAGAGTTCCAAATACATCTATCAATATAGGAGAATACAGAGTGAAACCTAAAAATTCAAACTGTTACTGGAAATGAACACTTCACCATTGAAGAACGAAATTTGGGGAACCAAGTTGGATTAGTGTACTGATCATTACCTGAAAGTATCATCCAGTTTGGGTGAAAAAATATTTGCTGAGATTTCTGGAGATTCATAATTTTTGGAAGCCTGGCAACCCCTTTCCATGAAAGTGTTTCTCGACAGTCACTGCTTAGGGCTACATCAAGAGGAAACAACACATAGAGATAGAACGTGAAACTGCTTTATTTTGTCAAGTTTCAAGAAGCTAGCACAAACCGTGTTGGATTTAGAGTTCCAAATACATCTATCAATATAGGAGAAAACAGAGTGAAACCTAAAAATTCAAACTGTTAGTAGAAACGAACGCTTCAACATAGAAGAATGAAATTTGGAGAACCAAGTTGGCTTAGTGTACTGATCATTACCTGTAAGTATCATCCAGTTTTGGTGAAAAAATACTTGCTGAGATATCTGGAGATTCGTAATTTTAGGAAGCTTGGAAACCCCTTTCCATGAAAGTGTTTCTCGCCAGTCACTGCATAGGGCTACTTCAAGAGGAAAGAACACATAGAGACAGAACGTGAAACTACTTTATTTTGTCAAGTTTCAAGAAGCTAGCACAAACCGTGTTGGATTTAGAGTTCCAAATACATCTATCTATATAGGAGAAAACAGAGTGAAATCTAAAAATTCAAACTGTTACTGGAAATGAACGCTTCAACATAGAAGAACGAAATTTGGGGAACCAAGTTGGCTTAGTGTACTGATCATTACCTGAAAGTATCATCCAGTTTGGGTGAAAAAATATTTGCTGTGATTTCTGGAGATTCGTAGTTTTTGGAAGCTTGACAACCCCTTTCTATGAAAGTGTTTCTCGCCAGTCACTGCTTAGGGCTACATCAAGAGGAAACAACACATAGATATAGAACGTGAAACTGCTTTATTTTGTCAAGTTTCAAGAAGCTAGCACAAACCGTGTTGGATTTAGAGTTCCAAATACATCTATCAATATAGGAGAAAACAGAGTGAAACCTAAAAATTCAAACTGTTAGTAGAAACGAACGCTTCAACATAGAAGAATGAAATTTGGAGAACCAAGTTGGCTTAGTGTACTGATCATTACCTGTAAGTATCATCCAGTTTTGGTGAAAAAATACTTGTTGAGATTTCTGGAGATTCGTAATTTTAGGAAGCTTGGCAACCCCTTTCCATGAAAGTGTTTCTCGCCAGTCACTGCATAGGGCTACTTCAAGAGGAAAGAACACATAGATATAGAACGTGAAACTACTTTATTTTGTCAAGTTTCAAGAAGCTAGCACAAACCGTGTTGGATTTAGAGTTCCAAATACATCTATCTATATAGGAGAAAACAGAGTGAAACCTAAAAATTCAAACTGTTACTGGAAATGAACGCTTCAACATAGAAGAACGAAATTTGGGGAACCAAGTCGGCTTAGTGTACTGATCATTACCTGAAAGTATCATCCAGTTTGGGTGAAAAAATATTTGCTGAGATTTCTGGAGATTCGTAATTTTTGGAATCTTGGGAACCCCTTTCCATGAAAGTGTTTCTCGCCAGTCACTGCTTAGGGATACATCAAGAGGAAACAAAACATAGAGATAGAACCTGAAACTACTTTATTTTGTCAAGTTTCAAGAAGCTAGCACAAACCGTGTTGGATTTAGAGTTCCAAATACATCTATCTATATAGGAGAAAACAGAGTGAAATCTAAAAATTCAAACTGTTACTGGAAATGAACGCTTCAACATAGAAGAACGAAATTTGGGGAACCAAGTTGGCTTAGTGTACTGATCATTACCTGAAAGTATCATCCAGTTTGGGTGAAAAAATATTTGCTGTGATTTCTGGAGATTCGTAGTTTTTGGAAGCTTGACAACCCCTTTCTATGAAAGTGTTTCTCGCCAGTCACTGCTTAGGGCTACATCAAGAGGAAACAACACATAGATATAGAACGTGAAACTGCTTTATTTTGTCAAGTTTCAAGAAGCTAGCACAAACCGTGTTGGATTTAGAGTTCCAAATACATCTATCAATATAGGAGAAAACAGAGTGAAACCTAAAAATTCAAACTGTTAGTAGAAACGAACGCTTCAACATAGAAGAATGAAATTTGGAGAACCAAGTTGGCTTAGTGTACTGATCATTACCTGTAAGTATCATCCAGTTTTGGTGAAAAAATACTTGTTGAGATTTCTGGAGATTCGTAATTTTAGGAAGCTTGGCAACCCCTTTCCATGAAAGTGTTTCTCGCCAGTCACTGCATAGGGCTACTTCAAGAGGAAAGAACACATAGATATAGAACGTGAAACTACTTTATTTTGTCAAGTTTCAAGAAGCTAGCACAAACCGTGTTGGATTTAGAGTTCCAAATACATCTATCTATATAGGAGAAAACAGAGTGAAACCTAAAAATTCAAACTGTTACTGGAAATGAACGCTTCAACATAGAAGAACGAAATTTGGGGAACCAAGTCGGCTTAGTGTACTGATCATTACCTGAAAGTATCATCCAGTTTGGGTGAAAAAATATTTGCTGAGATTTCTGGAGATTCGTAATTTTTGGAATCTTGGGAACCCCTTTCCATGAAAGTGTTTCTCGCCAGACACTGCTTAGGGCTACATCAAGAGGAAAAAAAACATAGAGGACGAACGTGAAACTTCTTTATTTTGTCAAGTTTCAAGAAGCTAGCACAAACCGTGTTGGATTTAGAGTTCCAAATACATTTATCAATATAGGAGAAAACAGAGTGAAACCTAAAAATTTAAACTGTTACTGGAAATGAACGCTTCACCATAGAAGAACGAAATTTGGGGAACCAAGTCGGCTTAGTGTACTGACCATTACCTGAAAGTATCATCCAGTTTGGGTGAAAAAATATTTGCTGAGATTACTGGAGATTCGTAATTTTTGGAAGCTTGGGAACCCCTTTCCATGAAAATGTTTCTCGCCAGTCACTGCGTAGGGATACATCAAGAGGAAACAAGACATAGAGATAGAACGTGAAACTGCTTTATTTTGTCAAGTTTCAAGAAGCTAGCACAAACCGTGTTGGATTTAGATTTCCAAATACATCTATCAATATAGGAGAAAACAGAGTGAAACCTAAAAATTCAAACTGTTACTGGAAATGAACGCTTCAACATAGAAGAACGAAATTTGGGGAACCAAGTCGGCTTAGTGTACTGATCATTACCTGAAAGTATCATCCAGTTTGGGTGAAAAAATATTTGCTGAGATTTCTGGAGATTCGTAATTTTTGGAAGCTTGGGAACCCCTTTCCATGAAAGTGTTTCTCGCCAGTCACTGCTTAGGGATACATCAAGAGGAAACAAAACATAGAGATAGAACCTGAAACTACTTTATTGTGTCAAGTTTCAAGAAGCTAGCACAAACCGTGTTGGATTTAGAGTTCCAAATACATCTATCTATATAGGAGAAAACAGAGTGAAACCTAAAAATTGAAACAGTTAGTAGAAACGAACGCTTCAACATAGAAGAATGAAATTTGGGGAACCAAGTTGGCTTATTGTACTGATCATTACCTGAAAGTATCATCCAGTTTGGGTGAAAAAATATTTGCTGAGATTTCTGGAGATTCGTAATTTTTGGAAGCTTGGCAACCCCTTTCCATGAAAGTGTTTCTCGCCAGTCACTTCTTAGGGCTACATCAAGATGAAAAAAAACATGGAGATAGAATCTGAAACTACTTTATTGTGTCAAGTTTCAAGAAGCTAGCACAAACCGTGTTGGATTTAGAGTTCCAAATACATCTATCAATATAGGAGAAAACAGAGTGAAACCTAAAAATTCAAACTGTTACTGGAAATGAACGCTTCAACATAGAAGAACGAAACTTGGGGAACCAAGTCGGCTTAGTGTACTGATCATTACCTGAAAGTATCATCCAGTTTGGGTGAAAAAATATTTGCTGAGATTTCTGGAGATTCGTAATTTTTGGAATCTTGGGAACCCCTTTCCATGAAAGTGTTTCTCGCCAGTCACTGCTTAGGGCTACATCAAGAGGAAACAAAACATAGAGATAGAATCTGAAACTCCTTTATTGTGTCAAGTTTCAAGAAGCTAGCACAAACCGTGTTGGATTTAGAGTTCCAAATACATCTATCAATATAGGAGAAAACAGAGTGAAACCTAAAAATTCAAACTGTTAGTAGAAACGAACGCTTCAACATAGAAGAATGAAATTTGGAGAACCAAGTTGGCTTAGTGTACTGATCATTACCTGTAAGTATCATCCAGTTTTGGTGAAAAAATACTTGTTGAGATTTCTGGAGATTCGTAATTTAGGAAGCTTGGCAACCCCTTTCCATGAAAGTGTTTCTCGCCAGTCACTGCATAGGGCTACTTCAAGAGGAAAGAACACATAGATATAGAACGTGAAACTACTTTATTTTGTCAAGTTTCAAGAAGCTAGCACAAACCGTGTTGGATTTAGAGTTCCAAATACATCTATCTATATAGGAGAAAACAGAGTGAAACCTAAAAATTCAAACTGTTACTGGAAATGAACGCTTCAACATAGAAGAACGAAATTTGGGGAACCAAGTCGGCTTAGTGTACTGATCATTACCTGAAAGTATCATCCAGTTTGGGTGAAAAAATATTTGCTGAGATTTCTGGAGATTCGTAATTTTTGGAAGCTTGGGAACCCTTTTCCATGAAAGCGTTTCTCGCCAGTCACTGCTTAGGGATACATCAAGAGGAAACAAAACATAGAGATAGAACCTGAAACTACTTTATTGTGTCAAGTTTCAAGAAGCGAGCACAAACCGTGTTGGATTTAGAGTTCCAAATACATCTATCAATATAGGAGAAAACAGAGTGAAACCTAAAAATTGAAACTGTTAGTAGAAACGAACGCTTCAACATACAAGAATGAAATTTGGGGAACCAAGTTGGCTTATTGTACTGATCATTACCTGAAAGTATCATCCAGTTTGGGTGAAAAAATATTTGCTGAGATTTCTGGAGATTCGTAATTTTTGGAAGCTTGGCAACCCCTTTCCATGAAAGTGTTTCTCGCCAGTCACTGCTTAGGGCTACTTCAAGAGGAAACAACACATAGAGATAGAACGTGAAACTGCTTTATTTTGTCAAGTTTCAAGAAGCTAGCACAAACCGTGTTGGATTTAGAGTTCCAAATACATCTATCAATATAGGAGAAAACAGAGTGAAACCTAAAAATTCAAACTGTTAGTAGAAACGAACGCTTCAACATAGAAGAATGAAATTTGGAGAACCAAGTTGGCTTAGTGTACTGATCATTACCTGTAAGTATCATCCAGTTTTGGTGAAAAAATACTTGCTGAGATATCTGGAGATTCGTAATTTTAGGAAGCTTGGCAACCCCTTTCCATGAAAGTGTTTCTCGCCAGTCACTGCATAGGGCTACTTCAAGAGGAAAGAACACATAGAGACAGAACGTGAAACTACTTTATTTTGTCAAGTTTCAAGAAGCTAGCACAAACCGTGTTGGATTTAGAGTTCCAAATACATCTATCTATATAGGAGAAAACAGAGTGAAACCTAAAAATTCAAACTGTTACTGGAAATGAACGCTTCAACATAGAAGAACGAAATTTGGGGAACCAAGTTGGCTTAGTGTACTGATCATTACCTGAAAGTATCATCCAGTTTGGGTGAAAAAATATTTGCTGTGATTTCTGGAGATTCGTAGTTTTTGGAAGCTTGACAACCCCTTTCTATGAAAGTGTTTCTCGCCAGTCACTGCTTAGGGCTACATCAAGAGGAAACAACACATAGATATAGAACGTGAAACTGCTTTATTTTGTCAAGTTTCAAGAAGCTAGCACAAACCGTGTTGGATTTACAGTTCCAAATCCGTCTATCAATATAGGAGAAAACAGAGTGAAACCTAAAAATTCAAACTGTTACTGGAAATGAACGCTTTAACATAGAAGAACGAAATTTGGGGAACCAAGTCGGCTTAGTGTTCTGATCATTTCCTGAAAGTATCATCAAGTTTGGGTGAAAAAATATTTGCTGAGATTTCTGGAGATTCGAAATTTTAGGAAGCTTGGCAACCCCTTTCCATGAAAGTGTTTCTCGCCAGTCACTGATTAGGGCTACTTCAAGAGGAAACAACACATAGAGATAGAACGTGAAACTGCTTTATTTTGTCAAGTTTCAAGAAGCTAGCACAAACCGTGTTGGATTTAGAGTTCCAAATACATCTATCAATATAGGAGAAAACAGAGTGAAACCTAAAAATTCAAACTGTTACTGGAAATGAACGCTTCACCATTGAGGAACGAAATTTGGGGAACCAAGTCGGCTTAGTGTACTGATCATTACCTGAAAGTATCATCCAGTTTGGGTGAAAAAATATTTGCTGAGATTTCTGGAGATTCGTAATTTTTGGAAGCTTGGCAACCCCTTTCCATGAAAGTGTTTCTCGACAGTCACTGCTTAGGGCTACATCAAGAGGAAAAAAAACATAGAGGACGAACGTGAAACTTCTTTATTTTGTCAAGTTTCAAGAAGCTAGCACAAACCGTGTTGGATTTAGAGTTCCAAATACATTTATCAATATAGGAGAAAACAGAGTGAAACCTAAAAATTTAAACTGTTACTGGAAATGAACGCTTCACCATAGAAGAACGAAATTTGGGGAACCAAGTCGGCTTAGTGTACTGACCATTACCTGAAAGTATCATCCAGTTTGGGTGAAAAAATATTTGCTGAGATTACTGGAGATTCGTAATTTTTGGAAGCTTGGGAACCCCTTTCCATGAAAATGTTTCTCGCCAGTCACTGTGTAGGGATACATCAAGAGGAAACAAGACATAGAGATAGAACGTGAAACTGCTTTATTTTGTCAAGTTTCAAGAAGCTAGCACAAACCGTGTTGGATTTAGAGTTCCAAATACATCTATCAATATAGGAGAAAACAGAGTGAAACCTAAAAATTCAAACTGTTAGTAGAAACGAACGCTTCAACATAGAAGAATGAAATTTGGAGAACCAAGTTGGCTTAGTGTACTGATCATTACCTGTAAGTATCATCCAGTTTTGGTGAAAAAATACTTGCTGAGATATCTGGAGATTCGTAATTTTAGGAAGCTTGGCAACCCCTTTCCATGAAAGTGTTTCTCGCCAGTCACTGCATAGGGCTACTTCAAGAGGAAAGAACACATAGAGACAGAACGTGAAACTACTTTATTTTGTCAAGTTTCAAGAAGCTAGCACAAACCGTGTTGGATTTAGAGTTCCAAATACATCTATCAATATAGGAGAAAACAGAGTGAAACCTAAAAATTCAAACTGTTACTGGAAATGAACGCTTCACCATTGAGGAACGAAATTTGGGGAACCAAGTCGGCTTAGTGTACTGATCATTACCTGAAAGTATCATCCAGTTTGGGTGAAAAAATATTTGCTGAGATTTCTGGAGATTCGTAATTTTTGGAAGCTTGGCAACCCCTTTCCATGAAAGTGTTTCTCGACAGTCACTGCTTAGGGCTACATCAAGAGGAAACAAAACATAGAGATAGAACGTGAAACTGCTTTATTTTGTCAAGTTTCAAGAAGCTAGCACAAACCGTGTTGGATTTAGAGTTCCAAATACATCTATCAATATAGGAGAAAACAGAGTGAAACCTAAAAATTCAAACTGTTAGTAGAAACGAACGCTTCAACATAGAAGAATGAAATTTGGAGAACCAAGTTGGCTTAGTGTACTGATCATTACCTGTAAGTATCATCCAGTTTTGGTGAAAAAATACTTGTTGAGATTTCTGGAGATTCGTAATTTTAGGAAGCTTGGCAACCCCTTTCCATGAAAGTGTTTCTCGCCAGTCACTGCATAGGGCTACTTCAAGAGGAAAGAACACATAGATATAGAACGTGAAACTACTTTATTTTGTCAAGTTTCAAGAAGCTAGCACAAACCGTGTTGGATTTAGAGTTCCAAATACATCTATCTATATAGGAGAAAACAGAGTGAAACCTAAAAATTCAAACTGTTACTGGAAATGAACGCTTCAACATAGAAGAACGAAATTTGGGGAACCAAGTCGGCTTAGTGTACTGATCATTACCTGAAAGTATCATCCAGTTTGGGTGAAAAAATATTTGCTGAGATTTCTGGAGATTCGTAATTTTTGGAAGCTTGGGAACCCCTTTCCATGAAAGTGTTTCTCGACAGTCACTGCTTAGGGATACATCAAGAGGAAACAAAACATAGAGATAGAACCTGAAACTACTTTATTGTGTCAAGTTTCAAGAAGCTAGCACAAACCGTGTTGGATTTAGAGTTCCAAATACATCTATCAATATAGGAGAAAACAGAGTGAAACCTAAAAATTGAAACTGTTAGTAGAAACGAACGCTTCAACATAGAAGAATGAAATTTGGGGAACCAAGTTGGCTTATTGTACTGATCATTACCTGAAAGTATCATCCAGTTTGGGTGAAAAAATATTTGCTGAGATTTCTGGAGATTCGTAATTTTTGGAAGCTTGGCAACCCCTTTCCATGAAAGTGTTTCTCGCCAGTCACTGCTTAGGGCTACATCAAGAGGAAAAAAAACATAGAGGACGAACGTGAAACTTCTTTATTTTGTCAAGTTTCAAGAAGCTAGCACAAACCGTGTTGGATTTAGAGTTCCAAATACATTTATCAATATAGGAGAAAACAGAGTGAAACCTAAAAATTTAAACTGTTACTGGAAATGAACGCTTCACCATAGAAGAACGAAATTTGGGGAACCAAGTCGGCTTAGTGTACTGACCATTACCTGAAAGTATCATCCAGTTTGGGTGAAAAAATATTTGCTGAGATTACTGGAGATTCGTAATTTTTGGAAGCTTGGGAACCCCTTTCCATGAAAATGTTTCTCGCCAGTCACTGTGTAGGGATACATCAAGAGGAAACAAGACATAGAGATAGAACGTGAAACTGCTTTATTTTGTCAAGTTTCAAGAAGCTAGCACAAACCGTGTTGGATTTAGAGTTCCAAATACATCTATCAATATAGGAGAAAACAGAGTGAAACCTAAAAATTCAAACTGTTAGTAGAAACGAACGCTTCAACATAGAAGAATGAAATTTGGAGAACCAAGTTGGCTTAGTGTACTGATCATTACCTGTAAGTATCATCCAGTTTTGGTGAAAAAATACTTGCTGAGATATCTGGAGATTCGTAATTTTAGGAAGCTTGGCAACCCCTTTCCATGAAAGTGTTTCTCGCCAGTCACTGCATAGGGCTACTTCAAGAGGAAAGAACACATAGAGACAGAACGTGAAACTACTTTATTTTGTCAAGTTTCAAGAAGCTAGCACAAACCGTGTTGGATTTAGAGTTCCAAATACATCTATCTATATAGGAGAAAACAGAGTGAAACCTAAAAATTCAAACTGTTACTGGAAATGAACGCTTCACCATTGAGGAACGAAATTTGGGGAACCAAGTCGGCTTAGTGTACTGATCATTACCTGAAAGTATCATCCAGTTTGGGTGAAAAAATATTTGCTGAGATTTCTGGAGATTCGTAATTTTTGGAAGCTTGGCAACCCCTTTTTATGAAAGTGTTTCTCGACAGTCACTGCTTAGGGCTACATCAAGAGGAAACAAAACATAGAGATAGAACGTGAAACTGCTTTATTTTGTCAAGTTTCAAGAAGCTAGCACAAACCGTGTTGGATTTAGAGTTCCAAATACATCTATCAATATAGGAGAAAACAGAGTGAAACCTAAAAATTCAAACTGTTAGTAGAAACGAACGCTTCAACATAGAAGAATGAAATTTGGAGAACCAAGTTGGATTAGTGTACTGATCATTACCTGTAAGTATCATCCAGTTTTGGTGAAAAAATACTTGTTGAGATTTCTGGAGATTCGTAATTTTAGGAAGCTTGGCAACCCCTTTCCATGAAAGTGTTTCTCGCCAGTCACTGCATAGGGCTACTTCAAGAGGAAAGAACACATAGATATAGAACGTGAAACTACTTTATTTTGTCAAGTTTCAAGAAGCTAGCACAAACCGTGTTGGATTTAGAGTTCCAAATACATCTATCTATATAGGAGAAAACAGAGTGAAACCTAAAAATTCAAACTGTTACTGGAAATGAACGCTTCAACATAGAAGAACGAAATTTGGGGAACCAAGTCGGCTTAGTGTACTGATCATTACCTGAAAGTATCATCCAGTTTGGGTGAAAAAATATTTGCTGAGATTTCTGGAGATTCGTAATTTTTGGAAGCTTGGGAACCCCTTTCCATGAAAGTGTTTCTCGCCAGTCACTGCTTAGGGATACATCAAGAGGAAACAAAACATAGAGATAGAACCTGAAACTACTTTATTGTGTCAAGTTTCAAGAAGCTAGCACAAACCGTGTTGGATTTAGAGTTCCAAATACATCTATCAATATAGGAGAAAACAGAGTGAAACCTAAAAATTGAAACTGTTAGTAGAAACGAACGCTTCAACATAGAAGAATGAAATTTGGGGAACCAAGTTGGCTTATTGTACTGATCATTACCTGAAAGTATCATCCAGTTTGGGTGAAAAAATATTTGCTGAGATTTCTGGAGATTCGTAATTTTTGGAAGCTTGGCAACCCCTTTCCATGAAAGTGTTTCTCGCCAGTCACTGCTTAGGGCTACATCAAGAGGAAAAAAAACATAGAGGACGAACGTGAAACTTCTTTATTTTGTCAAGTTTCAAGAAGCTAGCACAAACCGTGTTGGATTTAGAGTTCCAAATACATTTATCAATATAGGAGAAAACAGAGTGAAACCTAAAAATTTAAACTGTTACTGGAAATGAACGCTTCACCATAGAAGAACGAAATTTGGGGAACCAAGTCGGCTTAGTGTACTGACCATTACCTGAAAGTATCATCCAGTTTGGGTGAAAAAATATTTGCTGAGATTACTGGAGATTCGTAATTTTTGGAAGCTTGGGAACCCCTTTCCATGAAAATGTTTCTCGCCAGTCACTGTGTAGGGATACATCAAGAGGAAACAAGACATAGAGATAGAACGTGAAACTGCTTTATTTTGTCAAGTTTCAAGAAGCTAGCACAAACCGTGTTGGATTTAGAGTTCCAAATACATCTATCAATATAGGAGAAAACAGAGTGAAACCTAAAAATTCAAACTGTTAGTAGAAACGAACGCTTCAACATAGAAGAATGAAATTTGGAGAACCAAGTTGGATTAGTGTACTGATCATTACCTGTAAGTATCATCCAGTTTTGGTGAAAAAATACTTGTTGAGATTTCTGGAGATTCGTAATTTTAGGAAGCTTGGCAACCCCTTTCCATGAAAGTGTTTCTCGCCAGTCACTGCATAGGGCTACTTCAAGAGGAAAGAACACATAGATATAGAACGTGAAACTACTTTATTTTGTCAAGTTTCAAGAAGCTAGCACAAACCGTGTTGGATTTAGAGTTCCAAATACATCTATCTATATAGGAGAAAACAGAGTGAAACCTAAAAATTCAAACTGTTACTGGAAATGAACGCTTCAACATAGAAGAACGAAATTTGGGGAACCAAGTCGGCTTAGTGTACTGATCATTACCTGAAAGTATCATCCAGTTTGGGTGAAAAAATATTTGCTGAGATTTCTGGAGATTCGTAATTTTTGGAAGCTTGGGAACCCCTTTCCATGAAAGTGTTTCTCGCCAGTCACTGCTTAGGGATACATCAAGAGGAAACAAAACATAGAGATAGAACCTGAAACTACTTTATTGTGTCAAGTTTCAAGAAGCTAGCACAAACCGTGTTGGATTTAGAGTTCCAAATACATCTATCAATATAGGAGAAAACAGAGTGAAACCTAAAAATTGAAACTGTTAGTAGAAACGAACGCTTCAACATAGAAGAATGAAATTTGGGGAACCAAGTTGGCTTATTGTACTGATCATTACCTGAAAGTATCATCCAGTTTGGGTGAAAAAATATTTGCTGAGATTTCTGGAGATTCGTAATTTTTGGAAGCTTGGCAACCCCTTTCCATGAAAGTGTTTCTCGCCAGTCACTGCTTAGGGCTACATCAAGAGGAAAAAAAACATAGAGGACGAACGTGAAACTTCTTTATTTTGTCAAGTTTCAAGAAGCTAGCACAAACCGTGTTGGATTTAGAGTTCCAAATACATTTATCAATATAGGAGAAAACAGAGTGAAACCTAAAAATTTAAACTGTTACTGGAAATGAACGCTTCACCATAGAAGAACGAAATTTGGGGAACCAAGTCGGCTTAGTGTACTGACCATTACCTGAAAGTATCATCCAGTTTGGGTGAAAAAATATTTGCTGAGATTACTGGAGATTCGTAATTTTTGGAAGCTTGGGAACCCCTTTCCATGAAAATGTTTCTCGCCAGTCACTGTGTAGGGATACATCAAGAGGAAACAAGACATAGAGATAGAACGTGAAACTGCTTTATTTTGTCAAGTTTCAAGAAGCTAGCACAAACCGTGTTGGATTTAGAGTTCCAAATACATCTATCAATATAGGAGAAAACAGAGTGAAACCTAAAAATTCAAACTGTTAGTAGAAACGAACGCTTCAACATAGAAGAATGAAATTTGGAGAACCAAGTTGGCTTAGTGTACTGATCATTACCTGTAAGTATCATCCAGTTTTGGTGAAAAAATACTTGCTGAGATATCTGGAGATTCGTAATTTTAGGAAGCTTGGCAACCCCTTTCCATGAAAGTGTTTCTCGCCAGTCACTGCATAGGGCTACTTCAAGAGGAAAGAACACATAGAGACAGAACGTGAAACTACTTTATTTTGTCAAGTTTCAAGAAGCTAGCACAAACCGTGTTGGATTTAGAGTTCCAAATACATCTATCTATATAGGAGAAAACAGAGTGAAACCTAAAAATTCAAACTGTTACTGGAAATGAACGATTCAACATAGAAGAACGAAATTTGGGGAACCAAGTTGGCTTAGTGTACTGATCATTACCTGAAAGTATCATCCAGTTTGGGTGAAAAAATATTTGCTGTGATTTCTGGAGATTCGTAGTTTTTGGAAGCTTGACAACCCCTTTCTATGAAAGTGTTTCTCGCCAGTCACTGCTTAGGGCTACATCAAGAGGAAACAACACATAGATATAGAACGTGAAACTGCTTTATTTTGTCAAGTTTCAAGAAGCTAGCACAAACCGTGTTGGATTTACAGTTCCAAATCCATCTATCAATATAGGAGAAAACAGAGTGAAACCTAAAAATTCAAACTGTTACTGGAAATGAACGCTTTAACATAGAAGAACGAAATTTGGGGAACCAAGTCGGCTTAGTGTTCTGATCATTTCCTGAAAGTATCATCAAGTTTGGGTGAAAAAATATTTGCTGAGATTTCTGGAGATTCGAAATTTTAGGAAGCTTGGCAACCCCTTTCCATGAAAGTGTTTCTCGCCAGTCACTGCTTAGGGCTACTTCAAGAGGAAACAACACATAGAGATAGAACGTGAAACTGCTTTATTTTGTCAAGTTTCAAGAAGCTAGCACAAACCGTGTTGGATTTAGAGTTCCAAATACATCTATCAATATAGGAGAAAACAGAGTGAAACCTAAAAATTCAAACTGTTACTGGAAATGAACGCTTCACCATTGAGGAACAAAATTTGGGGAACCAAGTCGGCTTAGTGTACTGATCATTACCTGAAAGTATCATCCAGTTTGGGTGAAAAAATATTTGCTGAGATTTCTGGAGATTCGTAATTTTTGGAAGCTTGGCAACCCCTTTCCATGAAAGTGTTTCTCGACAGTCACTGCTTAGGGCTACATCAAGAGGAAACAAAACATAGAGATAGAACGTGAAACTGCTTTATTTTGTCAAGTTTCAAGAAGCTAGAACAAACCGTGCTGGATTTAGAGTTCCAAATACATCTATCAATATAGGAGAAAACAGAGTGAAACCTAAAAATTCAAACTGTTAGTAGAAACGAACGCTTCAACATAGAAGAATGAAATTTGGAGAACCAAGTAGGCTTAGTGTACTGATCATTACCTGTAAGTATCATCCAGTTTTGGTGAAAAAATACTTGTTGAGATTTCTGGAGATTCGTAATTTTAGGAAGCTTGGCAACCCCTTTCCATGAAAGTGTTTCTCGCCAGTCACTGCATAGGGCTACTTCAAGAGGAAAGAACACATAGATATAGAACGTGAAACTACTTTATTTTGTCAAGTTTCAAGAAGCTAGCACAAACCGTGTTGGATTTAGAGTTCCAAATACATCTATCAATATAGGAGAAAACAGAGTGAAACCTAAAAATTGAAACTGTTAGTAGAAACGAACGCTTCAACATAGAAGAATGAAATTTGGGGAACCAAGTTGGCTTATTGTACTGATCATTACCTGAAAGTATCATCCAGTTTGGGTGAAAAAATATTTGCTGAGATTTCTGGAGATTCGTAATTTTTGGAAGCTTGGCAACCCCTTTCCATGAAAGTGTTTCTCGCCAGTCACTGCTTAGGGCTACATCAAGAGGAAAAAAAACATAGAGGACGAACGTGAAACTTCTTTATTTTGTCAAGTTTCAAGAAGCTAGCACAAACCGTGTTGGATTTAGAGTTCCAAATACATTTATCAATATAGGAGAAAACAGAGTGAAACCTAAAAATTCAAACTGTTACTGGAAATGAACGCTTCAACATAGAAGAACGAAATTTGGGGAACCAAGTTGGCTTAGTGTACTGATCATTACCTGAAAGTATCATCCAGTTTGGGTGAAAAAATATTTGCTGTGATTTCTGGAGATTCGTAGTTTTTGGAAGCTTGACAACCCCTTTCTATGAAAGTGTTTCTCGCCAGTCACTGCTTAGGGCTACATCAAGAGGAAACAACACATAGATATAGAACGTGAAACTGCTTTATTTTGTCAAGTTTCAAGAAGCTAGCACAAACCGTGTTGGATTTAGAGTTCCAAATCCATCTATCAATATAGGAGAAAACAGAGTGAAACCTAAAAATTCAAACTGTTACTGGAAATGAACGCTTTAACATAGAAGAACGAAATTTGGGGAACCAAGTCGGCTTAGTGTTCTGATCATTTCCTGAAAGTATCATCAAGTTTGGGTGAAAAAATATTTGCTGAGATTTCTGGAGATTCGAAATTTTAGGAAGCTTGGCAACCCCTTTCCATGAAAGTGTTTCTCGCCAGTCACTGCTTAGGGCTACTTCAAGAGGAAACAACACATAGAGATAGAACGTGAAACTGCTTTATTTTGTCAAGTTTCAAGAAGCTAGCACAAACCGTGTTGGATTTAGAGTTCCAAATACATCTATCAATATAGGAGAAAACAGAGTGAAACCTAAAAATTCAAACTGTTACTGGAAATGAACGCTTCACCATTGAGGAACGAAATTTGGGGAACCAAGTCGGCTTAGTGTACTGATCATTACCTGAAAGTATCATCCAGTTTGGGTGAAAAAATATTTGCTGAGATTTCTGGAGATTCGTAATTTTTGGAAGCTTGGCAACCCCTTTCCATGAAAGTGTTTCTCGACAGTCACTGCTTAGGGCTACATCAAGAGGAAAAAAAACATAGAGATAGAACGTGAAACTGCTTTATTTTGTCAAGTTTCAAGAAGCTAGCACAAACCGTGTTGGATTTAGAGTTCCAAATACATCTATCAATATAGGAGAAACAGAGTGAAACCTAAAAATTCAAACTGTTAGTAGAAACGAACGCTTCAACATAGAAGAATGAAATTTGGAGAACCAAGTTGGCTTAGTGTACTGATCATTACCTGTAAGTATCATCCAGTTTTGGTGAAAAAATACTTGTTGAGATTTCTGGAGATTCGTAATTTTAGGAAGCTTGGCAACCCCTTTCCATGAAAGTGTTTCTCGCCAGTCACTGCATAGGGCTACTTCAAGAGGAAAGAACACATAGAGACAGAACGTGAAACTACTTTATTTTGTCAAGTTTCAAGAAGCTAGCACAAACCGTGTTGGATTTAGAGTTCCAAATACATCTATCTATATAGGAGAAAACAGAGTGAAACCTAAAAATTCAAACTGTTAGTAGAAACGAACGCTTCAACACAGAAGAATGAAATTTGGAGAACCAAGTTGGCTTAGTGTACTGATCTTTACCTGTAAGTATCATCCAGTTTTGGTGAAAAAATACTTGCTGAGATATCTGGAGATTCGTAATTTTAGGAAGCTTGGCAACCCCTTTCCATGAAAGTGTTTCTCGCCAGTCACTGCATAGGGCTACTTCAAGAGGAAAGAACACATAGAGACAGAACGTGGAACTACTTTATTTTGTCAAGTTTCAAGAAGCTAGCACAAACCGTGTTGGATTTAGAGTTCCAAATACATCTATCTATATAGGAGAAAACAGAGTGAAACCTAAAAATTCAAACTGTTACTGGAAATGAACGCTTCAACATAGAAGAACGAAATTTGGGGAACCAAGTTGGCTTAGTGTACTGATCATTACCTGAAAGTATCATCCAGTTTGGGTGAAAAAATACTTGCTGTGATTTCTGGAGATTCGTAGTTTTTGGAAGCTTGACAACCCCTTTCTATGAAAGTGTTTCTCGCCAGTCACTGCTTAGGGCTACATCAAGAGGAAACAACACATAGATATAGAACGTGAAACTGCTTTATTTTGTCAAGTTTCAAGAAGCTAGCACAAACCGTGTTGGATTTACAGTTCCAAATCCATCTATCAATATAGGAGAAAACAGAGTGAAACCTAAAAATTCAAACTGTTACTGGAAATGAACGCTTTAACATAGAAGAACGAAATTTGGGGAACCAAGTCGGCTTAGTGTTCTGATCATTTCCTGAAAGTATCATCAAGTTTGGGTGAAAAAATATTTGCTGAGATTTCTGGAGATTCGAAATTTTAGGAAGCTTGGCAACCCCTTTCCATGAAAGTGTTTCTCGCCAGTCACTGCTTAGGGCTACTTCAAGAGGAAACAACACATAGAGATAGAACGTGAAACTGCTTTATTTTGTCAAGTTTCAAGAAGCTAGCACAAACCGTGTTGGATTTAGAGTTCCAAATACATCTATCAATATAGGAGAAAACAGAGTGAAACCTAAAAATTCAAACTGTTACTGGAAATGAACGCTTCACCATTGAGGAACGAAATTTGGGGAACCAAGTCGGCTTAGTGTACTGATCATTACCTGAAAGTATCATCCAGTTTGGGTGAAAAAATATTTGCTGAGATTTCTGGAGATTCGTAATTTTTGGAAGCTTGGCAACCCCTTTCCATGAAAGTGTTTCTCGACAGTCACTGCTTAGGGCTACATCAAGAGGAAACAAAACATAGAGATAGAACGTGAAACTGCTTTATTTTGTCAAGTTTCAAGAAGCTAGCACAAACCGTGTTGGATTTAGAGTTCCAAATACATCTATCAATATAGGAGAAAACAGAGTGAAACCTAAAAATTCAAACTGTTAGTAGAAACGAACGCTTCAACATAGAAGAATGAAATTTGGAGAACCAAGTTGGCTTAGTGTACTGATCATTACCTGTAAGTATCATCCAGTTTTGGTGAAAAAATACTTGTTGAGATTTCTGGAGATTCGTAATTTTAGGAAGCTTGGCAACCCCTTTCCATGAAAGTGTTTCTCGCCAGTCACTGCATAGGGCTACTTCAAGAGGAAAGAACACATAGAGACAGAACGTGAAACTACTTTATTTTGTCAAGTTTCAAGAAGCTAGCACAAACCGTGTTGGATTTAGAGTTCCAAATACATCTATCTATATAGGAGAAAACAGAGTGAAACCTAAAAATTCAAACTGTTACTGGAAATGAACGCTTCAACATAGAAGAACGAAATTTGGGGAACCAAGTCGGCTTAGTGTACTGATCATTACCTGAAAGTATCATCCAGTTTGGGTGAAAAAATATTTGCTGAGATTTCTGGAGATTCGTAATTTTTGGAAGCTTGGGAACCCGTTTCCATGAAAGTGTTTCTCGCCAGTCACTGCTTAGGGATACATCAAGAGGAAACAAAACATAGAGATAGAACCTGAAACTACTTTATTGTGTCAAGTTTCAAGAAGCTAGCACAAACCGTGTTGGATTTAGAGTTCCAAATACATCTATCAATATAGGAGAAAACAGAGTGAAACCTAAAAATTGAAACTGTTAGTAGAAACGAACGCTTCAACATAGAAGAATGAAATTTGGGGAACCAAGTTGGCTTATTGTACTGATCATTACCTGAAAGTATCATCCAGTTTGGGTGAAAAAATATTTGCTGAGATTTCTGGAGATTCGTAATTTTTGGAAGCTTGGCAACCCCTTTCCATGAAAGTGTTTCTCGCCAGTCACTGCTTAGGGCTACATCAAGAGGAAAAAAAACATAGAGGACGAACGTGAAACTTCTTTATTTTGTCAAGTTTCAAGAAGCTAGCACAAACCGTGTTGGATTTAGAGTTCCAAATACATTTATCAATATAGGAGAAAACAGAGTGAAACCTAAAAATTTAAACTGTTACTGGAAATGAACGCTTCACCATAGAAGAACGAAATTTGGGGAACCAAGTCGGCTTAGTGTACTGACCATTACCTGAAAGTGTCATCCAGTTTGGGTGAAAAAATATTTGCTGAGATTACTGGAGATTCGTAATTTTTGGAAGCTTGGGAACCCCTTTCCATGAAAATGTTTCTCGCCAGTCACTGCGTAGGGATACATCAAGAGGAAACAAGACATAGAGATAGAACGTGAAACTGCTTTATTTTGTCAAGTTTCAAGAAGCTAGCACAAACCGTGTTGGATTTAGAGTTCCAAATACATCTATCAATATAGGAGAAAACAGAGTGAAACCTAAAAATTCAAACTGTTAGTAGAAACGAACGCTTCAACATAGAAGAATGAAATTTGGAGAACCAAGTTGGCTTAGTGTACTGATCATTACCTGTAAGTATCATCCAGTTTTGGTGAAAAAATACTTGCTGAGATATCTGGAGATTCGTAATTTTAGGAAGCTTGGCAACCCCTTTCTATGAAAGTGTTTCTCGCCAGTCACTGCATAGGGCTACTTCAAGAGGAAAGAACACATAGAGACAGAACGTGAAACTACTTTATTTTGTCAAGTTTCAAGAAGCTAGCACAAACAGTGTTGGATTTAGAGTTCCAAATACATCTATCTATATAGGAGAAAACAGAGTGAAACCTAAAAATTCAAACTGTTACTGGAAATGAACGCTTCAACATAGAAGAACGAAATTTGGGGAACCAAGTTGGCTTAGTGTACTGATCATTACCTGAAAGTATCATCCAGTTTGGGTGAAAAAATATTTGCTGTGATTTCTGGAGATTCGTAGTTTTTGGAAGCTTGACAACCCCTTTCTATGAAAGTGTTTCTCGCCAGTCACTGCTTAGGGCTACATCAAGAGGAAACAACACATAGATATAGAACGTGAAACTGCTTTATTTTGTCAAGTTTCAAGAAGCTAGCACAAACCGTGTTGGATTTACAGTTCCAAATCCATCTATCAATATAGGAGAAAACAGAGTGAAACCTAAAAATTCAAACTGTTACTGGAAATGAACGCTTTAACATAGAAGAACGAAATCTGGGGAACCAAGTCGGCTTAGTGTTCTGATCATTTCCTGAAAGTATCATCAAGTTTGGGTGAAAAAATATTTGCTGAGATTTCTGGAGATTCGAAATTTTAGGAAGCTTGGCAACCCCTTTCCATGAAAGTGTTTCTCGCCAGTCACTGCTTAGGGCTACTTCAAGAGGAAACAACACATAGAGATAGAACGTGAAACTGCTTTATTTTGTCAAGTTTCAAGAAGCTAGCACAAACCGTGTTGGATTTAGAGTTCCAAATACATCTATCAATATAGGAGAAAACAGAGTGAAACCTAAAAATTCAAACTGTTACTGGAAATGAACGCTTCACCATTGAGGAACGAAATTTGGGGAACCAAGTCGGCTTAGTGTACTGATCATTACCTGAAAGTATCATCCAGTTTGGGTGAAAAAATATTTGCTGAGATTTCTGGAGATTCGTAATTTTTGGAAGCTTGGCAACCCCTTTCCATGAAAGTGTTTCTCGACAGTCACTGCTTAGGGCTACATCAAGAGGAAAAAAAACATAGAGATAGAACGTGAAACTGCTTTATTTTGTCAAGTTTCAAGAAGCTAGCACAAACCGTGTTGGATTTAGAGTTCCAAATACATCTATCAATATAGGAGAACCAGAGTGAAACCTAAAAATTCAAACTGTTAGTAGAAACGAACGCTTCAACATAGAAGAATGAAATTTGGAGAACCAAGTTGGCTTAGTGTACTGATCATTACCTGTAAGTATCATCCAGTTTTGGTGAAAAAATACTTGTTGAGATTTCTGGAGATTCGTAATTTTAGGAAGCTTGGCAACCCCTTTCCATGAAAGTGTTTCTCGCCAGTCACTGCATAGGGCTACTTCAAGAGGAAAGAACACATAGAGACAGAACGTGAAACTACTTTATTTTGTCAAGTTTCAAGAAGCTAGCACAAACCGTGTTGGATTTAGAGTTCCAAATACATCTATCTATATAGGAGAAAACAGAGTGAAACCTAAAAATTCAAACTGTTAGTAGAAACGAACGCTTCAACACTGAAGAATGAAATTTGGAGAACCAAGTTGGCTTAGTGTACTGATCATTACCTGTAAGTATCATCCAGTTTTGGTGAAAAAATACTTGCTGAGATATCTGGAGATTCGTAATTTTAGGAAGCTTGGCAACCCCTTTCCATGAAAGTGTTTCTCGCCAGTCACTGCATAGGGCTACTTCAAGAGGAAAGAACACATAGAGACAGAACGTGAAACTACTTTATTTTGTCAAGTTTCAAGAAGCTAGCACAAACCGTGTTGGATTTAGAGTTCCAAATACATCTATCTATATAGGAGAAAACAGAGTGAACCCTAAAAATTCAAACTGTTACTGGGAATGAACGCTTCAACATAGAAGAACGAAATTTGGGGAACCAAGTTGGCTTAGTGTACTGATCATTACCTGAAAGTATCATCCAGTTTGGGTGAAAAAATACTTGCTGTGATTTCTGGAGATTCGTAGTTTTTGGAAGCTTGACAACCCCTTTCTATGTAAGTGTTTCTCGCCAGTCACTGCTTAGGGCTACATCAAGAGGAAACAACACATAGATATAGAACGTGAAACTGCTGTATTTTGTCAAGTTTCAAGAAGCTAGCACAAACCGTGTTGGATTTACAGTTCCAAATCCATCTATCAATATAGGAGAAAACAGAGTGAAACCTAAAAATTCAAACTGTTACTGGAAATGAACGCTTTAACATAGAAGAACGAAATTTGGGGAACCAAGTCGGCTTAGTGTTCTGATCATTTCCTGAAAGTATCATCAAGTTTGGGTGAAAAAATATTTGCTGAGATTTCTGGAGATTCGAAATTTTAGGAAGCTTGACAACCCCTTTCCATGAAAGTGTTTCTCGCCAGTCACTGCTTAGGGCTACTTCAAGAGGAAACAACACATAGAGATAGAACGTGAAACTGCTTTATTTTGTCAAGTTTCAAGAAGCTAGCACAAACCGTGTTGGATTTAGAGTTCCAAATACATCTATCAATATAGGAGAAAACAGAGTGAAACCTAAAAATTCAAACTGTTACTGGAAATGAACGCTTCACCATTGAGGAACGAAATTTGGGGAACCAAGTCGGCTTAGTGTACTGATCATTACCTGAAAGTATCATCCAGTTTGGGTGAAAAAATATTTGCTGAGATTTCTGGAGATTCGTAATTTTTGGAAGCTTGGCAACCCCTTTCCATGAAAGTGTTTCTCGACAGTCACTGCTTAGGGCTACATCAAGAGGAAACAAAACATAGAGATAGAACGTGAAACTGCTTTATTTTGTCAAGTTTCAAGAAGCTAGCACAAACCGTGTTGGATTTAGAGTTCCAAATACATCTATCAATATAGGAGAAAACAGAGTGAAACCTAAAAATTCAAACTGTTAGTAGAAACGAACGCTTCAACATAGAAGAATGAAATTTGGAGAACCAAGTTGGCTTAGTGTACTGATCATTACCTGTAAGTATCATCCAGTTTTGGTGAAAAAATACTTGTTGAGATTTCTGGAGATTCGTAATTTTAGGAAGCTTGGCAACCCCTTTCCATGAAAGTGTTTCTCGCCAGTCACTGCATAGGGCTACTTCAAGAGGAAAGAACACATAGAGACAGAACGTGAAACTACTTTATTTTGTCAAGTTTCAAGAAGCTAGCACAAACCGTGTTGGATTTAGAGTTCCAAATACATCTATCTATATAGGAGAAAACAGAGTGAAACCTAAAAATTCAAACTGTTACTGGAAATGAACGCTTCAACATATAAGAACGAAATTTGGGGAACCAAGTTGGCTTAGTGTACTGATCATTACCTGAAAGTATCATCCAGTTTGGGTGAAAAAATATTTGCTGTGATTTCTGGAGATTCGTAGTTTTTGGAAGCTTGATAACCCCTTTCTATGAAAGTGTTTCTCGCCAGTCACTGCTTAGGGCTACATCAAGAGGAAACAACACATAGATATAGAACGTGAAACTGCTTTATTTTGTCAAGTTTCAAGAAGCTAGCACAAACCGTGTTGGATTTAGAGTTCCAAATACATCTATCAATATAGGAGAAAACAGAGTGAAACCTAAAAATTCAAACTGTTAGTAGAAACGAACGCTTCAACATAGAAGAATGAAATTTGGAGAACCAAGTTGGCTTAGTGTACTGATCATTACCTGTAAGTATCATCCAGTTTTGGTGAAAAAATACTTGTTGAGATTTCTGGAGATTCGTAATTTTAGGAAGCTTGGCAACCCCTTTCCATGAAAGTGTTTCTCGCCAGTCACTGCATAGGGCTACTTCAAGAGGAAAGAACACATAGATATAGAACGTGAAACTACTTTATTTTGTCAAGTTTCAAGAAGCTAGCACAAACCGTGTTGGATTTAGAGTTCCAAATACATCTATCTATATAGGAGAAAACAGAGTGAAACCTAAAAATTCAAACTGTTACTGGAAATGAACGCTTCAACATAGAAGAACGAAATTTGGGGAACCAAGTCGGCTTAGTGTACTGATCATTACCTGAAAGTATCATCCAGTTTGGGTGAAAAAATATTTGCTGAGATTTCTGGAGATTCGTAATTTTTGGAAGCTTGGGAACCCCTTTCCATGAAAGTGTTTCTCGCCAGTCACTGCTTAGGGATACATCAAGAGGAAACAAAACATAGAGATAGAACCTGAAACTACTTTATTGTGTCAAGTTTCAAGAAGCTAGCACAAACCGTGTTGGATTTAGAGTTCCAAATACATCTATCAATATAGGAGAAAACAGAGTGAAACCTAAAAATTGAAACTGTTAGTAGAAACGAACGCTTCAACATAGAAGAATGAAATTTGGGGAACCAAGTTGGCTTATTGTACTGATCATTACCTGAAAGTATCATCCAGTTTGGGTGAAAAAATATTTGCTGAGATTTCTGGAGATTCGTAATTTTTGGAAGCTTGGCTACCCCTTTCCATGAAAGTGTTTCTCGCCAGTCACTGCTTAGGGCTACATCAAGAGGAAAAAAAACATAGAGGACGAACGTGAAACTTCTTTATTTTGTCAAGTTTCAAGAAGCTAGCACAAACCGTGTTGGATTTAGAGTTCCAAATACATTTATCAATATAGGAGAAAACAGAGTGAAACCTAAAAATTTAAACTGTTACTGGAAATGAACGCTTCACCATAGAAGAACGAAATTTGGGGAACCAAGTCGGCTTAGTGTACTGACCATTACCTGAAAGTATCATCCAGTTTGGGTGAAAAAATATTTGCTGAGATTACTGGAGATTCGTAATTTTTGGAAGCTTGGGAACCCCTTTCCATGAAAATGTTTCTCGCCAGTCACTGCATAGGGATACATCAAGAGGAAACAAGACATAGAGATAGAACGTGAAACTGCTTTATTTTGTCAAGTTTCAAGAAGCTAGCACAAACCGTGTTGGATTTAGATTTCCAAATACATCTATCAATATAGGAGAAAACAGAGTGAAACCTAAAAATTCAAACTGTTACTGGAAATGAACGCTTCAACATAGAAGAACGAAATTTGGGGAACCAAGTCGGCTTAGTGTACTGATCATTACCTGAAAGTATCATCCAGTTTGGGTGAAAAAATATTTGCTGAGATTTCTGGAGATTCGTAATTTTTGGAACCTTGGGAACCCCTTTCCATGAAAGTGTTTCTCGCCAGTCACTGCTTAGGGATACATCAAGAGGAAACAAAACATAGAGATACAACCTGAAACTACTTTATTGTGTCAAGTTTCAAGAAGCTAGCACAAACCGTGTTGGATTTAGAGTTCCAAATACATCTATCTATATAGGAGAAAACAGAGTGAAACCTAAAAATTGAAACTGTTAGTAGAAACGAACGCTTCAACATAGAAGAACGAAATTTGGGGAACCAAGTTGGCTTATTGTACTGATCATTACCTGAAAGTATCATCCAGTTTGGGTGAAAAAATATTTGCTGAGATTTCTGGAGATTCGTAATTTTTGGAAGCTTGGCAACCCCTTTCCATGAAAGTGTTTCTCGCCAGTCACTTCTTAGGGCTACATCAAGATGAAAAAAAACATGGAGATAGAATCTGAAACTACTTTATTGTGTCAAGTTTCAAGAAGCTAGCACAAACCGTGTTGGATTTAGAGTTCCAAATACATCTATCAATATAGGAGAAAACAGAGTGAAACCTAAAAATTCAAACTGTTACTGGAAATGAACGCTTTAACATAGAAGAACGAAATTTGGGGAACCAAGTCGGCTTAGTGTTCTGATCATTTCCTGAAAGTATCATCAAGTTTGGGTGAAAAAATATTTGCTGAGATTTCTGGTGATTCCTAATTTTTGGAAGCTTGGCAACCCCTTTCCATGAAAGTGTTTCTCGACAGTCACTGCTTAGGGCTACATCAAGAGGAAACAAAACATAGAGATAGAACGTGAAACTGCTTTATTTTGTCAAGTTTCAAGAAGCTAGCACAAACCGTGTTGGATTTAGAGTTCCAAATACATCTATCAATATAGGAGAAAACAGAGTGAAACCTAAAAATTCAAACTGTTACTGGAAATGAACGCTTCAACATAGAAGAACGAAACTTGGGGAACCAAGTCGGCTTAGTGTACTGATCATTACCTGAAAGTATCATCCAGTTTGGGTGAAAAAATATTTGCTGAGATTTCTGGAGATTCGTAATTTTTGGAAGCTTGGGAACCCCTTTCCATGAAAGTGTTTCTCGCCAGTCACTGCTTAGGGCTACATCAAGAGGAAACAAAACATAGAGATAGAATCTGAAACTCCTTTATTGTGTCAAGTTTCAAGAAGCTAGCACAAACCGTGTTGGATTTAGAGTTCCAAATACATCTATCAATATAGGAGAAAACAGAGTGAAACCTAAAAATTGAAACTGTTAGTAGAAACGAACGCTTCAACATAGAAGAACGAAATTTGGGGAACCAAGTTGGCTTATTGTACTGATCATTACCTGAAAGTATCATCCAGTTTGGGTGAAAAAATACTTGCTGAGATTTCTGGAGATTCGTAATTTTAGGAAGCTTGGCAACCCCTTTCCATGAAAGTGTTTCTCGCCAGTCACTGCTTAGGGCTACTTCAAGAGGAAACAACACATAGAGATAGAACGTGAAACTGCTTTATTTTGTCAAGTTTCAAGAAGCTAGCACAAACCGTGTTGGATTTAGAGTTCCAAATACATCTATCAATATAGGAGAATACAGAGTGAAACCTAAAAATTCAAACTGTTACTGGAAATGAACGCTTCACCATTGAAGAACGAAATTTGGGGAACCAAGTTGAATTAGTGTACTGATCATTACCTGAAAGTATCATCCAGTTTGGGTGAAAAAATATTTGCTGAGATTTCTGGAGATTCATAATTTTTGGAAGCCTGGCAACCCCTTTCCATGAAAGTGTTTCTCGACAGTCACTGCTTAGGGCTACATCAAGAGGAAACAAAACATAGAGATACAATCTGAAACTCCTTTATTTTGTCAAGTTTCAAGAAGCTAGCACAAACCGTGTTGGATTTAGAGTTCCAAATACATCTATCAATATAGGAGAAAACAGAGTGAAACCTAAAAATTCAAACTGTTAGTAGAAACGAACGCTTCAACATAGAAGAATGAAATTTGGAGAACCAAGTTGGCTTAGTGTACTGATCATTACCTGTAAGTATCATCCAGTTTTGGTGAAAAAATACTTGCTGAGATTTCTGGAGATTCGTAATTTTAGGAAGCTTGGCAACCCCTTTCCATGAAAGTGTTTCTCACCAGTCACTGCATAGGGCTACTTCAAGAGGAAAGAACACATAGAGATAGAACGTGAAACTGCTTTATTTTGTCAAGTTTCAAGAAGCTAGCACAAACCGTGTTGGATTTAGAGTTCCAAATACATCTATCTATATAGGAGAAAACAGAGTGAAACCTAAAAATTCAAACTGTTACTGGAAATGAACGCTTCAACATAGAAGAACGAAATATGGGGAACCAAGTCGGCTTAGTGTACTGATCATTACCTGAAAGTATCATCCCCTTTGGGTGAAAAAATATTTGCTGTGATTTCTGGAGATTCGTAGTTTTTGGAAGCTTGACAACCCCTTTCTATGAAAGTGTTTCTCGGCAGTCACTGCTTAGGGCTACATCAAGAGGAAACAACACATAGATATAGAACGTGAAACTGCTTTATTTTGTCAAGTTTCAAGAAGCTAGCACAAACCGTGTTGGATTTACAGTTCCAAATCCATCTATCAATATAGGAGAAAACAGAGTGAAACCTAAAAATTCAAACTGTTACTGGAAATGAACGCTTCAACATAGAAGAACGAAATTTGGAGAACCAAGTCGGCTTAGTGTACTGATCATTACCTGAAAGTATCATCCAGTTTGGGTGCAGAAATATTTGCTGTGATTTCTGGAGATGCGTAGTTTTTTTTAAGCTTGGCAACCCCTTTCTATGAAAGTGTTTCTCGCCAGTCACTGCTTAGGGCTACTTCAAGAGGAAAAAAAAACATAGAGATAGAACGTGAAACTGCTTTATTTTGTCAAGTTTCAAGAAGCTAGCACAAACCGTGTTGGATTTAGAGTTCCAAATACATCTATCAATATAGGAGAAAACAGAGTGAAACCTAAAAATTCAAACTGTTACTGGAAATGTACGCTTCAACATAGAAGAACGAAATTTGGGGAACCAAGTCGGCTTAGTGTACTGATCATTACCTGAAAGTATCATCCAGTTTGGGAGAAAAAATATTTGCTGAGATTTCTGGAGATTCGTAATTTTTGGAAGCTTGGCAACCCGTTTCCATGAAAGTGTTTCTCGCCAGTCACTGCTTAGGGCTACATCAAGAGGAAAAAAAACATAGAGAAAGAACGTGAAACTGCTTTATTTTGTCAAGTTTCAAGAAGCTAGCACAAACCGTGTTGGATTTAGAGTTCCAAATACATTTATCAATATAGGAGAAAACAGAGTGAAACCTAAAAATTTAAACTGTTACTGGAAATGAACGCTTCACCATAGAAGAACGAAATTTGGGGAACCAAGTCGGCTTAGTGTACTGACCATTACCTGAAAGTATCATCCAGTTTGGGTGAAAAAATATTTGCTGAGATTTCTGGAGATTCGTAATTTTTGGAAGCTTGGGAACCCCTTTCCATGAAAGTGTTTCTCGCCAGTCACTGCTTAGGGCTACATCAAGAGGAAACAAGACATAGAGATAGAACGTGAAACTGCTTTATTTTGTCAAGTTTCAAGAAGCTAGCACAAACCGTGTTGGATTTAGAGTTCCAAATACATCTATCAATATAGGAGAAAACAGAGTGAAACCTAAAAATTCAAACTGTTACTGGAAATGAACGCATCAACATAGAAGAACGAAATTTGGGGAACCAAGTCGGCTTAGTGTACTTATCATTACCTGAAAGTATCATCCAGTTTGGGTGAAAAAATATTTGCTGAGATTTCTGGAGATTCGTAATTTTTGGAAGCTTGGCAACCCCTTTCCATGAAAGTGTTTCTCGCCAGTCACTGCTTAGGGCTACATCAAGAGGAAACAACACATAGATATAGAACGTGAAACTGCTTTATTTTGTCAAGTTTCAAGAAGCTAGCACAAACCGTGTTGGATTTACAGTTCCAAATCCATCTATCAATATAGGAGAAAACAGACTGAAACCTAAAAATTCAAACTGTTACTGGAAATGAACGCTTCAACATAGAAGAACGAAATTTGGGGAACCAAGTCGGCTTAGTGTACTGATCATTATCTGAAAGTATCATCCAGTTTGGGTGAAAAAATATTTGCTGAGATTTCTGGAGATTCGTAATTTTTGGAAGCTTGGGAACCCCTTTCCATGAAAGTGTTTCTCGCCAGTCACTGCTTAGGGATACATCAAGAGGAAACAAAACATAGAGATAGAACCTGAAACTACTTTATTGTGTCAAGTTTCAAGAAGCTAGCACAAACCGTGTTGGATTTAGAGTTCCAAATACATCTATCAATATAGGAGAAAACAGAGTGAAACCTAAAAATTGAAACTGTTAGTAGAAACGAACGCTTCAACATAGAAGAATGAAATTTGGGGAACCAAGTTGGCTTATTGTACTGATCATTACCTGAAAGTATCATCCAGTTTGGGTGAAAAAATATTTGCTGAGATTTCTGGAGATTCGTAATTTTTGGAAGCTTGGCAACCCCTTTCCATGAAAGTGTTTCTCGCCAGTCACTGCTTAGGGCTACATGAAGAGGAAAAAAAACATAGAGGACGAACGTGAAACTGCTTTATTTTGTCAAGTTTCAAGAAGCTAGCACAAACCGTGTTGGATTTAGAGTTCCAAATACATTTATCAATATAGGAGAAAACAGAGTGAAACCTAAAAATTTAAACTGTTACTGGAAATGAACGCTTCAACATAGAAGAACAAAATTTGGGGAACCAAGTCGGCTTAGTGTACTGACCATTACCTGAAAGTATCATCCAGTTTGGGTGAAAAAATATTTGCTGAGATTACTGGAGATTCGTAATTTTTGGAAGCTTGGGAACCCCTTTCCATGAAAATGTTTCTCGCCAGTCACTGCTTAGGGATACATCAAGAGGAAACAAGACATAGAGATAGAACGTGAAACTGCTTTATTTTGTCAAGTTTCAAGAAGCTAGCACAAACCGTGTTGGATTTAGATTTCCAAATACATCTATCAATATAAGAGAAAACAGAGTGAAACCTAAAAATTTAAACTGTTATTGGAAATGAACGCTTCACCATAGAAGAACGAAATTTGGGGAACCAAGTCGGCTTAGTGTACTGACCATTACCTGAAAGTATCATCCAGTTTGGGTGAAAAAATATTTGCTGAGATTTCTGGAGATTCGTAATTTTTGGAAGCTTGGGAACCCCTTTCAATGAAAGTGTTTCTCGCCAGTCACTGCTTAGGGATACATCAAGAGGAAACAAAACATAGAGATAGAACCTGAAACTACATTATTGTGTCAAGTTTCAAGAAGCTAGCACAAACCGTGTTGGATTTAGAGTTCCAAATACATTTATCAATATAGGAGAAAACAGAGTGAAACCTAAAAATTTAAACTGTTACTGGAAATGAACGCTTCACCATAGAAGAACGAAATTTGGGGAACCAAGTCGGCTTAGTGTACTGACCATTACCTGAAAGTATCATCCAGTTTGGGTGAAAAAATATTTGCTGAGATTTCTGGAGATTCGTAATTTTTGGAAGCTTGGGAACCCCTTTCCATGAAAGTGTTTCTCGCCAGTCACTGCTTAGGGCTACATCAAGAGGAAACAAGACATAGAGATAGAACGTGAAACTGCTTTATTTTGTCAAGTTTCAAGAAGCTAGCACAAACCGTGTTGGATTTAGAGTTCCAAATACATCTATCAATATAGGAGAAAACAGAGTGAAACCTAAAAATTCAAACTGTTACTGGAAATGAACGCATCAACATAGAAGAACGAAATTTGGGGAACCAAGTCGGCTTAGTGTACTTATCATTACCTGAAAGTATCATCCAGTTTGGGTGAAAAAATATTTGCTGAGATTTCTGGAGATTCGTAATTTTTGGAAGCTTGGCAACCCCTTTCCATGAAAGTGTTTCTCGCCAGTCACTGCTTAGGGCTACATCAAGAGGAAACAACACATAGATATAGAACGTGAAACTGCTTTATTTTGTCAAGTTTCAAGAAGCTAGCACAAACCGTGTTGGATTTACAGTTCCAAATCCATCTATCAATATAGGAGAAAACAGACTGAAACCTAAAAATTGAAACTGTTACTGGAAATGAACGCTTCAACATAGAAGAACGAAATTTGGGGAACCAAGTCGGCTTAGTGTACTGATCATTATCTGAAAGTATCATCCAGTTTGGGTGAAAAAATATTTGCTGAGATTTCTGGAGATTCGTAATTTTTGGAAGCTTGGGAACCCCTTTCCATGAAAGTGTTTCTCGCCAGTCACTGCTTAGGGATACATCAAGAGGAAACAAAACATAGAGATAGAACCTGAAACTACTTTATTGTGTCAAGTTTCAAGAAGCTAGCACAAACCGTGTTGGATTTAGAGTTCCAAATACATCTATCAATATAGGAGAAAACAGAGTGAAACCTAAAAATTGAAACTGTTAGTAGAAACGAACGCTTCAACATAGAAGAATGAAATTTGGGGAACCAAGTTGGCTTATTGTACTGATCATTACCTGAAAGTATCATCCAGTTTGGGTGAAAAAATATTTGCTGTGATTTCTGGAGATTCGTAATTTTTGGAAGCTTGGCAACCCCTTTCCATGAAAGTGTTTCTCGCCAGTCACTGCTTAGGGCTACATGAAGAGGAAAAAAAACATAGAGGACGAACGTGAAACTGCTTTATTTTGTCAAGTTTCAAGAAGCTAGCACAAACCGTGTTGGATTTAGAGTTCCAAATACATTTATCAATATAGGAGAAAACAGAGTGAAACCTAAAAATTTAAACTGTTACTGGAAATGAACGCTTCAACATAGAAGAACAAAATTTGGGGAACCAAGTCGGCTTAGTGTACTGACCATTACCTGAAAGTATCATCCAGTTTGGGTGAAAAAATATTTGCTGAGATTACTGGAGATTCGTAATTTTTGGAAGCTTGGGAACCCCTTTCCATGAAAATGTTTCTCGCCAGTCACTGCTTAGGGATACATCAAGAGGAAACAAGACATAGAGATAGAACGTGAAACTGCTTTATTTTGTCAAGTTTCAAGAAGCTAGCACAAACCGTGTTGGATTTAGATTTCCAAATACATCTATCAATATAAGAGAAAACAGAGTGAAACCTAAAAATTTAAACTGTTATTGGAAATGAACGCTTCACCATAGAAGAACGAAATTTGGGGAACCAAGTCGGCTTAGTGTACTGACCATTACCTGAAAGTATCATCCAGTTTGGGTGAAAAAATATTTGCTGAGATTTCTGGAGATTCGTAATTTTTGGAAGCTTGGGAACCCCTTTCAATGAAAGTGTTTCTCGCCAGTCACTGCTTAGGGATACATCAAGAGGAAACAAAACATAGAGATAGAACCTGAAACTACATTATTGTGTCAAGTTTCAAGAAGCTAGCACAAACCGTGTTGGATTTAGAGTTCCAAATACATCTATCAATATAGGAGAAAACAGAGTGAAACCTAAAAATTGAAACTGTTAGTAGAAACGAACGCTTCAACATAGAAGAATGAAATTTGGGGAACCAAGTTTGCTTATTGTACTGATCATTACCTGAAAGTATCATCCAGTTTGGGTGAAAAAATACTTGCTGAGATTTCTGGAGATTCGTAATTTTAGGAAGCTTGGCAACCCCTTTCCATGAAAGTGTTTCTCGCCAGTCACTGCTTAGGGCTACTTCAAGAGGAAACAACACATAGAGATAGAACGTGAAACTGCTTTATTTTGTCAAGTTTCAAGAAGCTAGCACAAACCGTGTTGGATTTAGAGTTCCAAATACATCTATCAATATAGGAGAAAACAGAGTGAAACCTAAAAATTCAAACTGTTACTGGAAATGAACGCTTCAACATAGAAGAACGAAATTTGGGGAACCAAGTCAGCTTAGTGTACTGATCATTACCTGAAAGTATCATCCACTTTGGGTGAAAAAATATTTGCTGTGATTTCTGGAGATTCGTAGTTTTTGGAAGCTTGACAACCCCTTTCTATGAAAGTGTTTCTCGCCAGTCACTGCTTAGGGCTACATCAAGAGGAAACAACACATAGATATAGAACGTGAAACTGCTTTATTTTGTCAAGTTTCAAGAAGCTAGCACAAACCGTGTTGGATTTACACTTCCAAATCCATCTATGAATATAGGAGAAAACAGAGTGAAACCTAAAAATTCAAACTGTTACTGGAAATGAACGCTTCAACATAGAAGAACGAAATTTGGAGAACCACGTCGGCTTAGTGTACTGATCATTACCTGAAAGTATCATCCAGTTTGGGTGCAGAAATATTTGCTGTGATTTCTGGAGATGCGTAGTTTTTGGAAGCTTGGCAACCCCTTTCTATGAAAGTGTTTCTCGCCAGTCACTGCTTAGGGCTACTTCAAGAGGAAACAAAACATAGAGATAGAACGTGAAACTGCTTTATTTTGTCAAGTTTCAAGAAGCTAGCACAAACCGTGTTGGATTTAGAGTTCCAAATACATCTATCAATATAGGAGAAAACAGAGTGAAACCTAAAAATTCAAACTGTTACTGGAAATGTACGCTTCAACATAGAAGAACGAAATTTGGGGAACCAAGTCGGCTTAGTGTACTGATCATTACCTGAAAGTATCATCCAGTTTGGGAGAAAAAATATTTGCTGAGATTTCTGGAGATTCGTAATTTTTGGAAGCTTGGCAACCCCTTTCCATGAAAGTGTTTCTCGCCAGTCACTGCTTAGGGCTACATCAAGAGGAAACAAGACATAGAGAAAGAACGTGAAACTGCTTTATTTTGTCAAGTTTCAAGAAGCTAGCACAAACCGTGTTGGATTTAGAGTTCCAAATACATCTATCAATATAGGAGAAAACAGAGTGAAACCTAAAAATTCAAACTGTTACTGGAAATGAACGCTTCAACATAGAAGAACGAAATTTGGGGAACCAAGTCAGCTTAGTGTACTGATCATTACCTGAAAGTATCATCCACTTTGGGTGAAAAAATATTTGCTGTGATTTCTGGAGATTCGTAGTTTTTGGAAGCTTGACAACCCCTTTCTATGAAAGTGTTTCTCGCCAGTCACTGCTTAGGGCTACATCAAGAGGAAACAACACATAGATATAGAACGTGAAACTGCTTTATTTTGTCAAGTTTCAAGAAGCTAGCACAAACCGTGTTGGATTTACACTTCCAAATCCATCTATGAATATAGGAGAAAACAGAGTGAAACCTAAAAATTCAAACTGTTACTGGAAATGAACGCTTCAACATAGAAGAACGAAATTTGGAGAACCACGTCGGCTTAGTGTACTGATCATTACCTGAAAGTATCATCCAGTTTGGGTGCAGAAATATTTGCTGTGATTTCTGGAGATGCGTAGTTTTTGGAAGCTTGGCAACCCCTTTCTATGAAAGTGTTTCTCGCCAGTCACTGCTTAGGGCTACTTCAAGAGGAAACAAAACATAGAGATAGAACGTGAAACTGCTTTATTTTGTCAAGTTTCAAGAAGCTAGCACAAACCGTGTTGGATTTAGAGTTCCAAATACATCTATCAATATAGGAGAAAACAGAGTGAAACCTAAAAATTCAAACTGTTACTGGAAATGTACGCTTCAACATAGAAGAACGAAATTTGGGGAACCAAGTCGGCTTAGTGTACTGATCATTACCTGAAAGTATCATCCAGTTTGGGAGAAAAAATATTTGCTGAGATTTCTGGAGATTCGTAATTTTTGGAAGCTTGGCAACCCCTTTCCATGAAAGTGTTTCTCGCCAGTCACTGCTTAGGGCTACATCAAGAGGAAAAAAAACATAGAGAAAGAACGTGAAACTGCTTTATTTTGTCAAGTTTCAAGAAGCTAGCACAAACCGTGTTGGATTTAGAGTTCCAAATACATCTATCAATATAGGAGAAAACAGAGTGAAACCTAAAAATTTAAACTGTTACTGGAAATGAACGCTTCACCATAGAAGAACGAAATTTGGGGAACCAAGTCGGCTTAGTGTACTGACCATTACCTGAAAGTATCATCCAGTTTGGGTGAAAAAATATTTGCTGAGATTTCTGGAGATTCGTAATTTTTGGAAGCTTGGGAACCCCTTTCCATGAAAGTGTTTCTCGCCAGTCACTGCTTAGGGCTACATCAAGAGGAAACAAGACATAGAGATAGAACGTGAAACTGCTTTATTTTGTCAAGTTTCAAGAAGCTAGCACAAACCGTGTTGGATTTAGAGTTCCAAATACATCTATCAATATAGGAGAAAACAGAGTGAAACCTAAAAATTCAAACTGTTACTGGAAATGAACGCTTCAACATAGAAGAACGAAATTTGGGGAACCAAGTCGGCTTAGTGTACTGATCATTACCTGAAAGTATCATCCAGTTTGGGTGAAAAAATATTTGCTGAGATTTCTGGAGATTCGTAATTTTTGGAAGCTTGGCAACCCCTTTCCATGAAAGTGTTTCTCGCCAGTCACTTCTTAGGGCTACATCAAGATGAAAAAAAACATGGAGATAGAATCTGAAACTACTTTATTGTGTCAAGTTTCAAGAAGCTAGCACAAACCGTGTTGGATTTAGAGTTCCAAATACATCTATCAATATAGGAGAAAACAGAGTGAAACCTAAAAATTCAAACTGTTACTGGAAATGAACGCTTTAACATAGAAGAACGAAATTTGGGGAACCAAGTCGGCTTAGTGTTCTGATCATTTCCTGAAAGTATCATCAAGTTTGGGTGAAAAAATATTTGCTGAGATTTCTGGTGATTCCTAATTTTTGGAAGCTTGGCAACCCCTTTCCATGAAAGTGTTTCTCGCCAGTCACTGCTTAGGGCTACATCAAGAGGAAAAAAAACATAGAGGACGAACGTGAAACTTCTTTATTTTGTCAAGTTTCAAGAAGCTAGCACAAACCGTGTTGGATTTAGAGTTCCAAATACATTTATCAATATAGGAGAAAACAGAGTGAAACCTAAAAATTTAAACTGTTACTGGAAATGAACGCTTCACCATAGAAGAACGAAATTTGGGGAACCAAGTCGGCTTAGTGTACTGACCATTACCTGAAAGCATCATCCAGTTTGGGTGAAAAAATATTTGCTGAGATTTCTGGAGATTCGTAATTTTTGGAAGCTTGGGAACCCCTTTCCATGAAAATGTTTCTCGCCAGTCACTGCGTAGGGATACATCAAGAGGAAACAAGACATAGAGATAGAACGTGAAACTGCTTTATTTTGTCAAGTTTCAAGAAGCTAGCACAAACCGTGTTGGATTTAGAGTTCCAAATACATCTATCAATATAGGAGAAAACAGAGTGAAACCTAAAAATTCAAACTGTTAGTAGAAACGAACGCTTCAACATAGAAGAATGAAATTTGGAGAACCAAGTTGGCTTAGTGTACTGATCATTACCTGTAAGTATCATCCAGTTTTGGTGAAAAAATACTTGCTGAGATATCTGGAGATTCGTAATTTTAGGAAGCTTGGCAACCCCTTTCCATGAAAGTGTTTCTCGCCAGTCACTGCATAGGGCTACTTCAAGAGGAAAGAACACATAGAGACAGAACGTGAAACTACTTTATTTTGTCAAGTTTCAAGAAGCTAGCACAAACCGTGTTGGATTTAGAGTTCCAAATACATCTATCTATATAGGAGAAAACAGAGTGAAACCTAAAAATTCAAACTGTTACTGGAAATGAACGATTCAACATAGAAGAACGAAATTTGGGGAACCAAGTTGGCTTAGTGTACTGATCATTACCCGAAAGTATCATCCAGTTTGGGTGAAAAAATATTTGCTGTGATTTCTGGAGATTCGTAGTTTTTGGAAGCTTGACAACCCCTTTCTATGAAAGTGTTTCTCGCCAGTCACTGCTTAGGGCTACATCAAGAGGAAACAACACATAGATATAGAACGTGAAACTGCTTTATTTTGTCAAGTTTCAAGAAGCAGGCACAAACCGTGTTGGATTTACAGTTCCAAATCCATCTATCAATATAGGAGAAAACAGAGTGAAACCTAAAAATTCAAACTGTTACTGGAAATGAACGCTTTAACATAGAAGAACGAAATTTGGGGAACCAAGTCGGCTTAGTGTTCTGATCATTTCCTGAAAGTATCATCAAGTTTGGGTGAAAAAATATTTGCTGAGATTTCTGGAGATTCGAAATTTTAGGAAGCTTGGCAACCCCTTTCCATGAAAGTGTTTCTCGCCAGTCACTGCTTAGGGCTACTTCAAGAGGAAACAACACATAGAGATAGAACGTGAAACTGCTTTATTTTGTCAAGTTTCAAGAAGCTAGCACAAACCGTGTTGGATTTAGAGTTCCAAATACATCTATCAATATAGGAGAAAACAGAGTGAAACCTAAAAATTCAAACTGTTACTGGAAATGAACGCTTCACCATTGAGGAACGAAATTTGGGGAACCAAGTCGGCTTAGTGTACTGATCATTACCTGAAAGTATCATCAAGTTTGGGTGAAAAAATATTTGCTGAGATTTCTGGAGATTCGTAATTTTTGGAAGCTTGGCAACCCCTTTCCATGAAAGTGTTTCTCGACAGTCACTGCTTAGGGCTACATAAAGAGGAAACAAAACATAGAGATAGAACGTGAAACTGCTTTATTTTGTCAAGTTTCAAGAAGCTAGCACAAACCGTGTTGGATTTAGAGTTCCAAATACATCTATCAATATAGGAGAAAACAGAGTGAAACCTAAAAATTCAAACTGTTAGTGGAAACGAACGCTTCAACATAGAAGAATGAAATTTGGAGAACCAAGTTGGCTTAGTGTACTGATCATTACCTGTAAGTATCATCCAGTTTTGGTGAAAAAATACTTGTTGAGATTTCTGGAGATTCGTAATTTTAGGAAGCTTGGCAACCCCTTTCCATGAAAGTGTTTCTCGCCAGTCACTGCATAGGGCTACTTCAAGAGGAAAGAACACATAGATATAGAACGTGAAACTACTTTATTTTGTCAAGTTTCAAGAAGCTAGCACAAACCGTGTTGGATTTAGAGTTCCAAATACATCTATCAATATAGGAGAAAACAGAGTGAAACCTAAAAATTGAAACTGTTAGTAGAAACGAACGCTTCAACATAGAAGAATGAAATTTGGGGAACCAAGTTGGCTTATTGTACTGATCATTACCTGAAAGTATCATCCAGTTTGGGTGAAAAAATATTTGCTGAGATTTCTGGAGATTCGTAATTTTTGGAAGCTTGGCAACCCCTTTCCATGAAAGTGTTTCTCGCCAGTCACTGCTTAGGGCTACATCAAGAGGAAAAAAAACATAGAGGACGAACGTGAAACTTCTTTATTTTGTCAAGTTTCAAGAAGCTAGCACAAACCGTGTTGGATTTAGAGTTCCAAATACATTTATCAATATAGGAGAAAACAGAGTAAAACCTAAAAATTTAAACTGTTACTGGAAATGAACGCTTCACCATAGAAGAACGAAATTTGGGGAACCAAGTGGGCTTATTGTACTGATCATTACCTGAAAGTATCATCCAGTTTGGGTGAAAAAATACTTGCTGAGATTTCTGGAGATTCGTAATTTTTGGAAGCTTGGCAACCCCTTTCCATGAAAGTGTTTCTCGCCAGTCACTGCTTAGGGCTACTTCAAGAGGAAACAACACATAGAGTTAGAACGTGAAACTGCTTTATTTTGTCAAGTTTCAAGAAGCTAGCACAAACCGTGTTGGATTTAGAGTTCCAAATACATCTATCAATATAGGAGAAAACAGAGTGAAACCTAAAAATTCAAACTGTTAGTAGAAACGAACGCTTCAACATAGAAGAATGAAATTTGGAGAACCAAGTTGGCTTAGTGTACTGATCATTACCTGTAAGTATCATCCAGTTTTGGTGAAAAAATACTTGCTGAGATATCTGGAGATTCGTAATTTTAGGAAGCTTGGCAACCCCTTTCCATGAAAGTGTTTCTCGCCAGTCACTGCATAGGGCTACTTCAAGAGGAAAGAACACATAGAGACAGAACGTGAAACTACTTTATTTTGTCAAGTTTCAAGAAGCTAGCACAAACCGTGTTGGATTTAGAGTTCCAAATACATCTATCTATATAGGAGAAAACAGAGTGAAACCTAAAAATTCAAACTGTTACTGGAAATGAACGCTTCAACATAGAAGAACGAAATTTGGGGAACCAAGTTGGCTTAGTGTACTGATCATTACCTGAAAGTATCATCCAGTTTGGGTGAAAAAATATTTGCTGTGATTTCTGGAGATTCGTAGTTTTTGGAAGCTTGACAACCCCTTTCTATGAAAGTGTTTCTCGCCAGTCACTGCTTAGGGCTACATCAAGAGGAAACAACACATAGATATAGAACGTGAAACTGCTTTATTTTGTCAAGTTTCAAGAAGCTAGCACAAACCGTGTTGGATTTACAGTTCCAAATCCATCTATCAATATAGGAGAAAACAGAGTGAAACCTAAAAATTCAAACTGTTACTGGAAATGAACGCTTTAACATAGAAGAACGAAATTTGGGGAACCAAGTCGGCTTAGTGTTCTGATCATTTCCTGAAAGTATCATCAAGTTTGGGTGAAAAAATATTTGCTGAGATTTCTGGAGATTCGAAATTTTAGGAAGCTTGGCAACCCCTTTCCATGAAAGTGTTTCTCGCCAGTCACTGCTTAGGGCTACTTCAAGAGGAAACAACACATAGAGATAGAACGTGAAACTGCTTTATTTTGTCAAGTTTCAAGAAGCTAGCACAAACCGTGTTGGATTTAGAGTTCCAAATACATCTATCAATATAGGAGAAAACAGAGTGAAACCTAAAAATTCAAACTGTTACTGGAAATGAACGCTTCACCATTGAGGAACGAAATTTGGGGAACCAAGTCGGCTTAGTGTACTGATCATTACCTGAAAGTATCATCCAGTTTGGGTGAAAAAATATTTGCTGAGATTTCTGGAGATTCCTAATTTTTGGAAGCTTGGCAACCCCTTTCCATGAAAGTGTTTCTCGCCAGTCACTGCTTAGGGCTACATCAAGAGGAAACAAAACATAGAGATAGAACGTGAAACTGCTTTATTTTGTCAAGTTTCAAGAAGCTAGCACAAACCGTGTTGGATTTAGAGTTCCAAATACATCTATCTATATAGGAGAAAACAGAGTGAAACCTAAAAATTCAAACTGTTACTGGAAATGAACGCTTCAACATAGAAGAACGAAATTTGGGGAACCAAGTCGGCTTAGTGTACTGATCATTACCTGAAAGTATCATCCAGTTTGGGTGAAAAAATATTTGCTGAGATTTCTGGAGATTCGTAATTTTTGGAAGCTTGGGAACCCGTTTCCATGAAAGTGTTTCTCGCCAGTCACTGCTTAGGGATACATCAAGAGGAAACAAAACATAGAGATAGAACCTGAAACTACTTTATTGTGTCAAGTTTCAAGAAGCTAGCACAAACCGTGTTGGATTTAGAGTTCCAAATACATCTATCAATATAGGAGAAAACAGAGTGAAACCTAAAAATTGAAACTGTTAGTAGAAACGAACGCTTCAACATAGAAGAATGAAATTTGGGGAACCAAGTTGGCTTATTGTACTGATCATTACCTGAAAGTATCATCCAGTTTGGGTGAAAAAATATTTGCTGAGATTTCTGGAGATTCGTAATTTTTGGAAGCTTGGCAACCCCTTTCCATGAAAGTGTTTCTCGCCAGTCACTGCTTAGGGCTACATCAAGAGGAAAAAAAACATAGAGGACGAACGTGAAACTTCTTTATTTTGTCAAGTTTCAAGAAGCTAGCACAAACCGTGTTGGATTTAGAGTTCCAAATACATTTATCAATATAGGAGAAAACAGAGTGAAACCTAAAAATTTAAACTGTTACTGGAAATGAACGCTTCACCATAGAAGAACGAAATTTGGGGAACCAAGTCGGCTTAGTGTACTGACCATTACCTGAAAGTATCATCCAGTTTGGGTGAAAAAATATTTGCTGAGATTACTGGAGATTCGTAATTTTTGGAAGCTTGGGAACCCCTTTCCATGAAAATGTTTCTCGCCAGTTACTGCGTAGGGATACATCAAGAGGAAACAAGACATAGAGATAGAACGTGAAACTACTTTATTTTGTCAAGTTTCAAGAAGCTAGCACAAACCGTGTTGGATTTAGAGTTCCAAATACATCTATCAATATAGGAGAAAACAGAGTGAAACCTAAAAATTCAAACTGTTACTGGAAATGAACGCTTCAACATAGAAGAACGAAATTTGGGGAACCAAGTCGGCTTAGTGTACTGATCATTACCTGAAAGTATCATCCACTTTGGGTGAAAAAATATTTGCTGTGATTTCTGGAGATTCGTAGTTTTTGGAAGGTTGACAACCCCTTTCTATGAAAGTGTTTCTCGCCAGTCACTGCTTAGGGCTACATCAAGAGGAAACAACACATAGATATAGAACGTGAAACTGCTTTATTTTGTCAAGTTTCAAGAAGCTAGCACAAACCGTGTTGGATTTAGAGTTCCAAATACATCTATCAATATAGGAGAAAACAGAGTGAAACCTAAAAATTCAAACTGTTACTGGAAATGTACGCTTCAACATAGAAGAACGAAATTTGGTGAACCAAGTCGGCTTAGTGTACTGATCATTACCTGAAAGTATCATCCAGTTTGGGAGAAAAAATATTTGCTGAGATTTCTGGAGATTCGTAATTTTTGGAAGCTTGGCAACCCCTTTCCATGAAAGTGTTTCTCGCCAGTCACTGCTTAGGGCTACATCAACAGGAAACAAGACATAGAGACAGAACGTGAAACTGCTTTATTTTGTCAAGTTTCAAGAAGCTAGCACAAACCGTGTTGGATTTAGAGTTCCAAATACATCTATCAATATAGGAGAAAACAGAGTGAAACCTAAAAATTTAAACTGTTACTGGAAATGAACGCTTCACCATAGAAGAACGAAATTTGGGGAACCAAGTCGGCTTAGTGTACTGACCATTACCTGAAAGTATCATCCAGTTTGGGTGAAAAAATATTTGCTGAGATTTCTGGAGATTCGTAATTTTTGGAAGCTTGGGAACCCCTTTCCATGAAAGTGTTTCTCGCCAGTCACTGCTTAGGGCTACATCAAGAGGAAACAAGACATAGAGACAGAACGTGAAACTGCTTTATTTTGTCAAGTTTCAAGAAGCTAGCACAAACCGTGTTGGATTTAGAGTTCCAAATACATCTATCAATATAGGAGAAAACAGAGTGAAACCTAAAAATTCAAACTGTTACTGGAAATGAACGCATCAACATAGAAGAACGAAATTTGGGGAACCAAGTCGGCTTAGTGTACTGATCATTACCTGAAAGTATCATCCAGTTTGGGTGAAAAAATATTTGCTGAGATTTCTGGAGATTCGTAATTTTTGGAAGTTTGGCAACCCCTTTCCATGAAAGTGTTTCTCGCCAGTCACTTCTTAGGGCTACATCAAGATGAAAAAAAACATGGAGATAGAATCTGAAACTACTTTATTGTGTCAAGTTTCAAGAAGCTAGCACAAACCGTGTTGGATTTAGAGTTCCAAATACATCTATCAATATAGGAGAAAACAGAGTGAAACCTAAAAATTCAAACGGTTACTGGAAATGAACGCTTTAACATAGAAGAACGAAATTTGGGGAACCAAGTCGGCTTAGTGTTCTGATCATTTCCTGAAAGTATCATCAAGTTTGGGTGAAAAAATATTTGCTGAGATTTCTGGAGATTCGTAATTTTTGGAAGCTTGGCAACCCCTTTCCATGAAAGTGTTTCTCGACAGTCACTGCTTAGGGCTACATCAAGAGGAAACAAAACATAGAGATAGAACGTGAAACTGCTTTATTTTGTCAAGTTTCAAGAAGCTAGCACAAACCGTGTTGGATTTAGAGTTCCAAATACATCTATCAATATAGGAGAAAACAGAGTGAAACCTAAAAATTCAAACTGTTAGTGGAAACGAACGCTTCAACATAGAAGAATGAAATTTGGAGAACCAAGTTGGCTTAGTGTACTGATCATTACCTGTAAGTATCATCCAGTTTTGGTGAAAAAATACTTGTTGAGATTTCTGGAGATTCGTAATTTTAGGAAGCTTGGCAACCCCTTTCCATGAAAGTGTTTCTCGCCAGTCACTGCATAGGGCTACTTCAAGAGGAAAGAACACATAGATATAGAACGTGAAACTACTTTATTTTGTCAAGTTTCAAGAAGCTAGCACAAACCGTGTTGGATTTAGAGTTCCAAATACATCTATCAATATAGGAGAAAACAGAGTGAAACCTAAAAATTGAAACTGTTAGTAGAAACGAACGCTTCAACATAGAAGAATGAAATTTGGGGAACCAAGTTGGCTTATTGTACTGATCATTACCTGAAAGTATCATCCAGTTTGGGTGAAAAAATATTTGCTGAGATTTCTGGAGATTCGTAATTTTTGGAAGCTTGGCAACCCCTTTCCATGAAAGTGTTTCTCGCCAGTCACTGCTTAGGGCTACATCAAGAGGAAAAAAAACATAGAGGACGAACGTGAAACTTCTTTATTTTGTCAAGTTTCAAGAAGCTAGCACAAACCGTGTTGGATTTAGAGTTCCAAATACATTTATCAATATAGGAGAAAACAGAGTGAAACCTAAAAATTTAAACTGTTACTGGAAATGAACGCTTCACCATAGAAGAACGAAATTTGGGGAACCAAGTGGGCTTATTGTACTGATCATTACCTGAAAGTATCATCCAGTTTGGGTGAAAAAATACTTGCTGAGATTTCTGGAGATTCGTAATTTTTGGAAGCTTGGCAACCCCTTTCCATGAAAGTGTTTCTCGCCAGTCACTGCTTAGGGCTACTTCAAGAGGAAACAACACATAGAGTTAGAACGTGAAACTGCTTTATTTTGTCAAGTTTCAAGAAGCTAGCACAAACCGTGTTGGATTTAGAGTTCCAAATACATCTATCAATATAGGAGAAAACAGAGTGAAACCTAAAAATTCAAACTGTTAGTAGAAACGAACGCTTCAACATAGACGAATGAAATTTGGAGAACCAAGTTGGCTTAGTGTACTGATCATTACCTGTAAGTATCATCCAGTTTTGGTGAAAAAATACTTGCTGAGATATCTGGAGATTCGTAATTTTAGGAAGCTTGGCAACCCCTTTCCATGAAAGTGTTTCTCGCCAGTCACTGCATAGGGCTACTTCAAGAGGAAAGAACACATAGAGACAGAACGTGAAACTACTTTATTTTGTCAAGTTTCAAGAAGCTAGCACAAACCGTGTTGGATTTAGAGTTCCAAATACATCTATCTATATAGGAGAAAACAGAGTGAAACCTAAAAATTCAAACTGTTACTGGAAATGAACGCTTCAACATAGAAGAACGAAATTTGGGGAACCAAGTTGGCTTAGTGTACTGATCATTACCTGAAAGTATCATCCAGTTTGGGTGAAAAAATATTTGCTGTGATTTCTGGAGATTCGTAGTTTTTGGATGCTTGACAACCCCTTTCTATGAAAGTGTTTCTCGCCAGTCACTGCTTAGGGCTACATCAAGAGGAAACAACACATAGATATAGAACGTGAAACTGCTTTATTTTGTCAAGTTTCAAGAAGCTAGCACAAACCGTGTTGGATTTACAGTTCCAAATCCATCTATCAATATAGGAGAAAACAGAGTGAAACCTAAAAATTCAAACTGTTACTGGAAATGAACGCTTTAACATAGAAGAACGAAATTTGGGGAACCAAGTCGGCTTAGTGTTCTGATCATTTCCTGAAAGTATCATCAAGTTTGGGTGAAAAAATATTTGCTGAGATTTCTGGAGATTCGAAATTTTAGGAAGCTTGGCAACCCCTTTCCATGAAAGTGTTTCTCGCCAGTCACTGCTTAGGGCTACTTCAAGAGGAAACAACACATAGAGATAGAACGTGAAACTGCTTTATTTTGTCAAGTTTCAAGAAGCTAGCACAAACCGTGTTGGATTTAGAGTTCCAAATACATCTATCAATATAGGAGAAAACAGAGTGAAACCTAAAAATTCAAACTGTTACTGGAAATGAACGCTTCACCATTGAGGAACGAAATTTGGGGAACCAAGTCGGCTTAGTGTACTGATCATTACCTGAAAGTATCATCCAGTTTGGGTGAAAAAATATTTGCTGAGATTTCTGGAGATTCCTAATTTTTGGAAGCTTGGCAACCCCTTTCCATGAAAGTGTTTCTCGCCAGTCACTGCTTAGGGCTACATCAAGAGGAAACAAAACATAGAGATAGAACGTGAAACTGCTTTATTTTGTCAAGTTTCAAGAAGCTAGCACAAACCGTGTTGGATTTAGAGTTCCAAATACATCTATCTATATAGGAGAAAACAGAGTGAAACCTAAAAATTCAAACTGTTACTGGAAATGAACGCTTCAACATAGAAGAACGAAATTTGGGGAACCAAGTCGGCTTAGTGTACTGATCATTACCTGAAAGTATCATCCAGTTTGGGTGAAAAAATATTTGCTGAGATTTCTGGAGATTCGTAATTTTTGGAAGCTTGGGAACCCGTTTCCATGAAAGTGTTTCTCGCCAGTCACTGCTTAGGGATACATCAAGAGGAAACAAAACATAGAGATAGAACCTGAAACTACTTTATTGTGTCAAGTTTCAAGAAGCTAGCACAAACCGTGTTGGATTTAGAGTTCCAAATACATCTATCAATATAGGAGAAAACAGAGTGAAACCTAAAAATTGAAACTGTTAGTAGAAACGAACGCTTCAACATAGAAGAATGAAATTTGGGGAACCAAGTTGGCTTATTGTACTGATCATTACCTGAAAGTATCATCCAGTTTGGGTGAAAAAATATTTGCTGAGATTTCTGGAGATTCGTAATTTTTGGAAGCTTGGCAACCCCTTTCCATGAAAGTGTTTCTCGCCAGTCACTGCTTAGGGCTACATCAAGAGGAAAAAAAACATAGAGGACGAACGTGAAACTTCTTTATTTTGTCAAGTTTCAAGAAGCTAGCACAAACCGTGTTGGATTTAGAGTTCCAAATACATTTATCAATATAGGAGAAAACAGAGTGAAACCTAAAAATTTAAACTGTTACTGGAAATGAACGCTTCACCATAGAAGAACGAAATTTGGGGAACCAAGTCGGCTTAGTGTACTGACCATTACCTGAAAGTATCATCCAGTTTGGGTGAAAAAATATTTGCTGAGATTACTGGAGATTCGTAATTTTTGGAAGCTTGGGAACCCCTTTCCATGAAAATGTTTCTCGCCAGTCACTGCGTAGGGATACATCAAGAGGAAACAAGACATAGAGATAGAACGTGAAACTACTTTATTTTGTCAAGTTTCAAGAAGCTAGCACAAACCGTGTTGGATTTAGAGTTCCAAATACATCTATCTATATAGGAGAAAACAGAGTGAAACCTAAAAATTCAAACTGTTACTGGAAATGAACGCTTCAACATAGAAGAACGAAATTTGGGGAACCAAGTCGGCTTAGTGTACTGATCATTACCTGAAAGTATCATCCACTTTGGGTGAAAAAATATTTGCTGTGATTTCTGGAGATTCGTAGTTTTTGGAAGCTTGACAACCCCTTTCTATGAAAGTGTTTCTCGCCAGTCACTGCTTAGGGCTACATCAAGAGGAAACAACACATAGATATAGAACGTGAAACTGCTTTATTTTGTCAAGTTTCAAGAAGCTAGCACAAACCGTGTTGGATTTAGAGTTCCAAATACATCTATCAATATAGGAGAAAACAGAGTGAAACCTAAAAATTCAAACTGTTACTGGAAATGTACGCTTCAACATAGAAGAACGAAATTTGGGGAACCAAGTCGGCTTAGTGTACTGATCATTACCTGAAAGTATCATCCAGTTTGGGAGAAAAAATATTTGCTGAGATTTCTGGAGATTCGTAATTTTTGGAAGCTTGGCAACCCCTTTCCATGAAAGTGTTTCTCGCCAGTCACTGCTTAGGGCTACATCAAGAGGAAACAAGACATAGAGACAGAACGTGAAACTGCTTTATTTTGTCAAGTTTCAAGAAGCTAGCACAAACCGTGTTGGATTTAGAGTTCCAAATACATCTATCAATATAGGAGAAAACAGAGTGAAACCTAAAAATTTAAACTGTTACTGGAAATGAACGCTTCACCATAGAAGAACGAAATTTGGGGAACCAAGTCGGCTTAGTGTACTGACCATTACCTGAAAGTATCATCCAGTTTGGGTGAAAAAATATTTGCTGAGATTTCTGGAGATTCGTAATTTTTGGAAGCTTGGGAACCCCTTTCCATGAAAGTGTTTCTCGTCAGTCACTGCTTAGGGCTACATCAAGAGGAAACAAGACATAGAGACAGAACGTGAAACTGCTTTATTTTGTCAAGTTTCAAGAAGCTAGCACAAACCGTGTTGGATTTAGAGTTCCAAATACATCTATCAATATAGGAGAAAACAGAGTGAAACCTAAAAATTCAAACTGTTACTGGAAATGAACGCATCAACATAGAAGAACGAAATTTGGGGAACCAAGTCGGCTTAGTGTACTGATCATTACCTGAAAGTATCATCCAGTTTGGGTGAAAAAATATTTGCTGAGATTTCTGGAGATTCGTAATTTTTGGAAGCTTGGCAACCCCTTTCCATGAAAGTGTTTCTCGCCAGTCACTTCTTAGGGCTACATCAAGATGAAAAAAAACATGGAGATAGAATCTGAAACTACTTTATTGTGTCAAGTTTCAAGAAGCTAGCACAAACCGTGTTGGATTTAGAGTTCCAAATACATCTATCAATATAGGAGAAAACAGAGTGAAACCTAAAAATTCAAACTGTTACTGGAAATGAACGCTTCAACATAGAAGAACGAAATTTGGGGAACCAAGTCGGCTTAGTGTACTGATCATTACCTGAAAGTATCATCCAGTTTGGGTGAAAAAATATTTGCTGAGATTTCTGGTGATTCCTAATTTTTGGAAGCTTGGCAACCCCTTTCCATGAAAGTGTTTCTCGCCAGTCACTGCTTAGGGCTACATCAAGAGGAAAAAAAACATAGAGATAGAACGTGAAACTGCTTTATTTTGTCAAGTTTGAAGAAGCTAGCACAAACCGTGTTGGATTTAGAGTTCCAAATACATCTATCAATATAGGAGAAAACAGAGTGAAACCTAAAAATTGAAACTGTTAGTAGAAACGAACGCTTCAACATAGAAGAATGAAATTTGGGGAACCAAGTTGGCTTATTGTACTGATCATTACCTGAAAGTATCATCCAGTTTGGGTGAAAAAATACTTGCTGAGATTTCTGGAGATTCGAAATTTTAGGAAGCTTGGCAACCCCTTTCCATGAAAGTGTTTCTCGCCAGTCACTGCTTAGGGCTACTTCAAGAGGAAACAACACATAGAGATAGAACGTGAAACTGCTTTATTTTGTCAAGTTTCAAGAAGCTAGCACAAACCGTGTTGGATTTAGAGTTCCAAATACATCTATCAATATAGGAGAAAACAGAGTGAAACCTAAAAATTCAAACTGTTACTGGAAATGAACGCTTCAACATAGAAGAACGAAATTTGGGGAACCAAGTCGGCTTAGTGTACTGATCATTACCTGAAAGTATCATCCAGTTTGGGTGAAAAAATATTTGCTGAGATTTCTGGAGATTCGTAATTTTTGGAAGCTTGGGAACCCCTTTCCATGAAAGTGTTTCTCGCCAGTCACTGCTTAGGGATACATCTAGAGGAAACAAAACATAGAGATAGAACCTGAAACTACTTTATTGTGTCAAGTTTCAAGAAGCTAGCACAAACCGTGTTGGATTTAGAGTTCCAAATACATCTATCAATATAGGAGAAAACAGAGTGAAACCTAAAAATTGAAACTGTTAGTAGAAACGAACGCTTCAACATAGAAGAATGAAATTTGGGGAACCAAGTTGGCTTATTGTACTGATCATTACCTGAAAGTATCATCCAGTTTGGGTGAAAAAATATTTGCTGAGATTTCTGGAGATTCGTAATTTTTGGAAGCTTGGCAACCCCTTTCCATGAAAGTGTTTCTCGCCAGTCACTGCTTAGGGCTACATCAAGAGGAAAAAAAAACATAGAGGACGAACGTGAAACTTCTTTATTTTGTCAAGTTTCAAGAAGCTAGCACAAACCGTGTTGGATTTAGAGTTCCAAATACATTTATCAATATAGGAGAAAACAGAGTGAAACCTAAAAATTTAAACTGTTACTGGAAATGAACGCTTCACCATAGAAGAACGAAATTTGGGGAACCAAGTCGGCTTAGTGTACTGACCATTACCTGAAAGTATCATCCAGTTTGGGTGAAAAAATATTTGCTGAGATTACTGGAGATTCGTAATTTTTGGAAGCTTGGGAACCCCTTTCCATGAAAATGTTTCTCGCCAGTCACTGCGTAGGGATACATCAAGAGGAAACAAGACATAGAGATAGAACGTGAAACTGCTTTATTTTGTCAAGTTTCAAGAAGCTAGCACAAACCGTGTTGGATTTAGAGTTCCAAATACATCTATCAATATAGGAGAAAACAGAGTGAAACCTAAAAATTCAAACTGTTAGTAGAAACGAACGCTTCAACATAGAAGAATGAAATTTGGAGAACCAAGTTGGCTTAGTGTACTGATCATTACCTGTAAGTATCATCCAGTTTTGGTGAAAAAATACTTGCTGAGATATCTGGAGATTCGTAATTTTAGGAAGCTTGGCAACCCCTTTCCATGAAAGTGTTTCTCGCCAGTCACTGCATAGGGCTACTTCAAGAGGAAAGAACACATAGAGACAGAACGTGAAACTACTTTATTTTGTCAAGTTTCAAGAAGATAGCACAAACCGTGTTGGATTTAGAGTTCCAAATACATCTATCTATATAGGAGAAAACAGAGTGAAACCTAAAAATTCAAACTGTTACTGGAAATGAACGATTCAACATAGAAGAACGAAATTTGGGGAACCAAGTTGGCTTAGTGTACTGATCATTACCCGAAAGTATCATCCAGTTTGGGTGAAAAAATATTTGCTGTGATTTCTGGAGATTCGTAGTTTTTGGAAGCTTGACAACCCCTTTCTATGAAAGTGTTTCTCGCCAGTCACTGCTTAGGGCTACATCAAGAGGAAACAACACATAGATATAGAACGTGAAACTGCTTTATTTTGTCAAGTTTCAAGAAGCTAGCACAAACCGTGTTGGATTTACAGTTCCAAATCCATCTATCAATATAGGAGAAAACAGAGTGAAACCTAAAAATTCAAACTGTTACTGGAAATGAACGCTTTAACATAGAAGAACGAAATTTGGGGAACCAAGTCGGCTTAGTGTTCTGATCATTTCCTGAAAGTATCATCAAGTTTGAGTGAAAAAATATTTGCTGAGATTTCTGGAGATTCGAAATTTTAGGAAGCTTGGCAACCCCTTTCCATGAAAGTGTTTCTCGCCAGTCACTGCTTAGGGCTACTTCAAGAGGAAACAACACATAGAGATAGAACGTGAAACTGCTTTATTTTGTCAAGTTTCAAGAAGCTAGCACAAACCGTGTTGGATTTAGAGTTCCAAATACATCTATCAATATAGGAGAAAACAGAGTGAAACCTAAAAATTCAAACTGTTACTGGAAATGAACGCTTCACCATTGAGGAACGAAATTTGGGGAACCAAGTCGGCTTAGTGTACTGATCATTACCTGAAAGTATCATCCAGTTTGGGTGAAAAAATATTTGCTGAGATTTCTGGAGATTCGTAATTTTTGGAAGCTTGGCAACCCCTTTCCATGAAAGTGTTTCTCGACAGTCACTGCTTAGGGCTACATCAAGAGGAAACAAAACATAGAGATAGAACGTGAAACTGCTTTATTTTGTCAAGTTTCAAGAAGCTAGCACAAACCGTGTTGGATTTAGAGTTCCAAATACATCTATCAATATAGGAGAAAACAGAGTGAAACCTAAAAATTCAAACTGTTAGTGGAAACGAACGCTTCAACATAGAAGAATGAAATTTGGAGAACCAAGTTGGCTTAGTGTACTGATCATTACCTGTAAGTATCATCCAGTTTTGGTGAAAAAATACTTGTTGAGATTTCTGGAGATTCGTAATTTTAGGAAGCTTGGCAACCCCTTTCCATGAAAGTGTTTCTCGCCAGTCACTGCATAGGGCTACTTCAAGAGGAAAGAACACATAGATATAGAACGTGAAACTACTTTATTTTGTCAAGTTTCAAGAAGCTAGCACAAACCGTGTTGGATTTAGAGTTCCAAATACATCTATCAATATAGGAGAAAACAGAGTGAAACCTAAAAATTGAAACTGTTAGTAGAAACGAACGCTTCAACATAGAAGAATGAAATTTGGGGAACCAAGTTGGCTTATTGTACTGATCATTACCTGAAAGTATCATCCAGTTTGGGTGAAAAAATATTTGCTGAGATTTCTGGAGATTCGTAATTTTTGGAAGCTTGGCAACCCCTTTCCATGAAAGTGTTTCTCGCCAGTCACTGCTTAGGGCTACATCAAGAGGAAAAAAACATAGAGGACGAACGTGAAACTTCTTTATTTTGTCAAGTTTCAAGAAGCTAGCACAAACCGTGTTGGATTTAGAGTTCCAAATACATTTATCAATATAGGAGAAAACAGAGTGAAACCTAAAAATTTAAACTGTTACTGGAAATGAACGCTTCACCATAGAAGAACGAAATTTGGGGAACCAAGTGGGCTTATTGTACTGATCATTACCTGAAAGTATCATCCAGTTTGGGTGAAAAAATACTTGCTGAGATTTCTGGAGATTCGTAATTTTTGGAAGCTTGGCAACCCCTTTCCATGAAAGTGTTTCTCGCCAGTCACTGCTTAGGGCTACTTCAAGAGGAAACAACACATAGAGTTAGAACGTGAAACTGCTTTATTTTGTCAAGTTTCAAGAAGCTAGCACAAACCGTGTTGGATTTAGAGTTCCAAATACATCTATCAATATAGGAGAAAACAGAGTGAAACCTAAAAATTCAAACTGTTAGTAGAAACGAACGCTTCAACATAGAAGAATGAAATTTGGAGAACCAAGTTGGCTTAGTGTACTGATCATTACCTGTAAGTATCATCCAGTTTTGGTGAAAAAATACTTGCTGAGATATCTGGAGATTCGTAATTTTAGGAAGCTTGGCAACCCCTTTCCATGAAAGTGTTTCTCGCCAGTCACTGCATAGGGCTACTTCAAGAGGAAAGAACACATAGAGACAGAACGTGAAACTACTTTATTTTGTCAAGTTTCAAGAAGCTAGCACAAACCGTGTTGGATTTAGAGTTCCAAATACATCTATCTATATAGGAGAAAACAGAGTGAAACCTAAAAATTCAAACTGTTACTGGAAATGAACGCTTCAACATAGAAGAACGAAATTTGGGGAACCAAGTTGGCTTAGTGTACTGATCATTACCTGAAAGTATCATCCAGTTTGGGTGAAAAAATATTTGCTGTGATTTCTGGAGATTCGTAGTTTTTGGAAGCTTGACAACCCCTTTCTATGAAAGTGTTTCTCGCCAGTCACTGCTTAGGGCTACATCAAGAGGAAACAACACATAGATATAGAACGTGAAACTGCTTTATTTTGTCAAGTTTCAAGAAGCTAGCAGAAACCGTGTTGGATTTACAGTTCCAAATCCATCTATCAATATAGGAGAAAACAGAGTGAAACCTAAAAATTCAAACTGTTACTGGAAATGAACGCTTTAACATAGAAGAACGAAATTTGGGGAACCAAGTCGGCTTAGTGTTCTGATCATTTCCTGAAAGTATCATCAAGTTTGGGTGAAAAAATATTTGCTGAGATTTCTGGAGATTCAAAATTTTAGGAAGCTTGGCAACCCCTTTCCATGAAAGTGTTTCTCACCAGTCACTGCTTAGGGCTACTTCAAGAGGAAACAACACATAGAGATAGAACGTGAAACTGCTTTATTTTGTCAAGTTTCAAGAAGCTAGCACAAACCGTGTTGGATTTAGAGTTCCAAATACATCTATCAATATAGGAGAAAACAGAGTGAAACCTAAAAATTCAAACTGTTACTGGAAATGATCGCTTCACCATTGAGGAACGAAATTTGGGGAACCAAGTCGGCTTAGTGTACTGATCATTACCTGAAAGTATCATCCAGTTTGGGTGAAAAAATATTTGCTGAGATTTCTGGAGATTCCTAATTTTTGGAAGCTTGGCAACCCCTTTCCATGAAAGTGTTTCTCGCCAGTCACTGCTTAGGGCTACATCAAGAGGAAACAAAACATAGAGATAGAACGTGAAACTGCTTTATTTTGTCAAGTTTCAAGAAGCTAGCACAAACCGTGTTGGATTTAGAGTTCCAAATACATCTATCTATATAGGAGAAAACAGAGTGAAACCTAAAAATTCAAACTGTTACTGGAAATGAACGCTTCAACATAGAAGAACGAAATTTGGGGAACCAAGTCGGCTTAGTGTACTGATCATTACCTGAAAGTATCATCCAGTTTGGGTGAAAAAATATTTGCTGAGATTTCTGGAGATTCGTAATTTTTGGAAGCTTGGGAACCCCTTTCCATGAAAGTGTTTCTCGCCAGTCACTGCTTAGGGATACATCAAGAGGAAACAAAACATAGAGATAGAACCTGAAACTACTTTATTGTGTCAAGTTTCAAGAAGCTAGCACAAACCGTGTTGGATTTAGAGTTCCAAATACATCTATCAATATAGGAGAAAACAGAGTGAAACCTAAAAATTGAAACTGTTAGTAGAAACGAACGCTTCAACATAGAAGAATGAAATTTGGGGAACCAAGTTGGCTTATTGTACTGATCATTACCTGAAAGTATCATCCAGTTTGGGTGAAAAAATATTTGCTGAGATTTCTGGAGATTCGTAATTTTTGGAAGCTTGGCAACCCCTTTCCATGAAAGTGTTTCTCGCCAGTCACTGCTTAGGGCTACATCAAGAGGAAAAAAAACATAGAGGACGAACGTGAAACTTCTTTATTTTGTCAAGTTTCAAGAAGCTAGCACAAACCGTGTTGGATTTAGAGTTCCAAATACATTTATCAATATAGGAGAAAACAGAGTGAAACCTAAAAATTTAAACTCTTACTGGAAATGAACGCTTCACCATAGAAGAACGAAATTTGGGGAACCAAGTCGGCTTAGTGTACTGACCATTACCTGAAAGTATCATCCAGTTTGGGTGAAAAAATATTTGCTGAGATTACTGGAGATTCGTAATTTTTGGAAGCTTGGGAACCCCTTTCCATGAAAATGTTTCTCGCCAGTCACTGCGTAGGGATACATCAAGAGGAAACAAGACATAGAGATAGAACGTGAAACTGCTTTATTTTGTCAAGTTTCAAGAAGCTAGCACAAACCGTGTTGGATTTAGAGTTCCAAATACATCTATCAATATAGGAGAAAAGAGAGTGAAACCTAAAAATTCAAACTGTTAGTAGAAACGAACGCTTCAACATAGAAGAATGAAATTTGGAGAACCAAGTTGGCTTAGTGTACTGATCATTACCTGTAAGTATCATCCAGTTTTGGTGAAAAAATACTTGCTGAGATATCTGGAGATTCGTAATTTTAGGAAGCTTGGCAACCCCTTTCCATGAAAGTGTTTCTCGCCAGTCACTGCATAGGGCTACTTCAAGAGGAAAGAACACATAGAGACAGAACGTGAAACTACTTTATTTTGTCAAGTTTCAAGAAGCTAGCACAAACCGTGTTGGATTTAGAGTTCCAAATACATCTATCTATATAGGAGAAAACAGAGTGAAACCTAAAAATTCAAACTGTTACTGGAAATGAACGCTTCAACATAGAAGAACGAAATTTGGGGAACCAAGTTGGCTTAGTGTACTGATCATTACCTGAAAGTATCATCCAGTTTGGGTGAAAAAATACTTGCTGAGATTTCTGGAGATTCGTAATTTTTGGAAGCTTGGCAACCCCTTTCCATGAAAGTGTTTCTCGCCAGTCACTGCTTAGGGCTACATCAAGAGGAAACAACACATAGAGAAAGAACTTGAAACTGCTTTATTTTGTCAAGTTTCAAGAAGCTAGCACAAACCGTGTTGGATTTAGAGTTCCAAATACATCTATCAATATAGGAGAAAACAGAGTGAAACCTAAAAATTCAAACTGTTAGTAGAATCGAACGCTTCAACATAGAAAAATGAAATTTTTAGGAACTAAGTTGGCTTAGTGTACTGATCATTACCTGAAAGTATCATCCAGTTTGGGTGAAAAAATACTTGCTGAGATTTCTGGTGATTCGTAATTTTAGGAAGCTTGGCAACCCCTTCCCATGAAAGTGTTTCTCGCCAGTCACTGCATAGGGCTACTTCAAGAGGAAAGAACACATAGAGATAGAACGAGAAACTGCTTTATTTGGTAAAGTTTCCAGAAGCTAGCACAAACCGTGTTGGATTTAGAGTTCCAAATACATCTATCAATATAGGAGAAAACAGAGTGAAACCTAAAAATTCAAACTGTTACTGGAAATGAATGCTTCACCATAGAAGAACGAAATTTGGGGAACCAAGTCGGATTAGTGTACTGATCATTACCTGAAAGTATCATCCAGTTTGGGTGAAAAAATATTTGCTGAGATTTCTGGAGATTCGTAATTTTTGGAAGCTTGGGAACCCCTTTCCATGAAAGTGTTTCTCGCCAGTCACTGCTTAGGGCTACATCAAGAGGAAACAAAACATAGAGATAGAACGTGAAACTACTTTATTGTGTCAAGTTTCAAGAAGCTAGCACAAACCGTGTTGGATTTAGAGTTACAAATACATCTATCAATATAGGAGAAAACAAAGTGAAACCTAAAAACTCAAACTGTTAGTAGAAACGAACGCTTCAGCATAGAAGAATGAAATTTGGGGAACTAAGTTGGCTTAGTGTACAGATCATTACCTGAAAGTATCATCCAGTCTGGGTGAAAAAATACTTGCTGAGATTTCTGGAGATTCGTAATTTTTGGAAGCTTGGCAACCCCTTTCCATGAAAGTGTTTCTCGCCAGTCACTGCATAGGGCTACTTCAAGAGGAAAGAACACAGAGAGATAGAACGTGAAACTGCTTTATTTTGTCAAGATTCAAGAAGCTAGCACAAACCGTGTTGGATTTAGAGTTCCAAATACATCTATCAATATAGGAAAAAACAGAGTGAAACCTAAAAATTCAAACTGTTACTGGAAATGAACGCTTCACCATAGAAGAACGAAATTTGGGGAACCAAGTCGGCGTAGTGTACTGATCATTACCTGAAAGTATCATCCAGTTTGGGTGAAAAAATATTTGCTGAGATTTCTGGAGATTCGTAATTTTTGGAAGCTTGGGAACCCCTTTCCATGAAAGTGTTTCTCGCCAGTCACTGCTTAGGGCTACATCAAGAGGAAACAAGTCATAGAGATAAAACAATAAACTACTTTATTGTGTCAAGTTTCAAGAAGCTAGCACAAACCGTGTTGGATTTAGAGTTCCAAATGCATCTATCATTATAGGAGAAAACAGAGTGAAATCTAAAAATTCAAACTGTTAGTAGAAATGAACGCTTCAACATAGAAAAATGAAATTTGGGGAACCAAGTTGGCTTAATGTACTGATCATTTCCTCTAAGTATAATCCAGTTTGGGTGAAAAAATACTTGCTGAGATTTCTGGAGATTCGTAATTTTAGGAAGCTTGGCAACTCCTTTCCATGAAAGTGTTTCTCGCCAGTCACTGCTTAGGGCTACTTCAAGAGGAAACAACACATAGAGATAGAACGTGAAACTGCTTTATTCTGTCAAGTTTCAAGAAGCTAGCACAAACCGTGTTGGATTTAGAGTTCCAAATACATCTATCACTATAGGAGAAAACAGAGTGAAACCTAAAAATTCAAACTGTTACTGGAAATGAACGCTTCAACATAGAAGAACGAAATTTGGGGAACCAAGTCAGCTTAGTGAACTGATCATTACCTGAAAGTATCATCCAGTTTGGGTGAAAAAATATTTGCTGAGATTTCTGGAGATTCGTAATTTTAGGAAGCTTGGCAACCCCTTTCCATGAAAGTGTTTCTCGCCAGTCACTGCTTAGGGCTACTTCAAGAGGAAACAACACATAGTGATAGAACTTGAAACTGCTTTATTTTGTAAAGTTTCAACAAGCTAGCACAAACCGTGTTGGATTTAGAGTTCCAAATACATCTATCAATATAGGAGAAAACAGAGTGTAATCTAAAAATTGAAACTGTTAGTAGAAACGAACGCTTCAAAATAGAAGAATGAAATTTGGGGAACCAAGTTGGCTTAGTGTACTGATCATTACCTGAAAGTATCATCCAGTTTGGGTGAAAAAATACTTGCTGAGATTTCTGGAGATTCGTAATTTTGGGAAGCTTGGCAACCCCTTTCCATGAAAGTGTTTCTCGCCAGTCACTGCTTAGGGCTACATCAAGAGGAAACAACACATAGAGATAGAACGTGAAACTGCTTTATTTTGTCAAGTTTCAAGAAGCTAGCACAAACCGTGTTGGATTTAGAGTTCCAAATACATCTATCAATATAGGAGAAAACAGAGTGAAACCTAAAAATTCAAACTGCTACTGGAAATGAACGCTTCAACATAGAAGAACGAAATTTGGGGAACCAAGTCCGCTTAGTGTACTGATCATTACCTGAAAGTATCATCCAGTTTGGGTGAAAAAATACTTGCTGAGATTTCTGGAGATTCGTAATTTTTGGAAGCTTGGCAACCCCTTTCCATGAAAGTGTTTCTCGCCAGTCACTGCTTAGGGCTACATCAATAGGAAACAAAACATAGAGATACAACGTGAAACTGCTTTATTTTGTCAAGTTTCAAGAAGCTAGCACAAACCGTGTTGGATTTAGAGTTCCAAATACATCTATCAATATAGGAGAAAACAGAGTGAAACCTAAAAATTCAAACTGTTACTGGAAATGAACGCTTCACCATAGAAGAACAAAATTTGGGGAACTAAGTCGGCTTAGTGTACTGATCATTACCTGAAAGTATCATCCAGTTTGGGTGAAAAAATACTTGCTGAGATTTCTGGAGATTCGTAATTTTTGGAAGCTTGGCAACCATTTTCCATGAAAGTGTTTCTCGCCAGTCACTGCTTAGGACTACATCAAGAGGAAACAAGTCATAGAGATAAAACATGAAACTACTTTATTGTGTCAAGTTTCAAGAAGCTAGCACAAACCGTGTTGGTTTTAGAGTTCCAAATACATCTATCAATATAGGAGAAAACAGAGTGAAATCTAAAAATTCAAACTGTTAGTAGAATCGAACGCTTCAACATAGAAGAATGAAATTTGGGGAACCAAGTTGGCTTAGTGTACTGATCATTACCTGTAAGTATCATCCAGTTTGGGTGAAAAAATACTTGCTGAGATTTCTGGAGATTCGTAATTTTAGGAAGCTTGGGAACCCCTTTCCATGAAAATGTTTCTCGCCAGTCACTGCTTAGGGCTACTTCAAGAGGAAACAACACGTAGAGATAGAACGTGAAACTGCTTTATTTTGTCAAGTTTCAAGAAGCTAGCACAAACCGTGTTGGATTTAGAGTTCCAAATACATCTATCAATATAGGAGAAAACAGAGTGAAACCTAAAAATTCAAACTGTTACTGGAAATGAACGCTTCAAAATAGAAGAACGAAATTTGGGGAACCAAGTCAGCTTAGTGTACTGATCATTACCTGAAAGTATCATCCAGTTTGGGTGAAAAAATATTTGCTGAGATTTCTGGAGATTCGTAATTTTTGGAAGCTTGGGAACCCCTTTCCATGAAAGTGTTTCTCGCCAGTCACTGCTTAGGGCTACAACAAGAGGAAACAAAACGTGGAGATAGAACGTGAAACTGCTTTATTTTGTCAAGTTTCAAGAAGCTAGCACAAACCGTGTTGGATTTAGAGTTCCAAATACATCTATCAATATAGGAGAAAACACAGTGAAACCGGAAAATTCAAACTGTTACTGGAAATGAACGCTTCAACATAGAAGAACAAAATTTGGGGAACCAAGTCGGCTTAGTGTACTGATCATTACCTGAAAGTATCATCCAGTTTGGGTGAAAAAATATTTGCTGAGATTTCTGGAGATTCGTAATTTTTGGAAGCTTGGCAACCCCTTTCCATGAAAGTGTTTCTCGCCAGTCACTACTTAGGGTACATCAAGAGGAAACAAAACATAGAGAGAGAACGTGAAACTGCTTTATTTTGTCAAGTTTCAAGAAGCTAGCACAAACCGTGTTGGATTTAGAGTTCCAAATACATCTATCAATATAGGAGAAAACAGAGTGAAACCTAAAAATTCAAACTGTTACTGGAAATGAACGCTTCAACATAGAAGATTGAAATGTGGGGAACCAAGTCGGCTTAGTGTACTGATCATTACCTGAAAGTATCATCCAGTTTGGGTGAAAAAATATTTGCTGAGATTTCTGGAGATTCGTAATTTTTAGAGCTTGGGAACCCCTTTCCATGAAAGTGTTTCTCGCCAGTCACTGCTTAGGGCTACTTCAAGAGGAAACAACACATAGAGATAGAACGTGAAACTGCTTTATTTTGTCAAGTTTCAAGAAGCTAGCACAAACCGTGTTGGATTTAGTGTTCCAAATACATGTATCAATATAGGAGAAAACAGAGTGAAATCTAAAAATTCAAACTGTTAGTAGAAACGAACGCTTCAACATAGGTGAATGAAATTTGGGGAACCAAGTTGGCTTAGTGTACTGATCATTACATGTAAGTATCATCCAGTTTGGGTGAAAAAATACTTGCTGAGATTTCTGGAGATTCGTAATTTTAGGAAGCTTGGCAACCCCTTTCCATGAAAGTGTTTCTCGCCAGTCACTGCTTAGGGCTACTTCAAGAGGAAACAACACGTAGAGATAGAACGTGAAACTGCTTTATTTTGTCAAGTTTCAAGAAGCTAGCACAAACCGTGTTGGATTTAGAGTTCCAAATACATCTATCAATATAGGAGAAAACAGAGTGAAACCTAAAAATTCAAACTGTTACTGGAAATGATCGCTTCAACATAGAAGAATGAAATTTGGGGAACCAAGTCGGCTTAGTGTACTGATCATTACCTGAAAGTATCATCCACTTTGGGTGAAAAAATATTTGCTGAGATTTCTGGAGATTCGTAATTTTAGGAAGCTTGGCAACCCCTTTCCATGAAAGTGTTTCTCGCCAGTCACTGCATAGGGCTACTTCAAGAGGAAAGAACACATAGAGATAGAACGTGAAACTGCTTTATTTTGTCAAGTTTCAAGAAGCTAGCACAAACCGTGTTGGATTTAGAGTTCCAAATACATCTATCAATATAGGAGAAAACAGAGTGACACCTAAAAATTCAAACTGTTAGTAGAAACGAACGCTTCAACATAGAAGAATGAAATTTGGGGAACTAAGTTGGCTTAGTGTACTGATCATTACCTGAAAGTATCATCCAGTTTGGGTGAAAAATACTTGCTGAGATTTCTGGAGATTCGTAATTTTAGGAAGCTTGGCAACCCCTTTCCATGAAAGTGTTTCACGCCAGTCACTGTATAGGGCTACTTCAAGAGGAAAGAACACATAGAGATAGAACGTGAAACTGCTTTATTTTGTCAAGTTTCAAGAAGCTAGCACAAACCGTGTTGGATTTAGAGTTCCAAATATATCTATCAATATAGGAGAAAACAGAGCAAAACCTAAAAATTCAAACTGTTACTGGAAATGAACGCTTCACCATAGAAGGATGAAATTTGGGGAACCAAGTCGGCTTAGTGTACTGATCATTACCTGAAACTATCATCCAGTTTGGATGAAAAAATATTTGCTGAGATTTCTGGAGATTCGTAATTTTTGGAAGCTTGGGAACCCCTTTAGATGAAAGTGTTTCTCGCCAGTCACTGCTTAGGGCTACATCAAGAGGAAACAAAACATAGAGATAGAACCTGAAACTACTTTATTGTGTCAAGTTTAAAGAAGCTAGCACAAACCGTGTTGGATTTAGAGTTCCAAATACATCTATCAATATAGGAGAAAACAGAGTGAAACCTAAAAATTCAAACTGTTACTGGAAATGAACGCTTCAACATAGAAGAACGAAATTTGGGGAACCAAGTCGGCTTAGTGTACTGATCATTACCAGAAAGTATCATCCAGTTTGGGTGAAAAAATATTTGCTGATATTTCTGGAGATTCGTAATTTTTGGAAGCTTGGGAACCCCTTTCCATGAAAGTGTTTCTCGCCAGTCACTGCTTAGGGCTACAACAAGAGGAAACAAAACGTGGAGATAGAACGTGAAACTGCTTTATTTTGTCAAGTTTCAAGAAGCTAGCACAAACCGTGTTGGATTTAGAGTTCCAAATACATCTATCAATATAGGAGAAAACAGAGTGAAACCTAAAAATTCAAACTGTTACTGGAAATGAACGCTTCAACATAGAAGAACGAAATTTGGGGAACCAAGTCAGCTTAGTGTACTGATCATTACCTGAAAGTATCATCCAGTTTGGGTGCAGAAATATTTGCTGTGATTTCTGGGGATTCGTAGTTTTTGGAAGCTTGGCAACCCCTTTCTATGAAAGTGTTTCTCGCCAGTCACTGCTTAGGGCTACTTCAAGAGGAAACAAAACATAGAGATAGAATCTGAAACTCCTTTATTGTGTCAAGTTTCAAGAAGCTAGCACAAACCGTGTTGGATTTAGAGTTCCAAATACATCTATCAATATAGGAGAAAACAGAGTGAAACCTAAAAATTCAAACTGTTAGTAGAAACGAACGCTTCAACATAGAAGAACGAAATTTGGGAAACTAAGTTGGCTTAGTGTACTGATCGTTACGTGAAAGTATCATCCAGTTTGGGTGAAAAAATACTTGCTGAGATTTCTGGAGATTCGTAATTTTAGGAAGCTTGGCAACCCCTTTCCATGAAAGTGTTTTTCGCCAGTCACTGAATAGGGCTACTTCAAGAGGAAAGAACACTTAGAGACAGAACGTGAAACTGCTTTATTTTGTCAAGTTTCAAGAAGCTAGCACAAACCGTGTTGGATTTAGAGTTCCAAATACATCTATCTATATAGGAGAAAACAGAGTGAAACCTAAAAATTCAAACTCTTACTGGAAATGAACGCTTCAACATAGAAGAACGAAATTTGGGGAAGCAAGTCGGCTTAGTGTACTGATCATTACCTGAAAGTATCATCCAGTTTGGGTGAAAAAATATTTGCTGAGATTTCTGGAGATTCGTAATTTTTGGAAGCTTGGCAACCCCTTTCCATGAAAGTGTTTCTCGACAGTCACTGCTTAGGGCTACATCAAGAGGAAACAAAACATAGAGGTAGAACGTGAAACTGCTTTATTTTGTCAAGTTTCAAGAAGCTAGCACAAACCGTGTTGGATTTAGAGTTCCAAATACATCTATCAATATAGGAGAAAACAGAGTGAAACCTAAAAATTCAAACTGTTAGTAGAAACGAACGCTTCAACATAGAAGAATGAAATTTGGGGAACTAAGTTGGCTTAGTGTACTGATCATTACCTGAAAGTATCATCCAGTTTGGGTGAAACAATACTTGCTGATATTTCTGGAGATTCGTAATTTTAAGAAGCTTGGCAACCCCTTTCCATGAAAGTGTTTCTCGCCATTCACTGCATAGGGCTACTTCAAGAGGAAAGAACACATAGAGATAGAACGTGAAACTGCTTTATTTTGTCAAGTTTCAAGAAGCTAGCACAAACTGTGTTGGATTTAGAGTTCCAAATACATCTATCAATATAGGAGAAAACAGAGTGAAACCTAAAAATTCAAACTGTTACTGGAAATGAACGCTTCAACATAGAAGTACGAAATTTGGGGAACCAAGTCGGCTTAGTGTACTGATCATTACCTGTAAGTATCATCCAGTTTGGGTGAAAAAATACTTGCTGAGATTTCTGGAGATTCGTAATTTTTGGAAGCTTGGCAACCCCTTTCCATGAAAGTGTTTCTCGCCAGTCACTGCATAGGGCTACTTCAAGAGGAAAGAACACATAGAGATAGAACGTGAAACTGCTTTATTTTGTCAAGTTTCAAGAAGCTAGCACAAACCGTGTTGGATTTAGAGTTCCAAATACATCTATCTATATAGGAGAAAACAGAGTGAAACCTAAAAATTCAAACTCTTACTGGAAATGAACGCTTCAACATAGAAGAACGAAATTTGGGGAAGCAAGTCGGCTTAGTGTACTGATCATTACCTGAAAGTATCATCCAGTTTGGTTGAAAAAATATTTGCTGAGATTTCTGGAGATTCGTAATTTTTGGAAGCTTGGCAACCCCTTTCCATGAAAGTGTTTCTCGACAGTCACTGCTTAGGGCTACATCAAGAGGAAACAAAACATAGAGGTAGAACGTGAAACTGCTTTATTTTGTCAAGTTTCAAGAAGCTAGCACAAACCGTGTTGGATTTAGAGTTCCAAATACATCTATCAATATAGGAGAAAACAGAGTGAAACCTAAAAATTCAAACTGATACTGGAAATGAACGCTACAACATAGAAGAACGAAATTTGGGGAACCAACTCGGCTTAGTGTACTCATCATTACCTGAAAGTATCATCCAGTTTGGGTGAAAAAATATTTGCTGTGATTTCTGGAGATTCGTAGTTTTTGGAAGCTTGACAACCCCTTTCCATGAAAGTGTTTCTCGCCAGTCACTGCTTAGGGCTACATCAAGAGGAAACTTCACATAGATATAGAACGTGAAACTGCTTTATTTTGTCAAGTTTCAAGAAGCTAGCACAAACCGTGTTGGATTTACAGTTCCAAATAGATCTATCAATATAGGAGAAAACAGAGTGAAACCTAAAAATTCAAACTGTTACTGGAAATGAACGCTTCAACATAGAAGAACGAAATTTGGGGAACCAAGTCAGCTTAGTGTACTGATCATTACCTGAAAGTATCATCCAGTTTGGGTGCAGAAATATTTGCTGTGATTTCTGGGGATTCGTAGTTTTTGGAAGCTTGGCAACCCCTTTCTATGAAAGTGTTTCTCGCCAGTCACTGCTTAGGGCTACTTCAAGAGGAAACAAAACATAGAGATAGAATCTGAAACTCCTTTATTGTGTCAAGTTTCAAGAAGCTAGCACAAACCGTGTTGGATTTAGAGTTCCAAATACATCTATCAATATAGGAGAAAACAGAGTGAAACCTAAAAATTCAAACTGTTAGTAGAAACGAACGCTTCAACATAGAAGAACGAAATTTAAGAAACTAAGTTGGCTTAGTGTACTGATCGTTACGTGAAAGTATCATCCAGTTTGGGTGAAAAAATACTTGCTGAGATTTCTGGAGATTCGTAATTTTAGGAAGCTTGGCAACCCCTTTCCATGAAAGTGTTTTTCGCCAGTCACTGAATAGGGCTACTTCAAGAGGAAAGAACACTTAGAGACAGAACGTGAAACTGCTTTATTTTGTCAAGTTTCAAGAAGCTAGCACAAACCGTGTTGGATTTAGAGTTCCAAATACATCTATCTATATAGGAGAAAACAGAGTGAAACCTAAAAATTCAAACTCTTACTGGAAATGAACGCTTCAACATAGAAGAACGAAATTTGGGGAAGCAAGTCGGCTTAGTGTACTGATCATTACCTGAAAGTATCATCCAGTTTGGGTGAAAAAATATTTGCTGAGATTTCTGGAGATTCGTAATTTTTGGAAGCTTGGCAACCCCTTTCCATGAAAGTGTTTCTCGACAGTCACTGCTTAGGGCTACATCAAGAGGAAACAAAACATAGAGGTAGAACGTGAAACTGCTTTATTTTGTCAAGTTTCAAGAAGCTAGCACAAACCGTGTTGGATTTAGAGTTCCAAATACATCTATCAATATAGGAGAAAACAGAGTGAAACCTAAAAATTCAAACTGTTAGTAGAAACGAACGCTTCAACATAGAAGAATGAAATTTGGGGAACTAAGTTGGCTTAGTGTACTGATCATTACCTGAAAGTATCATCCAGTTTGGGTGAAACAATACTTGCTGATATTTCTGGAGATTCGTAATTTTAAGAAGCTTGGCAACCCCTTTCCATGAAAGTGTTTCTCGCCATTCACTGCATAGGGCTACTTCAAGAGGAAAGAACACATAGAGATAGAACGTGAAACTGCTTTATTTTGTCAAGTTTCAAGAAGCTAGCACAAACTGTGTTGGATTTAGAGTTCCAAATACATCTATCAATATAGGAGAAAACAGAGTGAAACCTAAAAATTCAAACTGTTACTGGAAATGAACGCTTCAACATAGAAGTACGAAATTTGGGGAACCAAGTCGGCTTAGTGTACTGATCATTACCTGTAAGTATCATCCAGTTTGGGTGAAAAAATACTTGCTGAGATTTCTGGAGATTCGTAATTTTTGGAAGCTTGGCAACCCCTTTCCATGAAAGTGTTTCTCGCCAGTCACTGCATAGGGCTACTTCAAGAGGAAAGAACACATAGAGATAGAACGTGAAACTGCTTTATTTTGTCAAGTTTCAAGAAGCTAGCACAAACCGTGTTGGATTTAGAGTTCCAAATACATCTATCTATATAGGAGAAAACAGAGTGAAACCTAAAAATTCAAACTCTTACTGGAAATGAACGCTTCAACATAGAAGAACGAAATTTGGGGAAGCAAGTCGGCTTAGTGTACTGATCATTACCTGAAAGTATCATCCAGTTTGGTTGAAAAAATATTTGCTGAGATTTCTGGAGATTCGTAATTTTTGGAAGCTTGGCAACCCCTTTCCATGAAAGTGTTTCTCGACAGTCACTGCTTAGGGCTACATCAAGAGGAAACAAAACATAGAGGTAGAACGTGAAACTGCTTTATTTTGTCAAGTTTCAAGAAGCTAGCACAAACCGTGTTGGATTTAGAGTTCCAAATACATCTATCAATATAGGAGAAAACAGAGTGAAACCTAAAAATTCAAACTGATACTGGAAATGAACGCTACAACATAGAAGAACGAAATTTGGGGAACCAACTCTGCTTAGTGTACTCATCATTACCTGAAAGTATCTTCCAGTTTGGGTGAAAAAATATTTGCTGTGATTTCTGGAGATTCGTAGTTTTTGGAAGCTTGACAACCCCTTTCCATGAAAGTGTTTCTCGCCAGTCACTGCTTAGGGCTACATCAAGAGGAAACTTCACATAGATATAGAACGTGAAACTGCTTTATTTTGTCAAGTTTCAAGAAGCTAGCACAAACCGTGTTGGATTTACAGTTCCAAATAGATCTATCAATATAGGAGAAAACAGAGTGAAACCTAAAAATTCAAACTGTTACTGGAAATGAACGCTTCAACATAGAAGAACGAAATTTGGGGAACCAAGTCAGCTTAGTGTACTGATCATTACCTGAAAGTATCATCCAGTTTGGGTGCAGAAATATTTGCTGTGATTTCTGGGGATTCGTAGTTTTTGGAAGCTTGGCAACCCCTTTCTATGAAAGTGTTTCTCGCCAGTCACTGCTTAGGGCTACTTCAAGAGGAAACAAAACATAGAGATAGAATCTGAAACTCCTTTATTGTGTCAAGTTTCAAGAAGCTAGCACAAACCGTGTTGGATTTAGAGTTCCAAATACATCTATCAATATAGGAGAAAACAGAGTGAAACCTAAAAATTCAAACTGTTAGTAGAAACGAACGCTTCAACATAGAAGAACGAAATTTGGGAAACTAAGTTGGCTTAGTGTACTGATCGTTACGTGAAAGTATCATCCAGTTTGGGTGAAAAAATACTTGCTGAGATTTCTGGAGATTCGTAATTTTAGGAAGCTTGGCAACCCCTTTCCATGAAAGTGTTTTTCGCCAGTCACTGAATAGGGCTACTTCAAGAGGAAAGAACACTTAGAGACAGAACGTGAAACTGCTTTATTTTGTCAAGTTTCAAGAAGCTAGCACAAACCGTGTTGGATTTAGAGTTCCAAATACATCTATCTATATAGGAGAAAACAGAGTGAAACCTAAAAATTCAAACTCTTACTGGAAATGAACGCTTCAACATAGAAGAACGAAATTTGGGGAAGCAAGTCGGCTTAGTGTACTGATCATTACCTGAAAGTATCATCCAGTTTGGGTGAAAAAATATTTGCTGAGATTTCTGGAGATTCGTAATTTTTGGAAGCTTGGCAACCCCTTTCCATGAAAGTGTTTCTCGACAGTCACTGCTTAGGGCTACATCAAGAGGAAACAAAACATAGAGGTAGAACGTGAAACTGCTTTATTTTGTCAAGTTTCAAGAAGCTAGCACAAACCGTGTTGGATTTAGAGTTCCAAATACATCTATCAATATAGGAGAAAACAGAGTGAAACCTAAAAATTCAAACTGTTACTGGAAATGAACGCTTCAACATAGAAGAACGAAATTTGGGGAACCAACTCGGCGTAGTGTACTGATCATTACCTGAAAGCATCATCCAGTTTGGGTGAAAAAATATTTGCTGTGATTTCTGGAGATTAGTAGTTTTTGGAAGCTTGACAACCCCTTTCCATGAAAGTGTTTCTCGCCAGTCACTGCTTAGGGCTACATCAAGAGGAAAGAACACATAGAGATAGAACCTGAAACTGCTTTATTTTGTCAAGTTTCAAGAAGCTAGCACAAACCGTGTTGGATTTACAGTTCCAAATCCATCTATCAATATAGGAGAAAACAGAGTGAAACCTAAAAATTCAAACTGTTACAGGAAATGAACGCTTCAACATAGAAGAACGAAATTTGGGGAACCAAGTCGGCTTAGTGTACTGATCATTACCTGAAAGTATCATCCAGTTTGGGTGCAGAAATATTTGCTGTGATTTCTGGAGATTCGTAGTTTTTGGAAGCTTGGCAACCCCTTTCTATGAAAGTGTTTCTCGCCAGTCACTGCTTAGGGCTACTTCAAGAGGAAACAAAACATAGAGATAGAACGTGAAACTGCTTTATTTTGTCAAGTTTCAAGAAGCTAGCACAAACCGTGTTGGATTTAGAGTTCCAAATACATCTATCAATATAGGAGAAAACAGAGTGAAACCTAAAAATTCAAACTGTTAGTAGAAACGAACGCTTCAACATAGAAGAATGAAATTTGGAGAACCAAGTTGGCTTAGTGTACTGATCAATACCTGTAAGTATCATCCAGTTTTGGTGAAAAAATACTTGCTGAGATTTCTGGAGATTCGTAATTTTAGGAAGCTTGGCAACCCCTTTCCATTAAAGTGTTTCTCGCCAGTCACTGCATAGGGCTGCTTCGAGAAGAAAGAACACATAGAGATAGAACCTGAAACTGCTTTATTTTGTCAAGTTTCAAGAAGCTAGCACAAACCGTGTTGGATTTAGAGTTCCAAATACATCTATCAATATAGGAGAAAACAGAGTGAAACCTAAAAATTCAAACTGTTACTGGAATGGTACGCTTCAACATAGAAGAACGAAATTTGGGGAACCAAGTCGGCTTAGTGTTCTGATCATTTTCTGAAAGTATCATCCAGTTTGGGTGAAAAAATATTTGCTGAGATTTCTGGAGATTCGTAATTTTTGGAAGCTTGGCAACCCCTTTCCATGAAAGTGTTTCTCGACAGTCACTGCTTAGGGCTACATCAAGAGGAAACAAAACATAGAGATAGAACGTGAAACTGCTTTATTTTGTCAAGTTTCAAGAAGCTAGCACAAACCGTGTTGGATTTAGAGTTCCAAATACATCTATCAATATAGGAGAAAACAGAGTGAAACCTAAAAATTCAAACTGTTACTGGAAATGAACGCTTCAACATAGAAGAACGAAACTTGGGGAACCAAGTTGGCTTAGTGTACTGATCATTACCTGAAAGTATCATCCAGTTTGGGTGAAAAAATATTTGCTGAGATTTCTGGAGATTCGTAATTTTTGGAAGCTTGGGAACCCCTTTCCATGAAAGTGTTTCTCGCCAGTCACTGCTTAGGGCTACATCAAGAGGAAACAAAACATAGAGATAGAATCTGAAACTCCTTTATTGTGTCAAGTTTCAAGAAGCTAGCACAAACCGTTTTGGATTTAGAGTTCCAAATACATCTATCAATATAGGAGAAAACAGAGTGAAACCTAAAAACTGAAACTGTTAGTAGAAATGAACGCTTCAACATAGAAGAATGAAATTTGGGGAACCAAGTTGGCTTAGTGTACTGATCATTACCTGAAAGTATCATCCAGTTTGGGTGAAAAAATATTTGCTGAGATTTCTGGAGATTCGTAATTTTAGGAAGCTTGGCAACCCCTTTCCATGAAAGTGTTTCTCACCAGTCACTGCATAGGGCTACATCAAGAGGAAACAAAACATAGAGATAGAACGTGAAACTGCTTTATTTTGTCAAGTTTCAAGAAGCTAGCACAAACCGTGTTGGATTTAGAGTTCCAAATACATCTATCAATATAGGAGAAAACAGAGTGAAACCTAAAAATTGAAAGTGTTAGTAGCAACGAATGCTTCAACATAGAAGAATGAAATTTGGGGAACCAAGTTGGCTTAGTGTACTGATCATTACCTGAAAGTATCATCCAGTTTGGGTGAAAAAATACTTGCTGAGATTTCTGGAGATTCGTAATTTTAGGAAGCTTGGCAACCCCTTTCCATGAAAGTGTTTCTCGCCAGTCACTTCTTTGGGCTACTTCAAGAGGAAACAACACATAGGGATAGAACGTGAAACTGCTTTATTTTGTCAAGTTTCAAGAAGCTAGCACAAACCGTGTTGGATTTAGAGTTCCAAATACATCTATCAATATAGGAGAAAACAGAGTGAAACCTAAAAATTCAAACTGTTACTGGAAATGAACGCTTCAACATAGAAGAACGAAATTTGGGGAACCAAGTCCTCTTAGTGTACGGATCATTACCGGAAAGTATCATCAAGTTTGGGTGAAAAAATATTTGCTGAGATTTCTGGAGATTCGTAATTTTTGGAAGCTTGGCAACCCCTTTCCATGAACGTGTTTCTCGCCAGTCACGGATTAGGGATACATCAAGAGGAAACAAGTAATAGAGATAAAACATGAAACTACTTTATTGTGTCAAGTTTCAAGAAGCTAGCACAAACCGTGTTGGATTTAGAGTTCCAAATACATCTATCAATATAGGAGAAAACAGAGTGAAACCTAAAAATTCAAACTGTTACTGGAAATGAACGCTTCACCATAGAAGAACGAAATTTGGGGAACCAAGTCGGCTTAGTGTACTGATCATTACCTGAAAGTATCATCCAGTTTGGGTGAAAAAATATTTGCTGAGATTTCTGGAGATTCGTAATTTTTGGAAGCCTGGGAAGCCCTTTCCATGAAAGTGTTTCTCGCCAGTCAGTACTTAGGGCTACATCAAGAGGAAACAAAACATAGAGATAGAACCTGAAACTACTTTATTGTGTCAAGTTTCAAGAAGCTAGCCCAAACCGTGTTGGATTTAGAGTTCCAAATACATCTATCAATATAGGAGAAAACAGAGTGAAACCTAAAAATTCAAACTGTTAGTAGAAACGAACGCTTCAACATAGAAGAATGAAATTTGGGGAACTAAGTTGGCTTAGTGTACTGATCATTACCTGAAAGTATCATCCAGTTTGGGTGAAACAATACTTGCTGATATTTCTGGAGATTCGTAATTTTAAGAAGCTTGGCAACCCCTTTCCATGAAAGTGTTTCTCGCCATTCACTGCATAGGGCTACTTCAAGAGGAAAGAACACATAGAGATAGAACGTGAAACTGCTTTATTTTGTCAAGTTTCAAGAAGCTAGCACAAACTGTGTTGGATTTAGAGTTCCAAATACATCTATCAATATAGGAGAAAACAGAGTGAAACCTAAAAATTCAAACTGTTACTGGAAATGAACGCTTCAACATAGAAGTACGAAATTTGGGGAACCAAGTCGGCTTAGTGTACTGATCATTACCTGTAAGTATCATCCAGTTTGGGTGAAAAAATACTTGCTGAGATTTCTGGAGATTCGTAATTTTAGGAAGCTTGGCAACCCCTTTCCATGAAAGTGTTTCTCGCCAGTCACTGCATAGGGCTACTTCAAGAGGAAAGAACACATAGTGATAGAACGTGAAACTGCTTTATTTTGTCAAGTTTCAAGAAGCTAGCACAAACCGTGTTGGATTTAGAGTTCCAAATACATCTATCTATATAGGAGAAAACAGAGTGAAACCTAAAAATTCAAACTCTTACTGGAAATGAACGCTTCAACATAGAAGAACGAAATTTGGGGAAGCAAGTCGGCTTAGTGTACTGATCATTACCTGAAAGTATCATCCAGTTTGGTTGAAAAAATATTTGCTGAGATTTCTGGAGATTCGTAATTTTTGGAAGCTTGGCAACCCCTTTCCATGAAAGTGTTTCTCAACAGTCACTGCTTAGGGCTACATCAAGAGGAAACAAAACATAGAGGTAGAACGTGAAACTGCTTTATTTTGTCAAGTTTCAAGAAGCTAGCACAAACCGTGTTGGATTTAGAGTTCCAAATACATCTATCAATATAGGAGAAAACAGAGTGAAACCTAAAAATTCAAACTGATACTGGAAATGAACGCTACAACATAGAAGAACGAAATTTGGGGAACCAACTCGGCTTAGTGTACTCATCATTACCTGAAAGTATCATCCAGTTTGGGTGAAAAAATATTTGCTGTGATTTCTGGAGATTCGTAGTTTTTGGAAGCTTGACAACCCCTTTCCATGAAAGTGTTTCTCGTCAGTCACTGCTTAGGGCTACATCAAGAGGAAACTTCACATAGATATAGAACGTGAAACTGCTTTATTTTGTCAATTTTCAAGAAGCTAGCACAAACCGTGTTGGATTTACAGTTCCAAATAGATCTATCAATATAGGAGAAAACAGAGTGAAACCTAAAAATTCAAACTGTTACTGGAAATGAACGCTTCAACATAGAAGAACGAAATTTGGGGAACCAAGTCAGCTTAGTGTACTGATCATTACCTGAAAGTATCATCCAGTTTGGGTGCAGAAATATTTGCTGTGATTTCTGGGGATTCGTAGTTTTTGGAAGCTTGGCAACCCCTTTCTATGAAAGTGTTTCTCGCCAGTCACTGCTTAGGGCTACTTCAAGAGGAAACAAAACATAGAGATAGAACGTGAAACTGCTTTATTTTGTCAAGTTTCAAGAAGCTAGCACAAACCGTGTTGGATTTAGAGTTCCAAATACATCTATCAATATAGGAGAAAACAGAGTGAAACCTAAAAATTGAAACTGTTAGAAGAAACGAACGCTTCAACATAGAAGAATGAAATTTGGGGAACCAAGTTGGCTTATTGTACTGATCATTACCTGAAAGTATCATCCAGTTTGGGTGAAAAAATACTTGCTGAGATTTCTGGAGATTCGTAATTTTAGGAAGCTTGGCAACCCCTTTCCATGAAAGTGTTTCCGCCAGTCACTGCTTAGGGCTACTTCAAGAGGAAACAACACATAGAGATATAACGTGAAACTGCTTTATTTTGTCAAGTTTCAAGAAGCTAGCAGAAACCGTGTTGGATTTAGAGTTCCAAATACATCTATCAATATAGGAGAAAACAGAGTGAAACCTAAAAATTCAAACTGTTACTGGAAATGAAAGCTTCAACATAGAAGAACGAAACTTGGGGAACCAAGTCGGCTTAGTGTAGTGATCATTACCTGAAAGTATCATCCAGTTTGGGTGAAAAAATATTTGCTGAGATTTCTGGAGATTCGTAATTTTTGGAAGCTTGGGAACCCCTTTCCATGAAAGTGTTTCTCGCCAGTCACTGCTTAGGGCTACATCAAGAGGAAACAAAACATAGAGATAGAATCTGAAACTCCTTTATTGTGTCAAGTTCCAAGAAGCTAGCACAAACCGTGTTGGATTTAGAGTTCCAAATACATCTATCAATATAGGAGAAAACAGAGTGAAACCTAAAAATTCAAACTGTTAGTAGAAACGAACGCTTCAACATAGAAGAATGAAATTTGGGAAACTAAGTTGGCTTAGTGTACTGATCGTTACGTGAAATTATCATCCAGTTTGGGTGAAAAAATACTTGCTGAGATTTCTGGAGATTCGTAATTTTAGGAAGCTTGGCAACCCCTTTCCATGAAAGTGTTTCTCGCCAGTCACTGCATAGGGCTACTTCAAGAGGAAAGAACACATAGAGATAGAACGTGAAACTGCTTTATTTTGTCAAGTTTCAATAAGCTAGCACAAACCGTGTTGGATTTAGAGTTCCAAATACATCAATCTATATAGGAGAAAACAGAGTGAAACCTAAAAATTCAAACTCTTACTGGAAATGAACGCTTCAACATAGAAGAACGAAATTTGGGGAAGCAAGTCAGCTTAGTGTACTGATCATTACCTGAAAGTATCATCCAGTTTGGGTGAAAAAATATTTGCTGAGATTTCTGGAGATTCGTAATTTTTGGAAGCTTGGGAACCCCTTTCCATGAAAGTGTTTCTCGACAGTCACTGCTTAGGGCTACATCAAGAGGAAACAAAACATAGAGGTAGAACATGAAACTGCTTTATTTTGTCAAGTTTCAAGAAGCTAGCACAAACCGTGTAGGATTTAGAGTTCCAAATACATCTATCAATATAGGAGAAAACAGAGTGAAACCTAAAAATTCAAACTGTTACTGGAAATGAACGCTTCAACATAGAAGAACGAAATTTGGGGAACCAACTCGGCTTAGTGTACTGATCATTACCTGAAAGCATCATCCAGTTTGGGTGAAAAAATATTTGCTGTGATTTCTGGAGATTAGTAGTTTTTGGAAGCTTGACAACCCCTTTCCATGAAAGTGTTTCTCGCCAGTCACTGCTTAGGGCTACATCAAGAGGAAACTTCACATAGATATAGAACGTGAAACTGCTTTATTTTGTCAAGTTTCAAGAAGCTAGCACAAACCGTGTTGGCTTTACAGTTCCAAATCCATCTATCAATATAGGAGAAAACAGAGTGAAACCTAAAAATTCAAACTGTTACTGGAAATGAACGCTTCAACATAGAAGAACGAAATTTGGGGAACCAAGTCGGCTTAGTGTACTGATCATTACCTGAAAGTATCATCCAGTTTGGGTGCAGAAATATTTGCTGTTATTTCTGGAGATTCATAGTTTTTGGAAACTTGGCAACCCCTTTCTATGAAAGTGTTTCTCGCCAGTCACTGCTTAGGGCTACTTCAAGAGGAAACAACACATAGAGATAGAACGTGAAACTGCTTTATTTTGTCAAGTTTCAAGAAGCTAGCACAAACCGTGTTGGATTTAGAGTTCCAAATACATCTATCTATATAGGAGAAAACAGAGTGAAACCTAAAAATTCAAACTGTTACTGGAAATGTACGCTTCAACATAGAAGAACGAAATTTGGGGAACCAAGTCGGCTTAGTGTACTGATCATTACCTGAAAGTATCATCCAGTTTGGGTGAAAAAATATTTGCTGAGATTTCTGGAGATTCGTAATTTTTGGAAGCTTGGGAACCCCTTTCCATGAAAGTGTTTCTCGCCAGTCACTGCTTAGGGATACATCAAGAGGATACAAAACATAGAGATAGAACCTGAAACTGCTTTATTGTGTCAAGTTTCAAGAAGCTAGCGCAAACCGTGTTGGATTTAGAGTTCCAAATACATCTATCAATATAGGAGAAAACAGAGTGAAACCTAAAAATTGAAACTGTTAGTAGAAACGAACGCTTCAACATAGAAGAATGAAATTTGGGGAACCAAGTTGGCTTATTGTACTGATCATTACCTGAAAGTATCATCCAGTTTGGGTGAAAAAATACTTGCTGAGATTTCTGGAGATTCGTAATTTTAGGAAGCTTGGCAACCCCTTTCCATGAAAGTGTTTCTTGCCAGTCACTGCTTAGGGCTACATCAAGAGGAAACAAAACATAGAGATAGAATCTGAAACTCCTTTATTGTGTGAAGTTTCAAGAAGCTAGCACAAACCGTGTTGGATTTAGAGTTCCAAATACATCTATCAATATAGGAGAAAAGAGAGTGAAACCTAAAAATTCAAACTGTTACTGGAAATGAACGCTTCAACATAGAAGAACGAAACTTGGGGAACCAAGTCGGCTTAGTGTACTGATCATTACCTGAAAGTATCATCCAGTTTGGGTGAAAAAATATTTGCTGAGATTTCTGGAGATTCGTAATTTTTGGAAGCTTGGGAACCCCTTTCCATGAAAGTGTTTCTCGCCAGTCACTGCTTAGGGCTACATCAAGAGGAAAAAAAACAGAGATAGAACGTGAAACTGCTTTATTTTGTCAAGTTTCAAGAAGCTAGCACAAACCGTGTTGGATTTAGAGTTCCAAATACATCTATCAATATAGGAGAAAACAGAGTGAAACCTAAAAACTGAAACTGTTAGTAGAAACGAACGCTTCAACATAGAAGAATGAAATTTGGGGAACCAAGTTGGCTTAGTGTACTGATCATTACCTGAAAGTATCATCCAGTTTGGGTGAAAAAATATTTGCTGAGATTTCTGGAGATTCGTAATTTTAGGAAGCTTGGCAACCCCTTTCCATGAAAGTGTTTCTCGCCATTCACTGCATAGGGCTACTTTAAGAGGAAAGAACACATAGAGATAGAACGTGAAACTGCTTTATTTTGTCAAGTTTCAAGAAGCTAGCACAAACTGTGTTGGATTTAGAGTTCCAAATACATCTATCAATATAGGAGAAAACAGAGTGAAACCTAAAAATTCAAATTGTTACTGGAAATGAACGCTTCAACATAGAAGAACGAAATTTGGGGAACCAAGTCGGCTTAGTGTACTGATCATTACCTGAAAGTATCATCCAGTTTGGGTGCAGAAATATTTGCTGTGATTTCTGGAGATTCGTAGTTTTTGGAAGTTTGGCAACCCCTTTCTATGAAAGTTTTTCTCGCCAGTCACTGCTTAGGGCTACTTCAAGAGGAAACAAAACATAGAGATAGAACGTGAAACTGCTTTATTTTGTCAAGTTTCAAGAAGCTAGCACAAACCGTGTTGGATTTAGAGTTCCAAATACATCTATCAATATAGGAGAAAACAGAGTGAAACCTAAAAATTCAAACTGTTACTGGAAATGAACGCTTCAACATAGAAGAACGAAATTTGGGGAACCAAGTCAGCTTAGTGTACTGATCATTACCTGAAAGTATCATCCAGTTTGGGTGCAGAAATATTTGCTGTGATTTCTGGAGATTCGTAGTTTTTGGAAGCTTGGCAACCCCTTTCTATGAAAGTGTTTCTCGCCAGTCACTGCTTAGGGCTACTTCAAGAGGAAACAAAACATAGAGATAGAACGTGAAACTGCTTTATTTTGTCAAGTTTCAAGAAGCTAGCACAAACCGTGTTGGATTTAGAGTTCCAAATACATCTATCAATATAGGAGAAAACAGAGTGAAACCTAAAAATTCAAACTGTTACTGGAAATGAAAGCTTCACCATAGAAGAACGAAATTTGGGGAACCAAGTCGGCTTAGTGTACTGATCATTACCTGAAAGTATCATCCAGTTTGGGTGAAAAAATATTTGCTGAGATTTCTGGAGATTCGAAATTTTTGGAATCTTGGGAACCCCTTTCCATGAAAGTGTTTCTCGCCAGTCACTGCTTAGGGATACATCAAGAGGAAACAAAACATAGAGATAGAACCTGAAACTGCTTTATTGTGTCAAGTTTCAAGAAGCTAGCACAAACCGTGTTGGATTTAGAGTTCCAAATACATCTATCAATATAGGAGAAAACAGAGTGAAACCTAAAAATTGAACCTGTTAGTAGAAACGAACGCTTCAACATAGAAGAATGAAATCTGGGGAACCAAGTTGGCTTATTGTACTGATCATTACCTGAAAGTATCATCCAGTTTGGGTGAAAAAATACTTGCTGAGATTTCTGGAGATTCGTAATTTTAGGAAGCTTGGCAACCCCTTTCCATGAAAGTGTTTCTCGCCAGTCACTGCTTAGGGCTACTTCAGGAGGAAACAACACATAGAGATAGAACGTGAAACTGCTTTATTGTGTCAAGTTTCAAGAAGCTAGCAATAACCGTGTTGGATTTAGAGTTCCAAATACATCTATCAATATAGGAGAAAACAGAGTGAAACCCAAAAATTCAAACTGTTACTGGAAATGAACGCTTCAACATAGAAGAACGAAATTTGGGGAACCAAGTCCGCTTAGTGTACTGATCATTACCTGAAAGTATCATCCAGTTTGGGTGAAAAAATATTTGCTGAGATTTCTGGAGATTCGTAATTTTTGGAAGCTTGGCAACCCCTTTCAATGAACGTGTTTCTCGCCAGTCACGGCTTAGGGATACATCAAGAGGAAACAAGTAATAGAGATAAAACATGAAACTACTTTATTGTGTCAAGTTTCAAGAAGCTAGCACAAACCGTGTTGGATTTAGAGTTCCAAATACATCTATCAATATAGGAGAAAACAGAGTGAAACCTAAAAATTCAAACTGTTACTGGAAATGAACGCTTCACCATAGAAGAACGAAATTTGGGGAACCAAGTCGGCTTAGTGTACTGATCATTACCTGAAAGTATCATCCAGTTTGGGTGACAAAATATTTGCTGAGATTTCTGGAGATTCGTAATTTTTGGAAGCCTGGGAAGCCCTTTCCATGAAAGTGTTTCTCGCCAGTCAGTGCTTAGGGCTACATCAAGAGGAAACAAAACATAGAGATAGAACCTGAAACTACTTTATTGTGTCAGGTTTCAAGAAGCTAGCACAAACCGTGTTGGATTTAGAGTTCCAAATACATCTATCAATATAGGAGAAAACAGAGTGAAACCCAAAAATTCAAACTGTTACTGGAAATGAACGCTTCAACATAGAAGAACGAAATTTGGGGAACCAAGTCCGCTTAGTGTACTGATCATTACCTGAAAGTATCATCCAGTTTGGGTGAAAAAATATTTGCTGAGATTTCTGGAGATTCGTAATTTTTGGAAGCTTGGCAACCCCTTTCAATGAACGTGTTTCTCGCCAGTCACGGCTTAGGGATACATCAAGAGGAAACAAGTAATAGAGATAAAACATGAAACTACTTTATTGTGTCAAGTTTCAAGAAGCTAGCAATAACCGTGTTGGATTTAGAGTTCCAAATACATCTATCAATATAGGAGAAAACAGAGTGAAACCTAAAAATTCAAACTGTTACTGGAAATGAACGCTTCACCATAGAAGAACGAAATTTGGGGAACCAAGTCGGCTTAGTGTACTGATCATTACCTGAAAGTATCATCCAGTTTGGGTGACAAAATATTTGCTGAGATTTCTGGAGATTCGTAATTTTTGGAAGCCTGGGAAGCCCTTTCCATGAAAGTGTTTCTCGCCAGTCAGTGCTTAGGGCTACATCAAGAGGAAACAAAACATAGAGATAGAACCTGAAACTACTTTATTGTGTCAGGTTTCAAGAAGCTAGCACAAACCGTGTTGGATTTAGAGTTCCAAATACATCTATCAATATAGGAGAAAACAGAGTGAAACCTAAAAATTCAAACTGTTAGTAGAAACGAACGCTTCAACATAGAAGAATGAAATTTGGGGAACTAAGTGGGCTTAGTGTACTGATCATTACCTGAAAGTATCATCCAGTTTGGGTGAAACAATACTTGCTGAGATGTCTGGAGATTCGTAATTTTAGGAAGCTTGGCAGCCCCTTTCCATGAAAGTGTTTCTCGCCATTCACTGCATAGGGCTACTTCAAGAGGAAAGAACACATAGAGATAGAACGTGAAACTGCTTTATTGTGTCAAGTTTCAAGAAGCTAGCAATAACCGTGTTGGATTTAGAGTTCCAAATACATCTATCAATATAGGAGAAAACAGAGTGAAACCTAAAAATTCAAACTGTTACTGGAAATGTACGCTTCAACATAGAAGAACGAAATTTGGGGAACCAAGTCGGCTTAGTGTACTGATCATTACCTGAAAGTATCATCCAGTTTGGGTGAAAAAATATTTGCTGAGATTTCTGGAGATTCGTAATTTTTGGAAGCCTGGGAAGCCCTTTCCATGAAAGTGTTTCTCGCCAGTCAGTGCTTAGGGCTACATCAAGAGGAAACAAAACATAGAGATAGAACCTGAAACTACTTTATTGTGTCAAGATTCAAGAAGCTAGCACAAACCGTGTTGGATTTAGAGTTCCAAATACATCTATCAATATAGGAGAAAACAGAGTGAAACCTAAAAATTCAAACTGTTAGTAGAAAGGAACGCTTCAACATAGAAGAATGAAATTTGGGGAACTAAGTTGGCTTAGTGTACTGATCATTACCTGAAAGTATCATCCAGTTTGGGTGAAACAATACTTGCTGAGATTTCTGGAGATTCGTAATTTTAGGAAGCTTGGCAGCCCCTTTCCATGAAAGTGTTTCTCGCCATTCACTGCATAGGGCTACTTCAAGAGGAAAGAACACATAGAGATAGAACGTGAAATTGCTTTATTGTGTCAAGTTTCAAGAAGCTAGCAATAACCGTGTTGGATTTAGAGTTCCAAATACATCTATCAATATAGGAGAAAACAGAGTGAAACCTAAAAATTCAAACTGTTACTGGAAATGTACGCTTCAACATAGAAGAACGAAATTTGGGGAACCAAGTCCGCTTAGTGTACTGATCATTACCTGAAAGTATCATCCAGTTTGGGTGAAAAAATATTTGCTGAGATTTCTGGAGATTCGTAATATTTGGAAGCCTGGGAAGCTTTTTCCATGAAAGTGTTTCTCGCCAGTCAGTGCTTAGGGCTACATCAAGAGGAAACAAAACATAGAGATAAAACCTGAAACTACTTTATTGTGTCAAGTTTCAAGAAGCTAGCACAAACCGTGTTGGATTTAGAGTTCCAAATACATCTATCAATATAGGAGAAAACAGAGTGAAACCTAAAAATTCAAACTGTTAGTAGAAACGAACGCTTCAACATAGAAGAATGAAATTTGGGGAACTAAGTTGGCTTAGTGTACTGATCATTACCTGAAAGTATCATCCAGTTTGGGTGAAACAATACTTGCTGAGATTTCTGGAGATTCGTAATTTTAGGAAGCTTGGCAACACCTTTCGATGAAAGTGTTTCTCGCCATTCACTGCATAGGGCTACTTCAAGAGGAAAGAACACATAGAGATAGAACGTGAAACTGCTTTATTTTGTCAAGTTTCAAGAAGCTAGCACAAACTGTGTTGGATTTAGAGTTCCAAATACATCTATCAATATAGGAGAAAACAGAGTGAAACCTAAAAATTCAAACTGTTACTGGAAATGAACGCTTCAACATAGAAGAACGAAATTTGGGGAACCAAGTCGGCTTAGGGTACTGATCATTACCTGAAAGTATCATCCAGTTTGGGTGAAAAAATATTTGCTGAGATTTCTTGAGATTCGTATTTTTTGGAAGCTTGGCAACCCCTTTCCATGAAAGTGTTTCTCGCCAGTCACGGCTTAGGGCTACATCAAGAGGAAACAAATGATAGAGATAGAACGTGAAACTGCTTTATTTTGTCAAGTTTCAAGAAGCTAGCACAAACCGTGTTGGATTTAGAGTTCCAAATACATCTATCAATATAGGAGAAAACAGAGTGAAATCTAAAAATTCAAACTGTTAGTAGAAACGAACGCTTCAACATAGAAGAATGAAATTTGGAGAACCAAGTTGGCTTAGTGTACTGATCATTACCTGAAAGTATCATCCAGTTTTGGTGAAAAAATACTTGCTGAGATTTCTGGAAATTCGTAATTTTAGGAAGCTTGGCAACCCCTTTCCATGAAAGTGTTTCTCGCCAGTCACTGCATAGGGCTACTTCAAGAGGAAAGAACACATAGAGATAGAACGTGAAACTGCTTTATTTTGTCAAGTTTCAAGAAGCTAGCACAAACCGTGTTGGATTTAGAGTTCCAAATACATCTATCAATATAGGAGAAAACAGAGTGAAACCTAAAAACTCAAACTGTTACTGGAATGGTACGCTTCAACATAGAAGAACGAAATTTGGGGAACCAAGTCGGCTTAGTGTTCTGATCATTTTCTGAAAGTATCATCCAGTTTGGGTGAAAAAATATTTGCTGAGATTTCTGGAGATTCGTAATTTTTGGAAGCTTGGGAACCCCTTTCCATGAAAGTGTTTCTCGACAGTCACTGCTTAGGGCTACATCAAGAGGAAACAAAACATAGAGATAGAACGTGAAACTGTTTATTTTGTCAAGTTTCAAGAAGCTAGCACAAACCATGTTGGATTTAGAGTTCCAAATACATCTATCAATATAGGAGAAAACAGAGTGAAACCTAAAAATTCAAACTGTTACTGGAAGTATCATCCAGTTTGGGTGAAAAAATATTTGCTGAGATTTCTGGAGATTCGTAATTTTTGGAAGTTTGGCAACCCCTTTCCATGAAAGTGTTTCTCGACAGTCACTGCTTAGGGCTACATCAAGAGGAAACAAAACATAGAGATAGAACCTGAAACTACTTTAATGTGTCAAGTTTCAAGAAGCTAGCACAAACCGTGTTGGATTTAGAGTTCCAAATACATCTATCAATATAGGAGAAAACAGAGTGAAACCTAAAAATTCAAACTGTTACTGGAAATGAACGCTTCAACATAGAAGAACGAAATTTGGGGAACCAAGTCGGCTTAGTGTACTGATCATTACCTGAAAGTATCATCCAGTTTGGGTGAAAAAATATTTGCTGAGATTTCTGGAGATTCGTATTTTTTGGAAGCTTGGCAACCCCTTTCCATGAAAGTGTTTCTCGCCAGTCACTGCTTAGGGCTACATCAAGAGGAAACAACACATAGATATAGAACGTGAAACTGCTTTATTTTGTCAAGTTTCAAGAAGCTAGCACAAACCGTGTTGGATTTACAGTTCCAAATCCATCTATCAATATAGGAGAAAACAGAGTGAAACCTAAAAATTCAAACTGTTACTGGAAATGAACGCTTCAACATAGAAGAACGAAATTTGGGGAACCAAGTCGGCTTAGTGTACTGATCATTACCTGAAAGTATCATCCAGTTTGGGTGCAGAAATATTTGCTGTGATTTCTGGAGATTCGTATTTTTTGGAAGCTTGGCAACCCCTTTCTATGAAAGTGTTTCTCGCCAGTCACTGCTTAGGGCTACTTCAAGAGGAAACAAAACATAGAGATAGAACGTGAAACTGCTTTATTTTGTCAAGTTTCAAGAAGCTAGCACAAACCGTGTTGGATTTAGAGTTCCAAATACATCTATCAATATAGGAGAAAACAGAGTGAAACCTAAAAATTCAAACTGTTACTGGAAATGAACGCTTCAACATAGAAGAATGAAATTTGGGGAACCAAGTTGGCTTAGTGTACTGATCATTACCTGAAAGTATCATCCAGTTTGGGTGAAAAAATACTTGCTGAGATTTCTGGAGATTCGTAATTTTAGGAAGCTTGGCAACCCCTTTCCATTAAAGTGTTTCTCGCCAGTCACTGCTTAGGGCTACTTCAGGAGGAAACAACACATAGAGATAGAACGTGAAACTGCTTTATTGTGTCAAGTTTCAAGAAGCTAGCAATAACCGTGTTGGATTTAGAGTTCCAAATACATCTATCAATATAGGAGAAAACAGAGTGAAACCCAAAAATTCAAACTGTTACTGGAAATGAACGCTTCAACATAGAAGAACGAAATTTGGGGAACCAAGTCCGCTTAGTGTACTGATCATTACCTGAAAGTATCATCCAGTTTGGGTGAAAAAATATTTGCTGAGATTTCTGGAGATTCGTAATTTTTGGAAGCTTGGCAACACCTTTCAATGAACGTGTTTCTCGCCAGTCACGGCTTAGGGATACATCAAGAGGAAACAAGTAATAGAGATAAAACATGAAACTACTTTATTGTGTCAAGTTTCAAGAAGCTAGCACAAACCGTGTTGGATTTAGAGTTCCAAATACATCTATCAATATAGGAGAAAACAGAGTGAAACCTAAAAATTCAAACTGTTACTGGAAATGAACGCTTCACCATAGAAGAACGAAATTTGGGGAACCAAGTCGGCTTAGTGTACTGATCATTACCTGAAAGTATCATCCAGTTTGGGTGACAAAATATTTGCTGAGATTTCTGGAGATTCGTAATTTTTGGAAGCCTGGGAAGCCCTTTCCATGAAAGTGTTTCTCGCCAGTCAGTGCTTAGGGCTACATCAAGAGGAAACAAAACATAGAGATAGAACCTGAAACTACTATATTGTGTCAAGTTTCAAGAAGCTAGCACAAACCGTGTTGGATTTAGAGTTCCAAATACATCTATCAATATAGGAGAAAACAGAGTGAAACCTAAAAATTCAAACTGTTAGTAGAAACGAACGCTTCAACATAGAAGAATGAAATTTGGGGAACTAAGTTGGCTTAGTGTACTGATCATTACCTGAAAGTATCATCCAGTTTGGGTGAAACAATACTTGCTGAGATTTCTGGAGATTCGTAATTTTAGGAAGCTTGGCAGCCCCTTTCCATGAAAGTGTTTCTCGCCATTCACTGCATAGGGCTACTTCAAGAGGAAAGAACACATAGAGATAGAACGTGAAACTGCTTTATTGTGTCAAGTTTCAAGAAGCAAGCACAAACCGTGTTGGATTTAGAGTTCCAAATACATCTATCAATATAGGAGAAAACAGAGTGAAACCTAAAAATTCAAACTGTTACTGGAAATGAACGCTTCAACATAGAAGAACGAAATTTGGGGAACCAAGTCGGCTTAGTGTACTGATCATTACCTGAAAGTATCATCCAGTTTGGGTGAAAAAATATTTGCTGAGATTTCTGGAGATTCGTATTTTTTGGAAGCTTGGCAACCCCTTTCCATGAAAGTGTTTCTCTCCAGTCACGGCTTAGGGCTACATCAAGAGGAAACAAAACATATTGGTAGAACGTGAAACTGCTTTATTTTGTCAAGTTTCAAGAAGCTAGCACAAACCGTGTTGGATTTAGAGTTCCAAATACATCTATCAATATAGGAGAAAACAGAGTGAAACCTAAAAATTCAAACTGTTAGTAGAAACGAACGCTTCAACATAGAAGAATGAAATTTGGAGAACCAAGTTGGCTTAGTGTACTGATCATTACCTGTAAGTATCATCCAGTTTTGGTGAAAAAATACTTGCTGAGATTTCTGGAGATTCGTAATTTTTGGAAGCTTGGCAACCCCTTTCCATGAAAGTGTTTCTCGCCAGTCACTGCATAGGGCTACTTCAAGAGGAAAGAACACATAGAGATGGAACCTGAAACTGCTTTATTTTGTCAAGTTTCAAGAAGCTAGCACAAATCGTGTTGGATTTAGAGTTCCAAATACATCTATCAATATAGGCGAAAACTGAGTGAAACCTAAAAATTCAAACTGTTACTGGAATGGTACGCTTCAACATAGAAGAACGAAATTTGGGGAACCAAGTCGGCTTAGTGTTCTGATCATTTTCTGAAAGTATCATCCAGTTTGGGTGAAAAAATATTTGCTGAGATTTCTGGAGATTCGTAATTTTTGGAAGCTTGGCAACCCCTTTCCATGAAAGTGTTTCTCGACAGTCACTGCTTAGGGCTACATCAAGAGGAAACAAAACATAGAGATAGAATCTGAAACTCCTTTATTCTGTCAAGTTTCAAGAAGCTAGCACAAACCGTGTTGGATTTAGAGTTCCAAACACATCTATCTATATAGGAGAAAACAGAATGAAACCTAAAAATTCAAACTGTTAGTAGAAACGAACGCTTCAACATAGAAGAATGAAATTTGGAAAACTAAGTCGGCTTAGTGTACTGATCATTTTCTGAAAGTATCATCCAGTTTGGGTGAAAAAATACTTGCTGAGATTTCTGGAGATTCGTAATTTTAGGAAGCTTGGGAACCCCTTTCCATGAAAGTGTTTCTCGCCAGTCACTGCATAGGGCTACTTCAAGAGGAAAGAAGACATAGAGATAGAACGTGAAACTTCTTTATTTTGTCAAGTTTCAAGAAGCTAGCACAAACCGTGTTGGATTTAGAGTTCCAAATACATCTATCTATATAGGAGAAAACAGAGTGAAACCTAAAAATTCAAACTGTTACTGGAATGGTACGCTTCAACATAGAAGAACGAAATTTGGGGAAGCAAGTCGGCTAGTGTACTGAATATTACCTGAAAGTATCATCCAGTTTGGGTGAAAAAATATTTGCTGAGATTTCTGGAGATTCGTAATTTTTGGAAGCCTGGGAAGCCCTTTCCATGAAAGTGTTTCTCGCCAGTCAGTGCTTAGGGCTACATCAAGAGGAAACAAAACATAGAGATAGAACCTGAAACTACTTTATTGTGTCAAGTTTCAAGAAGCTAGCACAAACCGTGTTGGATTTAGAGTTCCAAATACATCTATCAATATAGGAGAAAACAGAGTGAAACCTAAAAATTCAAACTGTTAGTAGAAACGAACGCTTCAACATAGAAGAATGAAATTTGGGGAACTAAGTTGGCTTAGTGTACTGATCATTACCTGAAAATATCATCCAGTTTGGGTGAAACAATACTTGCTGAGATTTCTGGAGATTCGTAATTTTAGGAAGCTTGGCAGCCCCTTTCCATGAAAGTGTTTCTCGCCATTCACTGCATAGGGCTACTTCAAGAGGAAAGAACACATAGAGATAGAACGTGAAACTGCTTTATTTTGTCAAGTTTCAAGAAGCTAGCACAAACTGTGTTGGATTTAGAGTTCCAAATACATCTATCAATATAGGAGAAAACAGAGTGAAACCTAAAAATTCAAACTGTTACTGGAAATGAACGCTTCAACATAGAAGAACAAAATTTGGGGAACCAAGTCGGCTTCATGTACTGATCATTACCTGAAAGTATCATCCAGTTTGGGTGAAAAAATATTTGCTGAGATTTCTGGAGATTCGTATTTTTTGGAAGCTTGGCAACCCCTTTCCATGAAAGTGTTTCTCTCCAGTCACGGCTTAGGGCTACATCAAGAGGAAACTAAACATAGAGATAGAACGTGAAACTGTTTATTTTGTCAAGTTTCAAGAAGCTAGCACAAACCGTGTTGGATTTAGAGTTCCAAATACATCTATCAATATAGGAGAAAACAGAGTGAAACCTAAAAATTCAAACTGTAACTGGAAGTATCATCCAGTTTGGGTGAAAAAATATTTGCTGAGATTTCTGGAGATTCGTAATTTTTGGAAGCTTGGCAACCCCTTTCCATGAAAGTGTTTCCCGACAGTCACTGCTTAGGGCTACATCAAGAGGAAACAAAACATAGAGATAGAACCTGAAACTACTTTATTGTGTCAAGTTTCAAGAAGCTAGCACAAACCGTGTTGGATTTAGATTTCCAAATACATCTATCAATATAGGAGAAAACAGAGTGAAACCTAAAAATTCAAACTGTTACTGGAAATGAACGCTTCAACATAGAAGAACGAAATTTGGGGAACCAAGTCGGCATAGTGTACTGATCATTACCTGAAAGTATCATCCAGTTTGGGTGAAAAAGTATTTGCTGAGATTTCTGGAGATTCGTATTTTTTGGAAGCTTGGCAACCCCTTTCCATGAAAGTGTTTCTCGCCAGTCACTGCTTAGGGCTACATGAAGAGGAAACAACACATAGATATAGAACGTGAAACTCCTTTATTTTGTCAAGTTTCAAGAAGCTAGCACAAACCGTGTTGGATTTACAGTTCCAAATCCATCTATCAATATAGGAGAAAACAGAGTGAAACCTAAAAATTCAAACTGTTACTGGAAATGAACGCTTCAACATAGAAGAACGAAATTTGGGGAACCAAGTTGGCTTAGTGTACTGATCATTACCTGAAAGTATCATCCAGTTTGGGTGCAGAAATATTTGCTGTGATTTCTGGAGATTCGTAGTTTTTGGAAGCTTGGCAACCCCTTTCTATGAAAGTGTTTCTCGCCAGTCACTGCTTAGGGCTACTTCAAGAGGAAACAAAACATAGAGATAGAACGTGAAACTGCTTTATTTTGTCAAGTTTCAAGAAGCTAGCACAAACCGTGTTGGATTTAGAGTTCCAAATACATCTATCAATATAGGAGAAAACAGAGTGAAACCTAAAAATTGAAAGTGTTAGTAGCAACGAACGCTTCAACATAGAAGAATGAAACCTGGGGAACCAAGTTGGCTTAGTGTACTGATCATTACCTGAAAGTATCATCCAGTTTGGGTGAAAAAATACTTGCTGAGATTTCTGGAGATTCGTAATTTTAGAAAGCTTGGCAACCCCTTTCCATGAAAGTGTTTCTCGCCAGTCACTGCTTAGGGCTACTTCAAGAGGAAACAACACATAGAGATAGAACGTGAAACTGCTTTATTTTGTCAAGTTTCAAGAAGCTAGCACAAACCATGTTGGATTTAGAGTTCCAAATACATCTATCAATATAGGAGAAAACAGAGTGAAACCTAAAAATTCAAACTGTTACTGGAAATGAACGCTTCAACATAGAAGAACGAAATTTGGGGAACCAAGTCCGCTTAGTGTACTGATCATTACCTGAAAGTATCATCCAGTTTGGGTGAAAAAATATTTGCTGAGATTTCTGGAGATTCGTAATTTTTGGAAGCTTGGCAACCCCTTTCCATGAACGTGTTTCTCGCCAGTCACGGCTTAGGGATACATCAAGAGGAAACAAGTAATAGAGATAAAACATGAAACTACTTTATTGCATCAAGTTTCAAGAAGCTAGCACAAACCGTGTTGGATTTAGAGTTCCAAATACATCTATCAATATAGGAAAAAACAGAGTGAAACCTAAAAATTCAAACTGTTACTGGAAATGAACGCTTCAACATAGAAGAACGAAACTTGGGGAACCAAGTCGGCATAGTGTACTGATCATTACCTGAAAGTATCATCCAGTTTGGGTGAAAAAATATTTGCTGAGATTTCTGGAGATTCGTAATTTTTGGAAGGTTGGCAACCCCTTTCCATGAAAGTGTTTCTCGCCAGTCAGTGCTTAGGGCCACATCAAGAGGAAACAAAACATAGAGATAGAACGTGAAACTGCTTTATTTTGTCAAGTTTCAAGAAGCTAGCACAAACCGTGTTGGATTTAGAGTTCCAAATACATCTATCAATATAGGAGAAAACAGAGTGAAACCTAAAAATTCAAACTGTTAGTAGAAACGAACGCTTCAACATAGAAGAATGAAATTTGGAGAACCAAGTTGGCTTAGTGTACTGATCATTACCTGTAAGTATCATCCAGTTTTGGTGAAAAAATACTTGCTGAGATTTCTGGAGATTCGTAATTTTAGGAAGCTTGGCAACCCCTTTCCATGAAAGTGTTTCTCGCCAGTCACTGCTTAGGGCTACATCAAGAGGAAACAAAACATAGAGATAGAACGTGAAACTGCTTCATTTTGTCAAGTTTCAAGAAGCTAGCACAAACCGTGTTGGATTTAGAGTTCCAAATACATCTATCAATATAGGAGAAAACAGAGTGAAACCTAAAAATTCAAACTGTTAGTAGAAACGAACGCTTCAACATAGAAGAATGAAATTTGGGAAACTAAGTTGGCTTAGTGTACTGATCATTTTCTGAAAGTATCATCCAGTTTGGGTGAAAAAATACTTGCTGAGATTTCTGGAGATTCGTAATTTTAGGAAGCTTGGCAACCCCTTTCCATGAAAGTGTTTCTCGCCAGTCACTGCATAGGGCTACTTCAAGAGGAAAGAACACATAGAGATAGAACGTGAAACTGCTTTATTTTGTCAAGTTTCAAGAAGCTAGCACAAACCGTGTTGGATTTAGAGTTCCAAATACATCTATCAATATAGGAGAAAACAGAGTGAAACCTAAAAATTCAAACTGTTACTGGAAATGAACGCTTCAACATAGAAGAACGAAATTTGGGGAAGCAAGTCGGCTTAGTGTACTGAATATTACCTGAAAGTATCATCCAGTTTGGGTGAAAAAATATTTGCTGAGATTTCTGGAGATTCGTAATTTTTGGAAGCCTGGGAAGCCCTTTCCATGTAAGTGTTTCTCGCAAGTCAGTGCTTAGGGCTACATCAAGAGGAAACAAAACATAGAGATAGAACCTGAAACTACTTTATTGTGTCAAGTTTCAAGAAGCTAGCACAAACCGTGTTGGATTTAGAGTTCCAAATACATCTATCAATATAGGAGAAAACAGAGTGAAACGTAAAAATTCAAAATGGTAGTAGAAACGAACGCTTCAACATAGAAGAATGAAATTTGGAGAACCAAGTTGGCTTAGTTTACTGATCATTACCTGTAAGTATCATCCAGTTTTGGTGAAAAAATACTTGCTGAGATTTCTGGAGATTCGTAACTTTAGGAAGCTTGGCAACCCCTTTCCATTAAAGTGTTTCTCGCCAGTCACTGCATAGGGCTACTTCAAGAGGAAAGAACACATAGAGATAGAACCTGAAACTGCTTTATTTTGTCAAGTTTCAAGAAGCTAGCACAAAGGTGTTGGATTTAGAGTTCCAAATACATCTATCAATATAGGAGAAAACAGAGTGAAACCTAAAAATTCAAACTGTTACTGGAATGGTACGCTTCAACATAGAAGAACGAAATTTGGGGAACCAAGTAGGCTTAGTGTTCTGATCATTTTCTGAAAGTATCATCCAGTTTGGGTGAAAAAATATTTGCTGAGATTTCTGGAGATTCGTAATTTTTGGAAGCTTGGCAACCCCTTTCCATGAAAGTGTTTCTCGACAGTCACTGCTTAGGGCTACATCAAGAGGAAACAAAACATAGAGATAGAACGTGAAACTGTTTATTTTGTCAAGTTTCAAGAAGCTAGCACAAACCGTGTTGGATTTAGAGTTCCAAATACATCTATCAATATAGGAGAAAACAGAGTGAAACCTAAAAATTCAAACTGTTACTGGAAGTATCATCCAGTTTGGGTGAAAAAATATTTGCTGAGATTTCTGGAGATTCGTAATTTTTGGAAGCTTGGCAACCCCTTTCCATGAAATTGTTTCTCGACAGTCACTGCTTAGGGCTACATCAAGAGGAAACAAAACATAGAGATAGAACCTGAAACTACTTTATTGTGTCAAGTTTCAAGAAGCTAGCACAAACCGTGTTGGATTTAGAGTTCCAAATACATCTATCAATACAGGAGAAAACAGAGTGAAACCTAAAAATTCAAACTGTTACTGGAAATGAACGCTTCAACATAGAAGAACGAAATTTGGGGAACCAAGTCGGCTTAGTGTACTGATCATTACCTGAAAGTATCATCCAGTTTGGGTGAAAAAATATTTGCTGAGATTTCTGGAGATTCGTATTTTTTGGAAGCTTGGCAACCTGTTTCCATGAAAGTGTTTCTCGCCAGTCACTGCTTAGGGCTACATCAAGAGGAAACAACACATAGATATAGAACGTGAAACTGCTTTATTTTGTCAAGTTTCAAGAAGCTAGCACAAACCGTGTTGGATTTACAGTTCCAAATCCATCTATCAATATAGGAGAAAACAGAGTGAAACCTAAAAATTCAAACTGTTACTGGAAATGAACGCTTCTACATAGAAGAACGAAATGTGGGGAACCAAGTCGGCTTAGTGAACTGATCATTACCTGAAAGTATCATCCAGTTTGGGTGAAAAAATATTTGCTGAGATTTCTGGAGATTCGTAATTTTTGGAAGCTTGGCAACCCCTTTCCATGAAAGTGTTTCTCGCCAGTCACTGCTTAGGGCTACATCAAGAGGAAACAACACATAGAGATAGAACCTGAAACTACTTTATTGTGTCAAGTTTCAAGAAGCTAGCACAAACCGTGTTGGATTTAGAGTTCCAAATACATCTATCAATATAGGAGAAAACAGAGTGAAACCTAAAAATTCAAACTGTTACTGGAAATGAACGCTTCAACATAGAAGAACGAAACTTGGGGAACCAAGTCGGCATAGTGTACTGATCATTACCTGAAAGTATCATCCAGTTTGGGTGAAAAAATATTTGCTGAGATTTCTGGAGATTCGTAATTTTAGGAAGCTTGGGAACCCCTTTCCATGAAAGTGTTTCTCGCCAGTCACTGCTTAGGGCTACATCAAGAGGAAACAAAACATAGAGATAGAATCTGAAACTCCTTTATTGTGTCAAGTTTCAAGAAGCTAGTACAAACCGTGTTGGATTTAGAGTTCCAAATACATCTATCAATATAGGAGAAAACAGAGTGAAACCTAAAAATTCAAACTGTTAGTAGAAACGAACGCTTCAACATAGAAGAATGAAATTTGGGAAACTAAGTTGGCTTAGTGTACTGATCGTTATGTGAAAGTATCATCCAGTTTGGGTGTAAAAATACTTGCTGAGATTTCTGGAGATTCGTAATTTTAGGAAGCTTGGCAACCCCTTTCCATGTAAGTGTTTCTCGCCAGTCATGCATAGGGCTACTTCAAGAGGAAAGAACACATAAAGATAGAACGTGAAACTGCTTTATTTTGTCAAGTTTCAAGAAGCTAGCACAAACCGTGTTGGATTTAGAGTTCCAAATACATCTATCAATATAGGAGAAAACAGAGTGAAACCTAAAAATTTAAACTGTTAGTAGAAACGAACGCTTCAACATAGAAGAATGAAATTTGGGGAACCAAGTTGGCTTATTGTACTGATCATTACCTGAAAGTATCATCCAGTTTGGGTGAAAAAATATTTGCTGAGATTTCTGGAGATTCGTAATTTTTGGAAGCTTGGCAACCCCTTTCCATGAAAGTGTTTCTCGCCAGTCACTGCATAGGCCTACTTCAAGAGGAAAGAACACATAGAGATAGATCGTGAAACTGCTTTATTTTGTCAAGTTTCAAGAAGCTAGCACAAACCGTGTTGGATTTAGTGTTCCAAATACATCTATCAATATAGGAGAAAACAGAGTGAAACCTAAAAATTCAAACTGTTACTGGAAATGAACGCTTCACCATAGAAGAACGAAATTTGGGGTACCGAGTCGGCTTAGTGTACTGATCATTACCTGAAAGTATCATCCAGTTTGGGTGAAAAAATATTTGCTGAGATTTCTGGAGATTCGTAATTTTTGGAAACTTGGGAACCCCTTTCCATGAAAGTGTTTCTCTCCAGTCACTGCTTAGGGCTACAACAAGAGGAAACAAAACATAGAGATAGAACCGGAAACTACTTTATTGTGTCAAGTTTCAAGAAGCTAGCACAAACCGTGTTGGATTTAGAGTTCCAAATACATCTATCAATATAGGAGAAAACAGAGTGAAACCTAAAAATTCAAACTGTTAGTAGAAACGAACGCTTCAACATAGAAGAATGAAATTTGGGGAACTAAGTTGGCTTAGTGTACTGATCATTACCTGAAAGTATCATTTAGTTTGGGTGAAAAAATACTTGCTGAGATTTCTGGAGATTCGTAATTTTAGGAAGCTTGGCAACCCCTTTTCATGAAAGTGTTTCTCGCCAGTCACTGCATAGGCCTACTTCAAGAGGAAAGAACACATAGAGATAGAACGTGAAACTGCTTTATTTTGTCAAGTTTCCAGAAGCTAGCACAAACCGTGTTGGATTTAGAGTTCCAAATACATCTATCAATATAGGAGAACACAGAGTGAAACCTAAAAATTCAAACTGTTACTGGAAGTATCATCCAGTTTGGGTGAAAAAATATTTGCTGAGATTTCTGGAGATTCGTAATTTTTGGAAGCTTGGCAACCCCTTTCCATGAAATTGTTTCTCGACAGTCACTGCTTAGGGCTACATCAAGAGGAAACAAAACATACAGATAGAACCTGAAACTACTTTATTGTGTCAAGTTTCAAGAAGCTAGCACAAACCGTGTTGGATTTAGAGTTCCAAATACATCTATCAATACAGGAGAAAACAGAGTGAAACCTAAAAAATCAAACTGTTACTGGAAATGAACGCTTCAACATAGAAGAACGAAATTTGGGGAACCAAGTCGGCTTAGTGTACTGATCATTACCTGAAAGTAACATCCAGTTTGGGTGAAAAAATATTTGCTGAGATTTCTGGAGATTCGTATTTTTTGGAAGCTTGGCAACCCGTTTCCATGAAAGTGTTTCTCGCCAGTCACTGCTTAGGGCTACATTAAGAGGAAACAACACAAGGATATAGAACGTGAAACTGCTTTATTTTGTCAAGTTTCAAGAAGGCAGCACAAACCGTGTTGGATTTACAGTTCCAAATCCATCTATCAATATAGGAGAAAACAGAGTGAAACCTAAAAATTCAAACTGTTACTGGAAATGAACGCTTCAACATAGAAGAACGAAATTTGGGGAACCAAGTCGGCTTAGTGTACTGATCATTACCTGAAAGTATCATCCAGTTTGGGTGAAAAAATATTTGCTGAGATTTCTGGAGATTCGTAATTTTTGGAAGCTTGGCAACCCCTTTCCATGAAAGTGTTTCTCGCCAGTCACTGCTTAGGGCTACATCAAGAGGAAACAACACATAGATATAGAACGTGAAACTGCTTTATTTTGTCAAGTTTCAAGAAGCTAGCACAAACCGTGTTGGATTTAGAGTTCCAAATACATTTATCAATATAGGAGAAAACAGAGTGAAACCTAAAAATTCAAACTGTTACTGGAAATGAACGCTTCATCATAGAAGAACGAAATTTGGGGAACCAAGTCGGCTTAGTGTACTGATCATTACCTGAAAGTATCATCCAGTTTGGGTGAAAAAATATTTGCTGAGATTCTGGAGCTTCGTAATTTTTGGAAGCTTGGGAAACCCTTTCCATGAAATAGTTTCTCGACAGTCACTGCTTAGGGATACATCAAGAGGAAACAAAACATAGAGATATAACCTGAAACTACTTTATTGTGTCAAGTTTCAAGAAGCTAGCACAAACCGTGTTGGATTTAGAGTTCCAAATACATCTATCAATATATGAGAAAACAGAGTGAAACCTAAAAATTCAAACTGTTAGTAGAAACGAACGCTTCAACATAGAAGAATGAAATTTGGGGAACCAAGTTGGCTTATTGTACTGATCATTACCTGAAAGTATCATCCAGTTTGGGTGAAAAAATACTTGCTGAGATTTCTGGAGATTCGTAATTTTAGGAAGCTTGGCAACCCCTTTCCATGAAAGTGTTTCCGCCAGTCACTGCTTAGGGCTACTTCAAGAGGAAACAAAACATAGAGATAGAACGTGAAACTGCTTTATTTTGTCAAGTTTCAAGAAGCTAGCACAAACCGTGTTGGATTTAGAGTTCCAAATACATCTATCAATATAGGAGAAAACAGAGTGAAACCTAAAAATTCAAACTGTTACTGGAAATGTACGCTTCAACATAGAAGAACGAAATTTGGGGAACCAAGTCGGCTTAGTGTACTGATCATTACCTGAAAGTATCATCCAGTTTGGGTGAAAAAATATTTGCTGAGATATCTGGAGATTCGTAATTTTTGGAAGCCTGGGAAGCCCTTTCCATGTAAGTGTTTCTCGCAAGTCAGTGCTTAGGGCTACATCAAGAGGAAAAAAAACATACAGATAGAACCTGAAACTACTTTATTGTGTCAAGTTTCAAGAAGCTAGCACAAACCGTGTTGGATTTAGAGTTCCAAATACATCTATCAATATAGGAGAAAACAGAGTGAAACCTAAAAATTCAAAATGGTAGTAGAAACGAACGCTTCAACATAGAAGAATGAAATTTGGAGAACCAAGTTGGCTTAGTGTACTGATCATTACCTGTAAGTATCATCCAGTTTTGGTGAAAAAATACTTGCTGAGATTTCTGGAGATTCGTAATTTTAGGAAGCTTGGCAACCCCTTTCCATTAAAGTGTTTCTCGCCAGTCACTGCATAGGGCTACTTCAAGAGGAAAGAACACATAGAGATAGAACCTGAAACTGCTTTATTTTGTCAAGTTTCAAGAAGCTAGCACAAACCGTGTTGGATTTAGAGTTCCAAATACATCTATCAATATAGGAGAAAACAGAGTGAAACCTAAAAATTCAAACTGTTACTGGAATGGTACGCTTCAACATAGAAGAACGAAATTTGGGGAACCAAGTAGGCTTAGTGTTCTGATCATTTTCTGAAAGTATCATCCAGTTTGGGTGAAAAAATATTTGCTGAGATTTCTGGAGATTCGTAATTTTTGGAAGCTTGGCAACCCCTTTCCATGAAAGTGTTTCTCGACAGTCACTGCTTAGGGCTACATCAAGAGGAAACAAAACATAGAGATAGAACGTGAAACTGTTTATTTTGTCAAGTTTCAAGAAGCTAGCACAAACCGTGTTGGATTTAGAGTTCCAAATACATCTATCAATATAGGAGAAAACAGAGTGAAACCTAAAAATTCAAACTGTTACTGGAAGTATCATCCAGTTTGGGTGAAAAAATATTTGCTGAGATTTCTGGAGATTCGTAATTTTTGGAAGCTTGGCAACCCCTTTCCATGAAATTGTTTCTCGACAGTCACTGCTTAGGGCTACATCAAGAGGAAACAAAACATAGAGACAGAACCGGAAACTACTTTATTGTGTCAAGTTTCAAGAAGCTAGCACAAACCGTGTTGGATTTAGAGTTCCAAATACATCTATCAATATAGGAGAAAACAGAGTGAAACCTAAAAATTCAAACTGTTACTGGAAATGAACGCTTCAACATAGAAGAACGAAACTTGGGGAACCAAGTTTGCTTATTGTACTGATCATTACCTGAAAGTATCATCCAGTTTGGGTGAAAAAATATTTGCTGAGATTTCTGGAGATTCGTAATTTTTGGAAGCTTGGGAACCCCTTTCCATGAAAGTGTTTCTCGCCAGTCACTGCTTAGGGCTACATCAAGAGGAAACAAAACATAGAGATAGAATCTGAAACTCCTTTATTGTGTCAAGTTTCAAGAAGCTAGCACAAACCGTGTTGGATTTAGAGTTCCAAATACATCTATCAATATAGGAGAAAACAGAGTGAAACCTAAAAATTGAAACTGTTAGTAGAAACGAACGCTTCAATATAGAAGAATGAAATTTGGGGAACCAAGTTGGCTTATTGTACTGATTATTACCTGAAAGTATCATCCAGTTTGGGTGAAAAAATACTTGCTGAGATTTCTAGAGATTCGTAATTTTAGGAAGCTTGGCAACCCCTTTCCATGAAAGTGTTTCTCGCCAGTCACTGCTTAGGGCTACTTCAAGAGGAAACAACACATAGAGATAGAACGTGAAACTGCTTTATTTTGTCAAGTTTCAAGAAGCTAGCACAAACCGTGTTGGATTTAGAGTTCCAAATACATCTATCAATATAGAAGAAAACAGAGTGAAACCTAAAAATTCAAACTGTTAATGGAAATGAACGCTTCACCATTGAAGAACGAAATTTGGGGAACCAAGTTGGATTAGTGTACTGATCATTACCTGAAAGTATCATCCAGTTTGGGTGAAAAAATATTTGCTGAGATTTCTGGAGATTCGTAATTTTTGGAAGATTGGCAACCCCTTTCTATGAAAGTGTTTCTCGACAGTCACTGCTTAGGGCTACATCAAGAGGAAACAAAACATAGAGATAGAACGTGAAACTGCTTTATTTAGTCAAGTTTCAAGAAGCTAGCACAAACCGTGTTGGATTTAGAGTTCCAAATACATCTATTAATATAGGAGAAAACAGAGTGAAACCTAAAAATTCAAACTGTTAGTAGAAACGAACGCTTCAACATAGAAGAATGAAATTTGGAGAACCAAGTTGGCTGAGTGTACTGATCATTACCTGTAAGTATCATCCAGTTTTGGTGAAAAAATACTTGCTGAGATTTCTGGAGATTCGTAATTTTAGGAAGCTTGGCAACCCCTTTCCATGAAAGTGTTTCTCGCCAGTCACTGCAAAGGGCTACTTCAAGAGGAAAGAACACATAGAGATAGAACGTGAAACTACTTTATTTTGTCAAGTTTCAAGAAGCTAGCAAAAACCGTGTTGGATTTAGAGTTCCAAATACATCTATCAATATAGGAGAAAACAGAGTGAAACCTAAAAATTCAAACTGTTACTGGAAATGAACGCTTCAACATAGAAGAACGAAACTTGGGGAACCAAGTCAGCTTAGTGTACTGATCATTACCTGAAAGTATCATCCAGTTTGGGTGAAAAAATATTTGCTGTGATTTCTGGAGATTCGTAGTTTTTGGAAGCTTGACAACCCCTTTCCATGAAAGTGTTTCTCGCCAGTCACTGCTTAGGGCTACATCAAGCGGAAACAACACATAGATATAGAACGTGAAACTGCTTTATTTTGTCAAGTTTCAAGAAGCTAGCACAAACCGTGTTGGATTTACAGTTCCAAATCCATCTATCAATATAGGAGAAAACAGAGTGAAACCTAAAAATTCAAACTGTTACTGGAAATGAACGCTTCAACATAGAAGAACGAAATTTGGGGAACCAAGTCGGCTTAGTGTACTGATCATTACCTGAAAGTATCATCCAGTTTGGGTGCAGAAATATTTGCTGTGATTTCTGGAGATTCGTAGTTTTTGGAAGCTCGGCAACCCCTTTCTATGAAAGTGTTTCTCGCCAGTCACTGCTTAGGGCTACTTCAAGAGGAAACAAAACATAGAGATAGAACGTGAAACTGCTTTATTTTGTCAAGTTTCAAGAAGCTAGCACAAACCGTGTTGGATTTAGAGTTCCAAATACATCTATCAATATAGGAGAAAACAGAGTGAAACCTAAAAATTCAAACTGTTACTGGAAATGAACGCTTCACCATATAAGAACGAAATTTGGGGAACCAAGTCGGCTTAGTGTACTGACCATTACCTGAAAGTATCATCCAGTTTGGGTGAAAAAATATTTGCTGAGATTTCTGGAGATTCGTAATTTTTGGAAGCTTGGGAACCCCTTTCCATGAAAGTGTTTCTCGCCAGTCACTGCTTAGGGCTACATCAAGAGGAAACAAAACATAGAGATAGAATCTGAAACTCCTTTATTGTGTCAAGTTTCAAGAAGCTAGCACAAACCGTGTTGGATTTAGAGTTCCAAATACATCTATCAATATAGGAGAAAACAGAGTGAAACCTAAAAATTGAAACTGTTAGTAGAAACGAACGCTTCAATATAGAAGAATGAAATTTGGGGAACCAAGTTGGCTTATTGTACTGATCATTACCTGAAAGTATCATCCAGTTTGGGTGAAAAAATACTTGCTGAGATTTCTAGAGATTCGTAATTTTAGGAAGCTTGGCAACCCCTTTCCATGAAAGTGTTTCTCGCCAGTCACTGCTTAGGGCTACTTCAAGAGGAAACAACACATAGAGATAGAACGTGAAACTGCTTTATTTTGTCAAGTTTCAAGAAGCTAGCACAAACCGTGTTGGATTTAGAGTTCCAAATACATCTATCAATATAGGAGAAAACAGAGTGAAACGTAAAAATTCAAACTGTTACTGGAAATGAACGCTTCACCATTGAAGAACAAAATTTGGGGAACCAAGTTGGATTAGTGTACTGATCATTACCTGAAAGTATCATCCAGTTTGGGTGAAAAAATATTTGCTGAGATTTCTGGAGATTCGTAATTTTTGGAAGATTGGCAACCCCTTTCTATGAAAGTGTTTCTCGACAGTCACTGCTTAGGGCTACATCAAGAGGAAACAAAACATAGAGATAGAACGTGAAACTGCTTTATTTAGTCAAGTTTCAAGAAGCTAGCACAAACCGTGTTGGATTTAGAGTTCCAAATACATCTATCAATATAGGAGAAAACAGAGTGAAACCTAAAAATTCAAACTGTTAGTAGAAACAAACGCTTCAACATAGAAGAATGAAATTTGGAGAACCAAGTTGGCTTAGTGTACTGATCATTACCTGTAAGTATCATCCAGTTTTGGTGAAAAAATACTTGCTGAGATTTCTGGAGATTCGTAATTTTAGGAAGCTTGGCAACCCCTTTCCATGAAAGTGTTTCTCGCCAGTCACTGCATAGGGCTACTTCAAGAGGAAAGAACACATAGAGATAGAACGTGAAACTACTTTATTTTGTCAAGTTTCAAGAAGCTAGCACAAACCGTGTTGGATTTAGAGTTCCAAATACATCTATCAATATAGGAGAAAACAGAGTGAAACCTAAAAATTCAAACTGTTACTGGAAATGAACGCTTCAACATAGAAGAACGAAATTTGGGGAACCAAGTCGGCTTAGTGTACAGATCATTACCTGAAAGTATCATCCAGTTTGGGTGCAGAAATATTTGCTGTGATTTCTGGAGATTCGTAGTTTTTGGAAGCTCGGCATCCCCTTTCTATGAAAGTGTTTCTCGCCAGTCACTGCTTAGGGCTACTTCAAGAGGAAACAAAACATAGAGATAGAACGTGAAACTGCTTTATTTTGTCAAGTTTCAAGAAGCTAGCACAAACCGTGTTGGATTTAGAGTTCCAAATACATTTATCAATATAGGAGAAAACAGAGTGAAACCTAAAAATTTAAACTGTTACTGGAAATGAACGCTTCACCATAGAAGAACGAAATTTGGGGAACCAAGTCGGCTTAGTGTACTGACCATTACCTGAAAGTATCATCCAGTTTGGGTGAAAAAATATTTGCTGAGATTTCTGGAGATTCGTATTTTTTGGAAGCTTGGGAACCCCTTTCCATGAAAGTGTTTCTCGCCAGTCACTGCCTAGGGCTACATCAAGAGGAAACAAAACATAGAGATAGAACGTGAAACTGCTTTATTTTGTCAAGTTTCAAGAAGCTAGCACAAACCGTGTTGGATTTAGAGTTCCAAATACATCTATCAATATAGGAGAAAACAGAGTGAAACCTAAAAATTCAAACTGTTAGTAGAAACGAACGCTTCAACATAGAAGAATGAAATTTGGGGAACTAAGTTGGCTTAGTGTGCTGATCATTACCTGAAAGTATCATCCAGTTTGGGTGAAAAAATACTTGCTGAGATTTCTGGAGATTCGTAATTTTAGGAAGCTTGGCAACCCCTTTCCATGAACGTGTTTCTGGCCAGTCACTGCATAGGCCTACTTCAAGAGGAAAGAACACATAGAGATAGAACATGAAACTGCTTTATTTTGTCAAGTTTCCAGAAGCTAGCACAAACCGTGTTGGATTTAGAGTTCCAAATACATCTATCAATATAGGAGAAAACAGAGTGAAACCTAAAAATTCAAACTGTTACTGGAAATGAACGCTTCACCATAGAAGAACGAAATTTGGGGAACCAAGTCAGCTTAGTGTACTGATCATTACCTGAAAGTATCATCCAGTTTGGGTGAAAAAATATTTGCTGAGATTTCTGGAGATTCGTAATTTTTGGAAGCTTGGGAAGCCCTTTCCATGAAAGTGTTTCTCGCCAGTCACTGCTTAGAGCTACATCAAGAGGAAACAAAACATAGAGATAGAACGAGAAACTGCTTTATTTTGTCAAGTTTCAAGAAGCTAGCACAAACCGTGTTGGATTTAGAGTTCCAAATACATCTATCAATATAGGAGAAAACAGAGTGAAACCTAAAAATTCAAACTGTTACTGGAAATGAAGGCTTCACCATAGAAGAACGAAATTTGGGGAACCAAGTCGGCTTAGTGTACTGATCATTACCTGAAAGTATCATCCAGTTTGGGTGAAAAAATATTTGCTGAGATTTCTGGAGATTCGTAAGTTTTGGAAGCTTGGCAACCCCTTTCCATGAAAGTGTTTCTCGCCAGTCACTGCTTAGGGCTACATCAAGAGGAAACAAAACACAGAGATAGAACCGGAAACTACTTTATTGTGTCAAGTTTCAAGAAGCTAGCACAAACCATGTTGGATTTAGAGTTCCAAATACATCTATCAATATAGGAGAAAACAGAGTGAAACCTAAAAATTCAAACTGTTAGTAGAAACGAACGCTTCAACATAGAAGAATGAAATTTGGGGAACTAAGTTGGCTTAGTGTACTGATCATTACCTGAAAGTATCATCCAGTTTGCGTGAAAAAATACTTGCTGAGATTTCTGGAGATTCGTAATTTTAGGAAGCTTGGCAACCCCTTTCCATGAAAGTGTTTCTCGCCAATCACTGCATAGGTCTACATCAAGAGGAAAGAACACATAGAGATAGAACGTGAAACTGCTTTATTTTGTCAAGTTTCAAGAAGCTAGCACAAACCGTGTTGGATTTAGAGTTCCAAATACATCTATCAATATAGGAGAAAACAGAGTGAAACCTAAAAATTCAAACTGTTACTGGAAATGAACGCTTCACCATAGAAGAACGAAATTTGGGGAACCAAGTCGGGTTAGTGTACTGATAATTACCTGAAAGTGTCATCCAGTTTGGGTGAAAAAATATTTGCTGAGATTTCTGGAGATTCGTAATTTTTGGAAGCTTGGCAACCCCTTTCCATGAAAGTGTTTCTCGCCAGTCACTGCTTAGGGCTACATCAAGAGGAAACAAAACATAGAGATAGAACCTGAAACTACTTTATTGTCTCAAGTTTCAAGAAGCTAGCACAAACCGTGTTGGATTTAGAGTTCCAAATACATCTATCAATATAGGAGAAAACAGAGTGAAACCTAAAAATTCAAACTGTTAGTAGAAATGAACGCTTCAACATAAAAGAATGAAATTTGGGGAACTAAGTTGGCTTAGTATACTGATCATTACCTGAAAGTGTCATCCAGTTTGGGTGAAAAAATACTTGCTGAGATTTCTGGAGATTCGTAATTTTAGGAAGCTTGGCAACCCCTTTCCATGAAAGTGTTTCTCGCCAGTCACTGCATAGGCCTACTTCAAGAGGAAAGAACACATAGAGATAGATCGTGAAACTGCTTTATTTTGTCAAGTTTCAAGAAGCTAGCACAAACTGTGTTGGATTTAGAGTTCCAAATACATCTATAAATATAGGAGAAAACAGAGTGAAACCTAAAAATTCAAACTGTTAGTAGAAACGAACGCTTCAACATAGAAGAATGAAATTTGGGGAACTAAGTTGGCTTAGTATACTGATCATTACCTGAAAGTATCATCCAGTTTGGGTGAAAAAATACTTGCTGAGATTTCTGGAGATTCGTAATTTTAGGAAGCTTGGCAACCCCTTTCCATGAAAGTGTTTCTCGCCAGTCACTGCATAGGCCTACTTCAAGAGGAAAGAACACATAGAGATAGAACATGAAACTGCTTTATTTTGTCAAGTTTCAAGAAGCTAGCACAAACCGTGTTGGATTTAGAGTTCCAAATACATCTATCAATATAGGAGAAAACAGAGTGAAACCTAAAAATTCAAACTGTTACTGGAAATGAACGCTTCACCATAGAAGAACGAAATTTGGGGAACCAAGTTGGCTTAGTGTACTGATCATTACCTGAAAGTATCATACAGTTTGGGTGAAAAAATATTTGCTGAGATTTCTGGAGATTCGTAATTTTTGGAAGCTTGGCAACCCCTTTCCATGAAAGTGTTTCTCGCCAGTCACTGCTTAGGGCTACATCAAGAGGAAACAAAACATAGAGATAGAACCTGAAACTACTTTATTGTCTCAAGTTTCAAGAAGCTAGCACAAACCGTGTTGGATTTAGAGTTCCAAATACATCTATCAATATAGGAGAAAACAGAGTGAAACCTAAAAATTCAAACTGTTAGTAGAAATGAACGCTTCAACATAAAAGAATGAAATTTGGGGAACTAAGTTGGCTTAGTATACTGATCATTACCTGAAAGTATCATCCAGTTTGGGTGAAAAAATACTTGCTGAGATTTCTGGAGATTCGTAATTTTAGGAAGCTTGGGAACCCCTTTCCATGAAAGTGTTTCTCGCCAGTCACTGCATAGGCCTACTTCAAGAGGAAAGAACACATAGAGATAGAACGTGAAACTGCTTTATTTTGTCAAGTTTCAAGAAGCTAGCACAAACCGTGTTGGATTTAGTGTTCCAAATACATCTATCAATATAGGAGAAAACAGAGTGAAACCTAAAAATTCAAACTGTTACTGGAAATGAACGCTTCACCATAGAAGAACGAAATTTGGGGTACCGAGTCGGCTTAGTGTACTGATCATTACCTGAAAGTATCATCCAGTTTGGGTGAAAAAATATTTGCTGAGATTTCTGGAGATTCGTAATTTTTGGAAACTTGGGAACCCCTTTCCATGAAAGTGTTTCTCTCCAGTCACTGCTTAGGGCTACAACAAGAGGAAACAAAACATAGAGATAGAACCGGAAACTACTTTATTGTGTCAAGTTTCAAGAAGCTAGCACAAACCGTGTTGGATTTAGAGTTCCAAATACATCTATCAATATAGGAGAAAACAGAGTGAAACCTAAAAATTCAAACTGTTAGTAGAAACGAACGCTTCAACATAGAAGAATGAAATTTGGGGAACTAAGTTGGCTTAGTGTACTGATCATTACCTGAAAGTATCATTTAGTTTGGGTGAAAAAATACTTGCTGAGATTTCTGGAGATTTGTAATTTTAGGAAGCTTGGCAACCCCTTTCCATGAAAGTGTTTCTCGCCAGTCACTGCATAGGCCTACTTCAAGAGGAAAGAACACATAGAGATAGAACGTGAAACTGCTTTATTTTGTCAAGTTTCCAGAAGCTAGCACAAACCGTGTTGGATTTAGAGTTCCAAATACATCTATCAATATAGGAGAAAACAGAGTGAAACCTAAAAATTCAAACTGTTACTGGAAATGAACGCTTCACCATAGAAGAACAAAATTTGGGGAACCAAGTCGGCTTAGTGTACTGATCATTACCTGAAAGTATCATCCAGTTTGGGTGAAAAAATATTTGCTGAGATTTCTGGAGATTCGTAATTTTAGGAAGCTTGGCAACCCCTTTCCATGAAAGTGTTTCTCGCCAGTCACTGCATAGGCCTACTTCAAGAGGAAAGAACACATAGAGATAGATCGTGAAACTGCTTTATTTTGTCAAGTTTCAAAAGCTAGCACAAACCCTGTTGGATTTAGAGTTCCAAATACATCTATCAATATAGGAGAAAACAGAGTGAAACCTAAAAATTCAAACTGTTACTGGAAATGAACGCTTCACCATAGAAGAACGAAATTTGGGGAACGAAGTCGGCTTAGTGTACTGATAATTACCTGAAAGTGTCATCCAGTTTGGGTGAAAAAATATTTGCTGAGATTTCTGGAGATTCGTAATTTTTGGAAGCTTGGCAACCCCTTTCCATGAAAGTGTTTCTCGCCAGTCACTGCTTAGGGCTACATCAAGAGGAAATAAAACATAGAGACAGAACGTGAAACTGCTTTATTTGGTAAAGTTTCAAGAAGCTAGCACAAACCGTGTTGGTTTTAGAGTTCCAAATACATCTATCAATATAGGAGAAAACAGAGTGAAACCTAAAAATTCAAACTGTTACTGGAAATGAACGCTTCACCATAGAAGAACGAAATTTGAGGAACCAAGTCGGCTTAGTGTACTGATCATTACCTGAAAGTATCATTCAGTTTGGGTGAAAAAATATTTGCTGAGATTTCTGGAGATTCGTAATTTTTGGAAGCTTGGCAACCCCTTTCCATGAAAGTGTTTCTCGACAGTCACTGCTTAGGGCTACATCAAGAGGAAACAAAACATAGAGATAGAATTGGAAACTACTTTATTGTGTCAAGTTTCAAGAAGCTAGCAAAAACCGTGTTAGATTTAGAGTTCCAAATACATCTATCAATATAGGAGAAAACAGAGTGAAACATAAAAATTCAAACTGTTAGTAGAAACGAACGCTTCAACATAGAAGAATGAAATTTGGGGAACTAAGTTGGCTTAGTGTACTGATCATTACCTGAAAGTATCATTCAGTTTGGGTGAAAAAATACTTGCTGAGATTTCTGGAGATTCGTAATTTTAGGAAGCTTGGCAACCCTTTTCCATGAAAGTGTTTCTCGCCAGTCACTGCATAGGCCTACTTCAAGAGGAAAGAACACATAGAGATAGAACGTGAAACTGCTTTATTTTGTCAAGTTTCCAGAAGCTAGCACAAACCGTGTTGGATTTAGAGTTCCAAATACATCTATCAATATAGGAGAAAACAGAGTGAAACCTAAAAATTCAAACTGTTACTGGAAATGAACGCTTCAACATAGAAGAACGAAATTTGGGGAACCAAGTCGGCTTAGTGTACTGATCATTACCTGAAAGTATCATCCAGTTTGGGTGAAAAAATATTTGCTGAGATTTCTGGAGATTCGTAATTTTTGGAAGCTTGGGAACCCCTTTCCATGAAAGTGTTTCTCGCCAGTCACTGCTTAGGGCTACATCAAGAGGAAACAAAACATAGAGATAGAATGTGAAACTGCTTTATTTTCTCAAGTTTCAAGAAGCTAGCACAAACCCTGTTGGATATAGAGTTCCAAATACATCTATCAATATAGGAGAAAACAGAGTGAAACCTAAAAATTCAAACTGTTACTGGAAATGAACGCTTCACCATAGAAGAACGAAATTTGGGGAACCAAGTCGGGTTAGTGTACTGATAATTACCTGAAAGTGTCATCCAGTTTGGGTGAAAAAATATTTGCTGAGATTTCTGGAGATTCGTAATTTTTGGAAGCTTGGCAACCCCTTTCCATGAAAGTGTTTCTCGCCAGTCACTGCTTAGGGCTACATCAAGAGGAAACAAAACATAGAGATAGAACCTGAAACTACTTTATTGTCTCAAGTTTCAAGAAGCTAGCACAAACCGTGTTGGATTTAGAGTTCCAAATACATCTATCAATATAGGAGAAAACAGAGTGAAACCTAAAAATTCAAACTGTTAGTAGAAATGAACGCTTCAACATAAAAGAATGAAATTTGGGGAACTAAGTTGGCTTAGTATACTGATCATTACCTGAAAGTGTCATCCAGTTTGGGTGAAAAAATACTTGCTGAGATTTCTGGAGATTCGTAATTTTAGGAAGCTTGGCAACCCCTTTCCATGAAAGTGTTTCTCGCCAGTCACTGCATAGGCCTACTTCAAGAGGAAAGAACACATAGAGATAGATCGTGAAACTGCTTTATTTTGTCAAGTTTCAAGAAGCTAGCACAAACTGTGTTGGATTTAGAGTTCCAAATACATCTATAAATATAGGAGAAAACAGAGTGAAACCTAAAAATTCAAACTGTTAGTAGAAACGAACGCTTCAACATAGAAGAATGAAATTTGGGGAACTAAGTTGGCTTAGTATACTGATCATTACCTGAAAGTATCATCCAGTTTGGGTGAAAAAATACTTGCTGAGATTTCTGGAGATTCGTAATTTTAGGAAGCTTGGCAACCCCTTTCCATGAAAGTGTTTCTCGCCAGTCACTGCATAGGCCTACTTCAAGAGGAAAGAACACATAGAGATAGAACATGAAACTGCTTTATTTTGTCAAGTTTCAAGAAGCTAGCACAAACCGTGTTGGATTTAGAGTTCCAAATACATCTATCAATATAGGAGAAAACAGAGTGAAACCTAAAAATTCAAACTGTTACTGGAAATGAACGCTTCACCATAGAAGAACGAAATTTGGGGAACCAAGTTGGCTTAGTGTACTGATCATTACCTGAAAGTATCATACAGTTTGGGTGAAAAAATATTTGCTGAGATTTCTGGAGATTCGTAATTTTTGGAAGCTTGGCAACCCCTTTCCATGAAAGTGTTTCTCGCCAGTCACTGCTTAGGGCTACATCAAGAGGAAACAAAACATAGAGATAGAACCTGAAACTACTTTATTGTCTCAAGTTTCAAGAAGCTAGCACAAACCGTGTTGGATTTAGAGTTCCAAATACATCTATCAATATAGGAGAAAACAGAGTGAAACCTAAAAATTCAAACTGTTAGTAGAAATGAACGCTTCAACATAAAAGAATGAAATTTGGGGAACTAAGTTGGCTTAGTATACTGATCATTACCTGAAAGTATCATCCAGTTTGGGTGAAAAAATACTTGCTGAGATTTCTGGAGATTCGTAATTTTAGGAAGCTTGGGAACCCCTTTCCATGAAAGTGTTTCTCGCCAGTCACTGCATAGGCCTACTTCAAGAGGAAAGAACACATAGAGATAGAACGTGAAACTGCTTTATTTTGTCAAGTTTCAAGAAGCTAGCACAAACCGTGTTGGATTTAGTGTTCCAAATACATCTATCAATATAGGAGAAAACAGAGTGAAACCTAAAAATTCAAACTGTTACTGGAAATGAACGCTTCACCATAGAAGAACGAAATTTGGGGTACCGAGTCGGCTTAGTGTACTGATCATTACCTGAAAGTATCATCCAGTTTGGGTGAAAAAATATTTGCTGAGATTTCTGGAGATTCGTAATTTTTGGAAACTTGGGAACCCCTTTCCATGAAAGTGTTTCTCTCCAGTCACTGCTTAGGGCTACAACAAGAGGAAACAAAACATAGAGATAGAACCGGAAACTACTTTATTGTGTCAAGTTTCAAGAAGCTAGCACAAACCGTGTTGGATTTAGAGTTCCAAATACATCTATCAATATAGGAGAAAACAGAGTGAAACCTAAAAATTCAAACTGTTAGTAGAAACGAACGCTTCAACATAGAAGAATGAAATTTGGGGAACTAAGTTGGCTTAGTGTACTGATCATTACCTGAAAGTATCATTTAGTTTGGGTGAAAAAATACTTGCTGAGATTTCTGGAGATTTGTAATTTTAGGAAGCTTGGCAACCCCTTTCCATGAAAGTGTTTCTCGCCAGTCACTGCATAGGCCTACTTCAAGAGGAAAGAACACATAGAGATAGAACGTGAAACTGCTTTATTTTGTCAAGTTTCCAGAAGCTAGCACAAACCGTGTTGGATTTAGAGTTCCAAATACATCTATCAATATAGGAGAAAACAGAGTGAAACCTAAAAATTCAAACTGTTACTGGAAATGAACGCTTCACCATAGAAGAACAAAATTTGGGGAACCAAGTCGGCTTAGTGTACTGATCATTACCTGAAAGTATCATCCAGTTTGGGTGAAAAAATATTTGCTGAGATTTCTGGAGATTCGTAATTTTAGGAAGCTTGGCAACCCCTTTCCATGAAAGTGTTTCTCGCCAGTCACTGCATAGGCCTACTTCAAGAGGAAAGAACACATAGAGATAGATCGTGAAACTGCTTTATTTTGTCAAGTTTCAAAAGCTAGCACAAACCCTGTTGGATTTAGAGTTCCAAATACATCTATCAATATAGGAGAAAACAGAGTGAAACCTAAAAATTCAAACTGTTACTGGAAATGAACGCTTCACCATAGAAGAACGAAATTTGGGGAACGAAGTCGGCTTAGTGTACTGATAATTACCTGAAAGTGTCATCCAGTTTGGGTGAAAAAATATTTGCTGAGATTTCTGGAGATTCGTAATTTTTGGAAGCTTGGCAACCCCTTTCCATGAAAGTGTTTCTCGCCAGTCACTGCTTAGGGCTACATCAAGAGGAAATAAAACATAGAGACAGAACGTGAAACTGCTTTATTTGGTAAAGTTTCAAGAAGCTAGCACAAACCGTGTTGGTTTTAGAGTTCCAAATACATCTATCAATATAGGAGAAAACAGAGTGAAACCTAAAAATTCAAACTGTTACTGGAAATGAACGCTTCACCATAGAAGAACGAAATTTGAGGAACCAAGTCGGCTTAGTGTACTGATCATTACCTGAAAGTATCATTCAGTTTGGGTGAAAAAATATTTGCTGAGATTTCTGGAGATTCGTAATTTTTGGAAGCTTGGCAACCCCTTTCCATGAAAGTGTTTCTCGACAGTCACTGCTTAGGGCTACATCAAGAGGAAACAAAACATAGAGATAGAATTGGAAACTACTTTATTGTGTCAAGTTTCAAGAAGCTAGCAAAAACCGTGTTAGATTTAGAGTTCCAAATACATCTATCAATATAGGAGAAAACAGAGTGAAACATAAAAATTCAAACTGTTAGTAGAAACGAACGCTTCAACATAGAAGAATGAAATTTGGGGAACTAAGTTGGCTTAGTGTACTGATCATTACCTGAAAGTATCATTCAGTTTGGGTGAAAAAATACTTGCTGAGATTTCTGGAGATTCGTAATTTTAGGAAGCTTGGCAACCCTTTTCCATGAAAGTGTTTCTCGCCAGTCACTGCATAGGCCTACTTCAAGAGGAAAGAACACATAGAGATAGAACGTGAAACTGCTTTATTTTGTCAAGTTTCCAGAAGCTAGCACAAACCGTGTTGGATTTAGAGTTCCAAATACATCTATCAATATAGGAGAAAACAGAGTGAAACCTAAAAATTCAAACTGTTACTGGAAATGAACGCTTCAACATAGAAGAACGAAATTTGGGGAACCAAGTCGGCTTAGTGTACTGATCATTACCTGAAAGTATCATCCAGTTTGGGTGAAAAAATATTTGCTGAGATTTCTGGAGATTCGTAATTTTTGGAAGCTTGGGAACCCCTTTCCATGAAAGTGTTTCTCGCCAGTCACTGCTTAGGGCTACATCAAGAGGAAACAAAACATAGAGATAGAATGTGAAACTGCTTTATTTTGTCAAGTTTCAAGAAGCTAGCACAAACCCTGTTGGATATAGAGTTCCAAATACATCTATCAATATAGGAGAAAACAGAGTGAAACCTAAAAATTCAAACTGTTACTGGAAATGAACGCTTCACCATAGAAGAACGAAATTTGGGGAACCAAGTCAGCTTAGTGTACTGATCATTACCTGAATTTATCATCCAGTTTGGGTGAAAAAATATTTGCTGAGTTTTCTGGAGATTCGTAATTTTTGGAAACTTGGGAACCCCTTTCCATGAAAGTGTTTCTCTCCAGTCACTGCTTAGGGCTACATCAAGAGGAAACAAAACATAGAGATAGAACCGAAAACTACTTTATTGTGTCAGGTTTCAAGAAGCTAGCAAAAACCGTGTTGGATTTAGAGTTCCAAATACATCTATCAATATAGGAGAAAACAGAGTGAAACCTAAAAATTCAAACTGTTAGTAGAAACGAACGCTTCAACATAGAAGAATGAAATTTGGGGAACTAAGTTGGCTTAGTGTACTGATCATTACCTGAAAGTATCATTCAGTTTGGGTGAAAAAATACTTGCTGAGATTTCTGGAGATTCGTAATTTTAGGAAGCTTGGCAACCCCTTTCCATGAAAGTGTTTCTCGCCAGTCACTGCATAGGCCTACTTCAAGAGGAAAGAACACATAGAGATAGAACGTGAAACTGCTTTATTTTGTCAAGTTTCCAGAAGCTAGCACAAACCGTGTTGGATTTAGAGTTCCAAATACATCTATCAATATAGGAGAAAACAGAGTGAAACCTAAAAATTCAACTGTTACTGGAAATGAACGCTTCACCATAGAAGAACGAAATTTGGGGAACCAAGTCGGCTTAGTGTACTGATCATTACCTGAAAGTATCATCCAGTTTGGGTGAAAAAATATTTGCTGAGATTTCTGGAGATTCGTAATTTTTGGAAGCTTGGGAACCCCTTTCCATGAAAGTGTTTCTCGCCAGTCACTGCTTAGGGCTACATCAAGAGGAAACAAAACATAGAGATAGAATGTGAAACTGCTTTATTTTGTCAAGTTTCAAGAAGCTAGCACAAACCGTGTTGGATATAGAGTTCCAAATACATCTATCAATATAGGAGAAAACAGAGTGAAACCTAAAAATTAAAACTGTTAGTAGAAATGAACGCTTCAACATAAAAGAATGAAATTTGGGGAACTAAGTTGGCTTAGTATACTGATCATTACCTGAAAGTTTCATCCAGTTTGGGTGAAAAAATACTTGCTGAGATTTCTGGAGATTCGTAATTTTAGGAAGCTTGGGAACCCCTTTCCATGAAAGTGTTTCTCGCCAGTCACTGCATAGGCCTACTTCAAGAGGAAAGAACACATAGAGATAGAACGTGAAACTGCTTTATTTTGTCAAGTTTCAAGAAGCTAGCACAAACCGTGTTGGATTTAGTGTTCCAAATACATCTATCAATATAGGAGAAAACAGAGTGAAACCCAAAAATTCAAACTGTTACTGGAAATGAACGCTTCACCATAGAAGAACGAAATTTGGGGAACCGAGTCGGCTTAGTGTACTGATCATTACCTGAAAGTATCATCCAGTTTGGGTGAAAAAATACCTGCTGAGATTTCTGGAGATTCGTAATTTTTGGAAACTTGGGAACCCCTTTCTATGAAAGTGTTTCTCTCCAGTCACTGCTTAGGGCTACAACAAGAGGAAACAAAACATAGAGATAGAACCGAAAACTACTTTATTGTGTCAAGTTTCAAGAAGCTAGCACAAACCGTGTTGGATTTAGAGTTCCAAATACATCTATCAATATAGGAGAAAACAGAGTGAAACCTAAAAATTCAAACTGTTAGTAGAAACGAACGCTTCAACATAGAAGAATGAAATTTGGGGAACCAAGTCGGCTTAGTGTACTGATCATTACCTGAAAGTGTCATCCAGTTTGGGTGAAAAAATATTTGCTGAGATTTCTGGAGATTCGTAATTTTTGGAAGCTTGGCAACCCCTTTCCATGAAAGTGTTTCTCGCCAGTCACTGCTTAGGGCTACATCAAGAGGAAATAAAACATAGAGATAGAACGTGAAACTGCTTTATTTGGTAAAGTTTCAAGAAGCTAGCACAAACCGTGTTGGTTTTAGAGTTCCAAATACATCTATCAATGTAGGAGAAAACAGAGTGAAACCTAAAAATTCAAACTGTTACTGGAAATGAACGCTTCACCATAGAAGAACGAAATTTGGGGAACCAAGTCGGCTTAGTGTACTGATCATTACCTGAAAGTATCATTCAGTTTGGGTGAAAAAATATTTGCTGAGATTTCTGGAGATTCGTAATTTTTGGAAGCTTGGCAACCCCTTTCCATGAAAGTGTTTCTCGCCAGTCACTGCTTAGGGCTACATCAAGAGGAAACAAAACATAGAGATAGAACCTGAAACTACTTTATTGTCTCAAGTTTCAAGAAGCTAGCACAAACCGTGTTGGATTTAGAGTTCCAAATACATCTATCAATATAGGAGAAAACAGAGTGAAACCTAAAAATTCAAACTGTTAGTAGAAATGAACGCTTCAACATAAAAGAATGAAATTTGGGGAACTAAGTTGGCTTAGTATACTGATCATTACCTGAAAGTATCATCCAGTTTGGGTGAAAAAATACTTGCTGAGATTTCTGGAGATTCATAATTTTTGGAAGCTTGGCAACCCCTTTCCATGAAAGTGTTTCTCGCCAGTCACTGCATAGGCCTACTTCAAGAGGAAAGAACACATAGAGATAGAACGTGAAACTGCTTTATTTTGTCAAGTTTCAAGAAGCTAGCACAAACCGTGTTGGATTTAGAGTTCCAAATACATCTATCAATATAGGAGAAAACAGAGTGAAACCTAAAAATTCAAACTGTTACTGGAAATGAACGCTTCACCATAGAAGAACGAAATTTGGGGAACCAAGTCGGCTTAGTGTACTGATCATTACCTGAAAGTATCATCCAGTTTGGGTGAAAAAATATTTGCTGAGATTTCTGGAGATTCGTAATTTTTGGAAGCTTGGGAACCCCTTTCCATGAAAGTGTTTCTCGCCAGTCACTGCTTAGGGCTACATCAAGAGGAAACAAAACACAGAGATAGAACCGGAAACTACTTTATTGTGTCAAGTTTCAAGAAGCTAGCACAAACCGTGTTGGATTTAGAGTTCCAAATACATCTATCAATATAGGAGAAAACAGAGTGAAACCTAAAAATTCAAACTGTTAGTAGAAAGGAACGCTTCAACATAGAAGAATGAAATTTGGGGAACTAAGTTGGCTTAGTGTACTGATCATTACCTGAAAGTATCATCCAGTTTGGGTGAAAAAATTCGTGCTGAGATTTCTGGAGATTCGTAATTTTAGGAAGCTTGGCAACCCCTTTCCATGAAAGTGTTTCTCGCCAGTCACTGCATAGGCCTACATCAAGAGGAAAGAACACATAGAGAAAGAACGTGAAACTGCTTTATTTTGTCAAGTTTCAAGAAGCTAGCACAAACCGTGTTGGATTTAGAGTTCCAAATACATCTATCAATATAGGAGAAAACAGAGTGAAACCTAAAAATTCAAACTGTTACTGGAAATGAACGCTTCACCATAGAAGAACGAAATTTGGGGAACCAAGTCGGCTTAGTGTACTGATCATTACCTGAAAGTATCATCCAGTTTGGGTGAAAAAATACTTGCTGAGATTTCTGGAGATTCGTAATTTTAGGAAGCTTGGCAACCCCTTTCCATGAAAATGTTTCTCGCCAGTCACTGCATAGGCCTACTTCAAGAGGAAAGAACACATAGAAATCGAACGTGAAACTGCTTTATTTTGTCAAGTTTCAAGAAGCTAGCACAAACCGTGTTGGATTTAGAGTTCCAAATACATCTATCAATATAGGAGAAAACAGAGTGAAACCTAAAAATTCAAACTGTTACTGGAAATGAACGCTTCACCATAGAAGAACGAAATTTGGGGAACCAAGTCAGCTTAGTGTACTGATCATTACCTGAATTTATCATCCAGTTTGGGTGAAAAAATATTTGCTGAGTTTTCTGGAGATTCGTAATTTTTGGAAACTTGGGAACCCCTTTCCATGAAAGTGTTTCTCTCCAGTCACTGCTTAGGGCTACATCAAGAGGAAACAAAACATAGAGATAGAACCGAAAACTACTTTATTGTGTCAGGTTTCAAGAAGCTAGCAAAAACCGTGTTGGATTTAGAGTTCCAAATACATCTATCAATATAGGAGAAAACAGAGTGAAACCTAAAAATTCAAACTGTTAGTAGAAACGAACGCTTCAACATAGAAGAATGAAATTTGGGGAACCAAGTCGGCTTAGTGTACTGATCATTACCTGAAAGTGTCATCCAGTTTGGGTGAAAAAATATTTGCTGAGATTTCTGGAGATTCGTAATTTTTGGAAGCTTGGCAACCCCTTTCCATGAAAGTGTTTCTCGCCAGTCACTGCTTAGGGCTACATCAAGAGGAAATAAAACATAGAGATAGAACGTGAAACTGCTTTATTTGGTAAAGTTTCAAGAAGCTAGCACAAACCGTGTTGGTTTTAGAGTTCCAAATACATCTATCAATGTAGGAGAAAACAGAGTGAAACCTAAAAATTCTAACTGTTACTAGAAATGAACGCTTCACCATAGAAGAACGAAATTTGGGGAACCAAGTCGGCTTAGTGTACTGATCATTACCTGAAAGTATCATTCAGTTTGGGTGAAAAAATATTTGCTGAGATTTCTGGAGATTCGTAATTTTTGGAAGCTTGGGAACCCCTTTCCATGAAAGTGTTTCTCGCCAGTCACTGCTTAGGGCTACATCAAGAGGAAACAAAACACAGAGATAGAACCGGAAACTACTTTATTGTGTCAAGTTTCAAGAAGCTAGCACAAACCGTGTTGGATTATAGTTCCAAATACATCTATCAATATAGGAGAAAACAGAGTGAAACCTAAAAATTCAAACTGTTAGTAGAAATGAACGCTTCTACATAAAAGAATGAAATTTGGGGAACTAAGTTGGCTTAGTATACTGATCATTACCTGAAAGTATCATCCAGTTTGGGTGAAAAAATACTTGCTGAGATTTCTGGAGATTCATAATTTTTGGAAGCTTGGCAACCCCTTTCCATGAAAGTGTTTCTCGCCAGTCACTGCATAGGCCTACTTCAAGAGGAAAGAACACATAGAGATAGAACGTGAAACTGCTTTATTTTGTCAAGTTTCAAGAAGCTAGCACAAACCGTGTTGGATTTAGAGTTCCAAATACATCTATCAATATAGGAGAAAACAGAGTGAAACCTAAAAATTCAAACTGTTACTGGAAATGAACGCTTCACCATAGAAGAACGAAATTTGGGGAACCAAGTCGGCTTAGTGTACTGATCATTACCTGAAAGTATCATCCAGTTTGGGTGAAAAAATATTTGCTGAGATTTCTGGAGATTCGTAATTTTTGGAAGCTTGGGAACCCCTTTCCATGAAAGTGTTTCTCGCCAGTCACTGCTTAGGGCTACATCAAGAGGAAACAAAACACAGAGATAGAACCGGAAACTACTTTATTGTGTCAAGTTTCAAGAAGCTAGCACAAACCGTGTTGGATTTAGAGTTCCAAATACATCTATCAATATAGGAGAAAACAGAGTGAAACCTAAAAATTCAAACTGTTAGTAGAAAGGAACGCTTCAACATAGAAGAATGAAATTTGGGGAACTAAGTTGGCTTAGTGTACTGATCATTACCTGAAAGTATCATCCAGTTTGGGTGAAAAAATTCGTGCTGAGATTTCTGGAGATTCGTAATTTTAGGAAGCTTCGCAACCCCTTTCCATGAAAGTGTTTCTCGCCAGTCACTGCATAGGCCTACATCAAGAGGAAAGAACACATAGAGAAAGAACGTGAAACTGCTTTATTTTGTCAAGTTTCAAGAAGCTAGCACAAACCGTGTTGGATTTAGAGTTCCAAATACATCTATCAATATAGGAGAAAACAGAGTGAAACCTAAAAATTCAAACTGTTACTGGAAATGAACGCTTCACCATAGAAGAACGAAATTTGGGGAACCAAGTCGGCTTAGTGTACTGATCATTACCTGAAAGTATCATCCAGTTTGGGTGAAAAAATACTTGCTGAGATTTCTGGAGATTCGTAATTTTAGGAAGCTTGGCAACCCCTTTCCATGAAAATGTTTCTCGCCAGTCACTGCATAGGCCTACTTCAAGAGGAAAGAACACATAGAAATCGAACGTGAAACTGCTTTATTTTGTCAAGTTTCAAGAAGCTAGCACAAACCGTGTTGGATTTAGAGTTCCAAATACATCTATCAATATAGGAGAAAACAGAGTGAAACCTAAAAATTCAAACTGTTACTGGAAATGAACGCTTCACCATAGAAGAACGAAATTTGGGGAACCAAGTCAGCTTAGTGTACTGATCATTACCTGAATTTATCATCCAGTTTGGGTGAAAAAATATTTGCTGAGTTTTCTGGAGATTCGTAATTTTTGGAAACTTGGGAACCCCTTTCCATGAAAGTGTTTCTCTCCAGTCACTGCTTAGGGCTACATCAAGAGGAAACAAAACATAGAGATAGAACCGAAAACTACTTTATTGTGTCAGGTTTCAAGAAGCTAGCAAAAACCGTGTTGGATTTAGAGTTCCAAATACATCTATCAATATAGGAGAAAACAGAGTGAAACCTAAAAATTCAAACTGTTAGTAGAAACGAACGCTTCAACATAGAAGAATGATTTTTGGGGAACTAAGTTGGCTTAGTGTACTGATCATTACCTGAAAGTATCATTCAGTTTGGGTGAAAAAATACTTGCTGAGATTTCTGGAGATTCGTAATTTTAGGAAGCTTGGCAACCCCTTTCCATGAAAGTGTTTCTCGCCAGTCACTGCATAGGCCTACTTCAAGAGGAAAGAACACATAGAGATAGAACGTGAAACTGCTTTATTTTGTCAAGTTTCCAGAAGCTAGCACAAACCGTGTTGGATTTAGAGTTCCAAATACATCTATCAATATAGGAGAAAACAGAGTGAAACCTAAAAATTCAAACTGTTACTGGAAATGAACGCTTCACCATAGAAGAACGAAATTTGGGGAACCAAGTCGGCTTAGTGTACTGATCATTACCTGAAAGTATCATCCAGTTTGGGTGAAAAAATATTTGCTGAGATTTCTGGAGATTCGTAATTTTTGGAAGCTTGGGAACCCCTTTCCATGAAAGTGTTTCTCGCCAGTCACTGCTTAGGGCTACATCAAGAGGAAACAAAACATAGAGATAGAATGTGAAACTGCTTTATTTTGTCAAGTTTCAAGAAGCTAGCACAAACCGTGTTGGATATAGAGTTCCAAATACATCTATCAATATAGGAGAAAACAGAGTGAAACCTAAAAATTCAAACTGTTAGTAGAAATGAACGCTTCAACATAAAAGAATGAAATTTGGGGAACTAAGTTGGCTTAGTATACTGATCATTACCTGAAAGTATCATCCTGTTTGGGTGAAAAAATACTTGCTGAGATTTCTGGAGATTCGTAATTTTAGGAAGCTTGGGAACCCCTTTCCATGAAAGTGTTTCTCGCCAGTCACTGCATAGGCCTACTTCAAGAGGAAAGAACACATAGAGATAGAACGTGAAACTGCTTTATTTTGTCAAGTTTCAAGAAGCTAGCACAAACCATGTTGGATTTAGTGTTCCAAATACATCTATCAATATAGGAGAAAACAGAGTGAAACCCAAAAATTCAAACTGTTACTGGAAATGAACGCTTCACCATAGAAGAACGAAATTTGGGGAACCGAGTCGGCTTAGTGTACTGATCATTACCTGAAAGTATCATCCAGTTTGGGTGAAAAAATACCTGCTGAGATTTCTGGAGATTCGTAATTTTTGGAAACTTGGAAACCCCTTTCCATGAAAGTGTTTCTCTCCAGTCACTGCTTAGGGCTACAACAAGAGGAAACAAAACATAGAGATAGAACCGGAAACTACTTTATTGTGTCAAGTTTCAAGAAGCTAGCACAAACCGTGTTGGATTTAGAGTTCCAAATACATCTATCAATATAGGAGAAAACAGAGTGAAACCTAAAAATTCAAACTGTTAGTAGAAACGAACGCTTCAACATAGAAGAATGAAATTTGGGGAACCAAGTCGGCTTAGTGTACTGATCATTACCTGAAAGTATCATTTAGTTTGGGTGAAAAAATACTTGCTGAGATTTCTGGAGATTCGTAATTTTAGGAAGCTTGGCAACCCCTTTCCATGAAAGTGTTTCTCGCCATTCACTGCATAGGCCTACTTTAAGAGGAAAGAACACATAGAGATAGAACATGAAACTGCTTTATTTTGTCAAGTTTCCAGAAGCTAGCACAAACCGTGTTGGATTTAGAGTTCCAAATACATCTATCAATATAGGAGAAAACAGAGTGAAACCTAAAAATTCAAACTGTTACTGGAAATGAACGCTTCACCATAGAAGAACAAAATTTGGGGAACCAAGTCGGCTTAGTGTACTGATTATTACCTAAAAGTATCATCCAGTTTGGGTGAAAAAATATTTGCTGAGATTTCTGGAGATTCGTAATTTTAGGAAGCTTGGCAACCCCTTTCCATGAAAGTGTTTCTCGCCAGTCACTGCATAGGCCTACTTCAAGAGGAAAGAACACATAGAGATAGATCGTGAAACTGCTTTATGTTGTCAAGTTTCAAGAAGCTAGCACAAACCCTGTTGGATTTAGAGTTCCAAATACATCTATCAATATAGGAGAAAACAGAGTGAAACCTAAAAATTCAAACTGTTACTGGAAATGAATGCTTCACCATAGAAGAACGAAATTTTGGGAACCAAGTCGGCTTAGTGTACTGATAATTACCTGAAAGTGTCATCCAGTTTGGGTGAAAAAATACTTGCTGAGATTTCTGGAGATTCGTAATTTTTGGAAGCTTGGCAACCCCTTTCCATGAAAGTGTTTCTCGCCAGTCACTGCATAGGCCTACTTCAAGAGGAAAGAACACATAGAGATAGAACGTGAAACTGCTTTATTTTGTCAAGTTTCAAGAAGCTAGCACAAACCGTGTTGGATTTAGAGTTCCAAATACATCTATCAATATAGGAGAAAACAGAGTGAAACCTAAAAATTCAAACTGTTACTGGAAATGAACGCTTCACCATAGAAGAACGAAATTTGGGGAACCAAGTCGGCTTAGTATACTGATCATTACCTGAAAGTATCATCCAGTTTGGGTGAAAAAATATTTGCTGAGATTTCTGGAGATTCGTAATTTTTGGAAGCTTGGGAACCCCTTTCCATGAAAGTGTTTCTCGCCAGTCACTGCTTAGGGCTACATCAAGAGGAAACAAAACACAGAGATAGAACCGGAAACTACTTTATTGTGTCAAGTTTCAAGAAGCTAGCACAAACCGTGTTGGATTATAGTTCCAAATACATCTATCAATATAGGAGAAAACAGAGTGAAACCTAAAAATTCAAACTGTTAGTAGAAACGAACGCTTCAACATAGAAGAATGAAATTTGGGGAACTAAGTTGGCTTAGTGTACTGATCATTACCTGAAAGTATCATCCAGTTTGGGTGAAAAAATACTTGCTGAGATTTCTGGAGATTCGTAATTTTAGGAAGCTTGGCAACCCCTTTCCATGAAAGTGTTTCTCGCCAGTCACTGCATAGGCCTACATCAAGAGGAAAGAACACATAGAGATAGAACGTGAAACTGCTTTATTTGGTAAAGTTTCAAGAAGCTAGCACAAACCGTGTTGGTTTTAGAGTTCCAAATACATCTATCAATATAGGAGAAAACAGAGTGAAACCTAAAAATTCAAACTGTTACTGGAAATGAACGCTTCACCATAGAAGAACGAAATTTGGGGAACCAAGTCGGCTTAGTGTACTGATCATTACCTGAAAGTATCATCCAGTTTGGGTGAAAAAATACTTGCTGAGATTTCTGGAGATTCGTAATTTTAGGAAGCTTGGCAACCCCTTTCCATGAAAGTGTTTCTCGCCAGTCACTGCATAGGCCTACTTCAAGAGGAAAGAACACATAGAAATCGAACGTGAAACTGCTTTATTTTGTCAAGTTTCAAGAAGCTAGCACAAACCGTGTTGGATTTAGAGTTCCAAATACATCTATCAATATTGGAGAAAACAGAGTGAAACCTAAAAATTCAAACTGTTACTGGAAATGAACGCTTCACCATAGAAGAACGAAATTTGGGGAACCAAGTCAGCTTAGTGTACTGATCATTACCTGAATTTATCATCCAGTTTGGGTGAAAAAATATTTGCTGAGATTTCTGGAGATTCGTAATTTTTGGAATCTTGGGAACCCCTTTCCATGAAAGTGTTTCTCTCCAGTCACTGCTTAGGGCTACATCAAGAGGAAACAAAACATAGAGATAGAACCGAAAACTACTTTATTGTGTCAGGTTTCAAGAAGCTAGCAAAAACCGTGTTGGATTTAGAGTTCCAAATACATCTATCAATATAGGAGAAAACAGAGTGAAACCTAAAAATTCAAACTGTTAGTAGAAACGAACGCTTCAACATAGAAGAATGAAATTTGGGGAACTAAGTTGGCTTAGTGTACTGATCATTACCTGAAAGTATCATTCAGTTTGGGTGAAAAAATACTTGCTGAGATTTCTGGAGATTCGTAATTTTAGGAAGCTTGGCAACCCCTTTCCATGAAAGTGTTTCTCGCCAGTCACTGCATAGGCCTACTTCAAGAGGAAAGAACACATAGAGATAGAACGTGAAACTGCTTTATTTTGTCAAGTTTCCAGAAGCTAGCACAAACCGTGTTGGATTTAGAGTTCCAAATACATCTATCAATATAGGAGAAAACAGAGTGAAACCTAAAAATTCAAACTGTTACTGGAAATGAACGCTTCACCATAGAAGAACGAAATTTGGGGAACCAAGTCGGCTTAGTGTACTGATCATTACCTGAAAGTATCATCCAGTTTGGGTGAAAAAATATTTGCTGAGATTTCTGGAGATTCGTAATTTTTGGAAGCTTGGGAACCCCTTTCCATGAAAGTGTTTCTCGCCAGTCACTGCTTAGGGCTACATCAAGAGGAAACAAAACATAGAGATAGAATGTGAAACTGCTTTATTTTGTCAAGTTTCAAGAAGCTAGCAAAAACCGTGTTGGATATAGAGTTCCAAATACATCTATCAATATAGGAGAAAACAGAGTGAAACCTAAAAATTCAAACTGTTACTGGCAATGAACGCTTCACCATAGAAGAACGAAATTTGGGGAACCAAGTCGGCTTAGTGTACTGATAATTACCTGAAAGTGTCATCCAGTTTGGGTGAAAAAATATTTGCTGAGATTTCTGGAGATTCGTAATTTTTGGAAGCTTGGCAACCCCTTTCCATGAAAGTGTTTCTCGCCAGTCACTGCTTAGGGCTACATCAAGAGGAAACAAAACATAGAGATAGAACCTGAAACTACTTTATTGTCTCAAGTTTCAAGAAGCTAGCACAAACCGTGTTGGATTTAGAGTTCCAAATACATCTATCAATATAGGAGAAAACAGAGTGAAACCTAAAAATTCAAACTGTTACTGGAAATGAACGCTTCACCATAGAAGAACAAAATTTGGGGAACCAAGTCGGCTTAGTGTACTGATCATTACCTGAAAGTATCATCCAGTTTGGGTGAAAAAATACCTGCTGAGATTTCTGGAGATTCGTAATTTTAGGAAGCTTGGGAACCCCTTTCAATGAAAGTGTTTCTCTCCAGTCACTGCATAGGCCTACTTCAAGAGGAAAGAACACATAGAGATAGAACATGAAACTGCTTTATTTTGTCAAGTTTCAAGAAGCTAGCACAAACCGTGTTGGATTTAGGGTTCCAAATACATCTATCAATATAGGAGAAAACAGAGTGAAACCTAAAAATTCAAACTGTTAGTAGAAATGAACGCTTCAACATAAAAGAATGAAATTTGGGGAACTAAGTTGGCTTAGTATACTGATCATTACCTGAAAGTATCATCCAGTTTGGGTGAAAAAATACTTGCTGAGATTTCTGGAGATTCGTAATTTTAGGAAGCTTGGCAACCGCTTTCCATGAAAGTGTTTCTCGCCAGTCACTGCATAGGCCTACTTCAAGAGGAAAGAACACATAGAGATAGAACATGAAACTGCTTTATTTTGTCAAGTTTCAAGAAGCTAGCACAAACCGTGTTGGATTTAGGGTTCCAAATACATCTATCAATATAGGAGAAAACAGAGTGAAACCTAAAAATTCAAACTGTTAGTAGAAACGAACGCTTCAACATAGAAGAATGAAATTTGGGGAACTAAGTTGGCTTAGTATACTGATCATTACCTGAAAGTATCATCCAGTTTGGGTGAAAAAATACTTGCTGAGATTTCTGGAGATTCGTAATTTTAGGAAGCTTGGCAACCCCTTTCCATGAAAGTGTTTCTCGCCAGTCACTGCATAGGCCTACTTCAAGAGGAAAGAACACATAGAGATAGAACATGAAACTGCTTTATTTTGTCAAGTTTCCAGAAGCTAGCACAAACCTTGTTGGATTTAGAGTTCCAAATACATCTATCAATATAGGAGAAAACAGAGTGAAACCTAAAATTTCAAACTGTTACTGGAAATGAAAGCTTCACCATAGAAGAACGAAATTTGGGGAACCAAGTCGGCTTAGTGTAATGATCATTACCTGAAAGTATCATCCAGTTTGGGTGAAAAAATATTTGCTGAGATTTCTGGAGATTCGTAATTTTAGGAAGCTTGGGAACCCCTTTCCATGAAAGTGTTTCTGGCCAGTCACTGCTTAGGGCTACATCAAGAGGAAAAAAAACATAGAGATAGAACCGGAAACTACTTTATTGTGTCAAGTTTCAAGAAGCTAGCACAAACCGTGTTGGATTTAGAGTTCCAAATACATCTATCAATATAGGAGAAAACAGAGTGAAACCTAAAAATTCAAACTGTTACTGGAAATGAACGCTTCACCATAGAAGAACAAAATTTGGGGAACCAAGTCGGCTTAGTGTACTGATCATTACCTGAAAGTATCATCCAGTTTGGGTGAAAAAATACCTGCTGAGATTTCTGGAGATTCGTAATTTTAGGAAGCTTGGGAACCCCTTTCAATGAAAGTGTTTCTCTCCAGTCACTGCATAGGCCTACTTCAAGAGGAAAGAACACATAGAGATAGAACGTGAAACTGCTTTATTTTGTCAAGTTTCAAGAAGCTAGCACAAACCGTGTTGGATTTAGTGTTCCAAATACATCTATCAATATAGGAGAAAACAGAGTGAAACCTAAAAATTCAAACTGTTACTGGAAATGAACGCTTCACCATAGAAGAACGAAATTTGGGGAACCGAGTCGGCTTAGTGTACTGATCATTACCTGAAAGTATCATCCAGTTTGGGTGAAAAAATATTTGCTGAGATTTCTGGAGATTCGTAATTTTTGGAAACTTGGGAACCCCTTTCCATGAAAGTGTTTCTCTCCAGTCACTGCTTAGGGCTACAACAAGAGGAAACAAAACATAGAGATAGAACCGGAAACTACTTTATTGTGTCAAGTTTCAAGAAGCTAGCACAAACCGTGTTGGATTTAGAGTTCCAAATACATCTATCAATATAGGAGAAAACAGAGTGAAACCTAAAAATTCAAACTGTTAGTAGAAACGATCGCTTCAACATAGAAGAATGAAATTTGGGGAACTAAGTTGGCTTAGTGTACTGATCATTACCTGAAAGTATCATTTAGTTTGGGTGAAAAAATACTTGCTGAGATTTCTGGAGATTCGTAATTTCAGGAAGCTTGGCAACCCCTTTCCATGAAAGTGTTTCTCGCCAGTCACTGCATAGGCCTACTTCAAGAGGAAAGAACACATAGAGATAGAACGTGAAACTGCTTTATTTTGTCAAGTTTCCAGAAGCTAGCACAAACCGTGTTGGATTTAGAGTTCCAAATACATCTATCAATATAGGAGAAAACAGAGTGAAACCTAAAAATTCAAACTGTTACTGGAAATGAACGCTTCACCATAGAAGAACGAAATTTGGGGAACCAAGTCGGCTTAGTGTACTGATCATTACCTGAAAGTGTCATCCAGTTTGGGTGAAAAAATATTTGCTGAGATTTCTGGAGATTCGTAATTTTTGGAAGCTTGGCAACCCCTTTCCATGAAAGTGTTTCTCGCCAGTCACTGCTTAGGGCTACATCAAGAGGAAATAAAACATAGAGATAGAACGTGAAACTGCTTTATTTGGTAAAGTTTCAAGAAGCTAGCACAAACCGTGTTGGATTTAGAGTTCCAAATACATCTATCAATATAGGAGAAAACAGAGTGAAACCTAAAAATTCAAACTGTTACTGGAAATGAACGCTTCACCATAGAAGAACGAAATTTGGGGAACCAAGTCGGCTTAGTGTACTGATCATTACCTGAAAGTATCATCCAGTTTGGGTGAAAAAATATTTGCTGAGATTTCTGGAGATTCGTAATTTTTGGAAGCTTGGGAACCCCTTTCCATGAAAGTGTTTCTCGCCAGTCACTGCATAGGCCTACTTCAAGAGGAAAGAACACATAGAGATAGAATGTGAAACTGCTTTATTTTGTCAAGTTTCCAGGAGCTAGCACAAACCGTGTTGGATTTAGAGTTCCAAATACATCTATCAATATAGGAGAAAACAGAGTGAAACCTAAAAATTCAAACTGTTACTGGAAATGAACGCTTCACCATAGAAGAACGAAATTTGGGGAACCAAGTCGGCTTAGTGTACTGATCATTACCTGAAAGTATCATCCAGTTTGGGTGAAAAAATATTTGCTGAGATTTCTGGAGATTCGTAATTTTTGGAAGCTTGGCAACCCCTTTCCATGAAAGTGTTTCTCGCCAGTCACTGCTTAGGGCTACATCAAGAGGAAGCAAAACATAGAGATAGAACCTGAAACTACTTTATTGTGTCAAGTTTCAAGAAGCTAGCACAAACCGTGTTGGATTTAGAGTTCCAAATACATCTATCAATATAGGAGAAAACAGAGTGAAACCTAAAATTTCAAACTGTTACTGGAAATGAAAGCTTCACCATAGAAGAACGAAATTTGGGGAACCAAGTCGGCTTAGTGTACTGATCATTACCTGAAAGTATCATCCAGTTTGGGTGAAAAAATATTTGCTGAGATTTCTGGAGATTCGTAATTTTTGGAAACTTGGGAACCCCTTTCCATGAAAGTGTTTCTCTCCAGTCACTGCTTAGGGCTACAACAAGAGGAAACAAAACATAGAGATAGAACCGGAAACTACTTTATTGTGTCAAGTTTCAAGAAGCTAGCACAAACCGTGTTGGATTTAGAGTTCCAAATACATCTATCAATATAGGAGAAAACAGAGTGAAACCTAAAAATTCAAACTGTTAGTAGAAACGACCGCTTCAACATAGAAGAATGAAATTTGGGGAACTAAGTTGGCTTAGTGTACTGATCATTACCTGAAAGTATCATTTAGTTTGGGTGAAAAAATACTTGCTGAGATTTCTGGAGATTCGTAATTTCAGGAAGCTTGACAACCCCTTTCCATGAAAGTGTTTCTCGCCAGTCACTGCATAGGCCTACTTCAAGAGGAAAGAACACATAGAGATAGAACGTGAAACTGCTTTATTTTGTCAAGTTTCCAGAAGCTAGCACAAACCGTGTTGGATTTAGAGTTCCAAATACATCTATCAATATAGGAGAAAACAGAGTGAAACCTAAAAATTCAAACTGTTACTGGAAATGAACGCTTCACCATAGAAGAACGAAATTTGGGGAACCAAGTCGGCTTAGTGTACTGATCATTACCTGAAAGTGTCATCCAGTTTGGGTGAAAAAATATTTGCTGAGATTTCTGGAGATTCGTAATTTTTGGAAGCTTGGCAACCCCTCTCCATGAAAGGGTTTCTCGCCAGTCACTGCTTAGGGCTACATCAAGAGGAAATAAAACATAGAGATAGAACGTGAAACTGCTTTATTTGGTAAAGTTTCAAGAAGCTAGCACAAACCGTGTTGGATTTAGAGTTCCAAATACATCTATCAATATAGGAGAAAACAGAGTGAAACCTAAAAATTCAAACTGTTACTGGAAATGAACGCTTCACCATAGAAGAACGAAATTTGGGGAACCAAGTCGGCTTAGTGTACTGATCATTACCTGAAAGTATCATCCAGTTTGGGTGAAAAAATACTTGCTGAGATTTCTGGAGATTCGTAATTTTTGGAAGCTTGGGAACCCCTTTCCATGAAAGTGTTTCTCGCCAGTCACTGCTTAGGGCTACATCAACAGGAAACAAAACATAGAGATAGAACCGGAAACTACTTTACTGTGTCAAGTTTCAAGAGCTAGCACAAACCGTGTTGGATTTAGAGTTCCAAATACATCTCTCAATATAGGAGAAAACAGAGTGAAACCTAAAAATTCAAACTGTTAGTAGAAATGAACGCTTCAACATAGAAGAATGAAATTTGGGGAACTAACTTAGCTTAGTATACTGATCATTACCTGAAAGTATCATCCAGTTTGGGTGGAAAAATACTTGCTGAGATTTCTGGAGATTCGTAATTTTAGGAATGTTGGCAACCCCTTTCCATGAAAGTGTTTCTCGCCAGTCACTGCATAGGCCTACTTCAAGAGGAAAGAACACATAGAGATAGAACGTGAAACTGCTTTATTTTGTCAAGTTTCAAGAAGCTAGCACAAACCGTGTTGGATTTAGAGTTCCAAATACATCTATCAATATAGGAGAAAACAGAGTGAAACCTAAAAATTCAAACTGTTACTGGAAATGATCACTTCACCATAGAAGAACGAAATTTGGGGAACCAAGTCGGCTTAGTGTACTGATCATTACCTGAAAGTATCATCCAGTTTGGGTGAAAAAATATTTGCTGAGATTTCTGGAGATTCGTAATTTTAGGAAGCTTGGGAACCCCTTTCCATGAAAGTGTTTCTCGCCAGTCACTGCTTAGGGCTACATCAAGAGGAAACAAAACATAGAGATAGAACCGGAAACTACTTTATTGTGTCAAGTTTCAAGAAGCTAGCAAAAACCGTGTTGGATTTAGAGTTCCAAATACATCTATCAATATAGGAGAAAACAGAGTGAAACCTAAAAATTCAAACTGTTACTGGACATGAACGCTTCACCATAGAAGAACGAAATTTGGGGAACCAAGTCGGCTTAGTGTACTGATCATTACCTGAAAGTATCATCCAGTTTGGGTGAAAAAATACCTGTTGAGATTTCTGGAGATTCGTAATTTTAGGAAGCTTGGGAACCCCTTTCCATGAAAGTGTTTCTCGCCAGTCACTGCATAGGCCTACTTCAAGAGGAAAGAACACATAGAGATCGTACGTGAAACTGCTTTATTTTGTCAAGTTTCCAGAAGCTAGCACAAACCGTGTTGGATTTAGAGTTCCAAATACATCTATCAATATAGGAGAAAACAGAGTGAAACCTAAAAATTCAAACTGTTACTGGAAATGAACGCTTCACCATAGAAGAACGAAATTTGGGGAACCAAGTCGGCTTAGTGTACTGATCATTACCTGAAAGTGTCATCCAGTTTGGGTGAAAAAATATTTGCTGAGATTTCTGGAGATTCGTAATTTTTGGAAGCTTGGCAACCCCTCTCCATGAAAGTGTTTCTCGCCAGTCACTGCTTAGGGCTACATCAAGAGGAAATAAAACATAGAGATAGAACGTGAAACTGCTTTATTTGGTAAAGTTTCAAGAAGCTAGCACAAACCGTGTTGGATTTAGAGTTCCAAATACATCTATCAATATAGGAGAAAACAGAGTGAAACCTAAAAATTCAAACTGTTACTGGAAATGAACGCTTCACCATAGAAGAACGAAATTTGGGGAACCAAGTCGGCTTAGTGTACTGATCATTACCTGAAAGTATCATCCAGTTTGGGTGAAAAAATACTTGCTGAGATTTAGGGAGATTCGTAATTTTTGGAAGCTTGGGAACCCCTTTCCATGAAAGTGTTTCTCGCCAGTCACTGCTTAGGGCTACATCAACAGGAAACAAAACATAGAGATAGAACCGGAAACTACTTTATTGTGTCAAGTTTCAAGAAGCTAGCACAAACCGTGTTGGATTTAGAGTTCCAAATACATCTCTCAATATAGGAGAAAACAGAGTGAAACCTAAAAATTCAAACTGTTAGTAGAAATGAACGCTTCAACATAGAAGAATGAAATTTGGGGAACTAACTTAGCTTAGTATACTGATCATTACCTGAAAGTATCATCCAGTTTGGGTGGAAAAATACTTGCTGAGATTTCTGGAGATTCGTAATTTTAGGAATGTTGGCAACCCCTTTCCATGAAAGTGTTTCTCGCCAGTCACTGCATAGGCCTACTTCAAGAGGAAAGAACACATAGAGATAGAACGTGAAACTGCTTTATTTTGTCAAGTTTCAAGAAGCTAGCACAAACCGTGTTGGATTTAGAGTTCCAAATACATCTATCAATATAGGAGAAAACAGAGTGAAACCTAAAAATTCAAACTGTTACTGGAAATGATCACTTCACCATAGAAGAACGAAATTTGGGGAACCAAGTCGGCTTAGTGTACTGATCATTACCTGAAAGTATCATCCAGTTTGGGTGAAAAAATATTTGCTGAGATTTCTGGAGATTCGTAATTTTAGGAAGCTTGGGAACCCCTTTCCATGAAAGTGTTTCTCGCCAGTCACTGCTTAGGGCTACATCAAGAGGAAACAAAACATAGAGATAGAACCGGAAACTACTTTATTGTGTCAAGTTTCAAGAAGCTAGCAAAAACCGTGTTGGATTTAGAGTTCCAAATACATCTATCAATATAGGAGAAAACAGAGTGAAACCTAAAAATTCAAACTGTTAGTAGAAACGAAAGCTTCAACATAGAAGAATGAAATTTGGAGAACCAAGTTGGCTTAGTGTACTGATCATTACCTGTAAGTATCATCCAGTTTTGGTGAAAAAATACTTGCTGAGATTTCTGGAGATTCGTAATTTTAGGAAGCTTGGCAACCCCTTTCCATGAAAGTGTTTCTCGCCAATCACTGCATAGGGCTACTTCAAGAGGAAAGAACACATAGAGATAGAACGTGAAACTACTTTATTTTGTCAAGTTTCAAGAAGCTAGCACAAACTGTGTTGGATTTAGAGTTCCAAATACATCTATCAATATAGGAGAAAACAGAGTGAAACCTAAAAATTCAAACTGTTACTGGAAATGAACGCTTCAACATAGAAGAACGAAATTTGGGGAACCAACTCAGCTTAGTGTACTGATCATTACCTGAAAGTATCATCCAGTTTGGGTGAAAAAATATTTGCTGAGATTTCTGGAGATTCGTAATTTTTGGAAGTTTGGCAACCCCTTTCCATGAAATTGTTTCTCGCCAGTCACTGCTTAGGGCTACATCAAGAGGAAACAAAACATAGAGATAGAACGTGAAACTGCTTTATTTTGTCAAGTTTCAAGAAGCTAGCACAAACCGTGTTGGATTTAGAGTTCCAAATACATCTATCAATATAGGAGAAAACAGAGTGAAACCTAAAAATTCAAACTGTTACTGGAAATGAACGCTTCAACATAGAAGAACGAAACTTGGGGAACCAAGTCGGCTTAGTGTACTGATCATTACCTGAAAGTATCATCCAGTTTGGGTGAAAAAATACTTGCTGAGATTTCTGGAGATTCGTAATTTTTGGAAGCTTGGCAACCCCTTTCCATGAAAGTGTTTCTCGCCAGTCACTGCTTAGGGCTACATCAAGAGGAAAAAAAACATAGGGATAGAACGTGAAACTGCTTTATTTTGTCAAGTTTCAAGAAGCTAGCACAAACCGTGTTGGATTTAGAGTTCCAAATACATTTATCAATATAGGAGAAAACAGAGTGAAACCTAAAAATTCAAACTGTTACTGGAAATGAACGCCTCACAATAGAAGAACGAAATTTGGGGAACCAAGTCGGCTTAGTGTACTGACCATTACCTGAAAGTATCATCCAGTTTGGGTGAAAAAATATTTGCTGAGATTTCTGGAGATTCGTAATTTTTGGAAGTTTGGCAACCCCTTTCCATGAAATTGTTTCTCGCCAGTCACTGCTTAGGGCTACATCAAGTGGAAACAACACATAGATATAGAACGTGAAACTGCTTTATTTTGTCAAGTTTCAAGAAGCTAGCACAAACCGTGTTGGATTTACAGTTCCAAATCCATTTATCAATATAGGAGAAAACAGAGTGAAACCTAAAAATTCAAACTGTTACTGGAAATGAACGCTTCAACATAGAAGAACGAAATTTGGGGAACCAAGTCGGCTTAGTGTACTGATCATTACCTGAAAGTATCATCCAGTTTGGGTGCAGAAATATTTGCTGTGATTTCTGGAGATTCGTAGTTTTTGGAAGCTCGGCAACCCCTTTCTATGAAAGTGTTTCTCGCCAGTCACTGCTTAGGGCTACTTCAAGAGGAAACAAAACATAGAGATAGAACGTGAAACTGCTTTATTTTGTCAAGTTTCAAGAAGCTAGCACAAACCGTGTTGGATTTAGAGTTCCAAATACATCTATCAATATAGGAGAAAACAGAGTGAAACCTAAAAATTCAAACTGTTACTGGAAATGAACGCTTCACCATAGAAGAACGAAATTTGGGGAACCAAGTCGGCTTAGTGTACTGACCATTACCTGAAAGTATCATCCAGTTTGGGTGAAAATATTTGCTGAGATTTCTGGAGATTCGTAATTTTTGGAAGCTTGGGAACCCCTTTCCATGAAAGTGTTTCTCGCCAGTCACTGCTTAGGGCTACATCAAGAGGAAACAAAACATAGAGATAGAATCTGAAACTCCTTTATTGTGTCAAGTTTCAAGAAGCTAGCACAAACCGTGTTGGATTTAGAGTTCCAAATACATCTATCAATATAGGAGAAAACAGAGTGAAACCTAAAAATTGAAACTGTTAGTAGAAACGAACGCTTCAATATAGAAGAATGAAATTTGGGGAACCAAGTTGGCTTATTGTACTGATCATTACCTGAAAGTATCATCCAGTTTGGGTGAAAAAATACTTGCTGAGATTTCTAGAGATTCGTAATTTTAGGAAGCTTGGCAACCCCTTTCCATGAAAGTGTTTCTCGCCAGTCACTGCTTAGGGCTACTTCAAGAGGAAACAACACATAGAGATAGAACGTGAAACTGCTTTATTTTGTCAAGTTTCAAGAAGCTAGCACAAACCGTGTTGGATTTAGAGTTCCAAATACATCTATCAATATAGGAGAAAACAGAGTGAAACCTAAAAATTCAAACTGTTAATGGAAATGAACGCTTCACCATTGAAGAACGAAATTTGGGGAACCAAGTTGGATTAGTGTACTGATCATTACCTGAAAGTATCATCCAGTTTGGGTGAAAAAATATTTGCTGAGATTTCTGGAGATTCGTAATTTTTGGAAGATTGGCAACCCCTTTCTATGAAAGTGTTTCTCGACAGTCACTGCTTAGGGCTACATCAAGAGGAAACAAAACATAGAGATAGAACGTGAAACTGCTTTATTTAGTCAAGTTTCAAGAAGCTAGCACAAACCGTGTTGGATTTAGAGTTCCAAATACATCTATCAATATAGGAGAAAACAGAGTGAAACCTAAAAATTCAAACTGTTAGTAGAAACGAACGCTTCAACATAGAAGAATGAAATTTGGAGAACCAAGTTGGCTTAGTGTACTGATCATTACCTGTAAGTATCATCCAGTTTTGGTGAAAAAATACTTGCTGAGATTTCTGGAGATTCGTAATTTTAGGAAGCTTGGCAACCCCTTTCCATGAAAGTGTTTCTCGCCAGTCACTGCATAGGGCTACTTCAAGAGGAAAGAACACATAGAGATAGAACGTGAAACTACTTTATTTTGTCAAGTTTCAAGAAGCTAGCAAAAACCGTGTTGGATTTAGAGTTCCAAATACATCTATCAATATAGGAGAAAACAGAGTGAAACCTAAAAATTCAAACTGTTATTGGAAATGAACGCTTCAACATAGAAGAACGAAATTTGGGGAACCAACTCAGCTTAGTGTACTGATCATTACCTGAAAGTATCATCCAGTTTGGGTGAAAAAATATTTGCTGTGATTTCTGGAGATTCGTAGTTTTTGGAAGCTTGACAACCCCTTTCTATGAAAGCGTTTCTCGCCAGTCACTGCTTAGGGCTACATCAAGCGGAAACAACACATAGATATAGAACGTGAAACTGCTTTATTTTGTCAAGTTTCAAGAAGCTAGCACAAACCGTGTTGGATTTACAGTTCCAAATCCATCTATCAATATAGGAGAAAACAGAGTGAAACCTAAAAATTCAAACTGTTACTGGAAATGAACGCTTCAACATAGAAGAACGAAATTTGGGGAACCAAGTCGGCTTAGTGTACTGATCATTACCTGAAAGTATCATCCAGTTTGGGTTCAGAAATATTTGCTGTGATTTCTGGAGATTCGTAGTTTTTGGAAGCTCGGCAACCCCTTTCTATGAAAGTGTTTCTCGCCACTCACTGCTTAGGGCTACTTCAAGAGGAAACAAAACATAGAGATAGAACGTGAAACTGCTTTATTTTGTCAAGTTTCAAGAAGCTAGCACAAACCGTGTTGGATTTAGAGTTCCAAATACATCTATCAATATAGGAGAAAACAGAGTGAAACCTAAAAATTCAAACTGTTACTGGAAATGTAAGCTTCAACATAGAAGAACGAAATTTGGGGAACCAAGTCGGCTTAGTGTACTGATCATTACCTGAAAGTATCATCCAGTTTGGGTGAAAAAATATTTGCTGAGATTTCTGGAGATTCGTAATTTTTGGAAGCTTGGCAACCCCTTTCCATGAAAGTGTTTCTCGCCAGTCACTGCTTAGGGCTACTTCAAGAGGAAAAAAAACATAGAGAAAGAACGTGAAAATGCTTTATTTTGTCAAGTTTCAAGAAGCTAGCACAAACCGTGTTGGATTTAGAGTTCCAAATACATTTATCAATATAGGAGAAAACAGAGTGAAACCTAAAAATTTAAACTGTTACTGGAAATGAACGCTTCACCATAGAAGAACGAAATTTGGGGAACCAAGTCGGCTTAGTGTACTGACCATTACCTGAAAGTATCATCCAGATTGGGTGAAAAAATATTTGCTGAGATTTCTGGAGATTCGTATTTTTTGGAAGCTTGGGAACCCCTTTCCATGAAAGTGTTTCTCGCCAGTCACTGCTTAGGGCTACATCAAGAGGAAACAAAACATAGAGATAGAACGTGAAACTGCATTATTTGGTCAAGTTTCAAGAAGCTAGCACAAACCGTGTTGGATTTAGATTTCCAAATACATCTATCAATATAGGAGAAAACAGAGTGAAACCTAAAAATTCAAACTGTTACTGGAAATGAACGCTTCACCATAGAAGAACGAAATTTGGGGAACCAAGTCGGCTTAGTGTACTGATCATTACCTGAAAGTATCATCCAGTTTGGGTGAAAAAATATTTGCTGAGATTTCTGGAGATTCGTAAGTTTTGGAAGCTTGGCAAGACCTTTCCATGAAAGTGTTTCTCGCCAGTCAGTGCTTAGGGCTACATCAAGAGGAAACAAAACACAGAGATAGAACCGGAAACTACTTTATTGTGTCAAGTTTCAAGAAGCTAGCACAAACCGTGTTGGATTTAGAGTTCCAAATACATCTATCAATATAGGAGAAAACAGAGTGAAACCTAAAAATTCAAACTGTTAGTAGAAACGAACGCTTCAACATAGAAGAATGAAATTTGGGGAACTAAGTTGGCTTAGTGTACTGATCATTACCTGAAAGTATCATCCAGTTTGCGTGAAAAAATACTTGCTGAGATTTCTGGAGATTCGTAATTTTAGGAAGCTTGGCAACCCCTTTCCATGAAAGTGTTTCTCGCCAATCACTGCATAGGTCTACATCAAGAGGAAAGAACACATAGAGATAGAACGTGAAACTGCTTTATTTTGTCAAGTTTCAAGAAGCTAGCACAAACCGTGTTGGATTTAGAGTTCCAAATACATCTATCAAAATAGGAGAAAACAGAGTGAAACCTAAAAATTCAAACTGTTACTGGAAATGAACGCTTCACCATAGAAGAACGAAATTTGGGGAACCAAGTCGGCTTAGTGTACTGATGATTACCTGAAAATATCATCCAGTTTGGGTGAAAAAATACCTGCTGAGATTTCTGGAGATTCGTAATTTTAGGAAGCTTGGGAACCCCTTTCCATGAAAGTGTTTCTCGCCAGTCACTGCATAGGCCTACTTCAAGAGGAAACAAAACATAGAGATAGAACCGGAAACTACTTTATTGTGTCAAGTTTCAAGAAGCTAGCAAAAACTGTGTTGGATTTAGAGTTCCAAATACATCTATCAATATAGGAGAAAACAGAGTGAAACGTAAAAATTCAAACTGTTAGTAGAAACGAACGCTTCAACATAGAAGAATGAAATTTGGGGAACTAAGTTGGCTTAGTGTACTGATCATTACCTGAAAGTATCATTCAGTTTGGGTGAAAAAATACTTGCTGAGATTTCTGGAGATTCGTAATTTTAGGAAGCTTGGCAACCCTTTTCCATGAAAGTGTTTCTCGCCAGTCACTGCATAGGCCTACTTCAAGAGGAAAGAACACATAGAGATAGAACGTGAAACTGCTTTATTTTGTCAAGTTTCCAGAAGCTAGCACAAACCGTGTTGGATATAGAGTTCCAAATACATCTATCAATATAGGAGAAAACAGAGTGAAACCTAAAAATTCAAACTGTTACTGGAAATGAACGCTTCACCATAGAAGAACGAAATTTGGGGAACCAAGTCGGCTTAGTGTACTGATCATTACCTGAAAGTATCATCCAGTTTAGGTGAAAAAATATTTGCTGAGATTTCTGGAGATTCGTAATTTTTGGAAGCTTGGGAACCCCTTTCCATGAAAGTGTTTCTCGCCAGTCACTGCTTAGGGCTACATCAAGAGGAAACAAAACATAGAGATAGAATGTGAAACTGCTTTATTTTGTCAAGTTTCAAGAAGCTAGCACAAACCCTGTTGGATATAGAGTTCCAAATACATCTATCAATATAGGAGAAAACAGAGTGAAACCTAAAAATTCAAACTGTTACTGGAAATGAATGCTTCACCATAGAAGAACGAAATTTGGGGAACCAAGTCGGCTTAGTGAACTGATAATTACCTGAAAGTGTCATCCAGTTTGGGTGAAAAAATATTTGCTGAGATTTCTGGAGATTCGTAATTTTTGGAAGCTTGGCAACCCCTTTCCATGAAAGTGTTTCTCGCCAGTCACTGCTTAGGGCTACATCAAGAGGAAACAAAACATAGAGATAGAACGTGAAACTGCTTTATTTTGTCAAGTTTCAAGAAGCTAGCACAAACCGTGTTGGATTTAGAGTTCCAAATACATCTATCAATATAGGAGAAAACAGAGTGAAACCTAAAAATTCAAACTGTTACTGGAAATGAACGCTTCAACATAGAAGAACGAAACTTGGGGAACCAAGTCGGCTTAGTGTACTGATCATTACCTGAAAGTATCATCCAGTTTGGGTGAAAAAATATTTGCTGAGATTTCTGGAGATTCGTAATTTTTGGAAGATTGGCAACCCCTTTTATGAAAGTGTTTCTCGACAGTCACTGCTTAGGGCTACATCAAGAGGAAACAAAACATAGAGATAGAACGTGAAACTGCTTTATTTAGTCAAGTTTCAAGAAGCTAGCACAAACCGTGTTGGATTTAGAGTTCCAAATACATCTATCAATATAGGAGAAAACAGAGTGAAACCTAAAAATTCAAACTGTTAGTAGAAACGAACGCTTCAACATAGAAGAATGAAATTTGGAGAACCAAGTTGGCTTAGTGTACTGATCATTACCTGTAAGTATCATCCAGTTTTGGTGAAAAAATACTTGCTGAGATTTCTGGAGATTCATAATTTTAGGAAGCTTGGCAACCCCTTTCCATGAAAGTGTTTCTCGCCAGTCACTGCATAGGGCTACTTCAAGAGGAAAGAACACATAGAGATAGAACGTGAAACTACTTTATTTTGTCAAGTTTCAAGAAGCTAGCAAAAACCGTGTTGGATTTAGAGTTCCAAATACATCTATCAATATAGGAGAAAACAGAGTGAAACCTAAAAATTCAAACTGTTACTGGAAATGAACGCTTCAACATAGAAGAACGAAATTTGGGGAACCAACTCAGCTTAGTGTACTGATCATTACCTGAAAGTATCATCCAGTTTGGGTGAAAAAATATTTGCTGTGATTTCTGGAGATTCGTAGTTTTTGGAAGCTTGACAACCCCTTTCTATGAAAGCGTTTCTCGCCAGTCACTGCTTAGGGCTACATCAAGTGGAAACAACACATAGATATAGAACGTGAAACTGCTTTATTTTGTCAAGTTTCAAGAAGCTAGCACAAACCGTGTTGGATTTACAGTTCCAAATCCATCTATCAATATAGGAGAAAACAGAGTGAAACCTAAAAATTCAAACTGTTACTGGAAATGAACGCTTCAACATAGAAGAACGAAATTTGGGGAACCAAGTCGGCTTAGTGTACTGATCATTACCTGAAAGTATCATCCAGTTTGGGTGCAGAAATATTTGCTGTGATTTCTGGAGATTCGTAGTTTTTGGAAGCTCGGCAACCCCTTTCTATGAAAGTGTTTCTCGCCAGTCACTGCTTAGGGCTACTTCAAGAGGAAACAAAACATAGAGATAGAACGTGAAACTGCTTTATTTTGTCAAGTTTCAAGAAGCTAGCACAAACCGTGTTGGATTTAGAGTTCCAAATACATCTATCAATATAGGAGAAAACAGAGTGAAACCTAAAAATTCAAACTGTTACTGGAAATGAACGCTTCACCATAGAAGAACGAAATTTGGGGAACCAAGTCGGCTTAGTGTACTGACCATTACCTGAAAGTATCATCCAGTTTGGGTGAAAAAATATTTGCTGAGATTTCTGGAGATTCGTAATTTTTGGAAGCTTGGGAACCCCTTTCCATGAAAGTGTTTCTCGCCAGTCACTGCTTAGGGCTACATCAAGAGGAAACAAAACATAGAGATAGAATCTGAAACTCCTTTATTGTGTCAAGTTTCAAGAAGCTAGCACAAACCGTGTTGGATTTAGAGTTCCAAATACATCTATCAATATAGGAGAAAACAGAGTGAAACCTAAAAATTGAAACTGTTAGTAGAAACGAACGCTTCAACATAGAAGAACGAAATTTGGGGAACCAAGTCGGCTTAGTGTACTGATCATTACCTGAAAGTATCATCCAGTTTGGGTGCAGAAATATTTGCTGTGATTTCAGGAGATTCGTTGTTTTTGGAAGCTCGGCAACCCCTTTCTATGAAAGTGTTTCTCGCCAGTCACTGCTTAGGGCTACTTCAAGAGGAAACAAAACATAGAGATAGAACGTGAAACTGCTTTATTTTGTCAAGTTTCAAGAAGCTAGCACAAACCCTGTTGGATTTAGAGTTCCAAATACATCTATCAATATAGGAGAAAACAGAGTGAAACCTAAAAATTCAAACTGTTACTGGAAATGAACGCTTCACCATAGAAGAACGAAATTTGGGGAACCAAGTCGGCTTAGTGTACTGACCATTACCTGAAAGTATCATCCAGTTTGGGTGAAAAAATATTTGCTGAGATTTCTGGAGATTCGTAATTTTTGGAAGCTTGGGAACCCCTTTCCATGAAAGTGTTTCTCGCCATTCACTGCTTAGGGCTACATCAAGAGGAAACAAAACATAGAGATAGAATCTGAAACTCCTTTATTGTGTCAAGTTTCAAGAAGCTAGCACAAACCGTGTTGGATTTAGAGTTCCAAATACATCTATCAATATAGGAGAAAACAGAGTGAAACCTAAAAATTGAAACTGTTAGTAGAAACGAACGCTTCAATATAGAAGAATGAAATTTGGGGAACCAAGTTGGCTTATTGTACTGATCATTACCTGAAAGTATCATCCAGTTTGGGTGAAAAAATACTTGCTGAGATTTCTAGAGATTCGTAATTTTAGGAAGCTTGGCAACCCCTTTCCATGAAAGTGTTTCTCGCCAGTCACTGCTTAGGGCTACTTCAAGAGGAAACAACACATAGAGATAGAACGTGAAACTGCTTTATTTTGTCAAGTTTCAAGAAGCTAGCACAAACCGTGTTGGATTTAGAGTTCCAAATACATCTATCAATATAGGAGAAAACAGAGTGAAACCTAAAAATTCAAACTGTTACTGGAAATGAACGCTTCACCATTGAAGAACAAAATTTGGGGAACCAAGTTGGATTAGTGTACTGATCATTACCTGAAAGTATCATCCAGTTTGGGTGAAAAAATATTTGCTGAGATTTCTGGAGATTCGTAATTTTTGGAAGATTGGCAACCCCTTTCTATGAAAGTGTTTCTCGACAGTCACTGCTTAGGGCTACATCAAGAGGAAACAAAACATAGAGATAGAACGTGAAACTGCTTTATTTAGTCAAGTTTCAAGAAGCTAGCACAAACCGTGTTGGATTTAGAGTTCCAAATACATCTATCAATATAGGAGAAAACAGAGTGAAACCTAAAAATTCAAACTGTTAGTAGAAACAAACGCTTCAACATAGAAGAATGAAATTTGGAGAACCAAGTTGGCTTAGTGTACTGATCATTACCTGTAAGTATCATCCAGTTTTGGTGAAAAAATACTTGCTGAGATTTCTGGAGATTCGTAATTTTAGGAAGCTTGGCAACCCCTTTCCATGAAAGTGTTTCTCGCCAGTCACTGCATAGGGCTACTTCAAGAGGAAAGAACACATAGAGATAGAACGTGAAACTACTTTATTTTGTCAAGTTTCAAGAAGCTAGCACAAACCGTGTTGGATTTAGAGTTCCAAATCCATCTATCAATATAGGAGAAAACAGAGTGAAACCTAAAAATTCAAACTGTTACTGGAAATGAACGCTTCAACATAGAAGAACGAAATTTGGGGAACCAAGTCAGCTTAGTGTACTGATCATTACCTGAAAGTATCATCCAGTTTGGGTTCAGAAATATTTGCTGTGATTTCTGGAGATTCGTAGTTTTTGGAAGCTCGGCAACCCCTTTCTATGAAAGTGTTTCTCGCCAGTCACTGCTTAGGGCTACTTCAAGAGGAAACAAAACATAGAGATAGAACGTGAAACTGCTTTATTTTGTCAAGTTTCAAGAAGCTAGCACAAACCGTGTTGGATTTAGAGTTCCAAATACATCTATCAATATAGGAGAAAACAGAGTGAAACCTAAAAATTCAAACTGTTACTGGAAATGTAAGCTTCAACATAGAAGAACGAAATTTGGGGAACCAAGTCGGCTTAGTGTACTGATCATTACCTGAAAGTATCATCCAGTTTGGGTGAAAAAATATTTGCTGAGATTTCTGGAGATTCGTAAGTTTTGGAAGCTTGGCAAGACCTTTCCATGAAAGTGTTTCTCGCCAGTCACTGCTTAGGGCTACATCAAGAGGAAACAAAACACAGAGATAGAACCGGAAACTACTTTATTGTGTCAAGTTTCAAGAAGCTAGCACAAACCGTGTTGGATTTAGAGTTCCAAATACATCTATCAATATAGGAGAAAACAGAGTGAAACCTAAAAATTCAAACTGTTAGTAGAAACGAACGCTTCAACATAGAAGAATGAAATTTGGGGAACTAAGTTGGCTTAGTGTACTGATCATTACCTGAAAGTATCATCCAGTTTGCGTGAAAAAATACTTGCTGAGATTTCTGGAGATTCGTAATTTTAGGAAGCTTGGCAACCCCTTTCCATGAAAGTGTTTCTCGCCAATCACTGCATAGGTCTACATCAAGAGGAAAGAACACATAGAGATAGAACGTGAAACTGCTTTATTTTGTCAAGTTTCAAGAAGCTAGCACAAACCGTGTTGGATTTAGAGTTCCAAATCCATCTATCAATATAGGAGAAAACAGAGTGAAACCTAAAAATTCAAACTGTTACTGGAAATGAACGCTTCACCATAGAAGAACGAAATTTGGGGAACCAAGTCGGCTTAGTGTACTGATGATTACCTGAAAGTATCATCCAGTTTGTGTGAAAAAATACCTGCTGAGATTTCTGGAGATTCGTAATTTTAGGAAGCTTGGGAACCCCTTTCCATGAAAGTGTTTCTCGCCAGTCACTGCATAGGCCTACTTCAAGAGGAAACAAAACATAGAGATAGAACCGGAAACTACTTTATTGTGTCAAGTTTCAAGAGGCTAGCAAAAACTGTGTTGGATTTAGAGTTCCAAATACATCTATCAATATAGGAGAAAACAGAGTGAAACGTAAAAATTCAAACTGTTAGTAGAAACGAACGCTTCAACATAGAAGAATGAAATTTGGGGAACTAAGTTGGCTTAGTGTACTGATCATTACCTGAAAGTATCATTCAGTTTGGGTGAAAAAATACTTGCTGAGATTTCTGGAGATTCGTAATTTTAGGAAGCTTGGCAACCCTTTTCCATGAAAGTGTTTCTCGCCAGTCACTGCATAGGCCTACTTCAAGAGGAAAGAACACATAGAGATAGAACGTGAAACTGCTTTATTTTGTCAAGTTTCCAGAAGCTAGCACAAACCGTGTTGGATTTAGAGTTCCAAATACATCTATCAATATAGGAGAAAACAGAGTGAAACCTAAAAATTCAAACTGTTACTGGAAATGAACGCTTCACCATAGAAGAACGAAATTTGGGGAACCAAGTCGGCTTAGTGTACTGATCATTACCTGAAAGTATCATCCAGTTTGGGTGAAAAAATATTTGCTGAGATTTCTGGAGATTCGTAATTTTTGGAAGCTTGGGAACCCCTTTCCATGAAAGTGTTTCTCGCCAGTCACTGCTTAGGGCTACATCAAGAGGAAACAAAACATAGAGATAGAATGTGAAACTGCTTTATTTTGTCAAGTTTCAAGAAGCTAGCACAAACCCTGTTGGATATAGAGTTCCAAATACATCTATCAATATAGGAGAAAACAGAGTGAAACCTAAAAATTCAAACTGTTACTGGAAATGAACGCTTCACCATAGAAGAACGAAATTTGGGGAACCAAGTCGGCTTAGTGAACTGATAATTACCTGAAAGTGTCATCCAGTTTGGGTGAAAAAATATTTGCTGAGATTTCTGAAGATTCGTAATTTTTGGAAGCTTGGCAACCCCTTTCCATGAAAGTGTTTCTCGCCAGTCACTGCTTAGGGCTACATCAAGAGGAAATAAAACATAGAGATAGAACGTGAAACTGCTTTATTTGGTAAAGTTTTAAGAAGCTAGCACAAACCGTGTTGGTTTTAGAGTTCCAAATACATCTATCAATATAGGAGAAAACAGAGTGAAACCTAAAAATTCAAACTGTTACTGGAAATGAACGCTTCACCATAGAAGAACGAAATTTGGGGAACCAAGTCGGCTTAGTGTACTGATCATTACCTGAAAGTATCATTCAGTTTGGGTGAAAAAATATTTGCTGAGATTTCTGGAGATTCGTAATTTTTGGAAGCTTGGCAACCCCTTTCCATGAAAGTGTTTCTCGCCAGTCACTGCTTAGGGCTACATCAAGAGGAAACAAAACATAGAGATAGAACCTGAAACTACTTTATTGTCTCAAGTTTCAAGAAGCTAGCACAAACCGTGTTGGATTTAGAGTTCCAAATACATCTATCAATATAGGAGAAAACAGAGTGAAACCTAAAAATTCAAACTGTTAGTAGAAATGAACGCTTCAACATAAAAGAATGAAATTTGGGGAACTAAGTTGGCTTAGTATACTGATCATTACCTGAAAGTGTCATTCAGTTTGGGTGAAAAAATACTTGCTGAGATTTCTGGAGATTCGTAATTTTAGGAAGCTTGGCAACCCCTTTCCATGAAAGTGTTTCTCGCCAGTCACTGCATAGGCCTACTTCAAGAGGAAAGAACACATAGAGATAGATCGTGAAACTGCTTTATTTTGTCAAGTTTCAAGAAGCTAGCACAAACCGTGTTGGATTTAGTGTTCCAAATACATCTATCAATATAGGAGAAAACAGAGTGAAACCTAAAAATTCAAACTGTTACTGGAAATGAACGCTTCACCATAGAAGAACGAAATTTGGGGTACCGAGTCGGCTTAGTGTACTGATCATTACCTGAAAGTATCATCCAGTTTGGGTGAAAAAATATTTGCTGAGATTTCTGGAGATTCGTAATTTTTGGAAACTTGGGAACCCCTTTCCATGAAAGTGTTTCTCTCCAGTCACTGCTTAGGGCTACAACAAGAGGAAACAAAACATAGAGATAGAACCGGAAACTACTTTATTGTGTCAAGTTTCAAGAAGCTAGCACAAACCGTGTTGGATTTAGAGTTCCAAATACATCTATCAATATAGGAGAAAACAGAGTGAAACCTAAAAATTCAAACTGTTAGTAGAAACGAACGCTTCAACATAGAAGAATGAAATTTGGGGAACTAAGTTGGCTTAGTGTACTGATCATTACCTGAAAGTATCATTTAGTTTGGGTGAAAAAATACTTGCTGAGATTTCTGGAGATTCGTAATTTTAGGAAGCTTGGCAACCCCTTTCCATGAAAGTGTTTCTCGCCAGTCACTGCATAGGCCTACTTCAAGAGGAAAGAACAAATAGAGATAGAACGTGAAACTGCTTTATTTTGTCAAGTTTCCAGAAGCTAGCACAAACCGTGTTGGATTTAGAGTTCCAAATACATCTATCAATATAGGAGAAAACAGAGTGAAACCTAAAAATTCAAACTGTTACTGGAAATGAACGCTTCACCATAGAAGAACAAAATTTGGGGAACCAAGTCGGCTTAGTGTACTGATCATTACCTGAAAGTATCATCCAGTTTGGGTGAAAAAATATTTGCTGAGATTTCTGGAGATTCGTAATTTTAGGAAGCTTGGCAACCCCTTTCCATGAAAGTGTTTCTCGCCAGTCACTGCATAGGCCTACTTCAAGAGGAAAGAACACATAGAGATAGATCGTGAAACTGCTTTATTTTGTCAAGTTTCAAGAAGCTAGCACAAACCCTGTTGGATTTAGAGTTCCAAATACATCTATCAATATAGGAGAAAACAGAGTGAAACCTAAAAATTCAATCTGTTACTGGAAATGAACGCTTTAACATAGAAGAACGAAATTTGGGGAACCAAGTCGGCTTAGTGTTCTGATCATATTCTGAAAGTATCATCCAGTTTGGGTGAAAAAATATTTGCTGAGATTTCTGGAGATTCGTAATTTTTGGAAGCTTGGCAACCCCTTTCCATGAAAGTGTTTCTCGACAGTCACTGCTTAGGGCTACATCAAGAGGAAACAAAACATAGAGATAGAACGTGAAACTGCTTTATTTTGTCAAGTTTCAAGAAGCTAGCACAAACCGTGTTGGATTTAGAGTTCCAAATACATCTATCAATATAGGAGAAAACAGAGTGAAACCTAAAAATTCAAACTGTTACTGGAAATGAACGCTTCAACATAGAAGAACGAAACTTGGGGAACCAAGTCGGCTTAGTGTACTGATCATTACCTGAAAGTATCATCCAGTTTGGGTGAAAAAATATTTGCTGAGATTTCTGGAGATTCGTAATTTTTGGAAGCTTGGGAACCCCTTTCCATGAAAGTGTTTCTCGCCAGTCACTGCTTAGGGCTACATCAAGAGGAAACAAAACATAGAGATAGAATCTGAAACTCCTTTATTGTGTCAAGTTTCAAGAAGCTAGCACAAACCGTGTTGGATTTAGAGTTCCAAATACATCTATCAATATAGGAGAAAACAGAGTGAAACCTAAAAATTGAAACTGTTAGTAGAAACGAACGCTTCAATATAGAAGAATGAAATTTGGGGAACCAAGTTGGCTTATTGTACTGATCATTACCTGAAAGTATCATCCAGTTTGGGTGAAAAAATACTTGCTGAGATTTCTAGAGATTCGTAATTTTAGGAAGCTTGGCAACCCCTTTCCATGAAAGTGTTTCTCGCCAGTCACTGCTTAGGGCTACTTCAAGAGGAAACAACACATAGAGATAGAACGTGAAACTGCTTTATTTTGTCAAGTTTCAAGAAGCTAGCACAAACCGTGTTGGATTTAGTGTTCCAAATACATCTATCAATATAGGAGAAAACAGAGTGAAACCTAAAAATTCAAACTGTTAATGGAAATGAACGCTTCACCTTTGAAGAACGAAATTTGGGGAACCAAGTTGGATTAGTGTACTGATCATTACCTGAAAGTATCATCCAGTTTGGGTGAAAAAATATTTGCTGAGATTTCTGGAGATTCGTAATTTTTGGAAGATTGGCAACCCCTTTCTATGAAAGTGTTTCTCGACAGTCACTGCTTAGGGCTACATCAAGAGGAAACAAAACATAGAGATAGAACGTGAAACTGCTTTATTTAGTCAAGTTTCAAGAAGCTAGCACAAACCGTGTTGGATTTAGAGTTCCAAATACATCTATCAATATAGGAGAAAACAGAGTGAAACCTAAAAATTCAAACTGTTAGTAGAAACGAACGCTTCAACATAGAAGAATGAAATTTGGAGAACCAAGTTGGCTGAGTGTACTGATCATTACCTGTAAGTATCATCCAGTTTTGGTGAAAAAATACTTGCTGAGATTTCTGGAGATTCGTAATTTTAGGAAGCTTGGCAACCCCTTTCCATGAAAGTGTTTCTCGCCAGTCACTGCATAGGGCTACTTCAAGAGGAAAGAACACATAGAGATAGAACGTGAAACTACTTTATTTTGTCAAGTTTCAAGAAGCTTGCACAAACCGTGTTGGATTTAGAGTTCAAAAAACATCTATCAATATAGGAGAAAACAGAGTGAAACCTAAAAATTCAAACTGTTACTGGAAATGAACGCTTCAACATAGAAGAACGAAACTTGGGGAACCAAGTCGGCTTACTGTACTGATCATTACCTGAAAGTATCATCCAGTTTGGGTGAAAAAATATTTGCTGTGATTTCTGGAGATTCGTAGTTTTTGGAAGCTTGACAACCCCTTTCCATGAAAGTGTTTCTCGCCAGTCACTGCTTAGGGCTACATCAAGCGGAAACAACACATAGATATAGAACGTGAAACTGCTTTATTTTGTCAAGTTTCAAGAAGCTAGCACAAACCGTGTTGGATTTACAGTTCCAAATCCATCTATCAATATAGGAGAAAACAGAGTGAAACCTAAAAATTCAAACTGTTACTGGAAATGAACGCTTCAACATAGAAGAACGAAATTTGGGGAACGAAGTCGGCTTAGTGTACTGATCATTACCTGAAAGTATCATCCAGTTTGGGTGCAGAAATATTTGCTGTGATTTCTGGAGATTCGTAGTTTTTGGAAGCTCGGCAACCCCTTTCTATGAAAGTGTTTCTCGCCAGTCACTGCTTAGGGCTACTTCAAGAGGAAACAAAACATAGAGATAGAACGTGAAACTGCTTTATTTTGTCAAGTTTCAAGAAGCTAGCACAAACCGTGTTGGATTTAGAGTTCCAAATACATCTATCAATATAGGAGAAAACAGAGTGAAACCTAAAAATTCAAACTGTTACTGGAAATGAACGCTTCACCATAGAAGAACGAAATTTGGGGAACCAAGTCGGCTTAGTGTACTGACCATTACCTGAAAGTATCATCCAGTTTGGGTGAAAAAATATTTGCTGAGATTTCTGGAGATTCGTAATTTTTGGAAGCTTGGGAACCCCTTTCCATGAAAGTGTTTCTCGCCAGTCACTGCTTAGGGCTACATCAAGAGGAAACAAAACATAGAGATAGAATCTGAAACTCCTTTATTGTGTCAAGTTTCAAGAAGCTAGCACAAACCGTGTTGGATTTAGAGTTCCAAATACATCTATCAATATAGGAGAAAACAGAGTGAAACCTAAAAATTGAAACTGTTAGTAGAAACGAACGCTTCAATATAGAAGAATGAAATTTGGGGAACCAAGTTGGCTTATTGTACTGATCATTACCTGAAAGTATCATCCAGTTTGGGTGAAAAAATACTTGCTGAGATTTCTAGAGATTCGTAATTTTAGGAAGCTTGGCAACCCCTTTCCATGAAAGTGTTTCTCGCCAGTCACTGCTTAGGGCTACTTCAAGAGGAAACAACACATAGAGATAGAACGTGAAACTGCTTTATTTTGTCAAGTTTCAAGAAGCTAGCACAAACCGTGTTGGATTTAGAGTTCCAAATACATCTATCAATATAGGAGAAAACAGAGTGAAACCTAAAAATTCAAACTGTTACTGGAAATGAACGCTTCACCATTGAAGAACAAAATTTGGGGAACCAAGTTGGATTAGTGTACTGATCATTACCTGAAAGTATCATCCAGTTTGGGTGAAAAAAATATTTGCTGAGATTTCTGGAGATTCGTAATTTTTGGAAGATTGGCAACCCCTTTCTATGAAAGTGTTTCTCGACAGTCACTGCTTAGGGCTACATCAAGAGGAAACAAAACATAGAGATAGAACGTGAAACTGCTTTATTTAGTCAAGTTTCAAGAAGCTAGCACAAACCGTGTTGGATTTAGAGTTCCAAATACATCTATCAATATAGGAGAAAACAGAGTGAAACCTAAAAATTCAAACTGTTAGTAGAAACAAACGCTTCAACATAGAAGAATGAAATTTGAAGAACCAAGTTGGCTTAGTGTACTGATCATTACCTGTAAGTATCATCCAGTTTTGGTGAAAAAATACTTGCTGAGATTTCTGGAGATTCGTAATATTAGGAAGCTTGGCAACCCCTTTCCATGAAAGTGTTTCTCGCCAGTCACTGCATAGGGCTACTTCAAGAGGAAAGAACACATAGAGATAGAACGTGAAACTACTTTATTTTGTCAAGTTTCAAGAAGCTAGCACAAACCGTGTTGGATTTAGAGTTCCAAATCCATCTATCAATATAGGAGAAAACAGAGTGAAACCTAAAAATTCAAACTGTTACTGGAAATGAACGCTTCAACATAGAAGAACGAAATTTGGGGAACCAAGTCGGCTTAGTGTACTGATCATTACCTGAAAGTATCATCCAGTTTGGGTTCAGAAATATTTGCTGTGATTTCTGGAGATTCGTAGTTTTTGGAAGCTCGGCAACCCCTTTCTATGAAAGTGTTTCTCGCCAGTCACTGCTTAGGGCTACTTCAAGAGGAAACAAAACATAGAGATAGAACGTGAAACTGCTTTATTTTGTCAAGTTTCAAGAAGCTAGCACAAACCGTGTTGGATTTAGAGTTCCAAATACATCTATCAATATAGGAGAAAACAGAGTGAAACCTAAAAATTCAAACTGTTACTGGAAATGTAAGCTTCAACATAGAAGAACGAAATTTGGGGAACCAAGTCGGCTTAGTGTACTGATCATTACCTGAAAGTATCATCCAGTTTGGGTGAAAAAATATTTGCTGAGATTTCTGGAGATTCGTAATTTTTGGAAGCTTGGCAACCCCTTTCCATGAAAGTGTTTCTCGCCAGTCACTGCTTAGGGCTACTTCAAGAGGAAAAAAAACATAGAGAAAGAACGTGAAAATGCTTTATTTTGTCAAGTTTCAAGAAGCTAGCACAAACCGTGTTGGATTTAGAGTTCCAAATACATTTATCAATATAGGAGAAAACAGAGTGAAACCTAAAAATTTAAACTGTTACTGGAAATGAACGCTTCACCATAGAAGAACGAAATTTGGGGAACCAAGTCGGCTTAGTGTACTGACCATTACCTGAAAGTATCATCCAGTTTGGGTGAAAAAATATTTGCTGAGATTTCTGGAGATTCGTATTTTTTGGAAGCTTGGGAACCCCTTTCCATGAAAGTGTTTCTCGCCAGTCACTGCTTAGGGCTACATCAAGAGGAAACAAAACGTAGAGATAGAACGTGAAACTGCATTATTTGGTCAAGTTTCAAGAAGCTAGCACAAACCGTGTTGGATTTAGAGTTCCAAATACATCTATCAATATAGGAGAAAACAGAGTGAAACCTAAAAATTCAAACTGTTACTGGAAATGAAGGCTTCACCATAGAAGAACGAAATTTGGGGAACCAAGTCGGCTTAGTGTACTGATCATTACCTGAAAGTATCATCCAGTTTGGGTGAAAAAATATTTGCTGAGATTTCTGGAGATTCGTAAGTTTTGGAAGCTTGGCAAGACCTTTCCATGAAAGTGTTTCTCGCCAGTCACTGCTTAGGGCTACATCAAGAGGAAACAAAACACAGAGATAGAACCGGAAACTACTTTATTGTGTCAAGTTTCAAGAAGCTAGCACAAACCGTGTTGGATTTAGAGTTCCAAATACATCTATCAATATAGGAGAAAACAGAGTGAAACCTAAAAATTCAAACTGTTAGTAGAAACGAACGCTTCAACATAGAAGAATGAAATTTGGGGAACTAAGTTGGCTTAGTGTACTGATCATTACCTGAAAGTATCATCCAGTTTGCGTGAAAAAATACTTGCTGAGATTTCTGGAGATTCGTAATTTTAGGAAGCTTGGCAACCCCTTTCCATGAAAGTGTTTCTCGCCAATCACTGCATAGGTCTACATCAAGAGGAAAGAACACATAGAGATAGAACGTGAAACTGCTTTATTTTGTCAAGTTTCAAGAAGCTAGCACAAACCGTGTTGGATTTAGAGTTCCAAATACATCTATCAATATAGGAGAAAACAGAGTGAAACCTAAAAATTCAAACTGTTACTGGAAATGAACGCTTCACCATAGAAGAACGAAATTTGGGGAACCAAGTCGGCTTAGTGTACTGATGATTACCTGAAAGTATCATCCAGTTTGGGTGAAAAAATACCTGCTGAGATTTCTGGAGATTCGTAATTTTAGGAAGCTTGGGAACCCCTTTCCATGAAAGTGTTTCTCGCCAGTCACTGCATAGGCCTACTTCAAGAGGAAACAAAACATAGAGATAGAACCGGAAACTACTTTATTGTGTCAAGTTTCAAGAAGCTAGCAAAAACTGTGTTGGATTTAGAGGTCCAAATACATCTATCAATATAGGAGAAAACAGAGTGAAACGTAAAAATTCAAACTGTTAGTAGAAACGAACGCTTCAACATAGAAGAATGAAATTTGGGGAACTAAGTTGGCTTAGTGTACTGATCATTACCTGAAAGTATCATTCAGTTTGGGTGAAAAAATACTTGCTGAGATTTCTGGAGATTCGTAATTTTAGGAAGCTTGGCAACCCTTTTCCATGAAAGTGTTTCTCGCCAGTCACTGCATAGGCCTACTTCAAGAGGAAAGAACACATAGAGATAGAAGGTGAAACTGCTTTATTTTGTCAAGTTTCCAGAAGCTAGCACAAACCGTGTTGGATTTAGAGTTCCAAATACATCTATCAATATAGGAGAAAACAGAGTGAAACCTAAAAATTCAAACTGTTACTGGAAATGAACGCTTCACCATAGAAGAACGAAATTTGGGGAACCAAGTCGGCTTAGTGTACTGATCATTACCTGAAAGTATCATCCAGTTTGGGTGAAAAAATATTTGCTGAGATTTCTGGAGATTCGTAATTTTTGGAAGCTTGGGAACCCCTTTCCATGAAAGTGTTTCTCGCCAGTCACTGCTTAGGGCTACATCAAGAGGAAACAAAACATAGAGATAGAATGTGAAACTGCTTTATTTTGTCAAGTTTCAAGAAGCTAGCACAAACCCTGTTGGATATAGAGTTCCAAATACATCTATCAATATAGGAGAAAACAGAGTGAAACCTAAAAATTCAAACTGTTACTGGAAATGAACGCTTCACCATAGAAGAACGAAATTTGGGGAACCAAGTCGGCTTAGTGAACTGATAATTACCTGAAAGTGTCATCCAGTTTGGGTGAAAAAATATTTGCTGAGATTTCTGGAGATTCGTAATTTTTGGAAGCTTGGCAACCCCTTTCCATGAAAGTGTTTCTCGCCAGTCACTGCTTAGGGCTACATCAAGAGGAAATAAAACATAGAGATAGAACGTGAAACTGCTTTATTTGGTAAAGTTTTAAGAAGCTAGCACAAACCGTGTTGGTTTTAGAGTTCCAAATACATCTATCAATATAGGAGAAAACAGAGTGAAACCTAAAAATTCAAACTGTTACTGGAAATGAACGCTTCACCATAGAAGAACGAAATTTGGGGAACCAAGTCGGCTTAGTGTACTGATCATTACCTGAAAGTATCATTCAGTTTGGGTGAAAAAATATTTGCTGAGATTTCTGGAGATTCGTAATTTTTGGAAGCTTGGCAACCCCTTTCCATGAAAGTGTTTCTCGCCAGTCACTGCTTAGGGCTACATCAAGAGGAAACAAAACATAGAGATAGAACCTGAAACTACTTTATTGTCTCAAGTTTCAAGAAGCTAGCACAAACCGTGTTGGATTTAGAGTTCCAAATACATCTATCAATATAGGAGAAAACAGAGTGAAACCTAAAAATTCAAACTGTTAGTAGAAATGAACGCTTCAACATAAAAGAATGAAATTTGGGGAACTAAGTTGGCTTAGTATACTGATCATTACCTGAAAGTGTCATTCAGTTTGGGTGAAAAAATACTTGCTGAGATTTCTGGAGATTCGTAATTTTAGGAAGCTTGGCAACCCCTTTCCATGAAAGTGTTTCTCGCCAGTCACTGCATAGGCCTACTTCAAGAGGAAAGAACACATAGAGATAGATCGTGAAACTGCTTTATTTTGTCAAGTTTCAAGAAGCTAGCACAAACCGTGTTGGATTTAGTGTTCCAAATACATCTATCAATATAGGAGAAAACAGAGTGAAACCTAAAAATTCAAACTGTTACTGGAAATGAACGCTTCACCATAGAAGAACGAAATTTGGGGTACCGAGTCGGCTTAGTGTACTGATCATTACCTGAAAGTATCATCCAGTTTGGGTGAAAAAATATTTGCTGAGATTTCTGGAGATTCGTAATTTTTGGAAACTTGGGAACCCCTTTCCATGAAAGTGTTTCTCTCCAGTCACTGCTTAGGGCTACAACAAGAGGAAACAAAACATAGAGATAGAACCGGAAACTACTTTATTGTGTCAAGTTTCAAGAAGCTAGCACAAACCGTGTTGGATTTAGAGTTCCAAATACATCTATCAATATAGGAGAAAACAGAGTGAAACCTAAAAATTCAAACTGTTAGTAGAAACGAACGCTTCAACATAGAAGAATGAAATTTGGGGAACTAAGTTGGCTTAGTGTACTGATCATTACCTGAAAGTATCATTTAGTTTGGGTGAAAAAATACTTGCTGAGATTTCTGGAGATTCGTAATTTTAGGAAGCTTGGCAACCCCTTTTCATGAAAGTGTTTCTCGCCAGTCACTGCATAGGCCTACTTCAAGAGGAAAGAACACATAGAGATAGAACGTGAAACTGCTTTATTTTGTCAAGTTTCCAGAAGCTAGCACAAACCGTGTTGGATTTAGAGTTCCAAATACATCTATCAATATAGGAGAAAACAGAGTGAAACCTAAAAATTCAAACTGTTACTGGAAATGAACGCTTCACCATAGAAGAACAAAATTTGGGGAACCAAGTCGGCTTAGTGTACTGATCATTACCTGAAAGTATCATCCAGTTTGGGTGAAAAAATATTTGCTGAGATTTCTGGAGATTCGTAATTTTAGGAAGCTTGGCAACCCCTTTCCATGAAAGTGTTTCTCGCCAGTCACTGCATAGGCCTACTTCAAGAGGAAAGAACACATAGAGATAGATCGTGAAACTGCTTTATTTTGTCAAGTTTCAAGAAGCTAGCACAAACCCTGTTGGATTTAGAGTTCCAAATACATCTATCAATATAGGAGAAAACAGAGTGAAACCTAAAAATTCAATCTGTTACTGGAAATGAACGCTTTAACATAGAAGAACGAAATTTGGGGAACCAAGTCGGCTTAGTGTTCTGATCATATTCTGAAAGTATCATCCAGTTTGGGTGAAAAAATATTTGCTGAGATTTCTGGAGATTCGTAATTTTTGGAAGCTTGGCAACCCCTTTCCATGAAAGTGTTTCTCGACAGTCACTGCTTAGGGCTACATCAAGAGGAAACAAAACATAGAGATAGAACGTGAAACTGCTTTATTTTGTCAAGTTTCAAGAAGCTAGCACAAACCGTGTTGGATTTAGAGTTCCAAATACATCTATCAATATAGGAGAAAACAGAGTGAAACCTAAAAATTCAAACTGTTACTGGAAATGAACGCTTCAACATAGAAGAACGAAACTTGGGGAACCAAGTCGGCTTAGTGTACTGATCATTACCTGAAAGTATCATCCAGTTTGGGTGAAAAAATATTTGCTGAGATTTCTGGAGATTCGTAATTTTTGGAAGCTTGGGAACCCCTTTCCATGAAAGTGTTTCTCGCCAGTCACTGCTTAGGGCTACATCAAGAGGAAACAAAACATAGAGATAGAATCTGAAACTCCTTTATTGTGTCAAGTTTCAAGAAGCTAGCACAAACCGTGTTGGATTTAGAGTTCCAAATACATCTATCAATATAGGAGAAAACAGAGTGAAACCTAAAAATTGAAACTGTTAGTAGAAACGAACGCTTCAATATAGAAGAATGAAATTTGGGGAACCAAGTTGGCTTATTGTACTGATCATTACCTGAAAGTATCATCCAGTTTGGGTGAAAAAATACTTGCTGAGATTTCTAGAGATTCGTAATTTTAGGAAGCTTGGCAACCCCTTTCCATGAAAGTGTTTCTCGCCAGTCACTGCTTAGGGCTACTTCAAGAGGAAACAACACATAGAGATAGAACGTGAAACTGCTTTATTTTGTCAAGTTTCAAGAAGCTAGCACAAACCGTGTTGGATTTAGAGTTCCAAATACATCTATCAATATAGGAGAAAACAGAGTGAAACCTAAAAATTCAAACTGTTAATGGAAATGAACGCTTCACCATTGAAGAACGAAATTTGGGGAACCAAGTTGGATTAGTGTACTGATCATTACCTGAAAGTATCATCCAGTTTGGGTGAAAAAATATTTGCTGAGATTTCTGGAGATTCGTAATTTTTGGAAGATTGGCAACCCCTTTCTATGAAAGTGTTTCTCGACAGTCACTGCTTAGGGCTACATCAAGAGGAAACAAAACATAGAGATAGAACGTGAAACTGCTTTATTTAGTCAAGTTTCAAGAAACTAGCACAAACCGTGTTGGATTTAGAGTTCCAAATACATCTATTAATATAGGAGAAAACAGAGTGAAACCTAAAAATTCAAACTGTTAGTAGAAACGAACGCTTCAACATAGAAGAATGAAATTTGGAGAACCAAGTTGGCTGAGTGTACTGATCATTACCTGTAAGTATCATCCAGTTTTGGTGAAAAAATACTTGCTGAGATTTCTGGAGATTCGTAATTTTAGGAAGCTTGGCAACCCCTTTCCATGTAAGTGTTTCTCGCCAGTCACTGCATAGGGCTACTTCAAGAGGAAAGAACACATAGAGATAGAACGTGAAACTACTTTATTTTGTCAAGTTTCAAGAAGCTAGCAAAAACCGTGTTGGATTTAGAGTTCCAAATACATCTATCAATATAGGAGAAAACAGAGTGAAACCTAAAAATTCAAACTGTTACTGGAAATGAACGCTTCAACATAGAAGAACGAAACTTGGGGAACCAAGTCAGCTTAGTGTACTGATCATTACCTGAAAGTATCATCCAGTTTGGGTGAAAAAATATTTGCTGTGATTTCTGGAGATTCGTAGTTTTTGGAAGCTTGACAACCCCTTTCCATGAAAGTGTTTCTCGCCAGTCACTGCTTAGGGCTACATCAAGCGGAAACAACACATAGATATAGAACGTGAAACTGCTTTATTTTGTCAAGTTTCAAGAAGCTAGCACAAACCGTGTTGGATTTACAGTTCCAAATCCATCTATCAATATAGGAGAAAACAGAGTGAAACCTAAAAATTCAAACTGTTACTGGAAATGAACGCTTCAACATAGAAGAACGAAATTTGGGGAACCAAGTCGGCTTAGTGTACTGATCATTACCTGAAAGTATCATCCAGTTTGGGTGCAGAAATATTTGCTGTGATTTCTGGAGATTCGTAGTTTTTGGAAGCTCGGCAACCCCTTTCTATGAAAGTGTTTCTCGCCAGTCACTGCTTAGGGCTACTTCAAGAGGAAACAAAACATAGAGATAGAACGTGAAACTGCTTTATTTTGTCAAGTTTCAAGAAGCTAGCACAAACCGTGTTGGATTTAGAGTTCCAAATACATCTATCAATATAGGAGAAAACAGAGTGAAACCTAAAAATTCAAACTGTTACTGGAAATGAACGCTTCACCATAGAAGAACAAAATTTGGGGAACCAAGTCGGCTTAGTGTACTGACCATTACCTGAAAGTATCATCCAGTTTGGGTGAAAAAATATTTGCTGAGATTTCTGGAGATTCGTAATTTTTGGAAGCTTGGGAACCCCTTTCCATGAAAGTGTTTCTCGCCAGTCACTGCTTAGGGCTACATCAAGAGGAAACAAAACATAGAGATAGAATCTGAAACTCCTTTATTGTGTCAAGTTTCAAGAAGCTAGCACAAACCGTGTTGGATTTAGAGTTCCAAATACATCTATCAATATAGGAGAAAACAGAGTGAAACCTAAAAATTGAAACTGTTAGTAGAAACGAACGCTTCAATATAGAAGAATGAAATTTGGGGAACCAAGTTGGCTTATTGTACTGATCATTACCTGAAAGTATCATCCAGTTTGGGTGAAAAAATACTTGCTGAGATTTCTAGAGATTCGTAATTTTAGGAAGCTTGGCAACCCCTTTCCATGAAAGTGTTTCTCGCCAGTCACTGCTTAGGGCTACTTCAAGAGGAAACAACACATAGAGATAGAACGTGAAACTGCTTTATTTTGTCAAGTTTCAAGAAGCTAGCACAAACCGTGTTGGATTTAGAGTTCCAAATACATCTATCAATATAGGAGAAAACAGAGTGAAACCTAAAAATTCAAACTGTTACTGGAAATGAACGCTTCACCATTGAAGAACAAAATTTGGGGAACCAAGTTGGATTAGTGTACTGATCATTACCTGAAAGTATCATCCAGTTTGGGTGAAAAAATATTTGCTGAGATTTCTGGAGATTCGTAATTTTTGGAAGATTGGCAACCCCTTTCTATGAAAGTGTTTCTCGACAGTCACTGCTTAGGGCTACATCAAGAGGAAACAAAACATAGAGATAGAACGTGAAACTGCTTTATTTAGTCAAGTTTCAAGAAGCTAGCACAAACCGTGTTGGATTTAGAGTTCCAAATACATCTATCAATATAGGAGAAAACAGAGTGAAACCTAAAAATTCAAACTGTTAGTAGAAACAAACGCTTCAACATAGAAGAATGAAATTTGGAGAACCAAGTTGGCTTAGTGTACTGATCATTACCTGTAAGTATCATCCAGTTTTGGTGAAAAAATACTTGCTGAGATTTCTGGAGATTCGTAATTTTAGGAAGCTTGGCAACCCCTTTCCATGAAAGTGTTTCTCGCCAGTCACTGCATAGGGCTACTTCAAGAGGAAAGAACACATAGAGATAGAACGTGAAACTACTTTATTTTGTCAAGTTTCAAGAAGCTAGCACAAACCGTGTTGGATTTAGAGTTCCAAATACATCTATCAATATAGGAGAAAACAGAGTGAAACCTAAAAATTCAAACTGTTACTGGAAATGAACGCTTCAACATAGAAGAACGAAATTTGGGGAACCAACTCAGCTTAGTGTACTGATCATTACCTGAAAGTATCATCCAGTTTGGGTGAAAAAATATTTGCTGTGATTTCTGGAGATTCGTAGTTTTTGGAAGCTTGACAACCCCTTTCTATGAAAGCGTTTCTCGCCAGTCACTGCTTAGGGCTACATCAAGCGGAAACAACACATAGATATAGAACGTGAAACTGCTTTATTTTGTCAAGTTTCAAGAAGCTAGCACAAACCGTGTTGGATTTACAGTTCCAAATCCATCTATCAATATAGGAGAAAACAGAGTGAAACCTAAAAATTCAAACTGTTACTGGAAATGAACGCTTCAACATAGAAGAACGAAATTTGGGGAACCAAGTCGGCTTAGTGTACTGATCATTACCTGAAAGTATCATCCAGTTTGGGTGCAGAAATATTTGCTGTGATTTCTGGAGATTCGTAGTTTTTTGAAGCTCGGCAACCCCTTTCTATGAAAGTGTTTCTCGCCAGTCACTGCTTAGGGCTACTTCAAGAGGAAACAAAACATAGAGATAGAACGTGAAACTGCTTTATTTTGTCAAGTTTCAAGAAGCTAGCACAAACCGTGTTGGATTTAGAGTTCCAAATACATTTATCAATATAGGAGAAAACAGAGTGAAACCTAAAAATTTAAACTGTTACTGGAAATGAACGCTTCACCATAGAAGAACGAAATTTGGGGAACCAAGTCGGCTTAGTGTACTGACCATTACCTGAAAGTATCATCCAGTTTGGGTGAAAAAATATTTGCTGAGATTTCTGGAGATTCGTAATTTTTGGAAGATTGGCAACCCCTTTCCATGAAAGTGTTTCTCGCCAGTCACTGCTTAGGGATACATCAAGAGGAAACAAAACATAGAGATAGAACCTGAAAATACTTTATTGTGTCAAGTTTCAAGAAGCTAGCACAAACCGTGTTGGATTTAGAGTTCCAAATACATCTATCAATATAGGAGAAAACAGAGTGAAACCTAAAAATTGAAACTGTTAGTAGAAACGAACGCTTCAACATAGAAGAATGAAATTTGGGGAACCAAGACGGCTTAGTGTACTGATCATTACCTGAAAGTGTCATCCAGTTTGGGTGAAAAAATATTTGCTGAGATTTCTGGAGATTCGTATTTTTTGGAAGCTTGGCAACCCCTTTCCATGAAAGTGTTTCTCGCCAGTCACTGCATAGGGCTACTTCAAGAGGAAACAAAACATAAGATAGAACGTGAAACTTCTTTATTTTGTCAAGTTTCAAGAAGCTAGCACAAACCGTGTTTGATTTAGAGTTCCAAATACATCTATCTATATAGGAGAAAACAGAGTGAAACCTAAAAATTCAAACTCTTACTGGAAATAAACGCTTCAACATAGAAGAATGAAATTTGGGGAAGCAAGTCGGCGTAGTGTACTGATCATATTCTGAAAGTATCATCCAGTTTGGGTGAAAAAATATTTGCTGAGATTTCTGGAGATTCGTAATTTTTGGAAGCTTGGCAACCCGTTTCCATGAAAGTGTTTCTCGCCAGTCACTGCTTAGGGCTACATCAAGAGGAATAAAACATAGAGATAGAACGTGAAACTGCTTTATTTTGTCAAGTTTCAAGAAGCTAGCACAAACCGTGTTGGATTTAGAGTTCCAAATACATCTATCAATATAGGAGAAAACAGAGTGAAACCTAAAAATTCAAACTGTTACTGGAAATGAACGCTTCAACATAGAAGAACGAAATTTGGGGAACCAAGTCGGCTTAGTGTACTGATCATTACCTGAAAGTATCATCCAGTTTGGGTGAAAAAATATTTGCTGAGATTTCTGGAGATTCGTAATTTTTGGAAGCTTGGCAACCCCTTTCCATGAAAGTGTTTCTCGCCAGTCACTGCTTAGGGCTACTTCAAGAGGAAAAAAAACATAGAGAAAGAACGTGAAACTGCTTTATTTTGTCAAGTTTCAAGAAGCTAGCACAAACCGTGTTGGATTTAGAGTTCCAAATACATTTATCAATATAGGAGAAAACAGAGTGAAACCTAAAAATTTAAACTGTTACTGGAAATGAACGCTTCACCATAGAAGAACGAAATTTGGGGAACCAAGTCGGCTTAGTGTACTGACCATTACCTGAAAGTATCATCCAGTTTGGGTGAAAAAATATTTGCTGAGATTTCTGGAGATTCGTATTTTTTGGAAGCTTGGGAACCCCTTTCCATGAAAGTGTTTCTCGCCAGTCACTGCCTAGGGCTACATCAAGAGGAAACAAAACATAGAGATAGAACGTGAAACTGCTTTATTTTGTCAAGTTTCAAGAAGCTAGCACAAACCGTGTTGGATTTAGAGTTCCAAATACATCTATCAATATAGGAGAAAACAGAGTGAAACCTAAAAATTCAAACTGTTAGTAGAAACGAACGCTTCAACATAGAAGAATGAAATTTGGGGAACTAAGTTGGCTTAGTGTGCTGATCATTACCTGAAAGTATCATCCAGTTTGGGTGAAAAAATACTTGCTGAGATTTCTGGAGATTCGTAATTTTAGGAAGCTTGGCAACCCCTTTCCATGAACGTGTTTCTGGCCAGTCACTGCATAGGCCTACTTCAAGAGGAAAGAACACATAGAGATAGAACATGAAACTGCTTTATTTTGTCAAGTTTCCAGAAGCTAGCACAAACCGTGTTGGATTTAGAGTTCCAAATACATCTATCAATATAGGAGAAAACAGAGTGAAACCTAAAAATTCAAACTGTTACTGGAAATGAACGCTTCACCATAGAAGAACGAAATTTGGGGAACCAAGTCGGCTTAGTGTACTGATCATTACCTGAAAGTATCATCCAGTTTGGGTGAAAAAATATTTGCTGAGATTTCTGGAGATTCGTAATTTTTGGAAGCTTGGGAAGCCCTTTCCATGAAAGTGTTTCTCGCCAGTCACTGCTTAGAGCTACATCAAGAGGAAACAAAACATAGAGATAGAACGAGAAACTGCTTTATTTTGTCAAGTTTCAAGAAGCTAGCACAAACCCTGTTGGATTTAGAGTTCCAAATACATCTATCAATATAGGAGAAAACAGAGTGAAACCTACAAATTCAAACTGTTACTGGAAATGAACGCTTTAACATAGAAGAATGAAATTTGCGGAACCAAGTCGGCTTAGTGTACTGATCATTACCTGAAAGTGTCATCCAGTTTGGGTGAAAAAATATTTGCTGAGATTTCTGGAGATTCGTATTTTTTGGAAGCTTGGCATCCCCTTTCCTTGAAAGTGTTTCTCGCCAGTCACTGCTTAGGGCTACATCAAGAGGAAACAAAACATAGAGATAGAACGTGAAACTGCATTATTTGGTCAAGTTTCAAGAAGCTAGCACAAACCGTGTTGGATTTAGAGTTCCAAATACATCTATCAATATAGGAGAAAACAGAGTGAAACCTAAAAATTCAAACTGTTACTGGAAATGAAGGCTTCACCATAGAAGAACGAAATTTGGGGAACCAAGTCGGCTTAGTGTACTGATCATTACCTGAAAGTATCATCCAGTTTGGGTGAAAAAATATTTGCTGAGATTTCTGGAGATTCGTAAGTTTTGGAAGCTTGGCAACCCCTTTCCATGAAAGTGTTTCTCGCCAGTCACTGCTTAGGGCTACATCAAGAGGAAACAAAACACAGAGATAGAACCGGAAACTACTTTATTGTGTCAAGTTTCAAGAAGCTAGCAAAAACCGTGTTAGATTTAGAGTTCCAAATACATCTATCAATATAGGAGAAAACAGAGTGAAACGTAAAAATTCAAACTGTTAGTAGAAACGAACGCTTCAACATAGAAGAATGAAATTTGGGGAACTAAGTTGGCTTAGTGTACTGATCATTACCTGAAAGTATCATTCAGTTTGGGTGAAAAAATACTTGCTGAGATTTCTGGAGATTCGTAATTTTAGGAAGCTTGGCAACCCTTTTCCATGAAAGTGTTTCTCGCCAGTCACTGCATAGGCCTACTTCAAGAGGAAAGAACACATAGAGATAGAACGTGAAACTGCTTTATTTTGTCAAGTTTCCAGAAGCTAGCACAAACCGTGTTGGATTTAGAGTTCCAAATACATCTATCAATATAGGAGAAAACAGAGTGAAACCTAAAAATTCAAACTGTTACTGGAAATGAACGCTTCACCATAGAAGAACGAAATTTGGGGAACCAAGTCGGCTTAGTGTACTGATCATTACCTGAAAGTATCATCCAGTTTGGGTGAAAAAATATTTGCTGAGATTTCTGGAGATTCGTAATTTTTGGAAGCTTGGGAACCCCTTTCCATGAAAGTGTTTCTCGCCAGTCACTGCTTAGGGCTACATCAAGAGGAAACAAAACATAGAGATATAATGTGAAACTGCTTTATTTTGTCAAGTTTCAAGAAGCTAGCACAAACCCTGTTGGATATAGAGTTCAAAATACATCTATCAATATAGGAGAAAACAGAGTGAAACCTAAAAATTCAAACTGTTACTGGAAATGAACGCTTCACCATAGAAGAACGAAATTTGAGGAACCAAGTCGGGTTAGTGTACTGATAATTACCTGAAAGTGTCATCCAGTTTGGGTGAAAAAATACTTGCTGAGATTTCTGGAGATTCGTAATTTTTGGAAGCTTGGCAACCCCTTTCCATGAAAGTGTTTCTCGCCAGTCACTGCTTAGGGCTACATCAAGAGGAAACAAAACATAGAGATAGAACCTGAAACTACTTTATTGTCTCAAGTTTCAAGAAGCTAGCAAAAACCGTGTTGGATTTAGAGTTCCAAATACATCTATCAATATAGGAGAAAACAGAGTGAAACCTAAAAATTCAAACTGTTAGTAGAAATGAACGCTTCAACATAAAAGAATGAAATTTGGGGAACTAAGTTGGCTTAGTATACTGATCATTACCTGAAAGTGTCATCCAGTTTGGGTGAAAAAATACTTGCTGAGATTTCTGGAGATTCGTAATTTTAGGAAGCTTGGCAACCCCTTTCCATGAAAGTGTTTCTCGCCAGTCACTGCATAGGCCTACTTCAAGAGGAAAGAACACATAGAGATAGATCGTGAAACTGCTTTATTTTGTCAAGTTTCAAGAAGCTAGCACAAACTGTGTTGGATTTAGAGTTCCAAATACATCTATAAATATAGGAGAAAACAGAGTGAAACCTAAAAATTCAAACTGTTAGTAGAAACGAACGCTTCAACATAGAAGAATGAAATTTGGGGAACTAAGTTGGCTTAGTATACTGATCATTACCTGAAAGTATCATCCAGTTTGGGTGAAAAAATACTTGCTGAGATTTCTGGAGATTCGTAATTTTAGGAAGCTTGGCAACCCCTTTCCATGAAAGTGTTTCTCGCCAGTCACTGCATAGGCCTACTTCAAGAGGAAAGAACACATAGAGATAGAACATGAAACTGCTTTATTTTGTCAAGTTTCAAGAAGCTAGCACAAACCGTGTTGGATTTAGAGTTCCAAATACATCTATCAATATAGGAGAAAACAGAGTGAAACCTAAAAATTCAAACTGTTACTGGAAATGAACGCTTCACCATAGAAGAACGAAATTTGGGGAACCAAGTTGGCTTAGTGTACTGATCATTACCTGAAAGTATCATACAGTTTGGGTGAAAAAATATTTGCTGAGATTTCTGGAGATTCGTAATTTTTGGAAGCTTGGCAACCCCTTTCCATGAAAGTGTTTCTCGCCAGTCACTGCTTAGGGCTACATCAAGAGGAAACAAAACATAGAGATAGAACCTGAAACTACTTTATTGTCTCAAGTTTCAAGAAGCTAGCACAAACCGTGTTGGATTTAGAGTTCCAAATACATCTATCAATATAGGAGAAAACAGAGTGAAACCTAAAAATTCAAACTGTTAGTAGAAATGAACGCTTCAACATAAAAGAATGAAATTTGGGGAACTAAGTTGGCTTAGTATACTGATCATTACCTGAAAGTATCATCCAGTTTGGGTGAAAAAATACTTGCTGAGATTTCTGGAGATTCGTAATTTTAGGAAGCTTGGGAACCCCTTTCCATGAAAGTGTTTCTCGCCAGTCACTGCATAGGCCTACTTCAAGAGGAAAGAACACATAGAGATAGAACGTGAAACTGCTTTATTTTGTCAAGTTTCAAGAAGCTAGCACAAACCGTGTTGGATTTAGTGTTCCAAATACATCTATCAATATAGGAGAAAACAGAGTGAAACCTAAAAATTCAAACTGTTACTGGAAATGAACGCTTCACCATAGAAGAACGAAATTTGGGGTACCGAGTCGGCTTAGTGTACTGATCATTACCTGAAAGTATCATCCAGTTTGGGTGAAAAAATATTTGCTGAGATTTCTGGAGATTCGTAATTTTTGGAAACTTGGGAACCCCTTTCCATGAAAGTGTTTCTCTCCAGTCACTGCTTAGGGCTACAACAAGAGGAAACAAAACATAGAGATAGAACCGGAAACTACTTTATTGTGTCAAGTTTCAAGAAGCTAGCACAAACCGTGTTGGATTTAGAGTTCCAAATACATCTATCAATATAGGAGAAAACAGAGTGAAACCTAAAAATTCAAACTGTTAGTAGAAACGAACGCTTCAACATAGAAGAATGAAATTTGGGGAACTAAGTTGGCTTAGTGTATTGATCATTACCTGAAAGTATCATTTAGTTTGGGTGAAAAAATACTTGCTGAGATTTCTGGAGATTTGTAATTTTAGGAAGCTTGGCAACCCCTTTCCATGAAAGTGTTTCTCGCCAGTCACTGCATAGGCCTACTTCAAGAGGAAAGAACACATAGAGATAGAACGTGAAACTGCTTTATTTTGTCAAGTTTCCAGAAGCTAGCACAAACCGTGTTGGATTTAGAGTTCCAAATACATCTATCAATATAGGAGAAAACAGAGTGAAACCTAAAAATTCAAACTGTTACTGGAAATGAACGCTTCACCATAGAAGAACAAAATTTGGGGAACCAAGTCGGCTTAGTGTACTGATCATTACCTGAAAGTATCATCCAGTTTGGGTGAAAAAATATTTGCTGAGATTTCTGGAGATTCGTAATTTTAGGAAGCTTGGCAACCCCTTTCCATGAAAGTGTTTCTCGCCAGTCACTGCATAGGCCTACTTCAAGAGGAAAGAACACATAGAGATAGATCGTGAAACTGCTTTATTTTGTCAAGTTTCAAAAGCTAGCACAAACCCTGTTGGATTTAGAGTTCCAAATACATCTATCAATATAGGAGAAAACAGAGTGAAACCTAAAAATTCAAACTGTTACTGGAAATGAACGCTTCACCATAGAAGAACGAAATTTGGGGAACGAAGTCGGCTTAGTGTACTGATAATTACCTGAAAGTGTCATCCAGTTTGGGTGAAAAAATATTTGCTGAGATTTCTGGAGATTCGTAATTTTTGGAAGCTTGGCAACCCCTTTCCATGAAAGTGTTTCTCGCCAGTCACTGCTTAGGGCTACATCAAGAGGAAATAAAACATAGAGACAGAACGTGAAACTGCTTTATTTGGTAAAGTTTCAAGAAGCTAGCACAAACCGTGTTGGTTTTAGAGTTCCAAATACATCTATCAATATAGGAGAAAACAGAGTGAAACCTAAAAATTCAAACTGTTACTGGAAATGAACGCTTCACCATAGAAGAACGAAATTTGAGGAACCAAGTCGGCTTAGTGTACTGATCATTACCTGAAAGTATCATTCAGTTTGGGTGAAAAAATATTTGCTGAGATTTCTGGAGATTCGTAATTTTTGGAAGCTTGGCAACCCCTTTCCATGAAAGTGTTTCTCGCCAGTCACTGCTTAGGGCTACATCAAGAGGAAACAAAACATAGAGATAGAATTGGAAACTACTTTATTGTGTCAAGTTTCAAGAAGCTAGCAAAAACCGTGTTAGATTTAGAGTTCCAAATACATCTATCAATATAGGAGAAAACAGAGTGAAACGTAAAAATTCAAACTGTTAGTAGAAACGAACGCTTCAACATAGAAGAATGAAATTTGGGGAACTAAGTTGGCTTAGTGTACTGATCATTACCTGAAAGTATCATTCAGTTTGGGTGAAAAAATACTTGCTGAGATTTCTGGAGATTCGTAATTTTAGGAAGCTTGGCAACCCTTTTCCATGAAAGTGTTTCTCGCCAGTCACTGCATAGGCCTACTTCAAGAGGAAAGAACACATAGAGATAGAACGTGAAACTGCTTTATTTTGTCAAGTTTCCAGAAGCTAGCACAAACCGTGTTGGATTTAGAGTTCCAAATACATCTATCAATATAGGAGAAAACAGAGTGAAACCTAAAAATTCAAACTGTTACTGGAAATGAACGCTTCACCATAGAAGAACGAAATTTGGGGAACCAAGTCGGCTTAGTGTACTGATCATTACCTGAAAGTATCATCCAGTTTGGGTGAAAAAATATTTGCTGAGATTTCTGGAGATTCGTAAATTTTGGAAGCTTGGGAACCCCTTTCCATGAAAGTGTTTCTCGCCAGTCACTGCTTAGGGCTACATCAAGAGGAAACAAAACATAGAGATAGAATGTGAAACTGCTTTATTTTGTCAAGTTTCAAGAAGCTAGCACAAACCCTGTTGGATATAGAGTTCCAAATACATCTATCAATATAGGAGAAAACAGAGTGAAACCTAAAAATTCAAACTGTTACTGGAAATGAACGCTTCACCATAGAAGAACGAAATTTGGGGAACCAAGTCGGCGTAGTGTACTGATCATTACCTGAAAGTATCATCCAGTTTGGGTGAAAAAATACTTGCTGAGATTTCTGGAGATTCGTAATTTTAGGAAGCTTGGCAACCCCTTTCCATGAAAATGTTTCTCGCCAGTCACTGCATAGGCCTACTTCAAGAGGAAAGAACACATAGAAATCGAACGTGAAACTGCTTTATTTTGTCAAGTTTCAAGAAGCTAGCACAAACCGTGTTGGATTTAGAGTTCCAAATACATCTATCAATATAGGAGAAAACAGAGTGAAACCTAAAAATTCAAACTGTTACTGGAAATGAACGCTTCACCATAGAAGAACGAAATTTGGGGAACCAAGTCAGCTTAGTGTACTGATCATTACCTGAATTTATCATCCAGTTTGGGTGAAAAAATATTTGCTGAGTTTTCTGGAGATTCGTAATTTTTGGAAACTTGGGAACCCCTTTCCATGAAAGTGTTTCTCTCCAGTCACTGCTTAGGGCTACATCAAGAGGAAACAAAACATAGAGATAGAACCGAAAACTACTTTATTGTGTCAGGTTTCAAGAAGCTAGCAAAAACCGTGTTGGATTTAGAGTTCCAAATACATCTATCAATATAGGAGAAAACAGAGTGAAACCTAAAAATTCAAACTGTTAGTAGAAACGAACGCTTCAACATAGAAGAATGAAATTTGGGGAACTAAGTTGGCTTAGTGTACTGATCATTACCTGAAAGTATCATTCAGTTTGGGTGAAAAAATACTTGCTGAGATTTCTGGAGATTCGTAATTTTAGGAAGCTTGGCAACCCCTTTCCATGAAAGTGTTTCTCGCCAGTCACTGCATAGGCCTACTTCAAGAGGAAAGAACACATAGAGAAAGAACGTGAAACTGCTTTATTTTGTCAAGTTTCCAGAAGCTAGCACAAACCGTGTTGGATTTAGAGTTCCAAATACATCTATCAATATAGGAGAAAACAGAGTGAAACCTAAAAATTCAAACTGTTACTGGAAATGAACGCTTCACCATAGAAGAACGAAATTTGGGGAACCAAGTCGGCTTAGTGTACTGATCATTACCTGAAAGTATCATCCAGTTTGGGTGAAAAAATATTTGCTGAGATTTCTGGAGATTCGTAATTTTTGGAAGCTTGGGAACCCCTTTCCATGAAAGTGTTTCTCGCCAGTCACTGCTTAGGGCTACATCAAGAGGAAACAAAACATAGAGATAGAATGTGAATCTGCTTTATTTTGTCAAGTTTCAAGAAGCTAGCACAAACCGTGTTGGATATAGAGTTCCAAATACATCTATCAATATAGGAGAAAACAGAGTGAAACCTAAAAATTCAAACTGTTAGTAGAAATGAACGCTTCAACATAAAAGAATGAAATTTGGGGAACTAAGTTGGCTTAGTATACTGATCATTACCTGAAAGTTTCATCCAGTTTGGGTGAAAAAATACTTGCTGAGATTTCTGGAGATTCGTAATTTTAGGAAGCTTGGGAACCCCTTTCCATGAAAGTGTTTCTCGCCAGTCACTGCATAGGCCTACTTCAAGAGGAAAGAACACATAGAGATAGAACGTGAAACTGCTTTATTTTGTCAAGTTTCAAGAAGCTAGCACAAACCGTGTTGGATTTAGTGTTCCAAATACATCTATCAATATAGGAGAAAACAAAGTGAAACCCAAAAATTCAAACTGTTACTGGAAATGAACGCTTCACCATAGAAGAACGAAATTTGGGGAACCGAGTCGGCTTAGTGTACTGATCATTACCTGAATTTATCATCCAGTTTGGGTGAAAAAATATTTGCTGAGTTTTCTGGAGATTCGTAATTTTTGGAAACTTGGGAACCCCTTTCCATGAAAGTGTTTCTCTCAAGTCACTGCTTAGGGCTACATCAAGAGGAAACAAAACATAGAGATAGAACCGAAAACTACTTTATTGTGTCAGGTTTCAAGAAGCTAGCAAAAACCGTGTTGGATTTAGAGTTCCAAATACATCTATCAATATAGGAGAAAACAGAGTGAAACCTAAAAATTCAAACTGTTAGTAGAAACGAACGCTTCAACATAGAAGAATGAAATTTGGGGAACTAAGTTGGCTTAGTGTACTGATCATTACCTGAAAGTATCATTCAGTTTGGGTGAAAAAATACTTGCTGAGATTTCTGGAGATTCGTAATTTTAGGAAGCTTGGCAACCCCTTTCCATGAAAGTGTTTCTCGCCAGTCACTGCATAGGCCTACTTCAAGAGGAAAGAACACATAGAGAAAGAACGTGAAACTGCTTTATTTTGTCAAGTTTCCAGAAGCTAGCACAAACCGTGTTGGATTTAGAGTTCCAAATACATCTATCAATATAGGAGAAAACAGAGTGAAACCTAAAAATTCAAACTGTTACTGGAAATGAACGCTACACCATAGAAGAACGAAATTTGGGGAACCAAGTCGGCTTAGTGTACTGATCATTACCTGAAAGTATCATCCAGTTTGGGTGAAAAAATATTTGCTGAGATTTCTGGAGATTCGTAATTTTTGGAAGCTTGGGAACCCCTTTCCATGAAAGTGTTTCTCGCCAGTCACTGCTTAGGGCTACATCAAGAGGAAACAAAACATAGAGATAGAATGTGAATCTGCTTTATTTTGTCAAGTTTCAAGAAGCTAGCACAAACCGTGTTGGATATAGAGTTCCAAATACATCTATCAATATAGGAGAAAACAGAGTGAAACCTAAAAATTCAAACTGTTAGTAGAAATGAACGCTTCAACATAAAAGAATGAAATTTGGGGAACTAAGTTGGCTTAGTATACTGATCATTACCTGAAAGTTTCATCCAGTTTGGGTGAAAAAATACTTGCTGAGATTTCTGGAGATTCGTAATTTTAGGAAGCTTGGGAACCCCTTTCCATGAAAGTGTTTCTCGCCAGTCACTGCATAGGCCTACTTCAAGAGGAAAGAACACATAGAGATAGAACGTGAAACTGCTTTATTTTGTCAAGTTTCAAGAAGCTAGCACAAACCGTGTTGGATTTAGTGTTCCAAATACATCTATCAATATAGGAGAAAACAAAGTGAAACCCAAAAATTCAAACTGTTACTGGAAATGAACGCTTCACCATAGAAGAACGAAATTTGGGGAACCGAGTCGGCTTAGTGTACTGATCATTACCTGAAAGTATCATCCAGTTTGGGTGAAAAAATACCTGCTGAGATTTCTGGAGATTCGTAATTTTTGGAAACTTGGGAACCCCTTTCCATGAAAGTGTTTCTCTCCAGTCACTGCTTAGGGCTACAACAAGAGGAAACAAAACATAGAGATAGAACCGAAAACTACTTTATTGTGTCAAGTTTCAAGAAGCTAGCACAAACCGTGTTGGATTTAGAGTTCCAAATACATCTATCAATATAGGAGAAAACAGAGTGAAACCTAAAAATTCAAACTGTTAGTAGAAACGAACGCTTCAACATAGAAGAATGAAATTTGGGGAACCAAGTCGGCTTAGTGTACTGATCATTACCTGAAAGTGTCATCCAGTTTGGGTGAAAAAATATTTGCTGAGATTTTTGGAGATTCGTAATTTTTGGAAGCTTGGGAACCCCTTTCCATGAAAGTGTTTCTCGCCAGTCACTGCTTAGGGCTACATCAAGAGGAAAGAACACATAGAGATAGAACGTGAAACTGCTTTATTTTGTCAAGTTTCAAGAAGCTAGCACAAACCGTGTTGGATTTAGAGTTCCAAATACATCTATCAATATAGGAGAAAACAGAGTGAAACCTAAAAATTCAAACTGTTACTGGAAATGAACGCTTCACCATAGAAGAACGAAATTTGGGGAACCAAGTCGGCTTAGTGTACTGATCATTACCTGAAAGTATCATCCAGTTTGGGTGAAAAAATATTTGCTGAGATTTCTGGAGATTCGTAATTTTTGGAAGCTTGGGAACCCCTTTCCATGAAAGTGTTTCTCGCCAGTCACTGCTTAGGGCTACATCAAGAGGAAACAAAACACAGAGATAGAACCGGAAACTACTTTATTGTGTCAAGTTTCAAGAAGCTAGCACAAACCGTGTTGGATTTAGAGTTCCAAATACATCTATCAATATAGGAGAAAACAGAGTGAAACCTAAAAATTCAAACTGTTAGTAGAAAGGAACGCTTCAACATAGAAGAATGAAATTTGGGGAACTAAGTTGGCTTAGTGTACTGATCATTACCTGAAAGTATCATCCAGTTTGGGTGAAAAAATTCGTGCTGAGATTTCTGGAGATTCGTAATTTTAGGAAGCTTGGCAACCCCTTTCCATGAAAGTGTTTCTCGCCAGTCACTGCATAGGCCTACATCAAGAGGAAAGAACACATAGAGAAAGAACGTGAAACTGCTTTATTTTGTCAAGTTTCAAGAAGCTAGCACAAACCGTGTTGGATTTAGAGTTCCAAATACATCTATCAATATAGGAGAAAACAGAGTGAAACCTAAAAATTCAAACTGTTACTGGAAATGAACGCTTCACCATAGAAGAACGAAATTTGGGGAACCAAGTCGGCTTAGTGTACTGATCATTACCTGAAAGTATCATCCAGTTTGGGTGAAAAAATACTTGCTGAGATTTCTGGAGATTCGTAATTTTAGGAAGCTTGGCAAACCCTTTCCATGAAAATGTTTCTCGCCAGTCACTGCATAGGCCTACTTCAAGAGGAAAGAACACATAGAAATCGAACGTGAAACTGCTTTATTTTGTCAAGTTTCAAGAAGCTAGCACAAACCGTGTTGGATTTAGAGTTCCAAATACATCTATCAATATAGGAGAAAACAGAGTGAAACCTAAAAATTCAAACTGTTACTGGAAATGAACGCTTCACCATAGAAGAACGAAATTTGGGGAACCAAGTCAGCTTAGTGTACTGATCATTACCTGAATTTATCATCCAGTTTGGGTGAAAAAATATTTGCTGAGTTTTCTGGAGATTCGTAATTTTTGGAAACTTGGGAACCCCTTTCCATGAAAGTGTTTCTCTCCAGTCACTGCTTAGGGCTACATCAAGAGGAAACAAAACATAGAGATAGAACCGAAAACTACTTTATTGTGTCAGGTTTCAAGAAGCTAGCAAAAACCGTGTTGGATTTAGAGTTCCAAATACATCTATCAATATAGGAGAAAACAGAGTGAAACCTAAAAATTCAAACTGTTAGTAGAAACGAACGCTTCAACATAGAAGAATGAAATTTGGGGAACTAAGTTGGCTTAGTGTACTGATCATTACCTGAAAGTATCATTCAGTTTGGGTGAAAAAATACTTGCTGAGATTTCTGGAGATTCGTAATTTTAGGAAGCTTGGCAACCCCTTTCCATGAAAGTGTTTCTCGCCAGTCACTGCATAGGCCTACTTCAAGAGGAAAGAACACATAGAGATAGAACGTGAAACTGCTTTATTTTGTCAAGTTTCCAGAAGCTAGCACAAACCGTGTTGGATTTAGAGTTCCAAATACATCTATCAATATAGGAGAAAACAGAGTGAAACCTAAAAATTCAAACTGTTACTGGAAATAAACGCTTCACCATAGAAGAACGAAATTTGGGGAACCAAGTCGGCTTAGTGTACTGATCATTACCTGAAAGTATCATCCAGTTTGGGTGAAAAAATATTTGCTGAGATTTCTGGAGATTCGTAATTTTTGGAAGCTTGGGAACCCCTTTCCATGAAAGTGTTTCTCGCCAGTCACTGCTTAGGGCTAAATCAAGAGGAAACAAAACATAGAGATAGAATGTGAAACTGCTTTATTTTGTCAAGTTTCAAGAAGCTAGCACAAACCGTGTTGGATATAGAGTTCCAAATACATCTATCAATATAGGAGAAAACAGAGTGAAACCTAAAAATTCAAACTGTTACTGGAAATGAACGCTTCACCATAAAAGAATGAAATTTGGGGAACTAAGTTGGCTTAGTATACTGATCATTACCTGAAAGTATCATCCTGTTTGGGTGAAAAAATACTTGCTGAGATTTCTGGAGATTCGTAATTTTAGGAAGCTTGGGAACCCCTTTCCATGAAAGTGTTTCTCGCCAGTCACTGCATAGGCCTACTTCAAGAGGAAAGAACACATAGAGATAGAACGTGAAACTGCTTTATTTTGTCAAGTTTCAAGAAGCTAGCACAAACCATGTTGGATTTAGTGTTCCAAATACATCTATCAATATAGGAGAAAACAGAGTGAAACCCAAAAATTCAAACTGTTACTGGAAATGAACGCTTCACCATAGAAGAACGAAATTTGGGGAACCGAGTCGGCTTAGTGTACTGATCATTACCTGAAAGTATCATCCAGTTTGGGTGAAAAAATACCTGCTGAGATTTCTGGAGATTCGTAATTTTTGGAAACTTGGAAACCCCTTTCCATGAAAGTGTTTCTCTCCAGTCACTGCTTAGGGCTACAACAAGAGGAAACAAAACATAGAGATAGAACCGGAAACTACTTTATTGTGTCAAGTTTCAAGAAGCTAGCACAAACCGTGTTGGATTTAGAGTTCCAAATACATCTATCAATATAGGAGAAAACAGAGTGAAACCTAAAAATTCAAACTGTTAGTAGAAACGAACGCTTCAACATAGAAGAATGAAATTTGGGGAACCAAGTCGGCTTAGTGTACTGATCATTACCTGAAAGTATCATTGAGTTTGGGTGAAAAAATACTTGCTGAGATTTCTGGAGATTCGTAATTTTAGGAAGCTTGGCAACCCCTTTCCATGAAAGTGTTTCTCGCCATTCACTGCATAGGCCTACTTTAAGAGGAAAGAACACATAGAGATAGAACATGAAACTGCTTTATTTTGTCAAGTTTCCAGAAGCTAGCACAAACCGTGTTGGATTTAGAGTTCCAAATACATCTATCAATATAGGAGAAAACAGAGTGAAACCTAAAAATTCAAACTGTTACTGGAAATGAACGCTTCACCATAGAAGAACAAAATTTGGGGAACCAAGTCGGCTTAGTGTACTGATCATTACCTAAAAGTATCATCCAGTTTGGGTGAAAAAATATTTGCTGAGATTTCTGGAGATTCGTAATTTTAGGAAGCTTGGCAACCCCTTTCCATGAAAGTGTTTCTCGCCAGTCACTGCATAGGCCTACTTCAAGAGGAAAGAACACATAGAGATAGATCGTGAAACTGCTTTATGTTGTCAAGTTTCAAGAAGCTAGCACAAACCCTGTTGGATTTAGAGTTCCAAATACATCTATCAATATAGGAGAAAACAGAGTGAAACCTAAAAATTCAAACTGTTACTGGAAATGAATGCTTCACCATAGAAGAACGAAATTTGGGGAACCAAGTCGGCTTAGTGTACTGATAATTACCTGAAAGTGTCATCCAGTTTGGGTGAAAAAATACTTGCTGAGATTTCTGGAGATTCGTAATTTTTGGAAGCTTGGCAACCCCTTTCCATGAAAGTGTTTCTCGCCAGTCACTGCATAGGCCTACTTCAAGAGGAAAGAACACATAGAGATAGAACGTGAAACTGCTTTATTTTGTCAAGTTTCAAGAAGCTAGCACAAACCGTGTTGGATTTAGAGTTCCAAATACATCTATCAATATAGGAGAAAACAGAGTGAAACCTAAAAATTCAAACTGTTACTGGAAATGAACGCTTCACCATAGAAGAACGAAATTTGGGGAACCAAGTCGGCTTAGTATACTGATCATTACCTGAAAGTATCATCCAGTTTGGGTGAAAAAATATTTGCTGAGATTTCTGGAGATTCGTAATTTTTGGAAGCTTGGGAACCCCTTTCCATGAAAGTGTTTCTCGCCAGTCACTGCTTAGGGCTACATCAAGAGGAAACAAAACACAGAGATAGAACCGGAAACTACTTTATTGTGTCAAGTTTCAAGAAGCTAGCACAAACCGTTTGGATTATAGTTCCAAATACATCTATCAATATAGGAGAAAACAGAGTGAAACCTAAAAATTCAAACTGTTAGTAGAAACGAACGCTTCAACATAGAAGAATGAAATTTGGGGAACTAAGTTGGCTTAGTGTACTGATCATTACCTGAAAGTATCATCCAGTTTGGGTGAAAAAATACTTGCTGAGATTTCTGGAGATTCGTAATTTTAGGAAGCTTGGCAACCCCTTTCCATGAAAGTGTTTCTCGCCAGTCACTGCATAGGCCTACATCAAGAGGAAAGAACACATAGAGATAGAACGTGAAACTGCTTTATTTGGTAGAGTTTCAAGAAGCTAGCACAAACCGTGTTGGTTTTAGAGTTCCAAATACATCTATCAATATAGGAGAAAACAGAGTGAAACCTAAAAATTCAAACTGTTACTGGAAATGAACGCTTCACCATAGAAGAACGAAATTTGGGGAACCAAGTCGGCTTAGTGTACTGATCATTACCTGAAAGTATCATCCAGTTTGGGTGAAAAAATACTTGCTGAGATTTCTGGAGATTCGTAATTTTAGGAAGCTTGGCAACCCCTTTCCATGAAAGTGTTTCTCGCCAGTCACTGCATAGGCCTACTTCAAGAGGAAAGAACACATAGAAATCGAACGTGAAACTGCTTTATTTTGTCAAGTTTCAAGAAGCTAGCACAAACCGTGTTGGATTTAGAGTTCCAAATACATCTATCAATATAGGAGAAAACAGAGTGAAACCTAAAAATTCAAACTGTTACTGGAAATGAACGCTTCACCATAGAAGAACGAAATTTGGGGAACCAAGTCAGGTTAGTGTACTGATCATTACCTGAATTTATCATCCAGTTTGGGTGAAAAAATATTTGCTGAGATTTCTGGAGATTCGTAATTTTTGGAAACTTGGGAACCCCTTTCCATGAAAGTGTTTCTCTCCAGTCACTGCTTAGGGCTACATCAAGAGGAAACAAAACATAGAGATAGAACCGAAAACTACTTTATTGTGTCAGGTTTCAAGAAGCTAGCAAAAACCGTGTTGGATTTAGAGTTCCAAATACATCTATCAATATAGGAGAAAACAGAGTGAAACCTAAAAATTCAAACTGTTAGTAGAAACGAACGCTTCAACATAGAAGAATGAAATTTGGGGAACTAAGTTGGCTTAGTGTACTGATCATTACCTGAAAGTATCATTCAGTTTGGGTGAAAAAATACTTGCTGAGATTTCTGGAGATTCGTAATTTTAGGAAGCTTGGCAACCCCTTTCCATGAAAGTGTTTCTCGCCAGTCACTGCATAGGCCTACTTCAAGAGGAAAGAACACATAGAGATAGAACGTGAAACTGCTTTATTTTGTCAAGTTTCCAGAAGCTAGCACAAACCATGTTGGATTTAGAGTTCCAAATACATCTATCAATATAGGAGAAAACAGAGTGAAACCTAAAAATTCAAACTGTTACTGGAAATGAACGCTTCACCATAGAAGAACGAAATTTGGGGAACCAAGTCGGCTTAGTGTACTGATCATTACCTGAAAGTATCATCCAGTTTGGGTGAAAAAATATTTGCTGAGATTTCTGGAGATTCGTAATTTTTGGAAGCTTGGGAACCCCTTTCCATGAAAGTGTTTCTCGCCAGTCACTGCTTAGGGCTACATCAAGAGGAAACAAAACATAGAGATAGAATGTGAAACTGCTTTATTTTGTCAAGTTTCAAGAAGCTAGCACAAACCGTGTTGGATATAGAGTTCCAAATACATCTATCAATATAGGAGAAAACAGAGTGAAACCTAAAAATTCAAACTGTTACTGGCAATGAACGCTTCACCATAGAAGAACGAAATTTGGGGAACCAAGTCGGCTTAGTGTACTGATAATTACCTGAAAGTGTCATCCAGTTTGGGTGAAAAAATATTTGCTGAGATTTCTGGAGATTTGTAATTTTTGGAAGCTTGGCAACCCCTTTCCATGAAAGTGTTTCTCGCCAGTCACTGCTTAGGGCTACATCAAGAGGAAATAAAACATAGAGATAGAACGTGAAACTGCTTTATTTGGTAAAGTTTCAAGAAGCTAGCACAAACCGTGTTGGTTTTAGAGTTCCAAATACATCTATCAATATAGGAGAAAACAGAGTGAAACCTAAAAATTCAAACTGTTACTGGAAATGAACGCTTCACCATAGAAGAACGAAATTTGGGGAACCAAGTCGGCTTAGTGTACTGATCATTACCTGAAAGTATCATTCAGTTTGGGTGAAAAAATATTTGCTGAGATTTCTGGAGATTCGTAATTTTTGGAAGCTTGGCAACCCCTTTCCATGAAAGTGTTTCTCGCCAGTCACTGCTTAGGGCTACATCAAGAGGAAACAAAACATAGAGATAGAACCTGAAACTACTTTATTGTCTCAAGTTTCAAGAAGCTAGCACAAACCGTGTTGGATTTAGAGTTCCAAATACATCTATCAATATAGGAGAAAACAGAGTGAAACCTAAAAATTCAAACTGTTAGTAGAAATGAACGCTTCAACATAAAAGAATGAAATTTGGGGAACTAAGTTGGCTTAGTATACTGATCATTACCTGAAAGTATCATCCAGTTTGGGTGAAAAAATACTTGCTGAGATTTCTGGAGATTCGTAATTTTAGGAAGCTTGGCAACCGCTTTCCATGAAAGTGTTTCTCGCCAGTCACTGCATAGGCCTACTTCAAGAGGAAAGAACACATAGAGATAGAACATGAAACTGCTTTATTTTGTCAAGTTTCAAGAAGCTAGCACAAACCGTGTTGGATTTAGGGTTCCAAATACATCTATCAATATAGGAGAAAACAGAGTGAAACCTAAAAATTCAAACTGTTAGTAGAAACGAACGCTTCAACATAGAAGAATGAAATTTGGGGAACTAAGTTGGCTTAGTATACTGATCATTACCTGAAAGTATCATCCAGTTTGGGTGAAAAAATACTTGCTGAGATTTCTGGAGATTCGTAATTTTAGGAAGCTTGGCAACCCCTTTCCATGAAAGTGTTTCTCGCCAGTCACTGCATAGGCCTACTTCAAGAGGAAAGAACACATAGAGATAGAAGATGAAACTGCTTTATTTTGTCAAGTTTCCAGAAGCTAGCACAAACCGTGTTGGATTTAGAGTTCCAAATACATCTATCAATATAGGAGAAAACAGAGTGAAACCTAAAATTTCAAACTGTTACTGGAAATGAAAGCTTCACCATAGAAGAACGAAATTTGGGGAACCAAGTCGGCTTAGTGTAATGATCATTACCTGAAAGTATCATCCAGTTTGGGTGAAAAAATATTTGCTGAGATTTCTGGAGATTCGTAATTTTAGGAAGCTTGGGAACCCCTTTCCATGAAAGTGTTTCTGGCCAGTCACTGCTTAGGGCTACATCAAGAGGAAAAAAAACATAGAGATAGAACCGGAAACTACTTTATTGTGTCAAGTTTCAAGAAGCTAGCACAAACCGTGTTGGATTTAGAGTTCCAAATACATCTATCAATATAGGAGAAAACAGAGTGAAACCTAAAAATTCAAACTGTTACTGGAAATGAACGCTTCACCATAGAAGAACAAAATTTGGGGAACCAAGTCGGCTTAGTGTACTGATCATTACCTGAAAGTATCATCCAGTTTGGGTGAAAAAATACCTGCTGAGATTTCTGGAGATTCGTAATTTTAGGAAGCTTGGGAACCCCTTTCAATGAAAGTGTTTCTCTCCAGTCACTGCATAGGCCTACTTCAAGAGGAAAGAACACATAGAGATAGAACGTGAAACTGCTTTATTTTGTCAAGTTTCAAGAAGCTAGCACAAACCGTGTTGGATTTAGTGTTCCAAATACATCTATCAATATAGGAGAAAACAGAGTGAAACCTAAAAATTCAAACTGTTACTGGAAATGAACGCTTCACCATAGAAGAACGAAATTTGGGGAACCGAGTCGGCTTAGTGTACTGATCATTACCTGAAAGTATCATCCAGTTTGGGTGAAAAAATATTTGCTGAGATTTCTGGAGATTCGTAATTTTTGGAAACTTGGGAACCCCTTTCCATGAAAGTGTTTCTCTCCAGTCACTGCTTAGGGCTACAACAAGAGGAAACAAAACATAGAGATAGAACCGGAAACTACTTTATTGTGTCAAGTTTCAAGAAGCTAGCACAAACCGTGTTGGATTTAGAGTTCCAAATACATCTATCAATATAGGAGAAAACAGAGTGAAACCTAAAAATTCAAACTGTTAGTAGAAACGATCGCTTCAACATAGAAGAATGAAATTTGGGGAACTAAGTTGGCTTAGTGTACTGATCATTACCTGAAAGTATCATTTAGTTTGGGTGAAAAAATACTTGCTGAGATTTCTGGAGATTCGTAATTTCAGGAAGCTTGGCAACCCCTTTCCATGAAAGTGTTTCTCGCCAGTCACTGCATAGGCCTACTTCAAGAGGAAAGAACACATAGAGATAGAACGTGAAACTGCTTTATTTTGTCAAGTTTCCAGAAGCTAGCACAAACCGTGTTGGATTTAGAGTTCCAAATACATCTATCAATATAGGAGAAAACAGAGTGAAACCTAAAAATTCAAACTGTTACTGGAAATGAACGCTTAACCATAGAAGAACGAAATTTGGGGAACCAAGTCGGCTTAGTGTACTGATCATTACCTGAAAGTGTCATCCAGTTTGGGTGAAAAAATATTTGCTGAGATTTCTGGAGATTCGTAATTTTTGGAAGCTTGGCAACCCCTTTCCATGAAAGTGTTTCTCGCCAGTCACTGCTTAGGGCTACATCAAGAGGAAATAAAACATAGAGATAGAACGTGAAACTGCTTTATTTGGTAAAGTTTCAAGAAGCTAGCACAAACCGTGTTGGATTTAGAGTTCCAAATACATCTATCAATATAGGAGAAAACAGAGTGAAACCTAAAAATTCAAACTGTTACTGGAAATGAACGCTTCACCATAGAAGAACGAAATTTGGGGAACCAAGTCGGCTTAGTGTACTGATCATTACCTGAAAGTATCATCCAGTTTGGGTGAAAAAATATTTGCTGAGATTTCTGGAGATTCGTAATTTTTGGAAGCTTGGGAACCCCTTTCCATGAAAGTGTTTCTCGCCAGTCACTGCATAGGCCTACTTCAAGAGGAAAGAACACATAGAGATAGAATGTGAAACTGCTTTATTTTGTCAAGTTTCCAGGAGCTAGCACAAACCGTGTTGGATTTAGAGTTCCAAATACATCTATCAATATAGGAGAAAACAGAGTGAAACCTAAAAATTCAAACTGTTACTGGAAATGAACGCTTCACCATAGAAGAACGAAATTTGGGGAACCAAGTCGGCTTAGTGTACTGATCATTACCTGAAAGTATCATCCAGTTTGGGTGAAAAAATATTTGCTGAGATTTCTGGAGATTCGTAATTTTAGGAAGCTTGGGAACCCCTTTCCATGAAAGTGTTTCTTGCCAGTCACTGCTTAGGGCTACATCAAGAGGAAAAAAAACATAGAGATAGAACCGGAAACTACTTTATTGTGTCAAGTTTCAAGAAGCTAGCACAAACCTTGTTGGATTTACAGTTCCAAATACATCTATCAATATAGGAGAAAACAGAGTGAAACCTAAAAATTCAAACTGTTACTGGAAATGAACGCTTCACCATAGAAGAACGAAATTTGGGGAACCAAGTCGGCTTAGTGTACTGATCATTACCTGAAAGTATCATCCAGTTTGGGTGAAAAAATACCTGCTGAGATTTCTGGAGATTCGTAATTTTAGGAAGCTTGGGAACCCCTTTCAATGAAAGTGTTTCTCTCCAGTCACTGCTTAGGGCTACAACAAGAGGAAACAAAACATAGAGATAGAACCGGAAACTACTTTATTGTGTCAAGTTTCAAGAAGCTAGCACAAACCGTGTTGGATTTAGAGTTCCAAATACATCTATCAATATAGGAGAAAACAGAGTGAAACCTAAAAATTCAAACTGTTAGTAGAAACGACCGCTTCAACATAGAAGAATGAAATTTGGGGAACTAAGTTGGCTTAGTGTACTGATCATTACCTGAAAGTATCATTTAGTTTGGGTGAAAAAATACTTGCTGAGATTTCTGGAGATTCGTAATTTCAGGAAGCTTGACAACCCCTTTCCATGAAAGTGTTTCTCGCCAGTCACTGCATAGGCCTACTTCAAGAGGAAAGAACACATAGAGATAGAACGTGAAACTGCTTTATTTTGTCAAGTTTCCAGAAGCTAGCACAAACCGTGTTGGATTTAGAGTTCCAAATACATCTATCAATATAGGAGAAAACAGAGTGAAACCTAAAAATTCAAACTGTTACTGGAAATGAACGCTTCACCATAGAAGAACGAAATTTGGGGAACCAAGTCGGCTTAGTGTACTGATCATTACCTGAAAGTGTCATCCAGTTTGGGTGAAAAAATATTTGCTGAGATTTCTGGAGATTCGTAATTTTTGGAAGCTTGGCAACCCCTCTCCATGAAAGTGTTTCTCGCCAGTCACTGCTTAGGGCTACATCAAGAGGAAATAAAACATAGAGATAGAACGTGAAACTGCTTTATTTGGTAAAGTTTCAAGAAGCTAGCACAAACCGTGTTGGATTTAGAGTTCCAAATACATCTATCAATATAGGAGAAAACAGAGTGAAACCTAAAAATTCAAACTGTTACTGGAAATGAACGCTTCACCATAGAAGAACGAAATTTGGGGAACCAAGTCGGCTTAGTGTACTGATCATTACCTGAAAGTATCATCCAGTTTGGGTGAAAAAATACTTGCTGAGATTTCTGGAGATTCGTAATTTTTGGAAGCTTGGGAACCCCTTTCCATGAAAGTGTTTCTCGCCAGTCACTGCTTAGGGCTACATCAACAGGAAACAAAACATAGAGATAGAACCGGAAACTAATTTATTGTGTCAAGTTTCAAGAAGCTAGCACAAACCGTGTTGGATTTAGAGTTCCAAATACATCTCTCAATATAGGAGAAAACAGAGTGAAACCTAAAAATTCAAACTGTTAGTAGAAATGAACGCTTCAACATAGAAGAATGAAATTTGGGGAACTAACTTAGCTTAGTATACTGATCATTACCTGAAAGTATCATCCAGTTTGGGTGGAAAAATACTTGCTGAGATTTCTGGAGATTCGTAATTTTAGGAATGTTGGCAACCCCTTTCCATGAAAGTGTTTCTCGCCAGTCACTGCATAGGCCTACTTCAAGAGGAAAGAACACATAGAGATAGAACGTGAAACTGCTTTATTTGGTAAAGTTTCAAGAAGCTAGCACAAACCGTGTTGGATTTAGAGTTCCAAATACATCTATCAATATAGGAGAAAACAGAGTGAAACCTAAAAATTCAAACTGTTACTGGAAATGATCACTTCACCATAGAAGAACGAAATTTGGGGAACCAAGTCGGCTTAGTGTACTGATCATTACCTGAAAGTATCATCCAGTTTGGGTGAAAAAATATTTGCTGAGATTTCTGGAGATTCGTAATTTTAGGAAGCTTGGGAACCCCTTTCCATGAAAGTGTTTCTCGCCAGTCACTGCTTAGGGCTACATCAAGAGGAAACAAAACATAGAGATAGAACCGGAAACTACTTTATTGTGTCAAGTTTCAAGAAGCTAGCAAAAACCTTGTTGGATTTAGAGTTCCAAATACATCTATCAATATAGGAGAAAACAGAGTGAAACCTAAAAATTCAAACTGTTACTGGACATGAACGCTTCACCATAGAAGAACGAAATTTGGGGAACCAAGTCGGCTTAGTGTACTGATCATTACCTGAAAGTATCATCCAGTTTGGGTGAAAAAATACCTGTTGAGATTTCTGGAGATTCGTAATTTTAGGAAGCTTGGGAACCCCTTTCCATGAAAGTGTTTCTCGCCAGTCACTGCATAGGCCTACTTCAAGAGGAAAGAACACATAGAGATCGTACGTGAAACTGCTTTATTTTGTCAAGTTTCCAGAAGCTAGCACAAACCGTGTTGGATTTAGAGTTCCAAATACATCTATCAATATAGGAGAAAACAGAGTGAAACCTAAAAATTCAAACTGTTACTGGAAATGAACGCTTCACCATAGAAGAACGAAATTTGGGGAACCAAGTCGGCTTAGTGTACTGATCATTACCTGAAAGTGTCATCCAGTTTGGGTGAAAAAATATTTGCTGAGATTTCTGGAGATTCGTAATTTTTGGAAGCTTGGCAACCCCTCTCCATGAAAGTGTTTCTCGCCAGTCACTGCTTAGGGCTACATCAAGAGGAAATAAAACATAGAGATAGAACGTGAAACTGCTTTATTTGGTAAAGTTTCAAGAAGCTAGCACAAACCGTGTTGGATTTAGAGTTCCAAATACATCTATCAATATAGGAGAAAACAGAGTGAAACCTAAAAATTCAAACTGTTACTGGAAATGAACGCTTCACCATAGAAGAACGAAATTTGGGGAACCAAGTCGGCTTAGTGTACTGATCATTACCTGAAAGTATCATCCAGTTTGGGTGAAAAAATACTTGCTGAGATTTCTGGAGATTCGTAATTTTTGGAAGCTTGGGAACCCCTTTCCATGAAAGTGTTTCTCGCCAGTCACTGCTTAGGGCTACATCAACAGGAAACAAAACATAGAGATAGAACCGGAAACTACTTTATTGTGTCAAGTTTCAAGAAGCTAGCACAAACCGTGTTGGATTTAGAGTTCCAAATACATCTCTCAATATAGGAGAAAACAGAGTGAAACCTAAAAATTCAAACTGTTAGTAGAAATGAACGCTTCAACATAGAAGAATGAAATTTGGGGAACTAACTTAGCTTAGTATACTGATCATTACCTGAAAGTATCATCCAGTTTGGGTGGAAAAATACTTGCTGAGATTTCTGGAGATTCGTAATTTTAGGAATGTTGGCAACCCCTTTCCATGAAAGTGTTTCTCGCCAGTCACTGCATAGGCCTACTTCAAGAGGAAAGAACACATAGAGATAGAACGTGAAACTGCTTTATTTTGTCAAGTTTCAAGAAGCTAGCACAAACCGTGTTGGATTTAGAGTTCCAAATACATCTATCAATATAGGAGAAAACAGAGTGAAACCTAAAAATTCAAACTGTTACTGGAAATGATCACTTCACCATAGAAGAACGAAATTTGGGGAACCAAGTCGGCTTAGTGTACTGATCATTACCTGAAAGTATCATCCAGTTTGGGTGAAAAAATATTTGCTGAGATTTCTGGAGATTCGTAATTTTAGGAAGCTTGGGAACCCCTTTCCATGAAAGTGTTTCTCGCCAGTCACTGCTTAGGGCTACATCAAGAGGAAACAAAACATAGAGATAGAACCGGAAACTACTTTATTGTGTCAAGTTTCAAGAAGCTAGCAAAAACCGTGTTGGATTTAGAGTTCCAAATACATCTATCAATATAGGAGAAAACAGAGTGAAACCTAAAAATTCAAACTGTTACTGGACATGAACGCTTCACCATAGAAGAACGAAATTTGGGGAACCAAGTCGGCTTAGTGTACTGATCATTACCTGAAAGTATCATCCAGTTTGGGTGAAAAAATACCTGTTGAGATTTCTGGAGATTCGTAATTTTAGGAAGCTTGGGAACCCCTTTCCATGAAAGTGTTTCTCGCCAGTCACTGCATAGGCCTACTTCAAGAGGAAAGAACACATAGAGATCGTACGTGAAACTGCTTTATTTTGTCAAGTTTCAAGAAGCTAGCACAAACCGTGTTGGATTTAGAGTTCCAAATACATCTATCAATATAGGAGAAAACAGAGTAAAACCTAAAAATTCAAACTGTTACTGGAAATGAACGCTTCACCATAGAAGAACGAAATTTGGGGAACCAAGTCAGCTTAGTGTACTGATCACTACCTGAATTTATCATCCAGTTTGGGTGAAAAAATATTTGCTGAGATTTCTGGAGATTCGTAATTTTTGGAAACTTGGGAACCCCTTTCCATGAAAGTGTTTCTCTCCAGTCACTGCTTAGGGCTACATCAAGAGGAAACAAAACATAGAGATAGAACCGGAAACTACTTTATTGTGTCAAGTTTCAAGAAGCTAGCACAAACCGTGTTGGATTTAGAGTTCCAAATACATCTATCAATATAGGAGAAAACAGAGTGAAACCTAAAAATTCAAACTGTTAGTAGAAACGAACGCTTCAACATAGAAGAATGAAATTTGGGGAACTAAGTTGGCTTAGTGTACTGATCATTACCTGAAAGTATCATTCAGTTTGGGTGAAAAAATACTTGCTGAGATTTCTGGAGATTCGTAATTTTAGGAAGCTTGGCAACCCCTTTCCATGAAAGTGATTCTCGCCAGTCACTGCATAGGCCTACTTCAAGAGGAAAGAACACATAGAGATAGAACGTGAAACTGCTTTATTTTGTCAAGTTTCCAGAAGCTAGCACAAACCGTGTTGGATTTAGAGTTCCAAATACATCTATCAATATAGGAGAAAACAGAGTGAAACCTAAAAATTCAAACTGTTACTGGAAATGAACGCTTCACCATAGAAGAACGAAATTTGGGGAACCAAGTCGGCTTAGTGTACTGATCATTACCTGAAAGTATCATCCAGTTTGGGTGAAAAAATATTTGCTGAGATTTCTGGAGATTCGTAATTTTTGGAAGCTTGGGAACCCCTTTCCATGAAAGTGTTCCTCGCCAGTAACTGCTTAGGGCTACATCAAGAGGAAACAAAACATAGAGATAGAATGTGAAACTGCTTTATTTTGTCAAGTTTCAAGAAGCTAGCACAAACCCTGTTGGATTTAGAGTTCCAAATACATCTATCAATATAGGAGAAAACAGAGTGAAACCTAAAAATTCAAACTGTTACTGGAAATGAACGCTTCACCATAGAAGAACGAAATTTGGGGAACCAAGTCGGCTTAGTGTACTGATCATTACCTGAAAGTGTCATCCAGTTTGGGTGAAAAAATATTTGCTGAGATTTCTGGAGATTCGTAATTTTTGGAAGCTTGGCAACCCCTTTCCATGAAAGTGTTTCTCGACAGTCACTGCTTAGGGCTACATCAAGAGGAAATAAAACATAGAGATAGAACGAGAAACTGCTTTATTTGGTAAAGTTTCAAGAAGCTAGCACAAACCATGTTGGATTTAGAGTTCCAAATACATCTATCAATATAGGAGAAAACAGAGTGAAACCTAAAAATTCAAACTGTTACTGGAAATGCACGCTTCACCATAGAAGAACGAAATTTGGGGAACCAAGTCGGCTTAGTGTACTGATCATTACCTGAAAGTATCATCCAGTTTGGGTGAAAAAAATATTTGCTGAGATTTCTGGAGATTCGTAATTTTTGGAAGCTTGGCAACCCCTTTCCATGAAAGTGTTTCTCTCCAGTCACTGTTTAGGGCTACATCAAGAGGAAACAAAACATAGAGATAGAACCGGAAACTACTTTATTGTGTCAAGTTTCAAGAAGCTAGCACAAACCGTGTTGGATTTAGAGTTCCAAATACATCTATCAATATAGGAGAAAACAGAGTGAAACCTAAAAATTCAAACTGTTAGTAGAAATGAACGCTTCAACATAGAAGAATGAAATTTGGGGAACTAAGTTGGCTTAGTATACTGATCATTACCTGAAAGTATCATCCAGTTTGGGTGGAAAAATACTTGCTGAGATTTCTGGAGATTCGTAATTTTAGGAAGGTTGGCAACCGCTTTCCATGAAAGTGTTTCTCGCCAATCACTGCATAGAGCTACTTCAAGAGGAAAGAACACATAGAGATAGATCATGAAACTGCTTTATTTTGTCAAGTTTCAAGAAGCTAGCACAAACCTTGTTGGATTTACAGTTCCAAATACATCTATCAATATAGGAGAAAACAGAGTGAAACCTAAAAATTCAAACTGTTACTGGAAATGAACGCTTCACCATAGAAGAACGAAATTTGGGGAACCAAGTCAGCTTAGTGTACTGATCATTATCTGAATTTATCATCCAGTTTGGGTGAAAAAATATTTGCTGAGATTTCTGGAGATTCGTAATTTTTGGAAACTTGGGAACCCCTTTCCATGAAAGTGTTTCTCTCCAGTCACTGATTAGGGCTACATCAAGAGGAAACAAAACATAGAGATAGAACCGGAAACTACTTTATTGTGTCAAGTTTCAAGAAGCTAGCACAAACCGTGTTGGATTTAGAGTTCCAAATACATCTATCAATATAGGAGAAAACAGAGTGAAACCTAAAAATTCAAACTGTTAGTAGAAACGAACGCTTCAACATAGAAGAATGAAATTTGGGGAACTAAGTTGGCTTAGTGTACTGATCATTACCTGAAAGTATCATTCAGTTTGGGTGAAAAAATACTTGCTGAGATTTCTGGAGATTCGTAATTTTAGGAAGCTTGGCAACCCCTTTCAATGAAAGTGTTTCTCTCCAGTCACTGCATAGGCCTACTTCAAGAGGAAAGAACACATAGAGATAGAACGTGAAACTGCTTTATTTTGTCAAGTTTCAAGAAGCTAGCACAAACCGTGTTGGATTTAGTGTTCCAAATACATCTATCAATATAGGAGAAAACAGAGTGAAACCTAAAAATTCAAACTGTTACTGGAAATGAACGCTTCACCATAGAAGAACGAAATTTGGGGAACCGAGTCGGCTTAGTGTACTGATCATTACCTGAAAGTATCATCCAGTTTGGGTGAAAAAATATTTGCTGAGATTTCTGGAGATTCGTAATTTTTGGAAACTTGGGAACCCCTTTCCATGAAAGTGTTTCTCTCCAGTCACTGCTTAGGGCTACATCAAGAGGAAACAAAACATAGAGATAGAACCGGAAACTACTTTATTGTGTCAAGTTTCAAGAAGCTAGCACAAACCGTGTTGGATTTAGAGTTCCAAATACATCTATCAATATAGGAGAAAACAGAGTGAAACCTAAAAATTCAAACTGTTAGTAGAAATGAACGCTTCAACATAGAAGAATGAAATTTGGGGAACTAAGTTGGCTTAGTATACTGATCATTACCTGAAAGTATCATCCAGTTTGGGTGGAAAAATACTTGCTGAGATTTCTGGAGATTCGTAATTTTAGGAAGGTTGGCAACCGCTTTCCATGAAAGTGTTTCTCGCCAATCACTGCATAGAGCTACTTCAAGAGGAAAGAACACATAGAGATAGATCATGAAACTGCTTTATTTTGTCAAGTTTCAAGAAGCTAGCACAAACCTTGTTGGATTTACAGTTCCAAATACATCTATCAATATAGGAGAAAACAGAGTGAAACCTAAAAATTCAAACTGTTACTGGAAATGAACGCTTCACCATAGAAGAACGAAATTTGGGGAACCAAGTCAGCTTAGTGTACTGATCATTATCTGAATTTATCATCCAGTTTGGGTGAAAAAATATTTGCTGAGATTTCTGGAGATTCGTAATTTTTGGAAACTTGGGAACCCCTTTCCATGAAAGTGTTTCTCTCCAGTCACTGATTAGGGCTACATCAAGAGGAAACAAAACATAGAGATAGAACCGGAAACTACTTTATTGTGTCAAGTTTCAAGAAGCTAGCACAAACCGTGTTGGATTTAGAGTTCCAAATACATCTATCAATATAGGAGAAAACAGAGTGAAACCTAAAAATTCAAACTGTTAGTAGAAACGAACGCTTCAACATAGAAGAATGAAATTTGGGGAACTAAGTTGGCTTAGTGTACTGATCATTACCTGAAAGTATCATTCAGTTTGGGTGAAAAAATACTTGCTGAGATTTCTGGAGATTCGTAATTTTAGGAAGCTTGGCAACCCCTTTCAATGAAAGTGTTTCTCTCCAGTCACTGCATAGGCCTACTTCAAGAGGAAAGAACACATAGAGATAGAACGTGAAACTGCTTTATTTTGTCAAGTTTCAAGAAGCTAGCACAAACCGTGTTGGATTTAGTGTTCCAAATACATCTATCAATATAGGAGAAAACAGAGTGAAACCTAAAAATTCAAACTGTTACTGGAAATGAACGCTTCACCATAGAAGAACGAAATTTGGGGAACCGAGTCGGCTTAGTGTACTGATCATTACCTGAAAGTATCATCCAGTTTGGGTGAAAAAATATTTGCTGAGATTTCTGGAGATTCGTAATTTTTGGAAACTTGGGAACCCCTTTCCATGAAAGTGTTTCTCTCCAGTCACTGCTTAGGGCTACAACAAGAGGAAACAAAACATAGAGATAGAACCGGAAACTACTTTATTGTGTCAAGTTTCAAGAAGCTAGCACAAACCGTGTTGGATTTAGAGTTCCAAATACATCTATCAATATAGGAGAAAACAGAGTGAAACCTAAAAATTCAAACTGTTAGTAGAAACGATCGCTTCAACATAGAAGAATGAAATTTGGGGAACTAAGTTGGCTTAGTGTACTGATCATTACCTGAAAGTATCATTTAGTTTGGGTGAAAAAATACTTGCTGAGATTTCTGGAGATTCGTAATTTCAGGAAGCTTGGCAACCCCTTTCCATGAAAGTGTTTCTCGCCAGTCACTGCATAGGCCTACTTCAAGAGGAAAGAACACATAGAGATAGAACGTGAAACTGCTTTATTTTGTCAAGTTTCCAGAAGCTAGCACAAACCGTGTTGGATTTAGAGTTCCAAATACATCTATCAATATAGGAGAAAACAGAGTGAAACCTAAAAATTCAAACTGTTACTGGAAATGAACGCTTAACCATAGAAGAACGAAATTTGGGGAACCAAGTCGGCTTAGTGTACTGATCATTACCTGAAAGTGTCATCCAGTTTGGGTGAAAAAATATTTGCTGAGATTTCTGGAGATTCGTAATTTTTGGAAGCTTGGCAACCCCTTTCCATGAAAGTGTTTCTCGCCAGTCACTGCTTAGGGCTACATCAAGTGGAAATAAAACATAGAGATAGAACGTGAAACTGCTTTATTTGGTAAAGTTTCAAGAAGCTAGCACAAACCGTGTTGGATTTAGAGTTCCAAATACATCTATCAATATAGGAGAAAACAGAGTGAAACCTAAAAATTCAAACTGTTACTGGAAATGAACGCTTCACCATAGAAGAACGAAATTTGGGGAACCAAATCGGCTTAGTGTACTGATCATTACCTGAAAGTATCATCCAGTTTGGGTGAAAAAATATTTGCTGAGATTTCTGGAGATTCGTAATTTTTGGAAGCTTGGGAACCCCTTTCCATGAAAGTGTTTCTCGCCAGTCACTGCATAGGCCTACTTCAAGAGGAAAGAACACATAGAGATAGAATGTGAAACTGCTTTATTTTGTCAAGTTTCCAGGAGCTAGCACAAACCGTGTTGGATTTAGAGTTCCAAATACATCTATCAATATAGGAGAAAACAGAGTGAAACCTAAAAATTCAAACTGTTACTGGAAATGAACGCTTCACCATAGAAGAACGAAATTTGGGGAACCAAGTCGGCTTAGTGTACTGATCATTACCTGAAAGTATCATCCAGTTTGGGTGAAAAAATATTTGCTGAGATTTCTGGAGATTCGTAATTTTAGGAAGCTTGGGAACCCCTTTCCATGAAAGTGTTTCTTGCCAGTCACTGCTTAGGGCTACATCAAGAGGAAAAAAAACATAGAGATAGAACCGGAAACTACTTTATTGTGTCAAGTTTCAAGAAGCTAGCACAAACCTTGTTGGATTTACAGTTCCAAATACATCTATCAATATAGGAGAAAACAGAGTGAAACCTAAAAATTCAAACTGTTACTGGAAATGAACGCTTCACCATAGAAGAACGAAATTTGGGGAACCAAGTCGGCTTAGTGTACTGATCATTACCTGAAAGTATCATCCAGTTTGGGTGAAAAAATACCTGCTGAGATTTCTGGAGATTCGTAATTTTAGGAAGCTTGGGAACCCCTTTCAATGAAAGTGTTTCTCGCCAGTCACTGCATAGGCCTACTTCAAGAGGAAAGAAGACATAGAGATAGAACGTGAAACTGCTTTATTTTGTCAAGTTTCAAGAAGCTAGCACAAACCGTGTTGGATTTAGTGTTCCAAATACATCTATCAATATAGGAGAAAACAGAGTGAAACCTAAAAATTCAAACTGTTACTGGAAATGAACGCTTCACCATAGAAGAACGAAATTTGGGGAACCGAGTCGGCTTAGTGTACTGATCATTACCTGAAAGTATCATCCAGTTTGGGTGAAAAAATATTTGCTGAGATTTCTGGAGATTCGTAATTTTTGGAAACTTGGGAACCCCTTTCCATGAAAGTGTTTCTCTCCAGTCACTGCTTAGGGCTACAACAAGAGGAAACAAAACATAGAGATAGAACCGGAAACTACTTTATTGTGTCAAGTTTCAAGAATCTAGCACAAACCGTGTTGGATTTAGAGTTCCAAATACATCTATCAATATAGGAGAAAACAGAGTGAAACCTAAAAATTCAAACTGTTAGTAGAAACGACCGCTTCAACATAGAAGAATGAAATTTGGGGAACTAAGTTGGCTTAGTGTACTGATCATTACCTGAAAGTATCATTTAGTTTGGGTGAAAAAATACTTGCTGAGATTTCTGGAGATTCGTAATTTCAGGAAGCTTGACAACCCCTTTCCATGAAAGTGTTTCTCGCCAGTCACTGCATAGGCCTACTTCAAGAGGAAAGAACACATAGAGATAGAACGTGAAACTGCTTTATTTTGTCAAGTTTCCAGAAGCTAGCACAAACCGTGTTGGATTTAGAGTTCCAAATACATCTATCAATATAGGAGAAAACAGAGTGAAACCTAAAAATTCAAACTGTTACTGGAAATGAACGCTTCACCATAGAAGAACGAAATTTGGGGAACCAAGTCGGCTTAGTGTACTGATCATTACCTGAAAGTGTCATCCAGTTTGGGTGAAAAAATATTTGCTGAGATTTCTGGAGATTCGTAATTTTTGGAAGCTTGGCAACCCCTCTCCATGAAAGTGTTTCTCGCCAGTCACTGCTTAGGGCTACATCAAGAGGAAATAAAACATAGAGATAGAACGTGAAACTGCTTTATTTGGTAAAGTTTCAAGAAGCTAGCACAAACCGTGTTGGATTTAGAGTTCCAAATACATCTATCAATATAGGAGAAAACAGAGTGAAACCTAAAAATTCAAACTGTTACTGGAAATGAACGCTTCACCATAGAAGAACGAAATTTGGGGAACCAAGTCGGCTTAGTGTACTGATCATTACCTGAAAGTATCATCCAGTTTGGGTGAAAAAATACTTGCTGAGATTTCTGGAGATTCGTAATTTTTGGAAGCTTGGGAACCCCTTTCCATGAAAGTGTTTCTCGCCAGTCACTGCTTAGGGCTACATCAACAGGAAACAAAACATAGAGATAGAACCGGAAACTACTTTATTGTGTCAAGTTTCAAGAAGCTAGCACAAACCGTGTTGGATTTAGAGTTCCAAATACATCTCTCAATATAGGAGAAAACAGAGTGAAACCTAAAAATTCAAACTGTTAGTAGAAATGAACGCTTCAACATAGAAGAATGAAATTTGGGGAACTAACTTAGCTTAGTATACTGATCATTACCTGAAAGTATCATCCAGTTTGGGTGGAAAAATACTTGCTGAGATTTCTGGAGATTCGTAATTTTAGGAATGTTGGCAACCCCTTTCCATGAAAGTGTTTCTCGCCAGTCACTGCATAGGCCTACTTCAAGAGGAAAGAACACATAGAGATAGAACGTGAAACTGCTTTATTTTGTCAAGTTTCAAGAAGCTAGCACAAACCGTGTTGGATTTAGAGTTCCAAATACATCTATCAATATAGGAGAAAACAGAGTGAAACCTAAAAATTCAAACTGTTACTGGAAATGATCACTTCACCATAGAAGAACGAAATTTGGGGAACCAAGTCGGCTTAGTGTACTGATCATTACCTGAAAGTATCATCCAGTTTGGGTGAAAAAATATTTGCTGAGATTTCTGGAGATTCGTAATTTTAGGAAGCTTGGGAACCCCTTTCCATGAAAGTGTTTCTCGCCAGTCACTGCTTAGGGCTACATCAAGAGGAAACAAAACATAGAGATAGAACCGGAAACTACTTTATTGTGTCAAGTTTCAAGAAGCTAGCAAAAACCGTGTTGGATTTAGAGTTCCAAATACATCTATCAATATAGGAGAAAACAGAGTGAAACCTAAAAATTCAAACTGTTACTGGACATGAACGCTTCACCATAGAAGAACGAAATTTGGGGAACCAAGTCGGCTTAGTGTACTGATCATTACCTGAAAGTATCATCCAGTTTGGGTGAAAAAATACCTGTTGAGATTTCTGGAGATTCGTAATTTTAGGAAGCTTGGGAACCCCTTTCCATGAAAGTGTTTCTCGCCAGTCACTGCATAGGCCTACTTCAAGAGGAAAGAACACATAGAGATCGTACGTGAAACTGCTTTATTTTGTCAAGTTTCCAGAAGCTAGCACAAACCGTGTTGGATTTAGAGTTCCAAATACATCTATCAATATAGGAGAAAACAGAGTGAAACCTAAAAATTCAAACTGTTACTGGAAATGAACGCTTCACCATAGAAGAACGAAATTTGGGGAACCAAGTCGGCTTAGTGTACTGATCATTACCTGAAAGTGTCATCCAGTTTGGGTGAAAAAATATTTGCTGAGATTTCTGGAGATTCGTAATTTTTGGAAGCTTGGCAACCCCTCTCCATGAAAGTGTTTCTCGCCAGTCACTGCTTAGGGCTACATCAAGAGGAAATAAAACATAGAGATAGAACGTGAAACTGCTTTATTTGGTAAAGTTTCAAGAAGCTAGCACAAACCGTGTTGGATTTAGAGTTCCAAATACATCTATCAATATAGGAGAAAACAGAGTGAAACCTAAAAATTCAAACTGTTACTGGAAATGAACGCTTCACCATAGAAGAACGAAATTTGGGGAACCAAGTCGGCTTAGTGTACTGATCATTACCTGAAAGTATCATCCAGTTTGGGTGAAAAAATACTTGCTGAGATTTCTGGAGATTCGTAATTTTTGGAAGCTTGGGAACCCCTTTCCATGAAAGTGTTTCTCGCCAGTCACTGCTTAGGGCTACATCAACAGGAAACAAAACATAGAGATAGAACCGGAAACTACTTTATTGTGTCAAGTTTCAAGAAGCTAGCACAAACCGTGTTGGATTTAGAGTTCCAAATACATCTCTCAATATAGGAGAAAACAGAGTGAAACCTAAAAATTCAAACTGTTAGTAGAAATGAACGCTTCAACATAGAAGAATGAAATTTGGGGAACTAACTTAGCTTAGTATACTGATCATTACCTGAAAGTATCATCCAGTTTGGGTGGAAAAATACTTGCTGAGATTTCTGGAGATTCGTAATTTTAGGAATGTTGGCAACCCCTTTCCATGAAAGTGTTTCTCGCCAGTCACTGCATAGGCCTACTTCAAGAGGAAAGAACACATAGAGATAGAACGTGAAACTGCTTTATTTTGTCAAGTTTCAAGAAGCTAGCACAAACCGTGTTGGATTTAGAGTTCCAAATACATCTATCAATATAGGAGAAAACAGAGTGAAACCTAAAAATTCAAACTGTTACTGGAAATGATCACTTCACCATAGAAGAACGAAATTTGGGGAACCAAGTCGGCTTAGTGTACTGATCATTACCTGAAAGTATCATCCAGTTTGGGTGAAAAAATATTTGCTGAGATTTCTGGAGATTCGTAATTTTAGGAAGCTTGGGAACCCCTTTCCATGAAAGTGTTTCTCGCCAGTCACTGCTTAGGGCTACATCAAGAGGAAACAAAACATAGAGATAGAACCGGAAACTACTTTATTGTGTCAAGTTTCAAGAAGCTAGCAAAAACCGTGTTGGATTTAGAGTTCCAAATACATCTATCAATATAGGAGAAAACAGAGTGAAACCTAAAAATTCAAACTGTTACTGGACATGAACGCTTCACCATAGAAGAACGAAATTTGGGGAACCAAGTCGGCTTAGTGTACTGATCATTACCTGAAAGTATCATCCAGTTTGGGTGAAAAAATACCTGTTGAGATTTCTGGAGATTCGTAATTTTAGGAAGCTTGGGAACCCCTTTCCATGAAAGTGTTTCTCGCCAGTCACTGCATAGGCCTACTTCAAGAGGAAAGAACACATAGAGATAGAACATGAAACTGCTTTATTTTGTCAAGTTTCCAGAAGCTAGCACAAACCGTGTTGGATTTAGAGTTCCAAATACATCTATCAATATAGGAGAAAACAGAGTGAAACCTAAAAATTCAAACTGTTAGTAGAAACGAACGCTTCAAAATAGAAGAATGAAATTTGGGGAACTAAGTTGGCTTAGTATACTGATCATTACCTGAAAGTATCATCCAGTTTGTGTGGAAAAATACATGCTGAGACTTCTGGAGATTCGCAATTTTAGGAAGGTTGGCAACCCCTTTCCATGAAAGTGTTTCTCGCCAGTCACTGCATAGGGCTACTTCAAGAGGAAAGAACACATACAGATAGAACATGAAACTGCTTTATTTTGTCAAGTTTCCAGAAGCTAGCACAAACCGTGTTGGATTTAGAGTTCCAAATACATCTATCAATATAGGAGAAAACAGAGTGAAACCTAAAAATTCAAACTGTTAGTAGAAACGAACGCTTCAACATAGAAGAATGAAATTTGGGGAACTAATTTGGCTTAGTATACTGATCATTACCTGAAAGTATCATCCAGTTTGGGTGAAAAAATACTTGCTGAGATTTCTGGAGATTCGTAATTTTAGGAAGCTTGGCAACCCCTTTCCATGAAAGTGTTTCTCGCCAGTCACTGCATAGTCCTACTTCAAGAGGAAAGAACACATAGAGATATAACGTGAAACTGCTTTATTTTGTCAAGTTTCAAGAAGCTAGCACAAACCGTGTTGGATTTAGAGTTCCAAATACATCTATCAATATAGGAGAAAACAGAGTGAAACCTAAAAATTCAAACTGTTACTGGAAATGAACGCTTCACCATAGAAGAACGAAATTTGGGGAACCAAGTCGGCTTAGTGTACTGATCATTACCTGAAAGTATCATCCAATTTGGGTGAAAAAATATTTGCTGAGATTTCTGGAGATTCGTAATTTTTGGAAACTTGGGAACCCCTTTCCTTGAAAGTGTTTCTCGCCAGTCACTGCTTAGGGCTACATCAAGAGGAAACAAAACATAGAGATAGATCTGGAAACTACTTTATTGTGTCAAGTTTCAAGAAGCTAGCACAAACCGTGTTGGATTTAGAGTTCCAAATACATCTATCAATATAGGAGAAAACAGAGTGAAACCTAAAAATTCAAACTGTTAGTAGAAACGAACGCTTCAACATAGAAGAATGAAATTTGGGGAACTAAGTTGGCTTAGTGTACTGATCATTACCTGAAAGTATCATCCAGTTTGGGTGCAAAAATACTTGCGGAGATTTCTGGAGATTTGTAATTTTAGGAAGCTTGGCAACCTCTTTCCCTGAAAGTGTTTCTCGCCAGACACTGCATAGGCCTACTTCAAGAGGAAAGAACACATAGATATAGAACGTGAAACTGCTTTATTTTTTCAAGTTTCAAGAAGCTAGCACAACCGTGTTGGATTTAGAGTTCCAAATACATCTATCAATATAGGAGAAAACAGAGTGAAACCTAAAAATTCAAACTGTTACTGAAAATGAATGCTTCACCATAGAAGAACGAAATTTGGGGAACCAAGTCGGCTTAGTGTACTGATCATTACCTGAAAGTATCATCCAGTTTGGGTGAAAAAATATTTGCTGAGATTTCTGGAGATTCGTAATTTTTGGAAGCTTGGGAACCCCTTTCCATGAAAGTGTTTCTCGCCAGTCACTGCTTAGGGCTACATCAAGAGGAAACAAAACATAGAGATAGAACCAGAAACTACTTTATTGTGTCAAGTTTCAAGAAGCTAGCACAAACCGTGTTGGATTTAGAGTTCCAAATACATCTATCAATATAGGAGAAAACAGAGTGAAACCTAAAAATTGAAACTGTTAGTAGAAACGAACGCTTCAACATAGAAGAATGAAATTTGGGGAACTAAGTTGGCTTAGTATACTGATCATTACCTGAAAGTATCATCCAGTTTGGGTGAAAAAATACTTGCTGAGATTTCTGGAGATTCATAATTTTTGGAAGCTTGGCAACCCCTTTCCATGAAAGTGTTTCTCGACAGTCACTGCTTAGGGCTACATCAAGAGGAAATAAAACATAGAGATAGAACGAGAAACTGCTTTATTTGGTAAAGTTTCAAGAAGCTAGCACAAACCATGTTGGATTTAGAGTTCCAAATACATCTATCAATATAGGAGAAAACAGAGTGAAACCTAAAAATTCAAACTGTTACTGGAAATGCACGCTTCACCATAGAAGAACGAAATTTGGGGAACCAAGTCGGCTTAGTGTACTGATCATTACCTGAAAGTATCATCCAGTTTGGGTGAAAAAAATATTTGCTGAGATTTCTGGAGATTCGTAATTTTTGGAAGCTTGGCAACCCCTTTCCATGAAAGTGTTTCTCTCCAGTCACTGTTTAGGGCTACATCAAGAGGAAACAAAACATAGAGATAGAACCGGAAACTACTTTATTGTGTCAAGTTTCAAGAAGCTAGCACAAACCGTGTTGGATTTAGAGTTCCAAATACATCTATCAATATAGGAGAAAACAGAGTGAAACCTAAAAATTCAAACTGTTAGTAGAAATGAACGCTTCAACATAGAAGAATGAAATTTGGGGAACTAAGTTGGCTTAGTATACTGATCATTACCTGAAAGTATCATCCAGTTTGGGTGGAAAAATACTTGCTGAGATTTCTGGAGATTCGTAATTTTAGGAAGGTTGGCAACCGCTTTCCATGAAAGTGTTTCTCGCCAATCACTGCATAGGGCTACTTCAAGAGGAAAGAACACATAGAGATAGATCATGAAACTGCTTTATTTTGTCAAGTTTCAAGAAGCTAGCACAAACCTTGTTGGATTTACAGTTCCAAATACATCTATCAATATAGGAGAAAACAGAGTGAAACCTAAAAATTCAAACTGTTACTGGAAATGAACGCTTCACCATAGAAGAACGAAATTTGGGGAACCAAGTCAGCTTAGTGTACTGATCATTATCTGAATTTATCATCCAGTTTGTGTGAAAAAATATTTGCTGAGATTTCTGGAGATTCGTAATTTTTGGAAACTTGGGAACCCCTTTCCATGAAAGTGTTTCTCTCCAGTCACTGATTAGGGCTACATCAAGAGGAAACAAAACATAGAGATAGAACCGGAAACTACTTTATTGTGTCAAGTTTCAAGAAGCTAGCACAAACCGTGTTGGATTTAGAGTTCCAAATACATCTATCAATATAGGAGAAAACAGAGTGAAACCTAAAAATTCAAACTGTTAGTAGAAACGAACGCTTCAACATAGAAGAATGAAATTTGGGGAACTAAGTTGGCTTAGTGTACTGATCATTACCTGAAAGTATCATTCAGTTTGGGTGAAAAAATACTTGCTGAGATTTCTGGAGATTCGTAATTTTAGGAAGCTTGGCAACCCCTTTCCATTAAAGTGTTTCTCGCCAGTCACTGCATAGGCCTACTTCAAGAGGAAAGAACACATAGAGATTGAACGTGAAACTGCTTTTTTTTGTCAAGTTTCCAGAAGCTAGCACACACCGTGTTGGATTTAGAGTTCCAAATACATCTATCTATATAGGAGAAAACAGAGTGAAACCTAAAAATTCAAACTGTTACTGGAAATGAACGCTTCACCATAGAAGAACGAAATTTGGGGAACCAAGATGGCTTAGTGTACTGATCATTACCTGAAAGTATCATCCAGTTTGGGTGAAAAAATATTTGCTGAGATTTCTGGAGATTCGTAATTTTTGGAAGCTTGGGAACCCCTTTCCATGAAAGTGTTTCTCGCCAGTCACTGCTTAGGGCTACATCAAGAGGAAACAAAACATAGAGATACAATGTGAAACTGCTTTATTTTGTCAAGTTTCAAGAAGCTAGCACAAACCCTGTTGGATTTAGAGTTCCAAATACATCTATCAATATAGGAGAAAACAGAGTGAAACCTAAAAATTCAAACTGTTACTGGAAATGAACGCTTCTCCATAGAAGAACGAAATTTGGGGAACCAAGTCGGCTTAGTGTACTGATCATTACCTGAAAGTGTCATCCAGTTTGGGTGAAAAAATATTTGCTGAGATTTCTGGAGATTCGTAATTTTTGGAAGCTTGGCAACCCCTTTCCATGAAAGTGTTTCTCGCCAGTCACTGCTTAGGGCTACATCAAGAGGAAATAAAACATAGAGATAGAACGTGAAACTGCTTTATTTGGTAAAGTTTCAAGAAGCTAGCACAAACCGTGTTGGTTTTAGAGTTCCAAATACATCTATCAATATAGGAGAAAACAGAGTGAAACCTAAAAATTCAAACTGTTACTGGAAATGAACGCTTCACCATAGAAGAACGAAATTTGGGGAACCAAGTCGGCTTAGTGTACTGATAATTACCTGAAAGTATCATTCAGTTTGGGTGAAAAAATATTTGCTGAGATTTCTGGAGATTCGTAATTTTTGGAAGCTTGGCAACCCCTTTCCATGAAAGTGTTTCTCGCCAGTCACTGCTTAGGGCTACATCAAGAGGAAACAAAACATAGAGATAGAACCTGAAACTTCTTTATTGTCTCAAGTTTCAAGAAGCTAGCACAAACCGTGTTGGATTTAGAGTTCCAAATACATCTATCAATATAGGAGAAAACAGAGTGAAACCTAAAAATTCAAACTGTTAGTAGAAATGAATGCTTCAACATAAAAGAATGAAATTTGGGGAACTAAGTTGGCTTAGTATACTGATCATTACCTGAAAGTATCATCCAGTTTGGGTGAAAAAATACTTGCTGAGATTTCTGGAGATTCGTAATTTTAGGAAGCTTGGCAACCCCTTTCCATGAAAGTGTTTCTCGCCAGTCACTGCATAGGCCTACTTCAAGAGGAAAGAACACATAGAGATAGAACATGAAACTGCTTTATTTTGTCAAGTTTCCAGAAGCTAGCACAAACCGTGTTGGATTTAGAGTTCCAAATACATCTATCAATATAGGAGAAAACAGAGTGAAACCTAAAAATTCAAACTGTTAGTAGAAACGAACGCTTCAAAATAGAAGAATGAAATTTGGGGAACTAAGTTGGCTTAGTATACTGATCATTACCTGAAAGTATCATCCAGTTTGTGTGGAAAAATACATGCTGAGACTTCTGGAGATTCGCAATTTTAGGAAGGTTGGCAACCCCTTTCCATGAAAGTGTTTCTCGCCAGTCACTGCATAGGGCTACTTCAAGAGGAAAGAACACATACAGATAGAACATGAAACTGCTTTATTTTGTCAAGTTTCCAGAAGCTAGCACAAACCGTGTTGGATTTAGAGTTCCAAATACATCTATCAATATAGGAGAAAACAGAGTGAAACCTAAAAATTCAAACTGTTAGTAGAAACGAACGCTTCAACATAGAAGAATGAAATTTGGGGAACTAATTTGGCTTAGTATACTGATCATTACCTGAAAGTATCATCCAGTTTGGGTGAAAAAATACTTGCTGAGATTTCTGGAGATTCGTAATTTTAGGAAGCTTGGCAACCCCTTTCCATGAAAGTGTTTCTCGCCAGTCACTGCATAGGCCTACTTCAAGAGGAAAGAACACATAGAGATATAACGTGAAACTGCTTTATTTTGTCAAGTTTCAAGAAGCTAGCACAAACCGTGTTGGATTTAGAGTTCCAAATACATCTATCAATATAGGAGAAAACAGAGTGAAACCTAAAAATTCAAACTGTTACTGGAAATGAACGCTTCACCATAGAAGAACGAAATTTGGGGAACCAAGTCGGCTTAGTGTACTGATCATTACCTGAAAGTATCATCCAATTTGGGTGAAAAAATATTTGCTGAGATTTCTGGAGATTCGTAATTTTTGGAAACTTGGGAACCCCTTTCCTTGAAAGTGTTTCTCGCCAGTCACTGCTTAGGGCTACATCAAGAGGAAACAAAACATAGAGATAGATCTGGAAACTACTTTATTGTGTCAAGTTTCAAGAAGCTAGCACAAACCGTGTTGGATTTAGAGTTCCAAATACATCTATCAATATAGGAGAAAACAGAGTGAAACCTAAAAATTCAAACTGTTACTGGAAATGAACGCTTCACCATAGAAGAACGAAATTTGGGGAACCAAGTCGGCTTAGTGTACTGATAATTACCTGAAAGTATCATTCAGTTTGGGTGAAAAAATATTTGCTGAGATTTCTGGAGATTCGTAATTTTTGGAAGCTTGGCAACCCCTTTCCATGAAAGTGTTTCTCGCCAGTCACTGCTTAGGGCTACATCAAGAGGAAACAAAACATAGAGATAGAACCTGAAACTTCTTTATTGTCTCAAGTTTCAAGAAGCTAGCACAAACCGTGTTGGATTTAGAGTTCCAAATACATCTATCAATATAGGAGAAAACAGAGTGAAACCTAAAAATTCAAACTGTTAGTAGAAATGAATGCTTCAACATAAAAGAATGAAATTTGGGGAACTAAGTTGGCTTAGTATACTGATCATTACCTGAAAGTATCATCCAGTTTGGGTGAAAAAATACTTGCTGAGATTTCTGGAGATTCGTAATTTTAGGAAGCTTGGCAACCCCTTTCCATGAAAGTGTTTCTCGCCAGTCACTGCATAGGCCTACTTCAAGAGGAAAGAACACATAGAGATAGAACATGAAACTGCTTTATTTTGTCAAGTTTCCAGAAGCTAGCACAAACCGTGTTGGATTTAGAGTTCCAAATACATCTATCAATATAGGAGAAAACAGAGTGAAACCTAAAAATTCAAACTGTTAGTAGAAACGAACGCTTCAAAATAGAAGAATGAAATTTGGGGAACTAAGTTGGCTTAGTATACTGATCATTACCTGAAAGTATCATCCAGTTTGTGTGGAAAAATACATGCTGAGACTTCTGGAGATTCGCAATTTTAGGAAGGTTGGCAACCCCTTTCCATGAAAGTGTTTCTCGCCAGTCACTGCATAGGGCTACTTCAAGAGGAAAGAACACATACAGATAGAACATGAAACTGCTTTATTTTGTCAAGTTTCCAGAAGCTAGCACAAACCGTGTTGGATTTAGAGTTCCAAATACATCTATCAATATAGGAGAAAACAGAGTGAAACCTAAAAATTCAAACTGTTAGTAGAAACGAACGCTTCAACATAGAAGAATGAAATTTGGGGAACTAATTTGGCTTAGTATACTGATCATTACCTGAAAGTATCATCCAGTTTGGGTGAAAAAATACTTGCTGAGATTTCTGGAGATTCGTAATTTTAGGAAGCTTGGCAACCCCTTTCCATGAAAGTGTTTCTCGCCAGTCACTGCATAGGCCTACTTCAAGAGGAAAGAACACATAGAGATATAACGTGAAACTGCTTTATTTTGTCAAGTTTCAAGAAGCTAGCACAAACCGTGTTGGATTTAGAGTTCCAAATACATCTATCAATATAGGAGAAAACAGAGTGAAACCTAAAAATTCAAACTGTTACTGGAAATGAACGCTTCACCATAGAAGAACGAAATTTGGGGAACCAAGTCGGCTTAGTGTACTGATCATTACCTGAAAGTATCATCCAATTTGGGTGAAAAAATATTTGCTGAGATTTCTGGAGATTCGTAATTTTTGGAAACTTGGGAACCCCTTTCCTTGAAAGTGTTTCTCGCCAGTCACTGCTTAGGGCTACATCAAGAGGAAACAAAACATAGAGATAGATCTGGAAACTACTTTATTGTGTCAAGTTTCAAGAAGCTAGCACAAACCGTGTTGGATTTAGAGTTCCAAATACATCTATCAATATAGGAGAAAACAGAGTGAAACCTAAAAATTCAAACTGTTAGTAGAAACGAACGCTTCAACATAGAAGAATGAAATTTGGGGAACTAAGTTGGCTTAGTGTACTGATCATTACCTGAAAGTATCATCCAGTTTGGGTGCAAAAATACTTGCGGAGATTTCTGGAGATTTGTAATTTTAGGAAGCTTGGCAACCTCTTTCCCTGAAAGTGTTTCTCGCCAGACACTGCATAGGCCTACTTCAAGAGGAAAGAACACATAGATATAGAACGTGAAACTGCTTTATTTTTTCAAGTTTCAAGAAGCTAGCACAACCGTGTTGGATTTAGAGTTCCAAATACATCTATCAATATAGGAGAAAACAGAGTGAAACCTAAAAATTCAAACTGTTACTGAAAATGAATGCTTCACCATAGAAGAACGAAATTTGGGGAACCAAGTCGGCTTAGTGTACTGATCATTACCTGAAAGTATCATCCAGTTTGGGTGAAAAAATATTTGCTGAGATTTCTGGAGATTCGTAATTTTTGGAAGCTTGGGAACCCCTTTCCATGAAAGTGTTTCTCGCCAGTCACTGCTTAGGGCTACATCAAGAGGAAACAAAACATAGAGATAGAACCAGAAACTACTTTATTGTGTCAAGTTTCAAGAAGCTAGCACAAACCGTGTTGGATTTAGAGTTCCAAATACATCTATCAATATAGGAGAAAACAGAGTGAAACCTAAAAATTCAAACTGTTACTGGAAATGAACGCTTCACCATAGAAGAACGAAATTTGGGGAACCAAGTCGGCTTAGTGTACTGATCATTACCTGAAAGTATCATCCAGTTTGGGTGAAAAAATACCTGCTGAGATTTCTGGAGATTCGTAATTTTAGGAAGCTTGGGAACCCCTTTCCATGAAAGTGTTTCTCGCCAGTCACTGCATAGGCCTACTTCAAGAGGAAAGAACACATAGAGATCGAACGTGAAACTGCTTTATTTTGTCAAGTTTCAAGAAGCTAGCACAAACCGTGTTGGATTTAGAGTTCCAAATACATCTATCAATATAGGAGAAAACAGAGTGAAACCTAAAAATTCAAACTGTTACTGGAAATGAACGCTTCACCATAGAAGAACGAAATTTGGGGAACCAAGTCGGCTTAGTGTACTGATCATTACCTGAAAGTGTCATGCAGTTTGGGTGAAAAAATATTTGCTGAGATTTCTGGAGATTCGTAATTTTTGGAAGCTTGGCAACCCCTTTCCATGAAAGTGTTTCTCGCCAGTCACTGCTTAGGGCTACATCAAGAGGAAACAAAACATAGAGATAGAACGTGAAACTGCTTTATTTGGTAAAGTTTCAAGAAGCTAGCACAAACCGTGTTGGTTTTAGAGTTCCAAATACATCTATCAATATAGGAGAAAACAGAGTGAAACCTAAAAATTCAAACTGTTAGTAGAAATGAACGCTTCAACATAGAAGAATGAAATTTGGGGAACTAAGTTGGCTTAGTATACTGATCATTACCTGAAAGTATCATCCAGTTTGTGTGGAAAAATACTTGCTGAGATTTCTGGAGATTCGTAATTTTAGGAAGGTTGGCAACCCCTTTCCATGAAAGTGTTTCTCGCCAGTCACTGCATAGGGCTACTTCAAGAGGAAAGAACACATACAGATAGAACATGAAACTGCTTTATTTTGTCAAGTTTCCAGAAGCTAGCACAAACCGTGTTGGATTTAGAGTTCCAAATACATCTTTCAATATGGGAGAAAACAGAGTGAAACCTAAAAATTCAAACTGTTACTGGAAATGAACGCTTCACCATAGAAGAACGAAATTTGGGGAACCAAGTCGGCTTAGTGTACTGATCATTACCTGAAAGTATCATCCAGTTTGGGTGAAAAAATATTTGCTGAGATTTCTGGAGATTCGTAATTTTTGGAAGCTTGGGAACCCCTTTCCATGAAAGTGTTTCTCGCCAGTCACTGCTTAGGGCTACATCAAGAGGAAACAAAACATAGAGATAGAACCGGAAACTCCTTTATTGTGTCAAGTTTCAAGAAGCTAGCACAAACCGTGTTGGATTTAGAGTTCCAAATACATCTATCAATATAGGAGAAAACAGAGTGAAACCTAAAAATTCAAACTGTTAGTAGAAACGAACGCTTCAACATAGAAGAATGAAATTTGGGGAACTAAGTTGGCTAAGTGTACTGATCATTACCTGAAAGTATCATCCAGTTTGGGTGAAAAAATACTTGCTGAGATTTCTGGAGATTCGTAATTTTAGGAAGCTTGGCAACCCCTTTCCATGAAAGTGTTTCTCGCCAGTCACTGCATAGGCCTACTTCAAGAGGAAAAAAAACATAGAGATAGAACGTGAAACTACTTTATTTTGTCAAGTTTCAAGAAGCTAGCACAAACCCTGTTGGATTTAGAGTTCCAAATACATCTATCAATATAGGAGAAAACAGAGTGAAACCTAAAAATTCAAACTGTTAGTAGAAACGAACGCTTCAACATAGAAGAATGAAATTTGGGGAACTAAGTTGGCTTAGTATACTGATCATTACCTGAAAGTATCATCCAGTTTGGGTGAAAAAATACTTGCTGAGATTTCTGGAGATTCGTAATTTTAGGAAGCTTGGCAACCCCTTTCCATGAAAGTGTTTCTCGCCAGTCACTGCATAGGCCTACTTCAAGAGGAAAGAACACATAGAGATCGAACGTGAAACTACTTTGTTTTGTCAAGTTTCAAGAAGCTAGCACAAACCGTGTTGGATTTAGAGTTCCAAATACATCTATCAATATAGGAGAAAACAGAGTGAAACCTAAAAATTCAAACTGTTACTGGAAATGAACGCTTCACCATAGAAGAACGAAATTTGGGGAACCAAGTCAGCTTAGTGTACTGATCATTACCTGAATTTATCATCCAGTTTGGGTGAAAAAATATTTGCTGAGATTTCTGGAGATTCGTAATTTTTGGAAACTTGGGAACCCCTTTCCATGAAAGTGTTTCTCTCCAGTCACTGCTTAGGGCTACATCAAGAGGAAACAAAACATAGAGAGAAAACGGAAACTACTTTATTGTGTCAAATTTCAAGAAGCTAGCACAAACCGTGTTGGATTTAGAGTTCCAAATACATCTATCAATATAGGAGAAAACAGAGTGAAACCTAAAAATTCAAACTGTTACTGGAAATAAACGCTTCACAACAGAAGAACGAAATTTGGAAAACCAAGTCGGCTTAGTGTACTGATCATTACCTGAAAGTATCATCCAGTTTGGGTGAAAAAATATTTGCTGAGATTTCTGGAGATTCGTAATTTTTGGAAGCTTGGCAACCCCTTTCCATGAAAGTGTTTCTCGCCAGTCACTGCTTAGGGCTACATCAAGAGGAAACAAAACATAGAGATAGAACCTGAAACTACTTTATTGTCTCAAGTTTCAAGAAGCTAGCACAAACCGTGTTGGATTTAGAGTTCCAAATACATCTATCAATATAGGAGAAAACAGAGTGAAACCTAAAAATTCAAACTGTTAGTAGAAACGAAGGCTTCAACATAAAAGAATGAAATTTGGGGAACTAAGTTGGCTTAGTATACTGATCATTACCTGAAAGTATCATCCAGTTTGGGTGAAAAAATATTTGCTGAGATTTCTGGAGATTCGTAATTTTTGGAAGCTTGGGAACCCCTTTCCATGAAAGTGTTTCTCGCCAGTCACTGCTTAGGGCTACATCAAGAGGAAACAAAACATAGAGATAGAATGTGAAACTGCTTTATTTTGTCAAGTTTCAAGAAGCTAGCACAAACCCTGTTGGATTTAGAGTTCCAAATACATCTATCAATATAGGAGAAAACAGAGTGAAACCTAAAAATTCAAACTGTTACTGGAAATTAACGCTTCACCATAGAAGAACGAAATTTGGGGAACCAAGTCGGCTTAGTGTACTGATCATTACCTGAAAGAGTCATCCAGTTTGGGTGAAAAAATATTTGCTGAGATTTCTGGAGATTCGTAATTTTTGGAAGCTTGGCAACCCCTTTCCATGAAAGTGTTTCTCGCCAGTCACTGCTTAGGGCTACATCAAGAGGAAACAAAACATAGAGATAGAACGTGAAACTGCTTTATTTGGTAAAGTTTCAAGAAGCTAGCACAAACCGTGTTGGTTTTAGAGTTCCAAGTACATCTATCAATATAGGAGAAAACAGAGTGAAACCTAAAAATTCAAACTGTTACTGGAAATGAACGCTTCACCATAGAAGAACGAAATTTGGGGAACCAAGTCGCCTTAGTGTACTGACCATTACCTGAAAGTATCATTCAGTTTGGGTGAAAAAATATTTGCTGAGATTTCTGGAGATTCGTAATTTTTGGAAGCTTGGCAACCCCTTTCCATGAAAGTGTTTCTCGCCAGTCACTGCTTAGGGCTACATCAAGAGGAAACAAAACATAGAGATAGAACCTGAAACTACTTTATTGTCTCAAGTTTCAAGAAGCTAGCACAAACCGTGTTGGATTTAGAGTTCCAAATACATCTATCAATATAGGAGAAAACAGAGTGAAACCTAAAAATTCAAACTGTTAGTAGAAATGAATGCTTCAACATAAAAGAATGAAATTTGGGGAACTAAGTTGGCTTAGTATACTGATCATTACCTGAAAGTATCATCCAGTTTGGGTGAAAAAATACTTGCTGAGATTTCTGGAGATTCGTAATTTTAGGAAGCTTGGCAACCCCTTTCCATGAAAGTGTTTCTCGCCAGTCACTGCATAGGCCTACTTCAAGAGGAAAGAAAACATAGAGATAGAACGTGAAACTGCTTTATTTAGTCAAGTTTCAAGAAGCTAGCACAAACCGTGTTGGATTTAGAGTTCCAAATACATCTTTCAATATAGGAGAAAACAGAGTGAAACCTAAAAATTCAAACTGTTACTGGAAATGAACGCTTCACCATAGAAGAACGAAATTTGGGAACCAAGTCGGCTTAGTGTACTGATCATTACCTGAAAGTATCATCCAGATTGGGTGAAAAAATATTTGCTGAGACTTCTGGAGATTCGTAATTTTTGGAAGCTTGGGAACCCCTTTCCATGAAAGTGTTTCTCGCCAGTCACTGCTTAGGGCTACATCAAGAGGAAACAAAACATAGAGATAGAACCGGAAACTACTTTATTGTGTCAAGTTTCAAGAAGCTAGCACAAACCGTGTTGGATTTAGAGTTCCAAATATATCTATCAATATAGGAGAAAACAGAGTGAAACCTAAAAATTCAAACTGTTATTAGAAATGAACGCTTCAACATAGAAGAATGAAATTTGGGGAACTAAGTTGGCTTAGTATACTGATCATTACCTGAAAGTATCATCCAGTTTGTGTGGAAAAATACTTGCTGAGATTTCTGGAGATTCGTAATTTTAGGAAGGTTGGCAACCCCTTTCCATGAAAGTGTTTCTCGCCAGTCACTGCATAGGGCTACTTCAAAAGGAAAGAACACATACAGATAGAACATGAAACTGCTTTATTTTGTCAAGTTTCCAGAAGCTAGCACAAACCGTGTTGGATTTAGAGTTTCAAATACATCTATCAATATAGGAGAAAAAAGAGTGAAACCTAAAAATTCAAACTGTTAGTAGAAACGAACGCTTCAACTTAGAAGAATGAAATTTGGGGAACTAAGTTGGCTTAGTATACTGATCATTACCTGAAAGTATCATCCAGTTTGGGTGAAAAAATACTTGCTGAGATTTCTGGAGATTCGTAATTTTAGGAAGCTTGGCAACCCCTTTCCATGAAAGTGTTTCTCGCCAGTCACTGCATAGGCCTACTTCAAGAGGAAAGAACACATAGAGATATAACGTGAAACTGCTTTATTTTTTCAAGTTTCAAGAAGCTAGCACAAACCATGTTGGATTTAGAGTTCCAAATACATCTATCAATATAGGAGAAAACAGAGTGAAACCTAAAAATTCAAACTGTTACTGGAAATGAACGCTTCACCATAGAAGAACGAAATTTGGGGAACCAAGTCGGCTTAGTGTACTGATCATTACCTGAAAGTATCATCCAATTTGGGTTAAAAAATATTTGCTGAGATTTCTGGAGATTCGTAATTTTGGGAAGCTTGGGAACCCCTTTCCATGAAAGTGTTTCTCGCCAGTCACTGCTTAGGGCTACATCAAGAGGAAACAAAACATAGAGCTAGAACGTGAAACTGCCTTATTTTGTCACGTTTCAAGAAGCTAGCACAAACCGTGTTGGATTTAGAGTTCCAAATACATCTATCAATATTGGAGAAAACAGAGTGAAACCTAAAAATTCAAACTGTTACTGGAAATGAACGCTTCACCATAGAAGAACGAAATTTGGGGAACCAAGTTGGCTTAGTGTACTGATCATTACCTGAAAGTATCATCCAGTTTGGGTGAAAAAATACTTGCTGAGATTTCTGGAGATTCGTAATTTTAGGAAGCTTGGCAACCCCTTTCCATGAAAGTGTTTCTCGCCAGTCACTGCATAGGCCTACTTCAAGAGGAAAGAACACATAGAGATAGAACGTGAAACTACTTTATTTTGTCAAGTTACAAGAAGCTAGCACAAACCGTGTTGGATTTAGAGTTCCAAATACATCTATCAATATAGGAGAAAACAGAGTGAAACCTAAAAATTCAAACTGTTATTGGAAATGAACGCTTCACCATAGAAGAACGAAATTTGGGGAACCAAGTCGGCTTAGTGTACTGATCATTACCTGAAAGTATCATCCAGTTTGGGTGAAAAAATATTTGCTGAGATTTCTGGAGATTCGTAATTTTTGGAAACTCTGGAACCCCTTTCCATGAAAGTGTTTCTCGCCAGTCACTGCTTAGGGCTACATCAAGAGGAAACAAAACATAGAGATAGAACCGGAAACTACTTTATTGTGTCAAGTTTCCAGAATCTAGCTCAAACCGTGTTGGATTTAGAGTTCCAAATACATCTATCAATATAGGAGAAAACAGAGTGAAACCTAAAAATTCAAACTGTTAGTAGAAACGAACGCTTCAACATAGAAGAATGAAATTTGGGGAACTAAGTTGGCTTAGTGTACTGATCATTACCTGAAAGTATCATCCAGTTTGGGTGCAAAAATACTGGCTGAGATTTCTGGAGATTCGTAATTTTAGGAAGCTTGGCAACCCCTTTCCATGAAAGTGTTTCTCGCCAGTCACTGCATAGGCCTACTTCAAGAGGAAAGAACACATAGAGATCGAACGTGAAACTGCTTTATTTTGTCAAGTTTCAAGAAGCTAGCACAAACCGTGTTGGATTTAGAGTTCCAAATACATCTATCAATATAGGAGAAAACAGAGTGAAACCTAAAAATTCAAACTGTTACTGGAAATGAACGCTTCACCATAGAAGAACGAAATTTGGGGAACCAAGTCGGCTTAGTGTACTGATCATTACCTGAAAGTATCATCCAGTTTGGGTGAAAAAATATTTGCTGAGACTTCTGGAGATTCGTAATTTTTGGAAGCTTGGGAACCCCTTTCCATGAAAGTGTTTCTCGCCAGTCACTGCTTAGGGCTACATCAAGAGGAAACAAAACATAGAGATAGAACCGGAAACTACTTTATTGTGTCAAGTTTCAAGAAGCTAGCACAAACCGTGTTGGATTTAGAGTTCCAAATACATCTATCAATATAGGAGAAAACAGAGTGAAACCTAAAAATTCAAACTGTTAGTAGAAATGAACGCTTCAACATAGAAGAATGAAATTTGGGGAACTAAGTTGGCTTAGTGTACTGATCATTACCTGAAAGTATCATCCAGTTTGGGTGAAAAAATACTTGCTGAGATTTCTGGAGATTCGTAATTTTAGGAAGCTTGGCAACCCCTTTCCATGAAAGTGTTTCTCGCCAGTCACTGCATAGGGCTACTTAAAGAGGAAAGAACACATAGAGATAGAACATGAAACTGCTTTATTTTGTCAAGTTTCAAGAAGCTAGCACAAACCGTGTTGGATTTAGAGTTCCAAATACATCTATCAATATAGGAGAAAACAGAGTGAAACCTAAAAATTCAAACTGTTACTGGAAATAAACGCTTCACCATAGAAGAACGAAATTTGGGGAACCAAGTTGGCTTAGTGTACTGATCATTACCTGAAAGTATCATCCAGTTTGGGTGAAAAAATATTTGCTGAGATTTCTGGAGATTCGTAATTTTTGGAAGCTTGGGAACCCCTTTCCATGAAAGTGTTTCTCGCCAGTCACTGCTTAGGGCTACATCAAGAGGAAACAAAACATAGAGCTAGAACGTGAAACTGCCTTATTTTGTCAAGTTTCAAGAAGCTAGCACAAACCGTGTTGGATTTAGAGTTCCAAATACATCTATCAATATTGGAGAAAACAGAGTGAAACCTAAAAATTCAAACTGTTACTGGAAATGAACGCTTCACCATAGAAGAACGAAATTTGGGGAACCAAGTTGGCTTAGTGTACTGATCATTACCTGAAAGTATCATCCAGTTTGGGTGAAAAAATATTTGCTGAGATTTCTGGAGATTCGTAATTTTTGGAAGCTTGGGAACCCCTTTCCATGAAAGTGTTTCTCGCCAGTCACTGCTTAGGGCTACATCAAGAGGAAACAAAACATAGAGATAGAACGTGAAACTGCCTTATTTTGTCACGTTTCAAGAAGCTAGCACAAACCGTGTTGGATTTAGAGTTCCAAATACATCTCTCAATATAGGAGAAAACAGAGTGAAACCTAAAAATTCAAACTGTTAGTAGAAACGAACGCTTCAACATAAAAGAATGAAATTTGGGGAACTAAGTTGTCTTAGTGTACTGATCATTACCTGAAAGTATCATCCAGTTTGGGTGAAAAAATACTTGCTGAGATTTCTGGAGATTCGTAATTTTAGGAAGCTTGGCAACCCCTTTCCATGAAAGTGTTTCTCGCCAGTCACTGCATAGGCCTACTTCAAGAGGAAAGAACACATAGAGATAGAACGTGAAACTACTTTATTTTGTCAAGTTACAAGAAGCTAGCACAAACCGTGTTGGATTTAGAGTTCCAAATACATCTATCAATATAGGAGAAAACAGAGTGAAACCTAAAAATTCAAACTGTTATTGGAAATGAACGCTTCACCATAGAAGAACGAAATTTGGGGAACCAAGTCGGCTTAGTGTACTGATCATTACCTGAAAGTATCATCCAGTTTGGGTGAAAAAATATTTGCTGAGATTTCTGGAGATTCGTAATTTTTGGAAACTCTGGAACCCCTTTCCATGAAAGTGTTTCTCGCCAGTCACTGCTTAGGGCTACATCAAGAGGAAAGAAAACATAGAGATAGAACCGGAAACTACTTTATTGTGTCAAGTTTCGAGAAGCTAGCACAAACCGTGTTGGATTTAGAGTTCCAAATACATCTATCAATATAGGAGAAAACAGAGTGAAACCTAAAAATTCAAACTGTTAGTAGAAACGAACGCTTCAACATAGAAGAATGAAATTTGGGGAACTAAGTTGGCTTAGTGTACTGATCATTACCTGAAAGTATCATCCAGTTTGGGTGCAAAAATACTGGCTGAGATTTCTGGAGATTCGTAATTTTAGGAAGCTTGGCAACCCCTTTCCATGAAAGTGTTTCTCGCCAGTCACTGCATAGGCCTACTTCAAGAGGAAAGAACACATAGAGATCGAACGTGAAACTGCTTTATTTTGTCAAGTTTCAAGAAGCTAGCACAAACCGTGTTGGATTTAGAGTTCCAAATACATCTATCAATATAGGAGAAAACAGAGTGAAACCTAAAAATTCAAACTGTTACTGGAAATGAACGCTTCACCATAGAAGAACGAAATTTGGGGAACCAAGTCGGCTTAGTGTACTGATCATTACCTGAAAGTATCATCCAGTTTGGGTGAAAAAATATTTGCTGAGATTTCTGGAGATTCGTAATTTTTGGAAGCTTGGGAACCCCTTTCCATGAAAGTGTTTCTCGCCAGTCACTGCTTAGGGCTACATCAAGAGGAAACAAAACATAGAGATAGAACCGGAAACTACTTTATTGTGTCAAGTTTCAAGAAGCTAGCACAAACCGTGTTGGATTTAGAGTTCCAAAAACATGTATCAATATAGGAGAAAACAGAGTGAAACCTAAAAATTCAAACTGTTAGTAGAAACGAATGCTTCAACATAGAAGAATGAAATTTGGGGAACTAAGTTGTCTTAGTGTACTGATCATTACCTGAAAGTATCATCCAGTTTGGGTGAAAAAATACTTGCTGAGATTTCTGGAGATTCGTAATTTTAGGAAGCTTGGCAACCCCTTTCCATGAAAGTGTTTCTCGCCAGTCACTGCATAGGCCTACTTCAAGAGGAAAGAACACATAGAGATAGAACATGATACTGCTTTATTTTGTCAAGTTTCAAGAAGGTAGCACAAACCGTGTTGGATTTAGAGTTCCAAATACATCTATCAATATAGGAGAAAACAGAGTGAAACCTAAAAATTCATACTGTTAGTAGAAACGAACGCTTCAACATAGAAGAATGAAATTTGGGGAACTAAGTTGGCTTAGTGTACTGATCATTACCTGAAAGTATCATTCAGTTTGGGTGAAAAAATACTTGCTGAGATTTCTGGAGATTCGTAATTTTAGGAAGCTTGGCAACCCCTTTCCATGAAAGTGTTTCTCGCCAGTCACTGCATAGGCCTACTTCAAGAGGAAAGAACACATAGAGATAGAACGTGAAACTGCTTTATTTTGTCAAGTTTCCAGAAGCTAGCACAAACCGTGTTGGATTTAGAGTTCCAAATACATCTATCAATATAGGAGAAAACAGAGTGAAACCTAAAAATTCAAACTGTTACTGGAAATGAACGCTTCACCATAGAAGAACGAAATTTGGGGAACCAAGTCGGCTTAGTGTACTGATCATTACCTGAAAGTATCATCCAGTTTGGGTGAAAAAATATTTGCTGAGACTTCTGGAGATTTGTAATTTTTGGAAGCTTGGGAACCCCTTTCCATGAAAGTGTTTCTCGCCAGTCACTGCTTAGGGCTACATCAAGAGGAAACAAAACATAGAGATAGAACCGGAAACTACTTTATTGTGTCAAGTTTCAAGAAGCTAGCACAAACCGTGTTGGATTTAGAGTTCCAAATACATCTATCAATATAGGAGAAAACAGAGTGAAACCTAAAAATTCAAACTGTTAGTAGAAATGAACGCTTCAACATAGAAGAATGAAATTTGGGGAACTAAGTTGGCTTAGTGTACTGATCATTACCTGAAAGTATCATCCAGTTTGGGTGAAAAAATACTTGCTGAGATTTCTGGAGATTCGTAATTTTAGGAAGCTTGGCAACCCCTTTCCATGAAAGTGTTTCTCGCCAGTCACTGCATAGGGCTACTTAAAGAGGAAAGAACACATAGAGATAGAACATGAAACTGCTTTATTTTGTCAAGTTTCAAGAAGCTAGCACAAACCGTGTTGGATTTAGAGTTCCAAATACATCTATCAATATAGGAGAAAACAGAGTGAAACCTAAAAATTCAAACTGTTACTGGAAATAAACGCTTCACCATAGAAGAACGAAATTTGGGGAACCAAGTTGGCTTAGTGTACTGATCATTACCTGAAAGTATCATCCAGTTTGGGTGAAAAAATATTTGCTGAGATTTCTGGAGATTCGTAATTTTTGGAAGCTTGGGAACCCCTTTCCATGAAAGTGTTTCTCGCCAGTCACTGCTTAGGGCTACATCAAGAGGAAACAAAACATAGAGCTAGAACGTGAAACTGCCTTATTTTGTCACGTTTCAAGAAGCTAGCACAAACCGTGTTGGATTTAGAGTTCCAAATACATCTATCAATATTGGAGAAAACAGAGTGAAACCTAAAAATTCAAACTGTTACTGGAAATGAACGCTTCACCATAGAAGAACGAAATTTGGGGAACCAAGTTGGCTTAGTGTACTGATCATTACCTGAAAGTATCATCCAGTTTGGGTGAAAAAATATTTGCTGAGATTTCTGCAGATTCGTAATTTTTGGAAGCTTGGGAACCCCTTTCCATGAAAGTGTTTCTCGCCAGTCACTGCTTAGGGCTACATCAAGAGGAAACAAAACATAGAGATAGAACGTGAAACTGCCTTATTTTGTCACGTTTCAGGAAGCTAGCACAAACCGTGTTGGATTTAGAGTTCCAAATACATCTATCAATATAGGAGAAAACAGAGTGAAACCTAAAAATTCAAACTGTTAGTAGAAACGAACGCTTCAACATAGAAGAATGAAATTTGGGGAACTAAGTTGGCTTAGTGTACTGATCATTACCTGAAAGTATCATTCAGTTTGGGTGAAAAAATACTGGCTGAGATTTCTGGAGATTCGTAATTTTAGGAAGCTTGGCAACCCCTTTCCATGAAAGTGTTTCTCGCCAGTCACTGCATAGGCCTACTTCAAGAGGAAAGAACACATAGAGATAGAACGTGAAACTGCTTTATTTTGTCAAGTTTCAAGAAGCTAGCACAAACCGTGTTGGATTTAGAGTTCCAAATACATCTATCAATATAGGAGAAAACAAAGTGAAACCTAAAAATTCAAACTGTTACTGGAAATGAACGCTTCACCATAGAAGAACGAAATTTGGGGAACCAAGTCGGCTTAGTGTACTGATCATTACCTGAAAGTATCATCCAGTTTGGGTGAAAAAATATTTGCTGAGATTTCTGGAGATTCGTAAGTTTTGGAAGCTTGGCAACCCCTTTCCATGAAAGTGTTTCTCGCCAGTCACTGCTTAGGGCTACATCAAGAGGAAACAAAACATAGAGAAAGAACGTGAAACTGCTTTATTTTGTCAAGTTTCAAGAAGCTAGCACAAACCCTGTTGGATTTAGAGTTCCAAATACATCTATCAATATAGGAGAAAACAGAGTGAAACCTAAAAATTCAAACTGTTAGTATAAACGAACGCTTCAACATAGAAGAATGAAATTTGGGGAACTAAGTTGGCTTAGTATACTGATCATTACCTGAAAGTATCATCCAGTTTGGGTGAAAAAATACTTGCTGAGATTTCTTGAGATTCGTAATTTTAGGAAGCTTGGCAACCCCTTTCCATGAAAGTGTTTCTCGCCAGTCACTGCATAGGCCTACTTCAAGAGGAAAGAACACATAGAGATAGAACGTGAAACTGCTTTATTTTGTCAAGTTTCCAGAAGCTAGCACAAACCTTGTTGGATTTAGAGTTCCAAATATATCTATCAATATAGGAGAAAACAGAGTGAAACCTAAAAATTCAAACTGTTACTGGAAATGAACGCTTCACCATAGAAGAACGAAATTTGGGGAACCAAGTCGGCTTAGTGTACTGATCATTACCTGAAAGTATCATCCAGTTTGGGTGAAAAAATATTTGCTGAGATTTCTGGAGATTCGTAATTTTTGGAAGCTTGGCAACCCCTTTCCATGAAAGTGTTTCTCGCCAGTCACTGCTTAGGGCTACATCAAGAGGAAACAAAACATAGAGATAGAACCAGAAACTACTTTATTGTGTCATTTTTCAAGAAGCTAGCACAAACCGTGTTGGATTTAGAGTTCCAAATACATCTATCAATATAGGAGAAAACAGAGTGAAACCTAAAATTTCAAACTGTTACTAGAAACGAACGCTTCAACATAGAAGAATGAAATTTGGGGAACTAAGTTGGCTTAGTATACTGATCATTACCTGAAAGTATCATCCAGTTTGGGTGCAAAAATACTTGCTGAGATTTCTGGAGATTCGTAATTTTAGGAAGCTTGGCAACCCCTTTCCATGAAAGTGTTTCTCGCCAGTCACTGCATAGGCCTACTTCAAGAGGAAAGAACACATAGAGATAGAACGTGAAACTGCTTTATTTTTTCAAGTTTCAAGAAGCTAGCACAACCGTGTTGGATTTAGAGTTCCAAATACATCTATCAATATAGGAGAAAACAGAGTGAAACCTAAAAATTCAAACTGTTACTGAAAATGAATGCTTCACCATAGAAGAACGAAATTTGGGGAACCAAGTCGGCTTAGTGTACTGACCATTACCTGAAAGTATCATCCAGTTTGGGTGAAAAAATATTTGCTGAGATTTCTGGAGATTCGTAATTTTTGGAAGCTTGTGAACCCCTTTCCATGAAAGTGTTTCTCGCCAGTCACTGCTTAGGGCTACATCAAGAGGAAACAAAACATAGAGATAGAACCGGAAACTACTTTATTGTGTCAAGTTTCAAGAAGCTAGCACAAACCGTGTTGGATTTAGAGTTCCAAATATATCAATCAATATAGGAGAAAACAGAGTGAAACCTAAAAATTCAAACTGTTAGTAGAAATGAACGCTTCAACATAGAAGAATGAAATTTGGGGAACTAAGTTGGCTTAGTATACTGATCATTACCTGAAAGTATCATCCAGTTTGGGTGAAAAAATACTTGCTGAGATTTCTGGAGATTCGTAATTTTAGGAAGCTTGGCAACCCCTTTCCATGAAAGTGTTTCTCGCCAGTCACTGCATAGGGCTACTTCAAGAGGAAAGAACACATAGAGATAGAACATGAAACTGCTTTATTTTGTCAAGTTTCCAGAAGCTAGCACAAACCGTGTTGGATTTAGAGTTCCAAATACATCTATCAATATAGGAGAAAACAGAGTGAAACCTAAAAATTCAAACTGTTACTGGAAATGAACGCTTCACCATAGAAGAACGAAATTTGGGGAACCAAGTCGGCTTAGTGTACTGATCATTACCTGAAAGTATCATCCAGTTTGGGTGAAAAAATATTTGCTGAGATTTCTGGAGATTCGTAATTTTTGGAAGCTTGGCAACCCCTTTCCATGAAAGTGTTTCTCGCCAGTCACTGCTTAGGGCTACATCAAGAGGAAACAAAACATAGAGATAGAACCGGAAACTACTTTATTGTGTCAAGTTTCGAGAAGCTAGCACAAACCGTGTTGGATTTAGAGTTCCAAATACATCTATCAATATAGGAGAAAACAGAGTGAAACCTAAAAATTCAAACTGTTAGTAGAAACGAACGCTTCAACATAGAAGAATGAAATTTGGGGAACTAAGTTGGCTTAGTGTACTGATCATTACCTGAAAGTATCATTCAGTTTGGGTGAAAAAATACTTGCTGAGATTTCTGGAGATTCGTAATTTTAGGAAGCTTGGCAACCCCTTTCCATGAAAGTGTTTCTCGCCAGTCACTGCATAGGCCTACTTCAAGAGGAAAGAACACATAGAGATAGAACGTGAAACTGCTTTATTTTGTCAAGTTTCAAGAAGCTAGCACAAACCGTGTTGGATTTAGAGTTCCAAATACATCTATCAATATAGGAGAAAACAAAGTGAAACCTAAAAATTCAAACTGTTACTGGAAATGAACGCTTCACCATAGAAGAACGAAATTTGGGGAACCAAGTCGGCTTAGTGTACTGATCATTACCTGAAAGTATCATCCAGTTTGGGTGAAAAAATATTTGCTGAGATTTCTGGAGATTCGTAAGTTTTGGAAGCTTGGCAACCCCTTTCCATGAAAGTGTTTCTCGCCAGTCACTGCTTAGGGCTACATCAAGAGGAAACAAAACATAGAGAAAGAACGTGAAACTGCTTTATTTTGTCAAGTTTCAAGAAGCTAGCACAAACCCTGTTGGATTTAGAGTTCCAAATACATCTATCAATATAGGAGAAAACAGAGTGAAACCTAAAAATTCAAACTGTTAGTATAAACGAACGCTTCAACATAGAAGAATGAAATTTGGGGAACTAAGTTGGCTTAGTATACTGATCATTACCTGAAAGTATCATCCAGTTTGGGTGAAAAAATACTTGCTGAGATTTCTTGAGATTCGTAATTTTAGGAAGCTTGGCAACCCCTTTCCATGAAAGTGTTTCTCGCCAGTCACTGCATAGGCCTACTTCAAGAGGAAAGAACACATAGAGATAGAACGTGAAACTGCTTTATTTTGTCAAGTTTCCAGAAGCTAGCACAAACCATGTTGGATTTAGAGTTCCAAATATATCTATCAATATAGGAGAAAACAGAGTGAAACCTAAAAATTCAAACTGTTACTGGAAATGAACGCTTCACCATAGAAGAACGAAATTTGGGGAACCAAGTCGGCTTAGTGTACTGATCATTACCTGAAAGTATCATCCAGTTTGGGTGAAAAAATATTTGCTGAGATTTCTGGAGATTCGTAATTTTTGGAAGCTTGGCAACCCCTTTCCATGAAAGTGTTTCTCGCCAGTCACTGCTTAGGGCTACATCAAGAGGAAACAAAACATAGAGATAGAACCAGAAACTACTTTATTGTGTCATTTTTCAAGAAGCTAGCACAAACCGTGTTGGATTTAGAGTTCCAAATACATCTATCAATATAGGAGAAAACAGAGTGAAACCTAAAATTTCAAACTGTTACTAGAAACGAACGCTTCAACATAGAAGAATGAAATTTGGGGAACTAAGTTGGCTTAGTATACTGATCATTACCTGAAAGTATCATCCAGTTTGGGTGCAAAAATACTTGCTGAGATTTCTGGAGATTCGTAATTTTAGGAAGCTTGGCAACCCCTTTCCATGAAAGTGTTTCTCGCCAGTCACTGCATAGGCCTACTTCAAGAGGAAAGAACACATAGAGATAGAACGTGAAACTGCTTTATTTTTTCAAGTTTCAAGAAGCTAGCACAACCGTGTTGGATTTAGAGTTCCAAATACATCTATCAATATAGGAGAAAACAGAGTGAAACCTAAAAATTCAAACTGTTACTGAAAATGAATGCTTCACCATAGAAGAACGAAATTTGGGGAACCAAGTCGGCTTAGTGTACTGACCATTACCTGAAAGTATCATCCAGTTTGGATGAAAAAATATTTGCTGAGATTTCTGGAGATTCGTAATTTTTGGAAGCTTGGCAACCCCTTTCCATGAAAGTGTTTCTCGCCAGTCACTGCTTAGGGCTACATCAAGAGGAAACAAAACATAGAGATAGAACCAGAAACTACTTTATTGTGTCATTTTTCAAGAAGCTAGCACAAACCGTGTTGGATTTAGAGTTCCAAATACATCTATCAATATAGGAGAAAACAGAGTGAAACCTAAAATTTCAAACTGTTACTAGAAACGAACGCTTCAACATAGAAGAATGAAATTTGGGGAACTAAGTTGGCTTAGTATACTGATCATTACCTGAAAGTATCATCCAGTTTGGGTGCAAAAATACTTGCTGAGATTTCTGGAGATTCGTAATTTTAGGAAGCTTGGCAACCCCTTTCCATGAAAGTGTTTCTCGCCAGTCACTGCTTAGGGCTACATCAAGAGGAAACAAAACATAGAGATAGAACCGGAAACTACTTTATTGTGTCAAGTTTCAAGAAGCTAGCACAAACCGTGTTGGATTTAGAGTTCCAAATATATCAATCAATATAGGAGAAAACAGAGTGAAACCTAAAAATTCAAACTGTTAGTAGAAATGAACGCTTCAACATAGAAGAATGAAATTTGGGGAACTAAGTTGGCTTAGTATACTGATCATTACCTGAAAGTATCATCCAGTTTGGGTGAAAAAATACTTGCTGAGATTTCTGGAGATTCGTAATTTTAGGAAGCTTGGCAACCCCTTTCCATGAAAGTGTTTCTCGCCAGTCACTGCATAGGGCTACTTCAAGAGGAAAGAACACATAGAGATAGAACATGAAACTGCTTTATTTTGTCAAGTTTCCAGAAGCTAGCACAAACCGTGTTGGATTTAGAGTTCCAAATACATCTATCAATATAGGAGAAAACAGAGTGAAACCTAAAAATTCAAACTGTTACTGGAAATGAACGCTTCACCATAGAAGAACGAAATTTGGGGAACCAAGTCGGCTTAGTGTACTGATCATTACCTGAAAGTATCATCCAGTTTGGGTGAAAAAATATTTGCTGAGATTTCTGGAGATTCGTTATTTTTGGAAGCTTGGCAACCCCTTTCCATGAAAGTGTTTCTCGCCAGTCACTGCTTAGGGCTACATCATGAGGAAACAAAACATAGAGATAGAACCGGAAACTACTTTATTGTGTCAAGTTTCGAGAAGCTAGCACAAACCGTGTTGGATTTAGAGTTCCAAATACATCTATCAATATAGGAGAAAACAGAGTGAAACCTAAAAATTCAAACTGTTAGTAGAAACGAACGCTTCAACATAGAAGAATGAAATTTGGGGAACTAAGTTGGCTTAGTGTACTGATCATTACCTGAAAGTATCATTCAGTTTGGGTGAAAAAATACTTGCTGAGATTTCTGGAGATTCGTAATTTTAGGAAGCTTGGCAACCCCTTTCCATGAAAGTGTTTCTCGCCAGTCACTGCATAGGCCTACTTCAAGAGGAAAGAACACATAGAGATAGAACGTGAAACTGCTTTATTTTGTCAAGTTTCAAGAAGCTAGCACAAACCGTGTTGGATTTAGAGTTCCAAATTCATCTATCAATATAGGAGAAAACAGAGTGAAACCTAAAAATTCAAACTGTTACTGGAAATGAACGCTTCACCATAGAAGAACGAAATTTGGGGAACCAAGTCGGCTTAGTGTACTGATTATTACCTGAAAGTATCATCCAGTTTGGGTGAAAAAATATTTGCTGAGATTTCTGGAGATTCGTAATTTTTGGAAGCTTGGCAACCCCTTTCCATGAAAGTGTTTCTCGCCAGTCACTGCTTAGGGCTACATCAAGAGGAAACAAAACATAGAGATAGAACGTGAAACTGCTTTATTTTGTCAAGTTTCAAGAAGCTAGCACAAACCCTGTTGGATTTAGAGTTCCAAATACATATATCAATATAGGAGAAAACAGAGTGAAACCTAAAAATTCAAACTGTTAGTATAAACGAACGCTTCAACATAGAAGAATGAAATTTGGGGAACTAAGTTGGCTTAGTATACTGATCATTACCTGAAAGTATCATCCAGTTTGGGTGAAAAAATACTTGCTGAGATTTCTGGAGATTCGTAATTTTAGGAAGCTTGGCAACCCCTTTCCATGAAAGTGTTTCTCGCCAGTCACTGCATAGGCCTACTTCAAGAGGAAAGAACACATAGAGATAGAACGTGAAACTGCTTTATTTTGTCAAGTTTCCAGAAGCTAGCACAAACCATGTTGGATTTAGAGTTCCAAATATATCTATCAATATAGGAGAAAACAGAGTGAAACCTAAAAATTCAAACTGTTACTGGAAATGAACGCTTCACCATAGAAGAACGAAATTTGGGGAACCAAGTCGGCTTAGTGTACTGATCATTACCTGAAAGTATCATCCAGTTTGGGTGAAAAAATATTTGCTGAGATTTCTGGAGATTCGTAATTTTTGGAAGCTTGGCAACCCCTTTCCATGAAAGTGTTTCTCGCCAGTCACTGCTTAGGGCTACATCAAGAGGAAACAAAACATAGAGATAGAACCAGAAACTACTTTATTGTGTCAAGTTTCAAGAAGCTAGCACAAACCGTGTTGGATTTAGAGTTCCAAATACATCTATCAATATAGGAGAAAACAGAGTGAAACCTAAAATTTCAAACTGTTACTAGAAACGAACGCTTCAACATAGAAGAATGAAATTTGGGGAACTAAGTTGGCTTAGTGTACTGATCATTACCTGAAAGTATCATCCAGTTTGGGTGCAAAAATACTTGCTGAGATTTCTGGAGATTCGTAATTTTAGGAAGCTTGGCAACCCCTTTCCATGAAAGTGTTTCTCGCCAGTCACTGCATAGGCCTACTTCAAGAGGAAAGAACACATAGAGATAGAACGTGAAACTGCTTTATTTTTTCAAGTTTCAAGAAGCTAGCACAACCGTGTTGGATTTAGAGTTCCAAATACATCTATCAATATAGGAGAAAACAGAGTGAAACCTAAAAATTCAAACTGTTACTGACAATGAATGCTTCACCATAGAAGAACGAAATTTGGGGAACCAAGTCGGCTTAGTGTACTGACCATTACCGGAAAGTATCATCCAGTTTGGGTGAAAAAATATTTGCTGAGATTTCTGGAGATTCGTAATTTTTGGAAGCTTGGGAACCCCTTTCCATGAAAGTGTTTCTCGCCAGTCACTGCTTAGGGCTACATCAAGAGGAAACAAAACATAGAGATAGAACCTGAAACTACTTTATTGTCTCAAGTTTCAAGAAGCTAGCACAAACCGTGTTGGATTTAGAGTTCCAAATACATCAATCAATATAGGAGAAAACAGAGTGAAACCTAAAAATTCAAACTGTTAGTAGAAACGAACGCTTCAACATAGAAGAATGAAATTTGGGGAACTAAGTTGGCTTAGTGTACTGATCATTACCTGAAAGTATCATCCAGTTTGGGTGAAAAAATACTTGCTGAGATTTCTGGAGATTCGTAATTTTAGGAAGCTTGGCAACCCCTTTCCATGAAAGTGTTTCTCGCCAGTCACTGCATAGGCCTACTTCAAGAGGAAAGAACACATAGAGATAGAACGTGAAACTGCTTTATTTTGTCAAGTTTCCAGAAGCTAGCACAAACCGTGTTGGATTTAGAGTTCCAAATACATCTATCAATATAGGAGAAAACAGAGTGAAACCTAAAAATTCAAACTGTTACTGGAAATGAACGCTTCACCATAGAAGAACGAAATTTGGGGAACCAAGTCGGCTTAGTGTACTGATCATTACCTGAAAGTATCATCCAGTTTGGGTGAAAAAATATTTGCTGAGATTTCTTGAGATTCGTAATTTTTGGAAGCTTGGGAACCCCTTTCCATGAAAGTGTTTCTCGCCAGTCACTGCTTAGGGCTACATCAAGAGGAAACAAAACATAGAGATAGAACGTGAAACTGCTTTATTTGGTAAAGTTTCAAGAAGCTAGCACAAACCGTGTTGGTTTTAGAGTTCCAAATACATCTATCAATATAGGAGAAAACAGAGTGAAACCTAAAAATTCAAACTGTTATTGGAAATGAACGCTTCACCATAGAAGAACGAAATTTGGGGAACCAAGTCGGCTTAGTGTACTGATCATTACCTGAAAGTATCATCCAGTTTGGGTGAAAATATATTTGCTGAGATTTCTGGAGATTCGTAATTTTTGGAAGCTTGGCAACCCCTTTCCATGAAAGTGTTTCTCGCCAGTCACTGCTTAGGGCTACATCAAGAGGAAAAAAACATAGAGATAGAACCGGAAACTACTTTATTGTGTCAAGTTTCAAGAAGCTAGTACAAACCGTGTTGGATTTAGAGTTCCAAATACATCTATCAATATAGGAGAAAACAGAGTGAAACCTAAAAATTCAAACTGTTAGTAGAAAGGAACGCTTCAACATAGAAGAATGAAATTTGGGGAACTAAGTTGTCTTAGTGTACTGATCATTACCTGAAAGTATCATCCAGTTTGGGTGAAAAAATACTTGCTGAGATTTCTGGAGATTCGTAATTTTAGGAAGCTTGGCAACCCCTTTCCATGAAAGTGTTTCTCGCCAGTCACTGCATAGGCCTACTTCAAGAGGAAAGAACACATAGAGATAGAACGTGAAACTACTTTATTTTGTCAAGTTTAAAGAAGCTAGCACAAACCGTGTTGGATTTAGAGTTCCAAATACATCTATCAATATAGGAGAAAACAGAGTGAAACCTAAAAATTCAAACTGTTACTGGAAATGAACGCTTCACCATAGAAGAACGAAATTTGGGGAACCAAGTCGGCTTAGTGTACTGATCATTACCTGAAAGTATCATCCAGTTTGGGTGAAAAAATATTTGCTGAGACTTCTGGAGATTCGTAATTTTTGGAAGCTTGGGAACCCCTTTCCATGAAAGTGTTTCTCGCCAGTCACTGCTTAGGGCTACATCAAGAGGAAACAAAACATAGAGATAGAACCGGAAACTACTTTATTGTGTCAAGTTTCAAGAAGCTAGCACAAACCGTGTTGGATTTAGAGTTCCAAATACATCTATCAATATAGGAGAAAACAGAGTGAAACCTAAAAATTCAAACTGTTAGTAGAAACGAACGCTTCAACATAGAAGAATGAAATTTGGGGAACTAAGTTGGCTTAGTGTACTGATCATTACCTGAAAGTATCATCCAGTTTGGGTGCAAAAATACTGGCTGAGATTTCTGGAGATTCGTAATTTTAGGAAGCTTGGCAACCCCTTTCAATGAAAGTGTTTCTCGCCAGTCACTGCATAGGCCTACTTCAAGAGGAAAGAACACATAGAGATCGAACGTGAAACTGCTTTATTTTGTCAAGTTTCAAGAAGCTAGCACAAACCGTGTTGGATTTAGAGTTCCAAATACATCTATCAATATAGGAGAAAACAGAGTGAAACCTAAAAATTCAAACTGTTACTGGAAATGAACGCTTCACCATAGAAGAACGAAATTTGGGGAACCAAGTCGGCTTAGTGTACTGATCATTACCTGAAAGTATCATCCAGTTTGGGTGAAAAAATATTTGCTGAGATTTCTGGAGATTCGTAATTTTTGGAAGCTTGGGAACCCCTTTCCATGAAAGTGTTTCTCGCCAGTCACTGCTTAGGGCTACATCAAGAGGAAACAAAACATAGAGATAGAACCGGAAACTACTTTATTGTGTCAAGTTTCAAGAAGCTAGCACAAACCGTGTTGGATTTAGAGTTCCAAAAACATGTATCAATATAGGAGAAAACAGAGTGAAACCTAAAAATTCAAACTGTTAGTAGAAACGAACGCTTCAACATAGAAGAATGAAATTTGGGGAACTAATTTGTCTTAGTGTACTGATCATTACCTGAAAGTATCATCCAGTTTGGGTGAAAAAATACTTGCTGAGATTTCTGGAGATTCGTAATTTTAGGAAGCTTGGCAACCCCTTTCCATGAAAGTGTTTCTCGCCAGTCACTGCATAGGCCTACTTCAAGAGGAAAGAACACATAGAGATATAACGTGATACTGCTTTATTTTGTCAAGTTTCAAGAAGGTAGCACAAACCGTGTTGGATTTAGAGTTCCAAATACATCTATCAATATAGGAGAAAACAGAGTGAAACCTAAAAATTCAAACTGTTACTGGAAATGAACGCTTCACCATAGAAGAACGAAATTTGGGGAACCAAGTCGGCTTAGTGTACTGATCATTACCTGAAAGTATCATCCAGTTTGGGTGAAAAAATATTTGCTGAGATTTCTGGAGATTCGTAATTTTTGGAAGCTTGGCAACCCCTTTCCATGAAAGTGTTTCTCGCCAGTCACTGCTTAGGGCTACATCAAGAGGAAACAAAACATAGAGATAGAACTGGAAACTACTTTATTGTGTCAAGTGTCAAGAAGCTAGCACAAACCGTGTTGGATTTAGAGTTCCAAATACATCTATCAATATAGGAGAAAACAGAGTGAAACCTAAAAATTCATACTGTTAGTAGAAACGAACGCTTCAACATAGAAGAATGAAATTTGGGGAACTAAGTTGGCTTAGTGTACTGATCATTACCTGAAAGTATCATTCAGTTTGGGTGAAAAAATACTTGCTGAGATTTCTGGAGATTCGTAATTTTTGGAAACTTGGGAACCCCTTTCCATGAAAGTGTTTCTCTCCAGTCACTGATTAGGGCTACATCAAGAGGAAACAAAACATAGAGATAGAACCGGAAACTACTTTATTGTGTCAAGTTTCAAGAAGCTAGCACAAACCGTGTTGGATTTAGAGTTCCAAATACATCTATCAATATAGGAGAAAACAGAGTGAAACCTAAAAATTCAAACTGTTAGTAGAAACGAACGCTTCAACATAGAAGAATGAAATTTGGGGAACTAAGTTGGGTTAGTGTACTGATCATTACCTGAAAGTATCATTCAGTTTGGGTGAAAAAATACTTGCTGAGATATCTGGAGATTCGTAATTTTAGGAAGCTTGGCAACCCCTTTCCATTAAAGTGTTTCTCGCCAGTCACTGCATAGGCCTACTTCAAGAGGAAAGAACACATAGAGATAGAACGTGAAACTGCTTTTTTTTGTCAAGTTTCCAGAAGCTAGCACAAACCGTGTTGGATTTAGAGTTCCAAATACATCTATCTATATAGGAGAAAACAGAGTGAAACCTAAAAATTCAAACTGTTACTGGAAATGAACGCTTCACCATAGAAGAACGAAATTTGGGGAACTAAGTTGGCTTAGTATACTGATCATTACCTGAAAGTATCATCCAGTTTGGGTGAAAAAATATTTGCTGAGATTTCTGGAGATTCGTAATTTTTGGAAGCTTGGGAACCCCTTTCCATGAAAGTGTTTCTCGCCAGTCACTGCTTAGGGCTACATCAAGAGGAAACAATACATAGAGATAGAATGTGAAACTGCTTTATTTTGTCAAGTTTCAAGAAGCTAGCACAAACCCTGTTGGATTTAGAGTTCCAAATACATCTATCAATATAGGAGAAAACAGAGTGAAACCTAAAAATTCAAACTGTTACTGGAAATGAACGCTTCACCATAGAAGAACGAAATTTGGGGAACCAAGTCGGCTTAGTGTACTGATCATTACCTGAAAGTGTCATCCAGTTTGGGTGAAAAAATATTTGCTGAGATTTCTGGAGATTCGTAATTTTTGGAAGCTTGGCAACCCCTTTCCATGAAAGTGTTTCTCGCCAGTCACTGCTTAGGGCTACATCAAGAGGAAATAAAACATAGAGATAGAACGTGAAACTGCTTTATTTGGTAAAGTTTCAAGAAGCTAGCACAAACCGTGTTGGATTTAGAGTTCCAAATACATCTATCAATATAGGAGAAAACAGAGTGAAACCTAAAAATTCAAACTGTTAGTAGAAATGAATGCTTCAACATAAAAGAATGAAATTTGGGGAACTAAGTTGGCTTAGTATACTGATCATTACCTGAAAGTATCATCCAGTTTGGGTGAAAAAATACTTGCTGAGATTTCTGGAGATTCGTAATTTTAGGAAGCTTGGCAACCCCTTTCCATGAAAGTGTTTCTCGCCAGTCACTGCATAGGCCTACTTCAAGAGGAAAGAACACATAGAGATAGAACATGAAACTGCTTTATTTTGTCAAGTTTCCAGAAGCTAGCACAAACCGTGTTGGATTTAGAGTTCCAAATACATCTATCAATATAGGAGAAAACAGAGTGAAACCTAAAAATTCAAACTGTTAGTAGAAACGAACGCTTCAACATAGAAGAATGAAATTTGGGGAACTAAGTTGGCTTAGTATACTGATCATTACCTGAAAGTATCATCCAGTTTGTGTGGAAAAATACATGCTGAGATTTCTGGAGATTCGCAATTTTAGGAAGGTTGGCAACCCCTTTCCATGAAAGTGTTTCTCGCCAGTCACTGCATAGGGCTACTTCAAGAGGAAAGAACACATACAGATAGAACATGAAACTGCTTTATTTTGTCAAGTTTCCAGAAGCTAGCACAAACCGTGTTGGATTTAGAGTTCCAAATACATCTATCAATATAGGAGAAAACAGAGTGAAACCTAAAAATTCAAACTGTTAGTAGAAACGAACGCTTCAACATAGAAGAATGAAATTTGGGGAACTAAGTTGGCTTAGTATACTGATCATTACCTGAAAGTATCATCCAGTTTGGGTGAAAAAATACTTGCTGAGATTTCTGGAGATTCGTAATTTTAGGAAGCTTGGCAACCCCTTTCCTTGAAAGTGTTTCTCGCCAGTCACTGCATAGGCCTACTTCAAGAGGAAAGAACACATAGAGATATAACGTGAAACTGCTTTATTTTGTCAAGTTTCAAGAAGCTAGCACAAACCGTGTTGGATTTAGAGTTCCAAATACATCTATCAATATAGGAGAAAACAGAGTGAAACCTAAAAATTCAAACTGTTACTGGAAATGAACGCTTCACCATAGAAGAACGAAATTTGGGGAACCAAGTCGGCTTAGTGTACTGATCATTACCTGAAAGTATCATCCAGTTTGGGTGAAAAAATATTTGCTGAGACTTCTGGAGATTTGTAATTTTTGGAAGCTTGGGAACCCCTTTCCATGAAAGTGTTTCTCGCCAGTCACTGCTTAGGGCTACATCAAGAGGAAACAAAACATAGAGATAGAACCGGAAACTACTTTATTGTGTCAAGTTTCAAGAAGCTAGCACAAACCGTGTTGGATTTAGAGTTCCAAATACATCTATCAATATAGGAGAAAACAGAGTGAAACCTAAAAATTCAAACTGTTAGTAGAAATGAACGCTTCAACATAGAAGAATGAAATTTGGGGAACTAAGTTGGCTTAGTGTACTGATCATTACCTGAAAGTATCATCCAGTTTGGGTGCAAAAATACTTGCGGAGATTTCTGGAGATTTGTAATTTTAGGAAGCTTGGCAACCTCTTTCCCTGAAAGTGTTTCTCGCCAGTCACTGCAGAGGCCTACTTCAAGAGGAAAGAACACATAGATATAGAAAGTGAAACTGCTTTATTTTTTCAAGTTTCAAGAAGCTAGCACAACCGTGTTGGATTTAGAGTTCCAAATACATCTATCAATATAGGAGAAAACAGAGTGAAACCTAAAAATTCAAACTGTTACTGAAAATGAATGCTTCACCATAGAAGAACGAAATTTGGGGAACCAAGTCGGCTTAGTGTACTGATCATTACCTGAAAGTATCATCCAGTTTGGGTGAAAAAATATTTGCTGAGATTTCTTTAGATTCGTAATTTTTGGAAGCTTGGGAACCCCTTTCCATGAAAGGGTTTCTCGCCAGTCACTGCTTAGGGCTACATCAAGAGGAAACAAAACATAGAGATAGAACCAGAAACTACTTTATTGTGTCAAGTTTCAAGAAGCTAGCACAAACCGTGTTGGATTTAGAGTTCCAAATACATCTATCAATATAGGAGAAAACAGAGTGAAACCTAAAAATTCAAACTGTTAGTAGAAATGAACGCTTCAACATAGAAGAATGAAATTTGGGGAACTAAGTTGGCTTAGTATACTGATCATTACCTGAAAGTATCATCCAGTTTGGGTGGAAAAATACTTGCTGAGATTTCTGGAGATTCGTAATTTTAGGAAGGTTGGCAACCCCTTTCCATGAAAGTGTTTCTCGCCAGTCACTGCATAGGGCTACTTCAAGAGGAAAGAACACATAGAGATAGAACATGAAACTGCTTTATTTTGTCAAGTTTCCAGAATCTAGGACAAACCGTGTTGGATTTAGAGTTCCAAATACATCTATCAATATACGAGAAAACAGACTGAAACCTAAAAATTCAAACTGTTAGTAGAAACGAACGCTTCAACATAGAAGAATGAAATTTGGGGAACTAAGTTGGCTTAGTATACTAATCATTACCTGAAAGTATCATCCAGTTTGGGTGAAAAAATACTTGCTGAGATTTCTGGAGATTCGTAATTTTAGGAAGCTTGGCAACCCCTTTCCATGAAAGTGTTTCTCGCCAGTCACTGCATAGGCCTACTTCAAGAGGAAAGAACACATAGAGATAGAACATGAAACTGCTTTATTTTGTCAAGTTTCCAGAAGCTAGCACAAACCGTGTTGGATTTAGAGTTCCAAATACATCTATCAATATAGGAGAAAACAGAGTGAAACCTAAAAATTCAAACTGTTACTGGAAATGAACGCTTCACCATAGAAGAACGAAATTTGGGGAACCAAGTCGGCTTAGTGTACTGATCATTACCTGAAAGTATCATCCAGTTTGGGTGAAAAAATATTTGCTGAGATTTCTGGAGATTCGTAATTTTAGGAAGCTTGGGAACCCCTTTCCATGAAAGTGTTTCTCGCCAGTCACTGCTTAGGGCTACATCAAGAGGAAACAAAACATAGAGATAGAACCAGAAACTACTTTATTGTGTCAAGTTTCAAGAAGCTAGCACAAACCGTGTTGGATTTAGAGTTCCAAATACATCTATCAATATAGGAGAAAACAGAGTGAAACCTAAAAATTCAAACTGTTACTGGAAATGAACGCTTCACCATAGAAGAACGAAATTTGGGGAACCAAGTCGGCTTAGTGTACTGATCATTACCTGAAAGTATCATCCAGTTTGGGTGAAAAAATACCTGCTGAGATTTCTGGAGATTCGTAATTTTAGGAAGCTTGGGAACCCCTTTCCATGAAAGTGTTTCTCGCCAGTCACTGCATAGGCCTACTTCAAGAGGAAAGAACACATAGAGATCGAACGTGAAACTGCTTTATTTTGTCAAGTTTCAAGAAGCTAGCACAACCGTGTTGGATTTAGAGTTCCAAATACATCTATCAATATAGGAGAAAACAGAGTGAAACCTAAAAATTCAAACTGTTACTGAAAATGAATGCTTCACCATAGAAGAACGAAATTTGGGGAACCAAGTCGGCTTAGTGTACTGACCATTACCTGAAAGTATCATCCAGTTTGGGTGAAAAAATATTTGCTGAGATTTCTGGAGATTCGTAATTTTTGGAAGCTTGTGAACCCCTTTCCATGAAAGTGTTTCTCGCCAGTCACTGCTTAGGGCTACATCAAGAGGAAACAAAACATAGAGATAGAACCGGAAACTACTTTATTGTGTCAAGTTTCAAGAAGCTAGCACAAACCGTGTTGGATTTAGAGTTCCAAATATATCAATCAATATAGGAGAAAACAGAGTGAAACCTAAAAATTCAAACTGTTAGTAGAAATGAACGCTTCAACATAGAAGAATGAAATTTGGGGAACTAAGTTGGCTTAGTATACTGATCATTACCTGAAAGTATCATCCAGTTTTGGTGAAAAAATACTTGCTGAGATTTCTGGAGATTCGTAATTTTAGGAAGCTTGGCAACCCCTTTCCATGAAAGTGTTTCTCGCCAGTCACTGCATAGGGCTACTTCAAGAGGAAAGAACACATAGAGATAGAACATGAAACTGCTTTATTTTGTCAAGTTTCCAGAAGCTAGCACAAACCGTGTTGGATTTAGAGTTCCAAATACATCTATCAATATAGGAGAAAACAGAGTGAAACCTAAAAATTCAAACTGTTACTGGAAATGAACGCTTCACCATAGAAGAACGAAATTTGGGGAACCAAGTCGGCTTAGTGTACTGATCATTACCTGAAAGTATCATCCAGTTTGGGTGAAAAAATACTTGCTGAGATTTCTGGAGATTCGTAATTTTAGGAAGCTTGGCAACCCCTTTCCATGAAAGTGTTTCTCGCCAGTCACTGCATAGGCCTACTTCAAGAGGAAAGAACACATAGAGATATAACGTGAAACTGCTTTATTTTGTCAAGTTTCAAGAAGCTAGCACAAACCGTGTTGGATTTAGAGTTCCAAATACATCTATCAATATAGGAGAAAACAGAGTGAAACCTAAAAATTCAAACTGTTACTGGAAATGAACGCTTCACCATAGAAGAACGAAATTTGGGGAACCAAGTCGGCTTAGTGTACTGATCATTACCTGAAAGTATCATCCAGTTTGGGTGAAAAAATATTTGCTGAGATTTCTGGAGATTCGTAATTTTTGGAAGCTTGGCAACCCCTTTCCATGAAAGTGTTTCTCGCCAGTCACTGCTTAGGGCTACATCAAGAGGAAACAAAACATAGAGATAGAACCGGAAACTACTTTATTGTGTCAAGTTTCGAGAAGCTAGCACAAACCGTGTTGGATTTAGAGTTCCAAATACATCTATCAATATAGGAGAAAACAGAGTGAAACCTAAAAATTCAAACTGTTAGTAGAAACGAACGCTTCAACATAGAAGAATGAAATTTGGGGAACTAAGTTGGCTTAGTGTACTGATCATTACCTGAAAGTATCATTCAGTTTGGGTGAAAAAATACTTGCTGAGATTTCTGGAGATTCGTAATTTTAGGAAGCTTGGCAACCCCTTTCCATGAAAGTGTTTCTCGCCAGTCACTGCATAGGCCTACTTCAAGAGGAAAGAACACATAGAGATAGAACGTGAAACTGCTTTATTTTGTCAAGTTTCAAGAAGCTAGCACAAACCGTGTTGGATTTAGAGTTCCAAATACATCTATTAATATAGGAGAAAACAGAGTGAAACCTAAAAATTCAAACTGTTACTGGAAATAAACGCTTCACCATAGAAGAACGAAATTTGGGGAACCAAGTCGGCTTAGTGTACTGATCATTACCTGAAAGTATCATCCAGTTTGGGTGAAAAAATATTTGCTGAGATTTCTGGAGATTCGTAATTTTTGGAAGCTTGGGAACCCCTTTCCATGAAAGTGTTTCTCGCCAGTCACTGCTTAGGGCTACATCAAGAGGAAACAAAACATAGAGCTAGAACGTGAAACTGCCTTATTTTGTCACGTTTCAAGAAGCTAGCACAAACCGTGTTGGATTTAGAGTTCCAAATACATCTATCAATATTGGAGAAAACAGAGTGAAACCTAAAAATTCAAACTGTTACTGGAAATGAACGCTTCACCATAGAAGAACGAAATTTGGGGAACCAAGTTGGCTTAGTGTACTGATCATTACCTGAAAGTATCATCCAGTTTGGGTGAAAAAATACTTGCTGAGATTTCTGGAGATTCGTAATTTTAGGAAGCTTGGCAACCCCTTTCCATGAAAGTGTTTCTCGCCAGTCACTGCATAGGCCTACTTCAAGAGGAAAGAACACATAGAGATAGAACGTGAAACTACTTTATTTTGTCAAGTTACAAGAAGCTAGCACAAACCGTGTTGGATTTAGAGTTCCAAATACATCTATCAATATAGGAGAAAACAGAGTGAAACCTAAAAATTCAAACTGTTATTGGAAATGAACGCTTCACCATAGAAGAACGAAATTTGGGGAACCAAGTCGGCTTAGTGTACTGATCATTACCTGAAAGTATCATCCAGTTTGGGTGAAAAAATATTTGCTGAGATTTCTGGAGATTCGTAATTTTTGGAAACTCTGGAACCCCTTTCCATGAAAGTGTTTCTCGCCAGTCACTGCTTAGGGCTACATCAAGAGGAAACAAAACATAGAGATAGAACCGGAAACTACTTTATTGTGTCAAGTTTCCAGAATCTAGCTCAAACCGTGTTGGATTTAGAGTTCCAAATACATCTATCAATATAGGAGAAAACAGAGTGAAACCTAAAAATTCAAACTGTTAGTAGAAACGAACGCTTCAACATAGAAGAATGAAATTTGGGGAACTAAGTTGGCTTAGTGTACTGATCATTACCTGAAAGTATCATCCAGTTTGGGTGAAAAAATACTGGCTGAGATTTCTGGAGATTCGTAATTTTAGGAAGCTTGGCAACCCCTTTCCATGAAAGTGTTTCTCGCCAGTCACTGCATAGGCCTACTTCAAGAGGAAAGAACACATAGAGATCGAACGTGAAACTGCTTTATTTTGTCAAGTTTCAAGAAGCTAGCACAAACCGTGTTGGATTTAGAGTTCCAAATACATCTATCAATATAGGAGAAAACAGAGTGAAACCTAAAAATTCAAACTGTTACTGGAAATGAACGCTTCACCATAGAAGAACGAAATTTGGGGAACCAAGTCGGCTTAGTGTACTGATCATTACCTGAAAGTATCATCCAGTTTGGGTGAAAAAATATTTGCTGAGACTTCTGGAGATTCGTAATTTTTGGAAGCTTGGGAACCCCTTTCCATGAAAGTGTTTCTCGCCAGTCACTGCTTAGGGCTACATCAAGAGGAAACAAAACATAGAGATAGAACCGGAAACTACTTTATTGTGTCAAGTTTCAAGAAGCTAGCACAAACCGTGTTGGATTTAGAGTTCCAAATACATCTATCAATATAGGAGAAAACAGAGTGAAACCTAAAAATTCAAACTGTTAGTAGAAATGAACGCTTCAACATAGAAGAATGAAATTTGGGGAACTAAGTTGGCTTAGTGTACTGATCATTACCTGAAAGTATCATCCAGTTTGGGTGAAAAAATACTTGCTGAGATTTCTGGAGATTCGTAATTTTAGGAAGCTTGGCAACCCCTTTCCATGAAAGTGTTTCTCGCCAGTCACTGCATAGGGCTACTTAAAGAGGAAAGAACACATAGAGATAGAACATGAAACTGCTTTATTTTGTCAAGTTTCAAGAAGCTAGCACAAACCGTGTTGGATTTAGAGTTCCAAATACATCTATCAATATAGGAGAAAACAGAGTGAAACCTAAAAATTCAAACTGTTACTGGAAATAAACGCTTCACCATAGAAGAACGAAATTTGGGGAACCAAGTTGGCTTAGTGTACTGATCATTACCTGAAAGTATCATCCAGTTTGGGTGAAAAAATATTTGCTGAGATTTCTGGAGATTCGTATTTTTTGGAAGCTTGGGAACCCCTTTCCATGAAAGTGTTTCTCGCCAGTCACTGCTTAGGGCTACATCAAGAGGAAACAAAACATAGAGCTAGAACGTGAAACTGCCTTATTTTGTCAAGTTTCAAGAAGCTAGCACAAACCGTGTTGGATTTAGAGTTCCAAATACATCTATCAATATTGGAGAAAACAGAGTGAAACCTAAAAATTCAAACTGTTACTGGAAATGAACGCTTCACCATAGAAGAACGAAATTTGGGGAACCAAGTTGGCTTAGTGTACTGATCATTACCTGAAAGTATCATCCAGTTTGGGTGAAAAAATATTTGCTGAGATTTCTGGAGATTCGTAATTTTTGGAAGCTTGGGAACCCCTTTCCATGAAAGTGTTTCTCGCCAGTCACTGCTTAGGGCTACATCAAGAGGAAACAAAACATAGAGATAGAACGTGAAACTGCCTTATTTTGTCACGTTTCAAGAAGCTAGCACAAACCGTGTTGGATTTAGAGTTCCAAATACGTCTATCAATATAGGAGAAAATAGAGTGAAACCTAAAAATTCAAACTGTTAGTAGAAACGAACGCTTCAACATAAAAGAATGAAATTTGGGGAACTAAGTTGTCTTAGTGTACTGATCATTACCTGAAAGTATCATCCAGTTTGGGTGAAAAAATACTTGCTGAGATTTCTGGAGATTCGTAATTTTAGGAAGCTTGGCAACCCCTTTCCATGAAAGTGTTTCTCGCCAGTCACTGCATAGGCCTACTTCAAGAGGAAAGAACACATAGAGATAGAACGTGAAACTACTTTATTTTGTCAAGTTACAAGAAGCTAGCACAAACCGTGTTGGATTTAGAGTTCCAAATACATCTATCAATATAGGAGAAAACAGAGTGAAACCTAAAAATTCAAACTGTTATTGGAAATGAACGCTTCACCATAGAAGAACGAAATTTGGGGAACCAAGTCGGCTTAGTGTACTGATCATTACCTGAAAGTATCATCCAGTTTGGGTGAAAAAATATTTGCTGAGATTTCTGGAGATTCGTAATTTTTGGAAACTCTGGAACCCCTTTCCATGAAAGTGTTTCTCGCCAGTCACTGCTTAGGGCTACATCAAGAGGAAACAAAACATAGAGATAGAACCGGAAACTACTTTATTGTGTCAAGTTTCGAGAAGGTAGCACAAACCGTGTTGGATTTAGAGTTCCAAATACATCTATCAATATAGGAGAAAACAGAGTGAAACCTAAAAATTCAAACTGTTAGTAGAAACGAACGCTTCAACATAGAAGAATGAAATTTGGGGAACTAAGTTGGCTTAGTGTACTGATCATTACCTGAAAGTATCATCCAGTTTGGGTGCAAAAATACTGGCTGAGATTTCTGGAGATTCGTAATTTTAGGAAGCTTGGCAACCCCTTTCCATGAAAGTGTTTCTCGCCAGTCACTGCATAGGCCTACTTCAAGAGGAAAGAACACATAGAGATCGAACTTGAAACTGCTTTATTTTGTCAAGTTTCAAGAAGCTAGCACAAACCGTGTTGGATTTAGAGTTCCAAATACATCTATCAATATAGGAGAAAACAGAGTGAAACCTAAAAATTCAAACTGTTACTGGAAATGAACGCTTCACCATAGAAGAACGAAATTTGGGGAACCAAGTCGGCTTAGTGTACTGATCATTACCTGAAAGTATCATCCAGTTTGGGTGAAAAAATATTTGCTGAGATTTCTGGAGATTCGTAATTTTTGGAAGCTTGGGAACCCCTTTCCATGAAAGTGTTTCTCGCCAGTCACTGCTTAGGGCTACATCAAGAGGAAACAAAACATAGAGATAGAACCGGAAACTACTTTATTGTGTCAAGTTTCAAGAAGCTAGCACAAACCGTGTTGGATTTAGAGTTCCAAAAACATGTATCAATATAGGAGAAAACAGAGTGAAACCTAAAAATTCAAACTGTTAGTAGAAACGAATGCTTCAACATAGAAGAATGAAATTTGGGGAACTAAGTTGTCTTAGTGTACTGATCATTACCTGAAAGTATCATCCAGTTTGGGTGAAAAAATACTTGCTGAGATTTCTGGAGATTCGTAATTTTAGGAAGCTTGGCAACCCCTTTCCATGAAAGTGTTTCTCGCCAGTCACTGCATAGGCCTACTTCAAGAGGAAAGAACACATAGAGATAGAACATGATACTGCTTTATTTTGTCAAGTTTCAAGAAGGTAGCACAAACCGTGTTGGATTTAGAGTTCCAAATACATCTATCAATATAGGAGAAAACAGAGTGAAACCTAAAAATTCATACTGTTAGTAGAAACGAACGCTTCAACATAGAAGAATGAAATTTGGGGAACTAAGTTGGCTTAGTGTACTGATCATTACCTGAAAGTATCATTCAGTTTGGGTGAAAAAATACTTGCTGAGATTTCTGGAGATTCGTAATTTTAGGAAGCTTGGCAACCCCTTTCCATGAAAGTGTTTCTCGCCAGTCACTGCATAGGCCTACTTCAAGAGGAAAGAACACATAGAGATAGAACGTGAAACTGCTTTATTTTGTCAAGTTTCCAGAAGCTAGCACAAACCGTGTTGGATTTAGAGTTCCAAATACATCTATCAATATAGGAGAAAACAGAGTGAAACCTAAAAATTCAAACTGTTACTGGAAATGAACGCTTCACCATAGAAGAACGAAATTTGGGGAACCAAGTCGGCTTAGTGTACTGATCATTACCTGAAAGTATCATCCAGTTTGGGTGAAAAAATATTTGCTGAGACTTCTGGAGATTTGTAATTTTTGGAAGCTTGGGAACCCCTTTCCATGAAAGTGTTTCTCGCCAGTCACTGCTTAGGGCTACATCAAGAGGAAACAAAACATAGAGATAGAACCGGAAACTACTTTATTGTGTCAAGTTTCAAGAAGCTAGCACAAACCGTGTTGGATTTAGAGTTCCAAATACATCTATCAATATAGGAGAAAACAGAGTGAAACCTAAAAATTCAAACTGTTAGTAGAAATGAACGCTTCAACATAGAAGAATGAAATTTGGGGAACTAAGTTGGCTTAGTGTACTGATCATTACCTGAAAGTATCATCCAGTTTGGGTGAAAAAATACTTGCTGAGATTTCTGGAGATTCGTAATTTTAGGAAGCTTGGCAACCCCTTTCCATGAAAGTGTTTCTCGCCAGTCACTGCATAGGGCTACTTAAAGAGGAAAGAACACATAGAGATAGAACATGAAACTGCTTTATTTTGTCAAGTTTCAAGAAGCTAGCACAAACCGTGTTGGATTTAGAGTTCCAAATACATCTATCAATATAGGAGAAAACAGAGTGAAACCTAAAAATTCAAACTGTTACTGGAAATAAACGCTTCACCATAGAAGAACGAAATTTGGGGAACCAAGTTGGCTTAGTGTACTGATCATTACCTGAAAGTATCATCCAGTTTGGGTGAAAAAATATTTGCTGAGATTTCTGGAGATTCGTAATTTTTGGAAGCTTGGGAACCCCTTTCCATGAAAGTGTTTCTCGCCAGTCACTGCTTAGGGCTACATCAAGAGGAAACAAAACATAGAGCTAGAACGTGAAACTGCCTTATTTTGTCACGTTTCAAGAAGCTAGCACAAACCGTGTTGGATTTAGAGTTCCAAATACATCTATCAATATTGGAGAAAACAGAGTGAAACCTAAAAATTCAAACTGTTACTGGAAATGAACGCTTCACCATAGAAGAACGAAATTTGGGGAACCAAGTTGGCTTAGTGTACTGATCATTACCTGAAAGTATCATCCAGTTTGGGTGAAAAAATATTTGCTGAGATTTCTGCAGATTCGTAATTTTTGGAAGCTTGGGAACCCCTTTCCATGAAAGTGTTTCTCGCCAGTCACTGCTTAGGGCTACATCAAGAGGAAACAAAACATAGAGATAGAACGTGAAACTGCCTTATTTTGTCACGTTTCAGGAAGCTAGCACAAACCGTGTTGGATTTAGAGTTCCAAATACATCTATCAATATAGGAGAAAACAGAGTGAAACCTAAAAATTCAAACTGTTAGTAGAAACGAACGCTTCAACATAGAAGACTGAAATTTGGGGAACTAAGTTGGCTTAGTGTACTGATCGTTACGTGAAAGTATCATCCAGTTTGGGTGAAAAAATACTGGCTGAGATTTCTGGAGATTCGTAATTTTAGGAAGCTTGGCAACCCCTTTCCATGAAAGTGTTTCTCGCCAGTCACTGCATAGGCCTACTTCAAGAGGAAAGAACACATAGAGATAGAACGTGAAACTGCTTTATTTTGTCAAGTTTCAAGAAGCTAGCACAAACCGTGTTGGATTTAGAGTTCCAAATACATCTATCAATATAGGAGAAAACAGAGTGAAACCTAAAAATTCAAACTGTTACTGGAAATGAACGCTTCACCATAGAAGAACGAAATTTGGGGAACCAAGTCGGCTTAGTGTACTGATCATTACCTGAAAGTATCATCCAGTTTGGGTGAAAAAATATTTGCTGAGATTTCTGGAGATTCGTAATTTTTGGAAGCTTGGCAACCCCTTTCCATGAAAGTGTTTCTCGCCAGTCACTGCTTAGGGCTACATCAAGAGGAAACAAAACATAGAGATAGAACCGGAAACTACTTTATTGTGTCAAGTTTCGAGAAGCTAGCACAAACCGTGTTGGATTTAGAGTTCCAAATACATCTATCAATATAGGAGAAAACAGAGTGAAACCTAAAAATTCAAACTGTTAGTAGAAACGAACGCTTCAACATAGAAGAATGAAATTTGGGGAACTAAGTTGGCTTAGTGTACTGATCATTACCTGAAAGTATCATTCAGTTTGGGTGAAAAAATACTTGCTGAGATTTCTGGAGATTCGTAATTTTAGGAAGCTTGGCAACCCCTTTCCATGAAAGTGTTTCTCGCCAGTCACTGCATAGGCCTACTTCAAGAGGAAAGAACACATAGAGATAGAACGTGAAACTGCTTTATTTTGTCAAGTTTCAAGAAGCTAGCACAAACCGTGTTGGATTTAGAGTTCCAAATACATCTATTAATATAGGAGAAAACAGAGTGAAACCTAAAAATTCAAACTGTTACTGGAAATAAACGCTTCACCATAGAAGAACGAAATTTGGGGAACCAAGTCGGCTTAGTGTACTGATCATTACCTGAAAGTATCATCCAGTTTGGGTGAAAAAATATTTGCTGAGATTTCTGGAGATTCGTAATTTTTGGAAGCTTGGGAACCCCTTTCCATGAAAGTGTTTCTCGCCAGTCACTGCTTAGGGCTACATCAAGAGGAAACAAAACATAGAGCTAGAACGTGAAACTGCCTTATTTTGTCACGTTTCAAGAAGCTAGCACAAACCGTGTTGGATTTAGAGTTCCAAATACATCTATCAATATTGGAGAAAACAGAGTGAAACCTAAAAATTCAAACTGTTACTGGAAATGAACGCTTCACCATAGAAGAACGAAATTTGGGGAACCAAGTTGGCTTAGTGTACTGATCATTACCTGAAAGTATCATCCAGTTTGGGTGAAAAAATACTTGCTGAGATTTCTGGAGATTCGTAATTTTAGGAAGCTTGGCAACCCCTTTCCATGAAAGTGTTTCTCGCCAGTCACTGCATAGGCCTACTTCAAGAGGAAAGAACACATAGAGATAGAACGTGAAACTACTTTATTTTGTCAAGTTACAAGAAGCTAGCACAAACCGTGTTGGATTTAGAGTTCCAAATACATCTATCAATATAGGAGAAAACAGAGTGAAACCTAAAAATTCAAACTGTTATTGGAAATGAACGCTTCACCATAGAAGAACGAAATTTGGGGAACCAAGTCGGCTTAGTGTACTGATCATTACCTGAAAGTATCATCCAGTTTGGGTGAAAAAATATTTGCTGAGATTTCTGGAGATTCGTAATTTTTGGATACTCTGGAACCCCTTTCCATGAAAGTGTTTCTCGCCAGTCACTGCTTAGGGCTACATCAAGAGGAAACAAAACATAGAGATAGAACCGGAAACTACTTTATTGTGTCAAGTTTCCAGAATCTAGCTCAAACCGTGTTGGATTTAGAGTTCCAAATACATCTATCAATATAGGAGAAAACAGAGTGAAACCTAAAAATTCAAACTGTTAGTAGAAACGAACGCTTCAACATAGAAGAATGAAATTTGGGGAACTAAGTTGGCTTAGTGTACTGATCATTACCTGAAAGTATCATCCAGTTTGGGTGCAAAAATACTGGCTGAGATTTCTGGAGATTCGTAATTTTAGGAAGCTTGGCAACCCCTTTCCATGAAAGTGTTTCTCGCCAGTCACTGCATAGGCCTACTTCAAGAGGAAAGAACACATAGAGATCGAACGTGAAACTGCTTTATTTTGTCAAGTTTCAAGAAGCTAGCACAAACCGTGTTGGATTTAGAGTTCCAAATACATCTATCAATATAGGAGAAAACAGAGTGAAACCTAAAAATTCAAACTGTTACTGGAAATGAACGCTTCACCATAGAAGAACGAAATTTGGGGAACCAAGTCGGCTTAGTGTACTGATCATTACCTGAAAGTATCATCCAGTTTGGGTGAAAAAATATTTGCTGAGACTTCTGGAGATTCGTAATTTTTGGAAGCTTGGGAACCCCTTTCCATGAAAGTGTTTCTCGCCAGTCACTGCTTAGGGCTACATCAAGAGGAAACAAAACATAGAGATATAACCGGAAACTACTTTATTGTGTCAAGTTTCAAGAAGCTAGCACAAACCGTGTTGGATTTAGAGTTCCAAATACATCTATCAATATAGGAGAAAACAGAGTGAAACCTAAAAATTCAAACTGTTAGTAGAAATGAACGCTTCAACATAGAAGAATGAAATTTGGGGAACTAAGTTGGCTTAGTGTACTGATCATTACCTGAAAGTATCATCCAGTTTGGGTGAAAAAATACTTGCTGAGATTTCTGGAGATTCGTAATTTTAGGAAGCTTGGCAACCCCTTTCCATGAAAGTGTTTCTCGCCAGTCACTGCATAGGGCTACTTAAAGAGGAAAGAACACATAGAGATAGAACATGAAACTGCTTTATTTTGTCAAGTTTCAAGAAGCTAGCACAAACCGTGTTGGATTTAGAGTTCCAAATACATCTATCAATATAGGAGAAAACAGAGTGAAACCTAAAAATTCAAACTGTTACTGGAAATAAACGCTTCACCATAGAAGAACGAAATTTGGGGAACCAAGTTGGCTTAGTGTACTGATCATTACCTGAAAGTATCATCCAGTTTGGGTGAAAAAATATTTGCTGAGATTTCTGGAGATTCGTAATTTTTGGAAGCTTGGGAACCCCTTTCCATGAAAGTGTTTCTCGCCAGTCACTGCTTAGGGCTACATCAAGAGGAAACAAAACATAGAGCTAGAACGTGAAACTGCCTTATTTTGTCAAGTTTCAAGAAGCTAGCACAAACCGTGTTGGATTTAGAGTTCCAAATACATCTATCAATATTGGAGAAAACAGAGTGAAACCTAAAAATTCAAACTGTTACTGGAAATGAACGCTTCACCATAGAAGAACGAAATTTGGGGAACCAAGTTGGCTTAGTGTACTGATCATTACCTGAAAGTATCATCCAGTTTGGGTGAAAAAATATTTGCTGAGATTTCTGGAGATTCGTAATTTTTGGAAGCTTGGGAACCCCTTTCCATGAAAGTGTTTCTCGCCAGTCACTGCTTAGGGCTACATCAAGAGGAAACAAAACATAGAGATAGAACGTGAAACTGCCTTATTTTGTCACGTTTCAAGAAGCTAGCACAAACCGTGTTGGATTTAGAGTTCCAAATACATCTCTCAATATAGGAGAAAACAGAGTGAAACCTAAAAATTCAAACTGTTAGTAGAAACGAACGCTTCAACATAAAAGAATGAAATTTGGGGAACTAAGTTGTCTTAGTGTACTGATCATTACCTGAAAGTATCATCCAGTTTGGGTGAAAAAATACTTGCTGAGATTTCTGGAGATTCGTAATTTTAGGAAGCTTGGCAACCCCTTTCCATGAAAGTGTTTCTCGCCAGTCACTGCATAGGCCTACTTCAAGAGGAAAGAACACATAGAGATAGAACGTGAAACTACTTTATTTTGTCAAGTTACAAGAAGCTAGCACAAACCGTGTTGGATTTAGAGTTCCAAATACATCTATCAATATAGGAGAAAACAGAGTGAAACCTAAAAATTCAAACTGTTATTGGAAATGAACGCTTCACCATAGAAGAACGAAATTTGGGGAACCAAGTCGGCTTAGTGTACTGATCATTACCTGAAAGTATCATCCAGTTTGGGTGAAAAAATATTTGCTGAGATTTCTGGAGATTCGTAATTTTTGGAAACTCTGGAACCCCTTTCCATGAAAGTGTTTCTCGCCAGTCACTGCTTAGGGCTACATCAAGAGGAAACAAAACATAGAGATAGAACCGGAAACTACTTTATTGTGTCAAGTTTCGAGAAGCTAGCACAATCCGTGTTGGATTTAGAGTTCCAAATACATCTATCAATATAGGAGAAAACAGAGTGAAACCTAAAAATTCAAACTGTTAGTAGAAACGAACGCTTCAACATAGAAGAATGAAATTTGGGGAACTAAGTTGGCTTAGTGTACTGATCATTACCTGAAAGTATCATCCAGTTTGGGTGCAAAAATACTGGCTGAGATTTCTGGAGATTCGTAATTTTAGGAAGCTTGGCAACCCCTTTCCATGAAAGTGTTTCTCGCCAGTCACTGCATAGGCCTACTTCAAGAGGAAAGAACACATAGAGATCGAACGTGAAACTGCTTTATTTTGTCAAGTTTCAAGAAGCTAGCACAAACCGTGTTGGATTTAGAGTTCCAAATACATCTATCAATATAGGAGAAAACAGAGTGAAACCTAAAAATTCAAACTGTTACTGGAAATGAACGCTTCACCATAGAAGAACGAAATTTGGGGAACCAAGTCGGCTTAGTGTACTGATCATTACCTGAAAGTATCATCCAGTTTGGGTGAAAAAATATTTGCTGAGATTTCTGGAGATTCGTAATTTTTGGAAGCTTGGGAACTCCTTTCCATGAAAGTGTTTCTCGCCAGTCACTGCTTAGGGCTACATCAAGAGGAAACAAAACATAGAGATAGAACCGGAAACTACTTTATTGTGTCAAGTTTCAAGAAGCTAGCACAAACCGTGTTGGATTTAGAGTTCCAAAAACATGTATCAATATAGGAGAAAACAGAGTGAAACCTAAAAATTCAAACTGTTAGTAGAAACGAATGCTTCAACATAGAAGAATGAAATTTGGGGAACTAAGTTGTCTTAGTGTACTGATCATTACCTGAAAGTATCATCCAGTTTGGGTGAAAAAATACTTGCTGAGATTTCTGGAGATTCGTAATTTTAGGAAGCTTGGCAACCCCTTTCCATGAAAGTGTTTCTCGCCAGTCACTGCATAGGCCTACTTCAAGAGGAAAGAACACATAGAGATAGAACATGATACTGCTTTATTTTGTCAAGTTTCAAGAAGGTAGCACAAACCGTGTTGGATTTAGAGTTCCAAATACATCTATCAATATAGGAGAAAACAGAGTGAAACCTAAAAATTCATACTGTTAGTAGAAACGAACGCTTCAACATAGAAGAATGAAATTTGGGGAACTAAGTTGGCTTAGTGTACTGATCATTACCTGAAAGTATCATTCAGTTTGGGTGAAAAAATACTTGCTGAGATTTCTGGAGATTCGTAATTTTAGGAAGCTTGGCAACCCCTTTCCATGAAAGTGTTTCTCGCCAGTCACTGCATAGGCCTACTTCAAGAGGAAAGAACACATAGAGATAGAACGTGAAACTGCTTTATTTTGTCAAGTTTCCAGAAGCTAGCACAAACCGTGTTGGATTTAGAGTTCCAAATACATCTATCAATATAGGAGAAAACAGAGTGAAACCTAAAAATTCAAACTGTTACTGGAAATGAACGCTTCACCATAGAAGAACGAAATTTGGGGAACCAAGTCGGCTTAGTGTACTGATCATTACCTGAAAGTATCATCCAGTTTGGGTGAAAAAATATTTGCTGAGACTTCTGGAGATTTGTAATTTTTGGAAGCTTGGCAACCCCTTTCCATGAAAGTGTTTCTCGCCAGTCACTGCTTAGGGCTACATCAAGAGGAAACAAAACATAGAGATAGAACCGGAAACTACTTTATTGTGTCAAGTTTCAAGAAGCTAGCACAAACCGTGTTGGATTTAGAGTTCCAAATACATCTATCAATATAGGAGAAAACAGAGTGAAACCTAAAAATTCAAACTGTTAGTAGAAATGAACGCTTCAACATACAAGAATGAAATTTGGGGAACTAAGTTGGCTTAGTGTACTGATCATTACCTGAAAGTATCATCCAGTTTGGGTGAAAAAATACTTGCTGAGATTTCTGGAGATTCGTAATTTTAGGAAGCTTGGCAACCCCTTTCCATGAAAGTGTTTCTCGCTAGTCACTGCATAGGGCTACTTAAAGAGGAAAGAACACATAGAGATAGAACATGAAACTGCTTTATTTTGTCAAGTTTCAAGAAGCTAGCACAAACCGTGTTGGATTTAGAGTTCCAAATACATCTATCAATATAGGAGAAAACAGAGTGAAACCTAAAAATTCAAACTGTTACTGGAAATAAACGCTTCACCATAGAAGAACGAAATTTGGGGAACCAAGTTGGCTTAGTGTACTGATCATTACCTGAAAGTATCATCCAGTTTGGGTGAAAAAATATTTGCTGAGATTTCTGGAGATTCATAATTTTTGGAAGCTTGGGAACCCCTTTCCATGAAAGTGTTTCTCGCCAGTCACTGCTTAGGGCTACATCAAGAGGAAACAAAACATAGAGCTAGAACGTGAAACTGCCTTATTTTGTCACGTTTCAAGAAGCTAGCACAAACCGTGTTGGATTTAGAGTTCCAAATACATCTATCAATATTTGAGAAAACAGAGTGAAACCTAAAAATTCAAACTGTTACGGGAAATGAACGCTTCACCATAGAAGAACGAAATTTGGGGAACCAAGTTGGCTTAGTGTACTGATCATTACCTGAAAGTATCATCCAGTTTGGGTGAAAAAATATTTGCTGAGATTTCTGGAGATTCGTAATTTTTGGAAGCTTGGGAACCCCTTTCCATGAAAGTGTTTCTCGCCAGTCACTGCTTAGGGCTACATCAAGAGGAAACAAAACATAGAGATAGAACGTGAAACTGCCTTATTTTGTCACGTTTCAGGAAGCTAGCACAAACCGTGTTGGATTTAGAGTTCCAAATACATCTATCAATATAGGAGAAAACAGAGTGAAACCTAAAAATTCAAACTGTTAGTAGAAACGAACGCTTCAACATAGAAGACTGAAATTTGGGGAACTAAGTTGGCTTAGTGTACTGATCTTTACGTGAAAGTATCATCCAGTTTGGGTGAAAAAATACTGGCTGAGATTTCTGGAGATTCGTAATTTTAGGAAGCTTGGCAACCCCTTTCCATGAAAGTGTTTCTCGCCAGTCACTGCATAGGCCTACTTCAAGAGGAAAGAACACATAGAGATCGAACGTGAAACTGCTTTATTTTGTCAAGTTTCAAGAAGCTAGCACAAACCGTGTTGGATTTAGAGTTCCAAATACATCTATCAATATAGGAGAAAACAGAGTGAAACCTAAAAATTCAAACTGTTACTGGAAATGAACGCTTCACCATAGAAGAACGAAATTTGGGGAACCAAGTCGGCTTAGTGTACTGATCATTACCTGAAAGTATCATCCAGTTTGGGTGAAAAAATATTTGCTGAGATTTCTGGAGATTCGTAATTTTTGGAAGCTTGGCAACCCCTTTCCATGAAAGTGTTTCTCGCCAGACACTGCTTAGGGCTACATCAAGAGGAAACAAAAAATAGAGATAGAACTGGAAACTACTTTATTGTGTCAAGTTTCGAGAAGCTAGCACAAACCGTGTTGGATTTAGAGTTCCAAATACATCTATCAATATAGGAGAAAACAGAGTGAAACCTAAAAATTCAAACTGTTAGTAGAAACGAACGCTTCAACATAGAAGAATGAAATTTGGGGAACTAAGTTGGCTTAGTGTACTGATCATTACCTGAAAGTATCATTCAGTTTGGGTGAAAAAATACTTACTGAGATTTCTGGAGATTCGTAATTTTAGGAAGCTTGGCAACCCCTTTCCATGAAAGTGTTTCTCGCCAGTCACTGCATAGGCCTACTTCAAGAGGAAAGAACACATAGAGATAGAACGTGAAACTGCTTTATTTTGTCAAGTTTCCAGAAGCTAGCACAAACCATGTTGGATTTAGAGTTCCAAATATATCTATCAATATAGGAGAAAACAGAGTGAAACCTAAAAATTCAAACTGTTACTGGAAATGAACGCTTCACCATAGAAGAACGAAATTTGGGGAACCAAGTCGGCTTAGTGTACTGATCATTACCTGAAAGTATCATCCAGTTTGGGTGAAAAAATATTTGCTGAGATTTCTGGAGATTCGTAATTTTTGGAAGCTTGGCAACCCCTTTCCATGAAAGTGTTTCTCGCCAGTCACTGCTTAGGGCTACATCAAGAGGAAACAAAACATAGAGATAGAACCAGAAACTACTTTATTGTGTCATTTTTCAAGAAGCTAGCACAAACCGTGTTGGATTTAGAGTTCCAAATACATCTATCAATATAGGAGAAAACAGAGTGAAACCTAAAATTTCAAACTGTTACTAGAAACGAACGCTTCAACATAGAAGAATGAAATTTGGGGAACTAAGTTGGCTTAGTATACTGATCATTACCTGAAAGTATCATCCAGTTTGGGTGCAAAAATACTTGCTGAGATTTCTGGAGATTCGTAATTTTAGGAAGCTTGGCAACCCCTTTCCATGAAAGTGTTTCTCGCCAGTCACTGCATAGGCCTACTTCAAGAGGAAAGAACACATAGAGATAGAACGTGAAACTGCTTTATTTTTTCAAGTTTCAAGAAGCTAGCACAACCGTGTTGGATTTAGAGTTCCAAATACATCTATCAATATAGGAGAAAACAGAGTGAAACCTAAAAATTCAAACTGTTGCTGAAAATGAATGCTTCACCATAGAAGAACGAAATTTGGGGAACCAAGTCGGCTTAGTGTACTGACCATTACCTGAAAGTATCATCCAGTTTGGGTGAAAAAATATTTGCTGAGATTTCTGGAGATTCGTAATTTTTGGAAGCTTGTGAACCCCTTTCCATGAAAGTGTTTCTCGCCAGTCACTGCTTAGGGCTACATCAAGAGGAAACAAAACATAGAGATAGAACCGGAAACTACTTTATTGTGTCAAGTTTCAAGAAGCTAGCACAAACCGTGTTGGATTTAGAGTTCCAAATATATCAATCAATATAGGAGAAAACAGAGTGAAACCTAAAAATTCAAACTGTTAGTAGAAATGAACGCTTCAACATAGAAGAATGAAATTTGGGGAACTAAGTTGGCTTAGTATACTGATCATTACCTGAAAGTATCATCCAGTTTGGGTGAAAAAATACTTGCTGAGATTTCTGGAGATTCGTAATTTTAGGAAGCTTGGCAACCCATTTCCATGAAAGTGTTTCTCGCCAGTCACTGCATAGGGCTACTTCAAGAGGAAAGAACACATAGAGATAGAACATGAAACTGCTTTATTTTGTCAAGTTTCCAGAAGCTAGCACAAACCGTGTTGGATTTAGAGTTCCAAATACATCTATCAATATAGGAGAAAACAGAGTGAAACCTAAAAATTCAAACTGTTACTGGAAATGAACGCTTCACCATAGAAGAACGAAATTTGGGGAACCAAGTCGGCTTAGTGTACTGATCATTACCTGAAAGTATCATCCAGTTTGGGTGAAAAAATATTTGCTGAGATTTCTGGAGATTCGTTATTTTTGGAAGCTTGGCAACCCCTTTCCATGAAAGTGTTTCTCGCCAGTCACTGCTTAGGGCTACATCATGAGGAAACAAAACATAGAGATAGAACCGGAAACTACTTTATTGTGTCAAGTTTCGAGAAGCTAGCACAAACCGTGTTGGATTTAGAGTTCCAAATACATCTATCAATATAGGAGAAAACAGAGTGAAACCTAAAAATTCAAACTGTTAGTAGAAACGAACGCTTCAACATAGAAGAATGAAATTTGGGGAACTAAGTTGGCTTAGTGTACTGATCATTACCTGAAAGTATCATTCAGTTTGGGTGAAAAAATACTTGCTGAGATTTCTGGAGATTCGTAATTTTAGGAAGCTTGGCAACCCCTTTCCATGAAAGTGTTTCTCGCCAGTCACTGCATAGGCCTACTTCAAGAGGAAAGAACACATAGAGATAGAACGTGAAACTGCTTTATTTTGTCAAGTTTCAAGAAGCTAGCACAAACCGTGTTGGATTTAGAGTTCCAAATACATCTATCAATATAGGAGAAAACACAGTGAAACCTAAAAATTCAAACTGTTACTGGAAATGAACGCTTCACCATAGAAGAACGAAATTTGGGGAACCAAGTCGGCTTAGTGTACTGATTATTACCTGAAAGTATCATCCAGTTTGGGTGAAAAAATATTTGCTGAGATTTCTGGAGATTCGTAATTTTTGGAAGCTTGGCAACCCCTTTCCATGAAAGTGTTTCTCGCCATTCACTGCTTAGGGCTACATCAAGAGGAAACAAAACATAGAGATAGAACGTGAAACTGCTTTATTTTGTCAAGTTTCAAGAAGCTAGCACAAACCCTGTTGGATTTAGAGTTCCAAATACATATATCAATATAGGAGAAAACAGAGTGAAACCTAAAAATTCAAACTGTTAGTATAAACGAACGCTTCAACATAGAAGAATGAAATTTGGGGAACTAAGTTGGCTTAGTATACTGATCATTACCTGAAAGTATCATCCAGTTTGGGTGAAAAAATACTTGCTGAGATTTCTGGAGATTCGTAATTTTAGGAAGCTTGGCAACCCCTTTCCATGAAAGTGTTTCTCGCCAGTCACTGCATAGGCCTACTTCAAGAGGAAAGAACACATAGAGATAGAACGTGAAACTGCTTTATTTTGTCAAGTTTCCAGAAGCTAGCACAAACCATGTTGGATTTAGAGTTCCAAATATATCTATCAATATAGGAGAAAACAGAGTGAAACCTAAAAATTCAAACTGTTACTGGAAATGAACGCTTCACCATAGAAGAACGAAATTTGGGGAACCAAGTCGGCTTAGTGTACTGATCATTACCTGAAAGTATCATCCAGTTTGGGTGAAAAAATATTTGCTGAGATTTCTGGAGATTCGTAATTTTTGGAAGCTTGGCAACCCCTTTCCATGAAAGTGTTTCTCGCCAGTCACTGCTTAGGGCTACATCAAGAGGAAACAAAACATAGAGATAGAACCAGAAACTACTTTATTGTGTCAAGTTTCAAGAAGCTAGCACAAACCGTGTTGGATTTAGAGTTCCAAATACATCTATCAATATAGGAGAAAACAGAGTGAAACCTAAAATTTCAAACTGTTACTAGAAACGAACGCTTCAACATAGAAGAATGAAATTTGGGGAACTAAGTTGGCTTAGTGTACTGATCATTACCTGAAAGTATCATCCAGTTTGGGTGCAAAAATACTTGCTGAGATTTCTGGAGATTCGTAATTTTAGGAAGCTTGGCAACCCCTTTCCATGAAAGTGTTTCTCGCCAGTCACTGCATAGGCCAACTTCAAGAGGAAAGAACACATAGAGATAGAACGTGAAACTGCTTTATTTTTTCAAGTTTCAAGAAGCTAGCACAACCGTGTTGGATTTAGAGTTCCAAATACATCTATCAATATAGGAGAAAACAGAGTGAAACCTAAAAATTCAAACTGTTACTGACAATGAATGCTTCACCATAGAAGAACGAAATTTGGGGAACCAAGTCGGCTTAGTGTACTGACCATTACCGGAAGGTATCATCCAGTTTGGGTGAAAAAATATTTGCTGAGATTTCTGGAGATTCGTAATTTTTGGAAGCTTGGGAACCCCTTTCCATGAAAGTGTTTCTCTCCAGTCACTGCTTAGGGCTACATCAAGAGGAAACAAAACATAGAGAGAAACCGGAAACTACTTTATTGTGTCAAATTTCAAGAAGCTAGCACAAACCGTGTTGGATTTAGAGTTCCAAATACATCTATCAATATAGGAGAAAACAGAGTGAAACCTAAAAATTCAAACTGTTAGTAGAAACGAACGCTTCAACATAGAAGAATGAAATTTGGGGAACTAAGTTGGCTTAGTGTACTGATCATTACCTGAAAGTATCATCCAGTTTGGGTGAAAAAATACTTGCTGAGATTTCTGGAGATTCGTAATTTTAGGAAGGTTGGCAACCCCTTTCCATGAAAGTGTTTCTCGCCAGTCACTGCATAGGCCTACTTCAAGAGGAAAGAACACATAGAGATAGAACGTGAAACTGCTTTATTTTGTCAAGTTTCCAGAAGCTAGCACAAACCGTGTTGGATTTAGAGTTCCAAATACATCTATCAATATAGGAGAAAACAGAGTGAAACCTAAAAATTCAAACTGTTACTGGAAATGAACGCTTCACCATAGAAGAACGAAATTTGGGGAACCAAGTCGGCTTAGTGTACTGATCATTACCTGAAAGTATCATCCAGTTTGGGTGAAAAAATATTTGCTGAGATTTCTTGAGATTCGTAATTTTTGGAAGCTTGGGAACCCCTTTCCATGAAAGTGTTTCTCGCCAGTCACTGCTTAGGGCTACTTCAAGAGGAAACAAAACATAGAGATAGAACGTGAAACTGCTTTATTTGGTAAAGTTTCAAGAAGCTAGCACAAACCGTGTTGGTTTTAGAGTTCCAAATACATCTATCAATATAGGAGAAAACAGAGTGAAACCTAAAAATTCAAACTGTTATTGGAAATGAACGCTGCACCATAGAAGAACGAAATTTGGGGAACCAAGTCGGCTTAGTGTACTGATCATTACCTGAAAGTATCATCCAGTTTGGGTGAAAATATATTTGCTGAGATTTCTGGAGATTCGTAATTTTTGGAAGCTTGGCAACCCCTTTCCATGAAAGTGTTTCTCGCCAGTCACTGCTTAGGGCTACATCAAGAGGAAACAAAACATAGAGATAGAACCGGAAACTACTTTATTGTGTCAAGTTTCAAGAAGCTAGCACAAACCGTGTTGGATTTAGAGTTCCAAAAACATGTATCAATATAGGAGAAAACAGAGTGAAACCTAAAAATTCAAACTGTTAGTAGAAACGAACGCTTCAACATAGAAGAATGAAATTTGGGGAACTAATTTGTCTTAGTGTACTGATCATTACCTGAAAGTATCATCCAGTTTGGGTGAAAAAATACTTGCTGAGATTTCTGGAGATTCGTAATTTTAGGAAGCTTGGCAACCCCTTTCCATGAAAGTGTTTCTCGCCAGTCACTGCATAGGCCTACTTCAAGAGGAAAGAACACATAGAGATATAACGTGATACTGCTTTATTTTGTCAAGTTTCAAGAAGGTAGCACAAACCGTGTTGGATTTAGAGTTCCAAATACATCTATCAATATAGGAGAAAACAGAGTGAAACCTAAAAATTCAAACTGTTACTGGAAATGAACGCTTCACCATAGAAGAACGAAATTTGGGGAACCAAGTCGGCTTAGTGTACTGATCATTACCTGAAAGTATCATCCATTTTGGGTGAAAAAATATTTGCTGAGATTTCTGGAGATTCGTAATTTTTGGAAGCTTGGCAACCCCTTTCCATGAAAGTGTTTCTCGCCAGTCACTGCTTAGGGCTACATCAAGAGGAAACAAAACATAGAGATAGAACTGGAAACTACTTTATTGTGTCAAGTGTCAAGAAGCTAGCACAAACCGTGTTGGATTTAGAGTTCCAAATACATCTATCAATATAGGAGAAAACAGAGTGAAACCTAAAAATTCATACTGTTAGTAGAAACGAACGCTTCAACATAGAAGAATGAAATTTGGGGAACTAAGTTGGCTTAGTGTACTGATCATTACCTGAAAGTATCATTCAGTTTGGGTGAAAAAATACTTGCTGAGATTTCTGGAGATTCGTAATTTTTGGAAACTGGGGAACCCCTTTCCATGAAAGTGTTTCTCTCCAGTCACTGATTAGGGCTACATCAAGAGGAAACAAAACATAGAGATAGAACCGGAAACTACTTTATTGTGTCAAGTTTCAAGAAGCTAGCACAAACCGTGTTGGATTTAGAGTTCCAAATACATCTATCAATATAGGAGAAAACAGAGTGAAACCTAAAAATTCAAACTGTTAGTAGAAACGAACGCTTCAACATAGAAGAATGAAATTTGGGGAACTAAGTTGGGTTAGTGTACTGATCATTACCTGAAAGTATCATTCAGTTTGGGTGAAAAAATACTTGCTGAGATATCTGGAGATTCGTAATTTTAGGAAGCTTGGCAACCCCTTTCCATTAAAGTGTTTCTCGCCAGTCACTGCATAGGCCTACTTCAAGAGGAAAGAACACATAGAGATAGAACGTGAAACTGCTTTTTTTTGTCAAGTTTCCAGAAGCTAGCACAAACCGTGTTGGATTTAGAGTTCCAAATACATCTATCTATATAGGAGAAAACAGAGTGAAACCTAAAAATTCAAACTGTTACTGGAAATGAACGCTTCACCATAGAAGAACGAAATTTGGGGAACTAAGTTGGCTTAGTATACTGATCATTACCTGAAAGTATCATCCAGTTTGGGTGAAAAAATATTTGCTGAGATTTCTGGAGATTCGTAATTTTTGGAAGCTTGGGAACCCCTTTCCATGAAAGTGTTTCTCGCCAGTCACTGCTTAGGGCTACATCAAGAGGAAACAATACATAGAGATAGAATGTGAAACTGCTTTATTTTGTCAAGTTTCAAGAAGCTAGCACAAACCCTGTTGGATTTAGAGTTCCAAATACATCTATCAATATAGGAGAAAACAGAGTGAAACCTAAAAATTCAAACTGTTACTGGAAATGAACGCTTCACCATAGAAGAACGAAATTTGGGGAACCAAGTCGGCTTAGTGTACTGATCATTACCTGAAAGTGTCATCCAGTTTGGGTGAAAAAATATTTGCTGAGATTTCTGGAGATTCGTAATTTTTGGAAGCTTGGCAACCCCTTTCCATGAAAGTGTTTCTCGCCAGTCACTGCTTAGGGCTACATCAAGAGGAAATAAAACATAGAGATAGAACGTGAAACTGCTTTATTTGGTAAAGTTTCAAGAAGCTAGCACAAACCGTGTTGGATTTAGAGTTCCAAATACATCTATCAATATAGGAGAAAACAGAGTGAAACCTAAAAATTCAAACTGTTAGTAGAAATGAATGCTTCAACATAAAAGAATGAAATTTGGGGAACTAAGTTGGCTTAGTATACTGATCATTACCTGAAAGTATCATCCAGTTTGGGTGAAAAAATACTTGCTGAGATTTCTGGAGATTCGTAATTTTAGGAAGCTTGGCAACCCCTTTCCATGAAAGTGTTTCTCGCCAGTCACTGCATAGGCCTACTTCAAGAGGAAAGAACACATAGAGATAGAACATGAAACTGCTTTATTTTGTCAAGTTTCCAGAAGCTAGCACAAACCGTGTTGGATTTAGAGTTCCAAATACATCTATCAATATAGGAGAAAACAGAGTGAAACCTAAAAATTCAAACTGTTAGTAGAAACGAACGCTTCAACATAGAAGAATGAAATTTGGGGAACTAAGTTGGCTTAGTATACTGATCATTACCTGAAAGTATCATCCAGTTTGTGTGGAAAAATACATGCTGAGATTTCTGGAGATTCGCAATTTTAGGAAGGTTGGCAACCCCTTTCCATGAAAGTGTTTCTCGCCAGTCACTGCATAGGGCTACTTCAAGAGGAAAGAACACATACAGATAGAACATGAAACTGCTTTATTTTGTCAAGTTTCCAGAAGCTAGCACAAACCGTGTTGGATTTAGAGTTCCAAATACATCTATCAATATAGGAGAAAACAGAGTGAAACCTAAAAATTCAAACTGTTAGTAGAAACGAACGCTTCAACATAGAAGAATGAAATTTGGGGAACTAAGTTGGCTTAGTATACTGATCATTACCTGAAAGTATCATCCAGTTTGGGTGAAAAAATACTTGCTGAGATTTCTGGAGATTCGTAATTTTAGGAAGCTTGGCAACCCCTTTCCTTGAAAGTGTTTCTCGCCAGTCACTGCATAGGCCTACTTCAAGAGGAAAGAACACATAGAGATATAACGTGAAACTGCTTTATTTTGTCAAGTTTCAAGAAGCTAGCACAAACCGTGTTGGATTTAGAGTTCCAAATACATCTATCAATATAGGAGAAAACAGAGTGAAACCTAAAAATTCAAACTGTTACTGGAAATGAACGCTTCACCATAGAAGAAGGAAATTTGGGGAACCAAGTCGGCTTAGTGTACTGATCATTACCTGAAAGTATCATCCAATTTGGGTGAAAAAATATTTGCTGAGATTTCTGGAGATTCGTAATTTTTGGAAACTTGGGAACCCCTTTCCTTGAAAGTGTTTCTCGCCAGTCACTGCTTAGGGCTACATCAAGAGGAAACAAAACATAGAGATAGATCTGGAAACTACTTTATTGTGTCAAGTTTCAAGAAGCTAGCACAAACCGTGTTGGATTTAGAGTTCCAAATACATCTATCAATATAGGAGAAAACAGAGTGAAACCTAAAAATTCAAACTGTTAGTAGAAACGAACGCTTCAACATAGAAGAATGAAATTTGGGGAACTAAGTTGGCTTAGTGTACTGATCATTACCTGAAAGTATCATCCAGTTTGGGTGCAAAAATACTTGCGGAGATTTCTGGAGATTTGTAATTTTAGGAAGCTTGGCAACCTCTTTCCCTGAAAGTGTTTCTCGCCAGTCACTGCATAGGCCTACTTCAAGAGGAAAGAACACATAGATATAGAACGTGAAACTGCTTTATTTTTTCAAGTTTCAAGAAGCTAGCACAACCGTGTTGGATTTAGAGTTCCAAATACATCTATCAATATAGGAGAAAACAGAGTGAAACCTAAAAATTCAAACTGTTACTGAAAATGAATGCTTCACCATAGAAGAACGAAATTTGGGGAACCAAGTCGGCTTAGTGTACTGATCATTACCTGAAAGTATCATCCAGTTTGGGTGAAAAAATATTTGCTGAGATTTCTTTAGATTCGTAATTTTTGGAAGCTTGGGAACCCCTTTCCATGAAAGGGTTTCTCGCCAGTCACTGCTTAGGGCTACATCAAGAGGAAACAAAACATAGAGATAGAACCAGAAACTACTTTATTGTGTCAAGTTTCAAGAAGCTAGCACAAACCGTGTTGGATTTAGAGTTCCAAATACATCTATCAATATAGGAGAAAACAGAGTGAAACCTAAAAATTCAAACTGTTAGTAGAAATGAACGCTTCAACATAGAAGAATGAAATTTGGGGAACTAAGTTGGCTTAGTATACTGATCATTACCTGAAAGTATCATCCAGTTTGGGTGGAAAAATACTTGCTGAGATTTCTGGAGATTCGTAATTTTAGGAAGGTTGGCAACCCCTTTCCATGAAAGTGTTTCTCGCCAGTCACTGCATAGGGCTACTTCAAGAGGAAAGAACACATAGAGATAGAACAGGAAACTGCTTTATTTTGTCAAGTTTCCAGAATCTAGGACAAACCGTGTTGGATTTAGAGTTCCAAATACATCTATCAATATACGAGAAAACAGACTGAAACCTAAAAATTCAAACTGTTAGTAGAAACGAACGCTTCAACATAGAAGAATGAAATTTGGGGAACTAAGTTGGCTTAGTATACTAATCATTACCTGAAAGTATCATCCAGTTTGGGTGAAAAAATACTTGCTGAGATTTCTGGAGATTCGTAATTTTAGGAAGCTTGGCAACCCCTTTCCATGAAAGTGTTTCTCGCCAGTCACTGCATAGGCCTACTTCAAGAGGAAAGAACACATAGAGATAGAACATGAAACTGCTTTATTTTGTCAAGTTTCCAGAAGCTAGCACAAACCGTGTTGGATTTAGAGTTCCAAATACATCTATCAATATAGGAGAAAACAGAGTGAAACCTAAAAATTCAAACTGTTACTGGAAATGAACGCTTCACCATAGAAGAACGAAATTTGGGGAACCAAGTCGGCTTAGTGTACTGATCATTACCTGAAAGTATCATCCAGTTTGGGTGAAAAAATATTTGCTGAGATTTCTGGAGATTCGTAATTTTAGGACGCTTGGGAACCCCTTTCCATGAAAGTGTTTCTCGCCAGTCACTGCTTAGGGCTACATCAAGAGGAAACAAAACATAGAGATAGAACCAGAAACTACTTTATTGTGTCAAGTTTCAAGAAGCTAGCACAAACCGTGTTGGATTTAGAGTTCCAAATACATCTATCAATATAGGAGAAAACAGAGTGAAACCTAAAAATTCAAACTGTTACTGGAAATGAACGCTTCACCATAGAAGAACGAAATTTGGGGAACCAAGTCGGCTTAGTGTACTGATCATTACCTGAAAGTATCATCCAGTTTGGGTGAAAAAATACCTGCTGAGATTTCTGGAGATTCGTAATTTTAGGAAGCTTGGGAACCCCTTTCCATGAAAGTGTTTCTCGCCAGTCACTGCATAGGCCTACTTCAAGAGGAAAGAACACATAGAGATCGAACGTGAAACTGCTTTATTTTGTCAAGTTTCAAGAAGCTAGCACAACCGTGTTGGATTTAGAGTTCCAAATACATCTATCAATATAGGAGAAAACAGAGTGAAACCTAAAAATTCAAACTGTTACTGAAAATGAATGCTTCACCATAGAAGAACGAAATTTGGGGAACCAAGTCGGCTTAGTGTACTGACCATTACCTGAAAGTATCATCCAGTTTGGGTGAAAAAATATTTGCTGAGATTTCTGGAGATTCGTAATTTTTGGAAGCTTGTGAACCCCTTTCCATGAAAGTGTTTCTCGCCAGTCACTGCTTAGGGCTACATCAAGAGGAAACAAAACATAGAGATAGAACCGGAAACTACTTTATTGTGTCAAGTTTCAAGAAGCTAGCACAAACCGTGTTGGATTTAGAGTTCCAAATATATCAATCAATATAGGAGAAAACAGAGTGAAACCTAAAAATTCAAACTGTTAGTAGAAATGAACGCTTCAACATAGAAGAATGAAATTTGGGGAACTAAGTTGGCTTAGTATACTGATCATTACCTGAAAGTATCATCCAGTTTGGGTGAAAAAATACTTGCTGAGATTTCTGGAGATTCGTAATTTTAGGAAGCTTGGCAACCCCTTTCCATGAAAGTGTTTCTCGCCAGTCACTGCATAGGGCTACTTCAAGAGGAAAGAACACATAGAGATAGAACATGAAACTGCTTTATTTTGTCAAGTTTCCAGAAGCTAGCACAAACCGTGTTGGATTTAGAGTTCCAAATACATCTATCAATATAGGAGAAAACAGAGTGAAACCTAAAAATTCAAACTGTTACTGGAAATGAACGCTTCACCATAGAAGAACGAAATTTGGGGAACCAAGTCGGCTTAGTGTACTGATCATTACCTGAAAGTATCATCCAGTTTGGGTGAAAAAATATTTGCTGAGATTTCTGGAGATTCGTTATTTTTGGAAGCTTGGCAACCCCTTTCCATGAAAGTGTTTCTCGCCAGTCACTGCTTAGGGCTACATCATGAGGAAACAAAACATAGAGATAGAACCGGAAACTACTTTATTGTGTCAAGTTTCGAGAAGCTAGCACAAACCGTGTTGGATTTAGAGTTCCAAATACATCTATCAATATAGGAGAAAACAGAGTGAAACCTAAAAATTCAAACTGTTAGTAGAAACGAACGCTTCAACATAGAAGAATGAAATTTGGGGAACTAAGTTGGCTTAGTGTACTGATCATTACCTGAAAGTATCATTCAGTTTGGGTGAAAAAATACTTGCTGAGATTTCTGGAGATTCGTAATTTTAGGAAGCTTGGCAACCCCTTTCCATGAAAGTGTTTCTCGCCAGTCACTGCATAGGCCTACTTCAAGAGGAAAGAACACATAGAGATAGAACGTGAAACTGCTTTATTTTGTCAAGTTTCAAGAAGCTAGCACAAACCGTGTTGGATTTAGAGTTCCAAATACATCTATCAATATAGGAGAAAACAGAGTGAAACCTAAAAATTCAAACTGTTACTGGAAATGAACGCTTCACCATAGAAGAACGAAATTTGGGGAACCAAGTCGGCTTAGTGTACTGATTATTACCTGAAAGTATCATCCAGTTTGGGTGAAAAAATATTTGCTGAGATTTCTGGAGATTCGTAATTTTTGGAAGCTTGGCAACCCCTTTCCATGAAAGTGTTTCTCGCCAGTCACTGCTTAGGGCTACATCAAGAGGAAACAAAACATAGAGATAGAACGTGAAACTGCTTTATTTTGTCAAGTTTCAAGAAGCTAGCACAAACCCTGTTGGATTTAGAGTTCCAAATACATATATCAATATAGGAGAAAACAGAGTGAAACCTAAAAATTCAAACTGTTAGTATAAACGAACGCTTCAACATAGAAGAATGAAATTTGGGGAACTAAGTTGGCTTAGTATACTGATCATTACCTGAAAGTATCATCCAGTTTGGGTGAAAAAATACTTGCTGAGATTTCTGGAGATTCGTAATTTTAGGAAGCTTGGCAACCCCTTTCCATGAAAGTGTTTCTCGCCAGTCACTGCATAGGCCTACTTCAAGAGGAAAGAACACATAGAGATAGAACGTGAAACTGCTTTATTTTGTCAAGTTTCCAGAAGCTAGCACAAACCATGTTGGATTTAGAGTTCCAAATATATCTATCAATATAGGAGAAAACAGAGTGAAACCTAAAAATTCAAACTGTTACTGGAAATGAACGCTTCACCATAGAAGAACGAAATTTGGGGAACCAAGTCGGCTTAGTGTACTGATCATTACCTGAAAGTATCATCCAGTTTGGGTGAAAAAATATTTGCTGAGATTTCTGGAGATTCGTAATTTTTGGAAGCTTGGCAACCCCTTTCCATGAAAGTGTTTCTCGCCAGTCACTGCTTAGGGCTACATCAAGAGGAAACAAAACATAGAGATAGAACCAGAAACTACTTTATTGTGTCAAGTTTCAAGAAGCTAGCAGAAACCGTGTTGGATTTAGAGTTCCAAATACATCTATCAATATAGGAGAAAACAGAGTGAAACCTAAAATTTCAAACTGTTACTAGAAACGAACGCTTCAACATAGAAGAATGAAATTTGGGGAACTAAGTTGGCTTAGTGTACTGATCATTACCTGAAAGTATCATCCAGTTTGGGTGCAAAAATACTTGCTGAGATTTCTGGAGATTCGTAATTTTAGGAAGCTTGGCAACCCCTTTCCATTAAAGTGTTTCTCGCCAGTCACTGCATAGGCCTACTTCAAGAGGAAAGAACACATAGAGATAGAACGTGAAACTGCTTTATTTTTTCAAGTTTCAAGAAGCTAGCACAACCGTGTTGGATTTAGAGTTCCAAATACATCTATCAATATAGGAGAAAACAGAGTGAAACCTAAAAATTCAAACTGTTACTGACAATGAATGCTTCACCATAGAAGAACGAAATTTGGGGAACCAAGTCGGCTTAGTGTACTGACCATTACCGGAAAGTATCATCCAGTTTGGGTGAAAAAATATTTGCTGAGATTTCTGGAGATTCGTAATTTTTGGAAGCTTGGGAACCCCTTTCCATGAAAGTGTTTCTCGCCAGTCACTGCTTAGGGCTACATCAAGAGGAAACAAAACATAGAGATAGAACCTGAAACTACTTTATTGTCTCAAGTTTCAAGAAGCTAGCACAAACCGTGTTGGATTTAGAGTTCCAAATACATCAATCAATATAGGAGAAAACAGAGTGAAACCTAAAAATTCAAACTGTTAGTAGAAACGAACGCTTCAACATAGAAGAATGAAATTTGGGGAACTAAGTTGGCTTAGTGTACTGATCATTACCTGAAAGTATCATCCAGTTTGGGTGCAAAAATACTGGCTGAGATTTCTGGAGATTCGTAATTTTACGAAGCTTGGCAACCCCTTTCCATGAAAGTGTTTCTCGCCAGTCACTGCATAGGCCTACTTCAAGAGGAAAGAACACATCGATATAGAACGTGAAACTGCTTTATTTTGTCAAGTTTCAAGAAGCTAGCACAAACCGTGTTGGATTTAGAGTTCCAAATACGTCTATCAATATAGGAGAAAACAGAGTGAAACCTAAAAATTCAAACTGTTACTGGAAATGAACGCTTCACCATAGAAGAACGAAATTTGGGGAACCAAGTCAGCTTAGTGTACTGATCATTACCTGAATTTATCATCCAGTTTGGGTGAAAAAATATTTGCTGAGATTTCTGGAGATTCGTAATTTTTGGAAACTTGGGAACCCCTTTCCATGAAAGTGTTTCTCTCCAGTCACTGCTTAGGGCTACATCAAGAGGAAACAAAACATAGAGAGAAACCGGAAACTACTTTATTGTGTCAAATTTCAAGAAGCTAGCACAAACCGTGTTGGATTTAGAGTTCCAAATACATCTATCAATATAGGAGAAAACAGAGTGAAACCTAAAAATTCAAACTGTTAGTAGAAACGAACGCTTCAACATAGAAGAATGAAATTTGGGGAACTAAGTTGGCTTAGTGTACTGATCATTACCTGAAAGTATCATCCAGTTTGGGTGAAAAAATACTTGCTGAGATTTCTGGAGATTCGTAATTTTAGGAAGCTTGGCAACCCCTTTCCATGAAAGTGTTTCTCGCCAGTCACTGCATAGGCCTACTTCAAGAGGAAAGAACACATAGAGATAGAACGTGAAACTGCTTTATTTTGTCAAGTTTCCAGAAGCTAGCACAAACCGTGTTGGATTTAGAGTTCCAAATACATCTATCAATATAGGAGAAAACAGAGTGAAACCTAAAAATTCAAACTGTTACTGGAAATGAACGCTTCACCATAGAAGAACGAAATTTGGGGAACCAAGTCGGCTTAGTGTACTGATCATTACCTGAAAGTATCATCCAGTTTGGGTGAAAAAATATTTGCTGAGATTTCTTGAGATTCGTAATTTTTGGAAGCTTGGGAACCCCTTTCCATGAAAGTGTTTCTCGCCAGTCACTGCTTAGGGCTACATCAAGAGGAAACAAAACATAGAGATAGAACGTGAAACTGCTTTATTTGGTAAAGTTTCAAGAAGCTAGCACAAACCGTGTTGGTTTTAGAGTTCCAAATACATCTATCAATATAGGAGAAAACAGAGTGAAACCTAAAAATTCAAACTGTTATTGGAAATGAACGCTTCACCATAGAAGAACGAAATTTGGGGAACCAAGTCGGCTTAGTGTACTGATCATTACCTGAAAGTATCATCCAGTTTGGGTGAAAATATATTTGCTGAGATTTCTGGAGATTCGTAATTTTAGGAAGCTTGGCAACCCCTTTCCATGAAAGTGTTTCTCGCCAGTCACTGCTTAGGGCTACATCAAGAGGAAACAAAACATAGAGATAGAACCGGAAACTACTTTATTGTGTCAAGTTTCAAGAAGCTAGTACAAACCGTGTTGGATTTAGAGTTCCAAATACATCTATCAATATAGGAGAAAACAGAGTGAAACCTAAAAATTCAAACTGTTAGTAGAAAGGAACGCTTCAACATAGAAGAATGAAATTTGGGGAACTAAGTTGTCTTAGTGTACTGATCATTACCTGAAAGTATCATCCAGTTTGGGTGAAAAAATACTTGCTGAGATTTCTGGAGATTCGTAATTTTAGGAAGCTTGGCAACCCCTTTCCATGAAAGTGTTTCTCGCCAGTCACTGCATAGGCCTACTTCAAGAGGAAAGAACACATAGAGATAGAACGTGAAACTACTTTATTTTGTCAAGTTTAAAGAAGCTAGCACAAACCGTGTTGGATTTAGAGTTCCAAATACATCTATCAATATAGGAGAAAACAGAGTGAAACCTAAAAATTCAAACTGTTACTGGAAATGAACGCTTCACCATAGAAGAACGAAATTTGGGGAACCAAGTCGGCTTAGTGTACTGATCATTACCTGAAAGTATCATCCAGTTTGGGTGAAAAAATATTTCCTGAGACTTCTGGAGATTCGTAATTTTTGGAAGCTTGGGAACCCCTTTCCATGAAAGTGTTTCTCGCCAGTCACTGCTTAGGGCTACATCAAGAGGAAACAAAACATAGAGATAGAACCGGAAACTACTTTATTGTGTCAAGTTTCAAGAAGCTAGCACAAACCGTGTTGGATTTAGAGTTCCAAATACATCTATCAATATAGGAGAAAACAGAGTGAAACCTAAAAATTCAAACTGTTAGTAGAAACGAACGCTTCAACATAGAAGAATGAAATTTGGGGAACTAAGTTGGCTTAGTGTACTGATCATTACCTGAAAGTATCATCCAGTTTGGGTGCAAAAATACTGGCTGAGATTTCTGGAGATTCGTAATTATAGGAAGCTTGGCAACCCCTTTCCATGAAAGTGTTTCTCGCCAGTCACTGCATAGGCCTACTTCAAGAGGAAAGAACACATAGAGATCGAACGTGAAACTCCTTTATTTTGTCAAGTTTCAAGAAGCTAGCACAAACCGTGTTGGATTTAGAGTTCCAAATACATCTATCAATATAGGAGAAAACAGAGTGAAACCTAAAAATTCAAACTGTTACTGGAAATGAACGCTTCACCATAGAAGAACGAAATTTGGGGAACCAAGTCGGCTTAGTGTACTGATCATTACCTGAAAGTATCATCCAGTTTGGGTGAAAAAATATTTGCTGAGATTTCTGGAGATTCGTAATTTTTGGAAGCTTGGGAACCCCTTTCCATGAAAGTGTTTCTCGCCAGTCACTGCTTAGGGCTACATCAAGAGGAAACAAAACATAGAGATAGAACCGGAAACTACTTTATTGTGTCAAGTTTCAAGAAGCTAGCACAAACCGTGTTGGATTTAGAGTTCCAAAAACATGTATCAATATAGGAGAAAACAGAGTGAAACCTAAAAATTCAAACTGTTAGTAGAAACGAACGCTTCAACATAGAAGAATGAAATTTGGGGAACTAATTTGTCTTAGTGTACTGATCATTACCTGAAAGTATCATCCAGTTTGGGTGAAAAAATACTTGCTGAGATTTCTGGAGATTCGTAATTTTAGGAAGCTTGGCAACCCCTTTCCATGAAAGTGTTTCTCGCCAGTCACTGCATAGGCCTACTTCAAGAGGAAAGAACACATAGAGATATAACGTGATACTGCTTTATTTTGTCAAGTTTCAAGAAGGTAGCACAAACCGTGTTGGATTTAGAGTTCCAAATACATCTATCAATATAGGAGAAAACAGAGTGAAACCTAAAAATTCAAACTGTTACTGGAAATGAACGCTTCACCATAGAAGAACGAAATTTGGGGAACCAAGTCGGCTTAGTGTACTGATCATTACCTGAAAGTATCATCCAGTTTGGGTGAAAAAATATTTGCTGAGATTTCTGGAGATTCGTAATTTTTGGAAGCTTGGCAACCCCTTTCCATGAAAGTGTTTCTCGCCAGTCACTGCTTAGGGCTACATCAAGAGGAAACAAAACATAGAGATAGAACTGGAAACTACTTTATTGTGTCAAGTGTCAAGAAGCTAGCACAAACCGTGTTGGATTTAGAGTTCCAAATACATCTATCAATATAGGAGAAAACAGAGTGAAACCTAAAAATTCATACTGTTAGTAGAAACGAACGCTTCAACATAGAAGAATGAAATTTGGGGAACTAAGTTGGCTTAGTGTACTGATCATTACCTGAAAGTATCATTCAGTTTGGGTGAAAAAATACTTGCTGAGATTTCTGGAGATTCGTAATTTTTGGAAACTTGGGAACCCCTTTCCATGAAAGTGTTTCTCTCCAGTCACTGATTAGGGCTACATCAAGAGGAAACAAAACATAGAGATAGAACCGGAAACTACTTTATTGTGTCAAGTTTCAAGAAGCTAGCACAAACCGTGTTGGATTTAGAGTTCCAAATACATCTATCAATATAGGAGAAAACAGAGTGAAACCTAAAAATTCAAACTGTTAGTAGAAACGAACGCTTCAACATAGAAGAATGAAATTTGGGGAACTAAGTTGGGTTAGTGTACTGATCATTACCTGAAAGTATCATTCAGTTTGGGTGAAAAAATACTTGCTGAGATATCTGGAGATTCGTAATTTTAGGAAGCTTGGCAACCCCTTTCCATTAAAGTGTTTCTCGCCAGTCACTGCATAGGCCTACTTCAAGAGGAAAGAACACATAGAGATAGAACGTGAAACTGCTTTTTTTTGTCAAGTTTCCAGAAGCTAGCACAAACCGTGTTGGATTTAGAGTTCCAAATACATCTATCTATATAGGAGAAAACAGAGTGAAACCTAAAAATTCAAACTGTTACTGGAAATGAACGCTTCACCATAGAAGAACGAAATTTGGGGAACTAAGTTGGCTTAGTATACTGATCATTACCTGAAAGTATCATCCAGTTTGGGTGAAAAAATATTTGCTGAGATTTCTGGAGATTCGTAATTTTTGGAAGCTTGGGAACCCCTTTCCATGAAAGTGTTTCTCGCCAGTCACTGCTTAGGGCTACATCAAGAGGAAACAATACATAGAGATAGAATGTGAAACTGCTTTATTTTGTCAAGTTTCAAGAAGCTAGCACAAACCCTGTTGGATTTAGAGTTCCAAATACATCTATCAATATAGGAGAAAACAGAGTGAAACCTAAAAATTCAAACTGTTACTGGAAATGAACGCTTCACCATAGAAGAACGAAATTTGGGGAACCAAGTCGGCTTAGTGTACTGATCATTACCTGAAAGTGTCATCCAGTTTGGGTGAAAAAATATTTGCTGAGATTTCTGGAGATTCGTAATTTTTGGAAGCTTGGCAACCCCTTTCCATGAAAGTGTTTCTCGCCAGTCACTGCTTAGGGCTACATCAAGAGGAAATAAAACATAGAGATAGAACGTGAAACTGCTTTATTTGGTAAAGTTTCAAGAAGCTAGCACAAACCGTGTTGGATTTAGAGTTCCAAATACATCTATCAATATAGGAGAAAACAGAGTGAAACCTAAAAATTCAAACTGTTAGTAGAAATGAATGCTTCAACATAAAAGAATGAAATTTGGGGAACTAAGTTGGCTTAGTATACTGATCATTACCTGAAAGTATCATCCAGTTTGGGTGAAAAAATACTTGCTGAGATTTCTGGAGATTCGTAATTTTAGGAAGCTTGGCAACCCCTTTCCATGAAAGTGTTTCTCGCCAGTCACTGCATAGGCCTACTTCAAGAGGAAAGAACACATAGAGATAGAACATGAAACTGCTTTATTTTGTCAAGTTTCCAGAAGCTAGCACAAACCGTGTTGGATTTAGAGTTCCAAATACATCTATCAATATAGGAGAAAACAGAGTGAAACCTAAAAATTCAAACTGTTAGTAGAAACGAACGCTTCAACATAGAAGAATGAAATTTGGGGAACTAAGTTGGCTTAGTATACTGATCATTACCTGAAAGTATCATCCAGTTTGTGTGGAAAAATACATGCTGAGATTTCTGGAGATTCGCAATTTTAGGAAGGTTGGCAACCCCTTTCCATGAAAGTGTTTCTCGCCAGTCACTGCATAGGGCTACTTCAAGAGGAAAGAACACATACAGATAGAACATGAAACTGCTTTATTTTGTCAAGTTTCCAGAAGCTAGCACAAACCGTGTTGGATTTAGAGTTCCAAATACATCTATCAATATAGGAGAAAACAGAGTGAAACCTAAAAATTCAAACTGTTAGTAGAAACGAACGCTTCAACATAGAAGAATGAAATTTGGGGAACTAAGTTGGCTTAGTATACTGATCATTACCTGAAAGTATCATCCAGTTTGGGTGAAAAAATACTTGCTGAGATTTCTGGAGATTCGTAATTTTAGGAAGCTTGGCAACCCCTTTCCTTGAAAGTGTTTCTCGCCAGTCACTGCATAGGCCTACTTCAAGAGGAAAGAACACATAGAGATATAACGTGAAACTGCTTTATTTTGTCAAGTTTCAAGAAGCTAGCACAAACCGTGTTGGATTTAGAGTTCCAAATACATCTATCAATATAGGAGAAAACAGAGTGAAACCTAAAAATTCAAACTGTTACTGAAAATGAATGCTTCACCATAGAAGAACGAAATTTTGGGGAACCAAGTCGGCTTAGTGTACTGATCATTACCTGAAAGTATCATCCAGTTTGGGTGAAAAAATATTTGCTGAGATTTCTTTAGATTCGTAATTTTTGGAAGCTTGGGAACCCTTTCCATGAAAGGGTTTCTCGCCAGTCACTGCTTAGGGCTACATCAAGAGGAAACAAAACATAGAGATAGAACCAGAAACTACTTTATTGTGTCAAGTTTCAAGAAGCTAGCACAAACCGTGTTGGATTTAGAGTTCCAAATACATCTATCAATATAGGAGAAAACAGAGTGAAACCTAAAAATTCAAACTGTTAGTAGAAATGAACGCTTCAACATAGAAGAATGAAATTTGGGGAACTAAGTTGGCTTAGTATACTGATCATTACCTGAAAGTATCATCCAGTTTGGGTGGAAAAATACTTGCTGAGATTTCTGGAGATTCGTAATTTTAGGAAGGTTGGCAACCCCTTTCCATGAAAGTGTTTCTCGCCAGTCACTGCATAGGGCTACTTCAAGAGGAAAGAACACATAGAGATAGAACATGAAACTGCTTTATTTTGTCAAGTTTCCAGAATCTAGGACAAACCGTGTTGGATTTAGAGTTCCAAATACATCTATCAATATACGAGAAAACAGACTGAAACCTAAAAATTCAAACTGTTAGTAGAAACGAACGCTTCAACATAGAAGAATGAAATTTGGGGAACTAAGTTGGCTTAGTATACTAATCATTACCTGAAAGTATCATCCAGTTTGGGTGAAAAAATACTTGCTGAGATTTCTGGAGATTCGTAATTTTAGGAAGCTTGGCAACCCCTTTCCATGAAAGTGTTTCTCGCCAGTCACTGCATAGGCCTACTTCAAGAGGAAAGAACACATAGAGATAGAACATGAAACTGCTTTATTTTGTCAAGTTTCCAGAAGCTAGCACAAACCGTGTTGGATTTAGAGTTCCAAATACATCTATCAATATAGGAGAAAACAGAGTGAAACCTAAAAATTCAAACTGTTACTGGAAATGAACGCTTCACCATAGAAGAACGAAATTTGGGGAACCAAGTCGGCTTAGTGTACTGATCATTACCTGAAAGTATCATCCAGTTTGGGTGAAAAAATATTTGCTGAGATTTCTGGAGATTCGTAATTTTAGGAAGCTTGGGAACCCCTTTCCATGAAAGTGTTTCTCGCCAGTCACTGCTTAGGGCTACATCAAGAGGAAACAAAACATAGAGATAGAACCAGAAACTACTTTATTGTGTCAAGTTTCAAGAAGCTAGCACAAACCGTGTTGGATTTAGAGTTCCAAATACATCTATCAATATAGGAGAAAACAGAGTGAAACCTAAAAATTCAAACTGTTACTGGAAATGAACGCTTCACCATAGAAGAACGAAATTTGGGGAACCAAGTCGGCTTAGTGTACTGATCATTACCTGAAAGTATCATCCAGTTTGGGTGAAAAAATACCTGCTGAGATTTCTGGAGATTCGTAATTTAAGAAGCTTGGGAACCCCTTTCCATGAAAGTGTTTCTCGCCAGTCACTGCATAGGCCTACTTCAAGAGGAAAGAACACATAGAGATCGAACGTGAAACTGCTTTATTTTGTCAAGTTTCAAGAAGCTAGCACAAACCGTGTTGGATTTAGAGTTCCAAATACATCTATCAATATAGGAGAAAACAGAGTGAAACCTAAAAATTCAAACTGTTACTGGAAATGAACGCTTCACCATAGAAGAACGAAATTTGGGGAACCAAGTCGGCTTAGTGTACTGATCATTACCTGAAAGTATCATCCAGTTTGGGTGAAAAAATATTTGCTGAGATTTCTGGAGATTCGTAATTTTTGGAAGCTTGGGAACCCCTTTCCATGAAAGTGTTTCTCGAAAGTCACTGCTTAGGGCTACATCAAGAGGAAACAAAACATAGAGATAGAATGTGAAACTGCTTTATTTTGTCAAGTTTCAAGAAGCTAGCACAAACCCTGTTGGATTTAGAGTTCCAAATACATCTATCAATATAGGAGAAAACAGAGTGAAACCTAAAAATTCAAACTGTTACTGGAAATGAACGCTTCACCATAGAAGAACGAAATTTGGGGAACCAAGTCGGCTTAGTGTACTGATCATTACCTGAAAGTGTCATCCAGTTTGTGTGGAAAAATACTTGCTGAGATTTCTGGAGATTCGTAATTTTAGGAAGGTTGGCAACCCCTTTCCATGAAAGTGTTTCTCGCCAGTCACTGCATAGGGCTACTTCAAGAGGAAAGAACACATACAGATAGAACATGAAACTGCTTTATTTTGTCAAGTTTCCAGAAGCTAGCACAAACCGTGTTGGATTTAGAGTTCCAAATACATCTTTCAATATGGGAGAAAACAGAGTGAAACCTAAAAATTCAAACTGTTACTGGAAATGAACGCTTCACCATAGAAGAACGAAATTTGGGGAACCAAGTCGGCTTAGTGTACTGATCATTACCTGAAAGTATCATCCAGTTTGGGTGAAAAAATATTTGCTGAGATTTCTGGAGATTCGTAATTTTTGGAAGCTTGGGAACCCCTTTCCATGAAAGTGTTTCTCGCCAGTCACTGCTTAGGGCTACATCAAGAGGAAACAAAACATAGAGATAGAACGTGAAACTGCTTTATTTGGTAAAGTTTCAAGAAGCTAGCACAAACCGTGTTGGTTTTAGAGTTCCAAATACATCTATCAATATAGGAGAAAACAGAGTGAAACCTAAAAATTCAAACAGTTACTGGAAATGAACGCTTCACCATAGAAGAACGAAATTTGGGGAACCAAGTCGGCTTAGTGTACTGACCATTACCTGAAAGTATCATTCAGTTTGGGTGAAAAAATATTTGCTGAGATTTCTGGAGATTCGTAATTTTTGGAAGCTTGGCAACCCCTTTCCATGAAAGTGTTTCTCGCCAGTCACTGCTTAGGGCTACATCAAGAGGAAACAAAACATAGAGATAGAACCTGAAACTACTTTATTGTCTCAAGTTTCAAGAAGCTAGCACAAACCGTGTTGGATTTAGAGTTCCAAATACATCTATCAATATAGGAGAAAACAGAGTGAAACCTAAAAATTCAAACTGTTAGTAGAAATGAATGCTTCAACATAAAAGAATGAAATTTGGGGAACTAAGTTGGCTTAGTATACTGATCATTACCTGAAAGTATCATCCAGTTTGGGTGAAAAAATACTTGCTGAGATTTCTGGAGATTCGTAATTTTAGGAAGCTTGGCAACCCCTTTCCATGAAAGTGTTTCTCGCCAGTCACTGCATAGGCCTACTTCAAGAGGAAAGAACACATAGAGATAGAACGTGAAACTGCTTTATTTAGTCAAGTTTCAAGAAGCTAGCACAAACCGTGTTGGATTTAGAGTTCCAAATACATCTTTCAATATAGCAGAAAACAGAGTGAAACCTAAAAATTCAAACTGTTACTGGAAATGAACGCTTCACCATAGAAGAACGAAATTTGGGGAACCAAGTCGGCTTAGTGTACTGATCATTACCTGAAAGTATCATCCAGTTTGGGTGAAAAAATATTTGCTGAGATTTCTGGAGATTCGTAATTTTTGGAAGCTTGGCAACCCCTTTCCATGAAAGTGTTTCTCGCCAGTCACTGCTTAGGGCTACATCAAGAGGAAACAAAACATAGAGATAGAACCGGAAACTACTTTATTGTGTCAAGTTTCAAGAAGCTAGCACAAACCGTGTTGGATTTAGAGTTCCAAATATATCTATCAATATAGGAGAAAACAGAGTGAAACCTAAAAATTCAAACTGTTATTAGAAATGAACGCTTCAACATAGAAGAATGAAATTTGGGGAACTAAGTTGGCTTAGTATACTGATCATTACCTGAAAGTATCATCCAGTTTGTGTGGAAAAATACTTGCTGAGATTTCAGGAGATTCGTAATTTTAGGAAGGTTGGCAACCCCTTTCCATGAAAGTGTTTCTCGCCAGTCACTGCATAGGGCTACTTCAAAAGGAAAGAACACATACAGATAGAACATGAAACTGCTTTATTTTGTCAAGTTTCCAGAAGCTAGCACAAACCGTGTTGGATTTAGAGTTCCAAATACATCTATCAATATAGGAGAAAACAGAGTGAAACCTAAAAATTCAAACTGTTAGTAGAAACGAACGCTTCAACATAGAAGAATGAAATTTGGGGAACTAAGTTGGCTTAGTGTACTGATCATTACCTGAAAGTATCATCCAGTTTGGGTGCAAAAATATTTGCTGAGATTTCTGGAGATTCGTAATTTTTGGAAGCTTGGCAACCCCTTTCCATGAAAGTGTTTCTCGACAGTCACTGCTTAGGGCTACATCAAGAGGAAACAAAACATAGAGCTAGAACGTGAAACTGCCTTATTTTGTCACGTTTCAAGAAGCTAGCACAAACCGTGTTGGATTTAGAGTTCCAAATACATCTATCAATATTGGAGAAAACAGAGTGAAACCTAAAAATTCAAACTGTTACTGGAAATGAACGCTTCACCATAGAAGAACGAAATTTGGGGAACCAAGTTGGCTTAGTGTACTGATCATTACCTGAAAGTATCATCCAGTTTGGGTGAAAAAATATTTGCTGAGATTTCTGGAGATTCGTAATTTTTGGAAGCTTGGGAACCCCTTTCCATGAAAGTGTTTCTCGCCAGTCACTGCTTAGGGCTACATCAAGAGGAAACAAAACATAGAGATAGAACGTGAAACTGCCTTATTTTGTCACGTTTCAAGAAGCTAGCACAAACCGTGTTGGATTTAGAGTTCCAAATACATCTCTCAATATAGGAGAAAACAGAGTGAAACCTAAAAATTCAAACTGTTATTGGAAATGAACGCTTCACCATAGAAGAACGAAATTTGGGGAACCAAGTCGGCTTAGTGTACTGATCATTACCTGAAAGTATCATCCAGTTTGGGTGAAAAAATATTTGCTGAGATTTCTGGAGATTCGTAATTTTTGGAAACTCTGGAACCCCTTTCCATGAAAGTGTTTCTCGCCAGTCACTGCTTAGGGCTACATCAAGAGGAAACAAAACATAGAGATAGAACCGGAAACTACTTTATTGTGTCAAGTTTCGATAAGCTAGCACAAACCGTGTTGGATTTAGAGTTCCAAATACATCTATCAATATAGGAGAAAACAGAGTGAAACCTAAAAATTCAAACTGTTAGTAGAAACGAACGCTTCAACATAGAAGAATGAAATTTGGGGAACTAAGTTGGCTTAGTGTACTGATCATTACCTGAAAGTATCATCCAGTTTGGGTGCAAAAATACTGGCTGAGATTTCTGGAGATTCGTAATTTTAGGAAGCTTGGCAACCCCTTTCCATGAAAGTGTTTCTCGCCAGTCACTGCATAGGCCTACTTCAAGAGGAAAGAACACATAGAGATCGAACGTGAAACGGCTTTATTTTGTCAAGTTTCAAGAAGCTAGCACAAACCGTGTTGGATTTAGAGTTCCAAATACATCTATCAATATAGGAGAAAACAGAGTGAAACCTAAAAATTCAAACTGTTACTGGAAATGAACGCTTCACCATAGAAGAACGAAATTTGGGGAACCAAGTCGGCTTAGTGTACTGATCATTACCTGAAAGTATCATCCAGTTTGGGTGAAAAAATATTTGCTGAGATTTCTGGAGATTCGTAATTTTTGGAAGCTTGGGAACCCCTTTCCATGAAAGTGTTTCTCGCCAGTCACTGCTTAGGGCTACATCAAGAGGAAACAAAACATAGAGATAGAACCGGAAACTACTTTATTGTGTCAAGTTTCAAGAAGCTAGCACAAACCTTGTTGGATTTAGAGTTCCAAAAACATGTATCAATATAGGAGAAAACAGAGTGAAACCTAAAAATTCAAACTGTTAGTAGAAACGAATGCTTCAACATAGAAGAATGAAATTTGGGGAACTAAGTTGTCTTAGTGTACTGATCATTACCTGAAAGTATCATCCAGTTTGGGTGAAAAAATACTTGCTGAGATTTCTGGAGATTCGTAATTTTAGGAAGCTTGGCAACCCCTTTCCATGAAAGTGTTTCTCGCCAGTCACTGCATAGGCCTACTTCAAGAGGAAAGAACACATAGAGATAGAACGTGATACTGCTTTATTTTGTCAAGTTTCAAGAAGGTAGCACAAACCGTGTTGGATTTAGAGTTCCAAATACATCTATCAATATAGGAGAAAACAGAGTGAAACCTAAAAATTCATACTGTTAGTAGAAACGAACGCTTCAACATAGAAGAATGAAATTTGGGGAACTAAGTTGGCTTAGTGTACTGATCATTACCTGAAAGTATCATTCAGTTTGGGTGAAAAAATACTTGCTGAGATTTCTGGAGATTCGTAATTTTAGGAAGCTTGGCAACCCCTTTCCATGAAAGTGTTTCTCGCCAGTCACTGCATAGGCCTACTTCAAGAGGAAAGAACACATAGAGATAGAACGTGAAACTGCTTTATTTTGTCAAGTTTCCAGAAGCTAGCACAAACCGTGTTGGATTTAGAGTTCCAAATACATCTATCAATATAGGAGAAAACAGAGTGAAACCTAAAAATTCAAACTGTTACTGGAAATGAACGCTTCACCATAGAAGAACGAAATTTGGGGAACCAAGTCGGCTTAGTGTACTGATCATTACCTGAAAGTATCATCCAGTTTGGGTGAAAAAATATTTGCTGAGACTTCTGGAGATTTGTAATTTTTGGAAGCTTGGGAACCCCTTTCCATGAAAGTGTTTCTCGCCAGTCACTGCTTAGGGCTACATCAAGAGGAAACAAAACATAGAGATAGAACCGGAAACTACTTTATTGTGTCAAGTTTCAAGAAGCTAGCACAAACCGTGTTGGATTTAGAGTTCCAAATACATCTATCAATATAGGAGAAAACAGAGTGAAACCTAAAAATTCAAACTGTTAGTAGAAATGAACGCTTCAACATAGAAGAATGAAATTTGGGGAACTAAGTTGGCTTAGTGTACTGATCATTACCTGAAAGTATCATCCAGTTTGGGTGAAAAAATACTTGCTGAGATTTCTGGAGATTCGTAATTTTAGGAAGCTTGGCAACCCCTTTCCATGAAAGTGTTTCTCGCCAGTCACTGCATAGGGCTACTTAAAGAGGAAAGAACACATAGAGATAGAACATGAAACTGCTTTATTTTGTCAAGTTTCAAGAAGCTAGCACAAACCGTGTTGGATTTAGAGTTCCAAATACATCTATCAATATAGGAGAAAACAGAGTGAAACCTAAAAATTCAAACTGTTACTGGAAATAAACGCTTCACCATAGAAGAACGAAATTTGGGGAATCAAGTTGGCTTAGTGTACTGATCATTACCTGAAAGTATCATTCAGTTTGGGTGAAAAAATACTTGCTGAGATTTCTGGAGATTCGTAATTTTAGGAAGCTTGGCAACCCCTTTCCATGAAAGTGTTTCTCGCCAGTCACTGCATAGGCCTACTTCAAGAGGAAAGAACACATAGAGATAGAACGTGAAACTGCTTTATTTTGTCAAGTTTCAAGAAGCTAGCACAAACCGTGTTGGATTTAGAGTTCCAAATACATCTATCAATATAGGAGAAAACAAAGTGAAACCTAAAAATTCAAACTGTTACTGGAAATGAACGCTTCACCATAGAAGAACGAAATTTGGGGAACCAAGTCGGCTTAGTGTACTGATCATTACCTGAAAGTATCATCCAGTTTGGGTGAAAAAATATTTGCTGAGATTTCTGGAGATTCCTAAGTTTTGGAAGCTTGGCAACCCCTTTCCATGAAAGTGTTTCTCGCCAGTCACTGCTTAGGGCTACATCAAGAGGAAACAAAACATAGAGAAAGAACGTGAAACTGCTTTATTTTGTCTAGTTTCAAGAAGCTAGCACAAACCCTGTTGGATTTAGAGTTCCAAATACATCTATCAATATAGGAGAAAACAGAGTGAAACCTAAAAATTCAAACTGTTAGTATAAACGAACGCTTCAACATAGAAGAATGAAATTTGGGGAACTAAGTTGGCTTAGTATACTGATCATTACCTGAAAGTATCATCCAGTTTGGGTGAAAAAATACTTGCTGAGATTTCTTGAGATTCGTAATTTTAGGAAGCTTGGCAACCCCTTTCCATGAAAGTGTTTCTCGCCAGTCACTGCATAGGCCTACTTCAAGAGGAAAGAACACATAGAGATAGAACGTGAAACTGCTTTATTTTGTCAAGTTTCAAGAAGCTAGCACAAACCATGTTGGATTTAGAGTTCCAAATATATCTATCAATATAGGAGAAAACAGAGTGAAACCTAAAAATTCAAACTGTTACTGGAAATGAACGCTTCACCATAGAAGAACGAAATTTGGGGAACCAAGTCGGCTTAGTGTACTGATCATTACCTGAAAGTATCATCCAGTTTGGGTGAAAAAATATTTGCTGAGATTTCTGGAGATTCGTAATTTTTGGAAGCTTGGCAACCCCTTCCCATGAAAGTGTTTCTCGCCAGTCACTGCTTAGGGCTACATCAAGAGGAAACAAAACATAGAGATAGAACCAGAAACTACTTTATTGTGTCAAGTTTCAAGAAGCTAGCACAAACCGTGTTGGATTTAGAGTTCCAAATACATCTATCAATATAGGAGAAAACAGAGTGAAACCTAAAATTTCAAACTGTTACTAGAAACGAACGCTTCAACATAGAAGAATGAAATTTGGGGAACTAAGTTGGCTTAGTGTACTGATCATTACCTGAAAGTATCATCCAGTTTGGGTGCAAAAATACTTGCTGAGATTTCTGGAGATTCGTAATTTTAGGAAGCTTGGCAACCCCTTTCCATGAAAGTGTTTCTCGCCAGTCACTGCATAGGCCTACTTCAAGAGGAAAGAACACATAGAGATAGAACGTGAAACTGCTTTATTTTTTCAAGTTTCAAGAAGCTAGCACAACCGTGTTGGATTTAGAGTTCCAAATACATCTATCAATATAGGAGAAAACAGAGTGAAACCTAAAAATTCAAACTGTTACTGAAAATGAATGCTTCACCATAGAAGAACGAAATTTGGGGAACCAAGTCGGCTTAGTGTACTGACCATTACCTGAAAGTATCATCCAGTTTGGGTGAAAAAATATTTGCTGAGATTTCTGGAGATTTGTAATTTTTGGAAGCTTGGGAACCCCTTTCCATGAAAGTGTTTCTCGCCAGTCACTGCTTAGGGCTACACCAGAGGAAACAAAACATAGAGCTAGAACGTGAAACTGCCTTATTTTGTCACGTTTCAAGAAGCTAGCACAAACCGTGTTGGATTTAGAGTTCCAAATACATCTATCAATATTGGAGAAAACAGAGTGAAACCTAAAAATTCAAACTGTTACTGGAAATGAACGCTTCACCATAGAAGAACGAAATTTGGGGAACCAAGTTGGCTTAGTGTACTGATCATTACCTGAAAGTATCATCCAGTTTGGGTGAAAAAATATTTGCTGAGATTTCTGGAGATTCGTAATTTTTGGAAGCTTGGGAACCCCTTTCCATGAAAGTGTTTCTCGCCAGTCACTGCTTAGGGCTACATCAAGAGGAAACAAAACATAGAGATAGAACGTGAAACTGCCTTATTTTGTCACGTTTCAGGAAGCTAGCACAAACCGTGTTGGATTTAGAGTTCCAAATACATCTATCAATATAGGAGAAAACAGAGTGAAACCTAAAAATTCAAACTGTTAGTAGAAACGAACGCTTCAACATAGAAGACTGAAATTTGGGGAACTAAGTTGGCTTAGTGTACTGATCGTTACGTGAAAGTATCATCCAGTTTGGGTGAAAAAATACTGGCTGAGATTTCTGGAGATTCGTAATTTTAGGAAGCTTGGCAACCCCTTTCCATGAAAGTGTTTCTCGCCAGTCACTGCATAGGCCTACTTCAAGAGGAAAGAACACATCGATATAGAACGTGAAACTGCTTTATTTTGTCAAGTTTCAAGAAGCTAGCACAAACCGTGTTGGATTTAGAGTTCCAAATACATCTATCAATATAGGAGAAAACAGAGTGAAACCTAAAAATTCAAACTGTTACTGGAAATGAACGCTTCACCATAGAAGAACGAAATTTGGGGAACCAAGTCGGCTTAGTGTACTGATCATTACCTGAAAGTATCATCCAGTTTGGGTGAAAAAATATTTGCTGAGATTTCTGGAGATTCGTAATTTTTGGAAGCTTGGCAACCCCTTTCCATGAAAGTGTTTCTCGCCAGTCACTGCTTAGGGCTACATCAAGAGGAAACAAAACATAGAGATAGAACTGGAAACTACTTTATTGTGTCAAGTTTCGAGAAGCTAGCACAAACCGTGTTGGATTTAGAGTTCCAAATACATCTATCAATATAGGAGAAAACAAAGTGAAACCTAAAAATTCAAACTGTTACTGGAAATGAACGCTTCACCATAGAAGAACGAAATTTGGGGAACCAAGTCGGCTTAGTGTACTGATCATTACATGAAAGTATCATCCAGTTTGGGTGAAAAAATACTTGCTGAGATTTCTTGAGATTCGTAATTTTAGGAAGCTTGGCAACCCCTTTCCATGAAAGTGTTTCTCGCCAGTCACTGCATAGGCCTACTTCAAGAGGAAAGAACACATAGAGATAGAACGTGAAACTGCTTTATTTTTTCAAGTTTCAAGAAGCTAGCACAACCGTGTTGGATTTAGAGTTCCAAATACATCTATCAATATAGGAGAAAACAGAGTGAAACCTAAAAATTCAAACTGTTACTGAAAATGAATGCTTCACCATAGAAGAACGAAATTTGGGGAACCAAGTCGGCTTAGTGTACTGACCATTACCGGAAAGTATCATCCAGTTTGGGTGAAAAAATATTTGCTGAGATTTCTGGAGATTCGTAATTTTTGGAAGCTTGGGAACCCCTTTCCATGAAAGTGTTTCTCGGCAGTCACTGCTTAGGGCTACATCAATAGGAAACAAAACATAGAGATAGAACCGGAAACTACTTTATTGTGTCAAGTTTCAAGAAGCTAGCACAAACCGTGTTGGATTTAGAGTTCCAAATACATCTATCAATATAGGAGAAAACAGAGTGAAACCTAAAAATTCAAACTGTTACTGGAAATAAACGCTTCACCATAGAAGAACGAAATTTGGGGAACCAAGTTGGCTTAGTGTACTGATCATTTCCTGAAAGTATCATCCAGTTTGGGTGAAAAAATATTTGCTGAGATTTTTGGAGATTCGTAATTTTTGGAAGCTTGGGAACCCCTTTCCATGAAAGTGTTTCTCGCCAGTCACTGCTTAGGGCTACATCAAGAGGAAACAAAACATAGAGATAGAACCTGAAACTACTTTATTGTCTCAAGTTTCAAGAAGCTAGCACAAACCGTGTTGGATTTAGAGTTCCAAATACATCTATCAATATAGGAGAAAACAGAGTGAAACCTAAAAATTCAAACTGTTAGTAGAAACGAACGCTTCAACATAGAAGAATGAAATTTGGGGAACTAAGTTGGCTTAGTGTACTGATCATTACCTGAAAGTATCATCCAGTTTGGGTGCAAAAATACTGGCTGAGATTTCTGGAGATTCGTAATTTTAGGAAGCTTGGCAACCCCTTTCCATGAAAGTGTTTCTCGCCAGTCACTGCATAGGCCTACTTCAAGAGGAAAGAACACATCGATATAGAACGTGAAACTGCTTTATTTTGTCAAGTTTCAAGAAGCTAGCACAAACCGTGTTGGATTTAGAGTTCCAAATACATCTATCAATATAGGAGAAAACAGAGTGAAACCTAAAAATTCAAACTGTTACTGGAAATGAACGCTTCACCATAGAAGAACGAAATTTGGGGAACCAAGTCAGCTTAGTGTACTGATCATTACCTGAATTTATCATCCAGTTTGGGTGAAAAAATATTTGCTGAGATTTCTGGAGATTCGTAATTTTTGGAAACTTGGGAACCCCTTTCCATGAAAGTGTTTCTCTCCAGTCACTGCTTAGGGCTACATCAAGAGGAAACAAAACATAGAGAGAAACCGGAAACTACTTTATTGTGTCAAATTTCAAGAAGCTAGCACAAACCGTGTTGGATTTAGAGTTCCAAATACATCTATCAATATAGGAGAAAACTGAGTGAAACCTAAAAATTCAAACTGTTAGTAGAAACGAACGCTTCAACATAGAAGAATGAAATTTGGGGAACTAAGTTGGCTTAGTGTACTGATCATTACCTGAAAGTATCATCCAGTTTGGGTGAAAAAATACTTGCTGAGATTTCTGGAGATTCGTAATTTTAGGAAGCTTGGCAACCCCTTTCCATGAAAGTGTTTCTCGCCAGTCACTGCATAGGCCTACTTCAAGAGGAAAGAACACATAGAGATAGAACGTGAAACTGCTTTATTTTGTCAAGTTTCCAGAAGCTAGCACAAACCGTGTTGGATTTAGAGTTCCAAATACATCTATCAATATAGGAGAAAACAGAGTGAAACCTAAAAATTCAAACTGTTACTGGAAATGAACGCTTCACCATAGAAGAACGAAATTTGGGGAACCAAGTCGGCTTAGTGTACTGATCATTACCTGAAAGTATCATCCAGTTTGGGTGAAAAAATATTTGCTGAGATTTCTTGAGATTCGTAATTTTTGGAAGCTTGGGAACCCCTTTCCATGAAAGTGTTTCTCGCCAGTCACTGCTTAGGGCTACATCAAGAGGAAACAAAACATAGAGATAGAACGTGAAACTGCTTTATTTGGTAAAGTTTCAAGAAGCTAGCACAAACCGTGTTGGTTTTAGAGTTCCAAATATATCTATCAATATAGGAGAAAACAGAGTGAAACCTAAAAATTCAAACTGTTATTGGAAATGAACGCTTCACCATAGAAGAACGAAATTTGGGGAACCAAGTCGGCTTAGTGTACTGATCATTACCTGAAAGTATCATCCAGTTTGGGTGAAAAAATATTTGCTGAGATTTCTGGAGATTCGTAATTTTTGGAAGCTTGGCAACCCCTTTCCATGAAAGTGTTTCTCGCCAGTCACTGCTTAGGGCTACATCAAGAGGAAACAAAACATAAAGATAGAACCGGAAACTACTTTATTGTGTCAAGTTTCAAGAAGCTAGCACAAACCGTGTTGGATTTAGAGTTCCAAATACATCTATCAATATAGGAGAAAACAGAGTGAAACCTAAAAATTCAAACTGTTAGTAGAAAGGAACGCTTCAACATAGAAGAATGAAATTTGGGGAACTAAGTTGTCTTAGTGTACTGATCATTACCTGAAAGTACCATCCAGTTTGGGTGAAAAAATACTTGCTGAGATTTCTGGAGATTCGTAATTTTAGGAAGCTTGGCAACCCCTTTCCATGAAAGTGTTTCTCGCCAGTCACTGCATAGGCCTACTTCAAGAGGAAAGAACACATAGAGATAGAACGTGAAACTACTTTATTTTGTCAAGTTTAAAGAAGCTAGCACAAACCGTGTTGGATTTAGAGTTCCAAATACATCTATCAATATAGGAGAAAACAGAGTGAAACCTAAAAATTCAAACTGTTACTGGAAATGAACGCTTCACCATAGAAGAACGAAATTTGGGGAACCAAGTCGGCTTAGTGTACTGATCATTACCTGAAAGTATCATCCAGTTTGGGTGAAAAAATATTTGCTGAGACTTCTGGAGATTCGTAAATTTTGGAAGCTTGGGAACCCCTTTCCATGAAAGTGTTTCTTGCCAGTCACTGCTTAGGGCTACATCAAGAGGAAACAAAACATAGAGATAGAACCGGAAACTACTTTATTGTGTCAAGTTTCAAGAAGCTAGCACAAACCGTGTTGGATTTAGAGTTCCAAATACATCTATCAATATAGGAGAAAACAGAGTGAAACCTAAAAATTCAAACTGTTAGTAGAAACGAACGCTTCAACATAGAAGAATGAAATTTGGGGAACTAAGTTGGCTTAGTGTACTGATCATTACCTGAAAGTATCATCCAGTTTGGGTGAAAAAATACTGGCTGAGATTTCTGGAGATTCGTAATTTTAGGAAGCTTGGCAACCCCTTTCCATGAAAGTGTTTCTCGCCAGTCACTGCATAGGCCTACTTCAAGAGGAAAGAACACATAGAGATCGAACGTGAAACTGCTTTATTTTGTCAAGTTTCAAGAAGCTAGCACAAACCGTGTTGGATTTAGAGTTCCAAATACATCTATCAATATAGGAGAAAACAGAGTGAAACCTAAAAATTCAAACTGTTACTGGAAATGAACGCTTCACCATAGAAGAACGAAATTTGGGGAACCAAGTCGGCTTAGTGTACTGATCATTACCTGAAAGTATCATCCAGTTTGGGTGAAAAAATATTTGCTGAGATTTCTGGAGATTCGTAATTTTTGGAAGCTTGGGAACCCCTTTCCATGAAAGTGTTTCTCGCCAGTCACTGCTTAGGGCTACATCAAGAGGAAACAAAACATAGAGATAGAACCGGAAACTACTTTATTGTGTCAAGTTTCAAGAAGCTAGCACAAACCGTGTTGGATTTAGAGTTCCAAATACATCTATCAATATAGGAGAAAACAGAGTGAAACCTAAAAATTCAAACTGTTACTGGAAATGAACGCTTCACCATAGAAGAACGAAATTTGGGGAACCAAGTCGGCTTAGTGTACTGATCATTACCTGAAAGTATCATCCAGTTTGGGTGAAAAAATATTTGCTGAGACTTCTGGAGATTCGTAATTTTTGGAAGCTTGGGAACCCCTTTCCATGAAAGTGTTTCTCGCCAGTCACTGCTTAGGGCTACATCAAGAGGAAACAAAACATAGAGATAGAACCGGAAACTACTTTATTGTGTCAAGTTTCAAGAAGCTAGCACAAACCGTGTTGGATTTAGAGTTCCAAATACATCTATCAATATAGGAGAAAACAGAGTGAAACCTAAAAATTCAAACTGTTAGTAGAAACGAACGCTTCAACATAGAAGAATGAAATTTGGGGAACTAAGTTGTCTTAGTGTACTGATCATTACCTGAAAGTATCATTCAGTTTGGGTGAAAAAATACTTGCTGAGATTTCTGGAGATTCGTAATTTTAAGAAGCTTGGCAACCCCTTTCCATGAAAGTGTTTCTCGCCAGTCACTGCATAGGCCTACTTCAAGAGGAAAGAACACATAGAGATAGAACGTGAAACTGCTTTATTTTGTCAAGTTTCAAGAAGCTAGCACAAACCGTGTTGGATTTAGAGTTCCAAATACATCTATCAATATAGGAGAAAACAGAGTGAAACCTAAATATTCAAACTGTTAGTAGAAATGAACGCTTCAACATAGAAGAATGAAATTTGGGGAACTAAGTTGGCTTAGTGTACTGATCATTACCTGAAAGTATCATCCAGTTTGGGTGAAAAAATACTTGCTGAGATTTCTGGAGATTCGTAATTTTAGGAAGCTTGGCAACCCCTTTCCATGAAAGTGTTTCTCGCCAGTCACTGCATAGGGCTACTTAAAGAGGAAAGAACACATAGAGAGAGAACATGAAACTGCTTTATTTTGTCAAGTTTCAAGAAGCTAGCACAAACCGTGTTGGATTTAGAGTTCCAAATACATCTATCAATATAGGAGAAAACAGAGTGAAACCTAAAAATTCAAACTGTTACTGGAAATAAACGCTTCACCATAGAAGAACGAAATTTGGGGAACCAAGTCGGCTTAGTGTACTGATCATTACCTGTAAGTATCATCCAGTTTGGGTGAAAAAATATTTGCTGAGATTTCTGGAGATTCGTAATTTTTGGAAGCTTGGGAACCCCTTTCCATGAAAGTGTTTCTCGCCAGTCACTGCTTAGGGCTACATCAAGAGGAAACAAAACATAGAGATAGAACGTGAAACTGCCTTATTTTGTCACGTTTCAAGAAGCTAGCACAAACCGTGTTGGATTTAGAGTTCCAAATACATCTATCAATATTGGAGAAAACAGAGTGAAACCTAAAAATTCAAACTGTTACTGGAAATGAACGCTTCACCATAGAAGAACGAAATTTGGGGAACCAAGTTGGCTTAGTGTACTGATCATTACCTGAAAGTATCATCCAGTTTGGGTGAAAAAATATTTGCTGAGATTTCTGGAGATTCGTAATTTTTGGAAGCTTGGGAACCCCTTTCCATGAAAGTGTTTCTCGCCAGTCACTGCTTAGGGCTACATCAAGAGGAAACAAAACATAGAGATAGAACGTGAAACTGCCTTATTTTGTCACGTTTCAAGAAGCTAGCACAAACCGTGTTGGATTTAGAGTTCCAAATACATCTATCAATATAGGAGAAAACAGAGTGAAACCTAAAAATTCAAACTGTTAGTAGAAACGAACGCTTCAACATAGAAGAATGAAATTTGGGGAACTAAGTTGTCTTAGTGTACTGATCATTACCTGAAAGTATCATCCAGTTTGGGTGAAAAAATACTTGCTGAGATTTCTGGAGATTCGTAATTTTAGGAAGCTTGGCAACCCCTTTCCATGAAAGTGTTTCTCGCCAGTCACTGCATAGGCCTACTTCAAGAGGAAAGAACACATAGAGATAGAACGTGAAACTACTTTATTTTGTCAAGTTACAAGAAGCTAGCACAAACCGTGTTGGATTTAGAGTTCCAAATACATCTATCAATATAGGAGAAAACAGAGTGAAACCTAAAAATTCAAACTGTTACTGGAAATGAACGCTTCAACATAGAAGAACGAAATTTGGGGAACCAAGTCGACTTAGAGTACTGATCATTACCTGAAAGTATCATCCAGTTTGGGTGAAAAAATATTTGCTGAGATTTCTGGAGATTCGTAATTTTTGGAAACTCTGGAACCCCTTTCCATGAAAGTGTTTCTCGCCAGTCACTGCTTAGGGCTACATCAAGAGGAAACAAAACATAGAGATAGAACCGTAAACTACTTTATTGTGTCAAGTTTCGAGAAGCTAGCACAAACCGTGTTGGATTTAGAGTTCCAAATACATCTATCAATATAGGAGAAAACAGAGTGAAACCTAAAAATTCAAACTGTTAGTAGAAACGAACGCTTCAACATAGAAGAATGAAATTTGGGGAACTAAGTTGGCTTAGTGTACTGATCATTACCTGAAAGTATCATCCAGTTTGGGTGAAAAAATACTGGCTGAGATTTCTGGAGATTCGTAATTTTAGGAAGCTTGGCAACCCCTTTCCATGAAAGTGTTTCTCGCCAGTCACTGCATAGGCCTACTTCAAGAGGAAAGAACACATAGAGATAGAACGTGAAACTGCTTTATTTTGTCAAGTTTCAAGAAGCTAGCACAAACCGTGTTGGATTTAGAGTTCCAAATACATCTATCAATATAGGAGAAAACAGAGTGAAACCTAAAAATTCAAACTGTTACTGGAAATGAACGCTTCACCATAGAAGAACAAAATTTGGGGAACCAAATCGGCTTAGTGTACTGATCATTACCTGAAAGTATCATCCAGTTTGGGTGAAAAAATATTTGCTGAGATTTCTGGAGATTCGTAATTTTTGGAAGCTTGGCAACCCCTTTCCATGAAAGTGTTTCTCGCCAGTCACTGCTTAGGGCTACATCAAGAGGAAACAAAACATAGAGATAGAACCGGAAACTACTTTATTGTGTCAAGTTTCGAGAAGCTAGCACAAACCGTGTTGGATTTAGAGTTCCAAATACATCTATCAATATAGGAGAAAACAGAGTGAAACCTAAAAATTCAAACTGTTAGTAGAAACGAATGCTTCAACATAGAAGAATGAAATTTGGGGAACTAAGTTGGCTTAGTGTACTGATCATTACCTGAAAGTATCATCCAGTTTGGGTGAAAAAATATTTGCTGAGATTTCTGGAGATTCGTAATTTTTGGAAGCTTGGGAACCCCTTTCCATGAAAGTGTTTCTCGCCAGTCACTGCTTAGGGCTACATCAAGAGGAAACAAAACATAGAGATAGAACCGGAAACTACTTTATTGTGTCAAGTTTCAAGAAGCTAGCACAAACCGTGTTGGATTTAGAGTTCCAAAAACATGTATCAATATAGGAGAAAACAGAGTGAAACCTAAAAATTCAAACTGTTAGTAGAAACGAACGCTTCAACATAGAAGAATGAAATTTGGGGAACTAAGTTGTCTTAGTGTACTGATCATTACTTGAAAGTATCATCCAGTTTGGGTGAAAAAATACTTGCTGAGATTTCTGGAGATTCGTAATTTTAGGAAGCTTGGCAACCCCTTTCCATGAAAGTGTTTCTCGCCAGTCACTGCATAGGCCTACTTCAAGAGGAAAGAACACATAGAGATAGAACGTGATACTGCTTTATTTTGTCAAGTTTCAAGAAGGTAGCACAAACCGTGTTGGATTTAGAGTTCCAAATACATCTATCAATATAGGAGAAAACAGAGTGAAACCTAAAAATTCAAACTGTTACTGGAAATGAACGCTTCACCATAGAAGAACGAAATTTGGGGAACCAAGTCGGCTTAGAGTACTGATCATTACCTGAAAGTATCATCCAATTTGGGTGAAAAAATATTTGCTGAGATTTCTGGAGATTCGTAATTTTTGGAAACTCTGGAACCCCTTTCCTTGAAAGTGTTTCTCGCCAGTCACTGCTTAGGGCTACATCAAGAGGAAACAAAACATAGAGATAGAACCGTAAACTACTTTATTGTGTCAAGTTTCGAGAAGCTAGCACAAACCGTGTTGGATTTAGAGTTCCAAATACATCTATCAATATAGGAGAAAACAGAGTGAAACCTAAAAATTCATACTGTTAGTAGAAACGAACGCTTCAACATAGAAGAATGAAATTTGGGGAACTAAGTTGGCTTAGTGTACTGATCATTACCTGAAAGTATCATTCAGTTTGGGTGAAAAAAATACTTGCTGAGATTTCTGGAGATTCGTAATTTTAGGAAGCTTGGCAACCCCTTTCCATGAAAGTGTTTCTCGCCAGTCACTGCATAGGCCTACTTCAAGAGGAAAGAACACATAGAGATAGAACGTGAAACTGCTTTATTTTGTCAAGTTTCAAGAAGCTAGCACAAACCGTGTTGGATTTAGAGTTCCAAATACATCTATCAATATAGTAGAAAACAGAGTGAAACCTAAAAATTCAAACTGTTACTGGAAATGAACGCTTCACCATAGAAGAATGAAATTTGGGGAACCAAGTCGGCTTAGTGTACTGATCATTACCTGAAAGTATCATCCAGTTTGGGTGAAAAAATATTGCTGAGACTTCTGGAGATTCGTAATTTTTGGAAGCTTGTGAACCCCTTTCCATGAAAGTGTTTCTCGCCAGTCACTGCTTAGGGCTACATCAAGAGGAAACAAAACATAGAGATAGAACGTGAAACTGCCTTATTTTGTCACGTTTCTAGAAGCTAGCACAAACCGTGTTGGATTTAGAGTTCCAAATACATCTATCAATATAGGAGAAAACAGAGTGAAACCTAAAAATTCAAACTGTTACTGGAAATGAACGCTTCACCATAGAAGAACGAAATTTGGGGAACCAAGTCGGCTTAGTGTACTGATCATTACCTGAAAGTATCATCCAGTTTGGGTGAAAAAATATTTGCTGAGATTTCTGGAGATTCATAATTTTTGGAAGCTTGGCAACCCCTTTCCATGAAAGTGTTTCTCGCCAGTCACTGCTTAGGGCTACATCAAGAGGAAACAAAACATAGAGATAGAACCGGAAACTACTTTATTGTGTCAAGTTTCGAGAAGCTAGCACAAACCGTGTTGGATTTAGAGTTCCAAATACATCTATCAATATAGGAGAAAACAGAGTGAAACCTAAAAATTCAAACTGTTAGTAGAAACAAACGCTTCAACATAGAAGAATGAAATTTGGGGAACTAAGTTGGCTTAGTGTACTGATCATTTCCTGAAAGTATCATCCAGTTTGGGTGCAAAAATACTGGCTGAGATTTCTGGAGATTCGTAATTTTAGGAAGCTTGGCAACCCCTTTCCATGAAAGTGTTTCTCGCCAGTCACTGCATAGGCCTACTTCAAGAGGAAAGAACACATAGAGATAGAACGTGAAACTGCTTTATTTTGTCAAGTTTCAAGAAGCTAGCACAAACCGTGTTGGATTTAGAGTTCCAAATACATCTATCAATATAGGAGAAAACAGAGTGCAACCTAAAAATTCAAACTGTTACTGGAAATGAACGCTTCACCATAGAAGAACGAAATTTGGGGAACCAAGTTGGCTTAGTGTACTGATCATTACCTGAAAGTATCATCCAGTTTGGGTGAAAAAATATTTGCTGAGATTTCTGGAGTTTCGTAATTTTTGGAAGCTTGGGAACCCATTTCCATGAAAGTGTTTCTCGCCAGTCACTGCTTAGGGCTACATCAAGAGGAAACAAAACATAGAGATAGAACCGGAAACTCCTTTATTGTGTCAAGTTTCAAGAAGCTAGCACAAACCGTGTTGGATTTAGAGTTCCAAATACATCTATCAATATAGGAGAAAACAGAGTGAAACCTAAAAATTCAAACTGTTAGTAGAAACGAACGCTTCAACATAGAAGAATGAAATTTGGGGAACTAAGTTGTCTTAGTGTACTGATCATTACCTGAAAGTATCATCCAGTTTGGGTGAAAAAATATTTGCTGAGATTTCTGGAGATTCGTAATTTTAGGAAGCTTGGCAACCCCTTTCCATGAAAGTGTTTCTCGCCAGTCACTGCATAGGCCTACTTCAAGAGGAAAGAACACATAGAGATAGAACGTGAAACTGCTTTATTTTGTCAAGTTTCAAGAAGCTAGCACAAACCGTGTTGGATTTAGAGTTCCAAATACATCTATCAATATAGGAGAAAACAGAGTGAAACCTAAAAATTCAAACTGTTACTGGAAATGAACGCTTCACCATAGAAGAACGAAATTTGGGGAACCAAGTCGGCTTAGTGTACTGATCATTACCTGAATTTATCATCCAGTTTGGGTGAAAAAATATTTGCTGAGATTTCTGGAGATTCGTAATTTTTGGAAACTCTGGAACCCCTTTCCATGAAAGTGTTTCTCGCCAGTCACTGCTTAGGGCTACATCAAGAGGAAACAAAACATAGAGACAGAACCGGAAACTACTTTATTGTGTCTAGTTTCAAGAAGCTAGCACAAACCGTGTTGGATTTAGAGTTCCAAATACATCTATCAATATAGGAGAAAACAGAGTGAAACCTAAAAATTCAAATTGTTAGTAGAAACAAATGCTTCAACATAGAAGAATGAAATTTGGGGAACTAAGTTGGCTTAGTGTACTGATCATTACCTGAAAGTATCATTCAAGTTGGGTGAAAAAATCCTTGCTGAGATTTCTGGAGATTCGTAATTTTAGGAAGCTTGGCAACCCCTTTCCATGAAAGTGTTTCTCGCCAGTCACTGCATAGGCCTACTTCAAGAGGAAAGAACACATAGAGATAGAACGTGAAACTGCTTTATTTTGTCAAGTTTCAAGAAGCTAGCACAAACCGTGTTGGATTTAGAGTTCCAAATACATCTATCAATATAGGAGAAAACAGAGTGAAACCTAAAAATTCAAACTGTTACTGGAAATGAACGCTTCACCATAGAAGAACAAAATTTGGGGAACCAAATCGGCTTAGTGTACTGATCATTACCTGAAAGTATCATCCAGTTTGGGTGAAAAAATATTTGCTGAGATTTCTGGAGATTCGTAATTTTTGGAAGCTTGGCAACCCCTTTCCATGAAAGTGTTTCTCGCCAGTCACTGCTTAGGGCTACATCATGAGGAAACAAAACATAGAGATAGAACCGGAAACTACTTTATTGTGTCAAGTTTCGAGAAGCTAGCACAAACCGTGTTGGATTTAGAGTTCCAAATACATCTATCAATATAGGAGAAAACAGAGTGAAACCTAAAAATTCAAACTGTTAGTAGAAACGAATGCTTCAACATAGAAGAATGAAATTTGGGGAACTAAGTTGGCTTAGTGTACTGATCATTACCTGAAAGTATCATCCAGTTTGGGTGAAAAAATACTGGCTGAGATTTCTGGAGATTCGTAATTTTAGGAAGCTTGGCAACCCCTTTCCATGAAAGTGTTTCTCGCCAGTCACTGCATAGGCCTACTTCAAGAGGAAAGAACACATAGAGATAGAACGTGAAACTGCTTTATTTTGTCAAGTTTCAAGAAGCTAGCACAAACCGTGTTGGATTTAGAGTTCCAAATACATCTATCAATATAGGAGAAAACAGAGTGAAACCTAAAAATTCAAACTGTTACTGGAAATGAACGCTTCACCATAGAAGAACGAAATTTGGGGAACCAAGTCGGCTTAGTGTACTGATCATTACCTGAAAGTATCATCGAGTTTGGGTGAAAAAATATTTGCTGAGATTTCTGGAGATTCGTAATTTTTTATTTGCTGAGATTTCTGGAGATTCGTAATTTTTGGAAGCTTGGGAACCCCTTTCCATGAAAGTGTTTCTCGCCAGTCACTGCTTAGGGCTACATCAAGAGGAAACAAAACATAGAGATAGAACCGGAAAATACTTTATTGTGTCAAGTTTCAAGAAGCTAGCACAAACCGTGTTGGATTTAGAGTTCCAAATACATCTATCAATATAGGAGAAAACAGAGTGAAACCTAAAAATTCAAACTGTTAGTAGAAACGAACGCTTCAACATAGAAGAATGAAATTTGGGGAACTAAGTTGTCTTAGTGTACTGATCATTACTTGAAAGTATCATCCAGTTTGGGTGAAAAAATACTTGCTGAGATTTCTGGAGATTCGTAATTTTAGGAAGCTTGGCAACCCCTTTCCATGAAAGTGTTTCTCGCCAGTCACTGCATAGGCCTACTTCAAGAGGAAAGAACACATAGAGATAGAACGTGAAACTGCTTTATTTTGTCAAGTTTCAAGAAGCTAGCACAAACCGTGTTGGATTTAGAGTTCCAAATACATCTATCAATATAGGAGAAAACAGAGTGAAACCTAAAAATTCAAACTGTTACTGGAAATGAACGCTTCACCATAGAAGAACGAAATTTGGGGAACCAAGTCGGCTTAGTGTACTGATCATTACCTGAATTTATCATCCAGTTTGGGTGAAAAAATATTTGCTGAGATTTCTGGAGATTCGTAATTTTTGGAAACTCTGGAACCCCTTTCCATGAAAGTGTTTCTCGCCAGTCACTGCTTAGGGCTACATCAAGAGGAAACAAAACATAGAGATAGAACCGGAAACTACTTTATTGTGTCAAGTTTCAAGAAGCTAGCACAAACCGTGTTGGATTTAGAGTTCCAAATACATCTATCAATATAGGAGAAAACAGAGTGAAACCTAAAAATTCAAACTGTTAGTAGAAACGAACGCTTCAACATAGAAGAATGAAATTTGGGGACCTAAGTTGGCTTAGTGTACTGATCATTACCTGAAAGTATCATTCAGTTTGGGTGAAAAAATACTTGCTGAGATTTCTGGAGATTCGTAATTTTAGGGAGCTTGGCAACCCCTTTCCATGAAAGTGTTTCTCGCCAGTCACTGCATAGGCCTACTTCAAGAGGAAAGAACACATAGAGATAGAACGTGAAACTGCTTTATTTTTTCAAGTTTCAAGAAGCTAGCACAAACCGTGTTGGATTTAGAGTTCCAAATACATCTATCAATATAGGAGAAAACAGAGTGAAACCTAAAAATTCAAACTGTTAGTAGAAATGAACACTTCAACATAGAAGAATGAAATTTGGGGAACTAAGTTGGCGTAGTGTACTGATCATTACCTGAAAGTATCATCCAGTTTGTGTGCAAAAATACTTGCTGAGATTTCTGGAGTTTCGTAATTTTAGGAAGCTTGGCAACCCCTTTCCATGAAAGTGTTTCTCGCCAGTCACTGCATAGGGCTACTTAAAGAGGAAAGAACACATAGAGATAGAACATGAAACTGCTTTATTTTGTCAAGTTTCAAGAAGCTAGCACAAACCGTGTTGGATTTAGTGTTCCAAATACATCTATCAATATAGGAGAAAACAAAGTGAAACCTAAAAATTCAAACTGTTACTGGAAATGAACGCTTCACCATAGAAGAAAGAAATTTGGGGAACCAAGTCGGCTTAGTGTACTGATCATTACCTGAAAGTATCGTCCAGTTTGGGTGAAAAAATATTTGCTGAGGTTTCTGGAGATTCGTAAGTTTTGGAAGATTGGCAACCCCTTTCCATGAAAGTGTTTCTCGCCAGTCACTGCTTAGGGCTACATCAAGAGGAAACAAAACATAGAGATAGAACCTGAAACTACTTTATTGTGTCAAGTTTCAAGAAGCTAGCACAAACCGTGTTGGATTTAGAGTTCCAAATACATCTATCAATATGGGAGAAAACAGAGTGAAACCTAAAAATTCAAACTGTTAGTAGAAACGAACGCTTCAACATAGAAGAATGAAATTTGGGGAACTAAGTTGGCTTAGTGTACTGATCATTACCTGAAAGTATCATCCAGTTTGGGTGAAAAAATACTTGCTGAGATTTCTGGAGATTCGTAATGTTAGGAAGTAAGGCAACCCCTTTCCATGAAAGTGTTTCTCGCCAGTCACTGCATAGGCCTACTTCAAGAGGAAAGAACAAATAGAGACAGAACGTGAAAATGCTTTATTTTGTCAAGTATCCAGAAGGTAGCACAAACCGTGTTGGATTTAGAGTTCCAAATACATCTATCAATATAGGATAAAACAGAGTGAAACCTAAAAATTCAAACTGTTACTGGAAATGAACGCTTCACCATAGCAGAACGAAATTTGGGGAACCAAGTCGGCTTAGTGTACTGATCATTACCTGAAAGTATCATCCAGTTTGGGTGAAAAAATATTTGCTGAGATTTCTGGAGATTCGTAATTTTTGGAAGCTTGGGAACCCCTTTCCATGAAAGTGTTTCTCGCCAGTCACTGCTTAGGGCTACATCAAGAGGAAACAAAACATAGAGATAGAACGTGAAACTGCTATATTTTGTCAAGTTTCAAGAAGCTAGCACAAACCCTGTTGGATTTAGAGTTCCAAATACATCTATCAATATAGGAGAAAACAGAGTGAAACCTAAAAATTCAAACTGTTACTGGAAATGAACGCTTCAACATAGAAGAACGAAATTTGGGGAACCAAGTCGGCTTAGTGTACTGATCATTACCTGAAAGTGTCATCCAGTTTGGGTGAAAAAATATTTGCTGAGATTTCTGGAGATTTGTAATTTTTGGAAGCTTGGCAACCCCTTTCCATGAAAGTGTTTCTCGCCAGTCACTGCTTAGGGCTACATCAAGAGGAAACAAAACATAGAGATAGAACGTGAAACTGCTTTATTTGGTCAAGTTTCAAGAAGCTAGCAGAAACCGTGTTGGATTTAGAGTTCCAAATACATCTATCTATATAGGAGAAAACAGAGTGAAACCTAAAAATTCAAAGTGTTACTGGAAATGAATGCTTCACCATAGAAGAACGAAATTTGGGGAACCAAGTCGGCTTAGGGTACTGATCATTACCTGAAAGTATCATCCAGATTGGGTGAAAAAATATTTGCTGATATTTCTGGAGATTCTTAATTTTTGGAACCTTGGCAACCCCTTTCCATGAAAGTGTTTCTCCCCAGTCACTGCTTAGGGCTACATCAAGAGGAAACAAAACATAGAGATAGAACCTGAAACTACTTTATTGTCTCAAGTTTCAAGAAGCTAGCACAAACCGTGTTGGATTTAGAGTTCCAAATACATCTATCAATATAGGAGAAAACAGAGTGAAACCTAAAAATTCAAACTGTTACTGGAAATGAACGCTTCACCATAGCAGAACGAAATTTGGGGAACCAAGTCGGCTTAGTGTATTGATCATTACCTGAAAGTATCATCCAGTTTGGGTGAAAAAATACTTGCTGAGATTTCTGGAGATTCGTAATTTTTGGAAGCTTGGGAACCCCTTTCCATGAAAGTGTTTCTCGCCAGTCACTGCTTAGGGCTACATCAAGAGGAAACAAAACATAGAGATAGAACCGGAATCTACTTTATTGTCTCAAGTTTCAAGAAGCTAGCACAAACCGTGTTGGATTTAGAGTTCCAAATACATCTATCAATATAGGAGAAAACAGAGTTAAACCGAAAAATTCAAACTGTTAGTAGAAACGAACATTTCAACATAGAAGAATGAAATTTGGGGAACTAAGTTTTCTTAGTGTACTGATCATTACCTGAAAGTATCATCTAGTTTGGGTGAAAAAATACTTGCTGAGATTTCTGGAGATTCGTAATTTTAGGAAGGTTGGCAACCCCTTTCCATGAAAGTGTTTCTCGCCAGTCACTGCATAGGCCTACTTCAAGAGGAAAGAACACATAGAGATAGAACGTGAAACTGCTTTATTTTGTCAAGTTTCCAGAAGCTAGCACAAACCGTGTTGGATTTAGAGTTCCAAATACATCTATCAATAGAGGAGAAAACAGAGTGAAACCTAAAAATTCAAACTGTTACTGGAAATGAACGCTTCATCATAGAAGAACGAAATTTGGGGAACCAAGTCGGATTAGTGCACTTATCATTACCTGAAAGTATCATCCAGTTTGGGTGAAAAAATATTTGCTGAGATTTCTGGAGATTCGTAATTTTTGGAAGCTTGGGAACCCCTTTCCATGAAAGTGTTTCTCGCCAGTCACTGCTTAGGGCTACATCAAGAGGAAACAAAACATACAGATAGAACGTGAAACTGCTTTATTTGTCAAGTATCCAGAAGGTAGCACAAACCGTGTTGGATTTAGAGTTCCAAATACATCTATCAATATAGGAGAAAACAGAGTGAAACCTAAAAATTCAAACTGTTACTGGAAATGAACGCTTCAACATAGAAGAACGAAATTTGGGGAACCAAGTCGGCTTAGTGTACTGATCATTACCTGAAAGTATCATCAAGTTTGGGTGAAAAAATACTCGCTGAGATTTCTGGAGATACGTAATTTTAGGAAGCTTGGCAACCCCTTTCCATGAAAGTGTTTCTCGCCAGTCACTGCATAGGGCTACATCAAGAGAAAACAAAACATAGAGATAGAACCTGAAACTACTTTATTGTCTCAAGTTTCAAGAAGCTAGCACAAACCGTGTTGGATTTAGAGTTCCAAATACATCTATCAATATAGGAGAAAACAGAGTGAAACCTAAAAATTCAAACTGTTAGTAGAAACGAACGCTTCAACATAGAAGAATGAAATTTGGGGAACTAAGTTGGCTTAGTGTACTGATCATTACCTGAAAGTATCATCCAGTTTGGGTGCAAAAATACTGGCTGAGATTTCTGGAGATTCGTAATTTTACGAAGCTTGGCAACCCCTTTCCATGAAAGTGTTTCTCGCCAGTCACTGAATAGGCCTACTTCAAGAGGAAAGAACACATAGAGATAGAACGTGAAACTGCTTTATTTGGTCAAGTTTCAAGAAGCTAGCACAAACCGTGTTGTATTTAGAGTTCCAAAAACATCTATCAATATAGGAGAAAACAGAGTGAAACCTAAAAATTCAAACTGTTACTGGAAATGAACGCTTCACCATAGAAGAACGAAATTTGGGGAACCAAGTCGCCTTAGTGTACTGATCATTACCTGAAAGTATCATCCAGTTTGGGTGAAAAAATACTCGCTGAGATTTCTGGAGATTCGTAATTTTAGGAAGCTTGCCAACCCCTTCCATGAAAGTGTTTCTCGCCAGTCACTGCATAGGGCTACTTAAAGAGGAAAGAACACATAGAGATAGAACATGAAACTGCTTTATTTTGTCAAGTTTCAAGAAGCTAGCACAAACCGTGTTGGATTTAGTGTTCCAAATACATCTATCAATATAGGAGAAAACAGAGTGAAACCTAAAAATTCAAACTGTTACTGGAAATGAACGCTTCACCATAGAAGAACGAAATTTGGGGAACCAAGTCGGCTTAGTGTACTGATCATTACCTGAAAGTATCATCCAGTTTGGGTGAAAAAATATTTGCTGAGGTTTCTGGAGATTCGTAAGTTTTGGAAGATTGGCAACCCCTTTCCATGAAAGTGTTTCTCGCCAGTCACTGCTTAGGGCTACATCAAGAGGAAACAAAACATAGAGATAGAACCTGAAACTACTTTATTGTGTCAAGTTTCAAGAAGCTAGCACAAACCGTGTTGGATTTAGAGTTCCAAATACATCTATCAATATGGGAGAAAACAGAGTGAAACCTAAAAATTCAAACTGTTAGTAGAAACGAACAATTCAACATAGAAGAATGAAATTTGGGGAACTAAGTTGGCTTAGTGTACTGATCATTACCTGAAAGTATCATCCAGTTTGGGTGAAAAAATACTTGCTGAGATTTCTGGAGATTCGTAATGTTAGGAAGTAAGGCAACCCCTTTCCATGAAAGTGTTTCTCGCCAGTCACTGCATAGGCCTACTTCAAGAGGAAAGAACAAATAGAGACAGAACGTGAAAATGCTTTATTTTGTCAAGTATCCAGAAGGTAGCACAAACCGTGTTGGATTTAGAGTTCCAAATACATCTATCAATATAGGAGAAAACAGAGTGAAACCTAAAAATTCAAACTGTTACTGGAAATGAACGCTTCAAAATAGAAGAACGAAATTTGGGGAACCAAGTCGGCTTAGTGTACTGATCATTACCTGAAAGTATCATCCAGTTTGGGTGAAAAAATATTTGCTGAGATTTCTGGAGATTCGTAATTTTTGGAAGCTTGGGAACCCCTTTCCATGAAAGTGTTTCTCGCCAGTCACTGCTTAGGGCTACATCAAGAGGAAACAAAACATAGAGAAAGAACGTGAAACTGCTATATTTTGTCAAGTTTCAAGAAGCTAGCACAAACCGTGTTGGATTTAGAGTTCCAAATACATCTATCAATATAGGAGAAAACAGAGTGAAACCTAAAAATTCAAACTGTTACTGGAAATGAACGCTTCAACATAGAAGAACGAAATGGGGAACCAAGTCGGCTTAGTGTACTGATCATTACCTGAAAGTGTCATCCAGTTTGGGTGAAAAAATATTTGCTGAGATTTCTGGAGATTCGTAATTTTTGGAAGCTTGGCAACCCCTTTCCATGAAAGTGTTTCTCGCCAGTCACTGCTTAGGGCTACATCAAGAGGAAACAAAACATAGAGATAGAACGTGAAACTGCTTTATTTGGTCAAGTTTCAAGAAGCTAGCAGAAACCGTGTTGGATTTAGAGTTCCAAATACATCTATCTATATAGGAGAAAACAGAGTGAAACCTAAAAATTCAAAGTGTTACTGGAAATGAATGCTTCACCATAGAAGAACGAAATTTGGGGAACCAAGTCGGCTTAGGGTACTGATCATTACCTGAAAGTATCATCCAGATTGGGTGAAAAAATATTTGCTGAGATTTCTGGAGATTCTTAATTTTTGGAACCTTGGCAACCCCTTTCCATGAAAGTGTTTCTCCCCAGTCACTGCTTAGGGCTACATCAAGAGGAAACAAAACATAGAGATAGAACCTGAAACTACTTTATTGTCTCAAGTTTCAAGAAGCTAGCACAAACCGTGTTGGATTTAGAGTTCCAAATACATCTATCAATATAGGAGAAAACAGAGTGAAACCTAAAAATTCAAACTGTTACTGGAAATGAACGCTTCACCATAGCAGAACAAAATTTGGGGAACCAAGTCGGCTTAGTGTATTGATCATTACCTGAAAGTATCATCCAGTTTGGGTGAAAAAATACTTGCTGAGATTTCTGGAGATTCGTAATTTTTGGAAGCTTGGGAACCCCTTTCCATGAAAGTGTTTCTCGCCAGTCACTGCTTAGGGCTACATCAAGAGGAAACAAAACATAGAGATAGAACCGGAATCTACTTTATTGTATCAAGTTTCAAGAAGCTAGCACAAACCGTGTTGGATTTAGAGTTCCAAATACATCTAACAATATAGGAGAAAACAGAGTGAAACCTAAAAATTCAAACTGTTAGTAGAAACGAACGCTTCAACATAGAAGAATGAAATTTGGGGAACTAAGTTTTCTTAGTGTACTGATCATTACCTGAAAGTATCATCTAGTTTGGGTGAAAAAATACTTGCTGAGATTTCTGGAGATTCGTAATTTTAGGAAGGTTGGCAACCCCTTTCCATGAAAGTGTTTCTCGCCAGTCACTGCATAGGCCTACTTCAAGAGGAAAGAACACATAGAGATAGAACGTGAAACTGCTTTATTTTGTCAAGTTTCCAGAAGCTAGCACAAACCGTGTTGGATTTAGAGTTCCAAATACATCTATCAATAGAGGAGAAAACAGAGTGAAACCTAAAAATTCAAACTGTTACTGGAAATGAACGCTTCACCATAGAAGAACGAAATTTGGGGAACCAAGTCGGCTTAGTGTACTGATCATTACCTGAAAGTATCATCAAGTTTGGGTGAAAAAATACTCGCTGAGATTTCTGGAGATACGTAATTTTAGGAAGCTTGGCAACCCCTTTCCATGAAAGTGTTTCTCGCCAGTCACTGCATAGGGCTACATCAAGAGGAAACAAAACATAGAGATAGAACCTGAAACTACTTTATTGTCTCAAGTTTCAAGAAGCTAGCACAAACCGTGTTGGATTTAGAGTTCCAAATACATCTATCAATATAGGAGAAAACAGAGTGAAACCTAAAAATTCAAACTGTTAGTAGAAACGAACGCTTCAACATAGAAGAATGAAATTTGGGGAACTAAGTTGGCTTAGTGTACTGATCATTACCTGAAAGTATCATCCAGTTTGGGTGCAAAAATACTGGCTGAGATTTCTGGAGATTCGTAATTTTACGAAGCTTGGCAACCCCTTTCCATGAAAGTGTTTCTCGCCAGTCACTGCATAGGCCTACTTCAAGAGGAAAGAACACATAGAGATAGAACGTGAAACTGCTTTATTTGGTCAAGTTTCAAGAAGCTAGCACAAACCGTGTTGTATTTAGAGTTCCAAAAACATCTATCAATATAGGAGAAAACAGAGTGAAACCTAAAAATTCAAACTGTTACTGGAAATGAACGCTTCACCATAGAAGAACGAAATTTGGGGAACCAAGTCGCCTTAGTGTATTGATCATTACCTGAAAGTATCATCCAGTTTGGGTGAAAAAATACTCGCTGAGATTTCTGGAGATTCGTAATTTTAGGAAGCTTGCCAACCCCTTTCCATGAAAGTGTTTCTCGCCAGTCACTGCATAGGCCTACTTCAAGAGGAAAGAACACATAGAGATAGAACGTGAAACTGCTTTATTTGGTCAAGTTTCAAGAAGCTAGCACAAACCGTGTTGGATTTAGAGTTCCAAATAAATCTATCAATATAGGAGAAAACAGAGTGAAACCTAAAAATTCAAACTGTTACTGGAAATGAACGCTTCACCATAGAAGTACGAAATTTGGGGAACCAAGTCGGCTTAGTGTACTGATCATTACCTGAAAGTATCATCCAGATTGGGTGAAAAAATATTTGCTGAGATTTCTGGAGATTCGTAAGTTTTGGAAGCTTGGCAACCCCTTTCCATGAAAGTGTTTCTCCCCAGTCACTGCTTAGGGCTACATCAAGAGGAAACAAAACATAGAGATAGAACCTGAAACTACTTTATTGTCTCAAGTTTCAAGAAGCTAGCAGAAACCGTGTTGGATTTAGAGTTCCAAATACATCTATCAATATAGGAGAAAACAGAGTGAAACCTAAAAATTCAAACTGTTAGTAGAAACGAACGCTTCAACATAGAAGAATGAAATTTGGGGAACTAAGTTGGTTTAGTGTACTGATCATTACCTGAAAGTATCATCCAGTTTGGGTGAAAAAATACTTGATGAGATTTCTGGAGATTCGTAATTTTACGAAGCTTGGCAACCCCTTTCCATGAAAGTGTTTCTCGCCAGTCACTGCATAGGCCTACTTCAAGAGGAAAGAACACATAGAGATAGAACGTGAATCTGCTTTATTTGGTCAAGTTTCCAGAAGCTAGCACAAACCGTGTTGTATTTAGAGTTCCAAAAACATCTATCAATATAGGAGAAAACAGAGTGAAACCTAAAAATTCAAACTGTTACTGGAAATGAACGCTTCACCATAGAAGAACGAAATTTGGGGAACCAAGTCGCCTTAGTGTATTGATCATTACCTGAAAGTATCATCCAGTTTGGGTGAAAAAATACTCGCTGAGATTTCTGGAGATTCGTAATTTTAGGAAGCTTGCCAACCCCTTTCCATGAAAGTGTTTCTCGCCAGTCACTGCATAGGCCTACTTCAAGAGGAAAGAACACATAGAGATAGAACGTGAAACTGCTTTATTTGGTCAAGTTTCAAGAAGCTAGCACAAACCGTGTTGGATTTAGAGTTCCAAATAAATCTATCAATATAGGAGAAAACAGAGTGAAACCTAAAAATTCAAACTGTTACTGGAAATGAACGCTTCACCATAGAAGTACGAAATTTGGGGAACCAAGTCGGCTTAGTGTACTGATCATTACCTGAAAGTATCATCCAGATTGGGTGAAAAAATATTTGCTGAGATTTCTGGAGATTCGTAAGTTTTGGAAGCTTGGCAACCCCTTTCCATGAAAGTGTTTCTCCCCAGTCACTGCTTAGGGCTACATCAAGAGGAAACAAAACATAGAGATAGAACCTGAAACTACTTTATTGTCTCAAGTTTCAAGAAGCTAGCAGAAACCGTGTTGGATTTAGAGTTCCAAATACATCTATCAATATAGGAGAAAACAGAGTGAAACCTAAAAATTCAAACTGTTAGTAGAAACGAACGCTTCAACATAGAAGAATGAAATTTGGGGAACTAAGTTGGTTTAGTGTACTGATCATTACCTGAAAGTATCATCCAGTTTGGGTGAAAAAATACTTGATGAGATTTCTGGAGATTCGTAATTTTACGAAGCTTGGCAACCCCTTTCCATGAAAGTGTTTCTCGCCAGTCACTGCATAGGCCTACTTCAAGAGGAAAGAACACATAGAGATAGAACGTGAATCTGCTTTATTTGGTCAAGTTTCCAGAAGCTAGCACAAACCGTGTTGTATTTAGAGTTCCAAAAACATCTATCAATATAGGAGAAAACAGAGTGAAACCTAAAAATTCAAACTGTTACTGGAAATGAACGCTTCAACATAGAAGAACGAAATTTGGGGAACCAAGTCGGCTTAGTGTACTGATCATTACCTGAAAGTATCATCCAGTTTGGGTGAAAAAATATTTGCTGAGATTTCTGGAGATTCGTAATTTTTGGAAGCTTGGCAACCCCTTTCCATGAAAGTGTTTCTCACCAGTCACTGCTTAGGGCTACATCAAGAGGAAACAAAACATAGAGATAGAACGTGAAACTGCTTTATTTTGTCAAGTTTCAAGAAGCTAGCACAAACCGTGTTGGATTTAGAGTTCCAAATACATCTATCAATATAGGAGAAAACAGAGTGAAACCTAAAAATTCAAACTGTTACTGGAAATGAACGCTTCACCATAGAAGAACGAAATTTGGGGAACCAAGTCGGCTTAGTGTACTGATCATTACCTGAAAGTATCATCCAGTTTGGGTGAAAAAATATTTGCTGAGATTTCTGGAGATTCGTAAGTTTTGGAAGCTTGGCAACCCCTTTCCATGAAAGTGTTTCTCGCCAGTCACTGCTTAGGGCTACATCAAGAGGAAACAAAACATAGAGATAGAACCTGAAACTACTTTATTGTCTCAAGTTTCAAGAAGCTAGCACAAACCGTGTTGGATTTAGAGTTCCAAATACATCTATCAATATAGGAGAAAACAGAGTGAAACCTAAAAATTCAAACGGTTAGTAGAAACGAACGCTTCAACATAGAAGAATGAAATTTGGGGAACTAAATTGGCTTAGTGTACTGATCATTACCTGAAAGTATCATCCAGTTTGTGTGAAAAAATACTTGCTGAGATTTCTGGAGATTCATAATTTTAGGAAGCTTGGCAACCCCTTTCCATGAAAGTGTTTCTCGCCAGTCACTGCATAGGCCTACTTCAAGAGGAAAGAACACATAGAGATAGAACGTGAAACTGCTTTATTTGGTCAAGTTTCCAGAAGCTAGCACAAACCGTGTTGGATTTAGAGTTCCAAATACATCTATCAATATAGGAGAAAACAGAGTGAAACCTAAAAATTCAAACTGTTACTGGAAATGAACGCTTCAACATAGAAGAACGAAATTTGCGGAAACAAGTCGGCTTAGTGTACTGATCATTACCTGAAAGTATCATCCAGTTTGGGTGAAAAAATATTTGCTGAGATTACTGGAGATTCGTAATTTTTGGAAGCTTGGCAACCCCTTTCCATGAAAGTGTTTCTCGCCAGTCACTGCTTAGGGCTACATCAAGAGGAAACAAAACATAGAGATAGAAACTGAAACTACTTTATTGTCTCAAGATTCAAGAAGCTAGCACAAACCGTGTTGGATTTAGAGTTCCAAATACATCTATCAATATAGGAGAAAACAGAGTGAAACCTAAAAATTCAAACTGTTAGTAGAAACGAACGCTTCAACATAGAAGAATGAAATTTGGGGAACTAAGTTGGCTTAGTGTACTGATCATTACCTGAAAGTATCATCCAGTTTGGGTGAAAAAATACTTGCTGAGATTTCTGGAGATTCGTAATTTTAGGAAGCTTGGCAACCCCTTTCCATGAAAGTGTTTTTCGCCAGTCACTGCATAGGGCTTCTTTAAGAGGAAAGAACACATAGAGATAGAACGTGAACCTGCTTTATTTTGTCAAGTTTCAAGAAGCTAGCACAAACCGTGTTGGATTTAGAGTTCCAAATACATCCATCTATATAGGAGAAAACAGAGTGAAACCTAAAAATTCAAACTGTTACTGGAAATGAACGCTTCACCATAGAAGAACGAAATTTGGGGAACCAAGTCGGCTTAGTGTACTGATCATTACCTGAAAGTGTCATCCAGTTTGGGTGAAAAAATGTTTGGTGAGATTTCTGGAGATTCGTAATTTTTGGAAGCTTGGCAACCCCTTTCCATGAAAGTGTTTCTCGCCAGTCACTGCTTAGGGCTACATCAAGAGGAAACAAAACATAGAGATAGAACGTGAAACTGCTTTATTTTGTCAAATTTCAAGAAGCTAGCACAAACCGTGTTGGATTTAGAGTTCCAAATACATCTATCAATATAGGAGAAAACAGAGTGAAACCTAAAAATTCAAACTGTTACTGGAAATGAACGCTTCACCATAGAAGAACGACATTTGGGGAACCAAGTCGGCTTAGTGTACTGATCATTACCTGAAAGTATCATCCAGTTTGGGTGAAAAAATATTTGCTGAGATTTCTGGAGATTCGTAATTTTTGGAAGCTTGGCAACCCCTTTCCATGAAAGTGTTTCTCGCGAGCCACTGCTTAGGGCTACATCAAGAGGAAACAAAACATAGAGATAGAACCTGAAACTACTTTATTGTCTCAAGTTTCAAGAAGCTAGCACAAACCGTGTTGGATTTAGAGTTCCAAATACATCTATCAATATAGGAGAAAACAGAGTGAAACCTAAAAATTCAAACTGTTACTGGAAATGAATGCTTCACCATAGAAGAACGAAATTTGGGGAACCAAGTCGGCTTAGTGTACTGATCATTACCTGAAAGTATCATCCAGTTTGGGTGAAAAAATACTTGCTGAGATTTCTGGAGATTCGTAATTTTAGGAAGCTTGGCAACCCCTTTCCATGAAAGTGTTTCTCGCCAGTCACTGCATAGGCCTACTTCAAGAGGAAAGAACACATAGAGATAGAACGTGAAACTGCTTTATTTGGTCAAGTTTCCAGAAGCTAGCACAAACCGAGTTGGATTTAGAGTTCCAAATACATCTATCAATATAGGAGAAAACAGAGTGAAACCTAAAAATTCAAACTGTTACTGGAAATGAACGCTTCACCATAGAAGAACGAAATTTGGGGAACCAAGTCGACTTAGTGTACTGATCATTACCTGCAAGTATCATCCAGTTTGGGTGAAAAAATACTTGCTTAGATTTCTGGAGATTCGTAATTTTAGGAAGCTTGGCAACCCCTTTCCATGAAAGTGTTTCTCGCCAGTCACTGCATAGGCCTACTTCAAGAGGAAAGAACACATAGAGATCGAACGTGAAACTGCTTTATTTGGTCAAGTTTCCAGAAGCTAGCACAAACCGAGTTGGATTTAGAGTTCCAAATACATCTATCAATATAGGAGAAAACAGAGTGAAACCTAAAAATTCAAACTGTTACTGGAAATGAACGCTTCACCATAGAAGAACGAAATTTGGGGAACCAAGTCAGCTTAGTGTACTGATCATTACCTGAATTTATCATCCAGTTTGGGTGAAAAAATATTTGCTGAGATTTCTGGAGATTCGTAAGTTTTGGAAACTTGAGAACCCCTTTCCATGAAAGTGTTTCTCTCCAGTCACTGCTTAGGGCTACATCAAGAGGAAACAAAACATAGAGATAGAACTGGAAACTACTTTATTGTGTCAAGTTTCAAGAAGCTAGCACAAACCGTGTTGGATTTAGAGTTCCAAATACATCTATCAATATAGGAGAAAACAGAGTGAAACCTAAAAATTCAAACTTAGTAGAAACGAACGCTTCAACATAGAAGAATGAAATTTGGGCAACTAAGTTGGCTTAGTGTACTGATCATTACCTGAAAGTATCATCCAGTTTGGGTGAAAAAATACTTGCTGAGATTTCTGGAGATTCGTAATTTTAGGAAGCTTGGCAACCCCTTTCCATGAAAGTGTTTCTCGCCAGTCACTGCATAGGCCTACTTCAAGAGGAAAGAACACATAGAGATAGAACGTGAAACTGCTTTATTTTGTCAAGTTTCCAGAAGCTAGCACAAACCGTGTTGGATTTAGAGTTCCAAATACATCTATCAATATAGGAGAAAACAGAGTGAAACCTAAAAATTCAAACTGTTACTGGAAATGAACGCTTCACCATAGAAAAACGAAATTTGGGGAACCAAGTCGGCTTAGTGTACTGATCATTACCTGAAAGTATCATCCAGTTTGGGTGAAAAAATACTTGCTGAGATTTCTGGAGATTCGTAATTTTAGGAAGCTTGGGAACCCCTTTCCATGAAAGTGTTTCTCGCCAGTCACTGCTTAGGGCTACATCAAGAGGAAACAAAACATAGAGACAGAACGTGAAACTGCTGTATTTTGCCAAGTTTCAAGAAGCTAGCACAAACCCTGTTGGATTTAGAGTTCCAAATACATCTATCAATATAGGAGAAAACAGAGTGAAACCTAAAAATTCAAACTGTTACTGGAAATGAACGCTTCAACATAGAAGAACGAAATTTGGGGAACCAAGTCGGCTTAGTGTACTGATCATTACCTGAAAGTGTCATCCAGTTTGGGTGAAAAAATATTTGCTGAGATTTCTGGAGATTCCTAATTTTTGGAAGCTTGGCAACCCCTTTCCATGAAAGTGTTTCTCGCCAGTCACTGCTTAGGGCTACATCAAGAGGAAATAAAACATAGAGATAGAACGTGAAACTGCTTTATTTGGTAAAGTTTCAAGAAGCTAGCACAAACCGTGTTGGTTTTAGAGTTCCAAATACATCTATCAATATAGGAGAAAACAGAGTGAAACCTAAAAATTCAAACTGTTAGTAGAAACGAACGCTTCAACATAAAAAAATGAAATTTGGGGAACTAAGTTGGCTTAGTATACTGATCATTACCTGAAAGTATCATCCAGTCTGGGTGAAAAAATACTTGCTGAGATTTCTGGAGATTCGTAATTTTTGGAAGCTTGGCAACCCCTTTCCATGAAAGTGTTTCTCGCCAGTCACTGCTTAGGGCTAAATCATAAGGAAACAAAACATAGAGATAGAACCTGAAACTACTTTATTGTGTCAAGTTTCAAGAAGCTACCACAAACCGTGTTGGATTTAGAGTTTCAAATACATCTATCAATATAGGAGAAAACAGAGTGAAACCTAAAAATTCAAACTGTTAGTAGAAACGAACGCTTCAACATAGAAGAATGAAATTTGGGGAACTAAGTTGGCTTAGTGTACTGATCATTACCTGAAAGTATCATCCAGTTTGGGTGAAAAAATACTTGCTGAGATTTCTGGAGATTCGTAATTTTAGGAAGCTTGGCAACCCCTTTCCATGAAAGTGTTTTTCGCCAGTCACTGCATAGGGCTTCTTTAAGAGGAAAGAACACATAGAGATAGAACGTGAACCTGCTATATTTTGTCAAGTTTCAAGAAGCTAGCACAAACCGTGTTGGATTTAGAGTTCCAAATACATCTATCTATATAGGAGAAAACAGAGTGAAACCTAAAAATTCAAACTGTTACTGGAAATGAACGCTTCACCATAGAAGAACGAAATTTGGGGAACCAAGTCGGCTTAGTGTACTGATCATTACCTGAAAGTTTCATCCAGTTTGGGTGAAAAAATGTTTGGTGAGATTTCTGGAGATTCGTAATTTTTGGAAGCTTGGCAACCCCTTTCCATGAAAGTGTTTCTCGCCAGTCACTGCTTAGGGCTACATCAAGAGGAAACAAAACATAGAGATAGAACGTGAAACTGCTTTATTTTGTCAAGTTTCAAGAAGCTAGCACAAACCGTGTTGGATTTAGAGTTCCAAATACATCTATCAATATAGGAGAAAACAGAGTGAAACCTAAAAATTCAAACTGTTACTGGAAATGAACGCTTCACCATAGAAGAACGAAATTTGGGGAACCAAGTCGGCTTAGTGTACTGATCATTACCTGAAAGTATCATCCAGTTTGGGTGAAAAAATATTTGCTGAGATTTCTGGAGATTCTTAATTTTTGGAACCTTGGCAACCCCTTTCCATGAAAGTGTTTTTCCCCAGTCACTTCTTAGGGCTACATCAAGACTAAACAAAACATAGAGATAGAACCTGAAACTACTTTATTGTCTCAAGTTTCAAGAAGCTAGCACAAACCGTGTTGGATTTAGAGTTCCAAATACATCTATCAATATAGGAGAAAACAGAGTGAAACCTAAAAATTCAAACTGTTACTGGAAATGAACGCTTCACCATAGCAGAACGAAATTTGGGGAACCAAGTCGGCTTAGTGTATTGATCATTACCTGAAAGTATCATCCAGTTTGGGTGAAAAAATACTTGCTGAGATTTCTGGAGATTCGTAATTTTTGGAAGCTTGGGAACCCCTTTCCAAGAAAGTGTTTCTCGCCAGTCACTGCTTAGGGCTACATCAAGAGGAAACAAAACATAGAGATAGAACCGGAAACTACTTTATTGTATCAAGTTTCAAGAAGCTAGCACAAACCGTGTTGGATTTAGAGTTCCAAATACATCTATCAATATAGGAGAAAACAGAGTGAAACCTAAAAATTCAAACTGTTAGTAGAAACGAACGCTTCAACATAGAAGAATGAAATTTGGGGAACTAAGTTTTCTTAGTGTACTGATCATTACCTGAAAGTATCATCTAGTTTGGGTGAAAAAATACTTGCTGAGATTTCTGGAGATTCGTAATTTTAGGAAGGTTGGCAACCCCTTTCCATGAAAGTGTTTCTCGCCAGTCACTGCATAGGCCTACTTCAAGAGGAAAGAACACATAGAGATAGAACGTGAAACTGCTTTATTTTCTCAAGTTTCCAGAAGCTAGCACAAACCGTGTTGGATTTAGAGTTCCAAATACATCTAACAATATAGGAGAAAACAGAGTGAAACCTAAAAATTCAAACTGTTACTGGAAATGAACGCTTCACCATAGAAGAACGAAATTTGGGGAACCAAGTCGGATTAGTGCACTTATCATTACCTGAAAGTATCATCCAGTTTGGGTGAAAAAATATTTGCTGAGATTTCTGGAGATTCGTAATTTTTGGAAGCTTGGGATCCCCTTTCCATGAAAGTGTTTCTCGCCAGTCACTGCTTAGGGCTACATCAAGAGGAAACAAAACATAGAGATAGAACGTGAAACTGCTTTATTTTGTCAAGTTTCAAGAAGCTAGCACAAACCCTGTTGGATTTAGAGTTCCAAATACATCTATCAATATAGGAGAAAACAGAGTGAAACCTAAAAATTCAAACTGTTACTGGAAATGAACGCTTCACCATAGAAGAACGAAATTTGGGGAACCAAGTCGGCTTAGTGTACTGATCATTACCTGAAAGTATCATCAAGTTTGGGTGAAAAAATACTCGCTGAGATTTCTGGAGACACGTAATTTTAGGAAGCTTGGCAACCCCTTTCCATGAACGTGTTTCTCGCCAGTCACTGCATAGGGCTACATCAAGAGGAAACAAAACATAGAGATAGAACCTGAAACTACTTTATTGTCTCAAGTTTCAAGAAGCTAGCACAAACCGTGTTTGATTTAGAGTTCCAAATACATCTATCAATATAGGAGAAAACAGAGTGAAACCTAAAAATTCAAACTGTTAGTAGAAACGAACGCTTCAACATAGAAGAATGAAATTTGGGGAACTAAGTTGGCTTAGTGTACTGATCATTACCTGAAAGTATCATCCAGTTTGGGTGCAAAAATACTGGCTGAGATTTCTGGAGTTTCGTAATTTTACGAAGCTTGGCAACCCCTTTCCATGAAAGTGTTTCTCGCCAGTCACTGCATAGGCCTACTTCAAGAGGAAAGAACACATAGAGATAGAACGTGAAACTGCTTTATTTGGTCAAGTTTCAAGAAGCTAGCACAAACCGTGTTGTATTTAGAGTTCCAAAAACATCTATCAATATAGGAGAAAACAGAGTGAAACCTAAAAATTCAAACTGTTACTGGAAATGAACGCTTCACCATAGAAGAACGAAATTTGGGGAACCAAGTCGCCTTAGTGTATTGATCATTACCTGAAAGTATCATCCAGTTTGGGTGAAAAAATACTCGCTGAGATTTCTGGAGATTCGTAATTTTAGGAAGCTTGCCAACCCCTTTCCATGAAAGTGTTTCTCGCCAGTCACTGCATAGGCCTACTTCAAGAGGAAAGAACACATAGAGATAGAACGTGAAACTGCTTTATTTGGTCAAGTTTCAAGAAGCTAGCACAAACCGTGTTGGATTTAGAGTTCCAAATAAATCTATCAATATAGGAGAAAACAGAGTGAAACCTAAAAATTCAAACTGTTACTGGAAATGAACGCTTCAACATAGAAGAACGAAATTTGGGGAACCAAGTCGGCTTAGTGTACTGATCATTACCTGAAAGTATCATCCAGTTTGGGTGAAAAAATATTTGCTGAGATTTCTGGAGATTCGTAATTTTTGGAAGCTTGGCAACCCCTTTCCATGAAAGTGTTTCTCGCCAGTCACTGCTTAGGGCTACATCAAGAGGAAACAAAACATGGAGATAGAACCTGAAACTACTTTATTGTCTCAAGTTTCAAGAAGCTAGCACAAACCGTGTTGGATTTAGAGTTCCAAATACATCTATCAATATAGGAGAAAACAGAGTGAAACCTAAAAATTCAAACGGTTAGTAGAAACGAACGCTTCAACATAGAAGAATGAAATTTGGGGAACTAAATTGGCTTAGTGTACGGATCATTACCTGAAAGTATCATCCAGTTTGTGTGAAAAAATACTTGCTGAGATTTCTGGAGATTCATAATTTTAGGAAGCTTGGCAACCCCTTTCCATGAAAGTGTTTCTCGCCAGTCACTGCATAGGCCTACTTCAAGAGGAAAGAACACATAGAGATAGAACGTGAAACTGCTTTATTTGGTCAAGTTTCCAGAAGCTAGCACAAACCGTGTTGGATTTAGAGTTCCAAATACATCTATCAATATAGGAGAAAACAGAGTGAAACCTAAAAATTCAAACTGTTACTGGAAATGAACGCTTCAACATAGAAGAACGAAATTTGCGGAAACAAGTCGGCTTAGTGTACTGATCATTACCTGAAAGTATCATCCAGTTTGGGTGAAAAAATATTTGCTGAGATTACTGGAGATTCGTAATTTTTGGAAGCTTGGCAACCCCTTTCCATGAAAGTGTTTCTCGCCAGTCACTGCTTAGGGCTACATCAAGAGGAAACAAAACATAGAGATAGAAACTGAAACTACTTTATTGTCTCAAGATTCAAGAAGCTAGCACAAACCGTGTTGGATTTAGAGTTCCAAATACATCTATCAATATAGGAGAAAACAGAGTGAAACCTAAAAATTCAAACTGTTAGTAGAAACGAACGCTTCAACATAGAAGAATGAAATTTGGGGAACTAAGTTGGCTTAGTGTACTGATCATTACCTGAAAGTATCATCCAGTTTGGGTGAAAAAATACTTGCTGAGATTTCTGGAGATTCGTAATTTTAGGAAGCTTGGCAACCCCTTTCCATGAAAGTGTTTTTCGCCAGTCACTGCATAGGGCTTCTTTAAGAGGAAAGAACACATAGAGATAGAACGTGAACCTGCTTTATTTTGTCAAGTTTCAAGAAGCTAGCACAAACCGTGTTGGATTTAGAGTTCCAAATACATCCATCTATATAGGAGAAAACAGAGTGAAACCTAAAAATTCAAACTGTTACTGGAAATGAACGCTTCACCATAGAAGAACGAAATTTGGGGAACCAAGTCGGCTTAGTGTACTGATCATTACCTGAAAGTGTCATCCAGTTTGGATGAAAAAATGTTTGGTGAGATTTCTGGAGATTCGTAATTTTTGGAAGCTTGGCAACCCCTTTCCATGAAAGTGTTTCTCGCCAGTCACTGCTTAGGGCTACATCAAGAGGAAACAAAACATAGAGATAGAACGTGAAACTGCTTTATTTTGTCAAATTTCAAGAAGCTAGCACAAACCGTGTTGGATTTAGAGTTCCAAATACATCTATCAATATAGGAGAAAACAGAGTGAAACCTAAAAATTCAAACTGTTACTGGAAATGAACGCTTCACCATAGAAGAACGACATTTGGGGAACCAAGTCGGCTTAGTGTACTGATCATTACCTGAAAGTATCATCCAGTTTGGGTGAAAAAATATTTGCTGAGATTTCTGGAGATTCGTAATTTTTGGAAGCTTGGCAACCCCTTTCCATGAAAGTGTTTCTCGCGAGCCACTGCTTAGGGCTACATCAAGAGGAAACAAAACATAGAGATAGAACCTGAAACTACTTTATTGTCTCAAGTTTCAAGAAGCTAGCACAAACCGTGTTGGATTTAGAGTTCCAAATACATCTATCAATATAGGAGAAAACAGAGTGAAACCTAAAAATTCAAACGGTTAGTAGAAACGAACGCTTCAACATAGAAGAATGAAATTTGGGGAACTAAATTGGCTTAGTGTACTGATCATTACCTGAAAGTATCATCCAGTTTGGGTGAAAAAATACTTGCTGAGATTTCTGGAGATTCGTAATTTTAGGAAGCTTGGCAACCCCTTTCCATGAAAGTGTTTCTCGCCAGTCACTGCATAGGCCTACTTCAAGAGGAAAGAACACATAGAGATAGAACGTGAAACTGCTTTATTTGGTCAAGTTTCCAGAAGCTAGCACAAACCGAGTTGGATTTAGAGTTCCAAATACATCTATCAATATAGGAGAAAACAGAGTGAAACCTAAAAATTCAAACTGTTACTGGAAATGAACGCTTCACCATAGAAGAACGAAATTTGGGGAACCAAGTCGACTTAGTGTCCTGATCATTACCTGAAAGTATCATCCAGTTTGGGTGAAAAAATACTTGCTTAGATTTCTGGAGATTCGTAATTTTAGGAAGCTTGGCAACCCCTTTCCATGAAAGTGTTTCTCGCCAGTCACTGCATAGGCCTACTTCAAGAGGAAAGAACACATAGAGATCGAACGTGAAACTGCTTTATTTTGTCAAGTTTCAAGAAGCTAGCACAAACCGTGTTGGATTTAGAGTTCCAAATACATCTATCAATATAGGAGAAAACAGAGTGAAACCTAAAAATTCAAACTGTTACTGGAAATGAACGCTTCACCATAGAAGAACGAAATTTGGGGAACCAAGTCAGCTTAGTGTACTGATCATTACCTGAATTTATCATCCAGTTTGGGTGAAAAAATATTTGCTGAGATTTCTGGAGATTCGTAAGTTTTGGAAACTTGAGAACCCCTTTCCATGAAAGTGTTTCTCTCCAGTCACTGCTTAGGGCTACATCAAGAGGAAACAAAACATAGAGATAGAACTGGAAACTACTTTATTGTGTCAAGTTTCAAGAAGCTAGCACAAACCGTGTTGGATTTAGAGTTCCAAATACATCTATCAATATAGGAGAAAACAGAGTGAAACCTAAAAATTCAAACTGTTAGTAGAAACGAACGCTTCAACATAGAAGAATGAAATTTGGGCAACTAAGTTGGCTTAGTGTACTGATCATTACCTGAAAGTATCATCCAGTTTGGGTGAAAAAATATTTGCTGAGATTTCTGGAGATTCGTAATTTTAGGAAGCTTGGCAACCCCTTTCCATGAAAGTGTTTCTCGCCAGTCACTGCATAGGCCTACTTCAAGAGGAAAGAACACATAGAGATAGAACGTGAAACTGCTTTATTTTGTCAAGTTTCCAGAAGCTAGCACAAACCGTGTTGGATTTAGAGTTCCAAATACATCTATCAATATAGGAGAAAACAGAGTGAAACCTAAAAATTCAAACTGTTACTGGAAATGAACGCTTCACCATAGAAAAACGAAATTTGGGGAACCAAGTCGGCTTAGTGTACTGATCATTACCTGAAAGTATCATCCAGTTTGGGTGAAAAAATACTTGCTGAGATTTCTGGAGATTCGTAATTTTAGGAAGCTTGGCAACCCCTTTCCATGAAAGTGTTTCTCGCCAGTCACTGCTTAGGGCTACATCAAGAGGAAACAAAACATAGAGATAGAACGTGAAACTGCTGTATTTTGCCAAGTTTCAAGAAGCTAGCACAAACCCTGTTGGATTTAGAGTTCCAAATACATCTATCAATATAGGAGAAAACAGAGTGAAACCTAAAAATTCAAACTGTTACTGGAAATGAACGCTTCAACATAGAAGAACGAAATTTGGGGAACCAAGTCGGCTTAGTGTACTGATCATTACCTGAAAGTGTCATCCAGTTTGGGTGAAAAAATATTTGCTGAGATTTCTGGAGATTCCTAATTTTTGGAAGCTTGGCAACCCCTTTCCATGAAAGTGTTTCTCGCCAGTCACTGCTTAGGGCTACATCAAGAGGAAATAAAACATAGAGATAGAACGTGAAACTGCTTTATTTGGTAAAGTTTCAAGAAGCTAGCACAAACCGTGTTGGTTTTAGAGTTCCAAAGACATCTATCAATATAGGAGAAAACAGAGTGAAACCTAAAAATTCAAACTGTTAGTAGAAACGAACGCTTCAACATAAAAAAATGAAATTTGGGGAACTAAGTTGGCTTAGTATACTGATCATTACCTGAAAGTATCATCCAGTCTGGGTGAAAAAATACTTGCTGAGATTTCTGGAGATTCGTAATTTTTGGAAGCTTGGCAACCCCTTTCCATGAAAGTGTTTCTCGCCAGTCACTGCTTAGGGCTAAATCATAAGGAAACAAAACATAGAGATAGAACCTGAAACTACTTTATTGTGTCAAGTTTCAAGAAGCTACCACAAACCGTGTTGGATTTAGAGTTTCAAATACATCTATCAATATAGGAGAAAACAGAGTGAAACCTAAAAATTCAAACTGTTAGTAGAAACGAACGCTTCAACATAGAAGAATGAAATTTGGGGAACTAAGTTGGCTTAGTGTACTGATCATTACCTGAAAGTATCATCCAGTTTGGGTGAAAAAATACTTGCTGAGATTTCTGGAGATTCGTAATTTTAGGAAGCTTGGCAACCCCTTTCCATGAAAGTGTTTTTCGCCAGTCACTGCATAGGGCTTCTTTAAGAGGAAAGAACACATAGAGATAGAACGTGAACCTGCTTTATTTTGTCAAGTTTCAAGAAGCTAGCACAAACCGTGTTGGATTTAGAGTTCCAAATACATCTATCTATATAGGAGAAAACAGAGTGAAACCTAAAAATTCAAACTGTTACTGGAAATGAACGCTTCACCATAGAAGAACGAAATTTGGGGAACCAAGTCGGCTTAGTGTACTGATCATTACCTGAAAGTTTCATCCAGTTTGGGTGAAAAAATGTTTGGTGAGATTTCTGGAGATTCGTAATTTTTGGAAGCTTGGCAACCCCTTTCCATGAAAGTGTTTCTCGCCAGTCACTGCTTAGGGCTACATCAAGAGGAAACAAAACATAGAGATAGAACGTGAAACTGCTTTATTTTGTCAAGTTTCAAGAAGCTAGCACAAACCGTGTTGGATTTAGAGTTCCAAATACATCTATCAATATAGGAGAAAACAGAGTGAAACCTAAAAATTCAAACTGTTACTGGAAATGAACGCTTCACCATAGAAGAACGAAATTTGGGGAACCAAGTCGGCTTAGTGTACTGATCATTACCTGAAAGTATCATCCAGTTTGGGTGAAAAAATATTTGCTGAGATTTCTGGAGATTCGTAATTTTTGGAAGCTTGGCAACCCCTTTCCATGAAAGTGTTTCTCGCGAGCCACTGCTTAGGGCTACATCAAGAGGAAACAAAACATAGAGATAGAACCTGAAACTACTTTATTGTCTCAAGTTTCAAGAAGCTAGCACAAACCGTGTTGGATTTAGAGTTCCAAATACATCTATCAATATAGGAGAAAACAGAGTGAAACCTAAAAATTCAAACTGTTACTGGAAATGAATGCTTCACCATAGAAGAACGAAATTTGGGGAACCAAGTCGGCTTAGTGTACTGATCATTACCTGAAAGTATCATCCAGTTTGGGTGAAAAAATACTTGCTGAGATTTCTGGAGATTCGTAATTTTAGGAAGCTTGGCAACCCCTTTCCATGAAAGTGTTTCTCGCCAGTCACTGCATAGGCCTACTTCAAGAGGAAAGAACACATAGAGATAGAACGTGAAACTGCTTTATTTGGTCAAGTTTCCAGAAGCTAGCACAAACCGTGTTGGATTTAGAGTTCCAAATACATCTATCAATATAGGAGAAAACAGAGTGAAACCTAAAAATTCAAACTGTTACTGGAAATGAACGCTTCAACATAGAAGAACGAAATTTGCGGAACCAAGTCGGCTTAGTGTACTGATCATTACCTGAAAGTATCATCCAGTTTGGGTGAAAAAATATTTGCTGAGATTACTGGAGATTCGTAATTTTGGAAGCTTGGCAACCCCTTTCCATGAAAGTGTTTCTCGCCAGTCACTGCTTAGGGCTACATCAAGAGGAAACAAAACATAGAGATAGAAACTGAAACTACTTTATTGTCTCAAGATTCAAGAAGCTAGCACAAACCGTGTTGGATTTAGAGTTCCAAATACATCTATCAATATAGGAGAAAACAGAGTGAAACCTAAAAATTCAAACTGTTAGTAGAAACGAACGCTTCAACATAGAAGAATGAAATTTGGGGAACTAAGTTGGCTTAGTGTACTGATCATTACCTGAAAGTATCATCCAGTTTGGGTGAAAAAATACTTGCTGAGATTTCTGGAGATTCGTAATTTTAGGAAGCTTGGCAACCCCTTTCCATGAAAGTGTTTCTCGCCAGTCACTGCATAGGGCTTCTTTAAGAGGAAAGAACACATAGAGATAGAACGTGAACCTGCTTTATTTTGTCAAGTTTCAAGAAGCTAGCACAAACCGTGTTGGATTTAGAGTTCCAAATACATCTATCTATATAGGAGAAAACAGAGTGAAACCTAAAAATTCAAACTGTTACTGGAAATGAACGCTTCACCATAGAAGAACGAAATTTGGGGAACCAAGTCGCCTTAGTGTACTGATCATTACCTGAAAGTGTCATCCAGTTTGGGTGAAAAAATGTTTGGTGAGATTTCTGGAGATTCGTAATTTTTAGAAGCTTGGCAACCCCTTTCCATGAAAGTGTTTCTCGCCAGTCACTGCTTAGGGCTACATCAAGAGGAAACAAAACATAGAGATAGAATGTGAAACTGCTTTATTTTGTCAAGTTTCAAGAAGCTAGCACAAACCGTGTTGGATTTAGAGTTCCAAATACATCTATCAATATAGGAGAAAACAGAGTGAAACCTAAAAATTCAAACTGTTACTGGAAATGAACGCTTCACCATAGAAGAACGAAATTTGGGGAACCAAGTCGGCTTAGTGTACTGATCATTACCTGAAAGTATCATCCAGTTTGGGTGAAAAAATGTTTGGTGAGATTTCTGGAGATTCGTAATTTTTGGAAGCGTGGCAACCCCTTTCCATGAAAGTGTTTCTCGCCAGTCACTGCTTAGGGCTACATCAAGAGGAAACAAAACATAGAGATAGAACCTGAAACTACTTTATTGTCTCAATTTTCAAGAAGCTAGCACAAACCGTGTTGGATTTCGAGTTCCAAATACATCTATCAATATAGGAGAAAACAGAGTGAAACCTAAAAATTCAAACTGTTACTGGAAATGAACGCTTCACCATAGAAGAACGAAATTTGGGGAACCAAGTCAGCTTAGTGTACTGATCATTACCTGAATTTATCATCCAGTTTGGGTGAAAAAATATTTGCTGAGATTTCTGGAGATTCGTAAGTTTTGGAAACTTGAGAACCCCTTTCCATGAAAGTGTTTCTCTCCAGTCACTGCTTAGGGCTACATCAAGAGGAAACAAAACATAGAGATAGAACTGGAAACTACTTTATTGTGTCAAGTTTCAAGAAGCTAGCACAAACCGTGTTGGATTTAGAGTTCCAAATACATCTATCAATATAGGAGAAAACAGAGTGAAACCTAAAAATTCAAACTGTTAGTAGAAACGAACGCTTCAACATAGAAGAATGAAATTTGGGCAACTAAGTTGGCTTAGTGTACTGATCATTACCTGAAAGTATCATCCAGTTTGGGTGAAAAAATACTTGCTGAGATTTCTGGAGATTCGTAATTTTAGGAAGCTTGGCAACCCCTTTCCATGAAAGTGTTTCTCGCCAGTCACTGCATAGGCCTACTTCAAGAGGAAAGAACACATAGAGATAGAACGTGAAACTGCTTTATTTTGTCAAGTTTCCAGAAGCTAGCACAAACCGTGTTGGATTTAGAGTTCCAAATACATCTATCAATATAGGAGAAAACAGAGTGAAACCTAAAAATTCAAACTGTTACTGGAAATGAACGCTTCACCATAGAAAAACGAAATTTGGGGAACCAAGTCGGCTTAGTGTACTGATCATTACCTGAAAGTATCATCCAGTTTGGGTGAAAAAATATTTGCTGAGATTTCTGGAGATTCGTAATTTTTGGAAGCTTGGGAACCCCTTTCCATGAAAGTGTTTCTCGCCAGTCACTGCTTAGGGCTACATCAAGAGGAAACAAAACATAGAGATAGAACGTGAAACTGCTGTATTTTGCCAAGTTTCAAGAAGCTAGCACAAACCCTGTTGGATTTAGAGTTCCAAATACATCTATCAATATATGAGAAAACAGAGTGAAACCTAAAAATTCAAACTGTTAATGGAAATGAACGCTTCAACATAGAAGAACGAAATTTGGGGAACCAAGTCGGCTTAGTGTACTGATCATTACCTGAAAGTGTCATCCAGTTTGGGTGAAAAAATATTTGCTGAGATTTCTGGAGATTCCTAATTTTTGGAAGCTTGGCAACCCCTTTCCATGAAAGTGTTTCTCGCCAGTCACTGCTTAGGGCTACATCAAGAGGAAATAAAACAGAGAGATAGAACGTGAAACTGCTTTATTTGGTAAAGTTTCAAGAAGCTAGCACAAACCGTGTTGGTTTTAGAGTTCCAAATACATCTATCAATATAGGAGAAAACAGAGTGAAACCTAAAAATTCAAACTGTTAGTAGAAAAGAACGCTTCAACATAAAAAAATGAAATTTGGGGAACTAAGTTGGCTTAGTATACTGATCATTACCTGAAAGTATCATCCAGTCTGGGTGAAAAAATACTTGCTGAGATTTCTGGAGATTCGTAATTTTTGGAAGCTTGGCAACCCCTTTCCATGAAAGTGTTTCTCGCCAGTCACTGCTTAGGGCTAAATCATAAGGAAACAAAACATAGAGATAGAACCTGAAACTACTTTATTGTGTCAAGTTTCAAGAAGCTACCACAAACCGTGTTGGATTTAGAGTTTCAAATACATCTATCAATATAGGAGAAAATAGAGTGAAACCTAAAAATTCAAACTGTTAGTAGCAAGGAATGCTTCAACATAGAAGAATGAAATTTGGGGAACTAAGTTGGCTTAGTGTACTGATCATTACCTGAAAGTATCATCCAGTTTGGGTGAAAAAATACTTGGTGAGATTTCTGGAGATTCGTAATTTTTGGAAGCTTGGGAACCCCTTTCCATGAAAGTGTTTCTCGCCAGTCACTGCTTAGGGCTACATCAAGAGGAAACAAAACATAGAGATAGAACCGGAAACTACTTTATTGTGTCAAGTTTCAAGAAGCTAGCACAAACCGTGTTGGATTTAGAGTTCCAAATACATCTATCAATATAGGAGAAAACAGAGTGAAACCTAAAAATTCAAACTGTTAGTAGAAATGAACGCTTCAACATAGAAGAATGAAATTTGGGGAACTAAGTTGGCTTAGTATACTGATCATTACCTAAAAGTATCATCCAGTTTGGGTGCAAAAATACTTGCTGAGATTTCTGGAGATTCGTAATTTTAGGAAGCTTGGCAACCCCTTTCCATGAAAGTGTTTCTCGCCAGTCACTGCATAGGGCTACTTCAAGAGGAAAGAACACATAGAGATAGAACAGGAAACTGCTTTATTTTGTCAAGTTTCCAGAAGCTAGCACAAACCGTGTTGGATTTAGGGTTCCAAATACATCTATCAATATAGGAGAAAACAGAGTGAAACCTAAAAATTCAAACTGTTACTGGAAATGAACGCTTCACCATAGAAGAACGAAATTTGGGGAACGAAGTTGGCTTAGTGTACTGATCATTACCTGAAAGTATCATCCAGTTTGGGTGAAAAAATACTTGCTGAGATTTCTGGAGATTCGTAATTTTAGGAAGCTTGGCAACCCCTTTCCATGAAAGTGTTTCTCGCCAGTCACTGCATAGGGCTACTTCAAGAGGAAAGAACACATAGAGATAGAACATGAAACTGCTTTATTTTGTCAAGTTTCAAGAAGCTAGCACAAACCGTGTTGGATTTAGAGTTCCAAATACATCTATCAATATAGGAGAAAACAGAGTGAAACCTAAAAATTCAAACTGTTACTGGAAATGAACGCTTCAACATAGAAGAACGAAATTTGGGGAACCAAGTCGGCTTAGTTTACTGATCATTACCTGAAAGTATCATCCAGTTTGGGTGAAAAAATATTTGCTGAGATTTCTAAAGATTCGTAATTTTTGGAAGCTTGGGAACCCCTTTCCATGAAAGTGTTTCTCGCCAGTCACTGCTTAGGGCTACATCAAGAGGAAACAAAACATAGAGATAGAACGTGAAACTGCCTTATTTTGTCAAGTTTCAAGAAGCTAGCACAAACCGTGTTGGATTTAGAGTTCCAAATACATCTATCAATATAGGAGAAAACACAGTGAAACCGGAAAATTCAAACTGTTACTGGAAATGAACGCTTCACCATAGAAGAACGAAATTTGGGGAACGAAGTTGGCTTAGTGTACTGATCATTACCTGAAAGTATCATCCAGTTTGGGTGAAAAAATATTTGCTGAGATTTTTGGAGATTCATAATTTTTGGAAGCTTGGCAACACCTTTCCATGAAAGTGTTTCTCGCCAGTCACTGCTTAGGGCTACATCAAGAGGAAACAAAACATAGAGATAGAACCTGAAACTACTTTATTGTCTCAAGTTTCAAGAAGCTAGCACAAACCGTGTTGGATTTAGAGTTCCAAATACATCTATCAATATAGGAGAAAACAGAGTGAAACCTAAAAATTCAAACTGTTAGTAGAAACGAACGCTTCACCATAGAAGAACGAAATTTGGGGAACGAAGTTGGCTTAGTGTACTGATCATTACCTGAAAGTATCATCCAGTTTGGGTGAAAAAATACTTGCTGAGATTTCTGGAGATTCGTAATTTTAGGAAGCTTGGCAACCCCTTTCCATGAAAGTGTTTCTCGCCAGTCACTGCATAGGGCTACTTCAAGAGGAAAGAACACATAGAGATAGAACATGAAACTGCTTTATTTTGTCAAGTTTCAAGAAGCTAGCACAAACCGTGTTGGATTTAGAGTTCCAAATACATCTATCAATATAGGAGAAAACAGAGTGAAACCTAAAAATTCAAACTGTTACTGGAAATGAACGCTTCAACATAGAATAACGAAATTTGGGGAACCAAGTCGGCTTAGTTTACTGATCATTACCTGAAAGTATCATCCAGTTTGGGTGAAAAAATATTTGCTGAGATTTCTAAAGATTCGTAATTTTTGGAAGCTTGGGAACCCCTTTCCATGAAAGTGTTTCTCGCCAGTCACTGCTTAGGGCTACATCAAGAGGAAACAAAACATAGAGATAGAACGTGAAACTGCCTTATTTTGTCAAGTTTCAAGAAGCTAGCACAAACCGTGTTGGATTTAGAGTTCCAAATACATCTATCAATATAGGAGAAAACAGAGTGAAACCTAAAAATTCAAACTGTTACTGGAAATGAACGCTTCACCATAGAAGGACGAAATTTGGGGAACGAAGTTGGCTTAGTGTACTGATCATTACCTGAAAGTATCATCCAGTTTGGGTGAAAAAATATTTGCTGAGATTTTTGGAGATTCATAATTTTTGGAAGCTTGGCAACACCTTTCCATGAAAGTGTTTCTCGCCAGTCACTGCTTAGGGCTACATCAAGAGGAAACAAAACATAGAGATAGAACCTGAAACTACTTTATTGTCTCAAGTTTCAAGAAGCTAGCACAAACCGTGTTGGATTTAGAGTTCCAAATACATCTATCAATATAGGAGAAAACAGAGTGAAACCTAAAAATTCAAACTGTTAGTAGAAACGAACGCTTCAACATAGAAGAATGAAATTTGGGGAACTAAGTTGGCTTAGTGTACTGATCATTACCTGAAAGTATCATCCAGTTTGGGTTAAAAAATACTTGCTGAGATTTCTGGAGATTCGTAATTTTAGGAAGCTTGGCAACCCCTTTCCATGAAAGTGTTTCTCGCCAGTCACTGCATAGGCCTACTTCAAGAGGAAAGAACACATAGAGATAGAACGTGAAACTGCTTTATTTTGTCAAGTTTCAAGAAGCTAGCACAAACCGTGGTGGATTTAGAGTTCCAAATACATCTATCAATATAGGAGAAAACAGAGTGAAACATAAAAATTCAAACTGTTACTGGAAATGAACGCTTCACCATAGAAGAACGAAATTTGGGGAACCAAGTCGGCTTAGTGTACTGATCATTACCTGAAAGTATCATCCAGTTTGGGTGAAAAAATATTTGCTGAGATTTCTGGAGATTCGTAATTTTTGGAAGCTTGGGAACCCCTTTCCATGAAAGTGTTTCTCGCCAGTCACTGCTTAGGGCTACATCAAGAGGAAACAAAACATAGAGATAGAACGTGAAACTGCTGTATTTTGCCAAGTTTCAAGAAGCTAGCACAAACCCTGTTGGATTTAGAGTTCCAAATACATCTATCAATATAGGAGAAAACAGAGTGAAACCTAAAAATTCAAACTGTTACTGGAAATGAACGCTTCAACATAGAAGAACGAAATTTGGGGAACCAAGTCGGCTTAGTGTACTGATCATTACCTGAAAGTGTCATCCAGTTTGGGTGAAAAAATATTTGCTGAGATTTCTGGAGATTCCTAATTTTTGGAAGCTTGGCAACCCCTTTCCATGAAAGTGTTTCTCGCCAGTCACTGCTTAGGGCTACATCAAGAGGAAATAAAACATAGAGATAGAACGTGAAACTGCTTTATTTGGTAAAGTTTCAAGAAGCTAGCACAAACCGTGTTGGTTTTAGAGTTCCAAATACATCTATCAATATAGGAGAAAACAGAGTGAAACCTAAAAATTCAAACTGTTAGTAGAAAAGAACGCTTCAACATAAAAAAATGAAATTTGGGGAACTAAGTTGGCTTAGTATACTGATCATTACCTGAAAGTATCATCCAGTCTGGGTGAAAAAATACTTGCTGAGATTTCTGGAGATTCGTAATTTTTGGAAGCTTGGCAACCCCTTTCCATGAAAGTGTTTCTCGCCAGTCACTGCTTAGGGCTAAATCATAAGGAAACAAAACATAGAGATTGAACCTGAAACTACTTTATTGTGTCAAGTTTCAAGAAGCTACCACAAACCGTGTTGGATTTAGAGTTTCAAATACATCTATCAATATAGGAGAAAACAGAGTGAAACCTAAAAATTCAAACTGTTAGTAGCAAGGAATGCTTCAACATAGAAGAATGAAATTTGGGGAACTAAGTTGGCTTAGTGTACTGATCATTACCTGAAAGTATCATCCAGTTTGGGTGAAAAAATACTTGGTGAGATTTCTGGAGATTCGTAATTTTTGGAAGCTTGGGAACCCCTTTCCATGAAAGTGTTTCTCGCCAGTCACTGCTTAGGGCTACATCAAGAGGAAACAAAACATAGAGATAGAACCGGAAACTACTTTATTGTGTCAAGTTTCAAGAAGCTAGCACAAACCGTGTTGGATTTAGAGTTCCAAATACATCTATCAATATAGGAGAAAACAGAGTGAAACCTAAAAATTCAAACTGTTAGTAGAAATGAACGCTTCAACATAGAAGAATGAAATTTGGGGAACTAAGTTGGCTTAGTATACTGATCATTACCTAAAAGTATCATCCAGTTTGGGTGCAAAAATACTTGCTGAGATTTCTGGAGATTCGTAATTTTAGGAAGCTTGGCAACCCCTTTCCATGAAAGTGTTTCTCGCCAGTCACTGCATAGGGCTACTTCAAGAGGAAAGAACACATAGAGATAGAACAGGAAACTGCTTTATTTTGTCAAGTTTCCAGAAGCTAGCACAAACCGTGTTGGATTTAGGGTTCCAAATACATCTATCAATATAGGAGAAAACAGAGTGAAACCTAAAAATTCAAACTGTTACTGGAAATGAACGCTTCACCATAGAAGAACGAAATTTGGGGAACGAAGTTGGCTTAGTGTACTGATCATTACCTGAAAGTATCATCCAGTTTGGGTGAAAAAATACTTGCTGAGATTTCTGGAGATTCGTAATTTTAGGAAGCTTGGCAACCCCTTTCCATGAAAGTGTTTCTCGCCAGTCACTGCATAGGGCTACTTCAAGAGGAAAGAACACATAGAGATAGAACATGAAACTGCTTTATTTTGTCAAGTTTCAAGAAGCTAGCACAAACCGTGTTGGATTTAGAGTTCCAAATACATCTATCAATATAGGAGAAAACAGAGTGAAACCTAAAAATTCAAACTGTTACTGGAAATGAACGCTTCAACATAGAAGAACGAAATTTGGGGAACCAAGTCGGCTTAGTTTACTGATCATTACCTGAAAGTATCATCCAGTTTGGGTGAAAAAATATTTGCTGAGATTTCTAAAGATTCGTAATTTTTGGAAGCTTGGGAACCCCTTTCCATGAAAGTGTTTCTCGCCAGTCACTGCTTAGGGCTACATCAAGAGGAAACAAAACATAGAGATAGAACGTGAAACTGCCTTATTTTGTCAAGTTTCAAGAAGCTAGCACAAACCGTGTTGGATTTAGAGTTCCAAATACATCTATCAATATAGGAGAAAACACAGTGAAACCGGAAAATTCAAACTGTTACTGGAAATGAATGCTTCACCATAGAAGAACGAAATTTGGGGAACGAAGTTGGCTTAGTGTACTGATCATTACCTGAAAGTATCATCCAGTTTGGGTGAAAAAATATTTGCTGAGATTTTTGGAGATTCATAATTTTTGGAAGCTTGGCAACACCTTTCCATGAAAGTGTTTCTCGCCAGTCACTGCTTAGGGCTACATCAAGAGGAAACAAAACATAGAGATAGAACCTGAAACTACTTTATTGTCTCAAGTTTCAAGAAGCTAGCACAAACCGTGTTGGATTTAGAGTTCCAAATACATCTATCAATATAGGAGAAAACAGAGTGAAACCTAAAAATTCAAACTGTTAGTAGAAACGAACGCTTCACCATAGAAGAACGAAATTTGGGGAACGAAGTTGGCTTAGTGTACTGATCATTACCTGAAAGTATCATCCAGTTTGGGTGAAAAAATACTTGCTGAGATTTCTGGAGATTCGTAATTTTAGGAAGCTTGGCAACCCCTTTCCATGAAAGTGTTTCTCGCCAGTCACTGCATAGGGCTACTTCAAGAGGAAAGAACACATAGAGATAGAACATGAAACTGCTTTATTTTGTCAAGTTTCAAGAAGCTAGCACAAACCGTGTTGGATTTAGAGTTCCAAATACATCTATCAATATAGGAGAAAACAGAGTGAAACCTAAAAATTCAAACTGTTACTGGAAATGAACGCTTCAACATAGAATAACGAAATTTGGGGAACCAAGTCGGCTTAGTTTACTGATCATTACCTGAAAGTATCATCCAGTTTGGGTGAAAAAATATTTGCTGAGATTTCTAAAGATTCGTAATTTTTGGAAGCTTGGGAACCCCTTTCCATGAAAGTGTTTCTCGCCAGTCACTGCTTAGGGCTACATCAAGAGGAAACAAAACATAGAGATAGAACGTGAAACTGCCTTATTTTGTCAAGTTTCAAGAAGCTAGCACAAACCGTGTTGGATTTAGAGTTCCAAATACATCTATCAATATAGGAGAAAACAGAGTGAAACCTAAAAATTCAAACTGTTACTGGAAATGAACGCTTCACCATAGAAGAACGAAATTTGGGGAACGAAGTTGGCTTAGTGTACTGATCATTACCTGAAAGTATCATCCAGTTTGGGTGAAAAAATATTTGCTGAGATTTTTGGAGATTCATAATTTTTGGAAGCTTGGCAACACCTTTCCATGAAAGTGTTTCTCGCCAGTCACTGCTTAGGGCTACATCAAGAGGAAACAAAACATAGAGATAGAACCTGAAACTACTTTATTGTCTCAAGTTTCAAGAAGCTAGCACAAACCGTGTTGGATTTAGAGTTCCAAATACATCTATCAATATAGGAGAAAACAGAGTGAAACCTAAAAATTCAAACTGTTAGTAGAAACGAACGCTTCAACATAGAAGAATGAAATTTGGGGAACTAAGTTGGCTTAGTGTACTGATCATTACCTGAAAGTATCATCCAGTTTGGGTTAAAAAATACTTGCTGAGATTTCTGGAGATTCGTAATTTTAGGAAGCTTGGCAACCCCTTTCCATGAAAGTGTTTCTCGCCAGTCACTGCATAGGCCTACTTCAAGAGGAAAGAACACATAGAGATAGAACGTGAAACTGCTTTATTTTGTCAAGTTTCAAGAAGCTAGCACAAACCGTGGTGGATTTAGAGTTCCAAATACATCTATCAATATAGGAGAAAACAGAGTGAAACATAAAAATTCAAACTGTTACTGGAAATGAACGCTTCACCATAGAAGAACGAAATTTGGGGAACCAAGTCGGCTTAGTGTACTGATCATTACCTGAATGTATCATCCAGTTTGGGTGAAAAAATATTTGCTGAGATTTCTGGAGATTCGTAAGTTTTGGAAGCTTGGCAACCCCTTTCCATGAAAGTGTTTCTCGCCAGTCACTGCTTAGGGCTACATCAAGAGGAAACAAAACATAGAGATAGAACCGGAAACTACTTTATTGTCTCAAGTTTCAAGAAGCTAGCACAAACCGTGTTGGATTTAGAGTTCCAAATACATCTATCAATATAGGAGAAAACAGAGTGAAACCTAAAAATTCAAACTGTTAGTAGAAATGAACGCTTCAACATAGAAGAATGAAATTTGGGGAACTAAGTTGGCTTAGTGTACTGATCATTACCTGAAAGTATCATCCAGTTTGGGTGAAAAAATACTGGCTGAGATTTCTGGAGATTCGTAATTTTAGGAAGCTTGGCAACCCCTTTCCATGAAAGTGTTTCTCGCCAGTCACTGCATAGGCCTACTTCAAGAGGAAAGAACACATAGAGATAGAACGTGAAACTGCTTTATTTTGTCAAGTTTCAAGAAGCTAGCACAAACCGTGTTGGTTTCAGAGTTCCAAATACATCTATCAATATAGGAGAAAACAGAGTGAAACCTAAAAATTCAAACTGTTACTGGAAATGAACGCTTCACCATAGAAGAACGAAATTTGTGGAACCAAGTCGGCTTAGTGTACTGATCATTACCTGAATTTATCATTCAGTTTGGGTGAAAAAATATTTGCTGAGATTTCTGGAGATTCGTAATTTTTGGAAACTTGGGAACCCCTTTCCTTGAAAGTGTTTCTCGCCAGTCACTGCTTAGGGCTACATCAAGAGGAAACAAAACATAGAGATAGAACTGGAAACTACTTTATTGTGTCAAGTTTCAAGAAGCTAGCACAAACCGTGTTGGATTTAGAGTTCCAAATACATCTATCAATATAGGAGAAAACAGAGTGAAACCTAAAAATTCAAACTGTTAGTAGAAACGAACGCTTCAACATAGAAGAATGAAATTTGGGGAACTAAGTTGGCTTAGTGTACTCATCATTACCTGAAAGTATCATTCAGTTTGGGTGAAAAAATACTTGCTGAGATTTCTGGAGATTCGTAATTTTAGGAAGCTTGGCAACCCCTTTCCATGAAAGTGTTTCTCGCCAGTCACTGAATAGGCCTACTTAGAGAGGAAAGAACACATAGAGATAGAACGTGAAACTGCTTTATTTTGTCAAGTTTCAAGAAGCTAGCACAAACCGTGTTGGATTTAGAGTTCCAAATACATCTATCAATATAGGAGAAAACAGAGTGAAACCTAAAAATTCAAACTGTTACTGGAAATGAACGCTTCACCATAGAAGAACGAAATTTGGGGATCCAAGTTGGCTTAGTGTACTGATCATTACCTGAAAGTATCATCCAGTTTGGGTGAAAAAATATTTGCTGAGATTTCTGGAGATTCGTAATTTTTGGAAGCTTGGCAACCCCTTTCCATGAAAGTGTTTCTCGCCAGTCACTGCTTAGGGCTACATCAAGAGGAAAGAACACATAGAGATAGAACTGGAAACTACTTTATTGTGTCAAGTTTCCAGAAGCTAGCACAAACCGTGTTGGATTTAGAGTTCCAAATACATCTATCAATATAGGAGAAAACAGAGTGAAACCTAAAAATTCAAACTCTTAGTAGAAACGAATGCTTCAACATAGAAGAATGAAATTTGGGGAACTAAGTTGGCTTAGTGTACTGATCATTACCTGAAAGTATCATCTAGTTTGGGTGAAAAAATATTTGCTGAGATTTCTGGAGATTCGTAATTTTTGCAAGCTTGGTAACCCCTTTACATGAAATTGTTTCTCGCCAGTCACTGCTTAGGGCTACATCAAGAGGAAACAAAACATAGAGATAGAACCTGAAACTACTTTATTGTCTCAAGTTTCAAGAAGCTAGCACAAACCGTGTTGGATTTAGAGTTCCAAATACATCTATCAATATAGGAGAAAACAGAGTTAAACCGAAAAATTCAAACTGTTAGTAGAAACGAACATTTCAACATAGAAGAATGAAATTTGGCGAACTAAGTTGGCTTAGTGTACTGATCATTACCTGAAAGTATCATCCAGTTTGGGTGAAAAAATACTTGCTGAGATTTCTGGAGATTCGTAATGTTAGGAAGTATGGCAACCCCTTTCCATGAAAGTGTTTCTCGCCAGTCACTGCATAGGCCTACTTCAAGAGGAAAGAATACATAGAATAGAACGTGAAACTGCTTTATTTTGTCAAGTATCCAGAAGGTAGCACAAACCGTGTTGGATTTAGAGTTCCAAATACATCTATCAATATAGGAGAAAACAGAATGAAACCTAAAAATTCAAACTGTTACTGGAAATGAACGCTTCACCATAGAAGAACGAAATTTGGGTAACCAAGTCGGCTTAGTGTACTGATCATTACCTGAAAGTATCATCCAGTTTGGGTGAAAAAATATTTGCTGAGATTTCTGGAGATTCGTAATTTTTGGAAGCTTGGGAACCCCTTTCCATGAAAGTGTTTCTCGCCAGTCACTGCTTAGGGCTACATCAAGAGGAAACAAAACATAGTGATAGAACGTGAAACTGCTTTATTTTGTCAAGTTTCAAGAAGCTAGCACAAACCGTGTTGGATTTAGAGTTCCAAATACATCTATCAATATAGGAGAAAACAAAGTGAAACCTAAAAATTCAAACTGTTAGTAGAAATGAACGCTTCAACATAGAAGAACAAAATTTGGGGAACCAAGTCTGCTTAGTGTACTGATCATTACCTGAAAGTGTCATCCAGTTTGGGTTAAAAAATATTTGCTGAGATTTCTGGAGATTCGTAATTTTTGGAAGCTTGGCAACCCCTTTCCATGATAGTGTTTCTCGCCAGTCACTGCTTAGGGCTACATCAAGAGGAAACAAAACATAGAGATAGAACGTGAAACTGCTTTATTTGGTCAAGTTTCAAGAAGCTAGTAGAAACCGTGTTGGATTTAGAGTTCCAAATACATCTATCTATATAGGAGAAAACAGAGTGAAACCTAAAAATTCAAACTGTTACTGGAAATGAACGCTTCACCATAGAAGAACGAAATTTGGGGAACCAAGTCGGCTTAGGGTACTGATCATTACCTGAAAGTATCATCCAGTTTGGGTGAAAAAATATTTGCTGAGATTTCTGGAGATTCGTAATTTTTGGAAGCTTGGCAACCCCTTTCCATGAAAGTGTTTCTCGCCAGTCACTGCTTAGGGCTACATCAAGAGGAAACAAAACATAGAGATAGAACCTGAAACTACTTTATTGTCTCAAGTTTCAAGATGCTAGCACAAACCGTGTTGGATTTAGAGTTCCAAATACATCTATCAATATAGGAGAAAACAGAGTGAAACCTAAAAATTCAAACTGTTAGTAGAAACGAACGCTTCAACATAGAAGAATGAAATTTGGGGAACTAAGTTGGCTTAGTGTACTGATCACTACCTGAAAGTATCATCCAGTTTGGGTGAAAAAATACTTGCTGAGATTTCTGGAGATTCGTAATTTTAGGAAGCTTGGCAACCCCTTTCCATGAAAGTGTTTCTCGCCAGTCACTGCATAGGCCTACTTCAAGAGGAAAGGACACATAGAGATAGAACGTGAAACTGCTTTATTTTGTCAAGTTTCAAGAAGCTAGCACAAACCGTGTTGGATTTAGAGTTCCAAATACATCTATCAATATAGGAGAAAACAGAGTGAAACCTAAAAATTCAAACTGTTAGTAGAAACGAACGCTTCAACATAGAAGAATGAAATTTGGGGTACTAAGTTGGCTTAGTGTACTGATCATTACCTGAAAGTATCATGCAGTTTGGGTGAAAAAATACTTGCTGAGATTTCTGGAGATTCGTAATTTTAGGAAGCTTGGGAACCCCTTTCCATGAAAGTGTTTCTCGCCAGTCACTGCATAGGGCTTCTTTAAGAGGAAAGAACACATAGAGATAGAACGTGAAACTGCTTTATTTTGTCAAGTTTCAAGAAGCTAGCACAAACCGTGTTGGATTTATAGTTCCAAATACATCTATCTATATAGGAGAAAACAGAGTGAAACCTAAAAATTCAAACTGTTACTGGAAATGAACGCTTCACCATAGAAGAACGAAATTTGGGGAACCAAGATGGCTTAGTGTACTGATCATTACCTGAAAGTATCATCCAGTTTGGGTGAAAAAAATATTTGCTGAGATTTCTGGAGATTCGTAATTTTTGGAAGTTTGGGAACCCCTTTCCATGAAAGTGTTTCTCGCCAGTCACTGCTTAGGGCTATATCAAGAGGAAACAAAACATAGAGATAGAACCTGAAGCTACTTTATTGTGTCAAGTTTCAAGAAGCTAGCACAAACCGTGTTGGATTTAGAGTTCCAAATACATCTATCAATATAGGAGAAAACAGAGTGAAACCTAAAAATTCAAACTGTTAGTAGAAATGAACGCTTCAACATAGAAGAATGAAATTTGGGGAACTAAGTTGGCTTAGTGTACTGATCATTACCTGAAAGTATCATCCAGTTTGGGTGAAAAAATACTTGCTGAGATTTCTGGAGATTCGTAATTTTAGGAAGCTTGGCAACCCCTTTCCATGAAAGTGTTTCTCGCCAGTCACTGCATAGGCCTACTTCAAGAGGAAAGAACACATAGAGATAGAACGTGAAAGTGCTTTATTTTGTCAAGTTTCCAGAAGCTAGCACAAACCGTGTTGGATTTAGAGTTCCAAATACATCTATCAATATAGGAGAAAACAGAGTGAAACCTAAAAATTCAAACTGTTACTGGAAATGAACGCTTCACCATAGAAGAACGAAATTTGGGGAACCAAGTCGGCTTAGTGTACTGATCATTACCTGAAAGTATCATCCAGTTTGGGTGAAAAAATATTTGCTGAGATTTCTGGAGATTCGTAATTTTTGGAAGCTTGGCAACCCCTTTCCATGAAAGTGTTTCTCGCCAGTCACTGCTTAGGGCTACATCAAGAGGAAACAAAACATAGAGATAGAACCGGAAACTACTTTATTGTCTCAAGTTTCAAGAAGCTAGCACAAACCGTGTTGGATTTAGAGTTCCAAATACATCTATCAATATAGGAGAAAACAGAGTGTAACCTAAAAATTCAAACTGTTAGTAGAAACGAACGCTTCAACATAGAAGAATGAAATTTGGGGAACTAAGTTGGCTTAGTGTACTGATCATTACCTGAAAGTATCATCCAGTTTGGGTGAAAGAATACTTGCTGAGATTTCTGGAGATTCGTAATTTTAGGAAGCTTGGCAACCCCTTTCCATGAAAGTGTTTCTTGCCAGTCACTGCATAGGGCTACTTCAAGAGGAAAGAACACATAGAGATAGAACGTGAAACTGCTTTATTTTGTCAAGTTTCCAGAAGCTAGCACAAACCGTGTTGGATTTAGAGTGCCAAATACATCTATCAATATAGTAGAAAACAGAGTGAAACCTAAAAATTCAAACTGTTACTGGAAATGAACGCTTCACCATAGAAGAACGAAATTTGGGGAACCAAGTCGGCTTAGTGTACTGATCATTACCTGAAAGTATCATCCAGTTTGGGTGAAAAAATATTTGCTGAGATTTCTGGAGATTCGTAATTTTTGGAAGCTTGTCAACCCCTTTCCATGAAAGTGTTTCTCGCCAGTCACTGCTTAGGGCTACATCAAGAGGAAACAAAACATAGAGATAGAAAGTGAAACTGCTTTATTTGGTCAAGTTTCAAGAAGCTAGCACAAACTGTGTTGGATTTAGAGTTCCAAATACATCTATCAATATAGGAGAAAACAGAGTGAAACCTAAAAATTCAAACTGTTACCGGAAATGAACGCTTCAACATAGAAGAACGAAATTTGGGGAACCAAGTCGGCTTAGTGTACTGATCATTACCTGAAAGTATCATCCAGTTTGGGTGAAAAAATATTTGCTGAGATTTCTGGAGATTTGTAATTTTTGGAAGCTTGGCAACCCCTTTCCATGAAAGTGTTTCTCGCCAGTCACTGCTTAGGGCTACATCAAGAGGAAACAAAACATAGAGATAGAACGTGAAACTGCTTTATTTTGTCAAGTTTCAAGAAGATAGCACAAACCGTGTTGGATTTAGAGTTCCAAATACATCTATCAATATAGGAGAAAACAGAGTGAAACCTAAAAATTCAAACTGTTACTGGAAATGAACGCTTCACCATAGAAGAATGAATTTTGGGGAACCAAGTTGGCTTAGTGTACTGATCATTACCTGAAAGTATAATCCAGTTTGGGTGAAAAAATATTTGCTGAGATTTCTGGAGATTCGTAATTTTTGCAAGCTTGGTAACCCCTTTACATGAAATTGTTTCTCGCCAGTCACTGCTTAGGGCTACATCAAGAGGAAACAAAACATAGAGATAGAACCTGAAACTACTTTATTGTCTCAAGTTTCAAGAAGCTAGCACAAACCGTGTTGGATTTAGAGTTCCAAATACATCTATCAATATAGGAGAAAACAGAGTTAAACTGAAAAATTCAAACTGTTAGTAGAAACGAACATTTCAACATAGAAGAATGAAATTTGGCGAACTAAGTTGGCTTAGTGTACTGATCATTACCTGAAAGTATCATCCAGTTTGGGTGAAAAAATACTTGCTGAGATTTCTGGAGATTCGTAATGTTAGGAAGTATGGCAACCCCTTTCCATGAAAGTGTTTCTCGCCAGTCACTGCATAGGCCTACTTCAAGAGGAAAGAATACATAGAATAGAACGTGAAACTGCTTTATTTTGTCAAGTATCCAGAAGGTAGCACAAACCGTGTTGGATTTAGAGTTCCAAATACATCTATCAATATAGGAGAAAACAGAATGAAACCTAAAAATTCAAACTGTTACTGGAAATGAACGCTTCACCATAGAAGAACGAAATTTGGGTAACCAAGTCGGCTTAGTGTACTGATCATTACCTGAAAGTATCATCCAGTTTGGGTGAAAAAATATTTGCTGAGATTTCTGGAGATTCGTAATTTTTGGAAGCTTGGGAACCCCTTTCCATGAAAGTGTTTCTCGCCAGTCACTGCTTAGGGCTACATCAAGAGGAAACAAAACATAGTGATAGAACGTGAAACTGCTTTATTTTGTCAAGTTTCAAGAAGCTAGCACAAACCGTGTTGGATTTAGAGTTCCAAATACATCTATCAATATAGGAGAAAACAAAGTGAAACCTAAAAATTCAAACTGTTACTTGAAATGAACGCTTCAACATAGAAGAACAAAATTTGGGGAACCAAGTCTGCTTAGTGTACTGATCATTACCTGAAAGTGTCATCCAGTTTGGGTTAAAAAATATTTGCTGAGATTTCTGGAGATTCGTAATTTTTGGAAGCTTGGCAACCCCTTTCCATGATAGTGTTTCTCGCCAGTCACTGCTTAGGGCTACATCAAGAGGAAACAAAACATAGAGATAGAACGTGAAACTGCTTTATTTGGTCAAGTTTCAAGAAGCTAGCAGAAACCGTGTTGGATTTAGAGTTCCAAATACATCTATCTATATAGGAGAAAACAGAGTGAAACCTAAAAATTCAAACTGTTACTGGAAATGAACGCTTCACCATAGAAGAACGAAATTTGGGGAACCAAGTCGGCTTAGGGTACTGATCATTACCTGAAAGTATCATCCAGTTTGGGTGAAAAAATATTTGCTGAGATTTCTGGAGATTCGTAATTTTTGGAAGCTTGGCAACCCCTTTCCATGAAAGTGTTTCTCGCCAGTCACTGCTTAGGGCTACATCAAGAGGAAACAAAACATAGAGATAGAACCTGAAACTACTTTATTGTCTCAAGTTTCAAGATGCTAGCACAAACCGTGTTGGATTTAGAGTTCCAAATACATCTATCAATATAGGAGAAAACAGAGTGAAACCTAAAAATTCAAACTGTTAGTAGAAACGAACGCTTCAACATAGAAGAATGAAATTTGGGGAACTAAGTTGGCTTAGTGTACTGATCACTACCTGAAAGTATCATCCAGTTTGGGTGAAAAAATACTTGCTGAGATTTCTGGAGATTCGTAATTTTAGGAAGCTTGGCAACCCCTTTCCATGAAAGTGTTTCTCGCCAGTCACTGCATAGGCCTACTTCAAGAGGAAAGAACACATAGAGATAGAACGTGAAACTGCTTTATTTTGTCAAGTTTCAAGAAGCTAGCACAAACCGTGTTGGATTTAGAGTTCCAAATACATCTATCAATATAGGAGAAAACAGAGTGAAACCTAAAAATTCAAACTGTTAGTAGAAACGAACGCTTCAACATAGAAGAATGAAATTTGGGGAACTAAGTTGGCTTAGTGTACTGATCATTACCTGAAAGTATCATGCAGTTTGGGTGAAAAAATACTTGCTGAGATTTCCGGAGATTCGTAATTTTAGGAAGCTTGGGAACCCCTTTCCATGAAAGTGTTTCTCGCCAGTCACTGCATAGGGCTTCTTTAAGAGGAAAGAACACATAGAGATAGAACGTGAAACTGCTTTATTTTGTCAAGTTTCAAGAAGCTAGCACAAACCGTGTTGGATTTATAGTTCCAAATACATCTATCTATATAGGAGAAAACAGAGTGAAACCTAAAAATTCAAACTGTTACTGGAAATGAACGCTTCACCATAGAAGAACGAAATTTGGGGAACCAAGATGGCTTAGTGTACTGATCATTACCTGAAAGTATCATCCAGTTTGGGTGAAAAAAATATTTGCTGAGATTTCTGGAGATTCGTAATTTTTGGAAGCTTGGGAACCCCTTTCCATGAAAGTGTTTCTCGCCAGTCACTGCTTAGGGCTATATCAAGAGGAAACAAAACATAGAGATAGAACCTGAAGCTACTTTATTGTGTCAAGTTTCAAGAAGCTAGCACAAACCGTGTTGGATTTAGAGTTCCAAATACATCTATCAATATAGGAGAAAACAGAGTGAAACCTAAAAATTCAAACTGTTAGTAGAAATGAACGCTTCAACATAGAAGAATGAAATTTGGGGAACTAAGTTGGCTTAGTGTACTGATCATTACCTGAAAGTATCATCCAGTTTGGGTGAAAAAATACTTGCTGAGATTTCTGGAGATTCGTAATTTTAGGAAGCTTGGCAACCCCTTTCCATGAAAGTGTTTCTCGCCAGTCACTGCATAGGCCTACTTCAAGAGGAAAGAACACATAGAGATAGAACGTGAAAGTGCTTTATTTTGTCAAGTTTCCAGAAGCTAGCACAAACCGTGTTGGATTTAGAGTTCCAAATACATCTATCAATATAGGAGAAAACAGAGTGAAACCTAAAAATTCAAACTGTTACTGGAAATGAACGCTTCACCATAGAAGAACGAAATTTGGGGAACCAAGTCGGCTTAGTGTACTGATCATTACCTGAAAGTATCATCCAGTTTGGGTGAAAAAATATTTGCTGAGATTTCTGGAGATTCGTAATTTTTGGAAGCTTGGCAACCCCTTTCCATGAAAGTGTTTCTCGCCAGTCACTGCTTAGGGCTACATCAAGAGGAAACAAAACATAGAGATAGAACCGGAAACTACTTTATTGTCTCAAGTTTCAAGAAGCTAGCACAAACCGTGTTGGATTTAGAGTTCCAAATACATCTATCAATATAGGAGAAAACAGAGTGTAACCTAAAAATTCAAACTGTTAGTAGAAACGAACGCTTCAACATAGAAGAATGAAATTTGGGGAACTAAGTTGGCTTAGTGTACTGATCATTACCTGAAAGTATCATCCAGTTTGGGTGAAAGAATACTTGCTGAGATTTCTGGAGATTCGTAATTTTAGGAAGCTTGGCAACCCCTTTCCATGAAAGTGTTTCTTGCCAGTCACTGCATAGGGCTACTTCAAGAGGAAAGAACACATAGAGATAGAACGTGAAACTGCTTTATTTTGTCAAGTTTCCAGAAGCTAGCACAAACCGTGTTGGATTTAGAGTGCCAAATACATCTATCAATATAGTAGAAAACAGAGTGAAACCTAAAAATTCAAACTGTTACTGGAAATGAACGCTTCACCATAGAAGAACGAAATTTGGGGAACCAAGTCGGCTTAGTGTACTGATCATTACCTGAAAGTATCATCCAGTTTGGGTGAAAAAATATTTGCTGAGATTTCTGGAGATTCGTAATTTTTGGAAGCTTGTCAACCCCTTTCCATGAAAGTGTTTCTCGCCAGTCACTGCTTAGGGCTACATCAAGAGGAAACAAAACATAGAGATAGAAAGTGAAACTGCTTTATTTGGTCAAGTTTCAAGAAGCTAGCACAAACTGTGTTGGATTTAGAGTTCCAAATACATCTATCAATATAGGAGAAAACAGAGTGAAACCTAAAAATTCAAACTGTTACCGGAAATGAACGCTTCAACATAGAAGAACGAAATTTGGGGAACCAAGTCGGCTTAGTGTACTGATCATTACCTGAAAGTATCATCCAGTTTGGGTGAAAAAATATTTGCTGAGATTTCTGGAGATTTGTAATTTTTGGAAGCTTGGCAACCCCTTTCCATGAAAGTGTTTCTCGCCAGTCACTGCTTAGGGCTACATCAAGAGGAAACAAAACATAGAGATAGAACGTGAAACTGCTTTATTTTGTCAAGTTTCAAGAAGATAGCACAAACCGTGTTGGATTTAGAGTTCCAAATACATCTATCAATATAGGAGAAAACAGAGTGAAACCTAAAAATTCAAACTCTTAGTAGAAACGAACGCTTCAACATAGAAGAATGAAATTTTTAGGAATTAAGTTGGCTTAGTGTACTGATCATTACCTGAAAGTATCATCCAGTTTGGGTGAAAAAATACTTGCTGATATTTCTGGTGATTCGTAATTTTAGGAAGCTTGGAGACCCCTTCCCATGAAAGTGTTTCTCGCCAGTCACTGCATAGGCCTACTTAAAGAGGAAAGAACACATAGAGATAGAACGTGAAACTGCTTTATTTTGTCAAGTTTCCAGAAGCTAGCACAAACCGTGTTGGATTTAGAGTTCCAAATACATCTATCAATATAGGAGAAAACAGAGTGAAACCTAAAAATTCAAACTGTTACTGGAAATGAACGCTTCACCATAGAAGAACGAAATTTGGGGAACCAAGTCAGCTTAGTGTACTGATCATTACCTGAAAGTATCATCCAGTTTGGGTGAAAAAATAATTGCTGAGATTTCTGGAGATTCGTAATTTTTGGAAGCTTGGCAACCCCTTTCCATGAAAGTGTTTCTCACCAGTCACTGCTTAGGGCTACATCAAGAGGAAACAAAACATAGAGATAGAACCTGAAACTGCTTTATTTTGTCAAGTTTCAAGAAGCAAGCACAAACCGTGTTGGATTTAGAGTTCCAAATACATCTATCAATATAGGAGAAAACAGAGTGAAACCTAAAAATTCAAACTGTTACTGGAAATGAACGCTTCAACATAGAAGAACGAAATTTGGGGAACCAAGTCCGCTTAGTGTACTGATCATTACCTGAAAGTATCATCCAGTTTGGGTGAAAAAATATTTGCTGAGATTTCTGGAGATTCGTAATTTTTGGAAGCTTGGCAACCCCTTTCCATGAAAGTGTTTCTCACCAGTCACTGCTTAGGGCTACATCAAGAGATAACAAAACATAGACATAGAACGTGAAACTGCTTTATTTTGTCAAGTTTCAAGAAGCTAGCACAAACCGTGTTGGATTTAGAGTTCCAAATACATCTATCAATATAGGAGAAAACAGAGTGAAACCTAAAAATTCAAACTGTTACTGGAAATGAACGCTTCAACATAGAAGAACGAAATTTGGGGAACCAAGTTGGCTTATTGTACTGATCATTACCTGAAAGTATCATCCAGTTTGGGTGAAAAAATATTTGCTGAGATTTCTGGAGATTCGTAATTTTAGGAAGCTTGGCAACCCCTTTCCATGAAAGTGTTTCTCGCCAGTCACTGCTTAGGGCTACATCAAGAGGAAACAAAACATTGAGATAGAACGTGAAACTGCTTCATTTGGTCAAGTTTCAAGAAGCTAGCACAAACCGTGTTGGATTTAGAGTTCCAAATACATCTATCAATATAGGAGAAAACAGAGTGAAACCTAAAAATTCAAACTGTTACTGGAAATGAACGCTTCAACATACAAGAACGAAATTTGGGGAACCAAGTCGGCTTAGTGTACTGATCATTACCTGAAAGTATCATCCAGTTTGGGTGAAAAAATATTTGCTGAGATTTCTGAAGATTCGTAATTTTTGGAAGCTTGGGAACCCCTTTCCACGAAAGTGTTTCTCGCCAGTCACTCCTTAGGACTACATCAAGAGGAAACAAAACATAGAGATAGAACCTGAAACTACTTTATTGTGTCAAGTTTCAAGAAGCTAGCACAAACCGTGTTGGATTTAGAGTTCCAAAAACATCTATCAATATAGGAGAAAACCGAGTGAAACCTAATAATTCAAACTGTTAGTAGAAACGAACGCTTCAACATAGAAGAATGAAATTTGGGGAACTAAGTTGGCTTAGTGTACTGATCATTACCTGAAAGTATCATCCAGTTTGGGTGAAAGAATACTTGCAGAGATTTCTGGAGATTCGTAATTTTAGGAAGCTTGGCAACCCCTTTCCATGAAAGTGTTACTCGCCAGTCACTGCATAGGGCTACTTCAAGAGGAAAGAACACATAGAGATAGAACGTGAAACTGCTTTATTTTGTCACGTTTCCAGAAGCTAGCACAAACCGTGTTGGATTTAGAGTTCCAAATACATCTATCAATATAGGAGAAAACAGAGTGAAACCTAAAAATTCAAACTGTTACTGGAAATGAACGCTTCACCATAGAAGAACGAAATTTGGGGAACCAAGTCGGCTTAGTGTACTGATCATTACCTGAAAGTGTCATCCAGTTTGGGTGAAAAAATATTTGCTGAGATTTCTGGAGATTCGTAATTTTTGGAAGCTTGGCAACCCGTTTCCATGAAAGTGTTTCTCGCCAGTCACTGCTTAGGGCTACATCAAGAGGAAACAAAACGTGGAGATAGAACGTGAAACTGCTTTATTTTGTCAAGTTTCAAGAAGCTAGCACAAACCGTGTTGGATTTAGAGTTCCAAATACATCTATCAATATAGGAGAAAACACAGTGAAACCTAAAAATTCAAACTGTTACTGGAAATGAACGCTTCAACATAGAAGAACGAAATTTGGATAACCAAGTCGGCTTAGTGTACTGATCATTACCTGAAAGTATCATCCAGTTTGGGTGAAAAAATATTTGCTGAGATTTCTGGAGATTCGTAATTTTTGGAAGCTTGGCAACCCCTTTCCATGAAAGTGTTTCTCGCCAGTCACTGCTTAGGGCTACATCAAGAGGAAACAAAACGTGGAGATAGAACGTGAAACTGCTTTATTTTGTCAAGATTCAAGAAGCTAGCACAAACCTTGATTTAGAGTTCCAAATACATCTATCAATATAGGAGAAAACAGAGTGAAACCTAAAAATTCAAACTCTTAGTAGAAACGAACGCTTCAACATAGAAGAATGAAATTTTTAGGAACTAAGTTGGCTTAGTGTACTGATCATTACCTGAAAGTATAATCCAGTTTGGGTGAAAAAATACTTGCTGAGATTTCTGGTGATTCGTAATTTTAGGAAGCTTGGCGACCCCTTCCCATGAAAGTGTTTCTCGCCAGTCACTGCATAGGCCTACTTCAAGAGGAAAGAACACATAGAGATAGAACGTGAAACTGCTTTATTTTGTCAAGTTTCCAGAAGCTAGCACAAACCGTGTTGGATTTAGAGTTCCAAATACATCTCTCAATATAGGAGAAAACAGAGTGAAACCTAAAAATTCAAACTGTTACTGGAAATGAACGCTTCACCATAGAAGAACGAAATTTGGGGAACCAAGTCGGCTTAGTGTACTGATCATTACCTGAAAGTATCATCCAGTTTGGGTGAAAAAATATTTGCTGAGATTTCTGGAGATTCGTAATTTTTGGAAGCTTGGCAACCCCTTTCCATGAAAGTGTTTCTCGCCAGTCACTGCTTAGGGCTACATCAAGAGGAAACAAAACATAGAGATAGAACGTGAAACTGCTTCATTTGGTCAAGTTTCAAGAAGCTAGCACAAACCGTGTTGGATTTAGAGTTCCAAATACATCTATCAATATAGGAGAAAACAGAGTGAAACCTAAAAATTCAAACTGTTACTGGAAATGAACGCTTCAACATAGAAGAACGAAATTTGGGGAACCAAGTCGGCTTAGTGTACTGATCATTACCTGAAAGTATCATCCAGTTTGGGTGAAAAAATATTTGCTGAGATTTCTGAAGATTCGTAATTTTTGGAAGCTTGGGAACCCCTTTCCACGAAAGTGTTTCTCGCCAGTCACTGCTTAGGACTACATCAAGAGGAAACAAAACATAGAGATAGAACCTGAAACTACTTTATTGTGTCAAGTTTCAAGAAGCTAGCACAAACCGTGTTGCATTTAGAGTTCCAAAAACATCTATCAATATAGGAGAAAACAGAGTGAAACCTAAAAATTCAAACTGTTAGTAGAAACGAACGCTTCAACATAGAAGAATGAAATTTGGGGAACTAAGTTGGCTTAGTGTACTGATCATTACCTGAAAGTATCATCCAGTTTGGGTGAAAGAATACTTGCTGAGATTTCTGGAGATTCGTAATTTTAGGAAGCTTGGCAACCCCTTTCCATGAAAGTGTTTCTCGCCAGTCACTGCATAGGCCTACTTCAAGAGGAAAGAACACATAGAGATAGAACGTGAAACTGCTTTATTTTGTCACGTTTCCAGAAGCTAGCACAAACCGTGTTGGATTTAGAGTTCCAAATACATCTATCAATATAGGAGAAAACAGAGTGAAACCTAAAAATTCAAACTGTTACTGGAAATGAACGCTTCACCATAGAAGAACGAAATTTGGGGAACCAAGTCGGCTTAGTGTACTGATCATTACCTGAAAGTGTCATCCAGTTTGGGTGAAAAAATATTTGCTGAGATTTCTGGAGATTCGTAATTTTTGGAAGCTTGGCAACCCGTTTCCATGAAAGTGTTTCTCGCCAGTCACTGCTTAGGGCTACATCAAGAGGAAACAAAACGTGGAGATAGAACTTGAAACTGCTTTATTTTGTCAAGTTTCAAGAAGCTAGCACAAACCGTGTTGGATTTAGAGTTCCAAATACATCTATCAATATAGGAGAAAACACAGTGAAACCTAAAAATTCAAACTGTTACTGGAAATGAACGCTTCAACATAGAAGAACGAAATTTGGATAACCAAGTCGGCTTAGTGTACTGATCATTACCTGAAAGTATCATCCAGTTTGGGTGAAAAAATATTTGCTGAGATTTCTGGAGATTCGTAATTTTTGGAAGCTTGGCAACCCCTTTCCATGAAAGTGTTTCTCGCCAGTCACTGCTTAGGGCTACATCAAGAGGAAACAAAACGTGGAGATAGAACGTGAAACTGCTTTATTTTTTCAGGATTCAAGAAGCTAGCACAAACCTTGATTTAGAGTTCCAAATACATCTATCAATATAGGAGAAAACAGAGTGAAACCTAAAAATTCAAACTCTTAGTAGAAACGAACGCTTCAACATAGAAGAATGAAATTTTTAGGAACTAAGTTGGCTTAGTGTACTGATCATTACCTGAAAGTATAATCCAGTTTGGGTGAAAAAATACTTGCTGAGATTTCTGGTGATTCGTAATTTTAGGAAGCTTGGCGACCCCTTCCCATGAAAGTGTTTCTCGCCAGTCACTGCATAGGCCTACTTCAAGAGGAAAGAACACATAGAGATAGAACGTGAAACTGCTTTATTTTGTCAAGTTTCCAGAAGCTAGCACAAACCGTGTTGGATTTAGAGTTCCAAATACATCTCTCAATATAGGAGAAAACAGAGTGAAACCTAAAAATTCAAACTGTTACTGGAAATGAACGCTTCACCATAGAAGAACGAAATTTGGGGAACCAAGTCGGCTTAGTGTACTGATCATTACCTGAAAGTATCATCCAGTTTGGGTGAAAAAATATTTGCTGAGATTTCTGGAGATTCGTAATTTTTGGAAGCTTGGCAACCCCTTTCCACGAAAGTGTTTCTCGCCAGTCACTGCTTAGGACTACATCAAGAGGAAACAAAACATAGAGATAGAACCTGAAACTACTTTATTGTGTCAAGTTTCAAGAAGCTAGCACAAACCGTGTTGCATTTAGAGTTCCAAAAACATCTATCAATATAGGAGAAAACAGAGTGAAACCTAAAAATTCAAACTGTTAGTAGAAACGAACGCTTCAACATAGAAGAATGAAATTTGGGGAACTAAGTTGGCTTAGTGTACTGATCATTACCTGAAAGTATCATCCAGTTTGGGTGAAAGAATACTTGCTGAGATTTCTGGAGATTCGTAATTTTAGGAAGCTTGGCAACCCCTTTTCATGAAAGTGTTTCTCGCCAGTCACTGCATAGGCCTACTTCAAGAGGAAAGAACACATAGAGATAGAACGTGAAACTGCTTTATTTTGTCACGTTTCCAGAAGCTAGCACAAACCGTGTTGGATTTAGAGTTCCAAATACATCTATCAATATAGGAGAAAACAGAGTGAAACCTAAAAATTCAAACTGTTACTGGAAATGAACGCTTCACCATAGAAGAACGAAATTTGGGGAACCAAGTCGGCTTAGTGTACTGATCATTACCTGAAAGTGTCATCCAGTTTGGGTGAAAAAATATTTGCTGAGATTTCTGGAGATTCGTAATCTTTGGAAGCTTGGCAACCCGTTTTCATGAAAGTGTTTCTCGCCAGTCACTGCTTAGGGCTACATCAAGAGGAAACAAAACGTGGAGATAGAATGTGAAACTGCTTTATTTTGTCAAGTTTCAAGAAGCTAGCACAAACCGTGTTGTATTTAGAGTTCCAAATACATCTATCAATATATGAGAAAACACAGTGAAACCGGAAAATTCAAACTGTTACTGGAAATGAATGCTTCAACATAGAAGAACGAAATTTGGGGAACCAAGTCGGCTTAGTGTACTGATCATTACCTGAAAGTATCATCCAGTTTGGGTGAAAAAATATTTGCTGAGATTTCTGGAGATTCGTAATTTTTGGAAGCTTGGCAACCCCTTTCCATGAAAGTGTTTTTCGCCAGTCACTGCTTAGGGCTACATCAAGAGGAAACAAAACGTGGAGATAGAACGTGAAACTGCTTTATTTTGTCAAGATTCAAGAAGCTAGCACAAACCTTGATTTAGAGTTCCAAATACATCTATCAATATAGGAGAAAACAGAGTGAAACCTAAAAATTCAAACTGTTAGTAGAAACGAACGCTTCAACATAGAATAATGAAATTTGGGGAACTAAGTTGGCTTAGTGTACTGATCACTACCTGAAAGTATCATCCAGTTTGGGTGAAAAAATACTTGCTGAGATTTCTGGAGATTCGTAATTTTAGGAAGCTTGGCAACCCCTTTCCATGAAAGTGTTTCTCGCCAGTCACTGCATAGGCCTACTTCAAGAGGAAAGAACACATAGAGATAGAACGTGAAACTGCTTTATTTTGTCAAGTTTCAAGAAGCTAGCACAAACCGTGTTGGATTTAGAGTTCCAAATACATCTATGAATATAGGAGAAAACAGAGTGAAACCTAAAAATTCAAACTGTTACTGGAAATGAACGCTTCACCATAGAAGAACGAAATTTGGAGAACCAAGTCGGCTTAGTGTACTGATCATTACCTGAAAGTATCATCCAGTTTGGGTGAAAAAATATTTGCTGAGATTTCTGGAGATTCGTAATTTTTGGAAGCTTTGCAACCCCTTTCCATGAAAGTGTTTCTCGCCAGTCACTGCATAGGGCTACATCAAGAGGAAACAAAACATAGAGATAGAACGTGAAACTGCTTTATTTTGTCAAGTTTCCAGAAGCTAGCACAAACCGTGTTGGATTTAGAGTTCCAAATACATCTATCAATATAGGAGAAAACAGAGTGAAACCTAAAAATTCAAACTGTTACTGGAAATGAACGCTTCACCATAGAAGAAAGAAATTTGGAGAACCAAGTCAGCTTAGTGTACTGATCATTACCTGAAAGTATCATCCAGTTTGGGTGAAAAAATATTTGCTGAGATTTCTGGAGATTCGTAATTTTTGGAAGCTTGGCAACACCTTTCCATGAAAGTGTTTCTCGCCAGTCACTGCTTAGGGCTACATCAAGAGGAAACAAAACATAGAGATAGAACCTGAAACTACTTTATTGTGTCAAGTTTCAAGAAGCTAGCACAAACCGTGTTGGATTTAGAGTTCCAAAAACATCTATCAATATAGGAGAAAACAGAGTGAAACCTAAAAATTCAAACTGTTAGTAGAAACGAACGCTTCAACATAGAAGAATGAAATTTGGGGAACTAAGTTGGCTTAGTGTACTGATCATTACCTGAAAGTATCATCCAGTTTAGGTGAAAGTATACTTGCTGAGATTTCTGGAGATTCGTAATTTTAGGAAGCTTGGCAACCCCTTTCCATGAAAGTGTTTCTCGCCAGTCACTGCATAGGCCTACTTCAAGAGGAAAGAACACATAGAGATAGAACGTGAAACTGCTTTATTTTGTCACGTTTCCAGAAGCTAGCACAAACCGTGTTGGATTTAGAGTTCCAAATGCATCTATCAATATAGGAGAAAACAGAGTGAAACCTAAAAATTCAAACTGTTACTGGAAATGAACGCTTCACCATAGAAGAACGAAATTTGGGGAACCAAGTCGGCTTAGTGTACTGATCATTACCTGAAAGTGTCATCCAGTTTGGGTGAAAAAATATTTGGTGAGATTTCTGGAGATTCGTAATTTTTGGAAGCTTGGCAACCCCTTTCCATGAAAGTGTTTCTCGCCAGTCACTGCTTAGGGCTACATCAAGAGGAAACAAAACGTGGAGATAGAACGTGAAACTGCTTTATTTTGTCAAGTTTCAAGAAGCTAGCACAAACCGTGTTGGATTTAGAGTTCCAAATACATCTATCAATATAGGAGAAAACACAGTGAAACCGGAAAATTCAAACTGTTACTGGAAATGAACGCTTAAACATAGAAGAACGAAATTTGGGGAACCAAGTCGGCTTAGTGTACTGATCATTACCTGAAAGTATCATCCAGTTTGGGTGAAAAAATATTTGCTGAGATTTCTGGAGATTCGTAATTTTTGGAAGCTTGGCAACCCCTTTCCATGAAAGTGTTTCTCGCCAGTCACTGCTTAGGGCTACATCAAGAGGAAACAAAACGTGGAGATAGAACGTGAAACTGCTTTATTTTGTCAAGATTCAACAAGCTAGCACAAACCTTGATTTAGAGTTCCAAATACATCTATCAATATAGGAGAAAACAGAGTGAAACCTAAAAATTCAAACTGTTAGTAGAAACGAACGCTTCAACATAGAATAATGAAATTTGGGGAACTAAGTTGGCTTAGTGTACTGATCACTACCTGAAAGTATCATCCAGTTTGGGTGAAAAAATACTTGCTGAGATTTCTGAAGATTCGTAATTTTAGGAAGCTTGGCAACCCCTTTCCATGAAAGTGTTTCTCGCCAGTCACTGCATAGGCCTACTTCAAGAGGAAAGAACACATAGAGATAGAACGTGAAACTGCTTTATTTTGTCAAGTTTCAAGAAGCTAGCACAAACCGTGTTGGATTTAGAGTTCCAAATACATCTATGAATATAGGAGAAAACAGAGTGAAACCTAAAAATTCAAACTGTTACTGGAAATGAACGCTTCACCATAGAAGAAAGAAATTTGGAGAACCAAGTGGCTTAGTGTACTGATCATTACCTGAAAGTATCATCCAGTTTGGGTGAAAAAATATTTGCTGAGATTTCTGGAGATTCGTAATTTTTGGAAGCTTGGCAACCCCTTTCCATGTAAGTGTTTCTCGCCAGTCACTGCATAGGGCTACATCAAGAGGAAACAAAACATAGAGATAGAACGTGAAACTGCTTTATTTTGTCAAGTTTCCAGAAGCTAGCACAAACCGTGTTGGATTTAGAGTGCCAAATACATCTATCAATATAGGAGAAAACAGAGTGAAACCTAAAAATTCAAACTGTTACTGGAAATGAACGCTTCACCATAGAAGAACGAAATTTGGAGAACCAAGTCAGCTTAGTGTACTGATCATTACCTGAAAGTATCATCCAGTTTGGGTGAAAAAATATTTGCTGAGATTTTTGGAGATTCGTAATTTTTGGAAGCTTGGCAACACCTTTCCATGAAAGTGTTTCTCGCCAGTCACTGCTTAGGGCTACATCAAGAGGAAACAAAACATAGAGATAGAACCTGAAACTACTTTATTGTGTCAAGTTTCAAGAAGCTAGCACAAACCGTGTTGGATTTAGAGTTCCAAAAACATCTATCAATATAGGAGAAAACAGAGTGAAACCTAAAAATTCAAACTGTTAGTAGAAACGAACGCTTCAACATAGAAAAATGAAATTTGGGGAACTAAGTTGGCTTAGTGTACTGATCATTACCTGAAAGTATCATCCAGTTTGGGTGAAAGAATACTTGCTGAGATTTCTGGAGATTCGTAATTTTAGGAAGCTTGGCAACCCCTTTCCATGAAAGTGTTTCTCGCCAGTCACTGCATAGGCCTACTTCAAGAGGAAAGAACACATAGAGATAGAACGTGAAACTGATTTATTTTGTCACGTTTCCAGAAGCTAGCACAAACCGTGTTGGATTTAGAGTTCCAAATACATCTATCAATATAGGAGAAAACAGAGTGAAACCTAAAAATTCAAACTGTTACTAAAAATGAACGCTTCACCATAGAAGAACGAAATTTGGGGAACCAAGTCGGCTTAGTGTACTGATCATTACCTGAAAGTATCATCCAGTTTGGGTGAAAAAATATTTGCTTAGATTTCTGGAGATTCGTAATTTTTGGAAGCTTAGCAACCCCTTTCCATGAAAGTGTTTCTCACCAGTAACTGCTTAGGGCTACATCAAGAGGAAACAAAACATAGAGATAGAACGTGAAACTGCTTTATTTTGTCAAGTTTCAAGAAGCTAGCACAAACCGTGTTGGATTTAGAGTTCCAAATACATCTATCAATATAGGAGAAAACAGAGTGAAACCTAAAAATTCAAACTGTTACTGGAAATGAACGCTTCAACATAGAAGAACGAAATTTGGGGAACCAAGTTGGCTTATTGTACTGATCATTACCTGAAAGTATCATCCAGTTTGGGTGAAAAAATATTTGCTGAGATTTCTGGAGATTCGTAATTTTTGGAAGCTTGGCAACCCCTTTCCATGAAAGTGTTTCTCGCCAGTCACTGCTTAGGGCTACATCAAGAGGAAACAAAACATAGAGATAGAACGTGAAACTGCTTCATTTGGTCAAGTTTCAAGAAGCTAGCACAAACCGTGTTGGATTTAGAGTTCCAAATACATCTATCAATATAGGAGAAAACAGAGTGAAACCTAAAAATTCAAACTGTTACTGGAAATGAACGCTTCAACATAGAAGAACGAAATTTGGGGAACCAAGTCGGCTTAGTGTACTGATCATTACCTGAAAGTATCATCGAGTTTGGGTGAAAACAATATTTGCTGAGATTTCTGAAGATTCGTAATTTTTGGAAGCTTGGGAACCCCTTTCCACGAAAGTGTTTCTCGCCAGTCACTGCTTAGGACTACATCAAGAGGAAACAAAACATAGAGATAGAACCTGAAACTACTTTATTGTGTCAAGTTTCAAGAAGCTAGCACAAACCGTGTTGGATTTAGAGTTCCAAAAACATCTATCAATATAGGAGAAAACAGAGTGAAACCTAAAAATTCAAACTGTTGGTAGAAATGAACGCTTCAACATAGAAGAATGAAATTTGGGGAACTAAGTTGGCTTAGTGTACTGATCATTACCTGAAAGTATCATCCAGTTTGGGTGAAAGAATACTTGCTGAGATTTCTGGAGATTCGTAATTTTAGGAAGCTTGGCAACCCCTTTCCATGAAAGTGTTTCTCGCCAGTCACTGCATAGGCCTACTTCAAGAGGAAAGAACACATAGAGATAGAACGTGAAACTGCTTTATTTTGTCACGTTTCCAGAAGCTAGCACAAACCGTGTTGGATTTAGAGTTCCAAATACATCTATCAAAATAGGAGAAAACAGAGTGAAACCTAAAAATTCAAACTGTTACTGGAAATGAACGCTTCACCATAGAAGAACGAAATTTGGGGAACCAAGTCGGCTTAGTGTACTGATCATTACCTGAAAGTGTCATCCATTTTGGGTGAAAAAATATTTGCTGAGATTTCTGGAGATTCGTAATTTTTGGAAGCTTGGCAACTCGTTTCCATGAAAGTGTTTCTCGCCAGTCACTGCTTAGGGCTACATCAAGAGGAAACAAAACGTGGAGATAGAACCTGAAACTGCTTTATTTTGTCAAGTTTCAAGAAGCTAGCACAAACCGTGTTGGATTTAGAGTTCCAAATACATCTATCAATATAGGAGAAAACACAGTGAAACCGGAAAATTCAAACTGTTACTGGAAATGAACGCTTCAACATAGAAGAACGAAATTTGGGGAACCAAGTCAGCTTAGTGTACTGATCATTACCTGAAAGTATCATCCAGTTTGGGTGAAAAAATATTTGCTGAGATTTCTGGAGATTCGTAATTTTTGGAAGCTTGGCAACCCCTTTCCATGAAAGTTTTTCTCGCCAGTCACTGCTTAGGGCTACATCAAGAGGAAAAAAAAGGTGGAGATAGAACGTGAAACTGCTTTATTTTGTAAAGATTCAAGAAGCTAGCACAAACCTTGATTTAGAGTTCCAAATACATCTATCAATATAGGAGAAAACAGAGTGAAACCTAAAAATTCAAACTGTTACTGGAAATGAACGCTTCAAAATAGAATAATGAAATTTGGGGAACTAAGTTGGCTTAGTGTACTGATCACTACCTGAAAGTATCATCCAGTTTGGGTGAAAAAATATTTGCTGAGATTTCTGGAGATTCGTAATTTTTGGAAGCTTGGCAACCCCTTTCCATGAAAGTGTTTCTCGCCAGTCACTGCATAGGGCTACATCAAGAGGAAACAAAACATAGAGATAGAACGTGAAACTGCTTTATTTTGTCAAGTTTCCAGAAGCTAGCACAAACCGTGTTGGATTTAGAGTTCCAAATACATCTATCAATATAGGAGAAAACAGAGTGAAACCTAAAAATTCAAACTGTTACTGGAAATGAACGCTTCACCATAGAAGAACGAAATTTGGAGAACCAAGTCAGCTTAGTGTACTGATCATTACCTGAAAGTATCATCCAGTTTGGGTGAAAAAATATTTGCTGAGATTTCTGGAGATTCGTAATTTTTGGAAGCTTGGCAACACCTTTCCATGAAAGTGTTTCTCGCCAGTCACTGCTTAGGGCTACATCAAGAGGAAACAAAACATAGAGATAGAACCTGAAACTACTTTATTGTGTCAAGTTTCAAGAAGCTAGCACAAACAGTGTTGGATTTAGAGTTCCAAAAACATCTATCAATATAGGAGAAAACAGAGTGAAACCTAAAAATTCAAACTGTTAGTAGAAACGAACGCTTCAACATAGAAGAATGAAATTTGGGGAACTAAGTTGGCTTAGTGTACTGATCATTACCTGAAAGTATCATCCAGTTTGGGTGAAAGAATACTTTCTGAGATTTCTGGAGATTCGTAATTTTAGGAAGCTTGGCAACCCCTTTCCATGAAAGTGTTTCTCGCCAGTCACTGCATAGGCCTACTTCAAGAGGAAAGAACACATAGAGATAGATCGTGAAACTGCTTTATTTTGTCACGTTTCCAGAAGCTAGCACAAACCGTGTTGGATTTAGAGTTCCAAATACATCTATCAATATAGGAGAAAACAGAGTGAAACCTAAAAATTCAAACTGTTACTGGAAATGAACGCTTCACCATAGAAGAACGAAATTTGGGGAACCAAGTTGGCTTAGTGTACTGATCATTACCTGAAAGTATCATCCAGTTTGGGTGAAAAAATATTTGCTGAGATTTCTGGAGATTCGTAATTTTTGGAAGCTTGGGAACCCCTTTCCATGAAAGTGTTTCTCGCCAGTCACTGCTTAGGGCTACATCAAGAGGAAACAAAACGTGGAGATAGAACGTGAAACTGCTTTATTTTGTCAAGATTCAAGAAGCTAGCACAAACCTTGATTTTGAGTTCCAAATACATCTATCAATATAGGAGAAAACAGAGTGAAACCTAAAAATTCAAACTGTTAGTAGAAACGAACGCTTCAACATAGAATAATGAAATTTGGGGAACTAAGTTGGCTTAGTGTACTGATCACTACCTGAAAGTATCATCCAGTTTGGGTGAAAAAATACTTGCTGAGATTTCTGGAGATTCGTAATTTTAGGAAGCTTGGCAACCCCTTTCCATGAAAGTGTTTCTCGCCAGTCACTGCATAGGCCTACTTCAAGAGGAAAGAACACATAGAGATAGAACGTGAAACTGCTTTATTTTGTCAAGTTTCAAGAAGCTAGCACAAACCGTGTTGGATTTAGAGTTCCAAACACATCTATGAATATAGGAGAAAACAGAGTGAAACCTAAAAATTCAAACTGTTACTGGAAATGAACGCTTCACCATAGAAGAACGAAATTTGGGGAACCAAGTCGGCTTAGTGTACTGATCATTACCTGAAAGTATCATCCAGTTTGGGTGAAAAAATATTTGCTGAGATTTCTGGAGATTCGTAATTATTGGAAGCTTGGCAACCCCTTTCCATGAAAGTGTTTCTCGCCAGTCACTGCATAGGGCTACTTCAAGAGGAAAGAACACATAGAGATAGAACGTGAAACTGCTTTATTTTGTCAAGTTTCCAGAAGCTAGCACAAACCGTGTTGGATTTAGAGTTCCAAATACATCTATCAATATAGGAGAAAACAGAGTGAAACCTAAAAATTCAAACTGTTACTGGAAATGAACGCTTCACAATAGAAGAACGAAATTTGGAGAACCAAGTCAGCTTAGTGTACTGATCATTACCTGAAAGTATCATCCAGTTTGGGTGAAAAAATATTTGCTGAGATTTCTGGAGATTCGTAATTTTTGGAAGCTTGGCAACACCTTTCCATGAAAGTGTTTCTCGCCAGTCACTGCTTAGGGCTACATCAAGAGGAAACAAAACATAGAGATAGAACCTGAAACTACTTTATTGTGTCAAGTTTCAAGAAACTAGCACAAACCGTGTTGGATTTAGAGTTCCAAAAACATCTATCAATATAGGAGAAAACAGAGTGAAACCTAAAAATTCAAACTGTTAGTAGAAACGAACGCTTCAACATAGAAGAATGAAATTTGGGGAACTAAGTTGGCTTAGTGTACTGATCATTACCTGAAAGTATCATCCAGTTTGGGTGAAAGAATACTTGCTGAGATTTCTGGAGATTCGTAATTTTAGGAAGCTTGGCAACCCCTTTCCATGAAAGTGTTTCTCGCCAGTCACTGCATAAGCCTACTTCAAGAGGAAAGAACACATAGAGATAGAACGTGAAACTGCTTTATTTTGTCACGTTTCCAGAAGCTAGCACAAACCGTGTTGGACAAATACATCTATCAATATAGGAGAAAACAGAGTGAAACCTAAAAATTCAAACTGTTACTGGAAATGAACGCTTCACCATAGAAGAACGAAATTTGGGGAACCAAGTCGGCTTAGTGTACTGATCATTACCTGAAAGTGTCATCCAGTTTGGGTGAAAAAATATTTGCTGAGATTTCTGGAGATTCGTAATTTTTGGAAGCTTGGCAACCCGTTTCCATGAAAGTGTTTCTCGCCAGTCACTGCTTAGGGCTACATCAAGAGGAAACAAAACGTGGAGATAGAACCTGAAACTGCTTTATTTTGTCAAGTTTCAAGAAGCTAGCACAAACCGTGTTGGATTTAGAGTTCCAAATACATCTATCAATATAGGAGAAAACACAGTGAAACCGGAATTTCAAACTGTTACTGGAAATGAACGCTTCAACATAGAAGAACGAAATTTGGGGAACCCAGTCGGCTTAGTGTACTGATCATTACCTGAAAGTATCATCCAGTTTGGGTGAAAAAATATTTGCTGAGATTTCTGGAGATTCGTAATTTTTGGAAGCTTGGCAACCCCTTTCCATGAAAGTGTTTCTCGCCAGTCACTGCTTAGGGCTACATCAAGAGGAAACAAAACGTGGAGATAGAACGTGAAACTGCTTTATTTTGTCAAGATTCAAGAAGCTAGCACAAACCTTGATTTAGAGTTCCAAATACATCTATCAATATAGGAGAAAACAGAGTGAAACCTAAAAATTCAAACTGTTAGTAGAAACGAACGCTTCAACATAGAATAATGAAATTTGGGGAACTAAGTTGGCTTAGTGTACTGATCACTACCTGAAAGTATCATCCAGTTTGGGTGAAAAAATACTTGCTGAGATTTCTGGAGATTCGTAATTTTAGGAAGCTTGGCAACCCCTTTCCATGAAAGTGTTTCTCGCCAGTCACTGCATAGGGCTACTTCAAGAGGAAAGAACACATAGAGATAGAACGTGAAACTGCTTTATTTTGTCACGTTTCCAGAAGCTAGCACAAACCGTGTTGGATTTAGAGTTCCAAATACATCTATCAATATAGGAGAAAACAGAGTGAAACCAAAAAATTCAAACTGTTACCGGAAATGAACGCTTCAACATAGAAGAACAAAATTTGGGGAACCAAGTCGGCTTAGTGTACTGATCATTACCTGAAAGTATCATCCAGTTTGGGTGAAAAAATATTTGCTGAGATTTCTGGAGATTCGTAATTTTTGGAAGCTTGGCAACCCCTTTCCATGAAAGTGTTTCTCGCCAGTCACTGCTTTGGGCTACATCAAGAGGAAACAAAACATAGAGATAGAACGTGAAACTGCTTTATTTTGTGAAGTTTCAAGAAGCTAGCACAAACCGTGCTGGATTTAGAGTTCCAAATACATCTATCAATATAGGAGAAAACAGAGTGAAACCTAAAAATTCAAACTGTTAGTAGAAACGAACGCTTCAACATAGAAGAATGAAATTTGGGGAACCAAGTCGGCTTAGTGTACTGATCATTACCTGAAAGTATCATCCAGTTTGGGTGAAAGAATACTTGCTGAGATTTCTGGAGATTCGTAATTTTAGGAAGCTTGGCAACCCCTTTCCATGAAAGTGTTTCTCGCCAGTCACTGCATAGGCCTACTTCAAGAGGAAAGAACACATAGAGATAGAACGTGAAACTGCTTTATTTTGTCACGTTTCCAGAAGCTAGCAAAAACCGTGTTGGATTTAGAGTTCCAAATACATCTATCAATATAGGAGAAAACAGAGTGAAACCTAAAAATTCAAACTGTTACTGGAAATGAACGCTTCACCATAGAAGAACGAAATTTGGGGAACCAAGTCCGCTTAGTGTACTGATCATTACCTGAAAGTGTCATCCAGTTTGGGTGAAAAAATATTTGCTGAGATTTCTGGAGATTCGTAATTTTTGGAAGCTTGGCAACCCGTTTCCATGAAAGTGTTTCTCGCCAGTCACTGCTTAGGGCTACATCAAGAGGAAACAAAACGTGGAGATAGAACGTGAAACTGCTTTATCTTGTCAAGTTTCAAGAAGCTAGCAAAAACAGTGTTGGATTTAGAGTTCCAAATACATCTATCAATATAGGAGAAAACACAGTGAAACCTAAAAATTCAAACTGTTACTGGAAATGAACGCTTCAACATAGAAGAACGAAATTTGGGGAACCAAGTCGGCTTAGTGTACTGATCATTACCTGAAAGTATCATCCAGTTTGGGTGAAAAAATATTTGCTGAGATTTCTGGAGATTCGTAATTTTTGGAAGCTTGGGAACCCCTTTCCATGAAAGTGTTTCTCACCAGTCACTGCTTAGGGCTACATCAAGAGGAAACAAAACGTGGAGATAGAACGTGAAACTGCTTTATTTTGTCAAGATTCAAGAAGCTAGCACAAACCTTGATTTTGAGTTCCAAATACATCTATCAATATAGGAGAAAACAGAGTGAAACCTAAAAATTCAAACTGTTAGTAGAAACGAACGCTTCAACATAGAATAATGAAATTTGGGGAACTAAGTTGGCTTAGTGTACTGATCACTACCTGAAAGTATCATCCAGTTTGGGTGAAAAAATACTTGCTGAGATTTCTGGAGATTCGTAATTTTAGGAAGCTTGGCAACCCCTTTCCATGAAAGTGTTTCTCGCCAGTCACTGCATAGGCCTACTTCAAGAGGAAAGAACACATAGAGATAGAACGTGAAACTGCTTTATTTTGTCAAGTTTCAAGAAGCTAGCACAAACCGTGTTGGATTTAGAGTTCCAAACACATCTATGAATATAGGAGAAAACAGAGTGAAACCTAAAAATTCAAACTGTTACTGGAAATGAACGCTTCACCATAGAAGAACGAAATTTGGGGAACCAAGTCGGCTTAGTGTACTGATCATTACCTGAAAGTATCATCCAGTTTGGGTGAAAAAATATTTGCTGAGATTTCTGGAGATTCGTAATTATTGGAAGCTTGGCAACCCCTTTCCATGAAAGTGTTTCTCGCCAGTCACTGCATAGGGCTACTTCAAGAGGAAAGAACACATAGAGATAGAACGTGAAACTGCTTTATTTTGTCAAGTTTCCAGAAGCTAGCACAAACCGTGTTGGATTTAGAGTTCCAAATACATCTATCAATATAGGAGAAAACAGAGTGAAACCTAAAAATTCAAACTGTTACTGGAAATGAACGCTTCACAATAGAAGAACGAAATTTGGAGAACCAAGTCAGCTTAGTGTACTGATCATTACCTGAAAGTATCATCCAGTTTGGGTGAAAAAATATTTGCTGAGATTTCTGGAGATTCGTAATTTTTGGAAGCTTGGCAACACCTTTCCATGAAAGTGTTTCTCGCCAGTCACTGCTTAGGGCTACATCAAGAGGAAACAAAACATAGAGATAGAACCTGAAACTACTTTATTGTGTCAAGTTTCAAGAAACTAGCACAAACCGTGTTGGATTTAGAGTTCCAAAAACATCTATCAATATAGGAGAAAACAGAGTGAAACCTAAAAATTCAAACTGTTAGTAGAAACGAACGCTTCAACATAGAAGAATGAAATTTGGGGAACTAAGTTGGCTTAGTGTAGTGATCATTACCTGAAAGTATCATCCAGTTTGGGTGAAAGAATATTTGCTGAGATTTCTGGAGATTCGTAATTTTAGGAAGCTTGGCAACCCCTTTCCATGAAAGTGTTTCTCGCCAGTCACTGCATAAGCCTACTTCAAGAGGAAAGAACACATAGAGATAGAACGTGAAACTGCTTTATTTTGTCACGTTTCCAGAAGCTAGCACAAACCGTGTTGGACAAATACATCTATCAATATAGGAGAAAACAGAGTGAAACCTAAAAATTCAAACTGTTACTGGAAATGAACGCTTCACCATAGAAGAACGAAATTTGGGGAACCAAGTCGGCTTAGTGTACTGATCATTACCTGAAAGTGTCATCCAGTTTGGGTGAAAAAATATTTGCTGAGATTTCTGGAGATTCGTAATTTTTGGAAGCTTGGCAACCCGTTTCCATGAAAGTGTTTCTTGCCAGTCACTGCTTAGGGCTACATCAAGAGAAAACAAAACGTGGAGATAGAACGTGAAACTGCTTTATCTTGTCAAGTTTCAAGAAGCTAGGACAAACCGTGTTGGATTTAGAGTTCCAAATACAGCTATCAATATAGGAGAAAACACAGTGAAACCTAAAAATTCAAACTGTTACTGGAAATGAACGCTTCAACATAGAAGAACGAAATTTGGGGAACCAAGTCGGCTTAGTGTACTGATCATTACCTGAAAGTATCATCCAGTTTGGGTGAAAAAATATTTGCTGAGATTTCTGGAGATTCGTAATTTTTGGAAGCTTGGCAACCCCTTTCCATGAAAGTGTTTCTCGCCAGTCACTGCATAGGCCTACTTCAAGAGGAAAGAACACATAGAGATAGAACGTGAAACTGCTTTATTTTGTCAAGTTTCCAGAAGCTAGCACAAACCGTGTTGGATTTAGAGTTCCAAATACATCTATCAATATAGGAGAAAACACAGTGAAACCGGAAAATTCAAACTGTTACTGGAAATGAACGCTTCAACATAGAAGAACGAAATTTGGGGAACCCAGTCGGCTTAGTGTACTGATCATTACCTGAAAGTATCATCCAGTTTGGGTGAAAAAATATTTGCTGAGATTTCTGGAGATTCGTAATTTTTGGAAGCTTGGCAACCCCTTTCCATGAAAGTGTTTCTCGCCAGTCACTGCTTAGGGCTACATCAAGAGGAAACAAAACGTGGAGATAGAACGTGAAACTGCTTTATTTTGTCAAGATTCAAGAAGCTAGCACAAACCTTGATTTAGAGTTCCAAATACATCTATCAATATAGGAGAAAACAGAGTGAAACCTAAAAATTCAAACTGTTAGTAGAAACGAACGCTTCAACATAGAATAATGAAATTTGGGGAACTAAGTTGGCTTAGTGTACTGATCACTACCTGAAAGTATCATCCAGTTTGGGTGAAAAAATACTTGCTGAGATTTCTGGAGATTCGTAATTTTAGGAAGCTTGGCAACCCCTTTCCATGAAAGTGTTTCTCGCCAGTCACTGCATAGGGCTACTTCAAGAGGAAAGAACACATACAGATAGAACGTGAAACTGCTTTATTTTGTCACGTTTCCAGAAGCTAGCACAAACCGTGTTGGATTTAGAGTTCCAAATACATCTATCAATATAGGAGAAAACAGAGTGAAACCAAAAAATTCAAACTGTTACCGGAAATGAACGCTTCAACATAGAAGAACAAAATTTGGGGAACCAAGTCGGCTTAGTGTACTGATCATTACCTGAAAGTATCATCCAGTTTGGGTGAAAAAATATTTGCTGAGATTTCTGGAGATTCGTAATTTTTGGAAGCTTGGCAACCCCTTTCCATGAAAGTGTTTCTCGCCAGTCACTGCTTTGGGCTACATCAAGAGGAAACAAAACATAGAGATAGAACGTGAAACTGCTTTATTTTGTGAAGTTTCAAGAAGCTAGCACAAACCGTGTTGGATTTAGAGTTCCAAATACATCTATCAATATAGGAGAAAACAGAGTGAAACCTAAAAATTCAAACTGTTAGTAGAAACGAACGCTTCAACATAGAAGAATGAAATTTGGGGAACCAAGTCGGCTTAGTGTACTGATCATTACCTGAAAGTATCATCCAGTTTGGGTGAAAGAATACTTGCTGAGATTTCTGGAGATTCGTAATTTTAGGAAGCTTGGCAACCCCTTTCCATGAAAGTGTTTCTCGCCAGTCACTGCATAGGCCTACTTCAAGAGGAAAGAACACATAGAGATAGAACGTGAAACTGCTTTATTTTGTCACGTTTCCAGAAGCTAGCAAAAACCGTGTTGGATTTAGAGTTCCAAATACATCTATCAATATAGGAGAAAACAGAGTGAAACCTAAAAATTCAAACTGTTACTGGAAATGAACGCTTCACCATAGAAGAACGAAATTTGGGGAACCAAGTCGGCTTAGTGTACTGATCATTACCTGAAAGTGTCATCCAGTTTGGGTGAAAAAATATTTGCTGAGATTTCTGGAGATTCGTAATTTTTGGAAGCTTGGCAACCCGTTTCCATGAAAGTGTTTCTCGCCAGTCACTGCTTAGGGCTACATCAAGAGGAAACAAAACGTGGATATAGAACGTGAAACTGCTTTATCTTGTCAAGTTTCAAGAAGCTAGCACAAACAGTGTTGGATTTAGAGTTCCAAATACATCTATCAATATAGGAGAAAACACAGTGAAACCTAAAAATTCAAACTGTTACTGGAAATGAACGCTTCAACATAGAAGAACGAAATTTGGGGAACCAAGTCGGCTTAGTGTACTGATCATTACCTGAAAGTATCATCCAGTTTGGGTGAAAAAATATTTGCTGAGATTTCTGGAGATTCGTAATTTTTGGAAGCTTGGCAACCCCTTTCCATGAAAGTGTTTCTCGCCAGTCACTGCTTAGGGCTACATCAAGAGGAAACAAAACGTGGAGATAGAACGTGAAACTGCTTTATTTTGTCAAGATTCAAGAAGCTAGCACAAACCTTGATTTAGAGTTCCAAATACATCTATCAATATAGGAGAAAACAGAGTGAAACCTAAAAATTCAAACTGTTAGTAGAAACGAACGCTTCAACATAGAATAATGAAATTTGGGGAACTAAGTTGGCTTAGTGTACTGATCACTACCTGAAAGTATCATCCAGTTTGGGTGAAAAAATACTTGCTGAGATTTCTGGAGATTCGTAATTTTAGGAAGCTTGGCAACCCCTTTCCATGAAAGTGTTTCTCGCCAGTCACTGCATAGGCCTACTTCAAGAGGAATGAACACATAGAGATAGAACGTGAAACTGCTTTATTTTGTCAAGTTTCAAGAAGCTAGCACAAACCGTGTTGGATTTAGAGTTCCAAATATATCTATGAATATAGGAGAAAACAGAGTGAAACCTAAAAATTCAAACTGTTACTGGAAACGAACGCTTCAACATAGAAGAATGAAATTTGGGGAACCAAGTCGGCTTAGTGTACTGATCATTACCTGAAAGTATCATCCAGTTTGGGTGAAAAAATACTTGCTGAGATTTCTGGAGATTCGTAATTTTAGGAAGCTTGGCAACCCCTTTCCATGGAAGTGTTTCTCGCCAGTCACTGCATAGGGCTACTTCAAGAGGAAAGAACACATAGAGATAGAACGTGAAACTGCTTTATTTTGTCACGTTTCCAGAAGCTAGCACAAACCGTGTTGGATTTAGAGTTCCAAATACATCTATCAATATAGGAGAAAACAGAGTGAAACCAAAAAATTCAAACTGTTACCGGAAATGAACGCTTCAACATAGAAGAACAAAATTTGGGGAACCAAGTCGGCTTAGTGTACTGATCATTACCTGAAAGTATCATCAAGTTTGGGTGAAAAAATATTTGCTGAGATTTCTGGAGATTCCTAATTTTTGGAAGCTTGGCAACCCCTTTCCATTAAAGTGTTTCTCGCCAGTCACTGCTTTGGGCTACATCAAGAGGAAACAAAACATAGAGATAGAACGTGAAACTGCTTTATTTTGTGAAGTTTCAAGAAGCTAGCACAAACCGTGTTGGATTTAGAGTTCCAAATACAGCTATCAATATAGGAGAAAACACAGTGAAACCTAAAAATTCAAACTGTTACTGGAAATGAACGCTTCAACATAGAAGAACGAAATTTGGGGAACCAAGTCGGCTTAGTGTACTGATCATTACCTGAAAGTATCATCCAGTTTGGGTGAAAAAATATTTGCTGAGATTTCTGGAGATTCGTAATTTTTGGAAGCTTGGCAACCCCTTTCCATTAAAGTGTTTCTCGCCAGTCACTGCTTTGGGCTACATCAAGAGGAAACAAAACATAGAGATAGAACGTGAAACTGCTTTATTTTGTGAAGTTTCAAGAAGCTAGCACAAACCGTGTTGGATTTAGAGTTCCAAATACAGCTATCAATATAGGAGAAAACACAGTGAAACCTAAAAATTCAAACTGTTACTGGAAATGAACGCTTCAACATAGAAGAACGAAATTTGGGGAACCAAGTCGGCTTAGTGTACTGATCATTACCTGAAAGTATCATCCAGTTTGGGTGAAAAAATATTTGCTGAGATTTCTGGAGATTCGTAATTTTTGGAAGCTTGGCAACCCCTTTTCATGAAAGTGTTTCTCGCCAGTCACTGCATAGGCCTACTTCAAGAGGAAAGAACACATAGAGATAGAACGTGAAACTGCTTTATTTTGTCAAGTTTCCAGAAGCTAGCACAAACCGTGTTGGATTTAGAGTTCCAAATACATCTATCAATATAGGAGAAAACAGAGTGAAACCTAAAAATTCAAACTGTTACTGGAAATGAACGCTTCACCATAGAAGAACGAAATTTGGGGAACCAAGTCGGCTTAGTGTACTGATCATTACCTGAAAGTGTCATCCAGTTTGGGTGAAAAAATATTTGCTGAGATTTCTGGAGATTCGTAATTTTTGGAAGCTTGGGAACCCCTTTCCATGAAAGTGTTTCTCGCCAGTCACTGCTTAGGGCTACATCAAGAGGAAACAAAACATAGAGATAGAACTGGAAACTACTTTATTGTGTCAAGTTTCAAGAAGCTAGCACAAACCGTGTTGGATTTAGAGTTCCAAATACATCTATCAATATAGGAGAAAACAGAGTGAAACCTAAAAATTCAAACTCTTAGTAGAAACGAATGCTTCAACATAGAAGAATGAAATTTGGGGAACTAAGTTGGCTTAGTGTACTGATCATTACCTGAAAGTATCATCTAGTTTGGGTGAAAAAATACTTGCTGAGATTTCTGGAGATTCGTAATTTTAGGAATGTTGGCAACCCCTTTCCATAAAAGTGTTTCTCGCCAGTCACTGCATAGGCCTACTTCAAGAGGAAAGAACACATAGAGATAGAACGTGAAACTGCTTTATTTTGTCAAGTTTCCAGAAGCTAGCACAAACCGTGTTGGATTTAGAGTTCCAAATACATCTATCAATATAGGAGAAAACAGAGTGAAACCTAAAAATTCAAACTGTTACTGGAAATGAACGCTTCACCATAGAAGAACGAAATTTGGGGAACCAAGTCGGATTAGTGTACTGATCATTACCTGAAAGTATCATCCAGTTTGGGTGAAAAAATATTTGCTGAGATTTCTGGAGATTCGTAATTTTTGGAAGCTTGGGAACCCCTTTCCATGAAAGTGTTTCTCGCCAGTCACTGCTTAGGGCTACATCAAGAGGAAACAAAACATAGAGATAGAACGTGAAACTGCTTTATTTTGTCAAGTATCCAGAAGGTAGCACAAACCGTGTTGGATTTAGAGTTCCAAATACATCTATCAATATAGGAGAAAACAGAGTGAAACCTAAAAATTCAAACTGTTAGTAGAAACGAATGCTTCAACATAGAAGAATGAAATTTGGGGAACTAAGTTGGCTTAGTGTACTGATCATTACCTGAAAGTATCATCCAGTTTGGGTGAAAAAATATTTGCTGAGATTTCTGGAGATTCGTAATTATTGGAAGCTTGGCAACCCCTTTCCATGAAAGTGTTTCTCGCCAGTCACTGCATAGGGCTACTTCAAGAGGAAAGAACACATAGAGATAGAACGTGAAACTGCTTTATTTTGTCAAGTTTCCAGAAGCTAGCACAAACCGTGTTGGATTTAGAGTTCCAAATACATCTATCAATATAGGAGAAAACAGAGTGAAACCTAAAAATTCAAACTGTTACTGGAAATGAACGCTTCACAATAGAAGAACGAAATTTGGAGAACCAAGTCAGCTTAGTGTACTGATCATTACCTGAAAGTATCATCCAGTTTGGGTGAAAAAATATTTGCTGAGATTTCTGGAGATTCGTAATTTTTGGAAGCTTGGCAACACCTTTCCATGAAAGTGTTTCTCGCCAGTCACTGCTTAGGGCTACATCAAGAGGAAACAAAACATAGAGATAGAACCTGAAACTACTTTATTGTGTCAAGTTTCAAGAAACTAGCACAAACCGTGTTGGATTTAGAGTTCCAAAAACATCTATCAATATAGGAGAAAACAGAGTGAAACCTAAAAATTCAAACTGTTAGTAGAAACGAACGCTTCAACATAGAAGAATGAAATTTGGGGAACTAAGTTGGCTTAGTGTAGTGATCATTACCTGAAAGTATCATCCAGTTTGGGTGAAAGAATATTTGCTGAGATTTCTGGAGATTCGTAATTTTAGGAAGCTTGGCAACCCCTTTCCATGAAAGTGTTTCTCGCCAGTCACTGCATAAGCCTACTTCAAGAGGAAAGAACACATAGAGATAGAACGTGAAACTGCTTTATTTTGTCACGTTTCCAGAAGCTAGCACAAACCGTGTTGGACAAATACATCTATCAATATAGGAGAAAACAGAGTGAAACCTAAAAATTCAAACTGTTACTGGAAATGAACGCTTCACCATAGAAGAACGAAATTTGGGGAACCAAGTCGGCTTAGTGTACTGATCATTACCTGAAAGTGTCATCCAGTTTGGGTGAAAAAATATTTGCTGAGATTTCTGGAGATTCGTAATTTTTGGAAGCTTGGCAACCCGTTTCCATGAAAGTGTTTCTTGCCAGTCACTGCTTAGGGCTACATCAAGAGAAAACAAAACGTGGAGATAGAACGTGAAACTGCTTTATCTTGTCAAGTTTCAAGAAGCTAGGACAAACCGTGTTGGATTTAGAGTTCCAAATACAGCTATCAATATAGGAGAAAACACAGTGAAACCTAAAAATTCAAACTGTTACTGGAAATGAACGCTTCAACATAGAAGAACGAAATTTGGGGAACCAAGTCGGCTTAGTGTACTGATCATTACCTGAAAGTATCATCCAGTTTGGGTGAAAAAATATTTGCTGAGATTTCTGGAGATTCGTAATTTTTGGAAGCTTGGCAACCCCTTTCCATGAAAGTGTTTCTCGCCAGTCACTGCATAGGCCTACTTCAAGAGGAAAGAACACATAGAGATAGAACGTGAAACTGCTTTATTTTGTCAAGTTTCCAGAAGCTAGCACAAACCGTGTTGGATTTAGAGTTCCAAATACATCTATCAATATAGGAGAAAACACAGTGAAACCGGAAAATTCAAACTGTTACTGGAAATGAACGCTTCAACATAGAAGAACGAAATTTGGGGAACCCAGTCGGCTTAGTGTACTGATCATTACCTGAAAGTATCATCCAGTTTGGGTGAAAAAATATTTGCTGAGATTTCTGGAGATTCGTAATTTTTGGAAGCTTGGCAACCCCTTTCCATGAAAGTGTTTCTCGCCAGTCACTGCTTAGGGCTACATCAAGAGGAAACAAAACGTGGAGATAGAACGTGAAACTGCTTTATTTTGTCAAGATTCAAGAAGCTAGCACAAACCTTGATTTAGAGTTCCAAATACATCTATCAATATAGGAGAAAACAGAGTGAAACCTAAAAATTCAAACTGTTAGTAGAAACGAACGCTTCAACATAGAATAATGAAATTTGGGGAACTAAGTTGGCTTAGTGTACTGATCACTACCTGAAAGTATCATCCAGTTTGGGTGAAAAAATACTTGCTGAGATTTCTGGAGATTCGTAATTTTAGGAAGCTTGGCAACCCCTTTCCATGAAAGTGTTTCTCGCCAGTCACTGCATAGGGCTACTTCAAGAGGAAAGAACACATACAGATAGAACGTGAAACTGCTTTATTTTGTCACGTTTCCAGAAGCTAGCACAAACCGTGTTGGATTTAGAGTTCCAAATACATCTATCAATATAGGAGAAAACAGAGTGAAACCAAAAAATTCAAACTGTTACCGGAAATGAACGCTTCAACATAGAAGAACAAAATTTGGGGAACCAAGTCGGCTTAGTGTACTGATCATTACCTGAAAGTATCATCCAGTTTGGGTGAAAAAATATTTGCTGAGATTTCTGGAGATTCGTAATTTTTGGAAGCTTGGCAACCCCTTTCCATGAAAGTGTTTCTCGCCAGTCACTGCTTTGGGCTACATCAAGAGGAAACAAAACATAGAGATAGAACGTGAAACTGCTTTATTTTGTGAAGTTTCAAGAAGCTAGCACAAACCGTGTTGGATTTAGAGTTCCAAATACATCTATCAATATAGGAGAAAACAGAGTGAAACCTAAAAATTCAAACTGTTAGTAGAAACGAACGCTTCAACATAGAAGAATGAAATTTGGGGAACCAAGTCGGCTTAGTGTACTGATCATTACCTGAAAGTATCATCCAGTTTGGGTGAAAGAATACTTGCTGAGATTTCTGGAGATTCGTAATTTTAGGAAGCTTGGCAACCCCTTTCCATGAAAGTGTTTCTCGCCAGTCACTGCATAGGCCTACTTCAAGAGGAAAGAACACATAGAGATAGAACGTGAAACTGCTTTATTTTGTCACATTTCCAGAAGCTAGCAAAAACCGTGTTGGATTTAGAGTTCCAAATACATCTATCAATATAGGAGAAAACAGAGTGAAACCTAAAAATTCAAACTGTTACTGGAAATGAACGCTTCACCATAGAAGAACGAAATTTGGGGAACCAAGTCGGCTTAGTGTACTGATCATTACCTGAAAGTGTCATCCAGTTTGGGTGAAAAAATATTTGCTGAGATTTCTGGAGATTCGTAATTTTTGGAAGCTTGGCAACCCGTTTCCATGAAAGTGTTTCTCGCCAGTCACTGCTTAGGGCTACATCAAGAGGAAACAAAACGTGGAGATAGAACGTGAAACTGCTTTATCTTGTCAAGTTTCAAGAAGCTAGCACAAACAGTGTTGGATTTAGAGTTCCAAATACATCTATCAATATAGGAGAAAACACAGTGAAACCTAAAAATTCAAACTGTTACTGGAAATGAACGCTTCACCATAGAAGAACGAAATTTGGGGAACCAAGTCGGCTTAGTGTACTGATCATTACCTGAAAGTGTCATCCAGTTTGGGTGAAAAAATATTTGCTGAGATTTCTGGAGATTCGTAATTTTTGGAAGCTTGGCAACCCGTTTCCATGAAAGTGTTTCTCGCCAGTCACTGCTTAGGGCTACATCAAGAGGAAACAAAACGTGGAGATAGAACGTGAAACTGCTTTATCTTGTCAAGTTTCAAGAAGCTAGCACAAACAGTGTTGGATTTAGAGTTCCAAATACATCTATCAATATAGGAGAAAACACAGTGAAACCTAAAAATTCAAACTGTTACTGGAAATGAACGCTTCAACATAGAAGAACGAAATTTGGGGAACCAAGTCGGCTTAGTGTACTGATCATTACCTGAAAGTATCATCCAGTTTGGGTGAAAAAATATTTGCTGAGATTTCTGGAGATTCGTAATTTTTGGAAGCTTGGCAACCCCTTTCCATGAAAGTGTTTCTCGCCAGTCACTGCTTAGGGCTACATCAAGAGGAAACAAAACGTGGAGATAGAACGTGAAACTGCTTTATTTTGTCAAGATTCAAGAAGCTAGCACAAACCTTGATTTAGAGTTCCAAATACATCTATCAATATAGGAGAAAACAGAGTGAAACCTAAAAATTCAAACTGTTAGTAGAAACGAACGCTTCAACATAGAATAATGAAATTTGGGGAACTAAGTTGGCTTAGTGTACTGATCACTACCTGAAAGTATCATCCAGTTTGGGTGAAAAAATACTTGCTGAGATTTCTGGAGATTCGTAATTTTAGGAAGCTTGGCAACCCCTTTCCATGAAAGTGTTTCTCGCCAGTCACTGCATAGGCCTACTTCAAGAGGAATGAACACATAGAGATAGAACGTGAAACTGCTTTATTTTGTCAAGTTTCAAGAAGCTAGCACAAACCGTGTTGGATTTAGAGTTCCAAATATATCTATGAATATAGGAGAAAACAGAGTGAAACCTAAAAATTCAAACTGTTACTGGAAACGAACGCTTCAACATAGAAGAATGAAATTTGGGGAACCAAGTCGGCTTAGTGTACTGATCATTACCTGAAAGTATCATCCAGTTTGGGTGAAAAAATACTTGCTGAGATTTCTGGAGATTCGTAATTTTAGGAAGCTTGGCAACCCCTTTCCATGGAAGTGTTTCTCGCCAGTCACTGCATAGGGCTACTTCAAGAGGAAAGAACACATAGAGATAGAACGTGAAACTGCTTTATTTTGTCACGTTTCCAGAAGCTAGCACAAACCGTGTTGGATTTAGAGTTCCAAATACATCTATCAATATAGGAGAAAACAGAGTGAAACCAAAAAATTCAAACTGTTACCGGAAATGAACGCTTCAACATAGAAGAACAAAATTTGGGGAACCAAGTCGGCTTAGTGTACTGATCATTACCTGAAAGTATCATCAAGTTTGGGTGAAAAAATATTTGCTGAGATTTCTGGAGATTCGTAATTTTTGGAAGCTTGGCAACCCCTTTCCATTAAAGTGTTTCTCGCCAGTCACTGCTTTGGGCTACATCAAGAGGAAACAAAACATAGAGATAGAACGTGAAACTGCTTTATTTTGTGAAGTTTCAAGAAGCTAGCACAAACCGTGTTGGATTTAGAGTTCCAAATACATCTATCAATATAGGAGAAAACAGAGTGAAACCTAAAAATTCAAACTGTTAGTAGAAACGAACGCTTCAACATAGAAGAATGAAATTTGGGGAACCAAGTCGGCTTAGTGTACTGATCATTACCTGAAAGTATCATCCAGTTTGGGTGAAAGAATACTTGCTGAGATTTCTGGAGATTCGTAATTTTAGGAAGCTTGGCAACCCCTTTCCATGAAAGTGTTTCTCGCCAGTCACTGCATAGGCCTACTTCAAGAGGAAAGAACACATAGAGATATAACGTGAAACTGCTTTATTTTGTCACGTTTCCAGAAGCTAGCACAAACCGTGTTGGATTTAGAGTTCCAAATACATCTATCAATATAGGAGAAAACAGAGTGAAACCTAAAAATTCAAACTGTTACTGGAAATGAACGCTTCACCATAGAAGAACGAAATTTGGGGAACCAAGTCGGCTTAGTGTACTGATCATTACCTGAAAGTGTCATCCAGTTTGGGTGAAAAAATATTTGCTGAGATTTCTGGAGATTCGTAATTTTTGGAAGCTTGGCAACCCGTTTCCATGAAAGTGTTTCTCGCCAGTCACTTCTTAGGGCTACATCAAGAGAAAACAAAACGTGGAGATAGAACGTGAAACTGCTTTATCTTGTCAAGTTTCAAGAAGCTAGGACAAACCGTGTTGGATTTAGAGTTCCAAATACAGCTATCAATATAGGAGAAAACACAGTGAAACCTAAAAATTCAAACTGTTACTGGAAATGAACGCTTCAACATAGAAGAACGAAATTTGGGGAACCAAGTCGGCTTAGTGTACTGATCATTACCTGAAAGTATCATCCAGTTTGGGTGAAAAAATATTTGCTGAGATTTCTGGAGATTCGTAATTTTTGGAAGCTTGGCAACCCCTTTTCATGAAAGTGTTTCTCGCCAGTCACTGCATAGGCCTACTTCAAGAGGAAAGAACACATAGAGATAGAACGTGAAACTGCTTTATTTTGTCAAGTTTCCAGAAGCTAGCACAAACCGTGTTGGATTTAGAGTTCCAAATACATCTATCAATATAGGAGAAAACAGAGTGAAACCTAAAAATTCAAACTGTTACTGGAAATGAACGCTTCACCATAGAAGAACGAAATTTGGGGAACCAAGTCGGCTTAGTGTACTGATCATTACCTGAAAGTGTCATCCAGTTTGGGTGAAAAAATATTTGCTGAGATTTCTGGAGATTCGTAATTTTTGGAAGCTTGGGAACCCCTTTCCATGAAAGTGTTTCTTGCCAGTCACTGCTTAGGGCTACATCAAGAGGAAACAAAACATAGAGATAGAACTGGAAACTACTTTATTGTGTCAAGTTTCAAGAAGCTAGCACAAACCGTGTTGGATTTAGAGTTCCAAATACATCTATCAATATAGGAGAAAACAGAGTGAAACCTAAAAATTCAAACTCTTAGTAGAAACGAATGCTTCAACATAGAAGAATGAAATTTGGGGAACTAAGTTGGCTTAGTGTACTGATCATTACCTGAAAGTATCATCTAGTTTGGGTGAAAAAATACTTGCTGAGATTTCTGGAGATTCGTAATTTTAGGAAGCTTGGCAACCCCTTTCCATGAAAGTGTTTCTCGCCAGTCACTGCATAGGCCTACTTCAAGAGGAAAGAACACATAGAGATAGAACGTGAAACTGCTTTATTTTGTCAAGTTTCCAGAAGCTAGCACAAACCGTGTTGGATTTAGAGTTCCAAATACATCTATCAATATAGGAGAAAACAGAGTGAAACCTAAAAATTCAAACTGTTATTGGAAATGAACGCTTCACCATACAAGAACGAAATTTGGGGAACCAAGTCGGCTTAGTGTACTGATCATTACCTGAATTTATCATCCAGTTTGGGTGAAAAAATATTTGCTGAGATTTCTGGAGATTCGTAATTTTTGGAAACTTGGGAACCCCTTTCCTTGAAAGTGTTTCTCGCCAGTCACTGCTTAGGGCTATATCAAGAGGAAACAAAACATAGAGATAGATCTGGAAACTACTTTATTGTGTCAACTTTCAAGAAGCTAGCACAAACCGTGTTGGATTTAGAGTTCCAAATACATCTATCAATATAGGAGAAAACAGAGTGAAACCTAAAAATTCAAACTGTTAGTTGAAATGAACGCTTCAACATAGAAGAATGAAATTTGGGGAACTAAGTTGGCTTAGTGTACTGATCATTACCTGAAAGTATCATTCAGTTTGGGTGAAAAAATACTTGCTTAGATTTCTGGAGATTCGTAATTTTAGGAAGCTTGGCAACCCCTTTCCATGAAAGTGTTTCTCGCCAGTCACTGCATAGGCCTACTTCAAGAGGAAAGAACACAAAGTGATAGAACGTGAAACTGCTTTATTTTGTCAAGTTTCAAGAAGCTAGCACAAACCGTGTTGGATTTAGAGTTCCAAATACATCTATCAATATAGGAGAAAACAGAGTGAAACCTAAAAATTCAAACTGTTACTGGAAATGAACGCTTCACCATAGAAGAACGAAATTTGGGGAACCAAGTCGGCTTAGTGTACTGATCATTACCTGAATTTATCATTCAGTTTGGGTGAAAAAATATTTGCTGAGATTTCTGGAGATTCGTAATTTTTGGAAGCTTGGCAACCCGTTTCCATGAAAGTGTTTCTCGCCAGTCACTTCTTAGGGCTACATCAAGAGAAAACAAAACGTGGAGATAGAACGTGAAACTGCTTTATCTTGTCAAGTTTCAAGAAGCTAGGACAAACCGTGTTGGATTTAGAGTTCCAAATACAGCTATCAATATAGGAGAAAACACAGTGAAACCTAAAAATTCAAACTGTTACTGGAAATGAACGCTTCAACATAGAAGAACGAAATTTGGGGAACCAAGTCGGCTTAGTGTACTGATCATTACCTGAAAGTATCATCCAGTTTGGGTGAAAAAATATTTGCTGAGATTTCTGGAGATTCGTAATTTTTGGAAGCTTGGCAACCCCTTTTCATGAAAGTGTTTCTCGCCAGTCACTGCATAGGCCTACTTCAAGAGGAAAGAACACATAGAGATAGAACGTGAAACTGCTTTATTTTGTCAAGTTTCCAGAAGCTAGCACAAACCGTGTTGGATTTAGAGTTCCAAATACATCTATCAATATAGGAGAAAACAGAGTGAAACCTAAAAATTCAAACTGTTACTGGAAATGAACGCTTCACCATAGAAGAACGAAATTTGGGGAACCAAGTCGGCTTAGTGTACTGATCATTACCTGAAAGTGTCATCCAGTTTGGGTGAAAAAATATTTGCTGAGATTTCTGGAGATTCGTAATTTTTGGAAGCTTGGGAACCCCTTTCCATGAAAGTGTTTCTCGCCAGTCACTGCTTAGGGCTACATCAAGAGGAAACAAAACATAGAGATAGAACTGGAAACTACTTTATTGTGTCAAGTTTCAAGAAGCTAGCACAAACCGTGTTGGATTTAGAGTTCCAAATACATCTATCAATATAGGAGAAAACAGAGTGAAACCTAAAAATTCAAACTCTTAGTAGAAACGAATGCTTCAACATAGAAGAATGAAATTTGGGGAACTAAGTTGGCTTAGTGTACTGATCATTACCTGAAAGTATCATCTAGTTTGGGTGAAAAAATACTTGCTGAGATTTCTGGAGATTCGTAATTTTAGGAATGTTGGCAACCCCTTTCCATAAAAGTGTTTCTCGCCAGTCACTGCATAGGCCTACTTCAAGAGGAAAGAACACATAGAGATAGAACGTGAAACTGCTTTATTTTGTCAAGTTTCCAGAAGCTAGCACAAACCGTGTTGGATTTAGAGTTCCAAATACATCTATCAATATAGGAGAAAACAGAGTGAAACCTAAAAATTCAAACTGTTACTGGAAATGAACGCTTCACCATAGAAGAACGAAATTTGGGGAACCAAGTCGGATTAGTGTACTGATCATTACCTGAAAGTATCATCCAGTTTGGGTGAAAAAATATTTGCTGAGATTTCTGGAGATTCGTAATTTTTGGAAGCTTGGGAACCCCTTTCCATGAAAGTGTTTCTCGCCAGTCACTGCTTAGGGCTACATCAAGAGGAAACAAAACATAGAGATAGAACGTGAAACTGCTTTATTTTGTCAAGTATCCAGAAGGTAGCACAAACCGTGTTGGATTTAGAGTTCCAAATACATCTATCAATATAGGAGAAAACAGAGTGAAACCTAAAAATTCAAACTGTTAGTAGAAACGAATGCTTCAACATAGAAGAATGAAATTTGGGGAACTAAGTTGGCTTAGTGTACTGATCATTACCTGAAAGTATCATTCAGTTTGGGTGAAAAAATACTTGCTGAGATTTCTGGAGATTCGTAATTTTAGGAAGCTTGGCAACCCCTTTCCATGAAAGTGTTTCTCGCCAGTCACTGCATAGGCCTACTTCAAGAGGAAAGAACACATAGAGATAGAACGTGAAACTGCTTTATTTTGTCAAGTTTCCAGAAGCTAGCACAAACCGTGTTGGATTTAGAGTTCCAAATACATCTATCAATATAGGAGAAAACAGAGTGAAACCTAAAAATTCAAACTGTTATTGGAAATGAACGCTTCACCATACAAGAACGAAATTTGGGGAACCAAGTCGGCTTAGTGTACTGATCATTACCTGAATTTATCATCCAGTTTGGGTGAAAAAATATTTGCTGAGATTTCTGGAGATTCGTAATTTTTGGAAACTTGGGAACCCCTTTCCTTGAAAGTGTTTCTCGCCAGTCACTGCTTAGGGCTATATCAAGAGGAAACAAAACATAGAGATAGATCTGGAAACTACTTTATTGTGTCAACTTTCAAGAAGCTAGCACAAACCGTGTTGGATTTAGAGTTCCAAATACATCTATCAATATAGGAGAAAACAGAGTGAAACCTAAAAATTCAAACTGTTAGTTGAAATGAACGCTTCAACATAGAAGAATGAAATTTGGGGAACTAAGTTGGCTTAGTGTACTGATCATTACCTGAAAGTATCATTCAGTTTGGGTGAAAAAATACTTGCTTAGATTTCTGGAGATTCGTAATTTTAGGAAGCTTGGCAACCCCTTTCCATGAAAGTGTTTCTCGCCAGTCACTGCATAGGCCTACTTCAAGAGGAAAGAACACAAAGTGATAGAACGTGAAACTGCTTTATTTTGTCAAGTTTCAAGAAGCTAGCACAAACCGTGTTGGATTTAGAGTTCCAAATACATCTATCAATATAGGAGAAAACAGAGTGAAACCTAAAAATTCAAACTGTTACTGGAAATGAACGCTTCACCATAGAAGAACGAAATTTGGGGAACCAAGTCGGCTTAGTGTACTGATCATTACCTGAAAGTATCATCCAGTTTGGGTGAAAAAATATTTGCTGAGATTTCTGGAGATTCGTAATTTTTGGAAGCTTGGCAACCCCTTTCCATGAAAGTGTTTCTCGCCAGTCACTGCTTAGGGCTACATCAAGAGGAAACAAAACATCGAGATAGAACCGGAAACTACTTTATTGTGTCAAGTTTCAAGAAGCTAGCACAAACCGTGTTGGATTTAGAGTTCCAAATACATCTATCAATATAGGAGAAAACAGAGTGAAACCTAAAAATTCAAACTGTTAGTAGAAATGAACGCTTCAACATAGAAGAATGAAATTTGGGGAACTAAGTTGGCTTAGTGTACTGATCATTACCTGAGTATCATCCAGTTTGGGTGAAAAAACACTAGCTGAGATTTCTGGAGATTCGTAATTTTAGGAAGCTTGGCAACCCCTTTCCATGAAAGTGTTTCTCGCCAGTCACTGCATAAGGCTACTTCAAGAGGAAAGAACACATAGAGATAGAACATGAAACTGCTTTATTTTGTCAAGTTTCCAGAAGCTAGCACAAACCGTGTTGGATTTAGAGTTCCAAATACATCTATCAATATAGGAGAAAACAGAGTGAAACCTAAAAATTCAAACTGTTAGTAGAAACGAACGCTTCAACATAGAAGAATGAAATTTGGGGAACTAAGTTGGCTTAGTGTACTGATCATTACCTGAAAGTATCATCCAGTTTGGGTGAAAAAATACTGGCTGAGATTTCTGGAGATTCGTAATTTTAGGAAGCTTGGCAACCCCTTTCCATGAAAGTGTTTCTCGCCAGTCACTGCATAGGCCTACTTCAAGAGGAAAGAACACATAGAGATACAACGTGAAACTGCTTTATTTTGTCAAGTTTCAAGAAGCTAGCACAAACCGTGTTGTTTTCAGAGTTCCAAATACATCTATCAATATAGGAGAAAACAGAGTGAAACCTAAAAATTCAAACTGTTACTGGAAATGAACGCTTCACCATAGAAGAACGAAATTTGGGGAACCAAGTCGGCTTAGTGTACTGATCATTACCTGAATTTATCATTCAGTTTGGGTGAAAAAATATTTGCTGAGATTTCTGGAGATTCGTAATTTTTGGAAACTTGGGAACCCCTTTCCTTGAAAGTGTTTCTCGCCAGTCACTGCTTAGGGCTACATCAAGAGGAAACAAAACATAGAGATAGAACTGGAAACTACTTTATTGTGTCAAGTTTCAAGAAGCTAGCACAAACCGTGTTGGATTTAGAGTTCCAAATACATCTATCAATATAGGAGAAAACAGAGTGAAACCTAAAAATTCAAACTGTTAGTAGAAACGAACGCTTCAACATAGAAGAATGAAATTTGGGGAACTAAGTTGGCTTAGTGTACTCATCATTACCTGAAAGTATCATTCAGTTTGGGTGAAAAAATACTTGCTGAGATTTCTGGAGATTCGTAATTTTAGGAAGCTTGGCAACCCCTTTCCATGAAAGTGTTTCTCGCCAGTCACTGCATAGGCCTACTTCAAGAGGAAAGAACACATAGAGATAGAACGTGAAACTGCTTTATTTTGTCAAGTTTCAAGAAGCTAGCAGAAACCGTGTTGGATTTAGAGTTCCAAATACATCTATCAATATAGGAGAAAACAGAGTGAAACCTAAAAATTCAAACTGTTACTGGAAATGAACGCTTCACCATAGAAGAACGAAATTTGGGGATCCAAGTTGGCTTAGTGTACTGATCATTACCTGAAAGTATCATCCAGTTTGGGTGAAAAAATATTTGCTGAGATTTCTGGAGATTCGTAATTTTTGGAAGCTTGGGAACCCCTTTCCATGAAAGTGTTTCTCGCCAGTCACTGCTAAGGGCTACATCAAGAGGAAACAAAACATTGAGATAGAACGTGAAACTGCCTTATTTTGTCAAGTTTCAAGAAGCTAGCACACACCGTGTTGGATTTAGAGTTCCAAATACATCTATCAATATAGGAGAAAACAGAGTGAAACCTAAAAATTCAAACTGTTACTGGAAATGAACGTTTCACCATAGAAGAATGAAATTTGGGTAACCAAGTCGGCTTAGTGTACTGATCATTACCTGAAAGTATCATCCAGTTTGGGTGAAAAAATATTTGCTGAGATTTCTGGAGATTCGTAATTTTTCGAAGCTTGGGAACCCCTTTCCATGAAAGTGTTTCTCGCCAGTCACTGCTTAGGGCTACATCAAGAGGAAACAAAACATAGTGATAGAACGTGAAACTGCTTTATTTTGTCAAGTTTCAAGAAGCTAGCACAAACCGTGTTGGATTTAGAGTTCCAAATACATCTATCAATATAGGAGAAAACAAAGTGAAACCTAAAAATTCAAACTGTTACTTGAAATGAACGCTTCAACATAGAAGAACAAAATTTGGGGAACCAAGTCTGCTTAGTGTACTGATCATTACCTGAAAGTGTCATCCAGTTTGGGTTAAAAAATATTTGCTGAGATTTCTGGAGATTCGTAATTTTTGGAAGCTTGGCAACCCCTTTCCATGATAGTGTTTCTCGCCAGTCACTGCTTAGGGCTACATCAAGAGGAAACAAAACATAGAGATAGAACGTGAAACTGCTTTATTTGGTCAAGTTTCAAGAAGCTAGCAGAAACCGTGTTGGATTTAGAGTTCCAAATACATCTATCTATATAGGAGAAAACAGAGTGAAACCTAAAAATTCAAACTGTTACTGGAAATGAACGCTTCACCATAGAAGAACGAAATTTGGGGAACCAAGTCGGCTTAGGGTACTGATCATTACCTGAAAGTATCATCCAGTTTGGGTGAAAAAATATTTGCTGAGATTTCTGGAGATTCGTAATTTTTGGAAGCTTGGCAACCCCTTTCCATGAAAGTGTTTCTCGCCAGTCACTGCTTAGGGCTACATCAAGAGGAAACAAAACATAGAGATAGAACCTGAAACTACTTTATTGTCTCAAGTTTCAAGAAGCTAGCACAAACCGTGTTGGATTTAGAGTTCCAAATACATCTATCAATATAGGAGAAAACAGAGTGAAACCTAAAAATTCAAACTGTTAGTAGAAACGAACGCTTCAACATAGAAGAATGAAATTTGGGGAACTAAGTTGGCTTAGTGTACTGATCACTACCTGAAAGTATCATCCAGTTTGGGTGAAAAAATACTTGCTGAGATTTCTGGAGATTCGTAATTTTAGGAAGCTTGGCAACCCCTTTCCATGAAAGTGTTTCTCGCCAGTCACTGCATAGGCCTACTTCAAGAGGAAAGAACACATAGAGATAGAACGTGAAACTGCTTTATTTTGTCAAGTTTCAAGAAGCTAGCACAAACCGTGTTGGATTTAGAGTTCCAAATACATCTATCAATATAGGAGAAAACAGAGTGAAACCTAAAAATTCAAACTGTTAGTAGAAACGAACGCTTCAACATAGAAGAATGAAATTTGGGGAACTAAGTTGGCTTAGTGTACTGATCATTACCTGAAAGTATCATGCAGTTTGGGTGAAAAAATACTTGCTGAGATTTCTGGAGATTCGTAATTTTAGGAAGCTTGGCAACCCCTTTCCATGAAAGTGTTTCTCGCCAGTCACTGCATAGGGCTACTTCAAGAGGAAAGAACACATAGAGATAGAACGTGAAAGTGCTTTATTTTGTCAAGTTTCCAGAAGCTAGCACAAACCGTGTTGGATTTAGAGTTCCAAATACATCTATCAATATAGGAGAAAACAGAGTGAAACCTAAAAATTCAAACTGTTACTGGAAATGAACGCTTCACCATAGAAGAACGAAATTTGGGGAACCAAGTCGGCTTAGTGTACTGATCATTACCTGAAAGTATCATCCAGTTTGGGTGAAAAAATATTTGCTGAGATTTCTGGAGATTCGTAATTTTTGGAAGCTTGGCAACCCCTTTCCATGAAAGTGTTTCTCGCCAGTCACTGCTTAGGGCTACATCAAGAGGAAACAAAACATAGAGATAGAACCGGAAACTACTTTATTGTCTCAAGTTTCAAGAAGCTAGCACAAACCGTGTTGGATTTAGAGTTCCAAATACATCTATCAATATAGGAGAAAACAGAGTGTAACCTAAAAATTCAAACTGTTAGTAGAAACGAACGCTTCAACATAGAAGAATGAAATTTGGGGAACTAAGTTGGCTTAGTGTACTGATCATTACCTGAAAGTATCATCCAGTTTGGGTGAAAAAATACTTGCTGAGATTTCTGGAGATTCGTAATTTTAGGAAGCTTGGCAACCCCTTTCCATGAAAGTGTTTCTTGCCAGTCACTGCATAGGGCTACTTCAAGAGGAAAGAACACATAGAGATAGAACGTGAAACTGCTTTATTTTGTCAAGTTTCCAGAAGCTAGCACAAACCGTGTTGGATTTAGAGTGCCAAATACATCTATCAATATAGGAGAAAACAGAGTGAAACCTAAAAATTCAAACTGTTACTGGAAATGAACGCTTCACCATAGAAGAACGAAATTTGGGGAACCAAGTCGGCTTAGTGTACTGATCATTACCTGAAAGTATCATCCAGTTTGGGTGAAAAAATATTTGCTGAGATTTCTGGAGATTCGTAATTTTTGCAAGCTTGGTAACCCCTTTACATGAAATTGTTTCTCGCCAGTCACTGCTTAGGGCTACATCAAGAGGAAACAAAACATAGAGATAGAACCTGAAACTACTTTATTGTCTCAAGTTTCAAGAAGCTAGCACAAACCGTGTTGGATTTAGAGTTCCAAATACATCTATCAATATAGGAGAAAACAGAGTTAAACCGAAAAATTCAAACTGTTAGTAGAAACGAACATTTCAACATAGAAGAATGAAATTTGGGGAACCAAGTCGGCTTAGTGTACTGATCATTACCTGAAAGTATCATCCAGTTTGGGTGAAAAAATACTTGCTGAGATTTCTGGAGATTCGTAATGTTAGGAAGTATGGCAACCCCTTTCCATGAAAGTGTTTCTCGCCAGTCACTGCATAGGCCTACTTCAAGAGGAAAGAATACATAGAATAGAACGTGAAACTGCTTTATTTTGTCAAGTATCCAGAAGGTAGCACAAACCGTGTTGGATTTAGAGTTCCAAATACATCTATCAATATAGGAGAAAACAGAATGAAACCTAAAAATTCAAACTGTTACTGGAAATGAACGCTTCACCATAGAAGAACGAAATTTGGGTAACCAAGTCGGCTTAGTGTACTGATCATTACCTGAAAGTATCATCCAGTTTGGGTGAAAAAATATTTGCTGAGATTTCTGGAGATTCGTAATTTTTGGAAGCTTGGGAACCCCTTTCCATGAAAGTGTTTCTCGCCAGTCACTGCTTAGGGCTACATCAAGAGGAAACAAAACATAGTGATAGAACGTGAAACTGCTTTATTTTGTCAAGTTTCAAGAAGCTAGCACAAACCGTGTTGGATTTAGAGTTCCAAATACATCTATCAATATAGGAGAAAACAAAGTGAAACCTAAAAATTCAAACTGTTACTTGAAATGAACGCTTCAACATAGAAGAACAAAATTTGGGGAACCAAGTCTGCTTAGTGTACTGATCATTACCTGAAAGTGTCATCCAGTTTGGGTTAAAAAATATTTGCTGAGATTTCTGGAGATTCGTAATTTTTGGAAGCTTGGCAACCCCTTTCCATGATAGTGTTTCTCGCCAGTCACTGCTTAGGGCTACATCAAGAGGAAACAAAACATAGAGATAGAACGTGAAACTGCTTTATTTGGTCAAGTTTCAAGAAGCTAGCAGAAACCGTGTTGGATTTAGAGTTCCAAATACATCTATCTATATAGGAGAAAACAGAGTGAAACCTAAAAAATCAAACTGTTACTGGAAATGAACGCTTCACCATAGAAGAACGAAATTTGGGGAACCAAGTCGGCTTAGTGTACTGATCATTACCTGAAAGTATCATCCAGTTTGGGTGAAAAAATATTTGCTGAGATTTCTGGAGATTCGTAATTTTTGGAAGCTTGGCAACCCCTTTCCATGAAAGTGTTTCTCGCCAGTCACTGCTTAGGGCTACATCAAGAGGAAACAAAACATAGAGATAGAACCGGAAACTACTTTATTGTCTCAAGTTTCAAGAAGCTAGCACAAACCGTGTTGGATTTAGAGTTCCAAATACATCTATCAATATAGGAGAAAACAGAGTGTAACCTAAAAATTCAAACTGTTAGTAGAAACGAACGCTTCAACATAGAAGAATGAAATTTGGGGAACTAAGTTGGCTTAGTGTACTGATCATTACCTGAAAGTATCATCCAGTTTGGGTGAAAAAATACTTGCTGAGATTTCTGGAGATTCGTAATTTTAGGAAGCTTGGCAACCCCTTTCCATGAAAGTGTTTCTTGCCAGTCACTGCATAGGGCTACTTCAAGAGGAAAGAACACATAGAGATAGAACGTGAAACTGCTTTATTTTGTCAAGTTTCCAGAAGCTAGCACAAACCGTGTTGGATTTAGAGTGCCAAATACATCTATCAATATAGGAGAAAACAGAGTGAAACCTAAAAATTCAAACTGTTACTGGAAATGAACGCTTCACCATAGAAGAACGAAATTTGGGGAACCAAGTCGGCTTAGTGTACTGATCATTACCTGAAAGTATCATCCAGTTTGGGTGAAAAAATATTTGCTGAGATTTCTGGAGATTCGTAATTTTTGCAAGCTTGGTAACCCCTTTACATGAAATTGTTTCTCGCCAGTCACTGCTTAGGGCTACATCAAGAGGAAACAAAACATAGAGATAGAACCTGAAACTACTTTATTGTCTCAAGTTTCAAGAAGCTAGCACAAACCGTGTTGGATTTAGAGTTCCAAATACATCTATCAATATAGGAGAAAACAGAGTTAAACCGAAAAATTCAAACTGTTAGTAGAAACGAACATTTCAACATAGAAGAATGAAATTTGGGGAACCAAGTCGGCTTAGTGTACTGATCATTACCTGAAAGTATCATCCAGTTTGGGTGAAAAAATACTTGCTGAGATTTCTGGAGATTCGTAATGTTAGGAAGTATGGCAACCCCTTTCCATGAAAGTGTTTCTCGCCAGTCACTGCATAGGCCTACTTCAAGAGGAAAGAATACATAGAATAGAACGTGAAACTGCTTTATTTTGTCAAGTATCCAGAAGGTAGCACAAACCGTGTTGGATTTAGAGTTCCAAATACATCTATCAATATAGGAGAAAACAGAATGAAACCTAAAAATTCAAACTGTTACTGGAAATGAACGCTTCACCATAGAAGAACGAAATTTGGGTAACCAAGTCGGCTTAGTGTACTGATCATTACCTGAAAGTATCATCCAGTTTGGGTGAAAAAATATTTGCTGAGATTTCTGGAGATTCGTAATTTTTGGAAGCTTGGGAACCCCTTTCCATGAAAGTGTTTCTCGCCAGTCACTGCTTAGGGCTACATCAAGAGGAAACAAAACATAGTGATAGAACGTGAAACTGCTTTATTTTGTCAAGTTTCAAGAAGCTAGCACAAACCGTGTTGGATTTAGAGTTCCAAATACATCTATCAATATAGGAGAAAACAAAGTGAAACCTAAAAATTCAAACTGTTACTTGAAATGAACGCTTCAACATAGAAGAACAAAATTTGGGGAACCAAGTCTGCTTAGTGTACTGATCATTACCTGAAAGTGTCATCCAGTTTGGGTTAAAAAATATTTGCTGAGATTTCTGGAGATTCGTAATTTTTGGAAGCTTGGCAACCCCTTTCCATGATAGTGTTTCTCGCCAGTCACTGCTTAGGGCTACATCAAGAGGAAACAAAACATAGAGATAGAACGTGAAACTGCTTTATTTGGTCAAGTTTCAAGAAGCTAGCAGAAACCGTGTTGGATTTAGAGTTCCAAATACATCTATCTATATAGGAGAAAACAGAGTGAAACCTAAAAAATCAAACTGTTACTGGAAATGAACGCTTCACCATAGAAGAACGAAATTTGGGGAACCAAGTCGGCTTAGGGTACTGATCATTACCTGAAAGTATCATCCAGTTTGGGTGAAAAAATATTTGCTGAGATTTCTGGAGATTCGTAATTTTTGGAAGCTTGGCAACCCCTTTCCATGAAAGTGTTTCTCGCCAGTCACTGCTTAGGGCTACATCAAGAGGAAACAAAACATAGAGATAGAACCTGAAACTACTTTATTGTCTCAAGTTTCAAGAAGCTAGCACAAACCGTGTTGGATTTAGAGTTCCAAATACATCTATCAATATAGGAGAAAACAGAGTGAAACCTAAAAATTCAAACTGTTAGTAGAAACGAACGCTTCAACATAGAAGAATGAAATTTGGGGAACTAAGTTGGCTTAGTGTACTGATCACTACCTGAAAGTATCATCCAGTTTGGGTGAAAAAATACTTGCTGAGATTTCTGGAGATTCGTAATTTTAGGAAGCTTGGCAACCCCTTTCCATGAAAGTGTTTCTCGCCAGTCACTGCTTAGGGCTACATCAAGAGGAAACAAAACGTGGAGATAGAACGTGAAACTGCTTTATTTTGTCAAGATTCAAGAAGCTAGCACAAACCTTGATTTAGAGTTCCAAATATATCTATCAATATAGGAGAAAACAGAGTGAAACCTAAAAATTCAAACTGTTAGTAGAAACGAACGCTTCAACATAGAATAATGAAATTTGGGGAACTAAGTTGGCTTAGTGTACTGATCACTACCTGAAAGTATCATGCAGTTTGGGTGAAAAAATACTTGCTGAGATTTCTGGAGATTCGTAATTTTAGGAAGCTTGGCAACCCCTTTCCATGAAAGTGTTTCTCGCCAGTCACTGCATAGGGCTACTTCAAGAGGAAAGAACACATAGAGATAGAACGTGAAAGTGCTTTATTTTGTCAAGTTTCCAGAAGCTAGCACAAACCGTGTTGGATTTAGAGTTCCAAATACATCTATCAATATAGGAGAAAACAGAGTGAAACCTAAAAATTCAAACTGTCACTGGAAATGAACGCTTCACCATAGAAGAACGAAATTTGGGGAACCAAGTCGGCTTAGTGTACTGATCATTACCTGAAAGTATCATCCAGTTTGGGTGAAAAAATATTTGCTGAGATTTCTGGAGATTCGTAATTTTTGGAAGCTTGGCAACCCCTTTCCATGAAAGTGTTTCTCGCCAGTCACTGCTTAGGGCTACATCAAGAGGAAACAAAACATAGAGATAGAACCGGAAACTACTTTATTGTCTCAAGTTTCAAGAAGCTAGCACAAACCGTGTTGGATTTAGAGTTCCAAATACATCTATCAATATAGGAGAAAACAGAGTGTAACCTAAAAATTCAAACTGTTAGTAGAAACGAACGCTTCAACATAGAAGAATGCAATTTGGGGAACTAAGTTGGCTTAGTGTACTGATCATTACCTGAAAGTATCATCCAGTTTGGGTGAAAAAATACTTGCTGAGATTTCTGGAGATTCGTAATTTTAGGAAGCTTGGCAACCCCTTTCCATGAAAGTGTTTCTTGCCAGTCACTGCATAGGGCTACTTCAAGAGGAAAGAACACATAGAGATAGAACGTGAAACTGCTTTATTTTGTCAAGTTTCCAGAAGCTAGCACAAACCGTGTTGGATTTAGAGTGCCAAATACATCTATCAATATAGGAGAAAACAGAGTGAAACCTAAAAATTCAAACTGTTACTGGAAATGAACGCTTCACCATAGAAGAACGAAATTTGGGGAACCAAGTCGGCTTAGTGTACTGATCATTACCTGAAAGTATCATCCAGTTTGGGTGAAAAAATATTTGCTGAGATTTCTGGAGATTCGTAATTTTTGGAAGCTTGTCAACCCCTTTCCATGAAAGTGTTTCTCGAAAGTCACTGCTTAGGGCTACATCAAGAGGAAACAAAACATAGAGATAGAAAGTGAAACTGCTTTATTTGGTCAAGTTTCAAGAAGCTAGCACAAACTGTGTTGGATTTAGAGTTCCAAATACATCTATCAATATAGGAGAAAACAGAGTGAAACCTAAAAATTCAAACTGTTACCGGAAATGAACGCTTCAACATAGAAGAACGAAATTTGGGGAACCAAGTCGGCTTAGTGTACTGATCATTACCTGAAAGTATCATCCAGTTTGGGTGAAAAAATATTTGCTGAGATTTCTGGAGATTTGTAATTTTTGGAAGCTTGGCAACCCCTTTCCATGAAAGTGTTTCTCGCCAGTCACTGCTTAGGGCTACATCAAGAGGAAACAAAACATAGAGATAGAACGTGAAACTGCTTTATTTTGTCAAGTTTCAAGAAGATAGCACAAACCGTGTTGGATTTAGAGTTCCAAATACATCTATCAATATAGGAGAAAACAGAGTGAAACCTAAAAATTCAAACTCTTAGTAGAAACGAACGCTTCAACATAGAAGAATGAAATTTTTAGGAATTAAGTTGGCTTAGTGTACTGATCATTACCTGAAAGTATCATCCAGTTTGGGTGAAAAAATACTTGCTGATATTTCTGGTGATTCGTAATTTTAGGAAGCTTGGCGACCCCTTCCCATGAAAGTGTTTCTCGCCAGTCACTGCATAGGCCTACTTAAAGAGGAAAGAACACATAGAGATAGAACGTGAAACTGCTTTATTTTGTCAAGTTTCCAGAAGCTAGCACAAACCGTGTTGGATTTAGAGTTCCAAATACATCTATCAATATAGGAGAAAACAGAGTGAAACCTAAAAATTCAAACTGTTACTGGAAATGAACGCTTCACCATAGAAGAACGAAATTTGGGGAACCAAGTCAGCTTAGTGTACTGATCATTACCTGAAAGTATCATCCAGTTTGGGTGAAAAAATAATTGCTGAGATTTCTGGAGATTCGTAATTTTTGGAAGCTTGGCAACCCCTTTCCATGAAAGTGTTTCTCACCAGTCACTGCTTAGGGCTACATCAAGAGGAAACAAAACATAGAGATAGAACGTGAAACTGCTTTATTTTGTCAAGTTTCAAGAAGCAAGCACAAACCGTGTTGGATTTAGAGTTCCAAATACATCTATCAATATAGGAGAAAACAGAGTGAAACCTAAAAATTCAAACTGTTACTGGAAATGAACGCTTCAACATAGAAGAACGAAATTTGGGGAACCAAGTCCGCTTAGTGTACTGATCATTACCTGAAAGTATCATCCAGTTTGGGTGAAAAAATATTTGCTGAGATTTCTGGAGATTCGTAATTTTTGGAAGCTTGGCAACCCCTTTCCATGAAAGTGTTTCTCACCAGTCACTGCTTAGGGCTACATCAAGAGATAACAAAACATAGACATAGAACGTGAAACTGCTTTATTTTGTCAAGTTTCAAGAAGCTAGCACAAACCGTGTTGGATTTAGAGTTCCAAATACATCTATCAATATAGGAGAAAACAGAGTGAAACCTAAAAATTCAAACTGTTACTGGAAATGAACGCTTCAACATAGAAGAACGAAATTTGGGGAACCAAGTTGGCTTATTGTACTGATCATTACCTGAAAGTATCATCCAGTTTGGGTGAAAAAATATTTGCTGAGATTTCTGGAGATTCGTAATTTTAGGAAGCTTGGCAACCCCTTTCCATGAAAGTGTTTCTCGCCAGTCACTGCATAGGCCTACTTCAAGAGGAAAGAACACAAAGAGATAGAACGTGAAACTGCTTCATTTGGTCAAGTTTCAAGAAGCTAGCACAAACCGTGTTGGATTTAGAGTTCCAAATACATCTATCAATATAGGAGAAAACAGAGTGAAACCTAAAAATTCAAACTGTTACTGGAAATGAACGCTTCAACATACAAGAACGAAATTTGGGGAACCAAGTCGGCTTAGTGTACTGATCATTACCTGAAAGTATCATCCAGTTTGGGTGAAAAAATATTTGCTGAGATTTCTGAAGATTCGTAATTTTTGGAAGCTTGGGAACCCCTTTCCACGAAAGTGTTTCTCGCCAGTCACTCCTTAGGACTACATCAAGAGGAAACAAAACATAGAGATAGAACCTGAAACTACTTTATTGTGTCAAGTTTCAAGAAGCTAGCACAAACCGTGTTGGATTTAGAGTTCCAAAAACATCTATCAATATAGGAGAAAACAGAGTGAAACCTAATAATTCAAACTGTTAGTAGAAACGAACGCTTCAACATAGAAGAATGAAATTTGGGGAACTAAGTTGGCTTAGTGTACTGATCATTACCTGAAAGTATCATCCAGTTTGGGTGAAAGAATACTTGCAGAGATTTCTGGAGATTCGTAATTTTAGGAAGCTTGGCAACCCCTTTCCATGAAAGTGTTACTCGCCAGTCACTGCATAGGGCTACTTCAAGAGGAAAGAACACATAGAGATAGAACATGAAACTGCTTTATTTTGTCACGTTTCCAGAAGCTAGCACAAACCGTGTTGGATTTAGAGTTCCAAATACATCTATCAATATAGGAGAAAACAGAGTGAAACCTAATAATTCAAACTGTTACTGGAATTGAACGCTTCACCATAGAAGAACGAAATTTGGGGAACCAAGTCGGCTTAGTGTACTGATCATTACCTGAAAGTATCATCCAGTTTGGGTGAAAAAATATTTGCTGAGATTTCTGGAGATTCGTAATTTTTGGAAGCTTGGGAACCCCTTTCCATGAAAGTGTTTCTCGCCAGTCACTGCTTAGGGCTACATCAAGAGGAAAGAATACATAGAGATAGAACGTGAAACTGCTTTCTTTTGTCAAGTTTCACGAAGCTAGCACAAACCGTGTTGGGTTTAGAGTTCCAAATACATCTATCAATATAGGAGAAAACAGAGTGAAACCTAAAAATTCAAACTGTTACTGGAAATGAACGCTTCACCATAGAAGAACAAAATTTGGGGAACCAAGTCGGCTTAGTGTACTGATCATTACCTGAAAGTGTCATCCAGTTTGGGTGAAAAAATATTTGCTGAGATTTCTGGAGATTCGTAATTTTTGGAAGCTTGGCAACCCGTTTCCATGAAAGTGTTTCTCGCCAGTCACTGCTTAGGGCTACATCAAGAGGAAACAAAACGTGGAGATAGAACGTGAAACTGCTTTATTTTGTCAAGTTTCAAGAAGCTAGCACAAACCGTGTTGGATTTAGAGTTCCAAATACATCTATCAATATAGGAGAAAACACAGTGAAACCTAAAAATTCAAACTGTTACTGGAAATGAACGCTTCAACATAGAAGAACGAAATTTGGATAACCAAGTCGGCTTAGTGTACTGATCATTACCTGAAAGTATCATCCAGTTTGGGTGAAAAAATATTTGCTGAGATTTCTGGAGATTCGTAATTTTTGGAAGCTTGGCAACCCCTTTCCATGAAAGTGTTTCTCGCCAGTCACTGCTTAGGGCTACATCAAGAGGAAACAAAACGTGGAGATAGAACGTGAAACTTCCTTATATTGTCAAGATTCAAGAAGCTAGCACAAACCTTGATTTAGAGTTCCAAATACATCTATCAATATAGGAGAAAACAGAGTGAAACCTAAAAATTCAAACTCTTAGTAGAAACGAACGCTTCAACATAGAAGAATGAAATTTTTAGGAACTAAGTTGGCTTAGTGTACTGATCATTACCTGAAAGTATAATCCAGTTTGGGTGAAAAAATACTTGCTGAGATTTCTGGTGATTCGTAATTTTAGGAAGCTTGGCGACCCCTTCCCATGAAAGTGTTTCTCGCCAGTCACTGCATAGGCCTACTTCAAGAGGAAAGAACACATAGAGATAGAACATGAAACTGCTTTATTTTGTCAAGTTTCCAGAAGCTAGCACAAACCGTGTTGGATTTAGAGTTCCAAAAACATCTATCAATATAGGAGAAAACAGAGTGAAACCTAAAAATTCAAACTGTTACTGGAAATGAACGCTTCACCATAGAAGAACGAAATTTGGGGAACCAAGTCGGCTTAGTGTACTGATCATTACCTGAAAGTATCATCCAGTTTGGGTGAAAAAATATTTGCTGAGATTTCTGGAGATTCGTAATTTTTGGAAGCTTGGCAACCCCTTTCCATGAAAGTGTTTCTCGCCAGTCACTGCTTAGGGCTACATCAAGAGGAAACAAAACATAGAGATAGAACGTGAAACTGCTTCATTTGGTCAAGTTTCAAGAAGCTAGCACAAACCGTGTTGGATTTAGAGTTCCAAATACATCTATCAATATAGGAGAAAACAGAGTGAAACCTAAAAATTCAAACTGTTACTGGAAATGAACGATTCAACATAGAAGAACGAAATTTGGGGAACCAAGTCGGCTTAGTGTACTGATCATTACCTGAAAGTATCATCCAGTTTGGGTGAAAAAATATTTGCTGAGATTTCTGAAGATTCGTAATTTTTGGAAGCTTGGGAACCCCTTTCCACGAAAGTGTTTCTCGCCAGTCACTGCTTAGGACTACATCAAGAAGAAACAAAACATAGAGATAGAACCTGAAACTACTTTATTGAGTCAAGTTTCAAGAAGCTAGCACAAACCGTGTTGCATTTAGAGTTCCAAAAACATCTATCAATATAGGAGAAAACAGAGTGAAACCTAAAAATTCAAACTGTTAGTAGAAACGAACGCTTCAACATAGAAGAATGAAATTTGGGGAACTAAGTTGGCTTAGTGTACTGATCATTACCTGAAAGTATCATCCAGTTTGGGTGAAAGAATACTTGCTGAGATTTCTGGAGATTCGTAATTTTAGGAAGCTTGGCAACCCCTTTCCATGAAAGTGTTTCTCGCCAGTCACTGCATAGGCCTACTTCAAGAGGAAAGAACACATAGAGATAGAACGTGAAACTGCTTTATTTTGTCACGTTTCCAGAAGCTAGCACAAACCGTGTTGGATTTAGAGTTCCAAATACATCTATCAATATAGGAGAAAACAGAGTGAAACCTAAAAATTCAAACTGTTACTGGAAATGAACGCTTCACCATAGAAGAACGAAATTTGGGGAACCAAGTCGGCTTAGTGTACTGATCATTACCTGAAAGTGTCATCCAGTTTGGGTGAAAAAATATTTGCTGAGATTTCTGGAGATTCGTAATTTTTGGAAGCTTGGCAACCCGTTTCCATGAAAGTGTTTCTCGCCAGTCACTGCTTAGGGCTACATCAAGAGGAAACAAAACGTGGAGATAGAACGTGAAACTGCTTTATTTTGTCAAGTTTCAAGAAGCTAGCACAAACCGTGTTGGATTTAGAGTTCCAAATACATCTATCAATATAGGAGAAAACACAGTGAAACCTAAAAATTCAAACTGTTACTGGAAATGAACGCTTCAACATAGAAGAACGAAATTTGGATAACCAAGTCGGCTTAGTGTACTGATCATTACCTGAAAGTATCATCCAGTTTGGGTGAAAAAATATTTGCTGAGATTTCTGGAGATTCGTAATTTTTGGAAGCTTGGCAACCCCTTTCCGTGAAAGTGTTTCTCGCCAGTCACTGCTTAGGGCTACATCAAGAGGAAACAAAACGTGGAGATAGAACGTGAAACTGCTTTATTTTGTCAAGATTCAAGAAGCTAGCACAAACCTTGATTTAGAGTTCCAAATACATCTATCAATATAGGAGAAAACAGAGTGAAACCTAAAAATTCAAACTCTTAGTAGAAACGAACGCTTCAACATAGAAGAATGAAATTTTTAGGAACTAAGTTGGCTTAGTGTACTGATCATTACCTGAAAGTATAATCCAGTTTGGGTGAAAAAATACTTGCTGAGATTTCTGGTGATTCGTAATTTTAGGAAGCTTGGCGACCCCTTCCCATGAAAGTGTTTCTCGCCAGTCACTGCATAGGCCTACTTCAAGAGGAAAGAACACATAGAGATAGAACGTGAAACTGCTTTATTTTGTCAAGTTTCCAGAAGCTAGCACAAACCGTGTTGGATTTAGAGTTCCAAATACATCTCTCAATATAGGAGAAAACAGAGTGAAACCTAAAAATTCAAACTGTTACTGGAAATGAATGCTTCACCATAGAAGAACGAAATTTGGAGAACCAAGTCGGCTTAGTGTACTGATCATTACCTGAAAGTATCATCCAGTTTGGGTGAAAAAATATTTGCTGAGATTTCTGGAGATTCGTAATTTTTGGAAGCTTGGCAACCCCTTTCCATGAAAGTGTTTCTCGCCAGTCACTGCATAGGGCTACATCAAGAGGAAACAAAACATAGAGATAGAACGTGAAACTGCTTTATTTTGTCAAGTTTCCAGAAGCTAGCACAAACCGTGTTGGATTTAGAGTTCCAAATACATCTATCAATATAGGAGAAAACAGAGTGAAACCTAAAAATTCAAACTGTTACTGGAAATGAACGCTTCACCATAGAAGAAAGAAATTTGGAGAACCAAGTCAGCTTAGTGTACTGATCATTACCTGAAAGTATCATCCAGTTTGGGTGAAAAAATATTTGCTGAGATTTCTGGAGATTCGTAATTTTTGGAAACTTGGGAACACCTTTCCATGAAAGTGTTTCTCGCCAGTCACTGCTTAGGGCTACATCAAGAGGAAACAAAACATAGAGATAGAACCAGAAACTACTTTATTGTGTCAAGTTTCAAGAAGCTAGCACAAACCGTGTTGGATTTAGAGTTCCAAATACATCTATCAATATAGGAGAAAACAGAGTGAAACCTAAAATTTCAAACTGTTACTAGAAACGAACGCTTCAACATAGAAGAATGAAATTTGGGGAACTAAGTTGGCTTAGTGTACTGATCATTACCTGAAAGTATCATCCAGTTTGGGTGCAAAAATACTTGCTGAGATTTCTGGAGATTCGTAATTTTAGGAAGCTTGGCAACCCCTTTCCATGAAAGTGTTTCTCGCCAGTCACTGCATAGGCCTACTTCAAGAGGAAAGAACACATAGAGATAGAACGTGAAACTGCTTTATTTTTTCAAGTTTCAAGAAGCTAGCACAACCGTGTTGGATTTAGAGTTCCAAATACATCTATCAATATAGGAGAAAACAGAGTGAAACCTAAAAATTCAAACTGTTACTGAAAATGAATGCTTCACCATAGAAGAACGAAATTTGGGGAACCAAGTCGGCTTAGTGTACTGACCATTACCTGAAAGTATCATCCAGTTTGGGTGAAAAAATATTTGCTGAGATTTCTGGAGATTTGTAATTTTTGGAAGCTTGGGAACCCCTTTCCATGAAAGTGTTTCTCGCCAGTCACTGCTTAGGGCTACATCAAGAGGAAACAAAACATAGAGCTAGAACGTGAAACTGCCTTATTTTGTCACGTTTCAAGAAGCTAGCACAAACCGTGTTGGATTTAGAGTTCCAAATACATCTATCAATATTGGAGAAAACAGAGTGAAACCTAAAAATTCAAACTGTTACTGGAAATGAACGCTTCACCATAGAAGAACGAAATTTGGGGAACCAAGTTGGCTTAGTGTACTGATCATTACCTGAAAGTATCATCCAGTTTGGGTGAAAAAATATTTGCTGAGATTTCTGGAGATTCGTAATTTTTGGAAGCTTGGGAACCCCTTTCCATGAAAGTGTTTCTCGCCAGTCACTGCTTAGGGCTACATCAAGAGGAAACAAAACATAGAGATAGAACGTGAAACTGCCTTATTTTGTCACGTTTCAGGAAGCTAGCACAAACCGTGTTGGATTTAGAGTTCCAAATACATCTATCAATATAGGAGAAAACAGAGTGAAACCTAAAAATTCAAACTGTTAGTAGAAACGAACGCTTCAACATAGAAGACTGAAATTTGGGGAACTAAGTTGGCTTAGTGTACTGATCGTTACGTGAAAGTATCATCCAGTTTGGGTGAAAAAATACTGGCTGAGATTTCTGGAGATTCGTAATTTTAGGAAGCTTGGCAACCCCTTTCCATGAAAGTGTTTCTCGCCAGTCACTGCATAGGCCTACTTCAAGAGGAAAGAACACATAGAGATAGAACGTGAAACTGCTTTATTTTGTCAAGTTTCCAGAAGCTAGCACAAACCGTGTTGGATTTAGAGTTCCAAATACATCTATCAATATAGGAGAAAACAGAGTGAAACCTAAAAATTCAAACTGTTACTGGAAATGAACGCTTCACCATAGAAGAACGAAATTTGGGGAACCAAGTCGGCTTAGTGTACTGATCATTACCTGAAAGTATCATCCAGTTTGGGTGAAAAAATATTTGCTGAGATTTCTGGAGATTCGTAATTTTTGGAAGCTTGGCAACCCCTTTCCATGAAAGTGTTTCTCGCCAGTCACTGCTTAGGGCTACATCAAGAGGAAACAAAACATAGAGATAGAACCGGAAACTACTTTATTGTGTCAAGTTTCGAGAAGCTAGCACAAACCGTGTTGGATTTAGAGTTCCAAATACATCTATCAATATAGGAGAAAACAAAGTGAAACCTAAAAATTCAAACTGTTACTGGAAATGAACGCTTCACCATAGAAGAACGAAATTTGGGGAACCAAGTCGGCTTAGTGTACTGATCATTACCTGAAAGTATCATCCAGTTTGGGTGAAAAAATACTTGCTGAGATTTCTTGAGATTCGTAATTTTAGGAAGCTTGGCAACCCCTTTCCATGAAAGTGTTTCTCGCCAGTCACTGCATAGGCCTACTTCAAGAGGAAAGAACACATAGAGATAGAACGTGAAACTGCTTTATTTTGTCAAGTTTCAAGAAGCTAGCACAAACCATGTTGGATTTAGAGTTCCAAATATATCTATCAATATAGGAGAAAACAGAGTGAAAAATAAAAATTCAAACTGTTACTGGAAATGAACGCTTCACCATAGAAGAACGAAATTTGGGGAACCAAGTCGGCTTAGTGTACTGATCATTACCTGAAAGTATCATCCAGTTTGGGTGAAAAAATATTTGCTGAGATTTCTGGAGATTCGTAATTTTTGGAAGCTTGGCAACCCCTTCCCATGAAAGTGTTTCTCGCCAGTCACTGCTTAGGGCTACATCAAGAGGAAACAAAACATAGAGATAGAACCAGAAACTACTTTATTGTGTCAAGTTTCAAGAAGCTAGCACAAACCGTGTTGGATTTAGAGTTCCAAATACATCTATCAATATAGGAGAAAACAGAGTGAAACCTAAAATTTCAAACTGTTACTAGAAACGAACGCTTCAACATAGAAGAATGAAATTTGGGGAACTAAGTTGGCTTAGTGTACTGATCATTACCTGAAAGTATCATCCAGTTTGGGTGCAAAAATACTTGCTGAGATTTCTGGAGATTCGTAATTTTAGGAAGCTTGGCAACCCCTTTCCATGAAAGTGTTTCTCGCCAGTCACTGCATAGGCCTACTTCAAGAGGAAAGAACACATAGAGATAGAACGTGAAACTGCTTTATTTTTTCAAGTTTCAAGAAGCTAGCACAACCGTGTTGGATTTAGAGTTCCAAATACATCTATCAATATAGGAGAAAACAGAGTGAAACCTAAAAATTCAAACTGTTAGTAGAAACGAACGCTTCAACATAGAAGAATGAAATTTGGGGAACTAAGTTGGCTTAGTGTACTGATCATTACCTGAAAGTATCATCCAGTTTGGGTGCAAAAATACTGGCTGAGATTTCTGGAGATTCGTAATTTTAGGAAGCTTGGCAACCCCTTTCCATGAAAGTGTTTCTCGCCAGTCACTGCATAGGCCTACTTCAAGAGGAAAGAACACATCGATATAGAACGTGAAACTGCTTTATTTTGTCAAGTTTCAAGAAGCTAGCACAAACCGTGTTGGATTTAGAGTTCCAAATACATCTATCAATATAGGAGAAAACAGAGTGAAACCTAAAAATTCAAACTGTTACTGGAAATGAACGCTTCACCATAGAAGAATGAAATTTGGGGAACCAAGTCAGCTTAGTGTACTGATCATTACCTGAATTTATCATCCAGTTTGGGTGAAAAAATATTTGCTGAGATTTCTGGAGATTCGTAATTTTTGGAAACTTGGGAACCCCTTTCCATGAAAGTGTTTCTCTCCAGTCACTGCTTAGGGCTACATCAAGAGGAAACAAAACATAGAGAGAAACCGGAAACTACTTTATTGTGTCAAATTTCAAGAAGCTAGCACAAACCGTGTTGGATTTAGAGTTCCAAATACATCTATCAATATAGGAGAAAACAGAGTGAAACTTAAAAATTCAAACTGTTAGTAGAAACGAACGCTTCAACATAGAAGAATGAAATTTGGGGAACTAAGTTGGCTTAGTGTACTGATCATTACCTGAAAGTATCATCCAGTTTGGGTGAAAAAATACTTGCTGAGATTTCTGGAGATTCGTAATTTTAGGAAGCTTGGCTACCCCTTTCCATGAAAGTGTTTCTCGCCAGTCACTGCATAGGCCTACTTCAAGAGGAAAGAACACATAGAGATAGAACGTGAAACTGCTTTATTTTGTCAAGTTTCCAGAAGCTAGCACAAACCGTGTTGGATTTAGAGTTCCAAATACATCTATCAATATAGGAGAAAACAGAGTGAAACCTAAAAATTCAAACTGTTACTGGAAATGAACGCTTCACCATAGAAGAACGAAATTTGGGGAACCAAGTCGGCTTAGTGTACTGATCATTACCTGAAAGTATCATCCAGTTTGGGTGAAAAAATATTTGCTGAGATTTCTTGAGATTCGTAATTTTTGGAAGCTTGGGAACCCCTTTCCATGAAAGTGTTTCTCGCCAGTCACTGCTTAGGGCTACATCAAGAGGAAACAAAACATAGAGATAGAACGTGAAACTGCTTTATTTGGTAAAGTTTCAAGAAGCTAGCACAAACCGTGTTGGTTTTAGAGTTCCAAATACATCTATCAATATAGGAGAAAACAGAGTGAAACCTAAAAATTCAAACTGTTATTGGAAATGAACGCTTCACCATAGAAGAACGAAATTTGGGGAACCAAGTCGGCTTAGTGTACTGATCATTACCTGAAAGTATCATCCAGTTTGGGTGAAAAAATATTTGCTGAGATTTCTGGAGATTCGTAATTTTTGGAAGCTTGGCAACCCCTTTCCATGAAAGTGTTTCTCGCCAGTCACTGCTTAGGGCTACATCAAGAGGAAACAAAACATAAAGATAGAACCGGAAACTACTTTATTGTGTCAAGTTTCAAGAAGCTAGCACAAACCGTGTTGGATTTAGAGTTCCAAATACATCTATCAATATAGGAGAAAACAGAGTGAAACCTAAAAATTCAAACTGTTAGTAGAAAGGAACGCTTCAACATAGAAGAATGAAATTTGGGGAACTAAGTTGTCTTAGTGTACTGATCATTACCTGAAAGTATCATCCAGTTTGGGTGAAAAAATACTTGCTGAGATTTCTGGAGATTCGTAATTTTAGGAAGCTTGGCAACCCCTTTCCATGAAAGTGTTTCTCGCCAGTCACTGCATAGGCCTACTTCAAGAGGAAAGAACACATAGAGATAGAACGTGAAACTACTTTATTTTGTCAAGTTTAAAGAAGCTAGCACAAACCGTGTTGGATTTAGAGTTCCAAATACATCTATCAATATAGGAGAAAACAGAGTGAAACCTAAAAATTCAAACTGTTACTGGAAATGAACGCTTCACCATAGAAGAACGAAATTTGGGGAACCAAGTCGGCTTAGTGTACTGATCATTACCTGAAAGTATCATCCAGTTTGGGTGAAAAAATATTTGCTGAGACTTCTGGAGATTCGTAAATTTTGGAAGCTTGGGAACCCCTTTCCATGAAAGTGTTTCTCGCCAGTCACTGCTTAGGGCTACATCAAGAGGAAACAAAACATAGAGATAGAACCGGAAACTACTTTATTGTGTCAAGTTTCAAGAAGCTAGCACAAACCGTGTTGGATTTAGAGTTCCAAATACATCTATCAATATAGGAGAAAACAGAGTGAAACCTAAAAATTCAAACTGTTAGTAGAAACGAACGCTTCAACATAGAAGAATGAAATTTGGGGAACTAAGTTGGCTTAGTGTACTGATCATTACCTGAAAGTATCATCCAGTTTGGGTGCAAAAATACTGGCTGAGATTTCTGGAGATTCGTAATTTTAGGAAGCTTGGCAACCCCTTTCCATGAAAGTGTTTCTCGCCAGTCACTGCATAGGCCTACTTCAAGAGGAAAGAAAACATAGAGATAGAACGTGAAACTGCTTTATTTTGTCAAGTTTCAAGAAGCTAGCACAAACCGTGTTGGATTTAGAGTTCCAAATACATCTATCAATATAGGAGAAAACAGAGTGAAACCTAAAAATTCAAACTGTTACTGGAAATGAACGCTTCACCATAGAAGAACGAAATTTGGGGAACCAAGTCGGCTTAGTGTACTGATCATTACCTGAAAGTATCATCCAGTTTGGGTGAAAAAATATTTGCTGAGATTTCTGGAGATTCGTAATTTTTGGAAGCTTGGGAACCCCTTTCCATGAAAGTGTTTCTCGCCAGTCACTGCTTAGGGCTACATCAAGAGGAAACAAAACATAGAGATAGAACCGGAAACTACTTTATTGTGTCAAGTTTCAAGAAGCTAGCACAAACCGTGTTGGATTTAGAGTTCCAAAAACATGTATCAATATAGGAGAAAACAGAGTGAAACCTAAAAATTCAAACTGTTAGTAGAAACGAACGCTTCAACATAGAAGAATGAAATTTGGGGAACTAATTTGTCTTAGTGTACTGATCATTACCTGAAAGTATCATCCAGTTTGGGTGAAAAAATACTTGCTGAGATTTCTGGAGATTCGTAATTTTAGGAAGCTTGGCAACCCCTTTCCATGAAAGTGTTTCTCGCCAGTCACTGCATAGGCCTACTTCAAGAGGAAAGAACACATAGAGATATAACGTGATACTGCTTTATTTTGTCAAGTTTCAAGAAGGTAGCACAAACCGTGTTGGATTTAGAGTTCCAAATACATCTATCAATATAGGAGAAAACAGAGTGAAACCTAAAAATTCAAACTGTTACTGGAAATGAACGCTTCACCATAGAAGAATGAAATTTGGGGAACCAAGTCGGCTTAGTGTACTGATCATTACCTGAAAGTATCATCCAGTTTGGGTGAAAAAATATTTGCTGAGATTTCTGTAGATTCGTAATTTTTGGAAGCTTGGCAACCCCTTTCCATGAAAGTGTTTCTCGCCAGTCACTGCTTAGGGCTACATCAAGAGGAAACAAAACATAGAGATAGAACTGGAAACTACTTTGTTGTGTCAAGTGTCAAGAAGCTAGCACAAACCGTGTTGGATTTAGAGTTCCAAATACATCTATCAATATAGGAGAAAACAGAGTGAAACCTAAAAATTCATACTGTTAGTAGAAACGAACGCTTCAACATAGAAGAATGAAATTTGGGGAACTAAGTTGGCTTAGTGTACTGATCATTACCTGAAAGTATCATTCAGTTTGGGTGAAAAAATACTTGCTGAGATTTCTGGAGATTCGTAATTTTAGGAAGCTTGGCAACCCCTTTCCATGAAAGTGTTTCTCGCCAGTCACTGCATAGGCCTACTTCAAGAGGAAAGAACACATAGAGATAGAACGTGAAACTGCTTTATTTTGTCAAGTTTCAAGAAGCTAGCACAAACCGTGTTGGATTTAGAGTTCCAAATACATCTATCAATATAGGAGAAAACAGAGTGAAACCTAAAAATTCAAACTGTTACTGGAAATGAACGCTTCACCATAGAAGAACGAAATTTGGGGAACCAAGTCGGCTTAGTGTACTGATCATTACCTGAAAGTATCATCGAGTTTGGGTGAAAAAATATTTGCTGAGACTTCTGGAGATTCGTAATTTTTGGAAGCTTGGGAACCCCTTTCCATGAAAGTGTTTCTCGCCAGTCACTGCTTAGGGCTACATCAAGAGGAAACAAAACATAGAGATAGAACCGGAAACTACTTTATTGTGTCAAGTTTCAAGAAGCTAGCACAAACCGTGTTGGATTTAGAGTTCCAAATACATATATCAATATAGGAGAAAACAGAGTGAAACCTAAAATTTCAAACTGTTACTAGAAACGAACGCTTCAACATAGAAGAATGAAATTTGGGGAACTAAGTTGGCTTAGTGTACTGATCATTACCTGAAAGTATCATCCAGTTTGGGTGCAAAAATACTGGCTGAGATTTCTGGAGATTCGTAATTTTAGGAAGCTTGGCAACCCCTTTCCATGAAAGTGTTTCTCGCCAGTCACTGCATAGGCCTACTTCAAGAGGAAAGAACACATAGAGATCGAACGTGAAACGGCTTTATTTTGTCAAGTTTCAAGAAGCTAGCACAAACCGTGTTGGATTTAGAGTTCCAAATACATCTATCAATATAGGAGAAAACAGAGTGAAACCTAAAAATTCAAACTGTTACTGGAAATGAACGCTTCACCATAGAAGAACGAAATTTGGGGAACCAAGTCGGCTTAGTGTACTGATCATTACCTGAAAGTATCATCCAGTTTGGGTGAAAAAATATTTGCTGAGACTTCTGGAGATTCGTAATTTTTGGAAGCTTGGGAACCCCTTTCCATGAAAGTGTTTCTCGCCAGTCACTGCTTAGGGCTACATCAAGAGGAAACAAAACATAGAGATAGAACCGGAAACTACTTTATTGTGTCAAGTTTCAAGAAGCTAGCACAAACCGTGTTGGATTTAGAGTTCCAAAAACATGTATCAATATAGGAGAAAACAGAGTGAAACCTAAAAATTCAAACTGTTAGTAGAAACGAATGCTTCAACATAGAAGAATGAAATTTGGGGAACTAAGTTGTCTTAGTGTACTGATCATTACCTGAAAGTATCATCCAGTTTGGGTGAAAAAATACTTGCTGAGATTTCTGGAGATTCGTAATTTTAGGAAGCTTGGCAACCCCTTTCCATGAAAGTGTTTCTCGCCAGTCACTGCATAGGCCTACTTCAAGAAGAAAGAACACATAGAGATAGAACGTGATACTGCTTTATTTTGTCAAGTTTCAAGAAGGTAGCACAAACCGTGTTGGATTTAGAGTTCCAAATACATCTATCAATATAGGAGAAAACAGAGTGAAACCTAAAAATTCATACTGTTAGTAGAAACGAACGCTTCAACATAGAAGAATGAAATTTGGGGAACTAAGTTGGCTTAGTGTACTGATCATTACCTGAAAGTATCATTCAGTTTGGGTGAAAAAATACTTGCTGAGATTTCTGGAGATTCGTAATTTTAGGAAGCTTGGCAACCCCTTTCCATGAAAGTGTTTCTCGCCAGTCACTGCATAGGCCTACTTCAAGAGGAAAGAACACATAGAGATAGAACGTGAAACTGCTTTATTTTGTCAAGTTTCCAGAAGCTAGCACAAACCGTGTTGGATTTAGAGTTCCAAATACATCTATCAATATAGGAGAAAACAGAGTGAAACCTAAAAATTCAAACTGTTACTGGAAATGAACGCTTCACCATAGAAGAACGAAATTTGGGGAACCAAGTCGGCTTAGTGTACTGATCATTACCTGAAAGTATCATCCAGTTTGGGTGAAAAAATACTTGCTGAGATTTCTGGAGATTCGTAATTTTAGGAAGCTTGCCAACCCCTTTCCATGAAAGTGTTTCTCGCCAGTCACTGCATAGGGCTACTTAAAGAGGAAAGAACACATAGAGATAGAACATGAAACTGCTTTATTTTGTCAAGTTTCAAGAAGCTAGCACAAACCGTGTTGGATTTAGAGTTCCAAATACATCTATCAATATAGGAGAAAACAGAGTGAAACCTAAAAATTCAAACTGTTACTGGAAATGAACGCTTCACCATAGAAGAACGAAATTTGGGGAACCAAGTCGGCTTAGTGTACTGATCATTACCTGAAAGTATCATCCAGTTTGGGTGAAAAAATATTTGCTGAGATTTCTGGAGATTCGTAATTTTTGGAAGCTTGGCAACCCCTTTCCATGAAAGTGTTTCTCGCCAGTCACTGCTTAGGGCTACATCAAGAGGAAACAAAACATAGAGATAGAACCGGAAACTACTTTATTGTGTCAAGTTTCGAGAAGCTAGCACAAACCGTGTTGGATTTAGAGTTCCAAATACATCTATCAATATAGGAGAAAACAGAGTGAAACCTAAAAATTCAAACTGTTAGTATAAACGAACGCTTCAACATAGAAGAATGAAATTTGGGGAACTAAGTTGGCTTAGTATACTGATCATTACCTGAAAGTATCATCCAGTTTGGGTGAAAAAATACTTGCTGAGATTTCTTGAGATTCGTAATTTTAGGAAGCTTGGCAACCCCTTTCCATGAAAGTGTTTCTCGCCAGTCACTGCATAGGCCTACTTCAAGAGGAAAGAACACATAGAGATAGAACGTGAAACTGCTTTATTTTGTCAAGTTTCAAGAAGCTAGCACAAACCATGTTGGATTTAGAGTTCCAAATATATCTATCAATATAGGAGAAAACAGAGTGAAACCTAAAATTTCAAACTGTTACTAGAAACGAACGCTTCAACATAGAAGAATGAAATTTGGGGAACTAAGTTGGCTTAGTGTACTGATCATTACCTGAAAGTATCATCCAGTTTGGGTGCAAAAATACTTGCTGAGATTTCTGGAGATTCGTAATTTTAGGAAGCTTGGCAACCCCTTTCCATGAAAGTGTTTCTCGCCAGTCACTGCATAGGCCTACTTCAAGAGGAAAGAACACATAGAGATAGAACGTGAAACTGCTTTATTTTTTCAAGTTTCAAGAAGCTAGCACAACCGTGTTGGATTTAGAGTTCCAAATACATCTATCAATATAGGAGAAAACAGAGTGAAACCTAAAAATTCAAACTGTTAGTATAAACGAACGCTTCAACATAGAAGAATGAAATTTGGGGAACTAAGTTGGCTTAGTATACTGATCATTACCTGAAAGTATCATCCAGTTTGGGTGAAAAAATACTTGCTGAGATTTCTTGAGATTCGTAATTTTAGGAAGCTTGGCAACCCCTTTCCATGAAAGTGTTTCTCGCCAGTCACTGCATAGGCCTACTTCAAGAGGAAAGAACACATAGAGATAGAACGTGAAACTGCTTTATTTTTTCAAGTTTCAAGAAGCTAGCACAACCGTGTTGGATTTAGAGTTCCAAATACATCTATCAATATAGGAGAAAACAGAGTGAAACCTAAAAATTCAAACTGTTACTGAAAATGAATGCTTCACCATAGAAGAACGAAATTTGGGGAACCAAGTCGGCTTAGTGTACTGACCATTACCGGAAAGTATCATCCAGTTTGGGTGAAAAAATATTTGCTGAGATTTCTGGAGATTCGTAATTTTTGGAGGCTTGGGAACCCCTTTCCATGAAAGTGTTTCTCGCCAGTCACTGCTTAGGGCTACATCAAGTTGAAACAAAACATAGAGATAGAACCTGAAACTACTTTATTGTCTCAAGTTTCAAGAAGCTAGCACAAACCGTGTTGGATTTAGAGTTCCAAATACATCTATCAATATAGGAGAAAACAGAGTGAAACCTAAAAATTCAAACTGTTAGTAGAAACGAACGCTTCAACATAGAAGAATGAAATTTGGGGAACTAAGTTGGCTTAGTGTACTGATCATTACCTGAAAGTATCATCCAGTTTGGGTGCAAAAATACTGGCTGAGATTTCTGGAGATTCGTAATTTTAGGAAGCTTGGCAACCCCTTTCCATGAAAGTGTTTCTCGCCAGTCACTGCATAGGCCTACTTCAAGAGGAAAGAACACATCGATATAGAACGTGAAACTGCTTTATTTTGTCAAGTTTCAAGAAGCTAGCACAAACCGTGTTGGATTTAGAGTTCCAAATACATCTATCAATATAGGAGAAAACAGAGTGAAACCTAAAAATTCAAACTGTTACTGGAAATGAACGCTTCACCATAGAAGAACGAAATTTGGGGAACCAAGTCAGCTTAGTGTACTGATCATTACCTGAATTTATCATCCAGTTTGGGTGAAAAAATATTTGCTGAGATTTCTGGAGATTCGTAATTTTTGGAAACTTGGGAACCCCTTTCCATGAAAGTGTTTCTCTCCAGTCACTGCTTAGGGCTACATCAAGAGGAAACAAAACATAGAGAGAAACCGGAAACTACTTTATTGTGTCAAATTTCAAGAAGCTAGCACAAACCGTGTTGGATTTAGAGTTCCAAATACATCTATCAATATAGGAGAAAACTGAGTGAAACCTAAAAATTCAAACTGTTAGTAGAAACGAACGCTTCAACATAGAAGAATGAAATTTGGGGAACTAAGTTGGCTTAGTGTACTGATCATTACCTGAAAGTATCATCCAGTTTGGGTGAAAAAATACTTGCTGAGATTTCTGGAGATTCGTAATTTTAGGAAGCTTGGCAACCCCTTTCCATGAAAGTGTTTCTCGCCAGTCACTGCATAGGCCTACTTCAAGAGGAAAGAACACATAGAGATAGAACGTGAAACTGCTTTATTTTGTCAAGTTTCCAGAAGCTAGCACAAACCGTGTTGGATTTAGAGTTCCAAATACATCTATCAATATAGGAGAAAACAGAGTGAAACCTAAAAATTCAAACTGTTACTGGAAATGAATGCTTCACCATAGAAGAACGAAATTTGGGGAACCAAGTCGGCTTAGTGTACTGATCATTACCTGAAAGTATCATCCAGTTTGGGTGAAAAAATATTTGCTGAGATTTCTTGAGATTCGTAATTTTTGGAAGCTTGGGAACCCCTTTCCATGAAAGTGTTTCTCGCCAGTCACTGCTTAGGGCTACATCAAGAGGAAACAAAACATAGAGATAGAACGTGAAACTGCTTTATTTGGTAAAGTTTCAAGAAGCTAGCACAAACCGTGTTGGTTTTAGAGTTCCAAATACATCTATCAATATAGGAGAAAACAGAGTGAAACCTAAAAATTCAAACTGTTATTGGAAATGAACGCTTCACCATAGAAGAACGAAATTTGGGGAACCAAGTCGGCTTAGTGTACTGATCATTACCTGAAAGTATCATCCAGTTTGGGTGAAAAAATATTTGCTGAGATTTCTGGAGATTCGTAATTTTTGGAAGCTTGGCAACCCCTTTCCATGAAAGTGTTTCTCGCCAGTCACTGCTTAGGGCTACATCAAGAGGAAACAAAACATAAAGATAGAACCGGAAACTACTTTATTGTGTCAAGTTTCAAGAAGCTAGCACAAACCGTGTTGGATTTAGAGTTCCAAATACATCTATCAATATAGGAGAAAACAGAGTGAAACCTAAAAATTCAAACTGTTAGTAGAAAGGAACGCTTCAACATAGAAGAATGAAATTTGGGGAACTAAGTTGTCTTAGTGTACTGATCATTACCTGAAAGTATCATCCAGTTTGGGTGAAAAAATACTTGCTGAGATTTCTGGAGATTCGTAATTTTAGGAAGCTTGGCAACCCCTTTCCATGAAAGTGTTTCTCGCCAGTCACTGCATAGGCCTACTTCAAGAGGAAAGAACACATAGAGATAGAACGTGAAACTACTTTATTTTGTCAAGTTTAAAGAAGCTAGCACAAACCGTGTTGGATTTAGAGTTCCAAATACATCTATCAATATAGGAGAAAACAGAGTGAAACCTAAAAATTCAAACTGTTACTGGAAATGAACGCTTCACCATAGAAGAACGAAATTTGGGGAACCAAGTCGGCTTAGTGTACTGATCATTACCTGAAAGTATCATCCAGTTTGGGTGAAAAAATATTTGCTGAGACTTCTGGAGATTCGTAAATTTTGGAAGCTTGGGAACCCCTTTCCATGAAAGTGTTTCTCGCCAGTCACTGCTTAGGGCTAGATCAAGAGGAAACAAAACATAGAGATAGAACCGGAAACTACTTTATTGTGTCAAGTTTCAAGAAGCTAGCACAAACCGTGTTGGATTTAGAGTTCCAAATACATCTATCAATATAGGAGAAAACAGAGTGAAACCTAAAAATTCAAACTGTTAGTAGAAACGAACGCTTCAACATAGAAGAATGAAATTTGGGGAACTAAGTTGGCTTAGTGTACTGATCATTACCTGAAAGTATCATCCAGTTTGGGTGAAAAAATACTGGCTGAGATTTCTGGAGATTCGTAATTTTAGGAAGCTTGGCAACCCCTTTCCATGAAAGTGTTTCTCGCCAGTCACTGCATAGGCCTACTTCAAGAGGAAAGAACACATAGAGATCGAACGTGAAACTGCTTTATTTTGTCAAGTTTCAAGAAGCTAGCACAAACCGTGTTGGATTTAGAGTTCCAAATACATCTATCAATATAGGAGAAAACAGAGTGAAACCTAAAAATTCAAACTGTTACTGGAAATGAACGCTTCACCATAGAAGAACGAAATTTGGGGAACCAAGTCGGCTTAGTGTACTGATCATTACCTGAAAGTATCATCCAGTTTGGGTGAAAAAATATTTGCTGAGATTTCTGGAGATTCGTAATTTTTGGAAGCTTGGGAACCCCTTTCCATGAAAGTGTTTCTCGCCAGTCACTGCTTAGGGCTACATCAAGAGGAAACAAAACATAGAGATAGAACCGGAAACTACTTTATTGTGTCAAGTTTCAAGAAGCTAGCACAAACCGTGTTGGATTTAGAGTTCCAAATACATCTATCAATATAGGAGAAAACAGAGTGAAACCTAAAAATTCAAACTGTTAGTAGAAACGAACGCTTCAACATAGAAGAATGAAATTTGGGGAACTAATTTGTCTTAGTGTACTGATCATTACCTGAAAGTATCATCCAGTTTGGGTGAAAAAATACTTGCTGAGATTTCTGGAGATTCGTAATTTTAGGAAGCTTGGCAACCCCTTTCCATGAAAGTGTTTCTCGCCAGTCACTGCATAGGCCTACTTCAAGAGGAAAGAACACATAGAGATATAACGTGATACTGCTTTATTTTGTCAAGTTTCAAGAAGGTAGCACAAACCGTGTTGGATTTAGAGTTCCAAATACATCTATCAATATAGGAGAAAACAGAGTGAAACCTAAAAATTCAAACTGTTACTGGAAATGAACGCTTCACCATAGAAGAACGAAATTTGGGGAACCAAGTCGGCTTAGTGTACTGATCATTACCTGAAAGTATCATCCAGTTTGGGTGAAAAAATATTTGCTGAGATTTCTGGAGATTCGTAATTTTTGGAAGCTTGGCAACCCCTTTCCATGAAAGTGTTTCTCGCCAGTCACTGCTTAGGGCTACATCAAGAGGAAACAAAACATGGAGATAGAACTGGAAACTACTTTGTTGTGTCAAGTGTCAAGAAGCTAGCACAAACCGTGTTGGATTTAGAGTTCCAAATACATCTATCAATATAGGAGAAAACAGCGTGAAACCTAAAAATTCATACTGTTAGTAGAAACGAACGCTTCAACATAGAAGAATGAAATTTGGGGAACTAAGTTGGCTTAGTGTACTGATCATTACCTGAAAGTATCATTCAGTTTGGGTGAAAAAATACTTGCTGAGATTTCTGGAGATTCGTAATTTTAGGAAGCTTGGCAACCCCTTTCCATGAAAGTGTTTCTCGCCAGTCACTGCATAGGCCTACTTCAAGAGGAAAGAACACATAGAGATAGAACGTGAAACTGCTTTATTTTGTCAAGTTTCAAGAAGCTAGCACAAACCGTGTTGGATTTAGAGTTCCAAATACATCTATCAATATAGGAGAAAACAGAGTGAAACCTAAAAATTCAAACTGTTACTGGAAATGAACGCTTCACCATAGAAGAACGAAATTTGGGGAACCAAGTCGGCTTAGTGTACTGATCATTACCTGAAAGTATCATCCAGTTTGGGTGAAAAAATATTTGCTGAGACTTCTGGAGATTCGTAATTTTTGGAAGCTTGGGAACCCCTTTCCATGAAAGTGTTTCTCGCCAGTCACTGCTTAGGGCTACATCAAGAGGAAACAAAACATAGAGATAGAACCGGAAACTACTTTATTGTGTCAAGTTTCAAGAAGCTAGCACAAACCGTGTTGGATTTAGAGTTCCAAATACATCTATCAATATAGGAGAAAACAGAGTGAAACCTAAAAATTCAAACTGTTAGTAGAAACGAACGCTTCAACATAGAAGAATGAAATTTGGGGAACTAAGTTGTCTTAGTGTACTGATCATTACCTGAAAGTATCATTCAGTTTGGGTGAAAAAATACTTGCTGAGATTTCTGGAGATTCGTAATTTTAGGAAGCTTGGCAACCCCTTTCCATGAAAGTGTTTCTCGCCAGTCACTGCATAGGCCTACTTCAAGAGGAAAGAACACATAGAGATAGAACGTGAAACTGCTTTATTTTGTCAAGTTTCAAGAAGCTAGCACAAACCGTGTTGGATTTAGAGTTCCAAATACATCTATCAATATAGGAGAAAACAGAGTGAAACCTAAATATTCAAACTGTTAGTAGAAATGAACGCTTCAACATAGAAGAATGAAATTTGGGGAACTAAGTTGGCTTAGTGTACTGATCATTACCTGAAAGTATCATCCAGTTTGGGTGAAAAAATACTTGCTGAGATTTCTGGAGATTCGTAATTTTAGGAAGCTTGGCAACCCCTTTCCATGAAAGTGTTTCTCGCCAGTCACTGCATAGGGCTACTTAAAGAGGAAAGAACACATAGAGAGAGAACATGAAACTGCTTTATTTTGTCAAGTTTCAAGAAGCTAGCACAAACCGTGTTGGATTTAGAGTTCCAAATACATCTATCAATATAGGAGAAAACAGAGTGAAACCTAAAAATTCAAACTGTTACTGGAAATAAACGCTTCACCATAGAAGAACGAAATTTGGGGAACCAAGTCGGCTTAGTGTACTGATCATTACCTGAAAGTATCATCCAGTTTGGGTGAAAAAATATTTGCTGAGATTTCTGGAGATTCGTAATTTTTGGAAGCTTGGGAACCCCTTTCCATGAAAGTGTTTCTCGCCAGTCACTGCTTAGGGCTACATCAAGAGGAAACAAAACATAGAGATAGAACGTGAAACTGCCTTATTTTGTCACGTTTCAAGAAGCTAGCACAAACCGTGTTGGATTTAGAGTTCCAAATACATCTATCAATATTGGAGAAAACAGAGTGAAACCTAAAAATTCAAACTGTTACTGGAAATGAACGCTTCACCATAGAAGAACGAAATTTGGGGAACCAAGTTGGCTTAGTGTACTGATCATTACCTGAAAGTATCATCCAGTTTGGGTGAAAAAATATTTGCTGAGATTTCTGGAGATTCGTAATTTTTGGAAGCTTGGGAACCCCTTTCCATGAAAGTGTTTCTCGCCAGTCACTGCTTAGGGCTACATCAAGAGGAAACAAAACATAGAGATAGAACGTGAAACTGCCTTATTTTGTCACGTTTCAAGAAGCTAGCACAAACCGTGTTGGATTTAGAGTTCCAAATACATCTATCAATATAGGAGAAAACAGAGTGAAACCTAAAAATTCAAACTGTTAGTAGAAACGAACGCTTCAACATAGAAGAATGAAATTTGGGGAACTAAGTTGTCTTAGTGTACTGATCATTACCTGAAAGTATCATCCAGTTTGGGTGAAAAAATACTTGCTGAGATTTCTGGAGATTCGTAATTTTAGGAAGCTTGCCAACCCCTTTCCATGAAAGTGTTTCTCGCCAGTCACTGCATAGGCCTACTTCAAGAGGAAAGAACACATAGAGATAGAACGTGAAACTACTTTATTTTGTCAAGTTACAAGAAGCTAGCACAAACCGTGTTGGATTTAGAGTTCCAAATACATCTATCAATATAGGAGAAAACAGAGTGAAACCTAAAAATTCAAACTGTTACTGGAAATGAACGCTTCAACATAGAAGAACGAAATTTGGGGAACCAAGTCGGCTTAGAGTATTGATCATTACCTGAAAGTATCATCCAGTTTGGGTGAAAAAATATTTGCTGAGATTTCTGGAGATTCGTAATTTTTGGAAACTCTGGAACCCCTTTCCATGAAAGTGTTTCTCGCCAGTCACTGCTTAGGGCTACATCAAGAGGAAACAAAACATAGAGATAGAACCGTAAACTACTTTATTGTGTCAAGTTTCGAGAAGCTAGCACAAACCGTGTTGGATTTAGAGTTCCAAATACATCTATCAATATAGGAGAAAACAGAGTGAAACCTAAAAATTCAAACTGTTAGTAGAAACGAACGCTTCAACATAGAAGAATGAAATTTGGGGAACTAAGTTGGCTTAGTGTACTGATCATTACCTGAAAGTATCATCCAGTTTGGGTGAAAAAATACTGGCTGAGATTTCTGGAGATTCGTAATTTTAGGAAGCTTGGCAACCCCTTTCCATGAAAGTGTTTCTCGCCAGTCACTGCATAGGCCTACTTCAAGAGGAAAGAACACATAGAGATAGAACGTGAAACTGCTTTATTTTTTCAAGTTTCAAGAAGCTAGCACAAACCGTGTTGGATTTAGAGTTCCAAATACATCTATCAATATTGGAGAAAACAGAGTGAAACCTAAAAATTCAAACTGTTACTGGAAATGAACGCTTCACCATAGAAGAACGAAATTTGGGGAACCAAGTTGGCTTAGTGTACTGATCATTACCTGAAAGTATCATCCAGTTTGGGTGAAAAAATATTTGCTGAGATTTCTGGAGATTCGTAATTTTTGGAAGCTTGGGAACCCCTTTCCATGAAAGTGTTTCTCGCCAGTCACTGCTTAGGGCTACATCAAGAGGAAACAAAACATAGAGATAGAACGTGAAACTGCCTTATTTTGTCACGTTTCAAGAAGCTAGCACAAACCGTGTTGGATTTAGAGTTCCAAATACATCTATCAATATAGGAGAAAACAGAGTGAAACCTAAAAATTCAAACTGTTAGTAGAAACGAACGCTTCAACATAGAAGAATGAAATTTGGGGAACTAAGTTGTCTTAGTGTACTGATCATTACCTGAAAGTATCATCCAGTTTGGGTGAAAAAATACTTGCTGAGATTTCTGGAGATTCGTAATTTTAGGAAGCTTGGCAACCCCTTTCCATGAAAGTGTTTCTCGCCAGTCACTGCATAGGCCTACTTCAAGAGGAAAGAACACATAGAGATAGAACGTGAAACTACTTTATTTTGTCAAGTTACAAGAAGCTAGCACAAACCGTGTTGGATTTAGAGTTCCAAATACATCTATCAATATAGGAGAAAACAGAGTGAAACCTAAAAATTCAAACTGTTACTGGAAATGAACGCTTCAACATAGAAGAACGAAATTTGGGGAACCAAGTCGGCTTAGAGTACTGATCATTACCTGAAAGTATCATCCAGTTTGGGTGAAAAAATATTTGCTGAGATTTCTGGAGATTCGTAATTTTTGGAAACTCTGGAACCCCTTTCCATGAAAGTGTTTCTCGCCAGTCACTGCTTAGGGCTACATCAAGAGGAAACAAAACATAGAGATAGAACCGTAAACTACTTTATTGTGTCAAGTTTCGAGAAGCTAGCACAAACCGTGTTGGATTTAGAGTTCCAAATACATCTATCAATATAGGAGAAAACAGAGTGAAACCTAAAAATTCAAACTGTTAGTAGAAACGAACGCTTCAACATAGAAGAATGAAATTTGGGGAACTAAGTTGGCTTAGTGTACTGATCATTACCTGAAAGTATCATCCAGTTTGGGTGAAAAAATTCTGGCTGAGATTTCTGGAGATTCGTAATTTTAGGAAGCTTGGCAACCCCTTTCCATGAAAGTGTTTCTCGCCAGTCACTGCATAGGCCTACTTCAAGAGGAAAGAACACATAGAGATCGAACGTGAAACTGCTTTATTTTGTCAAGTTTCAAGAAGCTAGCACAAACCGTGTTGGATTTAGAGTTCCAAATACATCTATCAATATAGGAGAAAACAGAGTGAAACCTAAAAATTCAAACTGTTACTGGAAATGAACGCTTCACCATAGAAGAACGAAATTTGGGGAACCAAGTCGGCTTAGTGTACTGATCATTACCTGAAAGTATCATCCAGTTTGGGTGAAAAAATATTTGCTGAGATTTCTGGAGATTCGTAATTTTTGGAAGCTTGGGAACCCCTTTCCATGAAAGTGTTTCTCGCCAGTCACTGCTTAGGGCTACATCAAGAGGAAACAAAACATAGAGATAGAACCGGAAACTACTTTATTGTGTCAAGTTTCAAGAAGCTAGCACAAACCGTGTTGGATTTAGAGTTCCAAATACATCTATCAATATAGGAGAAAACAGAGTGAAACCTAAAAATTCAAACTGTTAGTAGAAACGAACGCTTCAACATAGAAGAATGAAATTTGGGGAACTAATTTGTCTTAGTGTACTGATCATTACCTGAAAGTATCATCCAGTTTGGGTGAAAAAATACTTGCTGAGATTTCTGGAGATTCGTAATTTTAGGAAGCTTGGCAACCCCTTTCCATGAAAGTGTTTCTCGCCAGTCACTGCATAGGCCTACTTCAAGAGGAAAGAACACATAGAGATATAACATGATACTGCTTTATTTTGTCAAGTTTCAAGAAGGTAGCACAAACCGTGTTGGATTTAGAGTTCCAAATACATCTATCAATATAGGAGAAAACAGAGTGAAACCTAAAAATTCAAACTGTTACTGGAAATGAACGCTTCACCATAGAAGAACGAAATTTGGGGAACCAAGTCGGCTTAGTGTACTGATCATTACCTGAAAGTATCATCCAGTTTGGGTGAAAAAATATTTGCTGAGATTTCTGGAGATTCGTAATTTTTGGAAGCTTGGCAACCCCTTTCCATGAAAGTGTTTCTCGCCAGTCACTGCTTAGGGCTACATCAAGAGGAAACAAAACATGGAGATAGAACTGGAAACTACTTTGTTGTGTCAAGTGTCAAGAAGCTAGCACAAACCGTGTTGGATTTAGAGTTCCAAATACATCTATCAATATAGGAGAAAACAGAGTGAAACCTAAAAATTCATACTGTTAGTAGAAACGAACGCTTCAACATAGAAGAATGAAATTTGGGGAACTAAGTTGGCTTAGTGTACTGATCATTACCTGAAAGTATCATTCAGTTTGGGTGAAAAAATACTTGCTGAGATTTCTGGAGATTCGTAATTTTAGGAAGCTTGGCAACCCCTTTCCATGAAAGTGTTTCTCGCCAGTCACTGCATAGGCCTACTTCAAGAGGAAAGAACACATAGAGATAGAACGTGAAACTGCTTTATTTTGTCAAGTTTCAAGAAGCTAGCACAAACCGTGTTGGATTTAGAGTTCCAAATACATCTATCAATATAGGAGAAAACAGAGTGAAACCTAAAAATTCAAACTGTTACTGGAAATGAACGCTTCACCATAGAAGAACGAAATTTGGGGAACCAAGTCGGCTTAGTGTACTGATCATTACCTGAAAGTATCATCCAGTTTGGGTGAAAAAATATTTGCTGAGACTTCTGGAGATTCGTAATTTTTGGAAGCTTGGGAACCCCTTTCCATGAAAGTGTTTCTCGCCAGTCACTGCTTAGGGCTACATCAAGAGGAAACAAAACATAGAGATAGAACCGGAAACTACTTTATTGTGTCAAGTTTCAAGAAGCTAGCACAAACCGTGTTGGATTTAGAGTTCCAAATACATCCATCAATATAGGAGAAAACAGAGTGAAACCTAAAAATTCAAACTGTTAGTAGAAACGAACGCTTCAACATAGAAGAATGAAATTTGGGGAACTAAGTTGTCTTAGTGTACTGATCATTACCTGAAAGTATCATTCAGTTTGGGTGAAAAAATACTTGCTGAGATTTCTGGAGATTCGTAATTTTAGGAAGCTTGGCAACCCCTTTCCATGAAAGTGTTTCTCGCCAGTCACTGCATAGGCCTACTTCAAGAGGAAAGAACACATAGAGATAGAACGTGAAACTGCTTTATTTTGTCAAGTTTCAAGAAGCTAGCACAAACCGTGTTGGATTTAGAGTTCCAAATACATCTATCAATATAGGAGAAAACAGAGTGAAACCTAAATATTCAAACTGTTAGTAGAAATGAACGCTTCAACATAGAGAAATGAAATTTGGGGAACTAAGTTGGCTTAGTGTACTGATCATTACCTGAAAGTATCATCCAGTTTGGGTGAAAAAATACTTGCTGAGATTTCTGGAGATTCGTAATTTTAGGAAGCTTGGCAACCCCTTTCCATGAAAGTGTTTCTCGCCAGTCACTGCATAGGGCTACTTAAAGAGGAAAGAACACATAGAGAGAGAACATGAAACTGCTTTATTTTGTCAAGTTTCAAGAAGCTAGCACAAACCGTGTTGGATTTAGAGTTCCAAATACATCTATCAATATAGGAGAAAACAGAGTGAAACCTAAAAATTCAAACTGTTACTGGAAATAAACGCTTCACCATAGAAGAACGAAATTTGGGGAACCAAGTCGGCTTAGTGTACTGATCATTACCTGAAAGTATCATCCAGTTTGGGTGAAAAAATATTTGCTGAGATTTCTGGAGATTCGTAATTTTTGGAAGCTTGGGAACCCCTTTCCATGAAAGTGTTTCTCGCCAGTCACTGCTTAGGGCTACATCAAGAGGAAACAAAACATAGAGATAGAACGTGAAACTGCCTTATTTTGTCACGTTTCAAGAAGCTAGCACAAACCGTGTTGGATTTAGAGTTCCAAATACATCTATCAATATTGGAGAAAACAGAGTGAAACCTAAAAATTCAAACTGTTACTGGAAATGAACGCTTCACCATAGAAGAACGAAATTTGGGGAACCAAGTTGGCTTAGTGTACTGATCATTACCTGAAAGTATCATCCAGTTTGGGTGAAAAAATATTTGCTGAGATTTCTGGAGATTCGTAATTTTTGGAAGCTTGGGAACCCCTTTCCATGAAAGTGTTTCTCGCCAGTCACTGCTTAGGGCTACATCAAGAGGAAACAAAACATAGAGATAGAACGTGAAACTGCCTTATTTTGTCACGTTTCAAGAAGCTAGCACAAACCGTGTTGGATTTAGAGTTCCAAATACATCTATCAATATAGGAGAAAACAGAGTGAAACCTAAAAATTCAAACTGTTAGTAGAAACGAACGCTTCAACATAGAAGAATGAAATTTGGGGAACTAAGTTGTCTTAGTGTACTGATCATTACCTGAAAGTATCATCCAGTTTGGGTGAAAAAATACTTGCTGAGATTTCTGGAGATTCGTAATTTTAGGAAGCTTGGCAACCCCTTTCCATGAAAGTGTTTCTCGCCAGTCACTGCATAGGCCTACTTCAAAGGGAAAGAACACATAGAGATAGAACGTGAAACTACTTTATTTTGTCAAGTTACAAGAAGCTAGCACAAACCGTGTTGGATTTAGAGTTCCAAATACATCTATCAATATAGGAGAAAACAGAGTGAAACCTAAAAATTCAAACTGTTACTGGAAATGAACGCTTCAACATAGAAGAACGAAATTTGGGGAACCAAGTCGGCTTAGAGTACTGATCATTACCTGAAAGTATCATCCAGTTTGGGTGAAAAAATATTTGCTGAGATTTCTGGAGATTCGTAATTTTTGGAAACTCTGGAACCCCTTTCCATGAAAGTGTTTCTCGCCAGTCACTGCTTAGGGCTACATCAAGAGGAAACAAAACATAGAGATAGAACCGTAAACTACTTTATTGTGTCAAGTTTCGAGAAGCTAGCACAAACCGTGTTGGATTTAGAGTTCCAAATACATCTATCAATATAGGAGAAAACAGAGTGAAACCTAAAAATTCAAACTGTTAGTAGAAACGAACGCTTCAACATAGAAGAATGAAATTTGGGGAACTAAGTTGGCTTAGTGTACTGATCATTACCTGAAAGTATCATCCAGTTTGGGTGAAAAAATACTGGCTGAGATTTCTGGAGATTCGTAATTTTAGGAAGCTTGGCAACCCCTTTCCATGAAAGTGTTTCTCGCCAGTCACTGCATAGGCCTACTTCAAGAGGAAAGAACACATAGAGATAGAACGTGAAACTGCTTTATTTTTTCAAGTTTCAAGAAGCTAGCACAAACCGTGTTGGATTTAGAGTTCCAAATACATCTATCAATATTGGAGAAAACAGAGTGAAACCTAAAAATTCAAACTGTTACTGGAAATGAACGCTTCACCATAGAAGAACGAAATTTGGGGAACCAAGTTGGCTTAGTGTACTGATCATTACCTGAAAGTATCATCCAGTTTGGGTGAAAAAATATTTGCTGAGATTTCTGGAGATTCGTAATTTTTGGAAGCTTGGGAACCCCTTTCCATGAAAGTGTTTCTCGCCAGTCACTGCTTAGGGCTACATCAAGAGGAAACAAAACATAGAGATAGAACGTGAAACTGCCTTATTTTGTCACGTTTCAAGAAGCTAGCACAAACCGTGTTGGATTTAGAGTTCCAAATACATCTATCAATATAGGAGAAAACAGAGTGAAACCTAAAAATTCAAACTGTTAGTAGAAACGAACGCTTCAACATAGAAGAATGAAATTTGGGGAACTAAGTTGTCTTAGTGTACTGATCATTACCTGAAAGTATCATCCAGTTTGGGTGAAAAAATACTTGCTGAGATTTCTGGAGATTCGTAATTTTAGGAAGCTTGGCAACCCCTTTCCATGAAAGTGTTTCTCGCCAGTCACTGCATAGGCCTACTTCAAGAGGAAAGAACACATAGAGATAGAACGTGAAACTACTTTATTTTGTCAAGTTACAAGAAGCTAGCACAAACCGTGTTGGATTTAGAGTTCCAAATACATCTATCAATATAGGAGAAAACAGAGTGAAACCTAAAAATTCAAACTGTTACTGGAAATGAACGCTTCAACATAGAAGAACGAAATTTGGGGAACCAAGTCGGCTTAGAGTACTGATCATTACCTGAAAGTATCATCCAGTTTGGGTGAAAAAATATTTGCTGAGATTTCTGGAGATTCGTAATTTTTGGAAACTCTGGAACCCCTTTCCATGAAAGTGTTTCTCGCCAGTCACTGCTTAGGGCTACATCAAGAGGAAACAAAACATAGAGATAGAACCGTAAACTACTTTATTGTGTCAAGTTTCGAGAAGCTAGCACAAACCGTGTTGGATTTAGAGTTCCAAATACATCTATCAATATAGGAGAAAACAGAGTGAAACCTAAAAATTCAAACTGTTAGTAGAAACGAACGCTTCAACATAGAAGAATGAAATTTGGGGAACTAAGTTGGCTTAGTGTACTGATCATTACCTGAAAGTATCATCCAGTTTGGGTGAAAAAATTCTGGCTGAGATTTCTGGAGATTCGTAATTTTAGGAAGCTTGGCAACCCCTTTCCATGAAAGTGTTTCTCGCCAGTCACTGCATAGGCCTACTTCAAGAGGAAAGAACACATAGAGATAGAACGTGAAACTGCTTTATTTTGTCAAGTTTCAAGAAGCTAGCACAAACCGTGTTGGATTTAGAGTTCCAAATACATCTATCAATATAGGAGAAAACAGAGTGAAACCTAAAAATTCAAACTGTTACTGGAAATGAACGCTTCACCATAGAAGAACAAAATTTGGGGAACCAAATCGGCTTAGTGTACTGATCATTACCTGAAAGTATCATCCAGTTTGGGTGAAAAAATATTTGCTGAGATTTCTGGAGATTCGTAATTTTTGGAAGCTTGGCAACCCCTTTCCATGAAAGTGTTTCTCGCCAGTCACTGCTTAGGGCTACATCAAGAGGAAACAAAACATAGAGATAGAACCGGAAACTACTTTATTGTGTCAAGTTTCGAGAAGCTAGCACAAACCGTGTTGGATTTAGAGTTCCAAATACATCTATCAATATAGGAGAAAACAGAGTGAAACCTAAAAATTCAAACTGTTAGTAGAAACGAATGCTTCAACATAGAAGAATGAAATTTGGGGAACTAAGTTGGCTTAGTGTACTGATCATTACCTGAAAGTATCATCCAGTTTGGGTGAAAAAATATTTGCTGAGATTTCTGGAGATTCGTAATTTTTGGAAGCTTGGGAACCCCTTTCCATGAAAGTGTTTCTCGCCAGTCACTGCTTAGGGCTACATCAAGAGGAAACAAAACATAGAGATAGAACCGGAAACTACTTTATTGTGTCAAGTTTCAAGAAGCTAGCACAAACCGTGTTGGATTTAGAGTTCCAAAAACATGTATCAATATAGGAGAAAACAGAGTGAAACCTAAAAATTCAAACTGTTAGTAGAAACGAACGCTTCAACATAGAAGAATGAAATTTGGGGAACTAAGTTGTCTTAGTGTACTGATCATTACTTGAAAGTATCATCCAGTTTGGGTGAAAAAATACTTGCTGAGATTTCTGGAGATTCGTAATTTTAGGAAGCTTGGCAACCCCTTTCCATGAAAGTGTTTCTCGCCAGTCACTGCATAGGCCTACTTCAAGAGGAAAGAACACATAGAGATAGAACGTGATACTGCTTTATTTTGTCAAGTTTCAAGAAGGTAGCACAAACCGTGTTGGATTTAGAGTTCCAAATACATCTATCAATATAGGAGAAAACAGAGTGAAACCTAAAAATTCAAACTGTTACTGGAAATGAACGCTTCACCATAGAAGAACGAAATTTGGGGAACCAAGTCGGCTTAGAGTACTGATCATTACCTGAAAGTATCATCCAATTTGGGTGAAAAAATATTTGCTGAGATTTCTGGAGATTCGTAATTTTTGGAAACTCTGGAACCCCTTTCCATGAAAGTGTTTCTCGCCAGTCACTGCTTAGGGCTACATCAAGAGGAAACAAAACATAGAGATAGAACCGTAAACTACTTTATTGTGTCAAGTTTCGAGAAGCTAGCACAAACCGTGTTGGATTTAGAGTTCCAAATACATCTATCAATATAGGAGAAAACAGAGTGAAACCTAAAAATTCATACTGTTAGTAGAAACGAACGCTTCAACATAGAAGAATGAAATTTGGGGAACTAAGTTGGCTTAGTGTACTGATCATTACCTGAAAGTATCATTCAGTTTGGGTGAAAAAAATACTTGCTGAGATTTCTGGAGATTCGTAATTTTAGGAAGCTTGGCAACCCCTTTCCATGAAAGTGTTTCTCGCCAGTCACTGCATAGGCCTACTTCAAGAGGAAAGAACACATAGAGATAGAACGTGAAACTGCTTTATTTTGTCAAGTTTCAAGAAGCTAGCACAAACCGTGTTGGATTTAGAGTTCCAAATACATCTATCAATATAGTAGAAAACAGAGTGAAACCTAAAAATTCAAACTGTTACTGGAAATGAACGCTTCACCATAGAAGAATGAAATTTGGGGAACCAAGTCGGCTTAGTGTACTGATCATTACCTGAAAGTATCATCCAGTTTGGGTGAAAAAATATTGCTGAGACTTCTGGAGATTCGTAATTTTTGGAAGCTTGTGAACCCCTTTCCATGAAAGTGTTTCTCGCCAGTCACTGCTTAGGGCTACATCAAGAGGAAACAAAACATAGAGATAGAACGTGAAACTGCCTTATTTTGTCACGTTTCTAGAAGCTAGCACAAACCGTGTTGGATTTAGAGTTCCAAATACATCTATCAATATTGGAGAAAACAGAGTGAAACCTAAAAATTCAAACTGTTACTGGAAATGAACGCTTCACCATAGAAGAACGAAATTTGGGGAACCAAGTTGGCTTAGTGTACTGATCATTACCTGAAAGTGTCATCCAGTTTGGGTGAAAAAATATTTGCTGAGATTTCTGGAGATTCGTAATTTTTGGAAGCTTGGGAACCCCTTTCCATGAAAGTGTTTCTCGCCAGTCACTGCTTAGGGCTACATCAAGAGGAAACAAAACATAGAGATAGAACATGAAACTGCCTTATTTTGTCACGTTTCCAGAAGCTAGCACAAACCGTGTTGGATTTAGAGTTCCAAATACATCTATCAATATAGGAGAAAACAGAGTGAAACCTAAAAATTCAAACTGTTAGTAGAAACGAACGCTTCAACATAGAAGACTGAAATTTGGGGAACTAAGTTGGCTTAGTGTACTGATCGTTACGTGAAAGTATCATCCAGTTTGGGTGAAAAAATACTGGCTGAGATTTCTGGAGATTCGTAATTTTAGGAAGCTTGGCAACCCCTTTCCATGAAAGTGTTTCTCGCCAGTCACTGCATAGGCCTACTTCAAGAGGAAAGAACACATAGAGATAGAACGTGAAACTGCTTTATTTTGTCAAGTTTCAAGAAGCTAGCACAAACCGTGTTGGATTTAGAGTTCCAAATACATCTATCAATATAGGAGAAAACAGAGTGAAACCTAAAAATTCAAACTGTTACTGGAAATGAACGCTTCACCATAGAAGAACGAAATTTGGGGAACCAAGTCGGCTTAGTGTACTGATCATTACCTGAAAGTATCATCCAGTTTGGGTGAAAAAATATTTGCTGAGATTTCTGGAGATTCATAATTTTTGGAAGCTTGGCAACCCCTTTCCATGAAAGTGTTTCTCGCCAGTCACTGCTTAGGGCTACATCAAGAGGAAACAAAACATAGAGATAGAACCGGAAACTACTTTATTGTGTCAAGTTTCGAGAAGCTAGCACAAACCGTGTTGGATTTAGAGTTCCAAATACATCTATCAATATAGGAGAAAACAGAGTGAAACCTAAAAATTCAAACTGTTAGTAGAAACAAACGCTTCAACATAGAAGAATGAAATTTGGGGAACTAAGTTGGCTTAGTGTACTGATCATTTCCTGAAAGTATCATCCAGTTTGGGTGCAAAAATACTGGCTGAGATTTCTGGAGATTCGTAATTTTAGGAAGCTTGGCAACCCCTTTCCATGAAAGTGTTTCTCGCCAGTCACTGCATAGGCCTACTTCAAGAGGAAAGAACACATAGAGATAGAACGTGAAACTGCTTTATTTTGTCAAGTTTCAAGAAGCTAGCACAAACCGTGTTGGATTTAGAGTTCCAAATACATCTATCAATATAGGAGAAAACAGAGTGAAACCTAAAAATTCAAACTGTTACTGGAAATGAACGCTTCACCATAGAAGAACGAAATTTGGGGAACCAAGTTGGCTTAGTGTACTGATCATTACCTGAAAGTATCATCCAGTTTGGGTGAAAAAATATTTGCTGAGATTTCTGGAGTTTCGTAATTTTTGGAAGCTTGGGAACCCATTTCCATGAAAGTGTTTCTCGCCAGTCACTGCTTAGGGCTACATCAAGAGGAAACAAAACATAGAGATAGAACCGGAAACTCCTTTATTGTGTCAAGTTTCAAGAAGCTAGCACAAACCGTGTTGGATTTAGAGTTCCAAATACATCTATCAATATAGGAGAAAACAGAGTGAAACCTAAAAATTCAAACTGTTAGTAGAAACGAACGCTTCAACATAGAAGAATGAAATTTGGGGAACTAAGTTGTCTTAGTGTACTGATCATTACCTGAAAGTATCATCCAGTTTGGGTGAAAAAATATTTGCTGAGATTTCTGGAGATTCGTAATTTTAGGAAGCTTGGCAACCCCTTTCCATGAAAGTGTTTCTCGCCAGTCAGTGCATAGGCCTACTTCAAGAGGAAAGAACACATAGAGATAGAACGTGAAACTGCTTTATTTTGTCAAGTTTCAAGAAGCTAGCACAAACCGTGTTGGATTTAGAGTTCCAAATACATCTATCAATATAGGAGAAAACAGAGTGAAACCTAAAAATTCAAACTGTTACTGGAAATGAACGCTTCACCATAGAAGAACGAAATTTGGGGAACCAAGTCGGCTTAGTGTACTGATCATTACCTGAATTTATCATCCAGTTTGGGTGAAAAAATATTTGCTGAGATTTCTGGAGATTCGTAATTTTTGGAAACTCTGGAACCCCTTTCCATGAAAGTGTTTCTCGCCAGTCACTGCTTAGGGCTACATCAAGAGGAAACAAAACATAGAGACAGAACCGGAAACTACTTTATTGTGTCTAGTTTCAAGAAGCTAGCACAAACCGTGTTGGATTTAGAGTTCCAAATACATCTATCAATATAGGAGAAAACAGAGTGAAACCTAAAAATTCAAATTGTTAGTAGAAACAAATGCTTCAACATAGAAGAATGAAATTTGGGGAACTAAGTTGGCTTAGTGTACTGATCATTACCTGAAAGTATCATTCAAGTTGGGTGAAAAAATCCTTGCTGAGATTTCTGGAGATTCGTAATTTTAGGAAGCTTGGCAACCCCTTTCCATGAAAGTGTTTCTCGCCAGTCACTGCATAGGCCTACTTCAAGAGGAAAGAACACATAGAGATAGAACGTGAAACTGCTTTATTTTGTCAAGTTTCAAGAAGCTAGCACAAACCGTGTTGGATTTAGAGTTCCAAATACATCTATCAATATAGGAGAAAACAGAGTGAAACCTAAAAATTCAAACTGTTACTGGAAATGAACGCTTCACCATAGAAGAACAAAATTTGGGGAACCAAATCGGCTTAGTGTACTGATCATTACCTGAAAGTATCATCCAGTTTGGGTGAAAAAATATTTGCTGAGATTTCTGGAGATTCGTAATTTTTGGAAGCTTGGCAACCCCTTTCCATGAAAGTGTTTCTCGCCAGTCACTGCTTAGGGCTACATCATGAGGAAACAAAACATAGAGATAGAACCGGAAACTACTTTATTGTGTCAAGTTTCGAGAAGCTAGCACAAACCGTGTTGGATTTAGAGTTCCAAATACATCTATCAATATAGGAGAAAACAGAGTGAAACCTAAAAATTCAAACTGTTAGTAGAAACGAATGCTTCAACATAGAAGAATGAAATTTGGGGAACTAAGTTGGCTTAGTGTACTGATCATTACCTGAAAGTATCATCCAGTTTGGGTGAAAAAATACTGGCTGAGATTTCTGGAGATTCGTAATTTTAGGAAGCTTGGCAACCCCTTTCCATGAAAGTGTTTCTCGCCAGTCACTGCATAGGCCTACTTCAAGAGGAAAGAACACATAGAGATAGAACGTGAAACTGCTTTATTTTGTCAAGTTTCAAGAAGCTAGCACAAACCGTGTTGGATTTAGAGTTCCAAATACATCTATCAATATAGGAGAAAACAGAGTGAAACCTAAAAATTCAAACTGTTACTGGAAATGAACGCTTCACCATAGAAGAACGAAATTTGGGGAACCAAGTCGGCTTAGTGTACTGATCATTACCTGAAAGTATCATCGAGTTTGGGTGAAAAAATATTTGCTGAGATTTCTGGAGATTCGTAATTTTTTATTTGCTGAGATTTCTGGAGATTCGTAATTTTTGGAAGCTTGGGAACCCCTTTCCATGAAAGTGTTTCTCGCCAGTCACTGCTTAGGGCTACATCAAGAGGAAACAAAACATAGAGATAGAACCGGAAAATACTTTATTGTGTCAAGTTTCAAGAAGCTAGCACAAACCGTGTTGGATTTAGAGTTCCAAATACATCTATCAATATAGGAGAAAACAGAGTGAAACCTAAAAATTCAAACTGTTAGTAGAAACGAACGCTTCAACATAGAAGAATGAAATTTGGGGAACTAAGTTGTCTTAGTGTACTGATCATTACTTGAAAGTATCATCCAGTTTGGGTGAAAAAATACTTGCTGAGATTTCTGGAGATTCGTAATTTTAGGAACCTTGGCAACCCCTTTCCATGAAAGTGTTTCTCGCCAGTCACTGCATAGGCCTACTTCAAGAGGAAAGAACACATAGAGATAGAACGTGAAACTGCTTTATTTTGTCAAGTTTCAAGAAGCTAGCACAAACCGTGTTGGATTTAGAGTTCCAAATACATCTATCAATATAGGAGAAAACAGAGTGAAACCTAAAAATTCAAACTGTTACTGGAAATGAACGCTTCACCATAGAAGAACGAAATTTGGGGAACCAAGTCGGCTTAGTGTACTGATCATTACCTGAATTTATCATCCAGTTTGGGTGAAAAAATATTTGCTGAGATTTCTGGAGATTCGTAATTTTTGGAAACTCTGGAACCCCTTTCCATGAAAGTGTTTCTCGCCAGTCACTGCTTAGGGCTACATCAAGAGGAAACAAAACATAGAGATAGAACCGGAAACTACTTTATTGTGTCAAGTTTCAAGAAGCTAGCACAAACCGTGTTGGATTTAGAGTTCCAAATACATCTATCAATATAGGAGAAAACAGAGTGAAACCTAAAAATTCAAACTGTTAGTAGAAACGAACGCTTCAACATAGAAGAATGAAATTTGGGGACCTAAGTTGGCTTAGTGTACTGATCATTACCTGAAAGTATCATTCAGTTTGGGTTAAAAAATACTTGCTGAGATTTCTGGAGATTCGTAATTTTAGGGAGCTTGGCAACCCCTTTCCATGAAAGTGTTTCTCGCCAGTCACTGCATAGGCCTACTTCAAGAGGAAAGAACACATAGAGATAGAACGTGAAACTGCTTTATTTTTTCAAGTTTCAAGAAGCTAGCACAAACCGTGTTGGATTTAGAGTTCCAAATACATCTATCAATATAGGAGAAAACAGAGTGAAACCTAAAAATTCAAACTGTTAGTAGAAATGAACACTTCAACATAGAAGAATGAAATTTGGGGAACTAAGTTGGCGTAGTGTACTGATCATTACCTGAAAGTATCATCCAGTTTGTGTGCAAAAATACTTGCTGAGATTTCTGGAGTTTCGTAATTTTAGGAAGCTTGGCAACCCCTTTCCATGAAAGTGTTTCTCGCCAGTCACTGCATAGGGCTACTTAAAGAGGAAAGAACACATAGAGATAGAACATGAAACTGCTTTATTTTGTCAAGTTTCAAGAAGCTAGCACAAACCGTGTTGGATTTAGTGTTCCAAATACATCTATCAATATAGGAGAAAACAAAGTGAAAACTAAAAATTCAAACTGTTACTGGAAATGAACGCTTCACCATAGAAGAAAGAAATTTGGGGAACCAAGTCGGCTTAGTGTACTGATCATTACCTGAAAGTATCATCCAGTTTGGGTGAAAAAATATTTGCTGAGGTTTCTGGAGATTCGTAAGTTTTGGAAGATTGGCAACCCCTTTCCATGAAAGTGTTTCTCGCCAGTCACTGCTTAGGGCTACATCAAGAGGAAACAAAACATAGAGATAGAACCTGAAACTACTTTATTGTGTCAAGTTTCAAGAAGCTAGCACAAACCGTGTTGGATTTAGAGTTCCAAATACATCTATCAATATGGGAGAAAACAGAGTGAAACCTAAAAATTCAAACTGTTAGTAGAAACGAACGCTTCAACATAGAAGAATGAAATTTGGGGAACTAAGTTGGCTTAGTGTACTGATCATTACCTGAAAGTATCATGCAGTTTGGGTGAAAAAATACTTGCTGAGATTTCTGGAGATTCGTAATGTTAGGAAGTAAGGCAACCCCTTTCCATGAAAGTGTTTCTCGCCAGTCACTGCATAGGCCTACTTCAAGAGGAAAGAACAAATAGAGACAGAACGTGAAAATGCTTTATTTTGTCAAGTATCCAGAAGGTAGCACAAACCGTGTTGGATTTAGAGTTCCAAATACATCTATCAATATAGGAGAAAACAGAGTGAAACCTAAAAATTCAAACTGTTACTGGAAATGAACGCTTCAAAATAGAAGAACGAAATTTGGGGAACCAAGTCGGCTTAGTGTACTGATCATTACCTGAAAGTATCATCCAGTTTGGGTGAAAAAATATTTGCTGAGATTTCTGGAGATTCGTAATTTTTGGAAGCTTGGGAACCCCTTTCCATGAAAGTGTTTCTCGCCAGTCACTGCTTAGGGCTACATCAAGAGGAAACAAAACATAGAGATAGAACGTGAAACTGCTATATTTTGTCAAGTTTCAAGAAGCTAGCACAAACCGTGTTGGATTTAGAGTTCCAAATACATCTATCAATATAGGAGAAAACAGAGTGAAACCTAAAAATTCAAACTGTTAGTAGAAACGAACGCTTCAACATAGAAGAATGAAATTTGGGGACCTAAGTTGGCTTAGTGTACTGATCATTACCTGAAAGTATCATTCAGTTTGGGTGAAAAAATACTTGCTGAGATTTCTGGAGATTCGTAATTTTAGGGAGCTTGGCAACCCCTTTCCATGAAAGTGTTTCTCGCCAGTCACTGCATAGGCCTACTTCAAGAGGAAAGAACACATAGAGATAGAACGTGAAACTGCTTTATTTTGTCAAGTTTCAAGAAGCTAGCACAAACCGTGTTGGATTTAGAGTTCCAAATACATCTATCAATATAGGAGAAAACAGAGTGAAACCTAAAAATTCAAACTGTTACTGGAAATGAACGCTTCACCATAGAAGAACAAAATTTGGGGAACCAAATCGGCTTAGTGTACTGATCATTACCTGAAAGTATCATCCAGTTTGGGTGAAAAAATATTTGCTGAGATTTCTGGAGATTCGTAATTTTTGGAAGCTTGGCAACCCCTTTCCATGAAAGTGTTTCTCGCCAGTCACTGCTTAGGGCTACATCATGAGGAAACAAAACATAGAGATAGAACCGGAAACTACTTTATTGTGTCAAGTTTCGAGAAGCTAGCACAAACCGTGTTGGATTTAGAGTTCCAAATACATCTATCAATATAGGAGAAAACAGAGTGAAACCTAAAAATTCAAACTGTTAGTAGAAACGAATGCTTCAACATAGAAGAATGAAATTTGGGGAACTAAGTTGGCTTAGTGTACTGATCATTACCTGAAAGTATCATCCAGTTTGGGTGAAAAAATACTGGCTGAGATTTCTGGAGATTCGTAATTTTAGGAAGCTTGGCAACCCCTTTCCATGAAAGTGTTTCTCGCCAGTCACTGCATAGGCCTACTTCAAGAGGAAAGAACACATAGAGATAGAACGTGAAACTGCTTTATTTTGTCAAGTTTCAAGAAGCTAGCACAAACCGTGTTGGATTTAGAGTTCCAAATACATCTATCAATATAGGAGAAAACAGAGTGAAACCTAAAAATTCAAACTGTTACTGGAAATGAACGCTTCACCATAGAAGAACGAAATTTGGGGAACCAAGTCGGCTTAGTGTACTGATCATTACCTGAAAGTATCATCGAGTTTGGGTGAAAAAATATTTGCTGAGATTTCTGGAGATTCGTAATTTTTTATTTGCTGAGATTTCTGGAGATTCGTAATTTTTGGAAGCTTGGGAACCCCTTTCCATGAAAGTGTTTCTCGCCAGTCACTGCTTAGGGCTACATCAAGAGGAAACAAAACATAGAGATAGAACCGGAAAATACTTTATTGTGTCAAGTTTCAAGAAGCTAGCACAAACCGTGTTGGATTTAGAGTTCCAAATACATCTATCAATATAGGAGAAAACAGAGTGAAACCTAAAAATTCAAACTGTTAGTAGAAATGAACACTTCAACATAGAAGAATGAAATTTGGGGAACTAAGTTGGCGTAGTGTACTGATCATTACCTGAAAGTATCATCCAGTTTGTGTGCAAAAATACTTGCTGAGATTTCTGGAGTTTCGTAATTTTAGGAAGCTTGGCAACCCCTTTCCATGAAAGTGTTTCTCGCCAGTCACTGCATAGGGCTACTTAAAGAGGAAAGAACACATAGAGATAGAACATGAAACTGCTTTATTTTGTCAAGTTTCAAGAAGCTAGCACAAACCGTGTTGGATTTAGTGTTCCAAATACATCTATCAATATAGGAGAAAACAAAGTGAAACCTAAAAATTCAAACTGTTACTGGAAATGAACGCTTCACCATAGAAGAAAGAAATTTGGGGAACCAAGTCGGCTTAGTGTACTGATCATTACCTGAAAGTATCATCCAGTTTGGGTGAAAAAATATTTGCTGAGGTTTCTGGAGATTCGTAAGTTTTGGAAGATTGGCAACCCCTTTCCATGAAAGTGTTTCTCGCCAGTCACTGCTTAGGGCTACATCAAGAGGAAACAAAACATAGAGATAGAACCTGAAACTACTTTATTGTGTCAAGTTTCAAGAAGCTAGCACAAACCGTGTTGGATTTAGAGTTCCAAATACATCTATCAATATGGGAGAAAACAGAGTGAAACCTAAAAATTCAAACTGTTAGTAGAAACGAACGCTTCAACATAGAAGAATGAAATTTGGGGAACTAAGTTGGCTTAGTGTACTGATCATTACCTGAAAGTATCATCCAGTTTGGGTGAAAAAATACTTGCTGAGATTTCTGGAGATTCGTAATGTTAGGAAGTAAGGCAACCCCTTTCCATGAAAGTGTTTCTCGCCAGTCACTGCATAGGCCTACTTCAAGAGGAAAGAACAAATAGAGACAGAACGTGAAAATGCTTTATTTTGTCAAGTATCCAGAAGGTAGCACAAACCGTGTTGGATTTAGAGTTCCAAATACATCTATCAATATAGGAGAAAACAGAGTGAAACCTAAAAATTCAAAGTGTTACTGGAAATGAATGCTTCACCATAGAAGAACGAAATTTGGGGAACCAAGTCGGCTTAGGGTACTGATCATTACCTGAAAGTATCATCCAGATTGGGTGAAAAAATATTTGCTGAGATTTCTGGAGATTCTTAATTTTTGGAACCTTGGCAACCCCTTTCCATGAAAGTGTTTCTCCCCAGTCACTGCTTAGGGCTACATCAAGAGGAAACAAAACATAGAGATAGAACCTGAAACTACTTTATTGTCTCAAGTTTCAAGAAGCTAGCACAAACCGTGTTGGATTTAGAGTTCCAAATACATCTATCAATATAGGAGAAAACAGAGTGAAACCTAAAAATTCAAACTGTTACTGGAAATGAACGCTTCACCATAGCAGAACGAAATTTGGGGAACCAAGTCGGCTTAGTGTATTGATCATTACCTGAAAGTATCATCCAGTTTGGGTGAAAAAATACTTGCTGAGATTTCTGGAGATTCGTAATTTTTGGAAGCTTGGGAACCCCTTTCCATGAAAGTGTTTCTCGCCAGTCACTGCTTAGGGCTACATCAAGAGGAAACAAAACATAGAGATAGAACCGGAATCTACTTTATTGTATCAAGTTTCAAGAAGCTAGCACAAACCGTGTTGGATTTAGAGTTCCAAATACATCTATCAATATAGGAGAAAACAGAGTGAAACCTAAAAATTCAAACTGTTAGTAGAAACGAACGCTTCAACATAGAAGAATGAAATTTGGGGAACTAAGTTTTCTTAGTGTACTGATCATTACCTGAAAGTATCATCTAGTTTGGGTGAAAAAATACTTGCTGAGATTTCTGGAGATTCGTAATTTTAGAAAGGTTGGCAACCCCTTTCCATGAAAGTGTTTCTCGCCAGTCACTGCATAGGCCTACTTCAAGAGGAAAGAACACATAGAGATAGAACGTGAAACTGCTTTATTTTGTCAAGTTTCCAGAAGCTAGCACAAACCGTGTTGGATTTAGAGTTCCAAATACATCTATCAATATAGGAGAAAACAGAGTGAAACCTAAAAATTCAAACTGTTACTGGAAATGAACGCTTCACCATAGAAGAACGAAATTTGGGGAACCAAGTCGGATTAGTGCACTTATCATTACCTGAAAGTATCATCCAGTTTGGGTGAAAAAATATTTGCTGAGATTTCTGGAGATTCGTAATTTTTGGAAGCTTGGGAACCCCTTTCCATGAAAGTGTTTCTCGCCAGTCACTGCTTAGGGCTACATCAAGAGGAAACAAAACATACAGATAGAACGTGAAACTGCTTTATTTGTCAAGTATCCAGAAGGTAGCACAAACCGTGTTGGATTTAGGGTTCCAAATACATCTATCAATATAGGAGAAAACAGAGTGAAACCTAAAAATTCAAACTGTTACTGGAAATGAACGCTTCAACATAGAAGAACGAAATTTGGGGAACCAAGTCGGCTTAGTGTACTGATCATTACCTGAAAGTATCATCAAGTTTGGGTGAAAAAATACTCGCTGAGATTTCTGGAGATACGTAATTTTAGGAAGCTTGGCAACCCCTTTCCATGAAAGTGTTTCTCGCCAGTCACTGCATAGGGCTACATCAAGAGAAAACAAAACATAGAGATAGAACCTGAAACTACTTTATTGTCTCAAGTTTCAAGAAGCTAGCACAAACCGTGTTGGATTTAGAGTTCCAAATACATCTATCAATATAGGAGAAAACAGAGTGAAACCTAAAAATTCAAACTGTTAGTAGAAACGAACGCTTCAACATAGAAGAATGAAATTTGGGGAACTAAGTTGGCTTAGTGTACTGATCTTTACCTGAAAGTATCATCCAGTTTGGGTGCAAAAATACTGGCTGAGATTTCTGGAGATTCGTAATTTTACGAAGCTTGGCAACCCCTTTCCATGAAAGTGTTTCTCGCCAGTCACTGCATAGGCCTACTTCAAGAGGAAAGAACACATAGAGATAGAACGTGAAACTGCTTTATTTGGTCAAGTTTCAAGAAGCTAGCACAAACCGTGTTGTATTTAGAGTTCCAAAAACATCTATCAATATAGGAGAAAACAGAGTGAAACCTAAAAATTCAAACTGTTACTGGAAATGAACGCTTCACCATAGAAGAACGAAATTTGGGGAACCAAGTCGCCTTAGTGTACTGATCATTACCTGAAAGTATCATCCAGTTTGGGTGAAAAAATACTCGCTGAGATTTCTGGAGATTCGTAATTTTAGGAAGCTTGCCAACCCCTTTCCATGAAAGTGTTTCTCGCCAGTCACTGCATAGGGCTACTTAAAGAGGAAAGAACACATAGAGATAGAACATGAAACTGCTTTATTTTGTCAAGTTTCCAGAAGCTAGCACAAACCGTGTTGGATTTAGAGTTCCAAATACATCTATCAATATAGGAGAAAACAGAGTGAAACCTAAAAATTCAAACTGTTACTGGAAATGAACGCTTCACCATAGAAGAACGAAATTTGGGGAACCAAGTCGGCTTAGTGTACTGATCATTACCTGAAAGTATCATCCAGTTTGGGTGAAAAAATATTTGCTGAGGTTTCTGGAGATTCGTAAGTTTTGGAAGATTGGCAACCCCTTTCCATGAAAGTGTTTCTCGCCAGTCACTGCTTAGGGCTACATCAAGAGGAAACAAAACATAGAGATAGAACCTGAAACTACTTTATTGTGTCAAGTTTCAAGAAGCTAGCACAAACCGTGTTGGATTTAGAGTTCCAAATACATCTATCAATATGGGAGAAAACAGAGTGAAACCTAAAAATTCAAACTGTTAGTAGAAACGAACAATTCAACATAGAAGAATGAAATTTGGGGAACTAAGTTGGCTTAGTGTACTGATCATTACCTGAAAGTATCATCCAGTTTGGGTGAAAAAATACTTGCTGAGATTTCTGGAGATTCGTAATGTTAGGAAGTAAGGCAACCCCTTTCCATGAAAGTGTTTCTCGCCAGTCACTGCATAGGCCTACTTCAAGAGGAAAGAACAAATAGAGACAGAACGTGAAAATGCTTTATTTTGTCAAGTATCCAGAAGGTAGCACAAACCGTGTTGGATTTAGAGTTCCAAATACATCTATCAATATAGGAGAAAACAGAGTGAAACCTAAAAATTCAAACTGTTACTGGAAATGAACGCTTCAAAATAGAAGAACGAAATTTGGGGAACCAAGTCGGCTTAGTGTACTGATCATTACCTGAAAGTATCATCCAGTTTGGGTGAAAAAATATTTGCTGAGATTTCTGGAGATTCGTAATTTTTGGAAGCTTGGGAACCCCTTTCCATGAAAGTGTTTCTCGCCAGTCACTGCTTAGGGCTACATCAAGAGGAAACAAAACATAGAGATAGAACGTGAAACTGCTATATTTTGTCAAGTTTCAAGAAGCTAGCACAAACCGTGTTGGATTTAGAGTTCCAAATACATCTATCAATATAGGAGAAAACAGAGTGAAACCTAAAAATTCAAACTGTTACTGGAAATGAACGCTTCAACATAGAAGAACGAAATGGGGAACCAAGTCGGCTTAGTGTACTGATCATTACCTGAAAGTGTCATCCAGTTTGGGTGAAAAAATATTTGCTGAGATTTCTGGAGATTCGTAATTTTTGGAAGCTTGGCAACCCCTTTCCATGAAAGTGTTTCTCGCCAGTCACTGCTTAGGGCTACATCAAGAGGAAACAAAACATAGAGATAGAACGTGAAACTGCTTTATTTGGTCAAGTTTCAAGAAGCTAGCAGAAACCGTGTTGGATTTAGAGTTCCAAATACATCTATCTATATAGGAGAAAACAGAGTGAAACCTAAAAATTCAAAGTGTTACTGGAAATGAATGCTTCACCATAGAAGAACGAAATTTGGGGAACCAAGTCGGCTTAGGGTACTGATCATTACCTGAAAGTATCATCCAGATTGGGTGAAAAAATATTTGCTGAGATTTCTGGAGATTCTTAATTTTTGGAACCTTGGCAACCCCTTTCCATGAAAGTGTTTCTCCCCAGTCACTGCTTAGGGCTACATCAAGAGGAAACAAAACATAGAGATAGAACCTGAAACTACTTTATTGTCTCAAGTTTCAAGAAGCTAGCACAAACAGTGTTGGATTTAGAGTTCCAAATACATCTATCAATATAGGAGAAAACAGAGTGAAACCTAAAAATTCAAACTGTTACTGGAAATGAACGCTTCACCATAGCAGAACGAAATTTGGGGAACCAAGTCGGCTTAGTGTATTGATCATTACCTGAAAGTATCATCCAGTTTGGGTGAAAAAATACTTGCTGAGATTTCTGGAGATTCGTAATTTTTGGAAGCTTGGGAACCCCTTTCCATGAAAGTGTTTCTCGCCAGTCACTGCTTAGGGCTACATCAAGAGGAAACAAAACATAGAGATAGAACCGGAATCTACTTTATTGTATCAAGTTTCAAGAAGCTAGCACAAACCGTGTTGGATTTAGAGTTCCAAATACATCTAACAATATAGGAGAAAACAGAGTGAAACCTAAAAATTCAAACTGTTAGTAGAAACGAACGCTTCAACATAGAAGAATGAAATTTGGGGAACTAAGTTTTCTTAGTGTACTGATCATTACCTGAAAGTATCATCTAGTTTGGGTGAAAAAATACTTGCTGAGATTTCTGGAGATTCGTAATTTTAGGAAGGTTGGCAACCCCTTTCCATGAAAGTGTTTCTCGCCAGTCACTGCATAGGCCTACTTCAAGAGGAAAGAACACATAGAGATAGAACGAGAAACTGCTTTATTTTGTCAAGTTTCCAGAAGCTAGCACAAACCGTGTTGGATTTAGAGTTCCAAATACATCTATCAATAGAGGAGAAAACAGAGTGAAACCTAAAAATTCAAACTGTTACTGGAAATGAACGCTTCACCATAGAAGAACGAAATTTGGGGAACCAAGTCGGATTAGTGCACTTATCATTACCTGAAAGTATCATCCAGTTTGGGTGAAAAAATATTTGCTGAGATTTCTGGAGATTCGTAATTTTTGGAAGCTTGGGAACCCCTTTCCATGAAAGTGTTTCTCGCCAGTCACTGCTTAGGGCTACATCAAGAGGAAACAAAACATACAGATAGAACGTGAAACTGCTTTATTTGTCAAGTATCCAGAAGGTAGCACAAACCGTGTTGGATTTAGAGTTCCAAATACATCTATCAATATAGGAGAAAACAGAGTGAAACCTAAAAATTCAAACTGTTACTGGAAATGAACGCTTCAACATAGAAGAACGAAATTTGGGGAACCAAGTCGGCTTAGTGTACTGATCATTACCTGAAAGTATCATCAAGTTTGGGTGAAAAAATACTCGCTGAGATTTCTGGAGATACGTAATTTTAGGAAGCTTGGCAACCCCTTTCCATGAAAGTGTTTCTCGCCAGTCACTGCATAGGGCTACATCAAGAGAAAACAAAACATAGAGATAGAACCTGAAACTACTTTATTGTCTCAAGTTTCAAGAAGCTAGCACAAACCGTGTTGGATTTAGAGTTCCAAATACATCTATCAATATAGGAGAAAACAGAGTGAAACCTAAAAATTCAAACTGTTAGTAGAAACGATCGCTTCAACATAGAAGAATGAAATTTGGGGAACTAAGTTGGCTTAGTGTACTGATCATTACCTGAAAGTATCATCCAGTTTGGGTGCAAAAATACTGGCTGAGATTTCTGGAGATTCGTAATTTTACGAAGCTTGGCAACCCCTTTCCATGAAAGTGTTTCTCGCCAGTCACTGCATAGGCCTACTTCAAGAGGAAAGAACACATAGAGATAGAACGTGAAACTGCTTTATTTTGTCAAGTTTCCAGAAGCTAGCACAAACCGTGTTGGATTTAGAGTGCCAAATACATCTATCAATATAGGAGAAAACAGAGTGAAACCTAAAAATTCAAACTGTTACTGGAAATGAACGCTTCACCATAGAAGAACGAAATTTGGGGAACCAAGTCGCCTTAGTGTACTGATCATTACCTGAAAGTATCATCCAGTTTGGGTGAAAAAATACTCGCTGAGATTTCTGGAGATTCGTAATTTTAGGAAGCTTGCCAACCCCTTTCCATGAAAGTGTTTCTCGCCAGTCACTGCTTAGGGCTACATCAAGAGGAAACAAAACATAGAGATAGAACCTGAAACTACTTTATTGTGTCAAGTTTCAAGAAGCTAGCACAAACCGTGTTGGATTTAGAGTCCCAAATACATCTATCAATATGGGAGAAAACAGAGTGAAACCTAAAAATTCAAACTGTTAGTAGAAACGAACAATTCAACATAGAAGAATGAAATTTGGGGAACTAAGTTGGCTTAGTGTACTGATCATTACCTGAAAGTATCATCCAGTTTGGGTGAAAAAATACTTGCTGAGATTTCTGGAGATTCGTAATGTTAGGAAGTAAGGCAACCCCTTTCCATGAAAGTGTTTCTCGCCAGTCACTGCATAGGCCTACTTCAAGAGGAAAGAACAAATAGAGACAGAATGTGAAAATGCTTTATTTTGTCAAGTATCCAGAAGGTAGCACAAACCGTGTTGGATTTAGAGTTCCAAATACATCTATCAATATAGGAGAAAACAGAGTGAAACCTAAAAATTCAAACTGTTACTGGAAATGAACGCTTCAAAATAGAAGAACGAAATTTGGGGAACCAAGTCGGCTTAGTGTACTGATCATTACCTGAAAGTATCATCCAGTTTGGGTGAAAAAATATTTGCTGAGATTTCTGGAGATTCGTAATTTTTGGAAGCTTGGGAACCCCTTTCCATGAAAGTGTTTCTCGCCAGTCACTGCTTAGGGCTACATCAAGAGGAAACAAAACATAGAGATAGAACGTGAAACTGCTATATTTTGTCAAGTTTCAAGAAGCTAGCACAAACCGTGTTGGATTTAGAGTTCCAAATACATCTATCAATATAGGAGAAAACAGAGTGAAACCTAAAAATTCAAACTGTTACTGGAAATGAACGCTTCAACATAGAAGAACGAAATTTGGGGAACCAAGTCGGCTTAGTGTACTGATCATTACCTGAAAGTGTCATCCAGTTTGGGTGAAAAAATATTTGCTGAGATTTCTGGAGATTCGTAATTTTTGGAAGCTTGGCAACCCCTTTCCATGAAAGTGTTTCTCGCCAGTCACTGCTTAGGGCTACATCAAGAGGAAACAAAACATAGAGATAGAACGTGAAACTGCTTTATTTGGTCAAGTTTCAAGAAGCTAGCAGAAACCGTGTTGGATTTAGAGTTCCAAATACATCTATCTATATAGGAGAAAACAGAGTGAAACCTAAAAATTCAAAGTGTTACTGGAAATGAATGCTTCACCATAGAAGAACGAAATTTGGGGAACCAAGTCGGCTTAGGGTACTGATCATTACCTGAAAGTATCATCCAGTTTGGGTGAAAAAATATTTGCTGAGATTTCTGGAGATTCTTAATTTTTGGAACCTTGGCAACCCCTTTCCATGAAAGTGTTTCTCCCCAGTCACTGCTTAGGGCTACATCAAGAGGAAACAAAACATAGAGATAGAACCGGAAACTACTTTATTGTGTCAAGTTTCAAGAAGCTAGCACAAACCGTGTTGGATTTAGAGTTCCAAATACATCTATCAATATAGGAGAAAACAGAGTGAAACCTAAAAATTCAAACTGTTACTGGAAATGAACGCTTCACCATAGCAGAACGAAATTTGGGGAACCAAGTCGGCTTAGTGTATTGATCATTACCTGAAAGTATCATCCAGTTTGGGTGAAAAAATACTTGCTGAGATTTCTGGAGATTCGTAATTTTTGGAAGCTTGGGAACCCCTTTCCATGAAAGTGTTTCTCGCCAGTCACTGCTTAGGGCTACATCAAGAGGAAACAAAACATAGAGATAGAACCGGAAACTACTTTATTGTATCAAGTTTCAAGAAGCTAGCACAAACCGTGTTGGATTTAGAGTTCCAAATACATCTATCAATATAGGAGAAAACAGAGTGAAACCTAAAAATTCAAACTGTTAGTAGAAACGAACGCTTCAACATAGAAGAATGAAATTTGGGGAACTAAGTTTTCTTAGTGTACTGATCATTACCTGAAAGTATCATCTAGTTTGGGTGAAAAAATACTTGCTGAGATTTCTGGAGATTCGTAATTTTAGGAAGGTTGGCAACCCCTTTCCATGAAAGTGTTTCTCGCCAGTCACTGCATAGGCCTACTTCAAGAGGAAAGAACACATAGAGATAGAACGTGAAACTGCTTTATTTTGTCAAGTTTCCAGAAGCTAGCACAAACCGTGTTGGATTTAGAGTTCCAAATACATCTATCAATAGAGGAGAAAACAGAGTGAAACCTAAAAATTCAAACTGTTACTGGAAATGAACGCTTCACCATAGAAGAACGAAATTTGGGGAACCAAGTCGGATTAGTGCACTTATCATTACCTGAAAGTATCATCCAGTTTGGGTGAAAAAATATTTGCTGAGATTTCTGGAGATTCGTAATTTTTGGAAGCTTGGGAACCCCTTTCCATGAAAGTGTTTCTCGCCAGTCACTGCTTAGGGCTACATCAAGAGGAAACAAAACATACAGATAGAACGTGAAACTGCTTTATTTGTCAAGTATCCAGAAGGTAGCACAAACCGTGTTGGATTTAGAGTTCCAAATACATCTATCAATATAGGAGAAAACAGAGTGAAACCTAAAAATTCAAACTGTTACTGGAAATGAACGCTTCAACATAGAAGAACGAAATTTGGGGAACCAAGTCGGCTTAGTGTACTGATCATTACCTGAAAGTATCATCAAGTTTGGGTGAAAAAATACTCGCTGAGATTTCTGGAGATACGTAATTTTAGGAAGCTTGGCAACCCCTTTCCATGAAAGTGTTTCTCGCCAGTCACTGCATAGGGCTACATCAAGAGAAAACAAAACATAGAGATAGAACCTGAAACTACTTTATTGTCTCAAGTTTCAAGAAGCTAGCACAAACCGTGTTGGATTTAGAGTTCCAAATACATCTATCAATATAGGAGAAAACAGAGTGAAACCTAAAAATTCAAACTGTTAGTAGAAACGAACGCTTCAACATAGAAGAATGAAATTTGGGGAACTAAGTTGGCTTAGTGTACTGATCATTACCTGAAAGTATCATCCAGTTTGGGTGCAAAAATACTGGCTGAGATTTCTGGAGATTCGTAATTTTACGAAGCTTGGCAACCCCTTTCCATGAAAGTGTTTCTCGCCAGTCACTGCATAGGCCTACTTCAAGAGGAAAGAACACATAGAGATAGAACGTGAAACTGCTTTATTTGGTCAAGTATCCAGAAGGTAGCACAAACCGTGTTGGATTTAGAGTTCCAAAAACATCTATCAATATAGGAGAAAACAGAGTGAAACCTAAAAATTCAAACTGTTACTGGAAATGAACGCTTCACCATAGAAGAACGAAATTTGGGGAACCAAGTCGCCTTAGTGTACTGATCATTACCTGAAAGTATCATCCAGTTTGGGTGAAAAAATACTCGCTGAGATTTCTGGAGATTCGTAATTTTAGGAAGCTTGCCAACCCCTTTCCATGAAAGTGTTTCTCGCCAGTCACTGCATAGGCCTACTTCAAGAGGAAAGAACACATAGAGATAGAACGTGAAACTGCTTTATTTGGTCAAGTTTCAAGAAGCTAGCACAAAACGTGTTGGATTTAGAGTTCCAAATAAATCTATCAATATAGGAGAAAACAGAGTGAAACCTAAAAATTCAAACTGTTACTGGAAATGAACGCTTCACCATAGAAGTACGAAATTTGGGGAACCAAGTCGGCTTAGTGTACTGATCATTACCTGAAAGTATCATCCAGATTGGGTGAAAAAATATTTGCTGAGATTTCTGGAGATTCGTAAGTTTTGGAAGCTTGGCAACCCCTTTCCATGAAAGTGTTTCTCGCCAGTCACTGCTTAGGGCTACATCAAGAGGAAACAAAACATAGAGATAGAACCTGAAACTACTTTATTGTCTCAAGTTTCAAGAAGCTAGCAGAAACCGTGTTGGATTTAGAGTTCCAAATACATCTATCAATATAGGAGAAAACAGAGTGAAACCTAAAAATTCAAACTGTTAGTAGAAACGAACGCTTCAACATAGAATAATGAAATTTGGGGAACTAAGTTGGTTTAGTGTACTGACCATTACCTGAAAGTATCATCCAGTTTGGGTGAAAAAATATTTGCTGAGATTTCTGGAGATTCGTAAGTTTTGGAAGCTTGGCAACCCCTTTCCATGAAAGTGTTTCTCGCCAGTCACTGCTTAGGGCTACATCAAGAGGAAACAAAACATAGAGATAGAACCGGAAACTACTTTATTGTGTCAAGTTTCGAGAAGCTAGCACAAACCGTGTTGGATTTAGAGTTCCAAATACATCTATCAATATAGGAGAAAACAGAGTGAAACCTAAAAATTCAAACTGTTACTGGAAATGAACGCTTCACCATAGAAGAACGAAATTTGGGGAACCAAGTCGGCTTAGTGTACTGATCATTACCTGAATTTATCATCCAGTTTGGGTGAAAAAATATTTGCTGAGATTTCTGGAGATTCGTAATTTTTGGAAACTCTGGAACCCCTTTCCATGAAAGTGTTTCTCGCCAGTCACTGCTTAGGGCTACATCAAGAGGAAACAAAACATAGAGACAGAACCGGAAACTACTTTATTGTGTCTAGTTTCAAGAAGCTAGCACAAACCGTGTTGGATTTAGAGTTCCAAATACATCTATCAATATAGGAGAAAACAGAGTGAAACCTAAAAATTCAAATTGTTAGCAGAAACAAATGCTTCAACATAGAAGAATGAAATTTGGGGAACTAAGTTGGCTTAGTGTACTGATCATTACCTGAAAGTATCATTCAGTTTGGGTGAAAAAATCCTTGCTGAGATTTCTGGAGATTCGTAATTTTAGGAAGCTTGGCAACCCCTTTCCATGAAAGTGTTTCTCGCCAGTCACTGCATAGGCCTACTTCAAGAGGAAAGAACACATAGAAATAGAACGTGAAACTGCTTTATTTTGTCAAGTTTCAAGAAGCTAGCACAAACCGTGTTGGATTTAGAGTTCCAAATACATCTATCAATATAGGAGAAAACAGAGTGAAACCTAAAAATTCAAACTGTTACTGGAAATGAACGCTTCACCATAGAAGAACAAAATTTGGGGAACCAAATCGGCTTAGTGTACTGATCATTACCTGAAAGTATCATCCAGTTTGGGTGAAAAAATATTTGCTGAGATTTCTGGAGATTCGTAATTTTTGGAAGCTTGGCAACCCCTTTCCATGAAAGTGTTTCTCGCCAGTCACTGCTTAGGGCTACATCAAGAGGAAACAAAACATAGAGATAGAACCGGAAACTACTTTATTGTGTCAAGTTTCGAGAAGCTAGCACAAACCGTGTTGGATTTAGAGTTCCAAATACATCTATCAATATAGGAGAAAACAGAGTGAAACCTAAAAATTCAAACTGTTAGTAGAAACGAATGCTTCAACATAGAAGAATGAAATTTGGGGAACTAAGTTGGCTTAGTGTACTGATCATTACCTGAAAGTATCATCCAGTTTGGGTGAAAAAATACTGGCTGAGATTTCTGGAGATTCGTAATTTTAGGAAGCTTGGCAACCCCTTTCCATGAAAGTGTTTCTCGCCAGTCACTGCATAGGCCTACTTCAAGAGGAAAGAACACATAGAGATAGAACGTGAAACTGCTTTATTTTGTCAAGTTTCAAGAAGCTAGCACAAACCATGTTGGATTTAGAGTTCCAAATACATCTATCAATATAGGAGAAAACAGAGTGAAACCTAAAAATTCAAACTGTTACTGGAAATGAACGCTTCACCATAGAAGAACGAAATTTGGGGAACCAAGTCGGCTTAGTGTACTGATCATTACCTGAAAGTATCATCGAGTTTGGGTGAAAAAATATTTGCTGAGATTTCTGGAGATTCGTAATTTTTTATTTGCTGAGATTTCTGGAGATTCGTAATTTTTGGAAGCTTGGGAACCCCTTTCCATGAAAGTGTTTCTCGCCAGTCACTGCTTAGGGCTACATCAAGAGGAAACAAAACTTAGAGATAGAACCGGAAAATACTTTATTGTGTCAAGTTTCAAGAAGCTAGCACAAACCGTGTTGGATTTAGAGTTCCAAATACATCTATCAATATAGGAGAAAACAGAGTGAAACCTAAAAATTCAAACTGTTAGTAGAAACGAACGCTTCAACATAGAAGAATGAAATTTGGGGAACTAAGTTGTCTTAGTGTACTGATCATTACTTGAAAGTATCATCCAGTTTGGGTGAAAAAATACTTGCTGAGATTTCTGGAGATTCGTAATTTTAGGAAATTTGGCAACCCCTTTCCATGAAAGTGTTTCTCGCCAGTCACTGCATAGGCCTACTTCAAGAGGAAAGAACACATAGAGATAGAACGTGAAACTGCTTTATTTTGTCAAGTTTCCAGAAGCTAGCACAAACCGTGTTGGATTTAGAGTTCCAAATACATCTATCAATATAGGAGAAAACAGAGTGAAACCTAAAAATTCAAACTGTTACTGGAAATGAACGCTTCACCATAGAAGAACGAAATTTGGGGAACCAAGTCGGCTTAGTGTACTGATCATTACCTGAATTTATCATCCAGTTTGGGTGAAAAAATATTTGCTGAGATTTCTGGAGATTCGTAATTTTTGGAAACTCTGGAACCCCTTTCCATGAAAGTGTTTCTCGCCAGTCACTGCTTAGGGCTACATCAAGAGGAAACAAAACATAGAGATAGAACCGGAAACTACTTTATTGTGTCAAGTTTCAAGAAGCTAGCACAAACCGTGTTGGATTTAGAGTTCCAAATACATCTATCAATATAGGAGAAAACAGAGTGAAACCTAAAAATTCAAACTGTTAGTAGAAACGAACGCTTAAACATAGAAGAATGAAATTTGGGGACCTAAGTTGGCTTAGTGTACTGATCATTACCTGAAAGTATCATTCAGTTTGGGTGAAAAAATACTTGCTGAGATTTCTGGAGATTCGTAATTTTAGGAAGCTTGGCAACCCCTTTCCATGAAAGTGTTTCTCGCCAGTCACTGCATAGGCCTACTTCAAGAGGAAAGAACACATAGAGATAGAACGTGAAACTGCTTTATTTTTTCAAGTTTCAAGAAGCTAGCACAAACCGTGTTGGATTTAGAGTTCCAAATACATCTATCAATATAGGAGAAAACAGAGTGAAACCTAAAAATTCAAACTGTTAGTAGAAATGAACGCTTCAACATAGAAGAATGAAATTTGGGGAACTAAGTTGGCTTAGTGTACTGATGATTACCTGAAAGTATCATCCAGTTTGGGTGCAAAAATACTTGCTGAGATTTCTGGAGTTTCGTAATTTTAGGAAGCTTGGCAACCCCTTTCCATGAAAGTGTTTCTCGCCAGTCACTGCATAGGGCTACTTAAAGAGGAAAGAACACATAGAGATAGAACGTGAAACTGCTTTATTTTGTCAAGTTTCAAGAAGCTAGCACAAACCGTGTTGGATTTAGAGTTCCAAATACATCTATCAATATAGGAGAAAACAGAGTGAAACCTAAAAATTCAAACTGTTACTGGAAATGAACGCTTCACCATAGAAGAACGAAATTTGGGGAACCAAGTCGGCTTAGTGTACTGATCATTACCTGAAAGTATCATCCAGTTTGGGTGAAAAAATGTTTGGTGAGGTTTCTGGAGATTCGTAATTTTTGGAAGCTTGGCAACCCCTTTCCATGAAAGTGTTTCTCGCCAGTCACTGCTTAGGGCTACATCAAGAGGAAACAAAACATAGAGATAGAACCTGAAACTACTTTATTGTCTCAAGTTTCAAGAAGCTAGCACAAACCGTGTTGGATTTAGAGTTCCAAATACATCTATCAATATGGGAGAAAACAGAGTGAAACCTAAAAATTCAAACTGTTAGTAGAAACGAACGCTTCAACATAGAAGAATGAAATTTGGGGAACTAAGTTGGCTTAGTGTACTGATCATTACCTGAAAGTATCATCCAGTTTGGGTGCAAAAATACTGGCTGAGATTTCTGGAGATTCGTAATTTTACGAAGCTTGGCAACCCCTTTCCATGAAAGTGTTTCTCGCCAGTCACTGCATAGGCCTACTTCAAGAGGAAAGAACACATAGAGATAGAACGTGAAACTGCTTTATTTGGTCAAGTTTCAAGAAGCTAGCACAAACCTTGTTGTATTTAGAGTTCCAAAAACATCTATCAATATAGGAGAAAACAGAGTGAAACCTAAAAATTCAAACTGTTACTGGAAATGAACGCTTCACCATAGAAGAACGAAATTTGGGGAACCAAGTCGCCTTAGTGTACTGATCATTACCTGAAAGTATCATCCAGTTTGGGTGAAAAAATACTCGCTGAGATTTCTGGAGATTCGTAATTTTAGGAAGCTTGCCAACCCCTTTCCATGAAAGTGTTTCTCGCCAGTCACTGCATAGGCCTACTTCAAGAGGGAAGAACACATAGAGATAGAACGTGAAACTGCTTTATTTGGTCAAGTTTCAAGAAGCTAGCACAAACCGTGTTGGATTTAGAGTTCCAAATAAATCTATCAATATAGGAGAAAACAGAGTGAAACCTAAAAATTCAAACTGTTACTGGAAATGAACGCTTCACCATAGAAGTACGAAATTTGGGGAACCAAGTCGGCTTAGTGTACTGATCATTACCTGAAAGTATCATCCAGATTGGGTGAAAAAATATTTGCTGAGATTTCTGGAGATTCGTAAGTTTTGGAAGCTTGGCAACCCCTTTCCATGAAAGTGTTTCTCGCCAGTCACTGCTTAGGGCTACATCAAGAGGAAACAAAACATAGAGATAGAACCTGAAACTACTTTATTGTCTCAAGTTTCAAGAAGCTAGCAGAAACCGTGTTGGATTTAGAGTTCCAAATACATCTATCAATATAGGAGAAAACAGAGTGAAACCTAAAAATTCAAACTGTTAGTAGAAACGAACGCTTCAACATAGAAGAATGAAATTTGGGGAACTAAGTTGTCTTAGTGTACTGATCATTACTTGAAAGTATCATCCAGTTTGGGTGAAAAAATACTTGCTGAGATTTCTGGAGATTCGTAATTTTAGGAAACTTGGCAACCCCTTTCCATGAAAGTGTTTCTCGCCAGTCACTGCATAGGCCTACTTCAAGAGGAAAGAACACATAGAGATAGAACGTGAAACTGCTTTATTTTGTCAAGTTTCAAGAAGCTAGCACAAACCGTGTTGGATTTAGAGTTCCAAATACATCTATCAATATAGGAGAAAACAGAGTGAAACCTAAAAATTCAAACTGTTACTGGAAATGAACGCTTCACCATAGAAGAACGAAATTTGGGGAACCAAGTCGGCTTAGTGTACTGATCATTACCTGAATTTATCATCCAGTTTGGGTGAAAAAATATTTGCTGAGATTTCTGGAGATTCGTAATTTTTGGAAACTCTGGAACCCCTTTCCATGAAAGTGTTTCTCGCCAGTCACTGCTTAGGGCTACATCAAGAGGAAACAAAACATAGAGATAGAACCGGAAACTACTTTATTGTGTCAAGTTTCAAGAAGCTAGCACAAACCGTGTTGGATTTAGAGTTCCAAATACATCTATCAATATAGGAGAAAACAGAGTGAAACCTAAAAATTCAAACTGTTAGTAGAAACGAACGCTTCAACATAGAAGAATGAAATTTGGGGACCTAAGTTGGCTTAGTGTACTGATCATTACCTGAAAGTATCATTCAGTTTGGGTGAAAAAATACTTGCTGAGATTTCTGGAGATTCGTAATTTTAGGAAGCTTGGCAACCCCTTTCCATGAAAGTGTTTCTCGCCAGTCACTGCATAGGCCTACTACAAGAGGAAAGAACACATAGAGATAGAACGTGAAACTGCTTTATTTTTTCAAGTTTCAAGAAGCTAGCACAAACCGTGTTGGATTTAGAGTTCCAAATACATCTATCAATATAGGAGAAAACAGAGTGAAACCTAAAAATTCAAACTGTTAGTAGAAATGAACGCTTCAACATAGAAGAATGAAATTTGGGGAACTAAGTTGGCTTAGTGTACTGATAATTACCTGAAAGTATCATCCAGTTTGGGTGCAAAAATACTTGCTGAGATTTCTGGAGTTTCGTAATTTTAGGAAGCTTGGCAACCCCTTTCCATGAAAGTGTTTCTCGCCAGTCACTGCATAGGGCTACTTAAAGAGGAAAGAACACATAGAGATAGAACATGAAACTGCTTTATTTTGTCAAGTTTCAAGAAGCTAGCACAAACCGTGTTGGATTTAGTGTTCCAAATACATCTATCAATATAGGAGAAAACAGAGTGAAACCTAAAAATTCAACCTGTTACTGGAAATGAACGCTTCACCATAGAAGAACGAAATTTGGGGAACCAAGTCGGCTTAGTGTACTGATCATTACCTGAAAGTATCATCCAGTTTGGGTGAAAAAATATTTGCTGAGGTTTCTGGAGATTCGTAAGTTTTGGAAGATTGGCAACCCCTTTCCATGAAAGTGTTTCTCGCCAGTCACTGCTTAGGGCTACATCAAGAGGAAACAAAACATAGAGATAGAACCTGAAACTACTTTATTGTGTCAAGTTTCAAGAAGCTAGCACAAACCGTGTTGGATTTAGAGTTCCAAATACATCTATCAATATGGGAGAAAACACAGTGAAACCTAAAAATTCAAACTGTTAGTAGAAACGAACGCTTCAACATAGAAGAATGAAATTTGGGGAACTAAGTTGGCTTAGTGTACTGATCATTACCTGAAAGTATCATCCAGTTTGGGTGAAAAAATACTTGCTGAGATTTCTGGAGATTCGTAATGTTAGGAAGTAAGGCAACCCCTTTCCATGAAAGTGTTTCTCGCCAGTCACTGCATAGGCCTACTTCAAGAGGAAAGAACAAATAGAGACAGAATGTGAAAATGCTTTATTTTGTCAAGTATCCAGAAGGTAGCACAAACTGTGTTGGATTTAGAGTTCCAAATACATCTATCAATATAGGAGAAAACAGAGTGAAACCTAAAAATTCAAACTGTTACTGGAAATGAACGCTTCAACATAGAAGAACGAAATTTGGGGAACCAAGTCGGCTTAGTGTACTGATCATTACCTGAAAGTGTCATCCAGTTTGGGTGAAAAAATATTTGCTGAGATTTCTGGAGATTCGTAATTTTTGGAAGCTTGGCAACCCCTTTCCATGAAAGTGTTTCTCGCCAGTCACTGCTTAGGGCTACATCAAGAGGAACCAAAACATAGAGATAGAACGTGAAACTGCTTTATTTGGTCAAGTTTCAAGAAGCTAGCAGAAACCGTGTTGGATTTAGAGTTCCAAATACATCTATCTATATAGGAGAAAACAGAGTGAAACCTAAAAATTCAAAGTGTTACTGGAAATGAATGCTTCACCATAGAAGAACGAAATTTGGGGAACCAAGTCGGCTTAGGGTACTGATCATTACCTGAAAGTATCATCCAGTTTGGGTGAAAAAATATTTGCTGAGATTTCTGGAGATTCTTAATTTTTGGAACCTTGGCAACCCCTTTCCATGAAAGTGTTTCTCCCCAGTCACTGCTTAGGGCTACATCAAGAGGAAACAAAACATAGAGATAGAACCTGAAACTACTTTATTGTCTCAAGTTTCAAGAAGCTAGCACAAACCGTGTTGGATTTAGAGTTCCAAATACATCTATCAATATAGGAGAAAACAGAGTGAAACCTAAAAATTCAAACTGTTACTGGAAATGAACGCTTCACCATAGCAGAACGAAATTTGGGGAACCAAGTCGGCTTAGTGTATTGATCATTACCTGAAAGTATCATCCAGTTTGGGTGAAAAAATACTTGCTGAGATTTCTGGAGATTCGTAATTTTTGGAAGCTTGGGAACCCCTTTCCATGAAAGTGTTTCTCGCCAGTCACTGCTTAGGGCTACATCAAGAGGAAACAAAACATAGAGATAGAACCGGAAACTACTTTATTGTATCAAGTTTCAAGAAGCTAGCACAAACCGTGTTGGATTTAGAGTTCCAAATACATCTATCAATATAGGAGAAAACAGAGTGAAACCTAAAAATTCAAACTGTTAGTAGAAACGAACGCTTCAACATAGAAGAATGAAATTTGGGGAACTAAGTTTTCTTAGTGTACTGATCATTACCTGAAAGTATCATCTAGTTTGGGTGAAAAAATACTTGCTGAGATTTCTGGAGATTCGTAATTTTAGGAAGGTTGGCAACCCCTTTCCATGAAAGTGTTTCTCGCCAGTCACTGCATAGGCCTACTTCAAGAGGAAAGAACACATAGAGATAGAACGTGAAACTGCTTTATTTTCTCAAGTTTCCAGAAGCTAGCACAAACCGTGTTGGATTTAGAGTTCCAAATACATCTAACAATATAGGAGAAAACAGAGTGAAACCTAAAAATTCAAACTGTTACTGGAAATGAACGCTTCACCATAGAAGAACGAAATTTGGGGAACCAAGTCGGATTAGTGCACTTATCATTACCTGAAAGTATCATCCAGTTTGGGTGAAAAAATATTTGCTGAGATTTCTGGAGATTCGTAATTTTTGGAAGCTTGGGATCCCCTTTCCATGAAAGTGTTTCTCGCCAGTCACTGCTTAGGGCTACATCAAGAGGAAACAAAACATACAGATAGAACGTGAAACTGCTTTATTTGTCAAGTATCCAGAAGGTAGCACAAACCGTGTTGGATTGAGAGTTCCAAATACATCTATCAATATAGGAGAAAACAGAGTGAAACCTAAAAATTCAAACTGTTACTGGAAATGAACGCTTCACCATAGAAGAACGAAATTTGGGGAACCAAGTCGGCTTAGTGTACTGATCATTACCTGAAAGTATCATCAAGTTTGGGTGAAAAAATACTCGCTGAGATTTCTGGAGATACGTAATTTTAGGAAGCTTGGCAACCCCTTTCCATGAAAGTGTTTCTCGCCAGTCACTGCATAGGGCTACATCAAGAGGAAACAAAACATAGAGATAGAACCTGAAACTACTTTATTGTCTCAAGTTTCAAGAAGCTAGCACAAACCGTGTTGGATTTAGAGTTCCAAATACATCTATCAATATAGGAGAAAACAGAGTGAAACCTAAAAATTCAAACTGTTAGTAGAAACGAACGCTTCAACATAGAAGAATGAAATTTGGGGAACTAAGTTGGCTTAGTGTACTGATCATTACCTGAAAGTATCATCCAGTTTGGGTGCAAAAATACTGGCTGAGATTTCTGGAGATTCGTAATTTTACGAAGCTTGGCAACCCCTTTCCATGAAAGTGTTTCTCGCCAGTCACTGCATAGGCCTACTTCAAGAGGAAAGAACACATAGAGATAGAACGTGAAACTGCTTTATTTGGTCAAGTTTCAAGAAGCTAGCACAAACCGTGTTGTATTTAGAGTTCCAAAAACATCTATCAATATAGGAGAAAACAGAGTGAAACCTAAAAATTCAAACTGTTACTGGAAATGAACGCTTCACCATAGAAGAACGAAATTTGGGGAACCAAGTCGCCTTAGTGTATTGATCATTACCTGAAAGTATCATCCAGTTTGGGTGAAAAAATACTCGCTGAGATTTCTGGAGATTCGTAATTTTAGGAAGCTTGCCAACCCCTTTCCATGAAAGTGTTTCTCGCCAGTCACTGCATAGGCCTACTTCAAGAGGAAAGAACACATAGAGATAGAACGTGAAACTGCTTTATTTGGTCAAGTTTCAAGAAGCTAGCACAAACCGTGTTGGATTTAGAGTTCCAAATAAATCTATCAATATAGGAGAAAACAGAGTGAAACCTAAAAATTCAAACTGTTACTGGAAATGAACGCTTCACCATAGAAGTACGAAATTTGGGGAACCAAGTCGGCTTAGTGTACTGATCATTACCTGAAAGTATCATCCAGATTGGGTGAAAAAATATTTGCTGAGATTTCTGGAGATTCGTAAGTTTTGGAAGCTTGGCAACCCCTTTCCATGAAAGTGTTTCTCCCCAGTCACTGCTTAGGGCTACATCAAGAGGAAACAAAACATAGAGATAGAACCTGAAACTACTTTATTGTCTCAAGTTTCAAGAAGCTAGCAGAAACCGTGTTGGATTTAGAGTTCCAAATACATCTATCAATATAGGAGAAAACAGAGTGAAACCTAAAAATTCAAACTGTTAGTAGAAACGAACACTTCAACATAGAAGAATGAAATTTGGGGAACTAAGTTGGTTTAGTGTACTGATCATTACCTGAAAGTATCATCCAGTTTGGGTGAAAAAATACTTGATGAGATTTCTGGAGATTCGTAATTTTACGAAGCTTGGCAACCCCTTTCCATGAAAGTGTTTCTCGCCAGTCACTGCATAGGCCTACTTCAAGAGGAAAGAACACATAGAGATAGAACGTGAATCTGCTTTATTTGGTCAAGTTTCCAGAAGCTAGCACAAACCGTGTTGTATTTAGAGTTCCAAAAACATCTATCAATATAGGAGAAAACAGAGTGAAACCTAAAAATTCAAACTGTTACTGGAAATGAACGCTTCAACATAGAAGAACGAAATTTGGGGAACCAAGTCGGCTTAGTGTACTGATCATTACCTGAAAGTATCATCCAGTTTGGGTGAAAAAATATTTGCTGAGATTTCTGGAGATTCGTAATTTTTGGAAGCTTGGCAACCCCTTTCCATGAAAGTGTTTCTCACCAGTCACTGCTTAGGGCTACATCAAGAGGAAACAAAACATAGAGATAGAACGTGAAACTGCTTTATTTTGTCAAGTTTCAAGAAGCTAGCACAAACCGTGTTGGATTTAGAGTTCCAAATACATCTATCAATATAGGAGAAAACAGAGTGAAACCTAAAAATTCAAACTGTTACTGGAAATGAACGCTTCACCATAGAAGAACGAAATTTGGGGAACCAAGTCGGCTTAGTGTACTGATCATTACCTGAAAGTATCATCCAGTTTGGGTGAAAAAATATTTGCTGAGATTTCTGGAGATTCGTAAGTTTTGGAAGCTTGGCAACCCCTTTCCATGAAAGTGTTTCTCGCCAGTCACTGCTTAGGGCTACATCAAGAGGAAACAAAACATAGAGATAGAACCTGAAACTACTTTATTGTCTCAAGTTTCAAGAAGCTAGCACAAACCGTGTTGGATTTAGAGTTCCAAATACATCTATCAATATAGGAGAAAACAGAGTGAAACCTAAAAATTCAAACGGTTAGTAGAAACGAACGCTTCAACATAGAAGAATGAAATTTGGGGAACTAAATTGGCTTAGTGTACTGATCATTACCTGAAAGTATCATCCAGTTTGTGTGAAAAAATACTTGCTGAGATTTCTGGAGATTCATAATTTTAGGAAGCTTGGCAACCCCTTTCCATGAAAGTGTTTCTCGCCAGTCACTGCATAGGCCTACTTCAAGAGGAAAGAACACATAGAGATAGAACGTGAAACTGCTTTATTTGGTCAAGTTTCCAGAAGCTAGCACAAACCGTGTTGGATTTAGAGTTCCAAATACATCTATCAATATAGGAGAAAACAGAGTGAAACCTAAAAATTCAAACTGTTACTGGAAATGAACGCTTCAACATAGAAGAACGAAATTTGCGGAAACAAGTCGGCTTAGTGTACTGATCATTACCTGAAAGTATCATCCAGTTTGGGTGAAAAAATATTTGCTGAGATTACTGGAGATTCGTAATTTTTGGAAGCTTGGCAACCCCTTTCCATGAAAGTGTTTCTCGCCAGTCACTGCTTAGGGCTACATCAAGAGGAAACAAAACATAGAGATAGAAACTGAAACTACTTTATTGTCTCAAGATTCAAGAAGCTAGCACAAACCGTGTTGGATTTAGAGTTCCAAATACATCTATCAATATAGGAGAAAACAGAGTGAAACCTAAAAATTCAAACTGTTAGTAGAAACGAACGCTTCAACATAGAAGAATGAAATTTGGGGAACTAAGTTGGCTTAGTGTACTGATCATTACCTGAAAGTATCATCCAGTTTGGGTGAAAAAATACTTGCTGAGATTTCTGGAGATTCGTAATTTTAGGAAGCTTGGCAACCCCTTTCCATGAAAGTGTTTTTCGCCAGTCACTGCATAGGGCTTCTTTAAGAGGAAAGAACACATAGAGATAGAACGTGAACCTGCTTTATTTTGTCAAGTTTCAAGAAGCTAGCACAAACCGTGTTGGATTTAGAGTTCCAAATACATCCATCTATATAGGAGAAAACAGAGTGAAACCTAAAAATTCAAACTGTTACTGGAAATGAACGCTTCACCATAGAAGAACGAAATTTGGGGAACCAAGTCGGCTTAGTGTACTGATCATTACCTGAAAGTGTCATCCAGTTTGGGTGAAAAAATGTTTGGTGAGATTTCTGGAGATTCGTAATTTTTGGAAGCTTGGCAACCCCTTTCCATGAAAGTGTTTCTCGCCAGTCACTGCTTAGGGCTACATCAAGAGGAAACAAAACATAGAGATAGAACGTGAAACTGCTTTATTTTGTCAAATTTCAAGAAGCTAGCACAAACCGTGTTGGATTTAGAGTTCCAAATACATCTATCAATATAGGAGAAAACAGAGTGAAACCTAAAAATTCAAACTGTTACTGGAAATGAACGCTTCACCATAGAAGAACGACATTTGGGGAACCAAGTCGGCTTAGTGTACTGATCATTACCTGAAAGTATCATCCAGTTTGGGTGAAAAAATATTTGCTGAGATTTCTGGAGATTCGTAATTTTTGGAAGCTTGGCAACCCCTTTCCATGAAAGTGTTTCTCGCGAGCCACTGCTTAGGGCTACATCAAGAGGAAACAAAACATAGAGATAGAACCTGAAACTACTTTATTGTCTCAAGTTTCAAGAAGCTAGCACAAACCGTGTTGGATTTAGAGTTCCAAATACATCTATCAATATAGGAGAAAACAGAGTGAAACCTAAAAATTCAAACTGTTACTGGAAATGAATGCTTCACCATAGAAGAACGAAATTTGGGGAACCAAGTCGGCTTAGTGTACTGATCATTACCTGAAAGTATCATCCAGTTTGGGTGAAAAAATACTTGCTGAGATTTCTGGAGATTCGTAATTTTAGGAAGCTTGGCAACCCCTTTCCATGAAAGTGTTTCTCGCCAGTCACTGCATAGGCCTACTTCAAGAGGAAAGAACACATAGAGATAGAACGTGAAACTGCTTTATTTGGTCAAGTTTCCAGAAGCTAGCACAAACCGTGTTGGATTTAGAGTTCCAAATACATCTATCAATATAGGAGAAAACAGAGTGAAACCTAAAAATTCAAACTGTTACTGGAAATGAACGCTTCAACATAGAAGAACGAAATTTGCGGAACCAAGTCGGCTTAGTGTACTGATCATTACCTGAAAGTATCATCCAGTTTGGGTGAAAAAATATTTGCTGAGATTACTGGAGATTCGTAATTTTTGGAAGCTTGGCAACCCCTTTCCATGAAAGTGTTTCTCGCCAGTCACTGCTTAGGGCTACATCAAGAGGAAACAAAACATAGAGATAGAAACTGAAACTACTTTATTGTCTCAAGATTCAAGAAGCTAGCACAAACCGTGTTGGATTTAGAGTTCCAAATACATCTATCAATATAGGAGAAAACAGAGTGAAACCTAAAAATTCAAACTGTTAGTAGAAACGAACGCTTCAACATAGAAGAATGAAATTTGGGGAACTAAATTGGCTTAGTGTACTGATCATTACCTGAAAGTGTCATCCAGTTTGGGTGAAAAAATATTTGCTGAGATTTCTGGAGATTCGTAATTTTTGGAAGCTTGGCAACCCGTTTCCATGAAAGTGTTTCTCGCCAGTCACTGCTTAGGGCTACATCAAGAGGAAACAAAACGTGGAGATAGAACCTGAAACTGCTTTATTTTGTCAAGTTTCAAGAAGCTAGCACAAACCGTGTTGGATTTAGAGTTCCAAATACATCTATCAATATAGGAGAAAACACAGTGAAACCGGAAAATTCAAACTGTTACTGGAAATGAACGCTTCAACATAGAAGAATGAAATTTGGGGAACTAAGTTGGCTTAGTGTACTGATCATTACCTGAAAGTATCATCCAGTTTGGGTGAAAAAATACTTGCTGAGATTTCTGGAGATTCGTAATTTTAGGAAGCTTGGCAACCCCTTTCCATGAAAGTGTTTCTCGCCAGTCACTGCATAGGGCTTCTTTAAGAGGAAAGAACACATAGAGATAGAACGTGAACCTGCTTTATTTTGTCAAGTTTCAAGAAGCTAGCACAAACCGTGTTGGATTTAGAGTTCCAAATACATCTATCTATATAGGAGAAAACAGAGTGAAACCTAAAAATTCAAACTGTTACTGGAAATGAACGCTTCACCATAGAAGAACGAAATTTGGGGAACCAAGTCGCCTTAGTGTACTGATCATTACCTGAAAGTGTCATCCAGTTTGGGTGAAAAAATGTTTGGTGAGATTTCTGGAGATTCGTAATTTTTGGAAGCTTGGCAATCCCTTTCCATGAAAGTGTTTCTCGCCAGTCACTGCTAAGGGCTACATCAAGAGGAAACAAAACATAGAGATAGAACGTGAAACTGCTTTATTTTGTCAAGTTTCAAGAAGCTAGCACAAACCGTGTTGGATTTAGAGTTCCAAATACATCTATCAATATAGGAGAAAACAGAGTGAAACCTAAAAATTCAAACTGTTACTGGAAATGAACGCTTCACCATAGAAGAACGAAATTTGGTGAACCAAGTCGGCTTAGTGTACTGATCATTACCTGAAAGTATCATCCAGTTTGGGTGAAAAAATGTTTGGTGAGATTTCTGGAGATTCGTAATTTTTGGAAGCTTGGCAACCCCTTTCCATGAAAGTGTTTCTAGCCAGTCACTGCTTAGGGCTACATCAAGAGGAAACAAAACATAGAGAGAGAACCTGAAACTACTTTATTGTCTCAAGTTTCAAGAAGCTAGCACAAACCGTGTTGGATTTAGAGTTCCAAATACATCTATCAATATAGGAGAAAACAGAGTGAAACCTAAAAATTCAAACGGTTAGTAGAAACGAACGCTTCAACATAGAAGAATGAAATTTGGGGAACTAAATTGGCTTAGTGTACTGATCATTACCTGAAAGTATCATCCAGTTTGGGTGAAAAAATACTTGCTGAGATTTCTGGAGATTCGTAATTTTAGGAAGCTTGGCAACCCCTTTCCATGAAAGTGTTTCTCGCCAGTCACTGCATAGGCCTACTTCAAGAGGAAAGAACACATAGAGATAGAACGTGAAACTGCTTTATTTGGTCAAGTTTCCAGAAGCTAGCACAAACCGAGTTGGATTTAGAGTTCCAAATACATCTATCAATATAGGAGAAAACAGAGTGAAACCTAAAAATTCAAACTGTTACTGGAAATGAACGCTTCACCATAGAAGAACGAAATTTGGGGAACCAAGTCGACTTAGTGTACTGATCATTACCTGAAAGTATCATCCAGTTTGGGTGAAAAAATACTTGCTTAGATTTCTGGAGATTCGTAATTTTAGGAAGCTTGGCAACCCCTTTCCATGAAAGTGTTTCTCGCCAGTCACTGCATAGGCCTACTTCAAGAGGAAAGAACACATAGAGATCGAACGTGAAACTGCTTTATTTTGTCAAGTTTCAAGAAGCTAGCACAAACCGTGTTGGATTTAGAGTTCCAAATACATCTATCAATATAGGAGAAAACAGAGTGAAACCTAAAAATTCAAACTGTTACTGGAAATGAACGCTTCACCATAGAAGAACGAAATTTGGGGAACCAAGTCAGCTTAGTGTACTGATCATTACCTGAATTTATCATCCAGTTTGGGTGAAAAAATATTTGCTGAGATTTCTGGAGATTCGTAAGTTTTGGAAACTTGAGAACCCCTTTCCATGAAAGTGTTTCTCTCCAGTCACTGCTTAGGGCTACATCAAGAGGAAACAAAACATAGAGATAGAACTGGAAACTACTTTATTGTGTCAAGTTTCAAGAAGCTAGCACAAACCGTGTTGGATTTAGAGTTCCAAATACATCTATCAATATAGGAGAAAACAGAGTGAAACCTAAAAATTCAAACTTAGTAGAAACGAACGCTTCAACATAGAAGAATGAAATTTGGGCAACTAAGTTGGCTTAGTGTACTGATCATTACCTGAAAGTATCATCCAGTTTGGGTGAAAAAATACTTGCTGAGATTTCTGGAGATTCGTAATTTTAGGAAGCTTGGCAACCCCTTTCCATGAAAGTGTTTCTCGCCAGTCACTGCATAGGCCTACTTCAAGAGGAAAGAACACATAGAGATAGAACGTGAAACTGCTTTATTTTGTCAAGTTTCCAGAAGCTAGCACAAACCGTGTTGGATTTAGAGTTCCAAATACATCTATCAATATAGGAGAAAACAGAGTGAAACCTAAAAATTCAAACTGTTACTGGAAATGAACGCTTCACCATAGAAAAACGAAATTTGGGGAACCAAGTCGGCTTAGTGTACTGATCATTACCTGAAAGTATCATCCAGTTTGGGTGAAAAAATACTTGCTGAGATTTCTGGAGATTCGTAATTTTAGGAAGCTTGGGAACCCCTTTCCATGAAAGTGTTTCTCGCCAGTCACTGCTTAGGGCTACATCAAGAGGAAACAAAACATAGAGATAGAACGTGAAACTGCTGTATTTTGCCAAGTTTCAAGAAGCTAGCACAAACCCTGTTGGATTTAGAGTTCCAAATACATCTATCAATATAGGAGAAAACAGAGTGAAACCTAAAAATTCAAACTGTTACTGGAAATGAACGCTTCAACATAGAAGAACGAAATTTGGGGAACCAAGTCGGCTTAGTGTACTGATCATTACCTGAAAGTGTCATCCAGTTTGGGTGAAAAAATATTTGCTGAGATTTCTGGAGATTCCTAATTTTTGGAAGCTTGGCAACCCCTTTCCATGAAAGTGTTTCTCGCCAGTCACTGCTTAGGGCTACATCAAGAGGAAATAAAACATAGAGATAGAACGTGAAACTGCTTTATTTGGTAAAGTTTCAAGAAGCTAGCACAAACCGTGTTGGTTTTAGAGTTCCAAATACATCTATCAATATAGGAGAAAACAGAGTGAAACCTAAAAATTCAAACTGTTAGTAGAAACGAACGCTTCAACATAAAAAAATGAAATTTGGGGAACTAAGTTGGCTTAGTATACTGATCATTACCTGAAAGTATCATCCAGTCTGGGTGAAAAAATACTTGCTGAGATTTCTGGAGATTCGTAATTTTTGGAAGCTTGGCAACCCCTTTCCATGAAAGTGTTTCTCGCCAGTCACTGCTTAGGGCTAAATCATAAGGAAACAAAACATAGAGATAGAACCTGAAACTACTTTATTGTGTCAAGTTTCAAGAAGCTACCACAAACCGTGTTGGATTTAGAGTTTCAAATACATCTATCAATATAGGAGAAAACAGAGTGAAACCTAAAAATTCAAACTGTTAGTAGAAACGAACGCTTCAACATAGAAGAATGAAATTTGGGGAACTAAGTTGGCTTAGTGTACTGATCATTACCTGAAAGTATCATCCAGTTTGGGTGAAAAAATACTTGCTGAGATTTCTGGAGATTCGTAATTTTAGGAAGCTTGGCAACCCCTTTCCATGAAAGTGTTTTTCGCCAGTCACTGCATAGGGCTTCTTTAAGAGGAAAGAACACATAGAGATAGAACGTGAACCTGCTTTATTTTGTCAAGTTTCAAGAAGCTAGCACAAACCGTGTTGGATTTAGAGTTCCAAATACATCTATCTATATAGGAGAAAACAGAGTGAAACCTAAAAATTCAAACTGTTACTGGAAATGAACGCTTCACCATAGAAGAACGAAATTTGGGGAACCAAGTCGGCTTAGTGTACTGATCATTACCTGAAAGTTTCATCCAGTTTGGGTGAAAAAATGTTTGGTGAGATTTCTGGAGATTCGTAATTTTTGGAAGCTTGGCAACCCCTTTCCATGAAAGTGTTTCTCGCCAGTCACTGCTTAGGGCTACATCAAGAGGAAACAAAACATAGAGATAGAACGTGAAACTGCTTTATTTTGTCAAGTTTCAAGAAGCTAGCACAAACCGTGTTGGATTTAGAGTTCCAAATACATCTATCAATATAGGAGAAAACAGAGTGAAACCTAAAAATTCAAACTGTTACTGGAAATGAACGCTTCACCATAGAAGAACGAAATTTGGGGAACCAAGTCGGCTTAGTGTACTGATCATTACCTGAAAGTATCATCCAGTTTGGGTGAAAAAATATTTGCTGAGATTTCTGGAGATTCTTAATTTTTGGAACCTTGGCAACCCCTTTCCATGAAAGTGTTTCTCCCAGTCACTGCTTAGGGCTACATCAAGAGGAAACAAAACATAGAGATAGAACCTGAAACTACTTTATTGTCTCAAGTTTCAAGAAGCTAGCACAAACCGTGTTGGATTTAGAGTTCCAAATACATCTATCAATATAGGAGAAAACAGAGTGAAACCTAAAAATTCAAACTGTTACTGGAAATGAACGCTTCACCATAGCAGAACGAAATTTGGGGAACCAAGTCGGCTTAGTGTATTGATCATTACCTGAAAGTATCATCCAGTTTGGGTGAAAAAATACTTGCTGAGATTTCTGGAGATTCGTAATTTTTGGAAGCTTGGGAACCCCTTTCCAAGAAAGTGTTTCTCGCCAGTCACTGCTTAGGGCTACATCAAGAGGAAACAAAACATAGAGATAGAACCGGAAACTACTTTATTGTATCAAGTTTCAAGAAGCTAGCACAAACCGTGTTGGATTTAGAGTTCCAAATACATCTATCAATATAGGAGAAAACAGAGTGAAACCTAAAAATTCAAACTGTTAGTAGAAACGAACGCTTCAACATAGAAGAATGAAATTTGGGGAACTAAGTTTTCTTAGTGTACTGATCATTACCTGAAAGTATCATCTAGTTTGGGTGAAAAAATACTTGCTGAGATTTCTGGAGATTCGTAATTTTAGGAAGGTTGGCAACCCCTTTCCATGAAAGTGTTTCTCGCCAGTCACTGCATAGGCCTACTTCAAGAGGAAAGAACACATAGAGATAGAACGTGAAACTGCTTTATTTTCTCAAGTTTCCAGAAGCTAGCACAAACCGTGTTGGATTTAGAGTTCCAAATACATCTAACAATATAGGAGAAAACAGAGTGAAACCTAAAAATTCAAACTGTTACTGGAAATGAACGCTTCACCATAGAAGAACGAAATTTGGGGAACCAAGTCGGCTTAGTTTACTGATCATTACCTGAAAGTATCATCAAGTTTGGGTGAAAAAATATTTGCTGAGATTTCTGGAGATTCGTAATTTTTGGAAGCTAGGGATCCCCTTTCCATGAAAGTGTTTCTCGCCAGTCACTGCTTAGGGCTACATCAAGAGGAAACAAAACATAGAGATAGAACGTGAAACTGCTTTATTTTGTCAAGTTTCAAGAAGCTAGCACAAACCCTGTTGGATTTAGAGTTCCAAATACATCTATCAATATAGGAGAAAACAGAGTGAAACCTAAAAATTCAAACTGTTACTGGAAATGAACGCTTCACCATAGAAGAACGAAATTTGGGGAACCAAGTCGGCTTAGTGTACTGATCATTACCTGAAAGTATCATCAAGTTTGGGTGAAAAAATACTCGCTGAGATTTCTGGAGATACGTAATTTTAGGAAGCTTGGCAACCCCTTTCCATGAACGTGTTTCTCGCCAGTCACTGCATAGGGCTACATCAAGAGGAAACAAAACATAGAGATAGAACCTGAAACTACTTTATTGTCTCAAGTTTCAAGAAGCTAGCACAAACCGTGTTGGATTTAGAGTTCCAAATACATCTATCAATATAGGAGAAAACAGAGTGAAACCTAAAAATTCAAACTGTTAGTAGAAACGAACGCTTCAACATAGAAGAATGAAATTTGGGGAACTAAGTTGGCTTAGTGTACTGATCATTACCTGAAAGTATCATCCAGTTTGGGTGCAAAAATACTGGCTGAGATTTCTGGAGATTCGTAATTTTACGAAGCTTGGCAACCCCTTTCCATGAAAGTGTTTCTCGCCAGTCACTGCATAGGCCTACTTCAAGAGGAAAGAACACATAGAGATAGAACGTGAAACTGCTTTATTTGGTCAAGTTTCAAGAAGCTAGCACAAACCGTGTTGTATTTAGAGTTCCAAAAACATCTATCAATATAGGAGAAAACAGAGTGAAACCTAAAAATTCAAACTGTTACTGGAAATGAACGCTTCACCATAGAAGAACGAAATTTGGGGAACCAAGTCGCCTTAGTGTATTGATCATTACCTGAAAGTATCATCCAGTTTGGGTGAAAAAATACTCGCTGAGATTTCTGGAGATTCGTAATTTTAGGAAGCTTGCCAACCCCTTTCCATGAAAGTGTTTCTCGCCAGTCACTGCATAGGCCTACTTCAAGAGGAAAGAACACATAGAGATAGAACGTGAAACTGCTTTATTTGGTCAAGTTTCAAGAAGCTAGCACAAACCGTGTTGGATTTAGAGTTCCAAATAAATCTATCAATATAGGAGAAAACAGAGTGAAACCTAAAAATTCAAACTGTTACTGGAAATGAACGCTTCACCATAGAAGTACGAAATTTGGGGAACCAAGTCGGCTTAGTGTACTGATCATTACCTGAAAGTATCATCCAGATTGGGTGAAAAAATATTTGCTGAGATTTCTGGAGATTCGTAAGTTTTGGAAGCTTGGCAACCCCTTTCCATGAAAGTGTTTCTCCCCAGTCACTGCTTAGGGCTACATCAAGAGGAAACAAAACATAGAGATAGAACCTGAAACTACTTTATTGTCTCAAGTTTCAAGAAGCTAGCAGAAACCGTGTTGGATTTAGAGTTCCAAATACATCTATCAATATAGGAGAAAACAGAGTGAAACCTAAAAATTCAAACTGTTAGTAGAAACGAACGCTTCAACATAGAAGAATGAAATTTGGGGAACTAAGTTGGTTTAGTGTACTGATCATTACCTGAAAGTATCATCCAGTTTGGGTGAAAAAATACTTGATGAGATTTCTGGAGATTCGTAATTTTACGAAGCTTGGCAACCCCTTTCCATGAAAGTGTTTCTCGCCAGTCACTGCATAGGCCTACTTCAAGAGGAAAGAACACATAGAGATAGAACGTGAATCTGCTTTATTTGGTCAAGTTTCCAGAAGCTAGCACAAACCGTGTTGTATTTAGAGTTCCAAAAACATCTATCAATATAGGAGAAAACAGAGTGAAACCTAAAAATTCAAACTGTTACTGGAAATGAACGCTTCAACATAGAAGAACGAAATTTGGGGAACCAAGTCGGCTTAGTGTACTGATCATTACCTGAAAGTATCATCCAGTTTGGGTGAAAAAATATTTGCTGAGATTTCTGGAGATTCGTAATTTTTGGAAGCTTGGCAACCCCTTTCCATGAAAGTGTTTCTCGCCAGTCACTGCTTAGGGCTACATCAAGAGGAAACAAAACATAGAGATAGAACGTGAAACTGCTTTATTTTGTCAAGTTTCAAGAAGCTAGCACAAACCGTGTTGGATTTAGAGTTCCAAATACATCTATCAATATAGGAGAAAACAGAGTGAAACCTAAAAATTCAAACTGTTACTGGAAATGAACGCTTCACCATAGAAGAACGAAATTTGGGGAACCAAGTCGGCTTAGTGTACTGATCATTACCTGAAAGTATCATCCAGTTTGGGTGAAAAAATATTTGCTGAGATTTCTGGAGATTCGTAAGTTTTGGAAGCTTGGCAACCCCTTTCCATGAAAGTGTTTCTCGCCAGTCACTGCTTAGGGCTACATCAAGAGGAAACAAAACATAGAGATAGAACCTGAAACTACTTTATTGTCTCAAGTTTCAAGAAGCTAGCACAAACCGTGTTGGATTTAGAGTTCCAAATACATCTATCAATATAGGAGAAAACAGAGTGAAACCTAAAAATTCAAACGGTTAGTAGAAACGAACGCTTCAACATAGAAGAATGAAATTTGGGGAACTAAATTGGCTTAGTGTACTGATCATTACCTGAAAGTATCATCCAGTTTGTGTGAAAAAATACTTGCTGAGATTTCTGGAGATTCATAATTTTAGGAAGCTTGGCAACCCCTTTCCATGAAAGTGTTTCTCGCCAGTCACTGCATAGGCCTACTTCAAGAGGAAAGAACACATAGAGATAGAACGTGAAACTGCTTTATTTGGTCAAGTTTCCAGAAGCTAGCACAAACCGTGTTGGATTTAGAGTTCCAAATACATCTATCAATATAGGAGAAAACAGAGTGAAACCTAAAAATTCAAACTGTTACTGGAAATGAACGCTTCAACATAGAAGAACGAAATTTGCGGAAACAAGTCGGCTTAGTGTACTGATCATTACCTGAAAGTATCATCCAGTTTGGGTGAAAAAATATTTGCTGAGATTACTGGAGATTCGTAATTTTTGGAAGCTTGGCAACCCCTTTCCATGAAAGTGTTTCTCGCCAGTCACTGCTTAGGGCTACATCAAGAGGAAACAAAACATAGAGATAGAAACTGAAACTACTTTATTGTCTCAAGATTCAAGAAGCTAGCACAAACCGTGTTGGATTTATAGTTCCAAATACATCTATCAATATAGGAGAAAACAGAGTGAAACCTAAAAATTCAAACTGTTAGTAGAAACGAACGCTTCAACATAGAAGAATGAAATTTGGGGAACTAAGTTGGCTTAGTGTACTGATCATTACCTGAAAGTATCATCCAGTTTGGGTGAAAAAATACTTGCTGAGATTTCTGGAGATTCGTAATTTTAGGAAGCTTGGCAACCCCTTTCCATGAAAGTGTTTTTCGCCAGTCACTGCATAGGGCTTCTTTAAGAGGAAAGAACACATAGAGATAGAACGTGAACCTGCTTTATTTTGTCAAGTTTCAAGAAGCTAGCACAATCCGTGTTGGATTTAGAGTTCCAAATACATCCATCTATATAGGAGAAAACAGAGTGAAACCTAAAAATTCAAACTGTTACTGGAAATGAACGCTTCACCATAGAAGAACGAAATTTGGGGAACCAAGTCGGCTTAGTGTACTGATCATTACCTGAAAGTGTCATCCAGTTTGGGTGAAAAAATGTTTGGTGAGATTTCTGGAGATTCGTAATTTTTGGAAGCTTGGCAACCCCTTTCCATGAAAGTGTTTCTCGCCAGTCACTGCTTAGGGCTACATCAAGAGGAAACAAAACATAGAGATAGAACGTGAAACTGCTTTATTTTGTCAAATTTCAAGAAGCTAGCACAAACCGTGTTGGATTTAGAGTTCCAAATACATCTATCAATATAGGAGAAAACAGAGTGAAACCTAAAAATTCAAACTGTTACTGGAAATGAACGCTTCACCATAGAAGAACGACATTTGGGGAACCAAGTCGGCTTAGTGTACTGATCATTACCTGAAAGTATCATCCAGTTTGGGTGAAAAAATATTTGCTGAGATTTCTGGAGATTCGTAATTTTTGGAAGCTTGGCAACCCCTTTCCATGAAAGTGTTTCTCGCGAGCCACTGCTTAGGGCTACATCAAGAGGAAACAAAACATAGAGATAGAACCTGAAACTACTTTATTGTCTCAAGTTTCAAGAAGCTAGCACAAACCGTGTTGGATTTAGAGTTCCAAATACATCTATCAATATAGGAGAAAACAGAGTGAAACCTAAAAATTCAAACTGTTACTGGAAATGAATGCTTCACCATAGAAGAACGAAATTTGGGGAACCAAGTCGGCTTAGTGTACTGATCATTACCTGAAAGTATCATCCAGTTTGGGTGAAAAAATACTTGCTGAGATTTCTGGAGATTCGTAATTTTAGGAAGCTTGGCAACCCCTTTCCATGAAAGTGTTTCTCGCCAGTCACTGCATAGGCCTACTTCAAGAGGAAAGAACACATAGAGATAGAACGTGAAACTGCTTTATTTGGTCAAGTTTCCAGAAGCTAGCACAAACCGTGTTGGATTTAGAGTTCCAAATACATCTATCTATATAGGAGAAAACAGAGTGAAACCTAAAAATTCAAACTGTTACTGGAAATGAACGCTTCACCATAGAAGAACGAAATTTGGGGAACCAAGTCGCCTTAGTGTACTGATCATTACCTGAAAGTGTCATCCAGTTTGGGTGAAAAAATGTTTGGTGAGATTTCTGGAGATTCGTAATTTTTGGAAGCTTGGCAACCCCTTTCCATGAAAGTGTTTCTCGCCAGTCACTGCTTAGGGCTACATCAAGAGGAAACAAAACATAGAGATAGAACGTGAAACTGCTTTATTTTGTCAAGTTTCAAGAAGCTAGCACAAACCGTGTTGGATTTAGAGTTCCAAATACATCTATCAATATAGGAGAAAACAGAGTGAAACCTAAAAATTCAAACTGTTACTGGAAATGAACGCTTCACCATAGAAGAACGAAATTTGGGGAACCAAGTCGGCTTAGTGTACTGATCATTACCTGAAAGTATCATCCAGTTTGGGTGAAAAAATGTTTGGTGAGATTTCTGGAGATTCGTAATTTTTGGAAGCTTGGCAACCCCTTTCCATGAAAGTGTTTCTAGCCAGTCACTGCTTAGGGCTACATCAAGAGGAAACAAAACATAGAGAGAGAACCTGAAACTACTTTATTGTCTCAAGTTTCAAGAAGCTAGCACAAACCGTGTTGGATTTAGAGTTCCAAATACATCTATCAATATAGGAGAAAACAGAGTGAAACCTAAAAATTCAAACGGTTAGTAGAAACGAACGCTTCAACATAGAAGAATGAAATTTGGGGAACTAAATTGGCTTAGTGTACTGATCATTACCTGAAAGTATCATCCAGTTTGGGTGAAAAAATACTTGCTGAGATTTCTGGAGATTCGTAATTTTAGGAAGCTTGGCAACCCCTTTCCATGAAAGTGTTTCTCGCCAGTCACTGCATAGGCCTACTTCAAGAGGAAAGAACACATAGAGATAGAACGTGAAACTGCTTTATTTGGTCAAGTTTCCAGAAGCTAGCACAAACCGAGTTGGATTTAGAGTTCCAAATACATCTATCAATATAGGAGAAAACAGAGTGAAACCTAAAAATTCAAACTGTTACTGGAAATGAACGCTTCACCATAGAAGAACGAAATTTGGGGAACCAAGTCGACTTAGTGTACTGATCATTACCTGAAAGTATCATCCAGTTTGGGTGAAAAAATACTTGCTTAGATTTCTGGAGATTCGTAATTTTAGGAAGCTTGGCAACCCCTTTCCATGAAAGTGTTTCTCGCCAGTCACTGCATAGGCCTACTTCAAGAGGAAAGAACACATAGAGATCGAACGTGAAACTGCTTTATTTTGTCAAGTTTCAAGAAGCTAGCACAAACCGTGTTGGATTTAGAGTTCCAAATACATCTATCAATATAGGAGAAAACAGAGTGAAACCTAAAAATTCAAACTGTTACTGGAAATGAACGCTTCACCATAGAAGAACGAAATTTGGGGAACCAAGTCAGCTTAGTGTACTGATCATTACCTGAATTTATCATCCAGTTTGGGTGAAAAAATATTTGCTGAGATTTCTGGAGATTCGTAAGTTTTGGAAACTTGAGAACCCCTTTCCATGAAAGTGTTTCTCTCCAGTCACTGCTTAGGGCTACATCAAGAGGAAACAAAACATAGAGATAGAACTGGAAACTACTTTATTGTGTCAAGTTTCAAGAAGCTAGCACAAACCGTGTTGGATTTAGAGTTCCAAATACATCTATCAATATAGGAGAAAACAGAGTGAAACCTAAAAATTCAAACTGTTAGTAGAAACGAACGCTTCAACATAGAAGAATGAAATTTGGGCAACTAAGTTGGCTTAGTGTACTGATCATTACCTGAAAGTATCATCCAGTTTGGGTGAAAAAATATTTGCTGAGATTTCTGGAGATTCGTAATTTTAGGAAGCTTGGCAACCCCTTTCCATGAAAGTGTTTCTCGCCAGTCACTGCATAGGCCTACTTCAAGAGGAAAGAACACATAGAGATAGAACGTGAAACTGCTTTATTTTGTCAAGTTTCCAGAAGCTAGCACAAACCGTGTTGGATTTAGAGTTCCAAATACATCTATCAATATAGGAGAAAACAGAGTGAAACCTAAAAATTCAAACTGTTACTGGAAATGAACGCTTCACCATAGAAAAACGAAATTTGGGGAACCAAGTCGGCTTAGTGTACTGATCATTACCTGAAAGTATCATCCAGTTTGGGTGAAAAAATACTTGCTGAGATTTCTGGAGATTCGTAATTTTAGGAAGCTTGGGAACCCCTTTCCATGAAAGTGTTTCTCGCCAGTCACTGCTTAGGGCTACATCAAGAGGAAACAAAACATAGAGATAGAATGTGAAACTGCTGTATTTTGCCAAGTTTCAAGAAGCTAGCACAAACCCTGTTGGATTTAGAGTTCCAAATACATCTATCAATATAGGAGAAAACAGAGTGAAACCTAAAAATTCAAACTGTTACTGGAAATGAACGCTTCAACATAGAAGAACGAAATTTGGGGAACCAAGTCGGCTTAGTGTACTGATCATTACCTGAAAGTGTCATCCAGTTTGGGTGAAAAAATATTTGCTGAGATTTCTGGAGATTCCTAATTTTTGGAAGCTTGGCAACCCCTTTCCATGAAAGTGTTTCTCGCCAGTCACTGCTTAGGGCTACATCAAGAGGAAATAAAACATAGAGATAGAACGTGAAACTGCTTTATTTGGTAAAGTTTCAAGAAGCTAGCACAAACCGTGTTGGTTTTAGAGTTCCAAATACATCTATCAATATAGGAGAAAACAGAGTGAAACCTAAAAATTCAAACTGTTAGTAGAAACGAACGCTTCAACATAAAAAAATGAAATTTGGGGAACTAAGTTGGCTTAGTATACTGATCATTACCTGAAAGTATCATCCAGTCTGGGTGAAAAAATACTTGCTGATATTTCTGGAGATTCGTAATTTTTGGAAGCTTGGCAACCCCTTTCCATGAAAGTGTTTCTCGCCAGTCACTGCTTAGGGCTAAATCATAAGGAAACAAAACATAGAGATAGAACCTGAAACTACTTTATTGTGTCAAGTTTCAAGAAGCTACCACAAACCGTGTTGGATTTAGAGTTTCAAATACATCTATCAATATAGGAGAAAACAGAGTGAAACCTAAAAATTCAAACTGTTAGTAGAAACGAACGCTTCAACATAGAAGAATGAAATTTGGGGAACTAAGTTGGCTTAGTGTACTGATCATTACCTGAAAGTATCATCCAGTTTGGGTGAAAAAATACTTGCTGAGATTTCTGGAGATTCGTAATTTTAGGAAGCTTGGCAACCCCTTTCCATGAAAGTGTTTTTCGCCAGTCAGTGCATAGGGCTTCTTTAAGAGGAAAGAACACATAGAGATAGAACGTGAACCTGCTTTATTTTGTCAAGTTTCAAGAAGCTAGCACAAACCGTGTTGGATTTAGAGTTCCAAATACATCTATCTATATAGGAGAAAACAGAGTGAAACCTAAAAATTCAAACTGTTACTGGAAATGAACGCTTCACCATAGAAGAACGAAATTTGGGGAACCAAGTCGGCTTAGTGTACTGATCATTACCTGAAAGTTTCATCCAGTTTGGGTGAAAAAATGTTTGGTGAGATTTCTGGAGATTCGTAATTTTTGGAAGCTTGGCAACCCCTTTCCATGAAAGTGTTTCTCGCCAGTCACTGCTTAGGGCTACATCAAGAGGAAACAAAACATAGAGATAGAACGTGAAACTGCTTTATTTTGTCAAGTTTCAAGAAGCTAGCACAAACCGTGTTGGATTTAGAGTTCCAAATACATCTATCAATATAGGAGAAAACAGAGTGAAACCTAAAAATTCAAACTGTTACTGGAAATGAACGCTTCACCATAGAAGAACGAAATTTGGGGAACCAAGTCGGCTTAGTGTACTGATCATTACCTGAAAGTATCATCCAGTTTGGGTGAAAAAATATTTGCTGAGATTTCTGGAGATTCGTAATTTTTGGAAGCTTGGCAACCCCTTTCCATGAAAGTGTTTCTCGCGAGCCACTGCTTAGGGCTACATCAAGAGGAAACAAAACATAGAGATAGAACCTGAAACTACTTTATTGTCTCAAGTTTCAAGAAGCTAGCACAAACCGTGTTGGATTTAGAGTTCCAAATACATCTATCAATATAGGAGAAAACAGAGTGAAACCTAAAAATTCAAACTGTTACTGGAAATGAATGCTTCACCATAGAAGAACGAAATTTGGGGAACCAAGTCGGCTTAGTGTACTGATCATTACCTGAAAGTATCATCCAGTTTGGGTGAAAAAATACTTGCTGAGATTTCTGGAGATTCGTAATTTTAGGAAGCTTGGCAACCCCTTTCCATGAAAGTGTTTCTCGCCAGTCACTGCATAGGCCTACTTCAAGAGGAAAGAACACATAGAGATAGAACGTGAAACTGCTTTATTTGGTCAAGTTTCCAGAAGCTAGCACAAACCGTGTTGGATTTAGAGTTCCAAATACATCTATCAATATAGGAGAAAACAGAGTGAAACCTAAAAATTCAAACTGTTACTGGAAATGAACGCTTCAACATAGAAGAACGAAATTTGCGGAACCAAGTCGGCTTAGTGTACTGATCATTACCTGAAAGTATCATCCAGTTTGGGTGAAAAAATATTTGCTGAGATTACTGGAGATTCGTAATTTTGGAAGCTTGGCAACCCCTTTCCATGAAAGTGTTTCTCGCCAGTCACTGCTTAGGGCTACATCAAGAGGAAACAAAACATAGAGATAGAAACTGAAACTACTTTATTGTCTCAAGATTCAAGAAGCTAGCACAAACCGTGTTGGATTTAGAGTTCCAAATACATCTATCAATATAGGAGAAAACAGAGTGAAACCTAAAAATTCAAACTGTTAGTAGAAACGAACGCTTCAACATAGAAGAATGAAATTTGGGGAACTAAGTTGGCTTAGTGTACTGATCATTACCTGAAAGTATCATCCAGTTTGGGTGAAAAAATACTTGCTGAGATTTCTGGAGATTCGTAATTTTAGGAAGCTTGGCAACCCCTTTCCATGAAAGTGTTTCTCGCCAGTCACTGCATAGGGCTTCTTTAAGAGGAAAGAACACATAGAGATAGAACGTGAACCTGCTTTATTTTGTCAAGTTTCAAGAAGCTAGCACAAACCGTGTTGGATTTAGAGTTCCAAATACATCTATCTATATAGGAGAAAACAGAGTGAAACCTAAAAATTCAAACTGTTACTGGAAATGAACGCTTCACCATAGAAGAACGAAATTTGGGGAACCAAGTCGCCTTAGTGTACTGATCATTACCTGAAAGTGTCATCCAGTTTGGGTGAAAAAATGTTTGGTGAGATTTCTGGAGATTCGTAATTTTTAGAAGCTTGGCAACCCCTTTCCATGAAAGTGTTTCTCGCCAGTCACTGCTTAGGGCTACATCAAGAGGAAACAAAACATAGAGATAGAACGTGAAACTGCTTTATTTTGTCAAGTTTCAAGAAGCTAGCACAAACCGTGTTGGATTTAGAGTTCCAAATACATCTATCAATATAGGAGAAAACAGAGTGAAACCTAAAAATTCAAACTGTTACTGGAAATGAACGCTTCACCATAGAAGAACGAAATTTGGGGAACCAAGTCGGCTTAGTGTACTGATCATTACCTGAAAGTATCATCCAGTTTGGGTGAAAAAATGTTTGGTGAGATTTCTGGAGATTCGTAATTTTTGGAAGCTTGGCAACCCCTTTCCATGAAAGTGTTTCTCGCCAGTCACTGCTTAGGGCTACATCAAGAGGAAACAAAACATAGAGATAGAACCTGAAACTACTTTATTGTCTCAATTTTCAAGAAGCTAGCACAAACCGTGTTGGATTTAGAGTTCCAAATACATCTATCAATATAGGAGAAAACAGAGTGAAACCTAAAAATTCAAACTGTTACTGGAAATGAACGCTTCACCATAGAAGAACGAAATTTGGGGAACCAAGTCAGCTTAGTGTACTGATCATTACCTGAATTTATCATCCAGTTTGGGTGAAAAAATATTTGCTGAGATTTCTGGAGATTCGTAAGTTTTGGAAACTTGAGAACCCCTTTCCATGAAAGTGTTTCTCTCCAGTCACTGCTTAGGGCTACATCAAGAGGAAACAAAACATAGAGATAGAACTGGAAACTACTTTATTGTGTCAAGTTTCAAGAAGCTAGCACAAACCGTGTTGGATTTAGAGTTCCAAATACATCTATCAATATAGGAGAAAACAGAGTGAAACCTAAAAATTCAAACTGTTAGTAGAAACGAACGCTTCAACATAGAAGAATGAAATTTGGGCAACTAAGTTGGCTTAGTGTACTGATCATTACCTGAAAGTATCATCCAGTTTGGGTGAAAAAATACTTGCTGAGATTTCTGGAGATTCGTAATTTTAGGAAGCTTGGCAACCCCTTTCCATGAAAGTGTTTCTCGCCAGTCACTGCATAGGCCTACTTCAAGAGGAAAGAACACATAGAGATAGAACGTGAAACTGCTTTATTTTGTCAAGTTTCCAGAAGCTAGCACAAACCGTGTTGGATTTAGAGTTCCAAATACATCTATCAATATAGGAGAAAACAGAGTGAAACCTAAAAATTCAAACTGTTACTGGAAATGAACGCTTCACCATAGAAAAACGAAATTTGGGGAACCAAGTCGGCTTAGTGTACTGATCATTACCTGAAAGTATCATCCAGTTTGGGTGAAAAAATATTTGCTGAGATTTCTGGAGATTCGTAATTTTTGGAAGCTTGGGAACCCCTTTCCATGAAAGTGTTTCTCGCCAGTCACTGCTTAGGGCTACATCAAGAGGAAACAAAACATAGAGATAGAACGTGAAACTGCTGTATTTTGCCAAGTTTCAAGAAGCTAGCACAAACCCTGTTGGATTTAGAGTTCCAAATACATCTATCAATATAGGAGAAAACAGAGTGAAACCTAAAAATTCAAACTGTTACTGGAAATGAACGCTTCAACATAGAAGAACGAAATTTGGGGAACCAAGTCGGCTTAGTGTACTGATCATTACCTGAAAGTGTCATCCAGTTTGGGTGAAAAAATATTTGCTGAGATTTCTGGAGATTCCTAATTTTTGGAAGCTTGGCAACCCCTTTCCATGAAAGTGTTTCTCGCCAGTCACTGCTTAGGGCTACATCAAGAGGAAATAAAACATAGAGATAGAACGTGAAACTGCTTTATTTGGTAAAGTTTCAAGAAGCTAGCACAAACCGTGTTGGTTTTAGAGTTCCAAATACATCTATCAATATAGGAGAAAACAGAGTGAAACCTAAAAATTCAAACTGTTAGTAGAAAAGAACGCTTCAACATAAAAAAATGAAATTTGGGGAACTAAGTTGGCTTAGTATACTGATCATTACCTGAAAGTATCATCCAGTCTGGGTGAAAAAATACTTGCTGAGATTTCTGGAGATTCGTAATTTTTGGAAGCTTGGCAACCCCTTTCCATGAAAGTGTTTCTCGCCAGTCACTGCTTAGGGCTAAATCATAAGGAAACAAAACATAGAGATAGAACCTGAAACTACTTTATTGTGTCAAGTTTCAAGAAGCTACCACAAACCGTGTTGGATTTAGAGTTTCAAATACATCTATCAATATAGGAGAAAACAGAGTGAAACCTAAAAATTCAAACTGTTAGTAGCAAGGAATGCTTCAACATAGAAGAATGAAATTTGGGGAACTAAGTTGGCTTAGTGTACTGATCATTACCTGAAAGTATCATCCAGTTTGGGTGAAAAAATACTTGGTGAGATTTCTGGAGATTCGTAATTTTTGGAAGCTTGGGAACCCCTTTCCATGAAAGTGTTTCTCGCCAGTCACTGCTTAGGGCTACATCAAGAGGAAACAAAACATAGAGATAGAACCGGAAACTACTTTATTGTGTCAAGTTTCAAGAAGCTAGCACAAACCGTGTTGGATTTAGAGTTCCAAATACATCTATCAATATAGGAGAAAACAGAGTGAAACCTAAAAATTCAAACTGTTAGTAGAAATGAACGCTTCAACATAGAAGAATGAAATTTGGGGAACTAAGTTGGCTTAGTATACTGATCATTACCTAAAAGTATCATCCAGTTTGGGTGCAAAAATACTTGCTGAGATTTCTGGAGATTCGTAATTTTAGGAAGCTTGGCAACCCCTTTCCATGAAAGTGTTTCTCGCCAGTCACTGCATAGGGCTTCTTTAAGAGGAAAGAACACATAGAGATAGAACGTGAACCTGCTTTATTTTGTCAAGTTTCAAGAAGCTAGCACAAACCGTGTTGGATTTAGAGTTCCAAATACATCTATCAATATAGGAGAAAACAGAGTGAAACCTAAAAATTCAAACTGTTACTGGAAATGAACGCTTCACCATAGAAGAACGAAATTTGGGGAACCAAGTCGCCTTAGTGTACTGATCATTACCTGAAAGTGTCATCCAGTTTGGGTGAAAAAATGTTTGGTGAGATTTCTGGAGATTCGTAATTTTTAGAAGCTTGGCAACCCCTTTCCATGAAAGTGTTTCTCGCCAGTCACTGCTTAGGGCTACATCAAGAGGAAACAAAACATAGAGATAGAACGTGAAACTGCTTTATTTTGTCAAGTTTCAAGAAGCTAGCACAAACCGTGTTGGATTTAGAGTTCCAAATACATCTATCAATATAGGAGAAAACAGAGTGAAACCTAAAAATTCAAACTGTTACTGGAAATGAACGCTTCACCATAGAAGAACGAAATTTGGGGAACCAAGTCGGCTTAGTGTACTGATCATTACCTGAAAGTATCATCCAGTTTGGGTGAAAAAATGTTTGGTGAGATTTCTGGAGATTCGTAATTTTTGGAAGCTTGGCAACCCCTTTCCATGAAAGTGTTTCTCGCCAGTCACTGCTTAGGGCTACATCAAGAGGAAACAAAACATAGAGATAGAACCTGAAACTACTTTATTGTCTCAATTTTCAAGAAGCTAGCACAAACCGTGTTGGATTTAGAGTTCCAAATACATCTATCAATATAGGAGAAAACAGAGTGAAACCTAAAAATTCAAACTGTTACTGGAAATGAACGCTTCACCATAGAAGAACGAAATTTGGGGAACCAAGTCAGCTTAGTGTACTGATCATTACCTGAATTTATCATCCAGTTTGGGTGAAAAAATATTTGCTGAGATTTCTGGAGATTCGTAAGTTTTGGAAACTTGAGAACCCCTTTCCATGAAAGTGTTTCTCTCCAGTCACTGCTTAGGGCTACATCAAGAGGAAACAAAACATAGAGATAGAACTGGAAACTACTTTATTGTGTCAAGTTTCAAGAAGCTAGCACAAACCGTGTTGGATTTAGAGTTCCAAATACATCTATCAATATAGGAGAAAACAGAGTGAAACCTAAAAATTCAAACTGTTAGTAGAAACGAACGCTTCAACATAGAAGAATGAAATTTGGGCAACTAAGTTGGCTTAGTGTACTGATCATTACCTGAAAGTATCATCCAGTTTGGGTGAAAAAATACTTGCTGAGATTTCTGGAGATTCGTAATTTTAGGAAGCTTGGCAACCCCTTTCCATGAAAGTGTTTCTCGCCAGTCACTGCATAGGCCTACTTCAAGAGGAAAGAACACATAGAGATAGAACGTGAAACTGCTTTATTTTGTCAAGTTTCCAGAAGCTAGCACAAACCGTGTTGGATTTAGAGTTCCAAATACATCTATCAATATAGGAGAAAACAGAGTGAAACCTAAAAATTCAAACTGTTACTGGAAATGAACGCTTCACCATAGAAAAACGAAATTTGGGGAACCAAGTCGGCTTAGTGTACTGATCATTACCTGAAAGTATCATCCAGTTTGGGTGAAAAAATATTTGCTGAGATTTCTGGAGATTCGTAATTTTTGGAAGCTTGGGAACCCCTTTCCATGAAAGTGTTTCTCGCCAGTCACTGCTTAGGGCTACATCAAGAGGAAACAAAACATAGAGATAGAACGTGAAACTGCTGTATTTTGCCAAGTTTCAAGAAGCTAGCACAAACCCTGTTGGATTTAGAGTTCCAAATACATCTATCAATATAGGAGAAAACAGAGTGAAACCTAAAAATTCAAACTGTTACTGGAAATGAACGCTTCAACATAGAAGAACGAAATTTGGGGAACCAAGTCGGCTTAGTGTACTGATCATTACCTGAAAGTGTCATCCAGTTTGGGTGAAAAAATATTTGCTGAGATTTCTGGAGATTCCTAATTTTTGGAAGCTTGGCAACCCCTTTCCATGAAAGTGTTTCTCGCCAGTCACTGCTTAGGGCTACATCAAGAGGAAATAAAACATAGAGATAGAACGTGAAACTGCTTTATTTGGTAAAGTTTCAAGAAGCTAGCACAAACCGTGTTGGTTTTAGAGTTCCAAATGCATCTATCAATATAGGAGAAAACAGAGTGAAACCTAAAAATTCAAACTGTTAGTAGAAAAGAACGCTTCAACATAAAAAAATGAAATTTGGGGAACTAAGTTGGCTTAGTATACTGATCATTACCTGAAAGTATCATCCAGTCTGGGTGAAAAAATACTTGCTGAGATTTCTGGAGATTCGTAATTTTTGGAAGCTTGGCAACCCCTTTCCATGAAAGTGTTTCTCGCCAGTCACTGCTTAGGGCTAAATCATAAGGAAACAAAACATAGAGATAGAACCTGAAACTACTTTATTGTGTCAAGTTTCAAGAAGCTACCACAAACCGTGTTGGATTTAGAGTTTCAAATACATCTATCAATATAGGAGAAAACAGAGTGAAACCTAAAAATTCAAACTGTTAGTAGCAAGGAATGCTTCAACATAGAAGAATGAAATTTGGGGAACTAAGTTGGCTTAGTGTACTGATCATTACCTGAAAGTATCATCCAGTTTGGGTGAAAAAATACTTGGTGAGATTTCTGGAGATTCGTAATTTTTGGAAGCTTGGGAACCCCTTTCCATGAAAGTGTTTCTCGCCAGTCACTGCTTAGGGCTACATCAAGAGGAAACAAAACATAGAGATAGAACTGGAAACTACTTTATTGTGTCAAGTTTCAAGAAGCTAGCACAAACCGTGTTGGATTTAGAGTTCCAAATACATCTATCAATATAGGAGAAAACAGAGTGAAACCTAAAAATTCAAACTGTTAGTAGAAATGAACGCTTCAACATAGAAGAATGAAATTTGGGGAACTAAGTTGGCTTAGTATACTGATCATTACCTAAAAGTATCATCCAGTTTGGGTGCAAAAATACTTGCTGAGATTTCTGGAGATTCGTAATTTTAGGAAGCTTGGCAACCCCTTTCCATGAAAGTGTTTCTCGCCAGTCACTGCATAGGGCTACTTCAAGAGGAAAGAACACATAGAGATAGAACAGGAAACTGCTTTATTTTGTCAAGTTTCCAGAAGCTAGCACAAACCGTGTTGGATTTAGGGTTCCAAATACATCTATCAATATAGGAGAAAACAGAGTGAAACCTAAAAATTCAAACTGTTACTGGAAATGAACGCTTCACCATAGAAGAACGAAATTTGGGGAACGAAGTTGGCTTAGTGTACTGATCATTACCTGAAAGTATCATCCAGTTTGGGTGAAAAAATACTTGCTGAGATTTCTGGAGATTCGTAATTTTAGGAAGCTTGGCAACCCCTTTCCATGAAAGTGTTTCTCGCCAGTCACTGCATAGGGCTACTTCAAGAGGAAAGAACACATAGAGATAGAACATGAAACTGCTTTATTTTGTCAAGTTTCAAGAAGCTAGCACAAACCGTGTTGGATTTAGAGTTCCAAATACATCTATCAATATAGGAGAAAACAGAGTGAAACCTAAAAATTCAAACTGTTACTGGAAAAGAACGCTTCAACATAGAAGAACGAAATTTGGGGAACCAAGTCGGCTTAGTTTACTGATCATTACCTGAAAGTATCATCCAGTTTGGGTGAAAAAATATTTGCTGAGATTTCTAAAGATTCGTAATTTTTGGAAGCTTGGGAACCCCTTTCCATGAAAGTGTTTCTCGCCAGTCACTGCTTAGGGCTACATCAAGAGGAAACAAAACATAGAGATAGAACGTGAAACTGCCTTATTTTGTCAAGTTTCAAGAAGCTAGCACAAACCGTGTTGGATTTAGAGTTCCAAATACATCTATCAATATAGGAGAAAACACAGTGAAACCGGAAAATTCAAACTGTTACTGGAAATGAACGCTTCACCATAGAAGAACGAAATTTGGGGAACGAAGTTGGCTTAGTGTACTGATCATTACCTGAAAGTATCATCCAGTTTGGGTGAAAAAATATTTGCTGAGATTTTTGGAGATTCATAATTTTTGGAAGCTTGGCAACACCTTTCCATGAAAGTGTTTCTCGCCAGTCACTGCTTAGGGCTACATCAAGAGGAAACAAAACATAGAGATAGAACCTGAAACTACTTTATTGTCTCAAGTTTCAAGAAGCTAGCACAAACCGTGTTGGATTTAGAGTTCCAAATACATCTATCAATATAGGAGAAAACAGAGTGAAACCTAAAAATTCAAACTGTTAGTAGAAACGAACGCTTCACCATAGAAGAACGAAATTTGGGGAACGAAGTTGGCTTAGTGTACTGATCATTACCTGAAAGTATCATCCAGTTTGGGTGAAAAAATACTTGCTGAGATTTCTGGAGATTCGTAATTTTAGGAAGCTTGGCAACCCCTTTCCATGAAAGTGTTTCTCGCCAGTCACTGCATAGGGCTACTTCAAGAGGAAAGAACACATAGAGATAGAACATGAAACTGCTTTATTTTGTCAAGTTTCAAGAAGCTAGCACAAACCGTGTTGGATTTAGAGTTCCAAATACATCTATCAATATAGGAGAAAACAGAGTGAAACCTAAAAATTCAAACTGTTACTGGAAATGAACGCTTCAACATAGAATAACGAAATTTGGGGAACCAAGTCGGCTTAGTTTACTGATCATTACCTGAAAGTATCATCCAGTTTGGGTGAAAAAATGTTTGGTGAGATTTCTAAAGATTCGTAATTTTTGGAAGCTTGGGAACCCCTTTCCATGAAAGTGTTTCTCGCCAGTCACTGCTTAGGGCTACATCAAGAGGAAACAAAACATAGAGATAGAACGTGAAACTGCCTTATTTTGTCAAGTTTCAAGAAGCTAGCACAAACCGTGTTGGATTTAGAGTTCCAAATACATCTATCAATATAGGAGAAAACAGAGTGAAACCTAAAAATTCAAACTGTTACTGGAAATGAACGCTTCACCATAGAAGAACGAAATTTGGGGAACGAAGTTGGCTTAGTGTACTGATCATTACCTGAAAGTATCATCCAGTTTGGGTGAAAAAATATTTGCTGAGATTTTTGGAGATTCATAATTTTTGGAAGCTTGGCAACACCTTTCCATGAAAGTGTTTCTCGCCAGTCACTGCTTAGGGCTACATCAAGAGGAAACAAAACATAGAGATAGAACCTGAAACTACTTTATTGTCTCAAGTTTCAAGAAGCTAGCACAAACCGTGTTGGATTTAGAGTTCCAAATACATCTATCAATATAGGAGAAAACAGAGTGAAACCTAAAAATTCAAACTGTTAGTAGAAACGAACGCTTCAACATAGAAGAATGAAATTTGGGGAACTAAGTTGGCTTAGTGTACTGATCATTACCTGAAAGTATCATCCAGTTTGGGTTAAAAAATACTTGCTGAGATTTCTGGAGATTCGTAATTTTAGGAAGCTTGGCAACCCCTTTCCATGAAAGTGTTTCTCGCCAGTCACTGCATAGGCCTACTTCAAGAGGAAAGAACACATAGAGATAGAACGTGAAACTGCTTTATTTTGTCAAGTTTCAAGAAGCTAGCACAAACCGTGGTGGATTTAGAGTTCCAAATACATCTATCAATATAGGAGAAAACAGAGTGAAACCTAAAAATTCAAACTGTTAGTAGAAATGAACGCTTCAACATAGAAGAATGAAATTTGGGGAACTAAGTTGGCTTAGTGTACTGATCATTACCTGAAAGTATCATCCAGTTTGGGTGAAAAAATACTGGCTGAGATTTCTGGAGATTCGTAATTTTAGGAAGCTTGGCAACCCCTTTCCATGAAAGTGTTTCTCGCCAGTCACTGCATAGGCCTACTTCAAGAGGAAAGAACACATAGAGATAGAACGTGAAACTGCTTTATTTTGTCAAGTTTCAAGAAGCTAGCACAAACCGTGTTGGTTTCAGAGTTCCAAATACATCTATCAATATAGGAGAAAACAGAGTGAAACCTAAAAATTCAAACTGTTAGTAGAAATGAACGCTTCAACATAGAAGAATGAAATTTGGGGAACTAAGTTGGCTTAGTGTACTGATCATTACCTGAAAGTATCATCCAGTTTGTGTGAAAAAATACTTGCTGAGATTTCTGGAGATTCATAATTTTAGGAAGCTTGGCAACCCCTTTCCATGAAAGTGTTTTTCGCCAGTCACTGCATAGGGCTTCTTTAAGAGGAAAGAACACATAGAGATAGAACGTGAACCTGCTTTATTTTGTCAAGTTTCAAGAAGCTAGCACAAACCGTGTTGGATTTAGAGTTCCAAATACATCTATCTATATAGGAGAAAACAGAGTGAAACCTAAAAATTCAAACTGTTACTGGAAATGAACGCTTCACCATAGAAGAACGAAATTTGGGGAACCAAGTTGGCTTAGTGTACTGATCATTACCTGAAAGTTTCATCCAGTTTGGGTGAAAAAATGTTTGGTGAGATTTCTGGAGATTCGTAATTTTTGGAAGCTTGGCAACCCCTTTCCATGAAAGTGTTTCTCGCCAGTCACTGCTTAGGGCTACATCAAGAGGAAACAAAACATAGAGATAGAACGTGAAACTGCTTTATTTTGTCAAGTTTCAAGAAGCTAGCACAAACCGTGTTGGATTTAGAGTTCCAAATACATCTATCAATATAGGAGAAAACAGAGTGAAACCTAAAAATTCAAACTGTTACTGGAAATGAACGCTTCACCATAGAAGAACGAAATTTGGGGAACCAAGTCGGCTTAGTGTACTGATCATTACCTGAAAGTATCATCCAGTTTGGGTGAAAAAATATTTGCTGAGATTTCTGGAGATTCGTAATTTTTGGAAGCTTGGCAACCCCTTTCCATGAAAGTGTTTCTCGCGAGCCACTGCTTAGGGCTACATCAAGAGGAAACAAAACATAGAGATAGAACCTGAAACTACTTTATTGTCTCAAGTTTCAAGAAGCTAGCACAAACCGTGTTGGATTTAGAGTTCCAAATACATCTATCAATATAGGAGAAAACAGAGTGAAACCTAAAAATTCAAACTGTTACTGGAAATGAATGCTTCACCATTGAAGAACGAAATTTGGGGAACCAAGTCGGCTTAGTGTACTGATCATTACCTGAAAGTATCATCCAGTTTGGGTGAAAAAATACTTGCTGAGATTTCTGGAGATTCGTAATTTTAGGAAGCTTGGCAACCCCTTTCCATGAAAGTGTTTCTCGCCAGTCACTGCATAGGCCTACTTCAAGAGGAAAGAACACATAGAGATAGAACGTGAAACTGCTTTATTTGGTCAAGTTTCCAGAAGCTAGCACAAACCGTGTTGGATTTAGAGTTCCAAATACATCTATCAATATAGGAGAAAACAGAGTGAAACCTAAAAATTCAAACTGTTACTGGAAATGAACGCTTCAACATAGAAGAACGAAATTTGCGGAACCAAGTCGGCTTAGTGTACTGATCATTACCTGAAAGTATCATCCAGTTTGGGTGAAAAAATATTTGCTGAGATTACTGGAGATTCGTAATTTTGGAAGCTTGGCAACCCCTTTCCATGAAAGTGTTTCTCGCCAGTCACTGCTTAGGGCTACATCAAGAGGAAACAAAACATAGAGATAGAAACTGAAACTACTTTATTGTCTCAAGATTCAAGAAGCTAGCACAAACCGTGTTGGATTTAGAGTTCCAAATACATCTATCAATATAGGAGAAAACAGAGTGAAACCTAAAAATTCAAACTGTTAGTAGAAACGAACGCTTCAACATAGAAGAATGAAATTTGGGGAACTAAGTTGGCTTAGTGTACTGATCATTACCTGAAAGTATCATCCAGTTTGGGTGAAAAAATACTTGCTGAGATTTCTGGAGATTCGTAATTTTAGGAAGCTTGGCAACCCCTTTCCATGAAAGTGTTTCTCGCCAGTCACTGCATAGGGCTTCTTTAAGAGGAAAGAACACATAGAGATAGAACGTGAACCTGCTTTATTTTGTCAAGTTTCAAGAAGCTAGCACAAACCGTGTTGGATTTAGAGTTCCAAATACATCTATCTATATAGGAGAAAACAGAGTGAAACCTAAAAATTCAAACTGTTACTGGAAATGAACGCTTCACCATAGAAGAACGAAATTTGGGGAACCAAGTCGCGTTAGTGTACTGATCATTACCTGAAAGTGTCATCCAGTTTGGGTGAAAAAATGTTTGGTGAGATTTCTGGAGATTCGTAATTTTTAGAAGCTTGGCAACCCCTTTCCATGAAAGTGTTTCTCGCCAGTCACTGCTTAGGGCTACATCAAGAGGAAACAAAACATAGAGATAGAACGTGAAACTGCTTTATTTTGTCAAGTTTCAAGAAGCTAGCACAAACCGTGTTGGATTTAGAGTTCCAAATACATCTATCAATATAGGAGAAAACAGAGTGAAACCTAAAAATTCAAACTGTTACTGGAAATGAACGCTTCACCATAGAAGAACGAAATTTGGGGAACCAAGTCGGCTTAGTGTACTGATCATTACCTGAAAGTATCATCCAGTTTGGGTGAAAAAATGTTTGGTGAGATTTCTGGAGATTCGTAATTTTTGGAAGCTTGGCAACCCCTTTCCATGAAAGTGTTTCTCGCCAGTCACTGCTTAGGGCTACATCAAGAGGAAACAAAACATAGAGATAGAACCTGAAACTACTTTATTGTCTCAATTTTCAAGAAGCTAGCACAAACCGTGTTGGATTTAGAGTTCCAAATACATCTATCAATATAGGAGAAAACAGAGTGAAACCTAAAAATTCAAACTGTTACTGGAAATGAACGCTTCACCATAGAAGAACGAAATTTGGGGAACCAAGTCAGCTTAGTGTACTGATCATTACCTGAATTTATCATCCAGTTTGGGTGAAAAAATATTTGCTGAGATTTCTGGAGATTCGTAAGTTTTGGAAACTTGAGAACCCCTTTCCATGAAAGTGTTTCTCTCCAGTCACTGCTTAGGGCTACATCAAGAGGAAACAAAACATAGAGATAGAACTGGAAACTACTTTATTGTGTCAAGTTTCAAGAAGCTAGCACAAACCGTGTTGGATTTAGAGTTCCAAATACATCTATCAATATAGGAGAAAACAGAGTGAAACCTAAAAATTCAAACTGTTAGTAGAAACGAACGCTTCAACATAGAAGAATGAAATTTGGGCAACTAAGTTGGCTTAGTGTACTGATCATTACCTGAAAGTATCATCCAGTTTGGGTGAAAAAATACTTGCTGAGATTTCTGGAGATTCGTAATTTTAGGAAGCTTGGCAACCCCTTTCCATGAAAGTGTTTCTCGCCAGTCACTGCATAGGCCTACTTCAAGAGGAAAGAACACATAGAGATAGAACGTGAAACTGCTTTATTTTGTCAAGTTTCCAGAAGCTAGCACAAACCGTGTTGGATTTAGAGTTCCAAATACATCTATCAATATAGGAGAAAACAGAGTGAAACCTAAAAATTCAAACTGTTACTGGAAATGAACGCTTCACCATAGAAAAACGAAATTTGGGGAACCAAGTCGGCTTAGTGTACTGATCATTACCTGAAAGTATCATCCAGTTTGGGTGAAAAAATATTTCCTGAGATTTCTGGAGATTCGTAATTTTTGGAAGCTTGGGAACCCCTTTCCATGAAAGTGTTTCTCGCCAGTCACTGCTTAGGGCTACATCAAGAGGAAACAAAACATAGAGATAGAACGTGAAACTGCTGTATTTTGCCAAGTTTCAAGAAGCTAGCACAAACCCTGTTGGATTTAGAGTTCCAAATACATCTATCAATATAGGAGAAAACAGAGTGAAACCTAAAAATTCAAACTGTTACTGGAAATGAACGCTTCAACATAGAAGAACGAAATTTGGGGAACCAAGTCGGCTTAGTGTACTGATCATTACCTGAAAGTGTCATCCAGTTTGGGTGAAAAAATATTTGCTGAGATTTCTGGAGATTCGTAATTTTTGGAAGCTTGGGAACCCCTTTCCATGAAAGTGTTTCTCGCCAGTCACTGCTTAGGGCTATATCAAGAGGAAATAAAACATAGATATAGAACGTGAAACTGCTTTATTTGGTAAAGTTTCAAGAAGCTAGCACAAACCGTGTTGGTTTTAGAGTTCCAAATACATCTATCAATATAGGAGAAAACAGAGTGAAACCTAAAAATTCAAACTGTTAGTAGAAAAGAACGCTTCAACATAAAAAAATGAAATTTGGGGAACTAAGTTGGCTTAGTATACTGATCATTACCTGAAAGTATCATCCAGTCTGGGTGAAAAAATACTTGCTGAGATTTCTGGAGATTCGTAATTTTTGGAAGCTTGGCAACCCCTTTCCATGAAAGTGTTTCTCGCCAGTCACTGCTTAGGGCTAAATCATAAGGAAACAAAACATAGAGATAGAACCTGAAACTACTTTATTGTGTCAAGTTTCAAGAAGCTACCACAAACCGTGTTGGATTTAGAGTTTCAAATACATCTATCAATATAGGAGAAAACAGAGTGAAACCTAAAAATTCAAACTGTTAGTAGCAAGGAATGCTTCAACATAGAAGAATGAAATTTGGGGAACTAAGTTGGCTTAGTGTACTGATCATTACCTGAAAGTATCATCCAGTTTGGGTGAAAAAATACTTGGTGAGATTTCTGGAGATTCGTAATTTTTGGAAGCTTGGGAACCCCTTTCCATGAAAGTGTTTCTCGCCAGTCACTGCATAGGGCTACTTCAAGAGGAAAGAACACATAGAGATAGAACATGAAACTGCTTTATTTTGTCAAGTTTCAAGAAGCTAGCACAAACCGTGTTGGATTTAGAGTTCCAAATACATCTATCAATATAGGAGAAAACAGAGTGAAACCTAAAAATTCAAACTGTTACTGGAAATGAACGCTTCAACATAGAAGAACGAAATTTGGGGAACCAAGTCGGCTTAGTTTACTGATCATTACCTGAAAGTATCATCCAGTTTGGGTGAAAAAATATTTGCTGAGATTTCTAAAGATTCGTAATTTTTGGAAGCTTGGGAACCCCTTTCCATGAAAGTGTTTCTCGCCAGTCACTGCTTAGGGCTACATCAAGAGGAAACAAAACATAGAGATAGAACGTGAAACTGCCTTATTTTGTCAAGTTTCAAGAAGCTAGCACAAACCGTGTTGGATTTAGAGTTCCAAATACATCTATCAATATAGGAGAAAACAGAGTGAAACCGGAAAATTCAAACTGTTACTGGAAATGAACGCTTCACCATAGAAGAACGAAATTTGGGGAACGAAGTTGGCTTAGTGTACTGATCATTACCTGAAAGTATCATCCAGTTTGGGTGAAAAAATATTTGCTGAGATTTTTGGAGATTCATAATTTTTGGAAGCTTGGCAACACCTTTCCATGAAAGTGTTTCTCGCCAGTCACTGCTTAGGGCTACATCAAGAGGAAACAAAACATAGAGATAGAACCTGAAACTACTTTATTGTCTCAAGTTTCAAGAAGCTAGCACAAACCATGTTGGATTTAGAGTTCCAAATACATCTATCAATATAGGAGAAAACAGAGTGAAACCTAAAAATTCAAACTGTTAGTAGAAACGAACGCTTCAACATAGAAGAATGAAATTTGGGGAACTAAGTTGGCTTAGTGTACTGATCATTACCTGAAAGTATCATCCAGTTTGGGTTAAAAAATACTTGCTGAGATTTCTGGAGATTCGTAATTTTAGGAAGCTTGGCAACCCCTTTCCATGAAAGTGTTTCTCGCCAGTCACTGCATAGGCCTACTTCAAGAGGAAAGAACACATAGAGATAGAACGTGAAACTGCTTTATTTTGTCAAGTTTCAAGAAGCTAGCACAAACCGTGGTGGATTTAGAGTTCCAAATACATCTATCAATATAGGAGAAAACAGAGTGAAACATAAAAATTCAAACTGTTACTGGAAATGAACGCTTCACCATAGAAGAACGAAATTTGGGGAACCAAGTCGGCTTAGTGTACTGATCATTACCTGAAAGTATCATCCAGTTTGGGTGAAAAAATATTTGCTGAGATTTCTGGAGATTCGTAAGTTTTGGAAGCTTGGCAACCCCTTTCCATGAAAGTGTTTCTCGCCAGTCACTGCTTAGGGCTACATCAAGAGGAAACAAAACATAGAGATAGAACCGGAAACTACTTTATTGTCTCAAGTTTCAAGAAGCTAGCACAAACCGTGTTGGATTTAGAGTTCCAAATACATCTATCAATATAGGAGAAAAAGAGTGAAACCTAAAAATTCAAACTGTTAGTAGAAATGAACGCTTCAACATAGAAGAATGAAATTTGGGGAACTAAGTTGGCTTAGTGTACTGATCATTACCTGAAAGTATCATCCAGTTTGGGTGAAAAAATACTGGCTGAGATTTCTGGAGATTCGTAATTTTAGGAAGCTTGGCAACCCCTTTCCATGAAAGTGTTTCTCGCCAGTCACTGCATAGGCCTACTTCAAGAGGAAAGAACACATAGAGATAGAACGTGAAACTGCTTTATTTTGTCAAGTTTCAAGAAGCTAGCACAAACCGTGTTGGTTTCAGAGTTCCAAATACATCTATCAATATAGGAGAAAACAGAGTGAAACCTAAAAATTCAAACTGTTACTGGAAATGAACGCTTCACCATAGAAGAACGAAATTTGTGGAACCAAGTCGGCTTAGTGTACTGATCATTACCTGAATTTATCATTCAGTTTGGGTGAAAAAATATTTGCTGAGATTTCTGGAGATTCGTAATTTTTGGAAACTTGGGAACCCCTTTCCTTGAAAGTGTTTCTGGCCAGTCACTGCTTAGGGCTACATCAAGAGGAAACAAAACATAGAGATAGAACTGGAAACTACTTTATTGTGTCAAGTTTCAAGAAGCTAGCACAAACCGTGTTGGATTTAGAGTTCCAAATACATCTATCAATATAGGAGAAAACAGAGTGAAACCTAAAAATTCAAACTGTTAGTAGAAACGAACGCTTCAACATAGAAGAATGAAATTTGGGGAACTAAGTTGGCTTAGTGTACTCATCATTACCTGAAAGTATCATTCAGTTTGGGTGAAAAAATACTTGCTGAGATTTCTGGAGATTCGTAATTTTAGGAAGCTTGGCAACCCCTTTCCATGAAAGTGTTTCTCGCCAGTCACTGAATAGGCCTACTTAGAGAGGAAAGAACACATAGAGATAGAACGTGAAACTGCTTTATTTTGTCAAGTTTCAAGAAGCTAGCACAAATCGTGTTGGATTTAGAGTTCCAAATACATCTATCAATATAGGAGAAAACAGAGTGAAACCTAAAAATTCAAACTGTTACTGGAAATGAACGCTTCACCATAGAAGAACGAAATTTGGGGATCCAAGTTGGCTTAGTGTACTGATCATTACCTGAAAGTATCATCCAGTTTGGGTGAAAAAATATTTGCTGAGATTTCTGGAGATTCGTAATTTTTGGAAGCTTGGGAACCCCTTTCCATGAAAGTGTTTCTCGCCAGTCACTGCTTAGGGCTACATCAAGAGGAAACAAAACATAGAGATAGAACTGGAAACTACTTTATTGTGTCAAGTTTCAAGAAGCTAGCACAAACCGTGTTGGATTTAGAGTTCCAAATACATCTATCAATATAGGAGAAAACAGAGTGAAACCTAAAAATTCAAACTCTTAGTAGAAACGAATGCTTCAACATAGAAGAATGAAATTTGGGGAACTAAGTTGGCTTAGTGTACTGATCATTACCTGAAAGTATCATCTAGTTTGGGTGAAAAAATACTTGCTGAGATTTCTGGAGATTCGTAATTTTAGGAATGTTGGCAACCCCTTTCCATAAAAGTGTTTCTCGCCAGTCACTGCATAGGCCTACTTCAAGAGGAAAGAACACATAGAGATAGAACGTGAAACTGCTTTATTTTGTCAAGTTTCCAGAAGCTAGCACAAACCGTGTTGGATTTAGAGTTCCAAATACATCTATCAATATAGGAGAAAACAGAGTGAAACCTAAAAATTCAAACTGTTACTGGAAATGAACGCTTCACCATAGAAGAACGAAATTTGGGGAACCAAGTCGGATTAGTGTACTGATCATTACCTGAAAGTATCATCCAGTTTGGGTGAAAAAATATTTGCTGAGATTTCTGGAGATTCGTAATTTTTGGAAGCTTGGGAACCCCTTTCCATGAAAGTGTTTCTCGCCAGTCACTGCTTAGGGCTACATCAAGAGGAAACAAAACATAGAGATAGAACGTGAAACTGCTTTATTTTGTCAAGTATCCAGAAGGTAGCACAAACCGTGTTGGATTTAGAGTTCCAAATACATCTATCAATATAGGAGAAAACAGAGTGAAACCTAAAAATTCAAACTGTTAGTAGAAACGAATGCTTCAACATAGAAGAATGAAATTTGGGGAACTAAGTTGGCTTAGTGTACTGATCATTACCTGAAAGTATCATTCAGTTTGGGTGAAAAAATACTTGCTGAGATTTCTGGAGATTCGTAATTTTAGGAAGCTTGGCAACCCCTTTCCATGAAAGTGTTTCTCGCCAGTCACTGCATAGGCCTACTTCAAGAGGAAAGAACACATAGAGATAGAACGTGAAACTGCTTTATTTTGTCAAGTTTCCAGAAGCTAGCACAAACCGTGTTGGATTTAGAGTTCCAAATACATCTATCAATATAGGAGAAAACAGAGTGAAACCTAAAAATTCAAACTGTTATTGGAAATGAACGCTTCACCATACAAGAACGAAATTTGGGGAACCAAGTCGGCTTAGTGTACTGATCATTACCTGAAAGTATCATCCAGTTTGGGTGAAAAAATATTTGCTGAGTTTTCTGGAGATTCGTAATTTTTGGAAGCTTGGCAACCCCTTTCCATGAAAGTGTTTCTCGCCAGTCACTGCTTAGGGCTACATCAAGAGGAAACAAAACATAGAGATAGAACCGGAAACTACTTTATTGTGTCAAGTTTCAAGAAGCTAGCACAAACCGTGTTGGATTTAGAGTTCCAAATACATCTATCAATATAGGAGAAAACAGAGTGAAACCTAAAAATTCAAACTGTTAGTAGAAATGAACGCTTCAACATAGAAGAATGAAATTTGGGGAACTAAGTTGGCTTAGTGTACTGATCATTACCTGAAAGTATCATCCAGTTTGGGTGAAAAAACACTAGCTGAGATTTCTGGAGATTCGTAATTTTAGGAAGCTTGGCAACCCCTTTCCATGAAAGTGTTTCTCGCCAGTCACTGCATAGGGCTACTTCAAGAGGAAAGAACACATAGAGATAGAACATGAAACTGCTTTATTTTGTCAAGTTTCCAGAAGCTAGCACAAACCGTGTTGGATTTAGAGTTCCAAATACATCTATCAATATAGGAGAAAACAGAGTGAAACCTAAAAATTCAAACTGTTAGTAGAAACGAACGCTTCAACATAGAAGAATGAAATTTGGGGAACTAAGTTGGCTTAGTGTACTGATCATTACCTGAAAGTATCATCCAGTTTGGGTGAAAAAATACTTGCTGAGATTTCTGGAGATTCGTAATTTTAGGAAGCTTGGCAACCCCTTTCCATGAAAGTGTTTCTCGCCAGTCACTGCATAGGCCTACTTCAAGAGGAAAGAACACATAGAGATAGAACGTGAAACTGCTTTATTTTGTCAAGTTTCAAGAAGCTAGCACAAACCGTGGTGGATTTAGAGTTCCAAATACATCTATCAATATAGGAGAAAACAGAGTGAAACATAAAAATTCAAACTGTTACTGGAAATGAACGCTTCACCATAGAAGAACGAAATTTGGGGAACCAAGTTGGCTTAGTGTACTGATCATTACCTGAAAGTATCATCCAGTTTGGGTGAAAAAATATTTGCTGAGATTTCTGGAGATTCGTAAGTTTTGGAAGCTTGGCAACCCCTTTCCATGAAAGTGTTTCTCGCCAGTCACTGCTTAGGGCTACATCAAGAGGAAACAAAACTTAGAGATAGAACCGGAAACTACTTTATGGTCTCAAGTTTCAAGAAGCTAGCACAAACCGTGTTGGATTTAGAGTTCCAAATACATCTATCAATATAGGAGAAAAGAGAGTGAAACCTAAAAATTCAAACTGTTAGTAGAAATGAACGCTTCAACATAGAAGAATGAAATTTGGGGAACTAAGTTGGCTTAGTGTACTGATCATTACCTGAAAGAATCATCCAGTTTGGGTGAAAAAATACTGGCTGAGATTTCTGGAGATTCGTAATTTTAGGAAGCTTGGCAACCCCTTTCCATGAAAGTGTTTCTCGCCAGTCACTGCATAGGCCTACTTCAAGAGGAAAGAACACATAGAGATAGAACGTGAAACTGCTTTATTTTGTCAAGTTTCAAGAAGCTAGCACAAACCGTGTTGGTTTCAGAGTTCCAAATACATCTATCAATATAGGAGAAAACAGAGTGAAACCTAAAAATTCAAACTGTTACTGGAAATGAACGCTTCACCATAGAAGAACGAAATTTGGGGAACCAAGTCGGCTTAGTGTACTGATCATTACCTGAATTTATCATTCAGTTTTGGTGAAAAAATATTTGCTGAGATTTCTGGAGATTCGTAATTTTTGGAAACTTGGGAACCCCTTTCCTTGAAAGTGTTTCTCGCCAGTCACTGCTTAGGGCTACATCAAGAGGAAACAAAACATAGAGATAGAACTGGAAACTACTTTATTGTGTCAAGTTTCAAGAAGCTAGCACAAACCGTGTTGGATTTAGAGTTCCAAATACATCTATCAATATAGGAGAAAACAGAGTGAAACCTAAAAATTCAAACTGTTAGTAGAAACGAACGCTTCAACATAGAAGAATGAAATTTGGGGAACTAAGTTGGCTTAGTGTACTCATCATTACCTGAAAGTATCATTCAGTTTGGGTGAAAAAATACTTGCTGAGATTTCTGGAGATTCGTAATTTTAGGAAGCTTGGCAACCCCTTTCCATGAAAGTGTTTCTCGCCAGTCACTGAATAGGCCTACTTAGAGAGGAAAGAACACCTAGAGATAGAACGTGAAACTGCTTTATTTTGTCAAGTTTCAAGAAGCTAGCACAAACCGTGTTGGATTTAGAGTTCCAAATACATCTATCAATATAGGAGAAAACAGAGTGAAACCTAAAAATTCAAACTGTTACTGGAAATGAACGCTTCACCATAGAAGAACGAAATTTGGGGATCCAAGTTGGCTTAGTGTACTGATCATTACCTGAAAGTATCATCCAGTTTGGGTGAAAAAATATTTGCTGAGATTTCTGGAGATTCGTAATTTTTGGAAGCTTGGGAACCCCTTTCCATGAAAGTGTTTCTCGCCAGTCACTGCTTAGGGCTACATCAAGAGGAAACAAAACATAGAGATAGAACTGGAAACTACTTTATTGTGTCAAGTTTCAAGAAGCTAGCACAAACCGTGTTGGATTTAGAGTTCCAAATACATCTATCAATATAGGAGAAAACAGAGTGAAACCTAAAAATTCAAACTCTTAGTAGAAACGAATGCTTCAACATAGAAGAATGAAATTTGGGGAACTAAGTTGGCTTAGTGTACTGATCATTACCTGAAAGTATCATCTAGTTTGGGTGAAAAAATACTTGCTGAGATTTCTGGAGATTCGTAATTTTAGGAATGTTGGCAACCCATTTCCATAAAAGTGTTTCTCGCCAGTCACTGCATAGGCCTACTTCAAGAGGAAAGAACACATAGAGATAGAACTTGAAACTGCTTTATTTTGTCAAGTTTCCAGAAGCTAGCACAAACCGTGTTGGATTTAGAGTTCCAAATACATCTATCAATATAGGAGAAAACAGAGTGAAACCTAAAAATTCAAACTGTTACTGGAAATGAACGCTTCACCATAGAAGAACGAAATTTGGGGAACCAAGTCGGATTAGTGTACTGATCATTACCTGAAAGTATCATCCAGTTTGGGTGAAAAAATATTTGCTGAGATTTCTGGAGATTCGTAATTTTTGGAAGCTTGGGAACCCCTTTCCATGAAAGTGTTTCTCGCCAGTCACTGCTTAGGGCTACATCAAGAGGAAACAAAACATAGAGATAGAACGTGAAACTGCTTTATTTTGTCAAGTATCCAGAAGGTAGCACAAACCGTGTTGGATTTAGAGTTCCAAATACATCTATCAATATAGGAGAAAACAGAGTGAAACCTAAAAATTCAAACTGTTAGTAGAAACGAATGCTTCAACATAGAAGAATGAAATTTGGGGAACTAAGTTGGCTTAGTGTACTGATCATTACCTGAAAGTATCATTCAGTTTGGGTGAAAAAATACTTGCTGAGATTTCTGGAGATTCGTAATTTTTGGAAGCTTGGCAACCCCTTTCCATGAAAGTGTTTCTCGCCAGTCACTGCATAGGCCTACTTCAAGAGGAAAGAACACATAGAGATAGAACGTGAAACTGCTTTATTTTGTCAAGTTTCCAGAAGCTAGCACAAACCGTGTTGGATTTAGAGTTCCAAATACATCTATCAATATAGGAGAAAACAGAGTGAAACCTAAAAATTCAAACTGTTATTGGAAATGAACGCTTCACCATACAAGAACGAAATTTGGGGAACCAAGTCGGCTTAGTGTACTGATCATTACCTGAATTTATCATCCAGTTTGGGTGAAAAAATATTTGCTGAGATTTCTGGAGATTCGTAATTTTTGGAAACTTGGGAACCCCTTTCCTTGAAAGTGTTTCTCGCCAGTCACTGCTTAGGGCTACATCAAGAGGAAACAAAACATAGAGATAGATCTGGAAACTACTTTATTGTGTCAAGTTTCAAGAAGCTAGCACAAACCGTGTTGGATTTAGAGTTACAAATACATCTATCAATATAGGAGAAAACAGAGTGAAACCTAAAAATTCAAACTGTTAGTTGAAATGAACGCTTCAACATAGAAGAATGAAATTTGGGGAACTAAGTTGGCTTAGTGTACTGATCATTACCTGAAAGTATCATTCAGTTTGGGTGAAAAAATACTTGCTGAGATTTCTGGAGATTCGTAAATTTAGGAAGCTTGGCAACCCCTTTCCATGAAAGTGTTTCTCGCCAGTCACTGCATAGGCCTACTTCAAGAGGAAAGAACACAAAGAGATAGAACGTGAAACTGCTTTATTTTGTCAAGTTTCAAGAAGCTAGCACAAACCGTGTTGGATTTAGAGTTCCAAATACATCTATCAATATAGGAGAAAACAGAGTGAAACCTAAAAATTCAAACTGTTACTGGAAATGAACGCTTCACCATAGAAGAACGAAATTTGGGGATCCAAGTTGGCTTAGTGTACTGATCATTACCTGAAAGTATCATCCAGTTTGGGTGAAAAAATATTTGCTGAGATTTCTGGAGATTCGTAATTTTTGGAAGCTTGGGAACCCCTTTCCATGAAAGTGTTTCTCGCCAGTCACTGCTTAGGGCTACATCAAGAGGAAACAAAACATAGAGATAGAACTGGAAACTGCTTTATTTTGTCAAGTATCCAGAAGGTAGCACAAACCGTGTTGGATTTAGAGTTCCAAATACATCTATCAATATAGGAGAAAACAGAGTGAAACCTAAAAATTCAAACTGTTAGTAGAAACGAATGCTTCAACATAGAAGAATGAAATTTGGGGAACTAAGTTGGCTTAGTGTACTGATCATTACCTGAAAGTATCATTCAGTTTGGGTGAAAAAATACTTGCTGAGATTTCTGGAGATTCGTAATTTTAGGAAGCTTGGCAACCCCTTTCCATGAAAGTGTTTCTCGCCAGTCACTGCATAGGCCTACTTCAAGAGGAAAGAACACATAGAGATAGAACGTGAAACTGCTTTATTTTGTCAAGTTTCCAGAAGCTAGCACAAACCGTGTTGGATTTAGGGTTCCAAATACATCTATCAATATAGGAGAAAACAGAGTGAAACCTAAAAATTCAAACTGTTATTGGAAATGAACGCTTCACCATACAAGAACGAAATTTGGGGAACCAAGTCGGCTTAGTGTACTGATCATTACCTGAATTTATCATCCAGTTTGGGTGAAAAAATATTTGCTGAGATTTCTGGAGATTCGTAATTTTTGGAAACTTGGGAACCCCTTTCCTTGAAAGTGTTTCTCGCCAGTCACTGCTTAGGGCTACATCAAGAGGAAACAAAACATAGAGATAGATCTGGAAACTACTTTATTGTGTCAAGTTTCAAGAAGCTAGCACAAACCGTGTTGGATTTAGAGTTACAAATACATCTATCAATATAGGAGAAAACAGAGTGAAACCTAAAAATTCAAACTGTTAGTTGAAATGAACGCTTCAACATAGAAGAATGAAATTTGGGGAACTAAGTTGGCGTAGTGTACTGATCATTACCTGAAAGTATCATTCAGTTTGGGTGAAAAAATACTTGCTGAGATTTCTGGAGATTCGTAATTTTAGGAAGCTTGGCAACCCCTTTCCATGAAAGTGTTTTTTCGCCAGTCACTGCATAGGCCTACTTCAAGAGGAAAGAACACAAAGAGATAGAACGTGAAACTGCTTTATTTTGTCAAGTTTCAAGAAGCTAGCACAAACCGTGTTGGATTTAGAGTTCCAAATACATCTATCAATATAGGAGAAAACAGAGTGAAACCTAAAAATTCAAACTGTTACTGGAAATGAAAGCTTCAGCATAGAAGAACGAAATTTGGGGATCCAAGTTGGCTTAGTGTACTGATCATTACCTGAAAGTATCATCCAGTTTGGGTGAAAAAATATTTGCTGAGATTTCTGGAGATTCGTAATTTTTGGAAGCTTGGGAACCCCTTTCCATGAAAGTGTTTCTCGCCAGTCACTGCTTAGGGCTACATCAAGAGGAAACAAAACATAGAGATAGAACTGGAAACTGCTTTATTTTGTCAAGTATCCAGAAGGTAGCACAAACCGTGTTGGATTTAGAGTTCCAAATACATCTATCATTATAGGAGAAAACAGAGTGAAACCTAAAAATTCAAACTGTTAGTAGAAACGAATGCTTCAACATAGAAGAATGAAATTTGGGGAACTAAGTTGGCTTAGTGTACTGATCATTACCTGAAAGTATCATTCAGTTTGGGTGAAAAAATACTTGCTGAGATTTCTGGAGATTCGTAATTTTAGGAAGCTTGGCAACCCCTTTCCATGAAAGTGTTTCTCGCCAGTCACTGCATAGGCCTACTTCAAGAGGAAAGAACACATAGAGATAGAACGTGAAACTGCTTTATTTTGTCAAGTTTCCAGAAGCTAGCACAAACCGTGTTGGATTTAGAGTTCCAAATACATCTATCAATATAGGAGAAAACAGAGTGAAACCTAAAAATTCAAACTGTTATTGGAAATGAACGCTTCACCATACAAGAACGAAATTTGGGGAACCAAGTCGGCTTAGTGTACTGATCATTACCTGAATTTATCATCCAGTTTGGGTGAAAAAATATTTGCTGAGATTTCTGGAGATTCGTAATTTTTGGAAACTTGGGAACCCCTTTCCTTGAAAGTGTTTCTCGCCAGTCACTGCTTAGGGCTACATCAAGAGGAAACAAAACATAGAGATAGATCTGGAAACTACTTTATTGTGTCAAGTTTCAAGAAGCTAGCACAAACCGTGTTGGATTTAGAGTTACAAATACATCTATCAATATAGGAGAAAACAGAGTGAAACCTAAAAATTCAAACTGTTAGTTGAAATGAACGCTTCAACATAGAAGAATGAAATTTGGGGAACTAAGTTGGCTTAGTGTACTGATCATTACCTGAAAGTATCATTCAGTTTGGGTGAAAAAATACTTGCTGAGATTTCTGGAGATTCATAATTTTAGGAAGCTTGGCAACCCCTTTCCATGAAAGTGTTTTTTCGCCAGTCACTGCATAGGCCTACTTCAAGAGGAAAGAACACAAAGAGATAGAACGTGAAACTGCTTTATTTTGTCAAGTTTCAAGAAGCTAGCACAAACCGTGTTGGATTTAGAGTTCCAAATACATCTATCAATATAGGAGAAAACAGAGTGAAACCTAAAAATTCAAACTGTTACTGGAAATGAACGCTTCACCATAGAAGAACGAAATTTGGGGAACCAAGTCGGCTTAGTGTACTGATCATTACCTGAAAGTATCATCCAGTTTGGGTGAAAAAATATTTGCTGAGATTTCTGGAGATTCGTAATTTTTGGAAGCTTGGCAACCCCTTTCCATGAAAGTGTTTCTCGCCAGTCACTGCTTAGGGCTACATCAAGAGGAAACAAAACATAGAGATAGAACCGGAAACTACTTTATTGTGTCAAGTTTCAAGAAGCTAGCACAAACCGTGTTGGATTTAGAGTTCCAAATGCATCTATCAATATAGGAGAAAACAGAGTGAAACCTAAAAATTCAAACTGTTAGTAGAAATGAACGCTTCAACATAGAAGAATGAAATTTGGGGAACTAAGTTGGCTTAGTGTAATGATCATTACCTGAAAGTATCATCCAGTTTGGGTGAAAAAATACTAGCTGAGATTTCTGGAGATTCGTAATTTTAGGAAGCTTGGCAACCCCTTTCCATGAAAGTGTTTCTCGCCAGTCACTGCATAGGGCTACTTCAAGAGGAAAGAACACATAGAGATAGAACATGAAACTGCTTTATTTTGTCAAGTTTCCAGAAGCTAGCACAAACCGTGTTGGATTTAGACTTCCAAATACATCTATCAATATAGGAGAAAACAGAGTGAAACCTAAAAATTCAAACTGTTACTGGAAATAAACGCTTCACCATAGAAGAACGAAATTTGGGGAACCAAGTCGGCTTAGTGTACTGATCATTACCTGAAATTATCATCCAGTTTGGGTGAAAAAATATTTGCTGAGATTTCTGGAGATTCGTAATTTTTGGAAGCTTGGGAACCCCTTTCCATGAAAGTGTTTCTCGCCAGTCACTGCTAAGGGCTACATCAAGAGGAAACAAAACATTGAGATAGAACGTGAAACTGCCTTATTTTGTCAAGTTTCAAGAAGCTAGCACACACCGTGTTGGATTTAGAGTTCCAAATACATCTATCAATATAGGAGAAAACAGAGTGAAACCTAAAAATTCAAACTGTTACTGGAAATGAACGCTTCACCATAGAAGAATGAATTTTGGGGAACCAAGTTGGCTTAGTGTACTGATCATTACCTGAAAGTATAATCCAGTTTGGGTGAAAAAATATTTGCTGAGATTTCTGGAGATTCGTAATTTTTGCAAGCTTGGTAACCCCTTTACATGAAATTGTTTCTCGCCAGTCACTGCTTAGGGCTACATCAAGAGGAAACAAAACATAGAGATAGAACCTGAAACTACTTTATTGTCTCAAGTTTCAAGAAGCTAGCACAAACCGTGTTGGATTTAGAGTTCCAAATACATCTATCAATATAGGAGAAAACAGAGTTAAACCGAAAAATTCAAACTGTTAGTAGAAACGAACATTTCAACATAGAAGAATGAAATTTGGCGAACTAAGTTGGCTTAGTGTACTGATCATTACCTGAAAGTATCATCCAGTTTGGGTGAAAAAATACTTGCTGAGATTTCTGGAGATTCGTAATGTTAGGAAGTATGGCAACCCCTTTCCATGAAAGTGTTTCTCGCCAGTCACTGCATAGGCCTACTTCAAGAGGAAAGAATACATAGAATAGAACGTGAAACTGCTTTATTTTGTCAAGTATCCAGAAGGTAGCACAAACCGTGTTGGATTTAGAGTTCCAAATACATCTATCAATATAGGAGAAAACAGAATGAAACCTAAAAATTCAAACTGTTACTGGAAATGAACGCTTCACCATAGAAGAACGAAATTTGGGTAACCAAGTCGGCTTAGTGTACTGATCATTACCTGAAAGTATCATCCAGTTTGGGTGAAAAAATATTTGCTGAGATTTCTGGAGATTCGTAATTTTTGGAAGCTTGGGAACCCCTTTCCATGAAAGTGTTTCTCGCCAGTCACTGCTTAGGGCTACATCAAGAGGAAACAAAACATAGTGATAGAACGTGAAACTGCTTTATTTTGTCAAGTTTCAAGAAGCTAGCACAAACCGTGTTGGATTTAGAGTTCCAAATACATCTATCAATATAGGAGAAAACAAAGTGAAACCTAAAAATTCAAACTGTTACTTGAAATGAACGCTTCAACATAGAAGAACAAAATTTGGGGAACCAATTCTGCTTAGTGTACTGATCATTACCTGAAAGTGTCATCCAGTTTGGGTTAAAAAATATTTGCTGAGATTTCTGGAGATTCGTAATTTTTGGAAGCTTGGCAACCCCTTTCCATGATAGTGTTTCTCGCCAGTCACTGCTTAGGGCTACATCAAGAGGAAACAAAACATAGAGATAGAACGTGAAACTGCTTTATTTGGTCAAGTTTCAAGAAGCTAGCAGAAACCGTGTTGGATTTAGAGTTCCAAATACATCTATCTATATAGGAGAAAACAGAGTGAAACCTAAAAATTCAAACTGTTACTGGAAATGAACGCTTCACCATAGAAGAACGAAATTTGGGGAACCAAGTCGGCTTAGGGTACTGATCATTACCTGAAAGTATCATCCAGTTTGGGTGAAAAAATATTTGCTGAGATTTCTGGAGATTCGTAATTTTTGGAAGCTTGGCAACCCCTTTCCATGAAAGTGTTTCTCGCCAGTCACTGCTTAGGGCTACATCAAGAGGAAACAAAACATAGAGATAGAACCTGAAACTACTTTATTGTCTCAAGTTTCAAGATGCTAGCACAAACCGTGTTGGATTTAGAGTTCCAAATACATCTATCAATATAGGAGAAAACAGAGTGAAACCTAAAAATTCAAACTGTTAGTAGAAACGAACGCTTCAACATAGAAGAATGAAATTTGGGGAACTAAGTTGGCTTAGTGTACTGATCACTACCTGAAAGTATCATCCAGTTTGGGTGAAAAAATACTTGCTGAGATTTCTGGAGATTCGTAATTTTAGGAAGCTTGGCAACCCCTTTCCATGAAAGTGTTTCTCGCCAGTCACTGCATAGGCCTACTTCAAGAGGAAAGAACACATAGAGATAGAACGTGAAACTGCTTTATTTTGTCAAGTTTCAAGAAGCTAGCACAAACCGTGTTGGATTTAGAGTTCCAAATACATCTATCAATATAGGAGAAAACAGAGTGAAACCTAAAAATTCAAACTGTTAGTAGAAACGAACGCTTCAACATAGAAGAATGAAATTTGGGGAACTAAGTTGGCTTAGTGTACTGATCATTACCTGAAAGTATCATGCAGTTTGGGTGAAAAAATACTTGCTGAGATTTCTGGAGATTCGTAATTTTAGGAAGCTTGGGAACCCCTTTCCATGAAAGTGTTTCTCGCCAGTCACTGCATAGGGCTTCTTTAAGAGGAAAGAACACATAGAGATAGAACGTGAAACTGCTTTATTTTGTCAAGTTTCAAGAAGCTAGCACAAACCGTGTTGGATTTATAGTTCCAAATACATCTATCTATATAGGAGAAAACAGAGTGAAACCTAAAAATTCAAACTGTTACTGGAAATGAACGCTTCACCATAGAAGAACGAAATTTGGGGAACCAAGATGGCTTAGTGTACTGATCATTACCTGAAAGTATCATCCAGTTTGGGTGAAAAAAATATTTGCTGAGATTTCTGGAGATTCGTAATTTTTGGAAGCTTGGGAACCCCTTTCCATGAAAGTGTTTCTCGCCAGTCACTGCTTAGGGCTATATCAAGAGGAAACAAAACATAGAGATAGAACCTGAAGCTACTTTATTGTGTCAAGTTTCAAGAAGCTAGCACAAACCGTGTTGGATTTAGAGTTCCAAATACATCTATCAATATAGGAGAAAACAGAGTGAAACCTAAAAATTCAAACTGTTAGTAGAAATGAACGCTTCAACATAGAAGAATGAAATTTGGGGAACTAAGTTGGCTTAGTGTACTGATCATTACCTGAAAGTATCATCCAGTTTGGGTGAAAAAATACTTGCTGAGATTTCTGGAGATTCGTAATTTTAGGAAGCTTGGCAACCCCTTTCCATGAAAGTGTTTCTCGCCAGTCACTGCATAGGCCTACTTCAAGAGGAAAGAACACATAGAGATAGAACGTGAAAGTGCTTTATTTTGTCAAGTTTCCAGAAGCTAGCACAAACCGTGTTGGATTTAGAGTTCCAAATACATCTATCAATATAGGAGAAAACAGAGTGAAACCTAAAAATTCAAACTGTTACTGGAAATGAACGCTTCACCATAGAAGAACGAAATTTGGGGAACCAAGTCGGCTTAGTGTACTGATCATTACCTGAAAGTATCATCCAGTTTGGGTGAAAAAATATTTGCTGAGATTTCTGGAGATTCGTAATTTTTGGAAGCTTGTCAACCCCTTTCCATGAAAGTGTTTCTCGCCAGTCACTGCTTAGGGCTACATCAAGAGGAAACAAAACATAGAGATAGAAAGTGAAACTGCTTTATTTGGTCAAGTTTCAAGAAGCTAGCACAAACTGTGTTGGATTTAGAGTTCCAAATACATCTATCAATATAGGAGAAAACAGAGTGAAACCTAAAAATTCAAACTGTTACCGGAAATGAACGCTTCAACATAGAAGAACGAAATTTGGGGAACCAAGTCGGCTTAGTGTACTGATCATTACCTGAAAGTATCATCCAGTTTGGGTGAAAAAATATTTGCTGAGATTTCTGGAGATTTGTAATTTTTGGAAGCTTGGCAACCCCTTTCCATGAAAGTGTTTCTCGCCAGTCACTGCTTAGGGCTACATCAAGAGGAAACAAAACATAGAGATAGAACGTGAAACTGCTTTATTTTGTCAAGTTTCAAGAAGATAGCACAAACCGTGTTGGATTTAGAGTTCCAAATACATCTATCAATATAGGAGAAAACAGAGTGAAACCTAAAAATTCAAACTCTTAGTAGAAACGAACGCTTCAACATAGAAGAATGAAATTTTTAGGAATTAAGTTGGCTTAGTGTACTGATCATTACCTGAAAGTATCATCCAGTTTGGGTGAAAAAATACTTGCTGATATTTCTGGTGATTCGTAATTTTAGGAAGCTTGGAGACCCCTTCCCATGAAAGTGTTTCTCGCCAGTCACTGCATAGGCCTACTTAAAGAGGAAAGAACACATAGAGATAGAACGTGAAACTGCTTTATTTTGTCAAGTTTCCAGAAGCTAGCACAAACCGTGTTGGATTTAGAGTTCCAAATACATCTATCAATATAGGAGAAAACAGAGTGAAACCTAAAAATTCAAACTGTTACTGGAAATGAACGCTTCACCATAGAAGAACGAAATTTGGGGAACCAAGTCAGCTTAGTGTACTGATCATTACCTGAAAGTATCATCCAGTTTGGGTGAAAAAATAATTGCTGAGATTTCTGGAGATTCGTAATTTTTGGAAGCTTGGCAACCCCTTTCAATGAAAGTGTTTCTCACCAGTCACTGCTTAGGGCTACATCAAGAGGAAACAAAACATAGAGATAGAACCTGAAACTGCTTTATTTTGTCAAGTTTCAAGAAGCAAGCACAAACCGTGTTGGATTTAGAGTTCCAAATACATCTATCAATATAGGAGAAAACAGAGTGAAACCTAAAAATTCAAACTGTTACTGGAAATGAACGCTTCAACATAGAAGAACGAAATTTGGGGAACCAAGTCCGCTTAGTGTACTGATCATTACCTGAAAGTATCATCCAGTTTGGGTGAAAAAATATTTGCTGAGATTTCTGGAGATTCGTAATTTTTGGAAGCTTGGCAACCCCTTTCCATGAAAGTGTTTCTCACCAGTCACTGCTTAGGGCTACATCAAGAGATAACAAAACATAGACATAGAACGTGAAACTGCTTTATTTTGTCAAGTTTCAAGAAGCTAGCACAAACCGTGTTGGATTTAGAGTTCCAAATACATCTATCAATATAGGAGAAAACAGAGTGAAACCTAAAAATTCAAACTGTTACTGGAAATGAACGCTTCAACATAGAAGAACGAAATTTGGGGAACCAAGTTGGCTTATTGTACTGATCATTACCTGAAAGTATCATCCAGTTTGGGTGAAAAAATATTTGCTGAGATTTCTGGAGATTCGTAATTTTAGGAAGCTTGGCAACCCCTTTCCATGAAAGTGTTTCTCGCCAGTCACTGCTTAGGGCTACATCAAGAGGAAACAAAACATTGAGATAGAACGTGAAACTGCTTCATTTGGTCAAGTTTCAAGAAGCTAGCACAAACCGTGTTGGATTTAGAGTTCCAAATACATCTATCAATATAGGAGAAAACAGAGTGAAACCTAAAAATTCAAACTGTTACTGGAAATGAACGCTTCAACATACAAGAACGAAATTTGGGGAACCAAGTCGGCTTAGTGTACTGATCATTACCTGAAAGTATCATCCAGTTTGGGTGAAAAAATATTTGCTGAGATTTCTGAAGATTCGTAATTTTTGGAAGCTTGGGAACCCCTTTCCACGAAAGTGTTTCTCGCCAGTCACTCCTTAGGACTACATCAAGAGGAAACAAAACATAGAGATAGAACCTGAAACTACTTTATTGTGTCAAGTTTCAAGAAGCTAGCACAAACCGTGTTGGATTTAGAGTTCCAAAAACATCTATCAATATAGGAGAAAACAGAGTGAAACCTAATAATTCAAACTGTTAGTAGAAACGAACGCTTCAACATAGAAGAATGAAATTTGGGGAACTAAGTTGGCTTAGTGTACTGATCATTACCTGAAAGTATCATCCAGTTTGGGTGAAAGAATACTTGCAGAGATTTCTGGAGATTCGTAATTTTAGGAAGCTTGGCAACCCCTTTCCATGAAAGTGTTACTCGCCAGTCACTGCATAGGGCTACTTCAAGAGGAAAGAACACATAGAGATAGAACGTGAAACTGCTTTATTTTGTCACGTTTCCAGAAGCTAGCACAAACCGTGTTGGATTTAGAGTTCCAAATACATCTATCAATATAGGAGAAAACAGAGTGAAACCTAAAAATTCAAACTGTTACTGGAAATGAACGCTTCACCATAGAAGAACGAAATTTGGGGAACCAAGTCGGCTTAGTGTACTGATCATTACCTGAAAGTGTCATCCAGTTTGGGTGAAAAAATATTTGCTGAGATTTCTGGAGATTCGTAATTTTTGGAAGCTTGGCAACCCGTTTCCATGAAAGTGTTTCTCGCCAGTCACTGCTTAGGGCTACATCAAGAGGAAACAAAACGTGGAGATAGAACGTGAAACTGCTTTATTTTGTCAAGTTTCAAGAAGCTAGCACAAACCGTGTTGGATTTAGAGTTCCAAATACATCTATCAATATAGGAGAAAACACAGTGAAACCTAAAAATTCAAACTGTTACTGGAAATGAACGCTTCAACATAGAAGAACGAAATTTGGATAACCAAGTCGGCTTAGTGTACTGATCATTACCTGAAAGTATCATCCAGTTTGGGTGCAAAAATACTGGCTGAGATTTCTGGAGATTCGTAATTTTACGAAGCTTGGCAACCCCTTTCCATGAAAGTGTTTCTCGCCAGTCACTGCTTAGGGCTACATCAAGAGGAAACAAAACGTGGAGATAGAACGTGAAACTGCTTTATTTTGTCAAGATTCAAGAAGCTAGCACAAACCTTGATTTAGAGTTCCAAATACATCTATCAATATAGGAGAAAACAGAGTGAAACCTAAAAATTCAAACTCTTAGTAGAAACGAACGCTTCAACATAGAAGAATGAAATTTTTAGGAACTAAGTTGGCTTAGTGTACTGATCATTACCTGAAAGTATAATCCAGTTTGGGTGAAAAAATACTTGCTGAGATTTCTGGTGATTCGTAATTTTAGGAAGCTTGGCGACCCCTTCCCATGAAAGTGTTTCTCGCCAGTCACTGCATAGGCCTACTTCAAGAGGAAAGAACACATAGAGATAGAACGTGAAACTGCTTTATTTTGTCAAGTTTCCAGAAGCTAGCACAAACCGTGTTGGATTTAGAGTTCCAAATACATCTCTCAATATAGGAGAAAACAGAGTGAAACCTAAAAATTCAAACTGTTACTGGAAATGAACGCTTCACCATAGAAGAACGAAATTTGGGGAACCAAGTCGGCTTAGTGTACTGATCATTACCTGAAAGTATCATCCAGTTTGGGTGAAAAAATATTTGCTGAGATTTCTGGAGATTCGTAATTTTTGGAAGCTTGGCAACCCCTTTCCATGAAAGTGTTTCTCGCCAGTCACTGCTTAGGGCTACATCAAGAGGAAACAAAACATAGAGATAGAACGTGAAACTGCTTCATTTGGTCAAGTTTCAAGAAGCTAGCACAAACCGTGTTGGATTTAGAGTTCCAAATACATCTATCAATATAGGAGAAAACAGAGTGAAACCTAAAAATTCAAACTGTTACTGGAAATGAACGCTTCAACATAGAAGAACGAAATTTGGGGAACCAAGTCGGCTTAGTGTACTGATCATTACCTGAAAGTATCATCCAGTTTGGGTGAAAAAATATTTGCTGAGATTTCTGAAGATTCGTAATTTTTGGAAGCTTGGGAACCCCTTTCCACGAAAGTGTTTCTCGCCAGTCACTGCTTAGGACTACATCAAGAGGAAACAAAACATAGAGATAGAACCTGAAACTACTTTATTGTGTCAAGTTTCAAGAAGCTAGCACAAACCGTGTTGCATTTAGAGTTCCAAAAACATCTATCAATATAGGAGAAAACAGAGTGAAACCTAAAAATTCAAACTGTTAGTAGAAACGAACGCTTCAACATAGAAGAATGAAATTTGGGGAACTAAGTTGGCTTAGTGTACTGATCATTACCTGAAAGTATCATCCAGTTTGGGTGAAAGAATACTTGCTGAGATTTCTGGAGATTCGTAATTTTAGGAAGCTTGGCAACCCCTTTCCATGAAAGTGTTTCTCGCCAGTCACTGCATAGGCCTACTTCAAGAGGAAAGAACACATAGAGATAGAACGTGAAACTGCTTTATTTTGTCACGTTTCCAGAAGCTAGCACAAACCGTGTTGGATTTAGAGTTCCAAATACATCTATCAATATAGGAGAAAACAGAGTGAAACCTAAAAATTCAAACTGTTACTGGAAATGAACGCTTCACCATAGAAGAACGAAATTTGGGGAACCAAGTCGGCTTAGTGTACTGATCATTACCTGAAAGTGTCATCCAGTTTGGGTGAAAAAATATTTGCTGAGATTTCTGGAGATTCGTAATTTTTGGAAGCTTGGCAACCCGTTTCCATGAAAGTGTTTCTCGCCAGTCACTGCTTAGGGCTACATCAAGAGGAAACAAAACGTGGAGATAGAACGTGAAACTGCTTTATTTTGTCAAGTTTCAAGAAGCTAGCACAAACCGTGTTGGATTTAGAGTTCCAAATACATCTATCAATATAGGAGAAAACACAGTGAAACCTAAAAATTCAAACTGTTACTGGAAATGAACGCTTCAACATAGAAGAACGAAATTTGGATAACCAAGTCGGCTTAGTGTACTGATCATTACCTGAAAGTATCATCCAGTTTGGGTGAAAAAATATTTGCTGAGATTTCTGGAGATTCGTAATTTTTGGAAGCTTGGCAACCCCTTTCCATGAAAGTGTTTCTCGCCAGTCACTGCTTAGGGCTACATCAAGAGGAAACAAAACGTGGAGATAGAACGTGAAACTGCTTTATTTTGTCAAGATGCAAGAAGCTAGCACAAACCTTGATTTAGAGTTCCAAATACATCTATCAATATAGGAGAAAACAGAGTGAAACCTAAAAATTCAAACTCTTAGTAGAAACGAACGCTTCAACATAGAAGAATGAAATTTTTAGGAACTAAGTTGGCTTAGTGTACTGATCATTACCTGAAAGTATAATCCAGTTTGGGTGAAAAAATACTTGCTGAGATTTCTGGTGATTCGTAATTTTAGGAAGCTTGGCGACCCCTTCCCATGAAAGTGTTTCTCGCCAGTCACTGCATAGGCCTACTTCAAGAGGAAAGAACACATAGAGATAGAACGTGAAACTGCTTTATTTTGTCAAGTTTCCAGAAGCTAGCACAAACCGTGTTGGATTTAGAGTTCCAAATACATCTCTCAATATAGGAGAAAACAGAGTGAAACCTAAAAATTCAAACTGTTACTGGAAATGAACGCTTCACCATAGAAGAACGAAATTTGGGGAACCAAGTCGGCTTAGTGTACTGATCATTACCTGAAAGTATCATCCAGTTTGGGTGAAAAAATATTTGCTGAGATTTCTGGAGATTCGTAATTTTTGGAAGCTTGGCAACCCCTTTCCATGAAAGTGTTTCTCGCCAGTCACTGCTTAGGGCTACATCAAGAGGAAACAAAACATAGAGATAGAACGTGAAACTGCTTCATTTGGTCAAGTTTCAAGAAGCTAGCACAAACCGTGTTGGATTTAGAGTTCCAAATACATCTATCAATATAGGAGAAAACAGAGTGAAACCTAAAAATTCAAACTGTTACTGGAAATGAACGCTTCAACATAGAAGAACGAAATTTGGGGAACCAAGTCGGCTTAGTGTACTGATCATTACCTGAAAGTATCATCCAGTTTGGGTGAAAAAATATTTGCTGAGATTTCTGAAGATTCGTAATTTTTGGAAGCTTGGGAACCCCTTTCCACGAAAGTGTTTCTCGCCAGTCACTGCTTAGGACTACATCAAGAGGAAACAAAACATAGAGATAGAACCTGAAACTACTTTATTGTGTCAAGTTTCAAGAAGCTAGCACAAACCGTGTTGCATTTAGAGTTCCAAAAACATCTATCAATATAGGAGAAAACAGAGTGAAACCTAAAAATTCAAACTGTTAGTAGAAACGAACGCTTCAACATAGAAGAATGAAATTTGGGGAACTAAGTTGGCTTAGTGTACTGATCATTACCTGAAAGTATCATCCAGTTTGGGTGAAAGAATACTTGCTGAGATTTCTGGAGATTCGTAATTTTAGGAAGCTTGGCAACCCCTTTCCATGAAAGTGTTTCTCGCCAGTCACTGCATAGGCCTACTTCAAGAGGAAAGAACACATAGAGATAGAACGTGAAACTGCTTTATTTTGTCACGTTTCCAGAAGCTAGCACAAACCGTGTTGGATTTAGAGTTCCAAATACATCTATCAATATAGGAGAAAACAGAGTGAAACCTAAAAATTCAAACTGTTACTGGAAATGAACGCTTCACCATAGAAGAACGAAATTTGGGGAACCAAGTCGGCTTAGTGTACTGATCATTACCTGAAAGTGTCATCCAGTTTGGGTGAAAAAATATTTGCTGAGATTTCTGGAGATTCGTAATTTTTGGAAGCTTGGCAACCCGTTTCCATGAAAGTGTTTCTCGCCAGTCACTGCTTAGGGCTACATCAAGAGGAAACAAAACGTGGAGATAGAACGTGAAACTGCTTTATTTTGTCAAGTTTCAAGAAGCTAGCACAAACCGTGTTGGATTTAGAGTTCCAAATACATCTATCAATATAGGAGAAAACACAGTGAAACCTAAAAATTCAAACTGTTACTGGAAATGAACGCTTCAACATAGAAGAACGAAATTTGGATAACCAAGTCGGCTTAGTGTACTGATCATTACCTGAAAGTATCATCCAGTTTGGGTGAAAAAATATTTGCTGAGATTTCTGGAGATTCGTAATTTTTGGAAGCTTGGCAACCCCTTTCCATGAAAGTGTTTCTCGCCAGTCACTGCTTAGGGCTACATCAAGAGGAAACAAAACGTGGAGATAGAACGTGAAACTGCTTTATTTTGTCAAGATGCAAGAAGCTAGCACAAACCTTGATTTAGAGTTCCAAATACATCTATCAATATAGGAGAAAACAGAGTGAAACCTAAAAATTCAAACTCTTAGTAGAAACGAACGCTTCAACATAGAAGAATGAAATTTTTAGGAACTAAGTTGGCTTAGTGTACTGATCATTACCTGAAAGTATAATCCAGTTTGGGTGAAAAAATACTTGCTGAGATTTCTGGTGATTCGTAATTTTAGGAAGCTTGGCGACCCCTTCCCATGAAAGTGTTTCTCGCCAGTCACTGCATAGGCCTACTTCAAGAGGAAAGAACACATAGAGATAGAACGTGAAACTGCTTTATTTTGTCAAGTTTCCAGAAGCTAGCACAAACCGTGTTGGATTTAGAGTTCCAAATACATCTCTCAATATAGGAGAAAACAGAGTGAAACCTAAAAATTCAAACTGTTACTGGAAATGAACGCTTCACCATAGAAGAACGAAATTTGGGGAACCAAGTCGGCTTAGTGTACTGATCATTACCTGAAAGTATCATCCAGTTTGGGTGAAAAAATATTTGCTGAGATTTCTGGAGATTCGTAATTTTTGGAAGCTTGTCAACCCCTTTCCATGAAAGTGTTTCTCGCCAGTCACTGCTTAGGGCTACATCAAGAGGAAACAAAACATAGAGATAGAACGTGAAACTGCTTCATTTGGTCAAGTTTCAAGAAGCTAGCACAAACCGTGTTGGATTTAGAGTTCCAAATACATCTATCAATATAGGAGAAAACAGAGTGAAACCTAAAAATTCAAACTGTTACTGGAAATGAACGCTTCAACATAGAAGAACGAAATTTGGGGAACCAAGTCGGCTTAGTGTACTGATCATTACCTGAAAGTATCATCCAGTTTGGGTGAAAAAATATTTGCTGAGATTTCTGAAGATTCGTAATTTTTGGAAGCTTGGGAACCCCTTTCCACGAAAGTGTTTCTCGCCAGTCACTGCTTAGGACTACATCAAGAGGAAACAAAACATAGAGATAGAACCTGAAACTACTTTATTGTGTCAAGTTTCAAGAAGCTAGCACAAACCGTGTTGCATTTAGAGTTCCAAAAACATCTATCAATATAGGAGAAAACAGAGTGAAACCTAAAAATTCAAACTGTTAGTAGAAACGAACGCTTCAACATAGAAGAATGAAATTTGGGGAACTAAGTTGGCTTAGTGTACTGATCATTACCTGAAAGTATCATCCAGTTTGGGTGAAAGAATACTTGCTGAGATTTCTGGAGATTCGTAATTTTAGGAAGCTTGGCAACCCCTTTCCATGAAAGTGTTTCTCGCCAGTCACTGCATAGGCCTACTTCAAGAGGAAAGAACACATAGAGATAGAACGTGAAACTGCTTTATTTTGTCACGTTTCCAGAAGCTAGCACAAACCGTGTTGGATTTAGAGTTCCAAATACATCTATCAATATAGGAGAAAACAGAGTGAAACCTAAAAATTCAAACTGTTACTGGAAATGAACGCTTCACCATAGAAGAACGAAATTTGGGGAACCAAGTCGGCTTAGTGTACTGATCATTACCTGAAAGTGTCATCCAGTTTGGGTGAAAAAATATTTGCTGAGATTTCTGGAGATTCGTAATTTTTGGAAGCTTGGCAACCCGTTTCCATGAAAGTGTTTCTCGCCAGTCACTGCTTAGGGCTACATCAAGAGGAAACAAAACGTGGAGATAGAACGTGAAACTGCTTTATTTTGTCAAGTTTCAAGAAGCTAGCACAAACCGTGTTGGATTTAGAGTTCCAAATACATCTATCAATATAGGAGAAAACACAGTGAAACCTAAAAATTCAAACTGTTACTGGAAATGAACGCTTCAACATAGAAGAACGAAATTTGGATAACCAAGTCGGCTTAGTGTACTGATCATTACCTGAAAGTATCATCCAGTTTGGGTGAAAAAATATTTGCTGAGATTTCTGGAGATTCGTAATTTTTGGAAGCTTGGCAACCCCTTTCCATGAAAGTGTTTCTCGCCAGTCACTGCTTAGGGCTACATCAAGAGGAAACAAAACGTGGAGATAGAACGTGAAACTGCTTTATTTTGTCAAGATTCAAGAAGCTAGCACAAACCTTGATTTAGAGTTCCAAATACATCTATCAATATAGGAGAAAACAGAGTGAAACCTAAAAATTCAAACTCTTAGTAGAAACGAACGCTTCAACATAGAAGAATGAAATTTTTAGGAACTAAGTTGGCTTAGTGTACTGATCATTACCTGAAAGTATAATCCAGTTTGGGTGAAAAAATACTTGCTGAGATTTCTGGTGATTCGTAATTTTAGGAAGCTTGGCGACCCCTTCCCATGAAAGTGTTTCTCGCCAGTCACTGCATAGGCCTACTTCAAGAGGAAAGAACACATAGAGATAGAACGTGAAACTGCTTTATTTTGTCAAGTTTCCAGAAGCTAGCACAAACCGTGTTGGATTTAGAGTTCCAAATACATCTCTCAATATAGGAGAAAACAGAGTGAAACCTAAAAATTCAAACTGTTACTGGAAATGAACGCTTCACCATAGAAGAACGAAATTTGGGGAACCAAGTCGGCTTAGTGTACTGATCATTACCTGAAAGTATCATCCAGTTTGGGTGAAAAAATATTTGCTGAGATTTCTGGAGATTCGTAATTTTTGGAAGCTTGGCAACCCCTTTCCATGAAAGTGTTTCTCGCCAGTCACTGCTTAGGGCTACATCAAGAGGAAACAAAACATAGAGATAGAACGTGAAACTGCTTCATTTGGTCAAGTTTCAAGAAGCTAGCACAAACCGTGTTGGATTTAGAGTTCCAAATACATCTATCAATATAGGAGAAAACAGAGTGAAACCTAAAAATTCAAACTGTTACTGGAAATGAACGCTTCAACATAGAAGAACGAAATTTGGGGAACCAAGTCGGCTTAGTGTACTGATCATTACCTGAAAGTATCATCCAGTTTGGGTGAAAAAATATTTGCTGAGATTTCTGAAGATTCGTAATTTTTGGAAGCTTGGGAACCCCTTTCCACGAAAGTGTTTCTCGCCAGTCACTGCTTAGGACTACATCAAGAGGAAACAAAACATAGAGATAGAACCTGAAACTACTTTATTGTGTCAAGTTTCAAGAAGCTAGCACAAACCGTGTTGCATTTAGAGTTCCAAAAACATCTATCAATATAGGAGAAAACAGAGTGAAACCTAAAAATTCAAACTGTTAGTAGAAACGAACGCTTCAACATAGAAGAATGAAATTTGGGGAACTAAGTTGGCTTAGTGTACTGATCATTACCTGAAAGTATCATCCAGTTTGGGTGAAAGAATACTTGCTGAGATTTCTGGAGATTCGTAATTTTAGGAAGCTTGGCAACCCCTTTTCATGAAAGTGTTTCTCGCCAGTCACTGCATAGGCCTACTTCAAGAGGAAAGAACACATAGAGATAGAACGTGAAACTGCTTTATTTTGTCACGTTTCCAGAAGCTAGCACAAACCGTGTTGGATTTAGAGTTCCAAATACATCTATCAATATAGGAGAAAACAGAGTGAAACCTAAAAATTCAAACTGTTACTGGAAATGAACGCTTCACCATAGAAGAACGAAATTTGGGGAACCAAGTCGGCTTAGTGTACTGATCATTACCTGAAAGTGTCATCCAGTTTGGGTGAAAAAATATTTGCTGAGATTTCTGGAGATTCGTAATCTTTGGAAGCTTGGCAACCCGTTTTCATGAAAGTGTTTCTCGCCAGTCACTGCTTAGGGCTACATCAAGAGGAAACAAAACGTGGAGATAGAATGTGAAACTGCTTTATTTTGTCAAGTTTCAAGAAGCTAGCACAAACCGTGTTGTATTTAGAGTTCCAAATACATCTATCAATATATGAGAAAACACAGTGAAACCGGAAAATTCAAACTGTTACTGGAAATGAATGCTTCAACATAGAAGAACGAAATTTGGGGAACCAAGTCGGCTTAGTGTACTGATCATTACCTGAAAGTATCATCCAGTTTGGGTGAAAAAATATTTGCTGAGATTTCTGGAGATTGGTAATTTTTGGAAGCTTGGCAACCCCTTTCCATGAAAGTGTTTCTCGCCAGTCACTGCTTAGGGCTACATCAAGAGGAAACAAAACGTGGAGATAGAACGTGAAACTGCTTTATTTTGTCAAGATTCAAGAAGCTAGCACAAACCTTGATTTAGAGTTCCAAATACATCTATCAATATAGGAGAAAACAGAGTGAAACCTAAAAATTCAAACTGTTAGTAGAAACGAACGCTTCAACATAGAATAATGAAATTTGGGGAACTAAGTTGGCTTAGTGTACTGATCACTACCTGAAAGTATCATCCAGTTTGGGTGAAAAAATACTTGCTGAGATTTCTGGAGATTCGTAATTTTAGGAAGCTTGGCAACCCCTTTCCATGAAAGTGTTTCTCGCCAGTCACTGCATAGGCCTACTTCAAGAGGAAAGAACACATAGAGATAGAACGTGAAACTGCTTTATTTTGTCAAGTTTCAAGAAGCTAGCACAAACCGTGTTGGATTTAGAGTTCCAAATACATCTATGAATATAGGAGAAAACAGAGTGAAACCTAAAAATTCAAACTGTTACTGGAAATGAACGCTTCACCATAGAAGAACGAAATTTGGAGAACCAAGTCGGCTTAGTGTACTGATCATTACCTGAAAGTATCATCCAGTTTGGGTGAAAAAATATTTGCTGAGATTTCTGGAGATTCGTAATTTTTGGAAGCTTGGCAACCCCTTTCCATGAAAGTGTTTCTCGCCAGTCACTGCATAGGGCTACATCAAGAGGAAACAAAACATAGAGATAGAACGTGAAACTGCTTTATTTTGTCAAGTTTCCAGAAGCTAGCACAAACCGTGTTGGATTTAGAGTTCCAAATACATCTATCAATATAGGAGAAAACAGAGTGAAACCTAAAAATTCAAACTGTTACTGGAAATGAACGCTTCACCATAGAAGAAAGAAATTTGGAGAACCAAGTCAGCTTAGTGTACTGATCATTACCTGAAAGTATCATCCAGTTTGGGTGAAAAAATATTTGCTGAGATTTCTGGAGATTCGTAATTTTTGGAAGCTTGGCAACACCTTTCCATGAAAGTGTTTCTCGCCAGTCACTGCTTAGGGCTACATCAAGAGGAAAGAAAACATAGAGATAGAACCTGAAACTACTTTATTGTGTCAAGTTTCAAGAAGCTAGCACAAACCGTGTTGGATTTAGAGTTCCAAAAACATCTATCAATATAGGAGAAAACAGAGTGAAACCTAAAAATTCAAACTGTTAGTAGAAACGAACGCTTCAACATAGAAGAATGAAATTTGGGGAACTAAGTTGGCTTAGTGTACTGATCATTACCTGAAAGTATCATCCAGTTTAGGTGAAAGTATACTTGCTGAGATTTCTGGAGATTCGTAATTTTAGGAAGCTTGGCAACCCCTTTCCATGAAAGTGTTTCTCGCCAGTCACTGCATAGGCCTACTTCAAGAGGAAAGAACACATAGAGATAGAACGTGAAACTGCTTTATTTTGTCACGTTTCCAGAAGCTAGCACAAACCGTGTTGGATTTAGAGTTCCAAATACATCTATCAATATAGGAGAAAACAGAGTGAAACCTAAAAATTCAAACTGTTACTGGAAATGAACGCTTCACCATAGAAGAACGAAATTTGGGGAACCAAGTCGGCTTAGTGTACTGATCATTACCTGAAAGTGTCATCCAGTTTGGGTGAAAAAATATTTGCTGAGATTTCTGGAGATTCGTAATTTTTGGAAGCTTGGCAACCCCTTTCCATGAAAGTGTTTCTCGCCAGTCACTGCTTAGGGCTACATCAAGAGGAAACAAAACGTGGAGATAGAACGTGAAACTGCTTTATTTTGTCAAGTTTCAAGAAGCTAGCACAAACCGTGTTGGATTTAGAGTTCCAAATACATCTATCAATATAGGAGAAAACACAGTGAAACCGGAAAATTCAAACTGTTACTGGAAATGAACGCTTAAACATAGAAGAACGAAATTTGGGGAACCAAGTCGGCTTAGTGTACTGATCATTACCTGAAAGTATCATCCAGTTTGGGTGAAAAAATATTTGCTGAGATTTCTGGAGATTCGTAATTTTTGGAAGCTTGGCAACCCCTTTCCATGAAAGTGTTTCTCGCCAGTCACTGCTTAGGGCTACATCAAGAGGAAACAAAACGTGGAGATAGAACGTGAAACTGCTTTATTTTGTCAAGATTCAACAAGCTAGCACAAACCTTGATTTAGAGTTCCAAATACATCTATCAATATAGGAGAAAACAGAGTGAAACCTAAAAATTCAAACTGTTAGTAGAAACGAACGATTCAACATAGAATAATGAAATTTGGGGAACTAAGTTGGCTTAGTGTACTGATCACTACCTGAAAGTATCATCCAGTTTGGGTGAAAAAATACTTGCTGAGATTTCTGAAGATTCGTAATTTTAGGAAGCTTGGCAACCCCTTTCCATGAAAGTGTTTCTCGCCAGTCACTGCATAGGCCTACTTCAAGAGGAAAGAACACATAGAGATAGAACGTGAAACTGCTTTATTTTGTCACGTTTCCAGAAGCTAGCACAAACCGTGTTGGATTTAGAGTTCCAAATACATCTATCAATATAGGAGAAAACAGAGTGAAACCTAAAAATTCAAACTGTTACTGGAAATGAACGCTTCACCATAGAAGAACGAAATTTGGGGAACCAAGTCGGCTTAGTGTACTGATCATTACCTGAAAGTGTCATCCAGTTTGGGTGAAAAAATATTTGCTGAGATTTCTGGAGATTCGTAATTTTTGGAAGCTTGGCAACCCGTTTCCATGAAAGTGTTTCTCGCCAGTCACTGCTTAGGGCTACATCAAGAGGAAACAAAACGTGGAGATAGAACGTGAAACTGCTTTATTTTGTCAAGTTTCAAGAAGCTAGCACAAACAGTGTTGGATTTAGAGTTCCAAATACATCTATCAATATAGGAGAAAACACAGTGAAACCGGAAAATTCAAACTGTTACTGGAAATGAACGCTTCAACATAGAAGAACGAAATTTGGATAACCAAGTCGGCTTAGTGTACTGATCATTACCTGAAAGTATCATCCAGTTTGGGTGAAAAAATATTTGCTGAGATTTCTGGAGATTCGTAATTTTTGGAAGCTTGGCAACCCCTTTCCATGAAAGTGTTTCTCGCCAGTCACTGCTTAGGGCTACATCAAGAGGAAACAAAACGTGGAGATAGAACGTGAAACTGCTTTATTTTGTCAAGATTCAAGAAGCTAGCACAAACCTTGATTTAGAGTTCCAAATACATCTATCAATATAGGAGAAAACAGAGTGAAACCTAAAAATTCAAACTCTTAGTAGAAACGAACGCTTCAACATAGAAGAATGAAATTTTTAGGAACTAAGTTGGCTTAGTGTACTGATCATTACCTGAAAGTATAATCCAGTTTGGGTGAAAAAATACTTGCTGAGATTTCTGGTGATTCGTAATTTTAGGAAGCTTGGCGACCCCTTCCCATGAAAGTGTTTCTCGCCAGTCACTGCATAGGCCTACTTCAAGAGGAAAGAACACATAGAGATAGAACGTGAAACTGCTTTATTTTGTCAAGTTTCCAGAAGCTAGCACAAACCGTGTTGGATTTAGAGTTCCAAATACATCTCTCAATATAGGAGAAAACAGAGTGAAACCTAAAAATTCAAACTGTTACTGGAAATGAACGCTTCACCATAGAAGAACGAAATTTGGGGAACCAAGTCGGCTTAGTGTACTGATCATTACCTGAAAGTATCATCCAGTTTGGGTGAAAAAATATTTGCTGAGATTTCTGGAGATTCGTAATTTTTGGAAGCTTGGCAACCCCTTTCCATGAAAGTGTTTCTCGCCAGTCACTGCTTAGGGCTACATCAAGAGGAAACAAAACATAGAGATAGAACGTGAAACTGCTTCATTTGGTCAAGTTTCAAGAAGCTAGCACAAACCGTGTTGGATTTAGAGTTCCAAATACATCTATCAATATAGGAGAAAACAGAGTGAAACCTAAAAATTCAAACTGTTACTGGAAATGAACGCTTCAACATAGAAGAACGAAATTTGGGGAACCAAGTCGGCTTAGTGTACTGATCATTACCTGAAAGTATCATCCAGTTTGGGTGAAAAAATATTTGCTGAGATTTCTGAAGATTCGTAATTTTTGGAAGCTTGGGAACCCCTTTCCACGAAAGTGTTTCTCGCCAGTCACTGCTTAGGACTACATCAAGAGGAAACAAAACATAGAGATAGAACCTGAAACTACTTTATTGTGTCAAGTTTCAAGAAGCTAGCACAAACCGTGTTGCATTTAGAGTTCCAAAAACATCTATCAATATAGGAGAAAACAGAGTGAAACCTAAAAATTCAAACTGTTAGTAGAAACGAACGCTTCAACATAGAAGAATGAAATTTGGGGAACTAAGTTGGCTTAGTGTACTGATCATTACCTGAAAGTATCATCCAGTTTGGGTGAAAGAATACTTGCTGAGATTTCTGGAGATTCGTAATTTTAGGAAGCTTGGCAACCCCTTTCCATGAAAGTGTTTCTCGCCAGTCACTGCATAGGCCTACTTCAAGAGGAAAGAACACATAGAGATAGAACGTGAAACTGCTTTATTTTGTCACGTTTCCAGAAGCTAGCACAAACCGTGTTGGATTTAGAGTTCCAAATACATCTATCAATATAGGAGAAAACAGAGTGAAACCTAAAAATTCAAACTGTTACTGGAAATGAACGCTTCACCATAGAAGAACGAAATTTGGGGAACCAAGTCGGCTTAGTGTACTGATCATTACCTGAAAGTGTCATCCAGTTTGGGTGAAAAAATATTTGCTGAGATTTCTGGAGATTCGTAATTTTTGGAAGCTTGGCAACCCGTTTCCATGAAAGTGTTTCTCGCCAGTCACTGCTTAGGGCTACATCAAGAGGAAACAAAACGTGGAGATAGAACGTGAAACTGCTTTATTTTGTCAAGTTTCAAGAAGCTAGCACAAACCGTGTTGGATTTAGAGTTCCAAATACATCTATCAATATAGGAGAAAACACAGTGAAACCTAAAAATTCAAACTGTTACTGGAAATGAACGCTTCAACATAGAAGAACGAAATTTGGATAACCAAGTCGGCTTAGTGTACTGATCATTACCTGAAAGTATCATCCAGTTTGGGTGAAAAAATATTTGCTGAGATTTCTGGAGATTCGTAATTTTTGGAAGCTTGGCAACCCCTTTCCATGAAAGTGTTTCTCGCCAGTCACTGCTTAGGGCTACATCAAGAGGAAACAAAACGTGGAGATAGAACGTGAAACTGCTTTATTTTGTCAAGATTCAAGAAGCTAGCACAAACCTTGATTTAGAGTTCCAAATACATCTATCAATATAGGAGAAAACAGAGTGAAACCTAAAAATTCAAACTCTTAGTAGAAACGAACGCTTCAACATAGAAGAATGAAATTTTTAGGAACTAAGTTGGCTTAGTGTACTGATCATTACCTGAAAGTATAATCCAGTTTGGGTGAAAAAATACTTGCTGAGATTTCTGGTGATTCGTAATTTTAGGAAGCTTGGCGACCCCTTCCCATGAAAGTGTTTCTCGCCAGTCACTGCATAGGCCTACTTCAAGAGGAAAGAACACATAGAGATAGAACGTGAAACTGCTTTATTTTGTCAAGTTTCCAGAAGCTAGCACAAACCGTGTTGGATTTAGAGTTCCAAATACATCTCTCAATATAGGAGAAAACAGAGTGAAACCTAAAAATTCAAACTGTTACTGGAAATGAACGCTTCACCATAGAAGAACGAAATTTGGGGAACCAAGTCGGCTTAGTGTACTGATCATTACCTGAAAGTATCATCCAGTTTGGGTGAAAAAATATTTGCTGAGATTTCTGGAGATTCGTAATTTTTGGAAGCTTGGCAACCCCTTTCCATGAAAGTGTTTCTCGCCAGTCACTGCTTAGGGCTACATCAAGAGGAAACAAAACATAGAGATAGAACGTGAAACTGCTTCATTTGGTCAAGTTTCAAGAAGCTAGCACAAACCGTGTTGGATTTAGAGTTCCAAATACATCTATCAATATAGGAGAAAACAGAGTGAAACCTAAAAATTCAAACTGTTACTGGAAATGAACGCTTCAACATAGAAGAACGAAATTTGGGGAACCAAGTCGGCTTAGTGTACTGATCATTACCTGAAAGTATCATCCAGTTTGGGTGAAAAAATATTTGCTGAGATTTCTGAAGATTCGTAATTTTTGGAAGCTTGGGAACCCCTTTCCACGAAAGTGTTTCTCGCCAGTCACTGCTTAGGACTACATCAAGAGGAAACAAAACATAGAGATAGAACCTGAAACTACTTTATTGTGTCAAGTTTCAAGAAGCTAGCACAAACCGTGTTGCATTTAGAGTTCCAAAAACATCTATCAATATAGGAGAAAACAGAGTGAAACCTAAAAATTCAAACTGTTAGTAGAAACGAACGCTTCAACATAGAAGAATGAAATTTGGGGAACTAAGTTGGCTTAGTGTACTGATCATTACCTGAAAGTATCATCCAGTTTGGGTGAAAGAATACTTGCTGAGATTTCTGGAGATTCGTAATTTTAGGAAGCTTGGCAACCCCTTTTCATGAAAGTGTTTCTCGCCAGTCACTGCATAGGCCTACTTCAAGAGGAAAGAACACATAGAGATAGAACGTGAAACTGCTTTATTTTGTCAAGTTTCCAGAAGCTAGCACAAACCGTGTTGGATTTAGAGTTCCAAATACATCTCTCAATATAGGAGAAAACAGAGTGAAACCTAAAAATTCAAACTGTTACTGGAAATGAACGCTTCACCATAGAAGAACGAAATTTGGGGAACCAAGTCGGCTTAGTGTACTGATCATTACCTGAAAGTATCATCCAGTTTGGGTGAAAAAATATTTGCTGAGATTTCTGGAGATTCGTAATTTTTGGAAGCTTGGCAACCCCTTTCCATGAAAGTGTTTCTCGCCAGTCACTGCTTAGGGCTACATCAAGAGGAAACAAAACATAGAGATAGAACGTGAAACTGCTTCATTTGGTCAAGTTTCAAGAAGCTAGCACAAACCGTGTTGGATTTAGAGTTCCAAATACATCTATCAATATAGGAGAAAACAGAGTGAAACCTAAAAATTCAAACTGTTACTGGAAATGAACGCTTCAACATAGAAGAACGAAATTTGGGGAACCAAGTCGGCTTAGTGTACTGATCATTACCTGAAAGTATCATCCAGTTTGGGTGAAAAAATATTTGCTGAGATTTCTGAAGATTCGTAATTTTTGGAAGCTTGGGAACCCCTTTCCACGAAAGTGTTTCTCGCCAGTCACTGCTTAGGACTACATCAAGAGGAAACAAAACATAGAGATAGAACCTGAAACTACTTTATTGTGTCAAGTTTCAAGAAGCTAGCACAAACCGTGTTGCATTTAGAGTTCCAAAAACATCTATCAATATAGGAGAAAACAGAGTGAAACCTAAAAATTCAAACTGTTAGTAGAAACGAACGCTTCAACATAGAAGAATGAAATTTGGGGAACTAAGTTGGCTTAGTGTACTGATCATTACCTGAAAGTATCATCCAGTTTGGGTGAAAGAATACTTGCTGAGATTTCTGGAGATTCGTAATTTTAGGAAGCTTGGCAACCCCTTTCCATGAAAGTGTTTCTCGCCAGTCACTGCATAGGCCTACTTCAAGAGGAAAGAACACATAGAGATAGAACGTGAAACTGCTTTATTTTGTCACGTTTCCAGAAGCTAGCACAAACCGTGTTGGATTTAGAGTTCCAAATACATCTATCAATATAGGAGAAAACAGAGTGAAACCTAAAAATTCAAACTGTTACTGGAAATGAACGCTTCACCATAGAAGAACGAAATTTGGGGAACCAAGTCGGCTTAGTGTACTGATCATTACCTGAAAGTGTCATCCAGTTTGGGTGAAAAAATATTTGCTGAGATTTCTGGAGATTCGTAATTTTTGGAAGCTTGGCAACCCGTTTCCATGAAAGTGTTTCTCGCCAGTCACTGCTTAGGGCTACATCAAGAGGAAACAAAACGTGGAGATAGAACGTGAAACTGCTTTATTTTGTCAAGTTTCAAGAAGCTAGCACAAACCGTGTTGGATTTAGAGTTCCAAATACATCTATCAATATAGGAGAAAACACAGTGAAACCTAAAAATTCAAACTGTTACTGGAAATGAACGCTTCAACATAGAAGAACGAAATTTGGATAACCAAGTCGGCTTAGTGTACTGATCATTACCTGAAAGTATCATCCAGTTTGGGTGAAAAAATATTTGCTGAGATTTCTGGAGATTCGTAATTTTTGGAAGCTTGGCAACCCCTTTCCATGAAAGTGTTTCTCGCCAGTCACTGCTTAGGGCTACATCAAGAGGAAACAAAACGTGGAGATAGAACGTGAAACTGCTTTATTTTGTCAAGATTCAAGAAGCTAGCACAAACCTTGATTTAGAGTTCCAAATACATCTATCAATATAGGAGAAAACAGAGTGAAACCTAAAAATTCAAACTCTTAGTAGAAACGAACGCTTCAACATAGAAGAATGAAATTTTTAGGAACTAAGTTGGCTTAGTGTACTGATCATTACCTGAAAGTATAATCCAGTTTGGGTGAAAAAATACTTGCTGAGATTTCTGGTGATTCGTAATTTTAGGAAGCTTGGCGACCCCTTCCCATGAAAGTGTTTCTCGCCAGTCACTGCATAGGCCTACTTCAAGAGGAAAGAACACATAGAGATAGAACGTGAAACTGCTTTATTTTGTCAAGTTTCCAGAAGCTAGCACAAACCGTGTTGGATTTAGAGTTCCAAATACATCTCTCAATATAGGAGAAAACAGAGTGAAACCTAAAAATTCAAACTGTTACTGGAAATGAACGCTTCACCATAGAAGAACGAAATTTGGGGAACCAAGTCGGCTTAGTGTACTGATCATTACCTGAAAGTATCATCCAGTTTGGGTGAAAAAATATTTGCTGAGATTTCTGGAGATTCGTAATTTTTGGAAGCTTGGCAACCCCTTTCCATGAAAGTGTTTCTCGCCAGTCACTGCTTAGGGCTACATCAAGAGGAAACAAAACATAGAGATAGAACGTGAAACTGCTTCATTTGGTCAAGTTTCAAGAAGCTAGCACAAACCGTGTTGGATTTAGAGTTCCAAATACATCTATCAATATAGGAGAAAACAGAGTGAAACCTAAAAATTCAAACTGTTACTGGAAATGAACGCTTCAACATAGAAGAACGAAATTTGGGGAACCAAGTCGGCTTAGTGTACTGATCATTACCTGAAAGTATCATCCAGTTTGGGTGAAAAAATATTTGCTGAGATTTCTGAAGATTCGTAATTTTTGGAAGCTTGGGAACCCCTTTCCACGAAAGTGTTTCTCGCCAGTCACTGCTTAGGACTACATCAAGAGGAAACAAAACATAGAGATAGAACCTGAAACTACTTTATTGTGTCAAGTTTCAAGAAGCTAGCACAAACCGTGTTGCATTTAGAGTTCCAAAAACATCTATCAATATAGGAGAAAACAGAGTGAAACCTAAAAATTCAAACTGTTAGTAGAAACGAACGCTTCAACATAGAAGAATGAAATTTGGGGAACTAAGTTGGCTTAGTGTACTGATCATTACCTGAAAGTATCATCCAGTTTGGGTGAAAGAATACTTGCTGAGATTTCTGGAGATTCGTAATTTTAGGAAGCTTGGCAACCCCTTTTCATGAAAGTGTTTCTCGCCAGTCACTGCATAGGCCTACTTCAAGAGGAAAGAACACATAGAGATAGAACGTGAAACTGCTTTATTTTGTCACGTTTCCAGAAGCTAGCACAAACCGTGTTGGATTTAGAGTTCCAAATACATCTATCAATATAGGAGAAAACAGAGTGAAACCTAAAAATTCAAACTGTTACTGGAAATGAACGCTTCACCATAGAAGAACGAAATTTGGGGAACCAAGTCGGCTTAGTGTACTGATCATTACCTGAAAGTGTCATCCAGTTTGGGTGAAAAAATATTTGCTGAGATTTCTGGAGATTCGTAATCTTTGGAAGCTTGGCAACCCGTTTTCATGAAAGTGTTTCTCGCCAGTCACTGCTTAGGGCTACATCAAGAGGAAACAAAACGTGGAGATAGAATGTGAAACTGCTTTATTTTGTCAAGTTTCAAGAAGCTAGCACAAACCGTGTTGTATTTAGAGTTCCAAATACATCTATCAATATATGAGAAAACACAGTGAAACCGGAAAATTCAAACTGTTACTGGAAATGAATGCTTCAACATAGAAGAACGAAATTTGGGGAACCAAGTCGGCTTAGTGTACTGATCATTACCTGAAAGTATCATCCAGTTTGGGTGAAAAAATATTTGCTGAGATTTCTGGAGATTGGTAATTTTTGGAAGCTTGGCAACCCCTTTCCATGAAAGTGTTTCTCGCCAGTCACTGCTTAGGGCTACATCAAGAGGAAACAAAACGTGGAGATAGAACGTGAAACTGCTTTATTTTGTCAAGATTCAAGAAGCTAGCACAAACCTTGATTTAGAGTTCCAAATACATCTATCAATATAGGAGAAAACAGAGTGAAACCTAAAAATTCAAACTGTTAGTAGAAACGAACGCTTCAACATAGAATAATGAAATTTGGGGAACTAAGTTGGCTTAGTGTACTGATCACTCCCTGAAAGTATCATCCAGTTTGGGTGAAAAAATACTTGCTGAGATTTCTGGAGATTCGTAATTTTAGGAAGCTTGGCAACCCCTTTCCATGAAAGTGTTTCTCGCCAGTCACTGCATAGGCCTACTTCAAGAGGAAAGAACACATAGAGATAGAACGTGAAACTGCTTTATTTTGTCAAGTTTCAAGAAGCTAGCACAAACCGTGTTGGATTTAGAGTTCCAAATACATCTATGAATATAGGAGAAAACAGAGTGAAACCTAAAAATTCAAACTGTTACTGGAAATGAACGCTTCACCATAGAAGAACGAAATTTGGAGAACCAAGTCGGCTTAGTGTACTGATCATTACCTGAAAGTATCATCCAGTTTGGGTGAAAAAATATTTGCTGAGATTTCTGGAGATTCGTAATTTTTGGAAGCTTGGCAACCCCTTTCCATGAAAGTGTTTCTCGCCAGTCACTGCATAGGGCTACATCAAGAGGAAACAAAACATAGAGATAGAACGTGAAACTGCTTTATTTTGTCAAGTTTCCAGAAGCTAGCACAAACCGTGTTGGATTTAGAGTTCCAAATACATCTATCAATATAGGAGAAAACAGAGTGAAACCTAAAAATTCAAACTGTTACTGGAAATGAACGCTTCACCATAGAAGAAAGAAATTTGGAGAACCAAGTCAGCTTAGTGTACTGATCATTACCTGAAAGTATCATCCAGTTTGGGTGAAAAAATATTTGCTGAGATTTCTGGAGATTCGTAATTTTTGGAAGCTTGGCAACACCTTTCCATGAAAGTGTTTCTCGCCAGTCACTGCTTAGGGCTACATCAAGAGGAAAGAAAACATAGAGATAGAACCTGAAACTACTTTATTGTGTCAAGTTTCAAGAAGCTAGCACAAACCGTGTTGGATTTAGAGTTCCAAAAACATCTATCAATATAGGAGAAAACAGAGTGAAACCTAAAAATTCAAACTGTTAGTAGAAACGAACGCTTCAACATAGAAGAATGAAATTTGGGGAACTAAGTTGGCTTAGTGTACTGATCATTACCTGAAAGTATCATCCAGTTTAGGTGAAAGTATACTTGCTGAGATTTCTGGAGATTCGTAATTTTAGGAAGCTTGGCAACCCCTTTCCATGAAAGTGTTTCTCGCCAGTCACTGCATAGGCCTACTTCAAGAGGAAAGAACACATAGAGATAGAACGTGAAACTGCTTTATTTTGTCACGTTTCCAGAAGCTAGCACAAACCGTGTTGGATTTAGAGTTCCAAATACATCTATCAATATAGGAGAAAACAGAGTGAAACCTAAAAATTCAAACTGTTACTGGAAATGAACGCTTCACCATAGAAGAACGAAATTTGGGGAACCAAGTCGGCTTAGTGTACTGATCATTACCTGAAAGTGTCATCCAGTTTGGGTGAAAAAATATTTGCTGAGATTTCTGGAGATTCGTAATTTTTGGAAGCTTGGAAACCCCTTTCCATGAAAGTGTTTCTCGCCAGTCACTGCTTAGGGCTACATCAAGAGGAAACAAAACGTGGAGATAGAACGTGAAACTGCTTTATTTTGTCAAGTTTCAAGAAGCTAGCACAAACCGTGTTGGATTTAGAGTTCCAAATACATCTATCAATATAGGAGAAAACACAGTGAAACCGGAAAATTCAAACTGTTACTGGAAATGAACGCTTAAACATAGAAGAACGAAATTTGGGGAACCAAGTCGGCTTAGTGTACTGATCATTACCTGAAAGTATCATCCAGTTTGGGTGAAAAAATATTTGCTGAGATTTCTGGAGATTCGTAATTTTTGGAAGCTTGGCAACCCCTTTCCATGAAAGTGTTTCTCGCCAGTCACTGCTTAGGGCTACATCAAGAGGAAACAAAACGTGGAGATAGAACGTGAAACTGCTTTATTTTGTCAAGATTCAACAAGCTAGCACAAACCTTGATTTAGAGTTCCAAATACATCTATCAATATAGGAGAAAACAGAGTGAAACCTAAAAATTCAAACTGTTAGTAGAAACGAACGCTTCAACATAGAATAATGAAATTTGGGGAACTAAGTTGGCTTAGTGTACTGATCACTACCTGAAAGTATCATCCAGTTTGGGTGAAAAAATACTTGCTGAGATTTCTGAAGATTCGTAATTTTAGGAAGCTTGGCAACCCCTTTCCATGAAAGTGTTTCTCGCCAGTCACTGCATAGGCCTACTTCAAGAGGAAAGAACACATAGAGATAGAACGTGAAACTGCTTTATTTTGTCAAGTTTCAAGAAGCTAGCACAAACCGTGTTGGATTTAGAGTTCCAAATACATCTATGAATATAGGAGAAAACAGAGTGAAACCTAAAAATTCAAACTGTTACTGGAAATGAACGCTTCACCATAGAAGAAAGAAATTTGGAGAACCAAGTGGCTTAGTGTACTGATCATTACCTGAAAGTATCATCCAGTTTGGGTGAAAAAATATTTGCTGAGATTTCTGGAGATTCGTAATTTTTGGAAGCTTGGCAACCCCTTTCCATGTAAGTGTTTCTCGCCAGTCACTGCATAGGGCTACATCAAGAGGAAACAAAACATAGAGATAGAACGTGAAACTGCTTTATTTTGTCAAGTTTCCAGAAGCTAGCACAAACCGTGTTGGATTTAGAGTGCCAAATACATCTATCAATATAGGAGAAAACAGAGTGAAACCTAAAAATTCAAACTGTTACTGGAAATGAACGCTTCACCATAGAAGAACGAAATTTGGAGAACCAAGTCAGCTTAGTGTACTGATCATTACCTGAAAGTATCATCCAGTTTGGGTGAAAAAATATTTGCTGAGATTTTTGGAGATTCGTAATTTTTGGAAGCTTGGCAACACCTTTCCATGAAAGTGTTTCTCGCCAGTCACTGCTTAGGGCTACATCAAGAGGAAACAAAACATAGAGATAGAACCTGAAACTACTTTATTGTGTCAAGTTTCAAGAAGCTAGCACAAACCGTGTTGGATTTAGAGTTCCAAAAACATCTATCAATATAGGAGAAAACAGAGTGAAACCTAAAAATTCAAACTGTTAGTAGAAACGAACGCTTCAACATAGAAAAATGAAATTTGGGGAACTAAGTTGGCTTAGTGTACTGATCATTACCTGAAAGTATCATCCAGTTTGGGTGAAAGAATACTTGCTGAGATTTCTGGAGATTCGTAATTTTAGGAAGCTTGGCAACCCCTTTCCATGAAAGTGTTTCTCGCCAGTCACTGCATAGGCCTACTTCAAGAGGAAAGAACACATAGAGATAGAACGTGAAACTGATTTATTTTGTCACGTTTCCAGAAGCTAGCACAAACCGTGTTGGATTTAGAGTTCCAAATACATCTATCAATATAGGAGAAAACAGAGTGAAACCTAAAAATTCAAACTGTTACTGGAAATGAACGCTTCACCATAGAAGAACGAAATTTGGGGAACCAAGTCGGCTTAGTGTACTGATCATTACCTGAAAGTATCATCCAGTTTGGGTGAAAAAATATTTGCTTAGATTTCTGGAGATTCGTAATTTTTGGAAGCTTAGCAACCCCTTTCCATGAAAGTGTTTCTCACCAGTAACTGCTTAGGGCTACATCAAGAGGAAACAAAACATAGAGATAGAACGTGAAACTGCTTTATTTTGTCAAGTTTCAAGAAGCTAGCACAAACCGTGTTGGATTTAGAGTTCCAAATACATCTATCAATATAGGAGAAAACAGAGTGAAACCTAAAAATTCAAACTGTTACTGGAAATGAACGCTTCAACATAGAAGAACGAAATTTGGTGAACCAAGTTGGCTTATTGTACTGATCATTACCTGAAAGTATCATCCAGTTTGGGTGAAAAAATATTTGCTGAGATTTCTGGAGATTCGTAATTTTTGGAAGCTTGGCAACCCCTTTCCATGAAAGTGTTTCTCGCCAGTCACTGCTTAGGGCTACATCAAGAGGAAACAAAACATAGAGATAGAACGTGAAACTGCTTCATTTGGTCAAGTTTCAAGAAGCTAGCACAAACCGTGTTGGATTTAGAGTTCCAAATACATCTATCAATATAGGAGAAAACAGAGTGAAACCTAAAAATTCAAACTGTTACTGGAAATGAACGCTTCAACATAGAAGAACGAAATTTGGGGAACCAAGTCGGCTTAGTGTACTGATCATTACCTGAAAGTATCATCCAGTTTGGGTGAAAACAATATTTGCTGAGATTTCTGAAGATTCGTAATTTTTGGAAGCTTGGGAACCCCTTTCCACGAAAGTGTTTCTCGCCAGTCACTGCTTAGGACTACATCAAGAGGAAACAAAACATAGAGATAGAACCTGAAACTACTTTATTGTGTCAAGTTTCAAGAAGCTAGCACAAACCGTGTTGGATTTAGAGTTCCAAAAACATCTATCAATATAGGAGAAAACAGAGTGAAACCTAAAAATTCAAACTGTTGGTAGAAATGAACGCTTCAACATAGAAGAATGAAATTTGGGGAACTAAGTTGGCTTAGTGTACTGATCATTACCTGAAAGTATCATCCAGTTTGGGTGTAAGAATACTTGCTGAGATTTCTGGAGATTCGTAATTTTAGGAAGCTTGGCAACCCCTTTCCATGAAAGTGTTTCTCGCCAGTCACTGCATAGGCCTACTTCAAGAGGAAAGAACACATAGAGATAGAACGTGAAACTGCTTTATTTTGTCACGTTTCCAGAAGCTAGCACAAACCGTGTTGGATTTAGAGTTCCAAATACATCTATCAAAATAGGAGAAAACAGAGTGAAACCTAAAAATTCAAACTGTTACTGGAAATGAACGCTTCACCATAGAAGAACGAAATTTGGGGAACCAAGTCGGCTTAGTGTACTGATCATTACCTGAAAGTGTCATCCATTTTGGGTGAAAAAATATTTGCTGAGATTTCTGGAGATTCGTAATTTTTGGAAGCTTGGCAACCCGTTTCCATGAAAGTGTTTCTCGCCAGTCACTGCTTAGGGCTACATCAAGAGGAAACAAAACGTGGAGATAGAACCTGAAACTGCTTTATTTTGTCAAGTTTCAAGAAGCTAGCACAAACCGTGTTGGATTTAGAATTCCAAATACATCTATCAATATAGGAGAAAACACAGTGAAACCGGAAAATTCAAACTGTTACTGGAAATGAACGCTTCAACATAGAAGAACGAAATTTGGGGAACCAAGTCAGCTTAGTGTACTGATCATTACCTGAAAGTACCATCCAGTTTGGGTGAAAAAATATTTGCTGAGATTTCTGGAGATTCGTAATTTTTGGAAGCTTGGCAACCCCTTTCCATGAAAGTTTTTCTCGCCAGTCACTGCTTAGGGCTACATCAAGAGGAAAAAAAAGGTGGAGATAGAACGTGAAACTGCTTTATTTTGTCAAGATTCAAGAAGCTAGCACAAACCTTGATTTAGAGTTCCAAATACATCTATCAATATAGGAGAAAACAGAGTGAAACCTAAAAATTCAAACTGTTACTGGAAATGAACGCTTCAAAATAGAATAATGAAATTTGGGGAACTAAGTTGGCTTAGTGTACTGATCACTACCTGAAAGTATCATCCAGTTTGGGTGAAAAAATATTTGCTGAGATTTCTGGAGATTCGTAATTTTTGGAAGCTTGGCAACCCCTTTCCATGAAAGTGTTTCTCGCCAGTCACTGCATAGGGCTACATCAAGAGGAAACAAAACATAGAGATAGAACGTGAAACTGCTTTATTTTGTCAAGTTTCCAGAAGCTAGCACAAACCGTGTTGGATTTAGAGTTCCAAATACATCTATCAATATAGGAGAAAACAGAGTGAAACCTAAAAATTCAAACTGTTACTGGAAATGAACGCTTCACCATAGAAGAACGAAATTTGGAGAACCAAGTCAGCTTAGTGTACTGATCATTACCTGAAAGTATCATCCAGTTTGGGTGAAAAAATATTTGCTGAGATTTCTGGAGATTCGTAATTTTTGGAAGCTTGGCAACACCTTTCCATGAAAGTGTTTCTCGCCAGTCACTGCTTAGGGCTACATCAAGAGGAAACAAAACATAGAGATAGAACCTGAAACTACTTTATTGTGTCAAGTTTCAAGAAGCTAGCACAAACAGTGTTGGATTTAGAGTTCCAAAAACATCTATCAATATAGGAGAAAACAGAGTGAAACCTAAAAATTCAAACTGTTAGTAGAAACGAACGCTTCAACATAGAAGAATGAAATTTGGGGAACTAAGTTGGCTTAGTGTACTGATCATTACCTGAAAGTATCATCCAGTTTGGGTGAAAGAATACTTTCTGAGATTTCTGGAGATTCGTAATTTTAGGAAGCTTGGCAACCCCTTTCCATGAAAGTGTTTCTCGCCAGTCACTGCATAGGCCTACTTCAAGAGGAAAGAACACATAGAGATAGATCGTGAAACTGCTTTATTTTGTCACGTTTCCAGAAGCTAGCACAAACCGTGTTGGATTTAGAGTTCCAAATACATCTATCAATATAGGAGAAAACAGAGTGAAACCTAAAAATTCAAACTGTTACTGGAAATGAACGCTTCACCATAGAAGAACGAAATTTGGGGAACCAAGTTGGCTTAGTGTACTGATCATTACCTGAAAGTATCATCCAGTTTGGGTGAAAAAATATTTGCTGAGATTTCTGGAGATTCGTAATTTTTGGAAGCTTGGCAACCCCTTTCCATGAAAGTGTTTCTCGCCAGTCACTGCTTAGGGCTACATCAAGAGGAAACAAAACGTGGAGATAGAACGTGAAACTGCTTTATTTTGTCAAGATTCAACAAGCTAGCACAAACCTTGATTTAGAGTTCCAAATACATCTATCAATATAGGAGAAAACAGAGTGAAACCTAAAAATTCAAACTGTTAGTAGAAACGAACGCTTCAACATAGAATAATGAAATTTGGGGAACTAAGTTGGCTTAGTGTACTGATCACTACCTGAAAGTATCATCCAGTTTGGGTGAAAAAATACTTGCTGAGATTTCTGAAGATTCGTAATTTTAGGAAGCTTGGCAACCCCTTTCCATGAAAGTGTTTCTCGCCAGTCACTGCATAGGCCTACTTCAAGAGGAAAGAACACATAGAGATAGAACGTGAAACTGCTTTATTTTGTCAAGTTTCAAGAAGCTAGCACAAACCGTGTTGGATTTAGAGTTCCAAATACATCTATGAATATAGGAGAAAACAGAGTGAAACCTAAAAATTCAAACTGTTACTGGAAATGAACGCTTCACCATAGAAGAAAGAAATTTGGAGAACCAAGTGGCTTAGTGTACTGATCATTACCTGAAAGTATCATCCAGTTTGGGTGAAAAAATATTTGCTGAGATTTCTGGAGATTCGTAATTTTTGGAAGCTTGGCAACCCCTTTCCATGTAAGTGTTTCTCGCCAGTCACTGCATAGGGCTACATCAAGAGGAAACAAAACATAGAGATAGAACGTGAAACTGCTTTATTTTGTCAAGTTTCCAGAAGCTAGCACAAACCGTGTTGGATTTAGAGTGCCAAATACATCTATCAATATAGGAGAAAACAGAGTGAAACCTAAAAATTCAAACTGTTACTGGAAATGAACGCTTCACCATAGAAGAACGAAATTTGGAGAACCAAGTCAGCTTAGTGTACTGATCATTACCTGAAAGTATCATCCAGTTTGGGTGAAAAAATATTTGCTGAGATTTTTGGAGATTCGTAATTTTTGGAAGCTTGGCAACACCTTTCCATGAAAGTGTTTCTCGCCAGTCACTGCTTAGGGCTACATCAAGAGGAAACAAAACATAGAGATAGAACCTGAAACTACTTTATTGTGTCAAGTTTCAAGAAGCTAGCACAAACCGTGTTGGATTTAGAGTTCCAAAAACATCTATCAATATAGGAGAAAACAGAGTGAAACCTAAAAATTCAAACTGTTAGTAGAAACGAACGCTTCAACATAGAAAAATGAAATTTGGGGAACTAAGTTGGCTTAGTGTACTGATCATTACCTGAAAGTATCATCCAGTTTGGGTGAAAGAATACTTGCTGAGATTTCTGGAGATTCGTAATTTTAGGAAGCTTGGCAACCCCTTTCCATGAAAGTGTTTCTCGCCAGTCACTGCATAGGCCTACTTCAAGAGGAAAGAACACATAGAGATAGAACGTGAAACTGATTTATTTTGTCACGTTTCCAGAAGCTAGCACAAACCGTGTTGGATTTAGAGTTCCAAATACATCTATCAATATAGGAGAAAACAGAGTGAAACCTAAAAATTCAAACTGTTACTGGAAATGAACGCTTCGACATAGAAGAACGAAATTTGGGGAACCAAGTCGGCTTAGTGTACTGATCATTACCTGAAAGTATCATCCAGTTTGGGTGAAAAAATATTTGCTTAGATTTCTGGAGATTCGTAATTTTTGGAAGCTTAGCAACCCCTTTCCATGAAAGTGTTTCTCACCAGTAACTGCTTAGGGCTACATCAAGAGGAAACAAAACATAGAGATAGAACGTGAAACTGCTTTATTTTGTCAAGTTTCAAGAAGCTAGCACAAACCGTGTTGGATTTAGAGTTCCAAATACATCTATCAATATAGGAGAAAACAGAGTGAAACCTAAAAATTCAAACTGTTACTGGAAATGAACGCTTCAACATAGAAGAACGAAATTTGGTGAACCAAGTTGGCTTATTGTACTGATCATTACCTGAAAGTATCATCCAGTTTGGGTGAAAAAATATTTGCTGAGATTTCTGGAGATTCGTAATTTTTGGAAGCTTGGCAACCCCTTTCCATGAAAGTGTTTCTCGCCAGTCACTGCTTAGGGCTACATCAAGAGGAAACAAAACATAGAGATAGAACGTGAAACTGCTTCATTTGGTCAAGTTTCAAGAAGCTAGCACAAACCGTGTTGGATTTAGAGTTCCAAATACATCTATCAATATAGGAGAAAACAGAGTGAAACCTAAAAATTCAAACTGTTACTGGAAATGAACGCTTCAACATAGAAGAACGAAATTTGGGGAACCAAGTCGGCTTAGTGTACTGATCATTACCTGAAAGTATCATCCAGTTTGGGTGAAAACAATATTTGCTGAGATTTCTGAAGATTCGTAATTTTTGGAAGCTTGGGAACCCCTTTCCACGAAAGTGTTTCTCGCCAGTCACTGCTTAGGACTACATCAAGAGGAAACAAAACATAGAGATAGAACCTGAAACTACTTTATTGTGTCAAGTTTCAAGAAGCTAGCACAAACCGTGTTGGATTTAGAGTTCCAAAAACATCTATCAATATAGGAGAAAACAGAGTGAAACCTAAAAATTCAAACTGTTGGTAGAAATGAACGCTTCAACATAGAAGAATGAAATTTGGGGAACTAAGTTGGCTTAGTGTACTGATCATTACCTGAAAGTATCATCCAGTTTGGGTGAAAGAATACTTGCTGAGATTTCTGGAGATTCGTAATTTTAGGAAGCTTGGCAACCCCTTTCCATGAAAGTGTTTCTCGCCAGTCACTGCATAGGCCTACTTCAAGAGGAAAGAACACATAGAGATAGAACGTGAAACTGCTTTATTTTGTCACGTTTCCAGAAGCTAGCACAAACCGTGTTGGATTTAGAGTTCCAAATACATCTATCAAAATAGGAGAAAACAGAGTGAAACCTAAAAATTCAAACTGTTACTGGAAATGAACGCTTCACCATAGAAGAACGAAATTTGGGGAACCAAGTCGGCTTAGTGTACTGATCATTACCTGAAAGTGTCATCCATTTTGGGTGAAAAAATATTTGCTGAGATTTCTGGAGATTCGTAATTTTTGGAAGCTTGGCAACCCGTTTCCATGAAAGTGTTTCTCGCCAGTCACTGCTTAGGGCTACATCAAGAGGAAACAAAACGTGGAGATAGAACCTGAAACTGCTTTATTTTGTCAAGTTTCAAGAAGCTAGCACAAACCGTGTTGGATTTAGAGTTCCAAATACTTCTATCAATATAGGAGAAAACACAGTGAAACCGGAAAATTCAAACTGTTACTGGAAATGAACGCTTCAACATAGAAGAACGAAATTTGGGGAACCAAGTCAGCTTAGTGTACTGATCATTACCTGAAAGTATCATCCAGTTTGGGTGAAAAAATATTTGCTGAGATTTCTGGAGATTCGTAATTTTTGGAAGCTTGGCAACCCCTTTCCATGAAAGTTTTTCTCGCCAGTCACTGCTTAGGGCTACATCAAGAGGAAAAAAAAGGTGGAGATAGAACGTGAAACTGCTTTATTTTGTCAAGATTCAAGAAGCTAGCACAAACCTTGATTTAGAGTTCCAAATACATCTATCAATATAGGAGAAAACAGAGTGAAACCTAAAAATTCAAACTGTTACTGGAAATGAACGCTTCAAAATAGAATAATGAAATTTGGGGAACTAAGTTGGCTTAGTGTACTGATCACTACCTGAAAGTATCATCCAGTTTGGGTGAAAAAATATTTGCTGAGATTTCTGGAGATTCGTAATTTTTGGAAGCTTGGCAACCCCTTTCCATGAAAGTGTTTCTCGCCAGTCACTGCATAGGGCTACATCAAGAGGAAACAAAACATAGAGATAGAACGTGAAACTGCTTTATTTTGTCAAGTTTCCAGAAGCTAGCACAAACCGTGTTGGATTTAGAGTTCCAAATACATCTATCAATATAGGAGAAAACAGAGTGAAAACTAAAAATTCAAACTGTTACTGGAAATGAACGCTTCACCATAGAAGAACGAAATTTGGAGAACCAAGTCAGCTTAGTGTACTGATCATTACCTGAAAGTATCATCCAGTTTGGGTGAAAAAATATTTGCTGAGATTTCTGGAGATTCGTAATTTTTGGAAGCTTGGCAACACCTTTCCATGAAAGTGTTTCTCGCCAGTCACTGCTTAGGGCTACATCAAGAGGAAACAAAACATAGAGATAGAACCTGAAACTACTTTATTGTGTCAAGTTTCAAGAAGCTAGCACAAACAGTGTTGGATTTAGAGTTCCAAAAACATCTATCAATATAGGAGAAAACAGAGTGAAACCTAAAAATTCAAACTGTTAGTAGAAACGAACGCTTCAACATAGAAGAATGAAATTTGGGGAACTAAGTTGGCTTAGTGTACTGATCATTACCTGAAAGTATCATCCAGTTTGGGTGAAAGAATACTTTCTGAGATTTCTGGAGATTCGTAATTTTAGGAAGCTTGGCAACCCCTTTCCATGAAAGTGTTTCTCGCCAGTCACTGCATAGGCCTACTTCAAGAGGAAAGAACACATAGAGATAGATCGTGAAACTGCTTTATTTTGTCACGTTTCCAGAAGCTAGCACAAACCGTGTTGGATTTAGAGTTCCAAATACATCTATCAATATAGGAGAAAACAGAGTGAAACCTAAAAATTCAAACTGTTACTGGAAATGAACGCTTCACCATAGAAGAACGAAATTTGGGGAACCAAGTTGGCTTAGTGTACTGATCATTACCTGAAAGTATCATCCAGTTTGGGTGAAAAAATATTTGCTGAGATTTCTGGAGATTCGTAATTTTTGGAAGCTTGGGAACCCCTTTCCATGAAAGTGTTTCTCGCCAGTCACTGCTTAGGGCTACATCAAGAGGAAACAAAACGTGGAGATAGAACGTGAAACTGCTTTATTTTGTCAAGATTCAAGAAGCTAGCACAAACCTTGATTTTGAGTTCCAAATACATCTATCAATATAGGAGAAAACAGAGTGAAACCTAAAAATTCAAACTGTTAGTAGAAACGAACGCTTCAACATAGAATAATAAAATTTGGGGAACTAAGTTGGCTTAGTGTACTGATCACTACCTGAAAGTATCATCCAGTTTGGGTGAAAAAATACTTGCTGAGATTTCTGGAGATTCGTAATTTTAGGAAGCTTGGCAACCCCTTTCCATGAAAGTGTTTCTCGCCAGTCACTGCATAGGCCTACTTCAAGAGGAAAGAACACATAGAGATAGAACGTGAAACTGCTTTATTTTGTCAAGTTTCAAGAAGCTAGCACAAACCGTGTTGGATTTAGAGTTCCAAACACATCTATGAATATAGGAGAAAACAGAGTGAAACCTAAAAATTCAAACTGTTACTGGAAATGAACGCTTCACCATAGAAGAACGAAATTTGGGGAACCAAGTCGGCTTAGTGTACTGATCATTACCTGAAAGTATCATCCAGTTTGGGTGAAAAAATATTTGCTGAGATTTCTGGAGATTCGTAATTATTGGAAGCTTGGCAACCCCTTTCCATGAAAGTGTTTCTCGCCAGTCACTGCATAGGGCTACTTCAAGAGGAAAGAACACATAGAGATAGAACGTGAAACTGCTTTATTTTGTCAAGTTTCCAGAAGCTAGCACAAACCGTGTTGGATTTAGAGTTCCAAATACATCTATCAATATAGGAGAAAACAGAGTGAAACCTAAAAATTCAAACTGTTACTGGAAATGAACGCTTCACAATAGAAGAACGAAATTTGGAGAACCAAGTCAGCTTAGTGTACTGATCATTACCTGAAAGTATCATCCAGTTTGGGTGAAAAAATATTTGCTGAGATTTCTGGAGATTCGTAATTTTTGGAAGCTTGGCAACACCTTTCCATGAAAGTGTTTCTCGCCAGTCACTGCTTAGGGCTACATCAAGAGGAAACAAAACATAGAGATAGAACCTGAAACTACTTTATTGTGTCAAGTTTCAAGAAACTAGCACAAACCGTGTTGGATTTAGAGTTCCAAAAACATCGATCAATATAGGAGAAAACAGAGTGAAACCTAAAAATTCAAACTGTTAGTAGAAACGAACGCTTCAACATAGAAGAATGAAATTTGGGGAACTAAGTTGGCTTAGTGTACTGATCATTACCTGAAAGTATCATCCAGTTTGGGTGAAAGAATACTTGCTGAGATTTCTGGAGATTCGTAATTTTAGGAAGCTTGGCAACCCCTTTCCATGAAAGTGTTTCTCGCCAGTCACTGCATAAGCCTACTTCAAGAGGAAAGAACACATAGAGATAGAACGTGAAACTGCTTTATTTTGTCACGTTTCCAGAAGCTAGCACAAACCGTGTTGGACAAATACATCTATCAATATAGGAGAAAACAGAGTGAAACCTAAAAATTCAAACTGTTACTGGAAATGAACGCTTCACCATAGAAGAACGAAATTTGGGGAACCAAGTCGGCTTAGTGTACTGATCATTACCTGAAAGTGTCATCCAGTTTGGGTGAAAAAATATTTGCTGAGATTTCTGGAGATTCGTAATTTTTGGAAGCTTGGCAACCCGTTTCCATGAAAGTGTTTCTCGCCAGTCACTGCTTAGGGCTACATCAAGAGGAAACAAAACGTGGAGATAGAACCTGAAACTGCTTTATTTTGTCAAGTTTCAAGAAGCTAGCACAAACCGTGTTGGATTTAGAGTTCCAAATACATCTATCAATATAGGAGAAAACACAGTGAAACCGGAAAATTCAAACTGTTACTGGAAATGAACGCTTCAACATAGAAGAACGAAATTTGGGGAACCCAGTCGGCTTAGTGTACTGATCATTACCTGAAAGTATCATCCAGTTTGGGTGAAAAAATATTTGCTGAGATTTCTGGAGATTCGTAATTTTTGGAAGCTTGGCAACCCCTTTCCATGAAAGTGTTTCTCGCCAGTCACTGCTTAGGGCTACATCAAGAGGAAACAAAACGTGGAGATAGAACGTGAAACTGCTTTATTTTGTCAAGATTCAAGAAGCTAGCACAAACCTTGATTTAGAGTTCCAAATACATCTATCAATATAGGAGAAAACAGAGTGAAACCTAAAAATTCAAACTGTTAGTAGAAACGAACGCTTCAACATAGAATAATGAAATTTGGGGAACTAAGTTGGCTTAGTGTACTGATCACTACCTGAAAGTATCATCCAGTTTGGGTGAAAAAATACTTGCTGAGATTTCTGGAGATTCGTAATTTTAGGAAGCTTGGCAACCCCTTTCCATGAAAGTGTTTCTCGCCAGTCACTGCATAGGGCTACTTCAAGAGGAAAGAACACATAGAGATAGAACGTGAAACTGCTTTATTTTGTCACGTTTCCAGAAGCTAGCACAAACCGTGTTGGATTTAGAGTTCCAAATACATCTATCAATATAGGAGAAAACAGAGTGAAACCAAAAAATTCAAACTGTTACCGGAAATGAACGCTTCAACATAGAAGAACAAAAATTGGGGAACCAAGTCGGCTTAGTGTACTGATCATTACCTGAAAGTATCATCCAGTTTGGGTGAAAAAATATTTGCTGAGATTTCTGGAGATTCGTAATTTTTGGAAGCTTGGCAACCCCTTTCCATGAAAGTGTTTCTCGCCAGTCACTGCTTTGGGCTACATCAAGAGGAAACAAAACATAGAGATAGAACGTGAAACTGCTTTATTTTGTGAAGTTTCAAGAAGCTAGCACAAACCGTGTTGGATTTAGAGTTCCAAATACATCTATCAATATAGGAGAAAACAGAGTGAAACCTAAAAATTCAAACTGTTAGTAGAAACGAACGCTTCAACATAGAAGAATGAAATTTGGGGAACCAAGTCGGCTTAGTGTACTGATCATTACCTGAAAGTATCATCCAGTTTGGGTGAAAGAATACTTGCTGAGATTTCTGGAGATTCGTAATTTTAGGAAGCTTGGCAACCCCTTTCCATGAAAGTGTTTCTCGCCAGTCACTGCATAGGCCTACTTCAAGAGGAAAGAACACATAGAGATAGAACGTGAAACTGCTTTATTTTGTCACGTTTCCAGAAGCTAGCAAAAACCGTGTTGGATTTAGAGTTCCAAATACATCTATCAATATAGGAGAAAACAAAGTGAAACCTAAAAATTCAAACTGTTACTGGAAATGAACGCTTCACCATAGAAGAACGAAATTTGGGGAACCAAGTCGGCTTAGTGTACTGATCATTACCTGAAAGTGTCATCCAGTTTGGGTGAAAAAATATTTGCTGAGATTTCTGGAGATTCGTAATTTTTGGAAGCTTGGCAACCCGTTTCCATGAAAGTGTTTCTCGCCAGTCACTGCTTAGGGCTACATCAAGAGGAAACAAAACGTGGAGATAGAACGTGAAACTGCTTTATCTTGTCAAGTTTCAAGAAGCTAGCACAAACAGTGTTGGATTTAGAGTTCCAAATACATCTATCAATATAGGAGAAAACACAGTGAAACCTAAAAATTCAAACTGTTACTGGAAATGAACGCTTCAACATAGAAGAACGAAATTTGGGGAACCAAGTCGGCTTAGTGTACTGATCATTACCTGAAAGTATCATCCAGTTTGGGTGAAAAAATATTTGCTGAGATTTCTGGAGATTCGTAATTTTTGGAAGCTTGGGAACCCCTTTCCATGAAAGTGTTTCTCACCAGTCACTGCTTAGGGCTACATCAAGAGGAAACAAAACGTGGAGATAGAACGTGAAACTGCTTTATTTTGTCAAGATTCAAGAAGCTAGCACAAACCTTGATTTTGAGTTCCAAATACATCTATCAATATAGGAGAAAACAGAGTGAAACCTAAAAATTCAAACTGTTAGTAGAAACGAACGCTTCAACATAGAATAATGAAATTTGGGGAACTAAGTTGGCTTAGTGTACTGATCACTACCTGAAAGTATCATCCAGTTTGGGTGAAAAAATACTTGCTGAGATTTCTGGAGATTCGTAATTTTAGGAAGCTTGGCAACCCCTTTCCATGAAAGTGTTTCTCGCCAGTCACTGCATAGGCCTACTTCAAGAGGAAAGAACACATAGAGATAGAACGTGAAACTGCTTTATTTTGTCAAGTTTCAAGAAGCTAGCACAAACCGTGTTGGATTTAGAGTTCCAAACACATCTATGAATATAGGAGAAAACAGAGTGAAACCTAAAAATTCAAACTGTTACTGGAAATGAACGCTTCACCATAGAAGAACGAAATTTGGGGAACCAAGTCGGCTTAGTGTACTGATCATTACCTGAAAGTATCATCCAGTTTGGGTGAAAAAATATTTGCTGAGATTTCTGGAGATTCGTAATTATTGGAAGCTTGGCAACCCCTTTCCATGAAAGTGTTTCTCGCCAGTCACTGCATAGGGCTACTTCAAGAGGAAAGAACACATAGAGATAGAACGTGAAACTGCTTTATTTTGTCAAGTTTCCAGAAGCTAGCACAAACCGTGTTGGATTTAGAGTTCCAAATACATCTATCAATATAGGAGAAAACAGAGTGAAACCTAAAAATTCAAACTGTTACTGGAAATGAACGCTTCACAATAGAAGAACGAAATTTGGAGAACCAAGTCAGCTTAGTGTACTGATCATTACCTGAAAGTATCATCCAGTTTGGGTGAAAAAATATTTGCTGAGATTTCTGGAGATTCGTAATTTTGGGAAGCTTGGCAACACCTTTCCATGAAAGTGTTTCTCGCCAGTCACTGCTTAGGGCTACATCAAGAGGAAACAAAACATAGAGATAGAACCTGAAACTACTTTATTGTGTCAAGTTTCAAGAAACTAGCACAAACCGTGTTGGATTTAGAGTTCCAAAAACATCTATCAATATAGGAGAAAACAGAGTGAAACCTAAAAATTCAAACTGTTAGTAGAAACGAACGCTTCAACATAGAAGAATGAAATTTGGGGAACTAAGTTGGCTTAGTGTAGTGATCATTACCTGAAAGTATCATCCAGTTTGGGTGAAAGAATATTTGCTGAGATTTCTGGAGATTCGTAATTTTAGGAAGCTTGGCAACCCCTTTCCATGAAAGTGTTTCTCGCCAGTCACTGCATAAGCCTACTTCAAGAGGAAAGAACACATAGAGATAGAACGTGAAACTGCTTTATTTTGTCACGTTTCCAGAAGCTAGCACAAACCGTGTTGGACAAATACATCTATCAATATAGGAGAAAACAGAGTGAAACCTAAAAATTCAAACTGTTACTGGAAATGAACGCTTCACCATAGAAGAACGAAATTTGGGGAACCAAGTCGGCTTAGTGTACTGATCATTACCTGAAAGTGTCATCCAGTTTGGGTGAAAAAATATTTGCTGAGATTTCTGGAGATTCGTAATTTTTGGAAGCTTGGCAACCCGTTTCCATGAAAGTGTTTCTTGCCAGTCACTGCTTAGGGCTACATCAAGAGAAAACAAAACGTGGAGATAGAACGTGAAACTGCTTTATCTTGTCAAGTTTCAAGAAGCTAGGACAAACCGTGTTGGATTTAGAGTTCCAAATACAGCTATCAATATAGGAGAAAACACAGTGAAACCTAAAAATTCAAACTGTTACTGGAAATGAACGCTTCAACATAGAAGAACGAAATTTGGGGAACCAAGTCGGCTTAGTGTACTGATCATTACCTGAAAGTATCATCCAGTTTGGGTGAAAAAATATTTGCTGAGATTTCTGGAGATTCGTAATTTTTGGAAGCTTGGCAACCCCTTTCCATGAAAGTGTTTCTCGCCAGTCACTGCATAGGCCTACTTCAAGAGGAAAGAACACATAGAGATAGAACGTGAAACTGCTTTATTTTGTCAAGTTTCCAGAAGCTAGCACAAACCGTGTTGGATTTAGAGTTCCAAATACATCTATCAATATAGGAGAAAACACAGTGAAACCGGAAAATTCAAACTGTTACTGGAAATGAACGCTTCAACATAGAAGAACGAAATTTGGGGAACCCAGTCGGATTAGTGTACTGATCATTACCTGAAAGTATCATCCAGTTTGGGTGAAAAAATATTTGCTGAGATTTCTGGAGATTCGTAATTTTTGGAAGCTTGGCAACCCCTTTCCATGAAAGTGTTTCTCGCCAGTCACTGCTTAGGGCTACATCAAGAGGAAACAAAACGTGGAGATAGAACGTGAAACTGCTTTATTTTGTCAAGATTCAAGAAGCTAGCACAAACCTTGATTTAGAGTTCCAAATACATCTATCAATATAGGAGAAAACAGAGTGAAACCTAAAAATTCAAACTGTTAGTAGAAACGAACGCTTCAACATAGAATAATGAAATTTGGGGAACTAAGTTGGCTTAGTGTACTGATCACTACCTGAAAGTATCATCCAGTTTGGGTGAAAAAATACTTGCTGAGATTTCTGGAGATTCGTAATTTTAGGAAGCTTGGCAACCCCTTTCCATGAAAGTGTTTCTCGCCAGTCACTGCATAGGCCTACTTCAAGAGGAAAGAACACATAGAGATAGAACGTGAAACTGCTTTATTTTGTCACGTTTCCAGAAGCTAGCAAAAACCGTGTTGGATTTAGAGTTCCAAATACATCTATCAATATAGGAGAAAACAGAGTGAAACCTAAAAATTCAAACTGTTACTGGAAATGAACGCTTCACCATAGAAGAACGAAATTTGGGGAACCAAGTCGGCTTAGTGTACTGATCATTACCTGAAAGTGTCATCCAGTTTGGGTGAAAAAATATTTGCTGAGATTTCTGGAGATTCGTAATTTTTGGAAGCTTGGCAACCCGTTTCCATGAAAGTGTTTCTCGCCAGTCACTGCTTAGGGCTACATCAAGAGGAAACAAAACGTGGAGATAGAACGTGAAACTGCTTTATCTTGTCAAGTTTCAAGAAGCTAGCACAAACAGTGTTGGATTTAGAGTTCCAAATACATCTATCAATATAGGAGAAAACACAGTGAAACCTAAAAATTCAAACTGTTACTGGAAATGAACGCTTCAACATAGAAGAACGAAATTTGGGGAACCAAGTCGGCTTAGTGTACTGATCATTACCTGAAAGTATCATCCAGTTTGGGTGAAAAAATATTTGCTGAGATTTCTGGAGATTCGTAATTTTTGGAAGCTTGGCAACCCCTTTCCATGAAAGTGTTTCTCGCCAGTCACTGCTTAGGGCTACATCAAGAGGAAACAAAACGTGGAGATAGAACGTGAAACTGCTTTATTTTGTCAAGATTCAAGAAGCTAGCACAAACCTTGATTTAGAGTTCCAAATACATCTATCAATATAGGAGAAAACAGAGTGAAACCAAAAAATTCAAACTGTTACCGGAAATGAACGCTTCAACATAGAAGAACAAAATTTGGGGAACCAAGTCGGCTTAGTGTACTGATCATTACCTGAAAGTATCATCAAGTTTGGGTGAAAAAATATTTGCTGAGATTTCTGGAGATTCGTAATTTTTGGAAGCTTGGCAACACCTTTCCATTAAAGTGTTTCTCGCCAGTCACTGCTTTGGGCTACATCAAGAGGAAACAAAACATAGAGATAGAACGTGAAACTGCTTTATTTTGTGAAGTTTCAAGAAGCTAGCACAAACCGTGTTGGATTTAGAGTTCCAAATACATCTATCAATATAGGAGAAAACAGAGTGAAACCTAAAAATTCAAACTGTTAGTAGAAACGAACGCTTCAACATAGAAGAATGAAATTTGGGGAACCAAGTCGGCTTAGTGTACTGATCATTACCTGAAAGTATCATCCAGTTTGGGTGAAAGAATACTTGCTGAGATTTCTGGAGATTCGTAATTTTAGGAAGCTTGGCAACCCCTTTCCATGAAAGTGTTTCTCGCCAGTCACTGCATAGGCCTACTTCAAGAGGAAAGAACACATAGAGATATAATGTGAAACTGCTTTATTTTGTCACGTTTCCAGAAGCTAGCACAAACCGTGTTGGATTTAGAGTTCCAAATACATCTATCAATATAGGAGAAAACAGAGTGAAACCTAAAAATTCAAACTGTTACTGGAAATGAACGCTTCACCATAGAAGAACGAAATTTGGGGAACCAAGTCGGCTTAGTGTACTGATCATTACCTGAAAGTGTCATCCAGTTTGGGTGAAAAAATATTTGCTGAGATTTCTGGAGATTCGTAATTTTTGGAAGCTTGGCAACCCGTTTCCATGAAAGTGTTTCTCGCCAGTCACTTCTTAGGGCTACATCAAGAGAAAACAAAACGTGGAGATAGAACGTGAAACTGCTTTATCTTGTCAAGTTTCAAGAAGCTAGGACAAACCGTGTTGGATTTAGAGTTCCAAATACAGCTATCAATATAGGAGAAAACACAGTGAAACCTAAAAATTCAAACTGTTACTGGAAATGAACGCTTCAACATAGAAGAACGAAATTTGGGGAACCAAGTCGGCTTAGTGTACTGATCATTACCTGAAAGTATCATCCAGTTTGGGTGAAAAAATATTTGCTGAGATTTCTGGAGATTCGTAATTTTTGGAAGCTTGGCAACCCCTTTTCATGAAAGTGTTTCTCGCCAGTCACTGCATAGGCCTACTTCAAGAGGAAAGAACACATAGAGATAGAACGTGAAACTGCTTTATTTTGTCAAGTTTCCAGAAGCTAGCACAAACCGTGTTGGATTTAGAGTTCCAAATACATCTATCAATATAGGAGAAAACAGAGTGAAACCTAAAAATTCAAACTGTTACTGGAAATGAACGCTTCACCATAGAAGAACGAAATTTGGGGAACCAAGTCGGCTTAGTGTACTGATCATTACCTGAAAGTGTCATCCAGTTTGGGTGAAAAAATATTTGCTGAGATTTCTGGAGATTCGTAATTTTTGGAAGCTTGGGAACCCCTTTCCATGAAAGTGTTTCTCGCCAGTCACTGCTTAGGGCTACATCAAGAGGAAACAAAACATAGAGATAGAACTGGAAACTACTTTATTGTGTCAAGTTTCAAGAAGCTAGCACAAACAGTGTTGGATTTAGAGTTCCAAATACATCTATCAATATAGGAGAAAACAGAGTGAAACCTAAAAATTCAAACTCTTAGTAGAAACGAATGCTTCAACATAGAAGAATGAAATTTGGGGAACTAAGTTGGCTTAGTGTACTGATCATTACCTGAAAGTATCATCTAGTTTGGGTGAAAAAATACTTGCTGAGATTTCTGGAGATTCGTAATTTTAGGAATGTTGGCAACCCCTTTCCATAAAAGTGTTTCTCGCCAGTCACTGCATAGGCCTACTTCAAGAGGAAAGAACACATAGAGATAGAACGTGAAACTGCTTTATTTTGTCAAGTTTCCAGAAGCTAGCACAAACCGTGTTGGATTTAGAGTTCCAAATACATCTATCAATATAGGAGAAAACAGAGTGAAACCTAAAAATTCAAACTGTTACTGGAAATGAACGCTTCACCATAGAAGAACGAAATTTGGGGAACCAAGTCGGATTAGTGTACTGATCATTACCTGAAAGTATCATCCAGTTTGGGTGAAAAAATATTTGCTGAGATTTCTGGAGATTCGTAATTTTTGGAAGCTTGGGAACCCCTTTCCATGAAAGTGTTTCTCGCCAGTCACTGCTTAGGGCTACATCAAGAGGAAACAAAACATAGAGATAGAACGTGAAACTGCTTTATTTTGTCAAGTATCCAGAAGGTAGCACAAACCGTGTGGATTTAGAGTTCCAAATACATCTATCAATATAGGAGAAAACAGAGTGAAACCTAAAAATTCAAACTGTTAGTAGAAACGAATGCTTCAACATAGAAGAATGAAATTTGGGGAACTAAGTTGGCTTAGTGTACTGATCATTACCTGAAAGTATCATTCAGTTTGGGTGAAAAAATACTTGCTGAGATTTCTGGAGATTCGTAATTTTAGGAAGCTTGGCAACCCCTTTCCATGAAAGTGTTTCTCGCCAGTCACTGCATAGGCCTACTTCAAGAGGAAAGAACACATAGAGATAGAACGTGAAACTGCTTTATTTTGTCAAGTTTCCAGAAGCTAGCACAAACCGTGTTGGATTTAGAGTTCCAAATACATCTATCAATATAGGAGAAAACAGAGTGAAACCTAAAAATTCAAACTGTTACTGGAAATGAACGCTTCACCATAGAAGAATGAATTTTGGGGAACCAAGTTGGCTTAGTGTACTGATCATTACCTGAAAGTATAATCCAGTTTGGGTGAAAAAATATTTGCTGAGATTTCTGGAGATTCGTAATTTTTGCAAGCTTGGTAACCCCTTTACATGAAATTGTTTCTCGCCAGTCACTGCTTAGGGCTACATCAAGAGGAAACAAAACATAGAGATAGAACCTGAAACTACTTTATTGTCTCAAGTTTCAAGAAGCTAGCACAAACCGTGTTGGATTTAGAGTTCCAAATACATCTATCAATATAGGAGAAAACAGAGTTAAACCGAAAAATTCAAACTGTTAGTAGAAACGAACATTTCAACATAGAAGAATGAAATTTGGCGAACTAAGTTGGCTTAGTGTACTGATCATTACCTGAAAGTATCATCCAGTTTGGTTGAAAAAATACTTGCTGAGATTTCTGGAGATTCGTAATGTTATGAAGTATGGCAACCCCTTTCCATGAAAGTGTTTCTCGCCAGTCACTGCATAGGCCTACTTCAAGAGGAAAGAATACATAGAATAGAACGTGAAACTGCTTTATTTTGTCAAGTATCCAGAAGGTAGCACAAACCGTGTTGGATTTAGAGTTCCAAATATATCTATCAATATAGGAGAAAACAGAATGAAACCTAAAAATTCAAACTGTTACTGGAAATGAACGCTTCACCATAGAAGAATGAAATTTGGGTAACCAAGTCGGCTTAGTGTACTGATCATTACCTGAAAGTATCATCCAGTTTGGGTGAAAAAATATTTGCTGAGATTTCTGGAGATTCGTAATTTTTGGAAGCTTGGGAACCCCTTTCCATGAAAGTGTTTCTCGCCAGTCACTGCTTAGGGCTACATCAAGAGGAAACAAAACATAGTGATAGAACGTGAAACTGCTTTATTTTGTCAAGTTTCAAGAAGCTAGCACAAACCGTGTTGGATTTAGAGTTCCAAATACATCTATCAATATAGGAGAAAACAAAGTGAAACCTAAAAATTCAAACTGTTACTTGAAATGAACGCTTCAACATAGAAGAACAAAATTTGGGGAACCAAGTCTGCTTAGTGTACTGATCATTACCTGAAAGTGTCATCCAGTTTGGGTTAAAAAATATTTGCTGAGATTTCTGGAGATTCGTAATTTTTGGAAGCTTGGCAACCCCTTTCCATGATAGTGTTTCTCGCCAGTCACTGCTTAGGGCTACATCAAGAGGAAACAAAACATAGAGATAGAACGTGAAACTGCTTTATTTGGTCAAGTTTCAAGAAGCTAGCAGAAACCGTGTTGGATTTAGAGTTCCAAATACATCTATCTATATAGGAGAAAACAGAGTGAAACCTAAAAATTCAAACTGTTACTGGAAATGAACGCTTCACCATAGAAGAACGAAATTTGGGGAACCAAGTCGGCTTAGGGTACTGATCATTACCTGAAAGTATCATCCAGTTTGGGTGAAAAAATATTTGCTGAGATTTCTGGAGATTCGTAATTTTTGGAAGCTTGGCAACCCCTTTCCATGAAAGTGTTTCTCGCCAGTCACTGCTTAGGGCTACATCAAGAGGAAACAAAACATAGAGATAGAACCTGAAACTACTTTATTGTCTCAAGTTTCAAGAAGCTAGCACAAACCGTGTTGGATTTAGAGTTCCAAATACATCTATCAATATAGGAGAAAACAGAGTGAAACCTAAAAATTCAAACTGTTAGTAGAAACGAACGCTTCAACATAGAAGAATGAAATTTGGGGAACTAAGTTGGCTTAGTGTACTGATCACTACCTGAAAGTATCATCCAGTTTGGGTGAAAAAATACTTGCTGAGATTTCTGGAGATTCGTAATTTTAGGAAGCTTGGCAACCCCTTTCCATGAAAGTGTTTCTTGCCAGTCACTGCATAGGGCTACTTCAAGAGGAAAGAACACATAGAGATAGAACGTGAAACTGCTTTATTTTGTCAAGTTTCCAGAAGCTAGCACAAACCGTGTTGGATTTAGAGTGCCAAATACATCTATCAATATAGGAGAAAACAGAGTGAAACCTAAAAATTCAAACTGTTACTGGAAATGAACGCTTCACCATAGAAGAACGAAATTTGGGGAACCAAGTCGGCTTAGTGTACTGATCATTACCTGAAAGTATCATCCAGTTTGGGTGAAAAAATATTTGCTGAGATTTCTGGAGATTCGTAATTTTTGCAAGCTTGGTAACCCCTTTACATGAAATTGTTTCTCGCCAGTCACTGCTTAGGGCTACATCAAGAGGAAAAAAAACATAGAGATAGAACCTGAAACTACTTTATTGTCTCAAGTTTCAAGAAGCTAGCACAAACCGTGTTGGATTTAGAGTTCCAAATACATCTATCAATATAGGAGAAAACAGAGTTAAACCGAAAAATTCAAACTGTTAGTAGAAACGAACATTTCAACATAGAAGAATGAAATTTGGCGAACTAAGTTGGCTTAGTGTACTGATCATTACCTGAAAGTATCATCCAGTTTGGGTGAAAAAATACTTGCTGAGATTTCTGGAGATTCGTAATGTTAGGAAGTATGGCAACCCCTTTCCATGAAAGTGTTTCTCGCCAGTCACTGCATAGGCCTACTTCAAGAGGAAAGAATACATAGAATAGAACGTGAAACTGCTTTATTTTGTCAAGTATCCAGAAGGTAGCACAAACCGTGTTGGATTTAGAGTTCCAAATACATCTATCAATATAGGAGAAAACAGAATGAAACCTAAAAATTCAAACTGTTACTGGAAATGAACGCTTCACCATAGAAGAACGAAATTTGGGTAACCAAGTCGGCTTAGTGTACTGATCATTACCTGAAAGTATCATCCAGTTTGGGTGAAAAAATATTTGCTGAGATTTCTGGAGATTCGTAATTTTTGGAAGCTTGGGAACCCCTTTCCATGAAAGTGTTTCTCGCCAGTCACTGCTTAGGGCTACATCAAGAGGAAACAAAACATAGTGATAGAACGTGAAACTGCTTTATTTTGTCAAGTTTCAAGAAGCTAGCACAAACCGTGTTGGATTTAGAGTTCCAAATACATCTATCAATATAGGAGAAAACAAAGTGAAACCTAAAAATTCAAACTGTTACTTGAAATGAACGCTTCAACATAGAAGAACAAAATTTGGGGAACCAAGTCTGCTTAGTGTACTGATCATTACCTGAAAGTGTCATCCAGTTTGGGTTAAAAAATATTTGCTGAGATTTCTGGAGATTCGTAATTTTTGGAAGCTTGGCAACCCCTTTCCATGATAGTGTTTCTCGCCAGTCACTGCTTAGGGCTACATCAAGAGGAAACAAAACATAGAGATAGAACGTGAAACTGCTTTATTTGGTCAAGTTTCAAGAAGCTAGCAGAAACCGTGTTGGATTTAGAGTTCCAAATACATCTATCTATATAGGAGAAAACAGAGTGAAACCTAAAAATTCAAACTGTTACTGGAAATGAACGCTTCACCATAGAAGAACGAAATTTGGGGAACCAAGTCGGCTTAGGGTACTGATCATTACCTGAAAGTATCATCCAATTTGGGTGAAAAAATATTTGCTGAGATTTCTGGAGATTCGTAATTTTTGGAAGCTTGGCAACCCCTTTCCATGAAAGTGTTTCTCGCCAGTCACTGCTTAGGGCTACATCAAGAGGAAACAAAACATAGAGATAGAACCTGAAACTACTTTATTGTCTCAAGTTTCAAGAAGCTAGCACAAACCGTGTTGGATTTAGAGTTCCAAATACATCTATCAATATAGGAGAAAACAGAGTGAAACCTAAAAATTCAAACGGTTAGTAGAAACGAACGCTTCAACATAGAAGAATGAAATTTGGGGAACTAAGTTGGCTTAGTGTACTGATCATTACCTGAAAGTATCATGCAGTTTGGGTGAAAAAATACTTGCTGAGATTTCTGGAGATTCGTAATTTTAGGAAGCTTGGCAACCCCTTTCCATGAAAGTGTTTCTCGCCAGTCACTGCATAGGGCTACTTCAAGAGGAAAGAACACATAGAGATAGAACGTGAAAGTGCTTTATTTTGTCAAGTTTCCAGAAGCTAGCACAAACCGTGTTGGATTTAGAGTTCCAAATACATCTATCAATATAGGAGAAAACAGAGTGAAACCTAAAAATTCAAACTGTCACTGGAAATGAACGCTTCACCATAGAAGAACGAAATTTGGGGAACCAAGTCGGCTTAGTGTACTGATCATTACCTGAAAGTATCATCCAGTTTGGGTGAAAAAATATTTGCTGAGATTTCTGGAGATTCGTAATTTTTGGAAGCTTGGCAACCCCTTTCCATGAAAGTGTTTCTCGCCAGTCACTGCTTAGGGCTACATCAAGAGGAAACAAAACATAGAGATAGAACCGGAAACTACTTTATTGTCTCAAGTTTCAAGAAGCTAGCACAAACCGTGTTGGATTTAGAGTTCCAAATACATCTATCAATATAGGAGAAAACAGAGTGTAACCTAAAAATTCAAACTGTTAGTAGAAACGAACGCTTCAACATAGAAGAATGAAATTTGGGGAACTAAGTTGGCTTAGTGTACTGATCATTACCTGAAAGTATCATCCAGTTTGGGTGAAAAAATACTTGCTGAGATTTCTGGAGATTCGTAATTTTAGGAAGCTTGGCAACCCCTTTCCATGAAAGTGTTTCTTGCCAGTCACTGCATAGGGCTACTTCAAGAGGAAAGAACACATAGAGATAGAACGTGAAACTGCTTTATTTTGTCAAGTTTCCAGAAGCTAGCACAAACCGTGTTGGATTTAGAGTGCCAAATACATCTATCAATATAGGAGAAAACAGAGTGAAACCTAAAAATTCAAACTGTTACTGGAAATGAACGCTTCACCATAGAAGAACGAAATTTGGGGAACCAAGTCGGCTTAGTGTACTGATCATTACCTGAAAGTATCATCCAGTTTGGGTGAAAAAATATTTGCTGAGATTTCTGGAGATTCGTAATTTTTGGAAGCTTGTCAACCCCTTTCCATGAAAGTGTTTCTCGAAAGTCACTGCTTAGGGCTACATCAAGAGGAAACAAAACATAGAGATAGAAAGTGAAACTGCTTTATTTGGTCAAGTTTCAAGAAGCTAGCACAAACTGTGTTGGATTTAGAGTTCCAAATACATCTATCAATATAGGAGAAAACAGAGTGAAACCTAAAAATTCAAACTGTTACCGGAAATGAACGCTTCAACATAGAAGAACGAAATTTGGGGAACCAAGTCGGCTTAGTGTACTGATCATTACCTGAAAGTATCATCCAGTTTGGGTGAAAAAATATTTGCTGAGATTTCTGGAGATTTGTAATTTTTGGAAGCTTGGCAACCCCTTTCCATGAAAGTGTTTCTCGCCAGTCACTGCTTAGGGCTACATCAAGAGGAAACAAAACATAGAGATAGAACGTGAAACTGCTTTATTTTGTCAAGTTTCAAGAAGATAGCACAAACCGTGTTGGATTTAGAGTTCCAAATACATCTATCAATATAGGAGAAAACAGAGTGAAACCTAAAAATTCAAACTCTTAGTAGAAACGAACGCTTCAACATAGAAGAATGAAATTTTTAGGAATTAAGTTGGCTTAGTGTACTGATCATTACCTGAAAGTATCATCCAGTTTGGGTGAAAAAATACTTGCTGATATTTCTGGTGATTCGTAATTTTAGGAAGCTTGGCGACCCCTTCCCATGAAAGTGTTTCTCGCCAGTCACTGCATAGGCCTACTTAAAGAGGAAAGAACACATAGAGATAGAACGTGAAACTGCTTTATTTTGTCAAGTTTCCAGAAGCTAGCATAAACCGTGTTGGATTTAGAGTTCCAAATACATCTATCAATATAGGAGAAAACAGAGTGAAACCTAAAAATTCAAACTGTTACTGGAAATGAACGCTTCACCATAGAAGAACGAAATTTGGGGAACCAAGTCAGCTTAGTGTACTGATCATTACCTGAAAGTATCATCCAGTTTGGGTGAAAAAATAATTGCTGAGATTTCTGGAGATTCGTAATTTTTGGAAGCTTGGCAACCCCTTTCCATGAAAGTGTTTCTCACCAGTCACTGCTTAGGGCTACATCAAGAGGAAACAAAACATAGAGATAGAACGTGAAACTGCTTTATTTTGTCAAGTTTCAAGAAGCAAGCACAAACCGTGTTGGATTTAGAGTTCCAAATACATCTATCAATATAGGAGAAAACAGAGTGAAACCTAAAAATTCAAACTGTTACTGGAAATGAACGCTTCAACATAGAAGAACGAAATTTGGGGAACCAAGTCCGCTTAGTGTACTGATCATTACCTGAAAGTATCATCCAGTTTGGGTGAAAAAATATTTGCTGAGATTTCTGGAGATTCGTAATTTTTGGAAGCTTGGCAACCCCTTTCCATGAAAGTGTTTCTCACCAGTCACTGCTTAGGGCTACATCAAGAGATAACAAAACATAGACATAGAACGTGAAACTGCTTTATTTTGTCAAGTTTCAAGAAGCTAGCACAAACCGTGTTGGATTTAGAGTTCCAAATACATCTATCAATATAGGAGAAAACAGAGTGAAACCTAAAAATTCAAACTGTTACTGGAAATGAACGCTTCAACATAGAAGAACGAAATTTGGGGAACCAAGTTGGCTTATTGTACTGATCATTACCTGAAAGTATCATCCAGTTTGGGTGAAAAAATATTTGCTGAGATTTCTGGAGATTCGTAATTTTAGGAAGCTTGGCAACCCCTTTCCATGAAAGTGTTTCTCGCCAGTCACTGCATAGGCCTACTTCAAGAGGAAAGAACACAAAGAGATAGAACGTGAAACTGCTTCATTTGGTCAAGTTTCAAGAAGCTAGCACAAACCGTGTTGGATTTAGAGTTCCAAATACATCTATCAATATAGGAGAAAACAGAGTGAAACCTAAAAATTCAAACTGTTACTGGAAATGAACGCTTCAACATACAAGAACGAAATTTGGGGAACCAAGTCGGCTTAGTGTACTGATCATTACCTGAAAGTATCATCCAGTTTGGGTGAAAAAATATTTGCTGAGATTTCTGAAGATTCGTAATTTTTGGAAGCTTGGGAACCCCTTTCCACGAAAGTGTTTCTCGCCAGTCACTCCTTAGGACTACATCAAGAGGAAACAAAACATAGAGATAGAACCTGAAACTACTTTATTGTGTCAAGTTTCAAGAAGCTAGCACAAACCGTGTTGGATTTAGAGTTCCAAAAACATCTATCAATATAGGAGAAAACAGAGTGAAACCTAATAATTCAAACTGTTAGTAGAAACGAACGCTTCAACATAGAAGAATGAAATTTGGGGAACTAAGTTGGCTTAGTGTACTGATCATTACCTGAAAGTATCATCCAGTTTGGGTGAAAGAATACTTGCAGAGATTTCTGGAGATTCGTAATTTTAGGAAGCTTGGCAACCCCTTTCCATGAAAGTGTTACTCGCCAGTCACTGCATAGGGCTACTTCAAGAGGAAAGAACACATAGAGATAGAACGTGAAACTGCTTTATTTTGTCACGTTTCCAGAAGCTAGCACAAACCGTGTTGGATTTAGAGTTCCAAATACATCTATCAATATAGGAGAAAACAGAGTGAAACCTAATAATTCAAACTGTTACTGGAATTGAACGCTTCACCATAGAAGAACGAAATTTGGGGAACCAAGTCGGCTTAGTGTACTGATCATTACCTGAAAGTATCATCCAGTTTGGGTGAAAAAATATTTGCTGAGATTTCTGGAGATTCGTAATTTTTGGAAGCTTGGGAACCCCTTTCCATGAAAGTGTTTCTCGCCAGTCACTGCTTAGGGCTACATCAAGAGGAAACAATACATAGAGATAGAACGTGAAACTGCTTTATTTTGTCAAGTTTCATGAAGCTAGCACAAACCGTGTTGGGTTTAGAGTTCCAAATACATCTATCAATATAGGAGAAAACAGAGTGAAACCTAAAAATTCAAACTGTTACTGGAAATGAACGCTTCAACATAGAAGAACGAAATTTGGGGAACCAAGTCGGCTTAGTGTACTGATCATTACCTGAAAGTGTCATCCAGTTTGGGTGAAAAAATATTTGCTGAGATTTCTGGAGATTCGTAATTTTTGGAAGCTTGGCAACCCGTTTCCATGAAAGTGTTTCTCGCCAGTCACTGCTTAGGGCTACATCAAGAGGAAACAAAACGTGGAGATAGAACGTGAAACTGCTTTATTTTGTCAAGTTTCAAGAAGCTAGCACAAACCGTGTTGGATTTAGAGTTCCAAATACATCTATCAATATAGGAGAAAACACAGTGAAACCTAAAAATTCAAACTGTTACTGGAAATGAACGCTTCAACATAGAAGAACGAAATTTGGATAACCAAGTCGGCTTAGTGTACTGATCATTACCTGAAAGTATCATCCAGTTTGGGTGAAAAAATATTTGCTGAGATTTCTGGAGATTCGTAATTTTTGGAAGCTTGGCAACCCCTTTCCATGAAAGTGTTTCTCGCCAGTCACTGCTTAGGGCTACATCAAGAGGAAACAAAACGTGGAGATAGAACGTGAAACTGCTTTATTTTGTCAAGATTCAAGAAGCTAGCACAAACCTTGATTTAGAGTTCCAAATACATCTATCAATATAGGAGAAAACAGAGTGAAACCTAAAAATTCAAACTCTTAGTAGAAACGAACGCTTCAACATAGAAGAATGAAATTTTTAGGAACTAAGTTGGCTTAGTGTACTGATCATTACCTGAAAGTATAATCCAGTTTGGGTGAAAAAATACTTGCTGAGATTTCTGGTGATTCGTAATTTTAGGAAGCTTGGCGACCCCTTCCCATGAAAGTGTTTCTCGCCAGTCACTGCATAGGCCTACTTCAAGAGGAAAGAACACATAGAGATAGAACGTGAAACTGCTTTATTTTGTCAAGTTTCCAGAAGCTAGCACAAACCGTGTTGGATTTAGAGTTCCAAATACATCTCTCAATATAGGAGAAAACAGAGTGAAACCTAAAAATTCAAACTGTTACTGGAAATGAACGCTTCACCATAGAAGAACGAAATTTGGGGAACCAAGTCGGCTTAGTGTACTGATCATTACCTGAAAGTATCATCCAGTTTGGGTGAAAAAATATTTGCTGAGATTTCTGGAGATTCGTAATTTTTGGAAGCTTGGCAACCCCTTTCCATGAAAGTGTTTCTCGCCAGTCACTGCTTAGGGCTACATCAAGAGGAAACAAAACATAGAGATAGAACGTGAAACTGCTTCATTTGGTCAAGTTTCAAGAAGCTAGCACAAACCGTGTTGGATTTAGAGTTCCAAATACATCTATCAATATAGGAGAAAACAGAGTGAAACCTAAAAATTCAAACTGTTACTGGAAATGAACGATTCAACATAGAAGAACGAAATTTGGGGAACCAGGTCGGCTTAGTGTACTGATCATTACCTGAAAGTATCATCCAGTTTGGGTGAAAAAATATTTGCTGAGATTTCTGAAGATTCGTAATTTTTGGAAGCTTGGGAACCCCTTTCCACGAAAGTGTTTCTCGCCAGTCACTGCTTAGGACTACATCAAGAGGAAACAAAACATAGAGATAGAACCTGAAACTACTTTATTGAGTCAAGTTTCAAGAAGCTAGCACAAACCGTGTTGCATTTAGAGTTCCAAAAACATCTATCAATATAGGAGAAAACAGAGTGAAACCTAAAAATTCAAACTGTTAGTAGAAACGAACGCTTCAACATAGAAGAATGAAATTTGGGGAACTAAGTTGGCTTAGTGTACTGATCATTACCTGAAAGTATCATCCAGTTTAGGTGAAAGAATACTTGCTGAGATTTCTGGAGATTCGTAATTTTAGGAACCTTGGCAACCCCTTTCCATGAAAGTGTTTCTCGCCAGTCACTGCATAGGCCTACTTCAAGAGGAAAGAACACATAGAGATAGAACGTGAAACTGCTTTATTTTGTCACGTTTCCAGAAGCTAGCACAAACCGTGTTGGATTTAGAGTTCCAAATACATCTATCAATATAGGAGAAAACAGAGTGAAACCTAAAAATTCAAACTGTTACTGGAAATGAACGCTTCACCATAGAAGAACGAAATTTGGGGAACCAAGTCGGCTTAGTGTACTGATCATTACCTGAAAGTGTCATCCAGTTTGGGTGAAAAAATATTTGCTGAGATTTCTGGAGATTCGTAATTTTTGGAAGCTTGGCAACCCCTTTCCATGAAAGTGTTTCTCGCCAGTCACTGCTTAGGGCTACATCAAGAGGAAACAAAACGTGGAGATAGAACGTGAAACTGCTTTATTTTGTCAAGTTTCAAGAAGCTAGCACAAACCGTGTTGGATTTAGAGTTCCAAATACATCTATCAATATAGGAGAAAACACAGTGAAACCGGAAAATTCAAACTGTTACTGGAAATGAACGCTTCAACATAGAAGAACGAAATTTGGGGAACCAAGTCGGCTTAGTGTACTGATCATTACCTGAAAGTATCATCCAGTTTGGGTGAAAAAATATTTGCTGAGATTTCTGGAGATTCGTAATTTTTGGAAGCTTGGCAACCCCTTTCCATGAAAGTGTTTCTCGCCAGTCACTGCTTAGGGCTACATCAAGAGGAAACAAAACGTGGAGATAGAACGTGAAACTGCTTTATTTTGTCAAGATTCAACAAGCTAGCACAAACCTTGATTCAGAGTTCCAAATACATCTATCAATATAGGAGAAAACAGAGTGAAACCTAAAAATTCAAACTGTTAGTAGAAACGAACGCTTCAACATAGAATAATGAAATTTGGGGAACTAAGTTGGCTTAGTGTACTGATCACTACCTGAAAGTATCATCCAGTTTGGGTGAAAAAATACTTGCTGAGATTTCTGAAGATTCGTAATTTTAGGAAGCTTGGCAACCCCTTTCCATGAAAGTGTTTCTCGCCAGTCACTGCATAGGCCTACTTCAAGAGGAAAGAACACATAGAGATAGAACGTGAAACTGCTTTATTTTGTCAAGTTTCAAGAAGCTAGCACAAACCGTGTTGGATTTAGAGTTCCAAATACATCTATGAATATAGGAGAAAACAGAGTGAAACCTAAAAATTCAAACTGTTACTGTAAATGAACGCTTCACCATAGAAGAAAGAAATTTGGAGAACCAAGTGGCTTAGTGTACTGATCATTACCTGAAAGTATCATCCAGTTTGGGTGAAAAAATATTTGCTGAGATTTCTGGAGATTCGTAATTTTTGGAAGCTTGGCAACCCCTTTCCATGTAAGTGTTTCTCGCCAGTCACTGCATAGGGCTACATCAAGAGGAAACAAAACATAGAGATAGAACGTGAAACTGCTTTATTTTGTCAAGTTTCCAGAAGCTAGCACAAACCGTGTTGGATTTAGAGTGCCAAATACATCTATCAATATAGGAGAAAACAGAGTGAAACCTAAAAATTCAAACTGTTACTGGAAATGAACGCTTCACCATAGAAGAACGAAATTTGGAGAACCAAGTCAGCTTAGTGTACTGATCATTACCTGAAAGTATCATCCAGTTTGGGTGAAAAAATATTTGCTGAGATTTTTGGAGATTCGTAATTTTTGGAAGCTTGGCAACACCTTTCCATGAAAGTGTTTCTCGCCAGTCACTGCTTAGGGCTACATCAAGAGGAAACAAAACATAGAGATAGAACCTGAAACTACTTTATTGTGTCAAGTTTCAAGAAGCTAGCACAAACCGTGTTGGATTTAGAGTTCCAAAAACATCTATCAATATAGGAGAAAACAGAGTGAAACCTAAAAATTCAAACTGTTAGTAGAAACGAACGCTTCAACATAGAAGAATGAAATTTGGGGAACTAAGTTGGCTTAGTGTACTGATCATTACCTGAAAGTATCATCCAGTTTAGGTGAAAGAATATTTGCTGAGATTTCTGGAGATTCGTAATTTTAGGAAGCTTGGCAACCCCTTTCCATGAAAGTGTTTCTCGCCAGTCACTGCATAGGCCTACTTCAAGAGGAAAGAACACATAGAGATAGAACGTGAAACTGCTTTATTTTGTCACGTTTCCAGAAGCTAGCACAAACCGTGTTGGATTTAGAGTTCCAAATACATCTATCAATATAGGAGAAAACAGAGTGAAACCTAAAAATTCAAACTGTTACTGGAAATGAACGCTTCACCATAGAAGAACGAAATTTGGGGAACCAAGTCGGCTTAGTGTACTGATCATTACCTGAAAGTGTCATCCAGTTTGGGTGAAAAAATATTTGCTGAGATTTCTGGAGATTCGTAATTTTTGGAAGCTTGGCAACCCCTTTCCATGAAAGTGTTTCTCGCCAGTCACTGCTTAGGGCTACATCAAGAGGAAACAAAACGTGGAGATAGAACGTGAAACTGCTTTATTTTGTCAAGTTTCAAGAAGCTAGCACAAACCGTGTTGGATTTAGAGTTCCAAATACATCTATCAATATAGGAGAAAACACAGTGAAACCGGAAAATTCAAACTGTTACTGGAAATGAACGCTTCAACATAGAAGAACGAAATTTGGGGAACCAAGTCGGCTTAGTGTACTGATCATTACCTGAAAGTATCATCCAGTTTGGGTGAAAAAATATTTGCTGAGATTTCTGGAGATTCGTAATTTTTGGAAGCTTGGCAACCCCTTTCCATGAAAGTGTTTCTCGCCAGTCACTGCTTAGGGCTACATCAAGAGGAAACAAAACGTGGAGATAGAACGTGAAACTGCTTTATTTTGTCAAGATTCAACAAGCTAGCAAAAACCTTGATTTAGAGTTCCAATACATCTATCAATATAGGAGAAAACAGAGTGAAACCTAAAAATTCAAACTGTTAGTAGAAACGAACGCTTCAACATAGAATAATGAAATTTGGGGAACTAAGTTGGCTTAGTGTACTGATCACTACCTGAAAGTATCATCCAGTTTGGGTGAAAAAATACTTGCTGAGATTTCTGAAGATTCGTAATTTTAGGAAGCTTGGCAACCCCTTTCCATGAAAGTGTTTCTCGCCAGTCACTGCATAGGCCTACTTCAAGAGGAAAGAACACATAGAGATAGAACGTGAAACTGCTTTATTTTGTCAAGTTTCAAGAAGCTAGCACAAACCGTGTTGGATTTAGAGTTCCAAATACATCTATGAATATAGGAGAAAACAGAGTGAAACCTAAAAATTCAAACTGTTACTGGAAATGAACGCTTCACCATAGAAGAAAGAAATTTGGAGAACCAAGTGGCTTAGTGTACTGATCATTACCTGAAAGTATCATCCAGTTTGGGTGAAAAAATATTTGCTGAGATTTCTGGAGATTCGTAATTTTTGGAAGCTTGGCAACCCCTTTCCATGTAAGTGTTTCTCGCCAGTCACTGCATAGGGCTACATCAAGAGGAAACAAAACATAGAGATAGAACGTGAAACTGCTTTATTTTGTCAAGTTTCCAGAAGCTAGCACAAACCGTGTGGGATTTAGAGTGCCAAATACATCTATCAATATAGGAGAAAACAGAGTGAAACCTAAAAATTCAAACTGTTACTGGAAATGAACGCTTCACCATAGAAGAACGAAATTTGGAGAACCAAGTCAGCTTAGTGTACTGATCATTACCTGAAAGTATCATCCAGTTTGGGTGAAAAAATATTTGCTGAGATTTTTGGAGATTCGTAATTTTTGGAAGCTTGGCAACCCCTTTCCATGAAAGTGTTTCTCGCCAGTCACTGCTTAGGGCTACATCAAGAGGAAACAAAACATAGAGATAGAACCTGAAACTACTTTATTGTGTCAAGTTTCAAGAAGCTAGCACAAACCGTGTTGGATTTAGAGTTCCAAAAACATCTATCAATATAGGAGAAAACAGAGTGAAACCTAAAAATTCAAACTGTTAGTAGAAACGAACGCTTCAACATAGAAAAATGAAATTTGGGGAACTAAGTTGGCTTAGTGTACTGATCATTACCTGAAAGTATCATCCAGTTTGGGTGAAAGAATACTTGCTGAGATTTCTGGAGATTCGTAATTTTAGGAAGCTTGGCAACCCCTTTCCATGAAAGTGTTTCTCGCCAGTCACTGCATAGGCCTACTTCAAGAGGAAAGAACACATAGAGATAGAACGTGAAACTGATTTATTTTGTCACGTTTCCAGAAGCTAGCACAAACCGTGTTGGATTTAGAGTTCCAAATACATCTATCAATATAGGAGAAAACAGAGTGAAACCTAAAAATTCAAACTGTTACTGGAAATGAACGCTTCACCATAGAAGAACGAAATTTGGGGAACCAAGTCGGCTTAGTGTACTGATCATTACCTGAAAGTATCATCCAGTTTGGGTGAAAAAATATTTGCTGAGATTTCTGGAGATTCGTAATTTTTGGAAGCTTAGCAACCCCTTTCCATGAAAGTGTTTCTCACCAGTAACTGCTTAGGGCTACATCAAGAGGAAACAAAACATAGAGATAGAACGTGAAACTGCTTTATTTTGTCAAGTTTCAAGAAGCTAGCACAAACCGTGTTGGATTTAGAGTTCCAAATACATCTATCAATATAGGAGAAAACAGAGTGAAACCTAAAAATTCAAACTGTTACTGGAAATGAACGCTTCAACATAGAAGAACGAAATTTGGGGAACCAAGTTGGCTTATTGTACTGATCATTACCTGAAAGTATCATCCAGTTTGGGTGAAAAAATATTTGCTGAGATTTCTGGAGATTCGTAATTTTTGGAAGCTTGGCAACCCCTTTCCATGAAAGTGTTTCTCGCCAGTCACTGCTTAGGGCTACATCAAGAGGAAACAAAACATAGAGATAGAACGTGAAACTGCTTCATTTGGTCAAGTTTCAAGAAGCTAGCACAAACCGTGTTGGATTTAGAGTTCCAAATACATCTATCAATATAGGAGAAAACAGAGTGAAACCTAAAAATTCAAACTGTTACTGGAAATGAACGCTTCAACATAGAAGAACGAAATTTGGGGAACCAAGTCGGCTTAGTGTACTGATCATTACCTGAAAGTATCATCCAGTTTGGGTGAAAACAATATTTGCTGAGATTTCTGAAGATTCGTAATTTTTGGAAGCTTGGGAACCCCTTTCCACGAAAGTGTTTCTCGCCAGTCACTGCTTAGGACTACATCAAGAGGAAACAAAACATAGAGATAGAACCTGAAACTACTTTATTGTGTCAAGTTTCAAGAAGCTAGCACAAACCGTGTTGGATTTAGAGTTCCAAAAACATCTATCAATATAGGAGAAAACAGAGTGAAACCTAAAAATTCAAACTGTTGGTAGAAATGAACGCTTCAACATAGAAGAATGAAATTTGGGGAACTAAGTTGGCTTAGTGTACTGATCATTACCTGAAAGTATCATCCAGTTTGGGTGAAAGAATACTTGCTGAGATTTCTGGAGATTCGTAATTTTAGGAAGCTTGGCAACCCCTTTCAATGAAAGTGTTTCTCGCCAGTCACTGCATAGGCCTACTTCAAGAGGAAAGAACACATAGAGATAGAACGTGAAACTGCTTTATTTTGTCACGTTTCCAGAAGCTAGCACAAACCGTGTTGGATTTAGAGTTCCAAATACATCTATCAAAATAGGAGAAAACAGAGTGAAACCTAAAAATTCAAACTGTTACTGGAAATGAACGCTTCACCATAGAAGAACGAAATTTGGGGAACCAAGTCGGCTTAGTGTACTGATCATTACCTGAAAGTGTCATCCAGTTTGGGTGAAAAAATATTTGCTGAGATTTCTGGAGATTCGTAATTTTTGGAAGCTTGGCAACCCGTTTCCATGAAAGTGTTTCTCGCCAGTCACTGCTTAGGGCTACATCAAGAGGAAACAAAACGTGGAGATAGAACCTGAAACTGCTTTATTTTGTCAAGTTTCAAGAAGCTAGCACAAACCGTGTTGGATTTAGAGTTCCAAATACATCTATCAATATAGGAGAAAACACAGTGAAACCGGAAAATTCAAACTGTTACTGGAAATGAACGCTTCAACATAGAAGAACGAAATTTGGGGAACCAAGTCAGCTTAGTGTACTGATCATTACCTGAAAGTATCATCCAGTTTGGGTGAAAAAATATTTGCTGAGATTTCTGGAGATTCGTAATTTTTGGAAGCTTGGCAACCCCTTTCCATGAAAGTGTTTCTCGCCAGTCACTGCTTAGGGCTACATCAAGAGGAAAAAAAAGGTGGAGATAGAACGTGAAACTGCTTTATTTTGTCAAGATTCAAGAAGCTAGCACAAACCTTGATTTAGAGTTCCAAATACATCTATCAATATAGGAGAAAACAGAGTGAAACCTAAAAATTCAAACTGTTACTGGAAATGAACGCTTCAAAATAGAATAATGAAATTTGGGGAACTAAGTTGGCTTAGTGTACTGATCACTACCTGAAAGTATCATCCAGTTTGGGTGAAAAAATATTTGCTGAGATTTCTGGAGATTCGTAATTTTTGGAAGCTTGGCAACCCCTTTCCATGAAAGTGTTTCTCGCCAGTCACTGCATAGGCCTACTTCAAGAGGAAAGAACACATAGAGATAGATCGTGAAACTGCTTTATTTTCTCAAGTTTCCAGAAGCTAGCACAAACCGTGTGGGATTTAGAGTGCCAAATACATCTATCAATATAGGAGAAAACAGAGTGAAACCTAAAAATTCAAACTGTTACTGGAAATGAACGCTTCACCATAGAAGAACGAAATTTGGAGAACCAAGTCAGCTTAGTGTACTGATCATTACCTGAAAGTATCATCCAGTTTGGGTGAAAAAATATTTGCTGAGATTTTTGGAGATTCGTAATTTTTGGAAGCTTGGCAACACCTTTCCATGAAAGTGTTTCTCGCCAGTCACTGCTTAGGGCTACATCAAGAGGAAACAAAACATAGAGATAGAACCTGAAACTACTTTATTGTGTCAAGTTTCAAGAAGCTAGCACAAACCGTGTTGGATTTAGAGTTCCAAAAACATCTATCAATATAGGAGAAAACAGAGTGAAACCTAAAAATTCAAACTGTTAGTAGAAACGAACGCTTCAACATAGAAGAATGAAATTTGGGGAACTAAGTTGGCTTAGTGTACTGATCATTACCTGAAAGTATCATCCAGTTTGGGTGAAAGAATACTTTCTGAGATTTCTGGAGATTCGTAATTTTAGGAAGCTTGGCAACCCCTTTCCATGAAAGTGTTTCTCGCCAGTCACTGCATAGGCCTACTTCAAGAGGAAAGAACACATAGAGATAGATCGTGAAACTGCTTTATTTTGTCACGTTTCCAGAAGCTAGCACAAACCGTGTTGGATTTAGAGTTCCAAATACATCTATCAATATAGGAGAAAACAGAGTGAAACCTAAAAATTCAAACTGTTACTGGAAATGAACGCTTCACCATAGAAGAACGAAATTTGGGGAACCAAGTTGGCTTAGTGTACTGATCATTACCTGAAAGTATCATCCAGTTTGGGTGAAAAAATATTTGCTGAGATTTCTGGAGATTCGTAATTTTTGGAAGCTTGGGAACCCCTTTCCATGAAAGTGTTTCTCGCCAGTCACTGCTTAGGGCTACATCAAGAGGAAACAAAACGTGGAGATAGAACGTGAAACTGCTTTATTTTGTCAAGATTCAAGAAGCTAGCACAAACCTTGATTTTGAGTTCCAAATACATCTATCAATATAGGAGAAAACAGAGTGAAACCTAAAAATTCAAACTGTTAGTAGAAACGAACGCTTCAACATAGAATAATGAAATTTGGGGAACTAAGTTGGCTTAGTGTACTGATCACTACCTGAAAGTATCATCCAGTTTGGGTGAAAAAATACTTGCTGAGATTTCTGGAGATTCGTAATTTTAGGAAGCTTGGCAACCCCTTTCCATGAAAGTGTTTCTCGCCAGTCACTGCATAGGCCTACTTCAAGAGGAAAGAACACATAGAGATAGAACGTGAAACTGCTTTATTTTGTCAAGTTTCAAGAAGCTAGCACAAACCGTGTTGGATTTAGAGTTCCAAATACATCTATCAATATAGGAGAAAACAGAGTGAAACCTAAAAATTCAAACTGTTACTGGAAATGAACGCTTCAACATAGAAGAACGAAATTTGGGGAACCAAGTCGGCTTAGTGTACTGATCATTACCTGAAAGTATCATCCAGTTTGGGTGAAAACAATATTTGCTGAGATTTCTGAAGATTCGTAATTTTTGGAAGCTTGGGAACCCCTTTCCACGAAAGTGTTTCTCGCCAGTCACTGCTTAGGACTACATCAAGAGGAAACAAAACATAGAGATAGAACCTGAAACTACTTTATTGTGTCAAGTTTCAAGAAGCTAGCACAAACCGTGTTGGATTTAGAGTTCCAAAAACATCTATCAATATAGGAGAAAACAGAGTGAAACCTAAAAATTCAAACTGTTGGTAGAAATGAACGCTTCAACATAGAAGAATGAAATTTGGGGAACTAAGTTGGCTTAGTGTACTGATCATTACCTGAAAGTATCATCCAGTTTGGGTGAAAGAATACTTGCTGAGATTTCTGGAGATTCGTAATTTTAGGAAGCTTGGCAACCCCTTTCCATGAAAGTGTTTCTCGCCAGTCACTGCATAGGCCTACTTCAAGAGGAAAGAACACATAGAGATAGAACGTGAAACTGCTTTATTTTGTCACGTTTCCAGAAGCTAGCACAAACCGTGTTGGATTTAGAGTTCCAAATACATCTATCAAAATAGGAGAAAACAGAGTGAAACCTAAAAATTCAAACTGTTACTGGAAATGAACGCTTCACCATAGAAGAACGAAATTTGGGGAACCAAGTCGGCTTAGTGTACTGATCATTACCTGAAAGTGTCATCCAGTTTGGGTGAAAAAATATTTGCTGAGATTTCTGGAGATTCGTAATTTTTGGAAGCTTGGCAACCCGTTTCCATGAAAGTGTTTCTCGCCAGTCACTGCTTAGGGCTACATCAAGAGGAAACAAAACGTGGAGATAGAACCTGAAACTGCTTTATTTTGTCAAGTTTCAAGAAGCTAGCACAAACCTTGTTGGATTTAGAGTTCCAAATACATCTATCAATATAGGAGAAAACACAGTGAAACCGGAAAATTCAAACTGTTACTGGAAATGAACGCTTCAACATAGAAGAACGAAATTTGGGGAACCAAGTCAGCTTAGTGTACTGATCATTACCTGAAAGTATCATCCAGTTTGGGTGAAAAAATATTTGCTGAGATTTCTGGAGATTCGTAATTTTTGGAAGCTTGGCAACCCCTTTCCATGAAAGTGTTTCTCGCCAGTCACTGCTTAGGGCTACATCAAGAGGAAAAAAAAGGTGGAGATAGAACGTGAAACTGCTTTATTTTGTCAAGATTCAAGAAGCTAGCACAAACCTTGATTTAGAGTTCCAAATACATCTATCAATATAGGAGAAAACAGAGTGAAACCTAAAAATTCAAACTGTTACTGGAAATGAACGCTTCAAAATAGAATAATGAAATTTGGGGAACTAAGTTGGCTTAGTGTACTGATCACTACCTGAAAGTATCATCCAGTTTGGGTGAAAAAATATTTGCTGAGATTTCTGGAGATTCGTAATTTTTGGAAGCTTGGCAACCCCTTTCCATGAAAGTGTTTCTCGCCAGTCACTGCATAGGGCTACATCAAGAGGAAACAAAACATAGAGATAGAACGTGAAACTGCTTTATTTTGTCAAGTTTCCAGAAGCTAGCACAAACCGTGTTGGATTTAGAGTTCCAAATACATCTATCAATATAGGAGAAAACAGAGTGAAACCTAAAAATTCAAACTGTTACTGGAAATGAACGCTTCACCATAGAAGAACGAAATTTGGAGAACCAAGTCAGCTTAGTGTACTGATCATTACCTGAAAGTATCATCCAGTTTGGGTGAAAAAATATTTGCTGAGATTTCTGGAGATTCGTAATTTTTGGAAGCTTGGCAACACCTTTCCATGAAAGTGTTTCTCGCCAGTCACTGCTTAGGGCTACATCAAGAGGAAACAAAACATAGAGATAGAACCTGAAACTACTTTATTGTGTCAAGTTTCAAGAAGCTAGCACAAACAGTGTTGGATTTAGAGTTCCAAAAACATCTATCAATATAGGAGAAAACAGAGTGAAACCTAAAAATTCAAACTGTTAGTAGAAACGAACGCTTCAACATAGAAGAATGAAATTTGGGGAAATAAGTTGGCTTAGTGTACTGATCATTACCTGAAAGTATCATCCAGTTTGGGTGAAAGAATACTTTCTGAGATTTCTGGAGATTCGTAATTTTAGGAAGCTTGGCAACCCCTTTCCATGAAAGTGTTTCTCGCCAGTCACTGCATAGGCCTACTTCAAGAGGAAAGAACACATAGAGATAGATCGTGAAACTGCTTTATTTTGTCACGTTTCCAGAAGCTAGCACAAACCGTGTTGGATTTAGAGTTCCAAATACATCTATCAATATAGGAGAAAACAGAGTGAAACCTAAAAATTCAAACTGTTACTGGAAATGAACGCTTCACCATAGAAGAACGAAATTTGGGGAACCAAGTTGGCTTAGTGTACTGATCATTACCTGAAAGTATCATCCAGTTTGGGTGAAAAAATATTTGCTGAGATTTCTGGAGATTCGTAATTTTTGGAAGCTTGGGAACCCCTTTCCATGAAAGTGTTTCTCGCCAGTCACTGCTTAGGGCTACATCAAGAGGAAACAAAACGTGGAGATAGAACGTGAAACTGCTTTATTTTGTCAAGATTCAAGAAGCTAGCACAAACCTTGATTTTGAGTTCCAAATACATCTATCAATATAGGAGAAAACAGAGTGAAACCTAAAAATTCAAACTGTTAGTAGAAACGAACGCTTCAACATAGAATAATGAAATTTGGGGAACTAAGTTGGCTTAGTGTACTGATCACTACCTGAAAGTATCATCCAGTTTGGGTGAAAAAATACTTGCTGAGATTTCTGGAGATTCGTAATTTTAGGAAGCTTGGCAACCCCTTTCCATGAAAGTGTTTCTCGCCAGTCACTGCATAGGCCTACTTCAAGAGGAAAGAACACATAGAGATAGAACGTGAAACTGCTTTATTTTGTCAAGTTTCAAGAAGCTAGCACAAACCGTGTTGGATTTAGAGTTCCAAACACATCTATGAATATAGGAGAAAACAGAGTGAAACCTAAAAATTCAAACTGTTACTGGAAATGAACGCTTCACCATAGAAGAACGAAATTTGGGGAACCAAGTCGGCTTAGTGTACTGATCATTACCTGAAAGTATCATCCAGTTTGGGTGAAAAAATATTTGCTGAGATTTCTGGAGATTCGTAATTATTGGAAGCTTGGCAACCCCTTTCCATGAAAGTGTTTCTCGCCAGTCACTGCATAGGGCTACTTCAAGAGGAAAGAACACATAGAGATAGAACGTGAAACTGCTTTATTTTGTCAAGTTTCCAGAAGCTAGCACAAACCGTGTTGGATTTAGAGTTCCAAATACATCTATCAATATAGGAGAAAACAGAGTGAAACCTAAAAATTCAAACTGTTACAGGAAATGAACGCTTCACAATAGAAGAACGAAATTTGGAGAACCAAGTCAGCTTAGTGTACTGATCATTACCTGAAAGTATCATCCAGTTTGGGTGAAAAAATATTTGCTGAGATTTCTGGAGATTCGTAATTTTTGGAAGCTTGGCAACACCTTTCCATGAAAGTGTTTCTCACCATTCACTGCTTAGGGCTACATCAAGAGGAAACAAAACATAGAGATAGAACCTGAAACTACTTTATTGTGTCAAGTTTCAAGAAACTAGCACAAACCGTGTTGGATTTAGAGTTCCAAAAACATCTATCAATATAGGAGAAAACAGAGTGAAACCTAAAAATTCAAACTGTTAGTAGAAACGAACGCTTCAACATAGAAGAATGAAATTTGGGGAACTAAGTTGGCTTAGTGTACTGATCATTACCTGAAAGTATCATCCAGTTTGGGTGAAAGAATACTTGCTGAGATTTCTGGAGATTCGTAATTTTAGGAAGCTTGGCAACCCCTTTCCATGAAAGTGTTTCTCGCCAGTCACTGCATAAGCCTACTTCAAGAGGAAAGAACACATAGAGATAGAACGTGAAACTGCTTTATTTTGTCACGTTTCCAGAAGCTAGCACAAACCGTGTTGGACAAATACGTCTATCAATATAGGAGAAAACAGAGTGAAACCTAAAAATTCAAACTGTTACTGGAAATGAACGCTTCACCATAGAAGAACGAAATTTGGGGAACCAAGTCGGCTTAGTGTACTGATCATTACCTGAAAGTGTCATCCAGTTTGGGTGAAAAAATATTTGCTGAGATTTCTGGAGATTCGTAATTTTTGGAAGCTTGGCAACCCGTTTCCATGAAAGTGTTTCTCGCCAGTCACTGCTTAGGGCTACATCAAGAGAAAACAAAACGTGGAGATAGAACGTGAAACTGCTTTATCTTGTCAAGTTTCCAGAAGCTAGCACAAACCGTGTTGGATTTAGAGTTCCAAATACATCTATCAATATAGGAGAAAACAGAGTGAAACCTAAAAATTCAAACTGTTACTGGAAATGAACGCTTCACCATAGAAGAACGAAATTTGGGGAACCAAGTCGGCTTAGTGTACTGATCATTACCTGAAAGTGTCATCCAGTTTGGGTGAAAAAATATTTGCTGATATTTCTGGAGATTCGTAATTTTTGGAAGCTTGGCAACCCGTTTCCATGAAAGTGTTTCTCGCCAGTCACTGCTTAGGGCTACATCAAGAGGAAACAAAACGTGGAGATAGAACGTGAAACTGCTTTATTTTGTCAAGTTTCAAGAAGCTAGCACAAACCGTGTTGGATTTAGAGTTCCAAATACATCTATCAATATAGGAGAAAACACAGTGAAACCGGAAAATTCAAACTGTTACTGGAAATGAACGCTTCAACATAGAAGAACGAAATTTGGGGAACCCAGTCGGCTTAGTGTACTGATCATTACCTGAAAGTATCATCCAGTTTGGGTGAAAAAATATTTGCTGAGATTTCTGGAGATTCGTAATTTTTGGAAGCTTGGCAACCCCTTTCCATGAAAGTGTTTCTCGCCAGTCACTGCTTAGGGCTACATCAAGAGGAAACAAAACGTGGAGATAGAACGTGAAACTGCTTTATTTTGTCAAGATTCAAGAAGCTAGCACAAACCTTGATTTAGAGTTCCAAATACATCTATCAATATAGGAGAAAACAGAGTGAAACCTAAAAATTCAAACTGTTAGTAGAAACGAACGCTTCAACATAGAATAATGAAATTTGGGGAACTAAGTTGGCTTAGTGTACTGATCACTACCTGAAAGTATCATCCAGTTTGGGTGAAAAAATACTTGCTGAGATTTCTGGAGATTCGTAATTTTAGGAAGCTTGGCAACCCCTTTCCATGAAAGTGTTTCTCGCCAGTCACTGCATAGGGCTACTTCAAGAGGAAAGAACACATAGAGATAGAACGTGAAACTGCTTTATTTTGTCACGTTTCCAGAAGCTAGCACAAACCGTGTTGGATTTAGAGTTCCAAATACATCTATCAATATAGGAGAAAACAGAGTGAAACCAAAAAATTCAAACTGTTACCGGAAATGAACGCTTCAACATAGAAGAACAAAATTTGGGGAACCAAGTCTGCTTAGTGTACTGATCATTACCTGAAAGTATCATCCAGTTTGGGTGAAAAAATATTTGCTGAGATTTCTGGAGATTCGTAATTTTTGGAAGCTTGGCAACCCCTTTCCATGAAAGTGTTTCTCGCCAGTCACTGCTTTGGGCTACATCAAGAGGAAACAAAACATAGAGATAGAACGTGAAACTGCTTTATTTTGTGAAGGTTCAAGAAGCTAGCACAAACCGTGTTGGATTTAGAGTTCCAAATACATCTATCAATATAGGAGAAAACAGAGTGAAACCTAAAAATTCAAACTGTTAGTAGAAACGAACGCTTCAACATAGAAGAATGAAATTTGGGGAACCAAGTCGGCTTAGTGTACTGATCATTACCTGAAAGTATCATCCAGTTTGGGTGAAAGAATACTTGCTGAGATTTCTGGAGATTCGTAATTTTAGGAAGCTTGGCAACCCCTTTCCATGAAAGTGTTTCTCGCCAGTCACTGCATAGGCCTACTTCAAGAGGAAAGAACACATAGAGATAGAACGTGAAACTGCTTTATTTTGTCACGTTTCCAGAAGCTAGCAAAAACCGTGTTGGATTTAGAGTTCCAAATACATCTATCAATATAGGAGAAAACAGAGTGAAACCTAAAAATTCAAACTGTTACTGGAAATGAACGCTTCACCATAGAAGAACGAAATTTGGGGAAGCAAGTCGGCTTAGTGTACTGATCATTACCTGAAAGTGTCATCCAGTTTGGGTGAAAAAATATTTGCTGAGATTTCTGGAGATTCGTAATTTTTGGAAGCTTGGCAACCCGTTTCCATGAAAGTGTTTCTCGCCAGTCACTGCTTAGGGCTACATCAAGAGGAAACAAAACGTGGAGATAGAACGTGAAACTGCTTTATCTTGTCAAGTTTCAAGAAGCTAGCACAAACAGTGTTGGATTTAGAGTTCCAAATACATCTATCAATATAGGAGAAAACACAGTGAAACCTAAAAATTCAAACTGTTACTGGAAATGAACGCTTCAACATAGAAGAACGAAATTTGGGGAACCAAGTCGGCTTAGTGTACTGATCATTACCTGAAAGTATCATCCAGTTTGGGTGAAAAAATATTTGCTGAGATTTCTGGAGATTCGTAATTTTTGGAAGCTTGGGAACCCCTTTCCATGAAAGTGTTTCTCGCCAGTCACTGCTTAGGGCTACATCAAGAGGAAACAAAACGTGGAGATAGAACGTGAAACTGCTTTATTTTGTCAAGATTCAAGAAGCTAGCACAAACCTTGATTTTGAGTTCCAAATACATCTATCAATATAGGAGAAAACAGAGTGAAACCTAAAAATTCAAACTGTTAGTAGAAACGAACGCTTCAACATAGAATAATGAAATTTGGGGAACTAAGTTGGCTTAGTGTACTGATCACTACCTGAAAGTATCATCCAGTTTGGGTGAAAAAATACTTGCTGAGATTTCTGGAGATTCGTAATTTTAGGAAGCTTGGCAACCCCTTTCCATGAAAGTGTTTCTCGCCAGTCACTGCATAGGCCTACTTCAAGAGGAAAGAACACATAGAGATAGAACGTGAAACTGCTTTATTTTGTCAAGTTTCAAGAAGCTAGCACAAACCGTGTTGGATTTAGAGTTCCAAACACATCTATGAATATAGGAGAAAACAGAGTGAAACCTAAAAATTCAAACTGTTACTGGAAATGAACGCTTCACCATAGAAGAACGAAATTTGGGGAACCAAGTCGGCTTAGTGTACTGATCATTACCTGAAAGTATCATCCAGTTTGGGTGAAAAAATATTTGCTGAGATTTCTGGAGATTCGTAATTATTGGAAGCTTGGCAACCCCTTTCCATGAAAGTGTTTCTCGCCAGTCACTGCATAGGGCTACTTCAAGAGGAAAGAACACATAGAGATAGAACGTGAAACTGCTTTATTTTGTCAAGTTTCCAGAAGCTAGCACAAACCGTGTTGGATTTAGAGTTCCAAATACATCTATCAATATAGGAGAAAACAGAGTGAAACCTAAAAATTCAAACTGTTACTGGAAATGAACGCTTCACAATAGAAGAACGAAATTTGGAGAACCAAGTCAGCTTAGTGTACTGATCATTACCTGAAAGTATCATCCAGTTTGGGTGAAAAAATATTTGCTGAGATTTCTGGAGATTCGTAATTTTTGGAAGCTTGGCAACACCTTTCCATGAAAGTGTTTCTCGCCAGTCACTGCTTAGGGCTACATCAAGAGGAAACAAAACATAGAGATAGAACCTGAAACTACTTTATTGTGTCAAGTTTCAAGAAACTAGCACAAACCGTGTTGGATTTAGAGTTCCAAAAACATCTATCAATATAGGAGAAAACAGAGTGAAACCTAAAAATTCAAACTGTTAGTAGAAACGAACGCTTCAACATAGAAGAATGAAATTTGGGGAACTAAGTTGGCTTAGTGTACTGATCATTACCTGAAAGTATCATCCAGTTTGGGTGAAAGAATATTTGCTGAGATTTCTGGAGATTCGTAATTTTAGGAAGCTTGGCAACCCCTTTCCATGAAAGTGTTTCTCGCCAGTCACTGCATAAGCCTACTTCAAGAGGAAAGAACACATAGAGATAGAACGTGAAACTGCTTTATTTTGTCACGTTTCCAGAAGCTAGCACAAACCGTGTTGGACAAATACATCTATCAATATAGGAGAAAACAGAGTGAAACCTAAAAATTCAAACTGTTACTGGAAATGAACGCTTCACCATAGAAGAATGAAATTTGGGGTACCAAGTCGGCTTAGTGTACTGATCATTACCTGAAAGTGTCATCCAGTTTGGGTGAAAAAATATTTGCTGAGATTTCTGGAGATTCGTAATTTTTGGAAGCTTGGCAACCCGTTTCCATGAAAGTGTTTCTTGCCAGTCACTGCTTAGGGCTACATCAAGAGAAAACAAAACGTGGAGATAGAACGTGAAACTGCTTTATCTTGTCAAGTTTCCAGAAGCTAGCACAAACCGTGTTGGATTTAGAGTTCCAAATACATCTATCAATATAGGAGAAAACAGAGTGAAACCTAAAAATTCAAACTGTTACTGGAAATGAACGCTTCACCATAGAAGAACGAAATTTGGGGAACCAAGTCGGCTTAGTGTACTGATCATTACCTGAAAGTGTCATCCAGTTTGGGTGAAAAAATATTTGCTGAGATTTCTGGAGATTCGTAATTTTTGGAAGCTTGGCAACCCGTTTCCATGAAAGTGTTTCTCGCCAGTCACTGCTTAGGGCTACATCAAGAGGAAACAAAACGTGGAGATAGAACGTGAAACTGCTTTATTTTGTCAAGTTTCAAGAAGCTAGCACAAACCGTGTTGGATTTAGAGTTCCAAATACATCTATCAATATAGGAGAAAACACAGTGAAACCGGAAAATTCAAACTGTTACTGGAAATGAACGCTTCAACATAGAAGAACGAAATTTGGGGAACCCAGTCGGCTTAGTGTACTGATCATTACCTGAAAGTATCATCCAGTTTGGGTGAAAAAATATTTGCTGAGATTTCTGGAGATTCGTAATTTTTGGAAGCTTGGCAACCCCTTTCCATGAAAGTGTTTCTCGCCAGTCACTGCTTAGGGCTACATCAAGAGGAAACAAAACGTGGAGATAGAACGTGAAACTGCTTTATTTTGTCAAGATTCAAGAAGCTAGCACAAACCTTGATTTAGAGTTCCAAATACATCTATCAATATAGGAGAAAACAGAGTGAAACCTAAAAATTCAAACTGTTAGTAGAAACGAACGCTTCAACATAGAATAATGAAATTTGGGGAACTAAGTTGGCTTAGTGTACTGATCACTACCTGAAAGTATCATCCAGTTTGGGTGAAAAAATACTTGCTGAGATTTCTGGAGATTCGTAATTTTAGGAAGCTTGGCAACCCCTTTCCATGAAAGTGTTTCTCGCCAGTCACTGCATAGGGCTACTTCAAGAGGAAAGAACACATAGAGATAGAACGTGAAACTGCTTTATTTTGTCACGTTTCCAGAAGCTAGCACAAACCGTGTTGGATTTAGAGTTCCAAATACATCTATCAATATAGGAGAAAACAGAGTGAAACCAAAAAATTCAAACTGTTACCGGAAATGAACGCTTCAACATAGAAGAACAAAATTTGGGGAACCAAGTCGGCTTAGTGTACTGATCATTACCTGAAAGTATCATCCAGTTTGGGTGAAAAAATATTTGCTGAGATTTCTGGAGATTCGTAATTTTTGGAAGCTTGGCAACCCCTTTCCATGAAAGTGTTTCTCGCCAGTCACTGCTTTGGGCTACATCAAGAGGAAACAAAACATAGAGATAGAACGTGAAACTGCTTTATTTTGTGAAGTTTCAAGAAGCTAGCACAAACCGTGTTGGATTTAGAGTTCCAAATACATCTATCAATATAGGAGAAAACAGAGTGAAACCTAAAAATTCAAACTGTTAGTAGAAACGAACGCTTCAACATAGAAGAATGAAATTTGGGGAACCAAGTCGGCTTAGTGTACTGATCATTACCTGAAAGTATCATCCAGTTTGGGTGAAAGAATACTTGCTGAGATTTCTGGAGATTCGTAATTTTAGGAAGCTTGGCAACCCCTTTCCATGAAAGTGTTTCTCGCCAGTCACTGCATAGGCCTACTTCAAGAGGAAAGAACACATAGAGATAGAACGTGAAACTGCTTTATTTTGTCACGTTTCCAGAAGCTAGCAAAAACCGTGTTGGATTTAGAGTTCCAAATACATCTATCAATATAGGAGAAAACAGAGTGAAACCTAAAAATTCAAACTGTTACTGGAAATGAACGCTTCACCATAGAAGAACGAAATTTGGGGAACCAAGTAGGCTTAGTGTACTGATCATTACCTGAAAGTGTCATCCAGTTTGGGTGAAAAAATATTTGCTTAGATTTCTGGAGATTCGTAATTTTTGGAAGCTTGGCAACCCGTTTCCATGAAAGTGTTTCTCGCCAGTCACTGCTTAGGGCTACATCAAGAGGAAACAAAACGTGGAGATAGAACGTGAAACTGCTTTATCTTGTCAAGTTTCAAGAAGCTAGCACAAACAGTGTTGGATTTAGAGTTCCAAATACATCTATCAATATAGGAGAAAACACAGTGAAACCTAAAAATTCAAACTGTTACTGGAAATGAACGCTTCAACATAGAAGAACGAAATTTGGGGAACCAAGTCGGCTTAGTGTACTGATCATTACCTGAAAGTATCATCCAGTTTGGGTGAAAAAATATTTGCTGAGATTTCTGGAGATTCGTAATTTTTGGAAGCTTGGCAACCCCTTTCCATGAAAGTGTTTCTCGCCAGTCACTGCTTAGGGCTACATCAAGAGGAAACAAAACGTGGAGATAGAACGTGAAACTGCTTTATTTTGTCAAGATTCAAGAAGCTAGCACAAACCTTGATTTAGAGTTCCAAATACATCTATCAATATAGGAGAAAACAGAGTGAAACCTAAAAATTCAAACTGTTAGTAGAAACGAACGCTTCAACATAGAATAATGAAATTTGGGGAACTAAGTTGGCTTAGTGTACTGATCACTACCTGAAAGTATCATCCAGTTTGGGTGAAAAAATACTTGCTGAGATTTCTGGAGATTCGTAATTTTAGGAAGCTTGGCAACCCCTTTCCATGAAAGTGTTTCTCGCCAGACACTGCATAGGCCTACTTCAAGAGGAATGAACACATAGAGATAGAACGTGAAACTGCTTTATTTTGTCAAGTTTCAAGAAGCTAGCACAAACCGTGTTGGATTTAGAGTTCCAAATACATCTATGAATATAGGAGAAAACAGAGTGAAACCTAAAAATTCAAACTGTTACTGGAAACGAACGCTTCAACATAGAAGAATGAAATTTGGGGAACCAAGTCGGCTTAGTGTACTGATCATTACCTGAAAGTATCATCCAGTTTGGGTGAAAAAATATTTGCTGAGATTTCTGGAGATTCGTAATTTTTGGAAGCTTGGCAACCCGTTTCCATGAAAGTGTTTCTCGCCAGTCACTGCTTAGGGCTACATCAAGAGAAAACAAAACGTGGAGATAGAACGTGAAACTGCTTTATCTTGTCAAGTTTCAAGAAGCTAGGACAAACCGTGTTGGATTTAGAGTTCCAAATACAGCTATCAATATAGGAGAAAACACAGTGAAACCTAAAAATTCAAACTGTTACTGGAAATGAACGCTTCAACATAGAAGAACGAAATTTGGGGAACCAAGTCGGCTTAGTGTACTGATCATTACCTGAAAGTATCATCCAGTTTGGGTGAAAAAATATTTGCTGAGATTTCTGGAGATTCGTAATTTTTGGAAGCTTGGCAACCCCTTTCCATGAAAGTGTTTCTCGCCAGTCACTGCATAGGCCTACTGCAAGAGGAAAGAACACATAGAGATAGAACGTGAAACTGCTTTATTTTGTCAAGTTTCCAGAAGCTAGCACAAACCGTGTTGGATTTAGAGTTCCAAATACATCTATCAATATAGGAGAAAACAGAGTGAAACCTAAAAATTCAAACTGTTACTGGAAATGAACGCTTCACCATAGAAGAACGAAATTTGGGGAACCAAGTCGGCTTAGTGTACTGATCATTACCTGAAAGTGTCATCCAGTTTGGGTGAAAAAATATTTGCTGAGATTTCTGGAGATTCGTAATTTTTGGAAGCTTGGCAACCCGTTTCCATGAAAGTGTTTCTCGCCAGTCACTGCTTAGGGCTACATCAAGAGGAAACAAAACGTGGAGATAGAACGTGAAACTGCTTTATTTTGTCAAGTTTCAAGAAGCTAGCACAAACCGTGTTGGATTTAGAGTTCCAAATACATCTATCAATATAGGAGAAAACACAGTGAAACCGGAAAATTCAAACTGTTACTGGAAATGAACGCTTCAACATAGAAGAACGAAATTTGGGGAACCCAGTCGGCTTAGTGTACTGATCATTACCTGAAAGTATCATCCAGTTTGGGTGAAAAAATATTTGCTGAGATTTCTGGAGATTCGTAATTTTTGGAAGCTTGGCAACCCCTTTCCATGAAAGTGTTTCTCGCCAGTCACTGCTTAGGGCTACATCAAGAGGAAACAAAACGTGGAGATAGAACGTGAAACTGCTTTATTTTGTCAAGATTCAAGAAGCTAGCACAAACCTTGACTTAGAGTTCCAAATACATCTATCAATATAGGAGAAAACAGAGTGAAACCTAAAAATTCAAACTGTTAGTAGAAACGAACGCTTCAACATAGAAGAATGAAATTTGGGGAACTAAGTTGGCTTAGTGTAGTGATCATTACCTGAAAGTATCATCCAGTTTGGGTGAAAGAATACTTGCTGAGATTTCTGGAGATTCGTAATTTTAGGAAGCTTGGCAACCCCTTTCCATGAAAGTGTTTCTCGCCAGTCACTGCATAAGCCTACTTCAAGAGGAAAGAACACATAGAGATAGAACGTGAAACTGCTTTATTTTGTCACGTTTCCAGAAGCTAGCACAAACCGTGTTGGACAAATACATCTATCAATATAGGAGAAAACAGAGTGAAACCTAAAAATTCAAACTGTTACTGGAAATGAACGCTTCACCATAGAAGAACGAAATTTGGGGAACCAAGTCGGCTTAGTGTACTGATCATTACCTGAAAGTGTCATCCAGTTTGGGTGAAAAAATATTTGCTGAGATTTCTGGAGATTCGTAAGTTTTGGAAGCTTGGCAACCCGTTTCCATGAAAGTGTTTCTCGCCAGTCACTGCTTAGGGCTACATCAAGAGAAAACAAAACGTGGAGATAGAACGTGAAACTGCTTTATCTTGTCAAGTTTCAAGAAGCTAGGACAAACCGTGTTGGATTTAGAGTTCCAAATACAGCTATCAATATAGGAGAAAACACAGTGAAACCTAAAAATTCAAACTGTTACTGGAAATGAACGCTTCAACATAGAAGAACGAAATTTGGGGAACCAAGTCGGCTTAGTGTACTGATCATTACCTGAAAGTATCATCCAGTTTGGGTGAAAAAATATTTGCTGAGATTTCTGGAGATTCGTAATGTTTGGAAGCTTGGCAACCCCTTTCCATGAAAGTGTTTCTCGCCAGTCACTGCATAGGCCTACTTCAAGAGGAAAGAACACATAGAGATAGAACGTGAAACTGCTTTATTTTGTCAAGTTTCCAGAAGCTAGCACAAACCGTGTTGGATTTAGAGTTCCAAATACATCTATCAATATAGGAGAAAACAGAGTGAAACCTAAAAATTCAAACTGTTACTGGAAATGAACGCTTCACCATAGAAGAACGAAATTTGGGGAACCAAGTCGGCTTAGTGTACTGATCATTACCTGAAAGTGTCATCCAGTTTGGTGAAAAAATATTTGCTGAGATTTCTGGAGATTCGTAATTTTTGGAAGCTTGGCAACCCGTTTCCATGAAAGTGTTTCTCGCCAGTCACTGCTTAGGGCTACATCAAGAGGAAACAAAACGTGGAGATAGAACGTGAAACTGCTTTATTTTGTCAAGTTTCAAGAAGCTAGCACAAACCGTGTTGGATTTAGAGTTCCAAATACATCTATCAATATAGGAGAAAACACAGTGAAATCGGAAAATTCAAACTGTTACTGGAAATGAACGCTTCAACATAGAAGAACGAAATTTGGGGAACCCAGTCGGCTTAGTGTACTGATCATTACCTGAAAGTATCATCCAGTTTGGGTGAAAAAATATTTGCTGAGATTTCTGGAGATTCGTAATTTTTGGAAGCTTGGCAACCCCTTTCCATGAAAGTGTTTCTCGCCAGTCACTGCTTAGGGCTACATCAAGAGGAAACAAAACGTGGAGATAGAACGTGAAACTGCTTTATTTTGTCAAGATTCAAGAAGCTAGCACAAACCTTGATTTAGAGTTCCAAATACATCTATCAATATAGGAGAAAACAGAGTGAAACCTAAAAATTCAAACTGTTAGTAGAAACGAACGCTTCAACATAGAATAATGAAATTTGGGGAACTAAGTTGGCTTAGTGTACTGATCACTACCTGAAAGTATCATCCAGTTTGGGTGAAAAAATACTTGCTGAGATTTCTGGAGATTCGTAATTTTAGGAAGCTTGGCAACCCCTTTCCATGAAAGTGTTTCTCGCCAGTCACTGCATAGGGCTACTTCAAGAGGAAAGAACACATAGAGATAGAACGTGAAACTGCTTTATTTTGTCACGTTTCCAGAAGCTAGCACAAACCGTGTTGGATTTAGAGTTCCAAATACATCTATCAATATAGGAGAAAACAGAGTGAAACCAAAAAATTCAAACTGTTACCGGAAATGAACGCTTCAACATAGAAGAACAAAATTTGGGGAACCAAGTCGGCTTAGTGTACTGATCATTACCTGAAAGTATCATCCAGTTTGGGTGAAAAAATATTTGCTGAGATTTCTGGAGATTCGTAATTTTTGGAAGCTTGGCAACCCCTTTCCATGAAAGTGTTTCTCGCCAGTCACTGCTTTGGGCTACATCAAGAGGAATCAAAACATAGAGATAGAACGTGAAACTGCTTTATTTTGTGAAGTTTCAAGAAGCTAGCACAAACCGTGTTGGATTTAGAGTTCCAAATACATCTATCAATATAGGAGAAAACAGAGTGAAACCTAAAAATTCAAACTGTTAGTAGAAACGAACGCTTCAACATAGAAGAATGAAATTTGGGGAACCAAGTCGGCTTAGTGTACTGATCATTACCTGAAAGTATCATCCAGTTTGGGTGAAAGAATACTTGCTGAGATTTCTGGAGATTCGTAATTTTAGGAAGCTTGGCAACCCCTTTCCATGAAAGTGTTTCTCGCCAGTCACTGCATAGGCCTACTTCAAGAGGAAAGAACACATAGAGATAGAACGTGAAACTGCTTTATTTTGTCACGTTTCCAGAAGCTAGCAAAAACCGTGTTGGATTTAGAGTTCCAAATACATCTATCAATATAGGAGAAAACAGAGTGAAACCTAAAAATTCAAACTGTTACTGGAAATGAACGCTTCACCATAGAAGAACGAAATTTGGGGAACCAAGTCGGCTTAGTGTACTGATCATTACCTGAAAGTGTCATCCAGTTTGGGTGAAAAAATATTTGCTGAGATTTCTGGAGATTCGTAATTTTTGGAAGCTTGGCAACCCCTTTCCATGAAAGTGTTTCTCGCCAGTCACTGCATAGGCCTACTTCAAGAGGAAAGAACACATAGAGATAGAACGTGAAACTGCTTTATTTTGTCAAGTTTCCAGAAGCTAGCACAAACCGTGTTGGATTTAGAGTTCCAAATACATCTATCAATATAGGAGAAAACAGAGTGAAACCTAAAAATTCAAACTGTTACTGGAAATGAACGCTTCACCATAGAAGAACGAAATTTGGGGAACCAAGTCGGCTTAGTGTACTGATCATTACCTGAAAGTGTCATCCAGTTTGGGTGAAAAAATATTTGCTGAGATTTCTGGAGATTCGTAATTTTTGGAAGCTTGGCAACCCGTTTCCATGAAAGTGTTTCTCGCCAGTCACTGCTTAAAGCTACATCAAGAGGAAACAAAACGTGGAGATAGAACGTGAAACTGCTTTATTTTGTCAAGTTTCAAGAAGCTAGCACAAACCGTGTTGGATTTAGAGTTCCAAATACATCTATCAATATAGGAGAAAACACAGTGAAACCGGAAAATTCAAACTGTTACTGGAAATGAACGCTTCAACATAGAAGAACGAAATTTGGGGAACCCAGTCGGCTTAGTGTACTGATCATTATCTGAAAGTATCATCCAGTTTGGGTGAAAAAATATTTGCTGAGATTTCTGGAGATTCGTAATTTTTGGAAGCTTGGCAACCCCTTTCCATGAAAGTGTTTCTCGCCAGTCACTGCTTAGGGCTACATCAAGAGGAAACAAAACGTGGAGATAGAACGTGAAACTGCTTTATTTTGTCAAGATTCAAGAAGCTAGCACAAACCTTGATTTAGAGTTCCAAATACATCTATCAATATAGGAGAAAACAGAGTGAAACCTAAAAATTCAAACTGTTAGTAGAAACGAACGCTTCAACATAGAAGAATGAAATTTGGGGAACTAAGTTGGCTTAGTGTAGTGATCATTACCTGAAAGTATCATCCAGTTTGGGTGAAAGAATACTTGCTGAGATTTCTGGAGATTCGTAATTTTAGGAAGCTTGGCAACCCCTTTCCATGAAAGTGTTTCTCGCCAGTCACTGCATAAGCCTACTTCAAGAGGAAAGAACACATAGAGATAGAACGTGAAACTGCTTTATTTTGTCACGTTTCCAGAAGCTAGCACAAACCGTGTTGGACAAATACATCTATCAATATAGGAGAAAACAGAGTGAAACCTAAAAATTCAAACTGTTACTGGAAATGAACGCTTCACCATAGAAGAACGAAATTTGGGGAACCAAGTCGGCTTAGTGTACTGATCATTACCTGAAAGTGTCATCCAGTTTGGGTGAAAAAATATTTGCTGAGATTTCTGGAGATTCGTAATTTTTGGAAGCTTGGCAACCCGTTTCCATGAAAGTGTTTCTCGCCAGTCACTGCTTAGGGCTACATCAAGAGAAAACAAAACGTGGAGATAGAACGTGAAACTGCTTTATCTTGTCAAGTTTCAAGAAGCTAGGACAAACCGTGTTGGATTTAGAGTTCCAAATACAGCTATCAATATAGGAGAAAACACAGTGAAACCTAAAAATTCAAACTGTTACTGGAAATGAACGCTTCAACATAGAAGAACGAAATTTGGGGAACCAAGTCGGCTTAGTGTACTGATCATTACCTGAAAGTATCATCCAGTTTGGGTGAAAAAATATTTGCTGAGATTTCTGGAGATTCGTAATTTTTGGAAGCTTGGCAACCCCTTTCCATGAAAGTGTTTCTCGCCAGTCACTGCATAGGCCTACTTCAAGAGGAAAGAACACATAGAGATAGAACGTGAAACTGCTTTATTTTGTCAAGTTTCCAGAAGCTAGCACAAACCGTGTTGGATTTAGAGTTCCAAATACATCTATCAATATAGGAGAAAACAGAGTGAAACCTAAAAATTCAAACTGTTACTGGAAATGAACGCTTCACCATAGAAGAACGAAATTTGGGGAACCAAGTCGGCTTAGTGTACTGATCATTACCTGAAAGTGTCATCCAGTTTGGGTGAAAAAATATTTGCTGAGATTTCTGGAGATTCGTAATTTTTGGAAGCTTGGCAACCCGTTTCCATGAAAGTGTTTCTCGCCAGTCACTGCTTAGGGCTACATCAAGAGGAAACAAAACGTGGAGATAGAACGTGAAACTGCTTTATTTTGTCAAGTTTCAAGAAGCTAGCACAAACCGTGTTGGATTTAGAGTTCCAAATACATCTATCAATATAGGAGAAAACACAGTGAAACCGGAAAATTCAAACTGTTACTGGAAATGAACGCTTCAACATAGAAGAACGAAATTTGGGGAACCCAGTCGGCTTAGTGTACTGATCTTTACCTGAAAGTATCATCCAGTTTGGGTGAAAAAATATTTGCTGAGATTTCTGGAGATTCGTAATTTTTGGAAGCTTGGCAACCCCTTTCCATGAAAGTGTTTCTCGCCAGTCACTGCTTAGGGCTACATCAAGAGGAAACAAAACGTGGAGATAGAACGTGAAACTGCTTTATTTTGTCAAGATTCAAGAAGCTAGCACAAACCTTGATTTAGAGTTCCAAATACATCTATCAATATAGGAGAAAACAGAGTGAAACCTAAAAATTCAAACTGTTAGTAGAAACGAACGCTTCAACATAGAATAATGAAATTTGGGGAACTAAGTTGGCTTAGTGTACTGATCACTACCTGAAAGTATCATCCAGTTTGGGTGAAAAAATACTTGCTGAGATTTCTGGAGATTCGTAATTTTAGGAAGCTTGGCAACCCCTTTCCATGAAAGTGTTTCTCGCCAGTCACTGCATAGGGCTACTTCAAGAGGAAAGAACACATAGAGATAGAACGTGAAACTGCTTTATTTTGTCACGTTTCCAGAAGCTAGCACAAACCGTGTTGGATTTAGAGTTCCAAATACATCTATCAATATAGGAGAAAACAGAGTGAAACCAAAAAATTCAAACTGTTACCGGAAATGAACGCTTCAACATAGAAGAACAAAATTTGGGGAACCAAGTCGGCTTAGTGTACTGATCATTACCTGAAAGTATCATCCAGTTTGGGTGAAAAAATATTTGCTGAGATTTCTGGAGATTCGTAATTTTTGGAAGCTTGGCAACCCCTTTCCATGAAAGTGTTTCTCGCCAGTCACTGCTTTGGGCTACATCAAGAGGAAACAAAACATAGAGATAGAACGTGAAACTGCTTTATTTTGTGAAGTTTCAAGAAGCTAGCACAAACCGTGTTGGATTTAGAGTTCCAAATACATCTATCAATATAGGAGAAAACAGAGTGAAACCTAAAAATTCAAACTGTTAGTAGAAACGAACGCTTCAACATAGAAGAATGAAATTTGGGGAACCAAGTCGGCTTAGTGTACTGATCATTACCTGAAAGTATCATCCAGTTTGGGTGAAAGAATACTTGCTGAGATTTCTGGAGATTCGTAATTTTAGGAAGCTTGGCAACCCCTTTCCATGAAAGTGTTTCTCGCCAGTCACTGCATAGGCCTACTTCAAGAGGAAAGAACACATAGAGATAGAACGTGAAACTGCTTTATTTTGTCACGTTTCCAGAAGCTAGCAAAAACCGTGTTGGATTTAGAGTTCCAAATACATCTATCAATATAGGAGAAAACAGAGTGAAACCTAAAAATTCAAACTGTTACTGGAAATGAACGCTTCACCATAGAAGAACGAAATTTGGGGAACCAAGTCGGCTTAGTGTACTGATCATTACCTGAAAGTGTCATCCAGTTTGGGTGAAAAAATATTTGCTGAGATTTCTGGAGATTCGTAATTTTTGGAAGCTTGGCAACCCGTTTCCATGAAAGTGTTTCTCGCCAGTCACTGCTTAGGGCTACATCAAGAGGAAACAAAACGTGGAGATAGAACGTGAAACTGCTTTATCTTGTCAAGTTTCAAGAAGCTAGCACAAACAGTGTTGGATTTAGAGTTCCAAATACATCTATCAATATAGGAGAAAACACAGTGAAACCTAAAAATTCAAACTGTTACTGAAAATGAACGCTTCAACATAGAAAAACGAAATTTGGGGAACCAAGTCGGCTTAGTGTACTGATCATTACCTGAAAGTATCATCCAGTTTGGGTGAAAAAATATTTGCTGAGATTTCTGGAGATTCGTAATTTTTGGAAGCTTGGCAACCCCTTTCCATGAAAGTGTTTCTCGCCAGTCACTGCTTAGGGCTACATCAAGAGGAAACAAAACGTGGAGATAGAACGTGAAACTGCTTTATTTTGTCAAGATTCAAGAAGCTAGCACAAACCTTGATTTAGAGTTCCAAATACATCTATCAATATAGGAGAAAACAGAGTGAAACCTAAAAATTCAAACTGTTAGTAGAAACGAACACTTCAACATAGAATAATGAAATTTGGGGAACTAAGTTGGCTTAGTGTACTGATCACTACCTGAAAGTATCATCCAGTTTGGGTGAAAAAATACTTGCTGAGATTTCTGGAGATTCGTAATTTTAGGAAGCTTGGCAACCCCTTTCCATGAAAGTGTTTCTCGCCAGTCACTGCATAGGCCTACTTCAAGAGGAATGAACACATAGAGATAGAACGTGAAACTGCTTTATTTTGTCAAGTTTCAAGAAGCTAGCACAAACCGTGTTGGATTTAGAGTTCCAAATACATCTATGAATATAGGAGAAAACAGAGTGAAACCTAAAAATTCAAACTGTTACTGGAAACGAACGCTTCAACATAGAAGAATGAAATTTGGGGAACCAAGTCGGCTTAGTGTACTGATCATTACCTGAAAGTATCATCCAGTTTGGGTGAAAAAATACTTGCTGAGATTTCTGGAGATTCGTAATTTTAGGAAGCTTGGCAACCCCTTTCCATGGAAGTGTTTCTCGCCAGTCACTGCATAGGGCTACTTCAAGAGGAAAGAACACATAGAGATAGAACGTGAAACTGCTTTATTTTGTCACGTTTCCAGAAGCTAGCACAAACCGTGTTGGATTTAGAGTTCCAAATACATCTATCAATATAGGAGAAAACAGAGTGAAACCAAAAAATTCAAACTGTTACCGGAAATGAACGCTTCAACATAGAAGAACAAAATTTGGGGAACCAAGTCGGCTTAGTGTACTGATCATTACCTGAAAGTATCATCAAGTTTGGGTGAAAAAATATTTGCTGAGATTTCTGGAGATTCGTAATTTTTGGAAGCTTGGCAACCCCTTTCCATGAAAGTGTTTCTCGCCAGTCACTGCTTTGGGCTACATCAAGAGGAAACAAAACATAGAGATAGAACGTGAAACTGCTTTATTTTGTGAAGTTTCAAGAAGCTAGCACAAACCGTGTTGGATTTAGAGTTCCAAATACATCTATCAATATAGGAGAAAACAGAGTGAAACCTAAAAATTCAAACTGTTAGTAGAAACGAACGCTTCAACATAGAAGAATGAAATTTGGGGAACCAAGTCGGCTTAGTGTACTGATCATTACCTGAAAGTATCATCCAGTTTGGGTGAAAGAATACTTGCTGAGATTTCTGGAGATTCGTAATTTTAGGAAGCTTGGCAACCCCTTTCCATGAAAGTGTTTCTCGCCAGTCACTGCATAGGCCTACTTCAAGAGGAAAGAACACATAGAGATATAACGTGAAACTGCTTTATTTTGTCACGTTTCCAGAAGCTAGCACAAACCGTGTTGGATTTAGAGTTCCAAATACATCTATCAATATAGGAGAAAACAGAGTGAAACCTAAAAATTCAAACTGTTACTGGAAATGAACGCTTCACCATAGAAGAACGAAATTTGGGGAACCAAGTCGGCTTAGTGTACTGATCATTACCTGAAAGTGTCATCCAGTTTGGGTGAAAAAATATTTGCTAAGATTTCTGGAGATTCGTAATTTTTGGAAGCTTGGCAACCCGTTTCCATGAAAGTGTTTCTCGCCAGTCACTGCTTAGGGCTACATCAAGAGAAAACAATACGTGGAGATAGAACGTGAAACTGCTTTATCTTGTCAAGTTTCAAGAAGCTAGGACAAACCGTGTTGGATTTAGAGTTCCAAATACAGCTATCAATATAGGAGAAAACACAGTGAAACCTAAAAATTCAAACTGTTACTGGAAATGAACGCTTCAACATAGAAGAACGAAATTTGGGGAACCAAGTCGGCTTAGTGTACTGATCATTACCTGAAAGTATCATCCAGTTTGGGTGAAAAAATATTTGCTGAGATTTCTGGAGATTCGTAATTTTTGGAAGCTTGGCAACCCCTTTCCATGAAAGTGTTTCTCGCCAGTCACTGCATAGGCCTACTTCAAGAGGAAAGAACACATAGAGATAGAACGTGAAACTGCTTTATTTTGTCAAGTTTCCAGAAGCTAGCACAAACCGTGTTGGATTTAGAGTTCCAAATACATCTATCAATATAGGAGAAAACAGAGTGAAACCTAAAAATTCAAACTGTTACTGGAAATGAACGCTTCACCATAGAAGAACGAAATTTGGGGAACCAAGTCGGCTTAGTGTACTGATCATTACCTGAAAGTGTCATCCAGTTTGGGTGAAAAAATATTTGCTGAGATTTCTGGAGATTCGTAATTTTTGGAAGCTTGGCAACCCGTTTCCATGAAAGTGTTTCTCGCCAGTCACTGCTTAGGGCTACATCAAGAGGAAACAAAACGTGGAGATAGAACGTGAAACTGCTTTATTTTGTCAAGTTTCAAGAAGCTAGCACAAACCATGTTGGATTTAGAGTTCCAAATACATCTATCAATATAGGAGAAAACACAGTGAAACCGGAAAATTCAAACTGTTACTGGAAATGAACGCTTCAACATAGAAGAACGAAATTTGGGGAACCCAGTCGGCTTAGTGTACTGATCATTACCTGAAAGTATCATCCAGTTTGGGTGAAAAAATATTTGCTGAGATTTCTGGAGATTCGTAATTTTTGGAAGCTTGGCAACCCCTTTCCATGAAAGTGTTTCTCGCCAGTCACTGCTTAGGGCTACATCAAGAGGAAACAAAACGTGGAGATAGAACATGAAACTGCTTTATTTTGTCAAGATTCAAGAAGCTAGCACAAACCTTGATTTAGAGTTCCAAATACATCTATCAATATAGGAGAAAACAGAGTGAAACCTAAAAATTCAAACTGTTAGTAGAAACGAACGCTTCAACATAGAATAATGAAATTTGGGGAACTAAGTTGGCTTAGTGTACTGATCACTACCTGAAAGTATCATCCAGTTTGGGTGAAAAAATACTTGCTGAGATTTCTGGAGATTCGTAATTTTAGGAAGCTTGGCAACCCCTTTCCATGAAAGTGTTTCTCGCCAGTCACTGCATAGGGCTACTTCAAGAGGAAAGAACACATAGAGATAGAACGTGAAACTGCTTTATTTTGTCACGTTTCCAGAAGCTAGCACAAACCGTGTTGGATTTAGAGTTCCAAATACATCTATCAATATAGGAGAAAACAGAGTGAAACCAAAAAATTCAAACTGTTACCGGAAATGAACGCTTCAACATAGAAGAACAAAATTTGGGGAACCAAGTCGGCTTAGTGTACTGATCATTACCTGAAAGTGTCATCCAGTTTGGGTGAAAAAATATTTGCTAAGATTTCTGGAGATTCGTAATTTTTGGAAGCTTGGCAACCCGTTTCCATGAAAGTGTTTCTCGCCAGTCACTGCTTAGGGCTACATCAAGAGAAAACAATACGTGGAGATAGAACGTGAAACTGCTTTATCTTGTCAAGTTTCAAGAAGCTAGGACAAACCGTGTTGGATTTAGAGTTCCAAATACAGCTATCAATATAGGAGAAAACACAGTGAAACCTAAAAATTCAAACTGTTACTGGAAATGAACGCTTCAACATAGAAGAACGAAATTTGGGGAACCAAGTCGGCTTAGTGTACTGATCATTACCTGAAAGTATCATCCAGTTTGGGTGAAAAAATATTTGCTGAGATTTCTGGAGATTCGTAATTTTTGGAAGCTTGGCAACCCCTTTCCATGAAAGTGTTTCTCGCCAGTCACTGCATAGGCCTACTTCAAGAGGAAAGAACACATAGAGATAGAACGTGAAACTGCTTTATTTTGTCAAGTTTCCAGAAGCTAGCACAAACCGTGTTGGATTTAGAGTTCCAAATACATCTATCAATATAGGAGAAAACAGAGTGAAACCTAAAAATTCAAACTGTTACTGGAAATGAACGCTTCACCATAGAAGAACGAAATTTGGGGAACCAAGTCGGCTTAGTGTACTGATCATTACCTGAAAGTGTCATCCAGTTTGGGTGAAAAAATATTTGCTGAGATTTCTGGAGATTCGTAATTTTTGGAAGCTTGGCAACCCGTTTCCATGAAAGTGTTTCTCGCCAGTCACTGCTTAGGGCTACATCAAGAGGAAACAAAACGTGGAGATAGAACGTGAAACTGCTTTATTTTGTCAAGTTTCAAGAAGCTAGCACAAACCATGTTGGATTTAGAGTTCCAAATACATCTATCAATATAGGAGAAAACACAGTGAAACCGGAAAATTCAAACTGTTACTGGAAATGAACGCTTCAACATAGAAGAACGAAATTTGGGGAACCCAGTCGGCTTAGTGTACTGATCATTACCTGAAAGTATCATCCAGTTTGGGTGAAAAAATATTTGCTGAGATTTCTGGAGATTCGTAATTTTTGGAAGCTTGGCAACCCCTTTCCATGAAAGTGTTTCTCGCCAGTCACTGCTTAGGGCTACATCAAGAGGAAACAAAACGTGGAGATAGAACGTGAAACTGCTTTATTTTGTCAAGATTCAAGAAGCTAGCACAAACCTTGATTTAGAGTTCCAAATACATCTATCAATATAGGAGAAAACAGAGTGAAACCTAAAAATTCAAACTGTTAGTAGAAACGAACGCTTCAACATAGAATAATGAAATTTGGGGAACTAAGTTGGCTTAGTGTACTGATCACTACCTGAAAGTATCATCCAGTTTGGGTGAAAAAATACTTGCTGAGATTTCTGGAGATTCGTAATTTTAGGAAGCTTGGCAACCCCTTTCCATGAAAGTGTTTCTCGCCAGTCACTGCATAGGGCTACTTCAAGAGGAAAGAACACATAGAGATAGAACGTGAAACTGCTTTATTTTGTCACGTTTCCAGAAGCTAGCACAAACCGTGTTGGATTTAGAGTTCCAAATACATCTATCAATATAGGAGAAAACAGAGTGAAACCAAAAAATTCAAACTGTTACCGGAAATGAACGCTTCAACATAGAAGAACAAAATTTGGGGAACCAAGTCGGCTTAGTGTACTGATCATTACCTGAAAGTATCATCCAGTTTGGGTGAAAAAATATTTGCTGAGATTTCTGGAGATTCGTAATTTTTGGAAGCTTGGCAACCCCTTTCCATGAAAGTGTTTCTCGCCAGTCACTGCTTTGGGCTACATCAAGAGGAAACAAACCATAGAGATAGAACGTGAAACTGCTTTATTTTGTGAAGTTTCAAGAAGCTAGCACAAACCGTGTTGGATTTAGAGTTCCAAATACATCTATCAATATAGGAGAAAACAGAGTGAAACCTAAAAATTCAAACTGTTAGTAGAAACGAACGCTTCAACATAGAAGAATGAAATTTGGGGAACCAAGTCGGCTTAGTGTACTGATCATTACCTGAAAGTATCATCCAGTTTGGGTGAAAGAATACTTGCTGAGATTTCTGGAGATTCGTAATTTTAGGAAGCTTGGCAACCCCTTTCCATGAAAGTGTTTCTCGCCAGTCACTGCATAGGCCTACTTCAAGAGGAAAGAACACATAGAGATAGAACGTGAAACTGCTTTATTTTGTCACGTTTCCAGAAGCTAGCAAAAACCGTGTTGGATTTAGAGTTCCAAATACATCTATCAATATAGGAGAAAACAGAGTGAAACCTAAAAATTCAAACTGTTACTGGAAATGAACGCTTCAAAATAGAAGAACGAAATTTGGGGAACCAAGTCGGCTTAGTGTACTGATCATTACCTGAAAGTGTCATCCAGTTTGGGTGAAAAAATATTTGCTGAGATTTCTGGAGATTCGTAATTTTTGGAAGCTTGGCAACCCGTTTCCATGAAAGTGTTTCTCGCCAGTCACTGCTTAGGGCTACATCAAGAGGAAACAAAACGTGGAGATAGAACGTGAAACTGCTTTATCTTGTCAAGTTTCAAGAAGCTAGCACAAACAGTGTTGGATTTAGAGTTCCAAATACATCTATCAATATAGGAGAAAACACAGTGAAACCTAAAAATTCAAACTGTTACTGGAAATGAACGCTTCAACATAGAAGAACGAAATTTGGGGAACCAAGTCGGCTTAGTGTACTGATCATTACCTGAAAGTATCATCCAGTTTGGGTGAAAAAATATTTGCTGAGATTTCTGGAGATTCGTAATTTTTGGAAGCTTGGCAACCCCTTTCCATGAAAGTGTTTCTCGCCAGTCACTGCTTAGGGCTACATCAAGAGGAAACAAAACGTGGAGATAGAACGTGAAACTGCTTTATTTTGTCAAGATTCAAGAAGCTAGCACAAACCTTGATTTAGAGTTCCAAATACATCTATCAATATAGGAGAAAACAGAGTGAAACCTAAAAATTCAAACTGTTAGTAGAAACGAACGCTTCAACATAGAATAATGAAATTTGGGGAACTAAGTTGGCTTAGTGTACTGATCACTACCTGAAAGTATCATCCAGTTTGGGTGAAAAAATACTTGCTGAGATTTCTGGAGATTCGTAATTTTAGGAAGCTTGGCAACCCCTTTCCATGAAAGTGTTTCTCGCCAGTCACTGCATAGGCCTACTTCAAGAGGAATGAACACATAGAGATAGAACGTGAAACTGCTTTATTTTGTCAAGTTTCAAGAAGCTAGCACAAACCGTGTTGGATTTAGAGTTCCAAATACATCTATGAATATAGGAGAAAACAGAGTGAAACCTAAAAATTCAAACTGTTACTGGAAACGAACGCTTCAACATAGAAGAATGAAATTTGGGGAACCAAGTCGGCTTAGTGTACTGATCATTACCTGAAAGTATCATCCAGTTTGGGTGAAAAAATACTTGCTGAGATTTCTGGAGATTCGTAATTTTAGGAAGCTTGGCAACCCCTTTCCATGGAAGTGTTTCTCGCCAGTCACTGCATAGGGCTACTTCAAGAGGAAAGAACACATAGAGATAGAACGTGAAACTGCTTTATTTTGTCACGTTTCCAGAAGCTAGCACAAACCGTGTTGGATTTAGAGTTCCAAATACATCTATCAATATAGGAGAAAACAGAGTGAAACCAAAAAATTCAAACTGTTACCGGAAATGAACGCTTCAACATAGAAGAACAAAATTTGGGGAACCAAGTCGGCTTAGTGTACTGATCATTACCTGAAAGTATCATCAAGTTTGGGTGAAAAAATATTTGCTGAGATTTCTGGAGATTCGTAATTTTTGGAAGCTTGGCAACCCCTTTCCATGAAAGTGTTTCTCGCCAGTCACTGCTTTGGGCTACATCAAGAGGAAACAAAACATAGAGATAGAACGTGAAACTGCTTTATTTTGTGAAGTTTCAAGAAGCTAGCACAAACCGTGTTGGATTTAGAGTTCCAAATACATCTATCAATATAGGAGAAAACAGAGTGAAACCTAAAAATTCAAACTGTTAGTAGAAACGAACGCTTCAACATAGAAGAATGAAATTTGGGGAACCAAGTCGGCTTAGTGTACTGATCATTACCTGAAAGTATCATCCAGTTTGGGTGAAAGAATACTTGCTGAGATTTCTGGAGATTCGTAATTTTAGGAAGCTTGGCAACCCCTTTCCATGAAAGTGTTTCTCGCCAGTCACTGCATAGGCCTACTTCAAGAGGAAAGAACACATAGAGATATAACGTGAAACTGCTTTATTTTGTCACGTTTCCAGAAGCTAGCACAAACCGTGTTGGATTTAGAGTTCCAAATACATCTATCAATATAGGAGAAAACAGAGTGAAACCTAAAAATTCAAACTGTTACTGGAAATGAACGCTTCACCATAGAAGAACGAAATTTGGGGAACCAAGTCGGCTTAGTGTACTGATCATTACCTGAAAGTGTCATCCAGTTTGGGTGAAAAAATATTTGCTGAGATTTCTGGAGATTCGTAATTTTTGGAAGCTTGGCAACCCGTTTCCATGAAAGTGTTTCTCGCCAGTCACTGCTTAGGGCTACATCAAGAGAAAACAATACGTGGAGATAGAACGTGAAACTGCTTTATCTTGTCAAGTTTCAAGAAGCTAGGACAAACCGTGTTGGATTTAGAGTTCCAAATACAGCTATCAATATAGGAGAAAACACAGTGAAACCTAAAAATTCAAACTGTTACTGGAAATGAACGCTTCAACATAGAAGAACGAAATTTGGGGAACCAAGTCGGCTTAGTGTACTGATCATTACCTGAAAGTATCATCCAGTTTGGGTGAAAAAATATTTGCTGAGATTTCTGGAGATTCGTAATTTTTGGAAGCTTGGCAACCCCTTTCCATGAAAGTGTTTCTCGCCAGTCACTGCATAGGCCTACTTCAAGAGGAAAGAACACATAGAGATAGAACGTGAAACTGCTTTATTTTGTCAAGTTTCCAGAAGCTAGCACAAACCGTGTTGGATTTAGAGTTCCAAATACATCTATCAATATAGGAGAAAACAGAGTGAAACCTAAAAATTCAAACTGTTACTGGAAATGAACGCTTCACCATAGAAGAACGAAATTTGGGGAACCAAGTCGGCTTAGTGTACTGATCATTACCTGAAAGTGTCATCCAGTTTGGGTGAAAAAATATTTGCTGAGATTTCTGGAGATTCGTAATTTTTGGAAGCTTGGCAACCCGTTTCCATGAAAGTGTTTCTCGCCAGTCACTGCTTAGGGCTACATCAAGAGGAAACAAAACGTGGAGATAGAACGTGAAACTGCTTTATTTTGTCAAGTTTCAAGAAGCTAGCACAAACCATGTTGGATTTAGAGTTCCAAATACATCTATCAATATAGGAGAAAACACAGTGAAACCGGAAAATTCAAACTGTTACTGGAAATGAACGCTTCAACATAGAAGAACGAAATTTGGGGAACCCAGTCGGCTTAGTGTACTGATCATTACCTGAAAGTATCATCCAGTTTGGGTGAAAAAATATTTGCTGAGATTTCTGGAGATTCGTAATTTTTGGAAGCTTGGCAACCCCTTTCCATGAAAGTGTTTCTCGCCAGTCACTGCTTAGGGCTACATCAAGAGGAAACAAAACGTGGAGATAGAACGTGAAACTGCTTTATTTTGTCAAGATTCAAGAAGCTAGCACAAACCTTGATTTAGAGTTCCAAATACATCTATCAATATAGGAGAAAACAGAGTGAAACCTAAAAATTCAAACTGTTAGTAGAAACGAACGCTTCAACATAGAATAATGAAATTTGGGGAACTAAGTTGGCTTAGTGTACTGATCACTACCTGAAAGTATCATCCAGTTTGGGTGAAAAAATACTTGCTGAGATTTCTGGAGATTCGTAATTTTAGGAAGCTTGGCAACCCCTTTCCATGAAAGTGTTTCTCGCCAGTCACTGCATAGGGCTACTTCAAGAGGAAAGAACACATAGAGATAGAACGTGAAACTGCTTTATTTTGTCACGTTTCCAGAAGCTAGCACAAACCGTGTTGGATTTAGAGTTCCAAATACATCTATCAATATAGGAGAAAACAGAGTGAAACCAAAAAATTCAAACTGTTACCGGAAATGAACGCTTCAACATAGAAGAACAAAATTTGGGGAACCAAGTCGGCTTAGTGTACTGATCATTACCTGAAAGTATCATCCAGTTTGGGTGAAAAAATATTTGCTGAGATTTCTGGAGATTCGTAATTTTTGGAAGCTTGGCAACCCCTTTCCATGAAAGTGTTTCTCGCCAGTCACTGCTTTGGGCTACATCAAGAGGAAACAAACCATAGAGATAGAACGTGAAACTGCTTTATTTTGTGAAGTTTCAAGAAGCTAGCACAAACCGTGTTGGATTTAGAGTTCCAAATACATCTATCAATATAGGAGAAAACAGAGTGAAACCTAAAAATTCAAACTGTTAGTAGAAACGAACGCTTCAACATAGAAGAATGAAATTTGGGGAACCAAGTCGGCTTAGTGTACTGATCATTACCTGAAAGTATCATCCAGTTTGGGTGAAAGAATACTTGCTGAGATTTCTGGAGATTCGTAATTTTAGGAAGCTTGGCAACCCCTTTCCATGAAAGTGTTTCTCGCCAGTCACTGCATAGGCCTACTTCAAGAGGAAAGAACACATAGAGATAGAACGTGAAACTGCTTTATTTTGTCACGTTTCCAGAAGCTAGCAAAAACCGTGTTGGATTTAGAGTTCCAAATACATCTATCAATATAGGAGAAAACAGAGTGAAACCTAAAAATTCAAACTGTTACTGGAAATGAACGCTTCAAAATAGAAGAACGAAATTTGGGGAACCAAGTCGGCTTAGTGTACTGATCATTACCTGAAAGTGTCATCCAGTTTGGGTGAAAAAATATTTGCTGAGATTTCTGGAGATTCGTAATTTTTGGAAGCTTGGCAACCCGTTTCCATGAAAGTGTTTCTCGCCAGTCACTGCTTAGGGCTACATCAAGAGGAAACAAAACGTGGAGATAGAACGTGAAACTGCTTTATCTTGTCAAGTTTCAAGAAGCTAGCACAAACAGTGTTGGATTTAGAGTTCCAAATACATCTATCAATATAGGAGAAAACACAGTGAAACCTAAAAATTCAAACTGTTACTGGAAATGAACGCTTCAACATAGAAGAACGAAATTTGGGGAACCAAGTCGGCTTAGTGTACTGATCATTACCTGAAAGTATCATCCAGTTTGGGTGAAAAAATATTTGCTGAGATTTCTGGAGATTCGTAATTTTTGGAAGCTTGGCAACCCCTTTCCATGAAAGTGTTTCTCGCCAGTCACTGCTTAGGGCTACATCAAGAGGAAACAAAACGTGGAGATAGAACGTGAAACTGCTTTATTTTGTCAAGATTCAAGAAGCTAGCACAAACCTTGATTTAGAGTTCCAAATACATCTATCAATATAGGAGAAAACAGAGTGAAACCTAAAAATTCAAACTGTTAGTAGAAACGAACGCTTCAACATAGAATAATGAAATTTGGGGAACTAAGTTGGCTTAGTGTACTGATCACTACCTGAAAGTATCATCCAGTTTGGGTGAAAAAATACTTGCTGAGATTTCTGGAGATTCGTAATTTTAGGAAGCTTGGCAACCCCTTTCCATGAAAGTGTTTCTCGCCAGTCACTGCATAGGCCTACTTCAAGAGGAATGAACACATAGAGATAGAACGTGAAACTGCTTTATTTTGTCAAGTTTCAAGAAGCTAGCACAAACCGTGTTGGATTTAGAGTTCCAAATACATCTATGAATATAGGAGAAAACAGAGTGAAACCTAAAAATTCAAACTGTTACTGGAAACGAACGCTTCAACATAGAAGAATGAAATTTGGGGAACCAAGTCGGCTTAGTGTACTGATCATTACCTGAAAGTATCATCCAGTTTGGGTGAAAAAATACTTGCTGAGATTTCTGGAGATTCGTAATTTTAGGAAGCTTGGCAACCCCTTTCCATGGAAGTGTTTCTCGCCAGTCACTGCATAGGGCTACTTCAAGAGGAAAGAACACATAGAGATAGAACGTGAAACTGCTTTATTTTGTCACGTTTCCAGAAGCTAGCACAAACCGTGTTGGATTTAGAGTTCCAAATACATCTATCAATATAGGAGAAAACAGAGTGAAACCAAAAAATTCAAACTGTTACCGGAAATGAACGCTTCAACATAGAAGAACAAAATTTGGGGAACCAAGTCGGCTTAGTGTACTGATCATTACCTGAAAGTATCATCCAGTTTGGGTGAAAAAATATTTGCTGAGATTTCTGGAGATTCGTAATTTTTGGAAGCTTGGCAACCCCTTTCCATGAAAGTGTTTCTCGCCAGTCACTGCTTTGGGCTACATCAAGAGGAAACAAAACATAGAGATAGAACGTGAAACTGCTTTATTTTGTGAAGTTTCAAGAAGCTAGCACAAACCGTGTTGGATTTAGAGTTCCAAATACATCTATCAATATAGGAGAAAACAGAGTGAAACCTAAAAATTCAAACTGTTAGTAGAAACGAACGCTTCAACATAGAAGAATGAAATTTGGGGAACCAAGTCGGCTTAGTGTACTGATCATTACCTGAAAGTATCATCCAGTTTGGGTGAAAGAATACTTGCTGAGATTTCTGGAGATTCGTAATTTTAGGAAGCTTGGCAACCCCTTTCCATGAAAGTGTTTCTCGCCAGTCACTGCATAGGCCTACTTCAAGAGGAAAGAACACATAGAGATAGAACGTGAAACTGCTTTATTTTGTCACGTTTCCAGAAGCTAGCACAAACCGTGTTGGATTTAGAGTTCCAAATACATCTATCAATATAGGAGAAAACAGAGTGAAACCTAAAAATTCAAACTGTTACTGGAAATGAACGCTTCACCATAGAAGAACGAAATTTGGGGAACCAAGTCGGCTTAGTGTACTGATCATTACCTGAAAGTGTCATCCAGTTTGGGTGAAAAAATATTTGCTGAGATTTCTGGAGATTCGTAATTTTTGGAAGCTTGGCAACCCGTTTCCATGAAAGTGTTTCTCGCCAGTCACTGCTTAGGGCTACATCAAGAGGAAACAAAACGTGGAGATAGAACGTGAAACTGCTTTATCTTGTCAAGTTTCAAGAAGCTAGCACAAACCGTGTTGGATTTAGAGTTCCAAATACATCTATCAATATAGGAGAAAACACAGTGAAACCTAAAAATTCAAACTGTTACTGGAAATGAACGCTTCAACATAGAAGAACGAAATTTGGGGAACCAAGTCGGCTTAGTGTACTGATCATTACCTGAAAGTATCATCCAGTTTGGGTGAAAAAATATTTGCTGAGATTTCTGGAGATTCGTAATTTTTGGAAGCTTGGCAACCCCTTTCCATGAAAGTGTTTCTCGCCAGTCACTGCTTAGGGCTACATCAAGAGGAAACAAAACGTGGAGATAGAACGTGAAACTGCTTTATTTTGTCAAGATTCAAGAAGCTAGCACAAACCTTGATTTAGAGTTCCAAATACATCTATCAATATAGGAGAAAACAGAGTGAAACCTAAAAATTCAAACTGTTAGTAGAAACGAACGCTTCAACATAGAATAATGAAATTTGGGGAACTAAGTTGGCTTAGTGTACTGATCACTACCTGAAAGTATCATCCAGTTTGGGTGAAAAAATACTTGCTGAGATTTCTGGAGATTCGTAATTTTAGGAAGCTTGGCAACCCCTTTCCATGAAAGTGTTTCTCGCCAGTCACTGCATAGGCCTACTTCAAGAGGAATGAACACATAGAGATAGAACGTGAAACTGCTTTATTTTGTCAAGTTTCAAGAAGCTAGCACAAACCGTGTTGGATTTAGAGTTCCAAATACATCTATGAATATAGGAGAAAACAGAGTGAAACCTAAAAATTCAAACTGTTACTGGAAACGAACGCTTCAACATAGAAGAATGAAATTTGGGGAACCAAGTCGGCTTAGTGTACTGATCATTACCTGAAAGTATCATCCAGTTTGGGTGAAAAAATACTTGCTGAGATTTCTGGAGATTCGTAATTTTAGGAAGCTTGGCAACCCCTTTCCATGGAAGTGTTTCTCGCCAGTCACTGCATAGGGCTACTTCAAGAGGAAAGAACACATAGAGATAGAACGTGAAACTGCTTTATTTTGTCACGTTTCCAGAAGCTAGCACAAACCGTGTTGGATTTAGAGTTCCAAATACATCTATCAATATAGGAGAAAACAGAGTGAAACCAAAAAATTCAAACTGTTACCGGAAATGAACGCTTCAACATAGAAGAACAAAATTTGGGGAACCAAGTCGGCTTAGTGTACTGATCATTACCTGAAAGTATCATCCAGTTTGGGTGAAAAAATATTTGCTGAGATTTCTGGAGATTCATAATTTTTGGAAGCTTGGCAACCCCTTTCCATGAAAGTGTTTCTCGCCAGTCACTGCTTTGGGCTACATCAAGAGGAAACAAAACATAGAGATAGAACGTGAAACTGCTTTATTTTGTGAAGTTTCAAGAAGCTAGCACAAACCGTGTTGGATTTAGAGTTCCAAATACATCTATCAATATAGGAGAAAACAGAGTGAAACCTAAAAATTCAAACTGTTAGTAGAAACGAACGCTTCAACATAGAAGAATGAAATTTGGGGAACCAAGTCGGCTTAGTGTACTGATCATTACCTGAAAGTATCATCCAGTTTGGGTGAAAGAATACTTGCTGAGATTTCTGGAGATTCGTAATTTTAGGAAGCTTGGCAACCCCTTTCCATGAAAGTGTTTCTCGCCAGTCACTGCATAGGCCTACTTCAAGAGGAAAGAACACATAGAGATAGAACGTGAAACTGCTTTATTTTGTCACGTTTCCAGAAGCTAGCACAAACCGTGTTGGATTTAGAGTTCCAAATACATCTATCAATATAGGAGAAAACAGAGTGAAACCTAAAAATTCAAACTGTTACTGGAAATGAACGCTTCACCATAGAAGAACGAAATTTGGGGAACCAAGTCGGCTTAGTGTACTGATCATTACCTGAAAGTGTCATCCAGTTTGGGTGAAAAAATATTTGCTGAGATTTCTGGAGATTCGTAATTTTTGGAAGCTTGGCAACCCGTTTCCATGAAAGTGTTTCTCGCCAGTCACTGCTTAGGGCTACATCAAGAGGAAACAAAACGTGGAGATAGAACGTGAAACTGCTTTATCTTGTCAAGTTTCAAGAAGCTAGCACAAACCGTGTTGGATTTAGAGTTCCAAATACATCTATCAATATAGGAGAAAACACAGTGAAACCTAAAAATTCAAACTGTTACTGGAAATGAACGCTTCAACATAGAAGAACGAAATTTGGGGAACCAAGTCGGCTTAGTGTACTGATCATTACCTGAAAGTATCATCCAGTTTGGGTGAAAAAATATTTGCTGAGATTTCTGGAGATTCGTAATTTTTGGAAGCTTGGCAACCCCTTTCCATGAAAGTGTTTCTCGCCAGTCACTGCTTAGGGCTACATCAAGAGGAAACAAAACGTGGACATAGAACGTGAAACTGCTTTATTTTGTCAAGATTCAAGAAGCTAGCACAAACCTTGATTTAGAGTTCCAAATACATCTATCAATATAGGAGAAAACAGAGTGAAACCTAAAAATTCAAACTGTTAGTAGAAACGAACGCTTCAACATAGAATAATGAAATTTGGGGAACTAAGTTGGCTTAGTGTACTGATCACTACCTGAAAGTATCATCCAGTTTGGGTGAAAAAATACTTGCTGAGATTTCTGGAGATTCGTAATTTTAGGAAGCTTGGCAACCCCTTTCCATGAAAGTGTTTCTCGCCAGTCACTGCATAGGCCTACTTCAAGAGGAATGAACACATAGAGATAGAACGTGAAACTGCTTTATTTTGTCAAGTTTCAAGAAGCTAGCACAAACCGTGTTGGATTTAGAGTTCCAAATACATCTATGAATATAGGAGAAAACAGAGTGAAACCTAAAAATTCAAACTGTTACTGGAAACGAACGCTTCAACATAGAAGAATGAAATTTGGGGAACCAAGTCGGCTTAGTGTACTGATCATTACCTGAAAGTATCATCCAGTTTGGGTGAAAAAATACTTGCTGAGATTTCTGGAGATTCGTAATTTTAGGAAGCTTGGCAACCCCTTTCCATGGAAGTGTTTCTCGCCAGTCACTGCATAGGGCTACTTCAAGAGGAAAGAACACATAGAGATAGAACGTGAAACTGCTTTATTTTGTCACGTTTCCAGAAGCTAGCACAAACCGTGTTGGATTTAGAGTTCCAAATACATCTATCAATATAGGAGAAAACAGAGTGAAACCAAAAAATTCAAACTGTTACCGGAAATGAACCCTTCAACATAGAAGAACAAAATTTGGGGAACCAAGTCGGCTTAGTGTACTGATCATTACCTGAAAGTATCATCCAGTTTGGGTGAAAAAATATTTGCTGAGATTTCTGGAGATTCGTAATTTTTGGAAGCTTGGCAACCCGTTTCCATGAAAGTGTTTCTCGCCAGTCACTGCTTTGGGCTACATCAAGAGGAAACAAAACGTGGAGATAGAACGTGAAACTGCTTTATCTTGTCAAGTTTCAAGAAGCTAGCACAAACCGTGTTGGATTTAGAGTTCCAAATACATCTATCAATATAGGAGAAAACACAGTGAAACCTAAAAATTCAAACTGTTACTGGAAATGAACGCTTCAACATAGAAGAACGAAATTTGGGGAACCAAGTCGGCTTAGTGTACTGATCATTACCTGAAAGTATCATCCAGTTTGGGTGAAAAAATATTTGCTGAGATTTCTGGAGATTCGTAATTTTTGGAAGCTTGGCAACCCCTTTCCATGAAAGTGTTTCTCGCCAGTCACTGCTTAGGGCTACATCAAGAGGAAACAAAACGTGGACATAGAACGTGAAACTGCTTTATTTTGTCAAGATTCAAGAAGCTAGCACAAACCTTGATTTAGAGTTCCAAATACATCTATCAATATAGGAGAAAACAGAGTGAAACCTAAAAATTCAAACTGTTAGTAGAAACGAACGCTTCAACATAGAATAATGAAATTTGGGGAACTAAGTTGGCTTAGTGTACTGATCACTACCTGAAAGTATCATCCAGTTTGGGTGAAAAAATACTTGCTGAGATTTCTGTAGATTCGTAATTTTAGGAAGCTTGGCAACCCCTTTCCATGAAAGTGTTTCTCGCCAGTCACTGCATAGGCCTACTTCAAGAGGAATGAACACATAGAGATAGAACGTGAAACTGCTTTATTTTGTCAAGTTTCAAGAAGCTAGCACAAACCGTGTTGGATTTAGAGTTCCAAATACATCTATGAATATAGGAGAAAACAGAGTGAAACCTAAAAATTCAAACTGTTACTGGAAACGAACGCTTCAACATAGAAGAATGAAATTTGGGGAACCAAGTCGGCTTAGTGTACTGATCATTACCTGAAAGTATCATCCAGTTTGGGTGAAAAAATACTTGCTGAGATTTCTGGAGATTCGTAATTTTAGGAAGCTTGGCAACCCCTTTCCATGGAAGTGTTTCTCGCCAGTCACTGCATAGGGCTACTTCAAGAGGAAAGAACACATAGAGATAGAACGTGAAACTGCTTTATTTTGTCACGTTTCCAGAAGCTAGCACAAACCGTGTTGGATTTAGAGTTCCAAATACATCTATCAATATAGGAGAAAACAGAGTGAAACCAAAAAATTCAAACTGTTACCGGAAATGAACGCTTCAACATAGAAGAACAAAATTTGGGGAACCAAGTCGGCTTAGTGTACTGATCATTACCTGAAAGTATCATCCAGTTTGGGTGAAAAAATATTTGCTGAGATTTCTGGAGATTCGTAATTTTTGGAAGCTTGGCAACCCCTTTCCATGAAAGTGTTTCTCGCCAGTCACTGCTTTGGGCTACATCAAGAGGAAACAAAACATAGAGATAGAACGTGAAACTGCTTTATTTTGTGAAGTTTCAAGAAGCTAGCACAAACCGTGTTGGATTTAGAGTTCCAAATACATCTATCAATATAGGAGAAAACAGAGTGAAACCTAAAAATTCAAACTGTTAGTAGAAACGAACGCTTCAACATAGAAGAATGAAATTTGGGGAACCAAGTCGGCTTAGTGTACTGATCATTACCTGAAAGTATCATCCAGTTTGGGTGAAAGAATACTTGCTGAGATTTCTGGAGATTCGTAATTTTAGGAAGCTTGGCAACCCCTTTCCATGAAAGTGTTTCTCGCCAGTCACTGCATAGGCCTACTTCAAGAGGAAAGAACACATAGAGATAGAACGTGAAACTGCTTTATTTTGTCACGTTTCCAGAAGCTAGCAAAAACCGTGTTGGATTTAGAGTTCCAAATACATCTATCAATATAGGAGAAAACAGAGTGAAACCTAAAAATTCAAACTGTTACTGGAAATGAACGCTTCACCATAGAAGAACGAAATTTGGGGAACCAAGTCGGCTTAGTGTACTGATCATTACCTGAAAGTGTCATCCAGTTTGGGTGAAAAAATATTTGCTGAGATTTCTGGAGATTCGTAATTTTTGGAAGCTTGGCAACCCGTTTCCATGAAAGTGTTTCTCGCCAGTCACTGCTTAGGGCTACATCAAGAGGAAACAAAACGTGGAGATAGAACGTGAAACTGCTTTATTTTGTCAAGATTCAAGAAGCTAGCACAAACCTTGATTTAGAGTTCCAAATACATCTATCAATATAGGAGAAAACAGAGTGAAACCTAAAAATTCAAACTGTTAGTAGAAACGAACGCTTCAACATAGAATAATGAAATTTGGGGAACTAAGTTGGCTTAGTGTACTGATCACTACCTGAAAGTATCATCCAGTTTGGGTGAAAAAATACTTGCTGAGATTTCTGGAGATTCGTAATTTTAGGAAGCTTGGCAACCCCTTTCCATGAAAGTGTTTCTCGCCAGTCACTGCATAGGGCTACTTCAAGAGGAAAGAACACATAGAGATAGAACGTGAAACTGCTTTATTTTGTCACGTTTCCAGAAGCTAGCACAAACCGTGTTGGATTTAGAGTTCCAAATACATCTATCAATATAGGAGAAAACAGAGTGAAACCAAAAAATTCAAACTGTTACCGGAAATGAACGCTTCAACATAGAAGAACAAAATTTGGGGAACCAAGTCGGCTTAGTGTACTGATCATTACCTGAAAGTATCATCCAGTTTGGGTGAAAAAATATTTGCTGAGATTTCTGGAGATTCGTAATTTTTGGAAGCTTGGCAACCCCTTTCCATGAAAGTGTTTCTCGCCAGTCACTGCTTTGGGCTACATCAAGAGGAAACAAAACATAGAGATAGAACGTGAAACTGCTTTATTTTGTGAAGTTTCAAGAAGCTAGCACAAACCGTGTTGGATTTAGAGTTCCAAATACATCTATCAATATAGGAGAAAACAGAGTGAAACCTAAAAATTCAAACTGTTAGTAGAAACGAACGCTTCAACATAGAAGAATGAAATTTGGGGAACCAAGTCGGCTTAGTGTACTGATCATTACCTGAAAGTATCATCCAGTTTGGGTGAAAGAATACTTGCTGAGATTTCTGGAGATTCGTAATTTTAGGAAGCTTGGCAACCCCTTTCCATGAAAGTGTTTCTCGGCAGTCACTGCATAGGCCTACTTCAAGAGGAAAGAACACATAGAGATAGAACGTGAAACTGCTTTATTTTGTCACGTTTCCAGAAGCTAGCAAAAACCGTGTTGGATTTAGAGTTCCAAATACATCTATCAATATAGGAGAAAACAGAGTGAAACCTAAAAATTCAAACTGTTACTGGAAATGAACGCTTCAAAATAGAAGAACGAAATTTGGGGAACCAAGTCGGCTTAGTGTACTGATCATTACCTGAAAGTGTCATCCAGTTTGGGTGAAAAAATATTTGCTGAGATTTCTGGAGATTCGTAATTTTTGGAAGCTTGGGAACCCCTTTCCATGAAAGTGTTTCTCGCCAGTCACTGCTTAGGGCTACATCAAGAGGAAACAAAACATAGAGATAGAACGTGAAACTGCTTTATTTTGTCAAGTTTCAAGAAGCTAGCACAAACCGTGTTGGATTTAGAGTTCCAAATCCATCTATCAATATAGGAGAAAACAGAGTGAAACCTAAAAATTCAAACTGTTACTGGAAATGAACGCTTCAACATAGAATAATGAAATTTGGGGAACTAAGTTGGCTTAGTGTACTGATCACTACCTGAAAGTATCATCCAGTTTGGGTGAAAAAATACTTGCTGAGATTTCTGGAGATTCGTAATTTTAGGAAGCTTGGCAACCCCTTTCCATGAAAGTGTTTCTCGCCAGTCACTGCATAGGGCTACTTCAAGAGGAAAGAACACATAGAGATAGAACGTGAAACTGCTTTATTTTGTCACGTTTCCAGAAGCTAGCACAAACCGTGTTGGATTTAGAGTTCCAAATACATCTATCAATATAGGAGAAAACAGAGTGAAACCAAAAAATTCAAACTGTTACCGGAAATGAACGCTTCAACATAGAAGAACAAAATTTGGGGAACCAAGTCGGCTTAGTGTACTGATCATTACCTGAAAGTATCATCCAGTTTGGGTGAAAAAATATTTGCTGAGATTTCTGGAGATTCGTAATTTTTGGAAGCTTGGCAACCCCTTTCCATGAAAGTGTTTCTCGCCAGTCACTGCTTTGGGCTACATCAAGAGGAAACAAAACATAGAGATAGAACGTGAAACTGCTTTATTTTGTGAAGTTTCAAGAAGCTAGCACAAACCGTGTTGGATTTAGAGTTCCAAATACATCTATCAATATAGGAGAAAACAGAGTGAAACCTAAAAATTCAAACTGTTAGTAGAAACGAACGCTTCAACATAGAAGAATGAAATTTGGGGAACCAAGTCGGCTTAGTGTACTGATCATTACCTGAAAGTATCATCCAGTTTGGGTGAAAGAATACTTGCTGAGATTTCTGGAGATTCGTAATTTTAGGAAGCTTGGCAACCCCTTTCCATGAAAGTGTTTCTCGCCAGTCACTGCATAGGCCTACTTCAAGAGGAAAGAACACATAGAGATAGAACGTGAAACTGCTTTATTTTGTCACGTTTCCAGAAGCTAGCAAAAACCGTGTTGGATTTAGAGTTCCAAATACATCTATCAATATAGGAGAAAACAGAGTGAAACCTAAAAATTCAAACTGTTACTGGAAATGAACGCTTCAAAATAGAAGAACGAAATTTGGGGAACCAAGTCGGCTTAGTGTACTGATCATTACCTGAAAGTGTCATCCAGTTTGGGTGAAAAAATATTTGCTGAGATTTCTGGAGATTCGTAATTTTTGGAAGCTTGGCAACCCGTTTCCATGAAAGTGTTTCTCGCCAGTCACTGCTTAGGGCTACATCAAGAGGAAACAAAACGTGGAGATAGAACGTGAAACTGCTTTATTTTGTCAAGTTTCAAGAAGCTAGCACAAACCGTGTTGGATTTAGAGTTCCAAATACATCTATCAATATAGGAGAAAACACAGTGAAACCGGAAAATTCAAACTGTTACTGGAAATGAACGCTTCAACATAGAAGAACGAAATTTGGGGAACCAAGTCGGCTTAGTGTACTGATCATTACCTGAAAGTATCATCCAGTTTGGGTGAAAAAATATTTGCTGAGATTTCTGTAGATTCGTAATTTTTGGAAGCTTGGCAACCCCTTTCCATGAAAGTGTTTCTCGCCAGTCACTGCTTAGGGGTACATCAAGAGGAAACAAAACGTGGAGATAGAACGTGAAACTGCTTTATTTTGTCAAGATTCAAGAAGCTAGCACAAACCTTGATTTAGAGTTCCAAATACATCTATCAATATAGAAGAAAACAGAGTGAAACCTAAAAATTCAAACTGTTAGTAGAAACGAACGCTTCAACATAGAATAATGAAATTTGGGGAACTAAGTTGGCTTAGTGTACTGATCACTACCTGAAAGTATCATCCAGTTTGGGTGAAAAAATACTTGCTGAGATTTCTGAAGATTCGTAATTTTAGGAAGCTTGGCAACCCCTTTCCATGAAAGTGTTTCTCGCCAGTCACTGCATAGGCCTACTTCAAGAGGAAAGAACACATAGAGATAGAACGTGAAACTGCTTTATTTTGTCAAGTTTCAAGAAGCTAGCACAAACCGTGTTGGATTTAGAGTTCCAAATACATCTATCAATATAGGATAAAACACAGTGAAACCGGAAAATTCAAACTGTTACTGGAAATGAACGCTTCAACATAGAAGAACGAAATTTGGGGAACCAAGTCGGCTTAGTGTACTGATCATTACCTGAAAGTATCATCCAGTTTGGGTGAAAAAATATTTGCTGAGATTTCTGGAGATTCGTAATTTTTGGAAGCTTGGCAACCCCTTTCCATGAAAGTGTTTCTCGCCAGTCACTGCTTAGGGCTACATCAAGAGGAAACAAAACGTGGAGATAGAACGTGAAACTGCTTTATTTTGTCAAGATTCAAGAAGCTAGCACAAACCATGATTTAGAGTTCCAAATACATCTATCAATATAGGAGAAAACAGAGTGAAACCTAAAAATTCAAACTGTTAGTAGAAACGAACGCTTCAACATAGAATAATGAAATTTGGGGAACTAAGTTGGCTTAGTGTACTGATCACTACCTGAAAGTATCATCCAGTTTGGGAGAAAAAATACTTGCTGAGATTTCTGGAGATTCGTAATTTTAGGAAGCTTGGCAACCCCTTTCCATGAAAGTGTTTCTCGCCAGTCACTGCATAGGCCTACTTCAAGAGGAAAGAACACATAGAGATAGAACATGAAACTGCTTTATTTTGTCAAGTTTCAAGAAGCTAGCACAAACCGTGTTGGATTTAGAGTTCCAAATACATCTATCAATATAGGAGAAAACAGAGTGAAACCTAAAAATTCAAACTGTTACTGGAAATGAACGCTTCACCATAGAAGAACGAAATTTGGGGAACCAAGTCGGCTTAGTGTACTGATCATTACCTGAAAGTATCATCCAGTTTGGGTGAAAAAATATTTGCTGAGATTTCTGGAGATTCGTAATTTTTGGAAGCTTGGCAACCCCTTTCCATGAAAGTGTTTCTCGCCAGTCACTGCATAGGGCTACTTCAAGAGGAAAGAACACATAGAGATAGAACGTGAAACTGCTTTATTTTGTCAAGTTTCAAGAAGCTAGCACAAACCGTGTTGGATTTAGAGTTCCAAATACATCTATCAATATAGGAGAAAACAGAGTGAAACCTAAAAATTCAAACTGTTACTGGAAATGAACTCTTCACCATAGAAGAACGAGATTTGGAGAACCAAGTCAGCTTCGTGTACTGATCATTACCTGAAAGTATCATCCAGTTTGGGTGAAAAAATATTTGCTGAGATTTCTGGAGATTCGTAATTTTTGGAAGCTTGGCAACACCTTTCCATGAAAGTGTTTCTCGCCAGTCACTGCTTAGGGCTACATCAAGAGGAAACAAAACATAGAGATAGAACCTGAAACTACTTTATTGTGTCAAGTTTCAAGAAGCTAGCACAAACCGTGTTGGATTTAGAGTTCCAAAAACATCTATCAATATAGGAGAAAACAGAGTGAAACCTAAAAATTCAAACTGTTAGTAGAAACGAACGCTTCAACATAGAAGAATGAAATTTGGGGAACTAAGTTGGCTTAGTGTACTGATCATTACCTGAAAGTATCATCCTGTTTGGGTGAAAGAATACTTGCTGAGATTTCTGGAGATTCGTAATTTTAGGAAGCTTGGCAACCCCTTTCCATGAAAGTGTTTCTCGCCAGTCACTGCATAGGCCTACTTCAAGAGGAAAGAACACATAGAGATAGAACGTGAAACTTCTTTATTTTGTCACGTTTCCAGAAGCTAGCACAAACCGTGTTGGATTTAGAGTTCCAAATACATCTATCAATATAGGAGAAAACAGAGTGAAACCTAAAAATTCAAACTGTTACTGGAAATGAACGCTTCACCATAGAAGAACGAAATTTGGGGAACCAAGTCGGCTTAGTGTACTGATCATTACCTGAAAGTGTCATCCAGTTTGGGTGAAAAAATATTTGCTGAGATTTCTGGAGATTCGTAATTTTTGGAAGCTTGGCAACACGTTTCCATGAAAGTGTTTCTCGCCAGTCACTGCTTAGGGCTACATCAAGAGGAAACAAAACGTGGAGATAGAACGTGAAACTGCTTTATTTTGTCAAGTTTCAAGAAGCTAGCACAAACCGTGTTGGATTTAGAGTTCCAAATACATCTATCAATATAGGAGAAAACACAGTGAAACCTAAAAATTCAAACTGTTACTGGAAATGAATGCTTCAACATAGAAGAACGAAATTTGGGGAACCAAGTCGGCTTAGTGTACTGATCATTACCTGAAAGTGTCATCCAGTTTGGGTGAAAAAATATTTGCTGAGATTTCTGGAGATTCGTAATTTTTGGAAGCTTGGCAACCCGTTTCCATGAAAGTGTTTCTCGCCAGTCACTGCTTAGGGCTACATCAAGAGGAAACAAAACGTGGAGATAGAACGTGAAACTGCTTTATTTTGTCAAGTTTCAAGAAGCTAGCACAAACCGTGTTGGATTTAGAGTTCCAAATACATCTATCAATATAGGAGAAAACACAGTGAAACCGGAAAATTCAAACTGTTACTGGAAATGAACGCTTCAACATAGAAGAACGAAATTTGGGGAACCAAGTCGGCTTAGTGTACTGATCATTACCTCAAAGTATCATCCAGTTTGGGTGAAAAAATATTTGCTGAGATTTCTGGAGATTCGTAATTTTTGGAAGCTTGGCAACCCCTTTCCATGAAAGTGTTTCTCGCCAGTCACTGCTTAGGGCTACATCAAGAGGAAACAAAACGTGGAGATAGAACGTGAAACTGCTTTATTTTGTCAAGATTCAAGAAGCTAGCACAAACCTTGATTTAGAGTTCCAAATACATCTATCAATATAGGAGAAAACAGAGTGAAACCTAAAAATTCAAACTGTTAGTAGAAACGAACGCTTCAACATAGAATAATGAAATTTGGGGAACTAAGTTGGCTTAGTGTACTGATCACTACCTGAAAGTATCATCCAGTTTGGGTGAAAAAATACTTGCTGAGATTTCTGGAGATTCGTAATTTTAGGAAGCTTGGCAACACGTTTCCATGAAAGTGTTTCTTGCCAGTCACTGCATAGGCCTACTTCAAGAGGAAAGAACACATAGAGATAGAACGTGAAACTGCTTTATTTTGTCAAGTTTCAAGAAGCTAGCACAAACCGTGTTGGATTTAGAGTTCCAAAAAATCTATGAATATAGGAGAAAACAGAGTGAAACCTAAAAATTCAAACTGTTACTGGAAATGAACGCTTCACCATAGAAGAACGAAATTTGGGGAACCAAGTCGGCTTAGTGTACTGATCATTACCTGAAAGTATCATCCAGTTTGGGTGAAAAAATATTTGCTGAGATTTCTGGAGATTCGTAATTTTTGGAAGCTTGGCAACCCCTTTCCATGAAAGTGTTTCTCGCCAGTCACTGCATAGGGCTACTTCAAGAGGAAAGAACACATAGAGATAGAACGTGAAACTGCTTTATTTTGTCAAGTTTCCAGAAGCTAGCACAAACCGTGTTGGATTTAGAGTTCCAAATACATCTATCAATATAGGAGAAAACAGAGTGAAACCTAAAAATTCAAACTGTTACTGGAAATGAACGCTTCACCATAGAAGAACGAAATTTGGAGAACCAAGTCAGCTTAGTGTACTGATCATTACCTGAAAGTATCATCCAGTTTGGGTGAAAAATTATTTGCTGAGATTTCTGGAGATTCGTAATTTTTGGAAGCTTGGCAACCCCTTTCCATGAAAGTGTTTCTCGCCAGTCACTGCTTAGGGCTACATCAAGAGGAAACAAAACATAGAGATAGAAACTGAAACTACTTTATTGTCTCAAGTTTCAAGAAGCTAGCACAAACCGTGTTGGATTTAGAGTTCCAAATACATCTATCAATATAGGAGAAAACAGAGTGAAACCTAAAAATTCAAACTGTTAGTAGAAACGAACGCTTCAACATAGAAGAATGAAATTTGGGGAACTAAGTTGGCTTAGTGAACTGATCATTACCTGAAAGTATCATCCAGTTTGGGGGAAAAAATACTTCCTGAGATTTCTGGAGATTCGTAATTTTAGGAAGCTTGGCAACCCCTTTCCATGAAAGTGTTTCTCGCCAGTCACTGCTTAGGGCTACTTCAAGAGGAAAGAACACATAGAGATAGAACGTGAAACTGCTTTATTTTGTCAAGTTTCCAGAAGCTAGCAGAAACCGTGTTGGATTTAGAGTTCCAAATACATCTATCAATATAGGAGAAAACAGAGTGAAACCTAAAAATTCAAACTGTTACTGGAAATGAACGCTTCACCATAGAAGAACGAAATTTGGGGAACCAAGTCAGCTTAGTGTACTGATCATTACCTGAAAGTATCATCCAGTTTGGGTGAAAAAATATTTGCTGAGATTTCTGGAGATTCGTAATTTTTGGAAGCTTGGCAACCCCTTTCCATGAAAGTGTTTCTCGCCAGTCACTGCTTAGGGCTACATCAAGAGGAAACAAAACATAGAGAGAGAACCTGAAACTACTTTATTGTCTCAAGTTTCAAGAAGCTAGCACAAACCGTGTTGGATTTAGAGTTCCAAATACATCTATCAATATAGGAGAAAACAGAGTGAAACCTAAAAATTCAAACTGTTACTGGAAATGAACGCTTCACCATAGAAGAACGAAATTTGGGGAACCAAGTCGGCTTAGTGTACTGATCATTACCTGAAAGTATCATCCAGTTTGGGTGAAAAAATATTTGCTGAGATTTCTGGAGATTCGTAATTTTAGGAAGCTTGGCAACCCCTTTCCATGAAAGTGTTTCTCGCCAGTCACTGCTTTGGGCTACATCAAGAGGAAACAAAACATAGAGATAGAACGTGAAACTGCTTTATTTTGTGAAGTTTCAAGAAGCTAGCAAAAACCGTGTTGGATTTAGAGTTCCAAATACATCTATCAATATAGGAGAAAACAGAGTGAAACCTAAAAATTCAAACTGTTACTGGAAATGAACGCTTCAACATAGAAGAACGAAATTTGGGGAACCAAGTCAGCTTAGTGTACTGCTCATTACCTGTAAGTATCATCCAGTTTGGGTGAAAAAATATTTGCTGAGATTTCTGGAGATTCGTAATTTTAGGAAGCTTGGCAACCCCTTTCCATGAAAGTGTTTCTCGCCAGTCACTGCTTAGGGCTACTTCAAGAGGAAACAACACATAGTGATAGAACTTGAAACTGTTTTATTTTGTAAAGTTTAAACAAGCTAGCACAAACCGTTTTGGATTTAGAGTTCCAAATACATCTATCAATATAGGAGAAAACAGAGTGAAATCTAAAAATTGAAACTGTTAGTAGAAACGAACGCTTCAACATAGAAGAATGAAATTTGGGGAACCAAGTTGGCTTAGTGTACTGATCATTACCTGAAAGTATCATCCAGTTTGGGTGAAAAAATACTTGCTGAGATTTCTGGAGATTCGTAATTTTTGGAAGCTTGGGAACCCCTTTCCATGAAAGTGTTTCTCGCCAGTCACTGCTTAGGGCTACATCAAGAGGAAACAACACATAGAGAAAGAACGTGAAACTGCTTTATTTTGTCAAGTTTCAAGAAGCTAGCACAAACCGTGTTGGATTTAGAGTTCCAAATACATCTATCAATATAGGAGAAAACAGAGTGAAACCTAAAAATTCAAACTGTTAGTAGAAACGAACGCTTCAACATAGAAAAATGAAATTTTTAGGAACTAAGTTGGCTTAGTGTACTGATCATTAACTGAAAGTATCATCCAGTTTGGGTGAAAAAATACTTGCTGAGATTTCTGGGGATTCGTAATTTTAGGAAGCTTGGCAACACCTTCCCATGAAAGTGTTTCTCGCCAGTCACTGCATAGGCCTACTTCAAGAGGAAAGAACACATAGAGATAGAACGAGAAACTGCTTTATTTGGTAAAGTTTCCAGAAGCTAGCACAAACCGTGTTGGATTTAGAGTTCCAAATACATCTATCAATATAGGAGAAAACAGAGTGAAACCTAAAAATTCAAACTGTTACTGGAAATGAATGCTTCACCATAGAAGAACGAAATTTGGGGAACCAAGTCGGCTTAGTGTACTGATCATTACCTGAAAGTATCATCCAGTTTGGGTGAAAAAATATTTGCTGAGATTTCTGGAGATTCGTAATTTTTGGAAGCTTGGGAACCCCTTTCCATGAAAGTGTTTCTCGCCAGTCACTGCTTAGGGCTACATCAAGAGGAAACAAAACATAGAGATAGAACGTGAAACTACTTTATTGTGTCAAGTTTCAAGAAGCTAGCACAAACCGTGTTGGATTTAGAGTCACAAATACATCTATCAATATAGGAGAAAACAAAGTGAAACCTAAAAACTCAAACTGTTAGTAGAAACGAACGCTTCAGCATAGAAGAATGAAATTTGGGGAACTAAGTTGGCTTAGTGTACAGATCATTACCTGAAAGTATCATCCAGTCTGGGTGAAAAAATACTTGCTGAGATTTCTGGAGATTCGTAATTTTTGGAAGCTTGGCAACCCCTTTCCATGAAAGTGTTTCTCGCCAGTCACTGCATAGGGCTACTTCAAGAGGAAAGAACACAGAGAGATAGAACGTGAAACTGCTTTATTTTGTCAAGTTTCAAGAAGCTAGCACAAACAGTGTTGGATTTAGAGTTCCAAATACATCTATCAATATAGGAAAAAACAGAGTGAAACCTAAAAATTCAAACTGTTACTGGAAATGAACGCTTCACCATAGAAGAACGAAATTTGGGGAACCTAGTCGGCGTAGTGTACTGATCATTACCTGAAAGTATCATCCAGTTTGGGTGAAAAAATATTTGCTGAGATTTCTGGAGATTCGTAATTTTTGGAAGCTTGGGAACCCCTTTCCATGAAAGTGTTTCTCGCCAGTCACTGCTTAGGGCTACATCAAGAGGAAACAAGTCATAGAGATAAAACAATAAACTACTTTATTGTGTCAAGTTTCAAGAAGCTAGCACAAACCGTGTTGGATTTAGAGTTCCAAATGCATCTATCAATATAGGAGAAAACAGAGTGAAATCTAAAAATTCAAACTGTTAGTAGAAATGAACGCTTCAACATAGAAAAATGAAATTTGGGGAACCAAGTTGGCTTAATGTACTGATCATTTCCTCTAAGTACAATCCAGTTTGGGTGAAAAAATACTTGCTGAGATTTCTGGAGATTCGTAATTTTAGGAAGCTTGGCAACTCCTTTCCATGAAAGTGTTTCTCGCCAGTCACTGCTTAGGGCTACTTCAAGAGGAAACAACACATAGAGATAGAACGTGAAACTGCTTTATTTTGTCAAGTTTCAAGAAGCTAGCACAAACCGTGTTGGATTTAGAGTTCCAAATACATCTATCACTATAGGAGAAAACAGAGTGAAACCTAAAAATTCAAACTGTTACTGGAAATGAACGCTTCAACATAGAAGAACGAAATTTGGGGAACCAAGTCAGCTTAGTGAACTGCTCATTACCTGTAAGTATCATCCAGTTTGGGTGAAAAAATATTTGCTGAGATTTCTGGAGATTCGTAATTTTAGGAAGCTTGGCAACCCCTTTCCATGAAAGTGTTTCTCGCCAGTCACTGCTTAGGGCTACTTCAAGAGGAAACAACACATAGTGATAGAACTTGAAACTGCTTTATTTTGTAAAGTTTCAACAAGCTAGCACAAACTGTGTTGGATTTAGAGTTCCAAATACATCTATCAATATAGGAGAAAACAGAGTGTAATCTAAAAATTGAAACTGTTAGTAGAAACGAACGCTTCAACATAGAAGAATGAAATTTGGGGAACCAAGTTGGCTTAGTGTACTGATCATTACCTGAAAGTATCATCCAGTTTGGGTGAAAAAATACTTGCTGAGATTTCTGGAGATTCGTAATTTTGGGAAGCTTGGCAACCCCTTTCCATGAAAGTGTTTCTCGCCAGTCACTGCTTAGGGCTACATCAAGAGGAAACAACACATAGAGATAGAACGTGAAACTGCTTTATTTTGTCAAGTTTCAAGAAGCTAGCACAAACCGTGTTGGATTTAGAGGTCCAAATACATCTATCAATATAGGAGAAAACAGAGTGAAACCTAAAAATTCAAACTGCTACTGGAAATGAACGCTTCAACATAGAAGAACGAAATTTGGGGAACCAAGTCCGCTTAGTGTACTGATCATTACCTGAAAGTATCATCCAGTTTGGGTGAAAAAATATTTGCTGAGATTTCTGGAGATTCGTAGTTTTTGGAAGCTTGGCAACCCCTTTCCATGAAAGTGTTTCTCGCCAGTCACTGCTTAGGGCTACATCAATAGGAAACAAAACATAGAGATACAACGTGAAACTGCTTTATTTTGTCAAGTTTCAAGAAGCTAGCACAAACCGTGTTGGATTTAGAGTTCCAAATACATCTATCAATATAGGAGAAAACAGAGTGAAACCTAAAAATTCAAACTGTTACTGGAAATGAACGCTTCACCATAGAAGAACAAAATTTGGGGAACTAAGTCGGCTTAGTGTACTGATCATTACCTGAAAGTATCATCCAGTTTGGGTGAAAAAATACTTGCTGAGATTTCTGGAGATTCGTAATTTTTGGAAGCTTGGCAACCATTTTCCATGAAAGTGTTTCTGGCCAGTCACTGCTTAGGACTACATCAAGAGGAAACAAGTCATAGAGATAAAACATGAAACTACTTTATTGTGTCAAGTTTCAAGAAGCTAGCACAAACCGTGTTGGATTTAGAGTTCCAAATACATCTATCAATATAGGAGAAAACAGAGTGAAATCTAAAAATTCAAACTGTTAGTAGAATCGAACGCTTCAACATAGAAGAATAAAATTTGGGGAACCAAGTTGGCTTAGTGTACTGATCATTACCTGTAAGTATCATCCAGTTTGGGTGAAAAAATACTTGCTGAGATTTCTGGAGATTCGTAATTTTTGGAAGCTTGGCAACCCCTTTCCATGAAAGTGTTTCTCGCCAGTCACTGCTTAGGGCTACTTCAAGAGGAAACAACACGTAGAGATAGAACGTGAAACTGCTTTATTTTGTCAAGTTTCAAGAAGCTAGCACAAACCGTGTTGGATTTAGAGTTCCAAATACATCTATCAATATAGGAGAAAACAGAGTGAAACCTAAAAATTCAAACTGTTACTGGAAATGAACGCTTCAACATAGAAGAACGAAATTTGGGGAACCAAGTCGGATTAGTGTACTGATCATTACCTGAAAGTATCATCCAGTTTGGGTGAAAAAATATTTGCTGAGATTTCTGGAGATTCGTAATTTTTGGAAGCTTGGGAACCCCTTTCCATGAAAGTGTTTCTCGCCAGTCACTGCTTAGGGCTACAACAAGAGGAAACAAAACGTGGAGATAGAACGTGAAACTGCTTTATTTTGTCAAGTTTCAAGAAGCTAGCACAAACCGTGTTGGATTTAGAGTTCCAAATACATCTATCAATATAGGAGAAAACAGAGTGAAACCTAAAAATTCAAACTGTTACTGGAAATGAACGCTTCAACATAGAAGAACAACATTTGGGGAACCAAGTCGGCTTAGTGTACTGATCATTACCTGAAAGTATCATCTAGTTTGGGTGAAAAAATATTTGCTGAGATTTCTGGAGATTCGTAATTTTTGGAAGCTTGGCAACCCCTTTCCTTGAAAGTGTTTCTCGCCAGTCACTGCTTAGGGCTACATCAAGAGGAAAAAAAACATAGAGATAGAATGTGAAACTGCTTTATTTTGTCAAGTTTCAAGAAGCTAGCACAAACCGTGTTGGATTTAGAGTTCCAAATACATCTATCAATATAGGAGAAAACAGAGTGAAACCTAAAAATTCAAACTGTTACTGGAAATGAACGCTTCAACATAGAAGATTGAAATTTGGGGAACCAAGTCGGCTTAGTGTACTGATCATTACCTGAAAGTATCATCCAGTTTGGGTGAAAAAATATTTGCTGAGATTTCTGGAGATTCGTAATTTTTAGAGCTTGGGAACCCCTTTCCATGAAAGTGTTTCTCGCCAGTCACTGCTTAGGGCTACATCAAGAGGAAACAACACATAGAGATAGAACGTGAAACTGCTTTATTTTTTCAAGTTTCAAGAAGCTAGCACAAACCGTGTTGGATTTAGTGTTCCAAATACATCTATCAATATAGGAGAAAACAGAGTGAAACCTAAAAATTCAAACTGTTACTGGAAATGAACGCTTCAACATAGAAGAACAAAATTTGGGGAACCAAGTCGGCTTAGTGTACTGATCATTACCTGAAAGTATCATCCAGTTTGGGTGAAAAAATATTTGCTGAGATTTCTGGAGATTCGTAATTTTTGGAAGCTTGGCAACCCCTTTCCATGAAAGTGTTTCTCGCCAGTCACTGCTTAGGGCTACATCAAGAGGAAACAAAACGTGGAGATAGAACGTGAAACTGCTTTATTTTGTCAAGATTCTAGAAGCTAGCACAAACCTTGATTTAGAGTTCCAAATACATCTATCAATATAGGAGAAAACAGAGTGAAACCTAAAAATTCAAACTGTTAGAGAAACGAACGCTTCAACATAGAATAATGAAATTTGGGGAACTAAGTTGGCTTAGTGTACTGATCACTACCTGAAAGTATCATCCGGTTTGGGTGAAAAAATACTTGCTGAGATTTCTGGAGATTCGTAATTTTAGGAAGCTTGGCAACCCCTTTCCATGAAAGTGTTTCTCGCCAGTCACTGCATAGGCCTACTTCAAGAGGAAAGAACACATAGAGAGAGAACGTGAAACTGCTTTATTTTGTCAAGTTTCAAGAAGCTAGCACAAACCGTGTTGGATTTAGAGTTCCAAATACATCTATCAATATAGGAGAAAACAGAGTGAAACCTAAAAATTCAAACTGTTACTGGAAATGAACGCTTCACCATAGAAGAACGAAATTTGGGGAACCAAGTCGGCTTAGTGTACTGATCATTACCTGAAAGTGTCATCCAGTTTGGGTGAAAAAATATTTGCTGAGATTTCTGGAGATTCGTAATTTTTGGAAGCTTGGCAACCCGTTTCCATGAAAGTGTTTCTCGCCAGTCACTGCTTAGGGCTACATCAAGAGGAAACAAAACGTGGAGATAGAACGTGAAACTGCTTTATTTTGTCAAGTTTCAAGAAGCTAGCACAAACCGTGTTGGATTTAGAGTTCCAAATACATCTATCAATATAGGAGAAAACACAGTGAAACCGGAAAATTCAAACTGTTACTGGAAATGAACGCTTCAACATAGAAGAACGAAATTTGGGGAACCAAGTCGGCTTAGTGTACTGATCATTACCTGAGAGTATCATCCAGTTTGGGTGAAAAAATATTTGCTGAGATTTCTGGAGATTCGTAATTTTTGGAAGCTTGGCAACCCCTTTCCATGAAAGTGTTTCTCGCCAGTCACTGCTTAGGGCTACATCAAGAGGAAACAAAACGTGGAGATAGAACGTGAAACTGCTTTATTTTGTCAAGATTCAAGAAGCTAGCACAAACCTTGATTTAGAGTTCCAAATACATCTATGAATATAGGAGAAAACAGAGTGAAACCTAAAAATTCAAACTGTTACTGGAAATGAACGCTTCACCATAGAAGAACGAAATTTGGAGAACCAAGTCAGCTTAGTGTACTGATCATTACCTGAAAGTATCATCCAGTTTGGGTGAAAAATTATTTGCTGAGATTTCTGGAGATTCGTAATTTTTGGAAGCTTGGCAACCCCTTTCCATGAAAGTGTTTCTCGCCAGTCACTGCTTAGGGCTACATCAAGAGGAAACAAAACATAGAGATAGAAACTGAAACTACTTTATTGTCTCAAGTTTCAAGAAGCTAGCACAAACCGTGTTGGATTTAGAGTTCCAAATACATCTATCAATATAGGAGAAAACAGAGTGAAACCTAAAAATTCAAACTGTTAGTAGAAACGAACGCTTCAACATAGAAGAATGAAATTTGGGGAACTAAGTTGGCTTAGTGAACTGATCATTACCTGAAAGTATCATCCAGTTTGGGGGAAAAAATACTTCCTGAGATTTCTGGAGATTCGTAATTTTAGGAAGCTTGGCAACCCCTTTCCATGAAAGTGTTTCTCGCCAGTCACTGCTTAGGGCTACTTCAAGAGGAAAGAACACATAGAGATAGAACGTGAAACTGCTTTATTTTGTCAAGTTTCCAGAAGCTAGCAGAAACCGTGTTGGATTTAGAGTTCCAAATACATCTATCAATATAGGAGAAAACAGAGTGAAACCTAAAAATTCAAACTGTTACTGGAAATGAACGCTTCACCATAGAAGAACGAAATTTGGGGAACCAAGTCAGCTTAGTGTACTGATCATTACCTGAAAGTATCATCCAGTTTGGGTGAAAAAATATTTGCTGAGATTTCTGGAGATTCGTAATTTTTGGAAGCTTGGCAACCCCTTTCCATGAAAGTGTTTCTCGCCAGTCACTGCTTAGGGCTACATCAAGAGGAAACAAAACATAGAGATAGAACCTGAAACTACTTTATTGTCTCAAGTTTCAAGAAGCTAGCACAAACCGTGTTGGATTTAGAGTTCCAAATACATCTATCAATATAGGAGAAAACAGAGTGAAACCTAAAAATTCAAACTGTTACTGGAAATGAACGCTTCACCATAGAAGAACGAAATTTGGGGAACCAAGTCGGCTTAGTGTACTGATCATTACCTGAAAGTATCATCCAGTTTGGGTGAAAAAATATTTGCTGAGATTTCTGGAGATTCGTAATTTTAGGAAGCTTGGCAACCCCTTTCCATGAAAGTGTTTCTCGCCAGTCACTGCTTTGGGCTACATCAAGAGGAAACAAAACATAGAGATAGAACGTGAAACTGCTTTATTTTGTGAAGTTTCAAGAAGCTAGCAAAAACCGTGTTGGATTTAGAGTTCCAAATACATCTATCAATATAGGAGAAAACAGAGTGAAACCTAAAAATTCAAACTGTTACTGGAAATGAACGCTTCAACATAGAAGAACGAAATTTGGGGAACCAAGTCAGCTTAGTGTACTGCTCATTACCTGTAAGTATCATCCAGTTTGGGTGAAAAAATATTTGCTGAGATTTCTGGAGATTCGTAATTTTAGGAAGCTTGGCAACCCCTTTCCATGAAAGTGTTTCTCGCCAGTCACTGCTTAGGGCTACTTCAAGAGGAAACAACACATAGTGATAGAACTTGAAACTGTTTTATTTTGTAAAGTTTAAACAAGCTAGCACAAACCGTTTTGGATTTAGAGTTCCAAATACATCTATCAATATAGGAGAAAACAGAGTGAAATCTAAAAATTGAAACTGTTAGTAGAAACGAACGCTTCAACATAGAAGAATGAAATTTGGGGAACCAAGTTGGCTTAGTGTACTGATCATTACCTGAAAGTATCATCCAGTTTGGGTGAAAAAATACTTCCTGAGATTTCTGGAGATTCGTAATTTTTGGAAGCTTGGGAACCCCTTTCCATGAAAGTGTTTCTCGCCAGTCACTGCTTAGGGCTACATCAAGAGGAAACAACACATAGAGAAAGAACGTGAAACTGCTTTATTTTGTCAAGTTTCAAGAAGCTAGCACAAACCGTGTTGGATTTAGAGTTCCAAATACATCTATCAATATAGGAGAAAACAGAGTGAAACCTAAAAATTCAAACTGTTAGTAGAAACGAACGCTTCAACATAGAAAAATGAAATTTTTAGGAACTAAGTTGGCTTAGTGTACTGATCATTAACTGAAAGTATCATCCAGTTTGGGTGAAAAAATACTTGCTGAGATTTCTGGGGATTCGTAATTTTAGGAAGCTTGGCAACACCTTCCCATGAAAGTGTTTCTCGCCAGTCACTGCATAGGCCTACTTCAAGAGGAAAGAACACATAGAGATAGAACGAGAAACTGCTTTATTTGGTAAAGTTTCCAGAAGCTAGCACAAACCGTGTTGGATTTAGAGTTCCAAATACATCTATCAATATAGGAGAAAACAGAGTGAAACCTAAAAATTCAAACTGTTACTGGAAATGAATGCTTCACCATAGAAGAACGAAATTTGGGGAACCAAGTCGGCTTAGTGTACTGATCATTACCTGAAAGTATCATCCAGTTTGGGTGAAAAAATATTTGCTGAGATTTCTGGAGATTCGTAATTTTTGGAAGCTTGGGAACCCCTTTCCATGAAAGTGTTTCTCGCCAGTCACTGCTTAGGGCTACATCAAGAGGAAACAAAACATAGAGATAGAACGTGAAACTACTTTATTGTGTCAAGTTTCAAGAAGCTAGCACAAACCGTGTTGGATTTAGAGTCACAAATACATCTATCAATATAGGAGAAAACAAAGTGAAACCTAAAAACTCAAACTGTTAGTAGAAACGAACGCTTCAGCATAGAAGAATGAAATTTGGGGAACTAAGTTGGCTTAGTGTACAGATCATTACCTGAAAGTATCATCCAGTCTGGGTGAAAAAATACTTGCTGAGATTTCTGGAGATTCGTAATTTTTGGAAGCTTGGCAACCCCTTTCCATGAAAGTGTTTCTCGCCAGTCACTGCATAGGGCTACTTCAAGAGGAAAGAACACAGAGAGATAGAACGTGAAACTGCTTTATTTTGTCAAGTTTCAAGAAGCTAGCACAAACAGTGTTGGATTTAGAGTTCCAAATACATCTATCAATATAGGAAAAAACAGAGTGAAACCTAAAAATTCAAACTGTTACTGGAAATGAACGCTTCACCATAGAAGAACGAAATTTGGGGAACCTAGTCGGCGTAGTGTACTGATCATTACCTGAAAGTATCATCCAGTTTGGGTGAAAAAATATTTGCTGAGATTTCTGGAGATTCGTAATTTTTGGAAGCTTGGGAACCCCTTTCCATGAAAGTGTTTCTCGCCAGTCACTGCTTAGGGCTACATCAAGAGGAAACAAGTCATAGAGATAAAACAATAAACTACTTTATTGTGTCAAGTTTCAAGAAGCTAGCACAAACCGTGTTGGATTTAGAGTTCCAAATGCATCTATCAATATAGGAGAAAACAGAGTGAAATCTAAAAATTCAAACTGTTAGTAGAAATGAACGCTTCAACATAGAAAAATGAAATTTGGGGAACCAAGTTGGCTTAATGTACTGATCATTTCCTCTAAGTACAATCCAGTTTGGATGAAAAAATACTTGCTGAGATTTCTGGAGATTCGTAATTTTAGGAAGCTTGGCAACTCCTTTCCATGAAAGTGTTTCTCGCCAGTCACTGCTTAGGGCTACTTCAAGAGGAAACAACACATAGAGATAGAACGTGAAACTGCTTTATTTTGTCAAGTTTCAAGAAGCTAGCACAAACCGTGTTGGATTTAGAGTTCCAAATACATCTATCACTATAGGAGAAAACAGAGTGAAACCTAAAAATTCAAACTGTTACTGGAAATGAACGCTTCAACATAGAAGAACGAAATTTGGGGAACCAAGTCAGCTTAGTGAACTGCTCATTACCTGTAAGTATCATCCAGTTTGGGTGAAAAAATATTTGCTGAGATTTCTGGAGATTCGTAATTTTAGGAAGCTTGGCAACCCCTTTCCATGAAAGTGTTTCTCGCCAGTCACTGCTTAGGGCTACTTCAAGAGGAAACAACACATAGTGATAGAACTTGAAACTGCTTTATTTTGTAAAGTTTCAACAAGCTAGCACAAACTGTGTTGGATTTAGAGTTCCAAATACATCTATCAATATAGGAGAAAACAGAGTGTAATCTAAAAATTGAAACTGTTAGTAGAAACGAACGCTTCAACATAGAAGAATGAAATTTGGGGAACCAAGTTGGCTTAGTGTACTGATCATTACCTGAAAGTATCATCCAGTTTGGGTGAAAAAATACTTGCTGAGATTTCTGGAGATTCGTAATTTTGGGAAGCTTGGCAACCCCTTTCCATGAAAGTGTTTCTCGCCAGTCACTGCTTAGGGCTACATCAAGAGGAAACAACACATAGAGATAGAACGTGAAACTGCTTTATTTTGTCAAGTTTCAAGAAGCTAGCACAAACCGTGTTGGATTTAGAGGTCCAAATACATCTATCAATATAGGAGAAAACAGAGTGAAACCTAAAAATTCAAACTGCTACTGGAAATGAACGCTTCAACATAGAAGAACGAAATTTGGGGAACCAAGTCCGCTTAGTGTACTGATCATTACCTGAAAGTATCATCCAGTTTGGGTGAAAAAATATTTGCTGAGATTTCTGGAGATTCGTAGTTTTTGGAAGCTTGGCAACCCCTTTCCATGAAAGTGTTTCTCGCCAGTCACTGCTTAGGGCTACATCAATAGGAAACAAAACATAGAGATACAACGTGAAACTGCTTTATTTTGTCAAGTTTCAAGAAGCTAGCACAAACCGTGTTGGATTTAGAGTTCCAAATACATCTATCAATATAGGAGAAAACAGAGTGAAACCTAAAAATTCAAACTGTTACTGGAAATGAACGCTTCACCATAGAAGAACAAAATTTGGGGAACTAAGTCGGCTTAGTGTACTGATCATTACCTGAAAGTATCATCCAGTTTGGGTGAAAAAATACTTGCTGAGATTTCTGGAGATTCGTAATTTTTGGAAGCTTGGCAACCATTTTCCATGAAAGTGTTTCTGGCCAGTCACTGCTTAGGACTACATCAAGAGGAAACAAGTCATAGAGATAAAACATGAAACTACTTTATTGTGTCAAGTTTCAAGAAGCTAGCACAAACCGTGTTGGATTTAGAGTTCCAAATACATCTATCAATATAGGAGAAAACAGAGTGAAATCTAAAAATTCAAACTGTTAGTAGAATCGAACGCTTCAACATAGAAGAATAAAATTTGGGGAACCAAGTTGGCTTAGTGTACTGATCATTACCTGTAAGTATCATCCAGTTTGGGTGAAAAAATACTTGATGAGATTTCTGGAGATTCGTAATTTTTGGAAGCTTGGCAACCCCTTTCCATGAAAGTGTTTCTCGCCAGTCACTGCTTAGGGCTACTACAAGAGGAAACAACACGTAGAGATAGAACGTGAAACTGCATTATTTTGTCAAGTTTCAAGAAGCTAGCACAAACCGTGTTGGATTTAGAGTTCCAAATACATCTATCAATATAGGAGAAAACAGAGTGAAACCTAAAAATTCAAACTGTTACTGGAAATGAACGCTTCAACATAGAAGAACGAAATTTGGGGAACCAAGTCGGCTTAGTGTACTGATCATTACCTGAAAGTATCATCCAGTTTGGGTGAAAAAATATTTGCTGAGATTTCTGGAGATTCCTAATTTTTGGAAGCTTGGGAACCCCTTTCCATGAAAGTGTTTCTCGCCAGTCACTGCTTAGGGCTACAACAAGAGGAAACAAAACGTGGAGATAGAACGTGAAACTGCTTTATTTTGTCAAGTTTCAAGAAGCTAGCACAAACCGTGTTGGATTTAGAGTTCCAAATACATCTATCAATATAGGAGAAAACAGAGTGAAACCTAAAAATTCAAACTGTTACTGGAAATGAACGCTTCAACATAGAAGAACAACATTTGGGGAACCAAGTCGGCTTAGTGTACTGATCATTACCTGAAAGTATCATCCAGTTTGGGTGAAAAAATATTTGCTGAGATTTCTGGAGATTCGTAATTTTTGGAAGCTTGGCAACCCCTTTCCTTGAAAGTGTTTCTCGCCAGTCACTGCTTTGGGCTACATCAAGAGGAAACAAAACATAGAGATAGAACGTGAAACTGCTTTATTTTGTGAAGTTTCAAGAAGCTAGCAAAAACCGTGTTGGATTTAGAGTTCCAAATACATCTATCAATATAGGAGAAAACAGAGTGAAACCTAAAAATTCAAACTGTTACTGGAAATGAACGCTTCAACATAGAAGAACGAAATTTGGGGAACCAAGTCAGCTTAGTGGACTTCTCATTACCTGTAAGTATCATCCAGTTTGGGTGAAAAAATATTTGCTGAGATTTCTGGAGATTCGTAATTTTAGGAAGCTTGGCAACCCCTTTCCATGAAAGTGTTTCTCGCCAGTCACTGCTTAGGGCTACTTCAAGAGGAAACAACACATAGTGATAGAACTTGAAACTGTTTTATTTTGTAAAGTTTAAACAAGCTAGCACAAACCGTTTTGGATTTAGAGTTCCAAATACATCTATCAATATAGGAGAAAACAGAGTGAAATCTAAAAATTGAAACTGTTAGTAGAAACGAATGCTTCAACATAGAAGAATGAAATTTGGGGAACCAAGTTGGCTTAGTGTACTGATCATTACCTGAAAGTATCATCCAGTTTGGGTGAAAAAATACTTGCTGAGATTTCTGCAGATTCGTAATTTTTGGAAGCTTGGGAACCCCTTTCCATGAAAGTGTTTCTCGCCAGTCACTGCTTAGGGCTACATCAAGAGGAAACAACACATAGAGAAAGAACGTGAAACTGCTTTATTTTGTCAAGTTTCAAGAAGCTAGCACAAACCGTGTTGGATTTAGAGTTCCAAATACATCTATCAATATAGGAGAAAACAGAGTGAAACCTAAAAATTCAAACTGTTAGTAGAAACGAACGCTTCAACATAGAAAAATGAAATTTTTAGGAACTAAGTTGGCTTAGTGTACTGATCATTAACTGAAAGTATCATCCAGTTTGGGTGAAAAAATACTTGCTGAGATTTCTGGGGATTCGTAATTTTAGGAAGCTTGGCAACACCTTCCCATGAAAGTGTTTCTCGCCAGTCACTGCATAGGCCTACTTCAAGAGGAAAGAACACATAGAGATAGAACGAGAAACTGCTTTATTTGGTAAAGTTTCCAGAAGCTAGCACAAACCGTGTTGGATTTAGAGTTCCAAATACATCTATCAATATAGGAGAAAACAGAGTGAAACCTAAAAATTCAAACTGTTACTGGAAATGAATGCTTCACCATAGAAGAACGAAATTTGGGGAACCAAGTCGGCTTAGTGTACTGATCATTACCTGAAAGTATCATCCAGTTTGGGTGAAAAAATATTTGCTGAGATTTCTGGAGATTCGTAATTTTTGGAAGCTTGGGAACCCCTTTCCATGAAAGTGTTTCTCGCCAGTCACTGCTTAGGGCTACATCAAGAGGAAACAAAACATAGAGATAGAACGTGAAACTACTTTATTGTGTCAAGTTTCAAGAAGCTAGCACAAACCGTGTTGGATTTAGAGTCACAAATACATCTATCAATATAGGAGAAAACAAAGTGAAACCTAAAAACTCAAACTGTTAGTAGAAACGAACGCTTCAGCATAGAAGAATGAAATTTGGGGAACTAAGTTGGCTTAGTGTACAGATCATTACCTGAAAGTATCATCCAGTCTGGGTGAAAAAATACTTGCTGAGATTTCTGGAGATTCGTAATTTTTGGAAGCTTGGCAACCCCTTTCCATGAAAGTGTTTCTCGCCAGTCACTGCATAGGGCTACTTCAAGAGGAAAGAACACAGAGAGATAGAACGTGAAAATGCTTTATTTTGTCAAGTTTCAAGAAGCTAGCACAAACAGTGTTGGATTTAGAGTTCCAAATACATCTATCAATATAGGAAAAAACAGAGTGAAACCTAAAAATTCAAACTGTTACTGGAAATGAACGCTTCACCATAGAAGAACGAAATTTGGGGAACCTAGTCGGCGTAGTGTACTGATCATTACCTGAAAGTATCATCCAGTTTGGGTGAAAAAATATTTGCTGAGATTTCTGGAGATTCGTAATTTTTGGAAGCTTGGGAACCCCTTTCCATGAAAGTGTTTCTCGCCAGTCACTGCTTAGGGCTACATCAAGAGGAAACAAGTCATAGAGATAAAACAATAAACTACTTTATTGTGTCAAGTTTCAAGAAGCTAGCACAAACCGTGTTGGATTTAGAGTTCCAAATGCATCTATCAATATAGGAGAAAACAGAGTGAAATCTAAAAATTCAAACTGTTAGTAGAAATGAACGCTTCAACATAGAAAAATGAAATTTGGGGAACCAAGTTGGCTTAATGTACTGATCATTTCCTCTAAGTACAATCCAGTTTGGGTGAAAAAATACTTGTTGAGATTTCTGGAGATTCGTAATTTTAGGAAGCTTGGCAACTCCTTTCCATGAAAGTGTTTCTCGCCAGTCACTGCTTAGGGCTACTTCAAGAGGAAACAACACATAGAGATAGAACGTGAAACTGCTTTATTTTGTCAAGTTTCAAGAAGCTAGCACAAACCGTGTTGGATTTAGAGTTCCAAATACATCTATCACTATAGGAGAAAACAGAGTGAAACCTAAAAATTCAAACTGTTACTGGAAATGAACGCTTCAACATAGAAGAACGAAATTTGGGGAACCAAGTCAGCTTAGTGAACTGCTCATTACCTGTAAGTATCATCCAGTTTGGGTGAAAAAATATTTGCTGAGATTTCTGGAGATTCGTAATTTTAGGAAGCTTGGCAACCCCTTTCCATGAAAGTGTTTCTCGCCAGTCACTGCTTAGGGCTACTTCAAGAGGAAACAACACATAGTGATAGAACTTGAAACTGCTTTATTTTGTAAAGTTTCAACAAGCTAGCACAAACTGTGTTGGATTTAGAGTTCCAAATACATCTATCAATATAGGAGAAAACAGAGTGTAATCTAAAAATTGAAACTGTTAGTAGAAACGAACGCTTCAACATAGAAGAATGAAATTTGGGGAACCAAGTTGGCTTAGTGTACTGATCATTACCTGAAAGTATCATCCAGTTTGGGTGAAAAAATACTTGCTGAGATTTCTGGAGATTCGTAATTTTGGGAAGCTTGGCAACCCCTTTCCATGAAAGTGTTTCTCGCCAGTCACTGCTTAGGGCTACATCAAGAGGAAACAACACATAGAGATAGAACGTGAAACTGCTTTATTTTGTCAAGTTTCAAGAAGCTAGCACAAACCGTGTTGGATTTAGAGGTCCAAATACATCTATCAATATAGGAGAAAACAGAGTGAAACCTAAAAATTCAAACTGCTACTGGAAATGAACGCTTCAACATAGAAGAACGAAATTTGGGGAACCAAGTCCGCTTAGTGTACTGATCATTACCTGAAAGTATCATCCAGTTTGGGTGAAAAAATATTTGCTGAGATTTCTGGAGATTCGTAGTTTTTGGAAGCTTGGCAACCTTTTTCCATGAAAGTGTTTCTCGCCAGTCACTGCTTAGGGCTACATCAATAGGAAACAAAACATAGAGATACAACGTGAAACTGCTTTATTTTGTCAAGTTTCAAGAAGCTAGCACAAACCGTGTTGGATTTAGAGTTCCAAATACATCTATCAATATAGGAGAAAACAGAGTGAAACCTAAAAATTCAAACTGTTACTGGAAATGAACGCTTCACCATAGAAGAACAAAATTTGGGGAACTAAGTCGGCTTAGTGTACTGATCATTACCTGAAAGTATCATCCAGTTTTGGTGAAAAAATACTTGCTGAGATTTCTGGAGATTCGTAATTTTTGGAAGCTTGGCAACCATTTTCCATGAAAGTGTTTCTGGCCAGTCACTGCTTAGGGCTACATCAAGAGGAAAAAAAACATAGAGATAGAATGTGAAACTGCTTTATTTTGTCAAGTTTCAAGAAGCTAGCACAAACCGTGTTGGATTTAGAGTTCCAAATACATCTATCAATATAGGAGAAAACAGAGTGAAACCTAAAAATTCAAACTGTTACTGGAAATGAACGCTTCAACATAGAAGATTGAAATTTGGGGAACCAAGTCGGCTTAGTGTACTTATCATTACCTGAAAGTATCATCCAGTTTGGGTGAAAAAATATTTGCTGAGATTTCTGGAGATTCGTAATTTTTAGAGCTTGGGAACCCCTTTCCATGAAAGTGTTTCTCGCCAGTCACTGCTTAGGGCTACATCAAGAGGAAACAACACATAGAGATAGAACGTGAAACTGCTTTATTTTTTCAAGTTTCAAGAAGCTAGCACAAACCGTGTTGGATTTAGTGTTCCAAATACATCTATCAATATAGGAGAAAACAGAGTGAAATCTAAAAATTCAAACTGTTTGTAGAAACGAACGCTTCAACATAGAAGAATGAAATATGGGGAACCAAGTTGGCTTAGTGTACTGATCACTACATGTAAGTATCATCCAGTTTGGGTGAAAAAATACTTGCTGAGATTTCTGGAGATTCGTAATTTTAGGAAGCTTGGCAACCCCTTTCCATGAAAGTGTTTCTCGCCAGTCACTGCTTAGGGCTACTTCAAGAGGAAACAACACGTAGAGATAGAACGTGAAACTGCTTTATTTTGTCAAGTTTCAAGAAGCTAGCACAAACCGTGTTGGATTTAGAGTTCCAAATACATCTATCAATATAGGAGAAAACAGAGTGAAACCTAAAAATTCAAACTGTTACTGCAAATGATCGCTTCAACATAGAAGAATGAAATTTGGGGAACCAAGTCGGCTTAGTGTACTGATCATTACCTGAAAGTATCATCCAGTTTGGGTGAAAAAATATTTGCTGAGATTTCTGGAGATTCGTAATTTTTGGAAGCTTGGCAACCCGTTTCCATGAAAGTGTTTCTCGCCAGTCACTGCTTAGGGCTACATCAAGAGGAAACAAAACGTGGAGATAGAACGTGAAACTGCTTTATTTTGTCAAGTTTCAAGAAGCTAGCACAAACCGTGTTGGATTTAGAGTTCCAAATACATCTATCAATATAGGAGAAAACACAGTGAAACCGGAAAATTCAAACTGTTACTGGAAATGAACGCTTCAACATAGAAGAACGAAATTTGGGGAACCAAGTCGGCTTAGTGTACTGATCATTACCTGAAAGTATCATCCAGTTTGGGTGAAAAAATATTTGCTGAGATTTCTGGAGATTCGTAATTTTTGGAAGCTTGGCAACCCCTTTCCATGAAAGTGTTTCTCGCCAGTCACTGCTTAGGGCTACATCAAGAGGAAACAAAACGTGGAGATAGAACGTGAAACTGCTTTATTTTGTCAAGATTCAAGAAGCTAGCACAAACCTTGATTTAGAGTTCCAAATACATCTATCAATATAGGAGAAAACAGAGTGAAACCTAAAAATTCAAACTGTTAGTAGAAACGAACGCTTCAACATAGAATAATGAAATTTGGGGAACTAAGTTGGCTTAGTGTACTGATCACTACCTGAAAGTATCATCCAGTTTGGGTGAAAAAATACTTGCTGAGATTTCTGGAGATTCGTAATTTTAGGAAGCTTGGCAACCCCTTTCCATGAAAGTGTTTCTTGCCAGTCACTGCATAGGCCTACTTCAAGAGGAAAGAACACATAGAGATAGAACGTGAAACTGCTTTATTTTGTCAAGTTTCAAGAAGCTAGCACAAACCGTGTTGGATTTAGAGTTCCAAAAAATCTATGAATATAGGAGAAAACAGAGTGAAACCTAAAAATTCAAACTGTTACTGGAAATGAACGCTTCACCATAGAAGAACGAAATTTGGGGAACCAAGTCGGCTTAGTGTACTGATCATTACCTGAAAGTATCATCCAGTTTGGGTGAAAAAATATTTGCTGAGATTTCTGGAGATTCGTAATTTTTGGAAGCTTGGCAACCCCTTTCCATGAAAGTGTTTCTCGCCAGTCACTGCATAGGGCTACTTCAAGAGGAAAGAACACATAGAGATAGAACGTGAAACTGCTTTATTTTGTCAAGTTTCCAGAAGCTAGCACAAACCGTGTTGGATTTAGAGTTCCAAATATATCTATCAATATAGGAGAAAACAGAGTGAAACCTAAAAATTCAAACTGTTACTGGAAATGAACGCTTCACCATAGAAGAACGAAATTTGGAGAACCAAGTCAGCTTAGTGTACTGATCATTACCTGAAAGTATCATCCAGTTTGGGTGAAAAATTATTTGCTGAGATTTCTGGAGATTCGTAATTTTTGGAAGCTTGGCAACCCCTTTCCATGAAAGTGTTTCTCGCCAGTCACTGCTTAGGGCTACATCAAGAGGAAACAAAACATAGAGATAGAAACTGAAACTACTTTATTGTCTCAAGTTTCAAGAAGCTAGCACAAACCGTGTTGGATTTAGAGTTCCAAATACATCTATCAATATAGGAGAAAACAGAGTGAAACCTAAAAATTCAAACTGTTAGTAGAAACGAACGCTTCAACATAGAAGAATGAAATTTGGGGAACTAAGTTGGCTTAGTGAACTGATCATTACCTGAAAGTATCATCCAGTTTGGGGGAAAAAATACTTCCTGAGATTTCTGGAGATTCGTAATTTTAGGAAGCTTGGCAACCCCTTTCCATGAAAGTGTTTCTCGCCAGTCACTGCTTAGGGCTACTTCAAGAGGAAAGAACACATAGAGATAGAACGTGAAACTGCTTTATTTTGTCAAGTTTCCAGAAGCTAGCAGAAACCGTGTTGGATTTAGAGTTCCAAATACATCTATCAATATAGGAGAAAACAGAGTGAAACCTAAAAATTCAAACTGTTACTGGAAATGAACGCTTCACCATAGAAGAACGAAATTTGGGGAACCAAGTCAGCTTAGTGTACTGATCATTACCTGAAAGTATCATCCAGTTTGGGTGAAAAAATATTTGCTGAGATTTCTGGAGATTCGTAATTTTTGGAAGCTTGGCAACCCCTTTCCATGAAAGTGTTTCTCGCCAGTCACTGCTTAGGGCTACATCAAGAGGAAACAAAACATAGAGATAGAACCTGAAACTAATTTATTGTCTCAAGTTTCAAGAAGCTAGCACAAACCGTGTTGGATTTAGAGTTCCAAATACATCTATCAATATAGGAGAAAACAGAGTGAAACCTAAAAATTGAAACTGTTACTGGAAATGAACGCTTCACCATAGAAGAACGAAATTTGGGGAACCAAGTCGGCTTAGTGTACTGATCATTACCTGAAAGTATCATCCAGTTTGGGTGAAAAAATATTTGCTGAGATTTCTGGAGATTCGTAATTTTAGGAAGCTTGGCAACCCCTTTCCATGAAAGTGTTTCTCGCCAGTCACTGCTTTGGGCTACATCAAGAGGAAACAAAACATAGAGATAGAACGTGAAACTGCTTTATTTTGTGAAGTTTCAAGAAGCTAGCAAAAACCGTGTTGGATTTAGAGTTCCAAATACATCTATCAATATAGGAGAAAACAGAGTGAAACCTAAAAATTCAAACTGTTACTGGAAATGAACGCTTCAACATAGAAGAACGAAATTTGGGGAACCAAGTCAGCTTAGTGTACTGCTCATTACCTGTAAGTATCATCCAGTTTGGGTGAAAAAATATTTGCTGAGATTTCTGGAGATTCGTAATTTTAGGAAGCTTGGCAACCCCTTTCCATGAAAGTGTTTCTCGCCAGTCACTGCTTAGGGCTACTTCAAGAGGAAACAACACATAGTGATAGAACTTGAAACTGTTTTATTTTGTAAAGTTTAAACAAGCTAGCACAAACCGTTTTGGATTTAGAGTTCCAAATACATCTATCAATATAGGAGAAAACAGAGTGAAATCTAAAAATTGAAACTGTTAGTAGAAACGAACGCTTCAACATAGAAGAATGAAATTTGGGGAACCAAGTTGGCTTAGTGTACTGATCATTACCTGAAAGTATCATCCAGTTTGGGTGAAAAAATACTTGCTGAGATTTCTGGGGATTCGTAATTTTAGGAAGCTTGGCAACACCTTCCCATGAAAGTGTTTCTCGCCAGTCACTGCATAGGCCTACTTCAAGAGGAAAGAACACATAGAGATAGAACGAGAAACTGCTTTATTTGGTAAAGTTTCCAGAAGCTAGCACAAACCGTGTTGGATTTAGAGTTCCAAATACATCTATCAATATAGGAGAAAACAGAGTGAAACCTAAAAATTCAAACTGTTACTGGAAATGAATGCTTCACCATAGAAGAACGAAATTTGGGGAACCAAGTCGGCTTAGTGTACTGATCATTACCTGAAAGTATCATCCAGTTTGGGTGAAAAAATATTTGCTGAGATTTCTGGAGATTCGTAATTTTTGGAAGCTTGGGAACCCCTTTCCATGAAAGTGTTTCTCGCCAGTCACTGCTTAGGGCTACATCAAGAGGAAACAAAACATAGAGATAGAACGTGAAACTACTTTATTGTGTCAAGTTTCAAGAAGCTAGCACAAACCGTGTTGGATTTAGAGTCACAAATACATCTATCAATATAGGAGAAAACAAAGTGAAACCTAAAAACTCAAACTGTTAGTAGAAACGAACGCTTCAGCATAGAAGAATGAAATTTGGGGAACTAAGTTGGCTTAGTGTACAGATCATTACCTGAAAGTATCATCCAGTCTGGGTGAAAAAATACTTGCTGAGATTTCTGGAGATTCGTAATTTTTGGAAGCTTGGCAACCCCTTTCCATGAAAGTGTTTCTCGCCAGTCACTGCATAGGGCTACTTCAAGAGGAAAGAACACAGAGAGATAGAACGTGAAAATGCTTTATTTTGTCAAGTTTCAAGAAGCTAGCACAAACAGTGTTGGATTTAGAGTTCCAAATACATCTATCAATATAGGAAAAAACAGAGTGAAACCTAAAAATTCAAACTGTTACTGGAAATGAACGCTTCACCATAGAAGAACGAAATTTGGGGAACCTAGTCGGCGTAGTGTACTGATCATTACCTGAAAGTATCATCCAGTTTGGGTGAAAAAATATTTGCTGAGATTTCTGGAGATTCGTAATTTTTGGAAGCTTGGGAACCCCTTTCCATGAAAGTGTTTCTCGCCAGTCACTGCTTAGGGCTACATCAAGAGGAAACAAGTCATAGAGATAAAACAATAAACTACTTTATTGTGTCAAGTTTCAAGAAGCTAGCACAAACCGTGTTGGATTTAGAGTTCCAAATGCATCTATCAATATAGGAGAAAACAGAGTGAAATCTAAAAATTCAAACTGTTAGTAGAAATGAACGCTTCAACATAGAAAAATGAAATTTGGGGAACCAAGTTGGCTTAATGTACTGATCATTTCCTCTAAGTACAATCCAGTTTGGGTGAAAAAATACTTGCTGAGATTTCTGGAGATTCGTAATTTTAGGAAGCTTGGCAACTCCTTTCCATGAAAGTGTTTCTCGCCAGTCACTGCTTAGGGCTACTTCAAGAGGAAACAACACATAGAGATAGAACGTGAAACTGCTTTATTTTGTCAAGTTTCAAGAAGCTAGCACAAACCGTGTTGGATTTAGAGTTCCAAATACATCTATCACTATAGGAGAAAACAGAGTGAAACCTAAAAATTCAAACTGTTACTGGAAATGAACGCTTCAACATAGAAGAACGAAATTTGGGGAACCAAGTCAGCTTAGTGAACTGCTCATTACCTGTAAGTATCATCCAGTTTGGGTGAAAAAATATTTGCTGAGATTTCTGGAGATTCGTAATTTTAGGAAGCTTGGCAACCCCTTTCCATGAAAGTGTTTCTCGCCAGTCACTGCTTAGGGCTACTTCAAGAGGAAACAACACATAGTGATAGAACTTGAAACTGCTTTATTTTGTAAAGTTTCAACAAGCTAGCACAAACTGTGTTGGATTTAGAGTTCCAAATACATCTATCAATATAGGAGAAAACAGAGTGTAATCTAAAAATTGAAACTGTTAGTAGAAACGAACGCTTCAACATAGAAGAATGAAATTTGGGGAACCAAGTTGGCTTAGTGTACTGATCATTACCTGAAAGTATCATCCAGTTTGGGTGAAAAAATACTTGCTGAGATTTCTGGAGATTCGTAATTTTGGGAAGCTTGGCAACCCCTTTCCATGAAAGTGTTTCTCGCCAGTCACTGCTTAGGGCTACATCAAGAGGAAACAACACATAGAGATAGAACGTGAAACTGCTTTATTTTGTCAAGTTTCAAGAAGCTAGCACAAACCGTGTTGGATTTAGAGGTCCAAATACATCTATCAATATAGGAGAAAACAGAGTGAAACCTAAAAATTCAAACTGCTACTGGAAATGAACGCTTCAACATAGAAGAACGAAATTTGGGGAACCAAGTCCGCTTAGTGTACTGATCATTACCTGAAAGTATCATCCAGTTTGGGTGAAAAAATATTTGCTGAGATTTCTGGAGATTCGTAGTTTTTGGAAGCTTGGCAACCCCTTTCCATGAAAGTGTTTCTCGCCAGTCACTGCTTAGGGCTACATCAATAGGAAACAAAACATAGAGATACAACGTGAAACTGCTTTATTTTGTCAAGTTTCAAGAAGCTAGCACAAACCGTGTTGGATTTAGAGTTCCAAATACATCTATCAATATAGGAGAAAACAGAGTGAAACCTAAAAATTCAAACTGTTACTGGAAATGAACGCTTCACCATAGAAGAACAAAATTTGGGGAACTAAGTCGGCTTAGTGTACTGATCATTACCTGAAAGTATCATCCAGTTTGGGTGAAAAAATACTTGCTGAGATTTCTGGAGATTCGTAATTTTTGGAAGCTTGGCAACCATTTTCCATGAAAGTGTTTCTGGCCAGTCACTGCTTAGGGCTACATCAAGAGGAAAAAAAACATAGAGATAGAATGTGAAACTGCTTTATTTTGTCAAGTTTCAAGAAGCTAGCACAAACCGTGTTGGATTTAGAGTTCCAAATACATCTATCAATATAGGAGAAAACAGAGTGAAACCTAAAAATTCAAACTGTTACTGGAAATGAACGCTTCAACATAGAAGATTGAAATTTGGGGAACCAAGTCGGCTTAGTGTACTTATCATTACCTGAAAGTATCATCCAGTTTGGGTGAAAAAATATTTGCTGAGATTTCTGGAGATTCGTAATTTTTAGAGCTTGGGAACCCCTTTCCATGAAAGTGTTTCTCGCCAGTCACTGCTTAGGGCTACATCAAGAGGAAACAACACATAGAGATAGAACGTGAAACTGCTTTATTTTTTCAAGTTTCAAGAAGCTAGCACAAACCGTGTTGGATTTAGTGTTCCAAATACATCTATCAATATAGGAGAAAACAGAGTGAAATCTAAAAATTCAAACTGTTTGTAGAAACGAACGCTTCAACATAGAAGAATGAAATATGGGGAACCAAGTTGGCTTAGTGTACTGATCACTACATGTAAGTATCATCCAGTTTGGGTGAAAAAATACTTGCTGAGATTTCTGGAGATTCGTAATTTTAGGAAGCTTGGCAACCCCTTTCCATGAAAGTGTTTCTCGCCAGTCACTGCTTAGGGCTACTTCAAGAGGAAACAACACGTAGAGATAGAACGTGAAACTGCTTTATTTTGTCAAGTTTCAAGAAGCTAGCACAAACCGTGTTGGATTTAGAGTTCCAAATACATCTATCAATATAGGAGAAAACAGAGTGAAACCTAAAAATTCAAACTGTTACTGCAAATGATCGCTTCAACATAGAAGAATGAAATTTGGGGAACCAAGTCGGCTTAGTGTACTGATCATTACCTGAAAGTATCATCCACTTTGGGTGAAAAAATATTTGCTGAGATTTCTGGAGATTCGTAATTTTTGGCAGCTTGGCAACCCCTTTCCATGAAAGTGTTTCTCGCCAGTCACTGCTTAGGGCTACAACAAGAGGAAATAAAACCTGGAGATAGAACGTGAAACTGCTTTATTATGTCAAGTTTCAATAAGCTAGCACAAACCGTGTTGGATTTAGAGTTCCAAATACATCTATCAATATAGGAGAAAACAGAGTGAAACCTAAAAATTCAAACTGTTAGAGAAACGAACGCTTCAACATAGAATAATGAAATTTGGGGAACTAAGTTGGCTTAGTGTACTGATCACTACCTGAAAGTATCATCCGGTTTGGGTGAAAAAATACTTGCTGAGATTTCTGGAGATTCGTAATTTTAGGAAGCTTGGCAACCCCTTTCCATGAAAGTGTTTCTCACCAGTCACTGCATAGGCCTACTTCAAGAGGAAAGAACACATAGAGAGAGAACGTGAAACTGCTTTATTTTGTCAAGTTTCAAGAAGCTAGCACAAACCGTGTTGGATTTAGAGTTCCAAATACATCTATCAATATAGGAGAAAACAGAGTGAAACCTAAAAATTCAAACTGTTACTGGAAATGAACGCTTCACCATAGAAGAACGAAATTTGGGGAACCAAGTCGGCTTAGTGTACTGATCATTACCTGAAAGTGTCATCCAGTTTGGGTGAAAAAATATTTGCTGAGATTTCTGGAGATTCGTAATTTTTGGAAGCTTGGCAACCCGTTTCCATGAAAGTGTTTCTCGCCAGTCACTGCTTAGGGCTACATCAAGAGGAAACAAAACGTGGAGATAGAACGTGAAACTGCTTTATTTTGTCAAGTTTCAAGAAGCTAGCACAAACCGTGTTGGATTTAGAGTTCCAAATACATCTATCAATATAGGAGAAAACACAGTGAAACCGGAAAATTCAAACTGTTACTGGAAATGAACGCTTCAACATAGAAGAACGAAATTTGGGGAACCAAGTCGGCTTAGTGTACTGATCATTACCTGAAAGTATCATCCAGTTTGGGTGAAAAAATATTTGCTGAGATTTCTGGAGATTCGTAATTTTTGGAAGCTTGGCAACCCCTTTCCATGAAAGTGTTTCTCGCCAGTCACTGCTTAGGGCTACATCAAGAGGAAACAAAACGTGGAGATAGAACGTGAAACTGCTTTATTTTGTCAAGATTCAAGAAGCTAGCACAAACCTTGATTTAGAGTTCCAAATACATCTATCAATATAGGAGAAAACAGAGTGAAACCTAAAAATTCAAACTGTTAGTAGAAACGAACGCTTCAACATAGAATAATGAAATTTGGGGAACTAAGTTGGCTTAGTGTACTGATCACTACCTGAAAGTATCATCCAGTTTGGGTGAAAAAATACTTGCTGAGATTTCTGGAGATTCGTAATTTTAGGAAGCTTGGCAACCCCTTTCCATGAAAGTGTTTCTTGCCAGTCACTGCATAGGCCTACTTCAAGAGGAAAGAACACATAGAGATAGAACGTGAAACTGCTTTATTTTGTCAAGTTTCAAGAAGCTAGCACAAACCGTGTTGGATTTAGAGTTCCAAAAAATCTATGAATATAGGAGAAAACAGAGTGAAACCTAAAAATTCAAACTGTTACTGGAAATGAACGCTTCACCATAGAAGAACGAAATTTGGGGAACCAAGTCGGCTTAGTGTACTGATCATTACCTGAAAGTATCATCCAGTTTGGGTGAAAAAATATTTGCTGAGATTTCTGGAGATTCGTAATTTTTGGAAGCTTGGCAACCCCTTTCCATGAAAGTGTTTCTCGCCAGTCACTGCATAGGGCTACTTCAAGAGGAAAGAACACATAGAGATAGAACGTGAAACTGCTTTATTTTGTCAAGTTTCCAGAAGCTAGCACAAACCGTGTTGGATTTAGAGTTCCAAATACATCTATCAATATAGGAGAAAACAGAGTGAAACCTAAAAATTCAAACTGTTACTGGAAATGAACGCTTCACCATAGAAGAACGAAATTTGGAGAACCAAGTCAGCTTAGTGTACTGATCATTACCTGAAAGTATCATCCAGTTTGGGTGAAAAATTATTTGCTGAGATTTCTGGAGATTCGTAATTTTTGGAAGCTTGGCAACCCCTTTCCATGAAAGTGTTTCTCGCCAGTCACTGCTTAGGGCTACATCAAGAGGAAACAAAACATAGAGATAGAAACTGAAACTACTTTATTGTCTCAAGTTTCAAGAAGCTAGCACAAACCGTGTTGGATTTAGAGTTCCAAATACATCTATCAATATAGGAGAAAACAGAGTGAAACCTAAAAATTCAAACTGTTAGTAGAAACGAACGCTTCAACATAGAAGAATGAAATTTGGGGAACTAAGTTGGCTTAGTGAACTGATCATTACCTGAAAGTATCATCCAGTTTGGGGGAAAAAATACTTCCTGAGATTTCTGGAGATTCGTAATTTTAGGAAGCTTGGCAACCCCTTTCCATGAAAGTGTTTCTCGCCAGTCACTGCTTAGGGCTACTTCAAGAGGAAAGAACACATAGAGATAGAACGTGAAACTGCTTTATTTTGTCAAGTTTCCAGAAGCTAGCAGAAACCGTGTTGGATTTAGAGTTCCAAATACATCTATCAATATAGGAGAAAACAGAGTGAAACCTAAAAATTCAAACTGTTACTGGAAATGAACGCTTCACCATAGAAGAACGAAATTTGGGGAACCAAGTCAGCTTAGTGTACTGATCATTACCTGAAAGTATCATCCAGTTTGGGTGAAAAAATATTTGCTGAGATTTCTGGAGATTCGTAATTTTTGGAAGCTTGGCAACCCCTTTCCATGAAAGTGTTTCTCGCCAGTCACTGCTTAGGGCTACATCAAGAGGAAACAAAACATAGAGATAGAACCTGAAACTAATTTATTGTCTCAAGTTTCAAGAAGCTAGCACAAACCGTGTTGGATTTAGAGTTCCAAATACATCTATCAATATAGGAGAAAACAGAGTGAAACCTAAAAATTGAAACTGTTACTGGAAATGAACGCTTCACCATAGAAGAACGAAATTTGGGGAACCAAGTCGGCTTAGTGTACTGATCATTACCTGAAAGTATCATCCAGTTTGGGTGAAAAAATATTTGCTGAGATTTCTGGAGATTCGTAATTTTAGGAAGCTTGGCAACCCCTTTCCATGAAAGTGTTTCTCGCCAGTCACTGCTTTGGGCTACATCAAGAGGAAACAAAACATAGAGATAGAACGTGAAACTGCTTTATTTTGTGAAGTTTCAAGAAGCTAGCAAAAACCGTGTTGGATTTAGAGTTCCAAATACATCTATCAATATAGGAGAAAACAGAGTGAAACCTAAAAATTCAAACTGTTACTGGAAATGAACGCTTCAACATAGAAGAACGAAATTTGGGGAACCAAGTCAGCTTAGTGTACTGCTCATTACCTGTAAGTATCATCCAGTTTGGGTGAAAAAATATTTGCTGAGATTTCTGGAGATTCGTAATTTTAGGAAGCTTGGCAACCCCTTTCCATGAAAGTGTTTCTCGCCAGTCACTGCTTAGGGCTACTTCAAGAGGAAACAACACATAGTGATAGAACTTGAAACTGTTTTATTTTGTAAAGTTTAAACAAGCTAGCACAAACCGTTTTGGATTTAGAGTTCCAAATACATCTATCAATATAGGAGAAAACAGAGTGAAATCTAAAAATTGAAACTGTTAGTAGAAACGAACGCTTCAACATAGAAGAATGAAATTTGGGGAACCAAGTTGGCTTAGTGTACTGATCATTACCTGAAAGTATCATCCAGTTTGGGTGAAAAAATACTTGCTGAGATTTCTGGGGATTCGTAATTTTAGGAAGCTTGGCAACACCTTCCCATGAAAGTGTTTCTCGCCAGTCACTGCATAGGCCTACTTCAAGAGGAAAGAACACATAGAGATAGAACGAGAAACTGCTTTATTTGGTAAAGTTTCCAGAAGCTAGCACAAACCGTGTTGGATTTAGAGTTCCAAATACATCTATCAATATAGGAGAAAACAGAGTGAAACCTAAAAATTCAAACTGTTACTGGAAATGAATGCTTCACCATAGAAGAACGAAATTTGGGGAACCAAGTCGGCTTAGTGTACTGATCATTACCTGAAAGTATCATCCAGTTTGGGTGAAAAAATATTTGCTGAGATTTCTGGAGATTCGTAATTTTTGGAAGCTTGGGAACCCCTTTCCATGAAAGTGTTTCTCGCCAGTCACTGCTTAGGGCTACATCAAGAGGAAACAAAACATAGAGATAGAACGTGAAACTACTTTATTGTGTCAAGTTTCAAGAAGCTAGCACAAACCGTGTTGGATTTAGAGTCACAAATACATCTATCAATATAGGAGAAAACAAAGTGAAACCTAAAAACTCAAACTGTTAGTAGAAATGAACGCTTCAGCATAGAAGAATGAAATTTGGGGAACTAAGTTGGCTTAGTGTACAGATCATTACCTGAAAGTATCATCCAGTCTGGGTGAAAAAATACTTGCTGAGATTTCTGGAGATTCGTAATTTTTGGAAGCTTGGCAACCCCTTTCCATGAAAGTGTTTCTCGCCAGTCACTGCATAGGGCTACTTCAAGAGGAAAGAACACAGAGAGATAGAACGTGAAACTGCTTTATTTTGTCAAGTTTCAAGAAGCTAGCACAAACAGTGTTGGATTTAGAGTTCCAAATACATCTATCAATATAGGAAAAAACAGAGTGAAACCTAAAAATTCAAACTGTTACTGGAAATGAACGCTTCACCATAGAAGAACGAAATTTGGGGAACCTAGTCGGCGTAGTGTACTGATCATTACCTGAAAGTATCATCCAGTTTGGGTGAAAAAATATTTGCTGAGATTTCTGGAGATTCGTAATTTTTGGAAGCTTGGGAACCCCTTTCCATGAAAGTGTTTCTCGCCAGTCACTGCTTAGGGCTACATCAAGAGGAAACAAGTCATAGAGATAAAACAATAAACTACTTTATTGTGTCAAGTTTCAAGAAGCTAGCACAAACCGTGTTGGATTTAGAGTTCCAAATGCATCTATCAATATAGGAGAAAACAGAGTGAAATCTAAAAATTCAAACTGTTAGTAGAAATGAACGCTTCAACATAGAAAAATGAAATTTGGGGAACCAAGTTGGCTTAATGTACTGATCATTTCCTCTAAGTACAATCCAGTTTGGGTGAAAAAATACTTGCTGAGATTTCTGGAGATTCGTAATTTTAGGAAGCTTGGCAACTCCTTTCCATGAAAGTGTTTCTCGCCAGTCACTGCTTAGGGCTACTTCAAGAGGAAACAACACATAGAGATAGAACGTGAAACTGCTTTATTTTGTCAAGTTTCAAGAAGCTAGCACAAACCGTGTTGGATTTAGAGTTCCAAATACATCTATCACTATAGGAGAAAACGGAGTGAAACCTAAAAATTCAAACTGTTACTGGAAATGAACGCTTCAACATAGAAGAACGAAATTTGGGGAACCAAGTCAGCTTAGTGAACTGCTCATTACCTGTAAGTATCATCCAGTTTGGGTGAAAAAATATTTGCTGAGATTTCTGGAGATTCGTAATTTTAGGAAGCTTGGCAACCCCTTTCCATGAAAGTGTTTCTCGCCAGTCACTGCTTAGGGCTACTTCAAGAGGAAACAACACATAGTGATAGAACTTGAAACTGCTTTATTTTGTAAAGTTTCAACAAGCTAGCACAAACTGTGTTGGATTTAGAGTTCCAAATACATCTATCAATATAGGAGAAAACAGAGTGTAATCTAAAAATTGAAACTGTTAGTAGAAACGAACGCTTCAACATAGAAGAATGAAATTTGGGGAACCAAGTTGGCTTAGTGTACTGATCATTACCTGAAAGTATCATCCAGTTTGGGTGAAAAAATACTTGCTGAGATTTCTGGAGATTCGTAATTTTGGGAAGCTTGGCAACCCCTTTCCATGAAAGTGTTTCTCGCCAGTCACTGCTTAGGGCTACATCAAGAGGAAACAACACATAGAGATAGAACGTGAAACTGCTTTATTTTGTCAAGTTTCAAGAAGCTAGCACAAACCGTGTTGGATTTAGAGGTCCAAATACATCTATCAATATAGGAGAAAACAGAGTGAAACCTAAAAATTCAAACTGCTACTGGAAATGAACGCTTCAACATAGAAGAACGAAATTTGGGGAACCAAGTCCGCTTAGTGTACTGATCATTACCTGAAAGTATCATCCAGTTTGGGTGAAAAAATATTTGCTGAGATTTCTGGAGATTCGTAGTTTTTGGAAGCTTGGCAACCCCTTTCCATGAAAGTGTTTCTCGCCAGTCACTGCTTAGGGCTACATCAATAGGAAACAAAACATAGAGATACAACGTGAAACTGCTTTATTTTGTCAAGTTTCAAGAAGCTAGCACAAACCGTGTTGGATTTAGAGTTCCAAATACATCTATCAATATAGGAGAAAACAGAGTGAAACCTAAAAATTCAAACTGTTACTGGAAATGAACGCTTCACCATAGAAGAACAAAATTTGGGGAACTAAGTCGGCTTAGTGTACTGATCATTACCTGAAAGTATCATCCAGTTTGGGTGAAAAAATACTTGCTGAGATTTCTGGAGATTCGTAATTTTTGGAAGCTTGGCAACCATTTTCCATGAAAGTGTTTCTGGCCAGTCACTGCTTAGGACTACATCAAGAGGAAACAAGTCATAGAGATAAAACATGAAACTACTTTATTGTGTCAAGTTTCAAGAAGCTAGCACAAACCGTGTTGGATTTAGAGTTCCAAATACATCTATCAATATAGGAGAAAACAGAGTGAAATCTAAAAATTCAAACTGTTAGTAGAATCGAACGCTTCAACATAGAAGAATAAAATTTGGGGAACCAAGTTGGCTTAGTGTACTGATCATTACCTGTAAGTATCATCCAGTTTGGGTGAAAAAATACTTGCTGAGATTTCTGGAGATTCGTAATTTTTGGAAGCTTGGCAACCCCTTTCCATGAAAGTGTTTCTCGCCAGTCACTGCTTAGGGCTACTTCAAGAGGAAACAACACGTAGAGATAGAACGTGAAACTGCTTTATTTTGTCAAGTTTCAAGAAGCTAGCACAAACCGTGTTGGATTTAGAGTTCCAAATACATCTATCAATATAGGAGAAAACAGAGTGAAACCTAAAAATTCAAACTGTTACTGGAAATGAACGCTTCAACATAGAAGAACGAAATTTGGGGAACCAAGTCGGCTTAGTGTACTGATCATTACCTGAAAGTATCATCCAGTTTGGGTGAAAAAATATTTGCTGAGATTTCTGGAGATTCGTAATTTTTGGAAGCTTGGGAACCCCTTTCCATGAAAGTGTTTCTCGCCAGTCACTGCTTAGGACTACAACAAGAGGAAACAAAACGTGGAGATAGAACGTGAAACTGCTTTATTTTGTCAAGTTTCAAGAAGCTAGCACAAACCGTGTTGGATTTAGAGTTCCAAATACATCTATCAATATAGGAGAAAACAGAGTGAAACCTAAAAATTCAAACTGTTACTGGAAATGAACGCTTCAACATAGAAGAACAACATTTGGGGAACCAAGTCGGCTTAGTGTACTGATCATTACCTGAAAGTATCATCCAGTTTGGGTGAAAAAATATTTGCTGAGATTTCTGGAGATTCGTAATTTTTGGAAGCTTGGCAACCCCTTTCCTTGAAAGTGTTTCTCGCCAGTCACTTCTTAGGGCTACATCAAGAGGAAAAAAAACATAGAGATAGAATGTGAAACTGCTTTATTTTGTCAAGTTTCAAGAAGCTAGCACAAACCGTGTTGGATTTAGAGTTCCAAATACATCTATCAATATAGGAGAAAACAGAGTGAAACCTAAAAATTCAAACTGTTACTGGAAATGAACGCTTCAACATAGAAGATTGAAATTTGGGGAACCAAGTCGGCTTAGTGTACTGATCATTACCTGAAAGTATCATCCAGTTTGGGTGAAAAAATATTTGCTGAGATTTCTGGAGATTCGTAATTTTTAGAGCTTGGGAACCCCTTTCCATGAAAGTGTTTCTCGCCAGTCACTGCTTAGGGCTACATCAAGAGGAAACAACACATAGAGATAGAACGTGAAACTGCTTTATTTTTTCAAGTTTCAAGAAGCTAGCACAAACCGTGTTGGATTTAGTGTTCCAAATACATCTATCAATATAGGAGAAAACAGAGTGAAATCTAAAAATTCAAACTGTTTGTAGAAACGAACGCTTCAACATAGAAGAATGAAATATGGGGAACCAAGTTGGCTTAGTGTACTGATCACTACATGTAAGTATCATCCAGTTTGGGTGAAAAAATACTTGCTGAGATTTCTGGAGATTCGTAATTTTAGGAAGCTTGGCAACCCCTTTCCATGAAAGTGTTTCTCGCCAGTCACAGCTTAGGGCTACTTCAAGAGGAAACAACACATAGAGATAGAACGTGAAACTGCTTTATTTTGTCAAGTTTCAAGAAGCTAGCACAAACCGTGTGGGATTTAGAGTTCCAAATACATCTATCACAAAAGAGAAAACAGAGTGAAACCTAAAAATTCAAACTGTTAGTAGAAACGAACGCTTCAACATAGAAGAGTGAAATTTGGGGAACTAAGTTGGCTTAGTGTACTGATCATTACCTGAAAGTATCATCCAGTTTGGGTGAAAAAATACTTGCTGAGATTTCTGGAGATTCGTAATTTTAGGAAGCTTGGCAACCCCTTTCCATGAAAGTGTTTCTCGCCAGTCACTGCATAGGGCTACTTCAAGAGGAAAGAACACATAGAGATAGAACGTGAAACTGCTTTATTTTGTAAAGTTTCAAGAAGCTAGCACAAACCGTGTTGGATTTAGAGTTCCAAATACATCTATCAATATAGGAGAAAACAGAGCTAAACCTAAAAATTCAAACTGTTAGTAGAAACGAACGCTTCAACATAGAAGAATGAAATTTGGGGAACTAAGTTGGCTTAGTGTACTGATCATTACCTGAAAGTATCATCCAGTTTGGATGAAAAATACTTGCTGAGATTTCTGGAGATTCGTAATTTTAGGAAGCTTGGCAACCCCTTTCCATGAAAGTGTTTCACGCCAGTCACTGTATAGGGCTACTTCAAGAGGAAAGAACACATAGAGATAGAACGTGAAACTGCTTTATTTTGTCAAGTTTCAAGAAGCTAGCACAAACCGTGTTGGATTTAGAGTTCCAAATATATCTATCAATATAGGAGAAAACAGAATAAAACCTAAAAATTCAAAGTTACTGGAAATGAACGCTTCACCATAGAAGAACGAAATTTGGGGAACCAAGTCGGCTTAGTGTACTGATCATTACCTGAAACTATCATCCAGATTGGATGAAAAAATATTTGCTGAGATTTCTGGAGATTCGTAATTTTTGGAAGCTTGGGAACCCCTTTCCATGAAAGTGTTTCTCGCCAGTCACTGCTTAGGGCTACATCAAGAGGAAACAAAACATAGAGATAGAACCTGAAACTACTTTATTGTGTCAAGTTTCAAGAAGCTAGCACAAACCGTGTTGGATTTAGAGTTCCAAATACATCTATCAATATAGGAGAAAACAGAGTGAAACCTAAAAATTCAAACTGTTACTGGAAATGAACGCTTCAACATAGAAGAACGAAATTTGGGGAACCAAGTCGGCTTAGTGTACTGATCATTACCTGAAACAATCATCCAGTTTGGGTGAAAAAATATTTGCTGAGATTTCTGGAGATTCGTAATTTTTGGAAGCTTGGCAACCCCTTTCCATGAAAGTGTTTCTCACCAGTCACTGCTTACAGCTACATCAAGAGGAAACAAAACGTAGAGATAGAACGTGAAACTGCTTTATTTTGTCAAGTTTCAAGAAGCTAGCACAAACCGTGTTGGATTTAGAGTTCCAAATACATCTATCAATATAGGAGAAAACACAGTGAAACCTAAAAATTCAAACTGTTACTGGAAATGAACGCTTCAACATAGAAAAATGAAATTTGGGGAACCAAGTTAGCTTAATGTACTGATCATTTCCTCTAAGTATAATCCTGTTTGGGTGAAAAAATACTTGCTGAGATTTCTGGAGATTCGTAATTTTAGGAAGCTTGGCAACCCCTTTCCATGAAAGTGTTTCTCGCCAGTCACTGCTTAGGGCTACTTCAAGAGGAAACAACACATAGAGATAGAACGTTAAACTGCTTTATTTTGTCAAGTTTCAAGAAGCTAGCACAAACCGTGTTGGATTTAGAGTTCCAAATACATCTATCACTATAAGAGAAAACAGAGTGAAACCTAAAAATTCAAACTGTTACTGGAAATGAACGCTTCAACATAGAAGAACGAAATTTGGGGAACCAAGTCGGCTTAGTGTACTGATCATTACCTGTAAGTATCATCCAGATTGGGTGAAAAAATACTTGCTGAGATTTCTGGAGATTCGTAATTTTAGGAAGCTTGGCAACCCCTTTCTAGGAAAGTGTTTCTCGCCAATCACTGCTTAGGGCTACTTCAAGAGGAAACAACACATAGTGATAGAACTTGAAACTGCTTTATTTTGTAAAGTTTCAACAAGCTAGCACAAACTGTGTTGGATTTAGAGTTCCAAATACATCTATCAATATAGGAGAAAACAGAGTGAAATCTAAAAATTGAAACTGTTAGTAGAAACGAACGCTTGAACATAGAAGAATGAAATTTGGGGAACCAAGTTGGCTTAGTGTACTGATCATTACCTGAATGTATCATCCAGTTTGGGTGAAAAAATACATGCTGAGATTTCTGGAGATTCGTAATTTTGGGAAGCTTGGCAACCCCTTTCCATGAAAGTGTTTCTCGCCAGTCACTGTTTAGGCCTACATCAAGAGGAAACAACACAGAGAGATAGAACGTGAAACTGCTTTATTTTGTCAAGTTTCAAGAAGCTAGCACAAACCGTGTTGGATTTAGAGTTCCAAATACATCTATCAATATAGGAGAAAACAGAGTGAAACCTAAAAATTCAAACTGTTACTGGAAATGAACGCTTCAACATAGAAGAACGAAATTTGGGGAACCAAGTCGGCTTAGTGTACTGATCATTACCTGAAAGTATCATCCAGTTTGGGTGAAAAAATATTTGCTGAGATTTCTGGAGATTCGTAATTTTTGGAAGCTGGCAACCCCTTTCCATGAAAGTGTTTCTCGCCAGTCACTGCTTAGGGCTAAATCAATAGAAAACAAAACATAGAGATACAACGTGAAACTGCTTTATTTTGTCAAGTTTCAAGAAGCTAGCACAAACCGTGTTGGATTTAGAGTTCCAAATACATCTATCAATATAGGAGAAAACAGAGTGAAATCTAAAAATTCAAACTGTTAGTAGAATCGAACGCTTCAACATAGAAGAATGAAATTTGGGGAACCAAGTTGGCTTAGTGTACTGATCATTACCTGTAAGTATCATCCAGTTTGGGTGAAAAAATACTTGCTGAGATTTCTGGAGATTCGTAATTTTAGGAAGCTTGGCAACCCCTTTCCATGAAAGTGTTTCTCGCCAGTCACTGCTTAGGGCTACTTCAAGAGGAAACAACACGTAGAGATAGAACGTGAAACTGCTTTATTTTGTCAAGTTTCAAGAAGCTAGCACAAACCGTGTTGGATTTAGAGTTCCAAATACATCTATCAATATAGGAGAAAACAGAGTGAAACCTAAAAATTCAAACTGTTACTGGAAATGAACGCTTCAACATAGAATAACGAAATTTGGGGAACCAAGTCGGCTTAGTGTACTGATCATTACCTGAAAGTATCATCCAGTTTGGGTGAAAAAATATTTGCTGAGATTTCTGGAGATTCGTAATTTTAGGAAGCTTGGCAACCCCTTTCCATGAAAGTGTTTCTCGCCAGTCACTGCTTAGGGCTACAACAAGAGGAAACAAAACGTGGAGATAGAACGTGAAACTGCTTTATTTTGTCAAGTTTCAAGAAGCTAGCACAAACCGTGTTGGATTTAGACTTCCAAATACATGTATCAATATAGGAGAAAACAGAGTGAAACCTAAAAATTCAAACTGTTACTGGAAATGAACGCTTCAACATAGAAGAACAACATTTGGGGAACCAAGTCGGCTTAGTGTACTGATCATTACCTGAAAGTATCATCCAGTTTGGGTGAAAAAATATTTGCTGAGATTTCTGGAGATTCGTAATTTTTGGAAGCTTGGCAACCCCTTTCCATGAAAGTGTTTCTCGCCAGTCACTGCTTAGGGCTACATCAAGAGGAAACAAAACATAGAGATAGAACGTGAAACTGCTTTATTTTGTCAAGTTTCCAGAAGCTAGCACAAACCGTGTTGGATTTAGAGTTCCAAATACATCTATCAATATAGGAGAAAACAGAGTGAAACCTAAAAATTCAAACTGTTAGTACAAACGAACGCTTCAACATAGAAGAATGAAATTTGGGGAACCAAGTTGGCTTAGTGTACTGATCATTACATGTAAGTATCATCCAGTTTGGGTGAAAAAATACTTGCTGAGATTTCTGGAGATTCGTAATTTTAGGAAGCTTGGCAACCCCTTTTCATGAAAGTGTTTCTCGCCAGTCACTGCTTAGGGCTACTTCAAGAGGAAACAACACGTAGAGATAGAACGTGAAACTGCTTTATTTTGTCAAGTTTCAAGAAGCTAGCACAAACCGTGTTGGATTTAGAGTTCCAAATACATCTATCAATATAGGAGAAAACAGAGTGAAACCTAAAAATTCAAACTGTTACTGGAAAAGATCGCTTCAACATAGAAGAATGAAATTTGGGGAACAGAGTCGGCTTAGTGTACTGATCATTACCTGAAAGTATCATCCACTTTGGGTTAAAAAATATTTGCTGAGATTTCTGGAGATTCGTAATTTTCGGAATCTTGGCAACCCCTTTCCATGAAAGTGTTTCTCGCCAGTCACTGCTTAGGGCTACAACAAGAGGAAATAAAACGAGGAGATAGAACGTGAAACTACTTTATTTTGTCAAGTTTCAAGAAGCTAGCACAAACCGTGTTGGATTTAGAGTTCCAAATACATCTATCAATATAGGAGAAAACAGAGTGAAACCTAAAAATTCAAACTGTACTGGAAATGAATGCTTCAACATAGAAGAACGAAATTTGGGGAACCAAGTTGGCTTAGTGTACTGATCATTACCTGAAAGTATCATCCAGTTTGGGTGAAAAAATATTTGCTGAGATTTCTGGAGATTCGTAATTTTAGGAAGCTTGGCAACCCCTTTCCATGAAAGTGTTTCTCGCCACTCACTGCATAGGGCTACTTCAAGAGGAAAGAACACATAGAGATAGAACGTGAAACTGCTTTATTTTGTCAAGTTTCCAGAAGCTAGCACAAACCGTGTTGGATTTAGAGTTCCAAATACATCTATCAATATAGGAGAAAACAGAGTGAAACCTAAAAATTCAAACTGTTACTGGAAATGAACGCTTCACCATAGAAGAACGAAATTTGGGGAACCAAGTCGGCTTAGTGTACTGATCATTACCTGAAAGTATCATCCAGTTTGGGTGAAAAAATATTTGCTGAGATTTCTGGAGATTCGTAATTTTTGGAAGCTTGGCAACCCCTTTCCATGAAAGTGTTTCTCGCCAGTCACTGCTTAGGGCTACATCAAGAGGAAACAAAACGTGGTGATAGAACGTGAAACTGCTTTATTTTGTCAAGTTTCAAGAAGCTAGCACAAACCGTGTTGGATTTAGAGTTCCGAATACATCTATCAATATAGGAGAAAACAGAGTGAAACCTAAAAATTCAAACTGTTACTGGAAATGAACGCTTCACCATAGAAGAACGAAATTTGGGGAACCTAGTCGGCTTAGTGTACTGATCATTACCTGAAAGTATCATCCAGTTTGGGTGAAAAAATATTTGCTGAGATTTCTGGAGATTCGTAATTTTTGGAAACTTGGCAACCCCTTTCCATGAAAGTGTTTCTCGCCAGTCACTGCTTAGGGCTACATCAAGAGGAAACAAAACATAGAGATAGAACGTGAAACTGCTTTATTTTGTCAAGTTTCAAGAAGCTAGCACAAACCGTGTTGGATTTAGAGTTCCAAATACATCTATCAATATAGGAGAAAACAGAGTGAAACCTAAAAATTCAAACTGTTAGTAGAAACGAACGCTTCAACATAGAAGAATGAAAATTGGGGAACTAAGATGGCTTAGTGTACTGATCATTATGTGAAAGTATCATCCAGTTTGGGTGAAAAATACTTGGTGAGATTTCTGGAGATTCGTAATTTTTGGAAGCTTGGCAACCCCTTTCCATGAAAGTGTTTCACGCCAGTCACTGCATAGGGCTACTTCAAGAGGAAAGAACACATAGAGATAGAACGTGAAACTGCTTTATTTTGTCAAGTTTCAAGAAGCTAGCACAAACCGTGTTGGATTTAGAGTTCCAAATACATCTATCACTATAGGAGAAAACAGAGTGAAACCTAAAAATTCAAACTGTTACTGGAAATGAACGCTTCAACATAGAAGAACGAAATTTGGGGAACCAAGTCGGCTTAGTGTACTGATCATTACCTGTAAGTATCATCCAGTTTGGGTGAAAAAATACTTGCTGAGATTTCTGGAGATTCGTAATTTTAGGAAGCTTGGCAACCCCTTTCTAGGAAAGTGTTTCTCGCCAATCACTGCTTAGGGCTACTTCAAGAGGAAACAACACATAGTGATAGAACTTGAAACTGCTTTATTTTGTAAAGTTTCAACAAGCTAGCACAAACCGTGTTGGATTTAGAGTTCCAAATACATCTATCAATATAGGAGAAAACAGAGTGAAATCTAAAAATTGAAACTGTTAGTAGAAACGAACGCTTCAACATAGAAGAATGAAATTTGGGGAACCATGTTGGCTTAGTGTACTGATCATTACCTGAAAGTATCATCCAGTTTGGGTGAAAAAATACTTGCTGAGATTTCTGGAGATTCGTAATTTTGGGAAGCTTGGCAACCCCTTTCCATGAAAGTGTTTCTCGCCAGTCACTGCTTAGGGCTACATCAAGAGGAAACAAGACATAGAGATAGAACGTGAAACTGCTTTATTTTGTCAAGTTTCAAGAAGCTAGCACAAACCGTGTTGGATTTAGAGTTCCAAATACATCTATCAATATAGGAGAAAACAGAGTGAAACCTAAAAATTCAAACTGTTACTGGAAATGAACGCTTCAACATAGAAGAACGAAATTTGGGGAACCAAGTCGGCTTAGTGTACTGATCATTACCTGAAAGTATCATCCAGTTTGGGTGAAAAAATATTTGCTGAGATTTCTGGAGATTCGTAATTTTTGGAAGCTTGGCAACCCCTTTCCATGAAAGTGTTTCTCGCCAGTCACTGCTTAGGGCTACATCAATAGGAAACAATACATAGAGATACAACGTGAAACTGCTTTATTTTGTCAAGTTTCAAGAAGCTAGCACAAACCGTGTTGGATTTAGAGTTCCAAATACATCTATCAATATAGGAGAAAACAGAGTGAAATCTAAAAATTCAAACTGTTAGTAGAATCGAACGCTTCAACATAGAAGAACGAAATTTGGGGAACCAAGTCGGCTTAGTGTACTGATCATTACCTGAAAGTATCATCCAGTTTGGGTGAAAAAATATTTGCTGAGATTTCTGGAGATTCGTAATTTTTGGAAGCTTGGGAACCCCTTTCCATGAAAGTGTTTCTCGACAGTCACTGCTTAGGGATACATCAAGAGGAAACAAAACATAGAGATAGAACCTGAAACTACTTTATTGTGTCAAGTTTCAAGAAGCTAGCGCAAACCGTGTTGGATTTAGAGTTCCAAATACATCTATCAATATAGGAGAAAACAGAGTGAAACCTAAAAATTGAAACTGTTAGTGGAAACGAACGCTTCAACATAGAAGAATGAAATTTGGGGAACCAAGTTGGCTTATTGTACTGATCATTACCTGAAAGTATCATCCAGTTTGGGTGAAAAAATACTTGCTGAGATTTCTGGAGATTCATAATTTTTGGAAGCTTGGCAACCCCTTTCCATGAAAGTGTTTCTCGCCAGTCACTGCTTAGGGCTACATCAAGAGGAAACAAAACATAGAGATAGAACGTGAAACTGCTTTATTTCGTCAAGTTTCAAGAAGCTAGCACAAACCGTGTTGGATTTAGAGTTCCAAATACATCTATCAATATAGGAGAAAACAGAGTGAAACCTAAAAATTCAAACTGTTAGTAGAAACGAACGCTTCAACATAGAAGAATGAAATTTGGAGAACCAAGTTGGCTTACTGTACTGATCATTACCTGTAAGTATCATCCAGTTTTGGTGAAAAAATACTTGCTGAGATTTCTGGAGATTCGTAATTTTAGGAAGCTTGGCAACCCCTTTCCATGAAAGTGTTTCTCGCCAGTCTCTGCATAGGGCTACTTCAAGAGGAAAGAACACATAGAGACAGAACGTGAAACTACTTTATTTTGTCAAGTTTCAAGAAGCTAGCACAAACCGTGTTGGATTTAGAGTTCCAAATACATCTATCAATATAGGAGAAAACAGAGTGAAACCTAAAAATTCAAACTGTTACTGGAAATGAACGCTTCACCATAGAAGAACGAAATTTGGGGAACCAACTCGGCTTAGTGTACTGATCATTACCTGAAAGTATCATCCAGTTTGGGTGAAAAAATATTTGCTGAGATTTCTGGAGATTCGTAATTTTTGGAAGCTTGGGAACCCCTTTCCATGAAAGTGTTTCTCGCCAGTAACTGCTTAGGGATACATCAAGAGGAAACAAAACATAGAGATAGAACCTGAATCTACTTTATTGTGTCAAGTTTCAAGAAGCTAGCACAAACCGTGTTGGATTTAGAGTTCCAAATACATTTATCAATATAGGAGAAAACAGAGTGAAACCTAAAAATTTAAACTGTTACTGGAAATGAACGCTTCACTATAGAACAACGAAATTTGGGGAACCAAGTCGGCTTAGTGTACTGAAAATTACCTGAAAGTATCATCCAGTTTGGGTGAAAAAATATTTGCTGAGATTTCTGGAGATTCGTAATTTTTGGAAGCTTGGGAACCCCTTTCCATGAAAGTGTTTCTCGCCAGTCACTGCTTAGGGCTACATCAAGAGGAAACAAGACATAGAGATAGAACGTGAAACTGCTTTATTTTGTCAAGTTTCAAGAAGCTAGCACAAACCGTGTTGGATTTAGAGTTCCAAATACATCTATCAATATAGGAGAAAACAGAGTGAAACCTAAAAATTCAAACTGTTACTGGAAATGAACGCTTCAACATAGAAGAACGAAATTTGGGGAACCAAGTCGGCTTAGTGTACTGATCATTACCTGAAAGTATCATCCAGTTTTGGTGAAAAAATATTTGCTGAGATTTCTGGAGATTCGTAATTTTTGGAAGCTTGGGAACCCCTTTCCATGAAAGTGTTTCTCGCCAGTCACTGCTTAGGGATACATCAAGAGGAAACAAAACATAGAGATAGAACCTGAAACTACTTTATTGTGTCAAGTTTCAAAGCTAGCACAAACCGTGTTGGATTTAGAGTTCCAAATACATCTATCAATATAGGAGAAAACAGAGTGAAACCTAAAAATTCAAACTGTTACTGGAAATGAACGCTTCACCATTGAAGAATGAAATTTGGGGAACCAAGTTGGATTAGTGTACTGATCATTACCTGAAAGTATCATCCAGTTTGGGTGAAAAAATATTTGCTGAGATTTCTGGAGATTCATAATTTTTGGAAGCTTGGCAACCCCTTTCCATGAAAGTGTTTCTCGACAGTCACTGCTTAGGGCTACATCAAGAGGAAACAAAACATAGAGATAGAACGTGAAACTGCTTTATTTTGTCAAGTTTCAAGAAGCTAGCACAAACCGTGTTGGATTTAGAGTTCCAAATACATCTATCAATATAGGAGAAAACAGAGTGAAACCTAAAAATTCAAACTGTTAGTAGAAACGAACGCTTCAACATAGAAGAATGAAATTTGGAGAACCAAGTCGGCTTAGTGTACTGACCATTACCTGAAAGTATCATCCAGTTTGGGTGAAAAAATATTTGCTGAGATTTCTGGAGATTCGTAATTTTTGGAAGCTTGGGAACCCCTTTCCATGAAAGTGTTTCTCGCCAGTCTCTGCATAGGGCTACTTCAAGAGGAAAGAACACATAGAGACAGAACGTGAAACTACTTTATTTTGTCAAGTTTCAAGAAGCTAGCACAAACCGTGTTGGATTTAGAGTTCCAAATACATCTATCAATATAGGAGAAAACAGAGTGAAACCTAAAAATTCAAACTGTTACTGGAAATGAACGCTTCACCATAGAAGAACGAAATTTGGGGAACCAACTCGGCTTAGTGTACTGATCATTACCTGAAAGTATCATCCAGTTTGGGTGAAAAAATATTTGCTGAGATTTCTGGAGATTCGTAATTTTTGGAAGCTTGGGAACCCCTTTCCATGAAAGTGTTTCTCGCCAGTAACTGCTTAGGGATACATCAAGAGGAAACAAAACATAGAGATAGAACCTGAATCTACTTTATTGTGTCAAGTTTCAAGAAGCTAGCACAAACCGTGTTGGATTTAGAGTTCCAAATACATTTATCAATATAGGAGAAAACAGAGTGAAACCTAAAAATTTAAACTGTTACTGGAAATGAACGCTTCACTATAGAACAACGAAATTTGGGGAACCAAGTCGGCTTAGTGTACTGAAAATTACCTGAAAGTATCATCCAGTTTGGGTGAAAAAATATTTGCTGAGATTTCTGGAGATTCGTAATTTTTGGAAGCTTGGGAACCCCTTTCCATGAAAGTGTTTCTCGCCAGTCACTGCTTAGGGCTACATCAAGAGGAAACAAGACATAGAGATAGAACGTGAAACTGCTTTATTTTGTCAAGTTTCAAGAAGCTAGCACAAACCGTGTTGGATTTAGAGTTCCAAATACATCTATCAATATAGGAGAAAACAGAGTGAAACCTAAAAATTCAAACTGTTACTGGAAATGAACGCTTCAACATAGAAGAACGAAATTTGGGGAACCAAGTCGGCTTAGTGTACTGATCATTACCTGAAAGTATCATCCAGTTTTGGTGAAAAAATATTTGCTGAGATTTCTGGAGATTCGTAATTTTTGGAAGCTTGGGAACCCCTTTCCATGAAAGTGTTTCTCGCCAGTCACTGCTTAGGGATACATCAAGAGGAAACGAAACATAGAGATAGAACCTGAAACTACTTTATTGTGTCAAGTTTCAAAGCTAGCACAAACCGTGTTGGATTTAGAGTTCCAAATACATCTATCAATATAGGAGAAAACAGAGTGAAACCTAAAAATTCAAACTGTTACTGGAAATGAACGCTTCACCATTGAAGAATGAAATTTGGGGAACCAAGTTGGATTAGTGTACTGATCATTACCTGAAAGTATCATCCAGTTTGGGTGAAAAAATATTTGCTGAGATTTCTGGAGATTCATAATTTTTGGAAGCTTGGCAACCCCTTTCCATGAAAATGTTTCTCGACAGTCACTGCTTAGGGCTACATCAAGAGGAAACAAAACATAGAGATAGAACGTGAAACTGCTTTATTTTGTCAAGTTTCAAGAAGCTAGCACAAACCGTGTTGGATTTAGAGTTCCAAATACATCTATCAATATAGGAGAAAACAGAGTGAAACCTAAAAATTCAAACTGTTAGTAGAAACGAATGCTTCAACATAGAAGAATGAAATTTGGAGAACCAAGTCGGCTTAGTGTACTGACCATTACCTGAAAGTATCATCCAGTTTGGGTGAAAAAATATTTGCTGAGATTTCTGGAGATTCGTAATTTTTGGAAGCTTGGGAACCCCTTTCCATGAAAGTGTTTCTCGCCAGTCACTGCTTAGGGCTACATCAAGAGGAAACAAAACATAGAGATAGAACGTGAAACTGCTTTATTTTGTCAAGTTTCAAGAAGCTAGCACAAACCGTGTTGGATTTAGAGTTCCAAATACATCTATCAATATAGGAGAAAACAGAGTGAAACCTAAAAATTCAAACTGTTACTGGAAATGAACGCTTCAACATAGAAGAACAACATTTGGGGAACCAAGTCGGCTTAGTGTACTGATCATTACCTGAAAGTATCATCCAGTTTGGGTGAAAAAATATTTGCTGAGATTTCTGGAGATTCGTAATTTTTGGAAGCTTGGCAACCCCTTTCCATGAAAGTGTTTCTCGCCAGTCACTGCTTAGGGCTACATCAAGAGGAAACAAAATATAGAGATAGAACGTGAAACTGCTTTATTTTGTCAAGTTTCCAGAAGCTAGCACAAACCGTGTTGGATTTAGAGTTCCAAATACATCTATCAATATAGGAGAAAACAGAGTGAAACCTAAAAATTCAAACTGTTAGTACAAACGAACGCTTCAACATAGAAGAATGAAATTTGGGGAACCAAGTTGGCTTAGTGTACTGATCATTACATGTAAGTATCATCCAGTTTGGGTGAAAAAATACTTGCTGAGATTTCTGGAGATTCGTAATTTTAGGAAGCTTGGCAACCCCTTTCCATGAAAGTGTTTCTCGCCAGTCACTGCTTAGGGCTACTTCAAGAGGAAACAACACGTAGAGATAGAACGTGAAACTGCTTTATTTTGTCAAGTTTCAAGAAGCTAGCACAAACCGTGTTGGATTTAGAGTTCCAAATACATCTATCAATATAGGAGAAAAAAGAGTGAAACCTAAAAATTCAAACTGTTACTGGAAAAGATCGCTTCAACATAGAAGAATGAAATTTGGGGAACAGAGTCGGCTTAGTGTACTGATCATTACCTGAAAGTATCATCCACTTTGGGTTAAAAAATATTTGCTGAGATTTCTGGAGATTCGTAATTTTCGGAAGCTTGGCAACCCCTTTCCATGAAAGTGTTTCTCGCCAGTCACTGCTTAGGGCTACAACAAGAGGAAATAAAACGAGGAGATAGAACGTGAAACTACTTTATTTTGTCAAGTTTCAAGAAGCTAGCACAAACCGTGTTGGATTTAGAGTTCCAAATACATCTATCAATATAGGAGAAAACAGAGTGAAACCTAAAAATTAAAACTGTTACTGGAAATGAACGCTTCAACATAGAAGAACGAAATTTGGGGAACCAAGTCGGCTTAGTGTATTGATCATTACCTGAAAGTATCATCCAGTTTGGGTGAAAAAATATTTGCTGAGATTTCTGGAGATTCGTAATTTTAGGAAGCTTGGCAACCCCTTTCCATGAAAGTGTTTCTCGCCAGTCACTGCTTAGGGCTACATCAAGAGGAAACAAAACGTGGTGATAGAACGTGAAACTGCTTTATTTTGTCAAGTTTCAAGAAGCTAGCACAAACCGTGTTGGATTTAGAGTTCCGAATACATCTATCAATATAGGAGAAAACAGAGTGAAACCTAAAAATTCAAACTGTTACTGGAAATGAACGCTTCACCATAGAAGAACGAAATTTGGGGAACCTAGTCGGCTTAGTGTACTGATCATTACCTGAAAGTATCATCCAGTTTGGGTGAAAAAATATTTGCTGAGATTTCTGGAGATTCGTAATTTTTGGAAACTTGGCAACCCCTTTCCATGAAAGTGTTTCTCGCCAGTCACTGCTTAGGGCTACATCAAGAGGAAACAAAACATAGAGATAGAACGTGAAACTGCTTTATTTTGTCAAGTTTCAAGAAGCTAGCACAAACCGTGTTGGATTTAGAGTTCCAAATACATCTATCAATATAGGAGAAAACAGAGTGAAACCTAAAAATTCAAACTGTTAGTAGAAACGAACGCTTCAATATAGAAGAATGAAATTTGGGGAACTAAGATGGCTTAGTGTACTGATCATTATGTGAAAGTATCATCCAGTTTGGGTGAAAAATACTTGGTGAGATTTCTGGAGATTCGTAATTTTAGGAAGCTTGGCAACCCCTTTCCATGAAAGTGTTTCACGCCAGTCACTGCATAGGGCTACTTCAAAAGGAAAGAACACATAGAGATAGAACCTGAAACTGCTTTATTTTGTCAAGTTTCAAGAAGCTAGCACAAACCGTGTTGGATTTAGAGTTCCAAATACATCTATCAATATAGGAGAAAACAGAGTAAAACCTAAAAATTCAAACTTTTACTGGAAATGAATGCTTCACCATAGAATGATGAAATTTGGGGAACCAAGTCGGCTTAGTGTACTGATCATTACCTGAAAGTATCATCCAGTTTGGGTGAAAAAATATTTGCTGAGATTTCTGGAGATTCGTAATTTTTGGAAGCTTGGCAACCCCTTTCCATGAAAGTGTTTCTCACCAGTCACTGCTTAGGGCTACATCAAGAGGAAACAAGACATAGAGATAGAACGTGAAACTGCTTTATTTTGTCAAGTTTCAAGAAGCTAGCACAAACCGTGTTGGATTTAGAGTTCCAAATACATCTATCAATATAGGAGAAAACAGAGTGAAACCTAAAAATTCAAACTGTTACTGGAAATGAACGCTTCAACATAGAAGAACGAAATTTGGGGAACCAAGTCGGCTTAGTGTACTGATCATTACCTGAAAGTATCATCCAGTTTGGGTGAAAAAATATTTGCTGAGATTTCTGGAGATTCGTAATTTTTGGAAGCTTGGCAACCCCTTTCCATGAAAGTGTTTCTCGCCAGTCACTGCTTAGGGCTACATCAATAGGAAACAAAACATAGAGATACAACGTGAAACTGCTTTATTTTGTCAAGTTTCAAGAAGCTAGCACAAACCGTGTTGGATTTAGAGTTCCAAATACATCTATCAATATAGGAGAAAACAGAGTGAAACCTAAAAATTCAAACTGTTACTGGAAATGAACGCTTCAACATAGAAGAACGAAATTTGGGTAACCAAGTCGGCTTAGTGTACTGATCATTACCTGAAAGTATCATCCAGTTTGGGTGAAAAAATATTTGCTGAGATTTTTGGAGATTCGTAATTTTTGGAAGCTTGGGAACCCCTTTCCATGAAAGTGTTTCTCGCCAGTCACTGCTTAGGGATACATCAAGAGGAAACAAAACATAGAGATAGAACCTGAAACTACTTTATTGTGTCAAGTTTCAAGAAGCTAGCACAAACCGTGTTGGATTTAGAGTTCCAAATACATCTATCAATATAGGAGAAAACAGAGTGAAACCTAAAAATTGAAACTGTTAGTGGAAACGAACGCTTCAACATAGAAGAATGAAATTTGGGGAACCAAGTTGGCTTATTGTACTGATCATTACCTGAAAGTATCATCCAGTTTGGGTGAAAAAATATTTGCTGAGATTTCTGGAGATTCATAATTTTTGGAAGCTTGGCAACCCCTTTCCATGAAAGTGTTTCTCGCCAGTCACTGCTTAGGGCTACATCAAGAGGAAACAAAACATAGAGATAGAACGTGAAACTGCTTTATTTTTTCAAGTTTCAAGAAGCTAGCACAAACCGTGTTGGATTTAGAGTTCCAAATACATCTATCAATATAGGAGAAAACAGAGTGAAACCTAAAAATTCAAACTGTTAGTAGAAACGAACGCTTCAACATAGAAGAATGAAATTTGGAGAACCAAGTTGGCTTACTGTACTGATCATTACCTGTAAGTATCATCCAGTTTTGGTGAAAAAATACTTGCTGAGAATTCTGGAGATTCGTAATTTTAGGAAGCTTGGCAACCCCTTTCCATGAAAGTGTTTCTCGCCAGTCACTGCATAGGGCTACTTCAAGAGGAAAGAACACATAGAGACAGAACGTGAAACTACTTTATTTTGTCAAGTTTCAAGAAGCTAGCACAAACCGTGTTGGATTTAGAGTTCCAAATACATCTATCAATATAGGAGAAAACAGAGTGAAACCTAAAAATTCAAACTGTTACTGGAAATGAACGCTTCAACATAGAAGAACGAAATTTGGGGAACCAACTCGGCTTAGTGTACTGATCATTACCTGAAAGTATCATCCAGTTTGGGTGCAGAAATATTTGCTGTGATTTCTTGAGATGCGTAGTTTTTGGAAGCTTGGCAACCCCTTTCTATGAAAGTGTTTCTCGCCAGTCACTGCTTAGGGCTACTTCAAGAGGAAACAAAACATAGAGATAGAACGTGAAACTGCTTTATTTTGTCAAGTTGCAAGAAGCTAGCACAAACCGTGTTGGATTTAGAGTTCCAAATACATCTATCAATATAGGAGAAAACAGAGTGAAACCTAAAAATTCAAACTGTTACTGGAAATGTACGCTTCAACATAGAAGAACGAAATTTGGGGAACCAAGTCGGCTTAGTGTACTGATCATTACCTGAAAGTATCATCCAGTTTGGGTGAAAAAATATTTGCTGAGATTTCTGGAGATTCGTAATTTTTGGAAGCTTGGCAACCCCTTTCCATGAAAGTGTTTCTCGCCAGTCACTGCTTAGGGCTACATCAAGAGGAAAAAAAACATAGAGAAAGAACGTGAAACTGCTTTATTTTGTCAAGTTTCAAGAAGCTAGCACAAACCGTGTTGGATTTAGAGTTCCAAATACATCTATCAATATAGGAGAAAACAGAGTGAAACCTAAAAATTCAAACTGTTAGTAGAAACGAACGCTTCAACATAGAAGAATGAAATTTGGGGAACTAAGTTGGCTTAGTGAACTGATCATTACCTGAAAGTATCATCCAGTTTGGGGGAAAAAGTACTTCCTGAGATTTCTGGAGATTCGTAATTTTAGGAAGCTTGGCAACCCCTTTCCATGAAAGTGTTTCTCGGCAGTCACTGCTTAGGGCTACTTCAAGAGGAAAGAACACATAGAGAAGAACGTGAAACTGCTTTATTTTGTCAAGTTTCCAGAAGCTAGCAGAAACCGTGTTGGATTTAGAGTTCCAAATACATCTATCAATATAGGAGAAAACAGAGTGAAACCTAAAAATTCAAACTGTTACTGGAAATGAACGCTTCACCATAGAAGAACGAAATTTGGGGAACCAAGTCAGCTTAGTGTACTGATCATTACCTGAAAGTATCATCCAGTTTGGGTGAAAAAATATTTGCTGAGATTTCTGGAGATTCGTAATTTTTGGAAGCTTGGCAACCCCTTTCCATGAAAGTGTTTCTCGCCAGTCACTGCTTAGGGCTACATCAAGAGGAAACAAAACATAGAGATAGAACCTGAAACTACTTTATTGTCTCAAGTTTCAAGAAGCTAGCACAAACCGTGTTGGATTTAGAGTTCCAAATACATCTATCAATATAGGAGAAAACAGAGTGAAACCTAAAAATTCAAACTGTTACTGGAAATGAACGCTTCACCATAGAAGAACGAAATTTGGGGAACCAAGTCGGCTTAGTGTACTGATCATTACCTGAAAGTATCATCCAGTTTGGGTGAAAAAATATTTGCTGAGATTTCTGGAGATTCGTAATTTTAGGAAGCTTGGCAACCCCTTTCCATCAAAGTGTTTCTCGCCAGTCACTGCTTTGGGCTACATCAAGAGGAAACAAAACATAGAGATAGAACGTGAAACTGCTTTATTTTGTGAAGTTTCAAGAAGCTAGCAAAAACCGTGTTGGATTTAGAGTTCCAAATACATCTATCAATATAGGAGAAAACAGAGTGAAACCTAAAAATTCAAACTGTTACTGGAAATGAACGCTTCAACATAGAAGAACGAAATTTGGGGAACCAAGTTAGCTTAGTGTACTGCTCATTACCTGTAAGTATCATCCAGTTTGGGTGAAAAAATATTTGCTGAGATTTCTGGAGATTCGTAATTTTAGGAAGCTTGGCAACCCCTTTCCATGAAAGTGTTTCTCGCCAGTCACTGCTTAGGGCTACTTCAAGAGGAAACAACACATAGTGATAGAACTTGAAACTGTTTTATTTTGTAAAGTTTAAACAAGCTAGCACAAACCGTTTTGGATTTAGAGTTCCAAATACATCTATCAATATAGGAGAAAACAGAGTGAAATCTAAAAATTGAAACTGTTAGTAGAAACGAACGCTTCAACATAGAAGAACGAAATTTGGGGAACCAAGTTGGATTAGTGTACTGATCATTACCTGAAAGTATCATCCAGTTTGGGTGAAAAAATATTTGCTGAGATTTCTGGAGATTCGTAATTTTTGGAAGCTTGGCAACCCCTTTCCATGAAAGTGTTTCTCGACAGTCACTGCTTAGGGCTACATCAAGAGGAAACAAAACATAGAGATAGAACGTGAAACTGCTTTATGTTGTCAAGTTTCAATAAGCTAGCACAAACCGTGTTGGATTTAGAGTTCCGAATACATCTATCAATATAGGAGAAAACAGAGTGAAACCTAAAAATTCAAACTGTTACTGGAAATGAACGCTTCAACATAGAAGAACGAAATTTGGGGAACCAAGTCGGCTTAGTGTACTGATCATTACCTGAAAGTATCATCCAGTTTGGGTGCAGAAATATTTGCTGTGATTTCTGGAGATGCGTAGTTTTTGGAAGCTTGGCAACCCCTTTCTATGAAAGTGTTTCTCGCCAGTCACTGCTTAGGGCTACTTCAAGAGGAAACAAAACATAGAGATAGAACGTGAAACTGCTTTATTTTCTCAAGTTTCAAGAAGCTAGCACAAACCGTGCTGGATTTAGAGTTCCAAATACATCTATCAATATAGGAGAAAACAGAGTGAAACCTAAAAATTCAAACTGTTACTGGAAATGTATGCTTCAACATAGAAGAACGAAATTTGGGGAACCAAGTCGGCTTATTGTAATGATCATTACCTGAAAGTATCATCCAGTTTGGGTGAAAAAATACTTGCTGAGATTTCTGGAGATTCGTAATTTTAGGAAGCTTGGCAACCCCTTTCCATGTAAGTGTTTCTCGCCAGTCACTGCTTAGGGCTACTTCAAGAGGAAACAACACATAGAGATAGAACGTGAAACTGCTTTATTTTGTCAAGTTTCAAGAAGCTAGCACAAACCGTGTTGGATTTACAGTTCCAAATCCATCTATCAATATAGGAGAAAACAGAGTGAAACCTAAAAATTCAAACTGTTACTGGAAATGAACGCTTCAACATAGAAGAACGAAATTTGGGGAACCAAGTCGGCTTAGTGTACTGACCATTACCTGAAAGTATCATCCAGTTTGGGTGAAAAAATATTTGCTGAGATTTCTGGAGATTCGTAATTTTTGGAAGCTTGGGAACCCCTTTCCATGAAAGTGTTTCTCGCCAGTCACTGCTTAGGGCTACATCAAGAGGAAACAAAACATAGAGATAGAACGTGAAACTGCTTTATTTTGTCAAGTTTCAAGAAGCTAGCACAAACCGTGTTGGATTTAGAGTTCCAAATACATCTATCAATATAGGAGAAAACAGAGTGAAACCTAAAAATTCAAACTGTTACTGGAAATGAACGCTTCAACATAGAAGAACGAAATTTGGGGAACCAAGTCGGCTTAGTGTACTGATCATTACCTGAAAGTATCATCCAGTTTGGGTGAAAAAATATTTGCTGAGATTTCTGGAGATTCGTAATTTTTGGAAGCTTGGGAACCCCTTTCCATGAAAGTGTTTCTCGCCAGTCACTGCATAGGGCTACTTCAAGAGGAAAGAACACATAGAGTTAGAACGTGAAACTGCTTTATTTTGTCAAGTTTCAAGAAGCTAGCACAAACCGTGTTGGATTTAGAGTTCCAAATACATCTATCAATATAGGAGAAAACAGAGTGAAACCTAAAAATTCAAACTGTTACTGGAAATGAACGCTTTAACATAGAAGAACGAAATTTGGGGAACCAAGTTGGATTAGTGTACTGATCATTACCTGAAAGTATCATCCAGTTTGGGTGAAAAAATATTTGCTGAGATTTCTGGAGATTCGTAATTTTTGGAAGCTTGGCAACCCCTTTCCATGAAAGTGTTTCTCGACAGTCACTGCTTAGGGCTACATCAAGAGGAAACAAAACATAGAGATAGAACGTGAAACTGCTTTATGTTGTCAAGTTTCAATAAGCTAGCACAAACCGTGTTGGATTTAGAGTTCCAAATACATCTATCAATATAGGAGAAAACAGAGTGAAACCTAAAAATTCAAACTGTTAGTAGAAACGAACGCTTCAACATAGAAGAATGAAATTTGGAGAACCAAGTTGGCTTAGTGTACTGATCATTACCTGTAAGTATCATCCAGTTTTGGTGAAAAAATACTTGTTGAGATTTCTGGAGATTCGTAATTTTAGGAAGCTTGGCAACCCCTTTCAATGAAAGTGTTTCTCGCCAGTCACTGCATAGGGCTACTTCAAGTGGAAAGAACACATACATATAGAACGTGAAACTGCTTTATTTTGTCAAGTTTCAAGAAGCTAGCACAAACCGTGTTGGATTTAGAGTTCCAAATACATCTATCTATATAGGAGAAAACAGAGTGAAACCTAAAAATTCAAACTGTTACTGGAAATGAACGCTTCAACAAAGAAGAACAAAATTTGGGGAACCAACTCGGCTTAGTGTACTGATCATTAACTGAAAGTATCATCCAGTTTGGGTGAAAAAATATTTGCTGTGATTTCTGGAGATTCGTAGTTTTTGGAAGCTTGACAACCCCTTTCTATGAAAGTGTTTCTCGCCAGTCACTGCTTAGGGCTACATCAAGAGGAAACAACACATAGAGATAGAACGTGAAACTGCTTTATTTTGTCAAGTTTCAAGAAGCTAGCACAAACCGTGTTGGATTTACAGTTCCAAATCTATCTATCAATATAGGAGAAAACAGAGTGAAACCTAAAAATTCAAACTGTTACTGGAAATGAACGCTTCAACATAGAAGAACGAAATTTGGGGAACCAAGTCGGCTTAGTGTACTGATCATTACCTGAAAGTATCATCCAGTTTGGGTGCAGAAATATTTGCTGTGAATTCTGGAGATGCGTAGTTTTTGGAAGCTTGGCAACCCCTTTCTATGAAAGTGTTTCTCGCCAGTCACTGCTTAGGGCTACATCAAGAGGAAACAAAACATAGAGATAGAACGTGAAACTGCTTTATTTTGTCAAGTTTCAATAAGCTAGCACAAACCGTGCTGGATTTAGAGTTCCAAATACATCTATCAATATAGGAGAAAACAGAGTGAAACCTAAAAATTCAAACTGTTACTGGAAATGTATGCTTCAACATAGAAGAACGAAATTTGGGGAACCAAGTCGGCTTATTGTAATGATCATTACCTGAAAGTATCATCCAGTTTGGGTGAAAAAATACTTGCTGAGATTTCTGGAGATTCGTAATTTTAGGAAGCTTGGCAACCCCTTTCCATGAAAGTGTTTCTCGCCAGTCACTGCTTAGGGCTACTTCAAGAGGAAACAACACATAGAGATAGAACGTGAAACTGCTTTATTTTGTCAAGTTTCAAGAAGCTAGCACAAACCGTGTTGGATTTACAGTTCCAAATCCATCTATCAATATAGGAGAAAACAGAGTGAAACCTAAAAATTCAAACTGTTACTGGAAATGAACGCTTCAACATAGAAGAACGAAATTTGGGGAACCAAGTCGGCTTAGTGTACTGACCATTACCTGAAAGTATCATCCAGTTTGGGTGAAAAAATATTTGCTGAGATTTCTGGAGATTCATAATTTTTGGAAGCTTGGGAACCCCTTTCCATGAAAGTGTTTCTCGCCAGTCACTGCTTAGGGCTACATCAAGAGGAAACAAAACATAGAGATAGAACGTGAAACTGCTTTATTTTGTCAAGTTTCAAGAAGCTAGCACAAACCGTGTTGGATTTAGAGTTCCAAATACATCTATCAATATAGGAGAAAACAGAGTGAAACCTAAAAATTCAAACTGTTACTGGAAATGAACGCTTCAACATAGAAGAACGAAATTTGGGGAACCAAGTCGGCTTAGTGTACTGATCATTACCTGAAAGTATCATCCAGTTTGGGTGAAAAAATATTTGCTGAGATTTCTGGAGATTCGTAATTTTTGGAAGCTTGGGAACCCCTTTCCATGAAAGTGTTTCTCGCCAGTCACTGCATAGGGCTACTTCAAGAGGAAAGAACACATAGATATAGAACATGAAACTACTTTATTTTGTCAAGTTTCAAGAAGCTAGCACAAACCGTGTTGGATTTAGAGTTCCAAATACATCTATCTATATAGGAGAAAACAGAGTGAAACCTAAAAATTCAAACTGTTACTGGAAATGAACGCTTCAACATAGAAGAACGAAATTTGGGGAACCAAGTTGGCTTAGTGTACTGATCATTAACTGAAAGTATCATCCAGTTTGGGTGAAAAAATATTTGCTGTGATTTCTGGAGATTCGTAGTTTTTGGAAGCTTGACAACCCCTTTCTATGAAAGTGTTTCTCGCCAGTCACTGCTTAGGGCTACTTCAAGAGGAAACAACACATAGAGATAGAACGTGAAACTGCTTTATTTTGTCAAGTTTCAAGAAGCTAGCACAAACCGTGTTGGATTTACTGTTCCAAATCCATCTATCAATATAGGAGAAAACAGAGTGAAACCTAAAAATTCAAACTGTTACTGGAAATGAACGCTTCAACATAGAAGAACGAAATTTGGGGAACCAAGTCGGCTTAGTGTACTGACCATTACCTGAAAGTATCATCCAGTTTGGGTGAAAAAATATTTGCTGAGATTTCTGGAGATTCGTAATTTTTGGAAGCTTGGGAACCCCTTTCCATGAAAGTGTTTCTCGCCAGTCACTGCTTAGGGCTACATCAAGAGGAAACAAAACATAGAGATAGAACGTGAAACTGCTTTATTTTGTCAAGTTTCAAGAAGCTAGCACAAACCGTGTTGGATTTAGAGTTCCAAATACATCTATCAATATAGGAGAAAACAGAGTGAAACCTAAAAATTCAAACTGTTACTGGAAATGAACGCTTCAACATAGAAGAACGAAATTTGGGGAACCAAGTCGGCTTAGTGTACTGATCATTACCTGAAAGTATCATCCAGTTTGGGTGAAAAAATATTTGCTGAGATTTCTGGAGATTTGTAATTTTTGGAATCTTGGGAACCCCTTTCCATGAAAGTGTTTCTCGCCAGTCACTGCATAGGGCTACTTCAAGAGGAAAGAACACATAGATATAGAACGTGAAACTACTTTATTTTGTCAAGTTTCAAGAAGCTAGCACAAACCGTGTTGGATTTAGAGTTCCAAATACATCTATCTATATAGGAGAAAACAGAGTGAAACCTAAAAATTCAAACTGTTACTGGAAATGAACGCTTCAACATAGAAGAACGAAATTTGGGGAACCAAGTCGGCTTAGTGTACTGATCATTAACTGAAAGTATCATCCAGTTTGGGTGAAAAAATATTTGCTGAGATTTCTGGAGATTCGTAATTTTTGGAAGCTTGACAACCCCTTTCTATGAAAGTGTTTCTCGCCAGTCACTGCTTAGGGCTACATCAAGAGGAAACAAAACATAGATATAGAACGTGAAACTGCTTTATTTTGTCAAGTTTCAAGAAGCTAGCACAAACCGTGTTGGATTTACAGTTCCAAATCCATCTATCAATATAGGAGAAAACAGAGTGAAACCTAAAAATTCAAACTGTTACTGGAAATGAACTCTTCAACATAGAAGAACGAAATTTGGGGAACCAAGTCGGCTTAGTGTACTGATCATTACCTGAAAGTATCATCCAGTTTGGGTGCAGAAATATTTGCTGTGATTTCTGGAGATGCGTAGTTTTTGGAAGCTTGGCAACCCCTTTCTATGAAAGTGTTTCTCGCCAGTCACTGCTTAGGGCTACTTCAAGAGGAAACAAAACATAGAGATAGAACGTGAAACTGCTTTATTTTGTCAAGTTTCAAGAAGCTAGCACAAACCGTGCTGGATTTAGAGTTCCAAATACATCTATCAATATAGGAGAAAACAGAGTGAAACCTAAAAATTCAAAGTGTTACTGGAAATGTATGCTTCAACATAGAAGAACGAAATTTGGGGAACCAAGTCGGCTTATTGTAATGATCATTACCTGAAAGTATCATCCAGTTTGGGTGAAAAAATACTTGCTGAGATTTCTGGAGATTCGTAATTTTAGGAAGCTTGGCAACCCCTTTCCATGAAAGTGTTTCTCGCCAGTCACAGCTTAGGGCTACTTCAAGAGGAAACAACACATAGAGATAGAACGTGAAACTGCTTTATTTTGTCAAGTTTCAAGAAGCTAGCACAAACCGTGTTGGATTTAGAGTTCCAAATACATCTATCAATATAGGAGAAAACAGAGTGAAACCTAAAAATTCAAACTGTTACTGGAAATGAACGCTTCACCATAGAAGAACGAAATTTGGGGAACCAAGTTGGCTTAGTGTACTGAACATTACCTGAAAGTATCATCCAGTTTGGGTGAAAAAATATTTGCTGAGATTTCTGGAGATTCGTAATTTTTGGAAGCTTGGGAACCCCTTTCCATGAAAGTGTTTCTCGCCAGTCACTGCTTAGGGCTACATCAAGAGGAAACAAAACATAGAGATAGAACGTGAAACTGCTTTATTTTGTCAAGTTTCAAGAAGCTAGCACAAACCGTGTTGGATTTAGAGTTCCAAATACATCTATCAATATAGGAGAAAACAGAGTGAAACCTAAAAATTCAAACTGTTACTGGAAATGAACGCTTCAACATAGAAGAACGAAATTTGGGGAACCAAGTTGGCTTAGTGTACTGATCATTACCTGAAAGTATCATCCAGTTTGGGTGAAAAAATATTTGCTGAGATTTCTGGAGATTCGTAATTTTTGGAAGCTTGGGAACCCCTTTCCATGAAAGTGTTTCTCGCCAGTCACTGCTTAGGGATACATCAAGAGGAAACAAAACATAGAGATAGAACCTGAAACTACTTTATTGTGTCAAGTTTCAAGAAGCTAGCACAAACCGTGTTGGATTTAGAGTTCCAAATACATCTATCAATATAGGAGAAAACAGAGTGAAACCTAAAAATTTAAACTGTTAGTAGAAACGAACGCTTCAACATAGAAGAATGAAATTTGGGGAACCAAGTTGGCTTATTGTACTGATCATTACCTGAAAGTATCATCCAGTTTGGGTGAAAAACTATTTGCTGAGATTTCTGGAGATTCGTAATTTTTGGAAGCTTGGCAACCCCTTTCCATGAAAGTGTTTCTCGCCAGTCACTTCTTAGGGCTACATCAAGATGAAAAAAAACATGGAGATAGAATCTGAAACTACTTTATTGTGTCAAGTTTCAAGAAGCTAGCACAAACCGTGTTGGATTTAGAGTTCCAAATACATCTATCAATATAGGAGAAAACAGAGTGAAATTTAAAAATTCAAACTGTTACTGGAAATGAACGCTTTAACATAGAAGAACGAAATTTGGGGAACCAAGTCGGCTTAGTATTCTGATCATTTCCTGAAAGTATCATCAAGTTTGGGTGAAAAAATATTTGCTGAGATTTCTGGAGATTCGTAATTTTTGGAAGCTTGGCAACCCCTTTCCATGAAAGTGTTTCTCGCCAGTCACTGCTTAGGGCTACATCAAGAGGAAACAAAACATAGAGATAGAACGTGAAACTGCTTTATTTTGTCAAGTTTCAAGAAGCTAGCACAAACCGTGTTGGATTTAGAGTTCCAAATACATCTATCAATATAGGAGAAAACAGAGTGAAACCTAAAAATTGAAACTGTTAGTAGAAACGAACGCTTCAACATAGAAGAATGAAATTTGGGGAACCAAGTTGGCTTATTGTACTGATCATTACTTGAAAGTATCATCCAGTTTGGGTGAAAAAATACTTGCTGAGATTTCTGGAGATTCGTAATTTTAGGAAGCTTGGCAACCCCTTTCCATGAAAGTGTTTATCGCCAGTCACTGCTTAGGGATACATCAAGAGGAAACAAAACATAGAGATAGAACCTGAAACTACTTTATTGTGTCAAGTTTCAAGAAGCTAGCACAAACCGTGTTGGATTTAGAGTTCCAAATACATCTATCAATATAGGAGAAAACAGAGTGAAACCTAAAAATTTAAACTGTTAGTAGAAACGAACGCTTCAACATAGAAGAATGAAATTTGGGGAACCAAGTTGGCTTATTGTACTGATCATTACCTGAAAGTATCATCCAGTTTGGGTGAAAAAATATTTGCTGAGATTTCTGGAGATTCGTAATTTTTGGAAGCTTGGCAACCCCTTTCCATGAAAGTGTTTCTCGCCAGTCACTTCTTAGGGCTACATCAAGATGAAAAAAAACATGGAGATAGAATCTGAAACTACTTTATTGTGTCAAGTTTCAAGAAGCTAGCACAAACCGTGTTGGATTTAGAGTTCCAAATACATCTATCAATATAGGAGAAAACAGAGTGAAATTTAAAAATTCAAACTGTTACTGGAAATGAACGCTTTAACATAGAAGAACGAAATTTGGGGAACCAAGTCGGCTTAGTGTTCTGATCATTTCCTGAAAGTATCATCAAGTTTGGGTGAAAAAATATTTGCTGAGATTTCTGGAGATTCGTAATTTTTGGAAGCTTGGCAACCCCTTTCCATGAAAGTGTTTCTCGCCAGTCACTGCTTAGGGCTACATCAAGAGGAAACAAAACATAGAGATAGAACGTGAAACTGCTTTATTTTGTCAAGTTTCAAGAAGCTAGCACAAACCGTGTTGGATTTAGAGTTCCAAATACATCTATCAATATAGGAGAAAACAGAGTGAAACCTAAAAATTGAAACTGTTAGTAGAAACGAACGCTTCAACATAGAAGAATGAAATTTGGGGAACCAAGTTGGCTTATTGTACTGATCATTACTTGAAAGTATCATCCAGTTTGGGTGAAAAAATACTTGCTGAGATTTCTGGAGATTCGTAATTTTAGGAAGCTTGGCAACCCCTTTCCATGAAAGTGTTTATCGCCAGTCACTGCTTAGGGCTACTTCAAGAGGAAACAACACATAGAGATAGAACGTGAAACTGCTTTATTTTGTCAAGTTTCAAGAAGCTAGCACAAACCGTGTTGGATTTAGAGTTCCAAATACATCTATCAATATAGGAGAAAACAGAGTGAAACCTAAAAATTCAAACTGTTACTGGAAATGAACGCTTCAACATAGAAGAACGAAATTTGGGGAACCAAGTCGGCTTAGTGTACTGATCATTACCTGAAAGTATCATCCAGTTTGGGTGCAGAAATATTTGCTGTGATTTCTGGAGATGCGTAGTTTTTGGAAGCTTGGCAACCCCTTTCTATGAAAGTGTTTCTCGCCAGTCACTGCTTAGGGCTACTTCAAGAGGAAACAAAACATAGAGATAGAACGTGAAACTGCTTTATTTTGTCAAGTTTCAAGAAGCTAGCACAAACCGTGTTGGATTTAGAGTTCCAAATACATCTATCAATATAGGAGAAAACAGAGTGAAACCTAAAAATTCAAACTGTTACTGGAAATGTACGCTTCAACATAGAAGAACAAAATTTGGGGAACCAAGTCGGCTTAGTGTACTGATAATTACCTGAAAGTATCATCCAGTTTGGGTTAAAAAATATTTGCTGAGATTTCTGGAGATTCGTAATTTTTGGAAGCTTGGCAACCCCTTTCCATGAAAGTGTTTCTCGCCAGTCACTGCTTAGGGCTACATCAAGAGGAAAAACAACATAGAGAAAGAACGTGAAACTGCTTTATTTTGTCAAGTTTCAAGAAGCTAGCACAAACCGTGTTGGATTTAGAGTTCCAAATACATTTATCAATATAGGAGAAAACAGAGTGAAACCTAAAAATTTAAACTGTTACTGGAAATGAACGCTTCACCATAGAAGAACGAAATTTGGGGAACCAAGTCGGCTTAGTGTACTGACCATTACCTGAAAGTATCATCCAGTTTGGGTGAAAAAATATTTGCTGAGATTTCTGGAGATTCGTAATTTTTGGAAGCTTGGCAACCCCTTTCCATGAAAGTGTTTCTCGCCAGTCACTTCTTAGGGCTACATCAAGATGAAAAAAAACATGGAGATAGAATCTGAAACTACTTTATTGTGTCAAGTTTCAAGAAGCTAGCACAAACCGTGTTGGATTTAGAGTTCCAAATACATCTATCAATATAGGAGAAAACAGAGTGAAACCTAAAAATTTAAACTGTTAGTAGAAACGAACGCTTCAACATAGAACAATGAAATTTGGGGAACCAAGTTGGCTTATTGTACTGATCATTACCTGAAAGTATCATCCAGTTTGGGTGAAAAAATATTTGCTGAGATTTCTGGAGATTCGTAATTTTTGGAAGCTTGGCAACCCCTTTCCATGAAAGTGTTTCTCGCCAGTCACTTCTTAGGGCTACATCAAGATGAAAAAAAACATGGAGATAGAATCTGAAACTACTTTATTGTGTCAAGTTTCAAGAAGCTAGCACAAACCGTGTTGGATTTAGAGTTCCAAATACATCTATCAATATAGGAGAAAACAGAGTGAAACCTAAAAATTCAAACTGTTACTGGAAATGAACGCTTTAACATAGAAGAACGAAATTTGGGGAACCAAGTCGGCTTAGTGTTCTGATCATTTCCTGAAAGTATCATCAAGTTTGGGTGAAAAAATATTTGCTGAGATTTCTGGTGATTCCTAATTTTTGGAAGCTTGGCAACCCCTTTCCATGAAAGTGTTTCTCGCCAGTCACTGCTTAGGGCTACATCAAGAGGAAACAAAACATAGAGATAGAACGTGAAACTGCTTTATTTTGTCAAGTTTCAAGAAGCTAGCACAAACCGTGTTGGATTTAGAGTTCCAAATACATCTATCAATATAGGAGAAAACAGAGTAAAACCTAAAAATTGAAACTGTTAGTAGAAACGAACGCTTCAACATAGAAGAATGAAATTTGGGGAACCAAGTTGGCTTATTGTACTGATCATTACTTGAAAGTATCATCCAGTTTGGGTGAAAAAATACTTGCTGAGATTTCTGGAGATTCGTAATTTTAGGAAGCTTGGCAACCCCTTTCCATGAAAGTGTTTCTCGCCAGTCACTGCTTAGGGCTACTTCAACAGGAAACAACACATAGAGATAGAACGTGAAACTGCTTTATGTTGTCAAGTTTCAATAAGCTAGCACAAACCGTGTTGGATTTAGAGTTCCAAATACATCTATCAATATAGGAGAAAACAGAGTGAAACCTAAAAATTCAAACTGTTACTGGAAATGAACGCTTCACCATTGAGGAACGAAATTTGGGGAACCAAGTTGGATTAGTGTACTGATCATTACCTGAAAGTATCATCCAGTTTGGGTGAAAAAATATTTGCTGAGATTTCTGGAGATTCGTAATTTTTGGAAGCTTGGCAACCCCTTTCCATGAAAGTGTTTCTCGACAGTCACTGCTTAGGGCTACATCAAGAGGAAACAAAACATAGAGATAGAACGTGAAACTGCTTTATTTTGTCAAGTTTCAAGAAGCTAGCACAAACCGTGTTGGATTTAGAGTTCCAAATACATCTATCAATATAGGAGAAAACAGAGTGAAACCTAAAAATTCAAACTGTTACTGGAAATGAACGCTTCAACATAGAAGAACGAAATTTGGGGAACCAAGTCGGCTTAGTGTAGTGATCATTACCTGAAAGTATCATCCAGTTTGGGTGAAAAAATACTTGCTGAGATTTCTGGAGATTCGTAATTTTTGGAAGCTTGGGAACCCCTTTCCATGAAAGTGTTTCTCGACAGTCACTGCTTAGGGCTACATGAAGAGGAAACAAAACATAGAGATAGAACGTGAAACTGCTTTATTTTGTCAAGTTTCAATAAGCTAGCACAAACCGTGTTGGATTTAGAGTTCCAAATACATCTATCAATATAGGAGAAAACAGAGTGAAACCTAAAAATTCAAACTGTTAGTAGAAACGAACGCTTCAACATAGAAGAATGAAATTTGGAGAACCAAGTTGGCTTAGTGTACTGATCATTACCTGTAAGTATCATCCAGTTTTGGTGAAAAAATACTTGTTGAGATTTCTGGAGATTCGTAATTTTAGGAAGCTTGGCAACCCCTTTCCATGAAAGTGTTTCTCGCCAGTCACTGCATAGGGCTACTTCAAGAGGAAAGAACACATAGAGATAGAACGTGAAACTACTTTATTTTGTCAAGTTTCAAGAAGCTAGCACAAACCGTGTTGGATTAAGAGTTCCAAATACATCTATCTATATAGGAGAAAACAGAGTGAAACCTAAAAATTCAAACTGTTACTGGAAATGCACGCTTCAACATAGAAGAACGAAATTTGGGGAACCAACTCGGCTTAGTGGACTGATCATTAACTGAAAGTATCATCCAGTTTGGGTGAAAAAATATTTGCTGTGATTTCTGGAGATTCGTAGTTTTTGGAAGCTTGACAACCCCTTTCTATGAAAGTGTTTCTCGCCAGTCACTGCTTAGGGCTACATCAAGAGGAAACAACACATAGATATAGAACGTGAAACTGCTTTATTTTGTCAAGTTTCAAGAAGCTAGCACAAACCGTGTTGGATTTACAGTTCCAAATCCATCTATCAATATAGGAGAAAACAGAGTGAAACCTAAAAATTCAAACTGTTACTGGAAATGAACGCTTCAACATAGAAGAACGAAATTTGGGGAACCAAGTCGGCTTAGTGTACTGATCATTACCTGAAAGTATCATCCAGTTTGGGTGCAGAAATATTTGCTGTGATTTCTGGAGATGCGTAGTTTTTGGAAGCTTGGCAACCCCTTTCTATGAAAGTGTTTCTCGCCAGTCACTGCTTAGGGCTACTTCAAGAGGAAACAAAACATAGAGATAGAACGTGAAACTGCTTTATTTTGTCAAGTTTCAAGAAGCTAGCACAAACCGTGCTGGATTTAGAGTTCCAAATACATCTATCAATATAGGAGAAAACAGAGTGAAACCTAAAAATTCATACTGTTACTGGAAATGTATGCTTCAACATAGAAGAACGAAATTTGGGGAACCAAGTCGGCTTATTGTACTGATCATTACCTGAAAGTATCATCCAGTTTGGGTGAAAAAATACTTGCTGAGATTTCTGGAGATTCGTAATTTTAGGAAGCTTGGCAACCCCTTTCCATGAAAGTGTTTCTCGCCAGTCACTGCTTAGGGCTACTTCAAGAGGAAACAACACATAGAGATAGAACGTGAAACTGCTTTATTTTGTCAAGTTTCAAGAAGCTAGCACAAACCGTGTTGGATTTAGAGTTCCAAATACATCTATCAATATAGGAGAAAACAGAGTGAAACCTAAAAATTCAAACTGTTACTGGAAATGAACGCTTTAACATAGAAGAATGAAATTTGGGGAACCAAGTTGGATTAGTGTACTGATCATTACCTGAAAGTATCATCCAGTTTGGGTGAAAAAATATTTGCTGAGATTTCTGGAGATTCGTAATTTTTGGAAGCTTGGCAACCCCTTTCCATGAAAGTGTTTCTCGACAGTCACTGCTTAGGGCTACATGAAGAGGAAACAAAACATAGAGATAGAACGTGAAACTGCTTTATTTTGTCAAGTTTCAATAAGCTAGCACAAACCGTGTTGGATTTAGAGTTCCAAATACATCTATCAATATAGGAGAAAACAGAGTGAAACCTAAAAATTCAAACTGTTAGTAGAAACGAACGCTTCAACATAGAAGAATGAAATTTGGAGAACCAAGTTGGCTTAGTGTACTGATCATTACCTGTAAGTATCATCCAGTTTTGGTGAAAAAATACTTGTTGAGATTTCTGGAGATCCGTAATTTTAGGAAGCTTGGCAACCCCTTTCAATGAAAGTGTTTCTCGCCAGTCACTGCATAGGGCTACTTCAAGAGGAAAGAACACATACATATAGAACGTGAAACTACTTTATTTTGTCAAGTTTCAAGAAGCTAGCACAAACCGTGTTGGATTTAGAGTTCCAAATACATCTATCTATATAGGAGAAAACAGAGTGAAACCTAAAAATTCAAACTGTTACTGGAAATGAACGCTTCAACATAGAAGAACGAAATTTGGGGAACCAACTCGGCTTAGTGTACTGATCATTAACTGAAAGTATCATCCAGTTTGGGTGAAAAAATATTTGCTGTGATTTCTGGAGATTCGTAGTTTTTGGAAGCTTGACAACCCCTTTCTATGAAAGTGTTTCTCGCCAGTCACTGCTTAGGGCTACATCAAGAGGAAACAACACATAGATATAGAACGTGAAACTGCTTTATTTTGTCAAGTTTCAAGAAGCTAGCACAAACCGTGTTGGATTTACAGTTCCAAATCTATCTATCAATATAGGAGAAAACAGAGTGAAACCTAAAAATTCAAACTGTTACTGGAAATGAACGCTTCAACATAGAAGAACGAAATTTGGGGAACCAAGTCGGCTTAGTGTACTGATCATTACCTGAAAGTATCATCCAGTTTGGGTGCAGAAATATTTGCTGTGATTTCTGGAGATGCGTAGTTTTTGGAAGCTTGGCAACCCCTTTCTATGAAAGTGTTTCTCGCCAGTCACTGCTTAGGGCTACTTCAAGAGGAAACAAAACATAGAGATAGAACGTGAAACTGCTTTATTTTGTCAAGTTTCAAGAAGCTAGCACAAACCGTGTTGGATTTAGAGTTCCAAATACATCTATCAATATAGGAGAAAACAGAGTGAAACCTAAAAATTCAAACTGTTACTGGAAATGTACGCTTCAACATAGAAGAACAAAATTTGGGGAACCAAGTCGGCTTAGTGTACTGATCATTACCTGAAAGTATCATCCAGTTTGGGTTAAAAAATATTTGCTGAGATTTCTGGAGATTCGTAATTTTTGGAAGCTTGGCAACCCCTTTCCATGAAAGTGTTTCTCGCCAGTCACTGCTTAGGGCTACATCAAGAGGAAAAACAACATAGAGAAAGAACGTGAAACTGCTTTATTTTGTCAAGTTTCAAGAAGCTAGCACAAACCGTGTTGGATTTAGAGTTCCAAATACATTTATCAATATAGGAAAAACAGAGTGAAACCTAAAAATTTAAACTGTTACTGGAAATGAACGCTTCACCATAGAAGAACGAAATTTGGGGAACCAAGTCGGCTTAGTGTACTGACCATTACCTGAAAGTATCATCCAGTTTGGGTGAAAAAATATTTGCTGAGATTTCTGGAGATTCGTAATTTTTGGAAGCTTGGCAACCCCTTTCCATGAAAGTGTTTCTCGCCAGTCACTTCTTAGGGCTACATCAAGATGAAAAAAAACATGGAGATAGAATCTGAAACTACTTTATTGTGTCAAGTTTCAAGAAGCTAGCACAAACCGTGTTGGATTTAGAGTTCCAAATACATCTATCAATATAGGAGAAAACAGAGTGAAACCTAAAAATTTAAACTGTTAGTAGAAACGAACGCTTCAACATAGAACAATGAAATTTGGGGAACCAAGTTGGCTTATTGTACTGATCATTACCTGAAAGTATCATCCAGTTTGGGTGAAAAAATATTTGCTGAGATTTCTGGAGATTCGTAATTTTTGGAAGCTTGGCAACCCCTTTCCATGAAAGTGTTTCTCGCCAGTCACTTCTTAGGGCTACATCAAGATGAAAAAAAACATGGAGATAGAATCTGAAACTACTTTATTGTGTCAAGTTTCAAGAAGCTAGCACAAACCGTGTTGGATTTAGAGTTCCAAATACATCTATCAATATAGGAGAAAACAGAGTGAAACCTAAAAATTCAAACTGTTACTGGAAATGAACGCTTTAACATAGAAGAACGAAATTTGGGGAACCAAGTCGGCTTAGTGTTCTGATCATTTCCTGAAAGTATCATCAAGTTTGGGTGAAAAAATATTTGCTGAGATTTCTGGTGATTCCTAATTTTTGGAAGCTTGGCAACCCCTTTCCATGAAAGTGTTTCTCGCCAGTCACTGCTTAGGGCTACATCAAGAGGAAACAAAACATAGAGATAGAACGTGAAACTGCTTTATTTTGTCAAGTTTCAAGAAGCTAGCACAAACCGTGTTGGATTTAGAGTTCCAAATACATCTATCAATATAGGAGAAAACAGAGTGAAACCTAAAAATTGAAACTGTTAGTAGAAACGAACGCTTCAACATAGAAGAATGAAATTTGGGGAACCAAGTTGGCTTATTGTACTGATCATTACTTGAAAGTATCATCCAGTTTGGGTGAAAAAATACTTGCTGAGATTTCTGGAGATTCGTAATTTTAGGAAGCTTGGCAACCCCTTTCCATGAAAGTGTTTCTCGCCAGTCACTGCTTAGGGCTACTTCAACAGGAAACAACACATAGAGATAGAACGTGAAACTGCTTTATGTTGTCAAGTTTCAATAAGCTAGCACAAACCGTGTTGGATTTAGAGTTCCAAATACATCTATCAATATAGGAGAAAACAGAGTGAAACCTAAAAATTCAAACTGTTACTGGAAATGAACGCTTCAACATAGAAGAACGAAATTTGGGGAACCAAGTCGGCTTAGTGTAGTGATCATTACCTGAAAGTATCATCCAGTTTGGGTGAAAAAATACTTGCTGAGATTTCTGGAGATTCGTAATTTTTGGAAGCTTGGGAACCCCTTTCCATGAAAGTGTTTCTCGACAGTCACTGCTTAGGGCTACATGAAGAGGAAACAAAACATAGAGATAGAACGTGAAACTGCTTTATTTTGTCAAGTTTCAATAAGCTAGCACAAACCGTGTTGGATTTAGAGTTCCAAATACATCTATCAATATAGGAGAAAACAGAGTGAAACCTAAAAATTCAAACTGTTAGTAGAAACGAACGCTTCAACATAGAAGAATGAAATTTGGAGAACCAAGTTGGCTTAGTGTACTGATCATTACCTGTAAGTATCATCCAGTTTTGGTGAAAAAATACTTGTTGAGATTTCTGGAGATTCGTAATTTTAGGAAGCTTGGCAACCCCTTTCCATGAAAGTGTTTCTCGCCAGTCACTGCATAGGGCTACTTCAAGAGGAAAGAACACATAGAGATAGAACGTGAAACTACTTTATTTTGTCAAGTTTCAAGAAGCTAGCACAAACCGTGTTGGATTAAGAGTTCCAAATACATCTATCTATATAGGAGAAAACAGAGTGAAACCTAAAAATTCAAACTGTTACTGGAAATGCACGCTTCAACATAGAAGAACGAAATTTGGGGAACCAACTCGGCTTAGTGGACTGATCATTAACTGAAAGTATCATCCAGTTTGGGTGAAAAAATATTTGCTGTGATTTCTGGAGATTCGTAGTTTTTGGAAGCTTGACAACCCCTTTCTATGAAAGTGTTTCTCGCCAGTCACTGCTTAGGGCTACATCAAGAGGAAACAACACATAGATATAGAACGTGAAACTGCTTTATTTTGTCAAGTTTCAAGAAGCTAGCACAAACCGTGTTGGATTTACAGTTCCAAATCCATCTATCAATATAGGAGAAAACAGAGTGAAACCTAAAAATTCAAACTGTTACTGGAAATGAACGCTTCAACATAGAAGAACGAAATTTGGGGAACCAAGTCGGCTTAGTGTACTGATCATTACCTGAATGTATCATCCAGTTTGGGTGCAGAAATATTTGCTGTGATTTCTGGAGATGCGTAGTTTTTGGAAGCTTGGCAACCCCTTTCTATGAAAGTGTTTCTCGCCAGTCACTGCTTAGGGCTACTTCAAGAGGAAACAAAACATAGAGATAGAACGTGAAACTGCTTTATTTTGTCAAGTTTCAAGAAGCTAGCACAAACCGTGCTGGATTTAGAGTTCCAAATACATCTATCAATATAGGAGAAAACAGAGTGAAACCTAAAAATTCATACTGTTACTGGAAATGTATGCTTCAACATAGAAGAACGAAATTTGGGGAACCAAGTCGGCTTATTGTACTGATCATTACCTGAAAGTATCATCCAGTTTGGGTGAAAAAATACTTGCTGAGATTTCTGGAGATTCGTAATTTTAGGAAGCTTGGCAACCCCTTTCCATGAAAGTGTTTCTCGCCAGTCACTGCTTAGGGCTACTTCAAGAGGAAACAACACATAGAGATAGAACGTGAAACTGCTTTATTTTGTCAAGTTTCAAGAAGCTAGCACAAACCGTGTTGGATTTAGAGTTCCAAATACATCTATCAATATAGGAGAAAACAGAGTGAAACCTAAAAATTCAAACTGTTACTGGAAATGAACGCTTTAACATAGAAGAATGAAATTTGGGGAACCAAGTTGGATTAGTGTACTGATCATTACCTGAAAGTATCATCCAGTTTGGGTGAAAAAATATTTGCTGAGATTTCTGGAGATTCGTAATTTTTGGAAGCTTGGCAACCCCTTTCCATGAAAGTGTTTCTCGACAGTCACTGCTTAGGGCTACATGAAGAGGAAACAAAACATAGAGATAGAACGTGAAACTGCTTTATTTTGTCAAGTTTCAATAAGCTAGCACAAACCGTGTTGGATTTAGAGTTCCAAATACATCTATCAATATAGGAGAAAACAGAGTGAAACCTAAAAATTCAAACTGTTAGTAGAAACGAACGCTTCAACATAGAAGAATGAAATTTGGAGAACCAAGTTGGCTTAGTGTACTGATCATTACCTGTAAGTATCATCCAGTTTTGGTGAAAAAATACTTGTTGAGATTTCTGGAGATTCGTAATTTTAGGAAGCTTGGCAACCCCTTTCAATGAAAGTGTTTCTCGCCAGTCACTGCATAGGGCTACTTCAAGAGGAAAGAACACATACATATAGAACGTGAAACTACTTTATTTTGTCAAGTTTCAAGAAGCTAGCACAAACCGTGTTGGATTTAGAGTTCCAAATACATCTATCTATATAGGAGAAAACAGAGTGAAACCTAAAAATTCAAACTGTTACTGGAAATGAACGCTTCAACATAGAAGAACGAAATTTGGGGAACCAACTCGGCTTAGTGTACTGATCATTAACTGAAAGTATCATCCAGTTTGGGTGAAAAAATATTTGCTGTGATTTCTGGAGATTCGTAGTTTTTGGAAGCTTGACAACCCCTTTCTATGAAAGTGTTTCTCGCCAGTCACTGCTTAGGGCTACATCAAGAGGAAACAACACATAGATATAGAACGTGAAACTGCTTTATTTTGTCAAGTTTCAAGAAGCTAGCACAAACCGTGTTGGATTTACAGTTCCAAATCTATCTATCAATATAGGAGAAAACAGAGTGAAACCTAAAAATTCAAACTGTTACTGGAAATGAACGCTTCAACATAGAAGAACGAAATTTGGGGAACCAAGTCGGCTTAGTGTACTGATCATTACCTGAAAGTATCATCCAGTTTGGGTGCAGAAATATTTGCTGTGATTTCTGGAGATGCGTAGTTTTTGGAAGCTTGGCAACCCCTTTCTATGAAAGTGTTTCTCGCCAGTCACTGCTTAGGGCTACTTCAAGAGGAAACAAAACATAGAGATAGAACGTGAAACTGCTTTATTTTGTCAAGTTTCAAGAAGCTAGCACAAACCGTGTTGGATTTAGAGTTCCAAATACATCTATCAATATAGGAGAAAACAGAGTGAAACCTAAAAATTCAAACTGTTAGTAGAAACGAACGCTTCAACATAGAAGAATGAAATTTGGAGAACCAAGTTGGCTTAGTGTACTGACCATTACCTGTAAGTATCATCCAGTTTTGGTGAAAAAATACTTGTTGAGATTTCTGGAGATTCGTAATTTTAGGAAGCTTGGCAACCCCTTTCAATGAAAGTGTTTCTCGCCAGTCACTGCATAGGGCTACTTCAAGAGGAAAGAACACATAGATATAGAACGTGAAACTACTTTATTTTGTCAAGTTTCAAGAAGCTAGCACAAACCGTGTTGGATTTAGAGTTCCAAATACATCTATCAATATAGGAGAAAACAGAGTGAAACCTAAAAATTCAAACTGTTACTGGAAATGAACGCTTCAACATAGAAGAACGAAATTTGGGGAACCAACTCGGCTTAGTGTATTGATCATGAACTGAAAGTATCATCCAGTTTGGGTGCAGAAATATTTGCTGTGATTTCTGGAGATGCGTAGTTTTTGGAAGCTTGGCAACCCCTTTCTATGAAAGTGTTTCTCGCCAGTCACTGCTTAGGGCTACTTCAAGAGGAAACAAAACATAGAGATAGAACGTGAAACTGCTTTATTTTGTCAAGTTTCAAGAAGCTAGCACAAACCGTGTTGGATTTAGAGTTCCAAATACATCTATCAATATAGGAGAAAACAGAGTGAAACCTAAAAATTCAAACTGTTAGTAGAAACGAACGCTTCAACATAGAAGAATGAAATTTGGAGAACCAAGTTGGCTTAGTGTACTGACCATTACCTGTAAGTATCATCCAGTTTTGGTGAAAAAATACTTGTTGAGATTTCTGGAGATTCGTAATTTAGGAAGCTTGGCAACCCCTTTCAATGAAAGTGTTTCTCGCCAGTCACTGCATAGGGCTACTTCAAGAGGAAAGAACACATAGATATAGAACGTGAAACTACTTTATTTTGTCAAGTTTCAAGAAGCTAGCACAAACCGTGTTGGATTTAGAGTTCCAAATACATCTATCTATATAGGAGAAAACAGAGTGAAACCTAAAAATTCAAACTGTTACTGGAAATGAACGCTTCAACATAGAAGAACGAAATTTGGGGAACCAACTCGGCTTAGTGTACTGATCATTAACTGAAAGTATCATCCAGTTTGGGTGAAAAAATATTTGCTGTGATTTCTGGAGATTCGTAGTTTTTGGCAGCTTGACAACCCCTTTCTATGAAAGTGTTTCTCGCCAGTCACTGCTTAGGGCTACATCAAGAGGAAACAACACATAGATATAGAACGTGAAACTGCTTTATTTTGTCAAGTTTCAAGAAGCTAGCACAAACCGTGTTGGATTTAGAGTTCCAAATACATCTATCTATCAATATAGGAGAAAACAGAGTGAAACCTAAAATTTCAAACTGTTACTGGAAATGAACGCTTCAACATAGAAGAACGAAATTTGGGGAACCAAGTCGGCTTAGTGTACTGATCATTACCTGAAAGTATCATCCAGTTTGGGTGCAGAAATATTTGCTGTGATTTCTGGAGATGCGTAGTTTTTGGAAGCTTGGCAACCCCTTTCTATGAAAGTGTTTCTCGCCAGTCACTGCTTAGGGCTACTTCAAGAGGAAACAAAACATAGAGATAGAACGTGAAACTGCTTTATTTTGTCAAGTTTCAAGAAGCTAGCACAAACCGTGTTGGATTTAGAGTTCCAAATACATTTATCAATATAGGAGAAAACAGAGTGAAACCTAAAAATTCAAACTGTTACTGGAAATGAACGCTTTAACATAGAAGAACGAAATTTGGGGAACCAAGTTGGATTAGTGTACTGATCATTACCTGAAAGTATCATCCAGTTTGGGTGAAAAAACATTTGCTGAGATTTCTGGAGATTCGTAATTTTTGGAAGCTTGGCAACCCCTTTCCATGAAAGTGTTTCTCGCCAGTCACTTCTTAGGGCTACATCAAGATGAAAAAAAACATGGAGATAGAATCTGAAACTACTTTATTGTGTCAAGTTTCAAGAAGCTAGCACAAACCGTGTTGGATTTAGAGTTCCAAATACATCTATCAATATAGGAGAAAACAGAGTGAAACCTAAAAATTCAAACTGTTACTGGAAATGAACGCTTCACCATTGAGGAACGAAATTTGGGGAACCAAGTTGGATTAGTGTACTGATCATTACCTGAAAGTATCATCCAGTTTGGGTGAAAAAATATTTGCTGAGATTTCTGGAGATTCGTAATTTTTGGAAGCTTGGCAACCCCTTTCCATGAAAGTGTTTCTCGCCAGTCACTGCTTAGGGCTACATCAAGAGGAAAAAAAACATAGAGAAAGAACGTGAATCTGCTTTATTTTGTCAAGTTTCAAGAAGCTAGCACAAACCGTGTTGGATTTAGAGTTCCAAATACATTTATCAATATAGGAGAAAACAGAGTGAAACCTAAAAATTTAAACTGTTACTGGAAATGAACGCTTCACCATAGAAGAACGAAATTTGGGGAACCAAGTCGGCTTAGTGTACTGACCATTACCTGAAAGTATCATCCAGTTTGGGTGAAAAAATATTTGCTGAGATTTCTGGAGATTCGTAATTTTTGGAAGCTTGGGAACCCCTTTCCATGAAAGTGTTTCTCGCCAGTCACTGCTTAGGGCTACATCAAGAGGAAACAAAACATAGAGATAGAACGTGAAACTGCTTTATTTTGTCAAGTTTCAAGAAGCTAGCACAAACCGTGTTGGATTTAGAGTTCCAAATACATCTATCAATATAGGAGAAAACAGAGTGAAACCTAAAAATTGAAACTGTTAGTAGAAACGAACGCTTCAACATAGAAGAATGAAATTTGGAGAACCAAGTTGGCTTAGTGTACTGATCATTACCTGTAAGTATCATCCAGTTTTGGTGAAAAAATACTTGCTGAGATTTCTGGAGATTCGTAATTTTAGGAAGCTTGGCAACCCCTTTCCATGAAAGTGTTTCTCGCCAGTCACTGCATAGGGCTACTTCAAGAGGAAAGAACACATAGAGATAGAACGTGAAACTACTTTATTTTGTCAAGTTTCAAGAAGCTAGCACAAACCGTGTTGGATTTAGAGTTCCAAATACATCTATCTATATAGGAGAAAACAGAGTGAAACCTAAAATTTCAAACTGTTACTGGAAATGAACGCTTCAACATAGAAGAACGAAATTTGGGGAACCAAGTCGGCTTAGTGTACTGATCATTACCTGAAAGTATCATCCAGTTTGGGTGCAGAAATATTTGCTGTGATTTCTGGAGATTCGTAGTTTTTGGAAGCTTGGCAACCCCTTTCCATGAAAGTGTTTCTCGCCAGTCACTGCTTAGGGCTACATCAAGAGGAAACAACACATAGATATAGAACGTGAAACTGCTTTATTTTGTCAAGTTTCAAGAAGCTAGCACAAACCGTGTTGGATTTACAGTTCCAAATCCATCTATCAATATAGGAGAAAACAGAGTGAAACCTAAAAATTAAAACTGTTACTGGAAATGAACGCTTCAACATAGAAGAACGAAATTTGGGGAACCAAGTCGGCTTAGTGTATTGATCATTACCTGAAAGTATCATCCAGTTTGGGTGCAGAAATATTTGCTGTGATTTCTGGAGATTCGTAGTTTTTGGAAGCTTGGCAACCCCTTTCTATGAAAGTGTTTCTCGCCAGTCACTGCTTAGGGCTACTTCAAGAGGAAACAAAACATAGAGATAGAACGTGAAACTGCTTTATTTTGTCAAGTTTCAAGAAGCTAGCACAAACCGTATTGGATTTAGAGTTCCAAATACATCTATCAATATAGGAGAAAACAGAGTGAAACCTAAAAATTCAAACTGTTACTGGAAATGTACGCTTCAACATAGAAGAACGAAATTTGGGGAACCAAGTCGGCTTAGTGTACTGATCATTACCTGAAAGTATCATCCAGTTTGGGTGAAAAAATATTTGCTGAGATTTCTGGAGATTCGTAATTTTTGGAAGCTAGGCAACCCCTTTCCATGAAAGTGTTTCTCGCCAGTCACTGCTTAGGGCAACATCAAGAGGAAACAAAACATAGAGATAGAACGTGAAACTGCTTTATTTTGTCAAGTTTCAAGAAGCTAGCACAAACCGTGTTGGATTTAGAGTTCCAAATACATCTATCAATATAGGAGAAAACAGAGTGAAACCTAAAAATTCAAACTGTTACTGGAAATGAACGCTTCAACATAGAAGAACGAAATTTGGGGAACCAAGTCGGCTTAGTGTACTGATCATTACCTGAAAGTATCATCCAGTTTGGGTGAAAAAATATTTGCTGAGATTTCTGGAGATTCGTAATTTTTGGAAGCTTGGGAACCCCTTTCCATGAAAGTGTTTCTCGCCAGTCACTGCTTAGGGATACATCAAGAGGAAACAAAACATAGAGATAGAACCTGAAACTACTTTATTGTGTCAAGTTTCAAGAAGCTAGCACAAACCGTGTTGGATTTAGAGTTCCAAATACATCTATCAATATAGGAGAAAACAGAGTGAAACCTAAAAATTTAAACTGTTAGTAGAAACGAACGCTTCAACATAGAAGAATGAAATTTGGGGAACCAAGTTGGCTTATTGTACTGATCATTACCTGAAAGTATCATCCAGTTTGGGTGAAAAAATATTTGCTGAGATTTCTGGAGATTCGTAATTTTTGGAAGCTTGGCAACCCCTTTCCATGAAAGTGTTTCTCGCCAGTCACTTCTTAGGGCTACATCAAGATGAAAAAAAACATAGAGATAGAATCTGAAACTACTTTATTGTGTCAAGTTTCAAGAAGCTAGCACAAACCGTGTTGGATTTAGAGTTCCAAATACATCTATCAATATAGGAGAAAACAGAGTGAAACCTAAAAATTCAAACTGTTACTGGAAATGAACGCTTCAACATAGAAGAACGAAATTTGGGGAACCAAGTCGGCTTAGTGTACTGATCATTACCTGAAAGTATCATCCAGTTTGGGTGAAAAAATATTTGCTGATATTTCTGGAGATTCGTAATTTTTGGAAGCTTGGGAACCCCTTTCCATGAAAGTGTTTCTCGCCAGTCACTGCTTAGGGCTACATCAAGAGGAAACAAAACATAGAGATAGAACGTGAAACTGCTTTATTTTGTCAAGTTTCAAGAAGCTAGCACAAACCGTGTTGGATTTAGAGTTCCAAATACATCTATCAATATAGGAGAAAACAGAGTGAAACCTAAAAATTGAAACTGTTAGTAGAAACGAACGCTTCAACATAGAAGAATGAAATTTGGGGAACCAAGTTGGCTTATTGTACTGATCATTACTTGAAAGTATCATCCAGTTTGGGTGAAAAAATACTTGCTGAGATTTCTGGAGATTCGTAATTTTAGGAAGCTTGGCAACCCCTTTCCATGAAAGTGTTTCTCGCCAGTCACTGCTTAGGGCTACATCAAGAGGAAACAACACATAGAGATAGAACATGAAACTGCTTTATTTTGTCAAGTTTCAAGAAGCTAGCACAAACCGTGTTGGATTTAGAGTTCCAAATACATCTATCAATATAGGAGAAAACAGAGTGAAACCTAAAAATTCAAACTGTTACTGGAAATGAACGCTTCACCATTGAGGAACGAAATTTGGGGAACCAAGTTGGATTAGTGTACTGATCATTACCTGAAAGTATCATCCAGTTTGGGTGAAAAAATAGTTGCTGAGATTTTTGGAGATTCGTAATTTTTGGAAGCTTGGCAACCCCTTTCCATGAAAGTGTTTCTCGACAGTCACTGCTTAGGGCTACATCAAGAGGAAACAAAACATAGAGAAAGAACGTGAAACTGCTTTATTTTGTCAAGTTTCAAGAAGCTAGCACAAACCGTGTTGGATTTAGAGTTCCAAATACATCTATCAATATAGGAGAAAACAGAGTGAAACCTAAAAATTCAAACTGTTAGTAGAAACGAACGCTTCAACATAGAAGAATGAAATTTGGAGAACCAAGTTGGCTTAGTGTACTGATCATTACCTGTAAGTATCATCCAGTTTTGGTGAAAAAATACTTGTTGAGATTTCTGGAGATTCGTAATTTTAGGAAGCTTGGCAACCCCTTTCCATGAAAGTGTTTCTCGCCAGTCACTGCATAGGGCTACTTCAAGAGGAAAGAACACATAGAGATAGAACGTGAAACTACTTTATTTTGTCAAGTTTCAAGAAGCTAGCACAAACCGTGTTGGATTTAGACTTCCAAATACATCTATCTATATAGGAGAAAACAGAGTGAAACCTAAAAATTCAAACTGTTACTGGAAATGAACGCTTCAACATAGAAGAACGAAATTTGGGGAACCAACTCGGCTTAGTGTACTGATCATTAACTGAAAGTATCATCCAGTTTGGGTGAAAAAATATTTGCTGTGATTTCTGGAGATTCGTAATTTTTGGAAGCTTGGCAACCCCTTTCCATGAAAGTGTTTCTCGCCAGTCACTTCTTAGGGCTACATCAAGATGAAAAAAAACATAGAGATAGAATCTGAAACTACTTTATTGTGTCAAGTTTCAAGAAGCTAGCACAAACCGTGTTGGATTTAGAGTTCCAAATACATCTATCAATATAGGAGAAAACAGAGTGAAACCTAAAAATTCAAACTGTTACTGGAAATGAACGCTTTAACATAGAAGAACGAAATTTGGGGAACCAAGTCGGCTTAGTGTTTTGATCATTTCCTGAAAGTATCATCAAGTTTGGGTGAAAAAATATTTGCTGAGATTTCTGGTGATTCCTAATTTTTGGAAGCTTGGCAACCCCTTTCCATGAAAGTGTTTCTCGCCAGTCACTGCTTAGGGCTACATCAAGAGGAAACAAAACATAGAGATAGAACGTGAAACTGCTTTATTTTGTCAAGTTTCAAGAAGCTAGCACAAACCGTGTTGGATTTAGAGTTCCAAATACATCTATCAATATAGGAGAAAACAGAGTGAAACCTAAAAATTGAAACTGTTAGTAGAAACGAACGCTTCAACATAGAAGAATGAAATTTGGGGAACCAAGTCGGCTTATTGTACTGATCATTACTTGAAAGTATCATCCAGTTTGGGTGAAAAAATACTTGCTGAGATTTCTGGAGATTCGTAATTTTAGGAAGCTTGGCAACCCCTTTCCATGAAAGAGTTTCTCGCCAGTCACTGCTTAGGGCTACTTCAAGAGGATACAACATATAGAGATAGAACGTGAAACTGCTTTATTTTGTCAAGTTTCAAGAAGCTAGCACAAACCGTGTTGGATTTAGAGTTCCAAATACATCTATCAATATAGGAGAAAACAGAGTGAAACCTAAAAATTCAAACTGTTACTGGAAATGAACGCTTCACCATTGAGGAACGAAATTTGGGGAACCAAGTCGGCTTAGTGTACTGATCATTACCTGAAAGTATCATCCAGTTTGGGTGAAAAAATATTTGCTGAGATTTCTGGAGATTCGTAATTTTTGGAAGCTTGGCAACCCCTTTCCATGAAAGTGTTTCTCGACAGTCACTGCTTAGGGCTACATCAAGAGGAAACAAAACATAGAGATAGAACGTGAAACTGCTTTATTTTGTCAAGTTTCAAGAAGCTAGCACAAACCGTGTTGGATTTAGAGTTCCAAATACATCTATCAATATAGGAGAAAACAGAGTGAAACCTAAAAATTCAAACTGTTAGTAGAAACGAACGCTTCAACATAGAAGAATGAAATTTGGAGAACCAAGTTGGCTTAGTGTACTGATCATTACCTGTAAGTATCATCCAGTTTTGGTGAAAAAATACTTGTTGAGATTTCTGGAGATTCGTAATTTTAGGAAGCTTGGCAACCCCTTTCAATGAAAGTGTTTCTCGACAGTCACTGCATAGGGCTTCTTCAAGAGGAAAGAACACATAGATATAGAACGTGAAACTACTTTATTTTGTCAAGTTTCAAGAAGCTAGCACAAACCGTGTTGGATTTAGAGTTCCAAATACATTTATCAATATAGGAGAAAACAGAGTGAAACCTAAAAATTTAAACTGTTACTGGAAATGAACGCTTCACCATAGAAGAACGAAATTTGGGGAACCAAGTCGGCTTAGTGTACTGACCATTACCTGAAAGTATCATCCAGTTTGGGTGAAAAAATATTTGCTGAGATTTCTGGAGATTCGTAATTTTTGGAAGCTTGGCAACCCCTTTCCATTAAAGTGTTTCTCGCCAGTCACTTCTTAGGGCTACATCAAGATGAAAAAAAAAACATGGAGATAGAATCTGAAACTACTTTATTGTGTCAAGTTTCAAGAAGCTAGCACAAACCGTGTTGGATTTAGAGTTCCAAATACATCTATCAATATAGGAGAAAACAGAGTGAAACCTAAAAATTCAAACTGTTACTGGAAATGAACGCTTCACCAATGAGGAATGAAATTTGGGGAACCAAGTTGGATTAGTGTACTGATCATTACCTGAAAGTATCATCCAGTTTGGGTGAAAAAATATTTGCTGAGATTTCTGGAGATTCGTAATTTTAGGAAGCTTGCAACCCCTTTCCATGAAAGTGTTTCTCGCCAGTCACTGCTTAGGGCTACATCAAGAGGAAACAAAACATAGAGATAGAACGTGAAACTGCTTTATTTTGTCAAGTTTCAAGAAGCTAGCACAAACCGTGTTGGATTTAGAGTTCCAAATACTTCTATCAATATAGGAGAAAACAGAGTGAAACCTAAAAATTCAAACTGTTACTGGAAATGAACGCTTCAACATAGAAGAACGAAATTTGGGGAACCAAGTCGGCTTAGTGTACTGATCATTACCTGAAAGTATCATCCAGTTTGGGTGAAAAAATATTTGCTGAGATTTCTGGAGATTCGTAATTTTTGGAAGCTTGGGAACCCCTTTCCATGAAAGTGTTTCTCGCCAGACACTGCTTAGGGATACATCAAGAGGAAACAAAACATAGAGATAGAACGTGAAACTGCTTTATTTTGTCAAGTTTCAAGAAGCTAGCACAAACCGTGTTGGATTTAGAGTTCCAAATACATCTATCAATATAGGAGAAAACAGAGTGAAACCTAAAAATTTAAACTGTTAGTAGAAACGAACGCTTCAACATAGAAGAATGAAATTTGGGGAACCAAGTTGGCTTATTGTACTGATCATTACCTGAAAGTATCATCCAGTTTGGGTGAAAAAATATTTGCTGAGATTTCTGGAGATTCGTAATTTTTGGTAGCTTGGCAACCCCTTTCCATGAAAGTGTTTCTCGCCAGTCACTTCTTAGGGCTACATCAAGATGAAAAGAAACATGGAGATAGAATCTGAAACTACTTTATTGTGTCAAGTTTCAAGAAGCTAGCACAAACCGTGTTGGATTTAGAGTTCCAAATACATCTATCAATATAGGAGAAAACAGAGTGAAACCTAAAAATTCAAACTGTTACTGGAAATGAACGCTTTAACATAGAAGAACGAAATTTGGGGAACCAAGTCGGCTTAGTGTTCTGATCATTTCCTGAAAGTATCATCAAGTTTGGGTGAAAAAATATTTGCTGAGATTTCTGGTGATTCCTAATTTTTGGAAGCTTGGGAACCCCTTTCCATGAAAGTGTTTCTCGCCAGTCACTGCTTAGGGCTACATCAAGAGGAAACAAAACATAGAGATAGAACGTGAAACTGCTTTATTTTGTCAAGTTTCAAGAAGCTAGCACAAACCGTGTTGGATTTAGAGTTCCAAATACATCTATCAATATAGGAGAAAACAGAGTGAAACCTAAAAATTGAAACTGTTAGTAGAAACGAACGCTTCAACATAGAAGAATGAAATTTGGGGAACCAAGTTGGCTTATTGTACTGATCATTACTTGAAAGTATCATCCAGTTTGGGTGAAAAAATACTTGTTGAGATTTCTGGAGATTCGTAATTTTAGGAAGCTTGGCAACCCCTTTCCATGAAAGTGTTTCTCGCCAGTCACTGCTTAGGGCTACATCAAGAGGAAACAACACATAGAGATAGAACATGAAACTGCTTTATTTTGTCAAGTTTCAAGAAGCTAGCACAAACCGTGTTGGATTTAGAGTTCCAAATACATCTATCAATATAGGAGAAAACAGATTGAAACCTGAAAATTCAAACTGTTACTGGAAATGAACGCTTCACCATTGAGGAACGAAATTTGGGGAACCAAGTTGGATTAGTGTACTGATCATTACCTGAAAGTATCATCCAGTTTGGGTGAAAAAATATTTGCTGAGATTTTTGGAGATTCGTAATTTTTGGAAGCTTGGCAACCCCTTTCCATGAAAGTGTTTCTTGACAGTCACTGCTTAGGGCTACATCAAGAGGAAACAAAACATAGAGATAGAACGTGAAACTGCTTTATTTTGTCAAGTTTCAAGAAGCTAGCACAAACCGTGTTGGATTTAGAGTTCCAAATACATCTATCAATATAGGAGAAAACAGAGTGAAACCTAAAAATTCAAACTGTTAGTAGAAACGAACGCTTCAACATAGAAGAATGAAATTTGGAGAACCAAGTTGGCTTAGTGTACTGATCATTACCTGTAAGTATCATCCAGTTTTGGTGAAAAAATACTTGTTGAGATTTCTGGAGATTCGTAATTTTAGGAAGCTTGGCAACCCCTTTCCATGAAAGTGTTTCTCGCCAGTCACTGCATAGGGCTACTTCAAGAGGAAAGAACACATAGAGATAGAACGTGAAACTACTTTATTTTGTCAAGTTTCAAGAAGCTAGCACAAACCGTGTTGGATTTAGAGTTCCAAATACATCTATCTATATAGGAGAAAACAGAGTGAAACCTAAAAATTCAAACTGTTACTGGAAATGAACGCTTCAACATAGAAGAACGAAATTTGGGGAACCAACTCGGCTTAGTGTACTGATCATTAACTGAAAGTATCATCCAGTTTGGGTGAAAAAATATTTGCTGTGATTTCTGGAGATTCGTAGTTTTTGGAAGCTTGACAACCCCTTTCCATGAAAGTGTTTCTCGCCAGTCACTTCTTAGGGCTACATCAAGATGAAAAAAAACATAGAGATAGAATCTGAAACTACTTTATTGTGTCAAGTTTCAAGAAGCTAGCACAAACCGTGTTGGATTTAGAGTTCCAAATACATCTATCAATATAGGAGAAAACAGAGTGAAACCTAAAAATTCAAACTGTTACTGGAAATGAATGCTTTAACATAGAAGAACGAAATTTGGGGAACCAAGTCGGCTTAGTGTTCTGATCATTTCCTGAAAGTATCATCAAGTTTGGGTGAAAAAATATTTGCTGAGATTTCTGGAGATTCCTAATTTTTGGAAGCTTGGCAACCCCTTTCCATGAAAGTGTTTCTCGCCAGTCACTGCTTAGGGCTACATCAAGAGGAAACAAAACATAGAGATAGAACGTGAAACTGCTTTATTTTGTCAAGTTTCAAGAAGCTAGCACAAACCGTGTTGGATTTCGAGTTCCAAATACATCTATCAATATAGGAGAAAACAGAGTGAAACCTAAAAATTGTAACTGTTAGTAGAAACGAACGCTTCAACATAGAAGAATGAAATTTGGGGAACCAAGTTGGCTTATTGTACTGATCATTACTTGAAAGTATCATCCAGTTTGGGTGAAAAAATACTTGCTGAGATTTCTGGAGATTCGTAATTTTAGGAAGCTTGGCAACCCCTTTCCATGAAAGAGTTTCTCGCCAGTCACTGCTTAGGGCTACTTCAAGAGGAAACAACACATAGAGATAGAACGTGAAACTGCTTTATTTTGTCAAGTTTCAAGAAGCTAGCACAAACCGTGTTGGATTTAGAGTTCCAAATACATCTATCAATATAGGAGAAAACAGAGTGAAACCTAAAAATTCAAACTGTTACTGGAAATGAACGCTTCACCATTGAGGAACGAAATTTGGGGAACCAAGTTGGATTAGTGTACTGATCATTACCTGAAAGTATCATCCAGTTTGGGTGAAAAAATATTTGCTGAGATTTCTGGAGATTCGTAATTTTAGGAAGCTTGGCAACCCCTTTCCATGAAAGTGTTTCTCGCCAGTCACTGCTTAGGGCTACATCAAGAGGAAACAAAACATAGAGATAGAACGTGAAACTGCTTTATTTTGTCAAGTTTCAAGAAGCTAGCACAAACCGTGTTGGATTTAGAGTTCCAAATACATCTATCAATATAGGAGAAAACAGAGTGAAACCTAAAAATTCAAACTGTTAGTAGAAACGAATGCTTCAACATAGAAGAATGAAATTTGGAGAACCAAGTTGGCTTAGTGTACTGATCATTACTTGTAAGTATCATCCAGTTTTGGTGAAAAAATACTTGCTGAGATTTCTGGAGATTCGTAATTTTAGGAAGCTTGGCAACCCCTTTCCATGAAAGTGTTTCTCGCCAGTCACTGCATAGGGCTACTTCAAGAGGAAAGAACACACAGAGATAGAACGTGAAACTACTTTATTTTGTCAAGTTTCAAGAAGCTAGCACAAACCGTGTTTTATTTAGAGTTCCAAATACATCTATCTATATAGGAGAAAACAGAGTGAAACCTAAAAATTCAAACTGTTACTGGAAATGAACGCTTCAACATAGAAGAACGAAATTTGGGGAACCAAGTCGGCTTAGTGTACTGATCATTACCTGAAAGTATCATCCAGTTTGGGTGCAGAAATGTTTGCTGTGATTTCTGGAGATTCGTAGTTTTTGGAAGCTTGGCAACCCCTTTCCATGAAAGTGTTTCTCGCCAGTCACTGCTTAGGGCTACATCAAGAGGAAACAACACATAGATATAGAACGTGAAACTGCTTTATTTTGTCAAGTTTCAAGAAGCTAGCACAAACCGTGTTGGATTTACAGTTCCAAATCCATCTATCAATATAGGAGAAAACAGAGTGAAACCTAAAAATTCAAACTGTTACTGGAAATGAACGCTTCAACATAGAAGAACGAAATTTGGGGAACCAAGTCGGCTTAGTGTACTGATCATTACCTGAAAGTATCATCCAGTTTGGGTGCAGAAATATTTGCTGTGATTTCTGGAGATTCGTAGTTTTTGGAAGCTTGGCAACCCCTTTCTATGAAAGTGTTTCTCGCCAGTCACTGCTTAGGGCTACTTCAAGAGGAAACAAAACATAGAGATAGAACGTGAAACTGCTTTATTTTGTCAAGTTTCAAGAAGCTAGCACAAACCGTGTTGGATTTAGAGTTCCAAATACATTTATCAATATAGGAGAAAACAGAGTGAAACCTAAAAATTTAAACTGTTACTGGAAATGAACGCTTCACCATAGAAGAACGAAATTTGGGGAACCAAGTCGGCTTAGTGTACTGACCATTACCTGAAAGTATCATCCAGTTTGGGTGAAAAAATATTTGCTGAGATTTCTGGAGATTCGTAATTTTTGGAAGCTTGGGAACCCCTTTCCATGAAAGTGTTTCTCGCCAGTCACTGCTTAGGGCTACATCAAGAGGAAACAAAACATAGAGATAGAACGTGAAACTGCTTTATTTTGTCAAGTTTCAAGAAGCTAGCACAAACCGTGTTGGATTTAGAGTTCCAAATCCATCTATCAATATAGGAGAAAACAGAGTGAAACCTAAAAATTCAAACTGTTACTGGAAATGAACGCTTCAACATAGAAGAACGAAATTTGGGGAACCAAGTCGGCTTAGTGTACTGAATATTACCTGAAAGTATCATCCAGGTTGGGTGAAAAAGTACTTGCTGAGATTTCTGGAGATTCGTAATTTTTGGAAGCTTGGGAACCCCTTTCCATGAAAGTGTTTCTCGCCAGTCACTGCTTAGGGATACATCAAGAGGAAACAAAACATAGAGATAGAACGTGAAACTGCTTTATTTTGTCAAGTTTCAAGAAGCTAGCACAAACCGTGTTGGATTTAGAGTTCCAAATACATCTATCAATATAGGAGAAAACAGAGTGAAACCTAAAAATTTAAACTGTTAGTAGAAACGAACGCTTCAACATAGAAGAATGAAACTTGGGGAACCAAGTTGGCTTATTGTACTGATCATTACCTGAAAGTATCATCCAGTTTGGGTGAAAAAATATTTGCTGAGATTTCTGGAGATTCGTAATTTTTGGAAGCTTGGCAACCCCTTTCCATGAAAGTGTTTCTCGCCAGTCACTTCTTAGGGCTACATCAAGATGAAAAGAAACATGGAGATAGAATCTGAAACTACTTTATTGTGTCAAGTTTCAAGAAGCTAGCACAAACCGTGTTGGATTTAGAGTTCCAAATACATCTATCAATATAGGAGAAAACAGAGTGAAACCTAAAAATTCAAACTGTTACTGGAAATGAACGCTTTAACATAGAAGAACGAAATTTGGGGAACCAAGTCGGCTTAGTGTTCTGATCATTTCCTGAAAGTATCATCAAGTTTGGGTGAAAAAATATTTGCTGAGATTTCTGGTGATTCCTAATTTTTGGAAGCTTGGCAACCCCTTTCAATGAAAGTGTTTTTCGCCAGTCACTGCTTAGGGCTACATCAAGAGGAAACAAAACATAGAGATAGAACGTGAAACTGCTTTATTTTGTCAAGTTTCAAGAAGCTAGCACAAACCGTGTTGGATTTAGAGTTCCAAATACATCTATCAATATAGGAGAAAACAGAGTGAAACCTAAAAATTGAAACTGTTAGTAGAAACGAACGCTTCAACATAGAAGAATGAAATTTGGGGAACCAAGTTGGCTTATTGTACTGATCATTACTTGAAAGTATCGTCCAGTTTGGGTGAAAAAATACTTGCTGAGATTTCTGGAGATTCGTACTTTTAGGAAGCTTGGCAACCCCTTTCCATGAAAGAGTTTCTCGCCAGTCACTTCTTAGGGCTACTTCAAGAGGAAACAACACATAGATATAAACGTGAAACTGCTTTATTTTGTCAAGTTTCAAGAAGCTAGCACAAACCGTGTTGGATTTAGAGTTCCTAATACATCTATCAATATAGGAGAAAACAGAGTGAAACCTAAAAATTCAAACTGTTACTGGAAATGAACGCTTCACCATTGAGGAACGAAATTTGGGGAACCAAGTTGGATTAGTGTACTGATCATTATCTGAAAGTATCATCCAGTTTGGGTGAAAAAATATTTGCTGAGATTTCTGGAGATTCGTAATTTTTGGAAGCTTGGCAACCCCTTTCCATGAAAGTGTTTCTCGACAGTCACTGCTTAGGGCTACATCAAGAGGAAACAAAACATAGAGATAGAACGTGAAACTGCTTTATTTTGTCAAGTTTCAAGAAGCTAGCACAAACCGTGTTGGATTTAGAGTTCCAAATACATCTATCAATATAGGAGAAAACAGAGTGAAACCTAAAAATTCAAACTGTTAGTAGAAACGAACGCTTCAACATAGAAGAATGAAATTTGGAGAACCAAGTTGGCTTAGTGTACTGATCATTACCTGTAAGTATCATCCAGTTTTGGTGAAAAAATACTTGTTGAGATTTCTGGAGATTCGTAATTTTAGGAAGCTTCGCAACCCCTTTCAATGAAAGTGTTTCTCGACAGTCACTGCATAGGGCTACTTCAAGAGGAAACAACACATAGATATAGAACGTGAAACTACTTTATTTTGTCAAGTTTCAAGAAGCTAGCACAAACCGTGTTGGATTTAGAGTTCCAAATACATTTATCAATATAGGAGAAAACAGAGTGAAACCTAAAAATTTAAACTGTTACTGGAAATGAACGCTTCACCATAGAAGAACGAAATTTGGGGAACCAAGTCGGCTTAGTGTACTGACCATTACCTGAAAGTATCATCCAGTTTGGGTGAAAAAATATTTGCTGAGATTTCTGGAGATTCGTAATTTTTGGAAGCTTGGCAACCCCTTTCCATTAAAGTGTTTCTCGCCAGTCACTTCTTAGGGCTACATCAAGATGAAAAAAAACATGGAGATAGAATCTGAAACTACTTTATTGTGTCAAGTTTCAAGAAGCTAGCACAAACCGTGTTGGATTTAGAGTTCCAAATACATCTATCAATATAGGAGAAAACAGAGTGAAACCTAAAAATTCAAACTGTTACTGGAAATGAACGCTTCACCATTGAGGAATGAAATTTGGGGAACCAAGTTGGATTAGTGTACTGATCATTACCTGAAAGTATCATCCAGTTTGGGTGAAAAAATATTTGCTGAGATTTCTGGAGATTCGTAATTTTAGGAAGCTTGGCAACCCCTTTCCATGAAAGTGTTTCTCGCCAGTCACTGCTTAGGTCTACATCAAGAGGAAACAAAACATAGAGATAGAACGTGAAACTGCTTTATTTTGTCAAGTTTCAAGAAGCTAGCACAAACCGTGTTGGATTTAGAGTTCCAAATACATCTATCAATATAGGAGAAAAAAGAGTGAAACCTAAAAATTCAAACTGTTAGTAGAAACGAACGCTTCAACATAGAAGAATGAAATTTGGAGAACCAAGTTGGCTTAGTGTACTGATCATTACCTGTAAGTATCATCCAGTTTTGGTGAAAAAATACTTGCTGAGATTTCTGGAGATTCGTAATTTTAGGAAGCTTGGCAACCCCTTTCCATGAAAGTGTTTCTCGCCAGTCACTGCATAGGGCTACTTCAAGAGGAAAGAACACATAGAGATAGAACGTGAAACTACTTTATTTTGTCAAGTTTCAAGAAGCTAGCACAAACCGTGTTGGATTTAGAGTTCCAAATACATCTATCAATATAGGAGAAAACAGAGTGAAACCTAAAAATTCAAACTGTTACTGGAAATGAACGCTTCAACATAGAAGAACGAAATTTGGGGAACCAAGTCGGCTTAGTGTACTGATCATTACCTGAAAGTATCATCCAGTTTGGGTGAAAAAATATTTGCTGTGATTTCTGGAGATTCGTAGTTTTTGGAAGCTTGGCAACCCCTTTCCATGAAAGTGTTTCTCGCCAGTCACTGCTTAGGGCTACATCAAGAGGAAACAACACATAGATATAGAACGTGAAACTGCTTTATTTTGTCAAGTTTCAATAAGCTAGCACAAACCGTGTTGGATTTACAGTTCCAAATCCATCTATCAATATAGGAGAAAACAGAGTGAAACCTAAAAATTCAAACTGTTACTGGAAATGAACGCTTCAACATAGAAGAACGAAATTTGGGGAACCAAGTCGGCTTAGTGTACTGATCATTACCTGAAAGTATAATCCAGTTTGGGTGCAGAAATATTTGCTGTGATTTCTGGAGATTCGTAGTTTTTGGAAGCTTGGCAACCCCTTTCTATGAAAGTGTTCCTCGCCAGTCACTGCTTAGGGCTACTTCAAGAGGAAACAAAACATAGAGATAGAACGTGAAACTGCTTTATTTTGTCAAGTTTCAAGAAGCTAGCACAAACCGTATTTTATTTAGAGTTCCAAATACATCTATCAATATAGGAGAAAACAGAGTGAAGCCTAAAAATTCAAACTGTTACTGGAAATGTACGCTTCAACATAGAAGAACGAAATTTGGGGAACCAAGTCGGCTTAGTGTACTGATCATTACCTGAAAGTATCATCCAGTTTGGGTGAAAAAATATTTGCTGAGATTTCTGGAGATTCGTAATTTTTGGAAGCTTGGCAACCCCTTTCCATGAAAGTGTTTCTCGCCAGTCACTGCTTAGGGCTACATCAAGAGGAAAAAAAACATAGAGAAAGAACGTGAAACTGCTTTATTTTGTCAAGTTTCAAGAAGCTAGCACAAACCGTGTTGGATTTAGAGTTCCAAATACATTTATCAATATAGGAGAAAACAGAGTGAAACCTAAAAATTTAAACTGTTACTGGAAATGAACGCTTCACCATAGAAGAACGAAATTTGGGGAACCAAGTCGGCTTAGTGTACTGACCATTACCTGAAAGTATCATCCAGTTTGGGTGAAAAAATATTTGCTGAGATTTCTGGAGATTCGTAATTTTTGGAAGCTTGGGAACCCCTTTCCATGAAAGTGTTTCTCGCCAGTCACTGCTTAGGGCTACATCAAGAGGAAACAAAACATAGAGATAGAACGTGAAACTGCTTTATTTTGTCAAGTTTCAAGAAGCTAGCACAAACCGTGTTGGATTTAGAGTTCCAAATCCATCTATCAATATAGGAGAAAGCAGAGTGAAACCTAAAAATTCAAACTGTTACTGGAAATGAACGCTTCAACATAGAAGAACGAAATTTGGGGAACCAAGTCGGCTTAGTGTACTGATCATTACCTGAAAGTATCATCCAGTTTGGGTGAAAAAATACTTGCTGAGATTTCTGGAGATTCGTAATTTTTGGAAGCTTGGCAACCCCTTTCCATGAAAGTGTTTCTCGCCAGTCACTGCTTAGGGCTACATCAAGAGGAAACAAAACATAGAGATAGAACGTGAAACTGCTTTATTTTGTCAAGTTTCAAGAAGCTAGCACAAACCGTGTTGGATTTAGAGTTCCAAATACATCTATCAATATAGGAGAAAACAGAGTGAAACCTAAAAATTTAAACTGTTAGTAGAAACGAACGCTTCAACATAGAAGAATGAAATTTGGGGAACCAAGTTGGCTTATTGTACTGATCATTACCTGAAAGTATCATCCAGTTTGGGTGAAAAAATATTTGCTGAGATTTCTGGAGATTCGTAATTTTTGGAAGCTTGGCAACCCCTTTCCATGAAAGTGTTTCTCGCCAGTCACTTCTTAGGGCTACATCAAGATGAAAAGAAACATGGAGATAGAATCTGAAACTACTTTATTGTGTCAAGTTTCAAGAAGCTAGCACAAACCGTGTTGGATTTAGAGTTCCAAATACATCTATCAATATAGGAGAAAACAGAGTGAAACCTAAAAATTCAAACTGTTACTGGAAATGAACGCTTTAACATAGAAGAACGAAATTTGGGGAACCAAGTCGGCTTAGTGTTCTGATCATTTCCTGAAAGTATCATCAAGTTTGGGTGAAAAAATATTTGCTGAGATTTCTGGTGATTCCTAATTTTTGGAAGCTTGGCAACCCCTTTCCATGAAAGTGTTTCTCGCCAGTCACTGCTTAGGGCTACATCAAGAGGAAACAAAACATAGAGATAGAACGTGAAACTGCTTTATTTTGTCAAGTTTCAAGAAGCTAGCACAAACCGTGTTGGATTTAGAGTTCCAAATACATCTATCAATATAGGAGAAAACAGAGTGAAACCTAAAAATTGAAACTGTTAGTAGAAACGAACGCTTCAACATAGAAGAATGAAATTTGGGGAACCAAGTTGGCTTATTGTACTGATCATTACTTGAAAGTATCATCCAGTTTGGGTGAAAAAATACTTGCTGAGATTTCTGGAGATTCGTAATTTTAGGAAGCTTGGCAACCCCTTTCCATGAAAGTGTTTCTCGCCAGTCACTGCTTAGGGCTACTTCAAGAGGAAACAAAACATAGAGATAGAACGTGAAACTGCTTTATTTTGTCAAGTTTCAAGAAGCTAGCACAAACCGTGTTGGATTTAGAGTTCCAAATCCATCTATCAATATAGGAGAAAACAGAGTGAAACCTAAAAATTCAAACTGTTACTGGAAATGAACGCTTCAACATAGAAGAACGAAATTTGGGGAACCAAGTCGGCTTAGTGTACTGATCATTACCTGAAAGAATCATCCAGTTTGGGTGCAGAAATATTTGCTGTGATTTCTGGAGATGCGTAGTTTTTGGAAGCTTGGCAACCCCTTTCTATGAAAGTGTTTCTCGCCAGTCACTGCTTAGGGCTACTTCAAGAGGAAACAAAACATAGAGATAGAACGTGAAACTGCTTTATTTTGTCAAGTTTCAAGAAGCTAGCACAAACCGTGCTGGATTTAGAGTTCCAAATACATCTATCAATATAGGAGAAAACAGAGTGAAACCTAAAAATTCAAACTGTTACTGGAAATGTATGCTTCAACATAGAAGAACGAAATTTGGGGAACCAAGTCGGCTTATTGTACTGATCATTACCTGAAATTATCATCCAGTTTGGGTGAAAAAATACTTGCTGAGATTTCTGGAGATTCGTAATTTTAGGAAGCTTGGCAACCCCTTTCCATGAAAGTGTTTCTCGCCAGTCACTGCTTAGGGCTACTTCAAGAGGAAACAACACATAGAGATAGAACGTGAAACTGCTTTATTTTGTCAAGTTTCAAGAAGCTAGCACAAACCGTGTTGGATTTAGAGTTCCAAATACATCTATCAATATAGGAGAAAACAGAGTGAAACCTAAAAATTCAAACTGTTACTGGAAATGAACGCTTTAACATAGAAGAACGAAATTTGGGGAACCAAGTTGGATTAGTGTACTGATCATTACCTGAAAGTATCATCCAGTTTGGGTGAAAAAATATTTGCTGAGATTTCTGGAGATTCGTAATTTTTGGAAGCTTGGCAACCCCTTTCCATGAAAGTGTTTCTCGACAGTCACTGCTTAGGGCTACATGAAGAGGAAACAAAACATAGAGATAGAACGTGAAACTGCTTTATTTTGTCAAGTTTCAAGAAGCTAGCCCAAACCGTGTTGGATTTAGAGTTCCAAATACATCTATCAATATAGGAGAAAACAGAGTGAAACCTAAAAATTCAAACTGTTAGTAGAAACGAACGCTTCAACATAGAAGAATGAAATTTGGAGAACCAAGTTGGCTTAGTGTACTGATCATTACCTGTAAGTATCATCCAGTTTTAGTGAAAAAATACTTGTTGAGATTTCTGGAGATTCGTAATTTTAGGAAGCTTGGCAACCCCTTTCAATGAAAGTGTTTCTAGCCAGTCACTGCATAGGGCTACTTCAAAAGGAAAGAACACATAGAGATAGAACGTGAAACTACTTTATTTTGTCAAGTTTCAAGAAGCTAGCACAAACCGTGTTAGATTTAGAGTTCCAAATACATCTATCTATATAGGAGAAAACAGAGTGAAACCTAAAAATTCAAACTGTTACTGGAAATGAACGCTTCAACATAGAAGAACGAAATTTGGGGAACCAAGTCGGCTTAGTGTACTGATCATTACCTGTAAGTATCATCCAGTTTTGGTGAAAAAATACTTGTTGAGATTTCTGGAGATTCGTAATTTTAGGAAGCTTGGCAACCCCTTTCTATGAAAGTGTTTCTCGCCAGTCACTGCTTAGGGCTACATCAAGAGGAAACAACACATAGATATAGAACGTGAAACTGCTTTATTTTGTCAAGTTTCAAGAAGCTAGCACAAACCGTATTGGATTTACAGTTCCAAATCCATCTATCAATATAGGAGAAAACAGAGTGAAACCTAAAAATTCAAACTGTTACTGGAAATGAACGCTTCAACATAGAAGAACGAAATTTGGGGAACCAAGTCGGCTTAGTGTACTGATCATTACCTGAAAGTATCATCCAGTTTGGGTGCAGAAATATTTGCTGTGATTTCTGGAGATGCGTAGTTTTTGGAAGCTTGGCAACCCCTTTCTATGAAAGTGTTTCTCGCCAGTCACTGCTTAGGGCTACTTCAAGAGGAAACAAAACATAGAGATAGAACGTGAAACTGCTTTATTTTGTCAAGTTTCAAGAAGCTAGCACAAACCGTGCTGGATTTAGAGTTCCAAATACATCTATCAATATAGGAGAAAACAGAGTGAAACCTAAAAATTCAAACTGTTACTGGAAATGTATGCTTCAACATAGAAGAACGAAATTTGGTGAACCAAGTCGGCTTATTGTACTGATCATTACCTGAAAGTATCATCCAGTTTGGGTGAAAAAATACTTGCTGAGATTTCTGGAGATTCGTAATTTTAGGAAGCTTGGCAACCCCTTTCCATGAAAGTGTTTCTCGCCAGTCACTGCTTAGGGCTACTTCAAGAGGAAACAACACATAGAGATAGAACGTGAAACTGCTTTATTTTGTCAAGTTTCAAGAAGCTAGCACAAACCGTGTTGGATTTAGAGTTCCAAATACATCTATCAATATAGGAGAAAACAGAGTGAAACCTAAAAATTCAAACTGTTACTGGAAATGAACGCTTTAACATAGAAGAACGAAATTTGGGGAACCAAGTTGGATTAGTGTACTGATCATTACCTGAAAGTATCATCCAGTTTGGGTGAAAAAATATTTGCTGAGATTTCTGGAGATTCGTAATTTTTGGAAGCTTGGCAACCCCTTTCCATGAAAGTGTTTCTCGACAGTCACTGCTTAGGGCTACATGAAGAGGAAACAAAACATAGAGATAGAACGTGAAACTGCTTTATTTTGTCAAGTTTCAATAAGCTAGCACAAACCGTGTAGGATTTAGAGTTCCAAATACATCTATCCATATAGGAGAAAACAGAGTGAAACCTAAAAATTCAAACTGTTAGTAGAAACGAACGCTTCAACATAGAAGAATGAAATTTGGAGAACCAAGTTGGCTTAGTGTACTGATCATTACCTGTAAGTATCATCCAGTTTTGGTGAAAAAATACTTGTTGAAATTTCTGGAGATTCGTAATTTTAGGAAGCTTGGCAACCCCTTTCCATGAAAGTGTTTCTCGCCAGTCACTGCATAGGGCTACTTCAAGAGGAAAGAACACATAGAGATAGAACGTGAAACTACTTTATTTTGTCAAGTTTCAAGAAGCTAGCACAAACCGTGTTGGATTTAGAGTTCCAAATACATCTATCTATATAGGAGAAAACAGAGTGAAACCTAAAAATTCAAACTGTTACTGGAAATGAACGCTTCAACATAGAAGAACGAAATTTGGGGAACCAACTCGGCTTAGTGTACTGATCATTAACTGAAAGTATCATCCAGTTTGGGTGAAAAAATATTTGCTGTGATTTCTGGAGATGCGTAGTTTTTGGAAGCTTGGCAACCCCTTTCTATGAAAGTGTTTCTCGCCAGTCACTGCTTAGGGCTACTTCAAGAGGAAACAAAACATAGAGATAGAACGTGAAACTGCTTTATTTTGTCAAGTTTCAAGAAGCTAGCACAAACCGTGCTGGATTTAGAGTTCCAAATACATCTATCAATATAGGAGAAAACAGAGTGAAACCTAAAAATTCAAACTGTTACTGGAAATGTATGCTTCAACATAGAAGAACGAAATTTGGGGAACCAAGTCGGCTTATTGTACTGATCATTACCTGAAAGTATCATCCAGTTTGGGTGAAAAAATACTTGCTGAGATTTCTGGAGATTCGTAATTTTAGGAAGCTTGGCAACCCCTTTCCATGAAAGTGTTTCTCGCCAGTCACTGCTTAGGGCTACTTCAAGAGGAAACAACACATAGAGATAGAACGTGAAACTGCTTTATTTTGTCAAGTTTCAAGAAGCTAGCACAAACCGTGTTGGATTTAGAGTTCCAAATACATCTATCAATATAGGAGAAAACAGAGTGAAACCTAAAAATTCAAACTGTTACTGGAAATGAACGCTTTAACATAGAAGAACGAAATTTGGGGAACCAAGTTGGATTAGTGTACTGATCATTACCTGAAAGTATCATCCAGTTTGGGTGAAAAAATATTTGCTGAGATTTCTGGAGATTCGTAATTTTTGGAAGCTTGGCAACCCCTTTCCATGAAAGTGTTTCTCGACAGTCACTGCTTAGGGCTCCATGAAGAGGAAACAAAACATAGAGATAGAACGTGAAACTGCTTTATTTTGTCAAGTTTCAATAAGCTAGCACAAACCGTGTTGGATTTAGAGTTCCAAATACATCTATCAATATAGGAGAAAACAGAGTGAAACCTAAAAATTCAAACTGTTAGTAGAAACGAACGCTTCAACATAGAAGAATGAAATTTGGAGAACCAAGTTGGCTTAGTGTACTGATCATTACCTGTAAGTATCATCCAGTTTTGGTGAAAAAATACTTGTTGAGATTTCTGGAGATTCGTAATTTCAGGAAGCTTGGCAACCCCTTTCAATGAAAGTGTTTCTAGCCAGTCACTGCATAGGGCTACTTCAAGAGGAAAGAACACATAGAGATAGAACGTGAAACTACTTTATTTTGTCAAGTTTCAAGAAGCTAGCACAAACCGTGTTAGATTTAGAGTTCCAAATACATCTATCTATATAGGAGAAAACAGAGTGAAACCTAAAAATTCAAACTGTTACTGGAAATGAACGCTTCAACATAGAAGAACGAAATTTGGGGAACCAAGTCGGCTTAGTGTACTGATCATTACCTGAAAGTATCATCCAGTTTGGGTGCAGAAATATTTGCTGTGATTTCTGGAGATTCGTAGTTTTTGGAAGCTTGGCAACCCCTTTCCATGAAAGTGTTTCTCGCCAGTCACTGCTTAGGGCTACATCAAGAGGAAACAACACATAGATATAGAACGTGAAACTGCTTTATTTTGTCAAGTTTTAAGAAGCTAGCACAAACCGTGTTGGATTTACAGTTCCAAATCCATCTATCAATATAGGAGAAAACAGAGTGAAACCTAAAAATTCAAACTGTTACTGGAAATGAACGCTTCAACATAGAAGAACGAAATTTGGGGAACCAAGTCGGCTTAGTGTACTGATCATTACCTGAAAGTATCATCCAGTTTGGGTGCAGAAATATTTGCTGTGATTTCTGGAGATTCGTAGTTTTTGGAAGCTTGGCAACCCCTTTCTATGAAAGTGTTTCTCGCCAGTCACTGCTTAGGGCTACTTCAATAGGAAACAAAACATAGAGATAGAACGTGAAACTGCTTTATTTTGTCAAGTTTCAAGAAGCTAGCACAAACCGTATTGGATTTAGAGTTCCAAATACATCTATCAATATAGGAGAAAACAGAGTGAAACCTAAAAATTCAAACTGTTACTGGAAATGTACGCTTCAACATAGAAGAACGAAATTTGGGGAACCAAGTCAGCTTAGTGTACTGATCATTACCTGAAAGTATCATCCAGTTTGGGTGAAAAAATATTTGCTGAGATTTCTGGAGATTCGTAATTTTTGGAAGCTTGGCAACCCCTTTCCATGAAAGTGTTTCTCGACAGTCACTGCTTACGGCTACATGAAGAGGAAACCAAACATAGAGATAGAACGTGAAAGTGATTTATTTTGTCAAGTTTCAATAAGCTAGCACAAACCGTGTAGGATTTAGAGTTCCAAATACATCTATCAATATAGGAGAAAACAGAGTGAAACCTAAAAATTCAAACTGTTAGTAGAATCGAACGCTTCAACATAGAAGAATGAAATTTGGAGAACCAAGTTGGCTTAGTGTACTGATCATTACCTGTAAGTATCATCCAGTTTTGGTGAAAAAATACTTGTTGAGATTTCTGGAGATTCGTAATTTTAGGAAGCTTGGCAACCCCTTTCCATGAAAGTGTTTCTCGCCAGTCACTGCATAGGGCTACTTCAAGAGGAAAGAACACATAGAGATAGAACGTGAAACTACTTTATTTTGTCAAGTTTCAAGAAGCTAGCACAAACCATGTTGGATTTAGAGTTCCAAATACGTCTATCTATATAGGAGAAAACAGAGTGAAACCTAAAAATTCAAACTGTTACTGGAAATGAACGCTTCAACATAGAAGAACGAAATTTGGGGAACCAACTCGGCTTAGTGTACTGATCATTAACTGAAAGTATCATCCAGTTTGGGTGAAAAAATATTTGCTGTGATTTCTGGAGATTCGTAGTTTTTGGAAGCTTGACAACCCCTTTCTATGAAAGTGTTTCTCGCCAGTCACTGCTTAGGGCTACATCAAGAGGAAACAACACATAGATATAGAACGTGAAACTGCTTTATTTTGTCAAGTTTCAAGAAGCTAGCACAAACCGTATTGGATTTACAGTTCCAAATCCATCTATCAATATAGGAGAAAACAGAGTGAAACCTAAAAATTCAAACTGTTACTGGAAATGAACGCTTCAACATAGAAGAACGAAATTTGGGGAACCAAGTCGGCTTAGTGTACTGATCATTACCTGAAAGTATCATCCAGTTTGGGTGCAGAAATATTTGCTGTGATTTCTGGAGATGCGTAGTTTTTGGAAGCTTGGCAACCCCTTTCTATGAAAGTGTTTCTCGCCAGTCACTGCTTAGGGCTACTTCAAGAGGAAACAAAACATAGAGATAGAACGTGAAACTGCTTTATTTTGTCAAGTTTCAAGAAGCTAGCACAAACCGTGCTGGATTTAGAGTTCCAAATACATCTATCAATATAGGAGAAAACAGAGTGAAACCTAAAAATTCAAACTGTTACTGGAAATGTATGCTTCAACATAGAAGAACGAAATTTGGGGAACCAAGTCGGCTTATTGTACTGATCATTACCTGAAAGTATCATCCAGTTTGGGTGAAAAAATACTTGCTGAGATTTCTGGAGATTCGTAATTTTAGGAAGCTTGGCAACCCCTTTCCATGAAAGTGTTTCTCGCCAGTCACTGCTTAGGGCTACTTCAAGAGGAAACAACACATAGAGATAGAACGTGAAACTGCTTTATTTTGTCAAGTTTCAAGAAGCTAGCACAAACCGTGTTGGATTTAGAGTTCCAAATACATCTATCAATATAGGAGAAAACAGAGTGAAACCTAAAAATTCAAACTGTTACTGGAAATGAACGCTTTAACATAGAAGAACGAAATTTGGGGAACCAAGTCGGCTTAGTGTACTGATCATTACCTGAAAGTATCATCCAGTTTGGGTGAAAAAATATTTGCTGAGATTTCTGGAGATTCGTAATTTTTGGAAGCTTGGCAACCCCTTTCCATGAAAGTGTTTCTCGACAGTCACTGCTTAGGGCTCCATGAAGAGGAAACAAAACATAGAGATAGAACGTGAAACTGCTTTATTTTGTCAAGTTTCAATAAGCTAGCACAAACCGTGTTGGATTTAGAGTTCCAAATACATCTATCAATATAGGAGAAAACAGAGTGAAACCTAAAAATTCAAACTGTTAGTAGAAACGAACGCTTCAACATAGAAGAATGAAATTTGGAGAACCAAGTTGGCTTAGTGTACTGATCATTACCTGTAAGTATCATCCAGTTTTGGTGAAAAAATACTTGTTGAGATTTCTGGAGATTCGTAATTTTAGGAAGCTTGGCAACCCCTTTCCATGAAAGTGTTTCTCGCCAGTCACTGCATAGGGCTACTTCAAGAGGAAAGAACACATAGTTATAGAACGTGAAACTACTTTATTTTGTCAAGTTTCAAGAAGCTAGCACAAACCGTGTTGGATTTAGAGTTCCAAATACATTTATCAATATAGGAGAAAACAGTGTGAAACCTAAAAATTTAAACTGTTACTGGAAATGAACGCTTCACCATAGAAGAACGAAATTTGGGGAACCAAGTCGGCTTAGTGTACTGACCATTACCTGAAAGTATCATCCAGTTTGGGTGAAAAAATATTTGCTGAAATTTCTGGAGATTCGTAATTTTTGGAAGCTTGGCAACCCCTTTCCATGAAAGTGTTTCTCGCCAGTCACTTCTTAGGGCTACATCAAGATGAAAAAAAACATGGAGATAGAATCTGAAACTACTTTATTGTGTCAAGTTTCAAGAAGCTAGCACAAACCGTGTTGGATATAGAGTTCCAAATACATCTATCAATATAGGAGAAAACAGAGTGAAACCTAAAAATTCAAACTGTTACTGGAAATGAACGCTTCACCATTGAGGAACGAAATTTGGGGAACCAAGTTGGATTAGTGTACTGATCATTACCTGAAAGTATCATCCAGTTTGGTGAAAAAATATTTGCTGAGATTTCTGGAGATTCGTAATTTTTGGAAGCTTGGCAACCCCTTTCTATGAAAGTGTTTCTCGCCAGTCACTGCTAAGGGCTACTTCAAGAGGAAACAAAACATAGAGATAGAACGTGAAACTGCTTTATTTTGTCAAGTTTCAATAAGCTAGCACAAACCGTGTTGGATTTAGAGTTCCAAATACATCTATCAATATAGGAGAAAACAGAGTGAAACCTAAAAATTCAAACTGTTAGTAGAAACGAACGCTTCAACATAGAAGAATGAAATTTGGAGAACCAAGTTGGCTTAGTGTACTGATCATTACCTGTAAGTATCATCCAGTTTTGGTGAAAAAATACTTGTTGAGATTTCTGGAGATTCGTAATTTTAGGAAGCTTGGCAACCCCTTTCAATGAAAGTGTTTCTCGCCAGTCACTGCATAGGGCTACTTCAAGAGGAAAGAACACATAGATATAGAACGTGAAACTGCTTTATTTTGTCAAGTTTCAAGAAGCTAGCACAAACCGTGTTGGATTTAGAGTTCCAAATACATCTACCTATATAGGAGAAAACAGAGTGAAACCTAAAAATTCAAACTGTTACTGGAAATGAACGCTTCAACATAGAAGAACGAAATTTGGGGAACCAAGTCGGCTTAGTGTACTGATCATTACCTGAAAGTATCATCCAGTTTGGGTGCAGAAATATTTGCTGTGATTTCTGGAGATTCGTAGTTTTTGGAAGCTTGGCAACCCCTTTCTATGAAAGTGTTTCTCGCCAGTCACTGCTTAGGGCTACTTCAAGAGGAAACAAAACATAGAGATAGAACGTGAAACTGCTTTATTTTGTCAAGTTTCAAGAAGCTAGCACAAACCGTATTGGATTTAGAGTTCCAAATACATCTATCAATATAGGAGAAAACAGAGTGAAACCTAAAAATTCAAACTGTTACTGGAAATGTACGCTTCAACAAAGAAGAACGAAATTTGGGGAACCAAGTCGGCTTAGTGTACTGATCATTACCTGAAAGTATCATCCAGTTTGGGTGAAAAAATATTTGCTGAGATTTCTGGAGATTCGTAATTTTTGGAAGCTTGGCAACCCCTTTCCATGAAAGTGTTTCTCGCCAGTCACTGCTTAGGGCTACATCAAGAGGAAAAAAAAACATAGAGAAAGAACGTGAAACTGCTTTATTTTGTCAAGTTTCAAGAAGCTAGCAAAAACCATGTTGGATTTAGAGTTCCAAATACATTTATCAATATAGGAGAAAACAGAGTGTAACCTAAAAATTTAAACTGTTACTGGAAATGAACGCTTCACCATAGAAGAACGAAATTTGGGGAACCAAGTCGGCTTAGTGTACTGACCATTACCTGAAAGTATCATCCAGTTTGGGTGAAAAAATATTTGCTGAGATTTCTGGAGATTCGTAATTTTTGGAAGCTTGGGAACCCCTTTCCATGAAAGTGTTTCTCGCCAGTCACTGCTTAGGGCTACATCAAGAGGAAACAAAACATAGAGATAGAACGTGAAACTGCTTTATTTTGTCAAGTTTCAAGAAGCTAGCACAAACCGTGTTGGATTTAGAGTTCCAAATACATCTATCAATATAGGAGAAAACAGAGTTAAACCTAAAAATTCAAACTGTTACTGGAAATGTACGCTTCAACATAGAAGAACGAAATTTGGGGAACCAAGTCGGCTTAGTGTACTGATCATTACCTGAAAGTATCATCCAGTTTGGGTGAAAAAATATTTGCTGAGATTTCTGGAGATTCGTAATTTTTGGAAGCTTGGGAACCCCTTTCCATGAAAGTGTTTCTCGCCAGTCACTGCTTAGGGATACATCAAGAGGAAACAAAACATAGAGATAGAACCTGAAACTACTTTATTGTGTCAAGTTTCAAGAAGCTAGCACAAACCGTGTTGGATTTAGAGTTCCAAATACATCCATCAATATAAGAGAAAACAGAGTGATACCTAAAAATTTAAACTGTTACTTTAAATGAACGCTTCACCATAGAAGAACGAAATTTGGGGAACCAAGTCGGCTTAGTGTACTGACCATTACCTGAAAGTATCATCCAGTTTGGGTGAAAAAATATTTGCTGAGATTTCAGGAGATTCGTAATTTTTGGAAGCTTGGGAACCCCTTTCCATGAAAGTGTTTCTCGCCAGTCACTGCTTAGGGCTACATCAAGAGGAAACAAAACATAGAGATAGAACGTGAAACTGCTTTATTTTGTCAAGTTTCAAGAAGCTAGCACAAACCGTGTTGGATTTAGAGTTCCAAATCCATCTATCAATATAGGAGAAAACAGAGTGAAACCTAAAAATTCAAACTGTTACTGGAAATGAACGCTTCAACATAGAAGAATGAAATTTGGAGAACCAAGTTGGCTTAGTGTACTGATCATTACCTGTAAGTATCATCCAGTTTTGGTGAAAAAATACTTGCTGAGATTTCTGGAGATTCGTAATTTTAGGAAGCTTGGCAACCCCTTTCCATGAAAGTGTTTCTCGCCAATCACTGCATAGGGCTACTTCAAGAGGAAAGAACACATAGAGATAGAACGTGAAACTACTTTATTTTGTCAAGTTTCAAGAAGCTAGCACAAACCGTGTTGGATTTAGAGTTCCAAATCCATCTATCAATATAGGAGAAAACAGAGTGAAACCTAAAAATTCAAACTGTTACTGGAAATGAACGCTTTAACATAGAAGAACGAAATTTGGGGAACCAAATTGGATTAGTGTACTGATCATTACCTGAAAGTATCATCCAGTTTGGGTGAAAAAATATTTGCTGAGATTTCTGGAGATTCGTAATTTTTGGAAGCTTGGCAACCCCTTTCCATGAAAGTGTTTCTCGACAGTCACTGCTTAGGGCTACATGAAGAGGAAACAAAACATAGAGATAGAACGTGAAACTGCTTTATTTTGTCAAGTTTCAATAAGCTAGCACAAACCGTGTTGGATTAGAGTTCCAAATACATCTATCAATATAGGAGAAAACAGAGTGAAACCTAAAAATTCAAACTGTTACTGGAAATGAACGCTTCACCATTGAGGAACGAAATTTGGGAAACCAAGTTGGATTAGTGTACTGATCATTACCTGAAAGTATCATCCAGTTTGGGTGAAAAAATATTTGCTGAGATTTCTGGAGATTCGTAATTTTTGGAAGCTTGGCAACCCCTTTCCATGAAAGTGTTTCTCGCCAGTCACTGCTTAGGGCTACTTCAAGAGGAAAAAAAACATAGAGAAAGAACGTGAAACTGCTTTATTTTGTCAAGTTTCAAGAAGCTAGCACAAACCGTGTTGGATTTAGAGTTCCCAATACATTTATCAATATAGGAGAAAACAGAGTGAAACCTAAAAATTTAAACTGCTACTGGAAATGAACGCTTCACCATAGAAGAACGAAATTTGGGGAACCAAGTCGGCTTAGTGTACTGACCATTACCTGAAAGTATCATCCAGTTTGGGTGAAAAAATATTTGCTGAGATTTCTGGAGATTCGTAATTTTTGGAAGCTTGGGAACCCCTTTCCATGAAAGTGTTTCTCGCCAGTCACTGCTTAGGGCTACATCAAGAGGAAACAAAACATAGAGATAGAACGTGAAACTGCTTTATTTTGTCAAGTTTCAAGAAGCTAGCACAAACCGTGTTGGATTTAGAGTTCCAAATACATCTATCAATATAGGAGAAAACAGAGTGAAACCTAAAAATTGAAACTGTTAGTAGAAACGAACGCTTCAACATAGAAGAACGAAATTTGGGGAACCAAGTTGGCTTAGTGTACTGATCATTACCTGTAAGTATCATCCAGTTTTGGTGAAAAAATGCTTGCTGAGATTTCTGGAGATTCGTAATTTTAGGAAGCTTGGCAACCCCTTTCCATGAAAGTGTTTCTCGCCAGTCACTGCATAGGGCTACTTCAAGAGGAAAGAACACATAGAGATAGAACGTGAAACTACTTTATTTTGTCAAGTTTCAAGAAGCTAGCACAAACCGTGTTGGATTTAGAGTTCCAAATACGTCTATCTATATAGGAGAAAACAGAGTGAAACCTAAAAATTCAAACTGTTACTGGAAATGAACGCTTCAACATAGAAGAACGAAATTTGGGGAACCAACTCGGCTTAGTGTACTGATCATTAACTGAAAGTATCATCCAGTTTGGGTGAAAAAATATTTGCTGAGATTTCTGGAGATTCGTAATTTTTGGAAGCTTGGGAACCCCTTTCCATGAAAGTGTTTCTCGCCAGTCACTGCTTAGGGATACATCAAGAGGAAACAAAACATAGAGATAGAACCTGAAACTACTTTATTGTGTCAAGTTTCAAGAAGCTAGCACAAACCGTGTTGGATTTAGAGTTCCAAATACATCCATCAATATAGGAGAAAACAGAGTGATACCTAAAAATTTAAACTGTTACTTTAAATGAACGCTTCACCATAGAAGAACGAAATTTGGGGAACCAAGTCGGCTTAGTGTACTGACCATTACCTGAAAGTATCATCCAGTTTGGGTGAAAAAATATTTGCTGAGATTTCAGGAGATTCGTAATTTTTGGAAGCTTGGGAACCCCTTTCCATGAAAGTGTTTCTCGCCAGTCACTGCTTAGGGCTACATCAAGAGGAAACAAAACATAGAGATAGAACGTGAAACTGCTTTATTTTGTCAAGTTTCAAGAAGCTAGCACAAACCGTGTTGGATTTAGAGTTCCAAATCCATCTATCAATATAGGAGAAAACAGAGTGAAACCTAAAAATTCAAACTGTTACTGGAAATGAACGCTTCAACATAGAAGAATGAAATTTGGAGAACCAAGTTGGCTTAGTGTACTGATCATTACCTGTAAGTATCATCCAGTTTTGGTGAAAAAATACTTGCTGAGATTTCTGGAGATTCGTAATTTTAGGAAGCTTGGCAACCCCTTTCCATGAAAGTGTTTCTCGCCAGTCACTGCATAGGGCTACTTCAAGAGGAAAGAACACATAGAGATAGAACGTGAAACTACTTTATTTTGTCAAGTTTCAAGAAGCTAGCACAAACCGTGTTGGATTTAGAGTTCCAAATACATCTATCAATATAGGAGAAAACAGAGTGAAACCTAAAAATTCAAACTGTTACTGGAAATGAACGCTTTAACATAGAAGAACGAAATTTGGGGAACCAAGTTGGATTAGTGTACTGATCATTACCTGAAAGTATCATCCAGTTTGGGTGAAAAAATATTTGCTGAGATTTCTGGAGATTCGTAATTTTTGGAAGCTTGGCAACCCCTTTCCATGAAAGTGTTTCTCGACAGTCACTGCTTAGGGCTACATGAAGAGGAAACAAAACATAGAGATAGAACGTGAAACTGCTTTATTTTGTCAAGTTTCAATAAGCTAGCACAAACCGTGTTGGATTTAGAGTTCCAAATACATCTATCAATATAGGAGAAAACAGAGTGAAACCTAAAAATTCAAACTGTTACTGGAAATGAACGCTTCACCATTGAGGAACGAAATTTGGGAAACCAAGTTGGATTAGTGTACTGATCATTACCTGAAAGTATCATCCAGTTTGGGTGAAAAAATATTTGCTGTGATTTCTGGAGATTCGTAATTTTTGGAAGCTTGGCAACCCCTTTCCATGAAAGTGTTTCTCGCCAGTCACTGCTTAGGGCTACTTCAAGAGGAAAAAAAACATAGAGAAAGAACGTGAAACTGCTTTATTTTGTCAAGTTTCAAGAAGCTAGCACAAACCGTGTTGGATTTAGAGTTCCCAATACATTTATCAATATAGGAGAAAACAGAGTGAAACCTAAAAATTTAAACTGCTACTGGAAATGAACGCTTCACCATAGAAGAACGAAATTTGGGGAACCAAGTCGGCTTAGTGTACTGACCATTACCTGAAAGTATCATCCAGTTTGGGTGAAAAAATATTTGCTGAGATTTCTGGAGATTCGTAATTTTTGGAAGCTTGGGAACCCCTTTCCATGAAAGTGTTTCTCGCCAGTCACTGCTTAGGGCTACATCAAGAGGAAACAAAACATAGAGATAGAACGTGAAACTGCTTTATTTTGTCAAGTTTCAAGAAGCTAGCACAAACCGTGTTGGATTTAGAGTTCCAAATACATCTATCAATATAGGAGAAAACAGAGTGAAACCTAAAAATTTAAACTGTTACTTTAAATGAACGCTTCACCATAGAAGAACGAAATTTGGGGAACCAAGTCGGCTTAGTGTACTGACCATTACCTGAAAGTATCATCCAGTTTGGGTGAAAAAATATTTGCTGAGATTTCAGGAGATTCGTAATTTTTGGAAGCTTGGGAACCCCTTTCCATGAAAGTGTTTCTCGCCAGTCACTGCTTAGGGCTACATCAAGAGGAAACAAAACATAGAGATAGAACGTGAAACTGCTTTATTTTGTCAAGTTTCAAGAAGCTAGCACAAACCGTGTTGGATTTAGAGTTCCAAATCCATCTATCAATATAGGAGAAAACAGAGTGAAACCTAAAAATTCAAACTGTTACTGGAAATGAACGCTTCAACATAGAAGAATGAAATTTGGAGAACCAAGTTGGCTTAGTGTACTGATCATTACCTGTAAGTATCATCCAGTTTTGGTGAAAAAATACTTGCTGAGATTTCTGGAGATTCGTAATTTTAGGAAGCTTGGCAACCCCTTTCCATGAAAGTGTTTCTCGCCAGTCACTGCATAGGGCTACTTCAAGAGGAAAGAACACATAGAGATAGAACGTGAAACTACTTTATTTTGTCAAGTTTCAAGAAGCTAGCACAAACCGTGTTGGATTTAGAGTTCCAAATACATCTATCAATATAGGAGAAAACAGAGTGAAACCTAAAAATTCAAACTGTTACTGGAAATGAACGCTTTAACATAGAAGAACGAAATTTGGGGAACCAAGTTGGATTAGTGTACTGATCATTACCTGAAAGTATCATCCAGTTTGGGTGAAAAAATATTTGCTGAGATTTCTGGAGATTCGTAATTTTTGGAAGCTTGGCAACCCCTTTCCATGAAAGTGTTTCTCGACAGTCACTGCTTAGGGCTACATGAAGAGGAAACAAAACATAGAGATAGAACGTGAAACTGCTTTATTTTGTCAAGTTTCAATAAGCTAGCACAAACCGTGTTGGATTTAGAGTTCCAAATACATCTATCAATATAGGAGAAAACAGAGTGAAACCTAAAAATTCAAACTGTTACTGGAAATGAACGCTTCACCATTGAGGAACGAAATTTGGGAAACCAAGTTGGATTAGTGTACTGATCATTACCTGAAAGTATCATCCAGTTTGGGTGAAAAAATATTTGCTGTGATTTCTGGAGATTCGTAATTTTTGGAAGCTTGGCAACCCCTTTCCATGAAAGTGTTTCTCGCCAGTCACTGCTTAGGGCTACTTCAAGAGGAAAAAAAACATAGAGAAAGAACGTGAAACTGCTTTATTTTGTCAAGTTTCAAGAAGCTAGCACAAACCGTGTTGGATTTAGAGTTCCCAATACATTTATCAATATAGGAGAAAACAGAGTGAAACCTAAAAATTTAAACTGTTACTGGAAATGAACGCTTCACCATAGAAGAACGAAATTTGGGGAACCAAGTCGGCTTAGTGTACTGACCATTACCTGAAAGTATCATCCAGTTTGGGTGAAAAAATATTTGCTGAGATTTCTGGAGATTCGTAATTTTTGGAAGCTTGGGAACCCCTTTCCATGAAAGTGTTTCTCGCCAGTCACTGCTTAGGGCTACATCAAGAGGAAACAAAACATAGAGATAGAACGTGAAACTGCTTTATTTTGTCAAGTTTCAAGAAGCTAGCACAAACCGTGTTGGATTTAGAGTTCCAAATACATCTATCAATATAGGAGAAAACAGAGTGAAACCTAAAAATTGAAACTGTTAGTAGAAACGAACGCTTCAACATAGAAGAACGAAATTTGGGGAACCAAGTTGGCTTAGTGTACTGATCATTACCTGTAAGTATCATCCAGTTTTGGTGAAAAAATGCTTGCTGAGATTTCTGGAGATTCGTAATTTTAGGAAGCTTGGCAACCCCTTTCCATGAAAGTGTTTCTCGCCAGTCACTGCATAGGGCTACTTCAAGAGGAAAGAACACATAGAGATAGAACGTGAAACTACTTTATTTTGTCAAGTTTCAAGAAGCTAGCACAAACCGTGTTGGATTTAGAGTTCCAAATACGTCTATCTATATAGGAGAAAACAGAGTGAAACCTAAAAATTCAAACTGTTACTGGAAATGAACGCTTCAACATAGAAGAACGAAATTTGGGGAACCAACTCGGCTTAGTGTACTGATCATTAACTGAAAGTATCATCCAGTTTGGGTGAAAAAATATTTGCTGAGATTTCTGGAGATTCGTAATTTTTGGAAGCTTGGGAACCCCTTTCCATGAAAGTGTTTCTCGCCAGTCACTGCTTAGGGATACATCAAGAGGAAACAAAACATAGAGATAGAACCTGAAACTACTTTATTGTGTCAAGTTTCAAGAAGCTAGCACAAACCGTGTTGGATTTAGAGTTCCAAATACATCCATCAATATAGGAGAAAACAGAGTGATACCTAAAAATTTAAACTGTTACTTTAAATGAACGCTTCACCATAGAAGAACGAAATTTGGGGAACCAAGTCGGCTTAGTGTACTGACCATTACCTGAAAGTATCATCCAGTTTGGGTGAAAAAATATTTGCTGAGATTTCAGGAGATTCGTAATTTTTGGAAGCTTGGGAACCCCTTTCCATGAAAGTGTTTCTCGCCAGTCACTGCTTAGGGCTACATCAAGAGGAAACAAAACATAGAGATAGAACGTGAAACTGCTTTATTTTGTCAAGTTTCAAGAAGCTAGCACAAACCGTGTTGGATTTAGAGTTCCAAATCCATCTATCAATATAGGAGAAAACAGAGTGAAACCTAAAAATTCAAACTGTTACTGGAAATGAACGCTTCAACATAGAAGAATGAAATTTGGAGAACCAAGTTGGCTTAGTGTACTGATCATTACCTGTAAGTATCATCCAGTTTTGGTGAAAAAATACTTGCTGAGATTTCTGGAGATTCGTAATTTTAGGAAGCTTGGCAACCCCTTTCCATGAAAGTGTTTCTCGCCAGTCACTGCATAGGGCTACTTCAAGAGGAAAGAACACATAGAGATAGAACGTGAAACTACTTTATTTTGTCAAGTTTCAAGAAGCTAGCACAAACCGTGTTGGATTTAGAGTTCCAAATACATCTATCAATATAGGAGAAAACAGAGTGAAACCTAAAAATTCAAACTGTTACTGGAAATGAATGCTTTAACATAGAAGAACGAAATTTGGGGAACCAAGTTGGATTAGTGTACTGATCATTACCTGAAAGTATCATCCAGTTTGGGTGAAAAAATATTTGCTGAGATTTCTGGAGATTCGTAATTTTTGGAAGCTTGGCAACCCCTTTCCATGAAAGTGTTTCTCGACAGTCACTGCTTAGGGCTACATGAAGAGGAAACAAAACATAGAGATAGAACGTGAAACTGCTTTATTTTGTCAAGTTTCAATAAGCTAGCACAAACCGTGTTGGATTTAGAGTTCCAAATACATCTATCAATATAGGAGAAAACAGAGTGAAACCTAAAAATTCAAACTGTTACTGGAAATGAACGCTTCACCATTGAGGAACGAAATTTGGGAAACCAAGTTGGATTAGTGTACTGATCATTACCTGAAAGTATCATCCAGTTTGGGTGAAAAAATATTTGCTGAGATTTCTGGAGATTCGTAATTTTTGGAAGCTTGGCAACCCCTTTCCATGAAAGTGTTTCTCGCCAGTCACTGCTTAGGGCTACTTCAAGAGGAAAAAAAACATAGAGAAAGAACGTGAAACTGCTTTATTTTGTCAAGTTTCAAGAAGCTAGCACAAACCGTGTTGGATTTAGAGTTCCCAATACATTTATCAATATAGGAGAAAACAGAGTGAAACCTAAAAATTTAAACTGTTACTGGAAATGAACGCTTCACCATAGAAGAACGAAATTTGGGGAACCAAGTCGGCTTAGTGTACTGACCATTACCTGAAAGTATCATCCAGTTTGGGTGAAAAAATATTTGCTGAGATTTCTGGAGATTCGTAATTTTTGGAAGCTTGGGAACCCCTTTCCATGAAAGTGTTTCTCGCCAGTCACTGCTTAGGGCTACATCAAGAGGAAACAAAACATAGAGATAGAACGTGAAACTGCTTTATTTTGTCAAGTTTCAAGAAGCTAGCACAAACCGTGTTGGATTTAGAGTTCCAAATACATCTATCAATATAGGAGAAAACAGAGTGAAACCTAAAAATTGAAACTGTTAGTAGAAACGAACGCTTCAACATAGAAGAACGAAATTTGGGGAACCAAGTTGGCTTAGTGTACTGATCATTACCTGTAAGTATCATCCAGTTTTGGTGAAAAAATGCTTGCTGAGATTTCTGGAGATTCGTAATTTTAGGAAGCTTGGCAACCCCTTTCCATGAAAGTGTTTCTCGCCAGTCACTGCATAGGGCTACTTCAAGAGGAAAGAACACATAGAGATAGAACGTGAAACTACTTTATTTTGTCAAGTTTCAAGAAGCTAGCACAAACCGTGTTGGATTTAGAGTTCCAAATACGTCTATCTATATAGGAGAAAACAGAGTGAAACCTAAAAATTCAAACTGTTACTGGAAATGAACGCTTCAACATAGAAGAACGAAATTTGGGGAACCAACTCGGCTTAGTGTACTGATCATTAACTGAAAGTATCATCCAGTTTGGGTGAAAACATACTTGTTGAGATTTCTGGAGATTCGTAATTTTAGGAAGCTTGGCAACCCCTTTCCATGAAAGTGTTTCTCGCCAGTCACTGCATAGGGCTACTTCAAGAGGAAAGAACACATAGAGATAGAACATGAAACTACTTTATTTTGTCAAGTTTCAAGAAGCTAGCACAAACCGTGTTAGATTTAGAGTTCCAAATATATCTATCTATATAGGAGAAAACAGAGTGAAACCTAAAAATTCAAACTGTTACTGGAAATGAACGCTTCAACATAGAAGAACGAAATTTGGGGAACCAAGTCGGCTTAGTGTACTGATCATTACCTGAAAGTATCATCCAGTTTGGGTGCAGAAATATTTGCTGTGATTTCTGGAGATTCGTAGTTTTTGGAAGCTTGGCAACCCCTTTCCATGAAAGTGTTTCTCGCCAGTCACTGCTTAGGGCTACATCAAGAGGAAACAACACATAGATATAGAACGTGAAACTGCTTTATTTTGTCAAGTTTTAAGAAGCTAGCACAAACCGTGTTGGATTTACAGTTCCAAATCCATCTATCAATATAGGAGAAAACAGAGTGAAACCTAAAAATTCAAACTGTTACTGGAAATGAACGCTTCAACATAGAAGAACGAAATTTGGGGAACCAAGTCGGCTTAGTGTACTGATCATTACCTGAAAGTATCATCCAGTTTGGGTGCAGAAATATTTGCTGTGATTTCTGGAGATTCGTAGTTTTTGGAAGCTTGGCAACCCCTTTCTATGAAAGTGTTTCTCGCCAGTCACTGCTTAGGGCTACTTCAATAGGAAACAAAACATAGAGATAGAACGTGAAACTGCTTTATTTTGTCAAGTTTCAAGAAGCTAGCACAAACCGTATTGGATTTAGAGTTCCAAATACATCTATCAATATAGGAGAAAACAGAGTGAAACCTAAAAATTCAAACTGTTACTGGAAATGTACGCTTCAACATAGAAGAACGAAATTTGGGGAACCAAGTCAGCTTAGTGTACTGATCATTACCTGAAAGTATCATCCAGTTTGGGTGAAAAAATATTTGCTGAGATTTCTGGAGATTCGTAATTTTTGGAAGCTTGGCAACCCCTTTCCATGAAAGTGTTTCTCGACAGTCACTGCTTACGGCTACATGAAGAGGAAACCAAACATAGAGATAGAACGTGAAAGTGATTTATTTTGTCAAGTTTCAATAAGCTAGCACAAACCGTGTAGGATTTAGAGTTCCAAATACATCTATCAATATAGGAGAAAACAGAGTGAAACCTAAAAATTCAAACTGTTAGTAGAATCGAACGCTTCAACATAGAAGAATGAAATTTGGAGAACCAAGTTGGCTTAGTGTACTGATCATTACCTGTAAGTATCATCCAGTTTTGGTGAAAAAATACTTGTTGAGATTTCTGGAGATTCGTAATTTTAGGAAGCTTGGCAACCCCTTTCCATGAAAGTGTTTCTCGCCAGTCACTGCATAGGGCTACTTCAAGAGGAAAGAACACATAGAGATAGAACGTGAAACTACTTTATTTTGTCAAGTTTCAAGAAGCTAGCACAAACCATGTTGGATTTAGAGTTCCAAATACGTCTATCTATATAGGAGAAAACAGAGTGAAACCTAAAAATTCAAACTGTTACTGGAAATGAACGCTTCAACATAGAAGAACGAAATTTGGGGAACCAACTCGGCTTAGTGTACTGATCATTAACTGAAAGTATCATCCAGTTTGGGTGAAAAAATATTTGCTGTGATTTCTGGAGATTCGTAGTTTTTGGAAGCTTGACAACCCCTTTCTATGAAAGTGTTTCTCGCCAGTCACTGCTTAGGGCTACATCAAGAGGAAACAACACATAGATATAGAACGTGAAACTGCTTTATTTTGTCAAGTTTCAAGAAGCTAGCACAAACCGTGTTGGATTTACAGTTCCAAATCCATCTATCAATATAGGAGAAAACAGAGTGAAACCTAAAAATTCAAACTGTTACTGGAAATGAACGCTTCAACATAGAAGAACGAAATTTGGGGAACCAAGTCGGCTTAGTGTACTGATCATTACCTGAAAGTATCATCCAGTTTGGGTGCAGAAATATTTGCTGTGATTTCTGGAGATGCGTAGTTTTTGGAAGCTTGGCAACCCCTTTCTATGAAAGTGTTTCTCGCCAGTCACTGCTTAGGGCTACTTCAAGAGGAAACAAAACATAGAGATAGAACGTGAAACTGCTTTATTTTGTCAAGTTTCAAGAAGCTAGCACAAACCGTGCTGGATTTAGAGTTCCAAATACATCTATCAATATAGGAGAAAACAGAGTGAAACCTAAAAATTCAAACTGTTACTGGAAATGTATGCTTCAACATAGAAGAACGAAATTTGGGGAACCAAGTCGGCTTATTGTACTGATCATTACCTGAAAGTATCATCCAGTTTGGGTGAAAAAATACTTGCTGAGATTTCTGGAGATTCGTAATTTTAGGAAGCTTGGCAACCCCTTTCCATGAAAGTGTTTCTCGCCAGTCACTGCTTAGGGCTACTTCAAGAGGAAACAACACATAGAGATAGAACGTGAAACTGCTTTATTTTGTCAAGTTTCAAGGAGCTAGCACAAACCGTGTTGGATTTAGAGTTCCAAATACATCTATCAATATAGGAGAAAACAGAGTGAAACCTAAAAATTCAAACTGTTAGTAGAAACGAACGCTTCAACATAGAAGAATGAAATTTGGAGAACCAAGTTGGCTTAGTGTACTGATCATTACCTGTAAGTATCATCCAGTTTTGGTGAAAAAATACTTGTTGAGATTTCTGGAGATTCGTAATTTTAGGAAGCTTGGCAACCCCTTTCCATGAAAGTGTTTCTCGCCAGTCACTGCATAGGGCTACTTCAAGAGGAAAGAACACATAGATATAGAACGTGAAACTACTTTATTTTGTCAAGTTTCAAGAAGCTAGCACAAACCGTGTTGGATTTAGAGTTCCAAATACATTTATCAATATAGGAGAAAACAGTGTGAAACCTAAAAATTTAAACTGTTACTGGAAATGAACGCTTCACCATAGAAGAACGAAATTTGGGGAACCAAGTCGGCTTAGTGTACTGACCATTACCTGAAAGTATCATCCAGTTTGGGTGAAAAAATATTTGCTGAAATTTCTGGAGATTCGTAATTTTTGGAAGCTTGGCAACCCCTTTCCATGAAAGTGTTTCTCGCCAGTCACTTCTTAGGGCTACATCAAGATGAAAAAAAACATGGAGATAGAATCTGAAACTACTTTATTGTGTCAAGTTTCAAGAAGCTAGCACAAACCGTGTTGGATATAGAGTTCCAAATACATCTATCAATATAGGAGAAAACAGAGTGAAACCTAAAAATTCAAACTGTTACTGGAAATGAACGCTTCACCATTGAGGAACGAAATTTGGGGAACCAAGTTGGATTAGTGTACTGATCATTACCTGAAAGTATCATCCAGTTTGGGTGAAAAAATATTTGCTGAGATTTCTGGAGATTCGTAATTTTTGGAAGCTTGGCAACCCCTTTCTATGAAAGTGTTTCTCGCCAGTCACTGCTTAGGGCTACTTCAAGAGGAAACAAAACATAGAGATAGAACGTGAAACTGCTTTATTTTGTCAAGTTTCAATAAGCTAGCACAAACCGTGTTGGATTTAGAGTTCCAAATACATCTATCAATATAGGAGAAAACAGAGTGAAACCTAAAAATTCAAACTGTTAGTAGAAACGAACGCTTCAACATAGAAGAATGAAATTTGGAGAACCAAGTTGGCTTAGTGTACTGATCATTACCTGTAAGTATCATCCAGTTTTGGTGAAAAAATACTTGTTGAGATTTCTGGAGATTCGTAATTTTAGGAAGCTTGGCAACCCCTTTCAATGAAAGTGTTTCTCGCCAGTCACTGCATAGGGCTACTTCAAGAGGAAAGAACACATAGATATAGAACGTGAAACTGCTTTATTTTGTCAAGTTTCAAGAAGCTAGCACAAACCGTGTTGGATTTAGAGTTCCAAATACATCTACCTATATAGGAGAAAACAGAGTGAAACCTAAAAATTCAAACTGTTACTGGAAATGAACGCTTCAACATAGAAGAACGAAATTTGGGGAACCAAGTCGGCTTAGTGTACTGATCATTACCTGAAAGTATCATCCAGTTTGGGTGCAGAAATATTTGCTGTGATTTCTGGAGATTCGTAGTTTTTGGAAGCTTGGCAACCCCTTTCTATGAAAGTGTTTCTCGCCAGTCACTGCTTAGGGCTACTTCAAGAGGAAACAAAACATAGAGATAGAACGTGAAACTGCTTTATTTTGTCAAGTTTCAAGAAGCTAGCACAAACCGTATTGGATTTAGAGTTCCAAATACATCTATCAATATAGGAGAAAACAGAGTGAAACCTAAAAATTCAAACTGTTACTGGAAATGTACGCTTCAACATAGAAGATTGAAATTTGGGGAACCAAGTCGGCTTAGTGTACTGATCATTACCTGAAAGTATCATCCAGTTTGGGTGAAAAAATATTTGCTGAGATTTCTGGAGATTCGTAATTTTTGGAAGCTTGGCAACCCCTTTCCATGAAAGTGTTTCTCGCCAGTCACTGCTTAGGGCTACATCAAGAGGAAAAAAAACATAGAGAAAGAACGTGAAACTGCTTTATTTTGTCAAGTTTCAAGAAGCTAGCAAAAACCGTGTTGGATTTAGAGTTCCAAATACATTTATCAATATAGGAGAAAACAGAGTGTAACCTAAAAATTTAAACTGTTACTGGAAATGAACGCTTCACCATAGAAGAACGAAATTTGGGGAACCAAGTCGGCTTAGTGTACTGACCATTACCTGAAAGTATCATCCAGTTTGGGTGAAAAAATATTTGCTGAGATTTCTGGAGATTCGTAATTTTTGGAAGCTTGGGAACCCCTTTCCATGAAAGTGTTTCTCGCCTGTCACTGCTTAGGGCTACATCAAGAGGAAACAAAACATAGAGATAGAACGTGAAACTGCTTTATTTTGTCAAGTTTCAAGAAGCTAGCACAAACCGTGTTGGATTTAGAGTTCCAAATACATCTATCAATATAGGAGAAAACAGAGTTAAACCTAAAAATTCAAACTGTTACTGGAAATGTACGCTTCAACATAGAAGAACGAAATTTGGGGAACCAAGTCGGCTTAGTGTACTGATCATTACCTGAAAGTATCATCCAGTTTGGGTGAAAAAATATTTGCTGAGATTTCTGGAGATTCGTAATTTTTGGAAGCTTGGGAACCCCTTTCCATGAAAGTGTTTCTCGCCAGTCACTGCTTAGGGATACATCAAGAGGAAACAAAACATAGAGATAGAACCTGAAACTACTTTATTGTGTCAAGTTTCAAGAAGCTAGCACAAACCGTGTTGGATTTAGAGTTCCAAATACATCCATCAATATAGGAGAAAACAGAGTGATGCCTAAAAATTTAAACTGTTACTTTAAATGAACGCTTCACCATAGAAGAACGAAATTTGGGGAACCAAGTCGGCTTAGTGTAGTGACCATTACCTGAAAGTATCATCCAGTTTGGGTGAAAAAATATTTGCTGAGATTTCAGGAGATTCGTAATTTTTGGAAGCTTGGGAACCCCTTTCCATGAAAGTGTTTCTCGCCAGTCACTGCTTAGGGCTACATCAAGAGGAAACAAAACATAGAGATAGAACGTGAAACTGCTTTATTTTGTCAAGTTTCAAGAAGCTAGCACAAACCGTGTTGGATTTAGAGTTCCAAATCCATCTATCAATATAGGAGAAAACAGAGTGAAACCTAAAAATTCAAACTGTTACTGGAACTGAACGCTTCAACATAGAAGAATGAAATTTGGAGAACCAAGTTGGCTTAGTGTACTGATCATTACCTGTAAGTATCATCCAGTTTTGGTGAAAAAATACTTGCTGAGATTTCTGGAGATTCGTAATTTTAGGAAGCTTGGCAACCCCTTTCCATGAAAGTGTTTCTCGCCAGTCACTGCATAGGGCTACTTCAAGAGGAAAGAACACATAGAGATAGAACGTGAAACTACTTTATTTTGTCAAGTTTCAAGAAGCTAGCACAAACCGTGTTGGATTTAGAGTTCCAAATACATCTATCAATATAGGAGAAAACAGAGTGAAACCTAAAAATTCAAACTGTTACTGGAAATGAACGCTTTAACATAGAAGAACGAAATTTGGGGAACCAAGTTGGATTAGTGTACTGATCATTACCTGAAAGTATCATCCAGTTTGGGTGAAAAAATATTTGCTGAGATTTCTGGAGATTCGTAATTTTTGGAAGCTTGGCAACCCCTTTCCATGAAAGTGTTTCTCGACAGTCACTGCTTAGGGCTACATGAAGAGGAAACAAAACATAGAGATAGAACGTGAAACTGCTTTATTTTGTCAAGTTTCAATAAGCTAGCACAAACCGTGTTGGATTTAGAGTTCCAAATACATCTATCAATATAGGAGAAAACAGAGTGAAACCTAAAAATTCAAACTGTTACTGGAAATGAACGCTTCACCATTGAGGAACGAAATTTGGGAAACCAAGTTGGATTAGTGTACTGATCATTACCTGAAAGTATCATCCAGTTTGGGTGAAAAAATATTTGCTGAGATTTCTGGAGATTCGTAATTTTTGGAAGCTTGGCAACCCCTTTCCATGAAAGTGTTTCTCGCCAGTCACTGCTTAGGGCTACTTCAAGAGGAAAAAAAACATAGAGAAAGAACGTGAAACTGCTTTATTTTGTCAAGTTTCAAGAAGCTAGCACAAACCGTGTTGGATTTAGAGTTCCCAATACATTTATCAATATAGGAGAAAACAGAGTGAAACCTAAAAATTTAAACTGTTACTGGAAATGAACGCTTCACCATAGAAGAACGAAATTTGGGGAACCAAGTCGGCTTAGTGTACTGACCATTACCTGAAAGTATCATCCAGTTTGGGTGAAAAAATATTTGCTGAGATTTCTGGAGATTCGTAATTTTTGGAAGCTTGGGAACCCCTTTCCATGAAAGTGTTTCTCGCCAGTCACTGCTTAGGGCTACATCAAGAGGAAACAAAACATAGAGATAGAACGTGAAACTGCTTTATTTTGTCAAGTTTCAAGAAGCTAGCACAAACCGTGTTGGATTTAGAGTTCCAAATACATCTATCAATATAGGAGAAATCAGAGTGAAACCTAAAAATTGAAACTGTTAGTAGAAACGAACGCTTCAACATAGAAGAACGAAATTTGGGGAACCAAGTTGGCTTAGTGTACTGATCATTACCTGTAAGTATCATCCAGTTTTGGTGAAAAAATGCTTGCTGAGATTTCTGGAGATTCGTAATTTTAGGAAGCTTGGCAACCCCTTTCCATGAAAGTGTTTCTCGCCAGTCACTGCATAGGGCTACTTCAAGAGGAAAGAACACATAGAGATAGAACGTGAAACTACTTTATTTTGTCAAGTTTCAAGAAGCTAGCACAAACCGTGTTGGATTTAGAGTTCCAAATACATCTATCTATATAGGAGAAAACAGAGTGAAACCTAAAAATTCAAACTGTTACTGGAAATGAACGCTTCAACATAGAAGAACGAAATTTGGGGAACCAAGTCGGCTTAGTGTACTGATCATTACCTGTAAGTATCATCCAGTTTTGGTGAAAAAATACTTGTTGAGATTTCTGGAGATTCGTAATTTTAGGAAGCTTGGCAACCCCTTTCCATGAAAGTGTTTCTCGCCAGTCACTGCATAGGGCTACTTCAAGAGGAAAGAACACATAGAGATAGAACGTGAAACTACTTTATTTTGTCAAGTTTCAATAAGCTAGCACAAACCGTGTTGGATTTAGAGTTCCAAATACGTCTATCTATATAGGAGAAAACAGAGTGAAACCTAAAAATTCAAACTGTTACTGGAAATGAACGCTTCAACATAGAAGAACGAAATTTGGGGAACCAACTCGGCTTAGTGTACTGATCATTAACTGAAAGTATCATCCAGTTTGGGTGAAAAAATATTTGCTGTGATTTCTGGAGATTCGTAGTTTTTGGAAGCTTGACAACCCCTTTCTATGAAAGTGTTTCTCGCCAGTCACTGCTTAGGGCTACATCAAGAGGAAACAACACATAGATATAGAACGTGAAACTGCTTTATTTTGTCAAGTTTCAAGAAGCTAGCACAAACCGTGTTGGATTTACAGTTCCAAATCCATCTATCAATATAGGAGAAAACAGAGTGAAACCTAAAAATTCAAACTGTTACTGGAAATGAACGCTTCAACATAGAAGAACGAAATTTGGGGAACCAAGTCGGCTTAGTGTACTGATCATTACCTGAACGTATCATCCAGTTTGGGTGCAGAAATATTTGCTGTGATTTCTGGAGATGCGTAGTTTTTGGAAGCTTGGCAACCCCTTTCTATGAAAGTGTTTCTCGCCAGTCACTGCTTAGGGCTACTTCAAGAGGAAACAAAACATAGAGATAGAACGTGAAACTGCTTTATTTTGTCAAGTTTCAAGAAGCTAGCACAAACCGTGTTGGATTTAGAGTTCCAAATACATCTATCAATATAGGAGAAAACAGAGTGAAACCTAAAAATTCAAACTGTTACTGGAAATGTATGCTTCAACATAGAAGAACGAAATTTGGGGAACCAAGTCGGCTTATTGTACTGATCATTAAATGAAAGTATCATCCAGTTTGGGTGAAAAAATACTTGCTGAGATTTCTGGAGATTCGTAATTTTAGGAAGCTTGGCAACCCCTTTCCATGAAAGTGTTTCTCGCCAGTCACTGCTTAGGGCTACTTCAAGAGGAAACAACACATAGAGATAGAACGTGAAACTGCTTTATTTTGTCAAGTTTCAAGAAGCTAGCACAAACCGTGTTGGATTTAGAGTTCCAAATACATCTATCAATATAGGAGAAAACAGAGTGAAACCTAAAAATTCAAACTGTTACTGGAAATGAACGCTTTAACATAGAAGAACGAAATTTGGGGAACCAAGTTGAATTAGTGTACTGATCATTACCTGAAAGTATCATCCAGTTTGGGTGAAAAAATATTTGCTGAGATTTCTGGAGATTCGTAATTTTTGGAAGCTTGGCAACCCCTTTCCATGAAAGTGTTTCTCGACAGTCACTGCTTAGGGCTACATGAAGAGGAAACAAAACATAGAGATAGAACGTGAAACTACTTTATTTTGTCAAGTTTCAATAAGCTAGCACAAACCGTGTTGGATTTAGAGTTCCAAATACATCTATCAATATAGGAGAAAACAGAGTGAAACCTAAAAATTCAAACTGTTAGTAGAAACGAACGCTTCAACATAGAAGAATGAAATTTGGAGTACCAAGTTGGCTTAGTGTACTGATCATTACCTGTAAGTATCATCCAGTTTTGGTGAAAAAATACTTGTTGAGATTTCTGGAGATTCGTAATTTTAGGAAGCTTGGCAACCCCTTTCCATGAAAGTGTTTCTCGCCAGTCACTTCTTAGGGCTACATCAAGATGAAAAAAAACATGGAGATAGAATCTGAAACTACTTCATTGTGCCAAGTTTCAAGAAGCTAGCACAAACCGTGTTGGATTTAGAGTTCCAAATACATCTATCAATATAGGAGAAAACAGAGTGAAACCTAAAAATTCAAACTGTTACTGGAAATGAACGCTTCACCATTGAGGAACGAAATTTGGGGAACCAAGTCGGATTAGTGTACTGATCATTACCTGAAAGTATCATCCAGTTTGGGTGAAAAAATATTTGCTGAGATTTCTGGAGATTCGTAATTTTTGGAAGCTTGGCAACCCCTTTCCATGAAAGTGTTTCTCGCCAGTCACTGCTTAGGGCTACTTCAAGAGGAAAAAAAACATAGAGAAAGAACGTGAAACTGCTTTATTTTGTCAAGTTTCAAGAAGCTAGCACAGACCGTGTTGGATTTAGAGTTCCAAATACATTTATCAATATAGGAGAAAACAGAGTGAAACCTAAAAATTTAAACTGTTACTGGAAATGAACGCTTCACCATAGAAGAACAAAATTTGGGGAACCAAGTCGGCTTAGTGTACTGACCATTACCTGAAAGTATCATCCAGTTTGGTTGAAAAAATATTTGCTGAGATTTCTGGAGATTCGTAATTTTTGGAAGCTTGGGAACCCCTTTCCATGAAAGTGTTTCTCGCCAGTCACTGCTTAGGGCTACATCAAGAGGAAACAAAACATAGAGACAGAACGTGAAACTGCTTTATTTTGTCAAGTTTCAAGAAGCTAGCACAAACCGTGCTGGATTTAGAGTTCCAAATACATCTATCAATATAGGAGAAAACAGAGTGAAACCTAAAAATTCAAACTGTTACTGGAAATGTATGCTTCAACATAGAAGAACGAAATTTGGGGAACCAAGTCGGCTTAGTGTACTGATCATTACCTGAAAGTATCATCCAGTTTGGGTGAAAAAATACTTGCTGAGATTTCTGGAGATTCGTAATTTTAGGAAGCTTGGCAACCCCTTTCCATGAAAGTGTTTCTCGCCAGTCACTGCTTAGGGCTACTTCAAGAGGAAACAACACATAGAGATAGAACGTGAAACTGCTTTATTTTGTCAAGTTTCAAGAAGCTAGCACAAACCGTGTTGGATTTAGAGTTCCAAATACATCTATCAATATAGGAGAAAACAGAGTGAAACCTAAAAATTCAAACTGTTACTGGAAATGAACGCTTTAACATAGAAGAACGAAATTTGGGGAACCAAGTTGGATTAGTGTACTGATCATTACCTGAAAGTATCATCCAGTTTGGGTGAAAAAATATTTGCTGAGATTTCTGGAGATTCGTAATTTTTGGAAGCTTGGCAACCCGTTTCCATGAAAGTGTTTCTCGACAGTCACTGCTTAGGGCTACATGAAGAGGAAACAAAACATAGAGATAGAACGTGAAACTGCTTTATTTTGTCAAGTTTCAAGAAGCTAGCACAAACCGTGTTGGATTTAGAGTTCCCAATACATTTATCAATATAGGAGAAAACAGAGTGAAACCTAAAAATTTAAACTGTTACTGGAAATGAACGCTTCACCATAGAAGAACGAAATTTGGGGAACCAAGTCGGCTTAGTGTACTGACCATTACCTGAAAGTATCATCCAGTTTGGGTGAAAAAATATTTGCTGAGATTTCTGGAGATTCGTAATTTTTGGAAGCTTGGGAACCCCTTTCCATGAAAGTGTTTCTCGCCAGTCACTGCTTAGGGCTACATCAAGAGGAAACAAAACATAGAGATAGAACGTGAAACTGCTTTATTTTGTCAAGTTTCAAGAAGCTAGCACAAACCGTGTTGGATTTAGAGTTCCAAATACATCTATCAATATAGGAGAAAACAGAGTGAAACCTAAAAATTGAAACTGTTAGTAGAAACGAACGCTTCAACATAGAAGAACAAAATTTGGGGAACCAAGTTGGCTTAGTGTACTGATCATTACCTGTAAGTATCATCCAGTTTTGGTGAAAAAATGCTTGCTGAGATTTCTGGAGATTCGTAATTTTAGGAAGCTTGGCAACCCCTTTCCATGAAAGTGTTTCTCGCCAGTCACTGCATAGGGCTACTTCAAGAGGAAAGAACACATAGAGATAGAACGTGAAACTACTTTATTTTGTCAAGTTTCAAGAAGCTAGCACAAACCGTGTTGGATTTAGAGTTCCAAATACATCTATCTATATAGGAGAAAACAGAGTGAAACCTAAAAATTCAAACTGTTACTGGAAATGAACGCTTCAACATAGAAGAACGAAATTTGGGGAACCAAGTCGGCTTAGTGTACTGATCATTACCTGAAAGTATCATCCAGTTTGGGTGCAGAAATATTTGCTGTGATTTCTGGAGATTCGTAGTTTTTGGAAGCTTGGCAACCCCTTTCCATGAAAGTGTTTCTCGCCAGTCACTGCTTAGGGCTACATCAAGAGGAAACAACACATAGATATAGAACGTGAAACTGCTTTATTTTGTCAAGTTTCAAGAAGCTAGCACAAACCGTGTTGGATTTACAGTTCCAAATCCATCTATCAATATAGGAGAAAACAGAGTGAAACCTAAAAATTCAAACTGTTACTGGAAATGAACGCTTCAACATAGAAGAATGAAATTTGGAGAACCAAGTTGGCTTAGTGTACTGATCATTACCTGCAAGTATCATCCAGTTTTGGTGAAAAAATACTTGTTGAGATTTCTGGAGATTCGTAATTTTAGGAAGCTTGGCAACCCCTTTCCATGAAAGTGTTTCTCGCCAGTCACTGCATAGGGCTACTTCAAGAGGAAAGAACACATAGAGATAGAACGTGAAACTACTTTATTTTGTCAAGTTTCAATAAGCTAGCACAAACTGTGTTGGATTTAGAGTTCCAAATACATCTATCAATATAGGAGAAAACAGAGTGAAACCTAAAAATTCAAACTGTTAGTAGAAACGAACGCTTCAACATAGAAGAATGAAATTTGGAGAACCAAGTTGGCTTAGTGTACTGATCATTACCTGTAAATATCATCCAGTTTTGGTGAAAAAATACTTGTTGAGATTTCTGGAGATTCGTAATTTTAGGAAGCTTGGCAACCCCTTTCAATGAAAGTGTTTCTCGCCAGTCACTGCATAGGGCTACTTCAAGAGGAAAGAACACATAGATATAGAACGTGAAACTACTTTATTTTGTCAAGTTTCAAGAAGCTAGCACAAACCGTGTTGGATTTAGGGTTCCCAATACATTTATCAATATAGGAGAAAACAGAGTGAAACCTAAAAATTTAAACTGTTACTGGAAATGAACGCTTCACCATAGAAGAACGAAATTTGGGGAACCAAGTCGGCTTAGTGTACTGACCATTACCTGAAAGTATCATCCAGTTTGGGTGAAAAAATATTTGCTGAGATTTCTGGAGATTCGTAATTTTTGGAAGCTTGGCAACCCCTTTCCATGAAAGTGTTTCTCGCCAGTCACTTCTTAGGGCTACATCAAGATGAAAAAAAACATGGAGATAGAATCTGAAACTACTTTATTGTGTCAAGTTTCAAGAAGCTAGCACAAACCGTGTTGGATTTAGAGTTCCAAATACATCTATCAATATAGGAGAAAACAGAGTGAAACCTAAAAATTCAAACTGTTACTGGAAATGAACGCTTCCCCATTGAGGAACGAAATTTGGGGAACCAAGTTGGATTAGTGTACTGATCATTACCTGAAAGTATCATCCAGTTTGGGTGAAAAAATATTTGCTGAGATTTCTGGAGATTCGTAATTTTTGGAAGCTTGGCAACCCCTTTCCATGAAAGTGTTTCTCGCCAGTCACTGCTTAGGGCTACTTCAAGAGGAAAAAAAACATAGAGAAAGAACGTGAAACTGCTTTATTTTGTCAAGTTTCAAGAAGCTAGCACAAACCGTGTTGGATTTAGAGTTCCCAATACATTTATCAATATAGGAGAAAACAGAGTGAAACCTAAAAATTTAAACTGTTACTGGAAATGAACGCTTCACCATAGAAGAACGAAATTTGGGGAACCAAGTCGGCTTAGTGTACTGACCATTACCTGAAAGTATCATCCAGTTTGGGTGAAAAAATATTTGCTGAGATTTCTGGAGATTCGTAATTTTTGGAAGCTTGGGAACCCCTTTCCATGAAAGTGTTTCTCGCCAGTCACTGCTTAGGGCTACATCAAGAGGAAACAAAACATAGAGATAGAACGTGAACCTGCTTTATTTTGTCAAGTTTCAAGAAGCTAGCACAAACCGTGTTGGATTTAGAGTTCCAAATACATCTATCAATATGGGAGAAAACAGAGTGAAACCTAAAAATTCAAACTGTTCCTGGAAATGTACGCTTCAACATAGAAGAACGAAATTTGGGGAACCAAGTCGGCTTAGTGTACTGATCATTACCTGAAAGTATCATCCAGTTTGGGTGAAAAAATATTTGCTGATATTTCTGGAGATTCGTAATTTTTGGAAGCTTGGCAACCCCTTTCCATGAAAGTGTTTCTCAGAGTCACTGCTTAAGGCTACATCAAGAGGAAAAAAAACATAGAGAAAGAACGTGAAACTGCTTTATTTTGTCAAGTTTCAAGAAGCTAGCACAAACCGTGTTGGATTTAGAGTTCCAAATACATTTATCAATATAGGAGAAAACAGAGTGAAACCTAAAAATTTAAACTGTTACTGGAAATGAACGCTTCACCATAGAAGAACGAAATTTGGGGAACCAAGTCGGCTTAGTGTACTGATCATTACCTGAAAGTATCATCCAGTTTGGGTGAAAAAATATTTGCTGAGATTTCTGGAGATTCGTAATTTTTGGAAGCTTGGCAACCCCTTTCCATGAAAGTGTTTCTCGCCAGTCACTGCTTAGGGCTACATCAAGAGGAAAAAAAAACATAGAGAAAGAACGTGAAACTGCTTTATTTTGTCAAGTTTCAAGAAGCTAGCACAAACCGTGTTGGATTTAGAGTTCCAAATACATTTATCAATATAGGAGAAAACAGAGTGAAACCTAAAAATTTAAACTGTTACTGGAAATGAACGCTTCACCATAGAAGAACGAAATTTGGGGAACCAAGTCGGCTTAGTGTACTGACCATTACCTGAAAGTATCATCCAGTTTGGGTGAAAAAATATTTGCTGAGATTTCTGGAGATTCGTAATTTTTGGAAGCTTGGCAACCCCTTTCCATGAAAGTGTTTCTCGCCAGTCACTTCTTAGGGCTACATCAAGATGAAAAAAAACATGGAGATAGAATCTGAAACTACTTTATTGTGTCAAGTTTCAAGAAGCTAGCACAAACCGTGTTGGATTTAGAGTTCCAAATACATCTATCAATATAGGAGAAAACAGAGTGAAACCTAAAAATTCAAACTGTTACTGGAAATGAACGCTTCCCCATTGAGGAACGAAATTTGGGGAACCAAGTTGGATTAGTGTACTGATCATTACCTGAAAGTATCATCCAGTTTGGGTGAAAAAATATTTGCTGAGATTTCTGGAGATTCGTAATTTTTGGAAGCTTGGCAACCCCTTTCCATGAAAGTGTTTCTCGCCAGTCACTGCTTAGGGCTACTTCAAGAGGAAAAAAAACATAGAGAAAGAACGTGAAACTGCTTTATTTTGTCAAGTTTCAAGAAGCTAGCACAAACCGTGTTGGATTTACAGTTCCCAATACATTTATCAATATAGGAGAAAACAGAGTGAAACCTAAAAATTTAAACTGTTACTGGAAATGAACGCTTCACCATAGAAGAACGAAATTTGGGGAACCAAGTCGGCTTAGTGTACTGACCATTACCTGAAAGTATCATCCAGTTTGGGTGAAAAAATATTTGCTGAGATTTCTGGAGATTCGTAATTTTTGGAAGCTTGGGAACCCCTTTCCATGAAAGTGTTTCTCGCCAGTCACTGCTTAGGGCTACATCAAGAGGAAACAAAACATAGAGATAGAACGTGAAACTGCTTTATTTTGTCAAGTTTCAAGAAGCTAGCACAAACCATGTTGGATTTAGAGTTCCAAATCCATCTATCAATATAGGAGAAAACAGAGTGAAACCTAAAAATTCAAACTGTTACTGGAAATGAACGCTTCAACATAGAAGAACGAAATTTGGGGAACCAAGTCGGCTTAGTGTACTGATCATTACCTGAAAGTATCATCATTTTTGGGTGCAGAAATATTTGCTGTGATTTCTGGAGATACGTAGTTTTTGGAAGCTTGGCAACCCCTTTCTATGAAAGTGTTTCTCGCCAGTCACTGCTTAGGGCTACTTCAAGAGGAAACAAAACATAGAGATAGAACGTGAAACTGCTTTATTTTGTCAAGTTTCAAGAAGCTAGCACAAACCGTATTGGATTTAGAGTTCTAAATACATCTATCAATATAGGAGAAAACAGAGTGAAACCTAAAAATTCAAACTGTTACTGGAAATGTACGCTTCAACATAGAAGAACGAAATTTGGGGAACCAAGTCGGCTTAGTGTACTGATCATTACCTGAAAGTATCATCCAGTTTGGGTGAAAAAATATTTGCTGAGATTTCTGGAGATTCGTAATTTTTGGAAGCTTGGCAACCCCTTTCCATGAAAGTGTTTCTCGACAGTCACTGCTTAGGGCTACATGAAGAGGAAACAAAACATAGAGATAGAACGTGAAACTGCTTTATTTTGTCAAGTTTCAAGAAGCTAGCACAAACCGTGTTGGATTTAGAGTTCCAAATACATCTATCAATATAGGAGAAAACAGAGTGAAACCTAAAAATTCAAACTGTTACTGGAAATGAACGCTTCAACATAGAAGAACGAAATTTGGAGAACCAAGTTGGCTTAGTGTACTGATCATTACCTGTAAGTATCATCCAGTTTTGGTGAAAAAATACTTGTTGAAATTTCTGGAGATTCGTAATTTTAGGAAGCTTGGCAACCCCTTTCCATGAAAGTGTTTCTCGCCAGTCACTGCATAGGGCTACTTCAAGAGGAAAGAACACATAGAGATAGAACGTGAAACTACTTTATTTTGTCAAGTTTCAAGAAGCTAGCACAAACCGTGTTGGATTTAGAGTTCCAAATACGTCTATCTATATAGGAGAAAACAGAGTGAAACCTAAAAATTCAAACTGTTACTGGAAATGAACGCTTCAACATAGAAGAACGAAATTTGGGGAACCAACTCGGCTTAGTGTACTGATCATTAACTGAAAGTATCATCCAGTTTGGGTGAAAAAATATTTGCTGTGATTTCTGGAGATTCGTAGTTTTTGGAAGCTTGACAACCCCTTTCTATGAAAGTGTTTCTCGCCAGTCACTGCTTAGGGCTACATCAAGAGGAAACAACACATAGATATAGAACGTGAAACTGCTTTATTTTGTCAAGTTTCAAGAAGCTAGCACAAACCGTGTTGGATTTACAGTTCCAAATCTATCTATCAATATAGGAGAAAACAGAGTGAAACCTAAAAATTCAAACTGTTACTGGAAATGAACGCTTCAACATAGAAGAACGAAATTTGGGGAACCAAGTCGGCTTAGTGTACTGATCATTACCTGAAAGTATCATCCAGTTTGGGTGCAGAAATATTTGCTGTGATTTCTGGAGATGCGTAGTTTTTGGAAGCTTGGCAACCCCTTTCTATGAAAGTGTTTCTCGCCAGTCACTGCTTAGGGCTACTTCAAGAGGAAACAAAACATAGAGATAGAACGTGAAACTGCTTTATTTTGTCAAGTTTCAAGAAGCTAGCACAAACCGTGTTGGATTTAGAGTTCCAAATACATCTATCAATATAGGAGAAAACAGAGTGAAACCTAAAAATTCAAACTGTTCCTGGAAATGTACGCTTCAACATAGAAGAACGAAATTTGGGGAACCAAGTCGGCTTAGTGTACTGATCATTACCTGAAAGTATCATCCAGTTTGGGTGAAAAAATATTTGCTGAGATTTCTGGAGATTCGTAATTTTTGGAAGCTTGGCAACCCCTTTCCATGAAAGTGTTTCTCGGAGTCACTGCTTAAGGCTACATCAAGAAAAAAAAAAAACATAGAGAAAGAACGTGAAACTGCTTTATTTTGTCAAGTTTCAAGAAGCTAGCACAAACCGTGTTGGATTTAGAGTTCCAAATACATTTATCAATATAGGAGAAAACAGAGTGAAACCTAAAAATTTAAACTGTTACTGGAAATGAACGCTTCACCATAGAAGAACGAAATTTGGGGAACCAAGTCGGCTTAGTGTACTGACCATTACCTGAAAGTATCATCCAGTTTGGGTGAAAAAATATTTGCTGAGATTTCTGGAGATTCGTAATTTTTGGAAGCTTGGCAACCCCTTTCCATGAACGTGTTTCTCGCCAGTCACTTCTTAGGGCTACATCAAGATGAAAAAAAAACATGGAGATAGAATCTGAAACTACTTTATTGTGTCAAGTTTCAAAAAGCTAGCACAAACCGTGTTGGATTTAGAGCCAAATACATCTATCAATATAGGAGAAAACAGAGTGAAACCTAAAAATTCAAACTGTTACTGGAAATGAACGCTTCACCATTGAGGAACGAAATTTGGGGAACCAAGTTGGATTAGTGTACTGATCATTACCTGAAAGTATCATCCAGTTTGGGTGAAAAAATATTTGCTGAGATTTCTGGAGATTCGTAATTTTTGGAAGCTTGGCAACCCCTTTCCATGAAAGTGTTTCTCGCCAGTCCCTGCTTAGGGCTACATCAAGAGGAAAAAAAACATAGAGAAAGAACGTGAAACTGCTTTATTTTGTCAAGTTTCAAGAAGCTAGCACAAACCGTGTTGGATTTAGAGTTCCAAATACATTTATCAATATAGGAGAAAACAGAGTGAAACCTAAAAATTTAAACTGTTACTGGAAATGAACGCTTCACCATAGAAGAACGAAATTTGGGGAACCAAGTCGGCTTAGTGTACTGATCATTACCTGAAAGTATCATCCAGTTTGGGTGAAAAAATATTTGCTGAGATTTCTGGAGATTCGTAATTTTTGGAAGCTTGGCAACCCCTTTCCATGAAAGTGTTTCTCGCCAGTCACTGCTTAGGGCTACATCAAGAGGAAAAAAAAACATAGAGAAAGAACGTGAAACTGCTTTATTTTGTCAAGTTTCAAGAAGCTAGCACAAACCGTGTTGGATTTAGAGTTCCAAATACATTTATCAATATAGGAGAAAACAGAGTGAAACCTAAAAATTTAAACTGTTACTGGAAATGAACGCTTCACCATAGAAGAACGAAATTTGGGGAACCAAGTCGGCTTAGTGTACTGACCATTACCTGAAAGTATCATCCAGTTTGGGTGAAAAAATATTTGCTGAGATTTCTGGAGATTCGTAATTTTTGGAAGCTTGGCAACCCCTTTCCATGAAAGTGTTTCTCGCCAGTCACTTCTTAGGGCTACATCAAGATGAAAAAAAACATGGAGATAGAATCTGGAACTACTTTATTGTGTCAAGTTTCAAGAAGCTAGCACAAACCGTGTTGGATTTAGAGTTTCAAATACATCTATCAATATAGGAGAAAACAGAGTGAAACCTAAAAATTCAAACTGTTACTGGAAATGAACGCTTCCCCATTGAGGAACGAAATTTGGGGAACCAAGTTGGATTAGTGTACTGATCATTACCTGAAAGTATCATCCAGTTTGGGTGAAAAAATATTTGCTGAGATTTCTGGAGATTCGTAATTTTTGGAAGCTTGGCAACCCCTTTCCATGAAAGTGTTTCTCGCCAGTCACTGCTTAGGGCTACTTCAAGAGGAAAAAAAACATAGAGAAAGAACGTGAAACTGCTTTATTTTGTCAAGTTTCAAGAAGCTAGCACAAACCGTGTTGGATTTAGAGTTCCCAATACATTTATCAATATAGGAGAAAACAGAGTGAAACCTAAAAATTTAAACTGTTACTGGAAATGAACGCTTCACCATAGAAGAACGAAATTTGGGGAACCAAGTCGGCTTAGTGTACTGACCATTACCTGAAAGTATCATCCAGTTTGGGTGAAAAAATATTTGCTGAGATTTCTGGAGATTCGTAATTTTTGGAAGCTTGGGAACCCCTTTCCATGAAAGTGTTTCTCGCCAGTCACTGCTTAGGGCTACATCAAGAGGAAACAAAACATAGAGATAGAACGTGAAACTGCTTTATTTTGTCAAGTTTCAAGAAGCTAGCACAAACCGTGTTGGATTTAGAGTTCCAAATCCATCTATCAATATAGGAGAAAACAGAGTGAAACCTAAAAATTCAAACTGTTACTGGAAATGAACGCTTCAACATAGAAGAACGAAATTTGGGGAACCAAGTTGGCTTAGTGTACTGATCATTACCTGAAAGTATCATCCTTTTTATGTGCAGAAATATTTGCTGTGATTTCTGGAGATTCGTAGTTTTTGGAAGCTTGGCAACCCCTTTCTATGAAAGTGTTTCTCGCCAGTCACTGCTTAGGGCTACTTCAAGAGGAAACAAAACATAGAGATAGAACGTGAAACTGCTTTATTTTGTCAAGTTTCAAGAAGCTAGCACAAACCGTATTGGATTTAGAGTTCTAAATACATCTATCAATATAGGAGAAAACAGAGTGAAACCTAAAAATTCAAACTGTTACTGGAAAAGTACGCTTCAACATAGAAGAACGAAATTTGGGGAACCAAGTCGGCTTAGTGTACTGATCATTACCTGAAAGTATCATCCAGTTTGGGTGAAAAAATATTTGCTGAGATTTCTGGAGATTCGTAATTTTTGGAAGCTTGGCAACCCCTTTCCATGAAAGTGTTTCTCGCCAGTCACTGCTTAGGGCTACATGAAGAGGAAACAAAACATAGAGATAGAACGTGAAACTGCTTTATTTTGTCAAGTTTCAATAAGCTAGCACAAACCGTGTTGGATTTAGAGTTCCAAATACATCTATCAATATAGGAGAAAACAGAGTGAAACCTAAAAATTCAAACTGTTACTGGAAATGAACGCTTCAACATAGAAGAATGAAATTTGGAGAACCAAGTTGGCTTAGTGTACTGATCATTACCTGTAAGTATCATCCAGTTTTGGTGAAAAAATACTTGTTGAAATTTCTGGAGATTCGTAATTTTAGGAAGCTTGGCAACCCCTTTCCATGAAAGTGTTTCTCGCCAGTCACTGCATAGGGCTACTTCAAGAGGAAAGAACACATAGAGATAGAACGTGAAACTACTTTATTTTGTCAAGTTTCAAGAAGCTAGCACAAACCGTGTTGGATTTAGAGTTCCAAATACGTCTATCTATATAGGAGAAAACAGAGTGAAACCTAAAAATTCAAACTGTTACTGGAAATGAACGCTTCAACATAGAAGAACGAAATTTGGGGAACCAACTCGGCTTAGTGTACTGATCATTAACTGAAAGTATCATCCAGTTTGGGTGAATAAATATTTGCTGTGATTTCTGGAGATTCGTAGTTTTTGGAAGCTTGACAACCCCTTTCTATGAAAGTGTTTCTCGCCAGTCACTGCTTAGGGCTACATCAAGAGGAAACAACACATAGATATAGAACGTGAAACTGCTTTATTTTGTCAAGTTTCAAGAAGCTAGCACAAACCGTGTTGGATTTACAGTTCCAAATCTATCTATCAATATAGGAGAAAACAGAGTGAAACCTAAAAATTCAAACTGTTACTGGAAATGAACGCTTCAACATAGAAGAACGAAATTTGGGGAACCAAGTCGGCTTAGTGTACTGATCATTATCTGAAAGTATCATCCAGTTTGGGTGCAGAAATATTTGCTGTGATTTCTGGAGATTCGTAATTTTTGGAAGCTTGGCAACCCCTTTCCATGAAAGTGTTTCTCGCCAGTCACTTCTTAGGGCTACATCAAGATGAAAAAAAACATGGAGATAGAATCTGAAACTACTTTATTGTGTCAAGTTTCAAGAAGCTAGCAGAAACCGTGTTGGATTTAGAGTTCCAAATACATCTATCAATATAGGAGAAAACAGAGTGAAACCTAAAAATTCAAACTGTTACTGGAAATGAACGCTTCACCATAGAAGAACGAAATTTGGGGAACCAAGTCGGCTTAGTGTACTGACCATTACCTGAAAGTATCATCCAGTTTGGGTGAAAAAATATTTGCTGTGATTTCTGGAGATTCGTAGTTTTTGGAAGCTTGGCAACCCCTTTCCATGAAAGTGTTTCTCGCCAGTCACTGCTTAGGGCTACATCAAGAGGAAACAACACATAGATATAGAACGTGAAACTGCTTTATTTTGTCAAGTTTCAAGAAGCTAGCACAAACCGTGTTGGATTTACAGTTCCAAATCCATCTATCAATATAGGAGAAAACAGAGTGAAACCTAAAAATTCAAACTGTTACTGGAAATGAACGCTTCAACATAGAAGAACGAAATTTGGGGAACCAAGTCGGCTTAGTGTACTGATCATTACCTGAAAGTATCATCCAGTTTGGGTGCAGAAATATTTGCTGTGATTTCTGGAGATGCGTAGTTTTTGGAAGCTTGGCAACCCCTTTCTATGAAAGTGTTTCTCGCCAGTCACTGCTTAGGGCTACTTCAAGAGGAAACAAAACATAGAGATAGAACGTGAAACTGCTTTATTTTGTCAAGTTTCAAGAAGCTAGCACAAACCGTATTGGATTTAGAGTTCCAAATACATCTATCAATATAGGAGAAAACAGAGTGAAACCTAAAAATTCAAACTGTTACTGGAAATGTACGCTTCAACATAGAAGAACGAAATTTGGGGAACCAAGTCGGCTTAGTGTACTGATCATTACCTGAAAGTATCATCCAGTTTGGGTGAAAAAATATTTGCTGAGATTTCTGGAGATTCGTAATTTTTGGAAGCTTGGCAACCCCTTTCCATGAAAGTGTTTCTCGCCAGTCACTGCTTAGGGCTACATCAAGAGGAAAAAAAACATAGAGAAAGAACGTGAAACTGCTTTATTTTGTCAAGTTTCAAGAAGCTAGCACAAACCGTGTTGGATTTAGAGTTCCAAATACATCTATCAATATAGGAGAAAACAGAGTGAAACCTAAAAATTTAAACTGTTACTGGAAATGAACGCTTCAACATAGAAGAACGAAATTTGGGGAACCAAGTCGGCGTAGTGTACTGATCATTACCTGAAAGTATCATCCAGTTTGGGTGAAAAAATATTTGCTGAGATTTCTGGAGATTCGTAATTTTTGGAAGCTTGGGAACCCCTTTCCATGAAAGTGTTTCTCGCCAGTCACTGCTTAGGGATACATCAAGAGGAAACAAAACATAGAGATAGAACCTGAAACTACTTTATTGTGTCAAGTTTCAAGAAGCTAGCACAAACCGTGTTGGATTTAGAGTTCCAAATACATCTATCAATATAGGAGAAAACAGAGTGAAACCTAAAAATTTAAACTGTTAGTAGAAACGAACGCTTCAATATAGAAGAATGAAATTTGGGGAACCAAGTTGGCTTATTGTACTGATCATTACCTGAAAGTATCATCCAGTTTGGGTGAAAAAATATTTGCTGAGATTTCTGGAGATTCGTAATTTTTGGAAGCTTGGCAACCCCTTTCCATGAAAGTGTTTCTCGCCAGTCACTTCTTAGGGCTACATCAAGATGAAAAAAAACATGGAGATAGAATCTGAAACTACTTTATTGTGTCAAGTTTCAAGAAGCTAGCACAAACCGTGTTGGATTTAGAGTTCCAAATACATCTATCAATATAGGAGAAAACAGAGTGAAACCTAAAAATTCAAACTGTTACTGGAAATGAACGCTTTAACATAGAAGAACGAAATTTGGGGAACCAAGTCGGCTTAGTGTTCTGATCATTTCCTGAAAGTATCATCAAGTTTGGGTGAAAAAATATTTGCTGAGATTTCTGGTGATTCCTAATTTTTGGAAGCTTGGCAACCACTTTCCATGAAAGTGTTTCTCGCCAGTCACTGCTTAGGGCTACATCAAGAGGAAACAACACATAGAGATAGAACGTGAAACTGCTTTATTTTGTCAAGTTTCAAGAAGCTAGCACAAACCGTGTTGGATTTAGAGTTCCAAATACATCTATCAATATAGGAGAAAACAGAGTGAAACCTAAAAATTGAAACTGTTAGTAGAAACGAACGCTTCAACATAGAAGAATGAAATTTGGGGAACCAAGTTGGCTTATTGTACTGATCATTACTTGAAAGTATCATCCAGTTTGGGTGAAAAAATACTTGCTGAGATTTCTGGAGATTCGTAATTTTAGGAAGCTTGGCAACCCCTTTCCATGAAAGTGTTTCTCGCCAGTCACTGCTTAGGGCTACTTCAAGAGGAAACAACACATAGAGATAGAAGGTGAAACTGCTTTATTTTGTCAAGTTTCAAGAAGCTAGCACAAACCGTGTTGGATTTAGAGTTCCAAATACATCTATCAATATAGGAGAAAACAGAGTGAAACCTAAAAATTCAAACTGTTACTGGAAATGAACGCTTCACCATTGAGGAACGAAATTTGGGGAACCAAGTTGGATTAGTGTACTGATCATTACCTGAAAGTATCATCCAGTTTGGGTGAAAAAATATTTGCTGAGATTTCTGGAGATTCGTAGTTTTTGGAAGCTTGGCAACCCCTTTCCATGAAAGTGTTTCTCGACAGTCACTGCTTAGGGCTACATCAAGAGGAAACAAAACATAGAGATAGAACGTGAAACTGCTTTATTTTGTCAAGTTTCAAGAAGCTAGCACAAACCGTGTTGGATTTAGAGTTCCAAATACATCTATCAATATAGGAGAAAACAGAGTGAAACCTAAAAATTGAAACTGTTAGTAGAAACGAACGCTTCAACATAGAAGAACAAAATTTGGGGAACCAAGTTGGCTTAGTGTACTGATCATTACCTGTAAGTATCATCCAGTTTTGGTGAAAAAATGCTTGCTGAGATTTCTGGAGATTCGTAATTTTAGGAAGCTTGGCAACCCCTTTCCATGAAAGTGTTTCTCGCCAGTCACTGCATAGGGCTACTTCAAGAGGAAAGAACACATAGAGATAGAACGTGAAACTACTTTATTTTGTCAAGTTTCAAGAAGCTAGCACAAACCGTGTTGGATTTAGAGTTCCAAATACATCTATCTATATAGGAGAAAACAGAGTGAAACCTAAAAATTCAAACTGTTACTGGAAATGAACGCTTCAACATAGAAGAACGAAATTTGGGGAACCAAGTCGGCTTAGTGTACTGATCATTACCTGAAAGTATCATCCAGTTTGGGTGCAGAAATATTTGCTGTGATTTCTGGAGATTCGTAGTTTTTGGAAGCTTGGCAACCCCTTTCCATGAAAGTGTTTCTCGCCAGTCACTGCTTAGGGCTACATCAAGAGGAAACAACACATAGATATAGAACGTGAAACTGCTTTATTTTGTCAAGTTTCAAGAAGCTAGCACAAACCGTGTTGGATTTACAGTTCCAAATCCATCTATCAATATAGGAGAAAACAGAGTGAAACCTAAAAATTCAAACTGTTACTGGAAATGAACGCTTCAACATAGAAGAATGAAATTTGGAGAACCAAGTTGGCTTAGTGTACTGATCATTACCTGTAAGTATCATCCAGTTTTGGTGAAAAAATACTTGTTGAGATTTCTGGAGATTCGTAATTTTAGGAAGCTTGGCAACCCCTTTCCATGAAAGTGTTTCTCGCCAGTCACTGCATAGGGCTACTTCAAGAGGAAAGAACACATAGAGATAGAACGTGAAACTACTTTATTTTGTCAAGTTTCAATAAGCTAGCACAAACTGTGTTGGATTTAGAGTTCCAAATACATCTATCAATATAGGAGAAAACAGAGTGAAACCTAAAAATTCAAACTGTTAGTAGAAACGAACGCTTCAACATAGAAGAATGAAATTTGGAGAACCAAGTTGGCTTAGTGTACTGATCATTACCTGTAAATATCATCCAGTTTTGGTGAAAAAATACTTGTTGAGATTTCTGGAGATTCGTAATTTTAGGAAGCTTGGCAACCCCTTTCAATGAAAGTGTTTCTCGCCAGTCACTGCATAGGGCTACTTCAAGAGGAAAGAACACATAGATATAGAACGTGAAACTACTTTATTTTGTCAAGTTTCAAGAAGCTAGCACAAACCGTGTTGGATTTAGGGTTCCCAATACATTTATCAATATAGGAGAAAACAGAGTGAAACCTAAAAATTTAAACTGTTACTGGAAATGAACGCTTCACCATAGAAGAACGAAATTTGGGGAACCAAGTCGGCTTAGTGTACTGACCATTACCTGAAAGTATCATCCAGTTTGGGTGAAAAAATATTTGCTGAGATTTCTGGAGATTCGTAATTTTTGGAAGCTTGGCAACCCCTTTCCATGAAAGTGTTTCTCGCCAGTCACTTCTTAGGGCTACATCAAGATGAAAAAAAACATGGAGATAGAATCTGAAACTACTTTATTGTGTCAAGTTTCAAGAAGCTAGCACAAACCGTGTTGGATTTAGAGTTCCAAATACATCTATCAATATAGGAGAAAACAGAGTGAAACCTAAAAATTCAAACTGTTACTGGAAATGAACGCTTCCCCATTGAGGAACGAAATTTGGGGAACCAAGTTGGATTAGTGTACTGATCATTACCTGAAAGTATCATCCAGTTTGGGTGAAAAAATATTTGCTGAGATTTCTGGAGATTCGTAATTTTTGGAAGCTTGGCAACCCCTTTCCATGAAAGTGTTTCTCGCCAGTCACTGCTTAGGGCTACTTCAAGAGGAAAAAAAACATAGAGAAAGAACGTGAAACTGCTTTATTTTGTCAAGTTTCAAGAAGCTAGCACAAACCGTGTTGGATTTAGAGTTCCCAATACATTTATCAATATAGGAGAAAACAGAGTGAAACCTAAAAATTTAAACTGTTACTGGAAATGAACGCTTCACCATAGAAGAACGAAATTTGGGGAACCAAGTCGGCTTAGTGTACTGACCATTACCTGAAAGTATCATCCAGTTTGGGTGAAAAAATATTTGCTGAGATTTCTGGAGATTCGTAATTTTTGGAAGCTTGGGAACCCCTTTCCATGAAAGTGTTTCTCGCCAGTCACTGCTTAGGGCTACATCAAGAGGAAACAAAACATAGAGATAGAACGTGAACCTGCTTTATTTTGTCAAGTTTCAAGAAGCTAGCACAAACCGTGTTGGATTTAGAGTTCCAAATACATCTATCAATATGGGAGAAAACAGAGTGAAACCTAAAAATTCAAACTGTTACAGGAAATGAACGCTTCACAATAGAAGAACGAAATTTGGGGAACCAAGTCGGCTTAGTGTACTGATCATTACCTAAAAGTATCATCCAGTTTGGGTGAAAAAATATTTGCTGATATTTCTGGAGATTCGTAATTTTTGGAAGCTTGGCAACCCCTTTCCATGAAAGTGTTTCTCAGAGTCACTGCTTAAGGCTACATCAAGAGGAAAAAAAACATAGAGAAAGAACGTGAAACTGCTTTATTTTGTCAAGTTTCAAGAAGCTAGCACAAACCGTGTTGGATTTAGAGTTCCAAATACATTTATCAATATAGGAGAAAACAGAGTGAAACCTAAAAATTTAAACTGTTACTGGAAATGAACGCTTCACCATAGAAGAACGAAATTTGGGGAACCAAGTCGGCTTAGTGTACTGATCATTACCTGAAAGTATCATCCAGTTTGGGTGAAAAAATATTTGCTGAGATTTCTGGAGATTCGTAATTTTTGGAAGCTTGGCAACCCCTTTCCATGAAAGTGTTTCTCGCCAGTCACTGCTTAGGGCTACATCAAGAGGAAAAAAAAACATAGAGAAAGAACGTGAAACTGCTTTATTTTGTCAAGTTTCAAGAAGCTAGCACAAACCGTGTTGGATTTAGAGTTCCAAATACATTTATCAATATAGGAGAAAACAGAGTGAAACCTAAAAATTTAAACTGTTACTGGAAATGAACGCTTCACCATAGAAGAACGAAATTTGGGGAACCAAGTCGGCTTAGTGTACTGACCATTACCTGAAAGTATCATCCAGTTTGGGTGAAAAAATATTTGCTGAGATTTCTGGAGATTCGTAATTTTTGGAAGCTTGGCAACCCCTTTCCATGAAAGTGTTTCTCGCCAGTCACTTCTTAGGGCTACATCAAGATGAAAAAAAACATGGAGATAGAATCTGAAACTACTTTATTGTGTCAAGTTTCAAGAAGCTAGCACAAACCGTGTTGGATTTAGAGTTCCAAATACATCTATCAATATAGGAGAAAACAGAGTGAAACCTAAAAATTCAAACTGTTACTGGAAATGAACGCTTCCCCATTGAGGAACGAAATTTGGGGAACCAAGTTGGATTAGTGTACTGATCATTACCTGAAAGTATCATCCAGTTTGGGTGAAAAAATATTTGCTGAGATTTCTGGAGATTCGTAATTTTTGGAAGCTTGGCAACCCCTTTCCATGAAAGTGTTTCTCGCCAGTCACTGCTTAGGGCTACTTCAAGAGGAAAAAAAACATAGAGAAAGAACGTGAAACTGCTTTATTTTGTCAAGTTTCAAGAAGCTAGCACAAACCGTGTTGGATTTAGAGTTCCCAATACATTTATCAATATAGGAGAAAACAGAGTGAAACCTAAAAATTTAAACTGTTACTGGAAATGAACGCTTCACCATAGAAGAACGAAATTTGGGGAACCAAGTCGGCTTAGTGTACTGACCATTACCTGAAAGTATCATCCAGTTTGGGTGAAAAAATATTTGCTGAGATTTCTGGAGATTCGTAATTTTTCGAAGCTTGGGAACCCCTTTCCATGAAAGTGTTTCTCGCCAGTCACTGCTTAGGGCTACATCAAGAGGAAACAAAACATAGAGATAGAACGTGAAACTGCTTTATTTTGTCAAGTTTCAAGAAGCTAGCACAAACCATGTTGGATTTAGAGTTCCAAATCCATCTATCAATATAGGAGAAAACAGAGTGAAACCTAAAAATTCAAACTGTTACTGGAAATGAACGCTTCAACATAGAAGAACGAAATTTGGGGAACCAAGTCGGCTTAGTGTACTGATCATTACCTGAAAGTATCATCATTTTTGGGTGCAGAAATATTTGCTGTGATTTCTGGAGATACGTAGTTTTTGGAAGCTTGGCAACCCCTTTCTATGAAAGTGTTTCTCGCCAGTCACTGCTTAGGGCTACTTCAAGAGGAAACAAAACATAGAGATAGAACGTGAAACTGCTTTATTTTGTCAAGTTTCAAGAAGCTAGCACAAACCGTATTGGATTTAGAGTTCTAAATACATCTATCAATATAGGAGAAAACAGAGTGAAACCTAAAAATTCAAACTGCTACTGGAAATGTACGCTTCAACATAGAAGAACGAAATTTGGGGAACCAAGTCGGCTTAGTGTACTGATCATTACCTGAAAGTATCATCCAGTTTGGGTGAAAAAATATTTGCTGAGATTTCTGGAGATTCGTAATTTTTGGAAGCTTGGCAACCCCTTTCCATGAAAGTGTTTCTCGACAGTCACTGCTTAGGGCTACATGAAGAGGAAACAAAACATAGAGATAGAACGTGAAACTGCTTTATTTTGTCAAGTTTCAAGAAGCTAGCACAAACCGTGTTGGATTTAGAGTTCCAAATACATCTATCAATATAGGAGAAAACAGAGTGAAACCTAAAAATTCAAACTGTTACTGGAAATGAACGCTTCAACATAGAAGAACGAAATTTGGAGAACCAAGTTGGCTTAGTGTACTGATCATTACCTGTAAGTATCATCCAGTTTTGGTGAAAAAATACTTGTTGAAATTTCTGGAGATTCGTAATTTTAGGAAGCTTGGCAACCCCTTTCCATGAAAGTGTTTCTCGCCAGTCACTGCATAGGGCTACTTCAAGAGGAAAGAACACATAGAGATAGAACGTGAAACTACTTTATTTTGTCAAGTTTCAAGAAGCTAGCACAAACCGTGTTGGATTTAGAGTTCCAAATACGTCTATCTATATAGGAGAAAACAGAGTGAAACCTAAAAATTCAAACTGTTACTGGAAATGAACGCTTCAACATAGAAGAACGAAATTTGGGGAACCAACTCGGCTTAGTGTACTGATCATTAACTGAAAGTATCATCCAGTTTGGGTGAAAAAATATTTGCTGTGATTTCTGGAGATTCGTAGTTTTTGGAAGCTTGACAACCCCTTTCTATGAAAGTGTTTCTCGCCAGTCACTGCTTAGGGCTACATCAAGAGGAAACAACACATAGATATAGAACGTGAAACTGCTTTATTTTGTCAAGTTTCAAGAAGCTAGCACAAACCGTGTTGGATTTACAGTTCCAAATCTATCTATCAATATAGGAGAAAACAGAGTGAAACCTAAAAATTCAAACTGTTACTGGAAATGAACGCTTCAACATAGAAGAACGAAATTTGGGGAACCAAGTCGGCTTAGTGTACTGATCATTACCTGAAAGTATCATCCAGTTTGGGTGCAGAAATATTTGCTGTGATTTCTGGAGATGCGTAGTTTTTGGAAGCTTGGCAACCCCTTTCTATGAAAGTGTTTCTCGCCAGTCACTGCTTAGGGCTACTTCAAGAGGAAACAAAACATAGAGATAGAACGTGAAACTGCTTTATTTTGTCAAGTTTCAAGAAGCTAGCACAAACCGTGTTGGATTTAGAGTTCCAAATACATCTATCAATATAGGAGAAAACAGAGTGAAACCTAAAAATTCAAACTGTTCCTGGAAATGTACGCTTCAACATAGAAGAACGAAATTTGGGGAACCAAGTCGGCTTAGTGTACTGATCATTACCTGAAAGTATCATCCAGTTTGGGTGAAAAAATATTTGCTGAGATTTCTGGAGATTCGTAATTTTTGGAAGCTTGGCAACCCCTTTCCATGAAAGTGTTTCTCGGAGTCACTGCTTAAGGCTACATCAAGAAAAAAAAAAACATAGAGAAAGAACGTGAAACTGCTTTATTTTGTCAAGTTTCAAGAAGCTAGCACAAACCGTGTTGGATTTAGAGTTCCAAATACATTTATCAATATAGGAGAAAACAGAGTGAAACCTAAAAATTTAAACTGTTACTGGAAATGAACGCTTCACCATAGAAGAACGAAATTTGGGGAACCAAGTCGGCTTAGTGTACTGACCATTACCTGAAAGTATCATCCAGTTTGGGTGAAAAAATATTTGCTGAGATTTCTGGAGATTCGTAATTTTTGGAAGCTTGGCAACCCCTTTCCATGAACGTGTTTCTCGCCAGTCACTTCTTAGGGCTACATCAAGATGAAAAAAAAACATGGAGATAGAATCTGAAACTACTTTATTGTGTCAAGTTTCAAAAAGCTAGCACAAACCGTGTTGGATTTAGAGCCAAATACATCTATCAATATAGGAGAAAACAGAGTGAAACCTAAAAATTCAAACTGTTACTGGAAATGAACGCTTCACCATTGAGGAACGAAATTTGGGGAACCAAGTTGGATTAGTGTACTGATCATTACCTGAAAGTATCATCCAGTTTGGGTGAAAAAATATTTGCTGAGATTTCTGGAGATTCGTAATTTTTGGAAGCTTGGCAACCCCTTTCCATGAAAGTGTTTCTCGCCAGTCCCTGCTTAGGGCTACATCAAGAGGAAAAAAAACATAGAGAAAGAACGTGAAACTGCTTTATTTTGTCAAGTTTCAAGAAGCTAGCACAAACCGTGTTGGATTTAGAGTTCCAAATACATTTATCAATATAGGAGAAAACAGAGTGAAACCTAAAAATTTAAACTGTTACTGGAAATGAACGCTTCACCATAGAAGAACGAAATTTGGGGAACCAAGTCGGCTTAGTGTACTGATCATTACCTGAAAGTATCATCCAGTTTGGGTGAAAAAATATTTGCTGAGATTTCTGGAGATTCGTAATTTTTGGAAGCTTGGCAACCCCTTTCCATGAAAGTGTTTCTCGCCAGTCACTGCTTAGGGCTACATCAAGAGGAAAAAAAAACATAGAGAAAGAACGTGAAACTGCTTTATTTTGTCAAGTTTCAAGAAGCTAGCACAAACCGTGTTGGATTTAGAGTTCCAAATACATTTATCAATATAGGAGAAAACAGAGTGAAACCTAAAAATTTAAACTGTTACTGGAAATGAACGCTTCACCATAGAAGAACGAAATTTGGGGAACCAAGTCGGCTTAGTGTACTGACCATTACCTGAAAGTATCATCCAGTTTGGGTGAAAAAATATTTGCTGAGATTTCTGGAGATTCGTAATTTTTGGAAGCTTGGCAACCCCTTTCCATGAAAGTGTTTCTCGCCAGTCACTTCTTAGAGCTACATCAAGATGAAAAAAAACATGGAGATAGAATCTGGAACTACTTTATTGTGTCAAGTTTCAAGAAGCTAGCACAAACCGTGTTGGATTTAGAGTTCCAAATACATCTATCAATATAGGAGAAAACAGAGTGAAACCTAAAAATTCAAACTGTTACTGGAAATGAACGCTTCCCCATTGAGGAACGAAATTTGGGGAACCAAGTTGGATTAGTGTACTGATCATTACCTGAAAGTATCATCCAGTTTGGGTGAAAAAATATTTGCTGAGATTTCTGGAGATTCGTAATTTTTGGAAGCTTGGCAACCCCTTTCCATGAAAGTGTTTCTCGCCAGTCACTGCTTAGGGCTACTTCAAGAGGAAAAAAAACATAGAGAAAGAACGTGAAACTGCTTTATTTTGTCAAGTTTCAAGAAGCTAGCACAAACCGTGTTGGATTTAGAGTTCCCAATACATTTATCAATATAGGAGAAAACAGAGTGAAACCTAAAAATTTAAACTGTTACTGGAAATGAACGCTTCACCATAGAAGAACGAAATTTGGGGAACCAAGTCGGCTTAGTGTACTGACCATTACCTGAAAGTATCATCCAGTTTGGGTGAAAAAATATTTGCTGAGATTTCTGGAGATTCGTAATTTTTGGAAGCTTGGGAACCCCTTTCCATGAAAGTGTTTCTCGCCAGTCACTGCTTAGGGCTACATCAAGAGGAAACAAAACATAGAGATAGAACGTGAAACTGCTTTATTTTGTCAAGTTTCAAGAAGCTAGCACAAACCGTGTTGGATTTAGAGTTCCAAATCCATCTATCAATATAGGAGAAAACAGAGTGAAACCTAAAAATTCAAACTGTTACTGGAAATGAACGCTTCAACATAGAAGAACGAAATTTGGGGAACCAAGTTGGCTTAGTGTACTGATCATTACCTGAAAGTATCATCCTTTTTATGTGCAGAAATATTTGCTGTGATTTCTGGAGATTCGTAGTTTTTGGAAGCTTGGCAACCCCTTTCTATGAAAGTGTTTCTCGCCAGTCACTGCTTAGGGCTACTTCAAGAGGAAACAAAACATAGAGATAGAACGTGAAACTGCTTTATTTTGTCAAGTTTCAAGAAGCTAGCACAAACCGTATTGGATTTAGAGTTCTAAATACATCTATCAATATAGGAGAAAACAGAGTGAAACCTAAAAATTCAAACTGTTACTGGAAAAGTACGCTTCAACATAGAAGAACGAAATTTGGGGAACCAAGTCGGCTTAGTGTACTGATCATTACCTGAAAGTATCATCCAGTTTGGGTGAAAAAATATTTGCTGAGATTTCTGGAGATTCGTAATTTTTGGAAGCTTGGCAACCCCTTTCCATGAAAGTGTTTCTCGACAGTCACTGCTTAGGGCTACATGAAGAGGAAACAAAACATAGAGATAGAACGTGAAACTGCTTTATTTTGTCAAGTTTCAAGAAGCTAGCACAAACCGTGTTGGATTTAGAGTTCCAAATACATCTATCAATATAGGAGAAAACAGAGTGAAACCTAAAAATTCAAACTGTTACTGGAAATGAACGCTTCAACATAGAAGAATGAAATTTGGAGAACCAAGTTGGCTTAGTGTACTGATCATTACCTGTAAGTATCATCCAGTTTTGGTGAAAAAATACTTGTTGAAATTTCTGGAGATTCGTAATTTTAGGAAGCTTGGCAACCCCTTTCCATGAAAGTGTTTCTCGCCAGTCACTGCATAGGGCTACTTCAAGAGGAAAGAACACATAGAGATAGAACGTGAAACTACTTTATTTTGTCAAGTTTCAAGAAGCTAGCACAAACCGTGTTGGATTTAGAGTTCCAAATACGTCTATCTATATAGGAGAAAACAGAGTGAAACCTAAAAATTCAAACTGTTACTGGAAATGAACGCTTCAACATAGAAGAACGAAATTTGGGGAACCAACTCGGCTTAGTGTACTGATCATTAACTGAAAGTATCATCCAGTTTGGGTGAAAAAATATTTGCTGTGATTTCTGGAGATTCGTAGTTTTTGGAAGCTTGACAACCCCTTTCTATGAAAGTGTTTCTCGCCAGTCACTGCTTAGGGCTACATCAAGAGGAAACAACACATAGATATAGAACGTGAAACTGCTTTATTTTGTCAAGTTTCAAGAAGCTAGCACAAACCGTGTTGGATTTACAGTTCCAAATCTATCTATCAATATAGGAGAAAACAGAGTGAAACCTAAAAATTCAAACTGTTACTTGAAATGAACGCTTCAACATAGAAGAACGAAATTTGGGGAACCAAGTCGGCTTAGTGTACTGATCATTACCTGAAAGTATCATCCAGTTTGGGTGCAGAAATATTTGCTGTGATTTCTGGAGATTCGTAATTTTTGGAAGCTTGGCAACCCCTTTCCATGAAAGTGTTTCTCGCCAGTCACTTCTTAGGGCTACATCAAGATGAAAAAAAACATGGAGATAGAATCTGAAACTACTTTATTGTGTCAAGTTTCAAGAAGCTAGCAGAAACCGTGTTGGATTTAGAGTTCCAAATACATCTATCAATATAGGAGAAAACAGAGTGAAACCTAAAAATTCAAACTGTTACTGGAAATGAACGCTTCACCATAGAAGAACGAAATTTGGGGAACCAAGTCGGCTTAGTGTACTGACCATTACCTGAAAGTATCATCCAGTTTGGGTGAAAAAATATTTGCTGAGATTTCTGGAGATTCGTAATTTTTGGAAGCTTGGGAACCCCTTTCCATGAAAGTGTTTCTCGCCAGTCACTGCTTAGGGCTACATCAAGAGGAAACAAAACATAGAGATAGAACGTGAAACTGCTTTATTTTGTCAAGTTTCAAGAAGCTAGCACAAACCGTGTTGGATTTAGAGTTCCAAATACATCTATCAATATAGGAGAAAACAGAGTGAAACCTAAAAATTGAAACTGTTAGTAGAAACGAACGCTTCAACATAGAAGAATGAAATTTGGAGAACCAAGTTGGCTTAGTGTACTGATCATTACCTGTAAGTATTATCCAGTTTTGGTGAAAAAATACTTGCTGAGATTTCTGGAGATTCGTAATTTTAGGAAGCTTGGCAACCCCTTTCCATGAAAGTGTTTCTCGCCAGTCACTGCATAGGGCTACTTCAAGAGGAAAGAACACATAGAGATAGAACGTGAAACTACTTTATTTTGTCAAGTTTCAAGAAGCTAGCACAAACCGTGTTGGATTTAGAGTTCCAAATACATCTATCTATATAGGAGAAAACAGAGTGAAACCTAAAAATTCAAACTCTTACTGGAAATGAACCCTTCAACATAGAAGAACGAAATTTGGGGAACCAAGTCGGCTTAGTGTACTGATCATTACCTGAAAGTATCATCCAGTTTGGGTGCAGAAATATTTGCTGTGATTTCTGGAGATTCGTAGTTTTTGGAAGCTTGGCAACCCCTTTCCATGAAAGTGTTTCTCGCCAGTCACTGCTTAGGGCTACATCAAGAGGAAACAACACATAGATATAGAACGTGAAACTGCTTTATTTTGTCAAGTTTCAAGAAGCTAGCACAAACCGTGTTGGATTTACAGTTCCAAATCCATCTATCAATATAGGAGAAAACAGAGTGAAACCTAAAAATTCAAACTGTTACTGGAAATGAACGCTTCAACATAGAAGAACGAAATTTGGGGAACCAAGTCGGCTTAGTGTACTGATCATTACCTGAAAGTATCATCCAGTTTGGGTGCAGAAATATTTGCTGTGATTTCTGGAGATGCGTAGTTTTTGGAAGCTTGGCAACCCCTTTCTATGAAAGTGTTTCTCGCCAGTCACTGCTTAGGGCTACTTCAAGAGGAAACAAAACTTAGAGATAGAACGTGAAACTGCTTTATTTTGTCAAGTTTCAAGAAGCTAGCACAAACCGTATTGGATTTAGAGTTCCAAATACATCTATCAATATAGGAGAAAACAGAGTGAAACCTAAAAATTCAAACTGTTACTGGAAATGTACGCTTCAACATAGAAGAACGAAATTTGGGGAACCAAGTCGGCTTAGTGTACTGATCATTACCTGAAAGTATCATCCAGTTTGGGTGAAAAAATATTTGCTGAGATTTCTGGAGATTCGTAATTTTTGGAAGCTTGGCAACCCCTTTCCATGAAAGTGTTTCTCGCCAGTCACTGCTTAGGGCTACATCAAGAGGAAAAAAAACATAGAGAAAGAACGTGAAACTGCTTTATTTTGTCAAGTTTCAAGAAGCTAGCACAAACCGTGTTGGATTTAGAGTTCCAAATACATCTATCAATATAGGAGAAAACAGAGTGAAACCTAAAAATTTAAACTGTTACTGGAAATGAACGCTTCAACATAGAAGAACGAAATTTGGGGAACCAAGTCGGCGTAGTGTACTGATCATTACCTGAAAGTATCATCCAGTTTGGGTGAAAAAATATTTGCTGAGATTTCTGGAGATTCGTAATTTTTGGAAGCTTGGGAACCCCTTTCCATGAAAGTGTTTCTCGCCAGTCACTGCTTAGGGATACATCAAGAGGAAACAAAACATAGAGATAGAACCTGAAACTACTTTATTGTGTCAAGTTTCAAGAAGCTAGCACAAACCGTGTTGGATTTAGAGTTCCAAATACATCTATCAATATAGGAGAAAACAGAGTGAAACCTAAAAATTTAAACTGTTAGTAGAAACGAACGCTTCAATATAGAAGAATGAAATTTGGGGAACCAAGTTGGCTTATTGTACTGATCATTACCTGAAAGTATCATCCAGTTTGGGTGAAAAAATATTTGCTGAGATTTCTGGAGATTCGTAATTTTTGGAAGCTTGGCAACCCCTTTCCATGAAAGTGTTTCTCGCCAGTCACTTCTTAGGGCTACATCAAGATGAAAAAAAACATGGAGATAGAATCTGAAACTACTTTATTGTGTCAAGTTTCAAGAAGCTAGCACAAACCGTGTTGGATTTAGAGTTCCAAATACATCTATCAATATAGGAGAAAACAGAGTGAAACCTAAAAATTCAAACTGTTACTGGAAATGAACGCTTTAACATAGAAGAACGAAATTTGGGGAACCAAGTCGGCTTAGTGTTCTGATCATTTCCTGAAAGTATCATCAAGTTTGGGTGAAAAAATATTTGCTGAGATTTCTGGTGATTCCTAATTTTTGGAAGCTTGGCAACCACTTTCCATGAAAGTGTTTCTCGCCAGTCACTGCTTAGGGCTACATCAAGAGGAAACAACACATAGAGATAGAACGTGAAACTGCTTTATTTTGTCAAGTTTCAAGAAGCTAGCACAAACCGTGTTGGATTTAGAGTTCCAAATACATCTATCAATATAGGAGAAAACAGAGTGAAACCTAAAAATTGAAACTGTTAGTAGAAACGAACGCTTCAACATAGAAGAATGAAATTTGGGGAACCAAGTTGGCTTATTGTACTGATCATTACTTGAAAGTATCATCCAGTTTGGGTGAAAAAATACTTGCTGAGATTTCTGGAGATTCGTAATTTTAGGAAGCTTGGCAACCCCTTTCCATGAAAGTGTTTCTCGCCAGTCACTGCTTAGGGCTACTTCAAGAGGAAACAACACATAGAGATAGAAGGTGAAACTGCTTTATTTTGTCAAGTTTCAAGAAGCTAGCACAAACCGTGTTGGATTTAGAGTTCCAAATACATCTATCAATATAGGAGAAAACAGAGTGAAACCTAAAAATTCAAACTGTTACTGGAAATGAACGCTTCACCATTGAGGAACGAAATTTGGGGAACCAAGTTGGATTAGTGTACTGATCATTACCTGAAAGTATCATCCAGTTTGGGTGAAAAAATATTTGCTGAGATTTCTGGAGATTCGTAGTTTTTGGAAGCTTGGCAACCCCTTTCCATGAAAGTGTTTCTCGACAGTCACTGCTTAGGGCTACATCAAGAGGAAACAAAACATAGAGATAGAACGTGAAACTGCTTTATTTTGTCAAGTTTCAAGAAGCTAGCACAAACCGTGTTGGATTTAGAGTTCCAAATACATCTATCAATATAGGAGAAAACAGAGTGAAACCTAAAAATTCAAACTGTTAGTAGAAACGAACGCTTCAACATAGAAGAATGAAATTTGGAGAACCAAGTTGGCTTAGTGTACTGATCATTACCTGTAAGTATCATCCAGTTTTGGTGAAAAAATACTTGTTGAGATTTCTGGAGATTCGTAATTTTAGGAAGCTTGGCAACCCCTTTCCATGAAAGTGTTTCTCGCCAGTCACTGCATAGGGCTACTTCAAGAGGAAAGAACACATAGAGATAGAACGTGAAACTACTTTATTTTGTCAAGTTTCAAGAAGCTAGCACAAACCGTGTTGGATTTAGAGTTCCAAATACATCTATCTATATAGGAGAAAACAGAGTGAAACCTAAAAATTCAAACTGTTACTGGAAATGAACGCTTCAACATAGAAGAACGAAATTTGGGGAACCAACTCGGCTTAGTGTAGTGATCATTAACTGAAAGTATCATCCAGTTTGGGTGAAAAAATATTTGCTGAGATTTCTGGAGATTCGTAATTTTTGGAAGCTTGGGAACCCCTTTCCATGAAAGTGTTTCTCGCCAGTCACTGCTTAGGGCTACATCAAGAGGAAACAAAATGTAGAGATAGAACGTGAAACTACTTTGTTGTGTCAAGTTTCAAGAAGCTAGCACAAACCGTGTTGGATTTAGAGTTCCAAATACATCTATCAATATAGGAGAAAACAGAGTGAAACCTAAAAATTCAAACTGTTACTGGAAATGAACGCTTCAACATAGAAGAACGAAATTTGGGGAACCAAGTCGGCTTAGTGTACTGATCATTACCTGAAAGTATCATCCAGTTTGGGTGAAAAAATATTTGCTGAGATTTCTGGAGATTCGTAATTTTGGGAAGCTTGGGAACCCCTTTCCATGAAAGTGTTTCTCGCCAGTCACTGCTTAGGGATACATCAAGAGGAAACAAAACATAGAGATAGAACCTGAAACTACTTTATTGTGTCAAGTTTCAAGAAGCAAGCAGAAACCGTGTTGGATTTAGAGTTCCAAATACATCTATCAATATAGGAGAAAACAGAGTGAAACCTAAAAATTTAAACTGTTAGTAGAAACGAACGCTTCAACATAGAAGAATGAAATTTGGGGAACCAAGTTGGCTTAGTGTACTGATCATTACCTGAAAGTATCATCCAGTTTGGGTGAAAAAATATTTGCTGAGATTTCTGGAGATTCGTAATTTTTGGAAGCTTGGCAACCCCTTTCCATGAAAGTGTTTCTCGCCAGTCACTTCTTAGGGCTACATCAAGATGAAAAAAAACATGGAGATAGAATCTGAAACTACTTTATTGTGTCAAGTTTCAAGAAGCTAGCACAAACCGTGTTGGATTTAGAGTTCCAAATACATCTATCAATATAGGAGAAAACAGAGTGAAACCTAAAAATTCAAACTGTTACTGGAAATGAACGCTTTAACATAGAAGAACGAAATTTGGGGAACCAAGTCGGCTTAGTGTTCTGATCATTTCCTGAAAGTATCATCAAGTTTGGGTGAAAAAATATTTGCTGTGATTTCTGGTGATTCCTAATTTTAGGAAGCTTGGCAACCCCTTTCCATGAAAGTGTTTCTCGCCAGTCACTGCTTAGGGCTACATCAAGAGGAAACAAAACTTAGAGATAGAACGTGAAACTGCTTTATTTTGTCAAGTTTCAAGAAGCTAGCACAAACCGTGTTGGATTTAGAGTTCCAAATACATCTATCAATATAGGAGAAAACAGAGTGAAACCTAAAAATTCAAACTGTTACTGGAAATGAACGCTTTAACATAGAAGAACGAAATTTGGGGAACCAAGTCGGCTTAGTGTACTGATCATTACCTGAAAGTATCATCCAGTTTGGGTGCAGAAATATTTGCTGTGATTTCTGGAGATTCGTAGTTTTTGGAAGCTTGGCAACCCCTTTCCATGAAAGTGTTTCTCGCCAGTCACTGCTTAGGGCTACATCAAGAGGAAACAAAACATAGAGATAGAACCTGAAACTACTTTATTGTGTCAAATTTCAAGAAGCTAGCACAAACCGTGTTGGATTTAGAGTTCCAAATACATCTATCAATATAGGAGAAAACAGAGTGAAACCTAAAAATTTAAACTGTTAGTATAAACGAACGCTTCAACATAGAAGAATGAAATTTGGGGAACCAAGTCGGCTTAGTGTACTGATCATTACCTGAAAGTATCATCCAGTTTGGGTGAAAAAATATTTGCTGAGATTTCTGGAGATTCGTAATTTTTGGAAGCTTGGCAACCCCTTTCCATGAAAGTGTTTCTCACCAGTCACTTCTTAGGGCTACATCAAGATGAAAAAAAACATGGAGATAGAATCTGAAACTACTTTATTGTGTCAAGTTTCAAGAAGCTAGCACAAACCGTGTTGGATTTAGAGTTCCAAATACATCTATCAATATAGGAGAAAACAGAGTGAAACCTAAAAATTCAAACTGTTACTGGAAATGAACGCTTTAACATAGAAGAACGAAATTTGGGGAACCAAGTCGGATTAGTGTTCTGATCATTTCCTGAAAGTATCATCAAGTTTGGGTGAAAAAATATTTGCTGAGATTTCTGGTGATTCCTAATTTTTGGAAGCTTGGCAACCCCTTTCCATGAAAGTGTTTCTCGCCAGTCACTGCTTAGGGCTACATCAAGAGGAAACAAAACTTAGAGATAGAACGTGAAACTGCTTTATTTTGTCAAGTTTCAAGAAGCTAGCACAAACCGTGTTGGATTTAGAGTTCCAAATACATCTATCAATATAGGAGAAAACAGAGTGAAACCTAAAAATTCAAACTGTTACTGGAAATGAACGCTTCACCATTGAGGAACGAAATTTGGGGAACCATGTTTGATTAGTGTACTGATCATTACCTGAAAGTATCATCCAGTTTGGGTGAAAAAATATTTGCTGAGATTTCTGGAGATTCGTAATTTTTGGAAGCTTGGCAACCCCTTTCCATGAAAGTGTTTCTCGACAGTCACTGCTTAGGGCTACATCAAGAGGAAACAAAACATAGAGATAGAACGTGAAACTGCTTTATTTTGTCAAGTTTCAAGAAGCTAGCACAAACCGTGTTGGATTTAGAGTTCCAAATACATCTATCAATATAGGAGAAAACAGAGTGAAACCTAAAAATTCAAACTGTTAGTAGAAACGAACGCTTCAACATAGAAGAATGAAATTTGGAGAACCAAGTTGGCTTAGTGTACTGATCATTACCTGTAAGTATCATCCAGTTTTGGTGAAAAAATACTTGCTGAGATTTCTGGAGATTCGTAATTTTAGGAAGCTTGGCAACCCCTTTCCATGAAAGTGTTTCTCGCCAGTCACTGCATAGGGCTACTTCAAGAGGAAAGAACACATAGAGATAGAACGTGAAACTACTTTATTTTGTCAAGTTTCAAGAAGCTAGCACAAACCGTGTTGGATTTAGAGTTCCAAATACATCTATCTATATAGGAGAAAACAGAGTGAAACCTAAAAATTCAAACTGTTACTGGAAATGAACGCTTCAACATAGAAGAACAAAATTTGGGGAACCAACTCGGCTTAGTGTACTGATCATTAACTGAATGTATCATCCAGTTTGGGTGAAAAAATATTTGCTGTGATTTCTGGAGATTCGTAGTTTTTGGAAGCTTGGCAACCCCTTTCCATGAAAGTGTTTCTCGCCAGTCACTGCTTAGGGCTACATCAAGAGGAAACAACACATAGATATAGAACGTGAAACTGCTTTATTTTGTCAAGTTTCAAGAAGCTAGCACAAACCGTGTTGGATTTACAGTTCCAAATCCATCTATCAATATAGGAGAAAACAGAGTGAAACCTAAAAATTCAAACTGTTACTGGAAATGAACGCTTCAACATAGAAGAACGAAATTTGGGGAACCAAGTCGGCTTAGTGTACTGATCATTACCTGAAAGTATCATCCAGTTTGGGTGCAGAAATATTTGCTGTGATTTCTGGAGATGCGTAGTTTTTGGAAGCTTGGCAACCCCTTTCTATGAAAGTGTTTCTCGCCAGTCACTGCTTAGGGCTACTTCAAGAGGAAACAAAACATAGAGATAGAACGTGAAACTGCTTTATTTTGTCAAGTTTCAAGAAGCTAGCACAAACCGTGCTGGATTTAGAGTTCCAAATACATCTATCAATATAGGAGAAAACAGAGTGAAACCTAAAAATTCAAACTGTTACTGGAAATGTATGCTTCAACATAGAAGAACGAAATTTGGGGAACCAAGTCGGCTTATTGTACTGATCATTACCTGAAAGTATCATCCAGTTTGGGTGAAAAAATATTTGCTGATATTTCTGGAGATTCGTAATTTTTGGAAGCTTGGGAACCACTTTCCATGAAAGTGTTTCTCGCCAGTCACTGCTTAGGGCTACATCAAGAGGAAACAAAACATAGAGATAGAACGTGAAACTGCTTTATTTTGTCAAGTTTCAAGAAGCTAGCACAAACCGTGTTGGATTTAGAGTTCCAAATACATCTATCAATATAGGAGAAAACAGAGTGAAACCTAAAAATTGAAACTGTTAGTAGAAACGAACGCTTCAACATAGAAGAATGAAATTTGGAGAACCAAGTTGGCTTAGTGTACTGATCATTACCTGTAAGTATCATCCAGTTTTGGTGAAAAAATACTTGCTGAGATTTCTGGAGATTCGTAATTTTAGGAAGCTTGGCAACCCCTTTCCATGAAAGTGTTTCTCGACAGTCACTGCATAGGGCTACTTCAAGAGGAAAGAACACATAGAGATAGAACGTGAAACTACTTTATTTTGTCAAGTTTCAAGAAGCTAGCACAAACCGTGTTGGATTTAGAGTTCCAAATACATCTATCTATATAGGAGAAAACAGAGTGAAACCTAAAAATTCAAACTGTTACTGGAAATGAACGCTTCAACATAGAAGAACGAAATTTGGGGAACCAAGTCGGCTTAGTGTACTGATCATTACCTGAAAGTATCATCCAGTTTGGGTGCAGAAATATTTGCTGTGATTTCTGGAGATACGTAGTTTTTGGAAGCTTGGCAACCCCTTTCCATGAAAGTGTTTCTCGCCAGTCACTGCTTAGGGCTACATCAAGAGGAAACAACACATAGATATAGAACGTGAAACTGCTTTATTTTGTCAAGTTTCAAGAAGCTAGCACAAACCGTGTTGGATTTACAGTTCCAAATCCATCTATCAATATAGGAGAAAACAGAGTGAAACCTAAAAATTCAAACTGTTACTGGAAATGAACGCTTCAACATAGAAGAACGAAATTTGGGGAACCAAGTCGGCTTAGTGTACTGATCATTACCTGAAAGTATCATCCAGTTTGGGTGCAGAAATATTTGCTGTGATTTCTGGAGATTCGTAGTTTTTGGAAGCTTGGCAACCCCTTTCTATGAAAGTGTTTCTCGCCAGTCACTGCTTAGGGCTACTTCAAGAGGAAACAAAACATAGAGATAGAACGTGAAACTGCTTTATTTTGTCAAGTTGCAAGAAGCTAGCACAAACCGTATTGGATTTAGAGTTCCAAATACATCTATCAATATAGGAGAAAACAGAGTGAAACCTAAAAATTCAAACTGTTACTGGAAATGTACGCTTCAACATAGAAGAACAAAATTTGGGGAACCAAGTCGGCTTAGTGTACTGACCATTACCTGAAAGTATCATCCAGTTTGGGTGAAAAAATATTTGCTGAGATTTCTGGAGATTCGTAATTTTTGGAAGCTTGGGAACCCCTTTCCATGAAAGTGTTTCTCGCCAGTCACTGCTTAGGGCTACATCAAGAGGAAACAAAACATAGAGATAGAACGTGAAACTGCTTTATTTTGTCAAGTTTCAATAAGCTAGCACAAACCGTGTTGGATTTAGAGTTCCAAATACATCTATCAATATAGGAGAAAACAGAGTGAAACCTAAAAATTCAAACTGTTAGTAGAAACGAACGCTTCAACATAGAAGAATGAAATTTGGAGAACCAAGTTGGCTTAGTGTACTGATCATTACCTGTAAGTATCATCCAGTTTTGGTGAAAAAATACTTGCTGAGATTTCTGGAGATTCGTAATTTTAGGAAGCTTGGCAACCCCTTTCCATGAAAGTGTTTCTCGCCAGTCACTGCATAGGGCTACTTCAAGAGGAAAGAACACATAGAGATAGAACGTGAAACTACTTTATTTTGTCAAGTTTCAAGAAGCTAGCACAAACCGTGTTGGATTTAGAGTTCCAAATACATCTATCTATATAGGAGAAAACAGAGTGAAACCTAAAAATTCAAACTGTTACTGGAAATGAACGCTTCAACATAGAAGAACGAAATTTGGGGAACCAAGTCGGCTTAGTGTACTGATCATTACCTGAAAGTATCATCCAGTTTGGGTGCAGAAATATTTGCTGTGATTTCTGGAGATTCGTAGTTTTTGGAAGCTTGGCAACCCCTTTCCATGAAAGTGTTTCTCGCCAGTCACTGCTTAGGGCTACATCAAGAGGAAACAACACATAGATATAGAATGTGAAACTGGTTTATTTTGTCAAGTTTCAAGAAGCTAGCACAAACCGTGTTGGATTTACAGTTCCAAATCCATCTATCAATATAGGAGAAAACAGAGTGAAACCTAAAAATTCAAACTGTTACTGGAAATGAACGCTTCAACATAGAAGAACGAAATTTGGGGAACCAAGTCGGCTTAGTGTACTGATCATTACCTGAAAGTATCATCCAGTTTGGGTGCAGAAATATTTGCTGTGATTTCTGGAGATTCGTAGTTTTTGGAAGCTTGGCAACCCCTTTCTATGAAAGTGTTTCTCGCCAGTCACTGCTTAGGGCTACTTCAAGAGGAAACAAAACATAGAGATAGAACGTGAAACTGCTTTATTTTGTCAAGTTTCAAGAAGCTAGCACAAACCGTGTTGGATTTAGAGTTCCAAATACATCTATCAATATAGGAGAAAACAGAGTGAAACCTAAAAATTGAAACTGTTAGTAGAAACGAACGCTTCAACATAGAAGAATGAAATTTGGGGAACCAAGTTTGCTTATTGTACTGATCATTACTTGAAAGTATCATCCAGTTTGGGTGAAAAAATACTTGCTGAGATTTCTGGAGATTCGTAATTTTAGGAAGCTTGGCAACCCCTTTCCATGAAAGTGTTTCTCGACAGTCACTGCTTAGGGCTACTTCAAGAGGAAACAACACATAGAGATAGAAGGTGAAACTGCTTTATTTTGTCAAGTTTCAAGAAGCTAGCACAAACCGTGTTGGATTTAGAGTTCCAAATACATCTATCAATATAGGAGAAAACAGAGTGAAACCTAAAAATTCAAACTGTTACTGGAAATGAACGCTTCACCATTGAGGAACGAAATTTGGGGAACCAAGTTGGATTAGTGTACTGATCATTACCTGAAAGTATCATCCAGTTTGGGTGAAAAAATATTTGCTGAGATTTCTGGAGATTCGTAATTTTTGGAACCTTGGGAACCCCTTTCCATGAAAGTGTTTCTCGACAGTCACTGCTTAGGGCTACATCAAGAGGAAACAAATCATAGAGATAGAACGTGAAACTGCTTTATTTTGTCAAGTTTCAATAAGCTAGCACAAACCGTGTTGGATTTAGAGTTCCAAATACATCTATCAATATAGGAGAAAACAGAGTGAAACCTAAAAATTCAAACTGTTAGTAGAAACGAACGCTTCAACATAGAAGAATGAAATTTGGAGAACCAAGTTGGCTTAGTGTACTGATCATTACCTGTAAGTATCATCCAGTTTTGGTGAAAAAATACTTGTTGAGATTTCTGGAGATTCGTAATTTTAGGAAGCTTGGCAACCCCTTTCCATGAAAGTGTTTCTCGCCAGTCACTGCATAGGGCTACTTCAAGAGGAAAGAACACATAGAGATAGAACGTGAAACTACTTTATTTTGTCAAGTTTCAAGAAGCTAGCACAAACCGTGTTGGATTTAGAGTTCCAAATACATCTATCTATATAGGAGAAAACAGAGTGAAACCTAAAAATTCAAACTGTTACTGGAAATGAACGCTTCAACATAGAAGAACGAAATTTGGGGAACCAACTCGGCTTAGTGTAGTGATCATTAACTGAAAGTATCATCCAGTTTGGGTGAAAAAATATTTGCTGAGATTTCTGGAGATTCGTAATTTTTGGAAGCTTGGGAACCCCTTTCCATGAAAGTGTTTCTCGCCAGTCACTGCTTAGGGCTACATCAAGAGGAAACAAAACATAGAAATAGAACGTGAAACTGCTTTATTTTGTCAAGTTTCAAGAAGCTAGCACAAACCGTGTTGGATTTAGAGTTCCAAATACATCTATCAATATAGGAGAAAACAGAGTGAAACCTAAAAATTCAAACTGTTACTGGAAATGAACGCTTCAACATAGAAGAACGAAATTTGGGGAACCAAGTCGGCTTAGTGTACTGATCATTACCTGAAAGTATCATCCAGTTTGGGTGAAAAAATATTTGCTGAGATTTCTGGAGATTCGTAATTTTGGGAAGCTTGGGAACCCCTTTCCATGAAAGTGTTTCTCGCCAGTCACTGCTTAGGGATACATCAAGAGGAAACAAAACATAGAGATAGAACCTGAAACTACTTTATTGTGTCAAGTTTCAAGAAGCAAGCAGAAACCGTGTTGGATTTAGAGTTCCAAATACATCTATCAATATAGGAGAAAACAGAGTGAAACCTAAAAATTTAAACTGTTAGTAGAAACGAACGCTTCAACATAGAAGAATGAAATTTGGGGAACCAAGTTGGCTTAGTGTACTGATCATTACCTGAAAGTATCATCCAGTTTGGGTGAAAAAATATTTGCTGAGATTTCTGGAGATTCGTAATTTTTGGAAGCTTGGCAACCCCTTTCCATGAAAGTGTTTCTCGCCAGTCACTTCTTAGGGCTACATCAAGATGAAAAAAAACATGGAGATAGAATCTGAAACTACTTTATTGTGTCAAGTTTCAAGAAGCTAGCACAAACCGTGTTGGATTTAGAGTTCCAAATACATCTATCAATATAGGAGAAAACAGAGTGAAACCTAAAAATTCAAACTGTTACTGGAAATGAACGCTTTAACATAGAAGAACGAAATTTGGGGAACCAAGTCGGCTTAGTGTTCTGATCATTTCCTGAAAGTATCATCAAGTTTGGGTGAAAAAATATTTGCTGAGATTTCTGGTGATTCCTAATTTTTGGAAGCTTGGCAACCCCTTTCCATGAAAGTGTTTCTCGCCAGTCACTGCTTAGGGCTACATCAAGAGGAAACAAAACTTAGAGATAGAACGTGAAACTGCTTTATTTTGTCAAGTTTCAAGAAGCTAGCACAAACCGTGTTGGATTTAGAGTTCCAAATACATCTATCAATATAGGAGAAAACAGAGTGAAACCTAAAAATTCAAACTGTTACTGGAAATGAACGCTTTAACATAGAAGAACGAAATTTGGGGAACCAAGTCGGCTTAGTGTACTGATCATTACCTGAAAGTATCATCCAGTTTGGGTGCAGAAATATTTGCTGTGATTTCTGGAGATTCGTAGTTTTTGGAAGCTTGGCAACCCCTTTCCATGAAAGTGTTTCTCGCCAGTCACTGCTTAGGGCTACATCAAGAGGAAACAAAACATAGAGATAGAACCTGAAACTACTTTATTGTGTCAAGTTTCAAGAAGCTAGCACAAACCGTGTTGGATTTAGAGTTCCAAATACATCTATCAATATAGGAGAAAACAGAGTGAAACCTAAAAATTTAAACTGTTAGTATAAACGAACGCTTCAACATAGAAGAATGAAATTTGGGGAACCAAGTCGGCTTAGTGTACTGATCATTACCTGAAAGTATCATCCAGTTTGGGTGAAAAAATATTTGCTGAGATTTCTGGAGATTCGTAATTTTTGGAAGCTTGGCAACCCCTTTCCATGAAAGTGTTTCTCACCAGTCACTTCTTAGGGCTACATCAAGATGAAAAAAAACATGGAGATAGAATCTGAAACTACTTTATTGTGTCAAGTTTCAAGAAGCTAGCACAAACCGTGTTGGATTTAGAGTTCCAAATACATCTATCAATATAGGAGAAAACAGAGTGAAACCTAAAAATTCAAACTGTTACTGGAAATGAACGCTTTAACATAGAAGAACGAAATTTGGGGAACCAAGTCGGATTAGTGTTCTGATCATTTCCTGAAAGTATCATCAAGTTTGGGTGAAAAAATATTTGCTGAGATTTCTGGTGATTCCTAATTTTTGGAAGCTTGGGAACCCCTTTCCATGAAAGTGTTTCTCGCCAGTCACTGCTTAGGGCTACATCAAGAGGAAACAAAACTTAGAGATAGAACGTGAAACTGCTTTATTTTGTCAAGTTTCAAGAAGCTAGCACAAACCGTGTTGGATTTAGAGTTCCAAATACATCTATCAATATAGGAGAAAACAGAGTGAAACCTAAAAATTGAAACTGTTAGTAGAAACGAACGCTTCAACATAGAAGAATGAAATTTGGGGAACCAAGTTGGCTTATTGTACTGATCATTACTTGAAAGTATCATCCAGTTTGGGTGAAAAAATACTTGCTGAGATTTCTGGAGATTCGTAATTTTAGGAAGCTTGGCAACCCCTTTCCATGAAAGTGTTTCTCGCCAGTCACTGCTTAGGGCTACTTCAAGAGGAAACAACACATAGAGATAGAACGTGAAACTGCTTTATTTTGTCAAGTTTCAAGAAGCTAGCACAAACCGTGTTGGATTTAGAGTTCCAAATACATCTATCAATATAGGAGAAAACAGAGTGAAACCTAAAAATTCAAACTGTTACTGGAAATGTATGCTTCAACATAGAAGAACGAAATTTGGGGAACCAAGTCGGCTTATTGTACTGATCATTACCTGAAAGTATCATCCAGTTTGGGTGAAAAAATATTTGCTGAGATTTCTGGAGATTCGTAATTTTTGGAAGCTTGGGAACCACTTTCCATGAAAGTGTTTCTCGCCAGTCACTGCTTAGGGCTACATCAAGAGGAAACAAAACATAGAGATAGAACGTGAAACTGCTTTATTTTGTCAAGTTTCAAGAAGCTAGCACAAACCGTGTTGGATTTAGAGTTCCAAATACATCTATCAATATAGGAGAAAACAGAGTGAAACCTAAAAATTGAAACTGTTAGTAGAAACGAACGCTTCAACATAGAAGAATGAAATTTGGAGAACCAAGTTGGCTTAGTGTACTGATCATTACCTGTAAGTATCATCCAGTTTTGGTGAAAAAATACTTGCTGAGATTTCTGGAGATTCGTAATTTTAGGAAGCTTGGCAACCCCTTTCCATGAAAGTGTTTCTCGACAGTCACTGCATAGGGCTACTTCAAGAGGAAAGAACACATAGAGATAGAACGTGAAACTACTTTATTTTGTCAAGTTTCAAGAAGCTAGCACAAACCGTGTTGGATTTAGAGGTCCAAATACATCTATCTATATAGGAGAAAACAGAGTGAAACCTAAAAATTCAAACTGTTACTGGAAATGAACGCTTCAACATAGAAGAACGAAATTTGGGGAACCAAGTCGGCTTAGTGTACTGATCATTACCTGAAAGTATCATCCAGTTTGGGTGCAGAAATATTTGCTGTGATTTCTGGAGATTCGTAGTTTTTGGAAGCTTGGCAACCCCTTTCCATGAAAGTGTTTCTCGCCAGTCACTGCTTAGGGCTACATCAAGAGGAAACAACACATAGATATAGAACGTGAAACTGCTTTATTTTGTCAAGTTTCAAGAAGCTAGCACAAACCGTGTTGGATTTACAGTTCCAAATCCATCTATCAATATAGGAGAAAACAGAGTGAAACCTAAAAATTCAAACTGTTACTGGAAATGAACGCTTCAACATAGAAGAACGAAATTTGGGGAACCAAGTCGGCTTAGTGTACTGATCATTACCTGAAAGTATCATCCAGTTTGGGTGCAGAAATATTTGCTGTGATTTCTGGAGATTCGTAGTTTTTGGAAGCTTGGCAACCCCTTTCTATGAAAGTGTTTCTCGCCAGTCACTGCTTAGGGCTACTTCAAGAGGAAACAAAACATAGAGATAGAACGTGAAACTGCTTTATTTTGTCAAGTTTCAAGAAGCTAGCACAAACCGTATTGGATTTAGAGTTCCAAATACATCTATCAATATAGGAGAAAACAGAGTGAAACCTAAAAATTCAAACTGTTACTGGAAATGTACGCTTCAACATAGAAGAACGAAATTTGGGGAACCAAGTCGGCTTAGTGTACTGATCATTACCTGAAAGTATCATCCAGTTTGGGTGAAAAAATATTTGCTGAGATTTCTGGAGATTCGTAATTTTTGGAAGCTTGGCAACCCCTTTCCATGAAAGTGTTTCTCGCCAGTCACTGCTTAGGGCTACATCAAGAGGAAACAAAACATAGAGATAGAACGTGAAACTGCTTTATTTTGTCAAGTTTCAATAAGCTAGCACAAACCGTGTTGGATTTAGAGTTCCAAATACATCTATCAATATAGGAGAAAACAGAGTGAAACCTAAAAATTCAAACTGTTAGTAGAAACGAACGCTTCAACATAGAAGAATGAAATTTGGAGAACCAAGTTGGCTTAGTGTACTGATCATTACCTGTAAGTATCATCCAGTTTTGGTGAAAAAATACTTGCTGAGATTTCTGGAGATTCGTAATTTTAGGAAGCTTGGCAACCCCTTTCCATGAAAGTGTTTCTCGCCAGTCACTGCATAGGGCTACTTCAAGAGGAAAGAACACATAGAGATAGAACGTGAAACTACTTTATTTTGTCAAGTTTCAAGAAGCTAGCACAAACCGTGTTGGATTTAGAGTTCCAAATACATCTATCTATATAGGAGAAAACAGAGTGAAACCTAAAAATTCAAACTGTTACTGGAAATGAACGCTTCAACATAGAAGAACGAAATTTGGGGAACCAAGTCGGCTTAGTGTACTGATCATTACCTGAAAGTATCATCCAGTTTGGGTGCAGAAATATTTGCTGTGATTTCTGGAGATTCGTAGTTTTTGGAAGATTGGCAACCCCTTTCCATGAAAGTGTTTCTCGCCAGTCACTGCTTAGGGCTACATCAAGAGGAAACAACACATAGATATAGAACGTGAAACTGCTTTATTTTGTCAAGTTTCAAGAAGCTAGCACAAACCGTGTTGGATTTACAGTTCCAAATCCATCTATCAATATAGGAGAAAACAGAGTGAAACCTAAAAATTCAAACTGTTACTGGAAATTAACGCTTCAACATAGAAGAACGAAATTTGGGGAACCAAGTCGGCTTAGTGTACTGATCATTACCTGAAAGTATCATCCAGTTTGGGTGCAGAAATATTTGCTGTGATTTCTGGAGATTCGTAGTTTTTGGAAGCTTGGCAACCCCTTTCTATGAAAGTGTTTCTCGCCAGTCACTGCTTAGGGCTACTTCAAGAGGAAACAAAACATAGAGATAGAACGTGAAACTGCTTTATTTTGTCAAGTTTCAAGAAGCTAGCACAAACCGTGTTGGATTTAGAGTTCCAAATACATCTATCTATATAGGAGAAAACAGAGTGAAACCTAAAAATTCAAACTGTTACTGGAAATGAACGCTTCAACATAGAAGAACGAAATTTGGGGAACCAACTCGGCTTAGTGTAGTGATCATTAACTGAAAGTATCATCCAGTTTGGGTGAAAAAATATTTGCTGAGATTTCTGGAGATTCGTAATTTTTGGAAGCTTGGGAACCCCTTTCCATGAAAGTGTTTCTCGCCAGTCACTGCTTAGGGCTACATCAAGAGGAAACAAAACATAGAGATAGAACGTGAAACTGCTTTATTTTGTCAAGTTTCAAGAAGCTAGCACAAACCGTGTTGGATTTAGAGTTCCAAATACATCTATCAATATAGGAGAAAACAGAGTGAAACCTAAAAATTCAAACTGTTACTGGAAATGAACGCTTCAACATAGAAGAACGAAATTTGGGGAACCAAGTCGGCTTAGTGTACTGATCATTACCTGAAAGTATCATCCAGTTTGGGTGAAAAAATATTTGCTGAGATTTCTGGAGATTCGTAATTTTGGGAAGCTTGGGAACCCCTTTCCATGAAAGTGTTTCTCGCCAGTCACTGCTTAGGGATACATCAAGAGGAAACAAAACATAGAGATAGAACCTGAAACTACTTTATTGTGTCAAGTTTCAAGAAGCAAGCAGAAACCGTGTTGGATTTAGAGTTCCAAATACATCTATCAATATAGGAGAAAACAGAGTGAAACCTAAAAATTTAAACTGTTAGTAGAAACGAACGCTTCAACATAGAAGAACGAAATTTGGGGAACCAAGTTGGCTTAGTGTACTGATCATTACCTGAAAGTATCATCCAGTTTGGGTGAAAAAATATTTGCTGAGATTTCTGGAGATTCGTAATTTTTGGAAGCTTGGCAACCCCTTTCCATGAAAGTGTTTCTCGCCAGTCACTTCTTAGGGCTACATCAAGATGAAAAAAAACATGGAGATAGAATCTGAAACTACTTTATTGTGTCAAGTTTCAAGAAGCTAGCACAAACCGTGTTGGATTTAGAGTTCCAAATACATCTATCAATATAGGAGAAAACAGAGTGAAACCTAAAAATTCAAACTGTTACTGGAAATGAACGCTTTAACATAGAAGAACGAAATTTGGGGAACCAAGTCGGCTTAGTGTTCTGATCATTTCCTGAAAGTATCATCAAGTTTGGGTGAAAAAATATTTGCTGAGATTTCTGGTGATTCCTAATTTTTGGAAGCTTGGCAACCCCTTTCCATGAAAGTGTTTCTCGCCAGTCACTGCTTAGGGCTACATCAAGAGGAAACAAAACTTAGAGATAGAACGTGAAACTGCTTTATTTTGTCAAGTTTCAAGAAGCTAGCACAAACCGTGTTGGATTTAGAGTTCCAAATACATCTATCAATATAGGAGAAAACAGAGTGAAACCTAAAAATTCAAACTGTTAGTAGAAACGAACGCTTCAACATAGAAGAATGAAATTTGGAGAACCAAGTCGGCTTAGTGTACTGATCATTACCTGAAAGTATCATCCAGTTTGGGTGAAAAAATATTTGCTGAGATTTCTGGAGATTCGTAATTTTTGGAAGCTTGGCAACCCCTTTCCATGAAAGTGTTTCTCACCAGTCACTTCTTAGGGCTACATCAAGATGAAAAAAAACATGGAGATAGAATCTGAAACTACTTTATTGTGTCAAGTTTCAAGAAGCTAGCACAAACCGTGTTGGATTTAGAGTTCCAAATACATCTATCAATATAGGAGAAAACAGAGTGAAACCTAAAAATTCAAACTGTTACTGGAAATGAACGCTTTAACATAGAAGAACGAAATTTGGGGAACCAAGTCGGATTAGTGTTCTGATCATTTCCTGAAAGTATCATCAAGTTTGGGTGAAAAAATATTTGCTGAGATTTCTGGTGATTCCTAATTTTTGGAAGCTTGGCAACCCCTTTCCATGAAAGTGTTTCTCGCCAGTCACTGCTTAGGGCTACATCAAGAGGAAACAAAACTTAGAGATAGAACGTGAAACTGCTTTATTTTGTCAAGTTTCAAGAAGCTAGCACAAACCGTGTTGGATTTAGAGTTCCAAATACATCTATCAATATAGGAGAAAACAGAGTGAAACCTAAAAATTGAAACTGTTAGTAGAAACGAACGCTTCAACATAGAAGAATGAAATTTGGGGAACCAAGTTGGCTTATTGTACTGATCATTACTTGAAAGTATCATCCAGTTTGGGTGAAAAAATACTTGCTGAGATTTCTGGAGATTCGTAATTTTAGGAAGCTTGGCAACCCCTTTCCATGAAAGTGTTTCTCGCCAGTCACTGCTTAGGGCTACTTCAAGAGGAAACAACACATAGAGATAGAACGTGAAACTGCTTTATTTTGTCAAGTTTCAAGAAGCTAGCACAAACCGTGTTGGATTTAGAGTTCCAAATACATCTATCAATATAGGAGAAAACAGAGTGAAACCTAAAAATTCAAACTGTTACTGGAAATGTATGCTTCAACATAGAAGAACGAAATTTGGGGAACCAAGTCGGCTTATTGTACTGATCATTACCTGAAAGGATCATCCAGTTTGGGTGAAAAAATATTTGCTGAGATTTCTGGAGATTCGTAATTTTTGGAAGCTTGGGAACCACTTTCCATGAAAGTGTTTCTCGCCAGTCACTGCTTAGGGCTACATCAAGAGGAAACAAAACATAGAGATAGAACGTGAAACTGCTTTATTTTGTCAAGTTTCAAGAAGCTAGCACAAACCGTGTTGGATTTAGAGTTCCAAATACATCTATCAATATAGGAGAAAACAGAGTGAAACCTAAAAATTGAAACTGTTAATAGAAACGAACGCTTCAACATAGAAGAATGAAATTTGGAGAACCAAGTTGGCTTAGTGTACTGATCATTACCTGTAAGTATCATCCAGTTTTGGTGAAAAAATACTTGCTGAGATTTCTGGAGATTCGTAATTTTAGGAAGCTTGGCAACCCCTTTCCATGAAAGTGTTTCTCGACAGTCACTGCATAGGGCTACTTCAAGAGGAAAGAACACATAGAGATAGAACGTGAAACTACTTTATTTTGTCAAGTTTCAAGAAGCTAGCACAAACCGTGTTGGATTTAGAGTTCCAAATACATCTATCTATATAGGAGAAAACAGAGTGAAACCTAAAAATTCAAACTGTTACTGGAAATGAACGCTTCAACATAGAAGAACGAAATTTGGGGAACCAAGTCGGCTTAGTGTACTGATCATTACCTGAAAGTATCATCCAGTTTGGGTGCAGAAATATTTGCTGTGATTTCTGGAGATTCGTAGTTTTTGGAAGCTTGGCAACCCCTTTCCATGAAAGTGTTTCTCGCCAGTCACTGCTTAGGGCTACATCAAGAGGAAACAACACATAGATATAGAACGTGAAACTGCTTTATTTTGTCAAGTTTCAAGAAGCTAGCACAAACCGTGTTGGATTTACAGTTCCAAATCCATCTATCAATATAGGAGAAAACAGAGTGAAACCTAAAAATTCAAACTGTTACTGGAAATGAACGCTTCAACATAGAAGAACGAAATTTGGGGAACCAAGTCGGCTTAGTGTACTGATCATTACCTGAAAGTATCATCCAGTTTGGGTGCAGAAATATTTGCTGTGATTTCTGGAGATTCGTAGTTTTTGGAAGCTTGGCAACCCCTTTCTATGAAAGTGTTTCTCGCCAGTCACTGCTTAGGGCTACTTCAAGAGGAAACAAAACATAGAGATAGAACGTGAAACTGCTTTATTTTGTCAAGTTTCAAGAAGCTAGCACAAACCGTGTTGGATTTAGAGTTCCAAATACATCTATCAATATAGGAGAAAACAGAGTGAAACCTAAAAATTCAAACTGTTACTGGAAATGTACGCTTCAACATAGAAGAACGAAATTTGGGGAACCAAGTCGGCTTAGTGTACTGATCATTACCTGAAAGTATCATCCAGTTTGGGTGAAAAAATATTTGCTGAGATTTCTGGAGATTCGTAATTTTGGGAAGCTTGGGAACCCCTTTCCATGAAAGTGTTTCTCGCCAGTCACTGCTTAGGGATACATCAAGAGGAAACAAAACATAGAGATAGAACCTGAAACTACTTTATTGTGTCAAGTTTCAAGAAGCAAGCAGAAACCGTGTTGGATTTAGAGTTCCAAATACATCTATCAATATAGGAGAAAACAGAGTGAAACCTAAAAATTTAAACTGTTAGTAGAAACGAACGCTTCAACATAGAAGAATGAAATTTGGGGAACCAAGTTGGCTTAGTGTACTGATCATTACCTGAAAGTATCATCCAGTTTGGGTGAAAAAATATTTGCTGAGATTTCTGGAGATTCGTAATTTTTGGAAGCTTGGCAACCCCTTTCCATGAAAGTGTTTCTCGCCAGTCACTTCTTAGGGCTACATCAAGATGAAAAAAAACATGGAGATAGAATCTGAAACTACTTTATTGTGTCAAGTTTCAAGAAGCTAGCACAAACCGTGTTGGATTTAGAGTTCCAAATACATCTATCAATATAGGAGAAAACAGAGTGAAACCTAAAAATTCAAACTGTTACTGGAAATGAACGCTTTAACATAGAAGAACGAAATTTGGGGAACCAAGTCGGCTTAGTGTTCTGATCATTTCCTGAAAGTATCATCAAGTTTGGGTGAAAAAATATTTGCTGAGATTTCTGGTGATTCCTAATTTTTGGAAGCTTGGCAACCCCTTTCCATGAAAGTGTTTCTCGCCAGTCACTGCTTAGGGCTACATCAAGAGGAAACAAAACTTAGAGATAGAACGTGAAACTGCTTTATTTTGTCAAGTTTCAAGAAGCTAGCACAAACCGTGTTGGATTTAGAGTTCCAAATACATCTATCAATATAGGAGAAAACAGAGTGAAACCTAAAAATTCAAACTGTTAGTAGAAACGAACGCTTCAACATAGAAGAATGAAATTTGGAGAACCAAGTTGGCTTAGTGTACTGATCATTACCTGTAAGTATCATCCAGTTTTGGTGAAAAAATACTTGCTGAGATTTCTGGAGATTCGTAATTTTAGGAAGCTTGGCAACCCCTTTCCATGAAAGTGTTTCTCGCCAGTCACTGCATAGGGCTACTTCAAGAGGAAAGAACACATATAGATAGAACGTGAAACTACTTTATTTTGTCAAGTTTCAAGAAGCTAGCACAAACCGTGTTGGATTTAGAGTTCCAAATACATCTATCTATATAGGAGAAAACAGAGTGAAACCTAAAAATTCAAACTGTTACTGGAAATGAACGCTTCAACATAGAAGAACGAAATTTGGGGAACCAAGTCGGCTTAGTGTACTGATCATTACCTGAAAGTATCATCCAGTTTGGGTGCAGAAATATTTGCTGTGATTTCTGGAGATTCGTAGTTTTTGGAAGCTTGGCAACCCCTTTCTATGAAAGTGTTTCTCGCCAGTCACTGCTTAGGGCTACTTCAAGAGGAAACAAAACATAGAGATAGAACGTGAAACTGCTTTATTTTGTCAAGTTTCAAGAAGCTAGCACAAACCGTATTGGATTTAGAGTTCCAAATACATCTATCAATATAGGAGAAAACAGAGTGAAACCTAAAAATTCAAACTGTTACTGGAAATGTACGCTTCAACATAGAAGAACGAAATTTGGGGAACCAAGTCGGCTTAGTGTACTGACCATTACCTGAAAGTATCATCCAGTTTGGGTGAAAAAATATTTGCTGAGATTTCTGGAGATTCGTAATTTTTGGAACCTTGGGAACCCCTTTCCATGAAAGTGTTTCTCGCCAGTCACTGCTTAGGGCTACATCAAGAGGAAACAAAACATAGAGATAGAACGTGAAACTGCTTTATTTTGTCAAGTTTCAATAAGCTAGCACAAACCGTGTTGGATTTAGAGTTCCAAATACATCTATCAATATAGGAGAAAACAGAGTGAAACCTAAAAATTCAAACTGTTAGTAGAAACGAACGCTTCAACATAGAAGAATGAAATTTGGAGAACCAAGTTGGCTTAGTGTACTGATCATTACCTGTAAGTATCATCCAGTTTTGGTGAAAAAATACTTGCTGAGATTTCTGGAGATTCGTAATTTTAGGAAGCTTGGCAACCCCTTTCCATGAAAGTGTTTCTCGCCAGTCACTGCATTGGGCTACTTCAAGAGGAAAGAACACATAGAGATAGAACGTGAAACTACTTTATTTTGTCAAGTTTCAAGAAGCTAGCACAAACCGTGTTGGATTTAGAGTTCCAAATACATCTATCTATATAGGAGAAAACAGAGTGAAACCTAAAAATTCAAACTGTTACTGGAAATGAACGCTTCAACATAGAAGAACGAAATTTGCGGAACCAAGTCGGCTTAGTGTACTGATCATTACCTGAAAGTATCATCCAGTTTGGGTGCAGAAATATTTGCTGTGATTTCTGGAGATTCGTAGTTTTTGGAAGATTGGCAACCCCTTTCCATGAAAGTGTTTCTCGCCAGTCACTGCTTAGGGCTACATCAAGAGGAAACAACACATAGATATAGAACGTGAAACTGCTTTATTTTGTCAAGTTTCAAGAAGCTAGCACAAACCGTGTTGGATTTACAGTTCCAAATCCATCTATCAATATAGGAGAAAACAGAGTGAAACCTAAAAATTCAAACTGTTACTGGAAATTAACGCTTCAACATAGAAGAACGAAATTTGGGGAACCAAGTCGGCTTAGTGTACTGATCATTACCTGAAAGTATCATCCAGTTTGGGTGCAGAAATATTTGCTGTGATTTCTGGAGATTCGTAGTTTTTGGAAGCTTGGCAACCCCTTTCTATGAAAGTGTTTCTCGCCAGTCACTGCTTAGGGCTACTTCAAGAGGAAACAAAACATAGAGATAGAACGTGAAACTGCTTTATTTTGTCAAGTTTCAAGAAGCTAGCACAAACCGTGTTGGATTTAGAGTTCCAAATACATCTATCTATATAGGAGAAAACAGAGTGAAACCTAAAAATTCAAACTGTTACTGGAAATGAACGCTTCAACATAGAAGAACGAAATTTGGGGAACCAACTCGGCTTAGTGTAGTGATCATTAACTGAAAGTATCATCCAGTTTGGGTGAAAAAATATTTGCTGAGATTTCTGGAGATTCGTAATTTTTGGAAGCTTGGGAACCCCTTTCCATGAAAGTGTTTCTCGCCAGTCACTGCTTAGGGCTACATCAAGAGGAAACAAAACATAGAGATAGAACGTGAAACTGCTTTATTTTGTCAAGTTTCAAGAAGCTAGCACAAACCGTGTTGGATTTAGAGTTCCAAATACATCTATCAATATAGGAGAAAACAGAGTGAAACCTAAAAATTCAAACTGTTACTGGAAATGAACGCTTCAACATAGAAGAACGAAATTTGGGGAACCAAGTCGGCTTAGTGTACTGATCATTACCTGAAAGTATCATCCAGTTTGGGTGAAAAAATATTTGCTGAGATTTCTGGAGATTCGTAATTTTGGGAAGCTTGGGAACCCCTTTCCATGAAAGTGTTTCTCGCCAGTCACTGCTTAGGGATACATCAAGAGGAAACAAAACATAGAGATAGAACCTGAAACTACTTTATTGTGTCAAGTTTCAAGAAGCAAGCAGAAACCGTGTTGGATTTAGAGTTCCAAATACATCTATCAATATAGGAGAAAACAGAGTGAAACCTAAAAATTTAAACTGTTAGTAGAAACGAACGCTTCAACATAGAAGAACGAAATTTGGGGAACCAAGTTGGCTTAGTGTACTGATCATTACCTGAAAGTATCATCCAGTTTGGGTGAAAAAATATTTGCTGAGATTTCTGGAGATTCGTAATTTTTGGAAGCTTGGCAACCCCTTTCCATGAAAGTGTTTCTCGCCAGTCACTTCTTAGGGCTACATCAAGATGAAAAAAAACATGGAGATAGAATCTGAAACTACTTTATTGTGTCAAGTTTCAAGAAGCTAGCACAAACCGTGTTGGATTTAGAGTTCCAAATACATCTATCAATATAGGAGAAAACAGAGTGAAACCTAAAAATTCAAACTGTTACTGGAAATGAACGCTTTAACATAGAAGAACGAAATTTGGGGAACCAAGTCGGCTTAGTGTTCTGATCATTTCCTGAAAGTATCATCAAGTTTGGGTGAATAAATATTTGCTGAGATTTCTGGTGATTCCTAATTTTTGGAAGCTTGGCAACCCCTTTCCATGAAAGTGTTTCTCGCCAGTCACTGCTTAGGGCTACATCAAGAGGAAACAAAACTTAGAGATAGAACGTGAAACTGCTTTATTTTGTCAAGTTTCAAGAAGCTAGCACAAACCGTGTTGGATTTAGAGTTCCAAATACATCTATCAATATAGGAGAAAACAGAGTGAAACCTAAAAATTCAAACTGTTAGTAGAAACGAACGCTTCAACATAGAAGAATGAAATTTGGAGAACCAAGTCGGCTTAGTGTACTGATCATTACCTGAAAGTATCATCCAGTTTGGGTGAAAAAATATTTGCTGAGATTTCTGGAGATTCGTAATTTTTGGAAGCTTGGCAACCCCTTTCCATGAAAGTGTTTCTCACCAGTCACTTCTTAGGGCTACATCAAGATGAAAAAAAACATGGAGATAGAATCTGAAACTACTTTATTGTGTCAAGTTTCAAGAAGCTAGCACAAACCGTGTTGGATTTAGAGTTCCAAATACATCTATCAATATAGGAGAAAACAGAGTGAAACCTAAAAATTCAAACTGTTACTGGAAATGAACGCTTTAACATAGAAGAACGAAATTTGGGGAACCAAGTCGGATTAGTGTTCTGATCATTTCCTGAAAGTATCATCAAGTTTGGGTGAAAAAATATTTGCTGAGATTTCTGGTGATTCCTAATTTTTGGAAGCTTGGCAACCCCTTTCCATGAAAGTGTTTCTCGCCAGTCACTGCTTAGGGCTACATCAAGAGGAAACAAAACTTAGAGATAGAACGTGAAACTGCTTTATTTTGTCAAGTTTCAAGAAGCTAGCACAAACCGTGTTGGATTTAGAGTTCCAAATACATCTATCAATATAGGAGAAAACAGAGTGAAACCTAAAAATTGAAACTGTTAGTAGAAACGAACGCTTCAACATAGAAGAATGAAATTTGGGGAACCAAGTTGGCTTATTGTACTGATCATTACTTGAAAGTATCATCCAGTTTGGGTGAAAAAATACTTGCTGAGATTTCTGGAGATTCGTAATTTTAGGAAGCTTGGCAACCCCTTTCCATGAAAGTGTTTCTCGCCAGTCACTGCTTAGGGCTACTTCAAGAGGAAACAACACATAGAGATAGAACGTGAAACTGCTTTATTTTGTCAAGTTTCAAGAAGCTAGCACAAACCGTGTTGGATTTAGAGTTCCAAATACATCTATCAATATAGGAGAAAACAGAGTGAAACCTAAAAATTCAAACTGTTACTGGAAATGTATGCTTCAACATAGAAGAACGAAATTTGGGGAACCAAGTCGGCTTATTGTACTGATCATTACCTGAAAGGATCATCCAGTTTGGGTGAAAAAATATTTGCTGAGATTTCTGGAGATTCGTAATTTTTGGAAGCTTGGGAACCACTTTCCATGAAAGTGTTTCTCGCCAGTCACTGCTTAGGGCTACATCAAGAGGAAACAAAACATAGAGATAGAACGTGAAACTGCTTTATTTTGTCAAGTTTCAAGAAGCTAGCACAAACCGTGTTGGATTTAGAGTTCCAAATACATCTATCAATATAGGAGAAAACAGAGTGAAACCTAAAAATTGAAACTGTTAATAGAAACGAACGCTTCAACATAGAAGAATGAAATTTGGAGAACCAAGTTGGCTTAGTGTACTGATCATTACCTGTAAGTATCATCCAGTTTTGGTGAAAAAATACTTGCTGAGATTTCTGGAGATTCGTAATTTTAGGAAGCTTGGCAACCCCTTTCCATGAAAGTGTTTCTCGACAGTCACTGCATAGGGCTACTTCAAGAGGAAAGAACACATAGAGATAGAACGTGAAACTACTTTATTTTGTCAAGTTTCAAGAAGCTAGCACAAACCGTGTTGGATTTAGAGTTCCAAATACATCTATCTATATAGGAGAAAACAGAGTGAAACCTAAAAATTCAAACTGTTACTGGAAATGAACGCTTCAACATAGAAGAACGAAATTTGGGGAACCAAGTCGGCTTAGTGTACTGATCATTACCTGAAAGTATCATCCAGTTTGGGTGCAGAAATATTTGCTGTGATTTCTGGAGATTCGTAGTTTTTGGAAGCTTGGCAACCCCTTTCCATGAAAGTGTTTCTCGCCAGTCACTGCTTAGGGCTACATCAAGAGGAAACAACACATAGATATAGAACGTGAAACTGCTTTATTTTGTCAAGTTTCAAGAAGCTAGCACAAACCGTGTTGGATTTACAGTTCCAAATCCATCTATCAATATAGGAGAAAACAGAGTGAAACCTAAAAATTCAAACTGTTACTGGAAATGAACGCTTCAACATAGAAGAACGAAATTTGGGGAACCAAGTCGGCTTAGTGTACTGATCATTACCTGAAAGTATCATCCAGTTTGGGTGCAGAAATATTTGCTGTGATTTCTGGAGATTCGTAGTTTTTGGAAGCTTGGCAACCCCTTTCTATGAAAGTGTTTCTCGCCAGTCACTGCTTAGGGCTACTTCAAGAGGAAACAAAACATAGAGATAGAACGTGAAACTGCTTTATTTTGTCAAGTTTCAAGAAGCTAGCACAAACCGTGTTGGATTTAGAGTTCCAAATACATCTATCAATATAGGAGAAAACAGAGTGAAACCTAAAAATTCAAACTGTTACTGGAAATGTACGCTTCAACATAGAAGAACGAAATTTGGGGAACCAAGTCGGCTTAGTGTACTGATCATTACCTGAAAGTATCATCCAGTTTGGGTGAAAAAATATTTGCTGAGATTTCTGGAGATTCGTAATTTTGGGAAGCTTGGGAACCCCTTTCCATGAAAGTGTTTCTCGCCAGTCACTGCTTAGGGATACATCAAGAGGAAACAAAACATAGAGATAGAACCTGAAACTACTTTATTGTGTCAAGTTTCAAGAAGCAAGCAGAAACCGTGTTGGATTTAGAGTTCCAAATACATCTATCAATATAGGAGAAAACAGAGTGAAACCTAAAAATTTAAACTGTTAGTAGAAACGAACGCTTCAACATAGAAGAATGAAATTTGGGGAACCAAGTTGGCTTAGTGTACTGATCATTACCTGAAAGTATCATCCAGTTTGGGTGAAAAAATATTTGCTGAGATTTCTGGAGATTCGTAATTTTTGGAAGCTTGGCAACCCCTTTCCATGAAAGTGTTTCTCGCCAGTCACTTCTTAGGGCTACATCAAGATGAAAAAAAACATGGAGATAGAATCTGAAACTACTTTATTGTGTCAAGTTTCAAGAAGCTAGCACAAACCGTGTTGGATTTAGAGTTCCAAATACATCTATCAATATAGGAGAAAACAGAGTGAAACCTAAAAATTCAAACTGTTACTGGAAATGAACGCTTTAACATAGAAGAACGAAATTTGGGGAACCAAGTCGGCTTAGTGTTCTGATCATTTCCTGAAAGTATCATCAAGTTTGGGTGAAAAAATATTTGCTGAGATTTCTGGTGATTCCTAATTTTTGGAAGCTTGGCAACCCCTTTCCATGAAAGTGTTTCTCGCCAGTCACTGCTTAGGGCTACATCAAGAGGAAACAAAACTTAGAGATAGAACGTGAAACTGCTTTATTTTGTCAAGTTTCAAGAAGCTAGCACAAACCGTGTTGGATTTAGAGTTCCAAATACATCTATCAATATAGGAGAAAACAGAGTGAAACCTAAAAATTCAAACTGTTAGTAGAAACGAACGCTTCAACATAGAAGAATGAAATTTGGAGAACCAAGTTGGCTTAGTGTACTGATCATTACCTGTAAGTATCATCCAGTTTTGGTGAAAAAATACTTGCTGAGATTTCTGGAGATTCGTAATTTTAGGAAGCTTGGCAACCCCTTTCCATGAAAGTGTTTCTCGCCAGTCACTGCATAGGGCTACTTCAAGAGGAAAGAACACATAGAGATAGAACGTGAAACTACTTTATTTTGTCAAGTTTCAAGAAGCTAGCACAAACCGTGTTGGATTTAGAGTTCCAAATACATCTATCTATATAGGAGAAAACAGAGTGAAACCTAAAAATTCAAACTGTTACTGGAAATGAACGCTTCAACATAGAAGAACGAAATTTGGGGAACCAAGTCGGCTTAGTGTACTGATCATTACCTGAAAGTATCATCCAGTTTGGGTGCAGAAATATTTGCTGTGATTTCTGGAGATTCGTAGTTTTTGGAAGCTTGGCAACCCCTTTCCATGAAAGTGTTTCTCGCCAGTCACTGCTTAGGGCTACATCAAGAGGAAACAACACATAGATATAGAACGTGAAACTGCTTTATTTTGTCAAGTTTCAAGAAGCTAGCACAAACCGTGTTGGATTTACAGTTCCAAATCCATCTATCAATATAGGAGAAAACAGAGTGAAACCTAAAAATTCAAACTGTTACTGGAAATGAACGCTTCAACATAGAAGAACGAAATTTGGGGAACCAAGTCGGCTTAGTGTACTGATCATTACCTGAAAGTATCATCCAGTTTGGGTGCAGAAATATTTGCTGTGATTTCTGGAGATTCGTAGTTTTTGGAAGCTTGGCAACCCCTTTCTATGAAAGTGTTTCTGGCCAGTCACTGCTTAGGGCTACTTCAAGAGGAAACAAAACATAGAGATAGAACGTGAAACTGCTTTATTTTGTCAAGTTTCAAGAAGCTAGCACAAACCGTGTTGGATTTAGAGTTCCAAATACATCTATCTATATAGGAGAAAACAGAGTGAAACCTAAAAATTCAAACTGTTACTGGAAATGAACGCTTCAACATAGAAGAACGAAATTTGGGGAACCAACTCGGCTTAGTGTAGTGATCATTAACTGAAAGTATCATCCAGTTTGGGTGAAAAAATATTTGCTGAGATTTCTGGAGATTCGTAATTTTTGGAAGCTTGGGAACCCCTTTCCATGAAAGTGTTTCTCGCCAGTCACTGCTTAGGGCTACATCAAGAGGAAACAAAACATAGAGATAGAACGTGAAACTGCTTTATTTTGTCAAGTTTCAAGAAGCTAGCACAAACCGTGTTGGATTTAGAGTTCCAAATACATCTATCAATATAGGAGAAAACAGAGTGAAACCTAAAAATTCAAACTGTTACTGGAAATGAACGCTTCAACATAGAAGAACGAAATTTGGGGAACCAAGTCGGCTTAGTGTACTGATCATTACCTGAAAGTATCATCCAGTTTGGGTGAAAAAATATTTGCTGAGATTTCTGGAGATTCGTAATTTTGGGAAGCTTGGGAACCCCTTTCCATGAAAGTGTTTCTCGCCAGTCACTGCTTAGGGATACATCAAGAGGAAACAAAACATAGAGATAGAACCTGAAACTACTTTATTGTGTCAAGTTTCAAGAAGCAAGCAGAAACCGTGTTGGATTTAGAGTTCCAAATACATCTATCAATATAGGAGAAAACAGAGTGAAACCTAAAAATTTAAACTGTTAGTAGACACGAACGCTTCAACATAGAAGAATGAAATTTGGGGAACCAAGTTGGCTTAGTGTACTGATCATTACCTGAAAGTATCATCCAGTTTGGGTGAAAAAATATTTGCTGAGATTTCTGGAGATTCGTAATTTTTTGAAGCTTGGCAACCCCTTTCCATGAAAGTGTTTCTCGCCAGTCACTTCTTAGGGCTACATCAAGATGAAAAAAAACATGGAGATAGAATCTGAAACTACTTTATTGTGTCAAGTTTCAAGAAGCTAGCACAAACCGTGTTGGATTTAGAGTTCCAAATACATCTATCAATATAGGAGAAAACAGAGTGAAACCTAAAAATTCAAACTGTTACTGGAAATGAACGCTTTAACATAGAAGAACGAAATTTGGGGAACCAAGTCGGCTTAGTGTTCTGATCATTTCCTGAAAGTATCATCAAGTTTGGGTGAAAAAATATTTGCTGAGATTTCTGGTGATTCCTAATTTTTGGAAGCTTGGCAACCCCTTTCCATGAAAGTGTTTCTCGCCAGTCACTGCTTAGGGCTACATCAAGAGGAAACAAAACTTAGAGATAGAACGTGAAACTGCTTTATTTTGTCAAGTTTCAAGAAGCTAGCACAAACCGTGTTGGATTTAGAGTTCCAAATACATCTATCAATATAGGAGAAAACAGAGTGAAACCTAAAAATTCAAACTGTTACTGGAAATGAACGCTTTAACATAGAAGAACGAAATTTGGGGAACCAAGTCGGCTTAGTGTACTGATCATTACCTGAAAGTATCATCCAGTTTGGGTGCAGAAATATTTGCTGTGATTTCTGGAGATTCGTAGTTTTTGGAAGCTTGGCAACCCCTTTCCATGAAAGTGTTTCTCGCCAGTCACTGCTTAGGGCTACATCAAGAGGAAACAAAACATAGAGATAGAACCTGAAACTACTTTATTGTGTCAAGTTTCAAGAAGCTAGCACAAACCGTGTTGGATTTAGAGTTCCAAATACATCTATCAATATAGGAGAAAACAGAGTGAAACCTAAAAATTTAAACTGTTAGTATAAACGAACGCTTCAACATAGAAGAATGAAATTTGGGGAACCAAGTCGGCTTAGTGTACTGATCATTACCTGAAAGTATCATCCAGTTTGGGTGAAAAAATATTTGCTGAGATTTCTGGAGATTCGTAATTTTTGGAAGCTTGGCAACCCCTTTCCATGAAAGTGTTTCTCACCAGTCACTTCTTAGGGCTACATCAAGATGAAAAAAAACATGGAGATAGAATCTGAAACTACTTTATTGTGTCAAGTTTCAAGAAGCTAGCACAAACCGTGTTGGATTTAGAGTTCCAAATACATCTATCAATATAGGAGAAAACAGAGTGAAACCTAAAAATTCAAACTGTTACTGGAAATGAACGCTTTAACATAGAAGAACGAAATTTGGGGAACCAAGTCGGATTAGTGTTCTGATCATTTCCTGAAAGTATCATCAAGTTTGGGTGAAAAAATATTTGCTGAGATTTCTGGTGATTCCTAATTTTTGGAAGCTTGGCAACCCCTTTCCATGAAAGTGTTTCTCGCCAGTCACTGCTTAGGGCTACATCAAGAGGAAACAAAACTTAGAGATAGAACGTGAAACTGCTTTATTTTGTCAAGTTTCAAGAAGCTAGCACAAACCGTGTTGGATTTAGAGTTCCAAATACATCTATCAATATAGGAGAAAACAGAGTGAAACCTAAAAATTGAAACTGTTAGTAGAAACGAACGCTTCAACATAGAAGAATGAAATTTGGGGAACCAAGTTGGCTTATTGTACTGATCATTACTTGAAAGTATCATCCAGTTTGGGTGAAAAAATACTTGCTGAGATTTCTGGAGATTCGTAATTTTAGGAAGCTTGGCAACCCCTTTCCATGAAAGTGTTTCTCGCCAGTCACTGCTTAGGGCTACTTCAAGAGGAAACAACACATAGAGATAGAACGTGAAACTGCTTTATTTTGTCAAGTTTCAAGAAGCTAGCACAAACCGTGTTGGATTTAGAGTTCCAAATACATCTATCAATATAGGAGAAAACAGAGTGAAACCTAAAAATTCAAACTGTTACTGGAAATGTATGCTTCAACATAGAAGAACGAAATTTGGGGAACCAAGTCGGCTTATTGTACTGATCATTACCTGAAAGTATCATCCAGTTTTGGTGAAAAAATACTTGCTGAGATTTCTGGAGATTCGTAATTTTAGGAAGCTTGGCAACCCCTTTCCATGAAAGTGTTTCTCGACAGTCACTGCATAGGGCTACTTCAAGAGGAAAGAACACATAGAGATAGAACGTGAAACTACTTTATTTTGTCAAGTTTCAAGAAGCTAGCACAAACCGTGTTGGATTTAGAGTTCCAAATACATCTATCTATATAGGAGAAAACAGAGTGAAACCTAAAAATTCAAACTGTTACTGGAAATGAACGCTTCAACATAGAAGAACGAAATTTGGGGAACCAAGTCGGCTTAGTGTACTGATCATTACCTGAAAGTATCATCCAGTTTGGGTGCAGAAATATTTGCTGTGATTTCTGGAGATTCGTAGTTTTTGGAAGCTTGGCAACCCCTTTCCATGAAAGTGTTTCTCGCCAGTCACTGCTTAGGGCTACATCAAGAGGAAACAACACATAGATATAGAACGTGAAACTGCTTTATTTTGTCAAGTTTCAAGAAGCTAGCACAAACCGTGTTGGATTTACAGTTCCAAATCCATCTATCAATATAGGAGAAAACAGAGTGAAACCTAAAAATTCAAACTGTTACTGGAAATGAACGCTTCAACATAGAAGAACGAAATTTGGGGAACCAAGTCGGCTTAGTGTACTGATCATTACCTGAAAGTATCATCCAGTTTGGGTGCAGAAATATTTGCTGTGATTTCTGGAGATTCGTAGTTTTTGGAAGCTTGGCAACCCCTTTCTATGAAAGTGTTTCTCGCCAGTCACTGCTTAGGGCTACTTCAAGAGGAAACAAAACATAGAGATAGAACGTGAAACTGCTTTATTTTGTCAAGTTTCAAGAAGCTAGCACAAACCGTATTGGATTTAGAGTTCCAAATACATCTATCAATATAGGAGAAAACAGAGTGAAACCTAAAAATTCAAACTGTTACTGGAAATGTACGCTTCAACATAGAAGAACGAAATTTGGGGAACCAAGTCGGCTTTGTGTACTGACCATTACCTGAAAGTATCATCCAGTTTGGGTGAAAAAATATTTGCTGAGATTTCTGGAGATTCGTAATTTTTGGAAGCTTGGGAACCCCTTTCCATGAAAGTGTTTCTCGCCAGTCACTGCTTAGGGCTACATCAAGAGGAAACAAAACATAGAGATAGAACGTGAAACTGCTTTATTTTGTCAAGTTTCAATAAGCTAGCACAAACCGTGTTGGATTTAGAGTTCCAAATACATCTATCAATATAGGAGAAAACAGAGTGAAACCTAAAAATTCAAACTGTTAGTAGAAACGAACGCTTCAACATAGAAGAATGAAATTTGGAGAACCAAGTTGGCTTAGTGTACTGATCATTACCTGTAAGTATCATCCAGTTTTGGTGAAAAAATACTTGCTGAGATTTCTGGAGATTCGTAATTTTAGGAAGCTTGGCAACCCCTTTCCATCAAAGTGTTTCTCAACAGTCACTGCATAGGGCTACTTCAAGAGGAAAGAACACATAGAGATAGAACGTGAAACTACTTTATTTTGTCAAGTTTCAAGAAGCTAGCACAAACCGTGTTGGATTTAGAGTTCCAAATACATCTATCTATATAGGAGAAAACAGAGTGAAACCTAAAAATTCAAACTGTTACTGGAAATGAACGCTTCAACATAGAAGAACGAAATTTGGGGAACCAAGTCGGCTTAGTGTACTGATCATTACCTGAAAGTATCATCCAGTTTGGGTGCAGAAATATTTGCTGTGATTTCTGGAGATTCGTAGTTTTTGGAAGCTTGGCAACCCCTTTCCATGAAAGTGTTTCTCGCCAGTCACTGCTTAGGGCTACATCAAGAGGAAACAACACATAGATATAGAACGTGAAACTGCTTTATTTTGTCAAGTTTCAAGAAGCTAGCACAAACCGTGTTGGATTTACAGTTCCAAATCCATCTATCAATATAGGAGAAAACAGAGTGAAACCTAAAAATTCAAACTGTTACTGGAAATGAACGCTTCAACATAGAAGAACGAAATTTGGGGAACCAAGTCGGCTTAGTGTACTGATCATTACCTGAAAGTATCATCCAGTTTGGGTGCAGAAATATTTGCTGTGATTTCTGGAGATTCGTAGTTTTTGGAAGCTTGGCAACCCCTTTCTATGAAAGTGTTTCTCGCCAGTCACTGCTTAGGGCTACTTCAAGAGGAAACAAAACATAGAGATAGAACGTGAAACTGCTTTATTTTGTCAAGTTTCAAGAAGCTAGCACAAACCGTATTGGATTTAGAGTTCCAAATACATCTATCAATATAGGAGAAAACAGAGTGAAACCTAAAAATTCAAACTGTTACTGGAAATGTACGCTTCAACATAGAAGAACGAAATTTGGGGAACCAAGTCGGCTTTGTGTACTGACCATTACCTGAAAGTATCATCCAGTTTGGGTGAAAAAATATTTGCTGAGATTTCTGGAGATTCGTAATTTTTGGAAGCTTGGGAACCCCTTTCCATGAAAGTGTTTCTCGCCAGTCACTGCTTAGGGCTACATCAAGAGGAAACAAAACATAGAGATAGAACGTGAAACTGCTTTATTTTGTCAAGTTTCAATAAGCTAGCACAAACCGTGTTGGATTTAGAGTTCCAAATACATCTATCAATATAGGAGAAAACAGAGTGAAACCTAAAAATTCAAACTGTTAGTAGAAACGAACGCTTCAACATAGAAGAATGAAATTTGGAGAACCAAGTTGGCTTAGTGTACTGATCATTACCTGTAAGTATCATCCAGTTTTGGTGAAAAAATACTTGCTGAGATTTCTGGAGATTCGTAATTTTAGGAAGCTTGGCAACCCCTTTCCATCAAAGTGTTTCTCAACAGTCACTGCATAGGGCTACTTCAAGAGGAAAGAACACATAGAGATAGAACGTGAAACTACTTTATTTTGTCAAGTTTCAAGAAGCTAGCACAAACCGTGTTGGATTTAGAGTTCCAAATACATCTATCTATATAGGAGAAAACAGAGTGAAACCTAAAAATTCAAACTGTTACTGGAAATGAACGCTTCAACATAGAAGAACGAAATTTGGGGAACCAAGTCGGCTTAGTGTACTGATCATTACCTGAAAGTATCATCCAGTTTGGGTGCAGAAATATTTGCTGTGATTTCTGGAGATTCGTAGTTTTTGGAAGCTTGGCAACCCCTTTCCATGAAAGTGTTTCTCGCCAGTCACTGCTTAGGGCTACATCAAGAGGAAACAACACATAGATATAGAACGTGAAACTGCTTTATTTTGTCAAGTTTCAAGAAGCTAGCACAAACCGTGTTGGATTTACAGTTCCAAATCCATCTATCAATATAGGAGAAAACAGAGTGAAACCTAAAAATTCAAACTGTTACTGGAAATGAACGCTTCAACATAGAAGAACGAAATTTGGGGAACCAAGTCGGCTTAGTGTACTGATCATTACCTGAAAGTATCATCCAGTTTGGGTGCAGAAATATTTGCTGTGATTTCTGGAGATTCGTAGTTTTTGGAAGCTTGGCAACCCCTTTCTATGAAAGTGTTTCTCGCCAGTCACTGCTTAGGGCTACTTCAAGAGGAAACAAAACATAGAGATAGAACGTGAAACTGCTTTATTTTGTCAAGTTTCAAGAAGCTAGCACAAACCGTATTGGATTTAGAGTTCCAAATACATCTATCAATATAGGAGAAAACAGAGTGAAACCTAAAAATTCAAACTGTTACTGGAAATGTACGCTTCAACATAGAAGAACGAAATTTGGGGAACCAAGTCGGCTTAGTGTACTGATCATTACCTGAAAGTATCATCCAGTTTGGGTGAAAAAATATTTGCTGAGATTTCTGGAGATTCGTAATTTTTGGAAGCTTGGCAACCCCTTTCCATGAAAGTGTTTCTCGCCAGTCACTGCTTAGGGCTACATCAAGAGGAAAAAAAACATAGAGAAAGAACGTGAAACTGCTTTATTTTGTCAAGTTTCAAGAAGCTAGCACAAACCGTGTTGGATTTAGAGTTCCAAATACATCTATCAATATAGGAGAAAACAGAGTGAAACCTAAAAATTGAAACTGTTAGTAGAAACGAACGCTTCAACATAGAAGAATGAAATTTGGGGAACCAAGTTGGCTTATTGTACTGATCATTACTTGAAAGTATCATCCAGTTTGGGTGAAAAAATACTTGCTGAGATTTCTGGAGATTCGTAATTTTAGGAAGCTTGGCAACCCCTTTCCATGAAAGTGTTTCTCGCCAGTCACTGCTTAGGGCTACTTCAAGAGGAAACAACACATAGAGATAGAACTTGAAACTGCTTTATTTTGTCAAGTTTCAAGAAGCTAGCACAAACCGTGTTGGATTTAGAGTTCCAAATACATCTATCAATATAGGAGAAAACAGAGTGAAACCTAAAAATTCAAACTGTTACTGGAAATGAACGCTTCACCATTGAGGAACGAAATTTGGGGAACCAAGTTGGATTAGTGTACTGATCATTACCTGATAGTATCATCCAGTTTGGGTGAAAAAATATTTGCTGAGATTTCTGGAGATTCGTAATTTTTGGAAGCTTGGCAACCCCTTTCCATGAAAGTGTTTCTCGCCAGTCACTGCTTAGGGCTACTTCAAGAGGAAACAAAACATAGAGATAGAACGTGAAACTGCTTTATTTTGTCAAGTTTCAATAAGCTAGCACAAACCGTGTTGGATTTAGAGTTCCAAATACATCTATCAATATAGGAGAAAACAGAGTGAAACCTAAAAATTCAAACTGTTAGTAGAAACGAACGCTTCAACATAGAAGAATGAAATTTGGAGAACCAAGTTGGCTTAGTGTACTGATCATTACCTGTAAGTATCATCCAGTTTTGGTGAAAAAATACTTGTTGAGATTTCTGGAGATTCGTAATTTTAGGAAGCTTGGCAACCCCTTTCATTGAAAGTGTTTCTCGCCAGTCACTGCATAGGGCTACTTCAAGAGGAAAGAACACATAGATATAGAACGTGAAACTGCTTTATTTTGTCAAGTTTCAAGAAGCTAGCACAAACCGTGTTGGATTTAGAGTTCCAAATACATCTACCAATATAGGAGAAAACAGAGTGAAACCTAAAAATTCAAACTGTTACTGGAAATGAACGCTTCAACATAGAAGAACGAAATTTGGGGAACCAACTCGGCTTAGTGTACTGATCATTAACTGAAAGTATCATCCAGTTTGGGTGAAAAAATATTTGCTGTGATTTCTGGAGATTCGTAGTTTTTGGAAGCTTGACAACCCCTTTCTATGAAAGTGTTTCTCGCCAGTCACTGCTTAGGGCTACATCAAGAGGAAACAACACATAGATATAGAACGTGAAACTGCTTTATTTTGTCAAGTTTCAAGAAGCTAGCACAAACCGTGTTGGATTTACAGTTCCAAATCTATCTATCAATATAGGAGAAAACAGAGTGAAACCTAAAAATTCAAACTGTTACTGGAAATGAACGCTTCAACATAGAAGAACGAAATTTGGGGAACCAAGTCAGCTTAGTGTACTGATCATTACCTGAAAGTATCATCCAGTTTGGGTGCAGAAATATTTGCTGTGATTTCTGGAGATGCGTAGTTTTTGGAAGCTTGGCAACCCCTTTCTATGAAAGTGTTTCTCGCCAGTCACTGCTTAGGGCTACTTCAAGAGGAAACAAAACATAGAGATAGAACGTGAAACTGCTTTATTTTGTCAAGTTTCAAGAAGCTAGCACAAACCGTGTTGGATTTAGAGTTCCAAATACATCTATCAATATAGGAGAAAACAGAGTGAAACCTAAAAATTCAAACTGTTACTGGAAATGTACGCTTCAACATAGAAGAACGAAATTTGGGGAACCAAGTCGGCTTAGTGTACTGATCATTACCTGAAAGTATCATCCAGTTTGGGTGAAAAAATATTTGCTGAGATTTCTGGAGATTCGTAATTTTTGGAAGCTTGGCAACCCCTTTCCATGAAAGTGTTTCTCGCCAGTCACTGCTTAGGGCTACATCAAGAGGAAAAAAAACATAGAGAAAGAACGTGAAACTGCTTTATTTTGTCAAGTTTCAAGAAGCTAGCACAAACCGTGTTGGATTTAGAGTTCCAAATACATTTATCAATATAGGAGAAAACAGAGTGAAACCTAAAAATTTAAACTGTTACTGGAAATGAACGCTTCACCATAGAAGAACGAAATTTGGGGAACCAAGTCGGCTTAGTGTACTGACCATTACCTGAAAGTATCATCCAGTTTGGGTGAAAAAATATTTGCTGAGATTTCTGGAGATTCGTAATTTTTGGAAGCTTGGGAACCCCTTTCCATGAAAGTGTTTCTCGCCAGTCACTGCTTAGGGCTACATCAAGAGGAAACAAAACATAGAGATAGAACGTGAAACTGCTTTATTTTGTCAAGTTTCAAGAAGCTAGCACAAACCGTGTTGGATTTAGAGTTCCAAATAAATCTATCAATATAGGAGAAAACAGAGTTAAACCTAAAAATTCAAACTGTTACTGGAAATGTACGCTTCAACATAGAAGAACGAAATTTGGGGAACCAAGTCGGCTTAGTGTACTGATCATTACCTGAAAGTATCATCCAGTTTGGGTGAAAAAATATTTGCTGAGATTTCTGGAGATTCGTAATTTTTGGAAGCTTGGGAACCCCTTTCCATGAAAGTGTTTCTCGCCAGTCACTGCTTAGGGATACATCAAGAGGAAACAAAACATAGAGATAGAACCTGAAACTACTTTATTGTGTCAAGTTTCAAGAAGCTAGCACAAACCGTGTTGGATTTAGAGTTCCAAATACATCTATCAATATAGGAGAAAACAGAGTGAAACCTAAAAATTTAAACTGTTACTGGAAATGAACGCTTCACCATAGAAGAACGAAATTTGGGGAACCAAGTCGGCTTAGTGTACTGACCATTACCTGAAAGTATCATCCAGTTTGGGTGAAAAAATATTTGCTGAGATTTCTGGAGATTCGTAATTTTTGGAAGCTTGGGAACCCCTTTCCATGAAAGTGTTTCTCGCCAGTCACTGCTTAGGGCTACATCAAGAGGAAACAAAACATAGAGATAGAACGTGAAACTGCTTTATTTTGTCAAGTTTCAAGAAGCTAGCACAAACCGTGTTGGATTTAGAGTTCCAAATACATCTATCAATATAGGAGAAAACAGAGTGAAACCTAAAAATTCAAACTGTTACTGGAAATGAACGCTTTAACATAGAAGAACGAAATTTGGGGAACCAAGTCGGCTTAGTGTTCTGATCATTTCCTGAAAGTATCATCAAGTTTGGGTGAAAAAATATTTGCTGAGATTTCTGGTGATTCCTAATTTTTGGAAGCTAGGCAACCCCTTTCCATGAAAGTGTTTCTCGCCAGTCACTGCTTAGGGCTACATCAAGAGGAAACAAAACTTAGAGATAGAACGTGAAACTGCTTTATTTTGTCAAGTTTCAAGAAGCTAGCACAAACCGTGTTGGATTTAGAGTTCCAAATACATCTATCAATATAGGAGAAAACAGAGTGAAACCTAAAAATTCAAACTGTTACTGGAAATGAACGCTTTAACATAGAAGAACGAAATTTGGGGAACCAAGTCGGCTTAGTGTTCTGATCATTTCCTGAAAGTATCATCAAGTTTGGGTGAAAAAATATTTGCTGAGATTTCTGGTGATTCCTAATTTTTGGAAGCTTGGCAACCCCTTTCCATGAAAGTGTTTCTCGCCAGTCACTGCTTAGGGCTACATCAAGAGGAAACAAACTTAGAGATAGAACGTGAAACTGCTTTATTTTGTCAAGTTTCAAGAAGCTAGCACAAACCGTGTTGGATTTAGAGTTCCAAATACATCTATCAATATAGGAGAAAACAGAGTGAAACCTAAAAATTGAAACTGTTAGTAGAAACGAACGCTTCAACATAGAAGAATGAAATTTGGGGAACCAAGTTGGCTTATTGTACTGATCATTACTTGAAAGTATCATCCAGTTTGGGTGAAAAAATACTTGCTGAGATTTCTGGAGATTCGTAATTTTAGGAAGCTTGGCAACCCCTTTCCATGAAAGTGTTTCTCGCCAGTCACTGCTTAGGGCTACTTCAAGAGGAAACAACACATAGAGATAGAACGTGAAACTGCTTTATTTTGTCAAGTTTCAAGAAGCTAGCACAAACCGTGTTGGATTTAGAGTTCCAAATACATCTATCAATATAGGAGAAAACAGAGTGAAACCTAAAAATTCAAACTGTTACTGGAAATGTATGCTTCAACATAGAAGAACGAAATTTGGGGAACCAAGTCGGCTTATTGTACTGATCATTACCTGAAAGTATCATCCAGTTTGGGTGAAAAAATATTTGCTGAGATTTCTGGAGATTCGTAATTTTTGGAAGCTTGGGAACCACTTTCCATGAAAGTGTTTCTCGCCAGTCACTGCTTAGGGCTACATCAAGAGGAAACAAAACATAGAGATAGAACGTGAAACTGCTTTATTTTGTCAAGTTTCAAGAAGCTAGCACAAACCGTGTTGGATTTAGAGTTCCAAATACATCTATCAATATAGGAGAAAACAGAGTGAAACCTAAAAATTGAAACTGTTAGTAGAAACGAACGCTTCAACATAGAAGAATGAAATTTGGAGAACCAAGTTGGCTTAGTGTACTGATCATTACCTGTAAGTATCATCCAGTTTTGGTGAAAAAATACTTGCTGAGATTTCTGGAGATTCGTAATTTTAGGAAGCTTGGCAACCCCTTTCCATGAAAGTGTTTCTCGACAGTCACTGCATAGGGCTACTTCAAGAGGAAAGAACACATAGAGATAGAACGTGAAACTACTTTATTTTGTCAAGTTTCAAGAAGCTAGCACAAACCGTGTTGGATTTAGAGTTCCAAATACATCTATCTATATAGGAGAAAACAGAGTGAAACCTAAAAATTCAAACTGTTACTGGAAATGAACGCTTCAACATAGAAGAACGAAATTTGGGGAACCAAGTCGGCTTAGTGTACTGATCATTACCTGAAAGTATCATCCAGTTTGGGTGCAGAAATATTTGCTGTGATTTCTGGAGATTCGTAGTTTTTGGAAGCTTGGCAACCCCTTTCCATGAAAGTGTTTCTCGCCAGTCACTGCTTAGGGCTACATCAAGAGGAAACAACACATAGATATAGAACGTGAAACTGCTTTATTTTGTCAAGTTTCAAGAAGCTAGCACAAACCGTGTTGGATTTACAGTTCCAAATCCATCTATCAATATAGGAGAAAACAGAGTGAAACCTAAAAATTCAAACTGTTACTGGAAATGAACGCTTCAACATAGAAGAACGAAATTTGGGGAACCAAGTCGGCTTAGTGTACTGATCATTACCTGAAAGTATCATCCAGTTTGGGTGCAGAAATATTTGCTGTGATTTCTGGAGATTCGTAGTTTTTGGAAGCTTGGCAACCCCTTTCTATGAAAGTGTTTCTCGCCAGTCACTGCTTAGGGCTACTTCAAGAGGAAACAAAACATAGAGATAGAACGTGAAACTGCTTTATTTTGTCAAGTTTCAAGAAGCTAGCACAAACCGTATTGGATTTAGAGTTCCAAATACATCTATCAATATAGGAGAAAACAGAGTGAAACCTAAAAATTCAAACTGTTACTGGAAATGTACGCTTCAACATAGAAGAACGAAATTTGGGGAACCAAGTCGGCTTTGTGTACTGACCATTACCTGAAAGTATCATCCAGTTTGGGTGAAAAAATATTTGCTGAGATTTCTGGAGATTCGTAATTTTTGGAAGCTTGGGAACCCCTTTCCATGAAAGTGTTTCTCGCCAGTCACTGCTTAGGGCTACATCAAGAGGAAACAAAACATAGAGATAGAACGTGAAACTGCTTTATTTTGTCAAGTTTCAATAAGCTAGCACAAACCGTGTTGGATTTAGAGTTCCAAATACATCTATCAATATAGGAGAAAACAGAGTGAAACCTAAAAATTCAAACTGTTAGTAGAAACGAACGCTTCAACATAGAAGAATGAAATTTGGAGAACCAAGTTGGCTTAGTGTACTGATCATTACCTGTAAGTATCATCCAGTTTTGGTGAAAAAATACTTGCTGAGATTTCTGGAGATTCGTAATTTTAGGAAGCTTGGCAACCCCTTTCCATCAAAGTGTTTCTCGACAGTCACTGCATAGGGCTACTTCAAGAGGAAAGAACACATAGAGATAGAACGTGAAACTACTTTATTTTGTCAAGTTTCAAGAAGCTAGCACAAACCGTGTTGGATTTAGAGTTCCAAATACATCTATCTATATAGGAGAAAACAGAGTGAAACCTAAAAATTCAAACTGTTACTGGAAATGAACGCTTCAACATAGAAGAACGAAATTTGGGGAACCAAGTCGGCTTAGTGTACTGATCATTACCTGAAAGTATCATCCAGTTTGGGTGCAGAAATATTTGCTGTGATTTCTGGAGATTCGTAGTTTTTGGAAGCTTGGCAACCCCTTTCCATGAAAGTGTTTCTCGCCAGTCACTGCTTAGGGCTACATCAAGAGGAAACAACACATAGATATAGAACGTGAAACTGCTTTATTTTGTCAAGTTTCAAGAAGCTAGCACAAACCGTGTTGGATTTACAGTTCCAAATCCATCTATCAATATAGGAGAAAACAGAGTGAAACCTAAAAATTCAAACTGTTACTGGAAATGAACGCTTCAACATAGAAGAACGAAATTTGGGGAACCAAGTCGGCTTAGTGTACTGATCATTACCTGAAAGTATCATCCAGTTTGGGTGCAGAAATATTTGCTGTGATTTCTGGAGATTCGTAGTTTTTGGAAGCTTGGCAACCCCTTTCTATGAAAGTGTTTCTCGCCAGTCACTGCTTAGGGCTACTTCAAGAGGAAACAAAACATAGAGATAGAACGTGAAACTGCTTTATTTTGTCAAGTTTCAAGAAGCTAGCACAAACCGTATTGGATTTAGAGTTCCAAATACATCTATCAATATAGGAGAAAACAGAGTGAAACCTAAAAATTCAAACTGTTACTGGAAATGTACGCTTCAACATAGAAGAACGAAATTTGGGGAACCAAGTCGGCTTAGTGTACTGATCATTACCTGAAAGTATCATCCAGTTTGGGTGAAAAAATATTTGCTGAGATTTCTGGAGATTCGTAATTTTTGGAAGCTTGGCAACCCCTTTCCATGAAAGTGTTTCTCGCCAGTCACTGCTTAGGGCTACATCAAGAGGAAAAAAAACATAGAGAAAGAACGTGAAACTGCTTTATTTTGTCAAGTTTCAAGAAGCTAGCACAAACCGTGTTGGATTTAGAGTTCCAAATACATCTATCAATATAGGAGAAAACAGAGTGAAACCTAAAAATTGAAACTGTTAGTAGAAACGAACGCTTCAACATAGAAGAATGAAATTTGGGGAACCAAGTTGGCTTATTGTACTGATCATTACTTGAAAGTATCATCCAGTTTGGGTGAAAAAATACTTGCTGAGATTTCTGGAGATTCGTAATTTTAGGAAGCTTGGCAACCCCTTTCCATGAAAGTGTTTCTCGCCAGTCACTGCTTAGGGCTACTTCAAGAGGAAACAACACATAGAGATAGAACTTGAAACTGCTTTATTTTGTCAAGTTTCAAGAAGCTAGCACAAACCGTGTTGGATTTAGAGTTCCAAATACATCTATCAATATAGGAGAAAACAGAGTGAAACCTAAAAATTCAAACTGTTACTGGAAATGAACGCTTCACCATTGAGGAACGAAATTTGGGGAACCAAGTTGGATTAGTGTACTGATCATTACCTGATAGTATCATCCAGTTTGGGTGAAAAAATATTTGCTGAGATTTCTGGAGATTCGTAATTTTTGGAAGCTTGGCAACCCCTTTCCATGAAAGTGTTTCTCGCCAGTCACTGCTTAGGGCTACTTCAAGAGGAAACAAAACATAGAGATAGAACGTGAAACTGCTTTATTTTGTCAAGTTTCAATAAGCTAGCACAAACCGTGTTGGATTTAGAGTTCCAAATACATCTATCAATATAGGAGAAAACAGAGTGAAACCTAAAAATTCAAACTGTTAGTAGAAACGAACGCTTCAACATAGAAGAATGAAATTTGGAGAACCAAGTTGGCTTAGTGTACTGATCATTACCTGTAAGTATCATCCAGTTTTGGTGAAAAAATACTTGTTGAGATTTCTGGAGATTCGTAATTTTAGGAAGCTTGGCAACCCCTTTCAATGAAAGTGTTTCTCGCCAGTCACTGCATAGGGCTACTTCAAGAGGAAAGAACACATAGATATAGAACGTGAAACTGCTTTATTTTGTCAAGTTTCAAGAAGCTAGCACAAACCGTGTTGGATTTAGAGTTCCAAATACATCTACCAATATAGGAGAAAACAGAGTGAAACCTAAAAATTCAAACTGTTACTGGAAATGAACGCTTCAACATAGAAGAACGAAATTTGGGGAACCAACTCGGCTTAGTGTACTGATCATTAACTGAAAGTATCATCCAGTTTGGGTGAAAAAATATTTGCTGTGATTTCTGGAGATTCGTAGTTTTTGGAAGCTTGACAACCCCTTTCTATGAAAGTGTTTCTCGCCAGTCACTGCTTAGGGCTACATCAAGAGGAAACAACACATAGATATAGAACGTGAAACTGCTTTATTTTGTCAAGTTTCAAGAAGCTAGCACAAACCGTGTTGGATTTACAGTTCCAAATCTATCTATCAATATAGGAGAAAACAGAGTGAAACCTAAAAATTCAAACTGTTACTGGAAATGAACGCTTCAACATAGAAGAACGAAATTTGGGGAACCAAGTCAGCTTAGTGTACTGATCATTACCTGAAAGTATCATCCAGTTTGGGTGCAGAAATATTTGCTGTGATTTCTGGAGATGCGTAGTTTTTGGAAGCTTGGCAACCCCTTTCTATGAAAGTGTTTCTCGCCAGTCACTGCTTAGGGCTACTTCAAGAGGAAACAAAACATAGAGATAGAACGTGAAACTGCTTTATTTTGTCAAGTTTCAAGAAGCTAGCACAAACCGTGTTGGATTTAGAGTTCCAAATACATCTATCAATATAGGAGAAAACAGAGTGAAACCTAAAAATTCAAACTGTTACTGGAAATGTACGCTTCAACATAGAAGAACGAAATTTGGGGAACCAAGTCGGCTTAGTGTACTGATCATTACCTGAAAGTATCATCCAGTTTGGGTGAAAAAATATTTGCTGAGATTTCTGGAGATTCGTAATTTTTGGAAGCTTGGCAACCCCTTTCCATGAAAGTGTTTCTCGCCAGTCACTGCTTAGGGCTACATCAAGAGGAAAAAAAACATAGAGAAAGAACGTGAAACTGCTTTATTTTGTCAAGTTTCAAGAAGCTAGCACAAACCGTGTTGGATTTAGAGTTCCAAATACATTTATCAATATAGGAGAAAACAGAGTGAAACCTAAAAATTTAAACTGTTACTGGAAATGAACGCTTCACCATAGAAGAACGAAATTTGGGGAACCAAGTCGGCTTAGTGTACTGACCATTACCTGAAAGTATCATCCAGTTTGGGTGAAAAAATATTTGCTGAGATTTCTGGAGATTCGTAATTTTTGGAAGCTTGGGAACCCCTTTCCATGAAAGTGTTTCTCGCCAGTCACTGCTTAGGGCTACATCAAGAGGAAACAAAACATAGAGATAGAACGTGAAACTGCTTTATTTTGTCAAGTTTCAAGAAGCTAGCACAAACCGTGTTGGATTTAGAGTTCCAAATAAATCTATCAATATAGGAGAAAACAGAGTTAAACCTAAAAATTCAAACTGTTACTGGAAATGTACGCTTCAACATAGAAGAACGAAATTTGGGGAACCAAGTCGGCTTAGTGTACTGATCATTACCTGAAAGTATCATCCAGTTTGGGTGAAAAAATATTTGCTGAGATTTCTGGAGATTCGTAATTTTTGGAAGCTTGGGAACCCCTTTCCATGAAAGTGTTTCTCGCCAGTCACTGCTTAGGGATACATCAAGAGGAAACAAAACATAGAGATAGAACCTGAAACTACTTTATTGTGTCAAGTTTCAAGAAGCTAGCACAAACCGTGTTGGATTTAGAGTTCCAAATACATCTATCAATATAGGAGAAAACAGAGTGAAACCTAAAAATTTAAACTGTTACTGGAAATGAACGCTTCACCATAGAAGAACGAAATTTGGGGAACCAAGTCGGCTTAGTGTACTGACCATTACCTGAAAGTATCATCCAGTTTGGGTGAAAAAATATTTGCTGAGATTTCTGGAGATTCGTAATTTTTGGAAGCTTGGGAACCCCTTTCCATGAAAGTGTTTCTCGCCAGTCACTGCTTAGGGCTACATCAAGAGGAAACAAAACATAGAGATAGAACGTGAAACTGCTTTATTTTGTCAAGTTTCAAGAAGCTAGCACAAACCGTGTTGGATTTAGAGTTCCAAATACATCTATCAATATAGGAGAAAACAGAGTGAAACCTAAAAATTCAAACTGTTACTGGAAATGAACGCTTTAACATAGAAGAACGAAATTTGGGGAACCAAGTCGGCTTAGTGTTCTGATCATTTCCTGAAAGTATCATCAAGTTTGGGTGAAAAAATATTTGCTGAGATTTCTGGTGATTCCTAATTTTTGGAAGCTAGGCAACCCCTTTCCATGAAAGTGTTTCTCGCCAGTCACTGCTTAGGGCTACATCAAGAGGAAACAAAACTTAGAGATAGAACGTGAAACTGCTTTATTTTGTCAAGTTTCAAGAAGCTAGCACAAACCGTGTTGGATTTAGAGTTCCAAATACATCTATCAATATAGGAGAAAACAGAGTGAAACCTAAAAATTCAAACTGTTACTGGAAATGAACGCTTTAACATAGAAGAACGAAATTTGGGGAACCAAGTCGGCTTAGTGTTCTGATCATTTCCTGAAAGTATCATCAAGTTTGGGTGAAAAAATATTTGCTGAGATTTCTGGTGATTCCTAATTTTTGGAAGCTTGGCAACCCCTTTCCATGAAAGTGTTTCTCGCCAGTCACTGCTTAGGGCTACATCAAGAGGAAACAAACTTAGAGATAGAACGTGAAACTGCTTTATTTTGTCAAGTTTCAAGAAGCTAGCACAAACCGTGTTGGATTTAGAGTTCCAAATACATCTATCAATATAGGAGAAAACAGAGTGAAACCTAAAAATTCAAACTGTTACTGGAAATGAACGCTTTAACATAGAAGAACGAAATTTGGGGTACCAAGTCGGCTTAGTGTACTGATCATTACCTGAAAGTATCATCCAGTTTGGGTGCAGAAATATTTGCTGTGATTTCTGGAGATTCGTAGTTTTTGGAAGCTTGGCAACCCCTTTCCATGAAAGTGTTTCTCGCCAGTCACTGCTTAGGGCTACATCAAGAAGAAACAAAACATAGAGATAGAACGTGAAACTGCTTTATTTTGTCAACTTTCAATAAGCTAGCACAAACCGTGTTGGATTTAGAGTTCCAAATACATCTATCAATATAGGAGAAAACAGAGTGAAACCTAAAAATTGAAACTGTTAGTAGAAACGAACGCTTCAACATAGAAGAATGAAATTTGGGGAACCAAGTTGGCTTATTGTACTGATCATTACTTGAAAGTATCATCCAGTTTGGGTGAAAAAATACTTGCTGAGATTTCTGGAGATTCGTAATTTTAGGAAGCTTGGCAACCCCTTTCCATGAAAGTGTTTCTCGCCAGTCACTGCTTAGGGCTACTTCAAGAGGAAACAACACATAGAGATAGAACTTGAAACTGCTTTATTTTGTCAAGTTTCAAGAAGCTAGCACAAACCGTGTTGGATTTAGAGTTCCAAATACATCTATCAATATAGGAGAAAACAGAGTGAAACCTAAAAATTCAAACTGTTACTGGAAATGAACGCTTCACCATTGAGGAACGAAATTTGGGGAACCAAGTTGGATTAGTGTACTGATCATTACCTGAAAGTATCATCCAGTTTGGGTGAAAAAATATTTGCTGAGATTTCTGGAGATTCGTAGTTTTTGGAAGCTTGACAACCCCTTTCTATGAAAGTGTTTCTCGCCAGTCCCTGCTTAGGGCTACATCAAGAGGAAACAACACATAGATATAGAACGTGAAACTGCTTTATTTTGTGAAGTTTCAAGAAGCTAGCACAAACCGTGTTGGATTTACAGTTCCAAATCCATCTATCAATATAGGAGAAAACAGAGTGAAACCTAAAAATTCAAACTGTTACTGGAAATGAACGCTTCAACATAGAAGAACGAAATTTGGGGAACCAAGTCGGCTTAGTGTACTGATCATTACCTGAAAGTATCATCCAGTTTGGGTGCAGAAATATTTGCTGTGATTTCTGGAGATTCGTAGTTTTTGGAAGCTTGGCAACCCCTTTCTATGAAAGTGTTTCTCGCCAGTCACTGCTTAGGGCTACTTCAAGAGGAAACAAAACATAGAGATAGAACGTGAAACTGCTTTATTTTGTCAAGTTTCAAGAAGCTAGCACAAACCGTATTGGATTTAGAGTTCCAAATACATCTATCAATATAGGAGAAAACAGAGTGAAACCTAAAAATTCAAACTGTTACTGGAAATGTACGCTTCAACATAGAAGAACGAAATTTGGGGAACCAAGTCGGCTTAGTGTACTGATCATTACCTGAAAGTATCATCCAGTTTGGGTGAAAAAATATTTGCTGAGATTTCTGGAGATTCGTAATTTTTGGAAGCTTGGCAACCCCTTTCCATGAAAGTGTTTCTCGCCAGTCACTGCTTAGGGCTACATCAAGAGGAAAAAAAACATAGAGAAAGAACGTGAAACTGCTTTATTTTTTCAAGTTTCAAGAAGCTAGCACAAACCGTGTTGGATTTAGAGTTCCAAATACATTTATCAATATAGGAGAAAACAGAGTGAAACCTAAAAATTTAAACTGTTACTGGAAATGAACGCTTCACCATAGAAGAACGAAATTTGGGGAACCAAGTCGGCTTAGTGTACTGACCATTACCTGAAAGTATCATCCAGTTTGGGTGAAAAAATACTTGCTGAGATTTCTGGAGATTCGTAATTTTAGGAAGCTTGGCAACCCCTTTCCATGAAAGTGTTTCTCGCCAGTCACTGCTTAGGGCTACTTCTAGAGGAAACAACACATAGAGATAGAACTTGAAACTGCTTTATTTTGTCAAGTTTCAAGAAGCTAGCACAAACCGTGTTGGATTTAGAGTTCCAAATACATCTATCAATATAGGAGAAAACAGAGTGAAACCTAAAAATTCAAACTGTTACTGGAAATGAACGCTTCACCATTGAGGAACGAAATTTGGGGAACCAAGTTGGATTAGTGTACTGATCATTACCTGAAAGTATCATCCAGTTTGGGTGAAAAAATATTTGCTGAGATTTCTGGAGATTCGTAATTTTTGGAAGCTTGGCAACCCCTTTCTATGAAAGTGTTTCTCGCCAGTCACTGCTTAGGGCTACTTCAAGAGGAAACAAAACATAGAGATAGAACGTGAAACTGCTTTATTTTGTCAAGTTTTAATAAGCTAGCACAAACCGTGTTGGATTTAGAGTTCCAAATACATCTATCAATATAGGAGAAAACAGAGTGAAACCTAAAAATTCAAACTGTTAGTAGAAACGAACGCTTCAACATAGAAGAATGAAATTTGGAGAACCAAGTTGGCTTAGTGTACTGATCATTACCTGTAAGTATCATCCAGTTTTGGTGAAAAAATACTTGTTGAGATTTCTGGAGATTCGTAATTTTAGGAAGCTTGGCAACCCCTTTCAATGAAAGTGTTTCTCGCCAGTCACTGCATAGGGCTACTTCAAGAGGAAAGAACACATAGATATAGAACGTGAAACTTCTTTATTTTGTCAAGTTTCAAGAAGCTAGCACAAACCGTGTTGGATTTAGAGTTCCAAATACATCTACCTATATAGGAGAAAACAGAGTGAAACCTAAAAATTCAAACTGTTACTGGAAATGAACGCTTCAACATAGAAGAACGAAATTTGGGGAACCAACTCGGCTTAGTGTACTGATCATTAACTGAAAGTATCATCCAGTTTGGGTGAAAAAATATTTGCTGTGATTTCTGGAGATTCGTAGTTTTTGGAAGCTTGACAACCCCTTTCTATGAAAGTGTTTCTCGCCAGTCACTGCTTAGGGCTACATCAAGAGGAAACAACACATAGATATAGAACGTGAAACTGCTTTATTTTGTCAAGTTTCAAGAAGCTAGCACAAACCGTGTTGGATTTACAGTTCCAAATCTATCTATCAATATAGGAGAAAACAGAGTGAAACCTAAAAATTCAAACTGTTACTGGAAATGAACGCTTCAACATAGAAGAACGAAATTTGGGGAACCAAGTCAGCTTAGTGTACTGATCATTACCTGAAAGTATCATCCAGGTTGGGTGCAGAAATATTTGCTGTGATTTCTGGAGATGCGTAGTTTTTGGAAGCTTGGCAACCCCTTTCTATGAAAGTGTTTCTCGCCAGTCACTGCTTAGGGCTACTTCAAGAGGAAACAAAACATAGAGATAGAATGTGAAACTGCTTTATTTTGTCAAGTTTCAAGAAGCTAGCACAAACCGTGTTGGATTTAGAGTTCCAAATACATCTATCAATATAGGAGAAAACAGAGTGAAACCTAAAAATTCAAACTGTTACTGGAAATGTACGCTTCAACATAGAAGAACGAAATTTGGGGAACCAAGTCGGCTTAGTGTACTGATCATTACCTGAAAGTATCATCCAGTTTGGGTGAAAAAGTACTTGCTGAGATTTCTGGAGATTCGTAATTTTTGGAAGCTTGGGAACCCTTTCCATGAAAGTGTTTCTCGCCAGTCACTGCTTAGGGCTACATCAAGAGGAAAAAAAACATAGAGAAAGAACGTGAAACTGCTTTATTTTGTCAAGTTTCAAGAAGCTAGCACAAACCGTGTTGTATTTAGAGTTCCAAATACATTTATCAATATAGGAGAAAACAGAGTGAAACCTAAAATTTAAACTGTTACTGGAAATGAACGCTTCACCATAGAAGAACGAAATTTGGGGAACCAAGTCGGCTTAGTGTACTGACCTTTACCTGAAAGTATCATCCAGTTTGGGTGAAAAAATATTTGCTGAGATTTCTGGAAATTCGTAATTTTTGGAAGCTTGGCAACCCCTTTCCATGAAAGTGTTTCTCGCAAGTCACTTCTTAGGGCTACATCAAGATGAAAAAAAACATGGAGATAGAATCTGAAACTACTTTATTGTGTCAAGTTTCAAGAAGCTAGCACAAACCGTGTTGGATTTAGAGTTCCAAATACATCTATCTATATAGGAGAAAACAGAGTGAAACCTAAAAATTCAAAGTGTTACTGGAAATGAACGCTTCAACATAGAAGAACGAAATTTGGGGAACCAAGTCGGCTTAGTGTACTGATCATTACCTGAAAGTATCATCCAGTTTGGGTGAAAAAATATTTGCTGAGATTTCTGAAGATTCGTAATTTTTGGAAGCTTGGCAACCCCTTTCTATGAAAGTGTTTCTCGCCAGTCACTGCTTAGGGCTACTTCAAGAGGAAACAAAACATAGAGATAGAACGTGAAACTGCTTTATTTTGTCAAGTTTCAAGAAGCTAGCACAAACCGTGTTGGATTTAGAGTTCCAAATACATCTATCAATATAGGAGAAAACAGAGTGAAACCTAAAAATTCAAACTGTTAGTAGAAACGAACGCTTCAACATAGAAGAATGAAATTTGGGGAACCAAGTTGGCTTATTGTACTGATCATTACTTGAAAGTATCATCCAGTTTGGGTGAAAAAATACTTGCTGAGATTTCTGGAGATTCGTAATTTTAGGAAGCTTGGCAACCCCTTTCCATGAAAGTGTTTCTCGCCAGTCACTGCTTAGGGCTACTTCAAGAGGAAACAACACATAGAGATAGAACTTGAAACTGCTTTATTTTGTCAAGTTTCAAGAAGCTAGCACAAACCGTGTTGGATTTAGAGTTCCAAATACATCTATCAATATAGGAGAAAACAGAGTGAAACCTAAAAATTCAAACTGTTACTGGAAATGAACGCTTCACCATTGAGGAACGAAATTTGGGGAACCAAGTTGGATTAGTGTACTGATCATTACCTGAAAGTATCATCCAGTTTGGGTGAAAAAATATTTGCTGAGATTTCTGGAGATTCGTAATTTTTGGAAGCTTGGCAACCCCTTTCTATGAAAGTGTTTCTCGCCAGTCACTGCTTAGGGCTACTTCAAGAGGAAACAAAACATAGAGATAGAACGTGAAACTGCTTTATTTTGTCAAGTTTCAATAAGCTAGCACAAACCGTGTTGGATTTAGAGTTCCAAATACATCTATCAATATAGGAGAAAACAGAGTGAAACCTAAAAATTCAAACTGTTAGTAGAAACGAACGCTTCAACATAGAAGAATGAAATTTGGAGAACCAAGTTGGCTTAGTGTACTGATCATTACCTGTAAGTATCATCCAGTTTTGGTGAAAAAATACTTGTTGAGATTTCTGGAGATTCGTAATTTTAGGAAGCTTGGCAACCCCTTTCAATGAAAGTGTTTCTCGCCAGTCACTGCATAGGGCTACTTCAAGAGGAAAGAACACATAGATATAGAACGTGAAACTGCTTTATTTTGTCAAGTTTCAAGAAGCTAGCACAAACCATGTTGGATTTAGAGTTCCAAATACATCTACCTATATAGGAGAAAACAGAGTGAAACCTAAAAATTCAAACTGTTACTGGAAATGAACGCTTCAACATAGAAGAACGAAATTTGGGGAACCAACTCGGCTTAGTGTACTGATCATTAACTGAAAGTATCATCCAGTTTGGGTGAAAAAATATTTGCTGTGATTTCTGGAGATTCGTAGTTTTTGGAAGCTTGACAACCCCTTTCTATGAAAGTGTTTCTCGCCAGTCACTGCTTAGGGCTACATCAAGAGGAAACAACACATAGATATAGAACGTGAAACTGCTTTATTTTGTCAAGTTTCAAGAAGCTAGCACAAACCGTGTTGGATTTACAGTTCCAAATCTATCTATCAATATAGGAGAAAACAGAGTGAAACCTAAAAATTCAAACTGTTACTGGAAATGAACGCTTCAACATAGAAGAACGAAATTTGGGGAACCAAGTCAGCTTAGTGTACTGATCATTACCTGAAAGTATCATCCAGTTTGGGTGCAGAAATATTTGCTGTGATTTCTGGAGATGCGTAGTTTTTGGAAGCTTGGCAACCCCTTTCTATGAAAGTGTTTCTCGCCAGTCACTGCTTAGGGCTACTTCAAGAGGAAACAAAACATAGAGATAGAATCTGAAACTGCTTTATTTTGTCAAGTTTCAAGAAGCTAGCACAAACCGTGTTGGATTTAGAGTTCCAAATACATCTATCAATATAGGAGAAAACAGAGTGAAACCTAAAAATTCAAACTGTTACTGGAAATGTACGCTTCAACATAGAAGAACGAAATTTGGGGAACCAAGTCGGCTTAGTGTACTGATCATTACCTGAAAGTATCATCCAGTTGGGGTGAAAAAATATTTGCTGAGATTTCTGGAGATTCGTAATTTTTGGAAGCTTGGCAACCCCTTTCCATGAAAGTGTTTCTCGCCAGTCACTGCTTAGGGCTACATCAAGAGGAAAAAAAACATAGAGAAAGAACGTGAAACTGCTTTATTTTGTCAAGTTTCAAGAAGCTAGCACAAACCGTGTTGGATTTAGAGTTCCAAATACATTTATCAATATAGGAGAAAACAGAGTGAAACCTAAAAATTTAAACTGTTACTGGAAATGAACGCTTCACCATAGAAGAACGAAATTTGGGGAACCAAGTCGGCTTAGTGTACTGACCTTTACCTGAAAGTATCATCCAGTTTGGGTGAAAAAATACTTGCTGAGATTTCTGGAGATTCGTAATTTTTGGAAGCTTGGCAACCCCTTTCCATGAAAGTGTTTCTCGCCAGTCACTTCTTAGGGCTACATCAAGATAAAAAAAACATAGAGATAGAATCTGAAACTACTTTATTGTGTCAAGTTTCAAGAAGCTAGCACAAACCGTGTTGGATTTAGAGTTCCAAATACATCTATCTATATAGGAGAAAACAGAGTGAAACCTAAAAATTCAAACTGTTACTGGAAATGAACGCTTCAACATAGAAGAACGAGATTTGGGGAACCAAGTCGTCTTAGTGTACTGATCATTACCTGAAAGTATCATCCAGTTTGGGTGAAAAAATATTTGCTGAGATTTCTGGAGATTCGTAATTTTTGGAAGCTTGGCAACCCCTTTCTATGAAAGTGTTTCTCGCCAGTCACTGCTTAGGTCTACTTCAAGAGGAAACAAAACATAGAGATAGAACGTGAAACTGCTTTATTTTGTCAAGTTTCAATAAGCTAGCACAAACCGTGTTGGATTTAGAGTTCCAAATACATCTATCAATATAGGAGAAAACAGAGTGAAACCTAAAAATTCAAACTGTTAGTAGAAACGAACGCTTCAACATAGAAGAATGAAATTTGGAGAACCAAGTTGGCTTAGTGTACTGATCATTACCTGTAAGTATCATCCAGTTTTGGTGAAAAAATACTTGTTGAGATTTCTGGAGATTCGTAATTTTAGGAAGCTTGGCAACCCCTTTCCATGAAAGTGTTTCTCGCCAGTCACTGCATAGGGCTACTTCAAGAGGAAAGAACACATAGATATAGAACGTGAAACTGCTTTATTTTGTCAAGTTTCAAGAAGCTAGCACAAACCGTGTTGGATTTAGAGTTCCAAATACATCTATCTATATAGGAGAAAACAGAGTGAAACCTAAAAATTCACACTGTTACTGGAAATGAACGCTTCAACATAGAAGAACGAAATTTGGGGAACCAACTCGGCTTAGTGTACTGATCATTAACTGAAAGTATCATCCAGTTTGGGTGAAAAAATATTTGCTGTGATTTCTGGAGATTCGTAGTTTTTGGAAGCTTGACAACCCCTTTCTATGAAAGTGTTTCTCGCCAGTCACTGCTTAGGGCTACATCAGGAGGAAACAACACATAGATATAGAACGTGAAACTGCTTTATTTTGTCAAGTTTCAAGAAGCTAGCACAAACCGTGTTGGATTTACAGTTCCAAATCTATCTATCAATATAGGAGAAAACAGAGTGAAACCTAAAAATTCAAACTGTTACTGGAAATGAACGCTTCAACATAGAAGAACGAAATTTGGGGAACCAAGTCGGCTTAGTGTACTGATCATTACCTGAAAGTATCATCCAGTTTGGGTGCAGAAATATTTGCTGTGATTTCTGGAGATGCGTAGTTTTTGGAAGCTTGGCAACCCCTTTCTATGAAAGTGTTTCTCGCCAGTCACTGCTTAGGGCTACTTCAAGAGGAAACAAAACATAGAGATAGAACGTGAAACTGCTTTATTTTGTCAAGTTTCAAGAAGCTAGCACAAACCGTGTTGGATTTAGAGTTCCAAATACATCTATCTATATAGGAGAACACAGAGTGAAACCTAAAAATTCAAACTGTTACTGGAAATGAACGCTTCAACATAGAAGAACGAAATTTGGGGAACCAAGTCGGCTTAGTGTAGTGATCATTACCTGAAAGTATCATCTAGTTTGGGTGAAAAAATATTTGCTGAGATTTCTGGAGATTCGTAATTTTTGGAAGCTTGGCAACCCCTTTCCATGAAAGTGTTTCTCGCCAGTCACTTCTTAGGGCTACATCAAGATGAAAAAAAACCTGGAGATAGAATCTGAAACTACTTTATTGTGTCAAGTTTCAAGAAGCTAGCACAAACCGTGTTGGATTTAGAGTTCCAAATACATCTATCAATATAGGAGAAAACAGAGTGAAACCTAAAAATTCAAACTGTTACTGGAAATGAACGCTTTAACATAGAAGAACGAAATTTGGGGAACCAAGTCGGCTTAGTGTTCTGATCATTTCCTGAAAGTATCATCAAGTTTGGGTGAAAAAATATTTGCTGAGATTTCTGGTGATTCCTAATTTTTGGAAGCTTGGCAACCCCTTTCCATGAAAGTGTTTCTCGCCAGTCACTGCTTAGGGCTACTTCAAGAGGAAACAAAACTTAGAGATAGAACGTGAAACTGCTTTATTTTGTCAAGTTTCAAGAAGCTAGCACAAACCGTGTTGGATTTAGAGTTCCAAATACATCTATCAATATAAGAGAAAACAGAGTGAAACCTAAAAATTGAAACTGTTAGTAGAAACGAACGCTTCAACATAGAAGAATGAAATTTGGGGAACCAAGTTGGCTTATTGTACTGATCATTACTTGAAAGTATCATCCAGTTTGGGTGAAAAAATACTTGCTGAGATTTCTGGAGATTCGTAATTTTAGGAAGCTTGGCAACCCCTTTCCATGAAAGTGTTTCTCGCCAGTCACTGCTTAGGGCTACTTCAAGAGGAAACAACACATAGAGATAGAACGTGAAACTGCTTTATTTTGTCAAGTTTCAAGAAGCTAGCACAAACCGTGTTGGATTTAGAGTTCCAAATACATCTATCAATATAGGAGAAAACAGAGTGAAACCTAAAAATTCAAACTGTTACTGGAAATGAACGCTTCACCATTGAGGAACGAAATTTGGGGAACCAAGTTGGATTAGTGTACTGATCATTACCTGAAAGTATCATCCAGTTTGGGTGAAAAAATATTTGCTGAGATTTCTGGAGATTCGTAATTTTTGGAAGCTTGGCAACCCCTTTCCATGAAAGTGTTTCTCGACAGTCACTGCTTACGGCTACATCAAGAGTAAACAAAACATAGAGATAGAACGTGAAACTGCTTTATTTTGTCAAGTTTCAAGAAGCTAGCACAAACCGTGTTGGATTTAGAGTTCCAAATACATCTATCAATATAGGAGAAAACAGAGTGAAACCTAAAAATTCAAAATGTTAGTAGAAACGAACGCTTCACCATTGAGGAACGAAATTTGGGGAACCAAGTTGGCTTAGTGTACTGATCATTACCTGTAAGTATCATCCAGTTTTGGTGAAAAAATATTTGCTGAGATTTCTGGAGATTCGTAATTTTAGGAAGCTTGGCAACCCCTTTCTATGAAAGTGTTTCTCGCCAGTCACTGCTTAGGGCTACTTCAAGAGGAAACAACACATAGATATAGAACGTGAAACTGCTTTATTTTGTCAAGTTTCAAGAAGCTAGCACAAACCGTGTTGGATTTAGAGTTCCAAATACATCTACCTATATAGGAGAAAACAGAGTGAAACCTAAAAATTCAAACTGTTACTGGAAATGAACGCTTCAACATAGAAGAACGAAATTTGGGGAACCAACTCGGCTTAGTGTACTGATCATTAACTGAAAGTATCATCCAGTTTGGGTGAAAAAATATTTGCTGTGATTTCTGGAGATTCGTAGTTTTTGGAAGCTTGACAACCCCTTTCTATGAAAGTGTTTCTCGCCAGTCACTGCTTAGGGCTACATCAAGAGGAAACAACACATAGATATAGAACGTGAAACTGCTTTATTTTGTCAAGTTTCAAGAAGCTAGCACAAACCGTGTTGGATTTACAGTTCCAAATCTATCTATCAATATAGGAGAAAACAGAGTGAAACCTAAAAATTCAAACTGTTACTGGAAATGAACGCTTCAACATAGAAGAACGAAATTTGGGGAACCAAGTCAGCTTAGTGTACTGATCATTACCTGAAAGTATCATCCAGGTTGGGTGCAGAAATATTTGCTGTGATTTCTGGAGATGCGTAGTTTTTGGAAGCTTGGCAACCCCTTTCTATGAAAGTGTTTCTCGCCAGTCACTGCTTAGGGCTACTTCAAGAGGAAACAAAACATAGAGATAGAATGTGAAACTGCTTTATTTTGTCAAGTTTCAAGAAGCTAGCACAAACCGTGTTGGATTTAGAGTTCCAAATACATCTATCAATATAGGAGAAAACAGAGTGAAACCTAAAAATTCAAACTGTTACTGGAAATGTACGCTTCAACATAGAAGAACGAAATTTGGGGAACCAAGTCGGCTTAGTGTACTGATCATTACCTGAAAGTATCATCCAGTTTGGGTGAAAAAGTACTTGCTGAGATTTCTGGAGATTCGTAATTTTTGGAAGCTTGGGAACCCTTTCCATGAAAGTGTTTCTCGCCAGTCACTGCTTAGGGCTACATCAAGAGGAAAAAAAACATAGAGAAAGAACGTGAAACTGCTTTATTTTGTCAAGTTTCAAGAAGCTAGCACAAACCGTGTTGTATTTAGAGTTCCAAATACATTTATCAATATAGGAGAAAACAGAGTGAAACCTAAAAATTTAAACTGTTACTGGAAATGAACGCTTCACCATAGAAGAACGAAATTTGGGGAACCAAGTCGGCTTAGTGTACTGACCTTTACCTGAAAGTATCATCCAGTTTGGGTGAAAAAATATTTGCTGAGATTTCTGGAAATTCGTAATTTTTGGAAGCTTGGCAACCCCTTTCCATGAAAGTGTTTCTCGCAAGTCACTTCTTAGGGCTACATCAAGATGAAAAAAAACATGGAGATAGAATCTGAAACTACTTTATTGTGTCAAGTTTCAAGAAGCTAGCACAAACCGTGTTGGATTTAGAGTTCCAAATACATCTATCTATATAGGAGAAAACAGAGTGAAACCTAAAAATTCAAACTGTTACTGGAAATGAACGCTTCAACATAGAAGAACGAAATTTGGGGAACCAAGTCGGCTTAGTGTACTGATCATTACCTGAAAGTATCATCCAGTTTGGGTGAAAAAATATTTGCTGAGATTTCTGGAGATTCGTAATTTTTGGAAGCTTGGCAACCCCTTTCTATGAAAGTGTTTCTCGCCAGTCACTGCTTAGGGCTACTTCAAGAGGAAACAAAACATAGAGATAGAACGTGAAACTGCTTTATTTTGTCAAGTTTCAAGAAGCTAGCACAAACCGTGTTGGATTTAGAGTTCCAAATACATCTATCAATATAGGAGAAAACAGAGTGAAACCTAAAAATTCAAACTGTTAGTAGAAACGAACGCTTCAACATAGAAGAATGAAATTTGGGGAACCAAGTTGGCTTATTGTACTGATCATTACTTGAAAGTATCATCCAGTTTGGGTGAAAAAATACTTGCTGAGATTTCTGGAGATTCGTAATTTTAGGAAGCTTGGCAACCCCTTTCCATGAAAGTGTTTCTCGCCAGTCACTGCTTAGGGCTACTTCAAGAGGAAACAACACATAGAGATAGAACTTGAAACTGCTTTATTTTGTCAAGTTTCAAGAAGCTAGCACAAACCGTGTTGGATTTAGAGTTCCAAATACATCTATCAATATAGGAGAAAACAGAGTGAAACCTAAAAATTCAAACTGTTACTGGAAATGAACGCTTCACCATTGAGGAACGAAATTTGGGGAACCAAGTTGGATTAGTGTACTGATCATTACCTGAAAGTATCATCCATTTTGGGTGAAAAAATATTTGCTGAGATTTCTGGAGATTCGTAATTTTTGGAAGCTTGGCAACCCCTTTCTATGAAAGTGTTTCTCGCCAGTCACTGCTTAGGGCTACTTCAAGAGGAAACAAAACATAGAGATAGAACGTGAAACTGCTTTATTTTGTCAAGTTTCAATAAGCTAGCACAAACCGTGTTGGATTTAGAGTTCCAAATACATCTATCAATATAGGAGAAAACAGAGTGAAACCTAAAAATTCAAACTGTTAGTAGAAACGAACGCTTCAACATAGAAGAATGAAATTTGGAGAACCAAGTTGGCTTAGTGTACTGATCATTACCTGTAAGTATCATCCAGTTTTGGTGAAAAAATACTTGTTGAGATTTCTGGAGATTCGTAATTTTAGGAAGCTTGGCAACCCCTTTCAATGAAAGTGTTTCTCGCCAGTCACTGCATAGGGCTACTTCAAGAGGAAAGAACACATAGATATAGAACGTGAAACTGCTTTATTTTGTCAAGTTTCAAGAAGCTAGCACAAACCATGTTGGATTTAGAGTTCCAAATACATCTACCTATATAGGAGAAAACAGAGTGAAACCTAAAAATTCAAACTGTTACTGGAAATGAACGCTTCAACATAGAAGAACGAAATTTGGGGAACCAACTCGGCTTAGTGTACTGATCATTAACTGAAAGTATCATCCAGTTTGGGTGAAAAAATATTTGCTGTGATTTCTGGAGATTCGTAGTTTTTGGAAGCTTGACAACCCCTTTCTATGAAAGTGTTTCTCGCCAGTCACTGCTTAGGGCTACATCAAGAGGAAACAACACATAGATATAGAACGTGAAACTGCTTTATTTTGTCAAGTTTCAAGAAGCTAGCACAAACCGTGTTGGATTTACAGTTCCAAATCTATCTATCAATATAGGAGAAAACAGAGTGAAACCTAAAAATACAAACTGTTACTGGAAATGAACGCTTCAACATAGAAGAACGAAATTTGGGGAACCAAGTCAGCTTAGTGTACTGATCATTACCTGAAAGTATCATCCAGTTTGGGTGCAGAAATATTTGCTGTGATTTCTGGAGATGCGTAGTTTTTGGAAGCTTGGCAACCCCTTTCTATGAAAGTGTTTCTCGCCAGTCACTGCTTAGGGCTACTTCAAGAGGAAACAAAACATAGAGATAGAATCTGAAACTGCTTTATTTTGTCAAGTTTCAAGAAGCTAGCACAAACCGTGTTGGATTTAGAGTTCCAAATACATCTATCAATATAGGAGAAAACAGAGTGAAACCTAAAAATTCAAACTGTTACTGGAAATGTACGCTTCAACATAGAAGAACGAAATTTGGGGAACCAAGTCGGCTTAGTGTACTGATCATTACCTGAAAGTATCATCCAGTTTGGGTGAAAAAATATTTGCTGAGATTTCTGGAGATTCGTAATTTTTGGAAGCTTGGCAACCCCTTTCCATGAAAGTGTTTCTCGCCAGTCACTGCTTAGGGCTACATCAAGAGGAAAAAAAACATAGAGAAAGAACGTGAAACTGCTTTATTTTGTCAAGTTTCAAGAAGCTAGCACAAACCGTGTTGGATTTAGAGTTCCAAATACATTTATCAATATAGGAGAAAACAGAGTGAAACCTAAAAATTTAAACTGTTACTGGAAATGAACGCTTCACCATAGAAGAACGAAATTTGGGGAACCAAGTCGGCTTAGTGTACTGACCTTTACCTGAAAGTATCATCCAGTTTGGGTGAAAAAATATTTGCTGAGATTTCTGGAGATTCGTAATTTTTGGAAGCTTGGCAACCCCTTTCCATGAAAGTGTTTCTCGCCAGTCACTTCTTAGGGCTACATCAAGATAAAAAAAACATAGAGATAGAATCTGAAACTACTTTATTGTGTCAAGTTTCAAGAAGCTAGCACAAACCGTGTTGGATTTAGAGTTCCAAATACATCTATCTATATAGGAGAAAACAGAGTGAAACCTAAAAATTCAAACTGTTACTGGAAATGAACGCTTCAACATAGAAGAACGAGATTTGGGGAACCCAGTCGTCTTAGTGTACTGATCATTACCTGAAAGTATCATCCAGTTTGGGTGAAAAAATATTTGCTGAGATTTCTGGAGATTCGTAATTTTTGGAAGCTTGGCAACCCCTTTCTATGAAAGTGTTTCTCGCCAGTCACTGCTTAGGTCTACTTCAAGAGGAAACAAAACATAGAGATAGAACGTGAAACTGCTTTATTTTGTCAAGTTTCAATAAGCTAGCACAAACCGTGTTGGATTTAGAGTTCCAAATACATCTATCAATATAGGAGAAAACAGAGTGAAACCTAAAAATTCAAACTGTTAGTAGAAACGAACGCTTCAACATAGAAGAATGAAATTTGGAGAACCAAGTTGGCTTAGTGTACTGATCATTACCTGTAAGTATCATCCAGTTTTGGTGAAAAAATACTTGTTGAGATTTCTGGAGATTCGTAATTTTAGGAAGCTTGGCAACCCCTTTCCATGAAAGTGTTTCTCGCCAGTCACTGCATAGGGCTACTTCAAGAGGAAAGAACACATAGATATAGAACGTGAAACTGCTTTATTTTGTCAAGTTTCAAGAAGCTAGCACAAACCGTGTTGGATTTAGAGTTCCAAATACATCTATCTATATAGGAGAAAACAGAGTGAAACCTAAAAATTCAAACTGTTACTGGAAATGAACGCTTCAACATAGAAGAACGAAATTTGGGGAACCAACTCGGCTTAGTGTACTGATCATTAACTGAAAGTATCATCCAGTTTGGGTGAAAAAATATTTGCTGTGATTTCTGGAGATTCGTAGTTTTTGGAAGCTTGACAACCCCTTTCTATGAAAGTGTTTCTCGCCAGTCACTGCTTAGGGCTACATCAGGAGGAAACAACACATAGATATAGAACGTGAAACTGCTTTATTTTGTCAAGTTTCAAGAAGCTAGCACAAACCGTGTTGGATTTACAGTTCCAAATCTATCTATCAATATAGGAGAAAACAGAGTGAAACCTAAAAATTCAAACTGTTACTGGAAATGAACGCTTCAACATAGAAGAACGAAATTTGGGGAACCAAGTCGGCTTAGTGTACTGATCATTACCTGAAAGTATCATCCAGTTTGGGTGCAGAAATATTTGCTGTGATTTCTGGAGATGCGTAGTTTTTGGAAGCTTGGCAACCCCTTTCTATGAAAGTGTTTCTCGCCAGTCACTGCTTAGGGCTACTTCAAGAGGAAACAAAACATAGAGATAGAACGTGAAACTGCTTTATTTTGTCAAGTTTCAAGAAGCTAGCACAAACCGTGTTGGATTTAGAGTTCCAAATACATCTATCTATATAGGAGAACACAGAGTGAAACCTAAAAATTCAAACTGTTACTGGAAATGAACGCTTCAACATAGAAGAACGAAATTTGGGGAACCAAGTCGGCTTAGTGTAGTGATCATTACCTGAAAGTATCATCTAGTTTGGGTGAAAAAATATTTGCTGAGATTTCTGGAGATTCGTAATTTTTGGAAGCTTGGCAACCCCTTTCCATGAAAGTGTTTCTCGCCAGTCACTTCTTAGGGCTACATCAAGATGAAAAAAAACCTGGAGATAGAATCTGAAACTACTTTATTGTGTCAAGTTTCAAGAAGCTAGCACAAACCGTGTTGGATTTAGAGTTCCAAATACATCTATCAATATAGGAGAAAACAGAGTGAAACCTAAAAATTCAAACTGTTACTGGAAATGAACGCTTTAACATAGAAGAACGAAATTTGGGGAACCAAGTCGGCTTAGTGTTCTGATCATTTCCTGAAAGTATCATCAAGTTTGGGTGAAAAAATATTTGCTGAGATTTCTGGTGATTCCTAATTTTTGGAAGCTTGGCAACCCCTTTCCATGAAAGTGTTTCTCGCCAGTCACTGCTTAGGGCTACTTCAAGAGGAAACAAAACTTAGAGATAGAACGTGAAACTGCTTTATTTTGTCAAGTTTCAAGAAGCTAGCACAAACCGTGTTGGATTTAGAGTTCCAAATACATCTATCAATATAAGAGAAAACAGAGTGAAACCTAAAAATTGAAACTGTTAGTAGAAACGAACGCTTCAACATAGAAGAATGAAATTTGGGGAACCAAGTTGGCTTATTGTACTGATCATTACTTGAAAGTATCATCCAGTTTGGGTGAAAAAATACTTGCTGAGATTTCTGGAGATTCGTAATTTTAGGAAGCTTGGCAACCCCTTTCCATGAAAGTGTTTCTCGCCAGTCACTGCTTAGGGCTACTTCAAGAGGAAACAAAACTTAGAGATAGAACGTGAAACTGCTTTATTTTGTCAAGTTTCAAGAAGCTAGCACAAACCGTGTTGGATTTAGAGTTCCAAATACATCTATCAATATAGGAGAAAACAGAGTGAAACCTAAAAATTCAAACTGTTACTGGAAATGAACGCTTCACCATTGAGGAACGAAATTTGGGGAACCAAGTTGGATTAGTGTACTGATCATTACCTGAAAGTATCATCCAGTTTGGGTGAAAAAATATTTGCTGAGATTTCTGGAGATTCGTAATTTTTGGAAGCTTGGCAACCCCTTTCCATGAAAGTGTTTCTCGACAATCACTGCTTACGGCTACATCAAGAGTAAACAAAACATAGAGATAGAACGTGAAACTGCTTTATTTTGTCAAGTTTCAAGAAGCTAGCACAAACCGTGTTGGATTTAGAGTTCCAAATACATCTATCAATATAGGAGAAAACAGAGTGAAACCTAAAAATTCAAAATGTTAGTAGAAACGAACGCTTCACCATTGAGGAACGAAATTTGGGGAACCAAGTTGGCTTAGTGTACTGATCATTACCTGTAAGTATCATCCAGTTTTGGTGAAAAAATACTTGCTGAGATTTCTGGAGATTCGTAATTTTAGGAAGCTTGGCAACCCCTTTCTATGAAAGTGTTTCTCGCCAGTCACTGCTTAGGGCTACTTCAAGAGGAAACAAAACATAGAGATAGAACGTGAAACTGCTTTATTTTGTCAAGTTTCAAGAAGCTAGCACAAACCGTGTTGGATTTAGAGTTCCAAATACATCTATCAATATAGGAGAAAACAGAGTGAAACCTAGAAATTCAAACTGTTACTGGAAATGTACGCTTCAACATAGAAGAACGAAATTTGGGGAACCAAGTCGGCTTAGTGTACTGATCATTACCTGAAAGTATCATCCAGTTTGGGTGAAAAAATATTTGCTGAGATTTCTGGAGATTCGTAATTTTAGGAAGCTTGGCAACCCCTTTCTATGAAAGTGTTTCTCGCCAGTCACTGCTTAGGGCTACTTCAAGAGGAAACAAAACATAGAGATAGAACGTGAAACTGCTTTATTTTGTCAAGTTTCAAGAAGCTAGCACAAACCGTGTTGGATTTAGAGTTCCAAATACATCTATCAATATAGGAGAAAACAGAGTGAAACCTAAAAATTCAAACTGTTACTGGAAATGTACGCTTCAACATAGAAGAACGAAATTTGGGGAACCAAGTCGGCTTAGTGTACTGATCATTACCTGAAAGTATCATCCAGTTTGGGTGAAAAAATATTTGCTGAGATTTCTGGAGATTCGTAATTTTTGGAAGCTTGGCAACCCCTTTCCATGAAAGTGTTTCTCGCCAGTCACTGCTTAGGGCTACATCAAGAGGAAAAAAAACATAGAGAAAGAACGTGAAACTGCTTTATTTTGTCAAGTTTCAAGAAGCTAGCACAAACCGTGTTGGATTTAGAGTTCCAAATACATTTATCAATATAGGAGAAAACAGAGTGAAACCTAAAAATTTAAACTGTTACTGGAAATGAACGCTTCACCATAGAAGAACGAAATTTGGGGAACCAAGTCGGCTTAGTGTACTGACCTTTACCTGAAAGTATCATCCAGTTTGGGTGAAAAAATATTTGCTGAGATTTCTGGAGATTCGTAATTTTTGGAAGCTTGGCAACCCCTTTCCATGAAAGTGTTTCTCGCCAGTCACTTCTTAGGGCTACATCAAGATGAAAAAAAACATGGAGATAGAATCTGAAACTACTTTATTGTGTCAAGTTTCAAGAAGCTAGCACAAACCGTGTTGGATTTAGAGTTCCAAATACATCTATGTATATAGGAGAAAACAGAGTGAAACCTAAAAATTCAAACTGTTACTGGAAATGAACGCTTCAACATAGAAGAACGAAATTTGGGGAACCAAGTCGGCTTAGTGTACTGATCATTACCTGAAAGTATCATCCAGTTTGGGTGAAAAAATATTTGCTGAGATTTCTGGAGATTCGTAATTTTTGGAAGCTTGGCAACCCCTTTCTATGAAAGTGTTTCTCGCCAGTCACTGCTTAGGGCTACTTCAAGAGGAAACAAAACATAGAGATAGAACGTGAAACTGCTTTATTTTGTCAAGTTTCAATAAGCTAGCACAAACCGTGTTGGATTTAGAGTTCCAAATACATCTATCAATATAGGAGAAAACAGAGTGAAACCTAAAAATTCAAACTGTTAGTAGAAACGAACGCTTCAACATAGAAGAATGAAATTTGGAGAACCAAGTTGGCTTAGTGTACTGATCATTACCTGTAAGTATCATCCAGTTTTGGTGAAAAAATACTTGTTGAGATTTCTGGAGATTCGTAATTTTAGGAAGCTTGGCAACCCCTTTCCATGAAAGTGTTTCTCGCCAGTCACTGCATAGGGCTACTTCAAGAGGAAAGAACACATAGATATAGAACGTGAAACTGCTTTATTTTGTCAAGTTTCAAGAAGCTAGCACAAACCGTGTTGGATTTAGAGTTCCAAATACATCTATCTATATAGGAGAAAACAGAGTGAAACCTAAAAATTCAAACTGTTACTGGAAATGAACGCTTCAACATAGAAGAACGAAATTTGGGGAACCAACTCGGCTTAGTGTACTGATCATTAACTGAAAGTATCATCCAGTTTGGGTGAAAAAATATTTGCTGTGATTTCTGGAGATTCGTAGTTTTTGGAAGCTTGACAACACCTTTCTATGAAAGTGTTTCTCGCCAGTCACTGCTTAGGGCTACATCAGGAGGAAACAACACATAGATATAGAACGTGAAACTGCTTTATTTTGTCAAGTTTCAAGAAGCTAGCACAAACCGTGTTGGATTTACAGTTCCAAATCTATCTATCAATATAGGAGAAAATAGAGTGAAACCTAAAAATTCAAACTGTTTCTGGAAATGAACGCTTCAACATAGAAGAACGAAATTTGGGGAACCAAGTCGGCTTAGTGTACTGATCATTACCTGAAAGTATCATCCAGTTTGGGTGCAGAAATATTTGCTGTGATTTCTGGAGATGCGTAGTTTTTGGAACCTTGGCAACCCCTTTCTATGAAAGTGTTTCTCGCCAGTCACTGCTTAGGGCTACTTCAAGAGGAAACAAAACATAGAGATAGAACGTGAAACTGCTTTATTTTGTCAAGTTTCAAGAAGCTAGCACAAACAGTGTTGGATTTAGAGTTCCAAATACATCTATCAATATAGGAGAAAACAGAGTGAAACCTAAAAATTCAAACTCTTACTGGAAATGAACGCTTCAACATAGAAGAACGAAATTTGGGGAACCAAGTCGGCTTAGTGTACTGATCATTACCTGAAAGTATCATCCAGTTTGGGTGAAAAAATATTTGCTGAGATTTCTGGAGATTCGTAATTTTTGGAAGCTTGGCAACCCCTTTCCATGTAAGTGTTTCTCGCCAGTCACTGCTTAGGGCTACATCAAGAGGAAAAAAAACATAGAGATAGAACGTGAAACTGCTTTATTTTGTCAAGTTTCAAGAAGCTAGCACAAACCGTGTTGGATTTAGAGTTCCAAATACATTTATCAATATAGGAGAAAACAGAGTGAAACCTAAAAATTTAAACTGTTACTGGAAATGAACGCTTCACCATAGAAGAACGAAATTTGGGGAACCAAGTCGGCTTAGTGTACTGACCATTACCTGAAAGTATCATCCAGTTTGGGTGAAAAAATATTTCCTGAGATTTCTGGAGATTCGTAATTTTTGGAAGCTTGGCAACCCCTTTCCATGAAAGTGTTTCTCGCCAGTCACTTCTTAGGGCTACATCAAGATGAAAAAAAACATGTAGATAGAATCTGAAACTACTTTATTTTGTCAAGTTTCAAGAAGCTAGCACAAACCGTGTTGGATTTAGAGTTCCAAATACATCTATCTATATAGGAGAAAACAGAGTGAAACCTAAAAATTCAAACTGTTACTGGAAATGAACGCTTCAACATAGAAGAACGAAATTTGGGGAACCAAGTCGGCTTAGTGTACTGATCATTACCTGAAAGTATCATCCAGTTTGGGTGAAAAAATATTTGCTGAGATTTCTGGAGATTCGTAATTTTTGGAAGCTTGGCAACCCCTTTCCATGAAAGTGTTTCTCGCCAGTCACTTCTTAGGGCTACATCAAGATGAAAAAAAACATGGAGATAGAATCTGAAACTACTTTATTGTGTCAAGTTTCAAGAAGCTAGCACAAACCGTGTTGGATTTAGAGTTCCAAATACATCTATCTATATAGGAGAAAACAGAGTGAAACCTAAAAATTCAAACTGTTACTGGAAATGAACGCTTCAACATAGAAGAACGAAATTTGGGGAACCAAGTCGGCTTAGTGTACTGATCATTACCTGAAAGTATCATCCAGTTTGGGTGAAAAAATATTTGCTGAGATTTCTGGAGATTCGTAATTTTTGGAAGCTTGGCAACCCCTTTCTATGAAAGTGTTTCTCGCCAGTCACTGCTTAGGGCTACTTCAAGAGGAAACAAAACATAGAGATAGAACGTGAAACTGCTTTATTTTGTCAAGTTTCAATAAGCTAGCACAAACAGTGTTGGATTTAGAGTTCCAAATACATCTATCAATATAGGAGAAAACAGAGTGAAACCTAAAAATTCAAACTGTTAGTAGAAACGAACGCTTCAACATAGAAGAATGAAATTTGGAGAACCAAGTTGGCTTAGTGTACTGATCATTACCTGTAAGTATCATCCAGTTTTGGTGAAAAAATACTTGTTGAGATTTCTGGAGATTCGTAATTTTAGGAAGCTTGGCAACCCCTTTCCATGAAAGTGTTTCTCGCCAGTCACTGCATAGGGCTACTTCAAGTGGAAAGAACACATAGATATAGAACGTGAAACTGCTTTATTTTGTCAAGTTTCAAGAAGCTAGCACAAACCGTGTTGGATTTAGAGTTCCAAATACATCTATCTATATAGGAGAAAACAGAGTGAAACCTAAAAATTCAAACTGTTACTGGAAATGAACGCTTCAACATAGAAGAACGAAATTTGGGGAACCAACTCGGCTTAGTGTACTGATCATTAACTGAAAGTATCATCCAGTTTGGGTGAAAAAATATTTGCTGTGATTTCTGGAGATTCGTAGTTTTTGGAAGCTTGACAACCCCTTTCTATGAACGTGTTTCTCGCCAGTCACTGCTTAGGGCTACATCAGGAGGAAACAACACATAGATATAGAACGTGAAACTGCTTTATTTTGTCAAGTTTCAAGAAGCTAGCACAAACCGTGTTGGATTTACAGTTCCAAATCTATCTATCAATATAGGAGAAAACAGAGTGAAACCTAAAAATTCAAACTGTTACTGGAAATGAACGCTTCAACATAGAAGAACGAAATTTGGGGAACCAAGTCGGCTTAGTGTACTGATCATTACCTGAAAGTATCATCCAGTTTGGGTGCAGAAATATTTGCTGTGATTTCTGGAGATGCGTAGTTTTTGGAAGCTTGGCAACCCCTTTCTATGAAAGTGTTTCTCACCAGTCACTGCTTAGGGCTACTTCAAGAGGAAACAAAACATAGAGATAGAACGTGAAACTGCTTTATTTTGTCAAGTTTCAAGAAGCTAGCACAAACCGTGTTGGATTTAGAGTTCCAAATACATCTATCAATATAGGAGAAAACAGAGTGAAACCTAAAAATTCAAACTGTTTCTGGAAATGAACGCTTCAACATAGAAGAACGAAATTTGGGGAACCAAGTCGGCTTAGTGTACTGATCATTACCTGAAAGTATCATCCAGTTTGGGTGCAGAAATATTTGCTGTGATTTCTCCAGATGCGTAGTTTTTGGAACCTTGGCAACCCCTTTCTATGAAAGTGTTTCTCGCCAGTCACTGCTTAGGGCTACTTCAAGAGGAAACAAAACATAGAGATAGAATGTGAAACTGCTTTATTTTGTCAAGTTTCAAGAAGCTAGCACAAACCGTGTTGGATTTAGAGTTCCAAATACATCTATCAATATAGGAGAAAACAGAGTGAAACCTAAAAATTCAAACTCTTACTGGAAATGAACGCTTCAACATAGAAGAACGAAATTTGGGGAACCAAGTCGGCTTAGTGTACTGATCATTACCTGAAAGTATCATCCAGTTTGGGTGAAAAAATATTTGCTGAGATTTCTGGAGATTCGTAATTTTTGGAAGCTTGGCAACCCCTTTCCATGAAAGTGTTTCTCGCCAGTCACTGCTTAGGGCTACATCAAGAGGAAAAAAAACATAGAGATAGAACGTGAAACTGCTTTATTTTGTCAAGTTTCAAGAAGCTAGCACAAACCGTGTTGGATTTAGAGTTCCAAATACATTTATCAATATAGGAGAAAACAGAGTGAAACCTAAAAATTTAAACTGTTACTGGAAATGAACGCTTCACCATAGAAGAACGAAATTTGGGGAACCAAGTCGGCTTAGTGTACTGACCATTACCTGAAAGTATCATCCAGTTTGGGTGAAAAAATATTTCCTGAGATTTCTGGAGATTCGTAATTTTTGGAAGCTTGGCAACCCCTTTCCATGAAAGTGTTTCTCGCCAGTCACTTCTTAGGGCTACATCAAGATGAAAAAAAACATGGAGATAGAATCTGAAACTACTTTATTTTGTCAAGTTTCAAGAAGCTAGCACAAACCGTGTTGGATTTAGAGTTCCAAATACATCTATCTATATAGGAGAAAACAGAGTGAAACCTAAAAATTCAAACTGTTACTGGAAATGAACGCTTCAACATAGAAGAACGAAATTTGGGGAACCAAGTCGGCTTAGTGTACTGACCATTACCTGAAAGTATCATCCAGTTTGGGTGAAAAAATATTTCCTGAGATTTCTGGAGATTCGTAATTTTTGGAAGCTTGGCAACCCCTTTCCATGAAAGTGTTTCTCGCCAGTCACTTCTTAGGGCTACATCAAGATGAAAAAAAACATGGAGATAGAATCTGAAACTACTTTATTTTGTCAAGTTTCAAGAAGCTAGCACAAACCGTGTTGGATTTAGAGTTCCAAATACATCTATCTATATAGGAGAAAACAGAGTGAAACCTAAAAATTCAAACTGTTACTGGAAATGAACGCTTCAACATAGAAGAACGAAATTTGGGGAACCAAGTCGGCTTAGTGTACTGATCATTACCTGAAAGTATCATCCAGTTTGGGTGAAAAAATATTTGCTGAGATTTCTGGAGATTCGTAATTTTTGGAAGCTTGGCAACCCCTTTCCATGAAAGTGTTTCTCGCCAGTCACTTCTTAGGGCTACATCAAGATGAAAAAAAACATGGAGATAGAATCTGAAACTACTTTATTGTGTCAAGTTTCAAGAAGCTAGCACAAACCGTGTTGGATTTAGAGTTCCAAATACATCTATCTATATAGGAGAAAACAGAGTGAAACCTAAAAATTCAAACTGTTACTGGAAATGAACGCTTCAACATAGAAGAACGAAATTTGGGGAACCAAGTCGGCTTAGTGTACTGATCATTACCTGAAAGTATCATCCAGTTTGGGTGAAAAAATATTTGCTGAGATTTCTGGAGATTCGTAATTTTTGGAAGCTTGGCAACCCCTTTCTATGAAAGTGTTTCTCGCCAGTCACTGCTTAGGGCTACTTCAAGAGGAAACAAAACATAGAGATAGAACGTGAAACTGCTTTATTTTGTCAAGTTTCAATAAGCTAGCACAAACAGTGTTGGATTTAGAGTTCCAAATACATCTATCAATATAGGAGAAAACAGAGTGAAACCTAAAAATTCAAACTGTTAGTAGAAACGAACGCTTCAACATAGAAGAATGAAATTTGGAGAACCAAGTTGGCTTAGTGTACTGATCATTACCTGTAAGTATCATCCAGTTTTGGTGAAAAAATACTTGTTGAGATTTCTGGAGATTCGTAATTTTAGGAAGCTTGGCAACCCCTTTCCATGAAAGTGTTTCTCGCCAGTCACTGCATAGGGCTACTTCAAGTGGAAAGAACACATAGATATAGAACGTGAAACTGCTTTATTTTGTCAAGTTTCAAGAAGCTAGCACAAACCGTGTTGGATTTAGAGTTCCAAATACATCTATCTATATAGGAGAAAACAGAGTGAAACCTAAAAATTCAAACTGTTACTGGAAATGAACGCTTCAACATAGAAGAACGAAATTTGGGGAACCAACTCGGCTTAGTGTACTGATCATTAACTGAAAGTATCATCCAGTTTGGGTGAAAAAATATTTGCTGTGATTTCTGGAGATTCGTAGTTTTTGGAAGCTTGACAACCCCTTTCTATGAACGTGTTTCTCGCCAGTCACTGCTTAGGGCTACATCAGGAGGAAACAACACATAGATATAGAACGTGAAACTGCTTTATTTTGTCAAGTTTCAAGAAGCTAGCACAAACCGTGTTGGATTTACAGTTCCAAATCTATCTATCAATATAGGAGAAAACAGAGTGAAACCTAAAAATTCAAACTGTTACTGGAAATGAACGCTTCAACATAGAAGAACGAAATTTGGGGAACCAAGTCGGCTTAGTGTACTGATCATTACCTGAAAGTATCATCCAGTTTGGGTGCAGAAATATTTGCTGTGATTTCTGGAGATGCGTAGTTTTTGGAAGCTTGGCAACCCCTTTCTATGAAAGTGTTTCTCACCAGTCACTGCTTAGGGCTACTTCAAGAGGAAACAAAACATAGAGATAGAACGTGAAACTGCTTTATTTTGTCAAGTTTCAAGAAGCTAGCACAAACCGTGTTGGATTTAGAGTTCCAAATACATCTATCAATATAGGAGAAAACAGAGTGAAACCTAAAAATTCAAACTGTTACTGGAAATGTACGCTTCAACATAGAAGAACGAAATTTGGGGAACCAAGTCGGCTTAGTGTACTGATCATTACCTGAAAGTATCATCCAGTTTGGGTGCAGAAATATTTGCTGTGATTTCTCCAGATGCGTAGTTTTTGGAACCTTGGCAACCCCTTTCTATGAAAGTGTTTCTCGCCAGTCACTGCTTAGGGCTACTTCAAGAGGAAACAAAACATAGAGATAGAACGTGAAACTGCTTTATTTTGTCAAGTTTCAAGAAGCTAGCACAAACCGTGTTGGATTTAGAGTTCCAAATACATCTATCAATATAGGAGAAAACAGAGTGAAACCTAAAAATTCAAACTCTTACTGGAAATGAACGCTTCAACATAGAAGAACGAAATTTGGGGAACCAAGTCGGCTTAGTGTACTGATCATTACCTGAAAGTATCATCCAGTTTGGGTGAAAAAATATTTGCTGAGATTTCTGGAGATTCGTAATTTTTGGAAGCTTGGCAACCCCTTTCCATGAAAGTGTTTCTCGCCAGTCACTGCTTAGGGCTACATCAAGAGGAAAAAAAACATAGAGATAGAACGTGAAACTGCTTTATTTTGTCAAGTTTCAAGAAGCTAGCACAAACCGTGTTGGATTTAGAGTTCCAAATACATTTATCAATATAGGAGAAAACAGAGTGAAACCTAAAAATTTAAACTGTTACTGGAAATGAACGCTTCACCATAGAAGAACGAAATTTGGGGAACCAAGTCGGCTTAGTGTACTGACCATTACCTGAAAGTATCATCCAGTTTGGGTGAAAAAATATTTCCTGAGATTTCTGGAGATTCGTAATTTTTGGAAGCTTGGCAACCCCTTTCCATGAAAGTGTTTCTCGCCAGTCACTTCTTAGGGCTACATCAAGATGAAAAAAAACATGGAGATAGAATCTGAAACTACTTTATTTTGTCAAGTTTCAAGAAGCTAGCACAAACCGTGTTGGATTTAGAGTTCCAAATACATCTATCTATATAGGAGAAAACAGAGTGAAACCTAAAAATTCAAACTGTTACTGGAAATGAACGCTTCAACATAGAAGAACGAAATTTGGGGAACCAAGTCGGCTTAGTGTACTGATCATTACCTGAAAGTATCATCCAGTTTGGGTGAAAAAATATTTGCTGAGATTTCTGGAGATTCGTAATTTTTGGAAGCTTGGCAACCCCTTTCCATGAAAGTGTTTCTCGCCAGTCACTTCTTAGGGCTACATCAAGATGAAAAAAAACATGGAGATAGAATCTGAAACTACTTTATTGTGTCAAGTTTCAAGAAGCTAGCACAAACCGTGTTGGATTTAGAGTTCCAAATACATCTATCTATATAGGAGAAAACAGAGTGAAACCTAAAAATTCAAACTGTTACTGGAAATGAACGCTTCAACATAGAAGAACGAAATTTGGGGAACCAAGTCGGCTTAGTGTACTGATCATTACCTGAAAGTATCATCCAGTTTGGGTGAAAAAATATTTGCTGAGATTTCTGGAGATTCGTAATTTTTGGAAGCTTGGCAACCCCTTTCTATGAAAGTGTTTCTCGCCAGTCACTGCTTAGGGCTACTTCAAGAGGAAACAAAACATAGAGATAGAACGTGAAACTGCTTTATTTTGTCAAGTTTCAATAAGCTAGCACAAACAGTGTTGGATTTAGAGTTCCAAATACATCTATCAATATAGGAGAAAACAGAGTGAAACCTAAAAATTCAAACTGTTAGTAGAAACGAACGCTTCAACATAGAAGAATGAAATTTGGAGAACCAAGTTGGCTTAGTGTACTGATCATTACCTGTAAGTATCATCCAGTTTTGGTGAAAAAATACTTGTTGAGATTTCTGGAGATTCGTAATTTTAGGAAGCTTGGCAACCCCTTTCCATGAAAGTGTTTCTCGCCAGTCACTGCATAGGGCTACTTCAAGTGGAAAGAACACATAGATATAGAACGTGAAACTGCTTTATTTTGTCAAGTTTCAAGAAGCTAGCACAAACCGTGTTGGATTTAGAGTTCCAAATACATCTATCTATATAGGAGAAAACAGAGTGAAACCTAAAAATTCAAACTGTTACTGGAAATGAACGCTTCAACATAGAAGAACGAAATTTGGGGAACCAACTCGGCTTAGTGTACTGATCATTAACTGAAAGTATCATCCAGTTTGGGTGAAAAAATATTTGCTGTGATTTCTGGAGATTCGTAGTTTTTGGAAGCTTGACAACCCCTTTCTATGAACGTGTTTCTCGCCAGTCACTGCTTAGGGCTACATCAGGAGGTAACAACACATAGATATAGAACGTGAAACTGCTTTATTTTGTCAAGTTTCAAGAAGCTAGCACAAACCGTGTTGGATTTACAGTTCCAAATCTATCTATCAATATAGGAGAAAACAGAGTGAAACCTAAAAATTCAAACTGTTACTGGAAATGAACGCTTCAACATAGAAGAACGAAATTTGGGGAACCAAGTCGGCTTAGTGTACTGATCATTACCTGAAAGTATCATCCAGTTTGGGTGCAGAAATATTTGCTGTGATTTCTGGAGATGCGTAGTTTTTGGAAGCTTGGCAACCCCTTTCTATGAAAGTGTTTCTCACCAGTCACTGCTTAGGGCTACTTCAAGAGGAAACAAAACATAGAGATAGAACGTGAAACTGCTTTATTTTGTCAAGTTTCAAGAAGCTAGCACAAACCGTGTTGGATTTAGAGTTCCAAATACATCTATCAATATAGGAGAAAACAGAGTGAAACCTAAAAATTCAAACTGTTACTGGAAATGTACGCTTCAACATAGAAGAACGAAATTTGGGGAACCAAGTCGGCTTAGTGTACTGATCATTACCTGAAAGTATCATCCAGTTTGGGTGAAAAAATATTTGCTGAGATTTCTGGAGATTCGTAATTTTTGGAAGCTTGGCAACCCCTTTCCATGAAAGTGTTTCTCGCCAGTCACTGCTTAGGGCTACATCAAGAGGAAAAAAAACATAGAGAAAGAACGTGAAACTGCTTTATTTTGTCAAGTTTCAAGAAGCTAGCACAAACCGTGTTGGATTTAGAGTTCCAAATACATTTATCAATATAGGAGAAAACAGAGTGAAACCTAAAAATTTAAACTGTTACTGGAAATGAACGCTTCACCATAGAAGAACGAAATTTGGGGAACCAAGTCGGCTTAGTGTACTGACCATTACCTGAAAGTATCATCCAGTTTGGGTGAAAAAATATTTGCTGAGATTTCTGGAGATTCGTAATTTTTGGAAGCTTGGCAACCCCTTTCCATGAAAGTGTTTCTCGCCAGTCACTTCTGAGGGCTACATCAAGATGAAAAAAAACATGGAGATAGAATCTGAAACTACTTTAGTGTGTCAAGTTTCAAGAAGCTAGCACAAACCGTGTTGGATTTAGAGTTCCAAATACATCTATCTATATAGGAGAAAACAGAGTGAAACCTAAAAATTCAAACTGTTACTGGAAATGAACGCTTCAACATAGAAGAACGAAATTTGGGGAACCAAGTCGGCTTAGTGTACTGATCATTACCAGAAAGTATCATCCAGTTTGGGTGAAAAAATATTTGCTGAGATTTCTGGAGATTCGTAATTTTTGGAAGCTTGGCAACCCCTTTCCATGAAAGTGTTTCTCGCCAGTCACTTCTTAGGGCTACATCAAGATGAAAAAAAACATGGAGATAGAATCTGAAACTACTTTATTGTGTCAAGTTTCAAGAAGCTAGCACAAACCGTGTTGGATTTAGAGTTCCAAATACATCTATCAATATAGGAGAAAACAGAGTGAAACCTAAAAATTCAAACTGTTACTGGAAATGAACGCTTTAACATAGAAGAACGAAATTTGGGGAACCAAGTCGGCTTAGTGTTCTGATCATTTCCTGAAAGTATCATCAAGTTTGGGTGAAAAAATATTTGCTGAGATTTCTGGAGATTCGTAATTTTTGGAAGCTTGGCAACCCCTTTCCATGAAAGTGTTTCTCGCCACTCACTGCTTAGGGCTACTTCAAGAGGAAACAAAACTTAGAGATAGAACGTGAAACTGCTTTATTTTGTGAAGTTTCAAGAAGCTAGCACAAACCGTGTTGGATTTAGAGTTCCAAATACATCTATCAATATAGGAGAAAACAGAGTGAACCCTAAAAATTGAAACTGTTAGTAGAAACGAACGCTTCAACATAGAAGAATGAAATTTGGGGAACCAAGTTGGCTTATTGTACTGATCATTACTTGAAAGTATCATCCAGTTTGGGTGAAAAAATACTTGCTGAGATTTCTGGAGATTCGTAATTTTAGGAAGCTTGGCAACCCCTTTCCATGAAAGTGTTTCTCGCCAGTCACTGCTTAGGGCTACTTCAAGAGGAAACAACACATAGAGATAGAACGTGAAACTGCTTTATTTTGTCAAGTTTCAAGAAGCTAGCACAAACCGTGTTGGATTTAGAGTTCCAAATACATCTATCAATATAGGAGAAAACAGAGTGAAACCTAAAAATTCAAACTGTTACTGGAAATGAACGCTTCACCATTGAGGAACGAAATTTGGGGAACCAAGTTGGATTAGTGTACTGATCATTACCTGAAAGTATCATCCAGTTTTGGTGAAAAAATACTTGCTGAGATTTCTGGAGATTCGTAATTTTAGGAAGCTTGGCAACCCCTTTCCATGAAAGTGTTTCTCGCCAGTCACTGCATAGGGCTACTTCAAGAGGAAAGAACACATAGAGATAGAACGTGAAACTACTTTATTTTGTCAAGTTTCAAGAAGCTAGCACAAACCGTGTTGGATTTAGAGTTCCAAATACATCTATCTATATAGGAGAAAACAGAGTGAAACCTAAAAATTCAAACTGTTACTGGAAATGAACGCTTCAACATAGAAGAACGAAATTTGGGGAACCAACTCGGCTTAGTGTACTGATCATTAACTGAAAGTATCATCCAGTTTGGGTGAAAAAATATTTGCTGTGATTTCTGGAGATTCGTAGTTTTTGGAAGCTTGGCAACCCCTTTCCATGAAAGTGTTTCTCGCCAGTCACTGCTTAGGGCTACATCAAGAGGAAACAACACATAGATATAGAACGTGAAACTGCTTTATTTTGTCAAGTTTCAAGAAGCTAGCACAAACCGTGTTGGATTTACAGTTCCAAATCCATCTATCAATATAGGAGAAAACAGAGTGAAACCTAAAAATTCAAACTGTTACTGGAAATGAACGCTTCAACATAGAAGAACGAAATTTGGGGAACCAAGTCGGCTTAGTGTACTGATCATTACCTGAAAGTATCATCCAGTTTGGGTGCAGAAATATTTGCTGTGATTTCTGGAGATGCGTAGTTTTTGGAAGCTTGGCAACCCCTTTCTATGAAAGTGTTTCTCGCCAGTCACTGCTTAGGGCTACTTCAAGAGGAAACAAAACATAGAGATAGAACGTGAAACTGCTTTATTTTGTCAAGTTTCAAGAAGCTAGCACAAACCGTGCTGGATTTAGAGTTCCAAATACATCTATCAATATAGGAGAAAACAGAGTGAAACCTAAAAATTCAAACTGTTACTGGAAATGTATGCTTCAACATAGAAGAACGAAATTTGGGGAACCAAGTCGGCTTATTGTACTGATCATTACCTGAAAGTATCATCCAGTTTGGGTGAAAAAATACTTGCTGAGATTTCTGGAGATTCGTAATTTTAGGAAGCTTGGCAACCCCTTTCCATGAAAGTGTTTCTCGCCAGTCACTGCTTAGGGCTACTTCAAGAGGAAACAACACATAGAGATAGAACGTGAAACTGCTTTATTTTGTCAAGTTTCAAGAAGCTAGCACAAACCGTGTTGGATTTAGAGTTCCAAATACATCTATCAATATAGGAGAAAACAGAGTGAAACCTAAAAATTCAAACTGTTAGTAGAAACGAACGCTTCAACATAGAAGAATGAAATTTGGAGAACCAAGTTGGCTTAGTGTACTGATCATTACCTGTAAGTATCATCCAGTTTTGGTGAAAAAATACTTGCTGAGATTTCTGGAGATTCGTAATTTTAGGAAGCTTGGCAACCCCTTTCCATGAAAGTGTTTCTCGCCAGTCACTGCTTAGGGCTACTTCAAGAGGAAACAAAACATAGAGATAGAACGTGAAACTGCTTTATTTTGTCAAGTTTCAAAAGCTAGCACAAACCGTGTTGGATTTAGAGTTCCAAATACATCTATCAATATAGGAGAAAACAGAGTGAAACCTAGAAATTCAAACTGTTACTGGAAATGTACGCTTCAACATAGAAGAACGAAATTTGGGGAACCAAGTCGGCTTAGTGTACTGATCATTACCTGAAAGTATCATCCAGTTTGGGTGAAAAAATATTTGCTGAGATTTCTGGAGATTCGTAATTTTAGGAAGCTTGGCAACCCCTTTCTATGAAAGTGTTTCTCGCCAGTCACTGCTTAGGGCTACTTCAAGAGGAAACAAAACATAGAGATAGAACGTGAAACTGCTTTATTTTGTCAAGTTTCAAGAAGCTAGCACAAACCGTGTTGGATTTAGAGTTCCAAATACATCTATCAATATAGGAGAAAACAGAGTGAAACCTAAAAATTCAAACTGTTACTGGAAATGTACGCTTCAACATAGAAGAACGAAATTTGGGGAACCAAGTCGGCTTAGTGTACTGATCATTACCTGAAAGTATCATCCAGTTTGGGTGAAAAAATATTTGCTGAGATTTCTGGAGATTCGTAATTTTTGGAAGCTTGGCAACCCCTTTCCATGAAAGTGTTTCTCGCCAGTCACTGCTTAGGGCTACATCAAGAGGAAAAAAAACATAGAGAAAGAAGGTGAAACTGCTTTATTTTGTCAAGTTTCAAGAAGCTAGCACAAACCGTGTTGGATTTAGAGTTCCAAATACATTTATCAATATAGGAGAAAACAGAGTGAAACCTAAAAATTTAAACTGTTACTGGAAATGAACGCTTCACCATAGAAGAACGAAATTTGGGGAACCAAGTCGGCTTAGTGTACTGACCTTTACCTGAAAGTATCATCCAGTTTGGGTGAAAAAATATTTGCTGAGATTTCTGGAGATTCGTAATTTTTGGAAGCTTGGCAACCCCTTTCCATGAAAGTGTTTCTCGCCAGTCACTTCTTAGGGCTACATCAAGATGAAAAAAAACATGGAGATAGAATCTGAAACTACTTTATTGTGTCAAGTTTCAAGAAGCTAGCACAAACCGTGTTGGATTTAGAGTTCCAAATACATCTATCTATATAGGAGAAAACAGAGTGAAACCTAAAAATTCAAACTCTTACTGGAAATGAACGCTTCAACATAGAAGAACGAAATTTGGGGAACCAAGTCGGCTTAGTGTACTGATCATTACCTGAAAGTATCATCCAGTTTGGGTGAAAAAATATTTGCTGAGATTTCTGGAGATTCGTAATTTTTGGAAGCTTGGCAACCCCTTTCTAGGAAAGTGTTTCTCGCCAGTCACTGCTTAGGGCTACTTCAAGAGGAAACAAAACATAGAGATAGAACGTGAAACTGCTTTATTTTGTCAAGTTTCAATAAGCTAGCACAAACCGTGTTGGATTTAGAGTTCCAAATACATCTATCAATATAGGAGAAAACAGAGTGAAACCTAAAAATTCAAACTGTTAGTAGAAACGAACGCTTCAACATAGAAGAATGAAATTTGGAGAACCAAGTTGGCTTAGTGTACTGATCATTACCTGTAAGTATCATCCAGTTTTGGTGAAAAAATACTTGTTGAGATTTCTGGAGATTCGTAATTTTAGGAAGCTTGGCAACCCCTTTCCATGAAAGTGTTTCTCGCCAGTCACTGCATAGGGCTACTTCAAGAGGAAAGAACACATAGATATAGAACGTGAAACTGCTTTATTTTGTCAAGTTTCCAGAAGCTAGCAGAAACCGTGTTGGATTTAGAGTTCCAAATACATCTATCAATATAGGAGAAAACAGAGTGAAACCTAAAAATTCAAACTGTTACTGGAAATGAACGCTTCAACATAGAAGAACGAAATTTGGGGAACCAAGTCGGCTTAGTGTACTGATCATTACCTGAAAGTATCATCCAGTTTGGGTGCAGAAATATTTGCTGTGATTTCTGGAGATGCGTAGTTTTTGGAAGCTTGGCAACCCCTTTCTATGAAAGTGTTTCTCGCCAGTCACTGCTTAGGGCTACTTCAAGAGGAAACAAAACATAGAGATAGAACGTGAAACTGCTTTATTTTGTCAAGTTTCAAGAAGCTAGCACAAACCGTGTTGGATTTAGAGTTCCAAATACATCTATCAATATAGGAGAAAACAGAGTGAAACCTAAAAATTCAAACTGTTACTGGAAATGTACGCTTCAACATAGAAGAACGAAATTTGGGGAACCAAGTCGGCTTAGTGTACTGATCATTACCTGAAAGTATCATCCAGTTTGGGTGAAAAAATATTTGCTGAGATTTCTGGAGATTCGTAATTTTTGGAAGCTTGGCAACCCCTTTCCATGAAAGTGTTTCTCGCCAGTCACTTCTTAGGGCTACATCAAGATGAAAAAAAACATGGAGATAGAATCTGAAACTACTTTATTGTGTCAAGTTTCAAGAAGCTAGCACAAACCGTGTTGGATTTAGAGTTCCAAATACATCTATCAATATAGGAGAAAACAGAGTGAAACCTAAAAATTCAAACTGTTACTGGAAATGAACGCTTTAACATAGAAGAACGAAATTTGGGGAACCAAGTCGGCTTAGTGTTCTGATCATTTCCTGAAAGTATCATCAAGTTTGGGTGAAAAAATATTTGCTGAGATTTCTGGAGATTCGTAATTTTTGGAAGCTTGGCAACCCCTTTCCATGAAAGTGTTTCTCGCCAGTCACTGCTTAGGGCTACTTCAAGAGGAAACAAAACTTAGAGATAGAACGTGAAACTGCTTTATTTTGTGAAGTTTCAAGAAGCTAGCACAAACCGTGTTGGATTTAGAGTTCCAAATACATCTTTCAATATAGGAGAAAACAGAGTGAAACCTAAAAATTGAAACTGTTAGTAGAAACGAACGCTTCAACATAGAAGAATGAAATTTGGGGAACCAAGTTGGCTTATTGTACTGATCATTACTTGAAAGTATCATCCAGTTTGGGTGAAAAAATACTTGCTGAGATTTCTGGAGATTCGTAATTTTAGGAAGCTTGGCAACCCCTTTCCATGAAAGTGTTTCTCGCCAGTCACTGCTTAGGGCTACTTCAAGAGGAAACAACACATAGAGATAGAACGTGAAACTGCTTTATTTTGTCAAGTTTCAATAAGCTAGCACAAACCGTGTTGGATTTAGAGTTCCAAATACATCTATCAATATAGGAGAAAACAGAGTGAAACCTAAAAATTCAAACTGTTAGTAGAAACGAACGCTTCAACATAGAAGAATGAAATTTGGAGAACCAAGTTGGCTTAGTGTACTGATCATTACCTGTAAGTATCATCCAGTTTTGGTGAAAAAATACTTGTTGAGATTTCTGGAGATTCGTAATTTTAGGAAGCTTGGCAACCCCTTTCCATGAAAGTGTTTCTCGCCAGTCACTGCATAGGGCTACTTCAAGAGGAAAGAACACATAGATATAGAACGTGAAACTGCTTTATTTTGTCAAGTTTCCAGAAGCTAGCAGAAACCGTGTTGGATTTAGAGTTCCAAATACATCTATCAATATAGGAGAAAACAGAGTGAAACCTAAAAATTCAAACTGTTACTGGAAATGAACGCTTCAACATAGAAGAACGAAATTTGGGGAACCAAGTCGGCTTAGTGTACTGATCATTACCTGAAAGTATCATCCAGTTTGGGTGCAGAAATATTTGCTGTGATTTCTGGAGATGCGTAGTTTTTGGAAGCTTGGCAACCCCTTTCTATGAAAGTGTTTCTCGCCAGTCACTGCTTAGGGCTACTTCAAGAGGAAACAAAACATAGAGATAGAACGTGAAACTGCTTTATTTTGTCAAGTTTCAAGAAGCTAGCACAAACCGTGTTGGATTTAGAGTTCCAAATACATCTATCAATATAGGAGAAAACAGAGTGAAACCTAAAAATTCAAACTGTTACTGGAAATGTACGCTTCAACATAGAAGAACGAAATTTGGGGAACCAAGTCGGCTTAGTGTACTGATCATTACCTGAAAGTATCATCCAGTTTGGGTGAAAAAATATTTGCTGAGATTTCTGGAGATTCGTAATTTTTGGAAGCTTGGCAACCCCTTTCCATGAAAGTGTTTCTCGCCAGTCACTTCTTAGGGCTACATCAAGATGAAAAAAAACATGGAGATAGAATCTGAAACTACTTTATTGTGTCAAGTTTCAAGAAGCTAGCACAAACCGTGTTGGATTTAGAGTTCCAAATACATCTATCAATATAGGAGAAAACAGAGTGAAACCTAAAAATTCAAACTGTTACTGGAAATGAACGCTTTAACATAGAAGAACGAAATTTGGGGAACCAAGTCGGCTTAGTGTTCTGATCATTTCCTGAAAGTATCATCAAGTTTGGGTGAAAAAATATTTGCTGAGATTTCTGGAGATTCGTAATTTTTGGAAGCTTGGCAACCCCTTTCCATGAAAGTGTTTCTCGCCAGTCACTGCTTAGGGCTACTTCAAGAGGAAACAAAACTTAGAGATAGAACGTGAAACTGCTTTATTTTGTGAAGTTTCAAGAAGCTAGCACAAACCGTGTTGGATTTAGAGTTCCAAATACATCTTTCAATATAGGAGAAAACAGAGTGAAACCTAAAAATTGAAACTGTTAGTAGAAACGAACGCTTCAACATAGAAGAATGAAATTTGGGGAACCAAGTTGGCTTATTGTACTGATCATTACTTGAAAGTATCATCCAGTTTGGGTGAAAAAATACTTGCTGAGATTTCTGGAGATTCGTAAATTTAGGAAGCTTGGCAACCCCTTTCCATGAAAGTGTTTCTCGCCAGTCACTGCTTAGGGCTACTTCAAGAGGAAACAACACATAGAGATAGAACGTGAAACTGCTTTATTTTGTCAAGTTTCAAGAAGCTAGCACAAACCGTGTTGGATTTAGAGTTCCAAATACATCTATCAATATAGGAGAAAACAGAGTGAAACCTAAAAATTCAAACTGTTACTGGAAATGAACGCTTCACCATTGAGGAACGAAATTTGGGGAACCAAGTTGGATTAGTGTACTGATCATTACCTGAAAGTATCATCCAGTTTTGGTGAAAAAATACTTGCTGAGATTTCTGGAGATTCGTAATTTTAGGAAGCTTGGCAACCCCTTTCCATGAAAGTGTTTCTCGCCAGTCACTGCATAGGGCTACTTCAAGAGGAAAGAACACATAGAGATAGAACGTGAAACTACTTTATTTTGTCAAGTTTCAAGAAGCTAGCACAAACCGTGTTGGATTTAGAGTTCCAAATACATCTATCTATATAGGAGAAAACAGAGTGAAACCTAAAAATTCAAACTGTTACTGGAAATGAACGCTTCAACATAGAAGAACGAAATTTGGGGAACCAACTCGGCTTAGTGTACTGATCATTAACTGAAAGTATCATCCAGTTTGGGTGAAAAAATATTTGCTGTGATTTCTGGAGATTCGTAGTTTTTGGAAGCTTGGCAACCCCTTTCCATGAAAGTGTTTCTCGCCAGTCACTGCTTAGGGCTACATCAAGAGGAAACAACACATAGATATAGAACGTGAAACTGCTTTATTTTGTCAAGTTTCAAGAAGCTAGCACAAACCGTGTTGGATTTACAGTTCCAAATCCATCTATCAATATAGGAGAAAACAGAGTGAAACCTAAAAATTCAAACTGTTACTGGAAATGAACGCTTCAACATAGAAGAACGAAATTTGGGGAACCAAGTCGGCTTAGTGTACTGATCATTACCTGAAAGTATCATCCAGTTTGGGTGCAGAAATATTTGCTGTGATTTCTGGAGATGCGTAGTTTTTGGAAGCTTGGCAACCCCTTTCTATGAAAGTGTTTCTCGCCAGTCACTGCTTAGGGCTACTTCAAGAGGAAACAAAACATAGAGATAGAACGTGAAACTGCTTTATTTTGTCAAGTTTCAAGAAGCTAGCACAAACCGTGCTGGATTTAGAGTTCCAAATACATCTATCAATATAGGAGAAAACAGAGTGAAACCTAAAAATTCAAACTGTTACTGGAAATGTATGCTTCAACATAGAAGAACGAAATTTGGGGAACCAAGTCGGCTTATTGTACTGATCATTACCTGAAAGTATCATCCAGTTTGGGTGAAAAAATACTTGCTGAGATTTCTGGAGATTCGTAATTTTAGGAAGCTTGGCAACCCCTTTCCATGAAAGTGTTTCTCGCCAGTCACTGCTTAGGGCTACTTCAAGAGGAAACAACACATAGAGATAGAACGTGAAACTGCTTTATTTTGTCAAGTTTCAAGAAGCTAGCACAAACCGTGTTGGATTTAGAGTTCCAAATACATCTATCAATATAGGAGAAAACAGAGTGAAACCTAAAAATTCAAACTGTTAGTAGAAACGAACGCTTCAACATAGAAGAATGAAATTTGGAGAACCAAGTTGGCTTAGTGTACTGATCATTACCTGTAAGTATCATCCAGTTTTGGTGAAAAAATACTTGCTGAGATTTCTGGAGATTCGTAATTTTAGGAAGCTTGGTAACCCCTTTCTATGAAAGTGTTTCTCGCCAGTCACTGCTTAGGGCTACTTCAAGAGGAAACAAAACATAGAGATAGAACGTGAAACTGCTTTATTTTGTCAAGTTTCAAAAGCTAGCACAAACCGTGTTGGATTTAGAGTTCCAAATACATCTATCAATATAGGAGAAAACAGAGTGAAACCTAGAAATTCAAACTGTTACTGGAAATGTACGCTTCAACATAGAAGAACGAAATTTGGGGAACCAAGTCGGCTTAGTGTACTGATCATTACCTGAAAGTATCATCCAGTTTGGGTGAAAAAATATTTGCTGAGATTTCTGGAGATTCGTAATTTTAGGAAGCTTGGCAACCCCTTTCTATGAAAGTGTTTCTCGCCAGTCACTGCTTAGGGCTACTTCAAGAGGAAACAAAACATAGAGATAGAACGTGAAACTGCTTTATTTTGTCAAGTTTCAAGAAGCTAGCACAAACCGTGTTGGATTTAGAGTTCCAAATACATCTATCAATATAGGAGAAAACAGAGTGAAACCTAAAAATTCAAACTGTTACTGGAAATGTACGCTTCAACATAGAAGAACGAAATTTGGGGAACCAAGTCGGCTTAGTGTACTGATCATTACCTGAAAGTATCATCCAGTTTGGGTGAAAAAATATTTGCTGAGATTTCTGGAGATTCGTAATTTTTGGAAGCTTGGCAACCCCTTTCCATGAAAGTGTTTCTCGCCAGTCACTGCTTAGGGCTACATCAAGAGGAAAAAAAACATAGAGAAAGAACGTGAAACTGCTTTATTTTGTCAAGTTTCAAGAAGCTAGCACAAACCGTGTTGGATTTAGAGTTCCAAATACATTTATCAATATAGGAGAAAACAGAGTGAAACCTAAAAATTTAAACTGTTACTGGAAATGAACGCTTCACCATAGAAGAACGAAATTTGGGGAACCAAGTCGGCTTAGTGTACTGACCTTTACCTGAAAGTATCATCCAGTTTGGGTGAAAAAATATTTGCTGAGATTTCTGGAGATTCGTAATTTTTGGAAGCTTGGCAACCCCTTTCCATGAAAGTGTTTCTTGCCAGTCACTTCTTAGGGCTACATCAAGATGAAAAAAAACATGGAGATAGAATCTGAAACTACTTTATTGTGTCAAGTTTCAAGAAGCTAGCACAAACCGTGTTGGATTTAGAGTTCCAAATACATCTATCTATATAGGAGAAAACAGAGTGAAACCTAAAAATTCAAACTCTTACTGGAAATGAACGCTTCAACATAGAAGAACGAAATTTGGGGAACCAAGTCGGCTTAGTGTACTGATCATTACCTGAAAGTATCATCCAGTTTGGGTGAAAAAATATTTGCTGAGATTTCTGGAGATTCGTAATTTTTGGAAGCTTGGCAACCCCTTTCTATGAAAGTGTTTCTCGCCAGTCACTGCTTAGGGCTACTTCAAGAGGAAACAAAACATAGAGATAGAACGTGAAACTGCTTTATTTTGTCAAGTTTCAATAAGCTAGCACAAACCGTGTTGGATTTAGAGTTCCAAATACATCTATCAATATAGGAGAAAACAGAGTGAAACCTAAAAATTCAAACTGTTAGTAGAAACGAACGCTTCAACATAGAAGAATGAAATTTGGAGAACCAAGTTGGCTTAGTGTACTGATCATTACCTGTAAGTATCATCCAGTTTTGGTGAAAAAATACTTGTTGAGATTTCTGGAGATTCGTAATTTTAGGAAGCTTGGCAACCCCTTTCCATGAAAGTGTTTCTCGCCAGTCACTGCATAGGGCTACTTCAAGAGGAAAGAACACATAGATATAGAACGTGAAACTGCTTTATTTTGTCAAGTTTCAAGAAGCTAGCACAAACCGTGTTGGATTTAGAGTTCCAAATACATCTATCTATATAGGAGAAAACAGAGTGAAACCTAAAAATTCAAACTGTTACTGGAAATGAACGCTTCAACATAGAAGAACGAAATTTGGGGAACCAACTCGGCTTAGTGTACTGATCATTAACTGAAAGTATCATCCAGTTTGGGTGAAAAAATATTTGCTGTGATTTCTGGAGATTCGTAGTTTTTGGAAGCTTGACAACCCCTTTCTATGAAAGTGTTTCTCGCCAGTCACTGCTTAGGGCTACATCAGGAGGAAACAACACATAGATATAGAACGTGAAACTGCTTTATTTTGTCAAGTTTCAAGAAGCTAGCACAAACCGTGTTGGATTTACAGTTCCAAATCTATCTATCAATATAGGAGAAAACAGAGTGAAACCTAAAAATTCAAACTGTTTCTGGAAATGAACGCTTCAACATAGAAGAACGAAATTTGGGGAACCAAGTCGGCTTAGTGTACTGATCATTACCTGAAAGTATCATCCAGTTTGGGTGCAGAAATATTTGCTGTGATTTCTGGAGATGCGTAGTTTTTGGAAGCTTGGCAACCCCTTTCTATGAAAGTGTTTCTCGCCAGTCACTGCTTAGGGCTACTTCAAGAGGAAACAAAACATAGAGATAGAACGTGAAACTGCTTTATTTTGTCAAGTTTCAAGAAGCTAGCACAAACCGTGTTGGATTTAGAGTTCCAAATACATCTATCAATATAGGAGAAAACAGAGTGAAACCTAAAAATTCAAACTGTTACTGGAAATGTACGCTTCAACATAGAAGAACGAAATTTGGGGAACCAAGTCGGCTTAGTGTACTGATCATTACCTGAAAGTATCATCCAGTTTGGGTGAAAAAATATTTGCTGAGATTTCCTAGATTCGTAATTTTTGGAAGCTTGGCAACCCCTTTCCATGAAAGTGTTTCTCGCCAGTCACTGCTTAGGGCTACATCAAGAGGAAAAAAAAACATAGAGATAGAACGTGAAACTGCTTTATTTTGTCAAGTTTCAAGAAGCTAGCACAAACCGTGTTGGATTTAGAGTTCCAAATACATTTATCAATATAGGAGAAAACAGAGTGAAACCTAAAAATTTAAACTGTTACTGGAAATGAACGCTTCACCATAGAAGAACGAAATTTGGGGAACCAAGTCGGCTTAGTGTACTGATCATTACCTGAAAGTATCATCCAGTTTGGGTGAAAAAATATTTGCTGAGATTTCTGGAGATTCGTAATTTTTGGAAGCTTGGCAACCCCTTTCCATGAAAGTGTTTCTCGCCAGTCACTTCTTAGGGCTACATCAAGATGAAAAAAAACATGGAGATAGAATCTGAAACTACTTTATTGTGTCAAGTTTCAAGAAGCTAGCACAAACCGTGTTGGATTTAGAGTTCCAAATACATCTATCTATATAGGAGAAAACAGAGTGAAACCTAAAAATTCAAACTGTTACTGGAAATGAACGCTTCAACATAGAAGAACGAAATTTGGGGAACCAAGTCGGCTTAGTGTACTGATCATTACCTGAAAGTATCATCCAGTTTGGGTGAAAAAATATTTGCTGAGATTTCTGGAGATTCGTAATTTTTGGAAGCTTGGCAAACCCTTTCTATGAAAGTGTTTCTCGCCAGTCACTGCTTAGGGCTACTTCAAGAGGAAACAAAACATAGAGATAGAACGTGAAACTGCTTTATTTTGTCAAGTTTCAATAAGCTAGCACAAACCGTGTTGGATTTAGAGTTCCAAATACATCTATCAATATAGGAGAAAACAGAGTGAAACCTAAAAATTCAAACTGTTACTGGAAATGTACGCTTCAACATAGAAGAACGAAATTTGGGGAACCAAGTCGGCTTAGTGTACTGATCATTACCTGAAAGTATCATCCAGTTTGGGTGAAAAAATATTTGCTGAGATTTCTGGAGATTCGTAATTTTTGGAAGCTTGGCAACCCCTTTCCATGAAAGTGTTTCTCGCCAGTCACTGCTTAGGGCTACATCAAGAGGAAAAAAAACATAGAGAAAGAACGTGAAACTGCTTTATTTTGTCAAGTTTCAAGAAGCTAGCACAAACCGTGTTGGATTTAGAGTTCCAAATACATTTATCAATATAGGAGAAAACAGAGTGAAACCTAAAAATTTAAACTGTTACTGGAAATGAACGCTTCACCATAGAAGAACGAAATTTGGGGAACCAAGTCGGCTTAGTGTACTGACCTTTACCTGAAAGTATCATCCAGTTTGGGTGAAAAAATATTTGCTGAGATTTCTGGAGATTCGTAATTTTTGGAAGCTTGGCAACCCCTTTCCATGAAAGTGTTTCTCGCCAGTCACTTCTTAGGGCTACATCAAGATGAAAAAAAACATGGAGATAGAATCTGAAACTACTTTATTGTGTCAAGTTTCAAGAAGCTAGCACAAACCGTGTTGGATTTAGAGTTCCAAATACATCTATCTATATAGGAGAAAACAGAGTGAAACCTAAAAATTCAAACTCTTACTGGAAATGAACGCTTCAACATAGAAGAACGAAATTTGGGGAACCAAGTCGGCTTAGTGTACTGATCATTACCTGAAAGTATCATCCAGTTTGGGTGAAAAAATATTTGCTGAGATTTCTGGAGATTCGTAATTTTTGGAAGCTTGGCAACCCCTTTCTATGAAAGTGTTTCTCGCCAGTCACTGCTTAGGGCTACTTCAAGAGGAAACAAAACATAGAGATAGAACGTGAAACTGCTTTATTTTGTCAAGTTTCAATAAGCTAGCACAAACCGTGTTGGATTTAGAGTTCCAAATACATCTATCAATATAGGAGAAAACAGAGTGAAACCTAAAAATTCAAACTGTTAGTAGAAACGAACGCTTCAACATAGAAGAATGAAATTTGGAGAACCAAGTTGGCTTAGTGTACTGATCATTACCTGTAAGTATCATCCAGTTTTGGTGAAAAAATACTTGTTGAGATTTCTGGAGATTCGTAATTTTAGGAAGCTTGGCAACCCCTTTCCATGAAAGTGTTTCTCGCCAGTCACTGCATAGGGCTACTTCAAGAGGAAAGAACACATAGATATAGAACGTGAAACTGCTTTATTTTGTCAAGTTTCAAGAAGCTAGCACAAACCGTGTTGGATTTAGAGTTCCAAATACATCTATCTATATAGGAGAAAACAGAGTGAAACCTAAAAATTCAAACTGTTACTGGAAATGAACGCTTCAACATAGAAGAACGAAATTTGGGGAACCAACTCGGCTTAGTGTACTGATCATTAACTGAAAGTATCATCCAGTTTGGGTGAAAAAATATTTGCTGTGATTTCTGGAGATTCGTAGTTTTTGGAAGCTTGACAACCCCTTTCTATGAAAGTGTTTCTCGCCAGTCACTGCTTAGGGCTACATCAGGAGGAAACAACACATAGATATAGAACGTGAAACTGCTTTATTTTGTCAAGTTTCAAGAAGCTAGCAGAAACCGTGTTGGATTTACAGTTCCAAATCTATCTATCAATATAGGAGAAAACAGAGTGAAACCTAAAAATTCAAACTGTTTCTGGAAATGAACGCTTCAACATAGAAGAACGAAATTTGGGGAACCAAGTCGGCTTAGTGTACTGATCATTACCTGAAAGTATCATCCAGTTTGGGTGCAGAAATATTTGCTGTGATTTCTGGAGATGCGTAGTTTTTGGAAGCTTGGCAACCCCTTTCTATGAAAGTGTTTCTCGCCAGTCACTGCTTAGGGCTACTTCAAGAGGAAACAAAACATAGAGATAGAACGTGAAACTGCTTTATTTTGTCAAGTTTCAAGAAGCTAGCACAAACCGTGTTGGATTTAGAGTTCCAAATACATCTATCAATATAGGAGAAAACAGAGTGAAACCTAAAAATTCAAACTGTTAATGGAAATGTACGCTTCAACATAGAAGAACGAAATTTGGGGAACCAAGTCGGCTTAGTGTACTGATCATTACCTGAAAGTATCATCCAGTTTGGGTGAAAAAATATTTGCTGAGATTTCCTAGATTCGTAATTTTTGGAAGCTTGGCAACCCCTTTCCATGAAAGTGTTTCTCGCCAGTCACTGCTTAGGGCTACATCAAGAGGAAAAAAAACATAGAGATAGAACGTGAAACTGCTTTATTTTGTCAAGTTTCAAGAAGCTAGCACAAACCGTGTTGGATTTAGAGTTCCAAATACATTTATCAATATAGGAGAAAACAGAGTGAAACCTAAAAATTTAAACTGTTACTGGAAATGAACGCTTCACCATAGAAGAACGAAATTTGGGGAACCAAGTCGGCTTAGTGTACTGACCATTACCTGAAAGTATCATCCAGTTTGGGTGAAAAAATATTTGCTGAGATTTCTGGAGATTCGTAATTTTTGGAAGCTTGGCAACCCCTTTCCATGAAAGTGTTTCTCGCCAGTCACTTCTTAGGGCTACATCAAGATGAAAAAAAACATGGAGATAGAATCTGAAACTACTTTATTGTGTCAAGTTTCAAGAAGCTAGCACAAACCGTGTTGGATTTAGAGTTCCAAATACATCTATCTATATAGGAGAAAACAGAGTGAAACCTAAAAATTCAAACTGTTACTGGAAATGAACGCTTCAACATAGAAGAACGAAATTTGGGGAACCAAGTCGGCTTAGTGTACTGATCATTACCTGAAAGTATCATCCAGTTTGGGTGAAAAAATATTTGCTGAGATTTCTGGAGATTCGTAATTTTTGGAAGCTTGGCAACCCCTTTCCATGAAAGTGTTTCTCGCCAGTCACTTCTTAGGGCTACATCAAGATGAAAAAAAACATGGAGATAGAATCTGAAACTACTTTATTGTGTCAAGTTTCAAGAAGCTAGCACAAACCGTGTTGGATTTAGAGTTCCAAATACATCTATCTATATAGGAGAAAACAGAGTGAAACCTAAAAATTCAAACTGTTACTGGAAATGAACGCTTCAACATAGAAGAACGAAATTTGGGGAACCAAGTCGGCTTAGTGTACTGATCATTACCTGAAAGTATCATCCAGTTTGGGTGAAAAAATATTTGCTGAGATTTCTGGAGATTCGTAATTTTTGGAAGCTTGGCAACCCCTTTCTATGAAAGTGTTTCTCGCCAGTCACTTCTTAGGGCTACATCAAGATGAAAAAAACAATGGAGATACAATCTGAAACTACTTTATTGTGTCAAGTTTCAAGAAGCTAGCACAAACCGTGTTGGATTTAGAGTTCCAAATACATCTATCTATATAGGAGAAAACAGAGTGAAACCTAAAAATTCAAACTCTTACTGGAAATGAACGCTTCAACATAGAAGAACGAAATTTGGGGAACCAAGTCGGCTTAGTGTACTGATCATTACCTGAAAGTATCATCCAGTTTGGGTGAAAAAATATTTGCTGAGATTTCTGGAGATTCGTAATTTTTGGAAGCTTGGCAACCCCTTTCTATGAAAGTGTTTCTCGCCAGTCACTGCTTAGGGCTACTTCAAGAGGAAACAAAACATAGAGATAGAACGTGAAACTGCTTTATTTTGTCAAGTTTCAATAAGCTAGCACAAACCGTGTTGGATTTAGAGTTCCAAATACATCTATCAATATAGGAGAAAACAGAGTGAAACCTAAAAATTCAAACTGTTAGTAGAAACGAACGCTTCAACATAGAAGAATGAAATTTGGAGAACCAAGTTGGCTTAGTGTACTGATCATTACCTGTAAGTATCATCCAGTTTTGGTGAAAAAATACTTGTTGAGATTTCTGGAGATTCGTAATTTTAGGAAGCTTGGCAACCCCTTTCCATGAAAGTGTTTCTCGCCAGTCACTGCATAGGGCTACTTCAAGAGGAAAGAACACATAGATATAGAACGTGAAACTGCTTTATTTTGTCAAGTTTCAAGAAGCTAGCACAAACCGTGTTGGATTTAGAGTTCCAAATACATCTATCTATATAGGAGAAAACAGAGTGAAACCTAAAAATTCAAACTGTTACTGGAAATGAACGCTTCAACATAGAAGAACGAAATTTGGGGAACCAACTCGGCTTAGTGTACTGATCATTAACTGAAAGTATCATCCAGTTTGGGTGAAAAAATATTTGCTGTGATTTCTGGAGATTCGTAGTTTTTGGAAGCTTGACAACCCCTTTCTATGAAAGTGTTTCTCGCCAGTCACTGCTTAGGGCTACATCAGGAGGAAACAACACATAGATATAGAACGTGAAACTGCTTTATTTTGTCAAGTTTCAAGAAGCTAGCACAAACCGTGTTGGATTTACAGTTCCAAATCTATCTATCAATATAGGAGAAAACAGAGTGAAACCTAAAAATTCAAACTGTTTCTGGAAATGAACGCTTCAACATAGAAGAACGAAATTTGGGGAACCAAGTCGGCTTAGTGTACTGATCATTACCTGAAAGTATCATCCAGTTTGGGTGCAGAAATATTTGCTGTGATTTCTGGAGATGCGTAGTTTTTGGAAGCTTGGCAACCCCTTTCTATGAAAGTGTTTCTCGCCAGTCACTGCTTAGGGCTACTTCAAGAGGAAACAAAACATAGAGATAGAACGTGAAACTGCTTTATTTTGTCAAGTTTCAAGAAGCTAGCACAAACCGTGTTGGATTTAGAGTTCCAAATACATCTATCAATATAGGAGAAAACAGAGTGAAACCTAAAAATTCAAACTGTTAATGGAAATGTACGCTTCAACATAGAAGAACGAAATTTGGGGAACCAAGTCGGCTTAGTGTACTGATCATTACCTGAAAGTATCATCCAGTTTGGGTGAAAAAATATTTGCTGAGATTTCCTAGATTCGTAATTTTTGGAAGCTTGGCAACCCCTTTCCATGAAAGTGTTTCTCGCCAGTCACTGCTTAGGGCTACATCAAGAGGAAAAAAAACATAGAGATAGAACGTGAAACTGCTTTATTTTGTCAAGTTTCAAGAAGCTAGCACAAACCGTGTTGGATTTAGAGTTCCAAATACATTTATCAATATAGGAGAAAACAGAGTGAAACCTAAAAATTTAAACTGTTACTGGAAATGAACGCTTCACCATAGAAGAACGAAATTTGGGGAACCAAGTCGGCTTAGTGTACTGACCATTACCTGAAAGTATCATCCAGTTTGGGTGAAAAAATATTTGCTGAGATTTCTGGAGATTCGTAATTTTTGGAAGCTTGGCAACCCCTTTCCATGAAAGTGTTTCTCGCCAGTCACTTCTTAGGGCTACATAAAGATGAAAAAAAACATGGAGATAGAATCTGAAACTACTTTATTGTGTCAAGTTTCAAGAAGCTAGCACAAACCGTGTTGGATTTAGAGTTCCAAATACATCTATCTATATAGGAGAAAACAGAGTGAAACCTAAAAATTCAAACTGTTACTGGAAATGAACGCTTCAACATAGAAGAACGAAATTTGGGGAACCAAGTCGGCTTAGTGTACTGATCATTACCTGAAAGTATCATCCAGTTTGGGTGAAAAAATATTTGCTGAGATTTCTGGAGATTCGTAATTTTTGGAAGCTTGGCAACCCCTTTCCATGAAAGTGTTTCTCGCCAGTCACTTCTTAGGGCTACATCAAGATGAAAAAAAACATGGAGATAGAATCTGAAACTACTTTATTGTGTCAAGTTTCAAGAAGCTAGCACAAACCGTGTTGGATTTAGAGTTCCAAATACATCTATCTATATAGGAGAAAACAGAGTGAAACCTAAAAATTCAAACTGTTACTGGAAATGAACGCTTCAACATAGAAGAACGAAATTTGGGGAACCAAGTCGGCTTAGTGTACTGATCATTACCTGAAAGTATCATCCAGTTTGGGTGAAAAAATATTTGCTGAGATTTCTGGAGATTCGTAATTTTTGGAAGCTTGGCAACCCCTTTCTATGAAAGTGTTTCTCGCCAGTCACTGCTTAGGGCTACTTCAAGAGGAAAGAAAACATAGAGATAGAACGTGAAACTGCTTTATTTTGTCAAGTTTCAATAAGCTAGCACAAACCGTGTTGGATTTAGAGTTCCAAATACATCTATCAATATAGGAGAAAACAGAGTGAAACCTAAAAATTCAAACTGTTAGTAGAAACGAACGCTTCAACATAGAAGAATGAAATTTGGAGAACCAAGTTGGCTTAGTGTACTGATCATTACCTGTAAGTATCATCCAGTTTTGGTGAAAAAATACTTGTTGAGATTTCTGGAGATTCGTAATTTTAGGAAGCTTGGCAACCCCTTTCCATGAAAGTGTTTCTCGCCAGTCACTGCATAGGGCTACTTCAAGAGGAAAGAACACATAGATATAGAACGTGAAACTGCTTTATTTTGTCAAGTTTCAAGAAGCTAGCACAAACCGTGTTGGATTTAGAGTTCCAAATACATCTATCTATATAGGAGAAAACAGAGTGAAACCTAAAAATTCAAACTGTTACTGGAAATGAACGCTTCAACATAGAAGAACGAAATTTGGGGAACCAACTCGGCTTAGTGTACTGATCATTAACTGAAAGTATCATCCAGTTTGGGTGAAAAAATATTTGCTGTGATTTCTGGAGATTCGTAGTTTTTGGAAGCTTGACAACCCCTTTCTATGAACGTGTTTCTCGCCAGTCACTGCTTAGGGATACATCAAGAGGAAACAACACATAGATATAGAACGTGAAACTGCTTTATTTTGTCAAGTTTCAAGAAGCTAGCACAAACCGTGTTGGATTTACAGTTCCAAATCTATCTATCAATATAGGAGAAAACAGAGTGAAACCTAAAAATTCAAACTGTTACTGGAAATGAACGCTTCAACATAGAAGAACGAAATTTGGGGAACCAAGTCGGCTTAGTGTACTGATCATTACCTGAAAGTATCATCCAGTTTGGGTGCAGAAATATTTGCTGTGATTTCTGGAGATGCGTAGTTTTTGGAAGCTTGGCAACCCCTTTCTATGAAAGTGTTTCTCGCCAGTCACTGCTTAGGGCTACTTCAAGAGGAAACAAAACATAGAGATAGAACGTGAAACTGCTTTATTTTGTCAAGTTTCAAGAAGCTAGCACAAACCGTGTTGGATTTAGAGTTCCAAATACATCTATCAATATAGGAGAAAACAGAGTGAAACCTAAAAATTCAAACTGTTACTGGAAATGTACGCTTCAATATAGAAGAACGAAATTTGGGGAACCAAGTCGGCTTAGTGTACTGATCATTACCAGAAAGTATCATCCAGTTTGGGTGAAAAAATATTTGCTGAGATTTCTGGAGATTCGTAATTTTTGGAAGCTTGGCAACCCCTTTCCATGAAAGTGTTTCTCGCCAGTCACTGCTTAGGGCTACATCAAGAGGAAAAAAAACATAGAGATAGAACGTGAAACTGCTTTATTTTGTCAAGTTTCAAGAAGCTAGCACAAACCGTGTTGGATTTAGAGTTCCAAATACATTTATCAATATAGGAGAAAACAGAGTGAAACCTAAAAATTTAAACTGTTACTGGAAATGAACGCTTCACCATAGAAGAACGAAATTTGGGGAACCAAGTCGGCTTAGTGTACTGACCATTACCTGAAAGTATCATCCAGTTTGGGTGAAAAAATATTTGCTGAGATTTCTGGAGATTCGTAATTTTTGGAAGCTTGGCAACCCCTTTCCATGAAAGTGTTTCTCGCCAGTCACTTCTTAGGGCTACATCAAGATGAAAAAAAACATGGAGATAGAATCTGAAACTACTTTATTGTGTCAAGTTTCAAGAAGCTAGCACAAACCGTGTTGGATTTAGAGTTCCAAATACATCTATCTATATAGGAGAAAACAGAGTGAAACCTAAAAATTCAAACTGTTACTGGAAATGAACGCTTCAACATAGAAGAACGAAATTTGGGGAACCAAGTCGGCTTAGTGTACTGATCATTACCTGAAAGTATCATCCAGTTTGGGTGAAAAAATATTTGCTGAGATTTCTGGAGATTCGTAATTTTTGGAAGCTTGGCAACCCCTTTCCATGAAAGTGTTTCTCGCCAGTCACTTCTTAGGGCTACATCAAGATGAAAAAAAACATGGAGATAGAATCTGAAACTACTTTATTGTGTCAAGTTTCAAGAAGCTAGCACAAACCGTGTTGGATTTAGAGTTCCAAATACATCTATCAATATAGGAGAAAACAGAGTGAAACCTAAAAATTCAAACTGTTACTGGAAATGAACGCTTTAACATAGAAGAACGAAATTTGGGGAACCAAGTCGGCTTAGTGTTCTGATCATTTCCTGAAAGTATCATCAAGTTTGGGTGAAAAAATATTTGCTGAGATTTCTGGTGATTCCTAATTTTTGGAAGCTTGCCAACCCCTTTCCATGAAAGTGTTTCTCGCCAGTCACTGCTTAGGGCTACTTCAAGAGGAAACAAAACTTAGAGATAGAACGTGAAACTGCTTTATTTTGTCAAGTTTCAAGAAGCTAGCACAAACCGTGTTGGATTTAGAGTTCCAAATACATCTATCAATATAGGAGAAAACAGAGTGAAACCTAAAAATTGAAACTGTTAGTAGAAACGAACGCTTCAACATAGAAGAATGAAATTTGGGGAACCAAGTTGGCTTATTGTACTGATCATTACTTGAAAGTATCATCCAGTTTGGGTGAAAAAATACTTGCTGAGATTTCTGGAGATTCGTAATTTTAGGAAGCTTGGCAACCCCTTTCCATGAAAGTGTTTCTCGCCAGTCACTGCTTAGGGCTACTTCAAGAGGAAACAACACATAGATATAGAACGTGAAACTGCTTTATTTTGTCAAGTTTCAAGAAGCTAGCACAAACCGTGTTGGATTTAGAGTTCCAAATACATCTATCTATATAGGAGAAAACAGAGTGAAACCTAAAAATTCAAACTGTTACTGGAAATGAACGCTTCAACATAGAAGAACGAAATTTGGGGAACCAACTCGGCTTAGTGTACTGATCATTAACTGAAAGTATCATCCAGTTTGGGTGAAAAAATATTTGCTGTGATTTCTGGAGATTCGTAGTTTTTGGAAGCTTGACAACCCCTTTCTATGAACGTGTTTCTCGCCAGTCACTGCTTACGGCTACATCAAGAGGAAACAACACATAGATATAGAACGTGAAACTGCTTTATTTTGTCAAGTTTCAAGAAGCTAGCACAAACCGTGTTGGATTTACAGTTCCAAATCTATCTATCAATATAGGAGAAAACAGAGTGAAACCTAAAAATTCAAACTGTTACTGGAAATGAACGCTTCAACATAGAAGAACGAAATTTGGGGAACCAAGTCGGCTTAGTGTACTGATCATTACCTGAAAGTATCATCCAGTTTGGGTGCAGAAATATTTGCTGTGATTTCTGGAGATGCGTAGTTTTTGGAAGCTTGGCAACCCCTTTCTATGAAAGTGTTTCTCGCCAGTCACTGCTTAGGGCTACTTCAAGAGGAAACAAAACATAGAGATAGAACGTGAAACTGCTTTATTTTGTCAAGTTTCAAGAAGCTAGCACAAACCGTGTTGGATTTAGAGTTCCAAATACATCTATCAATATAGGAGAAAACAGAGTGAAACCTAAAAATTCAAACTGTTACTGGAAATGTACGCTTCAACATAGAAGAACGAAATTTGGGGAACCAAGTCGGCTTAGTGTACTGATCATTACCAGAAAGTATCATCCAGTTTGGGTGAAAAAATATTTGCTGAGATTTCTGGAGATTCGTAATTTTTGGAAGCTTGGCAACCCCTTTCCATGAAAGTGTTTCTCGCCAGTCACTGCTTAGGGCTACATCAAGAGGAAAAAAAACATAGAGATAGAACGTGAAACTGCTTTATTTTGTCAAGTTTCAAGAAGCTAGCACAAACCGTGTTGGATTTAGAGTTCCAAATACATTTATCAATATAGGAGAAAACAGAGTGAAACCTAAAAATTTAAACTGTTACTGGAAATGAACGCTTCACCATAGAAGAACGAAATTTGGGGAACCAAGTCGGCTTAGTGTACTGACCATTACCTGAAAGTATCATCCAGTTTGGGTGAAAAAATATTTGCTGAGATTTCTGGAGATTCGTAATTTTTGGAAGCTTGGCAACCCCTTTCCATGAAAGTGTTTCTCGCCAGTCACTTCTTAGGGCTACATCAAGATGAAAAAAAACATGGAGATAGAATCTGAAACTACTTTATTGTGTCAAGTTTCAAGAAGCTAGCACAAACCGTGTTGGATTTAGAGTTCCAAATACATCTATCTATATAGGAGAAAACAGAGTGAAACCTAAAAATTCAAACTGTTACTGGAAATGAACGCTTCAACATAGAAGAACGAAATTTGGGGAACCAAGTCGGCTTAGTGTACTGATCATTACCTGAAAGTATCATCCAGTTTGGGTGAAAAAATATTTGCTGAGATTTCTGGAGATTCGTAATTTTTGGAAGCTTGGCAACCCCTTTCCATGAAAGTGTTTCTCGCCAGTCACTTCTTAGGGCTACATCAAGATGAAAAAAAACATGGAGATAGAATCTGAAACTACTTTATTGTGTCAAGTTTCAAGAAGCTAGCACAAACCGTGTTGGATTTAGAGTTCCAAATACATCTATCAATATAGGAGAAAACAGAGTGAAACCTAAAAATTCAAACTGTTACTGGAAATGAACGCTTTAACATAGAAGAACGAAATTTGGGGAACCAAGTCGGCTTAGTGTTCTGATCATTTCCTGAAAGTATCATCAAGTTTGGGTGAAAAAATATTTGCTGAGATTTCTGGTGATTCCTAATTTTTGGAAGCTTGCCAACCCCTTTCCATGAAAGTGTTTCTCGCCAGTCACTGCTTAGGGCTACTTCAAGAGGAAACAAAACTTAGAGATAGAACGTGAAACTGCTTTATTTTGTCAAGTTTCAAGAAGCTAGCACAAACCGTGTTGGATTTAGAGTTCCAAATACATCTATCAATATAGGAGAAAACAGAGTGAAACCTAAAAATTGAAACTGTTAGTAGAAACGAACGCTTCAACATAGAAGAATGAAATTTGGGGAACCAAGTTGGCTTATTGTACTGATCATTACTTGAAAGTATCATCCAGTTTGGGTGAAAAAATACTTGCTGAGATTTCTGGAGATTCGTAATTTTAGGAAGCTTGGCAACCCCTTTCCATGAAAGTGTTTCTCGCCAGTCACTGCTTAGGGCTACTTCAAGAGGAAACAACACATAGAGATAGAACGTGAAACTGCTTTATTTTGTCAAGTTTCAAGAAGCTAGCACAAACCGTGTTGGATTTAGAGTTCCAAATACATCTATCAATATAGGAGAAAACAGAGTGAAACCTAAAAATTCAAACTGTTACTGGAAATGAACGTTTCAACATAGAAGAACGAAATTTGGGGAACCAAGTCGGCTTAGTGTACTGATCATTACCTGAAAGTATCATCCAGTTTGGGTGAAAAAATATTTGCTGAGATTTCTGGAGATTCGTAATTTTTGGAAGCTTGGCAACCCCTTTCCATGAAAGTGTTTCTCGCCAGTCACTTCTTAGGGCTACATCAAGATGAAAAAAAACATGGAGATAGAACGTGAAACTACTTTATTTTGTCAAGTTTCAAGAAGCTAGCACAAACCGTGTTGGATTTAGAGTTCCAAATACATCTATCTATATAGGAGAAAACAGAGTGAAACCTAAAAATTCAAACTGTTACTGGAAATGAACGCTTCAACATAGAAGAACGAAATTTGGGGAACCAAGTCGGCTTAGTGTACTGATCATTACCTGAAAGTATCATCCAGTTTGGGTGAAAAAATATTTGCTGAGATTTCTGGAGATTCGTAATTTTTGGAAGCTTGGCAACCCCTTTCTATGAAAGTGTTTCTCGCCAGTCACTGCTTAGGGCTACTTCAAGAGGAAACAAAACATAGAGATAGAACGTGAAACTGCTTTATTTTGTCAAGTTTCAATAAGCTAGCACAAACCGTGTTGGATTTAGAGTTCCAAATACATCTATCAATATAGGAGAAAACAGAGTGAAACCTAAAAATTCAAACTGTTAGTAGAAACGAACGCTTCAACATAGAAGAATGAAATTTGGAGAACCAAGTTGGCTTAGTGTACTGATCATTACCTGTAAGTATCATCCAGTTTGGTGAAAAAATACTTGTTGAGATTTCTGGAGATTCGTAATTTTAGGAAGCTTGGCAACCCCTTTCCATGAAAGTGTTTCTCGCCAGTCACTGCATAGGGCTACTTCAAGAGGAAAGAACACATAGATATAGAACGTGAAACTGCTTTATTTTGTCAAGTTTCAAGAAGCTAGCACAAACCGTGTTGGATTTAGAGTTCCAAATACATCTATCTATATAGGAGAAAACAGAGTGAAACCTAAAAATTCAAACTGTTACTGGAAATGAACGCTTCAACATAGAAGAACGAAATTTGGGGAACCAACTCGGCTTAGTGTACTGATCATTAACTGAAAGTATCATCCAGTTTGGGTGAAAAAATATTTGCTGTGATTTCTGGAGATTCGTAGTTTTTGGAAGCTTGACAACCCCTTTCTATGAACGTGTTTCTCGCCAGTCACTGCTTAGGGCTACATCAGGAGGAAACAACACATAGATATAGAACGTGAAACTGCTTTATTTTGTCAAGTTTCAAGAAGCTAGCACAAACCGTGTTGGATTTACAGTTCCAAATCTATCTATCAATATAGGAGAAAACAGAGTGAAACCTAAAAATTCAAACTGTTACTGGAAATGAACGCTTCAACATAGAAGAACGAAATTTGGGGAACCAAGTCGGCTTAGTGTACTGATCATTACCTGAAAGTATCATCCAGTTTGGGTGCAGAAATATTTGCTGTGATTTCTGGAGATGCGTAGTTTTTGGAAGCTTGGCAACCCCTTTCTATGAAAGTGTTTCTCGCCAGTCACTGCTTAGGGCTACTTCAAGAGGAAACAAAACATAGAGATAGAACGTGAAACTGCTTTATTTTGTCAAGTTTCAAGAAGCTAGCACAAACCGTGTTGGATTTAGAGTTCCAAATACATCTATCAATATAGGAGAAAACAGAGTGAAACCTAAAAATTCAAACTGTTACTGGAAATGTACGCTTCAACATAGAAGAACGAAATTTGGGGAACCAAGTCGGCTTAGTGTACTGATCATTACCTGAAAGTATCATCCAGTTTGGGTGAAAAAATATTTGCTGAGATTTCTGGAGATTCGTAATTTTTGGAAGCTTGGCAACCCCTTTCCATGAAAGTGTTTCTCGCCAGTCACTGCTTAGGGCTACATCAAGAGAAAAAAAAACATAGAGATAGAACGTGAAACTGCTTTATTTTGTCAAGTTTCAAGAAGCTAGCACAAACCGTGTTGGATTTAGAGTTCCAAATACATTTATCAATATAGGAGAAAACAGAGTGAAACCTAAAAATTTAAACTGTTACTGGAAATGAACGCTTCACCATAGAAGAACGAAATTTGGGGAACCAAGTCGGCTTAGTGTACTGACCATTACCTGAAAGTATCATCCAGTTTGGGTGAAAAAATATTTGCTGAGATTTCTGGAGATTCGTAATTTTTGGAAGCTTGGCAACCCCTTTCAATGAAAGTGTTTCTCGCCAGTCACTTCTTAGGGCTACATCAAGATGAAAAAAAACATGGAGATAGAATCTGAAACTACTTTATTGTGTCAAGTTTCAAGAAGCTAGCACAAACCGTGTTGGATTTAGAGTTCCAAATACATCTATCAATATAGGAGAAAACAGAGTGAAACCTAAAAATTCAAACTGTTACTGGAAATGAACGCTTTAACATAGAAGAACGAAATTTGGGGAACCAAGTCGGCTTAGTGTTCTGATCATTTCCTGAAAGTATCATCAAGTTTGGGTGAAAAAATATTTGCTGAGATTTCTGGTGATTCCTAATATTTGGAAGCTTGGCAACCCCTTTCCATGAAAGTGTTTCTCGCCAGTCACTGCTTAGGGCTACTTCAAGAGGAAACAAAACTTAGAGATAGAACGTGAAACTGCTTTATTTTGTCAAGTTTCAAGAAGCTAGCACAAACCGTGTTGGATTTAGAGTTCCAAATACATCTATCAATATAGGAGAAAACAGAGTGAAACCTAAAAATTGAAACTGTTAGTAGAAACGAACGCTTCAACATAGAAGAATGAAATTTGGGGAACCAAGTTGGCTTATTGTACTGATCATTACTTGAAAGTATCATCCAGTTTGGGTGAAAAAATACTTGCTGAGATTTCTGGAGATTCGTAATTTTAGGAAGCTTGGCAACCCCTTTCCATGAAAGTGTTTCTCGCCAGTCACTGCTTAGGGCTACTTCAAGAGGAAACAACACATAGAGATAGAACGTGAAACTGCTTTATTTTGTCAAGTTTCAAGAAGCTAGCACAAACCGTGTTGGATTTAGAGTTCCAAATACATCTATCAATATAGGAGAAAACAGAGTGAAACCTAAAAATTCAAACTGTTACTGGAAATGAACGCTTCACCATTGAGGAATGAAATTTGTGGAACCAAGTTGGATTAGTGTACTGATCATTACCTGAAAGTATCATCCAGTTTTGGTGAAAAAATACTTGCTGAGATTTCTGGAGATTCGTAATTTTAGGAAGCTTGGCAACCCCTTTCCATGAAAGTGTTTCTCGCCAGTCACTGCATAGGGCTACTTCAAGAGGAAAGAACACATAGAGATAGAACGTGAAACTACTTTATTTTGTCAAGTTTCAAGAAGCTAGCACAAACCGTGTTGGATTTAGAGTTCCAAATACATCTATCTATATAGGAGAAAACAGAGTGAAACCTAAAAATTCAAACTGTTACTGGAAATGAACGCTTCAACATAGAAGAACGAAATTTGGGGAACCAAGTTGGCTTAGTGTACTGATCATTAACTGAAAGTATCATCCAGTTTGGGTGAAAAAATATTTGCTGTGATTTCTGGAGATTCGTAGTTTTTGGAAGCTTGGCAACCCCTTTCCATGAAAGTGTTTCTCGCCAGTCACTGCTTAGGGCTACATCAAGAGGAAACAACACATAGATATAGAACGTGAAACTGCTTTATTTTGTCAAGTTTCAAGAAGCTAGCACAAACCGTGTTGGATTTACAGTTCCAAATCCATCTATCAATATAGGAGAAAACAGAGTGAAACCTAAAAATTCAAACTGTTACTGGAAATGAACGCTTCAACATAGAAGAACGAAATTTGGGGAACCAAGTCGGCTTAGTGTACTGATCATTACCTGAAAGTATCATCCAGTTTGGGTGCAGAAATATTTGCTGTGATTTCTGGAGATGCGTAGTTTTTGGAAGCTTGGCAACCCCTTTCCATGAAAGTGTTTCTCGCCAGTCACTGCTTAGGGCTACTTCAAGAGGAAACAACACATAGAGATAGAACGTGAAACTGCTTTATTTTGTCAAGTTTCAAGAAGCTAGCACAAACCGTGTTGGATTTAGAGTTCCAAATACATCTATCAATATAGGAGAAAACAGAGTGAAACCTAAAAATTCAAACTGTTACTGGAAATGAACGCTTCACCATAGAAGTACGAAATTTGGGGAACCAAGTCGGCTTAGTGTACTGACCATTACCTGAAAGTATCATCCAGTTTGGGTGAAAAAATATTTGCTGAGATTTCTGGAGATTCGTAATTTTTGGAAGCTTGGCAACCCCTTTCCATGAAAGTGTTTCTCACCAGTCACTTCTTAGGGCTACATCAAGATGAAAAAAAACATGCAGATAGAATCTGAAACTACTTTATTGTGTCAAGTTTCAAGAAGCTAGCACAAACCGTGTTGGATTTAGAGTTCCAAATACATCTATCAATATAGGAGAAAACAGAGTGAAACCTAAAAATTCAAACTGTTACTGGAAATGAACGCTTCACCATTGAGGAACGAAATTTGGGGAACCAAGTTGGATTAGTGTACTGATCATTACATGAAAGTATCATCCAGTTTGGGTGAAAAAATATTTGCTGAGATTTCTGGAGATTCGTAATTTTTGGAAGCTTGGCAACCCCTTTCCATGAAAGTGTTTCTCGCCAGTCACTGCTTAGGGCTACATCAAGAGGAAAAAAAAACATAGAGAAAGAACGTGAAACTGCTTTATTTTGTCAAGTTTCAAGAAGCTAGCACAAACCGTGTTGGATTTAGAGTTCCTAATACATTTATCAATATAGGAGAAAACAGAGTGAAACCTAAAAATTTAAACTGTTACTGGAAATGAACGCTTCACCATAGAAGAACGAAATTTGGGGAACCAAGTCGGCTTAGTGTACTGACCATTACCTGAAAGTATCATCCAGTTTGGGTGAAAAAATATTTGCTGAGATTTCTGGAGATTCGTAATTTTTGGAAGCTTGGGAACCCCTTTCCATGAAAGTGTTTCTCGCCAGTCACTGCTTAGGGCTACATCAAGAGGAAACAAAACATAGAGATAGAACGTGAAACTGCTTTATTTTGTCAAGTTTCAAGAAGCTAGCACAAACCGTGTTGGATTTAGAGTTCCAAATACATCTATCAATATAGGAGAAAACAGAGTGAAACCTAAAAATTGAAACTGTTAGTAGAAACGAACGCTTCAACATAGAAGAATGAAATTTGGAGAACCAAGTTGGCTTAGTGTACTGATCATTACCTGTAAGTATCATCCAGTTTTGGTGAAAAAATACTTGCTGAGATTTCTGGAGATTCGTAATTTTAGGAAGCTTGGCAACCCCTTTCCATGAAAGTGTTTCTCGCCAGTCACTGCATAGGGCTACTTCAAGAGGAAAGAACACATAGAGATAGAACGTGAAACTACTTTATTTTGTCAAGTTTCAAGAAGCTAGCACAAACCGTGTTGGATTTAGAGTTCCAAATACATCTATCTATATAGGAGAAAACAGAGTGAAACCTAAAAATTCAAACTGTTACTGGAAATGAACGCTTCAACATAGAAGAACGAAATTTGGGGAACCAAGTCGGCTTAGTGTACTGATCATTACCTGAAAGTATCATCCAGTTTGGGTGCAGAAATATTTGCTGTGATTTCTGGAGATTCGTAGTTTTTGGAAGCTTGGCAACCCCTTTCTATGAAAGTGTTTCTCGCCAGTCACTGCTTAGGGCTACTTCAAGAGGAAACAAAACATAGAGATAGAACGTGAAACTGCTTTATTTTGTCAAGTTTCAAGAAGCTAGCACAAACCGTATTGGATTTAGAGTTCCAAATACATCTATCAATATAGGAGAAAACAGAGTGAAACCTAAAAATTCAAACTGTTACTGGAAATGTACGCTTCAACATAGAAGAACGAAATTTGGGGAACCAAGTCGGCTTAGTGTACTGATCATTACCTGAAAGTATCATCCAGTTTGGGTGAAAAAATATTTGCTGAGATTTCTGGAGATTCGTAATTTTTGGAAGCTTGGCAACCCCTTTCCATGAAAGTGTTTCTCGCCAGTCACTGCTTAGGGCTACATCAAGAGGAAAAAAAACATAGAGAAAGAACGTGAAACTGCTTTATTTTGTCAAGTTTCAAGAAGCTAGCACAAACCGTGTTGGATTTAGAGTTCCAAATACATTTATCAATATAGGAGAAAACAGAGTGAAACCTAAAAATTTAAACTGTTACTGGAAATGAACGCTTCACCATAGAAGAACGAAATTTGGGGAACCAAGTCGGCTTAGTGTACTGACCATTACCTGAAAGTATCATCCAGTTTGGGTGAAAAAATATTTGCTGAGATTTCTGGAGATTCGTAATTTTTGGAAGCTTGGGAACCCCTTTCCATGAAAGTGTTTCTCGCCAGTCACTGCTTAGGGCTACATCAAGAGGAAACAAAACATAGAGATAGAACGTGAAACTGCTTTATTTTGTCAAGTTTCAAGAAGCTAGCACAAACCGTGTTGGATTTAGAGTTCCAAATACATCTATCAATATAGGAGAAAACAGAGTTAAACCTAAAAATTCAAACTGTTACTGGAAATGTTCGCTTCAACATAGAAGAACGAAATTTGGGGAACCAAGTCGGCTTAGTGTACTGATCATTACCTGAAAGTATCATCCAGTTTGGGTGAAAAAATATTTGCTGAGATTTCTGGAGATTCGTAATTTTTGGAAGCTTGGGAACCCCTTTCCATGAAAGTGTTTCTCGCCAGTCACTGCTTAGGGATACATCAAGAGGAAACAAAACATAGAGATAGAACCTGAAACTACTTTATTGTGTCAAGTTTCAAGAAGCTAGCACAAACCGTGTTGGATTTAGAGTTCCAAATACATCTATCAATATAGGAGAAAACAGAGTGAAACCTAAAAATTCAAACTGTTACTGGAAATGAACGCTTTAACATAGAAGAACGAAATTTGGGGAACCAAGTCGGCTTAGTGTTCTGATCATTTCCTGAAAGTATCATCAAGTTTGGGTGAAAAAATATTTGCTGAGATTTCTGGTGATTCCTAATTTTTGGAAGCTTGACAACCCCTTTCTATGAAAGTGTTTCTCGCCAGTCACTGCTTAGGGCTACATCAGGAGGAAACAACACATAGATATAGAACGTGAAACTGCTTTATTTTGTCAAGTTTCAAGAAGCTAGCACAAACCGTGTTGGATTTACAGTTCCAAATCTATCTATCAATATAGGAGAAAACAGAGTGAAACCTAAAAATTCAAACTGTTACTGGAAATGAACGCTTCAACATAGAAGAACGAAATTTGGGGAACCAAGTCGGCTTAGTGTACTGATCATTACCTGAAAGTATCATCCAGTTTGGGTGCAGAAATATTTGCTGTGATTTCTGGAGATGCGTAGTTTTTGGAAGCTTGGCAACCCCTTTCTATGAAAGTGTTTCTCGCCAGTCACTGCTTAGGGCTACTTCAAGAGGAAACAAAACATAGAGATAGAACGTGAAACTGCTTTATTTTGTCAAGTTTCAAGAAGCTAGCACAAACCGTGTTGGATTTAGAGTTCCAAATACATCTATCAATATAGGAGAAAACAGAGTGAAACCTAAAAATTCAAACTGTTACTGGAAATGTACGCTTCAACATAGAAGAACGAAATTTGGGGAACCAAGTCGGCTTAGTGTACTGATCATTACCTGAAAGTATCATCCAGTTTGGGTGAAAAAATATTTGCTGAGATTTCTGGAGATTCGTAATTTTTGGAAGCTTGGCAACCCCTTTCCATGAAAGTGTTTCTCGCCAGTCACTGCTTAGGGCTACATCAAGAGGAAAAAAAACATAGAGATAGAACGTGAAACTGCTTTATTTTGTCAAGTTTCAAGAAGCTAGCACAAACCGTGTTGGATTTAGAGTTCCAAATACATTTATCAATATAGGAGAAAACAGAGTGAAACCTAAAAATTTAAACTGTTACTGGAAATGAACGCTTCACCATAGAAGAACGAAATTTGGGGAACCAAGTCGGCTTAGTGTACTGACCATTACCTGAAAGTATCATCCAGTTTGGGTGAAAAAATATTTGCTGAGATTTCTGGAGATGCGTAATTTTTGGAAGCTTGGCAACCCCTTTCCATGAAAGTGTTTCTCGCCAGTCACTTCTTAGGGCTACATCAAGATGAAAAAAAACATGGAGATAGAATCTGAAACTACTTTATTGTGTCAAGTTTCAAGAAGCTAGCACAAACCGTGTTGGATTTAGAGTTCCAAATACATCTATCTATATAGAAGAAAACAGAGTGAAACCTAAAAATTCAAACTGTTACTGGAAATGAACGCTTCAACATAGAAGAACGAAATTTGGGGAACCAAGTCAGCTTAGTGTACTGATCATTACCTGAAAGTATCATCCAGTTTGGGTGAAAAAATATTTGCTGAGATTTCTGGAGATTCGTAATTTTTGGAAGCTTGGCAACCCCTTTCTATGAAAGTGTTTCTCGCCAGTCACTGCTTAGGGCTACTTCAAGAGGAAACAAAACATAGAGATAGAACGTGAAACTGCTTTATTTTGTCAAGTTTCAATAAGCTAGCACAAACCGTGTTGGATTTAGAGTTCCAAATACATCTATCAATATAGGAGAAAACAGAGTGAAACCTAAAAATTCAAACTGTTAGTAGAAACGAACGCTTCAACATAGAAGAATGAAATTTGGAGAACCAAGTTGGCTTAGTGTACTGATCATTACCTGTAAGTATCATCCAGTTTTGGTGAAAAAATACTTGTTGAGATTTCTGGAGATTCGTAATTTTAGGAAGCTTGGCAACCCCTTTCAATGAAAGTGTTTCTCGCCAGTCACTGCATAGGGCTACTTCAAGAGGAAAGAACACATAGATATAGAACGTGAAACTACTTTATTTTGTCAAGTTTCAAGAAGCTAGCACAAACCGTGTTGGATTTAGAGTTCCAAATACATCTATCTATATAGGAGAAAACAGAGTGAAACCTAAAAATTCAAACTGTTACTGGAAATGAACGCTTCAACATAGAAGAACGAAATTTGGGGAACCAACTCGGCTTAGTGTACTGATCATTAACTGAAAGTATCATCCAGTTTGGGTGAAAAAATATTTGCTGTGATTTCTGGAGATTCGTAGTTTTTGGAAGCTTGACAACCCCTTTCTATGAAAGTGTTTCTCGCCAGTCACTGCTTAGGGCTACATCAGGAGGAAACAACACATAGATATAGAACGTGAAACTGCTTTATTTTGTCAAGTTTCAAGAAGCTAGCACAAACCGTGTTGGATTTACAGTTCCAAATCTATCTATCAATATAGGAGAAAACAGAGTGAAACCTAAAAATTCAAACTGTTACTGGAAATGAACGCTTCAACATAGAAGAACGAAATTTGGGGAACCAAGTCGGCTTAGTGTACTGATCATTACCTGAAAGTATCATCCAGTTTGGGTGCAGAAATATTTGCTGTGATTTCTGGAGATGCGTAGTTTTTGGAAGCTTGGCAACCCCTTTCTATGAAAGTGTTTCTCGCCAGTCACTGCTTAGGGCTACTTCAAGAGGAAACAAAACATAGAGATAGAACGTGAAACTGCTTTATTTTGTCAAGTTTCAAGAAGCTAGCACAAACCGTGTTGGATTTAGAGTTCCAAATACATCTATCAATATAGGAGAAAACAGAGTGAAACCTAAAAATTCAAACTGTTACTGGAAATGTACGCTTCAACATAGAAGAACGAAATTTGGGGAACCAAGTCGGCTTAGTGTACTGATCATTACCTGAAAGTATCATCCAGTTTGGGTGAAAAAATATTTGCTGAGATTTCTGGAGATTCGTAATTTTTGGAAGCTTGGCAACCCCTTTCCATGAAAGTGTTTCTCGCCAGTCACTTCTTAGGGCTACATCAAGATGAAAAAAAACCTGGAGATAGAATCTGAAACTACTTTATTGTGTCAAGTTTCCAGAAGCTAGCACAAACCGTGTTGGATTTAGAGTTCCAAATACATCTATCAATATAGGAGAAAACAGAGTGAAACCTAAAAATTCAAACTGTTACTGGAAATGAACGCTTCACCATTGAGGAACGAAATTTGGGGAACCAAGTTGGATTAGTGTACTGATCATTACCTGAAAGTATCATCCAGTTTGGGTGAAAAAATATTTGCTGAGATTTCTGGAGATTCGTAATTTTTGGAAGCTTGGCAACCCCTTTCCATGAAAGTGTTTCTCGCCAGTCACTGCTTAGGGCTACATCAAGAGGAAAAAAAAACATAGAGAAAGAACGTGAAACTGCTTTATTTTGTCAAGTTTCAAGAAGCTAGCACAAACCGTGTTGGTTTTAGAGTTCCTAATACATTTATCAATATAGGAGAAAACAGAGTGAAACCTAAAAATTTAAACTGTTACTGGAAATGAACGCTTCACCATAGAAGAACGAAATTTGGGGAACCAAGTCGGCTTAGTGTACTGACCATTACCTGAAAGTATCATCCAGTTTGGGTGAAAAAATATTTGCTGAGATTTCTGGAGATTCGTAATTTTTGGAAGCTTGGGAACCCCTTTCCATGAAAGTGTTTCTCGCCAGTCACTGCTTAGGGCTACATCAAGAGGAAACAAAACATAGAGATAGAACGTGAAACTGCTTTATTTTGTCAAGTTTCAAGAAGCTAGCACAAACCGTGTTGGATTTAGAGTTCCAAATACATCTATCAATATAGGAGAAAACAGAGTGAAACCTAAAAATTGAAACTGTTAGTAGAAATGAACGCTTCAACATAGAAGAATGAAATTTGGAGAACCAAGTTGGCTTAGTGTACTGATCATTACCTGTAAGTATCATCCAGTTTTGGTGAAAAAATACTTGCTGAGATTTCTGGAGATTCATAATTTTTGGAAGCTTGGGAACCCCTTTCCATGAAAGTGTTTCTCGCCAGTCACTGCTTAGGGATACATCAAGAGGAAACAAAACATAGAGATAGAACCTGAAACTACTTTATTGTGTCAAGTTTCAAGAAGCTAGCACAAACCGTGTTGGATTTAGAGTTCCAAATACATCTATCAATATAGGAGAAAACAGAGTGAAACCTAAAAATTTAAACTGTTACTGGAAATGAACGCTTCACCATAGAAGAACGAAATTTGGGGAACCAAGTCGGCTTAGTGTACTGACCATTACCTGAAAGTATCATCCAGTTTGGGTGAAAAAATATTTGCTGAGATTTCTGGAGATTCGTAATTTTTGGAAGCTTGGGAACCCCTTTCCATGAAAGTGTTTCTCGCCAGTCACTGCTTAGGGCTACATCAAGAGGAAACAAAACATAGAGATAGAACGTGAAACTGCTTTATTTTGTCAAGTTTCAAGAAGCTAGCACAAACCGTGTTGGATTTAGAGTTCCAAATACATCTATCAATATAGGAGAAAACAGAGTGAAACCTAAAAATTCAAACTGTTACTGGAAATGAACGCTTTAACATAGAAGAACGAAATTTGGGGAACCAAGTCGGCTTAGTGTTCTGATCATGTCCTGAAAGTATCATCAAGTTTGGGTGAAAAAATATTTGCTGAGATTTCTGGTGATTCCTAATTTTTGGAAGCTTGGCAACCCCTTTCCATGAAAGTGTTTCTCGCCAGTCACTGCTTAGGGCTACATCAAGAGGAAACAAAACATAGAGATAGAACGTGAAACTGCTTTATTTTGTCAAGTTTCAAGCTAGCACAAACCGTGTTGGATTTAGAGTTCCAAATACATCTATCAATATAGGAGAAAACAGAGTGAAACCTAAAAATTGAAACTGTTAGTAGAAACGAACGCTTCAACATAGAAGAATGAAATTTGGGGAACCAAGTTGGCTTATTGTACTGATCATTACTTGAAAGTATCATCCAGTTTGGGTGAAAAAATACTTGCTGAGATTTCTGGAGATTCGTAATTTTAGGAAGCTTGGCAACCCCTTTCCATGAAAGTGTTTTTCGCCAGTCACTGCTTAGGGCTACTTCAAGAGGAAACAACACATAGAGATAGAACTTGAAACTGCTTTATTTTGTCAAGTTTCAAGAAGCTAGCACAAACCGTGTTGGATTTAGAGTTCCATATACATCTATCAATATAGGAGAAAACAGAGTGAAACCTAAAAATTCAAACTGTTACTGGAAATGTACGCTTCAACATAGAAGAACGAAATTTGGGGAACCAAGTCGGCTTAGTGTACTGATCATTACCTGAAAGTATCATCCAGTTTGGGTGAAAAAATATTTGCTGAGATTTCTGGAGATTCGTAATTTTTGGAAACTTGGCAACCCCTTTCCATGAAAGTGTTTCTCGCCAGTCACTGCTTAGGGCTACATCAAGAGGAAAAAAAACATAGAGAAAGAACGTGAAACTGCTTTATTTTGTCAAGAATCAAGAATCTAGCACAAACCGTGTTGGATTTAGAGTTCCAAATACATTTATCAATATAGGAGAAAACAGAGTGAAACCTAAAAATTTAAACTGTTACTGGAAATGAACGCTTCACCATAGAAGAACGAAATTTGGGGAACCAAGTCGGCTTAGTGTACTGACCATTACCTGAAAGTATCATCCAGTTTGGGTGAAAAAATATTTGCTGAGATTTCTGGAGATTCATAATTTTTGGAAGCTTGGCAACCCCTTTCCATGAAAGTGTTTCTCGCCAGTCACTGCTTAGGGCTACATCAAGAGGAAAAAAAACATAGAGAAAGAACGTGAAACTGCTTTATTTTGTCAAGTTTCAAGAAGCTAGCACAAACCGTGTTGGATTTAGAGTTCCAAATACATTTATCAATATAGGAGAAAACAGAGTGAAACCTAAAAATTTAAACTGTTATTGGAAATGAACGCTTCACCATAGAAGAACGAAATTTGGGGAACCAAGTCGGCTTAGTGTACTGACCATTACCTGAAAGTATCATCCAGTTTGGGTGAAAAAATATTTGCTGAGATTTCTGGAGATTCATAATTTTTGGAAGCTTGGGAACCCCTTTCCATGAAAGTGTTTCTCGCCAGTCACTGCTTAGGGCTACATCAAGAGGAAACAAAACATAGAGATAGAACGTGAAACTGCTTTATTTTGTCAAGTTTCAAGAAGCTAGCACAAACCGTGTTGGATTTAGAGTTCCAAATACATCTATCTATATAGGAGAAAACAGAGTGAAACCTAAAAATTCAAACTGTTACTGGAAATGAAAGCTTCAACATAGAAGAACGAAATTTGGGGAACCAAGTCGGCTTAGTGTACTGATCATTACCTGAAAGTATCATCCAGTTTGGGTGAAAAAATATTTGCTGAGATTTCTGGAGATTCGTAATTTTTGGAAGCTTGGCAACCCCTTTCTATGAAAGTGTTTCTCGCCAGTCACTGCTTAGGGCTACTTCAAGAGGAAACAAAACATAGAGATAGAACGTGAAACTGCTTTATTTTGTCAAGTTTCAAGAAGCTAGCACAAACCGTGTTGGATTTAGAGTTCCAAATACATCTATCAATATAGGAGAAAACAGAGTGAAACCTAAAAATTCAAACTGTTAGTAGAAACGAACGCTTCAACATAGAAGAATGAAATTTGGAGAACCAAGTTGGCTTAGTGTACTGATCATTACCTGTAAGTATCATCCAGTTTTGGTGAAAAAATACTTGTTGAGATTTCTGGAGATTCGTAATTTTAGGAAGCTTGGCAACCCCTTTCAATGAAAGTGTTTCTCGCCAGTCACTGCATAGGGCTACTTCAAGAGGAAAGAACACATAGATATAGAACGTGAAACTGCTTTATTTTGTCAAGTTTCAAGAAGCTAGCACAAACCGTGTTGGATTTAGAGTTCCAAATACATCTACCTATATAGGAGAAAACAGAGTGAAACCTAAAAATTCAAACTGTTACTGGAAATGAACGCTTCAACATAGAAGAACGAAATTTGGAGAACCAACTCGGCTTAGTGTACTGATCATTAACTGAAAGTATCATCCAGTTTGGGTGAAAAAATATTTGCTGTGATTTCTGGAGATTCGTAGTTTTTGGAAGCTTGACAACCCCTTTCTATGAAAGTGTTTCTCGCCAGTCACTGCTTAGGGCTACATCAGGAGGAAACAACACATAGATATAGAACGTGAAACTGCTTTATTTTGTCAAGTTTCAAGAAGCTAGCACAAACCGTGTTGGATTTACAGTTCCAAATCTATCTATCAATAGAGGAGAAAACAGAGTGAAACCTAAAAATTCAAACTGTTACTGGAAATGAACGCTTCAACATAGAAGAACGAAATTTTGGGAACCAAGTCGGCTTAGTGTACTGATCATTACCTGAAAGTATCATCCAGTTTGGGTGCAGAAATATTTGCTGTGATTTCTGGAGATGCGTAGTTTTTGGAAGCTTGGCAACCCCTTTCTATGAAAGTGTTTCTCGCCAGTCACTGCTTAGGGCTACTTCAAGAGGAAACAAAACATAGAGATAGAACGTGAAACTGCTTTATTTTGTCAAGTTTCAAGAAGCTAGCACAAACCGTGTTGGATTTAGAGTTCCAAATACATCTATCAATATAGGAGAAAACAGAGTGAAACCTAAAAATTCAAACTGTTACTGGAAATGTACGCTTCAACATAGAAGAACGAAATTTGGGGAACCAAGTCGGCTTAGTGTACTGATCATTACCTGAAAGTATCATCCAGTTTGGGTGAAAAAATATTTGCTGAGATTTCTGGAGATTCGTAATTTTTGGAAGCTTGGCAACCCCTTTCCATGAAAGTGTTTCTCGCCAGTCACTGCTTAGGGCTACATCAAGAGGAAAAAAAACATAGAGATAGAACGTGAAACTGCTTTATTTTGTCAAGTTTCAAGAAACTAGCACAAACCGTGTTGGATTTAGAGTTCCAAATACATTTATCAATATAGGAGAAAACAGAGTGAAACCTAAAAATTTAAACTGTTACTGGAAATGAACGCTTCACCATAGAAGAACGAAATTTGGGGAACCAAGTCGGCTTAGTGTACTGACCATTACCTGAAAGTATCATCCAGTTTGGGTGAAAAAATATTTGCTGAGATTTCTGGAGATTCGTAATTTTTGGAAGCTTGGCAACCCCTTTCCATGAAAGTGTTTCTCGCCAGTCACTTCTTAGGGCTACATCAAGATGAAAAAAAACATGGAGATAGAATCTGAAACTACTTTATTGTGTCAAGTTTCAAGAAGCTAGCACAAACCGTGTTGGATTTAGAGTTCCAAATACATCTATCTATATAGGAGAAAACAGAGTGAAACCTAAAAATTCAAACTGTTACTGGAAATGAACGCTTCAACATAGAAGAACGAAATTTGGGGAACCAAGTCGGCTTAGTGTACTGATCATTACCTGAAAGTATCATCCAGTTTGGGTGAAAAAATATTTGCTGAGATTTCTGGAGATTCGTAATTTTTGGAAGCTTGGCAACCCCTTTCTATGAAAGTGTTTCTCGTCAGTCACTGCTTAGGGCTACTTCAAGAGGAAACAAAACATAGAGATAGAACGTGAAACTGCTTTATTTTGTCAAGTTTCAAGAAGCTAGCACAAACCGTGTTGGATTTAGAGTTCCAAATACATCTATCAATATAGGAGAAAACAGAGTGAAACCTAAAAATTCAAACTGTTAGTAGAAACGAACGCTTCAACATAGAAGAATGAAATTTGGAGAACCAAGTTGGCTTAGTGTACTGATCATTACCTGTAAGTATCATCCAGTTTTGGTGAAAAAATACTTGTTGAGATTTCTGGAGATTCGTAATTTTAGGAAGCTTGGCAACCCCTTTCAATGAAAGTGTTTCTCGCCAGTCACTGCATAGGGCTACTTCAAGAGGAAAGAACACATAGATATAGAACGTGAAACTGCTTTATTTTGTCAAGTTTCAAGAAGCTAGCACAAACCGTGTTGGATTTAGAGTTCCAAATACATCTATCTATATAGGAGAAAACAGAGTGAAACCTAAAAATTCAAACTGTTACTGGAAATGAACGCTTCAACATAGAAGAACGAAATTTGGGGAACCAACTCGGCTTAGTGTACTGATCATTAACTGAAAGTATCATCCAGTTTGGGTGAAAAAATATTTGCTGTGATTTCTGGAGATTCGTAGTTTTTGGAAGCTTGACAACCCCTTTCTATGAAAGTGTTTCTCGCCAGTCACTGCTTAGGGCTACATCAGGAGGAAACAACACATAGATATAGAACGTGAAACTGCTTTATTTTGTCAAGTTTCAAGAAGCTAGCACAAACCGTGTTGGATTTACAGTTCCAAATCTATCTATCAATATAGGAGAAAACAGAGTGAAACCTAAAAATTCAAACTGTTACTGGAAATGAACGCTTCAACATAGAAGAACGAAATTTGGGGAACCAAGTCGGCTTAGTGTACTGATCATTACCTGAAAGTATCATCCAGTTTGGGTGCAGAAATATTTGCTGTGATTTCTGGAGATGCGTAGTTTTTGGAAGCTTGGCAACCCCTTTCTATGAAAGTGTTTCTCGCCAGTCACTGCTTAGGGCTACTTCAAGAGGAAACAAAACATAGAGATAGAACGTGAAACTGCTTTATTTTGTCAAGTTTCAAGAAGCTAGCACAAACCGTGTTGGATTTAGAGTTCCAAATACATCTATCAATATAGGAGAAAACAGAGTGAAACCTAAAAATTCAAACTGTTACTGGAAATGTACGCTTCAACATAGAAGAACAAAATTTGGGGAACCAAGTCAGCTTAGTGTACTGATCATTACCTGAAAGTATCATCCAGTTTGGGTGAAAAAATATTTGCTGAGATTTCTGGAGATTCGTAATTTTTGGAAGCTTGGCAACCCCTTTCCATGAAAGTGTTTCTCGCCAGTCACTGCTTAGGGCTACATCAAGAGGAAAAAAAACATAGAGATAGAACGTGAAACTGCTTTATTTTGTCAAGTTTCAAGAAGCTAGCACAAACCGTGTTGGATTTAGAGTTCCAAATACATTTATCAATATAGGAGAAAACAGAGTGAAACCTAAAAATTTAAACTGTTACTGGAAATGAACGCTTCACCATAGAAGAACGAAATTTGGGGAACCAAGTCGGCTTAGTGTACTGACCATTACCTGAAAGTATCATCCAGTTTGGGTGAAAAAATATTTGCTGAGATTTCTGGAGATTCGTAATTTTTGGAAGCTTGGCAACCCCTTTCCATGAAAGTGTTTCTCGCCAGTCACTTCTTAGGGCTACATCAAGATGAAAAAAAAAACATGGAGATAGAATCTGAAACTACTTTATTGTGTCAAGTTTCAAGAAGCTAGCACAAACCGTGTTGGATTTAGAGTTCCAAATACATCTATCTATATAGGAGAAAACAGAGTGAAACCTAAAAATTCAAACTGTTACTGGAAATGAACGCTTCAACATAGAAGAACGAAATTTGGGGAACCAAGTCGGCTTAGTGTACTGATCATTACCTGAAAGTATCATCCAGTTTGGGTGAAAAAATATTTGCTGAGATTTCTGGAGATTCGTAATTTTTGGAAGCTTGGCAACCCCTTTCTATGAAAGTGTTTCTCGCCAGTCACTGCTTAGGGCTACTTCAAGAGGAAACAAAACATAGAGATAGAACGTGAAACTGCTTTATTTTGTCAAGTTTCAAGAAGCTAGCACAAACCGTGTTGGATTTAGAGTTCCAAATACATCTATCAATATAGGAGAAAACAGAGTGAAACCTAAAAATTCAAACTGTTAGTAGAAACGAACGCTTCAACATAGAAGAATGAAATTTGGAGAACCAAGTTGGCTTAGTGTACTGATCATTACCTGTAAGTATCATCCAGTTTTGGTGAAAAAATACTTGTTGAGATTTCTGGAGATTCGTAATTTTAGGAAGCTTGGCAACCCCTTTCAATGAAAGTGTTTCTCGCCAGTCACTGCATAGGGCTACTTCAAGAGGAAAGAACACATAGATATAGAACGTGAAACTGCTTTATTTTGTCAAGTTTCAAGAAGCTAGCACAAACCGTGTTGGATTTAGAGTTCCAAATACATCTATCTATATAGGAGAAAACAGAGTGAAACCTAAAAATTCAAACTGTTACTGGAAATGAACGCTTCAACATAGAAGAACGAAATTTGGGGAACCAACTCGGCTTAGTGTACTGATCATTAACTGAAAGTATCATCCAGTTTGGGTGAAAAAATATTTGCTGTGATTTCTGGAGATTCGTAGTTTTTGGAAGCTTGGCAACCCCTTTCCATGAAAGTGTTTCTCGCCAGTCACTGCTTAGGGCTACATCAGGAGGAAACAACACATAGATATAGAACGTGAAACTGCTTTATTTTGTCAAGTTTCAAGAAGCTAGCACAAACCGTGTTGGATTTACAGTTCCAAATCTATCTATCAATATAGGAGAAAACAGAGTGAAACCTAAAAATTCAAACTGTTACTGGAAATGAACGCTTCAACATAGAAGAACGAAATTTGGGGAACCAAGTCGGCTTAGTGTACTGATCATTACCTGAAAGTATCATCCAGTTTGGGTGCAGAAATATTTGCTGTGATTTCTGGAGATGCGTAGTTTTTGGAAGCTTGGCAACCCCTTTCTATGAAAGTGTTTCTCGCCAGTCACTGCTTAGGGCTACTTCAAGAGGAAACAAAACATAGAGATAGAACGTGAAACTGCTTTATTTTGTCAAGTTTCAAGAAGCTAGCACAAACCGTGTTGGATTTAGAGTTCCAAATACATCTATCAATATAGGAGAAAACAGAGTGAAACCTAAAAATTCAAACTGTTACTGGAAATGTACGCTTCAACATAGAAGAACGAAATTTGGGGAACCAAGTCGGCTTAGTGTACTGATCATTACCTGAAAGTATCATCCAGTTTGGGTGAAAAAATATTTGCTGAGATTTCTGGAGATTCGTAATTTTTGGAAGCTTGGCAACCCCTTTCCATGAAAGTGTTTCTCGCCAGTCACTGCTTAGGGCTACATCAAGAGGAAAAAAAACATAGAGATAGAACGTGAAACTGCTTTATTTTGTCAAGTTTCAAGAAACTAGCACAAACCGTGTTGGATTTAGAGTTCCAAATACATTTATCAATATAGGAGAAAACAGAGTGAAACCTAAAAATTTAAACTGTTACTGGAAATGAACGCTTCACCATAGAAGAACGAAATTTGGGGAACCAAGTCGGCTTAGTGTACTGACCATTACCTGAAAGTATCATCCAGTTTGGGTGAAAAAATATTTGCTGAGATTTCTGGAGATTCGTAATTTTTGGAAGCTTGGCAACCCCTTTCCATGAAAGTGTTTCTCGCCAGTCACTTCTTAGGGCTACATCAAGATGAAAAAAAACATGGAGATAGAATCTGAAACTACTTTATTGTGTCAAGTTTCAAGAAGCTAGCACAAACCGTGTTGGATTTAGAGTTCCAAATACATCTATCTATATAGGAGAAAACAGAGTGAAACCTAAAAATTCAAACTGTTACTGGAAATGAACGCTTCAACATAGAAGAACGAAATTTGGGGAACCAAGTCGGCTTAGTGTACTGATCATTACCTGAAAGTATCATCCAGTTTGGGTGAAAAAATATTTGCTGAGATTTCTGGAGATTCGTAATTTTTGGAAGCTTGGCAACCCCTTTCTATGAAAGTGTTTCTCGCCAGTCACTGCTTAGGGCTACTTCAAGAGGAAACAAAACATAGAGATAGAACGTGAAACTGCTTTATTTTGTCAAGTTTCAAGAAGCTAGCACAAACCGTGTTGGATTTAGAGTTCCAAATACATCTATCAACATAGGAGAAAACAGAGTGAAACCTAAAAATTCAAACTGTTAGTAGAAACGAACGCTTCAACATAGAAGAATGAAATTTGGAGAACCAAGTTGGCTTAGTGTACTGATCATTACCTGTAAGTATCATCCAGTTTTGGTGAAAAAATACTTGTTGAGATTTCTGGAGATTCGTAATTTTAGGAAGCTTGGCAACCCCTTTCAATGAAAGTGTTTCTCGCCAGTCACTGCATAGGGCTACTTCAAGAGGAAAGAACACATAGATATAGAACGTGAAACTGCTTTATTTTGTCAAGTTTCAAGAAGCTAGCACAAACCGTGTTGGATTTAGAGTTCCAAATACATCTATCTATATAGGAGAAAACAGAGTGAAACCTAAAAATTCAAACTGTTACTGGAAATGAACGCTTCAACATAGAAGAACGAAATTTGGGGAACCAACTCGGCTTAGTGTACTGATCATTAACTGAAAGTATCATCCAGTTTGGGTGAAAAAATATTTGCTGTGATTTCTGGAGATTCGTAGTTTTTGGAAGCTTGACAACCCCTTTCTATGAAAGTGTTTCTCGCCAGTCACTGCTTAGGGCTACATCAGGAGGAAACAACACATAGATATAGAACGTGAAACTGCTTTATTTTGTCAAGTTTCAAGAAGCTAGCACAAACCGTGTTGGATTTACAGTTCCAAATCTATCTATCAATATAGGAGAAAACAGAGTGAAACCTAAAAATTCAAACTGTTACTGGAAATGAACGCTTCAACATAGAAGAACGAAATTTGGGGAACCAAGTCGGCTTAGTGTACTGATCATTACCTGAAAGTATCATCCAGTTTGGGTGCAGAAATATTTGCTGTGATTTCTGGAGATGCGTAGTTTTTGGAAGCTTGGCAACCCCTTTCTATGAAAGTGTTTCTCGCCAGTCACTGCTTAGGGCTACTTCAAGAGGAAACAAAACATAGAGATAGAACGTGAAACTGCTTTATTTTGTCAAGTTTCAAGAAGCTAGCACAAACCGTGTTGGATTTAGAGTTCCAAATACATCTATCAATATAGGAGAAAACAGAGTGAAACCTAAAAATTCAAACTGTTACTGGAAATGTACGCTTCAACATAGAAGAACGAAATTTGGGGAACCAAGTCGGCTTAGTGTACTGATCATTACCTGAAAGTATCATCCAGTTTGGGTGAAAAAATATTTGCTGAGATTTCTGGAGATTCGTAATTTTTGGAAGCTTGGCAACCCCTTTCCATGAAAGTGTTTCTCGCCAGTCACTGCTTAGGGCTACATCAAGAGGAAAAAAAACATAGAGATAGAACGTGAAACTGCTTTATTTTGTCAAGTTTCAAGAAGCTAGCACAAACCGTGTTGGATTTAGAGTTCCAAATACATTTATCAATATAGGAGAAAACAGAGTGAAACCTAAAAATTTAAACTGTTACTGGAAATGAACGCTTCACCATAGAAGAACGAAATTTGGGGAACCAAGTCGGCTTAGTGTACTGACCATTACCTGAAAGTATCATCCAGTTTGGGTGAAAAAATATTTGCTGAGATTTCTGGAGATTCGTAATTTTTGGAAGCTTGGCAACCCCTTTCCATGAAAGTGTTTCTCGCCAGTCACTTCTTAGGGCTACATCAAGATGAAAAAAAACATGGAGATAGAATCTGAAACTACTTTATTGTGTCAAGTTTCAAGAAGCTAGCACAAACCGTGTTGGATTTAGAGTTCCAAATACATCTATCTATATAGGAGAAAACAGAGTGAAACCTAAAAATTCAAACTGTTACTGGAAATGAACGCTTCAACATAGAAGAACGAAATTTGGGGAACCAAGTCGGCTTAGTGTACTGATCATTACCTGAAAGTATCATCCAGTTTGGGTGAAAAAATATTTGCTGAGATTTCTGGAGATTCGTAATTTTTGGAAGCTTGGCAACCCCTTTCTATGAAAGTGTTTCTCGCCAGTCACTGCTTAGGGCTACTTCAAGAGGAAACAAAACATAGAGATAGAACGTGAAACTGCTTTATTTTGTCAAGTTTCAAGAAGCTAGCACAAACCGTGTTGGATTTAGAGTTCCAAATACATCTATCAATATAGGAGAAAACAGAGTGAAACCTAAAAATTCAAACTGTTAGTAGAAACGAACGCTTCAACATAGAAGAATGAAATTTGGAGAACCAAGTTGGCTTAGTGTACTGATCATTACCTGTAAGTATCATCCAGTTTTGGTGAAAAAATACTTGTTGAGATTTCTGGAGATTCGTAATTTTAGGAAGCTTGGCAACCCCTTTCAATGAAAGTGTTTCTCGCCAGTCACTGCATAGGGCTACTTCAAGAGGAAAGAACACATAGATATAGAACGTGAAACTGCTTTATTTTGTCAAGTTTCAAGAAGCTAGCACAAACCGTGTTGGATTTAGAGTTCCAAATACATCTATCTATATAGGAGAAAACAGAGTGAAACCTAAAAATTCAAACTGTTACTGGAAATGAACGCTTCAACATAGAAGAACGAAATTTGGGGAACCAACTCGGCTTAGTGTACTGATCATTAACTGAAAGTATCATCCAGTTTGGGTGAAAAAATATTTGCTGTGATTTCTGGAGATTCGTAGTTTTTGGAAGCTTGACAACCCCTTTCTATGAAAGTGTTTCTCGCCAGTCACTGCTTAGGGCTACATCAGGAGGAAACAACACATAGATATAGAACGTGAAACTGCTTTATTTTGTCAAGTTTCAAGAAGCTAGCACAAACCGTGTTAGATTTACAGTTCCAAATCTATCAATCAATATAGGAGAAAACAGAGTGAAACCTAAAAATTCAAACTGTTACTGGAAATGAACGCTTCAACATAGAAGAACGAAATTTGGGGAACCAAGTCGGCTTAGTGTACTGATCATTACCTGAAAGTATCATCCAGTTTGGGTGCAGAAATATTTGCTGTGATTTCTGGAGATGCGTAGTTTTTGGAAGCTTGGCAACCCCTTTCTATGAAAGTGTTTCTCGCCAGTCACTGCTTAGGGCTACTTCAAGAGGAAACAAAACATAGAGATAGAACGTGAAACTGCTTTATTTTGTCAAGTTTCAAGAAGCTAGCACAAACCGTGTTGGATTTAGAGTTCCAAATACATCTATCAATATAGGAGAAAACAGAGTGAAACCTAAAAATTCAAACTGTTACTGGAAATGTACGCTTCAACATAGAAGAACGAAATTTGGGGAACCAAGTCGGCTTAGTGTACTGATCATTACCTGAAAGTATCATCCAGTTTGGGTGAAAAAATATTTGCTGAGATTTCTGGAGATTCGTAATTTTTGGAAGCTTGGCAACCCCTTTCCATGAAAGTGTTTCTCGCCAGTCACTTCTTAGGCCTACATCAAGAGGAAAAAAAACATAGAGATAGAACGTGAAACTGCTTTATTTTGTCAAGTTTCAAGAAGCTAGCACAAACCGTGTTGGATTTAGAGTTCCAAATACATTTATCAATATAGGAGAAAACAGAGTGAAACCTAAAAATTTAAACTGTTACTGGAAATGAACGCTTCACCATAGAAGAACGAAATTTGGGGAACCAAGTCGGCTTAGTGTACTGACCATTACCTGAAAGTATCATCCAGTTTGGGTGAAAAAATATTTGCTGAGATTTCTGGAGATTCGTAATTTTTGGAAGCTTGGCAACCCCTTTCCATGAAAGTGTTTCTCGCCAGTCACTTCTTAGGGCTACATCAAGATGAAAAAAAACATGGAGATAGAATCTGAAACTACTTTATTGTGTCAAGTTTCAAGAAGCTAGCACAAACCGTGTTGGATTTAGAGTTCCAAATACATCTATCTATATAGGAGAAAACAGAGTGAAACCTAAAAATTCAAACTGTTACTGGAAATGAACGCTTCAACATAGAAGAACGAAATTTGGGGAACCAAGTCGGCTTAGTGTACTGATCATTACCTGAAAGTATCATCCAGTTTGGGTGAAAAAATATTTGCTGAGATTTCTGGAGATTCGTAATTTTTGGAAGCTTGGCAACCCCTTTCTATGAAAGTGTTTCTCGCCAGTCACTGCTTAGGGCTACTTCAAGAGGAAACAAAACATAGAGATAGAACGTGAAACTGCTTTATTTTGTCAAGTTTCAAGAAGCTAGCACAAACCGTGTTGGATTTAGAGTTCCAAATACATCTATCAATATAGGAGAAAACAGAGTGAAACCTAAAAATTCAAACTGTTAGTAGAAACGAACGCTTCAACATAGAAGAATGAAATTTGGAGAACCAAGTTGGCTTAGTGTACTGATCATTACCTGTAAGTATCATCCAGTTTTGGTGAAAAAATACTTGTTGAGATTTCTGGAGATTCGTAATTTTAGGAAGCTTGGCAACCCCTTTCAATGAAAGTGTTTCTCGCCAGTCACTGCATAGGGCTACTTCAAGAGGAAAGAACACATAGATATAGAACGTGAAACTACTTTATTTTGTCAAGTTTCAAGAAGCTAGCACAAACCGTGTTGGATTTAGAGTTCCAAATACATCTATCTATATAGGAGAAAACAGAGTGAAACCTAAAAATTCAAACTGTTACTGGAAATGAACGCTTCAACATAGAAGAACGAAATTTGGGGAACCAACTCGGCTTAGTGTACTGATCATTAACTGAAAGTATCATCCAGTTTGGGTGAAAAAATATTTGCTGTGATTTCTGGAGATTCGTAGTTTTTGGAAGCTTGACAACCCCTTTCTATGAAAGTGTTTCTCGCCAGTCACTGCTTAGGGCTACATCAGGAGGAAACAACACATAGATATAGAACGTGAAACTGCTTTATTTTGTCAAGTTTCAAGAAGCTAGCACAAACCGTGTTGGATTTACAGTTCCAAATCTATCTATCAATATAGGAGAAAACAGAGTGAAACCTAAAAATTCAAACTGTTACTGGAAATGAACGCTTCAACATAGAAGAACGAAATTTGGGGAACCAAGTCGGCTTAGTGTACTGATCATTACCTGAAAGTATCATCCAGTTTGGGTGCAGAAATATTTGCTGTGATTTCTGGAGATGCGTAGTTTTTGGAAGCTTGGCAACCCCTTTCTATGAAAGTGTTTCTCGCCAGTCACTGCTTAGGGCTACTTCAAGAGGAAACAAAACATAGAGATAGAACGTGAAACTGCTTTATTTTGTCAAGTTTCAAGAAGCTAGCACAAACCGTGTTGGATTTAGAGTTCCAAATACATCTATCAATATAGGAGAAAACAGAGTGAAACCTAAAAATTCAAACTGTTACTGGAAATGTACGCTTCAACATAGAAGAACGAAATTTGGGGAACCAAGTCGGCTTAGTGTACTGATCATTACCTGAAAGTATCATCCAGTTTGGGTGAAAAAATATTTGCTGAGATTTCTGGAGATTCGTAATTTTTGGAAGCTTGGCAACCCCTTTCCATGAAAGTGTTTCTCGCCAGTCACTGCTTAGGGCTACATCAAGAGGAAAAAAAACATAGAGATAGAACGTGAAACTGCTTTATTTTGTCAAGTTTCAAGAAGCTAGCACAAACCGTGTTGGATTTAGAGTTCCAAATACATTTATCAATATAGGAGAAAACAGAGTGAAACCTAAAAATTTAAACTGTTACTGGAAATGAACGCTTCACCATAGAAGAACGAAATTTGGGGAACCAAGTCGGCTTAGTGTACTGACCATTACCTGAAAGTATCATCCAGTTTGGGTGAAAAAATATTTGCTGAGATTTCTGGAGATTCGTAATTTTTGGAAGCTTGGCAACCCCTTTCCATGAAAGTGTTTCTCGCCAGTCACTTCTTAGGGCTACATCAAGATGAAAAAAAACATGGAGATAGAATCTGAAACTACTTTATTGTGTCAAGTTTCAAGAAGCTAGCACAAACCGTGTTGGATTTAGAGTTCCAAATACATCTATCTATATAGGAGAAAACAGAGTGAAACCTAAAAATTCAAACTGTTACTGGAAATGAACGCTTCAACATAGAAGAACGAAATTTGGGGAACCAAGTCGGCTTAGTGTACTGATCATTACCTGAAAGTATCATCCAGTTTGGGTGAAAAAATATTTGCTGAGATTTCTGGAGATTCGTAATTTTTGGAAGCTTGGCAACCCCTTTCTATGAAAGTGTTTCTCGCCAGTCACTGCTTAGGGCTACTTCAAGAGGAAACAAAACATAGAGATAGAACGTGAAACTGCTTTATTTTGTCAAGTTTCAAGAAGCTAGCACAAACCGTGTTGGATTTAGAGTTCCAAATACATCTATCAATATAGGAGAAAACAGAGTGAAACCTAAAAATTCAAACTGTTAGTAGAAACGAACGCTTCAACATAGAAGAATGAAATTTGGAGAACCAAGTTGGCTTAGTGTACTGATCATTACCTGTAAGTATCATCCAGTTTTGGTGAAAAAATACTTGTTGAGATTTCTGGAGATTCGTAATTTTAGGAAGCTTGGCAACCCCTTTCAATGAAAGTGTTTCTCGCCAGTCACTGCATAGGGCTACTTCAAGAGGAAAGAACACATAGATATAGAACGTGAAACTACTTTATTTTGTCAAGTTTCAAGAAGCTAGCACAAACCGTGTTGGATTTAGAGTTCCAAATACATCTATCTATATAGGAGAAAACAGAGTGAAACCTAAAAATTCAAACTGTTACTGGAAATGAACGCTTCAACATAGAAGAACGAAATTTGGGGAACCAAGTCGGCTTAGTGTACTGATCATTAACTGAAAGTATCATCCAGTTTGGGTGAAAAAATATTTGCTGTGATTTCTGGAGATTCGTAGTTTTTGGAAGCTTGACAACCCCTTTCTATGAAAATGTTTCTCGCCAGTCACTGCTTAGGGCTAAATCAAGAGGAAACAACACATAGATATAGAACGTGAAACTGCTTTATTTTGTCAAGTTTCAAGAAGCTAGCACAAACCATGTTGGATTTACAGTTCCAAATCTATCTATCAATATAGGAGAAAACAGAGTGAAACCTAAAAATTCAAACTGTTACTGGAAATGAACGCTTCAACATAGAAGAACGAAATTTGGGGAACCAAGTCGGCTTAGTGTACTGATCATTACCTGAAAGTATCATCCAGTTTGGGTGCAGAAATATTTGCTGTGATTTCTGGAGATGCGTAGTTTTTGGAAGCTTGGCAACCCCTTTCTATGAAAGTGTTTCTCGCCAGTCACTGCTTAAGGCTACTTCAAGAGGAAACAAAACATAGAGATAGAACGTGAAACTGCTTTATTTTGTCAAGTCTCAAGAAGCTAGCACAAACCGTGTTGGATTTAGAGTTCCAAATACATCTATCAATATAGGAGAAAACAGAGTGAAACCTAAAAATTCAAACTGTTACTGGAAATGTACGCTTCAACATAGAAGAACGAAATTTGGGGAACCAAGTCGGCTTAGTGTACTGATCATTACCTGAAAGTATCATCCAGTTTGGGTGAAAAAATATTTGCTGAGATTTCTGGAGATTCGTAATTTTTGGAAGCTTGGCAACCCCTTTCCATGAAAGTGTTTCTCGCCAGTCACTGCTTAGGGCTACATCAAGAGGAAACAAAACATAGAGATAGAACGTGAAACTGCTTTATTTTGTCAAGTTTCAAGAAGCTAGCACAAACCGTGTTGGATTTAGAGTTCCAAATACATTTATCAATATAGGAGAAAACAGAGTGAAACCTAAAAATTTAAACTGTTACTGGAAATGAACGCTTCACCATAGAAGAACGAAATTTGGGGAACCAAGTCGGCTTAGTGTACTGACCATTACCTGAAAGTATCATCCAGTTTGGGTGAAAAAATATTTGCTGAGATTTCTGGAGATTCGTAATTTTTGGAAGCTTGGCAACCCCTTTCCATGAAAGTGTTTCTCGCCAGTCACTTCTTAGGGCTACATCAAGATGAAAAAAAAAACATGGAGATAGAATCTGAAACTACTTTATTGTGTCAAGTTTCAAGAAGCTAGCACAAACCGTGTTGGATTTAGAGTTCCAAATACATCTATCTATATAGGAGAAAACAGAGTGAAACCTAAAAATTCAAACTGTTACTGGAAATGAACGCTTCAACATAGAAGAACGAAATTTGGGGAACCAAGTCGGCTTAGTGTACTGATCATTACCTGAAAGTATCATCCAGTTTGGGTGAAAAAATATTTGCTGAGATTTCTGGAGATTCGTAATTTTTGGAAGCTTGGCAACCCCTTTCTATGAAAGTGTTTCTCGCCAGTCACTGCTTAGGGCTACTTCAAGAGGAAACAAAACATAGAGATAGAACGTGAAACTGCTTTATTTTGTCAAGTTTCAATAAGCTAGCACAAACCGTGTTGGATTTAGAGTTCCAAATACATCTATCAATATAGGAGAAAACAGAGTGAAACCTAAAAATTCAAACTGTTAGTAGAAACGAACGCTTCAACATAGAAGAATGAAATTTGGAGAACCAAGTTGGCTTAGTGTACTGATCATTACCTGTAAGTATCATCCAGTTTTGGTGAAAAAATACTTGTTGAGATTTCTGGAGATTCGTAATTTTAGGAAGCTTGGCAACCCCTTTCAATGAAAGTGTTTCTCGCCAGTCACTGCATAGGGCTACTTCAAGAGGAAAGAACACATAGATATAGAACGTGAAACTGCTTTATTTTGTCAAGTTTCAAGAAGCTAGCACAAACCGTGTTGGATTTAGAGTTCCAAATACATCTATCTATATAGGAGAAAACAGAGTGAAACCTAAAAATTCAAACTGTTACTGGAAATGAACGCTTCAACATAGAAGAACGAAATTTGGGGAACCAAGTCGGCTTAGTGTACTGATCATTACCTGAAAGTATCATCCAGTTTGGGTGCAGAAATATTTGCTGTGATTTCTGGAGATTCGTAGTTTTTGGAAGCTTGACAACCCCTTTCTATGAAAATGTTTCTCGCCAGTCACTGCTTAGGGCTAAATCAAGAGGAAACAAAACATAGAGATAGAACGTGAAACTGCTTTATTTTGTCAAGTTTCAAGAAGCTAGCACAAACCGTGTTGGATTTAGAGTTCCAAATACATCTATCCATATAGGAGAAAACAGAGTGAAACCTAAAAATTCAAACTGTTACTGGAAATGTACGCTTCAACATAGAAGAACGAAATTTGGGGAACCAAGTCGGCTTAGTGTACTGATCATTACCTGAAAGTATCATCCAGTTTGGGTGAAAAAATATTTGCTGAGATTTCTGGAGATTCGTAATTTTTGGAAGCTTGGCAACCCCTTTCCATGAAAGTGTTTCTCGCCAGTCACTGCTTAGGGCTACATCAAGAGGAAAAAAAACATAGAGATAGAACGTGAAACTGCTTTATTTTGTCAAGTTTCAAGAAGCTAGCACAAACCGTGTTGGATTTAGAGTTCCAAATACATTTATCAATATAGGAGAAAACAGAGTGAAACCTAAAAATTTAAACTGTTACTGGAAATGAACGCTTCACCATAGAAGAACGAAATTTGGGGAACCAAGTCGGCTTAGTGTACTGACCATTACCTGAAAGTATCATCCAGTTTGGGTGAAAAAATATTTGCTGAGATTTCTGGAGATTCGTAATTTTTGGAAGCTTGGCAACCCCTTTCCATGAAAGTGTTTCTCGCCAGTCACTTCTTAGGGCTACATCAAGATGAAAAAAAACATGGAGATAGAATCTGAAACTACTTTATTGTGTCAAGTTTCAAGAAGCTAGCACAAACCGTGTTGGATTTAGAGTTCCAAATACATCTATCTATATAGGAGAAAACAGAGTGAAACCTAAAAATTCAAACTGTTACTGGAAATGAACGCTTCAACATAGAAGAACGAAATTTGGGGAACCAAGTCGGCTTAGTGTACTGATCATTACCTGAAAGTATCATCCAGTTTGGGTGAAAAAATATTTGCTGAGATTTCTGGAGATTCGTAATTTTTGGAAGCTTGGCAACCCCTTTCTATGAAAGTGTTTCTCGCCAGTCACTGCTTAGGGCTACTTCAAGAGGAAACAAAACATAGAGATAGAACGTGAAACTGCTTTATTTTGTCAAGTTTCAATAAGCTAGCACAAACCGTGTTGGATTTAGAGTTCCAAATACATCTATCAATATAGGAGAAAACAGAGTGAAACCTAAAAATTCAAACTGTTAGTAGAAACGAACGGTTCAACATAGAAGAATGAAATTTGGAGAACCAAGTTGGCTTAGTGTACTGATCATTACCTGTAAGTATCATCCAGTTTTGGTGAAAAAATACTTGTTGAGATTTCTGGAGATTCGTAATTTTAGGAAGCTTGGCAACCCCTTTCAATGAAAGTGTTTCTCGCCAGTCACTGCATAGGGCTACTTCAAGAGGAAAGAACACATAGATATAGAACGTGAAACTACTTTATTTTGTCAAGTTTCAAGAAGCTAGCACAAACCGTGTTGGATTTAGAGTTCCAAATACATCTATCTATATAGGAGAAAACAGAGTGAAACCTAAAAATTCAAACTGTTACTGGAAATGAACGCTTCAACATAGAAGAACGAAATTTGGGGAACCAACTCGGCTTAGTGTACTGATCATTAACTGAAAGTATCATCCAGTTTGGGTGAAAAAATATTTGCTGTGATTTCTGGAGATTCGTAGTTTTTGGAAGCTTGACAACCCCTTTCTATGAAAATGTTTCTCGCCAGTCACTGCTTAGGGCTAAATCAAGAGGAAACAACACATAGATATAGAACGTGAAACTGCTTTATTTTGTCAAGTTTCAAGAAGCTAGCACAAACCGTGTTGGATTTACAGTTCCAAATCTATCTATCAATATAGGAGAAAACAGAGTGAAACCTAAAAATTCAAACTGTTACTGGAAATGAACGCTTCAACATAGAAGAACGAAATTTGGGGAACCAAGTCGGCTTAGTGTACTGATCATTACCTGAAAGTATCATCCAGTTTGGGTGCAGAAATATTTGCTGTGATTTCTGGAGATGCGTAGTTTTTGGAAGCTTGGCAACCCCTTTCTATGAAAGTGTTTCTCGCCAGTCACTGCTTAAGGCTACTTCAAGAGGAAACAAAACATAGAGATAGAACGTGAAACTGCTTTATTTTGTCAAGTTTCAAGAAGCTAGCACAAACCGTGTTGGATTTAGAGTTCCAAATACATCTATCAATATAGGAGAAAACAGAGTGAAACCTAAAAATTCAAACTGTTACTGGAAATGTACGCTTCAACATAGAAGAACGAAATTTGGGGAACCAAGTCGGCTTAGTGTACTGATCATTACCTGAAAGTATCATCCAGTTTGGGTGAAAAAATATTTGCTGAGATTTCTGGAGATTCGTAATTTTTGGAAGCTTGGCAACTCCTTTCCTTGAAAGTGTTTCTCGCCAGTCACTGCTTAGGGCTACATCAAGAGGAAAAAAAAACATAGAGAAAGAACGTGAAACTGCTTTATTTTGTCAAGTTTCAAGAAGCTAGCACAAACCGTGTTGGATTTAGTGTTCCAAATACATTTATCAATATAGGAGAAAACAGAGTGAAACCTAAAAATTTAAACTGTTACTGGAAATGAACGCTTCACCATAGAAGAACGAAATTTGGGGAACCAAGTCGGCTTAGTGTACTGACCATTACCTGAAAGTATCATCCAGTTTGGGTGAAAAAATATTTGCTGAGATTTCTGGAGATTCGTAATTTTTGGAAGCTTGGCAACCCCTTTCCATGGAAGTGTTTCTCGCCAGTCACTTCTTAGGGCTACATCAAGATGAAAAAAAACATGGAGATAGAATCTGAAACTACTTTATTGTGTCAAGTTTCAAGAAGCTAGCACAAACATTGTTGGATTTAGAGTTCCAAATACATCTATCAATATAGGAGAAAACAGAGTGAAACCTAAAAATTCAAACTGTTACTGGAAATGAACGCTTCACCATTGAGGAACGAAATTTGGGGAACCAAGTTGGATTAGTGTACTGATCATTACCTGAAAGTATCATCCAGTTTGGGTGAAAAAATATTTGCTGAGATTTCTGGAGATTCGTAATTTTTGGAAGCTTGGCAACCCCTTTCCATGAAAGTGTTTCTCGCCAGTCACTGCTTAGGGCTACATCAAGAGGAAAAAAAACATAGAGAAAGAACGTGAAACTGCTTTATTTTGTCAAGTTTCAAGAAGCTAGCACAAACCGTGTTGGATTTAGAGTTCCAAATACATTTATCATTATAGGAGAAAACAGAGTGAAACCTAAAAATTTAAACTGTTACTGGAAATGAACGCTTCACCATAGAAGAACGAAATTTGGGGAACCAAGTCGGCTTAGTGTACTGATCATTACCTAAAAGTATCATCCAGTTTGGGTGAAAAAATATTTGCTGAGATTTCTGGAGATTCGTAATTTTTGGAAGCTTGGCAACCCCTTTCCATGAAAGTGTTTCTCGCCAGTCACTGCTTAGGGCTACATCAAGAGGAAAAAAAACATACAGAAAGAACGTGAAACTGCTTTATTTTGTCAAGTTTCAAGAAGCTAGCACAAACCGTGTTGGATTTAGAGTTCCAAATACATTTATCAATATAGGAGAAAACAGAGTGAAACCTAAAAATTTAAACTGTTACTGGAAATGAACGCTTCACCATAAAAGAACGAAATTTGGGGAACCAAGACGGCTTAGTGTACTGACCATTACCTGAAAGTATCATCCAGTTTCGGTGAAAAAATATTTGCTGAGATTTCTGGAGATTCGTAATTTTTGGAAGCTTGGCAACCCCTTTCCATGAAAGTGTTTCTCGCCAGTCACTTCTTAGGGCTACATCAAGATGAAAAAAAACATGGAGATAGAATCTGAAACTACTTTATTGTGTCAAGTTTCAAGAAGCTAGCACAAACCGTGTTGGATTTAGAGTTCCAAATACATCTATCAATATAGGAGAAAACAGAGTGAAACCTAAAAATTCAAACTGTTACTGGAAATGAACGCTTCACCATTGAGGAACGAAATTTGGGGAACCAAGTTGGATTAGTGTACTGATCATTACCTGAAAGTATCATCCAGTTTGGGTGAAAAAATATTTGCTGAGATTTCTGGAGATTCGTAATTTTTGGAAGCTTGGCAACCCCTTTCCATGAAAGTGTTTCTCGCCAGTCACTGCTTAGGGCTACATCAAGAGGAAAAAAAACATAGAGAAAGAACGTGAAACTGCTTTATTTTGTCAAGTTTCAAGAAGCTAGCACAAACCGTGTTGGATTTAGAGTTCCAAATACATTTATCAATATAGGAGAAAACAGAGTGAAACCTAAAAATTTAAACTGTTACTGGAAATGAACGCTTCACCATAGAAGAACGAAATTTGGGGAACCAAGTCGGCTTAGTGTACTGACCATTACCTGAAAGTATCATCCAGTTTGGGTGAAAAAATATTTGCTGAGATTTCTGGAGATTCGTAATTTTTGGAAGCTTGGGAACCCCTTTCCATGAAAGTGTTTCTCGCCAGTCACTGCTTAGGGCTACATCAAGAGGAAACAAAACATAGAGATAGAACGTGAAACTGCTTTATTTTGTCAAGTTTCAAGAAGCTAGCACAAACCGTGTTGGATTTAGAGTTCCAAATACATCTATCAATATAGGAGAAAACAGAGTGAAACCTAAAAATTCAAACTGTTACTGGAAATGAACGCTTTAACATAGAAGAACGAAATTTGGGGAACCAAGTCGGCTTAGTGTTCTGATCATTTCCTGAAAGTATCATCAAGTTTGGGTGAAAAAATATTTGCTGATATTTCTGGTGATTCCTAATTTTTGGAAGCTTGGCAACCCCTTTCCATGAAAGTGTTTCTCGCCAGTCACTGCTTAGGGCTACATCAAGAGGAAACAAAACATAGAGATAGAACGTGAAACTGCTTTATTTTGTCAAGTTTCAAGAAGCTAGCACAAACCGTGTTGGATTTAGAGTTCCAAATACATCTATCAATATAGGAGAAAACAGAGTGAAACCTAAAAATTGAAACTGTTAGTAGAAACGAACGCTTCAACATAGAAGAATGAAATTTGGGGAACCAAGTTGGCTTATTGTACTGATCATTACTTGAAAGTATCATCCAGTTTGGGTGAAAAAATACTTGCTGAGATTTCTGGAGATTCGTAATTTTAGGAAGCTTGGCAACCCCTTTCCATGAAAGTGTTTCTCGCCAGTCACTGCTTAGGGCTACTTCAAGAGGAAACAACACATAGAGATAGAACGTGAAACTGCTTTATTTTGTCAAGTTTCAAGAAGCTAGCACAAACCGTGTTGGATTTAGAGTTCCAAATACATCTATCAATATAGGAGAAAACAGAGTGAAACCTAAAAATTCAAACTGTTACTGGAAATGTACGCTTCAACATAGAAGAACGAAATTTGGGGAACCAAGTCGGCTTAGTGTACTGATCATTACCTGAAAGTATCATCCAGTTTGGGTGAAAAAATATTTGCTGAGATTTCTGGAGATTCGTAATTTTTGGAAGCTTGGCAACCCCTTTCCATGAAAGTGTTTCTCGCCAGTCACTGCTTAGGGCTACATCAAGAGGAAAAAAAAACATAGAGATAGAACGTGAAACTGCTTTATTTTGTCAAGTTTCAAGAAGCTAGCACAAACCGTGTTGGATTTAGAGTTCCAAATACATCTATCAATATAGGAGAAAACAGAGTGAAACCTAAAAATTCAAACTGTTAGTAGAAACGAACGCTTCAACATAGAAGAATGAAATTTGGAGAACCAAGTTGGCTTAGTGTACTGATCATTACCTGTAAGTATCATCCAGTTTTGGTGAAAAAATACTTGTTGAGATTTCTGGAGATTCGTAATTTTAGGAAGCTTGGCAACCCCTTTCAATGAAAGTGTTTCTCGCCAGTCACTGCATAGGGCTACTTCAAGAGGAAAGAACACATAGATATAGAACGTGAAACTACTTTATTTTGTCAAGTTTCAAGAAGCTAGCACAAACCGTGTTGGATTTAGAGTTCCAAATACATCTATCTATATAGGAGAAAACAGAGTGAAACCTAAAAATTCAAACTGTTACTGGAAATGAACGCTTCAACATAGAAGAACGAAATTTGGGGAACCAACTCGGCTTAGTGTACTGATCATTAACTGAAAGTATCATCCAGTTTGGGTGAAAAAATATTTGCTGTGATTTCTGGAGATTCGTAGTTTTTGGAAGCTTGACAACCCCTTTCTATGAAAGTGTTTCTCGCCAGTCACTGCTTAGGGCTACATCAGGAGGAAACAACACATAGATATAGAACGTGAAACTGCTTTATTTTGTCAAGTTTCAAGAAGCTAGCACAAACCGTGTTGGATTTACAGTTCCAAATCTATCTATCAATATAGGAGAAAACAGAGTGAAACCTAAAAATTCAAACTGTTACTGGAAATGAACGCTTCAACATAGAAGAATGAAATTTGGGGAACCAAGTCGGCTTAGTGTACTGATCATTACCTGAAAGTATCATCCAGTTTGGGTGCAGAAATATTTGCTGTGATTTCTGGAGATGCGTAGTTTTTGGAAGCTTGGCAACCCCTTTCTATGAAAGTGTTTCTCGCCAGTCACTGCTTAAGGCTACTTCAAGAGGAAACAAAACATAGAGATAGAACGTGAAACTGCTTTATTTTGTCAAGTCTCAAGAAGCTAGCACAAACCGTGTTGGATTTAGAGTTCCAAATACATCTATCAATATAGGAGAAAACAGAGTGAAACCTAAAAATTCAAACTGTTACTGGAAATGTACGCTTCAACATAGAAGAACGAAATTTGGGGAACCAAGTCGGCTTAGTGTACTGATCATTACCTGAAAGTATCATCCAGTTTGGGTGAAAAAATATTTGCTGAGATTTCTGGAGATTCGTAATTTTTGGAAGCTTGGCAACCCCTTTCCATGAAAGTGTTTCTCGCCAGTCACTGCTTAGGGCTACATCAAGAGGAAACAAAACATAGAGATAGAACGTGAAACTGCTTTATTTTGTCAAGTTTCAAGAAGCTAGCACAAACCGTGTTGGATTTAGAGTTCCAAATACATTTATCAATATAGGAGAAAACAGAGTGAAACCTAAAAATTTAAACTGTTACTGGAAATGAACGCTTCACCATAGAAGAACGAAATTTGGGGAACCAAGTCGGCTTAGTGTACTGACCATTACCTGAAAGTATCATCCAGTTTGGGTGAAAAAATATTTGCTGAGATTTCTGGAGATTCGTAATTTTTGGAAGCTTGGCAACCCCTTTCCATGAAAGTGTTTCTCGCCAGTCACTTCTTAGGGCTACATCAAGATGAAAAAAAAAACATGGAGATAGAATCTGAAACTACTTTATTGTGTCAAGTTTCAAGAAGCTAGCACAAACCGTGTTGGATTTAGAGTTCCAAATACATCTATCTATATAGGAGAAAACAGAGTGAAACCTAAAAATTCAAACTGTTACTGGAAATGAACGCTTCAACATAGAAGAACGAAATTTGGGGAACCAAGTCGGCTTAGTGTACTGATCATTACCTGAAAGTATCATCCAGTTTGGGTGAAAAAATATTTGCTGAGATTTCTGGAGATTCGTAATTTTTGGAAGCTTGGCAACCCCTTTCTATGAAAGTGTTTCTCGCCAGTCACTGCTTAGGGCTACTTCAAGAGGAAACAAAACATAGAGATAGAACGTGAAACTGCTTTATTTTGTCAAGTTTCAATAAGCTAGCACAAACCGTGTTGGATTTAGAGTTCCAAATACATCTATCAATATAGGAGAAAACAGAGTGAAACCTAAAAATTCAAACTGTTAGTAGAAACGAACGCTTCAACATAGAAGAATGAAATTTGGAGAACCAAGTTGGCTTAGTGTACTGATCATTACCTGTAAGTATCATCCAGTTTTGGTGAAAAAATACTTGTTGAGATTTCTGGAGATTCGTAATTTTAGGAAGCTTGGCAACCCCTTTCAATGAAAGTGTTTCTCGCCAGTCACTGCATAGGGCTACTTCAAGAGGAAAGAACACATAGATATAGAACGTGAAACTGCTTTATTTTGTCAAGTTTCAAGAAGCTAGCACAAACCGTGTTGGATTTAGAGTTCCAAATACATCTATCTATATAGGAGAAAACAGAGTGAAACCTAAAAATTCAAACTGTTACTGGAAATGAACGCTTCAACATAGAAGAACGAAATTTGGGGAACCAAGTCGGCTTAGTGTACTGATCATTACCTGAAAGTATCATCCAGTTTGGGTGCAGAAATATTTGCTGTGATTTCTGGAGATTCGTAGTTTTTGGAAGCTTGACAACCCCTTTCTATGAAAATGTTTCTCGCCAGTCACTGCTTAGGGCTAAATCAAGAGGAAACAACACATAGATATAGAACGTGAAACTGCTTTATTTTGTCAAGTTTCAAGAAGCTAGCACAAACCGTGTTGGATTTACAGTTCCAAATCTATCTATCAATATAGGAGAAAACAGAGTGAAACCTAAAAATTCAAACTGTTACTGGAAATGAACGCTTCAACATAGAAGAACGAAATTTGGGGAACCAAGTCGGCTTAGTGTACTGATCATTACCTGAAAGTATCATCCAGTTTGGGTGCAGAAATATTTGCTGTGATTTCTGGAGATGCGTAGTTTTTGGAAGCTTGGCAACCCCTTTCTATGAAAGTGTTTCTCGCCAGTCACTGCTTAAGGCTACTTCAAGAGGAAACAAAACATAGAGATAGAACGTGAAACTGCTTTATTTTGTCAAGTTTCAAGAAGCTAGCACAAACCGTGTTGGATTTAGAGTTCCAAATACATCTATCCATATAGGAGAAAACAGAGTGAAACCTAAAAATTCAAACTGTTACTGGAAATGTACGCTTCAACATAGAAGAACGAAATTTGGGGAACCAAGTCGGCTTAGTGTACTGATCATTACCTGAAAGTATCATCCAGTTTGGGTGAAAAAATATTTGCTGAGATTTCTGGAGATTCGTAATTTTTGGAAGCTTGGCAACCCCTTTCCATGAAAGTGTTTCTCGCCAGTCACTGCTTAGGGCTACATCAAGAGGAAAAAAAACATAGAGATAGAACGTGAAACTGCTTTATTTTGTCAAGTTTCAAGAAGCTAGCACAAACCGTGTTGGATTTAGAGTTCCAAATACATTTATCAATATAGGAGAAAACAGAGTGAAACCTAAAAATTTAAACTGTTACTGGAAATGAACGCTTCACCATAGAAGAACGAAATTTGGGGAACCAAGTCGGCTTAGTGTACTGACCATTACCTGAAAGTATCATCCAGTTTGGGTGAAAAAATATTTGCTGAGATTTCTGGAGATTCGTAATTTTTGGAAGCTTGGCAACCCCTTTCCATGAAAGTGTTTCTCGCCAGTCACTTCTTAGGGCTACATCAAGATGAAAAAAAACATGGAGATAGAATCTGAAACTACTTTATTGTGTCAAGTTTCAAGAAGCTAGCACAAACCGTGTTGGATTTAGAGTTCCAAATACATCTATCTATATAGGAGAAAACAGAGTGAAACCTAAAAATTCAAACTGTTACTGGAAATGAACGCTTCAACATAGAAGAACGAAATTTGGGGAACCAAGTCGGCTTAGTGTACTGATCATTACCTGAAAGTATCATCCAGTTTGGGTGAAAAAATATTTGCTGAGATTTCTGGAGATTCGTAATTTTTGGAAGCTTGGCAACCCCTTTCTATGAAAGTGTTTCTCGCCAGTCACTGCTTAGGGCTACTTCAAGAGGAAACAAAACATAGAGATAGAACGTGAAACTGCTTTATTTTGTCAAGTTTCAATAAGCTAGCACAAACCGTGTTGGATTTAGAGTTCCAAATACATCTATCAATATAGGAGAAAACAGAGTGAAACCTAAAAATTCAAACTGTTAGTAGAAACGAACGGTTCAACATAGAAGAATGAAATTTGGAGAACCAAGTTGGCTTAGTGTACTGATCATTACCTGTAAGTATCATCCAGTTTTGGTGAAAAAATACTTGTTGAGATTTCTGGAGATTCGTAATTTTAGGAAGCTTGGCAACCCCTTTCAATGAAAGTGTTTCTCGCCAGTCACTGCATAGGGCTACTTCAAGAGGAAAGAACACATAGATATAGAACGTGAAACTACTTTATTTTGTCAAGTTTCAAGAAGCTAGCACAAACCGTGTTGGATTTAGAGTTCCAAATACATCTATCTATATAGGAGAAAACAGAGTGAAACCTAAAAATTCAAACTGTTACTGGAAATGAACGCTTCAACATAGAAGAACGAAATTTGGGGAACCAACTCGGCTTAGTGTACTGATCATTAACTGAAAGTATCATCCAGTTTGGGTGAAAAAATATTTGCTGTGATTTCTGGAGATTCGTAGTTTTTGGAAGCTTGACAACCCCTTTCTATGAAAATGTTTCTCGCCAGTCACTGCTTAGGGCTAAATCAAGAGGAAACAACACATAGATATAGAACGTGAAACTGCTTTATTTTGTCAAGTTTCAAGAAGCTAGCACAAACCGTGTTGGATTTACAGTTCCAAATCTATCTATCAATATAGGAGAAAACAGAGTGAAACCTAAAAATTCAAACTGTTACTGGAAATGAACGCTTCAACATAGAAGAACGAAATTTGGGGAACCAAGTCGGCTTAGTGTACTGATCATTACCTGAAAGTATCATCCAGTTTGGGTGCAGAAATATTTGCTGTGATTTCTGGAGATGCGTAGTTTTTGGAAGCTTGGCAACCCCTTTCTATGAAAGTGTTTCTCGCCAGTCACTGCTTAAGGCTACTTCAAGAGGAAACAAAACATAGAGATAGAACGTGAAACTGCTTTATTTTGTCAAGTTTCAAGAAGCTAGCACAAACCGTGTTGGATTTAGAGTTCCAAATACATCTATCAATATAGGAGAAAACAGAGTGAAACCTAAAAATTCAAACTGTTACTGGAAATGTACGCTTCAACATAGAAGAACGAAATTTGGGGAACCAAGTCGGCTTAGTGTACTGATCATTACCTGAAAGTATCATCCAGTTTGGGTGAAAAAATATTTGCTGAGATTTCTGGAGATTCGTAATTTTTGGAAGCTTGGCAACTCCTTTCCTTGAAAGTGTTTCTCGCCAGTCACTGCTTAGGGCTACATCAAGAGGAAAAAAAAACATAGAGAAAGAACGTGAAACTGCTTTATTTTGTGAAGTTTCAAGAAGCTAGCACAAACCGTGTTGGATTTAGTGTTCCAAATACATTTATCAATATAGGAGAAAACAGAGTGAAACCTAAAAATTTAAACTGTTACTGGAAATGAACGCTTCACCATAGAAGAACGAAATTTGGGGAACCAAGTCGGCTTAGTGTACTGACCATTACCTGAAAGTATCATCCAGTTTGGGTGAAAAAATATTTGCTGAGATTTCTGGAGATTCGTAATTTTTGGAAGCTTGGCAACCCCTTTCCATGGAAGTGTTTCTCGCCAGTCACTTCTTAGGGCTACATCAAGATGAAAAAAAACATGGAGATAGAATCTGAAACTACTTTATTGTGTCAAGTTTCAAGAAGCTAGCACAAACATTGTTGGATTTAGAGTTCCAAATACATCTATCAATATAGGAGAAAACAGAGTGAAACCTAAAAATTCAAACTGTTACTGGAAATGAACGCTTCACCATTGAGGAACGAAATTTGGGGAACCAAGTTGGATTAGTGTACTGATCATTACCTGAAAGTATCATCCAGTTTGGGTGAAAAAATATTTGCTGAGATTTCTGGAGATTCGTAATTTTTGGAAGCTTGGCAACCCCTTTCCATGAAAGTGTTTCTCGCCAGTCACTGCTTAGGGCTACATCAAGAGGAAAAAAAACATAGAGAAAGAACGTGAAACTGCTTTATTTTGTCAAGTTTCAAGAAGCTAGCACAAACCGTGTTGGATTTAGAGTTCCAAATACATTTATCATTATAGGAGAAAACAGAGTGAAACCTAAAAATTTAAACTGTTACTGGAAATGAACGCTTCACCATAGAAGAACGAAATTTGGGGAACCAAGTCGGCTTAGTGTACTGATCATTACCTAAAAGTATCATCCAGTTTGGGTGAAAAAATATTTGCTGAGATTTCTGGAGATTCGTAATTTTTGGAAGCTTGGCAACCCCTTTCCATGAAAGTGTTTCTCGCCAGTCACTGCTTAGGGCTACATCAAGAGGAAAAAAAAACATACAGAAAGAACGTGAAACTGCTTTATTTTGTCAAGTTTCAAGAAGCTAGCACAAACCGTGTTGGATTTAGAGTTCCAAATACATTTATCAATATAGGAGAAAACAGAGTGAAACCTAAAAATTTAAACTGTTACTGGAAATGAACGCTTCACCATAAAAGAACGAAATTTGGGGAACCAAGACGGCTTAGTGTACTGACCATTACCTGAAAGTATCATCCAGTTTCGGTGAAAAAATATTTGCTGAGATTTCTGGAGATTCGTAATTTTTGGAAGCTTGGCAACCCCTTTCCATGAAAGTGTTTCTCGCCAGTCACTTCTTAGGGCTACATCAAGATGAAAAAAAACATGGAGATAGAATCTGAAACTACTTTATTGTGTCAAGTTTCAAGAAGCTAGCACAAACCGTGTTGGATTTAGAGTTCCAAATACATCTATCAATATAGGAGAAAACAGAGTGAAACCTAAAAATTCAAACTGTTACTGGAAATGAACGCTTCACCATTGAGGAACGAAATTTGGGGAACCAAGTTGGATTAGTGTACTGATCATTACCTGAAAGTATCATCCAGTTTGGGTGAAAAAATATTTGCTGAGATTTCTGGAGATTCGTAATTTTTGGAAGCTTGGCAACCCCTTTCCATGAAAGTGTTTCTCGCCAGTCACTGCTTAGGGCTACATCAAGAGGAAAAAAAACATAGAGAAAGAACGTGAAACTGCTTTATTTTGTCAAGTTTCAAGAAGCTAGCACAAACCGTGTTGGATTTAGAGTTCCAAATACATTTATCAATATAGGAGAAAACAGAGTGAAACCTAAAAATTTAAACTGTTACTGGAAATGAACGCTTCACCATAGAAGAACGAAATTTGGGGAACCAAGTCGGCTTAGTGTACTGACCATTACCTGAAAGTATCATCCAGTTTGGGTGAAAAAATATTTGCTGAGATTTCTGGAGATTCGTAATTTTTGGAAGCTTGGGAACCCCTTTCCATGAAAGTGTTTCTCGCCAGTCACTGCTTAGGGCTACATCAAGAGGAAACAAAACATAGAGATAGAACGTGAAACTGCTTTATTTTGTCAAGTTTCAAGAAGCTAGCACAAACCGTGTTGGATTTAGAGTTCCAAATACATCTATCAATATAGGAGAAAACAGAGTGAAACCTAAAAATTCAAACTGTTACTGGAAATGAACGCTTTAACATAGAAGAACGAAATTTGGGGAACCAAGTCGGCTTAGTGTTCTGATCATTTCCTGAAAGTATCATCAAGTTTGGGTGAAAAAATATTTGCTGACATTTCTGGTGATTCCTAATTTTTGGAAGCTTGGCAACCCCTTTCCATGAAAGTGTTTCTCGCCAGTCACTGCTTAGGGCTACATCAAGAGGAAACAAAACATAGAGATAGAACGTGAAACTGCTTTATTTTGTCAAGTTTCAAGAAGCTAGCACAAACCGTGTTGGATTTAGAGTTCCAAATACATCTATCAATATAGGAGAAAACAGAGTGAAACCTAAAAATTGAAACTGTTAGTAGAAACGAACGCTTCAACATAGAAGAATGAAATTTGGGGAACCAAGTTGGCTTATTGTACTGATCATTACTTGAAAGTATCATCCAGTTTGGGTGAAAAAATACTTGCTGAGATTTCTGGAGATTCGTAATTTTAGGAAGCTTGGCAACCCCTTTCCATGAAAGTGTTTCTCGCCAGTCACTGCTTAGGGCTACTTCAAGAGGAAACAACACATAGAGATAGAACGTGAAACTGCTTTATTTTGTCAAGTTTCAAGAAGCTAGCACAAACCGTGTTGGATTTAGAGTTCCAAATACATCTATCAATATAGGAGAAAACAGAGTGAAACCTAAAAATTCAAACTGTTACTGGAAATGTACGCTTCAACATAGAAGAACGAAATTTGGGGAACCAAGTCGGCTTAGTGTACTGATCATTACCTGAAAGTATCATCCAGTTTGGGTGAAAAAATATTTGCTGAGATTTCTGGAGATTCGTAATTTTTGGAAGCTTGGCAACCCCTTTCCATGAAAGTGTTTCTCGCCAGTCACTGCTTAGGGCTACATCAAGAGGAAAAAAAAACATAGAGATAGAACGTGAAACTGCTTTATTTTGTCAAGTTTCAAGAAGCTAGCACAAACCGTGTTGGATTTAGAGTTCCAAATACATCTATCAATATAGGAGAAAACAGAGTGAAACCTAAAAATTCAAACTGTTAGTAGAAACGAACGCTTCAACATAGAAGAATGAAATTTGGAGAACCAAGTTGGCTTAGTGTACTGATCATTACCTGTAAGTATCATCCAGTTTTGGTGAAAAAATACTTGTTGAGATTTCTGGAGATTCGTAATTTTAGGAAGCTTGGCAACCCCTTTCAATGAAAGTGTTTCTCGCCAGTCACTGCATAGGGCTACTTCAAGAGGAAAGAACACATAGATATAGAACGTGAAACTACTTTATTTTGTCAAGTTTCAAGAAGCTAGCACAAACCGTGTTGGATTTAGAGTTCCAAATACATCTATCTATATAGGAGAAAACAGAGTGAAACCTAAAAATTCAAACTGTTACTGGAAATGAACGCTTCAACATAGAAGAACGAAATTTGGGGAACCAACTCGGCTTAGTGTACTGATCATTAACTGAAAGTATCATCCAGTTTGGGTGAAAAAATATTTGCTGTGATTTCTGGAGATTCGTAGTTTTTGGAAGCTTGACAACCCCTTTCTATGAAAGTGTTTCTCGCCAGTCACTGCTTAGGGCTACATCAGGAGGAAACAACACATAGATATAGAACGTGAAACTGCTTTATTTTGTCAAGTTTCAAGAAGCTAGCACAAACCGTGTTGGATTTACAGTTCCAAATCTATCTATCAATATAGGAGAAAACAGAGTGAAACCTAAAAATTCAAACTGTTACTGGAAATGAACGCTTCAACATAGAAGAACGAAATTTGGGGAACCAAGTCGGCTTAGTGTACTGATCATTACCTGAAAGTATCATCCAGTTTGGGTGCAGAAATATTTGCTGTGATTTCTGGAGATGCGTAGTTTTTGGAAGCTTGGCAACCCCTTTCTATGAAAGTGTTTCTCGCCAGTCACTGCTTAGGGCTACTTCAAGAGGAAACAAAACATAGAGATAGAACGTGAAACTGCTTTATTTTGTCAAGTTTCAAGAAGCTAGCACAAACCGTGTTGGATTTAGAGTTCCAAATACATCTATCAATATAGGAGAAAACAGAGTGAAACCTAAAAATTCAAACTGTTACTGGAAATGTACGCTTCAACATAGAAGAACGAAATTTGGGGAACCAAGTCGGCTTAGTGTACTGATCATTACCTGAAAGTATCATCCAGTTTGGGTGAAAAAATATTTGCTGAGATTTCTGGAGATTCGTAATTTTTGGAAGCTTGGCAACCCCTTTCCATGAAAGTGTTTCTCGCCAGTCACTGCTTAGGGCTACATCAAGAGGAAAAAAAACATAGAGATAGAACGTGAAACTGCTTTATTTTGTCAAGTTTCAAGAAGCTAGCACAAACCGTGTTGGATTTAGAGTTCCAAATACATTTATCAATATAGGAGAAAACAGAGTGAAACCTAAAAATTTAAACTGTTACTGGAAATGAACGCTTCACCATAGAAGAACGAAATTTGGGGAACCAAGTCGGCTTAGTGTACTGACCATTACCTGAAAGTATCATCCAGTTTGGGTGAAAAAATATTTGCTGAGATTTCTGGAGATTCGTAATTTTTGGAAGCTTGGCAACCCCTTTCCATGAAAGTGTTTCTCGCCAGTCACTTCTTAGGGCTACATCAAGATGAAAAAAAACATGGAGATAGAATCTGAAACTACTTTATTGTGTCAAGTTTCAAGAAGCTAGCACAAACCGTGTTGGATTTAGAGTTCCAAATACATCTATCTATATAGGAGAAAACAGAGTGAAACCTAAAAATTCAAACTGTTACTGGAAATGAACGCTTCAACATAGAAGAACGAAATTTGGGGAACCAAGTCGGCTTAGTGTACTGATCATTACCTGAAAGTATCATCCAGTTTGGGTGAAAAAATATTTGCTGAGATTTCTGGAGATTCGTAATTTTTGGAAGCTTGGCAACCCCTTTCTATGAAAGTGTTTCTCGCCAGTCACTGCTTAGGGCTACTTCAAGAGGAAACAAAACATAGAGATAGAACGTGAAACTGCTTTATTTTGTCAAGTTTCAAGAAGCTAGCACAAACCGTGTTGGATTTAGAGTTCCAAATACATCTATCAATATAGGAGAAAACAGAGTGAAACCTAAAAATTCAAACTGTTAGTAGAAACGAACGCTTCAACATAGAAGAATGAAATTTGGAGAACCAAGTTGGCTTAGTGTACTGATCATTACCTGTAAGTATCATCCAGTTTTGGTGAAAAAATACTTGTTGAGATTTCTGGAGATTCGTAATTTTAGGAAGCTTGGCAACCCCTTTCAATGAAAGTGTTTCTCGCCAGTCACTGCATAGGGCTACTTCAAGAGGAAAGAACACATAGATATAGAACGTGAAACTGCTTTATTTTGTCAAGTTTCAAGAAGCTAGCACAAACCGTGTTGGATTTAGAGTTCCAAATACATCTATCTATATAGGAGAAAACAGAGTGAAACCTAAAATATCAAACTGTTACTGGAAATGAACGCTTCAACATAGAAGAACGAAATTTGGGGAACCAACTCGGCTTAGTGTACTGATCATTAACTGAAAGTATCATCCAGTTTGGGTGAAAAAATATTTGCTGTGATTTCTGGAGATTCGTAGTTTTTGGAAGCTTGACAACCCCTTTCTATGAAAGTGTTTCTCGCCAGTCACTGCTTAGGGCTACATCAGGAGGAAACAACACATAGATATAGAACGTGAAACTGCTTTATTTTGTCAAGTTTCAAGAAGCTAGCACAAACCGTGTTAGATTTACAGTTCCAAATCTATCTATCAATATAGGAGAAAACAGAGTGAAACCTAAAAATTCAAACTGTTACTGGAAATGAACGCTTCAACATAGAAGAACGAAATTTGGGGAACCAAGTCGGCTTAGTGTACTGATCATTACCTGAAAGTATCATCCAGTTTGGGTGCAGAAATATTTGCTGTGATTTCTGGAGATGCGTAGTTTTTGGAAGCTTGGCAACCCCTTTCTATGAAAGTGTTTCTCGCCAGTCACTGCTTAGGGCTACTTCAAGAGGAAACAAAACATAGAGATAGAACGTGAAACTGCTTTATTTTGTCAAGTTTCAAGAAGCTAGCACAAACCGTGTTGGATTTAGAGTTCCAAATACATCTATCAATATAGGAGAAAACAGAGTGAAACCTAAAAATTCAAACTGTTACTGGAAATGTACGCTTCAACATAGAAGAACGAAATTTGGGGAACCAAGTCGGCTTAGTGTACTGATCATTACCTGAAAGTATCATCCAGTTTGGGTGAAAAAATATTTGCTGAGATTTCTGGAGATTCGTAATTTTTGGAAGCTTGGCAACCCCTTTCCATGAAAGTGTTTCTCGCCAGTCACTGCTTAGGGCTACATCAAGAGGAAAAAAAACATAGAGATAGAACGTGAAACTGCTTTATTTTGTCAAGTTTCAAGAAGCTAGCACAAACCGTGTTGGATTTAGAGTTCCAAATACATTTATCAATATAGGAGAAAACAGAGTGAAACCTAAAAATTTAAACTGTTACTGGAAATGAACGCTTCACCATAGAAGAACGAAATTTGGGGAACCAAGTCGGCTTAGTGTACTGACCATTACCTGAAAGTATCATCCAGTTTGGGTGAAAAAATATTTGCTGAGATTTCTGGAGATTCGTAATTTTTGGAAGCTTGGCAACCCCTTTCCATGAAAGTGTTTCTCGCCAGTCACTTCTTAGGGCTACATCAAGATGAAAAAAAACATGGAGATAGAATCTGAAACTACTTTATTGTGTCAAGTTTCAAGAAGCTAGCACAAACCGTGTTGGATTTAGAGTTCCAAATACATCTATCTATATAGGAGAAAACAGAGTGAAACCTAAAAATTCAAACTGTTACTGGAAATGAACGCTTCAACATAGAAGAACGAAATTTGGGGAACCAAGTCGGCTTAGTGTACTGATCATTACCTGAAAGTATCATCCAGTTTGGGTGAAAAAATATTTGCTGAGATTTCTGGAGATTCGTAATTTTTGGAAGCTTGGCAACCCCTTTCTATGAAAGTGTTTCTCGCCAGTCACTGCTTAGGGCTACTTCAAGAGGAAACAAAACATAGAGATAGAACGTGAAACTGCTTTATTTTGTCAAGTTTCAAGAAGCTAGCACAAACCGTGTTGGATTTAGAGTTCCAAATACATCTATCAATATAGGAGAAAACAGAGTGAAACCTAAAAATTCAAACTGTTAGTAGAAACGAACGCTTCAACATAGAAGAATGAAATTTGGAGAACCAAGTTGGCTTAGTGTACTGATCATTACCTGTAAGTATCATCCAGTTTTGGTGAAAAAATACTTGTTGAGATTTCTGGAGATTCGTAATTTTAGGAAGCTTGGCAACCCCTTTCAATGAAAGTGTTTCTCGCCAGTCACTGCATAGGGCTACTTCAAGAGGAAAGAACACATAGATATAGAACGTGAAACTGCTTTATTTTGTCAAGTTTCAAGAAGCTAGCACAAACCGTGTTGGATTTAGAGTTCCAAATACATCTATCTATATAGGAGAAAACAGAGTGAAACCTAAAAATTCAAACTGTTACTGGAAATGAACGCTTCAACATAGAAGAACGAAATTTGGGGAACCAACTCGGCTTAGTGTACTGATCATTAACTGAAAGTATCATCCAGTTTGGGTGAAAAAATATTTGCTGTGATTTCTGGAGATTCGTAGTTTTTGGAAGCTTGACAACCCCTTTCTATGAAAGTGTTTCTCGCCAGTCACTGCTTAGGGCTACATCAGGAGGAAACAACACATAGATATAGAACGTGAAACTGCTTTATTTTGTCAAGTTTCAAGAAGCTAGCACAAACCGTGTTGGATTTACAGTTCCAAATCTATCTATCAATATAGGAGAAAACAGAGTGAAACCTAAAAATTCAAACTGTTACTGGAAATGAACGCTTCAACATAGAAGAACGACATTTGGGGAACCAAGTCGGCTTAGTGTACTGATCATTACCTGAAAGTATCATCCAGTTTGGGTGCAGAAATATTTGCTGTGATTTCTGGAGATGCGTAGTTTTTGGAAGCTTGGCAACCCCTTTCTATGAAAGTGTTTCTCGCCAGTCACTGCTTAGGGCTACTTCAAGAGGAAACAAAACATAGAGATAGAACGTGAAACTGCTTTATTTTGTCAAGTTTCAAGAAGCTAGCACAAACCGTGTTGGATTTAGAGTTCCAAATACATCTATCAATATAGGAGAAAACAGAGTGAAACCTAAAAATTCAAACTGTTACTGGAAATGTACGCTTCAACATAGAAGAACGAAATTTGGGGAACCAAGTCGGCTTAGTGTACTGATCATTACCTGAAAGTATCATCCAGTTTGGGTGAAAAAATATTTGCTGAGACTTCTGGAGATTCGTAATTTTTGGAAGCTTGGCAACCCCTTTCCATGAAAGTGTTTCTCGCCAGTCACTGCTTAGGGCTACATCAAGAGGAAAAAAAACATAGAGATAGAACGTGAAACTGCTTTATTTTGTCAAGTTTCAAGAAGCTAGCACAAACCGTGTTGGATTTAGAGTTCCAAATACATTTATCAATATAGGAGAAAACAGAGTGAAACCTAAAAATTTAAACTGTTACTGGAAATGAACGCTTCACCATAGAAGAACGAAATTTGGGGAACCAAGTCGGCTTAGTGTACTGACCATTACCTGAAAGTATCATCCAGTTTGGGTGAAAAAATATTTGCTGAGATTTCTGGAGATTCGTAATTTTTGGAAGCTTGGCAACCCCTTTCCATGAAAGTGTTTCTCGCCAGTCACTTCTTAGGGCTACATCAAGATGAAAAAAAACATGGAGATAGAATCTGAAACTACTTTATTGTGTCAAGTTTCAAGAAGCTAGCACAAACCGTGTTGGATTTAGAGTTCCAAATACATCTATCTATATAGGAGAAAACAGAGTGAAACCTAAAAATTCAAACTGTTACTGGAAATGAACGCTTCAACATAGAAGAACGAAATTTGGGGAACCAAGTCGGCTTAGTGTACTGATCATTACCTGAAAGTATCATCCAGTTTGGGTGAAAAAATATTTGCTGAGATTTCTGGAGATTCGTAATTTTTGGAAGCTTGGCAACCCCTTTCTATGAAAGTGTTTCTCGCCAGTCACTGCTTAGGGCTACTTCAAGAGGAAACAAAACATAGAGATAGAACGTGAAACTGCTTTATTTTGTCAAGTTTCAATAAGCTAGCACAAACCGTGTTGGATTTAGAGTTCCAAATACATCTATCAATATAGGAGAAAACAGAGTGAAACCTAAAAATTCAAACTGTTAGTAGAAACGAACGCTTCAACATAGAAGAATGAAATTTGGAGAACCAAGTTGGCTTAGTGTACTGATCATTACCTGTAAGTATCATCCAGTTTTGGTGAAAAAATACTTGTTGAGATTTCTGGAGATTCGTAATTTTAGGAAGCTTGGCAACCCCTTTCAATGAAAGTGTTTCTCGCCAGTCACTGCATAGGGCTACTTCAAGAGGAAAGAACACATAGATATAGAACGTGAAACTACTTTATTTTGTCAAGTTTCAAGAAGCTAGCACAAACCGTGTTGGATTTAGAGTTCCAAATACATCTATCTATATAGGAGAAAACAGAGTGAAACCTAAAAATTCAAACTGTTACTGGAAATGAACGCTTCAACATAGAAGAACGAAATTTGGGGAACCAACTCGGCTTAGTGTACTGATCATTAACTGAAAGTATCATCCAGTTTGGGTGAAAAAATATTTGCTGTGATTTCTGGAGATTCGTAGTTTTTGGAAGCTTGACAACCCCTTTCTATGAAAATGTTTCTCGCCAGTCACTGCTTAGGGCTAAATCAAGAGGAAACAACACATAGTTATAGAACGTGAAACTGCTTTATTTTGTCAAGTTTCAAGAAGCTAGCACAAACCGTGTTGGATTTACAGTTCCAAATCTATCTATCAATATAGGAGAAAACAGAGTGAAACCTAAAAATTCAAACTGTTAATGGAAATGAACGCTTCAACATAGAAGAACGAAATTTGGGGAACCAAGTCGGCTTAGTGTACTGATCATTACCTGAAAGTATCATCCAGTTTGGGTGCAGAAATATTTGCTGTGATTTCTGGAGATGCGTAGTTTTTGGAAGCTTGGCAACCCCTTTCTATGAAAGTGTTTCTCGCCAGTCACTGCTTAAGGCTACTTCAAGAGGAAACAAAACATAGAGATAGAACGTGAAACTGCTTTATTTTGTCAAGTTTCAAGAAGCTAGCACAAACCGTGTTGGATTTAGAGTTCCAAATACATCTATCAATATAGGAGAAAACAGAGTGAAACCTAAAAATTCAAACTGTTACTGGAAATGTACGCTTCAACATAGAAGAACGAAATTTGGGGAACCAAGTCGGCTTAGTGTACTGATCATTACCTGAAAGTATCATCCAGTTTGGGTGAAAAAATATTTGCTGAGATTTCTGGAGATTCGTAATTTTTGGAAGCTTGGCAACTCCTTTCCATGAAAGTGTTTCTCGCCAGTCACTGCTTAGGGCTACATCAAGAGGAAAAAAAACATAGAGAAAGAACGTGAAACTGCTTTATTTTGTCAAGTTTCAAGAAGCTAGCACAAACCGTGTTGGATTTAGAGTTCCAAATACATTTATCAATATAGGAGAAAACAGAGTGAAACCTAAAAATTTAAACTGTTACTGGAAATGAACGCTTCACCATAGAAGAACGAAATTTGGGGAACCAAGTCGGCTTAGTGTACTGACCATTACCTGAAAGTATCATCCAGTTTGGGTGAAAAAATATTTGCTGAGATTTCTGGAGATTCGTAATTTTTGGAAGCTTGGCAACCCCTTTCCATGGAAGTGTTTCTCGCCAGTCACTTCTTAGGGCTACATCAAGATGAAAAAAAACATGGAGATAGAATCTGAAACTACTTTATTGTGTCAAGTTTCAAGAAGCTAGCACAAACATTGTTGGATTTAGAGTTCCAAATACATCTATCAATATAGGAGAAAACAGAGTGAAACCTAAAAATTCAAACTGTTACTGGAAATGAACGCTTCACCATTGAGGAACGAAATTTGGGGAACCAAGTTGGATTAGTGTACTGATCATTACCTGAAAGTATCATCCAGTTTGGGTGAAAAAATATTTGCTGAGATTTCTGGAGATTCGTAATTTTTGGAAGCTTGGCAACCCCTTTCCATGAAAGTGTTTCTCGCCAGTCACTGCTTAGGGCTACATCAAGAGGAAAAAAAACATAGAGAAAGAACGTGAAACTGCTTTATTTTGTCAAGTTTCAAGAAGCTAGCACAAAACCGTGTTGGATTTAGGGTTCCAAATACATTTATCATTATAGGAGAAAACAGAGTGAAACCTAAAAATTTAAACTGTTACTGGAAATGAACGCTTCACCATAGAAGAACGAAATTTGGGGAACCAAGTCGGCTTAGTGTACTGATCATTACCTAAAAGTATCATCCAGTTTGGGTGAAAAAATATTTGCTGAGATTTCTGGAGATTCGTAATTTTTGGAAGCTTGGCAACCCCTTTCCATGAAAGTGTTTCTCGCCAGTCACTGCTTAGGGCTACATCAAGAGGAAAAAAAACACAGAAAGAACGTGAAACTGCTTTATTTTGTCAAGTTTCAAGAAGCTAGCACAAACCGTGTTGGATTTAGAGTTCTAAATACATTTATCAATATAGGAGAAAACAGAGTGAAACCTAAAAATTTAAACTGTTACTGGAAATGAACGCTTCACCATAAAAGAACGAAATTTGGGGAACCAAGACGGCTTAGTGTACTGACCATTACCTGAAAGTATCATCCAGTTTCGGTGAAAAAATATTTGCTGAGATTTCTGGAGATTCGTAATTTTTGGAAGCTTGGCAACCCCTTTCCATGAAAGTGTTTCTCGCCAGTCACTTCTTAGTGCTACATCAAGATGAAAAAAAACATGGAGATAGAATCTGAAACTACTTTATTGTGTCAAGTTTCAAGAAGCTAGCACAAACCGTGTTGGATTTAGAGTTCCAAATACATCTATCAATATAGGAGAAAACAGAGTGAAACCTAAAAATTCAAACTGTTACTGGAAATGAACGCTTCACCATTGAGGAACGAAATTTGGGGAACCAAGTTGGATTAGTGTACTGATCATTACCTGAAAGTATCATCCAGTTTGGGTGAAAAAATATTTGCTGAGATTTCTGGAGATTCGTAATTTTTGGAAGCTTGGCAACCCCTTTCCATGAAAGTGTTTCTCGCCAGTCACTGCTTAGGGCTACATCAAGAGGAAAAAAAACATAGAGAAAGAACGTGAAACTGCTTTATTTTGTCAAGTTTAAAGAAGCTAGCACAAACCGTGTTGGATTTAGAGTTCCAAATACATTCATCAATATAGGAGAAAACAGAGTGAAACCTAAAAATTTAAACTGTTACTGGAAATGAACGCTTCACCATAGAAGAACGAAATTTGGGGAACCAAGTCGGCTTTGTGTACTGACCATTACCTGAAAGTATCATCCAGTTTGGGTGAAAAAATATTTGCTGAGATTTCTGGAGATTCGTAATTTTTGGAAGCTTGGGAACCCCTTTCCATGAAAGTGTTTCTCGCCAGTCACTGCTTAGGGCTACATCAAGAGGAAACAAAACATAGAGATAGAACGTGAACCTGCTTTATTTTGTCAAGTTTCAAGAAGCTAGCACAAACCGTGTTGGATTTAGAGTTCCAAATACATCTATCAATATAGGAGAAAACAGAGTGAAACCTAAAAATTCAAACTGTTAGTAGAAACGAACGCTTCAACATAGAAGAATGAAATTTGGAGAACCAAGTTGGCTTAGTGTACTGATCATTACCTGTAAGCATCATCCAGTTTTGGTGAAAAAATACTTGTTGAGATTTCTGGAGATTTGTAATTTTAGGAAGCTTGGCAACCCCTTTCAATGAAAGTGTTTCTCGCCAGTCACTGCATAGGGCTACTTCAAGAGGAAAGAACACATAGATATACAACGTGAAACTGCTTTATTTTGTCAAGTTTCAAGAAGCTAGCACAAACCGTGTTGGATTTAGAGTTCCAAATACATCTATCTATATAGGAGAAAACAGAGTGAAACCTAAAAATTCAAACTGTTACTGGAAATGAACGCTTCAACATAGAAGAACGAAATTTGGGGAACCAACTCGGCTTAGTGTACTGATCATTAACTGAAAGTATCATCCAGTTTGGGTGAAAAAATATTTGCTGTGATTTCTGGAGATTCGTAGTTTTTGGAAGCTTGACAACCCCTTTCTATGAAAGTGTTTCTCGCCAGTCACTGCTTAGGGCTACATCAGGAGGAAACAACACATAGATATAGAACGTGAAACTGCTTTATATTGTCAAGTTTCAAGATGCTAGCACAAACCGTGTTAGATTTACAGTTCCAAATCTATCTATCAATATAGGAGAAAACAGAGTGAAACCTAAAAATTCAAACTGTTACTGGAAATGAACGCTTCAACATAGAAGAACGAAATTTGGGGAACCAAGTCGGCTTAGTGTACTGATCATTACCTGAAAGTATCATCCAGTTTGGGTGCAGAAATATTTGCTGTGATTTCTGGAGATGCGTAGTTTTTGGAAGCTTGGCAACCCCTTTCTATGAAAGTGTTTCTCGCCAGTCACTGCTTAGGGCTACTTCAAGAGGAAACAAAACATAGAGATAGAACGTGAAACTGCTTTATTTTGTCAAGTTTCAAGAAGCTAGCACAAACCGTGTTGGATTTAGAGTTCCAAATACATCTATCAATATAGGAGAAAACAGAGTGAAACCTAAAAATTCAAACTGTTACTGGAAATGTACGCTTCAACATAGAAGAACGAAATTTGGGGAACCAAGTCGGCTTAGTGTACTGATCATTACCTGAAAGTATCATCCAGTTTGGGTGAAAAAATATTTGCTGAGATTTCTGGAGATTCGTAATTTTTGGAAGCTTGGCAACCCCTTTCCATGAAAGTGTTTCTCGCCAGTCACTGCTTAGGGCTACATCAAGAGGAAAAAAAACATAGAGATAGAACGTGAAACTGCTTTATTTTGTCAAGTTTCAAGAAGCTAGCACAAACCGTGTTGGATTTAGAGTTCCAAATACATTTATCAATATAGGAGAAAACAGAGTGAAACCTAAAAATTTAAACTGTTACTGGAAATGAACGCTTCACCATAGAAGAACGAAATTTGGGGAACCAAGTCGGCTTAGTGTACTGACCATTACCTGAAAGTATCATCCAGTTTGGGTGAAAAAATATTTGCTGAGATTTCTGGAGATTCGTAATTTTTGGAAGCTTGGCAACCCCTTTCCATGAAAGTGTTTCTCGCCAGTCACTTCTTAGGGCTACATCAAGATGAAAAAAAACATGGAGATAGAATCTGAAACTTCTTTATTGTGTCAAGTTTCAAGAAGCTAGCACAAACCGTGTTGGATTTAGAGTTCCAAATACATCTATCTATATAGGAGAAAACAGAGTGAAACCTAAAAATTCAAACTGTTACTGGAAATGAACGCTTCAACATAGAAGAATGAAATTTGGGGAACCAAGTCGGCTTAGTGTACTGATCATTACCTGAAAGTATCATCCAGTTTGGGTGAAAAAATATTTGCTGAGATTTCTGGAGATTCGTAATTTTTGGAAGCTTGGCAACCCCTTTCTATGAAAGTGTTTCTCGCCAGTCACTGCTTAGGGCTACTTCAAGAGGAAACAAAACATAGAGATAGAACGTGAAACTGCTTTATTTTGTCAAGTTTCAATAAGCTAGCACAAACCGTGTTGGATTTAGAGTTCCAAATACATCTATCAATATAGGAGAAAACAGAGTGAAACCTAAAAATTCAAACTGTTAGTAGAAACGAACGCTTCAACATAGAAGAATGAAATTTGGAGAACCAAGTTGGCTTAGTGTACTGATCATTACCTGTAAGTATCATCCAGTTTTGGTGAAAAAATACTTGTTGAGATTTCTGGAGATTCGTAATTTTAGGAAGCTTGGCAACCCCTTTCAATGAAAGTGTTTCTCGCCAGTCACTGCATAGGGCTACTTCAAGAGGAAAGAACACATAGATATAGAACGTGAAACTACTTTATTTTGTCAAGTTTCAAGAAGCTAGCACAAACCGTGTTGGATTTACAGTTCCAAATACATCTATCTATATAGGAGAAAACAGAGTGAAACCTAAAAATTCAAACTGTTACTGGAAATGAACGCTTCAACATAGAAGAACGAAATTTGGGGAACCAACTCGGCTTAGTGTACTGATCATTAACTGAAAGTATCATCCAGTTTGGGTGAAAAAATATTTGCTGTGATTTCTGGAGATTCGTAGTTTTTGGAAGCTTGACAACCCCTTTCTATGAAAATGTTTCTCGCCAGTCACTGCTTAGGGCTAAATCAAGAGGAAACAACACATAGGTATAGAACGTGAAACTGCTTTATTTTGTCAAGTTTCAAGAAGCTAGCACAAACCGTGTTGGATTTACAGTTCCAAATCTATCTATCAATATAGGAGAAAACAGAGTGAAACCTAAAAATTCAAACTGTTACTGGAAATGAACGCTTCAACATAGAAGAACGAAATTTGGGGAACCAAGTCGGCTTAGTGTACTGATCATTACCTGAAAGTATCATCCAGTTTGGGTGCAGAAATATTTGCTGTGATTTCTGGAGATGCGTAGTTTTTGGAAGCTTGGCAACCCCTTTCTATGAAAGTGTTTCTCGCCAGTCACTGCTTAAGGCTACTTCAAGAGGAAACAAAACATAGAGATAGAACGTGAAACTGCTTTATTTTGTCAAGTTTCAAGAAGCTAGCACAAACCGTGTTGGATTTAGAGTTCCAAATACATCTATCAATATAGGAGAAAACAGAGTGAAACCTAAAAATTCAAACTGTTACTGGAAATGTACGCTTCAACATAGAAGAACGAAATTTGGGGAACCAAGTCGGCTTAGTGTACTGATCATTACCTGAAAGTATCATCCAGTTTGGGTGAAAAAATATTTGCTGAGATTTCTGGAGATTCGTAATTTTTGGAAGCTTGGCAACTCCTTTCCATGAAAGTGTTTCTCGCCAGTCACTGCTTAGGGCTACATCAAGAGGAAAAAAAACATAGAGAAAGAACGTGAAACTGCTTTATTTTGTCAAGTTTCAAGAAGCTAGCACAAACCGTGTTGGATTTAGAGTTCCAAATACATTTATCAATATAGGAGAAAACAGAGTGAAACCTAAAAATTTAAACTGTTACTGGAAATGAACGCTTCACCATAGAAGAACGAAATTTGGGGAACCAAGTCGGCTTAGTGTACTGACCATTACCTGAAAGTATCATCCAGTTTGGGTGAAAAAATATTTGCTGAGATTTCTGGAGATTCGTAATTTTTGGAAGCTTGGCAACCCCTTTCCATGGAAGTGTTTCTCGCCAGTCACTTCTTAGGGCTACATCAAGATGAAAAAAAACATGGAGATAGAATCTGAAACTACTTTATTGTGTCAAGTTTCAAGAAGCTAGCACAAACATTGTTGGATTTAGAGTTCCAAATACATCTATCAATATAGGAGAAAACAGAGTGAAACCTAAAAATTCAAACTGTTACTGGAAATGAACGCTTCACCATTGAGGAACGAAATTTGGGGAACCAAGTTGGATTAGTGTACTGATCATTACCTGAAAGTATCATCCAGTTTGGGTAAAAAAATATTTGCTGAGATTTCTGGAGATTCGTAATTTTTGGAAGCTTGGCAACCCCTTTCCATGAAAGTGTTTCTCGCCAGTCACTGCTTAGGGCTACATCAAGAGGAAAAAAAACATAGAGAAAGAACGTGAAACTGCTTTATTTTGTCAAGTTTCAAGAAGCTAGCACAAAACCGTGTTGGATTTAGGGTTCCAAATACATTTATCATTATAGGAGAAAACAGAGTGAAACCTAAAAATTTAAACTGTTACTGGAAATGAACGCTTCACCATAGAAGAACGAAATTTGGGGAACCAAGTCGGCTTAGTGTACTGATCATTACCTAAAAGTATCATCCAGTTTGGGTGAAAAAATATTTGCTGAGATTTCTGGAGATTCGTAATTTTTGGAAGCTTGGCAACCCCTTTCCATGAAAGTGTTTCTCGCCAGTCACTGCTTAGGGCTACATCAAGAGGAAAAAAAACACAGAAAGAACGTGAAACTGCTTTATTTTGTCAAGTTTCAAGAAGCTAGCACAAACCGTGTTGGATTTAGAGTTCCAAATACATTTATCAATATAGGAGAAAACAGAGTGAAACCTAAAAATTTAAACTGTTACTGGAAATGAACGCTTCACCATAAAAGAACGAAATTTGGGGAACCAAGACGGCTTAGTGTACTGACCATTACCTGAAAGTATCATCCAGTTTCGGTGAAAAAATATTTGCTGAGATTTCTGGAGATTCGTAATTTTTGGAAGCTTGGGAACCCCTTTCCATGAAAGTGTTTCTCGCCAGTCACTGCTTAGGGCTACATCAAGAGGAAACAAAACATAGAGATAGAACGTGAAACTGCTTTATTTTGTCAAGTTTCAAGAAGCTAGCACAAACCGTGTTGGATTTAGAGTTCCAAATACATCTATCAATATAGGAGAAAACAGAGTGAAACCTAAAAATTCAAACTGTTACTGGAAATGAACGCTTTAACATAGAAGAACGAAATTTGGGGAACCAAGTCGGCTTAGTGTTCTGATCATTTCCTGAAAGTATCATCAAGTTTGGGTGAAAAAATATTTGCTGAGATTTCTGGTGATTCCTAATTTTTGGAAGCTTGGCAACCCCTTTCCATGAAAGTGTTTCTCGCCAGTCACTGCTTAGGGCTACATCAAGAGGAAACAAAACATAGAGATAGAACGTGAAACTGCTTTATTTTGTCAAGTTTCAAGAAGCTAGCACAAACCGTGTTGGATTTAGAGTTCCAAATACATCTATCAATATAGGAGAAAACAGAGTGAAACCTAAAAATTGAAACTGTTAGTAGAAACGAACGCTTCAACATAGAAGAATGAAATTTGGGGAACCAAGTTGGCTTATTGTACTGATCATTACTTGAAAGTATCATCCAGTTTGGGTGAAAAAATACTTGCTGAGATTTCTGGAGATTCGTAATTTTAGGAAGCTTGGCAACCCCTTTCCATGAAAGTGTTTCTCGCCAGTCACTGCTTAGGGCTACTTCAAGAGGAAACAACACATAGAGATAGAACGTGAAACTGCTTTATTTTGTCAAGTTTCAAGAAGCTAGCACAAACCGTGTTGGATTTAGAGTTCCAAATACATCTATCAATATAGGAGAAAACAGAGTGAAACCTAAAAATTCAAACTGTTAGTAGAAACGAACGCTTCAACATAGAAGAATGAAATTTGGAGAACCAAGTTGGCTTAGTGTACTGATCATTACCTGTAAGTATCATCCAGTTTTGGTGAAAAAATACTTGTTGAGATTTCTGGAGATTCGTAATTTTAGGAAGCTTGGCAACCCCTTTCAATGAAAGTGTTTCTCGCCAGTCACTGCATAGGGCTACTTCAAGAGGAAAGAACACATAGATATAGAACGTGAAACTGCTTTATTTTGTCAAGTTTCAAGAAGCTAGCACAAACCGTGTTGGATTTAGAGTTCCAAATACATCTATCTATATAGGAGAAAACAGAGTGAAACCTAAAAATTCAAACTGTTACTGGAAATGAACGCTTCAACATAGAAGAACGAAATTTGGGGAACCAACTCGGCTTAGTGTACTGATCATTAACTGAAAGTATCATCCAGTTTGGGTGAAAAAATATTTGCTGTGATTTCTGGAGATTCGTAGTTTTTGGAAGCTTGACAACCCCTTTCTATGAAAGTGTTTCTCGCCAGTCACTGCTTAGGGCTACATCAGGAGGAAACAACACATAGATATAGAACGTGAAACTGCTTTATTTTGTCAAGTTTCAAGAAGCTAGCACAAACCGTGTTGGATTTACAGTTCCAAATCTATCTATCAATATAGGAGAAAACAGAGTGAAACCTAAAAATTCAAACTGTTACTGGAAATGAACGCTTCAACATAGAAGAACGAAATTTGGGGAACCAAGTCGGCTTAGTGTACTGATCATTACCTGAAAGTATCATCCAGTTTGGGTGCAGAAATATTTGCTGTGATTTCTGGAGATGCGTAGTTTTTGGAAGCTTGGCAACCCCTTTCTATGAAAGTGTTTCTCGCCAGTCACTGCTTAGGGCTACTTCAAGAGGAAACAAAACATAGAGATAGAACGTGAAACTGCTTTATTTTGTCAAGTTTCAAGAAGCTAGCACAAACCGTGTTGGATTTAGAGTTCCAAATACATCTATCAATATAGGAGAAAACAGAGTGAAACCTAAAAATTCAAACTGTTACTGGAAATGTACGCTTCAACATAGAAGAACGAAATTTGGGGAACCAAGTCGGCTTAGTGTACTGATCATTACCTGAAAGTATCATCCAGTTTGGGTGAAAAAATATTTGCTGAGATTTCTGGAGATTCGTAATTTTTGGAAGCTTGGCAACCCCTTTCCATGAAAGTGTTTCTCGCCAGTCACTGCTTAGGGCTACATCAAGAGGAAAAAAAACATAGAGATAGAACGTGAAACTGCTTTATTTTGTCAAGTTTCAAGAAGCTAGCACAAACCGTGTTGGATTTAGAGTTCCAAATACATTTATCAATATAGGAGAAAACAGAGTGAAACCTAAAAATTTAAACTGTTACTGGAAATGAACGCTTCACCATAGAAGAACGAAATTTGGGGAACCAAGTCGGCTTAGTGTACTGACCATTACCTGAAAGTATCATCCAGTTTGGGTGAAAAAATATTTGCTGAGATTTCTGGAGATTCGTAATTTTTGGAAGCTTGGCAACCCCTTTCCATGAAAGTGTTTCTCGCCAGTCACTTCTTAGGCCTACATCAAGATGAAAAAAAACATGGAGATAGAATCTGAAACTACTTTATTGTGTCAAGTTTCAAGAAGCTAGCACAAACCGTGTTGGATTTAGAGTTCCAAATACATCTATCTATATAGGAGAAAACAGAGTGAAACCTAAAAATTCAAACTGTTACTGGAAATGAACGCTTCAACATAGAAGAACGAAATTTGGGGAACCAAGTCGGCTTAGTGTACTGATCATTACCTGAAAGTATCATCCAGTTTGGGTGAAAAAATATTTGCTGAGATTTCTGGAGATTCGTAATTTTTGGAAGCTTGGCAACCCCTTTCTATGAAAGTGTTTCTCGCCAGTCACTGCTTAGGGCTACTTCAAGAGGAAACAAAACATAGAGATAGAACGTGAAACTGCTTTATTTTGTCAAGTTTCAATAAGCTAGCACAAACCGTGTTGGATTTAGAGTTCCAAATACATCTATCAATATAGGAGAAAACAGAGTGAAACCTAAAAATTCAAACTGTTAGTAGAAACGAACGCTTCAACATAGAAGAATGAAATTTGGAGAACCAAGTTGGCTTAGTGTACTGATCATTACCTGTAAGTATCATCCAGTTTTGGTGAAAAAATACTTGTTGAGATTTCTGGAGATTCGTAATTTTAGGAAGCTTGGCAACCCCTTTCAATGAAAGTGTTTCTCGCCAGTCACTGCATAGGGCTACTTCAAGAGGAAAGAACACATAGATATAGAACGTGAAACTACTTTATTTTGTCAAGTTTCAAGAAGCTAGCACAAACCGTGTTGGATTTAGAGTTCCAAATACATCTATCTATATAGGAGAAAACAGAGTGAAACCTAAAAATTCAAACTGTTACTGGAAATGAACGCTTCAACATAGAAGAACGAAATTTGGGGAACCAACTCGGCTTAGTGTACTGATCATTAACTGAAAGTATCATCCAGTTTGGGTGAAAAAATATTTGCTGTGATTTCTGGAGATTCGTAGTTTTTGGAAGCTTGACAACCCCTTTCTATGAAAATGTTTCTCGCCAGTCACTGCTTAGGGCTAAATCAAGAGGAAACAACACATAGATATAGAACGTGAAACTGCTTTATTTTGTCAAGTTTCAAGAAGCTAGCACAAACCATGTTGGATTTACAGTTCCAAATCTATCTATCAATATAGGAGAAAACAGAGTGAAACCTAAAAATTCAAACTGTTACTGGAAATGAACGCTTCAACATAGAAGAACGAAATTTGGGGAACCAAGTCGGCTTAGTGTACTGATCATTACCTGAAAGTATCATCCAGTTTGGGTGCAGAAATATTTGCTGTGATTTCTGGAGATGCGTAGTTTTTGGAAGCTTGGCAACCCCTTTCTATGAAAGTGTTTCTCGCCAGTCACTGCTTAAGGCTACTTCAAGAGGAAACAAAACATAGAGATAGAACGTGAAACTGCTTTATTTTGTCAAGTCTCAAGAAGCTAGCACAAACCGTGTTGGATTTAGAGTTCCAAATACATCTATCAATATAGGAGAAAACAGAGTGAAACCTAAAAATTCAAACTGTTACTGGAAATGTACGCTTCAACATAGAAGAACGAAATTTGGGGAACCAAGTCGGCTTAGTGTACTGATCATTACCTGAAAGTATCATCCAGTTTGGGTGAAAAAATATTTGCTGAGATTTCTGGAGATTCGTAATTTTTGGAAGCTTGGCAACCCCTTTCCATGAAAGTGTTTCTCGCCAGTCACTGCTTAGGGCTACATCAAGAGGAAACAAAACATAGAGATAGAACGTGAAACTGCTTTATTTTGTCAAGTTTCAAGAAGCTAGCACAAACCGTGTTGGATTTAGAGTTCCAAATACATTTATCAATATAGGAGAAAACAGAGTGAAACCTAAAAATTTAAACTGTTACTGGAAATGAACGCTTCACCATAGAAGAACGAAATTTGGGGAACCAAGTCGGCTTAGTGTACTGACCATTACCTGAAAGTATCATCCAGTTTGGGTGAAAAAATATTTGCTGAGATTTCTGGAGATTCGTAATTTTTGGAAGCTTGGCAACCCCTTTCCATGAAAGTGTTTCTCGCCAGTCACTTCTTAGGGCTACATCAAGATGAAAAAAAACATGGAGATAGAATCTGAAACTACTTTATTGTGTCAAGTTTCAAGAAGCTAGCACAAACCGTGTTGGATTTAGAGTTCCAAATACATCTATCTATATAGGAGAAAACAGAGTGAAACCTAAAAATTCAAACTGTTACTGGAAATGAACGCTTCAACATAGAAGAACGAAATTTGGGGAACCAAGTCGGCTTAGTGTACTGATCATTACCTGAAAGTATCATCCAGTTTGGGTGAAAAAATATTTGCTGAGATTTCTGGAATTTCGTAATTTTTGGAAGCTTGGCAACCCCTTTCTATGAAAGTGTTTCTCGCCAGTCACTGCTTAGGGCTACTTCAAGAGGAAACAAAACATAGAGATAGAACGTGAAACTGCTTTATTTTGTCAAGTTTCAATAAGCTAGCACAAACCGTGTTGGATTTAGAGTTCCAAATACATCTATCAATATAGGAGAAAACAGAGTGAAACCTAAAAATTCAAACTGTTAGTAGAAACGAACGCTTCAACATAGAAGAATGAAATTTGGAGAACCAAGTTGGCTTAGTGTACTGATCATTACCTGTAAGTATCATCCAGTTTTGGTGAAAAAATACTTGTTGAGATTTCTGGAGATTCGTAATTTTAGGAAGCTTGGCAACCCCTTTCAATGAAAGTGTTTCTCGCCAGTCACTGCATAGGGCTACTTCAAGAGGAAAGAACACATAGATATAGAACGTGAAACTACTTTATTTTGTCAAGTTTCAAGAAGCTAGCACAAACCGTGTTGGATTTAGAGTTCCAAATACATCTATCTATATAGGAGAAAACAGAGTGAAACCTAAAAATTCAAACTGTTACTGGAAATGAACGCTTCAACATAGAAGAACGAAATTTGGGGAACCAAGTCGGCTTAGTGTACTGATCATTACCTGAAAGTATCATCCAGTTTGGGTGCAGAAATATTTGCTGTGATTTCTGGAGATTCGTAGTTTTTGGAAGCTTGACAACCCCTTTCTATGAAAATGTTTCTCGCCAGTCACTGCTTAGGGCTAAATCAAGAGGAAACAACACATAGATATAGAACGTGAAACTGCTTTATTTTGTCAAGTTTCAAGAAGCTAGCACAAACCGTGTTGGATTTACAGTTCCAAATCTATCTATCAATATAGGAGAAAACAGAGTGAAACCTAAAAATTCAAACTGTTACTGGAAATGAACGCTTCAACATAGAAGAACGAAATTTGGGGAACCAAGTCGGCTTAGTGTACTGATCATTACCTGAAAGTATCATCCAGTTTGGGTGCAGAAATATTTGCTGTGATTTCTGGAGATGCGTAGTTTTTGGAAGCTTGGCAACCCCTTTCTATGAAAGTGTTTCTCGCCAGTCACTGCTTAAGGCTACTTCAAGAGGAAACAAAACATAGAGATAGAACGTGAAACTGCTTTATTTTGTCAAGTCTCAAGAAGCTAGCACAAACCGTGTTGGATTTAGAGTTCCAAATACATCTATCAATATAGGAGAAAACAGAGTGAAACCTAAAAATTCAAACTGTTACTGGAAATGTACGCTTCAACATAGAAGAACGAAATTTGGGGAACCAAGTCGGCTTAGTGTACTGATCATTACCTGAAAGTATCATCCAGTTTGGGTGAAAAAATATTTGCTGAGATTTCTGGAGATTCGTAATTTTTGGAAGCTTGGCAACCCCTTTCCATGAAAGTGTTTCTCGCCAGTCACTGCTTAGGGCTACATCAAGAGGAAACAAAACATAGAGATAGAACGTGAAACTGCTTTATTTTGTCAAGTTTCAAGAAGCTAGCACAAACCGTGTTGGATTTAGAGTTCCAAATACATTTATCAATATAGGAGAAAACAGAGTGAAACCTAAAAATTTAAACTGTTACTGGAAATGAACGCTTCACCATAGAAGAACGAAATTTGGGGAACCAAGTCGGCTTAGTGTACTGACCATTACCTGAAAGTATCATCCAGTTTGGGTGAAAAAATATTTGCTGAGATTTCTGGAGATTCGTAATTTTTGGAAGCTTGGCAACCCCTTTCCATGAAAGTGTTTCTCGCCAGTCACTTCTTAGGGCTACATCAAGATGAAAAAAAACATGGAGATAGAATCTGAAACTACTTTATTGTGTCAAGTTTCAAGAAGCTAGCACAAACCGTGTTGGATTTAGAGTTCCAAATACATCTATCTATATAGGAGAAAACAGAGTGAAACCTAAAAATTCAAACTGTTACTGGAAATGAACGCTTCAACATAGAAGAACGAAATTTGGGGAACCAAGTCGGCTTAGTGTACTGATCATTACCTGAAAGTATCATCCAGTTTGGGTGAAAAAATATTTGCTGAGATTTCTGGAATTTCGTAATTTTTGGAAGCTTGGCAACCCCTTTCTATGAAAGTGTTTCTCGCCAGTCACTGCTTAGGGCTACTTCAAGAGGAAACAAAACATAGAGATAGAACGTGAAACTGCTTTATTTTGTCAAGTTTCAATAAGCTAGCACAAACCGTGTTGGATTTAGAGTTCCAAATACATCTATCAATATAGGAGAAAACAGAGTGAAACCTAAAAATTCAAACTGTTAGTAGAAACGAACGCTTCAACATAGAAGAATGAAATTTGGAGAACCAAGTTGGCTTAGTGTACTGATCATTACCTGTAAGTATCATCCAGTTTTGGTGAAAAAATACTTGTTGAGATTTCTGGAGATTCGTAATTTTAGGAAGCTTGGCAACCCCTTTCAATGAAAGTGTTTCTCGCCAGTCACTGCATAGGGCTACTTCAAGAGGAAAGAACACATAGATATAGAACGTGAAACTACTTTATTTTGTCAAGTTTCAAGAAGCTAGCACAAACCGTGTTGGATTTAGAGTTCCAAATACATCTATCTATATAGGAGAAAACAGAGTGAAACCTAAAAATTCAAACTGTTACTGGAAATGAACGCTTCAACATAGAAGAACGAAATTTGGGGAACCAAGTCGGCTTAGTGTACTGATCATTACCTGAAAGTATCATCCAGTTTGGGTGCAGAAATATTTGCTGTGATTTCTGGAGATTCGTAGTTTTTGGAAGCTTGACAACCCCTTTCTATGAAAATGTTTCTCGCCAGTCACTGCTTAGGGCTAAATCAAGAGGAAACAACACATAGATATAGAACGTGAAACTGCTTTATTTTGTCAAGTTTCAAGAAGCTAGCACAAACCGTGTTGGATTTACAGTTCCAAATCTATCTATCAATATAGGAGAAAACAGAGTGAAACCTAAAAATTCAAACTGTTACTGGAAATGAACGCTTCAACATAGAAGAACGAAATTTGGGGAACCAAGTCGGCTTAGTGTACTGATCATTACCTGAAAGTATCATCCAGTTTGGGTGCAGAAATATTTGCTGTGATTTCTGGAGATGCGTAGTTTTTGGAAGCTTGGCAACCCCTTTCTATGAAAGTGTTTCTCGCCAGTCACTGCTTAAGGCTACTTCAAGAGGAAACAAAACATAGAGATAGAACGTGAAACTGCTTTATTTTGTCAAGTTTCAAGAAGCTAGCACAAACCGTGTTGGATTTAGAGTTCCAAATACATCTATCAATATAGGAGAAAACAGAGTGAAACCTAAAAATTCAAACTGTTACTGGAAATGTACGCTTCAACATAGAAGAACGAAATTTGGGGAACCAAGTCGGCTTAGTGTACTGATCATTACCTGAAAGTATCATCCAGTTTGGGTGAAAAAATATTTGCTGAGATTTCTGGAGATTCGTAATTTTTGGAAGCTTGGCAACCCCTTTCCATGAAAGTGTTTCTCGCCAGTCACTGCTTAGGGCTACATCAAGAGGAAAAAAAACATAGAGATAGAACGTGAAACTGCTTTATTTTGTCAAGTTTCAAGAAGCTAGCACAAACCGTGTTGGATTTAGAGTTCCAAATACATTTATCAATATAGGAGAAAACAGAGTGAAACCTAAAAATTTAAACTGTTACTGGAAATGAACGCTTCACCATAGAAGAACGAAATTTGGGGAACCAAGTCGGCTTAGTGTACTGACCATTACCTGAAAGTATCATCCAGTTTGGGTGAAAAAATATTTGCTGAGATTTCTGGAGATTCGTAATTTTTGGAAGCTTGGCAACCCCTTTCCATGAAAGTGTTTCTCGCCAGTCACTTCTTAGGGCTACATCAAGATGAAAAAAAACATGGAGATAGAATCTGAAACTACTTTATTGTGTCAAGTTTCAAGAAGCTAGCACAAACCGTGTTGGATTTAGAGTTCCAAATACATCTATCTATATAGGAGAAAACAGAGTGAAACCTAAAAATTCAAACTGTTACTGGAAATGAACGCTTCAACATAGAAGAACGAAATTTGGGGAACCAAGTCGGCTTAGTGTACTGATCATTACCTGAAAGTATCATCCAGTTTGGGTGAAAAAATATTTGCTGAGATTTCTGGAGATTCGTAATTTTTGGAAGCTTGGCAACCCCTTTCTATGAAAGTGTTTCTCGCCAGTCACTGCTTAGGGCTACTTCAAGAGGAAACAAAACATAGAGATAGAACGTGAAACTGCTTTATTTTGTCAAGTTTCAATAAGCTAGCACAAACCGTGTTGGATTTAGAGTTCCAAATACATCTATCAATATAGGAGAAAACAGAGTGAAACCTAAAAATTCAAACTGTTAGTAGAAACGAACGCTTCAACATAGAAGAATGAAATTTGGAGAACCAAGTTGGCTTAGTGTACTGATCATTACCTGTAAGTATCATCCAGTTTTGGTGAAAAAATACTTGTTGAGATTTCTGGAGATTCGTAATTTTAGGAAGCTTGGCAACCCCTTTCAATGAAAGTGTTTCTCGCCAGTCACTGCATAGGGCTACTTCAAGAGGAAAGAACACATAGATATAGAACGTGAAACTACTTTATTTTGTCAAGTTTCAAGAAGCTAGCACAAACCGTGTTGGATTTAGAGTTCCAAATACATCTATCTATATAGGAGAAAACAGAGTGAAACCTAAAAATTCAAACTGTTACTGGAAATGAACGCTTCAACATAGAAGAACGAAATTTGGGGAACCAAGTCGGCTTAGTGTACTGATCATTACCTGAAAGTATCATCCAGTTTGGGTGCAGAAATATTTGCTGTGATTTCTGGAGATTCGTAGTTTTTGGAAGCTTGACAACCCCTTTCTATGAAAATGTTTCTCGCCAGTCACTGCTTAGGGCTAAATCAAGAGGAAACAACACATAGATATAGAACGTGAAACTGCTTTATTTTGTCAAGTTTCAAGAAGCTAGCACAAACCGTGTTGGATTTACAGTTCCAAATCTATCTATCAATATAGGAGAAAACAGAGTGAAACCTAAAAATTCAAACTGTTACTGGAAATGAACGCTTCAACATAGAAGAACGAAATTTGGGGAACCAAGTCGGCTTAGTGTACTGATCATTACCTGAAAGTATCATCCAGTTTGGGTGCAGAAATATTTGCTGTGATTTCTGGAGATGCGTAGTTTTTGGAAGCTTGGCAACCCCTTTCTATGAAAGTGTTTCTCGCCAGTCACTGCTTAAGGCTACTTCAAGAGGAAACAAAACATAGAGATAGAACGTGAAACTGCTTTATTTTGTCAAGTTTCAAGAAGCTAGCACAAACCGTGTTGGATTTAGAGTTCCAAATACATCTATCAATATAGGAGAAAACAGAGTGAAACCTAAAAATTCAAACTGTTACTGGAAATGTACGCTTCAACATAGAAGAACGAAATTTGGGGAACCAAGTCGGCTTAGTGTACTGATCATTACCTGAAAGTATCATCCAGTTTGGGTGAAAAAATATTTGCTGAGATTTCTGGAGATTCGTAATTTTTGGAAGCTTGGCAACCCCTTTCCATGAAAGTGTTTCTCGCCAGTCACTGCTTAGGGCTACATCAAGAGGAAAAAAAACATAGAGATAGAACGTGAAACTGCTTTATTTTGTCAAGTTTCAAGAAGCTAGCACAAACCGTGTTGGATTTAGAGTTCCAAATACATTTATCAATATAGGAGAAAACAGAGTGAAACCTAAAAATTTAAACTGTTACTGGAAATGAACGCTTCACCATAGAAGAACGAAATTTGGGGAACCAAGTCGGCTTAGTGTACTGACCATTACCTGAAAGTATCATCCAGTTTGGGTGAAAAAATATTTGCTGAGATTTCTGGAGATTCGTAATTTTTGGAAGCTTGGCAACCCCTTTCCATGAAAGTGTTTCTCGCCAGTCACTTCTTAGGGCTACATCAAGATGAAAAAAAACATGGAGATAGAATCTGAAACTACTTTATTGTGTCAAGTTTCAAGAAGCTAGCACAAACCGTGTTGGATTTAGAGTTCCAAATACATCTATCTATATAGGAGAAAACAGAGTGAAACCTAAAAATTCAAACTGTTACTGGAAATGAACGCTTCAACATAGAAGAACGAAATTTGGGGAACCAAGTCGGCTTAGTGTACTGATCATTACCTGAAAGTATCATCCAGTTTGGGTGAAAAAATATTTGCTGAGATTTCTGGAGATTCGTAATTTTTGGAAGCTTGGCAACCCCTTTCTATGAAAGTGTTTCTCGCCAGTCACTGCTTAGGGCTACTTCAAGAGGAAACAAAACATAGAGATAGAACGTGAAACTGCTTTATTTTGTCAAGTTTCAATAAGCTAGCACAAACCGTGTTGGATTTAGAGTTCCAAATACATCTATCAATATAGGAGAAAACAGAGTGAAACCTAAAAATTCAAACTGTTAGTAGAAACGAACGCTTCAACATAGAAGAATGAAATTTGGAGAACCAAGTTGGCTTAGTGTACTGATCATTACCTGTAAGTATCATCCAGTTTTGGTGAAAAAATACTTGTTGAGATTTCTGGAGATTCGTAATTTTAGGAAGCTTGGCAACCCCTTTCAATGAAAGTGTTTCTCGCCAGTCACTGCATAGGGCTACTTCAAGAGGAAAGAACACATAGATATAGAACGTGAAACTACTTTATTTTGTCAAGTTTCAAGAAGCTAGCACAAACCGTGTTGGATTTAGAGTTCCAAATACATCTATCTATATAGGAGAAAACAGAGTGAAACCTAAAAATTCAAACTGTTACTGGAAATGAACGCTTCAACATAGAAGAACGAAATTTGGGGAACCAACTCGGCTTAGTGTACTGATCATTAACTGAAAGTATCATCCAGTTTGGGTGAAAAAATATTTGCTGTGATTTCTGGAGATTCGTATTTTTTGGAAGCTTGACAACCCCTTTCTATGAAAATGTTTCTCGCCAGTCACTGCTTAGGGCTAAATCAAGAGGAAACAACACATAGATATAGAACGTGAAACTGCTTTATTTTGTCAAGTTTCAAGAAGCTAGCACAAACCGTGTTGGATTTACAGTTCCAAATCTATCTATCAATATAGGAGAAAACAGAGTGAAACCTAAAAATTCAAACTGTTACTGGAAATGAACGCTTCAACATAGAAGAACGAAATTTGGGGAACCAAGTCGGCTTAGTGTACTGATCATTACCTGAAAGTATCATCCAGTTTGGGTGCAGAAATATTTGCTGTGATTTCTGGAGATGCGTAGTTTTTGGAAGCTTGGCAACCCCTTTCTATGAAAGTGTTTCTCGCCAGTCACTGCTTAAGGCTACTTCAAGAGGAAACAAAACATAGAGATAGAACGTGAAACTGCTTTATTTTGTCAAGTTTCAAGAAGCTAGCACAAACCGTGTTGGATTTAGAGTTCCAAATACATCTATCAATATAGGAGAAAACAGAGTGAAACCTAAAAATTCAAACTGTTACTGGAAATGTACGCTTCAACATAGAAGAACGAAATTTGGGGAACCAAGTCGGCTTAGTGTACTGATCATTACCTGAAAGTATCATCCAGTTTGGGTGAAAAAATATTTGCTGAGATTTCTGGAGATTCGTAATTTTTGGAAGCTTGGCAACTCCTTTCCATGAAAGTGTTTCTCGCCAGTCACTGCTTAGGGCTACATCAAGAGGAAAAAAAACATAGAGAAAGAACGTGAAACTGCTTTATTTTGTCAAGTTTCAAGAAGCTAGCACAAACCGTGTTGGATTTAGTGTTCCAAATACATTTATCAATATAGGAGAAAACAGAGTGAAACCTAAAAATTTAAACTGTTACTGGAAATGAACGCTTCACCATAGAAGAACGAAATTTGGGGAACCAAGTCGGCTTAGTGTACTGACCATTACCTGAAAGTATCATCCAGTTTGGGTGAAAAAATATTTGCTGAGATTTCTGGAGATTCGTAATTTTTGGAAGCTTGGCAACCTTTTTCCATGGAAGTGTTTCTCGCCAGTCACTTCTTAGGGCTACATCAAGATGAAAAAAAACATGGAGATAGAATCTGAAACTACTTTATTGTGTCAAGTTTCAAGAAGCTAGCACAAACATTGTTGGATTTAGAGTTCCAAATACATCTATCAATATAGGAGAAAACAGAGTGAAACCTAAAAATTCAAACTGTTACTGGAAATGAACGCTTCACCATTGAGGAACGAAATTTGGGGAACCAAGTTGGATTAGTGTACTGATCATTACCTGAAAGTATCATCCAGTTTGGGTGAAAAAATATTTGCTGAGATTTCTGGAGATTCGTAATTTTTGGAAGCTTGGCAACCCCTTTCCATGAAAGTGTTTCTCGCCAGTTACTGCTTAGGGCTACATCAAGAGGAAAAAAAACATAGAGAAAGAACGTGAAACTGCTTTATTTTGTCAAGTTTCAAGAAGCTAGCACAAACCGTGTTGGATTTAGAGTTCCAAATACATTTATCATTATAGGAGAAAACAGAGTGAAACCTAAAAATTTAAACTGTTACTGGAAATGAACGCTTCACCATAGAAGAACGAAATTTGGGGAACCAAGTCGGCTTAGTGTACTGATCATTACCTAAAAGTATCATCCAGTTTGGGTGAAAAAATATTTGCTGAGATTTCTGGAGATTCGTAATTTTTGGAAGCTTGGCAACCCCTTTCCATGAAAGTGTTTCTCGCCAGTCACTGCTTAGGGCTACATCAAGAGGAAAAAAAACATACAGAAAGAACGTGAAACTGCTTTATTTTGTCAAGTTTCAAGAAGCTAGCACAAACCGTGTTGGATTTAGAGTTCCAAATACATTTATCAATATAGGAGAAAACAGAGTGAAACCTAAAAATTTAAACTGTTACTGGAAATGAACGCTTCACCATAAAAGAACGAAATTTGGGGAACCAAGACGGCTTAGTGTACTGACCATTACCTGAAAGTATCATCCAGTTTGGGTGAAAAAATATTTGCTGAGATTTCTGGAGATTCGTAATTTTTGGAAGCTTGGCAACCCCTTTCCATGAAAGTGTTTCTCGCCAGTCACTTCTTAGGGCTACATCAAGATGAAAAAAAAACATGGAGATAGAATCTGAAACTACTTTATTGTGTCAAGTTTCAAGAAGCTAGCACAAACCGTGTTGGATTTAGAGTTCCAAATACATCTATCAATATAGGAGAAAACAGAGTGAAACCTAAAAATTCAAACTGTTACTGGAAATGAACGCTTCACCATTGAGGAACGAAATTTGGGGAACCAAGTTGGATTAGTGTACTGATCATTACCTGAAAGTATCATCCAGTTTGGGTGAAAAAATATTTGCTGAGATTTCTGGAGATTCGTAATTTTTGGAAGCTTGGCAACCCCTTTCCATGAAAGTGTTTCTCGCCAGTCACTGCTTAGGGCTAAATCAAGAGGAAAAAAAACATAGAGAAAGAACGTGAAACTGCTTTATTTTGTCAAGTTTCAAGAAGCTAGCACAAACCGTGTTGGATTTAGAGTTCCAAATACATTTATCAATATAGGAGAAAACAGAGTGAAACCTAAAAATTTAAACTGTTACTGGAAATGAACGCTTCACCATAGAAGAACGAAATTTGGGGAACCAAGTCGGCTTAGTGTACTGACCATTACCTGAAAGTATCATCCAGTTTGGGTGAAAAAATATTTGCTGAGATTTCTGGAGATTCGTAATTTTTGGAAGCTTGGGAACCCCTTTCCATGAAAGTGTTTCTCGCCAGTCACTGCTTAGGGCTACATCAAGAGGAAACAAAACATAGAGATAGAACGTGAAACTGCTTTATTTTGTCAAGTTTCAAGAAGCTAGCACAAACCGTGTTGGATTTAGAGTTCCAAATACATCTATCAATATAGGAGAAAACAGAGTGAAACCTAAAAATTGAAACTGTTAGTAGAAACGAACGCTTCAACATAGAAGAATGAAATTTGGGGAACCAAGTTGGCTTATTGTACTGATCATTACTTGAAAGTATCATCCAGTTTGGGTGAAAAAATACTTGCTGAGATTTCTGGAGATTCGTAATTTTAGGAAGCTTGGCAACCCCTTTCCATGAAAGTGTTTCTCGCCAGTCACTGCTTAGGGCTACTTCAAGAGGAAACAACACATAGAGATAGAACGTGAAACTGCTTTATTTTGTCAAGTTTCAAGAAGCTAGCACAAACCGTGTTGGATTTAGAGTTCCAAATACATCTATCAATATAGGAGAAAACAGAGTGAAACCTAAAAATTCAAACTGTTACTGGAAATGTACGCTTCAACATAGAAGAACGAAATTTGGGGAACCAAGTCGGCTTAGTGTACTGATCATTACCTGAAAGTATCATCCAGTTTGGGTGAAAAAATATTTGCTGAGATTTCTGGAGATTCGTAATTTTTGGAAGCTTGGCAACCCCTTTCCATGAAAGTGTTTCTCGCCAGTCACTGCTTAGGGCTACATCAAGAGGAAAAAAAAACATAGAGATAGAACGTGAAACTGCTTTATTTTGTCAAGTTTCAAGAAGCTAGCACAAACCGTGTTGGATTTAGAGTTCCAAATACATCTATCAATATAGGAGAAAACAGAGTGAAACCTAAAAATTCAAACTGTTAGTAGAAACGAACGCTTCAACATAGAAGAATGAAATTTGGAGAACCAAGTTGGCTTAGTGTACTGATCATTACCTGTAAGTATCATCCAGTTTTGGTGAAAAAATACTTGTTGAGATTTCTGGAGATTCGTAATTTTAGGAAGCTTGGCAACCCCTTTCAATGAAAGTGTTTCTCGCCAGTCACTGCATAGGGCTACTTCAAGAGGAAAGAACACATAGATATAGAACGTGAAACTACTTTATTTTGTCAAGTTTCAAGAAGCTAGCACAAACCGTGTTGGATTTAGAGTTCCAAATACATCTATCTATATAGGAGAAAACAGAGTGAAACCTAAAAATTCAAACTGTTACTGGAAATGAACGCTTCAACATAGAAGAACGAAATTTGGGGAACCAACTCGGCTTAGTGTACTGATCATTAACTGAAAGTATCATCCAGTTTGGGTGAAAAAATATTTGCTGTGATTTCTGGAGATTCGTAGTTTTTGGAAGCTTGACAACCCCTTTCTATGAAAGTGTTTCTCGCCAGTCACTGCTTAGGGCTACATCAGGAGGAAACAACACATAGATATAGAACGTGAAACTGCTTTATTTTGTCAAGTTTCAAGAAGCTAGCACAAACCGTGTTGGATTTACAGTTCCAAATCTATCTATCAATATAGGAGAAAACAGAGTGAAACCTAAAAATTCAAACTGTTACTGGAAATGAACGCTTCAACATAGAAGAACGAAATTTGGGGAACCAAGTCGGCTTAGTGTACTGATCATTACCTGAAAGTATCATCCAGTTTGGGTGCAGAAATATTTGCTGTGATTTCTGGAGATGCGTAGTTTTTGGAAGCTTGGCAACCCCTTTCTATGAAAGTGTTTCTCGCCAGTCACTGCTTAGGGCTACTTCAAGAGGAAACAAAACATAGAGATAGAACGTGAAACTGCTTTATTTTGTCAAGTTTCAAGAAGCTAGCACAAACCGTGTTGGATTTAGAGTTCCAAATACATCTATCAATATAGGAGAAAACAGAGTGAAACCTAAAAATTCAAACTGTTACTGGAAATGTACGCTTCAACATAGAAGAACGAAATTTGGGGAACCAAGTCGGCTTAGTGTACTGATCATTACCTGAAAGTATCATCCAGTTTGGGTGAAAAAATATTTGCTGAGATTTCTGGAGATTCGTAATTTTTGGAAGCTTGGCAACCCCTTTCCATGAAAGTGTTTCTCGCCAGTCACTGCTTAGGGCTACATCAAGAGGAAAAAAAACATAGAGATAGAACGTGAAACTGCTTTATTTTGTCAAGTTTCAAGAAGCTAGCACAAACCGTGTTGGATTTAGAGTTCCAAATACATTTATCAATATAGGAGAAAACAGAGTGAAACCTAAAAATTTAAACTGTTACTGGAAATGAACGCTTCACCATAGAAGAACGAAATTTGGGGAACCAAGTCGGCTTAGTGTACTGACCATTACCTGAAAGTATCATCCAGTTTGGGTGAAAAAATATTTGCTGAGATTTCTGGAGATTCGTAATTTTTGGAAGCTTGGCAACCCCTTTCCATGAAAGTGTTTCTCGCCAGTCACTTCTTAGGGCTACATCAAGATGAAAAAAAACATGGAGATAGAATCTGAAACTACTTTATTGTGTCAAGTTTCAAGAAGCTAGCACAAACCGTGTTGGATTTAGAGTTCCAAATACATCTATCTATATAGGAGAAAACAGAGTGAAACCTAAAAATTCAAACTGTTACTGGAAATGAACGCTTCAACATAGAAGAACGAAATTTGGGGAACCAAGTCGGCTTAGTGTACTGATCATTACCTGAAAGTATCATCCAGTTTGGGTGAAAAAATATTTGCTGAGATTTCTGGAGATTCGTAATTTTTGGAAGCTTGGCAACCCCTTTCTATGAAAGTGTTTCTCGCCAGTCACTGCTTAGGGCTACTTCAAGAGGAAACAAAACATAGAGATAGAACGTGAAACTGCTTTATTTTGTCAAGTTTCAAGAAGCTAGCACAAACCGTGTTGGATTTAGAGTTCCAAATACATCTATCAATATAGGAGAAAACAGAGTGAAACCTAAAAATTCAAACTGTTAGTAGAAACGAACGCTTCAACATAGAAGAATGAAATTTGGAGAACCAAGTTGGCTTAGTGTACTGATCATTACCTGTAAGTATCATCCAGTTTTGGTGAAAAAATACTTGTTGAGATTTCTGGAGATTCGTAATTTTAGGAAGCTTGGCAACCCCTTTCAATGAAAGTGTTTCTCGCCAGTCACTGCATAGGGCTACTTCAAGAGGAAAGAACACATAGATATAGAACGTGAAACTGCTTTATTTTGTCAAGTTTCAAGAAGCTAGCACAAACCGTGTTGGATTTAGAGTTCCAAATACATCTATCTATATAGGAGAAAACAGAGTGAAACCTAAAAATTCAAACTGTTACTGGAAATGAACGCTTCAACATAGAAGAACGAAATTTGGGGAACCAACTCGGCTTAGTGTACTGATCATTAACTGAAAGTATCATCCAGTTTGGGTGAAAAAATATTTGCTGTGATTTCTGGAGATTCGTAGTTTTTGGAAGCTTGACAACCCCTTTCTATGAAAGTGTTTCTCGCCAGTCACTGCTTAGGGCTACATCAGGAGGAAACAACACATAGATATAGAACGTGAAACTGCTTTATTTTGTCAAGTTTCAAGAAGCTAGCACAAACCGTGTTAGATTTACAGTTCCAAATCTATCTATCAATATAGGAGAAAACAGAGTGAAACCTAAAAATTCAAACTGTTACTGGAAATGAACGCTTCAACATAGAAGAACGAAATTTGGGGAACCAAGTCGGCTTAGTGTACTGATCATTACCTGAAAGTATCATCCAGTTTGGGTGCAGAAATATTTGCTGTGATTTCTGGAGATGCGTAGTTTTTGGAAGCTTGGCAACCCCTTTCTATGAAAGTGTTTCTCGCCAGTCACTGCTTAGGGCTACTTCAAGAGGAAACAAAACATAGAGATAGAACGTGAAACTGCTTTATTTTGTCAAGTTTCAAGAAGCTAGCACAAACCGTGTTGGATTTAGAGTTCCAAATACATCTATCAATATAGGAGAAAACAGAGTGAAACCTAAAAATTCAAACTGTTACTGGAAATGTACGCTTCAACATAGAAGAACGAAATTTGGGGAACCAAGTCGGCTTAGTGTACTGATCATTACCTGAAAGTATCATCCAGTTTGGGTGAAAAAATATTTGCTGAGATTTCTGGAGATTCGTAATTTTTGGAAGCTTGGCAACCCCTTTCCATGAAAGTGTTTCTCGCCAGTCACTGCTTAGGGCTACATCAAGAGGAAAAAAAACATAGAGATAGAACGTGAAACTGCTTTATTTTGTCAAGTTTCAAGAAGCTAGCACAAACCGTGTTGGATTTAGAGTTCCAAATACATTTATCAATATAGGAGAAAACAGAGTGAAACCTAAAAATTTAAACTGTTACTGGAAATGAACGCTTCACCATAGAAGAACGAAATTTGGGGAACCAAGTCGGCTTAGTGTACTGACCATTACCTGAAAGTATCATCCAGTTTGGGTGAAAAAATATTTGCTGAGATTTCTGGAGATTCGTAATTTTTGGAAGCTTGGCAACCCCTTTCCATGAAAGTGTTTCTCGCCAGTCACTTCTTAGGGCTACATCAAGATGAAAAAAAACATGGAGATAGAATCTGAAACTACTTTATTGTGTCAAGTTTCAAGAAGCTAGCACAAACCGTGTTGGATTTAGAGTTCCAAATACATCTATCTATATAGGAGAAAACAGAGTGAAACCTAAAAATTCAAACTGTTACTGGAAATGAACGCTTCAACATAGAAGAACGAAATTTGGGAAACCAAGTCGGCTTAGTGTACTGATCATTACCTGAAAGTATCATCCAGTTTGGGTGAAAAAATATTTGCTGAGATTTCTGGAGATTCGTAATTTTTGGAAGCTTGGCAACCCCTTTCTATGAAAGTGTTTCTCGCCAGTCACTGCTTAGGGCTACTTCAAGAGGAAACAAAACATAGAGATAGAACGTGAAACTGCTTTATTTTGTCAAGTTTCAATAAGCTAGCACAAACCGTGTTGGATTTAGAGTTCCAAATACATCTATCAATATAGGAGAAAACAGAGTGAAACCTAAAAATTCAAACTGTTAGTAGAAACGAACGCTTCAACATAGAAGAATGAAATTTGGAGAACCAAGTTGGCTTAGTGTACTGATCATTACCTGTAAGTATCATCCAGTTTTGGTGAAAAAATACTTGTTGAGATTTCTGGAGATTCGTAATTTTAGGAAGCTTGGCAACCCCTTTCAATGAAAGTGTTTCTCGCCAGTCACTGCATAGGGCTACTTCAAGAGGAAAGAACACATAGATATAGAACGTGAAACTACTTTATTTTGTCAAGTTTCAAGAAGCTAGCACAAACCGTGTTGGATTTAGAGTTCCAAATACATCTATCTATATAGGAGAAAACAGAGTGAAACCTAAAAATTCAAACTGTTACTGGAAATGAACGCTTCAACATAGAAGAACGAAATTTGGGGAACCAACTCGGCTTAGTGTACTGATCATTAACTGAAAGTATCATCCAGTTTGGGTGAAAAAATATTTGCTGTGATTTCTGGAGATTCGTAGTTTTTGGAAGCTTGACAACCCCTTTCTATGAAAATGTTTCTCGCCAGTCACTGCTTAGGGCTAAATCAAGAGGAAACAACACATAGTTATAGAACGTGAAACTGCTTTATTTTGTCAAGTTTCAAGAAGCTAGCACAAACCGTGTTGGATTTACAGTTCCAAATCTATCTATCAATATAGGAGAAAACAGAGTGAAACCTAAAAATTCAAACTGTTACTGGAAATGAACGCTTCAACATAGAAGAACGAAATTTGGGGAACCAAGTCGGCTTAGTGTACTGATCATTACCTGAAAGTATCATCCAGTTTGGGTGCAGAAATATTTGCTGTGATTTCTGGAGATGCGTAGTTTTTGGAAGCTTGGCAACCCCTTTCTATGAAAGTGTTTCTCGCCAGTCACTGCTTAAGGCTACTTCAAGAGGAAACAAAACATAGAGATAGAACGTGAAACTGCTTTATTTTGTCAAGTTTCAAGAAGCTAGCACAAACCGTGTTGGATTTAGAGTTCCAAATACATCTATCAATATAGGAGAAAACAGAGTGAAACCTAAAAATTCAAACTGTTACTGGAAATGTACGCTTCAACATAGAAGAACGAAATTTGGGGAACCAAGTCGGCTTAGTGTACTGATCATTACCTGAAAGTATCATCCAGTTTGGGTGAAAAAATATTTGCTGAGATTTCTGGAGATTCGTAATTTTTGGAAGCTTGGCAACTCCTTTCCATGAAAGTGTTTCTCGCCAGTCACTGCTTAGGGCTACATCAAGAGGAAAAAAAACATAGAGAAAGAACGTGAAACTGCTTTATTTTGTCAAGTTTCAAGAAGCTAGCACAAACCGTGTTGGATTTAGAGTTCCAAATACATTTATCAATATAGGAGAAAACAGAGTGAAACCTAAAAATTTAAACTGTTACTGGAAATGAACGCTTCACCATAGAAGAACGAAATTTGGGGAACCAAGTCGGCTTAGTGTACTGACCATTACCTGAAAGTATCATCCAGTTTGGGTGAAAAAATATTTGCTGAGATTTCTGGAGATTCGTAATTTTTGGAAGCTTGGCAACCCCTTTCCATGGAAGTGTTTCTCGCCAGTCACTTCTTAGGGCTACATCAAGATGAAAAAAAACATGGAGATAGAATCTGAAACTACTTTATTGTGTCAAGTTTCAAGAAGCTAGCACAAACATTGTTGGATTTAGAGTTCCAAATACATCTATCAATATAGGAGAAAACAGAGTGAAACCTAAAAATTCAAACTGTTACTGGAAATGAACGCTTCACCATTGAGGAACGAAATTTGGGGAACCAAGTTGGATTAGTGTACTGATCATTACCTGAAAGTATCATCCAGTTTGGGTGAAAAAATATTTGCTGAGATTTCTGGAGATTCGTAATTTTTGGAAGCTTGGCAACCCCTTTCCATGAAAGTGTTTCTCGCCAGTCACTGCTTAGGGCTACATCAAGAGGAAAAAAAACATAGAGAAAGAACGTGAAACTGCTTTATTTTGTCAAGTTTCAAGAAGCTAGCACAAAACCGTGTTGGATTTAGGGTTCCAAATACATTTATCATTATAGGAGAAAACAGAGTGAAACCTAAAAATTTAAACTGTTACTGGAAATGAACGCTTCACCATAGAAGAACGAAATTTGGGGAACCAAGTCGGCTTAGTGTACTGATCATTACCTAAAAGTATCATCCAGTTTGGGTGAAAAAATATTTGCTGAGATTTCTGGAGATTCGTAATTTTTGGAAGCTTGGCAACCCCTTTCCATGAAAGTGTTTCTCGCCAGTCACTGCTTAGGGCTACATCAAGAGGAAAAAAAACACAGAAAGAACGTGAAACTGCTTTATTTTGTCAAGTTTCAAGAAGCTAGCACAAACCGTGTTGGATTTAGAGTTCCAAATACATTTATCAATATAGGAGAAAACAGAGTGAAACCTAAAAATTTAAACTGTTACTGGAAATGAACGCTTCACCATAAAAGAACGAAATTTGGGGAACCAAGTCGGCTTAGTGTACTGACCATTACCTGAAAGTATCATCCAGTTTCGGTGAAAAAATATTTGCTGAGATTTCTGGAGATTCGTAATTTTTGGAAGCTTGGCAACCCCTTTCCATGAAAGTGTTTCTCGCCAGTCACTTCTTAGGGCTACATCAAGATGAAAAAAAACATGGAGATAGAATCTGAAACTACTTTATTGTGTCAAGTTTCAAGAAGCTAGCACAAACCGTGTTGGATTTAGAGTTCCAAATACATCTATCAATATAGGAGAAAACAGAGTGAAACCTAAAAATTCAAACTGTTACTGGAAATGAACGCTTCACCATTGAGGAACGAAATTTGGGGAACCAAGTTGGATTAGTGTACTGATCATTACCTGAAAGTATCATCCAGTTTGGGTGAAAAAATATTTGCTGAGATTTCTGGAGATTCGTAATTTTTGGAAGCTTGGCAACCCCTTTCCATGAAAGTGTTTCTCGCCAGTCACTGCTTAGGGCTACATCAAGAGGAAAAAAAACATAGAGAAAGAACGTGAAACTGCTTTATTTTGTCAAGTTTCAAGAAGCTAGCACAAACCGTGTTGGATTAAGAGTTCCAAATACATTTATCAATATAGGAGAAAACAGAGTGAAACCTAAAAATTTAAACTGTTACTGGAAATGAACGCTTCACCATAGAAGAACGAAATTTGGGGAACCAAGTCGGCTTAGTGTACTGACCATTACCTGAAAGTATCATCCAGTTTGGGTGAAAAAATATTTGCTGAGATTTCTGGAGATTCGTAATTTTTGGAAGCTTGGGAACCCCTTTCCATGAAAGTGTTTCTCGCCAGTCACTGCTTAGGGCTACATCAAGAGGAAACAAAACATAGAGATAGAACGTGAAACTGCTTTATTTTGTCAAGTTTCAAGAAGCTAGCACAAACCGTGTTGGATTTAGAGTTCCAAATACATCTATCAATATAGGAGAAAACAGAGTGAAACCTAAAAATTCAAACTGTTAGTAGAAACGAACGCTTCAACATAGAAGAATGAAATTTGGAGAACCAAGTTGGCTTAGTGTACTGATCATTACCTGTAAGCATCATCCAGTTTTGGTGAAAAAATACTTGTTGAGATTTCTGGAGATTTGTAATTTTAGGAAGCTTGGCAACCCCTTTCAATGAAAGTGTTTCTCGCCAGTCACTGCATAGGGCTACTTCAAGAGGAAAGAACACATAGATATAGAACGTGAAACTGCTTTATTTTGTCAAGTTTCAAGAAGCTAGCACAAACCGTGTTGGATTTAGAGTTCCAAATACATCTATCTATATAGGAGAAAACAGAGTGAAACCTAAAAATTCAAACTGTTACTGGAAATGAACGCTTCAACATAGAAGAACGAAATTTGGGGAACCAACTCGGCTTAGTGTACTGATCATTAACTGAAAGTATCATCCAGTTTGGGTGAAAAAATATTTGCTGTGATTTCTGGAGATTCGTAGTTTTTGGAAGCTTGACAACCCCTTTCTATGAAAGTGTTTCTCGCCAGTCACTGCTTAGGGCTACATCAGGAGGAAACAACACATAGATATAGAACGTGAAACTGCTTTATATTGTCAAGTTTCAAGAAGCTAGCACAAACCGTGTTAGATTTACAGTTCCAAATCTATCTATCAATATAGGAGAAAACAGAGTGAAACCTAAAAATTCAAACTGTTACTGGAAATGTACGCTTCAACATAGAAGAACGAAATTTGGGGAACCAAGTCGGCTTAGTGTACTGATCATTACCTGAAAGTATCATCCAGTTTGGGTGAAAAAATATTTGCTGAGATTTCTGGAGATTCGTAATTTTTGGAAGCTTGGCAACCCCTTTCCATGAAAGTGTTTCTCGCCAGTCACTGCTTAGGGCTACATCAAGAGGAAAAAAAACATAGAGATAGAACGTGAAACTGCTTTATTTTGTCAAGTTTCAAGAAGCTAGCACAAACCGTGTTGGATTTAGAGTTCCAAATACATTTATCAATATAGGAGAAAACAGAGTGAAACCTAAAAATTTAAACTGTTACTGGAAATGAACGCTTCACCATAGAAGAACGAAATTTGGGGAACCAAGTCGGCTTAGTGTACTGACCATTACCTGAAAGTATCATCCAGTTTGGGTGAAAAAATATTTGCTGAGATTTCTGGAGATTCGTAATTTTTGGAAGCTTGGCAACCCCTTTCCATGAAAGTGTTTCTCGCCAGTCACTTCTTAGGGCTACATCAAGATGAAAAAAAACATGGAGATAGAATCTGAAACTACTTTATTGTGTCAAGTTTCAAGAAGCTAGCACAAACCGTGTTGGATTTAGAGTTCCAAATACATCTATCTATATAGGAGAAAACAGAGTGAAACCTAAAAATTCAAACTGTTACTGGAAATGAACGCTTCAACATAGAAGAATGAAATTTGGGGAACCAAGTCGGCTTAGTGTACTGATCATTACTTGAAAGTATCATCCAGTTTGGGTGAAAAAATATTTGCTGAGATTTCTGGAGATTCGTAATTTTTGGAAGCTTGGCAACCCCTTTCTATGAAAGTGTTTCTCGCCAGTCACTGCTTAGGGCTACTTCAAGAGGAAACAAAACATAGAGATAGAACGTGAAACTGCTTTATTTTGTCAAGTTTCAATAAGCTAGCACAAACCGTGTTGGATTTAGAGTTCCAAATACATCTATCAATATAGGAGAAAACAGAGTGAAACCTAAAAATTCAAACTGTTAGTAGAAACGAACGCTTCAACATAGAAGAATGAAATTTGGAGAACCAAGTTGGCTTAGTGTACTGATCATTACCTGTAAGTATCATCCAGTTTTGGTGAAAAAATACTTGTTGAGATTTCTGGAGATTCGTAATTTTAGGAAGCTTGGCAACCCCTTTCAATGAAAGTGTTTCTCGCCAGTCACTGCATAGGGCTACTTCAAGAGGAAAGAACACATAGATATAGAACGTGAAACTACTTTATTTTGTCAAGTTTCAAGAAGCTAGCACAAACCGTGTTGGATTTAGAGTTCCAAATACATCTATCTATATAGGAGAAAACAGAGTGAAACCTAAAAATTCAAACTGTTACTGGAAATGAACGCTTCAACATAGAAGAACGAAATTTGGGGAACCAACTCGGCTTAGTGTACTGATCATTAACTGAAAGTATCATCCAGTTTGGGTGAAAAAATATTTGCTGTGATTTCTGGAGATTCGTAGTTTTTGGAAGCTTGACAACCCCTTTCTATGAAAATGTTTCTCGCCAGTCACTGCTTAGGGCTAAATCAAGAGGAAACAACACATAGGTATAGAACGTGAAACTGCTTTATTTTGTCAAGTTTCAAGAAGCTAGCACAAACCGTGTTGGATTTACAGTTCCAAATCTATCTATCAATATAGGAGAAAACAGAGTGAAACCTAAAAATTCAAACTGTTACTGGAAATGAACGCTTCAACATAGAAGAACGAAATTTGGGGAACCAAGTCGGCTTAGTGTACTGATCATTACCTGAAAGTATCATCCAGTTTGGGTGCAGAAATATTTGCTGTGATTTCTGGAGATGCGTAGTTTTTGGAAGCTTGGCAACCCCTTTCTATGAAAGTGTTTCTCGCCAGTCACTGCTTAAGGCTACTTCAAGAGGAAACAAAACATAGAGATAGAACGTGAAACTGCTTTATTTTGTCAAGTTTCAAGAAGCTAGCACAAACCGTGTTGGATTTAGAGTTCCAAATACATCTATCAATATAGGAGAAAACAGAGTGAAACCTAAAAATTCAAACTGTTACTGGAAATGTACGCTTCAACATAGAAGAACGAAATTTGGGGAACCAAGTCGGCTTAGTGTACTGATCATTACCTGAAAGTATCATCCAGTTTGGGTGAAAAAATATTTGCTGAGATTTCTGGAGATTCGTAATTTTTGGAAGCTTGGCAACTCCTTTCCATGAAAGTGTTTCTCGCCAGTCACTGCTTAGGGCTACATCAAGAGGAAAAAAAACATAGAGAAAGAACGTGAAACTGCTTTATTTTGTCAAGTTTCAAGAAGCTAGCACAAACCGTGTTGGATTTAGAGTTCCAAATACATTTATCAATATAGGAGAAAACAGAGTGAAACCTAAAAATTTAAACTGTTACTGGAAATGAACGCTTCACCATAGAAGAACGAAATTTGGGGAACCAAGTCGGCTTAGTGTACTGACCATTACCTGAAAGTATCATCCAGTTTGGGTGAAAAAATATTTGCTGAGATTTCTGGAGATTCGTAATTTTTGGAAGCTTGGCAACCCCTTTCCATGGAAGTGTTTCTCGCCAGTCACTTCTTAGGGCTACATCAAGATGAAAAAAAACATGGAGATAGAATCTGAAACTACTTTATTGTGTCAAGTTTCAAGAAGCTAGCACAAACATTGTTGGATTTAGAGTTCCAAATACATCTATCAATATAGGAGAAAACAGAGTGAAACCTAAAAATTCAAACTGTTACTGGAAATGAACGCTTCACCATTGAGGAACGAAATTTGGGGAACCAAGTTGGATTAGTGTACTGATCATTACCTGAAAGTATCATCCAGTTTGGGTAAAAAAATATTTGCTGAGATTTCTGGAGATTCGTAATTTTTGGAAGCTTGGCAACCCCTTTCCATGAAAGTGTTTCTCGCCAGTCACTGCTTAGGGCTACATCAAGAGGAAAAAAAACATAGAGAAAGAACGTGAAACTGCTTTATTTTGTCAAGTTTCAAGAAGCTAGCACAAAACCGTGTTGGATTTAGGGTTCCAAATACATTTATCATTATAGGAGAAAACAGAGTGAAACCTAAAAATTTAAACTGTTACTGGAAATGAACGCTTCACCATAGAAGAACGAAATTTGGGTAACCAAGACGGCTTAGTGTCCTGATCATTACCTAAAAGTATCATCCAGTTTGGGTGAAAAAATATTTGCTGAGATTTCTGGAGATTCGTAATTTTTGGAAGCTTGGCAACCCCTTTCCATGAAAGTGTTTCTCGCCAGTCACTGCTTAGGGCTACATCAAGAGGAAAAAAAACACAGAAAGAACGTGAAACTGCTTTATTTTGTCAAGTTTCAAGAAGCTAGCACAAACCGTGTTGGATTTAGAGTTCCAAATACATTTATCAATATAGGAGAAAACAGAGTGAAACCTAAAAATTTAAACTGTTACTGGAAATGAACGCTTCACCATAAAAGAACGAAATTTGGGGAACCAAGACGGCTTAGTGTACTGACCATTACCTGAAAGTATCATCCAGTTTCGGTGAAAAAATATTTGCTGAGATTTCTGGAGATTCGTAATTTTTGGAAGCTTGGCAACCCCTTTCCATGAAAGTGTTTCTCGCCAGTCACTTCTTAGGGCTACATCAAGATTAAAAAAAACATGGAGATAGAATCTGAAACTACTTTATTGTGTCAAGTTTCAAGAAGCTAGCACAAACCGTGTTGGATTTAGAGTTCCAAATACATCTATCAATATAGGAGAAAACAGAGTGAAACCTAAAAATTCAAACTGTTACTGGAAATGAACGCTTCACCATTGAGGAACGAAATTTGGGGAACCAAGTTGGATTAGTGTACTGATCATTACCTGAAAGTATCATCCAGTTTGGGTGAAAAAATATTTGCTGAGATTTCTGGAGATTCGTAATTTTTGGAAGCTTGGCAACCCCTTTCCATGAAAGTGTTTCTCGCCAGTCACTGCTTAGGGCTACATCAAGAGGAAAAAAAACATAGAGAAAGAACGTGAAACTGCTTTATTTTGTCAAGTTTCAAGAAGCTAGCACAAACCGTGTTGGATTTAGAGTTCCAAATACATTTATCAATATAGGAGAAAACAGAGTGAAACCTAAAAATTTAAACTGTTACTGGAAATGAACGCTTCACCATAGAAGAACGAAATTTGGGGAACCAAGTCGGCTTAGTGTACTGACCATTACCTGAAAGTATCATCCAGTTTGGGTGAAAAAATATTTGCTGAGATTTCTGGAGATTCGTAATTTTTGGAAGCTTGGGAACCCCTTTCCATGAAAGTGTTTCTCGCCAGTCACTGCTTAGGGCTACATCAAGAGGAAACAAAACATAGAGATAGAACGTGAAACTGCTTTATTTTGTCAAGTTTCAAGAAGCTAGCACAAACCATGTTGGATTTAGAGTTCCAAATACATCTATCAATATAGGAGAAAACAGAGTGAAACCTAAAAATTCAAACTGTTACTGGAAATGAACGCTTTAACATAGAAGAACGAAATTTGGGGAACCAAGTCGGCTTAGTGTTCTGATCATTTCCTGAAAGTATCATCAAGTTTGGGTGAAAAAATATTTGCTGAGATTTCTGGTGATTCCTAATTTTTGGAAGCTTGGCAACCCCTTTCCATGAAAGTGTTTCTCGCCAGTCACTGCTTAGGGCTACATCAAGAGGAAACAAAACATAGAGATAGAACGTGAAACTGCTTTATTTTGTCAAGTTTCAAGAAGCTAGCACAAACCGTGTTGGATTTAGAGTTCCAAATACATCTATCAATATAGGAGAAAACAGAGTGAAACCTAAAAATTGAAACTGTTAGTAGAAACGAACGCTTCAACATAGAAGAATGAAATTTGGGGAACCAAGTTGGCTTATTGTACTGATCATTACTTGAAAGTATCATCCAGTTTGGGTGAAAAAATACTTGCTGAGATTTCTGGAGATTCGTAATTTTAGGAAGCTTGGCAACCCCTTTCCATGAAAGTGTTTCTCGCCAGTCACTGCTTAGGGCTACTTCAAGAGGAAACAACACATAGAGATAGAACGTGAAACTGCTTTATTTTGTCAAGTTTCAAGAAGCTAGCACAAACCGTGTTGGATTTAGAGTTCCAAATACATCTATCAATATAGGAGAAAACAGAGTGAAACCTAAAAATTCAAACTGTTACTGGAAATGTACGCTTCAACATAGAAGAACGAAATTTGGGGAACCAAGTCGGCTTAGTGTACTGATCATTACCTGAAAGTATCATCCAGTTTGGGTGAAAAAATATTTGCTGAGATTTCTGGAGATTCGTAATTTTTGGAAGCTTGGCAACCCCTTTCCATGAAAGTGTTTCTCGCCAGTCACTGCTTAGGGCTACATCAAGAGGAAAAAAAACATAGAGATAGAACGTGAAACTGCTTTATTTTGTCAAGTTTCAAGAAGCTAGCACAAACCGTGTTGGATTTAGAGTTCCAAATACATTTATCAATATAGGAGAAAACAGAGTGAAACCTAAAAATTTAAACTGTTACTGGAAATGAACGCTTCACCATAGAAGAACGAAATTTGGGGAACCAAGTCGGCTTAGTGTACTGACCATTACCTGAAAGTATCATCCAGTTTGGGTGAAAAAATATTTGCTGAGATTTCTGGAGATTCGTAATTTTTGGAAGCTTGGCAACCCCTTTCCATGAAAGTGTTTCTCGCCAGTCACTTCTTAGGGCTACATCAAGATGAAAAAAAACATGGAGATAGAATCTGAAACTACTTTATTGTGTCAAGTTTCAAGAAGCTAGCACAAACATTGTTGGATTTAGAGTTCCAAATACATCTATCTATATAGGAGAAAACAGAGTGAAACCTAAAAATTCAAACTGTTACTGGAAATGAACGCTTCAACATAGAAGAACGAAATTTGGGGAACCAAGTCGGCTTAGTGTACTGATCATTACCTGAAAGTATCATCCAGTTTGGGTGAAAAAATATTTGCTGAGATTTCTGGAGATTCGTAATTTTTGGAAGCTTGGCAACCCCTTTCTATGAAAGTGTTTCTCGCCAGTCACTGCTTAGGGCTACTTCAAGAGGAAACAAAACATAGAGATAGAACGTGAAACTGCTTTATTTTGTCAAGTTTCAATAAGCTAGCACAAACCGTGTTGGATTTAGAGTTCCAAATACATCTATCAATATAGGAGAAAACAGAGTGAAACCTAAAAATTCAAACTGTTAGTAGAAACGAACGCTTCAACATAGAAGAATGAAATTTGGAGAACCAAGTTGGCTTAGTGTACTGATCATTACCTGTAAGTATCATCCAGTTTTGGTGAAAAAATACTTGTTGAGATTTCTGGAGATTCGTAATTTTAGGAAGCTTGGCAACCCCTTTCAATGAAAGTGTTTCTCGCCAGTCACTGCATAGGGCTACTTCAAGAGGAAAGAACACATAGATATAGAACGTGAAACTACTTTATTTTGTCAAGTTTCAAGAAGCTAGCACAAACCGTGTTGGATTTAGAGTTCCAAATACATCTATCTATATAGGAGAAAACAGAGTGAAACCTAAAAATTCAAACTGTTACTGGAAATGAACGCTTCAACATAGAAGAACGAAATTTGGGGAACCAACTCGGCTTAGTGTACTGATCATTAACTGAAAGTATCATCCAGTTTGGGTGAAAAAATATTTGCTGTGATTTCTGGAGATTCGTAGTTTTTGGAAGCTTGACAACCCCTTTCTATGAAAGTGTTTCTCGCCAGTCACTGCTTAGGGCTAAATCAAGAGGAAACAACACATAGATATAGAACGTGAAACTGCTTTATTTTGTCAAGTTTCAAGAAGCTAGCACAAACCGTGTTGGATTTACAGTTCCAAATCTATCTATCAATATAGGAGAAAACAGAGTGAAACCTAAAAATTCAAACTGTTACTGGAAATGAACGCTTCAACATAGAAGAACGAAATTTGGGGAACCAAGTCGGCTTAGTGTACTGATCATTACCTGAAAGTATCATCCAGTTTGGGTGCAGAAATATTTGCTGTGATTTCTGGAGATGCGTAGTTTTTGGAAGCTTGGCAACCCCTTTCTATGAAAGTGTTTCTCGCCAGTCACTGCTTAAGGCTACTTCAAGAGGAAACAAAACATAGAGATAGAACGTGAAACTGCTTTATTTTGTCAAGTTTCAAGAAGCTAGCACAAACCGTGTTGGATTTAGAGTTCCAAATACATCTATTAATATAGGAGAAAACAGAGTGAAACCTAAAAATTCAAACTGTTACTGGAAATGTACGCTTCAACATAGAAGAACGAAATTTGGGGAACCAAGTCGGCTTAGTGTACTGATCATTACCTGAAAGTATCATCCAGTTTGGGTGAAAAAATATTTGCTGAGATTTCTGGAGATTCGTAATTTTTGGAAGCTTGGCAACTCCTTTCCATGAAAGTGTTTCTCGCCAGTCACTGCTTAGGGCTACATCAAGAGGAAAAAAAACATAGAGAAAGAACGTGAAACTGCTTTATTTTGTCAAGTTTCAAGAAGCTAGCACAAACCGTGTTGGATTTAGAGTTCCAAATACATTTATCAATATAGGAGAAAACAGAGTGAAACCTAAAAATTTAAACTGTTACTGGAAATGAACGCTTCACCATAGAAGAACGAAATTTGGGGAACCAAGTCGGCTTAGTGTACTGACCATTACCTGAAAGTATCATCCAGTTTGGGTGAAAAAATATTTGCTGAGATTTCTGGAGATTCGTAATTTTTGGAAGCTTGGCAACCCCTTTCCATGGAAGTGTTTCTCGCCAGTCACTTCTTAGGGCTACATCAAGATGAAAAAAAACATGGAGATAGAATCTGAAACTACTTTATTGTGTCAAGTTTCAAGAAGCTAGCACAAACATTGTTGGATTTAGAGTTCCAAATACATCTATCAATATAGGAGAAAACAGAGTGAAACCTAAAAATTCAAACTGTTACTGGAAATGAACGCTTCACCATTGAGGAACGAAATTTGGGGAACCAAGTTGGATTAGTGTACTGATCATTACCTGAAAGTATCATCCAGTTTGGGTGAAAAAATATTTGCTGAGATTTCTGGAGATTCGTAATTTTTGGAAGCTTGGCAACCCCTTTCCATGAAAGTGTTTCTCGCCAGTCACTGCTTAGGGATACATCAAGAGGAAAAAAAACATAGAGAAAGAACGTGAAACTGCTTTATTTTGTCAAGTTTCAAGAAGCTAGCACAAACCGTGTTGGATTTAGAGTTCCAAATACATTTATCATTATAGGAGAAAACAGAGTGAAACCTAAAAATTTAAACTGTTACTGGAAATGAACGCTTCACCATAGAAGAACGAAATTTGGGGAACCAAGTCGGCTTAGTGTACTGATCATTACCTAAAAGTATCATCCAGTTTGGGTGAAAAAATATTTGCTGAGATTTCTGGAGATTTGTAATTTTTGGAAGCTTGGCAACCCCTTTCCATGAAAGTGTTTCTCGCCAGTCACTGCTTAGGGCTACATCAAGAGGAAAAAAAACATACAGAAAGAACGTGAAACTGCTTTATTTTGTCAAGTTTCAAGAAGCTAGCACAAACCGTGTTGGATTTAGAGTTCCAAATACATTTATCAATATAGGAGAAAACAGAGTGAAACCTAAAAATTTAAACTGTTACTGGAAATGAACGCTTCACCATAAAAGAACGAAATTTGGGGAACCAAGACGGCTTAGTGTACTGACCATTACCTGAAAGTATCATCCAGTTTCGGTGAAAAAATATTTGCTGAGATTTCTGGAGATTCGTAATTTTTGGAAGCTTGGCAACCCCTTTCCATGAAAGTGTTTCTCGCCAGTCACTTCTTAGGGCTACATCAAGATGAAAAAAAACATGGAGATAGAATCTGAAACTACTTTATTGTGTCAAGTTTCAAGAAGCTAGCACAAACCGTGTTGGATTTAGAGTTCCAAATACATCTATCAATATAGGAGAAAACAGAGTGAAACCTAAAAATTCAAACTGTTACTGGAAATGAACGCTTCACCATTGAGGAACGAAATTTGGGGAACCAAGTTGGATTAGTGTACTGATCATTACCTGAAAGTATCATCCAGTTTGGGTGAAAAAATATTTGCTGAGATTTCTGGAGATTCGTAATTTTTGGAAGCTTGGCAACCCCTTTCCATGAAAGTGTTTCTCGCCAGTCACTGCTTAGGGCTACATCAAGAGGAAACAAAACATAGAGATAGAACGTGAAACTGCTTTATTTTGTCAAGTTTCAAGAAGCTAGCACAAACCGTGTTGGATTTAGAGTTCCAAATACATCTATCAATATAGGAGAAAACAGAGTGAAACCTAAAAATTCAAACTGTTACTGGAAATGTACGCTTCAACATAGAAGAACGAAATTTGGGGAACCAAGTCGGCTTAGTGTACTGATCATTACCTGAAAGTATCATCCAGTTTGGGTGAAAAAATATATGCTGAGATTTCTGGAGATTCGTAATTTTTGGAAGCTTGGCAACTCCTTTCCATGAAAGTGTTTCTCGCCAGTCACTGCTTAGGGCTACATCAAGAGGAAAAAAAACATAGAGAAAGAACGTGAAACTGCTTTATTTTGTCAAGTTTCAAGAAGCTAGCACAAACCGTGTTGGATTTAGAGTTCCAAATACATTTATCAATATAGGAGAAAACAGAGTGAAACCTAAAAATTTAAACTGTGACTGGAAATGAACGCTTCACCATAGAAGAACGAAATTTGGGGAACCAAGTCGGCTTAGTGTACTGACCATTACCTGAAAGTATCATCCAGTTTGGGTGAAAAAATATTTGCTGAGATTTCTGGAGATTCGTAATTTTTGGAAGCTTGGCAACCCCTTTCCATGGAAGTGTTTCTCGCCAGTCACTGCTTAGGGCTACATCAAGAGGAAACAAAACATAGAGATAGAACGTGAAACTGCTTTATTTTGTCAAGTTTCAAGAAGCTAGCACAAACCGTGTTGGATTTAGAGTTCCAAATACATCTATCAATATAGGAGAAAACAGAGTGAAACCTAAAAATTCAAACTGTTACTGGAAATGAACGCTTCACCATTGAGGAACGAAATTTGGGGAACCAAGTTGGATTAGTGTACTGATCATTACCTGAAAGTATCATCCAGTTTGGGTGAAAAAATATTTGCTGAGATTTCTGGAGATTCGTAATTTTTGGAAGCTTGGCAACCCCTTTCCATGAAAGTGTTTCTCGCCAGTCACTGCTTAGGGCTACATCAAGAGGAAAAAAAACATAGAGAAAGAACGTGAAACTGCTTTATTTTGTCAAGTTTCAAGAAGCTAGCACAAACCGTGTTGGATTTAGAGTTCCAAATACATTTATCATTATAGGAGAAAACAGAGTGAAACCTAAAAATTTAAACTGTTACTGGAAATGAACGCTTCACCATAGAAGAACGAAATTTGGGGAACCAAGTTGGCTTAGTGTACTGATCATTACCTAAAAGTATCATCCAGTTTGGGTGAAAAAATATTTGCTGAGATTTCTGGAGATTCGTAATTTTTGGAAGCTTGGCAACTCCTTTCCATGAAAGTGTTTCTCGCCAGTCACTGCTTAGGGCTACATCAAGAGGAAAAAAAACATAGAGAAAGAACGTGAAACTGCTTTATTTTGTCAAGTTTCAAGAAGCTAGCACAAACCGTGTTGGATTTAGAGTTCCAAATACATTTATCAATATAGGAGAAAACAGAGTGAAACCTAAAAATTTAAACTGTGACTGGAAATGAACGCTTCACCATAGAAGAACGAAATTTGGGGAACCAAGTCGGCTTAGTGTACTGACCATTACCTGAAAGTATCATCCAGTTTGGGTGAAAAAATATTTGCTGAGATTTCTGGAGATTCGTAATTTTTGGAAGCTTGGCAACCCCTTTCCATGGAAGTGTTTCTCGCCAGTCACTTCTTAGGGCTACATCAAGATGAAAAAAAACATGGAGATAGAATCTGAAACTACTTTATTGTGTCAAGTTTCAAGAAGCTAGCACAAACATTGTTGGATTTAGAGTTCCAAATACATCTATCAATATAGGAGAAAACAGAGTGAAACCTAAAAATTCAAACTGTTACTGGAAATGAACGCTTCACCATTGAGGAACGAAATTTGGGGAACCAAGTTGGATTAGTGTACTGATCATTACCTGAAAGTATCATCCAGTTTGGGTGAAAAAATATTTGCTGAGATTTCTGGAGATTCGTAATTTTTGGAAGCTTGGCAACCCCTTTCCATGAAAGTGTTTCTCGCCAGTCACTGCTTAGGGCTACATCAAGAGGAAAAAAAACATAGAGAAAGAACGTGAAACTGCTTTATTTTGTCAAGTTTCAAGAAGCTAGCACAAACCGTGTTGGATTTAGAGTTCCAAATACATTTATCATTATAGGAGAAAACAGAGTGAAACCTAAAAATTTAAACTGTTACTGGAAATGAACGCTTCACCATAGAAGAATGAAATTTGGGGAACCAAGTTGGCTTAGTGTACTGATCATTACCTAAAAGTATCATCCAGTTTGGGTGAAAAAATATTTGCTGAGATTTCTGGAGATTCGTAATTTTTGGAAGCTTGGCAACCCCTTTCCATGAAAGTGTTTCTCGCCAGTCACTGCTTAGGGCTACATCAAGAGGAAAAAAAAACATAGAGAAAGAACGTGAAACTGCTTTATTTTGTCAAGTTTCAAGAAGCTAGCACAAACCGTGTTGGATTTAGAGTTCCAAATACATTTATCAATATAGGAGAAAACAGAGTGAAACCTAAAAATTTAAACTGTTACTGGAAATGAACGCTTCACCATAGAAGAACGAAATTTGGGGAACCAAGTCGGCTTAGTGTACTGACCATTACCTGAAAGTATCATCCAGTTTGGGTGAAAAAATATTTGCTGAGATTTCTGGAGATTCGTAATTTTTGGAAGCTTGGGAACTTCTTTCCATGAAAGTGTTTCTCGCCAGTCACTGCTTAGGGCTACATCAAGAGGAAACAAAACATAGAGATAGAATGTGAAACTGCTTTATTTTGTCAAGTTTCAAGAAGCTAGCACAAACCGTGTTGGATTTAGAGTTCCAAATACATCTATCAATATAGGAGAAAACAGAGTGAAACCTAAAAATTGAAACTGTTAGTAGAAACGAACGCTTCAACATAGAAGAATGAAATTTGGAGAACCAAGTTGGCTTAGTGTACTGATCAATACCTGTAAGTATCATCCAGTTTTGGTGAAAAAATACTTGCTGAGATTTCTGGAGATTCGTAATTTTAGGAAGCTTGGCAACCCCTTTCCATGAAAGTGTTTCTCGCCAGTCACTGCTTAGGGCTACATCAAGAGGAAACAACACATAGATATACAACATGAAACTGCTTTATTTTGTCAAGTTTCAAGACGCTAGCACAAACCGTGTTGGATTTACAGTTCCAAATCCATCTATCAATATAGGAGAAAACAGAGTGAAACCTAAAAATTCAAACTGTTACTGGAAATGAACGCTTCAACATAGAAGAACGAAATTTGGGGAACCAAGTCGGCTTAGTGTACTGATCATTACCTGAAAGTATCATCCAGTTTGGGTGCAGAAATATTTGCTGTGGTTTCTGGAGATTCGTAGTTTTTGGAAGCTTGGCAACCCCTTTCTATGAAAGTGTTTCTCGCCAGTCACTGCTTAGGGCTACTTCAAGAGGAAACAAAACATAGAGATAGAACTTGAAACTGCTTTATTTTGTCATGTTTCAAGAAGCTAGCACAAACCGTATTGGATTTAGAGTTCCAAATACATCTATCAATATAGGAGAAAACAGAGTGAAACCTAAAAATTCAAACTGTTACTGGAAATGTACGCTTCAACATAGAAGAACGAAATTTGGGGAACCAAGTCGGCTTAGTGTACTGATCATTACCTGAAAGTATCATCCAGTTTGGGTGAAAAAATATTTGCTGAGATTTCTGGAGATTCGTAATTTTTGGAAGCTTGGCAACCCCTTTCCATGAAAGTGTTTCTCGCCAGTCACTTCTTAGGGCTACATCAAGATGAAAAAAAACATGGAGATAGAATCTGAAACTACTTTATTGTGTCAAGTTTCAAGAAGCTAGCACAAACCGTGTTGGATTTAGAGTTCCAAATACATCTATCTATATAGGAGAAAACAGAGTGAAACCTAAAAATTCAAACTGTTACTGGAAATGAACGCTTCAACATAGAAGAACGAAATTTGGGGAACCAAGTTGGCTTAGTGTACTGATCATTACCTAAAAGTATCATCCAGTTTGGGTGAAAAAATATTTGCTGAGATTTCTGGAGATTCGTAATTTTTGGAAGCTTGGCAACCCCTTTCCATGAAAGTGTTTCTCGCCAGTCACTGCTTAGGGCTACATCAAGAGGAAAAAAAACATAGAGAAAGAACGTGAAACTGCTTTATTTTGTCAAGTTTCAAGAAGCTAGCACAAACCGTGTTGGATTTAGAGTTCCAAATACATTTATCAATATAGGAGAAAACAGAGTGAAACCTAAAAATTTAAACTGTTACTGGAAATGAACGCTTCACCATAGAAGAACGAAATTTGGGGAACCAAGTCGGCTTAGTGTACTGACCATTACCTGAAAGTATCATCCAGTTTGGGTGAAAAAATATTTGCTGAGATTTCTGGAGATTCGTAATTTTTGGAAGCTTGGGAACTTCTTTCCATGAAAGTGTTTCTCGCCAGTCACTGCTTAGGGCTACATCAAGAGGAAACAAAACATAGAGATAGAATGTGAAACTGCTTTATTTTGTCAAGTTTCAAGAAGCTAGCACAAACCGTGTTGGATTTAGAGTTCCAAATACATCTATCAATATAGGAGAAAACAGAGTGAAACCTAAAAATTGAAACTGTTAGTAGAAACGAACGCTTCAACATAGAAGAATGAAATTTGGAGAACCAAGTTGGCTTAGTGTACTGATCAATACCTGTAAGTATCATCCAGTTTTGGTGAAAAAATACTTGCTGAGATTTCTGGAGATTCGTAATTTTAGGAAGCTTGGCAACCCCTTTCCATGAAAGTGTTTCTCGCCAGTCACTGCTTAGGGCTACATCAAGAGGAAACAACACATAGATATACAACATGAAACTGCTTTATTTTGTCAAGTTTCAAGACGCTAGCACAAACCGTGTTGGATTTACAGTTCCAAATCCATCTATCAATATAGGAGAAAACAGAGTGAAACCTAAAAATTCAAACTGTTACTGGAAATGAACGCTTCAACATAGAAGAACGAAATTTGGGGAACCAAGTCGGCTTAGTGTACTGATCATTACCTGAAAGTATCATCCAGTTTGGGTGCAGAAATATTTGCTGTGGTTTCTGGAGATTCGTAGTTTTTGGAAGCTTGGCAACCCCTTTCTATGAAAGTGTTTCTCGCCAGTCACTGCTTAGGGCTACTTCAAGAGGAAACAAAACATAGAGATAGAACTTGAAACTGCTTTATTTTGTCAAGTTTCAAGAAGCTAGCACAAACCGTATTGGATTTAGAGTTCCAAATACATCTATCAATATAGGAGAAAACAGAGTGAAACCTAAAAATTCAAACTGTTACTGGAAATGTACGCTTCAACATAGAAGAACGAAATTTGGGGAACCAAGTCGGCTTAGTGTACTGATCATTACCTGAAAGTATCATCCAGTTTGGGTGAAAAAATATTTGCTGAGATTTCTGGAGATTCGTAATTTTTGGAAGCTTGGCAACCCCTTTCCATGAAAGTGTTTCTCGCCAGTCACTTCTTAGGGCTACATCAAGATGAAAAAAAACATGGAGATAGAATCTGAAACTACTTTATTGTGTCAAGTTTCAAGAAGCTAGCACAAACCGTGTTGGATTTAGAGTTCCAAATACATCTATCTATATAGGAGAAAACAGAGTGAAACCTAAAAATTCAAACTGTTACTGGAAATGAACGCTTCAACATAGAAGAACGAAATTTGGGGAACCAAGTTGGCTTAGTGTACTGATCATTACCTGAAAGTATCATCCAGTTTGGGTGAAAAAATATTTGCTGAGATTTCTGGAGATTCGTAATTTTTGGAAGCTTGGCAACCCCTTTCTATGAAAGTGTTTCTCGCCAGTCACTGCTTAGGGCTACTTCAAGAGGAAACAAAACATAGAGATAGAACGTGAAACTGCTTTATTTTGTCAAGTTTCAAGAAGCTAGCACAAACCGTGTTGGATTTAGAGTTCCAAATACATCTATCAATATAGGAGAAAACAGAGTGAAACCTAAAAATTCAAACTGTTAGTAGAAACGAACGCTTCAACATAGAAGAATGAAATTTGGAGAACCAAGTTGGCTTAGTGTACTGATCATTACCTGTAAGTATCATCCAGTTTTGGTGAAAAAATACTTGTTGAGATTTCTGGAGATTCGTAATTTTAGGAAGCTTGGCAACCCCTTTCAATGAAAGTGTTTCTCGCCAGTCACTGCATAGGGCTACTTCAAGAGGAAAGAACACATAGAGATAGAACGTGAAACTACTTTATTTTGTCAAGTTTCAAGAAGCTAGCACAAACCGTGTTGGATTTAGAGTTCCAAATACATCTATCTATATAGGAGAAAACAGAGTGAAACCTAAAAATTCAAACTGTTACTGGAAATGAACGCTTCAACATAGAAGAACGAAATTTGGGGAACCAACTCGGCTTAGTGTACTGATCATTAACTGAAAGTATCATCCAGTTTGGGTGAAAAAATATTTGCTGTGATTTCTGGAGATTCGTAGTTTTTGGAAGCTTGACAACCCCTTTCTATGAAAGTGTTTCTCGCCAGTCACTGCTTAGGGCTAAATCAAGAGGAAACAACACATAGATATAGAACGTGAAACTGCTTTATTTTGTCAAGTTTCAAGAAGCTAGCACAAACCGTCTTGGATTTACAGTTCCAAATCTATCTATCAATATAGGAGAAAACAGAGTGAAACCTAAAAATTCAAACTGTTACTGGAAATGAACGCTTCAACATAGAAGAACGAAATTTGGGGAACCAAGTCGGCTTAGTGTACTGATCATTACCTGAAAGTATCATCCAGTTTGGGTGCAGAAATATTTGCTGTGATTTCTGGAGATGCGTAGTTTTTGGAAGCTTGGCAACCCCTTTCTATGAAAGTGTTTCTCGCCAGTCACTGCTTAGGGCTACTTCAAGAGGAAACAAAACATAGAGATAGAACGTGAAACTGCTTTATTTTGTCAAGTTTCAAGAAGCTAGCACAAACCGTGTTGGATTTAGAGTTCCAAATACATCTATCAATATAGGAGAAAACAGAGTGAAACCTAAAAATTCAAACTGTTACTGGAAATGTACGCTTCAACATAGAAGAACGAAATTTGGGGAACCAAGTCGGCTTAGTGTACTGATCATTACCTGAAAGTATCATCCAGTTTGGGTGAAAAAATATTTGCTGAGATTTCTGGAGATTCGTAATTTTTGGAAGCTTGGCAACTCCTTTCCATGAAAGTGTTTCTCGCCAGTCACTGCTTAGGGCTACATCAAGAGGAAAAAAAACATAGAGAAAGAACGTGAAACTGCTTTATTTTGTCAAGTTTCAAGAAGCTAGCACAAACCGTGTTGGATTTAGAGTTCCAAATACATTTATCAATATAGGAGAAAACAGAGTGAAACCTAAAAATTTAAACTGTGACTGGAAATGAACGCTTCACCATAGAAGAACGAAATTTGGGGAACCAAGTCGGCTTAGTGTACTGACCATTACCTGAAAGTATCATCCAGTTTGGGTGAAAAAATATTTGCTGAGATTTCTGGAGATTCGTAATTTTTGGAAGCTTGGCAACCCCTTTCCATGGAAGTGTTTCTCGCCAGTCACTTCTTAGGGCTACATCAAGATGAAAAAAAACATGGAGGTAGAATCTGAAACTACTTTATTGTGTCAAGTTTCAAGAAGCTAGCACAAACATTGTTGGATTTAGAGTTCCAAATACATCTATCAATATAGGAGAAAACAGAGTGAAACCTAAAAATTCAAACTGTTACTGGAAATGAACGCTTCACCATTGAGGAACGAAATTTGGGGAACCAAGTTGGATTAGTGTACTGATCATTACCTGAAAGTATCATCCAGTTTGGGTGAAAAAATATTTGCTGAGATTTCTGGAGATTCGTAATTTTTGGAAGCTTGGCAACCCCTTTCCATGAAAGTGTTTCTCGCCAGTCACTGCTTAGGGCTACATCAAGAGGAAAAAAAACATAGAGAAAGAACGTGAAACTGCTTTATTTTGTCAAGTTTCAAGAAGCTAGCACAAACCGTGTTGGATTTAGAGTTCCAAATACATTTATCATTATAGGAGAAAACAGAGTGAAACCTAAAAATTTAAACTGTTACTGGAAATGAACGCTTCACCATAGAAGAACGAAATTTGGGGAACCAAGTTGGCTTAGTGTACTGATCATTACCTAAAAGTATCATCCAGTTTGGGTGAAAAAATATTTGCTGAGATTTCTGGAGATTCGTAATTTTTGGAAGCTTGGCAACCCCTTTCCATGGAAGTGTTTCTCGCCAGTCACTGCTTAGGGCTACATCAAGAGGAAACAAAACATAGAGATAGAATGTGAAACTGCTTTATTTTGTCAAGTTTCAAGAAGCTAGCACAAACCGTGTTGGATTTAGAGTTCCAAATACATCTATCAATATAGGAGAAAACAGAGTGAAACCTAAAAATTGAAACTGTTAGTAGAAACGAACGCTTCAACATAGAAGAATGAAATTTGGAGAACCAAGTTGGCTTAGTGTACTGATCAATACCTGTAAGTATCATCCAGTTTTGGTGAAAAAATACTTGCTGAGATTTCTGGAGATTCGTAATTTTAGGAAGCTTGGCAACCCCTTTCCATGAAAGTGTTTCTCGCCAGTCACTGCTTAGGGCTACATCAAGAGGAAACAACACATAGATATACAACATGAAACTGCTTTATTTTGTCAAGTTTCAAGACGCTAGCACAAACCGTGTTGGATTTACAGTTCCAAATCCATCTATCAATATAGGAGAAAACAGAGTGAAACCTAAAAATTCAAACTGTTACTGGAAATGAACGCTTCAACATAGAAGAACGAAATTTGGGGAACCAAGTCGGCTTAGTGTACTGATCATTACCTGAAAGTATCATCCAGTTTGGGTGCAGAAATATTTGCTGTGGTTTCTGGAGATTCGTAGTTTTTGGAAGCTTGGCAACCCCTTTCTATGAAAGTGTTTCTCGCCAGTCACTGCTTAGGGCTACTTCAAGAGGAAACAAAACATAGAGATAGAACTTGAAACTGCTTTATTTTGTCAAGTTTCAAGAAGCTAGCACAAACCGTATTGGATTTAGAGTTCCAAATACATCTATCAATATAGGAGAAAACAGAGTGAAACCTAAAAATTCAAACTGTTACTGGAAATGTACGCTTCAACATAGAAGAACGAAATTTGGGGAACCAAGTCGGCTTAGTGTACTGATCATTACCTGAAAGTATCATCCAGTTTGGGTGAAAAAATATTTGCTGAGATTTCTGGAGATTCGTAATTTTTGGAAGCTTGGCAACCCCTTTCCATGAAAGTGTTTCTCGCCAGTCACTTCTTAGGGCTACATCAAGATGAAAAAAAACATGGAGATAGAATCTGAAACTACTTTATTGTGTCAAGTTTCAAGAAGCTAGCACAAACCGTGTTGGATTTAGAGTTCCAAATACATCTATCTATATAGGAGAAAACAGAGTGAAACCTAAAAATTCAAACTGTTACTGGAAATGAACGCTTCAACATAGAAGAACGAAATTTGGGGAACCAAGTTGGCTTAGTGTACTGATCATTACCTGAAAGTATCATCCAGTTTGGGTGAAAAAATATTTGCTGAGATTTCTGGAGATTCGTAATTTTTGGAAGCTTGGCAACCCCTTTCTATGAAAGTGTTTCTCGCCAGTCACTGCTTAGGGCTACTTCAAGAGGAAACAAAACATAGAGATAGAACGTGAAACTGCTTTATTTTGTCAAGTTTCAAGAAGCTAGCACAAACCGTGTTGGATTTAGAGTTCCAAATACATCTATCAATATAGGAGAAAACAGAGTGAAACCTAAAAATTCAAACTGTTAGTAGAAACGAACGCTTCAACATAGAAGAATGAAATTTGGAGAACCAAGTTGGCTTAGTGTACTGATCATTACCTGTAAGTATCATCCAGTTTTGGTGAAAAAATACTTGTTGAGATTTCTGGAGATTCGTAATTTTAGGAAGCTTGGCAACCCCTTTCAATGAAAGTGTTTCTCGCCAGTCACTGCATAGGGCTACTTCAAGAGGAAAGAACACATAGAGATAGAACGTGAAACTACTTTATTTTGTCAAGTTTCAAGAAGCTAGCACAAACCGTGTTGGATTTAGAGTTCCAAATACATCTATCTATATAGGAGAAAACAGAGTGAAACCTAAAAATTCAAACTGTTACTGGAAATGAACGCTTCAACATAGAAGAACGAAATTTGGGGAACCAACTCGGCTTAGTGTACTGATCATTAACTGAAAGTATCATCCAGTTTGGGTGAAAAAATATTTGCTGTGATTTCTGGAGATTCGTAGTTTTTGGAAGCTTGACAACCCCTTTCTATGAAAGTGTTTCTCGCCAGTCACTGCTTAGGGCTAAATCAAGAGGAAACAACACATAGATATAGAACGTGAAACTGCTTTATTTTGTCAAGTTTCAAGAAGCTAGCACAAACCGTGTTGGATTTACAGTTCCAAATCTATCTATCAATATAGGAGAAAACAGAGTGAAACCTAAAAATTCAAACTGTTACTGGAAATGAACGCTTCAACATAGAAGAACGAAATTTGGGGAACCAAGTCGGCTTAGTGTACTGATCATTACCTGAAAGTATCATCCAGTTTGGGTGCAGAAATATTTGCTGTGATTTCTGGAGATGCGTAGTTTTTGGAAGCTTGGCAACCCCTTTCTATGAAAGTGTTTCTCGCCAGTCACTGCTTAGGGCTACTTCAAGAGGAAACAAAACATAGAGATAGAACGTGAAACTGCTTTATTTTGTCAAGTTTCAAGAAGCTAGCACAAACCGTGTTGGATTTAGAGTTCCAAATACATCTATCAATATAGGAGAAAACAGAGTGAAACCTAAAAATTCAAACTGTTACTGGAAATGTACGCTTCAACATAGAAGAACGAAATTTGGGGAACCAAGTTGGCTTAGTGTACTGATCATTACCTGAAAGTATCATCCAGTTTGGGTGAAAAAATATTTGCTGAGATTTCTGGAGATTCGTAATTTTTGGAAGCTTGGCAACTCCTTTCCATGAAAGTGTTTCTCGCCAGTCACTGCTTAGGGCTACATCAAGAGGAAAAAAAACATAGAGAAAGAACGTGAAACTGCTTTATTTTGTCAAGTTTCAAGAAGCTAGCACAAACCGTGTTGGATTTAGAGTTCCAAATACATTTATCAATATAGGAGAAAACAGAGTGAAACCTAAAAATTTAAACTGTGACTGGAAATGAACGCTTCACCATAGAAGAACGAAATTTGGGGAACCAAGTCGGCTTAGTGTACTGACCATTACCTGAAAGTATCATCCAGTTTGGGTGAAAAAATATTTGCTGAGATTTCTGGAGATTCGTAATTTTTGGAAGCTTGGCAACCCCTTTCCATGGAAGTGTTTCTCGCCAGTCACTTCTTAGGGCTACATCAAGATGAAAAAAAACATGGAGATAGAATCTGAAACTACTTTATTGTGTCAAGTTTCAAGAAGCTAGCACAAACATTGTTGGATTTAGAGTTCCAAATACATCTATCAATATAGGAGAAAACAGAGTGAAACCTAAAAATTCAAACTGTTACTGGAAATGAACGCTTCACCATTGAGGAACGAAATTTGGGGAACCAAGTTGGATTAGTGTACTGATCATTACCTGAAAGTATCATCCAGTTTGGGTGAAAAAATATTTGCTGAGATTTCTGGAGATTCATAATTTTTGGAAGCTTGGCAACCCCTTTCCATGAAAGTGTTTCTCGCCAGTCACTGCTTAGGGCTACATCAAGAGGAAAAAAAACATAGAGAAAGAACGTGAAACTGCTTTATTTTGTCAAGTTTCAAGAAGCTAGCACAAACCGTGTTGGATTTAGAGTTCCAAATACATTTATCATTATAGGAGAAAACAGAGTGAAACCTAAAAATTTAAACTGTTACTGGAAATGAACGCTTCACCATAGAAGAACGAAATTTGGGGAACCAAGTTGGCTTAGTGTACTGATCATTACCTAAAAGTATCATCCAGTTTGGGTGAAAAAATATTTGCTGAGATTTCTGGAGATTCGTAATTTTTGGAAGCTTGGCAACCCCTTTCCATGAAAGTGTTTCTCGCCAGTCACTGCTTAGGGCTACATCAAGAGGAAAAAAAACATAGAGAAAGAACGTGAAACTGCTTTATTTTGTCAAGTTTCAAGAAGCTAGCACAAACCGTGTTGGATTTAGAGTTCCAAATACATTTATCAATATAGGAGAAAACAGAGTGAAACCTAAAAATTTAAACTGTTACTGGAAATGAACGCTTCACCATAGAAGAACGAAATTTGGGGAACCAAGTCGGCTTAGTGTACTGACCATTACCTGAAAGTATCATCCAGTTTGGGTGAAAAAATATTTGCTGAGATTTCTGGAGATTCGTAATTTTTGGAAGCTTGGGAACTTCTTTCCATGAAAGTGTTTCTCGCCAGTCACTGCTTAGGGCTACATCAAGAGGAAACAAAACATAGAGATAGAATGTGAAACTGCTTTATTTTGTCAAGTTTCAAGAAGCTAGCACAAACCGTGTTGGATTTAGAGTTCCAAATACATCTATCAATATAGGAGAAAACAGAGTGAAACCTAAAAATTGAAACTGTTAGTAGAAACGAACGCTTCAACATAGAAGAATGAAATTTGGAGAACCAAGTTGGCTTAGTGTACTGATCAATACCTGTAAGTATCATCCAGTTTTGGTGAAAAAATACTTGCTGAGATTTCTGGAGATTCGTAATTTTAGGAAGCTTGGCAACCCCTTTCCATGAAAGTGTTTCTCGCCAGTCACTGCTTAGGGCTACATCAAGAGGAAACAACACATAGATATACAACATGAAACTGCTTTATTTTGTCAAGTTTCAAGACGCTAGCACAAACCGTGTTGGATTTACAGTTCCAAATCCATCTATCAATATAGGAGAAAACAGAGTGAAACCTAAAAATTCAAACTGTTACTGGAAATGAACGCTTCAACATAGAAGAACGAAATTTGGGGAACCAAGTCGGCTTAGTGTACTGATCATTACCTGAAAGTATCATCCAGTTTGGGTGCAGAAATATTTGCTGTGGTTTCTGGAGATTCGTAGTTTTTGGAAGCTTGGCAACCCCTTTCTATGAAAGTGTTTCTCGCCAGTCACTGCTTAGGGCTACTTCAAGAGGAAACAAAACATAGAGATAGAACTTGAAACTGCTTTATTTTGTCAAGTTTCAAGAAGCTAGCACAAACCGTATTGGATTTAGAGTTCCAAATACATCTATCAATATAGGAGAAAACAGAGTGAAACCTAAAAATTCAAACTGTTACTGGAAATGTACGCTTCAACATAGAAGAACGAAATTTGGGGAACCAAGTCGGCTTAGTGTACTGATCATTACCTGAAAGTATCATCCAGTTTGGGTGAAAAAATATTTGCTGAGATTTCTGGAGATTCGTAATTTTTGGAAGCTTGGCAACCCCTTTCCATGAAAGTGTTTCTCGCCAGTCACTGCTTAGGGCTACATCAAGAGGAAAAAAAACATAGAGAAAGAACGTGAAACTGCTTTATTTTGTCAAGTTTCAAGAAGCTAGCACAAACCGTGTTGGATTTAGAGTTCCAAATACATTTATCAATATAGGAGAAAACAGAGTGAAACCTAAAAATTTAAACTGTTACTGGAAATGAACGCTTCACCATAGAAGAACGAAATTTGGGGAACCAAGTCGGCGTAGTGTACTGACCATTACCTGAAAGTATCATCCAGTTTGGGTGAAAAAATATTTGCTGAGATTTCTGGAGATTCGTAATTTTTGGAAGCTTGGGAACCCCTTTCCATGAAAGTGTTTCTCGCCAGTCACTGCTTAGGGCTACATCAAGAGGAAACAAAACATAGAGATAGAACGTGAAACTGCTTTATTTTGTCAAGTTTCAAGAAGCTAGCACAAACCGTGTTGGATTTAGAGTTCCAAATACATCTATCAATATAGGAGAAAACAGAGTGAAACCTAAAAATTCAAACTGTTACTGGAAATGAACGCTTTAACATAGAAGAACGAAATTTGGGGAACCAAGTCGGCTTAGTGTTCTGATCATTTCCTGAAAGTATCATCAAGTTTGGGTGAAAAAATATTTGCTGAGATTTCTGGTGATTCCTAATTTTTGGAAGCTTGGCAACCCCTTTCCATGAAAGTGTTTCTCGCCAGTCACTGCTTAGGGCTACATCAAGAGGAAACAAAACATAGAGATAGAACGTGAAACTGCTTTATTTTGTCAAGTTTCAAGAAGCTAGCACAAACCGTGTTGGATTTAGAGTTCCAAATACATCTATCAATATAGGAGAAAACAGAGTGAAACCTAAAAATTGAAACTGTTAGTAGAAACGAACGCTTCAACATAGAAGAATGAAATTTGGGCAACCAAGTTTAGCTTATTGTACTGATCATTACTTGAAAGTATCATCCAGTTTGGGTGAAAAAATACTTGCTGAGATTTCTGGAGATTCGTAATTTTAGGAAGCTTGGCAACCCCTTTCCATGAAAGTGTTTCTCGCCAGTCACTGCTTAGGGCTACTTCAAGAGGAAACAACACATAGAGATAGAACGTGAAACTGCTTTATTTTGTCAAGTTTCAAGAAGCTAGCACAAACCGTGTTGGATTTAGAGTTCCAAATACATCTATCAATATAGGAGAAAACAGAGTGAAACCTAAAAATTCAAACTGTTACTGGAAATGAACGCTTCACCATTGAGGAACGAAATTTGGGGAACCAAGTCGGATTAGTGTACTGATCATTACCTGAAAGTATCATCCAGTTTGGGTGAAAAAATATTTGCTGAGATTTCTGGAGATTCGTAATTTTTGGAAGCTTGGCAACCCCTTTCCATGAAAGTGTTTCTCGCCAGTCACTGCTTAGGGCTACATCAAGAGGAAAAAAAACATAGAGAAAGAACGTGAAACTGCTTTATTTTGTCAAGTTTCAAGAAGCTAGCACAAACCGTGTTGGATTTAGAGTTCCAAATACATTTATCATTATAGGAGAAAACAGAGTGAAACCTAAAAATTTAAACTGTTACTGGAAATGAACGCTTCACCATAGAAGAACGAAATTTGGGGAACCAAGACGGCTTAGTGTACTGACCATTACCTGAAAGTATCATCCAGTTTCGGTGAAAAAATATTTGCTGAGATTTCTGGAGATTCGTAATTTTTGGAAGCTTGGCAACCCCTTTCCATGAAAGTGTTTCTCGCCAGTCACTTCTTAGGGCTACATCAAGATGAAAAAAAACATGGAGATAGAATCTGAAACTACTTTATTGTGTCAAGTTTCAAGAAGCTAGCACAAACCGTGTTGGATTTAGAGTTCCAAATACATCTATCAATATAGGAGAAAACAGAGTGAAACCTAAAAATTCAAACTGTTACTGGAAATGAACGCTTCACCATAGAAGAACGAAATTTGGGGAACCAAGTCGGCTTAGTGTACTGACCATTACCTGAAAGTATCATCCAGTTTGGGTGAAAAAATATTTGCTGAGATTTCTGGAGATTCGTAATTTTTGGAAGCTTGGGAACCCCTTTCCATGAAAGTGTTTCTCGCCAGTCACTGCTTAGGGCTACATCAAGAGGAAACAAAACATAGAGATAGAACGTGAAACTGCTTTATTTTGTCAAGTTTCAAGAAGCTAGCACAAACCGTGTTGGATTTAGAGTTCCAAATACATCTATCAATATAGGAGAAAACAGAGTGAAACCTAAAAATTGAAACTGTTAGTAGAAACGAACGCTTCAACATAGAAGAATGAAATTTGGAGAACCAAGTTGGCTTAGTGTACTGATCATTACCTGTAAGTATCATCCAGTTTTGGTGAAAAAATACTTGCTGAGATTTCTGGAGATTCGTAATTTTAGGAAGCTTGGCAACCCCTTTCCATGAAAGTGTTTCTCGCCAGTCACTGCATAGGGCTACTTCAAGAGGAAAGAACACATAGAGATAGAACGTGAAACTACTTTATTTTGTCAAGTTTCAAGAAGCTAGCACAAACCGTGTTGGATTTAGAGTTCCAAATACATCTATCTATATAGTAGAAAACAGAGTGAAACCTAAAAATTCAAACTGTTACTGGAAATGAACGCTTCAACATAGAAGAACGAAATTTGGGGAACCAAGTCGGCTTATTGTACTGATCATTACCTGAAAGTATCATCCAGTTTGGGTGAAAAAATATTTGCTGTGATTTCTGGAGATTCGTAGTTTTTGGAAGCTTGGCAACCCCTTTCCATGAAAGTGTTTCTCGCCAGTCACTGCTTAGGGCTACATCAAGAGGAAACAACACATAGATATAGAACATGAAACTGCTTTATTTTGTCAAGTTTCAAGAAGCTAGCACAAACCGTGTTGGATTTACAGTTCCAAATCCATCTATCAATATAGGAGAAAACAGAGTGAAACCTAAAAATTCAAACTTTTACTGGAAATGAACGCTTCAACATAGAAGAACGAAATTTGGGGAACCAAGTCGGCTTAGTGTACTGATCATTACCTGAAAGTATCATCCAGTTTGGGTGCAGAAATATTTGCTGTGATTTCTGGAGATTCGTAGTTTTTGGAAGCTTGGCAACCCCTTTCTATGAAAGTGTTTCTCGCCTGTCACTGCTTAGGGCTACTTCAAGAGGAAACAAAACATAGAGATAGAACGTGAAACTGCTTTATTTTGTCAAGTTTCAAGAAGCTAGCACAAACCGTATTGGATTTAGGGTTCCAAATACATCTATCAATATAGGAGAAAACAGAGTGAAACCTAAAAATTCAAACTGTTACTGGAAATGTACGCTTCAACATAGAAGAACGAAATTTGGGGAACCAAGTCGGCTTAGTGTACTGACCATTACCTGAAAGTATCATCCAGTTTGGGTGAAAAAATATTTGCTGAGATTTCTGGAGATTCGTAATTTTTGGAAGCTTGGCAACCCCTTTCCATGAAAGTGTTTCTCGCCAGTCACTGCTTAGGGCTACATCAAGAGGAAAAAAAAACATAGAGAAAGAACGTGAAACTGCTTTATTTTGTCAAGTTTCAAGAAGCTAGCACAAACCGTGTTGGATTTAGAGTTCCAAATACATTTATCAATATAGGAGAAAACAGAGTGAAACCTAAAAATTTAAACTGTTACTGGAAATGAACGCTTCACCATAGAAGAACGAAATTTGGGGAACCAAGTCGGCTTAGTGTACTGACCATTACCTGAAAGTATCATCCAGTTTGGGTGAAAAAATATTTGCTGAGATTTCTGGTGATTCCTAATTTTTGGAAGCTTGGCAACCCCTTTCCATGAAAGTGTTTCTCGCCAGTCACTGCTTAGGGCTACATCAAGAGGAAACAAAACATAGAGATAGAACGTGAAACTGCTTTATTTTGTCAAGTTTCAAGCTAGCACAAACCGTGTTGGATTTAGAGTTCCAAATACATCTATCAATATAGGAGAAAACAGAGTGAAACCTAAAAATTGAAACTGTTAGTAGAAACGAACGCTTCAACATAGAAGAATGAAATTTGGGGAACCAAGTTGGCTTATTGTACTGATCATTACTTGAAAGTATCATCCAGTTTGGGTGAAAAAATACTTGCTGAGATTTCTGGAGATTCGTAATTTTAGGAAGCTTGGCAACCCCTTTCCATGAAAGTGTTTCTCGCCAGTCACTGCTTAGGGCTACTTCAAGAGGAAACAACACATAGAGATAGAACGTGAAACTGCTTTATTTTGTCAAGGTTCAAGAAGCTAGCACAAACCGTGTTGGATTTAGAGTTCCAAATACATCTATCAATATAGGAGAAAACAGAGTGAAACCTCAAAATTCAAACTGTTACTGGAAATGAACGCTTCACCATTGAGGAACGAAATTTGGGGAACCAAGTTGGATTAGTGTACTGATCATTACCTGAAAGTATCATCCAGTTTGGGTGAAAAAATATTTGCTGAGATTTCTGGAGATTCGTAATTTTTGGAAGCTTGGCAACCCCTTTCCATGAAAATGTTTCTCGCCAGTCACTGCTTAGGGCTACATCAAGAGGAAAAAAAACATAGAGAAAGAACGTGAAACTGCTTTATTTTGTCAAGTTTCAAGAAGCTAGCACAAACCGTGTTGGATTTAGAGTTCCAAATACATTTATCATTATAGGAGAAAACAGAGTGAAACCTAAAAATTTAAACTGTTACTGGAAATGAACGCTTCACCATAGAAGAACGAAATTTGGGGAACCAAGTCGGCTTAGTGTACTGATCATTACCTAAAAGTATCATCCAGTTTGGGTGAAAAAATATTTGCTGAGATTTCTGGAGATTCGTAATTTTTGGAAGCTTGGCAACCCATTTCCATGAAAGTGTTTCTCGCCAGTCACTGCTTAGGGCTACATCAAGAGGAAAAAAAAACATACAGAAAGAACGTGAAACTGCTTTATTTTGTCAAGTTTCAAGAAGCTAGCACAAACCGTGTTGGATTTAGAGTTCCAAATACATTTATCAATATAGGAGAAAACAGAGTGAAACCTAAAAATTTAAACTGTTACTGGAAATGAACGCTTCACCATAGAAGAACGAAATTTGGGGAACCAAGACGGCTTAGTGTACTGACCATTACCTGAAAGTATCATCCAGTTTCGGTGAAAAAATATTTGCTGAGATTTCTGGAGATTCGTAATTTTTGGAAGCTTGGCAACCCCTTTCCATGAAAGTGTTTCTCGCCAGTCACTTCTTAGGGCTACATCAAGATGAAAAAAAACATGGAGATAGAATCTGAAACTACTTTATTGTGTCAAGTTTCAAGAAGCTAGCACAAACCGTGTTGGATTTAGAGTTCCAAATACATCTATCAATATAGGAGAAAACAGAGTGAAACCTAAAAATTCAAACTGTTACTGGAAATGAACGCTTCACCATTGAGGAACGAAATTTGGGGAACCAAGTTGGATTAGTGTACTGATCATTACCTGAAAGTATCATCCAGTTTGGGTGAAAAAATATTTGCTGAGATTTCTGGAGATTCGTAATTTTTGGAAGCTTGGCAACCCCTTTCCATGAAAGTGTTTCTCGCCAGTCACTGCTTAGGGCTACATCAAGAGGAAAAAAAACATAGAGAAAGAACGTGAAACTGCTTTATTTTGTCAAGTTTCAAGAAGCTAGCACAAACCGTGTTGGATTTAGAGTTCCAAATACATTTATCAATATAGGAGAAAACAGAGTGAAACCTAAAAATTTAAACTGTTACTGGAAATGAACGCTTCACCATAGAAGAACGAAATTTGGGGAACCAAGTCGGCTTAGTGTACTGACCATTACCTGAAAGTATCATCCAGTTTGGGTGAAAAAATATTTGCTGAGATTTCTGGAGATTCGTAATTTTTGGAAGCTTGGGAACACCTTTCCATGAAAGTGTTTCTCGCCAGTCACTGCTTAGGGCTACATCAAGAGGAAACAAAACATAGAGATAGAACGTGAAACTGCTTTATTTTGTCAAGTTTCAAGAAGCTAGCACAAACCGTGTTGGATTTAGAGTTCCAAATACATCTATCAATATAGGAGAAAACAGAGTGAAACCTAAAAATTGAAACTGTTAGTAGAAACGAACGCTTCAACATAGAAGAATGAAATTTGGAGAACCAAGTTGGCTTAGTGTACTGATCATTACCTGTAAGTATCATCCAGTTTTGGTGAAAAAATACTTGCTGAGATTTCTGGAGATTCGTAATTTTAGGAAGCTTGGCAACCCCTTTCCATGAAAGTGTTTCTCGCCAGTCACTGCATAGGGCTACTTCAAGAGGAAAGAACACATAGAGATAGAACGTGAAACTACTTTATTTTGTCAAGTTTCAAGAAGCTAGCACAAACCGTGTTGGATTTAGAGTTCCAAATACATCTATCTATATAGTAGAAAACAGAGTGAAACCTAAAAATTCAAACTGTTACTGGAAATGAACGCTTCAACATAGAAGAACGAAATTTGGGGAACCAAGTCGGCTTAGTGTACTGATCATTACCTGAAAGTATCATCCAGTTTGGGTGAAAAAATATTTGCTGTGATTTCTGGAGATTCGTAGTTTTTGGAAGCTTGGCAACCCCTTTCCATGAAAGTGTTTCTCGCCAGTCACTGCTTAGGGCTACATCAAGAGGAAACAACACATAGATATAGAACATGAAACTGCTTTATTTTGTCAAGTTTCAAGAAGCTAGCACAAACCGTGTTGGATTTACAGTTCCAAATCCATCTATCAATATAGGAGAAAACAGAGTGAAACCTAAAAATTCAAACTGTTACTGGAAATGAACGCTTCAACATAGAAGAACGAAATTTGGGGAACCAAGTCGGCTTAGTGTACTGATCATTACCTGAAAGTATCATCCAGTTTGGGTGCAGAAATATTTGCTGTGATTTCTGGAGATTCGTTGTTTTTGGAAGCTTGGCAACCCCTTTCTATGAAAGTGTTTCTCGCCAGTCACTGCTTAGGGCTACTTCAAGAGGAAACAAAACATAGAGATAGAACGTGAAACTGCTTTATTTTGTCAAGTTTCAAGAAGCTAGCACAAACCGTGTTGGATTTAGAGTTCCAAATACATCTATCAATATAGGAGAAAACAGAGTGAAACCTAAAAATTCAAACTGTTACTGGAAATGAACGCTTTAACATAGAAGAACGAAATTTGGGGAACCAAGTCGGCTTAGTGTTCTGATCATTACCTGAAAGTATCATCAAGTTTGGGTGAAAAAATATTTGCTGAGATTTCTGGTGATTCCTAATTTTTGGAAGCTTGGCAACCCCTTTCCATGAAAGTGTTTCTCGCCAGTCACTGCTTAGGGCTACATCAAGAGGAAACAAAACATAGAGATAGAACGTGAAACTGCTTTATTTTGTCAAGTTTCAAGAAGCTAGCACAAACCGTGTTGGATTTAGAGTTCCAAATACATCTATCAATATAGGAGAAAACAGAGTGAAACCTAAAAATTGAAACTGTTAGTAGAAACGAACGCTTCAACATAGAAGAATGAAATTTGGGGAACCAAGTTGGCTTATTGTACTGATCATTACTTGAAAGTATCATCCAGTTTGGGTGAAAAAATACTTGCTGAGATTTCTGGAGATTCGTAATTTTAGGAAGCTTGGCAACCCCTTTCCATGAAAGTGTTTCTCGCCAGTCACTGCTTAGGGCTACTTCAAGAGGAAACAACACATAGAGATAGAACGTGAAACTGCTTTATTTTGTCAAGTTTCAAGAAGCTAGCACAAACCGTGTTGGATTTAGAGTTCCAAATACATCTATCAATATAGGAGAAAACAGAGTGAAACCTAAAAATTCAAACTGTTACTGGAAATGAACGCTTCACCATTGAGGAACGAAATTTGGGGAACCAAGTTGGATTAGTGTACTGATCATTACCTGAAAGTATCATCCAGTTTGGGTGAAAAAATATTTGCTGAGATTTCTGGATATTCGTAATTTTTGGAAGCTTGGCAACCCCTTTCCATGAAAGTGTTTCTCGACAGTCACTGCTTAGGGCTACATCAAGAGGAAAGAAAACATAGAGATAGAACGTGAAACTGCTTTATTTTGTCAAGTTTCAAGAAGCTAGCACAAACCGTGTTGGATTTAGAGTTCCAAATACATCTATCAATATAGGAGAAAACAGAGTGAAACCTAAAAATTCAAACTGTTAGTAGAAACGAACGCTTCAACATAGAAGAACGAAATTTGGAGAACCAAGTTGGCTTAGTGTACTGATCATTACCTGTAAGTATCATCCAGTTTTGGTGAAAAAATACTTGCTGAGATTTCTGGAGATTCGTAATTTTAGGAAGCTTGGCAACCCCTTTCCATGAAAGTGTTTCTCGCCAGTCACTGCATAGGGCTACTTCAAGAGGAAAGAACACATAGAGATAGAACGTGAAACTACTTTATTTTGTCAAGTTTCAAGAAGCTAGCACAAACCGTGTTGGATTTAGAGTTCCAAATGCATCTATCTATATAGGAGAAAACAGAGTGAAACCTAAAAATTCAAACTGTTACTGGAAATGAACGCTTCAACATAGAAGAACGAAATTTGGGGAACCAACTCAGCTTAGTGTACTGATCATTAACTGAAAGTATCATCCAGTTTGGGTGCAGAAATATTTGCTGTGATTTCTGGAGATGCGTAGTTTTTGGAAGCTTGGCAACCCCTTTCTATGAAAGTGTTTCTCGCCAGTCACTGCTTAGGGCTACTTCAAGAGGAAACAAAACATAGAGATAGAACGTGAAACTGCTTTATTTTGTCAAGTTTCAAGAATCTAGCACAAACCTTGCTGGATTTAGAGTTCCAAATACATCTATCAATATAGGACAAAACAGAGTGAAACCTAAAAATTCAAACTGTTACTGGAAATGTATGCTTCAACATAGAAGAACGAAATTTGGGAAACCAAGTCGGCTTATTGTACTGATCATTACCTGAAAGTATCATCCAGTTTGGGTGAAAAAATACTTGCTGAGATTTCTGGAGATTCGTAATTTTAGGAAGCTTGCAACCCCTTTCCATGAAAGTGTTTCTCGCCAGTCACTGCTTAGGGCTACTTCAAGAGGAAACAACACATAGAGATAGAACGTGAAACTGCTTTATTTTGTCAAGTTTCAATAAGCTAGCACAAACCGTGTTGGATTTAGAGTTCCAAATACATCTATCAATATAGGAGAAAACAGAGTGAAACCTAAAAATTCAAACTGTTAGTAGAAACGAACGCTTCAACATAGAAGAATGAAATTTGGAGAACCAAGTTGGCTTAGTGTACTGATCATTACCTGTAAGTATCATCCAGTTTTGGTGAAAAAATATTTGCTGAGATTTCTGGAGATTCGTAATTTTTGGAAGCTTGGCAACCCCTTTCCATGAAAGTGTTTCTCGCCAGTCACTGCTTAGGGCTACATCAAGAGGAAAAAAAATATAGGGAAAGAACGTGAAACTGCTTTATTTTGTCAAGTTTCAAGAAGCTAGCACAAACCGTGTTGGATTTAGAGTTCCAAATACATTTATCAATATAGGAGAAAACAGAGTGAAACCTAAAAATTCAAACTGTTAGTAGAAACGAACGCTTCAACATAGAAGAATGAAATTTGGAGAACCAAGTCGGCTTAGTGTACTGACCATTACCTGAAAGTATCATCCAGTTTGGGTAAAAAATATTTGCTGAGATTTCTGGAGATTCGTAATTTTTGGAAGCTTGGCAACCCCTTTCCATGAAAGTGTTTCTCGCCAGTCACTGCTTAGGGCTACATCAAGAGGAAACAAAACATAGAGATAGAACATGAAACTGCTTTATTTTGTCAAGTTTCTAGAAGCTAGCACAAACCGTGTTGGATTTAGAGTTCCAAATACATCTATCAATATAGGAGAAAACAGAGTGAAACCTAAAAATTGAAACTGTTAGTAGAAACGAACGCTTCAACATAGAAGAATGAAATTTGGAGAACCAAGTTGGCTTAGTGTACTGATCATTACCTGTAAGTATCATCCAGTTTTGGTGAAAAAATATTTGCTGAGATTTCTGGAGATTCGTAATTTTAGGAAGCTTGGCAACCCCTTTCCATGAAAGTGTTTCTCGCCAGTCACTGCATAGGGCTACTTCAAGAGGAAAGAACACATAGAGATAGAACGTGAAACTACTTTATTTTGTCAAGTTTCAAGAAGCTAGCACAAACCGTGTTGGATTTAGAGTTCCAAATACATCTATCTATATAGGAGAAAACAGAGTGAAACCTAAAATTTCAATCTGTTACTGGAAATAAACGCTTCAACATAGAAGAACGAAATTTGGGGAACCAAGTCGGCTTAGTGTACTGATCATTACCTGAAAGTATCATCCAGTTTGGGTGCAGAAATATTTGCTGTGATTTCTGGAGATTCGTAGTTTTTGGAAGCATGGCAACCCCTTTCCATGAAAGTGTTTCTCGCCAGTCACTGCTTAGGGCTACATCAAGAGGAAACAACACATAGATATAGAACGTGAAACTGCTTTATTTTGTCAAGTTTCAAGAAGCTAGCACAAACCGTGTTGGATTTACAGTTCCAAATCCATCTATCAATATAGGAGAAAACAGAGTGAAACCTAAAAATTCAAACTGTTACTGGAAATGAACGCTTCAACATAGAAGAACGAAATTTGGGGAACCAATTCGGCTTAGTGTACTGATCATTACCTGAAAGTATCATCCAGTTTGGGTGCAGAAATATTTGCTGTGATTTCTGGAGATTCGTAGTTTTTGGAAGCTTGGCAACCCCTTTCTATGAAAGTGTTTCTCGCCAGTCACTGCTTAGGGTACTTCAAGAGGAAACAAAACATAGAGATAGAACGTGAAACTGCTTTATTTTGTCAAGTTTCAAGAAGCTAGCACAAACAGTATTGGATTTAGAGTTCCAAATCCATCTATCAATATAGGAGAAAACAGAGTGAAACCTAAAAATTCAAACTGTTACTGGAAATGTACGCTTCAACATAGAAGAACGAAATTTGGGGAACCAAGTCAGTTTAGTGTACTGATCATTACCTGAAAGTATCATCCAGTTTGGGTGAAAAAATATTTGCTGAGATTTCTGGAGATTCGTAATTTTTGGAAGCTTGGCAACCCCTTTCCATGAAAGTGTTTCTCGCCAGTCACTGCTTAGGGCTACATCAAGAGGAAAAAAAACATAGAGAAAGAACGTGAAACTGCTTTATTTTGTCAAGTTTCCAGAAGCTAGCACAAACCGTGTTGGATTTAGAGTTCCAAATACATTTATCAATATAGGAGAAAACAGAGTGAAACCTAAAAATTTAAACTGTTACTGGAAATGAACGCTTCACCATAGAAGAACGAAATTTGGGGAACCAAGTCGGCTTAGTGTACTGACCATTACCTGAAAGTATCATCCAGTTTGGGTGAAAAAATATTTGCTGAGATTTCTGGAGATTCGTAATTTTTGGAAGCTTGGGAACCCCTTTCCATGAAAGTGTTTCTCGCCAGTCACTGCTTAGGGCTACATCAAGAGGAAACAAAACATAGAGATAGAACGTGAAACTGCTTTATTTTGTCAAGTTTCAAGAAGCTAGCACAAACCGTGTTGGATTTAGAGTTCCAAATACATCTATCAATATAGGAGAAAACAGAGTGAAACTTAAAAATTTAAACTGTTAGTAGAAACGAACGCTTCAACATAGAAGAATGAAATTTGGGGAACCAAGTTGGCTTATTGTACTGATCATTACCTGAAAGTATCATCCAGTTTGGGTGAAAAAATATTTGCTGAGATTTCTGGAGATTCGTAATTTTTGGAAGCTTGGCAACCCCTTTCCATGAAAGTGTTTCTCGCCAGTCACTTCTTAGGGCTACATCAAGATGAAAAAAACATGGAGATAGAATCTGAAACTACTTTATTGTGTCAAGTTTCAAGAAGCTAGCACAAACCGTGTTGGATTTAGAGTTCCAAATACATCTATCAATATAGGAGAAAACAGAGTGAAACCTAAAAATTCAAACTGTTACTGGAAATGAACGCTTTAACATAGAAGAACGAAATTTGGGGAACCAAGTCGGCTTAGTGTTCTGATCATTTCCTGAAAGTATCATCAAGTTTGGGTGAAAAAATATTTGCTGAGATTTCTGGTGATTCCTAATTTTTGGAAGCTTGGCAACCCCTTTCCATGAAAGTGTTTCTCGCCAGTCACTGCTTAGGGCTACATCAAGAGGAAACAAAACATAGAGATAGAACGTGAAACTGCTTTATTTTGTCAAGTTTCAAGAAGCTAGCACAAACCGTGTTGGATTTAGAGTTCCAAATACATCTATCTATATAGGAGAAAACAGAGTGAAACCTAAAATTTCAATCTGTTACTGGAAATGAACGCTTCAACATAGAAGAACGAAATTTGGGGAACCAAGTCGGCTTAGTGTACTGATCATTACCTGAAAGTATCATCCAGTTTGGGTGCAGAAATATTTGCTGTGATTTCTGGAGATTCGTAGTTTTTGGAAGCATGGCAACCCCTTTCCATGAAAGTGTTTCTCGCCAGTCACTGCTTAGGGCTACATCAAGAGGAAACAACACATAGATATAGAACGTGAAACTGCTTTATTTTGTCAAGTTTCAAGAAGCTAGCACAAACCGTGTTGGATTTACAGTTCCAAATCCATCTATCAATATAGGAGAAAACAGAGTGAAACCTAAAAATTCAAACTGTTACTGGAAATGAACGCTTCAACATAGAAGAACGAAATTTGGGGAACCAATTCGGCTTAGTGTACTGATCATTACCTGAAAGTATCATCCAGTTTGGGTGCAGAAATATTTGCTGTGATTTCTGGAGATTCGTAGTTTTTGGAAGCTTGGCAACCCCTTTCTATGAAAGTGTTTCTCGCCAGTCACTGCTTAGGGTACTTCAAGAGGAAACAAAACATAGAGATAGAACGTGAAACTGCTTTATTTTGTCAAGTTTCAAGAAGCTAGCACAAACAGTATTGGATTTAGAGTTCCAAATCCATCTATCATTATAGGAGAAAACAGAGTGAAACCTAAAAATTCAAACTGTTACTGGAAATGTACGCTTCAACATAGAAGAACGAAATTTGGGGAACCAAGTCAGTTTAGTGTACTGATCATTACCTGAAAGTATCATCCAGTTTGGGTGAAAAAATATTTGCTGAGATTTCTGGAGATTCGTAATTTTTGGAAGCTTGGCAACCCCTTTCCATGAAAGTGTTTCTCGCCAGTCACTGCTTAGGGCTACATCAAGAGGAAAAAAAACATAGAGAAAGAACGTGAAACTGCTTTATTTTGTCAAGTTTCCAGAAGCTAGCACAAACCGTGTTGGATTTAGAGTTCCAAATACATTTATCAATATAGGAGAAAACAGAGTGAAACCTAAAAATTTAAACTGTTACTGGAAATGAACGCTTCACCATAGAAGAACGAAATTTGGGGAACCAAGTCGGCTTAGTGTACTGACCATTACCTGAAAGTATCATCCAGTTTGGGTGAAAAAATATTTGCTGAGATTTCTGGAGATTCGTAATTTTTGGAAGCTTGGGAACCCCTTTCCATGAAAGTGTTTCTCGCCAGTCACTGCTTAGGGCTACTTCAAGAGGAAACAAAACATAGAGATAGAACGTGAAACTGCTTTATTTTGTCAAGTTTCAAGAAGCTAGCACAAACCGTGTTGGATTTAGAGTTCCAAATACATCTATCAATATAGGAGAAAACAGAGTGAAACCTAAAAATTTAAACTGTTAGTAGAAACGAACGCTTCAACATAGAAGAATGAAATTTGGGGAACCAAGTTGGCTTATTGTACTGATCATTACCTGAAAGTATCATCCAGTTTGGGTGAAAAAATATTTGCTGAGATTTCTGGAGATTCGTAATTTTTGGAAGCTTGGCAACCCCTTTCCATGAAAGTGTTTCTCGCCAGTCACTTCTTAGGGCTACATCAAGATGAAAAAAACATGGAGATAGAATCTGAAACTACTTTATTGTGTCAAGTTTCAAGAAGCTAGCACAAACCGTGTTGGATTTAGAGTTCCAAATACATCTATCAATATAGGAGAAAACAGAGTGAAACCTAAAAATTCAAACTGTTACTGGAAATGAACGCTTTAACATAGAAGAAAGAAATTTGGGGAACCAAGTTGGCTTAGTGTTCTGATCATTTCCTGAAAGTATCATCAAGTTTGGGTGAAAAAATATTTGCTGAGATTTCTGGTGATTCCTAATTTTTGGAAGCTTGGCAACCCCTTTCCATGAAAGTGTTTCTCGCCAGTCACTGCTTAGGGCTACATCAAGAGGAAACAAAACATAGAGATAGAACGTGAAACTGCTTTATTTTGTCAAGTTTCAAGAAGCTAGCACAAACCGTGTTGGATTTAGAGTTCCAAATACATCTATCAATATAGGAGAAAACAGAGTGAAACCTAAAAATTGAAACTGTTAGTAGAAACGAACGCTTCAACATAGAAGAATGAAATTTGGGGAACCAAGTTGGCTTATTGTACTGATCATTACTTGAAAGTATCATCCAGTTTGGGTGAAAAAATACTTGCTGAGATTTCTGGAGATTCGTAATTTTTGGAAGATTGGCAACCCCTTTCCATGAAAGTGTTTCTCGCCAGTCACTGCTTAGGGCTACATCAAGAGGAAAAAAAACATAGAGAAAGAACGTGAAACTGCTTTATTTTGTCAAGTTTCAAGAAGCTAGCACAAACCGTGTTGGATTTAGAGTTCCAAATACATCTATCAATATAGGAGAAAACAGAGTGAAACCTAAAAATTCAAACTGTTAGTAGAAACGAACGCTTCAACATAGAAGAATGAAATTTGGAGAACCAAGTCGGCTTAGTGTACTGACCATTACCTGAAAGTATCATCCCAGTTTGGGTGAAAAAATATTTGCTGAGATTTCTGGAGATTCGTAATTTTTGGAAGCTTGGCAACCCCTTTCCATGAAAGTGTTTCTCGCCAGTCACTTCTTAGGGCTACATCAAGAGGAAAAAAAACATAGAGAAAGAACGTGAAACTGCTTTATTTTGTCAAGTTTCAAGAAGCTAGCACAAACCGTGTTGGATTTAGAGTTCCAAATACATTTATCAATATAGGAGAAAACAGAGTGAAACCTAAAAATTCAAACTGTTACTGGAAATGTACGCTTCAACATAGAAGAACGAAATTTGGGGAACCAAGTCGGCTTAGTGTACTGATCATTACCTGAAAGTATCATCCAGTTTGGGTGAAAAAATATTTGCTGAGATTTCTGGAGATTCGTAATTTTTGGAAGCTTGGCAACCCCTTTCCATGAAAGGGTTTCTCGCCAGTCACTGCTTAGGGCTACATCAAGAGGAAAAAAAACATAGAGAAAGAACGTGAAACTGCTTTATTTTGTCAAGTTTCAAGAAGCTAGCACAAACCGTGTTGGATTTAGAGTTCCAAATACATCTATCAATATAGGAGAAAACAGAGTGAAACCTAAAAATTTAAACTGTTACTGGAAATGAACGCTTCACCATAGAATAACGAAATTTGGGGAACCAAGTCGGCTTAGTGTACTGACCATTACCTGAAAGTATCATCCAGTTTGGGTGAAAAAATATTTGCTGAGATTTCTGGAGATTCGTAATTTTTGGAAGCTTGGGAACCCCTTTCCATGAAAGTGTTTCTCGCCAGTCACTGCTTAGGGCTACATCAAGAGGAAACAAAACATAGAGATAGAACGTGAAACTGCTTTATTTTGTCAAGTTTCAAGAAGCTAGCACAAACCGTGTTGGATTTAGAGTTCCAAATACATCTATCAATATAGGAGAAAACAGAGTGAAACCTAAAAATTCAAACTGTTACTGGAAATGAACGCTTTAACATAGAAGAACGAAATTTGGGGAACCAAGTCGGCTTAGTGTTCTGATCATTTCCTGAAAGTATCATCAAGTTTGGGTGAAAAAATATTTGCTGAGATTTCTGGTGATTCCTAATTTTTGGAAGCTAGGCAACCCCTTTCCATGAAAGTGTTTCTCGCCAGTCACTGCTTAGGGCTACATCAAGAGGAAACAAAACTTAGAGATAGAACGTGAAACTGCTTTATTTTGTCAAGTTTCAAGAAGCTAGCACAAACCGTGTTGGATTTAGAGTTCCAAATACATCTATCAATATAGGAGAAAACAGAGTGAAACCTAAAAATTCAAACTGTTACTGGAAATGAACGCTTTAACATAGAAGAACGAAATTTGGGGTACCAAGTTGGCTTAGTGTACTGATCATTACCTGAAAGTATCATCCAGTTTGGGTGCAGAAATATTTGCTGTGATTTCTGGAGATTCGTAGTTTTTGGAAGCTTGGCAACCCATTTCCATGAAAGTGTTTCTCGCCAGTCACTGCTTAGGGCTACATCAAGAAGAAACAAAACATAGAGATAGAACGTGAAACTGCTTTATTTTGTCAAGTTTCAAGAAGCTAGCACAAACCGTGTTGGATTTAGAGTTCCAAATACATCTATCAATATAGGAGAAAACAGAGTGAAACCTCAAAATTGAAACTGTTAGTAGAAATGAACGCTTCAACATAGAAGAATGAAATTTGGGGAACCAAGTTGGCTTATTGTACTGATCATTACTTGAAAGTATCATCCAGTTTGGGTGAAAAAATACTTGCTGAGATTTCTGGAGATTCGTAATTTTAGGAAACTTGGCAACCCCTTTCCATGAAAGTGTTTCTCGCCAGTCACTGCTTAGGGCTACTTCAAGAGGAAACAACACATAGAGATAGAACTTGAAACTGCTTTATTTTGTCAAGTTTCAAGAAGCTAGCACAAACCGTGTTGGATTTAGAGTTCCAAATACATCTATCAATATAGGAGAAAACAGAGTGAAACCTAAAAATTCAAACTGTTACTGGAAATGAACGCTTCACCATTGAGGAACGAAATTTGGGGAACCAAGTTGGATTAGTGTACTGATCATTACCTGAAAGTATCATCCAGTTTGGGTGAAAAAATATTTGCTGAGATTTCTGGAGATTCGTAATTTTTGGAAGCTTGGCAACCCCTTTCCATGAAAGTGTTTCTCGCCAGTCACTGCATAGGGCTACTTCAAGAGGAAAGAACACATAGATATAGAACGTGAAACTGCTTTATTTTGTCAAGTTTCAAGAAGCTAGCACAAACCGTGTTGGATTTAGAGTTCCAAATACATCTACCTATATAGGAGAAAACAGAGTGAAACCTAAAAATTCAAACTGTTACTGGAAATGAACGCTTTAACATAGAAGAACGAAATTTGGGGAACCAACTCGGCTTAGTGTACTGATCATTAACTGAAAGTATCATCCAGTTTGGGTGAAAAAATATTTGCTGTGATTTCTGGAGATTCGTAGTTTTTGGAAGCTTGACAACCCCTTTCTATGAAAGTGTTTCTCGCCAGTCACTGCTTAGGGCTACATCAAGAGGAAACAACACATAGATATAGAACGTGAAACTGCTTTATTTTGTCAAGTTTCAAGAAGCTAGCACAAACCGTGTTGGATTTACAGTTCCAAATCTATCTATCAATATAGGAGAAAACAGAGTGAAACCTAAAAATTCAAACTGTTACTGGAAATGAACGCTTCAACATAGAAGAACGAAATTTGGGGAACCAAGTCAGCTTAGTGTACTGATCATTACCTGAAAGTATCATCCAGTTTGGGTGCAGAAATATTTGCTGTGATTTCTGGAGATGCGTAGTTTTTGGAAGCTTGGCAACCCCTTTCTATGAAAGTGTTTCTCGCCAGTCACTGCTTAGGGCTACTTCAAGAGGAAACAAAACATAGAGATAGAACGTGAAACTGCTTTATTTTGTCAAGTTTCAAGAAGCTAGCACAAACCGTGTTGGATTTAGAGTTCCAAATACATCTATCAATATAGGAGAAAACAGAGTGAAACCTAAAAATTCAAACTGTTACTGGAAATGTACGCTTCAACATAGAAGAACGAAATTTGGGGAACCAAGTCGGCTTAGTGTACTGATCATTACCTGAAAGTATCATCCAGTTTGGGTGAAAAAATATTTGCTGAGATTTCTGGAGATTCGTAATTTTTGGAAGCTTGGCAACCCCTTTCCATGAAAGTGTTTCTCGCCAGTCACTGCTTAGGGCTACATCAAGAGGAAAAAAAACATAGAGAAAGAACGTGAAACTGCTTTATTTTGTCAAGTTTCAAGAAGCTAGCACAAACCGTGTTGGATTTAGAGTTCCAAATACATTTATCAATATAGGAGAAAACAGAGTGAAACCTAAAAATTTAAACTGTTACTGGAAATGAACGCTTCACCATAGAAGAACGAAATTTGGGGAACCAAGTCGGCTTAGTGTACTGACCATTACCTGAAAGTATCATCCAGTTTGGGTGAAAAAATATTTGCTGAGATTTCTAGAGATTCATAATTTTTGGAAGCTTGGGAACCCCTTTCCATGAAAGTGTTTCTCGCCAGTCACTGCTTAGGGCTACATCAAGAGGAAACAAAACATAGAGATAGAACGTGAAACTGCTTTATTTTGTCAAGTTTCAAGAAGCTAGCACAAACCGTGTTGGATTTAGAGTTCCAAATACATCTATCAATATAGGAGAAAACAGAGTTAAACCTAAAAATTCAAACTGTTACTGGAAATGTACGCTTCAACATAGAAGAACGAAATTTGGGGAACCAAGTCGGCTTAGTGTACTGATCATTACCTGAAAGTATCATCCAGTTTGGGTGAAAAAATATTTGCTGAGATTTCTGGAGATTCGTAATTTTTGGAAGCTTGGGAACCCCTTTCCATGAAAGTGTTTCTCGCCAGTCACTGCTTAGGGATACATCAAGAGGAAACAAAACATAGAGATAGAACCTGACACTACTTTATTGTGTCAAGTTTCAAGAAGCTAGCACAAACCGTGTTGGATTTAGAGTTCCAAATACATCTATCAATATAGGAGAAAACAGAGTGAAACCTAAAAATTTAAACTGTTACTGGAAATGAACGCTTCACCATAGAAGAACGAAATTTGGGGAACCAAGTCGGCTTAGTGTACTGACCATTACCTGAAAGTATCATCCAGTTTGGGTGAAAAAATATTTGCTGAGATTTCTGGAGATTCGTAATTTTTGGAAGCTTGGGAACCCCTTTCCATGAAAGTGTTTCTCGCCAGTCACTGCTTAGGGCTACATCAAGAGGAAACAAAACATAGAGATAGAACGTGAAACTGCTTTATTTTGTCAAGTTTCAAGAAGCTAGCACAAACCGTGTTGGATTTAGAGTTCCAAATACATCTATCAATATAGGAGAAAACAGAGTGAAACCTAAAAATTCAAACTGTTACTGGAAATGAACGCTTTAACATAGAAGAACGAAATTTGGGGAACCAAGTCGGCTTAGTGTTCTGATCATTTCCTGAAAGTATCATCAAGTTTGGGTGAAAAAATATTTGCTGAGATTTCTGGTGATTCCTAATTTTTGGAAGCTTGGCAACCCCTTTCCATGAAAGTGTTTCTCGCCAGTCACTGCTTAGGGCTACATCAAGAGGAAAAAAAACATAGAGATAGAACGTGAAACTGCTTTATTTTGTCAAGTTTCAAGAAGCTAGCACAAACCGTGTTGGATTTAGAGTTCCAAATACATCTATCAATATAGGAGAAAACAGAGTGAAACCTAAAAATTGAAACTGTTAGTAGAAACGAACGCTTCAACATAGAAGAATGAAATTTGGGGAACCAAGTTGGCTTATTGTACTGATCATTACTTGAAAGTATCATCCAGTTTGGGTGAAAAAATACTTGCTGAGATTTCTGGAGATTCGTAATTTTAGGAAGCTTGGCAACCCCTTTCCATGAAAGTGTTTCTCGCCAGTCACTGCTTAGGGCTACTTCAAGAGGAAACAACACATAGAGATAGAACTTGAAACTGCTTTATTTTGTCAAGTTTCAAGAAGCTAGCACAAACCGTGTTGGATTTAGAGTTCCAAATACATCTATCAATATAGGAGAAAACAGAGTGAAACCTAAAAATTCAAACTGTTACTGGAAATGAACGCTTCACCATTGAGGAACGAAATTTGGGGAACCAAGTTGGATTAGTGTACTGATCATTACCTGAAAGTATCATCCAGTTTGGGTGAAAAAATATTTGCTGAGATTTCTGGAGATTCGTAATTTTTGGAAGCTTGGCAACGCCTTTCCATGAAAGTGTTTCTCGCCAGTCACTGCTTAGGGCTACTTCAAGAGGAAACAAAACATAGAGATAGAACGTGAAACTGCTTTATTTTGTCAAGTTTCAATAAGCTAGCACAAACCGTGTTGGATTTAGAGTTCCAAATACATCTATCAATATAGGAGAAAACAGAGTGAAACCTAAAAATTCAAACTGTTAGTAGAAACGAACGCTTCAACATAGAAGAATGAAATTTGGAGAACCAAGTTGGCTTAGTGTACTGATCATTACCTGTAAGTATCATCCAGTTTTGGTGAAAAAATACTTGTTGAGATTTCTGGAGATTCGTAATTTTAGGAAGCTTGGCAACCCCTTTCAATGAAAGTGTTTCTCGCCAGTCACTGCATAGGGCTACTTCAAGAGGAAAGAACACATAGATATAGAACGTGAAACTGCTTTATTTTGTCAAGTTTCAAGAAGCTAGCACAAACCGTGTTGGATTTAGAGTTCCAAATACATCTACCTATATAGGAGAAAACAGAGTGAAACCTAAAAATTCAAACTGTTACTGGAAATGAACGCTTTAACATAGAAGAACGAAATTTGGGGAACCAACTCGGCTTAGTGTACTGATCATTAACTGAAAGTATCATCCAGTTTGGGTGAAAAAATATTTGCTGTGATTTCTGGAGATTCGTAGTTTTTGGAAGCTTGACAACCCCTTTCTATGAAAGTGTTTCTCGCCAGTCACTGCTTAGGGCTACATCAAGAGGAAACAACACATAGATATAGAACGTGAAACTGCTTTATTTTGTCAAGTTTCAAGAAGCTAGCACAAACCGTGTTGGATTTACAGTTCCAAATCTATCTATCAATATAGGAGAAAACAGAGTGAAACCTAAAAATTCAAACTGTTACTGGAAATGAACGCTTCAACATAGAAGAACGAAATTTGGGGAACCAAGTCAGCTTAGTGTACTGATCATTACCTGAAAGTATCATCCAGTTTGGGTGCAGAAATATTTGCTGTGATTTCTGGAGATGCGTAGTTTTTGGAAGCTTGGCAACCCCTTTCTATGAAAGTGTTTCTCGCCAGTCACTGCTTAGGGCTACTTCAAGAGGAAACAAAACATAGAGATAGAACGTGAAACTGCTTTATTTTGTCAAGTTTCAAGAAGCTAGCACAAACCGTGTTGGATTTAGAGTTCCAAATACATCTATCAATATAGGAGAAAACAGAGTGAAACCTCAAAATTGAAACTGTTAGTAGAAATGAACGCTTCAACATAGAAGAATGAAATTTGGGGAACCAAGTTGGCTTATTGTACTGATCATTACTTGAAAGTATCATCCAGTTTGGGTGAAAAAATACTTGCTGAGATTTCTGGAGATTCGTAATTTTAGGAAACTTGGCAACCCCTTTCCATGAAAGTGTTTCTCGCCAGTCACTGCTTAGGGCTACTTCAAGAGGAAACAACACATAGAGATAGAACTTGAAACTGCTTTATTTTGTCAAGTTTCAAGAAGCTAGCACAAACCGTGTTGGATTTAGAGTTCCAAATACATCTATCAATATAGGAGAAAACAGAGTGAAACCTAAAAATTCAAACTGTTACTGGAAATGAACGCTTCACCATTGAGGAACGAAATTTGGGGAACCAAGTTGGATTAGTGTACTGATCATTACCTGAAAGTATCATCCAGTTTGGGTGAAAAAATATTTGCTGAGATTTCTGGAGATTCGTAATTTTTGGAAGCTTGGCAACCCCTTTCCATGAAAGTGTTTCTCGCCAGTCACTGCATAGGGCTACTTCAAGAGGAAAGAACACATAGATATAGAACGTGAAACTGCTTTATTTTGTCAAGTTTCAAGAAGCTAGCACAAACCGTGTTGGATTTAGAGTTCCAAATACATCTACCTATATAGGAGAAAACAGAGTGAAACCTAAAAATTCAAACTGTTACTGGAAATGAACGCTTTAACATAGAAGAACGAAATTTGGGGAACCAACTCGGCTTAGTGTACTGATCATTAACTGAAAGTATCATCCAGTTTGGGTGAAAAAATATTTGCTGTGATTTCTGGAGATTCGTAGTTTTTGGAAGCTTGACAACCCCTTTCTATGAAAGTGTTTCTCGCCAGTCACTGCTTAGGGCTACATCAAGAGGAAACAACACATAGATATAGAACGTGAAACTGCTTTATTTTGTCAAGTTTCAAGAAGCTAGCACAAACCGTGTTGGATTTACAGTTCCAAATCTATCTATCAATATAGGAGAAAACAGAGTGAAACCTAAAAATTCAAACTGTTACTGGAAATGAACGCTTCAACATAGAAGAACGAAATTTGGGGAACCAAGTCGGCTTAGTGTACTGACCATTACCTGAAAGTATCATCCAGTTTGGGTGAAAAAATATTTGCTGAGATTTCTGGAGATTCGTAATTTTTGGAAGCTTGGGAACCCCTTTCCATGAAAGTGTTTCTCGCCAGTCACTGCTTAGGGCTACATCAAGAGGAAACAAAACATAGAGATAGAACGTGAAACTGCTTTATTTTGTCAAGTTTCAAGAAGCTAGCACAAACCGTGTTGGATTTAGAGTTCCAAATACATCTATCAATATAGGAGAAAACAGAGTGAAACCTAAAAATTCAAACTGTTACTGGAAATGAACGCTTTAACATAGAAGAACGAAATTTGGGGAACCAAGTCGGCTTAGTGTTCTGATCATTTCCTGTAAGTATCATCAAGTTTGGGTGAAAAAATATTTGCTGAGATTTCTGGTGATTCCTAATTTTTGGAAGCTTGGCAACCCCTTTCCATGAAAGTGTTTCTCGCCAGTCACTGCTTAGGGCTACATCAAGAGGAAAAAAAACATAGAGATAGAACGTGAAACTGCTTTATTTTGTCAAGTTTCAAGAAGCTAGCACAAACCGTGTTGGATTTAGAGTTCCAAATACATCTATCAATATAGGAGAAAACAGAGTGAAACCTAAAAATTGAAACTGTTAGTAGAAACGAACGCTTCAACATAGAAGAATGAAATTTGGGGAACCAAGTTGGCTTATTGTACTGATCATTACTTGAAAGTATCATCCAGTTTGGGTGAAAAAATACTTGCTGAGATTTCTGGAGATTCGTAATTTTAGGAAGCTTGGCAACCCCTTTCCATGAAAGTGTTTCTCGCCAGTCACTGCTTAGGGCTACTTCAAGAGGAAACAACACATAGAGATAGAACTTGAAACTGCTTTATTTTGTCAAGTTTCAAGAAGCTAGCACAAACCGTGTTGGATTTAGAGTTCCAAATACATCTATCAATATAGGAGAAAACAGAGTGAAACCTAAAAATTCAAACTGTTACTGGAAATGAACGCTTCACCATTGAGGAACGAAATTTGGGGAACCAAGTTGGATTAGTGTACTGATCATTACCTGAAAGTATCATCCAGTTTGGGTGAAAAAATATTTGCTGAGATTTCTGGAGATTCGTAATTTTTGGAAGCTTGGCAACGCCTTTCCATGAAAGTGTTTCTCGCCAGTCACTGCTTAGGGCTACTTCAAGAGGAAACAAAACATAGAGATAGAACGTGAAACTGCTTTATTTTGTCAAGTTTCAATAAGCTAGCACAAACCGTGTTGGATTTAGAGTTCCAAATACATCTATCAATATAGGAGAAAACAGAGTGAAACCTAAAAATTCAAACTGTTAGTAGAAACGAACGCTTCAACATAGAAGAATGAAATTTGGAGAACCAAGTTGGCTTAGTGTACTGATCATTACCTGTAAGTATCATCCAGTTTTGGTGAAAAAATACTTGTTGAGATTTCTGGAGATTCGTAATTTTAGGAAGCTTGGCAACCCCTTTCAATGAAAGTGTTTCTCGCCAGTCACTGCATAGGGCTACTTCAAGAGGAAAGAACACATAGATATAGAACGTGAAACTGCTTTATTTTGTCAAGTTTCAAGAAGCTAGCACAAACCGTGTTGGATTTAGAGTTCCAAATACATCTACCTATATAGGAGAAAACAGAGTGAAACCTAAAAATTCAAACTGTTACTGGAAATGAACGCTTTAACATAGAAGAACGAAATTTGGGGAACCAACTCGGCTTAGTGTACTGATCATTAACTGAAAGTATCATCCAGTTTGGGTGAAAAAATATTTGCTGTGATTTCTGGAGATTCGTAGTTTTTGGAAGCTTGACAACCCCTTTCTATGAAAGTGTTTCTCGCCAGTCACTGCTTAGGGCTACATCAAGAGGAAACAACACATAGATATAGAACGTGAAACTGCTTTATTTTGTCAAGTTTCAAGAAGCTAGCACAAACCGTGTTGGATTTACAGTTCCAAATCTATCTATCAATATAGGAGAAAACAGAGTGAAACCTAAAAATTCAAACTGTTACTGGAAATGAACGCTTCAACATAGAAGAACGAAATTTGGGGAACCAAGTCAGCTTAGTGTACTGATCATTACCTGAAAGTATCATCCAGTTTGGGTGCAGAAATATTTGCTGTGATTTCTGGAGATGCGTAGTTTTTGGAAGCTTGGCAACCCCTTTCTATGAAAGTGTTTCTCGCCAGTCACTGCTTAGGGCTACTTCAAGAGGAAACAAAACATAGAGATAGAACGTGAAACTGCTTTATTTTGTCAAGTTTCAAGAAGCTAGCACAAACCGTGTTGGATTTAGAGTTCCAAATACATCTATCAATATAGGAGAAAACAGAGTGAAACCTCAAAATTGAAACTGTTAGTAGAAATGAACGCTTCAACATAGAAGAATGAAATTTGGGGAACCAAGTTGGCTTATTGTACTGATCATTACTTGAAAGTATCATCCAGTTTGGGTGAAAAAATACTTGCTGAGATTTCTGGAGATTCGTAATTTTAGGAAACTTGGCAACCCCTTTCCATGAAAGTGTTTCTCGCCAGTCACTGCTTAGGGCTACTTCAAGAGGAAACAACACATAGAGATAGAACTTGAAACTGCTTTATTTTGTCAAGTTTCAAGAAGCTAGCACAAACCGTGTTGGATTTAGAGTTCCAAATACATCTATCAATATAGGAGAAAACAGAGTGAAACCTAAAAATTCAAACTGTTACTGGAAATGAACGCTTCACCATTGAGGAACGAAATTTGGGGAACCAAGTTGGATTAGTGTACTGATCATTACCTGAAAGTATCATCCAGTTTGGGTGAAAAAATATTTGCTGAGATTTCTGGAGATTCGTAATTTTTGGAAGCTTGGCAACCCCTTTCCATGAAAGTGTTTCTCGCCAGTCACTGCATAGGGCTACTTCAAGAGGAAAGAACACATAGATATAGAACGTGAAACTGCTTTATTTTGTCAAGTTTCAAGAAGCTAGCACAAACCGTGTTGGATTTAGAGTTCCAAATACATCTACCTATATAGGAGAAAACAGAGTGAAACCTAAAAATTCAAACTGTTACTGGAAATGAACGCTTTAACATAGAAGAACGAAATTTGGGGAACCAACTCGGCTTAGTGTACTGATCATTAACTGAAAGTATCATCCAGTTTGGGTGAAAAAATATTTGCTGTGATTTCTGGAGATTCGTAGTTTTTGGAAGCTTGACAACCCCTTTCTATGAAAGTGTTTCTCGCCAGTCACTGCTTAGGGCTACATCAAGAGGAAACAACACATAGATATAGAACGTGAAACTGCTTTATTTTGTCAAGTTTCAAGAAGCTAGCACAAACCGTGTTGGATTTACAGTTCCAAATCTATCTATCAATATAGGAGAAAACAGAGTGAAACCTAAAAATTCAAACTGTTACTGGAAATGAACGCTTCAACATAGAAGAACGAAATTTGGGGAACCAAGTCAGCTTAGTGTACTGATCATTACCTGAAAGTATCATCCAGTTTGGGTGCAGAAATATTTGCTGTGATTTCTGGAGATGCGTAGTTTTTGGAAGCTTGGCAACCCCTTTCTATGAAAGTGTTTCTCGCCAGTCACTGCTTAGGGCTACTTCAAGAGGAAACAAAACATAGAGATAGAACGTGAAACTGCTTTATTTTGTCAAGTTTCAAGAAGCTAGCACAAACCGTGTTGGATTTAGAGTTCCAAATACATCTATCAATATAGGAGAAAACAGAGTGAAACCTAAAAATTCAAACTGTTACTGGAAATGTACGCTTCAACATAGAAGAACGAAATTTGGGGAACCAAGTCGGCTTAGTGTACTGATCATTACCTGAAAGTATCATCCAGTTTGGGTGAAAAAATATTTGCTGAGATTTCTGGAGATTCGTAATTTTTGGAAGCTTGGCAACCCCTTTCCATGAAAGTGTTTCTCGCCAGTCACTGCTTAGGGCTACATCAAGAGGAAAAAAAACATAGAGAAAGAACGTGAAACTGCTTTATTTTGTCAAGTTTCAAGAAGCTAGCACAAACCGTGTTGGATTTAGAGTTCCAAATACATTTATCAATATAGGAGAAAACAGAGTGAAACCTAAAAATTTAAACTGTTACTGGAAATGAACGCTTCACCATAGAAGAACGAAATTTGGGGAACCAAGTCGGCTTAGTGTACTGACCATTACCTGAAAGTATCATCCAGTTTGGGTGAAAAAATATTTGCTGAGATTTCTGGAGATTCATAATTTTTGGAAGCTTGGGAACCCCTTTCCATGAAAGTGTTTCTCGCCAGTCACTGCTTAGGGCTACATCAAGAGGAAACAAAACATAGAGATAGAACGTGAAACTGCTTTATTTTGTCAAGTTTCAAGAAGCTAGCACAAACCGTGTTGGATTTAGAGTTCCAAATACATCTATCAATATAGGAGAAAACAGAGTTAAACCTAAAAATTCAAACTGTTACTGGAAATGTACGCTTCAACATAGAAGAACGAAATTTGGGGAACCAAGTCGGCTTAGTGTACTGATCATTACCTGAAAGTATCATCCAGTTTGGGTGAAAAAATATTTGCTGAGATTTCTGGAGATTCGTAATTTTTGGAAGCTTGGGAACCCCTTTCCATGAAAGTGTTTCTCGCCAGTCACTGCTTAGGGATACATCAAGAGGAAACAAAACATAGAGATAGAACCTGACACTACTTTATTGTGTCAAGTTTCAAGAAGCTAGCACAAACCGTGTTGGATTTAGAGTTCCAAATACATCTATCAATATAGGAGAAAACAGAGTGAAACCTAAAAATTTAAACTGTTACTGGAAATGAACGCTTCACCATAGAAGAACGAAATTTGGGGAACCAAGTCGGCTTAGTGTACTGACCATTACCTGAAAGTATCATCCAGTTTGGGTGAAAAAATATTTGCTGAGATTTCTGGAGATTCGTAATTTTTGGAAGCTTGGGAACCCCTTTCCATGAAAGTGTTTCTCGCCAGTCACTGCTTAGGGCTACATCAAGAGGAAACAAAACATAGAGATAGAACGTGAAACTGCTTTATTTTGTCAAGTTTCAAGAAGCTAGCACAAACCGTGTTGGATTTAGAGTTCCAAATACATCTATCAATATAGGAGAAAACAGAGTGAAACCTAAAAATTCAAACTGTTACTGGAAATGAACGCTTTAACATAGAAGAACGAAATTTGGGGAACCAAGTCGGCTTAGTGTTCTGATCATTTCCTGAAAGTATCATCAAGTTTGGGTGAAAAAATATTTGCTGAGATTTCTGGTGATTCCTAATTTTTGGAAGCTTGGCAACCCCTTTCCATGAAAGTGTTTCTCGCCAGTCACTGCTTAGGGCTACATCAAGAGGAAAAAAAACATAGAGATAGAACGTGAAACTGCTTTATTTTGTCAAGTTTCAAGAAGCTAGCACAAACCGTGTTGGATTTAGAGTTCCAAATACATCTATCAATATAGGAGAAAACAGAGTGAAACCTAAAAATTGAAACTGTTAGTAGAAACGAACGCTTCAACATAGAAGAATGAAATTTGGGGAACCAAGTTGGCTTATTGTACTGATCATTACTTGAAAGTATCATCCAGTTTGGGTGAAAAAATACTTGCTGAGATTTCTGGAGATTCGTAATTTTAGGAAGCTTGGCAACCCCTTTCCATGAAAGTGTTTCTCGCCAGTCACTGCTTAGGGCTACTTCAAGAGGAAACAACACATAGAGATAGAACTTGAAACTGCTTTATTTTGTCAAGTTTCAAGAAGCTAGCACAAACCGTGTTGGATTTAGAGTTCCAAATACATCTATCAATATAGGAGAAAACAGAGTGAAACCTAAAAATTCAAACTGTTACTGGAAATGAACGCTTCACCATTGAGGAACGAAATTTGGGGAACCAAGTTGGATTAGTGTACTGATCATTACCTGAAAGTATCATCCAGTTTGGGTGAAAAAATATTTGCTGAGATTTCTGGAGATTCGTAATTTTTGGAAGCTTGGCAACGCCTTTCCATGAAAGTGTTTCTCGCCAGTCACTGCTTAGGGCTACTTCAAGAGGAAACAAAACATAGAGATAGAACGTGAAACTGCTTTATTTTGTCAAGTTTCAATAAGCTAGCACAAACCGTGTTGGATTTAGAGTTCCAAATACATCTATCAATATAGGAGAAAACAGAGTGAAACCTAAAAATTCAAACTGTTAGTAGAAACGAACGCTTCAACATAGAAGAATGAAATTTGGAGAACCAAGTTGGCTTAGTGTACTGATCATTACCTGTAAGTATCATCCAGTTTTGGTGAAAAAATACTTGTTGAGATTTCTGGAGATTCGTAATTTTAGGAAGCTTGGCAACCCCTTTCAATGAAAGTGTTTCTCGCCAGTCACTGCATAGGGCTACTTCAAGAGGAAAGAACACATAGATATAGAACGTGAAACTGCTTTATTTTGTCAAGTTTCAAGAAGCTAGCACAAACCGTGTTGGATTTAGAGTTCCAAATACATCTACCTATATAGGAGAAAACAGAGTGAAACCTAAAAATTCAAACTGTTACTGGAAATGAACGCTTTAACATAGAAGAACGAAATTTGGGGAACCAACTCGGCTTAGTGTACTGATCATTAACTGAAAGTATCATCCAGTTTGGGTGAAAAAATATTTGCTGTGATTTCTGGAGATTCGTAGTTTTTGGAAGCTTGACAACCCCTTTCTATGAAAGTGTTTCTCGCCAGTCACTGCTTAGGGCTACATCAAGAGGAAACAACACATAGATATAGAACGTGAAACTGCTTTATTTTGTCAAGTTTCAAGAAGCTAGCACAAACCGTGTTGGATTTACAGTTCCAAATACATCTATCAATATAGGAGAAAACAGAGTGAAACCTAAAAATTCAAACTGTTACTGGAAATGTACGCTTCAACATAGAAGAACGAAATTTGGGGAACCAAGTCGGCTTAGTGTACTGATCATTACCTGAAAGTATCATCCAGTTTGGGTGAAAAAATATTTGCTGAGATTTCTGGAGATTCGTAATTTTTGGAAGCTTGGCAACCCCTTTCCATGAAAGTGTTTCTCGCCAGTCACTGCTTAGGGCTACATCAAGAGGAAAAAAAACATAGAGAAAGAACGTGAAACTGCTTTATTTTGTCAAGTTTCAAGAAGCTAGCACAAACCGTGTTGGATTTAGAGTTCCAAATACATTTATCAATATAGGAGAAAACAGAGTGAAACCTAAAAATTTAAACTGTTACTGGAAATGAACGCTTCACCATAGAAGAACGAAATTTGGGGAACCAAGTCGGCTTAGTGTACTGACCATTACCTGAAAGTATCATCCAGTTTGGGTGAAAAAATATTTGCTGAGATTTCTGGAGATTCGTAATTTTTGGAAGCTTGGGAACCCCTTTCCATGAAAGTGTTTCTCGCCAGTCACTGCTTAGGGCTACATCAAGAGGAAACAAAACATAGAGATAGAACGTGAAACTGCTTTATTTTGTCAAGTTTCAAGAAGCTAGCACAAACCGTGTTGGATTTAGAGTTCCAAATACATCTATCAATATAGGAGAAAACAGAGTTAAACCTAAAAATTCAAACTGTTACTGGAAATGTACGCTTCAACATAGAAGAACGAAATTTGGGGAACCAAGTCGGCTTAGTGTACTGATCATTACCTGAAAGTATCATCCAGTTTGGGTGAAAAAATATTTGCTGAGATTTCTGGAGATTCGTAATTTTTGGAAGCTTGGGAACCCCTTTCCATGAAAGTGTTTCTCGCCAGTCACTGCTTAGGGATACATCAAGAGGAAACAAAACATAGAGATAGAACCTGAAACTACTTTATTGTGTCAAGTTTCAAGAAGCTAGCACAAACCGTGTTGGATTTAGAGTTCCAAATACATCTATCAATATAGGAGAAAACAGAGTGAAACCTAAAAATTTAAACTGTTACTGGAAATGAACGCTTCACCATAGAAGAACGAAATTTGGGGAACCAAGTCGGCTTAGTGTACTGACCATTACCTGAAAGTATCATCCAGTTTGGGTGAAAAAATATTTGCTGAGATTTCTGGAGATTCGTAATTTTTGGAAGCTTGGGAACCCCTTTCCATGAAAGTGTTTCTCGCCAGTCACTGCTTAGGGCTACATCAAGAGGAAACAAAACATAGAGATAGAACGTGAAACTGCTTTATTTTGTCAAGTTTCAAGAAGCTAGCACAAACCGTGTTGGATTTAGAGTTCCAAATACATCTATCAATATAGGAGAAAACAGAGTGAAACCTAAAAATTCAAACTGTTACTGGAAATGAATGCTTTAACATAGAAGAACGAAATTTGGGGAACCAAGTCGGCTTAGTGTTCTGATCATTTCCTGAAAGTATCATCAAGTTTGGGTGAAAAAATATTTGCTGAGATTTCTGGTGATTCCTAATTTTTGGAAGCTTGGCAACCCCTTTCCATGAAAGTGTTTCTCGCCAGTCACTGCTTAGGGCTACATCAAGAGGAAAAAAAACATAGAGATAGAACGTGAAACTGCTTTATTTTGTCAAGTTTCAAGAAGCTAGCACAAACCGTGTTGGATTTAGAGTTCCAAATACATCTATCAATATAGGAGAAAACAGAGTGAAACCTAAAAATTGAAACTGTTAGTAGAAACGAACGCTTCAACATAGAAGAATGAAATTTGGGGAACCAAGTTGGCTTATTGTACTGATCATTACTTGAAAGTATCATCCAGTTTGGGTGAAAAAATACTTGCTGAGATTTCTGGAGATTCGTAATTTTAGGAAGCTTGGCAACCCCTTTCCATGAAAGTGTTTCTCGCCAGTCACTGCTTAGGGCTACTTCAAGAGGAAACAACACATAGAGATAGAACTTGAAACTGCTTTATTTTGTCAAGTTTCAAGAAGCTAGCACAAACCGTGTTGGATTTAGAGTTCCAAATACATCTATCAATATAGGAGAAAACAGAGTGAAACCTAAAAATTCAAACTGTTACTGGAAATGAACGCTTCACCATTGAGGAACGAAATTTGGGGAACCAAGTTGGATTAGTGTACTGATCATTACCTGAAAGTATCATCCAGTTTGGGTGAAAAAATATTTGCTGAGATTTCTGGAGATTCGTAATTTTTGGAAGCTTGGCAACGCCTTTCCATGAAAGTGTTTCTCGCCAGTCACTGCTTAGGGCTACTTCAAGAGGAAACAAAACATAGAGATAGAACGTGAAACTGCTTTATTTTGTCAAGTTTCAATAAGCTAGCACAAACCGTGTTGGATTTAGAGTTCCAAATACATCTATCAATATAGGAGAAAACAGAGTGAAACCTAAAAATTCAAACTGTTAGTAGAAACGAACGCTTCAACATAGAAGAATGAAATTTGGAGAACCAAGTTGGCTTAGTGTACTGATCATTACCTGTAAGTATCATCCAGTTTTGGTGAAAAAATACTTGTTGAGATTTCTGGAGATTCGTAATTTTAGGAAGCTTGGCAACCCCTTTCAATGAAAGTGTTTCTCGCCAGTCACTGCATAGGGCTACTTCAAGAGGAAAGAACACATAGATATAGAACGTGAAACTGCTTTATTTTGTCAAGTTTCAAGAAGCTAGCACAAACCGTGTTGGATTTAGAGTTCCAAATACATCTACCTATATAGGAGAAAACAGAGTGAAACCTAAAAATTCAAACTGTTACTGGAAATGAACGCTTTAACATAGAAGAACGAAATTTGGGGAACCAACTCGGCTTAGTGTACTGATCATTAACTGAAAGTATCATCCAGTTTGGGTGAAAAAATATTTGCTGTGATTTCTGGAGATTCGTAGTTTTTGGAAGCTTGACAACCCCTTTCTATGAAAGTGTTTCTCGCCAGTCACTGCTTAGGGCTACATCAAGAGGAAACAACACATAGATATAGAACGTGAAACTGCTTTATTTTGTCAAGTTTCAAGAAGCTAGCACAAACCGTGTTGGATTTACAGTTCCAAATACATCTATCAATATAGGAGAAAACAGAGTGAAACCTAAAAATTCAAACTGTTACTGGAAATGTACGCTTCAACATAGAAGAACGAAATTTGGGGAACCAAGTCGGCTTAGTGTACTGATCATTACCTGAAAGTATCATCCAGTTTGGGTGAAAAAATATTTGCTGAGATTTCTGGAGATTCGTAATTTTTGGAAGCTTGGCAACCCCTTTCCATGAAAGTGTTTCTCGCCAGTCACTGCTTAGGGCTACATCAAGAGGAAAAAAAACATAGAGAAAGAACGTGAAACTGCTTTATTTTGTCAAGTTTCAAGAAGCTAGCACAAACCGTGTTGGATTTAGAGTTCCAAATACATTTATCAATATAGGAGAAAACAGAGTGAAACCTAAAAATTTAAACTGTTACTGGAAATGAACGCTTCACCATAGAAGAACGAAATTTGGGGAACCAAGTCGGCTTAGTGTACTGACCATTACCTGAAAGTATCATCCAGTTTGGGTGAAAAAATATTTGCTGAGATTTCTGGAGATTCGTAATTTTTGGAAGCTTGGGAACCCCTTTCCATGAAAGTGTTTCTCGCCAGTCACTGCTTAGGGCTACATCAAGAGGAAACAAAACATAGAGATAGAACGTGAAACTGCTTTATTTTTTCAAGTTTCAAGAAGCTAGCACAAACCGTGTTGGATTTAGAGTTCCAAATACATCTATCAATATAGGAGAAAACAGAGTTAAACCTAAAAATTCAAACTGTTACTGGAAATGTACGCTTCAACATAGAAGAACGAAATTTGGGGAACCAAGTCGGCTTAGTGTACTGATCATTACCTGAAAGTATCATCCAGTTTGGGTGAAAAAATATTTGCTGAGATTTCTGGAGATTCGTAATTTTTGGAAGCTTGGGAACCCCTTTCCATGAAAGTGTTTCTCGCCAGTCACTGCTTAGGGATACATCAAGAGGAAACAAAACATAGAGATAGAACCTGAAACTACTTTATTGTGTCAAGTTTCAAGAAGCTAGCACAAACCGTGTTGGATTTAGAGTTCCAAATACATCTATCAATATAGGAGAAAACAGAGTGAAACCTAAAAATTTAAACTGTTACTGGAAATGAACGCTTCACCATAGAAGAACGAAATTTGGGGAACCAAGTCGGCTTAGTGTACTGACCATTACCTGAAAGTATCATCCAGTTTGGGTGAAAAAATATTTGCTGAGATTTCTGGAGATTCGTAATTTTTGGAAGCTTGGGAACCCCTTTCCATGAAAGTGTTTCTCGCCAGTCACTGCTTAGGGCTACATCAAGAGGAAACAAAACATAGAGATAGAACGTGAAACTGCTTTATTTTGTCAAGTTTCAAGAAGCTAGCACAAACCGTGTTGGATTTAGAGTTCCAAATACATCTATCAATATAGGAGAAAACAGAGTGAAACCTAAAAATTCAAACTGTTACTGGAAATGAACGCTTTAACATAGAAGAACGAAATTTGGGGAACCAAGTCGGCTTAGTGTTCTGATCATTTCCTGAAAGTATCATCAAGTTTGGGTGAAAAAATATTTGCTGAGATTTCTGGTGATTCCTAATTTTTGGAAGCTTGGCAACCCCTTTCCATGAAAGTGTTTCTCGCCAGTCACTGCTTAGGGCTACATCAAGAGGAAACAAAACATAGAGATAGAACGTGAAACTGCTTTATTTTGTCAAGTTTCAAGAAGCTAGCACAAACCGTGTTGGATTTAGAGTTCCAAATACATCTATCAATATAGGAGAAAACAGAGTGAAACCTAAAAATTGAAACTGTTAGTAGAAACGAACGCTTCAACATAGAAGAATGAAATTTGGGGAACCAAGTTGGCTTATTGTACTGATCATTACTTGAAAGTATCATCCAGTTTGGGTGAAAAAATACTTGCTGAGATTTCTGGAGATTCGTAATTTTAGGAAGCTTGGCAACCCCTTTCCATGAAAGTGTTTCTCGCCAGTCACTGCTTAGGGCTACTTCAAGAGGAAACAACACATAGAGATAGAACTTGAAACTGCTTTATTTTGTCAAGTTTCAAGAAGCTAGCACAAACCGTGTTGGATTTAGAGTTCCAAATACATCTATCAATATAGGAGAAAACAGAGTGAAACCTAAAAATTCAAACTGTTACTGGAAATGAACGCTTCACCATTGAGGAACGAAATTTGGGGAACCAAGTTGGATTAGTGTACTGATCATTACCTGAAAGTATCATCCAGTTTGGGTGAAAAAATATTTGCTGAGATTTCTGGAGATTCGTAATTTTTGGAAGCTTGGCAACCCCTTTCTATGAAAGTGTTTCTCGCCAGTCACTGCTTAGGGCTACTTCAAGAGGAAACAAAACATAGAGATAGAACGTGAAACTGCTTTATTTTGTCAAGTTTCAATAAGCTAGCACAAACCGTGTTGGATTTAGAGTTCCAAATACATCTATCAATATAGGAGAAAACAGAGTGAAACCTAAAAATTCAAACTGTTAGTAGAAACGAACGCTTCAACATAGAAGAATGAAATTTGGAGAACCAAGTTGGCTTAGTGTACTGATCATTACCTGTAAGTATCATCCAGTTTTGGTGAAAAAATACTTGTTGAGATTTCTGGAGATTCGTAATTTTAGGAAGCTTGGCAACCCCTTTCAATGAAAGTGTTTCTCGCCAGTCACTGCATAGGGCTACTTCAAGAGGAAAGAACACATAGATATAGAACGTGAAACTGCTTTATTTTGTCAAGTTTCAAGAAGCTAGCACAAACCGTGTTGGATTTAGAGTTCCAAATACATCTACCTATATAGGAGAAAACAGAGTGAAACCTAAAAATTCAAACTGTTACTGGAAATGAACGCTTCAACATAGAAGAACGAAATTTGGGGAACCAACTCGGCTTAGTGTACTGATCATTAACTGAAAGTATCATCCAGTTTGGGTGAAAAAATATTTGCTGTGATTTCTGGAGATTCGTAGTTTTTGGAAGCTTGACAACCCCTTTCTATGAAAGTGTTTCTCGCCAGTCACTGCTTAGGGCTACATCAAGAGGAAACAACACATAGATATAGAACGTGAAACTGCTTTATTTTGTGAAGTTTCAAGAAGCTAGCACAAACCGTGTTGGATTTACAGTTCCAAATCCATCTATCAATATAGGAGAAAACAGAGTGAAACCTAAAAATTCAAACTGTTACTGGAAATGAACGCTTCAACATAGAAGAACGAAATTTGGGGAACCAAGTCGGCTTAGTGTACTGATCATTACCTGAAAGTATCATCCAGTTTGGGTGCAGAAATATTTGCTGTGATTTCTGGAGATTCGTAGTTTTTGGAAGCTTGGCAACCCCTTTCTATGAAAGTGTTTCTCGCCAGTCACTGCTTAGGGCTACTTCAAGAGGAAACAAAACATAGAGATAGAACGTGAAACTGCTTTATTTTGTCAAGTTTCAAGAAGCTAGCACAAACCGTATTGGATTTAGAGTTCCAAATACATCTATCAATATAGGAGAAAACAGAGTGAAACCTAAAAATTCAAACTGTTACTGGAAATGTACGCTTCAACATAGAAGAACGAAATTTGGGGAACCAAGTCGGCTTAGTGTACTGATCATTACCTGAAAGTATCATCCAGTTTGGGTGAAAAAATATTTGCTGAGATTTCTGGAGATTCGTAATTTTTGGAAGCTTGGCAACCCCTTTCCATGAAAGTGTTTCTCGCCAGTCACTGCTTAGGGCTACATCAAGAGGAAAAAAAACATAGAGAAAGAACGTGAAACTGCTTTATTTTGTCAAGTTTCAAGAAGCTAGCACAAACCGTGTTGGATTTAGAGTTCCAAATACATTTATCAATATAGGAGAAAACAGAGTGAAACCTAAAAATTTAAACTGTTACTGGAAATGAACGCTTCACCATAGAAGAACGAAATTTGGGGAACCAAGTCGGCTTAGTGTACTGACCATTACCTGAAAGTATCATCCAGTTTGGGTGAAAAAATATTTGCTGAGATTTCTGGAGATTCGTAATTTTTGGAAGCTTGGGAACCCCTTTCCATGAAAGTGTTTCTCGCCAGTCACTGCTTAGGGCTACATCAAGAGGAAACAAAACATAGAGATAGAACGTGAAACTGCTTTATTTTGTCAAGTTTCAAGAAGCTAGCACAAACCGTGTTGGATTTAGAGTTCCAAATACATCTATCAATATAGGAGAAAACAGAGTTAAACCTAAAAATTCAAACTGTTACTGGAAATGTACGCTTCAACATAGAAGAACGAAATTTGGGGAACCAAGTCGGCTTAGTGTACTGATCATTACCTGAAAGTATCATCCAGTTTGGGTGAAAAAATATTTGCTGAGATTTCTGGAGATTCGTAATTTTTGGAAGCTTGGCAACCCCTTTCCATGAAAGTGTTTCTCGCCAGTCACTGCTTAGGGCTACATTAAGAGGAAACAAAACATAGAGATAGAACGTGAAACTGCTTTATTTTGTCAAGTTTCAAGAAGCTAGCACAAACCGTGTTGGATTTAGAGTTCCAAATACATCTATCAATATAGGAGAAAACAGAGTGAAACCTAAAAATTCAAACTGTTACTGGAAATGAACGCTTTAACATAGAAGAACGAAATTTGGGGAACCAAGTCGGCTTAGTGTTATGATCATTTCCTGAAAGTATCATCAAGTTTGGGTGAAAAAATATTTGCTGAGATTTCTGGTGATTCCTAATTTTTGGAAGCTTGGCAACCCCTTTCCATGAAAGTGTTTCTCGCCAGTCACTGCTTAGGGCTACATCAAGAGGAAACAAAACATAGAGATAGAACGTGAAACTGCTTTATTTTGTCAAGTTTCAAGAAGCTAGCACAAACCGTGTTGGATTTAGAGTTCCAAATACATCTATCAATATAGGAGAAAACAGAGTGAAACCTAAAAATTGAAACTGTTAGTAGAAACGAATGCTTCAACATAGAAGAATGAAATTTGGGGAACCAAGTTGGCTTATTGTACTGATCATTACTTGAAAGTATCATCCAGTTTGGGTGAAAAAATACTTGCTGAGATTTCTGGAGATTCGTAATTTTAGGAAGCTTGGCAACCCCTTTCCATGAAAGTGTTTCTCGCCAGTCACTGCTTAGGGCTACTTCAAGAGGAAACAACACATAGAGATAGAACTTGAAACTGCTTTATTTTGTCAAGTTTCAAGAAGCTAGCACAAACCGTGTTGGATTCAGAGTTCCAAATACATCTATCAATATAGGAGAAAACAGAGTGAAACCTAAAAATTCAAACTGTTACTGGAAATGAACGCTTCACCATTGAGGAACGAAATTTGGGGAACCAAGTTGGATTAGTGTACTGATCATTACCTGAAAGTATCATCCAGTTTGGGTGAAAAAATATTTGCTGAGATTTCTGGAGATTCGTAATTTTTGGAAGCTTGGCAACCCCTTTCTATGAAAGTGTTTCTCGCCAGTCACTGCTTAGGGCTACTTCAAGAGGAAACAAAACATAGAGATAGAACGTGAAACTGCTTTATTTTGTCAAGTTTTAATAAGCTAGCACAAACCGTGTTGGATTTAGAGTTCCAAATACATCTATCAATATAGGAGAAAACAGAGTGAAACCTAAAAATTCAAACTGTTAGTAGAAACGAACGCTTCAACATAGAAGAATGAAATTTGGAGAACCAAGTTGGCTTAGTGTACTGATCATTACCTGTAAGTATCATCCAGTTTTGGTGAAAAAATACTTGTTGAGATTTCTGGAGATTCGTAATTTTAGGAAGCTTGGCAACCCCTTTCAATGAAAGTGTTTCTCGCCAGTCACTGCATAGGGCTACTTCAAGAGGAAAGAACACATAGATATAGAACGTGAAACTGCTTTATTTTGTCAAGTTTCAAGAAGCTAGCACAAACCGTGTTGGATTTAGAGTTCCAAATACATCTACCTATATAGGAGAAAACAGAGTGAAACCTAAAAATTCAAACTGTTACTGGAAATGAACGCTTCACCATTGAGGAACGAAATTTGGGGAACCAAGTTGGATTAGTGTACTGATCATTACCTGAAAGTATCATCCAGTTTGGGTGAAAAAATATTTGCTGAGATTTCTGGAGATTCGTAATTTTTGGAAGCTTGGCAACCCCTTTCTATGAAAGTGTTTCTCGCCAGTCACTGCTTAGGGCTACTTCAAGAGGAAACAAAACATAGAGATAGAACGTGAAACTGCTTTATTTTGTCAAGTTTCAATAAGCTAGCACAAACCGTGTTGGATTTAGAGTTCCAAATACATCTATCAATATAGGAGAAAACAGAGTGAAACCTAAAAATTCAAACTGTTAGTAGAAACGAACGCTTCAACATAGAAGAATGAAATTTGGAGAACCAAGTTGGCTTAGTGTACTGATCATTACCTGTAAGTATCATCCAGTTTTGGTGAAAAAATACTTGTTGAGATTTCTGGAGATTCGTAATTTTAGGAAGCTTGGCAACCCCTTTCAATGAAAGTGTTTCTCGCCAGTCACTGCATAGGGCTACTTCAAGAGGAAAGAACACATAGATATAGAACGTGAAACTGCTTTATTTTGTCAAGTTTCAAGAAGCTAGCACAAACCGTGTTGGATTTAGAGTTCCAAATACATCTACCTATATAGGAGAAAACAGAGTGAAACCTAAAAATTCAAACTGTTACTGGAAATGAACGCTTTAACATAGAAGAACGAAATTTGGGGAACCAACTCGGCTTAGTGTACTGATCATTAACTGAAAGTATCATCCAGTTTGGGTGAAAAAATATTTGCTGTGATTTCTGGAGATTCGTAGTTTTTGGAAGCTTGACAACCCCTTTCTATGAAAGTGTTTCTCGCCAGTCACTGCTTAGGGCTACATCAAGAGGAAACAACACATAGATATAGAACGTGAAACTGCTTTATTTTGTCAAGTTTCAAGAAGCTAGCACAAACCGTGTTGGATTTACAGTTCCAAATACATCTATCAATATAGGAGAAAACAGAGTGAAACCTAAAAATTCAAACTGTTACTGGAAATGTACGCTTCAACATAGAAGAACGAAATTTGGGGAACCAAGTCGGCTTAGTGTACTGATCATTACCTGAAAGTATCATCCAGTTTGGGTGAAAAAATATTTGCTGAGATTTCTGGAGATTCGTAATTTTTGGAAGCTTGGCAACCCCTTTCCATGAAAGTGTTTCTCGCCAGTCACTGCTTAGGGCTACATCAAGAGGAAAAAAAACATAGAGAAAGAACGTGAAACTGCTTTATTTTGTCAAGTTTCAAGAAGCTAGCACAAACCGTGTTGGATTTAGAGTTCCAAATACATTTATCAATATAGGAGAAAACAGAGTGAAACCTAAAAATTTAAACTGTTACTGGAAATGAACGCTTCACCATAGAAGAACGAAATTTGGGGAACCAAGTCGGCTTAGTGTACTGACCATTACCTGAAAGTATCATCCAGTTTGGGTGAAAAAATATTTGCTGAGATTTCTGGAGATTCGTAATTTTTGGAAGCTTGGCAACCCCTTTCCATGAAAGTGTTTCTCGCCAGTCACTGCTTAGGGCTACATCAAGAGGAAACAAAACATAGAGATAGAACGTGAAACTGCTTTATTTTGTCAAGTTTCAAGAAGCTAGCACAAACCGTGTTGGATTTAGAGTTCCAAATACATCTATCAATATAGGAGAAAACAGAGTTAAACCTAAAAATTCAAACTGTTACTGGAAATGTACGCTTCAACATAGAAGAACGAAATTTGGGGAACCAAGTCGGCTTAGTGTACTGATCATTACCTGAAAGTATCATCCAGTTTGGGTGAAAAAATATTTGCTGAGATTTCTGGAGATTCGTAATTTTTGGAAGCTTGGGAACCCCTTTCCATGAAAGTGTTTCTCGCCAGTCACTGCTTAGGGATACATCAAGAGGAAACAAAACATAGAGATAGAACCTGAAACTACTTTATTGTGTCAAGTTTCAAGAAGCTAGCACAAACCGTGTTGGATTTAGAGTTCCAAATACATCTATCAATATAGGAGAAAACAGAGTGAAACCTAAAAATTTAAACTGTTACTGGAAATGAACGCTTCACCATAGAAGAACGAAATTTGGGGAACCAAGTCGGCTTAGTGTACTGACCATTACCTGAAAGTATCATCCAGTTTGGGTGAAAAAATATTTGCTGAGATTTCTGGAGATTCGTAATTTTTGGAAGCTTGGCAACCCCTTTCCATGAAAGTGTTTCTCGCCAGTCACTGCTTAGGGCTACATCAAGAGGAAACAAAACATAGAGATAGAACGTGAAACTGCTTTATTTTGTCAAGTTTCAAGAAGCTAGCACAAACCGTGTTGGATTTAGAGTTCCAAATACATTTATCAATATAGGAGAAAACAGAGTGAAACCTAAAAATTCAAACTGTTACTGGAAATGAACGCTTTAACATAGAAGAACGAAATTTGGGGAACCAAGTCGGCTTAGTGTTCTGATCATTTCCTGAAAGTATCATCAAGTTTGGGTGAAAAAATATTTGCTGAGATTTCTGGTGATTCCTAATTTTTGGAAGCTTGGCAACCCCTTTCCATGAAAGTGTTTCTCGCCAGTCACTGCTTAGGGCTACATCAAGAGGAAACAAAACATAGAGATAGAACGTGAAACTGCTTTATTTTGTCAAGTTTCAAGAAGCTAGCACAAACCGTGTTGGATTTAGAGTTCCAAATACATCTATCAATATAGGAGAAAACAGAGTGAAACCTAAAAATTGAAACTGTTAGTAGAAACGAACGCTTCAACATAGAAGAATGAAATTTGGGGAACCAAGTTGGCTTATTGTACTGATCATTACTTGAAAGTATCATCCAGTTTGGGTGAAAAAATACTTGCTGAGATTTCTGGAGATTCGTAATTTTAGGAAGCTTGGCAACCCCTTTCCATGAAAGTGTTTCTCGCCAGTCACTGCTTAGGGCTACTTCAAGAGGAAACAACACATAGAGATAGAACTTGAAACTGCTTTATTTTGTCAAGTTTCAAGAAGCTAGCACAAACTGTGTTGGATTTAGAGTTCCAAATACATCTATCAATATAGGAGAAAACAGAGTGAAACCTAAAAATTCAAACTGTTACTGGAAATGAACGCTTCACCATTGAGGAACGAAATTTGGGGAACCAAGTAGGATTAGTGTACTGATCATTACCTGAAAGTATCATCCAGTTTGGGTGAAAAAATATTTGCTGAGATTTCTGGAGATTCGTAATTTTTGGAAGCTTGGCAACCCCTTTCTATGAAAGTGTTTCTCGCCAGTCACTGCTTAGGGCTACTTCAAGAGGAAACAAAACATAGAGATAGAACGTGAAACTGCTTTATTTTGTCAAGTTTCAATAAGCTAGCACAAACCGTGTTGGATTTAGAGTTCCAAATACATCTATCAATATAGGAGAAAACAGAGTGAAACCTAAAAATTCAAACTGTTAGTAGAAACGAACGCTTCAACATAGAAGAATGAAATTTGGAGAACCAAGTTGGCTTAGTGTACTGATCATTACCTGTAAGTATCATCCAGTTTTGGTGAAAAAATACTTGTTGAGATTTCTGGAGATTCGTAATTTTAGGAAGCTTGGCAACCCCTTTCAATGAAAGTGTTTCTCGCCAGTCACTGCATAGGGCTACTTCAAGAGGAAAGAACACATAGATATAGAACGTGAAACTGCTTTATTTTGTCAAGTTTCAAGAAGCTAGCACAAACCGTGTTGGATTTAGAGTTCCAAATACATCTACCTATATAGGAGAAAACAGAGTGAAACCTAAAAATTCAAACTGTTACTGGAAATGAACGCTTCAACATAGAAGAACGAAATTTGGGGAACCAACTCGGCTTAGTGTACTGATCATTAACTGAAAGTATCATCCAGTTTGGGTGAAAAAATATTTGCTGTGATTTCTGGAGATTCGTAGTTTTTGGAAGCTTGACAACCCCTTTCTATGAAAGTGTTTCTCGCCAGTCACTGCTTAGGGCTACATCAAGAGGAAACAACACATAGATATAGAACGTGAAACTGCTTTATTTTGTGAAGTTTCAAGAAGCTAGCACAAACCGTGTTGGATTTACAGTTCCAAATCCATCTATCAATATAGGAGAAAACAGAGTGAAACCTAAAAATTCAAACTGTTACTGGAAATGAACGCTTCAACATAGAAGAACGAAATTTGGGGAACCAAGTCGGCTTAGTGTACTGATCATTACCTGAAAGTATCATCCAGTTTGGGTGCAGAAATATTTGCTGTGATTTCTGGAGATTCGTAGTTTTTGGAAGCTTGGCAACCCCTTTCTATTAAAGTGTTTCTCGCCAGTCACTGCTTAGGGCTACTTCAAGAGGAAACAAAACATAGAGATAGAACGTGAAACTGCTTTATTTTGTCAAGTTTCAAGAAGCTAGCACAAACCGTATTGGATTTAGAGTTCCAAATACATCTATCAATATAGGAGAAAACAGAGTGAAACCTAAAAATTCAAACTGTTACTGGAAATGTACGCTTCAACATAGAAGAACGAAATTTGGGGAACCAAGTCGGCTTAGTGTACTGATCATTACCTGAAAGTATCATCCAGTTTGGGTGAAAAAATATTTGCTGAGATTTCTGGAGATTCGTAATTTTTGGAAGCTTGGCAACCCCTTTCCATGAAAGTGTTTCTCGCCAGTCACTGCTTAGGGATACATCAAGAGGAAACAAAACATAGAGAAAGAACGTGAAACTGCTTTATTTTGTCAAGTTTCAAGAAGCTAGCACAAACCGTGTTGGATTTAGAGTTCCAAATACATTTATCAATATAGGAGAAAACAGAGTGAAACCTAAAAATTTAAACTGTTACTGGAAATGAACGCTTCACCATAGAAGAACGAAATTTGGGGAACCAAGTCGGCTTAGTGTACTGACCATTACCTGAAAGTATCATCCAGTTTGGGTGAAAAAATATTTGCTGAGATTTCTGGAGATTCGTAATTTTTGGAAGCTTGGGAACCCCTTTCCATGAAAGTGTTTCTCGCCAGTCACTGCTTAGGGCTACATCAAGAGGAAACAAAACATAGAGATAGAACGTGAAACTGCTTTATTTTGTCAAGTTTCAAGAAGCTAGCACAAACCGTGTTGGATTTAGAGTTCCAAATACATCTATCAATATAGGAGAAAACAGAGTTAAACCTAAAAATTCAAACTGTTACTGGAAATGTACGCTTCAACATAGAAGAACAAAATTTGGGGAACCAAGTCGGCTTAGTGTACTGATCATTACCTGAAAGTATCATCCAGTTTGGGTGAAAAAATATTTGCTGAGATTTCTGGAGATTCGTAATTTTTGGAAGCTTGGCAACCCCTTTCCATGAAAGTGTTTCTCGCCAGTCACTGCTTAGGGCTACATTAAGAGGAAACAAAACATAGAGATAGAACGTGAAACTGCTTTATTTTGTCAAGTTTCAAGAAGCTAGCACAAACCGTGTTGGATTTACAGTTCCAAATCTATCTATCAATATAGGAGAAAACAGAGTGAAACCTAAAAATTCAAACTGTTACTGGAAATGAACGCTTCAACATAGAAGAACAAAATTTGGGGAACCAAGTCGGCTTAGTGTACTGATCATTACCTGAAAGTATCATCCAGTTTGGGTGCAGAAATATTTGCTGTGATTTCTGGAGATGCGTAGTTTTTGGAAGCTTGGCAACCCCTTTCTATGAAAGTGTTTCTCGCCAGTCACTGCTTAGGGCTACTTCAAGAGGAAACAAAACATAGAGATAGAATGTGAAACTGCTTTATTTTGTCAAGTTTCAAGAAGCTAGCACAAACCGTGTTGGATTTAGAGTTCCAAATACATCTATCAATATAGGAGAAAACAGAGTGAAACCTAAAAATTCAAACTGTTACTGGAAATGTACGCTTCAACATAGAAGAACGAAATTTGGGGAACCAAGTCGGCTTAGTGTACTGATCATTACCTGAAAGTATCATCCAGTTTGGGTGAAAAAGTACTTGCTGAGATTTCTGGAGATTCGTAATTTTTGGAAGCTTGGGAACCCCTTTCCATGAAAGTGTTTCTCGCCAGTCACTGCTTAGGGCTACATCAAGAGGAAAAAAAACATAGAGAAAGAACGTGAAACTGCTTTATTTTGTCAAGTTTCAAGAAGCTAGCACAAACCGTGTTGGATTTAGAGTTCCAAATACATTTATCAATATAGGAGAAAACAGAGTGAAACCTAGAAATTCAAACTGTTACTGGAAATGAACGCTTCACCATTGAGGAACGAAATTTGGGGAACCAAGTTGGATTAGTGTACTGATCATTACCTGAAAGTATCATCCATTTTGGGTGAAAAGATATTTGCTGAGATTTCTGGAGATTCGTAATTTTTGGAAGCTTGGCAACCCCTTTCTATGAAAGTGTTTCTCGCCAGTCACTGCTTAGGGCTACTTCAAGAGGAAACAAAACATAGAGATAGAACGTGAAACTGCTTTATTTTGTCAAGTTTCAATAAGCTAGCACAAACCGTGTTGGATTTAGAGTTCCAAATACATCTATCAATATAGGAGAAAACAGAGTGAAACCTAAAAATTCAAACTGTTAGTAGAAACGAACGCTTCAACATAGAAGAATGAAATTTGGAGAACCAAGTTGGCTTAGTGTACTGATCATTACCTGTAAGTATCATCCAGTTTTGGTGAAAAAATACTTGTTGAGATTTCTGGAGATTCGTAATTTTAGGAAGCTTGGCAACCCCTTTCAATGAAAGTGTTTCTCGCCAGTCACTGCATAGGGCTACTTCAAGAGGAAAGAACACATAGATATAGAACGTGAAACTGCTTTATTTTGTCAAGTTTCAAGAAGCTAGCACAAACCATGTTGGATTTAGAGTTCCAAATACATCTACCTATATAGGAGAAAACAGAGTGAAACCTAAAAATTCAAACTGTTACTGGAAATGAACGCTTCAACATAGAAGAACGAAATTTGGGGAACCAACTCGGCTTAGTGTACTGATCATTAACTGAAAGTATCATCCAGTTTGGGTGAAAAAATATTTGCTGTGATTTCTGGAGTTTCGTAGTTTTTGGAAGCTTGACAACCCCTTTCTATGAAAGTGTTTCTCGCCAGTCACTGCTTAGGGCTACATCAAGAGGAAACAACACATAGATATAGAACGTGAAACTGCTTTATTTTGTCAAGTTTCAAGAAGCTAGCACAAACCGTGTTGGATTTACAGTTCCAAATCTATCTATCAATATAGGAGAAAACAGAGTGAAACCTAAAAATTCAAACTGTTACTGGAAATGAACGCTTCAACATAGAAGAACAAAATTTGGGGAACCAAGTCGGCTTAGTGTACTGATCATTACCTGAAAGTATCATCCAGTTTGGGTGCAGAAATATTTGCTGTGATTTCTGGAGATGCGTAGTTTTTGGAAGCTTGGCAACCCCTTTCTATGAAAGTGTTTCTCGCCAGTCACTGCTTAGGGCTACTTCAAGAGGAAACAAAACATAGAGATAGAATGTGAAACTGCTTTATTTTGTCAAGTTTCAAGAAGCTAGCACAAACCGTGTTGGATTTAGAGTTCCAAATACATCTATCAATATAGGAGAAAACAGAGTGAAACCTAAAAATTCAAACTGTTACTGGAAATGTACGCTTCAACATAGAATAACGAAATTTGGGGAACCAAGTCGGCTTAGTGTACTGATCAATACCTGAAAGTATCATCCAGTTTGGGTGAAAAAGTACTTGCTGAGATTTCTGGAGATTCGTAATTTTTGGAAGCTTGGGAACCCCTTTCCATGAAAGTGTTTCTCGCCAGTCACTGCTTAGGGCTACATCAAGAGGAAAAAAAACATAGAGAAAGAACGTGAAACTGCTTTATTTTGTCAAGTTTCAAGAAGCTAGCACAAACCGTGTTGGATTTAGAGTTCCAAATACATTTATCAATATAGGAGAAAACAGAGTGAAACCTAAAAATTTAAACTGTTACTGGAAATGAACGCTTCACCATAGAAGAACGAAATTTGGGGAACCAAGTCGGCTTAGTGTACTGACCTTTACCTGAAAGTATCATCCAGTTTGGGTGAAAAAATATTTGCTGAGATTTCTGGAGATTCGTAATTTTTGGAAGCTTGGCAACCCCTTTCCATGAAAGTGTTTCTCGCAAGTCACTTCTTAGGGCTACATCAAGATGAAAAAAAACATGGAGATAGAATCTGAAACTACTTTATTGTGTCAAGTTTCAAGAAGCTAGCACAAACCGTGTTGGATTTAGAGTTCCAAATACATCTATCTATATAGGAGAAAACAGAGTGAAACCTAAAAATTCAAACTGTTACTGGAAATGAACGCTTCAACATAGAAGAACGAAATTTGGGGAACCAAGTCGGCTTAGTGTACTGATCATTACCTGAAAGTATCATCCAGTTTGGGTGAAAAAATATTTGCTGAGATTTCTGGAGATTCGTAATTTTTGGAAGCTTGGCAACCCCTTTCTATGAAAGTGTTTCTCGCCAGTCACTGCTTAGGGCTACTTCAAGAGGAAACAAAACATAGAGATAGAACGTGAAACTGCTTTATTTTGTCAAGTTTCAAGAAGCTAGCAAAAACCGTGTTGGATTTAGAGTTCCAAATACATCTATCAATATAGGAGAAAACAGAGTGAAACCTAAAAATTCAAACTGTTAGTAGAAACGAACGCTTCAACATAGAAGAATGAAATTTGGGGAACCAAGTTGGCTTATTGTACTGATCATTACTTGAAAGTATCATCCAGTTTGGGTGAAAAAATACTTGCTGAGATTTCTGGAGATTCGTAATTTTAGGAAGCTTGGCAACCCCTTTCCATGAAAGTGTTTCTCGCCAGTCACTGCTTAGGGCTACTTCAAGAGGAAACAACACATAGAGATAGAACTTGAAACTGCTTTATTTTGTCAAGTTTCAAGAAGCTAGCACAAACCGTGTTGGATTTAGAGTTCCAAATACATCTATCAATATAGGAGAAAACAGAGTGAAACCTAAAAATTCAAACTGTTACTGGAAATGAACGCTTCACCATTGAGGAACGAAATTTGGGGAACCAAGTTGGATTAGTGTACTGATCATTACCTGAAAGTATCATCCATTTTGGGTGAAAAAATATTTGCTGAGATTTCTGGAGATTCGTAATTTTTGGAAGCTTGGCAACCCCTTTCTATGAAAGTGTTTCTCGCCAGTCACTGCTTAGGGCTACTTCAAGAGGAAACAAAACATAGAGATAGAACGTGAAACTGCTTTATTTTGTCATGTTTCAATAAGCTAGCACAAACCGTGTTGGATTTAGAGTTCCAAATACATCTATCAATATAGGAGAAAACAGAGTGAAACCTAAAAATTCAAACTGTTAGTAGAAACGAACGCTTCAACATAGAAGAATGAAATTTGGAGAACCAAGTTGGCTTAGTGTACTGATCATTACCTGTAAGTATCATCCAGTTTTGGTGAAAAAATACTTGTTGAGATTTCTGGAGATTCGTAATTTTAGGAAGCTTGGCAACCCCTTTCAATGAAAGTGTTTCTCGCCAGTCACTGCATAGGGCTACTTCAAGAGGAAAGAACACATAGATATAGAACGTGAAACTGCTTTATTTTGTCAAGTTTCAAGAAGCTAGCACAAACCATGTTGGATTTAGAGTTCCAAATACATCTACCTATATAGGAGAAAACAGAGTGAAACCTAAAAATTCAAACTGTTACTGGAAATGAACGCTTCAACATAGAAGAACGAAATTTGGGGAACCAACTCGGCTTAGTGTACTGATCATTAACTGAAAGTATCATCCAGTTTGGGTGAAAAAATATTTGCTGTGATTTCTGGAGATTCGAAGTTTTTGGAAGCTTGACAACCCCTTTCTATGAAAGTGTTTCTCGCCAGTCACTGCTTAGGGCTACATCAAGAGGAAACAACACATAGATATAGAACGTGAAACTGCTTTATTTTGTCAAGTTTCAAGAAGCTAGCACAAACCGTGTTGGATTTACAGTTCCAAATCTATCTATCAATATAGGAGAAAACAGAGTGAAACCTAAAAATTCAAACTGTTACTGGAAATGAACGCTTCAACATAGAAGAACGAAATTTGGGGAACCAAGTCAGCTTAGTGTACTGATCATTACCTGAAAGTATCATCCAGTTTGGGTGCAGAAATATTTGCTGTGATTTCTGGAGATGCGTAGTTTTTGGAAGCTTGGCAACCCCTTTCTATGAAAGTGTTTCTCGCCAGTCACTGCTTAGGGCTACTTCAAGAGGAAACAAAACATAGAGATAGAACGTGAAACTGCTTTATTTTGTCAAGTTTCAAGAAGCTAGCACAAACCGTGTTGGATTTAGAGTTCCAAATACATCTATCAATATAGGAGAAAACAGAGTGAAACCTAAAAATTCAAACTGTTACTGGAAATGTACGCTTCAACATAGAAGAACGAAATTTGGGGAACCAAGTCGGCTTAGTGTACTGATCATTACCTGAAAGTATCATCCAGTTTGGGTGAAAAAATATTTGCTGAGATTTCTGGAGATTCGTAATTTTTGGAAGCTTGGCAACCCCTTTCCATGAAAGTGTTTCTCGCCAGTCACTGCTTAGGGCTACATCAAGAGGAAAAAAAACATAGAGAAAGAACGTGAAACTGCTTTATTTTGTCAAGTTTCAAGAAGCTAGCACAAACCGTGTTGGATTTACAGTTCCAAATACATTTATCAATATAGGAGAAAACAGAGTGAAACCTAAAAATTTAAACTGTTACTGGAAATGAACGCTTCACCATAGAAGAACGAAATTTGGGGAACCAAGTCGGCTTAGTGTACTGACCTTTACCTGAAAGTATCATCCAGTTTGGGTGAAAAAATATTTGCTGAGATTTCTGGAGATTCGTAATTTTTGGAAGCTTGGCAACCCCTTTCCATGAAAGTGTTTCTCGCCAGTCACTTCTTAGGGCTACATCAAGATGAAAAAAAACATAGAGATAGAATCTGAAACTACTTTATTGTGTCAAGTTTCAAGAAGCTAGCACAAACCGTGTTGGATTTAGAGTTCCAAATACATCTATCTATATAGGAGAAAACAGAGTGAAACCTAAAAATTCAAACTGTTACTGGAAATGAACGCTTCAACATAGAAGAACGAGATTTGGGGAACCAAGTCGTCTTAGTGTACTGATCATTACCTGAAAGTATCATCCAGTTTGGGTGAAAAAATATTTGCTGAGATTTCTGGAGATTCGTAATTTTTGGAAGCTTGGCAACCCCTTTCTATGAAAGTGTTTCTCGCCAGTCACTGCTTAGGTCTACTTCAAGAGGAAACAAAACATAGAGATAGAACGTGAAACTGCTTTATTTTGTCAAGTTTCAATAAGCTAGCACAAACCGTGTTGGATTTACAGTTCCAAATACATCTATCAATATAGGAGAAAACAGAGTGAAACCTAAAAATTCAAACTGTTAGTAGAAACGAACGCTTCAACATAGAAGAATGAAATTTGGAGAACCAAGTTGGCTTAGTGTACTGATCATTACCTGTAAGTATCATCCAGTTTTGGTGAAAAAATACTTGTTGAGATTTCTGGAGATTCGTAATTTTAGGAAGCTTGGCAACCCCTTTCCATGAAAGTGTTTCTCGCCAGTCACTGCATAGGGCTACTTCAAGAGGAAAGAACACATAGATATAGAACGTGAAACTGCTTTATTTTGTCAAGTTTCAAGAAGCTAGCACAAACCGTGTTGGATTTAGAGTTCCAAATACATCTATCTATATAGGAGAAAACAGAGTGAAACCTAAAAATTCAAACTGTTACTGGAAATGAACGCTTCAACATAGAAGAACGAAATTTGGGGAACCAACTCGGCTTAGTGTACTGATCATTAACTGAAAGTATCATCCAGTTTGGGTGAAAAAATATTTGCTGTGATTTCTGGAGATTCGTAGTTTTTGGAAGCTTGACAACCCCTTTCTATGAAAGTGTTTCTCGCCAGTCACTGCTTAGGGCTACATCAGGAGGAAACAACACATAGATATAGAACGTGAAACTGCTTTATTTTGTCAAGTTTCAAGAAGCTAGCACAAACCGTGTTGGATTTACAGTTCCAAATCTATCTATCAATATAGGAGAAAACAGAGTGAAACCTAAAAATTCAAACTGTTACTGGAAATGAACGCTTCAACATAGAAGAACGAAATTTGGGGAACCAAGTCGGCTTAGTGTACTGATCATTACCTGAAAGTATCATCCAGTTTGGGTGCAGAAATATTTGCTGTGATTTCTGGAGATGCGTAGTTTTTGGAAGCTTGGCAACCCCTTTCTATGAAAGTGTTTCTCGCCAGTCACTGCTTAGGGCTACTTCAAGAGGAAACAAAACATAGAGATAGAACGTGAAACTGCTTTATTTTGTCAAGTTTCAAGAAGCTAGCACAAACCGTGTTGGATTTAGAGTTCCAAATACATCTATCTATATAGGAGAAAACAGAGTGAAACCTAAAAATTTAAACTGTTACTGGAAATGAACGCTTCACCATAGAAGAACGAAATTTGGGGAACCAAGTCGGCTTAGTGTAGTGATCATTACCTGAAAGTATCATCTAGTTTGGGTGAAAAAATATTTGCTGAGATTTCTGGAGATTCGTAATTTTTGGAAGCTTGGCAACCCCTTTCCATGAAAGTGTTTCTCGCCAGTCACTTCTTAGGGCTACATCAAGATGAAAAAAAACCTGGAGATAGAATCTGAAACTACTTTATTGTGTCAAGTTTCAAGAAGCTAGCACAAACCGTGTTGGATTTAGAGTTCCAAATACATCTATCAATATAGGAGAAAACAGAGTGAAACCTAAAAATTCAAACTGTTACTGGAAATGAACGCTTTAACATAGAAGAACGAAATTTGGGGAACCAAGTCGGCTTAGTGTTCTGATCATTTCCTGAAAGTATCATCAAGTTTGGGTGAAAAAATATTTGCTGAGATTTCTGGTGATTCCTAATTTTTGGAAGCTTGGCAACCCCTTTCCATGAAAGTGTTTCTCGCCAGTCACTGCTTAGGGCTACTTCAAGAGGAAACAAAACTTAGAGATAGAACGTGAAACTGCTTTATTTTGTCAAGTTTCAAGAAGCTAGCACAAACCGTGTTGGATTTAGAGTTCCAAATACATCTATCAATATAAGAGAAAACAGAGTGAAACCTAAAAATTGAAACTGTTAGTAGAAACGAACGCTTCAACATAGAAGAATGAAATTTGGGGAACCAAGTTGGCTTATTGTACTGATCATTACTTGAAAGTATCATCCAGTTTGGGTGAAAAAATACTTGCTGAGATTTCTGGAGATTCGTAATTTTAGGAAGCTTGGCAACCCCTTTCCATGAAAGTGTTTCTCGCCAGTCACTGCTTAGGGCTACTTCAAGAGGAAACAACACATAGAGATAGAACGTGAAACTGCTTTATTTTGTCAAGTTTCAAGAAGCTAGCACAAACCGTGTTGGATTTAGAGTTCCAAATACATCTATCAATATAGGAGAAAACAGAGTGAAACCTAAAAATTCAAACTGTTACTGGAAATGAACGCTTCACCATTGAGGAACGAAATTTGGGGAACCAAGTTGGATTAGTGTACTGATCATTACCTGAAAGTATCATCCAGTTTGGGTGAAAAAATATTTGCTGAGATTTCTGGAGATTCGTAATTTTTGGAAGCTTGGCAACCCCTTTCCATGAAAGTGTTTCTCGACAGTCACTGCTTAGGGCTACATCAAGAGTAAACAAAACATAGAGATAGAACGTGAAACTGCTTTATTTTGTCAAGTTTCAAGAAGCTAGCACAAACCGTGTTGGATTTAGAGTTCCAAATACATCTATCAATATAGGAGAAAACAGAGTGAAACCTAAAAATTCAAAATGTTAGTAGAAACGAACGCTTCAACATAGAAGAATGAAATTTGGAGAACCAAGTTGGCTTAGTGTACTGATCATTACCTGTAAGTATCATCCAGTTGTGGTGAAAAAATACTTGCTGAGATTTCTGGAGATTCGTAATTTTAGGAAGCTTGGCAACCCCTTTCTATGAAAATGTTTCTCGCCAGTCACTGCTTATGGCTACTTCAAGAGGAAACAAAACATAGAGATAGAACGTGAAACTGCTTTATTTTGTCAAGTTTCAAGAAGCTAGCACAAACCGTGTTGGATTTAGAGTTCCAAATACATCTATCAATATAGGAGAAAACAGAGTGAAACCTAGAAATTCAAACTGTTACTGGAAATGTACGCTTCAACATAGAAGAACGAAATTTGGGGAACCAAGTCGGCTTAGTGTACTGATCATTACCTGAAAGTATCATCCAGTTTGGGTGAAAAAATATTTGCTGAGATTTCTGGAGATTCGTAATTTTTGGAAGCTTGGCAACCCCTTTCCATGAAAGTGTTTCTCGCCAGTCACTGCTTAGGGCTACATCAAAAGGAAAAAAAACATAGAGAAAGAACGTGAAACTGCTTTATTTTGTCAAGTTTCAAGAAGCTAGCACAAACCGTGTTGGATTTAGAGTTCCAAATACATTTATCAATATAGGAGAAAACAGAGTGAAACCTAAAAATTTAAACTGTTACTGGAAATGAACGCTTCACCATAGAAGAACGAAATTTGGGGAACCAAGTCGGCTTAGTGTACTGACCTTTACCTGAAAGTATCATCCAGTTTGGGTGAAAAAATATTTGCTGAGATTTCTGGAGATTCGTAATTTTTGGAAGCTTGGCAACCCCTTTCCATGAAAGTGTTTCTCGCCAGTCACTTCTTAGGGCTACATCAAGATGAAAAAAAACATGGAGATAGAATCTGAAACTACTTTATTGTGTCAAGTTTCAAGAAGCTAGCACAAACCGTGTTGGATTTAGAGTTCCAAATACATCTATCTATATAGGAGAAAACAGAGTGAAACCTAAAAATTCAAACTGTTACTGGAAATGAACGCTTCAACATAGAAGAACGAAATTTGGGGAACCAAGTCGGCTTAGTGTACTGATCATTACCTGAAAGTATCATCCAGTTTGGGTGAAAAAATATTTGCTGAGATTTCTGGAGATTCGTAATTTTTGGAAGCTTGGCAACCCCTTTCTATGAAAGTGTTTCTCGCCAGTCACTGCTTAGGGCTACTTCAAGAGGAAACAAAACATAGAGATAGAACGTGAAACTGCTTTATTTTGTCAAGTTTCAATAAGCTAGCACAAACCGTGTTGGATTTAGAGTTCCAAATACATCTATCAATATAGGAGAAAACAGAGTGAAACCTAAAAATTCAAACTGTTAGTAGAAACGAACGCTTCAACATAGAAGAATGAAATTTGGAGAACCAAGTTGGCTTAGTGTACTGATCATTACCTGTAAGTATCATCCAGTTTTGGTGAAAAAATACTTGTTGAGATTTCTGCAGATTCGTAATTTTAGGAAGCTTGGCAACCCCTTTCCATGAAAGTGTTTCTCGCCAGTCACTGCATAGGGCTACTTCAAGAGGAAAGAACACATAGATATAGATCGTGAAACTGCTTTATTTTGTCAAGTTTCAAGAAGCTAGCACAAACCGTGTTGGATTTAGAGTTCCAAATACATCTATCTATATAGGAGAAAACAGAGTGAAACCTAAAAATTCAAACTGTTACTGGAAATGAACGCTTCAACATAGAAGAACGAAATTTGGGGAACCAACTCGGCTTAGTGTACTGATCATTAACTGAAAGTATCATCCAGTTTGGGTGAAAAAATATTTGCTGTGATTTCTGGAGATTCGTAGTTTTTGGAAGCTTGACAACCCCTTTCTATGAACGTGTTTCTCGCCAGTCACTGCTTAGGGCTACATCAGGAGGAAACAACACATAGATATAGAACGTGAAACTGCTTTATTTTGTCAAGTTTCAAGAAGCTAGCACAAACCGTGTTGGATTTAGAGTTCCAAATACATTTATCAATATAGGAGAAAACAGAGTGAAACCTAAAAATTTAAACTGTTACTGGAAATGAACGCTTCACCATAGAAGAACGAAATTTGGGGAACCAAGTCGGCTTAGTGTACTGACCATTACCTGAAAGTATCATCCAGTTTGGGTGAAAAAATATTTGCTGAGATTTCTGGAGATTCGTAATTTTTGGAAGCTTGGCAACCCCTTTCCATGAAAGTGTTTCTCGCCAGTCACTTCTTAGGGCTACATCAAGATGAAAAAAAACATGGAGATAGAATCTGAAACTACTTTATTGTGTCAAGTTTCAAGAAGCTAGCACAAACCGTGTTGGATTTAGAGTTCCAAATACATCTATCTATATAGGAGAAAACAGAGTGAAACTTAAAAATTCAAACTGTTACTGGAAATGAACGCTTCAACATAGAAGAACGAAATTTGGGGAACCAAGTCGGCTTAGTGTACTGATCATTACCTGAAAGTATCATCCAGTTTGGGTGAAAAAATATTTGCTGAGATTTCTGGAGATTCGTAATTTTTGGAAGCTTGGCAACCCCTTTCCATGAAAGTGTTTCTCGCCAGTCACTTCTTAGGGCTACATCAAGATGAAAAAAAACATGGAGATAGAATCTGAAACTACTTTATTGTGTCAAGTTTCAAGAAGCTAGCACAAACCGTGTTGGATTTAGAGTTCCAAATACATCTATCTATATAGGAGAAAACAGAGTGAAACCTAAAAATTCAAACTGTTACTGGAAATGAACGCTTCAACATAGAAGAACGAAATTTGGGGAACCAAGTCGGCTTAGTGTACTGATCATTACCTGAAAGTATCATCCAGTTTGGGTGAAAAAATATTTGCTGAGATTTCTGGAGATTCGTAATTTTTGGAAGCTTGGCAACCCCTTTCTATGAACGTGTTTCTCGCCAGTCACTGCTTAGGGCTACATCAGGAGGAAACAACACATAGATATAGAACGTGAAACTGCTTTATTTTGTCAAGTTTCAAGAAGCTAGCACAAACCGTGTTGGATTTACAGTTCCAAATCTATCTATCAATATAGGAGAAAATAGAGTGAAACCTAAAAATTCAAACTGTTTCTGGAAATGAACGCTTCAACATAGAAGAACGAAATTTGGGGAACCAAGTCGGCTTAGTGTACTGATCATTACCTGAAAGTATCATCCAGTTTGGGTGCAGAAATATTTGCTGTGATTTCTGGAGATGCGTAGTTTTTGGAACCTTGGCAACCCCTTTCTATGAAAGTGTTTCTCGCCAGTCACTGCTTAGGGCTACTTCAAGAGGAAACAAAACATAGAGATAGAACGTGAAACTGCTTTATTTTGTCAAGTTTCAATAAGCTAGCACAAACAGTGTTGGATTTAGAGTTCCAAATACATCTATCAATATAGGAGAAAACAGAGTGAAACCTAAAAATTCAAACTGTTAGTAGAAACGAACGCTTCAACATAGAAGAATGAAATTTGGAGAACCAAGTTGGCTTAGTGTACTGATCATTACCTGTAAGTATCATCCAGTTTTGGTGAAAAAATACTTGTTGAGATTTCTGGAGATTCGTAATTTTAGGAAGCTTGGCAACCCCTTTCCATGAAAGTGTTTCTCGCCAGTCACTGCATAGGGCTACTTCAAGTGGAAAGAACACATAGATATAGAACGTGAAACTGCTTTATTTTGTCAAGTTTCAAGAAGCTAGCACAAACCGTGTTGGATTTAGAGTTCCAAATACATCTATCTATATAGGAGAAAACAGAGTGAAACCTAAAAATTCAAACTGTTACTGGAAATGAACGCTTCAACATAGAAGAACGAAATTTGGGGAACCAACTCGGCTTAGTGTACTGATCATTAACTGAAAGTATCATCCAGTTTGGGTGAAAAAATATTTGCTGTGATTTCTGGAGATTCGTAGTTTTTGGAAGCTTGACAACCCCTTTCTATGAACGTGTTTCTCGCCAGTCACTGCTTAGGGCTACATCAGGAGGAAACAACACATAGATATAGAACGTGAAACTGCTTTATTTTGTCAAGTTTCAAGAAGCTAGCACAAACCGTGTTGGATTTACAGTTCCAAATCTATCTATCAATATAGGAGAAAATAGAGTGAAACCTAAAAATTCAAACTGTTTCTGGAAATGAACGCTTCAACATAGAAGAACGAAATTTGGGGAACCAAGTCGGCTTAGTGTAGTGATCATTACCTGAAAGTATCATCCAGTTTGGGTGCAGAAATATTTGCTGTGATTTCTGGAGATGCGTAGTTTTTGGAACCTTGGCAACCCCTTTCTATGAAAGTGTTTCTCGCCAGTCACTGCTTAGGGCTACTTCAAGAGGAAACAAAACATAGAGATAGAACGTGAAACTGCTTTATTTTGTCAAGTTTCAAGAAGCTAGCACAAACCGTGTTGGATTTAGAGTTCCAAATACATCTATCAATATAGGAGAAAACAGAGTGAAACCTAAAAATTCAAACTGTTACTGGAAATGTACGCTTCAACATAGAAGAACGAAATTTGGGGAACCAAGTCGGCTTAGTGTACTGATCATTACCTGAAAGTATCATCCAGTTTGGGTGAAAAAATATTTGCTGAGATTTCTGGAGATTCGTAATTTTTGGAAGCTTGGCAACCCCTTTCCATGAAAGTGTTTCTCGCCAGTCACTGCTTAGGGCTACATCAAGAGGAAAAAAAACATAGAGATAGAACGTGAAACTGCTTTATTTTGTCAAGTTTCAAGAAGCTAGCACAAACCGTGTTGGATTTAGAGTTCCAAATACATTTATCAATATAGGAGAAAACAGAGTGAAACCTAAAAATTTAAACTGTTACTGGAAATGAACGCTTCACCATAGAAGAACGAAATTTGGGGAACCAAGTCGGCTTAGTGTACTGACCATTACCTGAAAGTATCATCCAGTTTGGGTGAAAAAATATTTGCTGAGATTTCTGGAGATTCGTAATTTTTGGAAGCTTGGCAACCCATTTCCATGAAAGTGTTTCTCGCCAGTCACTTCTTAGGGCTACATCAAGATGAAAAAAAACATGGAGATAGAATCTGAAACTACTTTATTGTGTCAAGTTTCAAGAAGCTAGCACAAACCGTGTTGGATTTAGAGTTCCAAATACATCTATCTATATAGGAGAAAACAGAGTGAAACCTAAAAATTCAAACTGTTACTGGAAATGAACGCTTCAACATAGAAGAACGAAATTTGGGGAACCAAGTCGGCTTAGTGTACTGATCATTACCTGAAAGTATCATCCAGTTTGGGTGAAAAAATATTTGCTGAGATTTCTGGAGATTCGTAATTTTTGGAAGCTTGGCAACCCCTTTCCATGAAAGTGTTTCTCGCCAGTCACTGCTTAGGGCTACTTCAAGAGGAAACAACACATAGAGATAGAACGTGAAACTGCTTTATTTTGTCAAGTTTCAAGAAGCTAGCACAAACCGTGTTGGATTTAGAGTTCCAAATACATCTATCAATATAGGAGAAAACAGAGTGAAACCTAAAAATTCAAACTGTTACTGGAAATGAACGCTTCACCATTGAGGAACGAAATTTGGGGAACCAAGTTGGATTAGTGTACTGATCATTACCTGAAAGTATCATCCAGTTTTGGTGAAAAAATACTTGCTGAGATTTCTGGAGATTCGTAATTTTAGGAAGCTTGGCAACCCCTTTCCATGAAAGTGTTTCTCGCCAGTCACTGCATAGGGCTACTTCAAGAGGAAAGAACACATAGAGATAGAACGTGAAACTACTTTATTTTGTCAAGTTTCAAGAAGCTAGCACAAACCGTGTTGGATTTAGAGTTCCAAATACATCTACCTATATAGGAGAAAACAGAGTGAAACCTAAAAATTCAAACTGTTACTGGAAATGAACGCTTCAACATAGAAGAACGAAATTTGGGGAACCAAGTCGGCTTAGTGTACTGATCATTACCTGAAAGTATCATCCAGTTTGGGTGAAAAAATATTTGCTGAGATTTCTGGAGATTCGTAATTTTTGGAAGCTTGGCAACCCCTTTCTATGAAAGTGTTTCTCGCCAGTCACTGCTTAGGGCTACTTCAAGAGGAAACAAAACATAGAGATAGAACGTGAAACTGCTTTATTTTGTCAAGTTTCAATAAGCTAGCACAAACAGTGTTGGATTTAGAGTTCCAAATACATCTATCAATATAGGAGAAAACAGAGTGAAACCTAAAAATTCAAACTGTTAGTAGAAACGAACGCTTCAACATAGAAGAATGAAATTTGGAGAACCAAGTTGGCTTAGTGTACTGATCATTACCTGTAAGTATCATCCAGTTTTGGTGAAAAAATACTTGTTGAGATTTCTGGAGATTCGTAATTTTAGGAAGCTTGGCAACCCCTTTCCATGAAAGTGTTTCTCGCCAGTCACTGCATAGGGCTACTTCAAGTGGAAAGAACACATAGATATAGAACGTGAAACTGCTTTATTTTGTCAAGTTTCAAGAAGCTAGCACAAACCGTGTTGGATTTAGAGTTCCAAATACATCTATCTATATAGGAGAAAACAGAGTGAAACCTAAAAATTCAAACTGTTACTGGAAATGAACGCTTCAACATAGAAGAACGAAATTTGGGGAACCAACTCGGCTTAGTGTACTGATCATTAACTGAAAGTATCATCCAGTTTGGGTGAAAAAATATTTGCTGTGATTTCTGGAGATTCGTAGTTTTTGGAAGCTTGACAACCCCTTTCTATGAAAGTGTTTCTCGCCAGTCACTGCTTAGGGCTACATCAGGAGGAAACAACACATAGATATAGAACGTGAAACTGCTTTATTTTGTCAAGTTTCAAGAAGCTAGCACAAACCGTGTTGGATTTACAGTTCCAAATCTATCTATCAATATAGGAGAAAACAGAGTGAAACCTAAAAATTCAAAATGTTACTGGAAATGAACGCTTCAACATAGAAGAACGAAATTTGGGGAACCAAGTCGGCTTAGTGTACTGATCATTACCTGAAAGTATCATCCAGTTTGGGTGCAGAAATATTTGCTGTGATTTCTGGAGATGCGTAGTTTTTGGAAGCTTGGCAACCCCTTTCTATGAAAGTGTTTCTCGCCACTCACTGCTTAGGGCTACTTCAAGAGGAAACAAAACATAGAGATAGAACGTGAAACTGCTTTATTTTGTCAAGTTTCAAGAAGCTAGCACAAACCGTGTTGGATTTAGAGTTCCAAATACATCTATCAATATAGGAGAAAACAGAGTGAAACCTAAAAATTCAAACTGTTACTGGAAATGTACGCTTCAACATAGAAGAACGAAATTTGGGGAACCAAGTCGGCTTAGTGTACTGATCATTACCTGAAAGTATCATCCAGTTTGGGTGAAAAAATATTTGCTGAGATTTCTGGAGATTCGTAATTTTTGGAAGCTTGGCAACCCCTTTCCATGAAAGTGTTTCTCGCCAGTCACTGCTTAGGGCTACATCAAGAGGAAAAAAAACATAGAGATAGAACGTGAAACTGCTTTATTTTGTCAAGTTTCAAGAAGCTAGCACAAACCGTGTTGGATTTAGAGTTCCAAATACATTTATCAATATAGGAGAAAACAGAGTGAAACCTAAAAATTTAAACTGTTACTGGAAATGAACGCTTCACCATAGAAGAACGAAATTTGGGGAACCAAGTCGGCTTAGTGTACTGACCATTACCTGAAAGTATCATCCAGTTTGGGTGAAAAAATATTTGCTGAGATTTCTGGAGATTCGTAATTTTTGGAAGCTTGGCAACCCCTTTCCATGAAAGTGTTTCTCGCCAGTCACTTCTGAGGGCTACATCAAGATGAAAAAAAACATGGAGATAGAATCTGAAACTACTTTATTGTGTCAAGTTTCAAGAAGCTAGCACAAACCGTGTTGACTTTAGAGTTCCAAATACATCTATCTATATAGGAGAAAACAGAGTGAAACCTAAAAATTTAAACTGTTACTGGAAATGAACGCTTCACCATAGAAGAACGAAATTTGGGGAACCAAGTCGGCTTAGTGTACTGATCATTACCTGAAAGTATCATCCAGTTTTGGTGAAAAAATACTTGCTGAGATTTCTGGAGATTCGTAATTTTAGGAAGCTTGGCAACCCCTTTCCATGAAAGTGTTTCTCGCCAGTCACTGCATAGGGCTACTTCAAGAGGAAAGAACACATAGAGATAGAACGTGAAACTACTTTATTTTGTCAAGTTTCAAGAAGCTAGCACAAACCGTGTTGGATTTAGAGTTCCAAATACATCTATCTATATAGGAGAAAACAGAGTGAAACCTAAAAATTCAAACTGTTACTGGAAATGAACGCTTCAACATAGAAGAACGAAATTTGGGGAACCAACTCGGGTTAGTGTACTGATCATTAACTGAAAGTATCATCCAGTTTGGGTGAAAAAATATTTGCTGTGATTTCTGGAGATTCGTAGTTTTTGGAAGCTTGGCAACCCCTTTCCATGAAAGTGTTTCTCACCAGTCACTGCTTAGGGCTACATCAAGAGGAAAAAAAACATAGAGATAGAACGTGAAACTGCTTTATTTTGTCAAGTTTCAAGAAGCTAGCACAAACCGTGTTGGATTTAGAGTTCCAAATACATTTATCAATATAGGAGAAAACAGAGTGAAACCTAAAAATTTAAACTGTTACTGGAAATGAACGCTTCACCATAGAAGAACGAAATTTGGGGAACCAAGTCGGCTTAGTGTACTGACCATTACCTGAAAGTATCATCCAGTTTGGGTGAAAAAATATTTGCTGAGATTTCTGGAGATTCGTAATTTTTGGAAGCTTGGCAACCCCTTTCCATGAAAGTGTTTCTCGCCAGTCACTTCTGAGGGCTACATCAAGATGAAAAAAAACATGGAGATAGAATCTGAAACTACTTTATTGTGTCAAGTTTCAAGAAGCTAGCACAAACCGTGTTGACTTTAGAGTTCCAAATACATCTATCTATATAGGAGAAAACAGAGTGAAACCTAAAAATTCAAACTGTTACTGGAAATGAACGCTTCAACATAGAAGAACGAAATTTGGGGAACCAAGTCGGCTTAGTGTACTGATCATTACCTGAAAGTATCATCCAGTTTGGGTGCAGAAATATTTGCTGTGATTTCTGGAGATGCGTAGTTTTTGGAAGCTTGGCAACCCCTTTCTATGAAAGTGTTTCTCGCCAGTCACTGCTTAGGGCTACTTCAAGAGGAAACAAAACATAGAGATAGAACGTGAAACTGCTTTATTTTGTCAAGTTTCAAGAAGCTAGCACAAACCGTGCTGGATTTAGAGTTCCAAATACATCTATCAATATAGGAGAAAACAGAGTGAAACCTAAAAATTCAAACTGTTACTGGAAATGTATGCTTCAACATAGAAGAACGAAATTTGGGGAACCAAGTCGGCTTATTGTACTGATCATTACCTGAAAGTATCATCCAGTTTGGGTGAAAAAATACTTGCTGAGATTTCTGGAGATTCGTAATTTTAGGAAGCTTGGCAACCCCTTTCCATGAAAGTGTTTCTCGCCAGTCACTGCTTAGGGCTACTTCAAGAGGAAACAACACATAGAGATAGAACGTGAAACTGCTTTATTTTGTCAAGTTTCAAGAAGCTAGCACAAACCGTGTTGGATTTAGAGTTCCAAATACATCTATCAATATAGGAGAAAACAGAGTGAAACCTAAAAATTCAAACTGTTAGTAGAAACGAACGCTTCAACATAGAAGAATGAAATTTGGAGAACCAAGTTGGCTTAGTGTACTGATCATTACCTGTAAGTATCATCCAGTTTTGGTGACAAAATATTTGCTGAGATTTCTGGAGATTCGTAATTTTAGGAAGCTTGGCAACCCCTTTCCATGAAAGTGTTTCTCGACAGTCACTGCTTAGGGCTACATCAAGAGTAAACAAAACATAGAGATAGAACGTGAAACTGCTTTATTTTGTCAAGTTTCAAGAAGCTAGCACAAACCGTGTTGGATTTAGAGTTCCAAATACATCTATCAATATAGGAGAAAACAGAGTGAAACCTAAAAATTCAAACTGTTAGTAGAAACGAACGCTTCAACATAGAAGAATGAAATTTGGAGAACCAAGTTGGCTTAGTGTACTGATCATTACCTGTAAGTATCATCCAGTTTTGGTGAAAAAATACTTGCTGAGATTTCTGGAGATTCGTAATTTTAGGAAGCTTGGCAACCCCTTTCTATGAAAGTGTTTCTCGCCAGTCACTGCTTAGGGCTACTTCAAGAGGAAACAAAACATAGAGATAGAACGTGAAACTGCTTTATTTTGTCAAGTTTCAAGAAGCTAGCACAAACCGTGTTGGATTTAGAGTTCCAAATACATCTATCAATATAGGAGAAAACAGAGTGAAACCTAGAAATTCAAACTGTTACTGGAAATGTACGCTTCAACATAGAAGAACGAAATTTGGGGAACCAAGTCAGCTTAGTGTACTGATCATTACCTGAAAGTATCATCCAGTTTGGGTGAAAAAATATTTGCTGAGATTTCTGGAGATTCGTAATTTTAGGAAGCTTGGCAACCCCTTTCTATGAAAGTGTTTCTCGCCAGTCACTGCTTAGGGCTACTTCAAGAGGAAACAAAACATAGAGATAGAACGTGAAACTGCTTTATATTGTCAAGTTTCAAGAAGCTAGCACAAACCGTGTTGGATTTAGAGTTCCAAATACATCTATCAATATAGGAGAAAACAGAGTGAAACCTAAAAATTCAAACTGTTACTGGAAATGTACGCTTCAACATAGAAGAACGAAATTTGGGGAACCAAGTCGGCTTAGTGTACTGATCATTACCTGAAAGTATCATCCAGTTTGGGTGAAAAAATATTTGCTGAGATTTCTGGAGATTCGTAATTTTTGGAAGCTTGGCAACCCCTTTCCATGAAAGTGTTTCTCGCCAGTCACTGCTTAGGGCTACATCAAGAGGAAAAAAAACATAGAGATAGAACGTGAAACTGCTTTATTTTGTCAAGTTTCAAGAAGCTAGCACAAACCGTGTTGGATTTAGAGTTCCAAATACATTTATCAATATAGGAGAAAACAGAGTGAAACCTAAAAATTTAAACTGTTACTGGAAATGAACGCTTCACCATAGAAGAACGAAATTTGGGGAACCAAGTCGGCTTAGTGTACTGACCATTACCTGAAAGTATCATCCAGTTTGGGTGAAAAAATATTTGCTGAGATTTCTGGAGATTCGTAATTTTTGGAAGCTTGGCAACCCCTTTCCATGAAAGTGTTTCTCGCCAGTCACTTCTTAGGGCTACATCAAGATGAAAAAAAACATGGAGATAGAATCTGAAACTACTTTATTGTGTCAAGTTTCAAGAAGCTAGCACAAACCGTGTTGACTTTAGAGTTCCAAATACATCTATCTATATAGGAGAAAACAGAGTGAAACCTAAAAATTCAAACTGTTACTGGAAATGAACGCTTCAACATAGAAGAACGAAATTTGGGGAACCAAGTCGGCTTAGTGTACTGATCATTACCTGAAAGTATCATCCAGTTTGGGTGAAAAAATATTTGCTGAGATTTCTGGAGATTCGTAATTTTTGGAAGCTTGGCAACCCCTTTCCATGAAAGTGTTTCTCGCCAGTCACTTCTTAGGGCTACATCAAGATGAAAAAAAAACATGGAGATAGAATCTGAAACTACTTTATTGTGTCAAGTTTCAAGAAGCTAGCACAAACCGTGTTGGATTTAGAGTTCCAAATACATCTATCTATATAGGAGAAAACAGAGTGAAACCTAAAAATTCAAACTGTTAGTAGAAACGAACGCTTCAACATAGAAGAATGAAATTCGGAGAACCAAGTTGGCTTAGTGTACTGATCATTACCTGTAAGTATCATCCAGTTTTGGTGAAAAAATACTTGTTGAGATTTCTGGAGATTCGTAATTTTAGGAAGCTTGGCAACCCCTTTCCATGAAAGTGTTTCTCGCCAGTCACTGCATAGGGCTACTTCAAGAGGAAAGAACACATAGATATAGAACGTGAAACTGCTTTATTTTGTCAAGTTTCAAGAAGCTAGCACAAACCGTGTTGGATTTAGAGTTCCAAATACATCTATCTATATAGGAGAAAACAGAGTGAAACCTAAAAATTCAAACTGTTACTGGAAATGAACGCTTCAACATAGAAGAACGAAATTTGGGGAACCAACTCGGCTTAGTGTACTGATCATTAACTGAAAGTATCATCCAGTTTGCGTGAAAAAAATATTTGCTGTGATTTCTGGAGATTCGTAGTTTTTGGAAGCTTGACAACCCCTTTCTATGAACGTGTTTCTCGCCAGTCACTGCTTAGGGCTACATCAGGAGGAAACAACACATAGATATAGAACGTGAAACTGCTTTATTTTGTCAAGTTTCAAGAAGCTAGCACAAACCGTGTTGGATTTACAGTTCCAAATCTATCTATCAATATAGGAGAAAACAGAGTGAAACCTAAAAATTCAAACTGTTACTGGAAATGAACGCTTCAACATAGAAGAACGAAATTTGGGGAACCAAGTCGGCTTAGTGTACTGATCATTACCTGAAAGTATCATCCAGTTTGGGTGCAGAAATATTTGCTGTGATTTCTGGAGATGCGTAGTTTTTGGAAGCTTGGCAACCCCTTTCTATGAAAGTGTTTCTCGCCAGTCACTGCTTAGGGCTACTTCAAGAGGAAACAAAACATAGAGATAGAACGTGAAACTGCTTTATTTTGTCAAGTTTCAAGAAGCTAGCACAAACCGTGTTGGATTTAGAGTTCCAAATACATCTATCAATATAGGAGAAAACAGAGTGAAACCTAAAAATTCAAACTGTTACTGGAAATGTACGCTTCAACATAGAGGAACGAAATTTGGGGAACCAAGTCGGCTTAGTGTACTGATCATTACCTGAAAGTATCATCCAGTTTGGGTGAAAAAATATTTGCTGAGATTTCTGGAGATTCGTAATTTTTGGAAGCTTGGCAACCCCTTTCCATGAAAGTGTTTCTCGCCAGTCACTGCTTAGGGCTACATCAAGAGGAAAAAAAACATAGAGATAGAACGTGAAACTGCTTTATTTTGTCAAGTTTCAAGAAGCTAGCACAAACCGTGTTGGATTTAGAGTTCCAAATACATTTATCAATATAGGAGAAAACAGAGTGAAACCTAAAAATTTAAACTGTTACTGGAAATGAACGCTTCACCATAGAAGAACGAAATTTGGGGAACCAAGTCGGCTTAGTGTACTGACCATTACCTGAAAGTATCATCCAGTTTGGGTGAAAAAATATTTGCTGAGATTTCTGGAGATTCGTAATTTTTGGAAGCTTGGCAACCCCTTTCCATGAAAGTGTTTCTCGCCAGTCACTTCTTAGGGCTACATCAAGATGAAAAAAAACATGGAGATAGAATCTGAAACTACTTTATTGTGTCAAGTTTCAAGAAGCTAGCACAAACCGTGTTGGATTTAGAGTTCCAAATACATCTATCAATATAGGAGAAAACAGAGTGAAACCTAAAAATTCAAACTGTTACTGGAAATGAACGCTTTAACATAGAAGAACGAAATTTGGGGAACCAAGTCGGCTTAGTGTTCTGATCATTTCCTGAAAGTATCATCAAGTTTGGGTGAAAAAATATTTGCTGAGATTTCTGGTGATTCCTAATTTTTGGAAGCTTGGCAACCCCTTTCCATGAAAGTGTTTCTCGCCAGTCACTGCTTAGGGCTACTTCAAGAGGAAACAAAACTTAGAGATAGAACGTGAAACTGCTTTATTTTGTCAAGTTTCAAGAAGCTAGCACAAACCGTGTTGGATTTAGAGTTCCAAATACATCTATCAATATAGGAGAAAACAGAGTGAAACCTAAAAATTGAAACTGTTAGTAGAAACGAACGCTTCAACATAGAAGAATGAAATTTGGGGAACCAAGTTGGCTTATTGTACTGATCATTACTTGAAAGTATCATCCAGTTTGGGTGAAAAAATACTTGCTGAGATTTCTGGAGATTCGTAATTTTAGGAAGCTTGGCAACCCCTTTCCATGAAAGTGTTTCTCGCCAGTCACTGCTTAGGGCTACTTCAAGAGGAAACAACACATAGAGATAGAATGTGAAACTGCTTTATTTTGTCAAGTTTCAAGAAGCTAGCACAAACCGTGTTGGATTTAGAGTTCCAAATACATCTATCAATATAGGAGAAAACAGAGTGAAACCTAAAAATTCAAACTGTTACTGGAAATGAACGCTTCAACATAGAAGAACGAAATTTGGGGAACCAAGTCGGCTTAGTGTACTGATCATTACCTAAAAGTATCATCCAGTTTGGGTGAAAAAATATTTGCTGAGATTTCTGGAGATTCGTAATTTTTGGAAGCTTGGCAACCCCTTTCCATGAAAGTGTTTCTCGCCAGTCACTTCTTAGGGCTACATCAAGATGAAAAAAAAACATGGAGATAGAATCTGAAACTACTTTATTGTGTCAAGTTTCAAGAAGCTAGCACAAACCGTGTTGGATTTAGAGTTCCAAATACATCTATCTATATAGGAGAAAACAGAGTGAAACCTAAAAATTCAAACTGTTACTGGAAATGAACGCTTCAACATAGAAGAACGAAATTTGGGGAACCAAGTCGGCGTAGTGTACTGATCATTACCTGAAAGTATCATCCAGTTTGGGTGAAAAAATATTTGCTGAGATTTCTGGAGATTCGTAATTTTTGGAAGCTTGGCAACCCCTTTCTATGAAAGTGTTTCTCGCCAGTCACTGCTTAGGGCTACTTCAAGAGGAAACAAAACATAGAGATAGAACGTGAAACTGCTTTATTTTGTCAAGTTTCAATAAGCTAGCACAAACCGTGTTGGATTTAGAGTTCCAAATACATCTATCAATATAGGAGAAAACAGAGTGAAACCTAAAAATTCAAACTGTTAGTAGAAACGAACGCTTCAACATAGAAGAATGAAATTTGGAGAACCAAGTTGGCTTAGTGTACTGATCATTACCTGTAAGTATCATCCAGTTTTGGTGAAAAAATACTTGTTGAGATTTCTGGAGATTCGTAATTTTAGGAAGCTTGGCAACCCCTTTCCATGAAAGTGTTTCTCGCCAGTCACTGCATAGGGCTACTTCAAGAGGAAAGAACACATAGATATAGAACGTGAAACTGCTTTATTTTGTCAAGTTTCAAGAAGCTAGCACAAACCGTGTTGGATTTAGAGTTCCAAATACATCTATCTATATAGGAGAAAACAGAGTGAAACCTAAAAATTCAAACTGTTACTGGAAATGAACGCTTCAACATAGAAGAACGAAATTTGGGGAACCAACTCGGCTTAGTGTACTGATCATTAACTGAAAGTATCATCCAGTTTGGGTGAAAAAATATTTGCTGTGATTTCTGGAGATTCGTAGTTTTTGGAAGCTTGACAACCCCTTTCTATGAACGTGTTTCTCGCCAGTCACTGCTTAGGGCTACATCAGGAGGAAACAACACATAGATATAGAACGTGAAACTGCTTTATTTTGTCAAGTTTCAAGAAGCTAGCACAAACCGTGTTGGATTTACAGTTCCAAATCTATCTATCAATATAGGAGAAAACAGAGTGAAACCTAAAAATTCAAACTGTTACTGGAAATGAACGCTTCAACATAGAAGAACGAAATTTGGGGAACCAAGTCGGCTTAGTGTACTGATCATTACCTGAAAGTATCATCCAGTTTGGGTGCAGAAATATTTGCTGTGATTTCTGGAGATGCGTAGTTTTTGGAAGCTTGGCAACCCCTTTCTATGAAAGTGTTTCTCGCCAGTCACTGCTTAGGGCTACTTCAAGAGGAAACAAAACATAGAGATAGAACGTGAAACTGCTTTATTTTGTCAAGTTTCAAGAAGCTAGCACAAACCGTGTTGGATTTAGAGTTCCAAATACATCTATCAATATAGGAGAAAACAGAGTGAAACCTAAAAATTCAAACTGTTACTGGAAATGTACGCTTCAACATAGAAGAACGAAATTTGGGGAACCAAGTCGGCTTAGTGTACTGATCATTACCTGAAAGTATCATCCAGTTTGGGTGAAAAAATATTTGCTGAGATTTCTGGAGATTCGTAATTTTTGGAAGCTTGGCAACCCCTTTCCATGAAAGTGTTTCTCGCCAGTCACTGCTTAGGGCTACATCAAGAGAAAAAAAAACATAGAGATAGAACGTGAAACTGCTTTATTTTGTCAAGTTTCAAGAAGCTAGCACAAACCGTGTTGGATTTAGAGTTCCAAATACATTTATCAATATAGGAGAAAACAGAGTGAAACCTAAAAATTTAAACTGTTACTGGAAATGAACGCTTCACCATAGAAGAACGAAATTTGGGGAACCAAGTCGGCTTAGTGTACTGACCATTACCTGAAAGTATCATCCAGTTTGGGTGAAAAAATATTTGCTGAGATTTCTGGAGATTCGTAATTTTTGGAAGCTTGGCAACCCCTTTCAATGAAAGTGTTTCTCGCCAGTCACTTCTTAGGGCTACATCAAGATGAAAAAAAAAATGGAGATAGAATCTGAAACTACTTTATTGTGTCAAGTTTCAAGAAGCTAGCACAAACCGTGTTGGATTTAGAGTTCCAAATACATCTATCTATATAGGAGAAAACAGAGTGAAACCTAAAAATTCAAACTATTACTGGAAATGAACGCTTCAACATAGAAGAACGAAATTTGGGGAACCAAGTCGGCTTAGTGTACTGATCATTACCAGAAAGTATCATCCAGTTTGGGTGAAAAAATATTTGCTGAGATTTCTGGAGATTCGTAATTTTTGGAAGCTTGGCAACCCCTTTCCATGAAAGTGTTTCTCGCCAGTCACTTCTTAGGGCTACATCAAGATGAAAAAAAACATGGAGATAGAATCTGAAACTACTTTATTGTGTCAAGTTTCAAGAAGCTAGCACAAACCGTGTTGGATTTAGAGTTCCAAATACATCTATCAATATAGGAGAAAACAGAGTGAAACCTAAAAATTCAAACTGTTACTGGAAATGAACGCTTTAACATAGAAGAACGAAATTTGGGGAACCAAGTCGGCTTAGTGTTCTGATCATTTCCTGAAAGTATCATCAAGTTTGGGTGAAAAAATATTTGCTGAGATTTCTGGTGATTCCTAGTTTTTGGAAGCTTGGCAACCCCTTTCCATGAAAGTGTTTCTCGCCAGTCACTGCTTAGGGCTACTTCAAGAGGAAACAAAACTTAGAGATAGAACGTGAAACTGCTTTATTTTGTCAAGTTTCAAGAAGCTAGCACAAACCGTGTTGGATTTAGAGTTCCAAATACATCTATCAATATAGGAGAAAACAGAGTGAAACCTAAAAATTGAAACTGTTAGTAGAAACGAACGCTTCAACATAGAAGAATGAAATTTGGGGAACCAAGTTGGCTTATTGTACTGATCATTACTTGAAAGTATCATCCAGTTTGGGTGAAAAAATACTTGCTGAGATTTCTGGAGATTCGTAATTTTAGGAAGCTTGGCAACCCCTTTCCATGAAAGTGTTTCTCGCCAGTCACTGCTTAGGGCTACTTCAAGAGGAAACAACACATAGAGATAGAACGTGAAACTGCTTTATTTTGTCAAGTTTCAAGAAGCTAGCACAAACCGTGTTGGATTTAGAGTTCCAAATACATCTATCAATATAGGAGAAAACAGAGTGAAACCTAAAAATTCAAACTGTTACTGGAAATGAACGCTTCACCATTGAGGAACGAAATTTGGGGAACCAAGTTGGATTAGTGTACTGATCATTACCTGAAAGTATCATCCAGTTTTGGTGAAAAAATACTTGCTGAGATTTCTGGAGATTCGTAATTTTAGGAAGCTTGGCAACCCCTTTCCATGAAAGTGTTTCTCGCCAGTCACTGCATAGGGCTACTTCAAGAGGAAAGAACACATAGAGATAGAACGTGAAACTACTTTATTTTGTCAAGTTTCAAGAAGCTAGCACAAACCGTGTTGGATTTAGAGTTCCAAATACATCTATCTATATAGGAGAAAACAGAGTGAAACCTAAAAATTCAAACTGTTACTGGAAATGAACGCTTCAACATAGAAGAACGAAATTTGGGGAACCAAGTTGGCTTAGTGTACTGATCATTAACTGAAAGTATCATCCAGTTTGGGTGAAAAAATATTTGCTGTGATTTCTGGAGATTCGTAGTTTTTGGAAGCTTGGCAACCCCTTTCCATGAAAGTGTTTCTCGCCAGTCACTGCTTAGGGCTACATCAAAAGGAAACAACACATAGATATAGAACGTGAAACTGCTTTATTTTGTCAAGTTTCAAGAAGCTAGCACAAACCGTGTTGGATTTACAGTTCCAAATCCATCTATCAATATAGGAGAAAACAGAGTGAAACCTAAAAATTCAAACTGTTACTGGAAATGAACGCTTCAACATAGAAGAACGAAATTTGGGGAACCAAGTCGGCTTAGTGTACTGATCATTACCTGAAAGTATCATCCAGTTTGGGTGCAGAAATATTTGCTGTGATTTCTGGAGATGCGTAGTTTTTGGAAGCTTGGCAACCCCTTTCTATGAAAGTGTTTCTCGCCAGTCACTGCTTAGGGCTACTTCAAGAGGAAACAAAACATAGAGATAGAACGTGAAACTGCTTTATTTTGTCAAGTTTCAAGAAGCTAGCACAAACCGTGCTGGATTTAGAGTTCCAAATACATCTATCAATATAGGAGAAAACAGAGTGAAACCTAAAAATTCAAACTGTTACTGGAAATGTATGCTTCAACATAGAAGAACGAAATTTGGGGAACCAAGTCGGCTTATTGTACTGATCATTACCTGAAAGTATCATCCAGTTTGCGTGAAAAAATACTTTCTGAGATTTCTGGAGATTCGTAATTTTAGGAAGCTTGGCAACCCCTTTCCATGAAAGTGTTTCTCGCCAGTCACTGCTTAGGGCTACTTCAAGAGGAAACAACACATAGAGATAGAACGTGAAACTGCTTTATTTTGTCAAGTTTCAAGAAGCTAGCACAAACCGTGTTGGATTTAGAGTTCCAAATACATCTATCAATATAGGAGAAAACAGAGTGAAACCTAAAAATTCAAACTGTTACTGGAAATGAACGCTTCACCATAGAAGTACGAAATTTGGGGAACCAAGTCGGCTTAGTGTACTGACCATTACCTGAAAGTATCATCCAGTTTGGGTGAAAAAATATTTGCTGAGATTTCTGGAGATTCGTAATTTTTGGAAGCTTGGCAACCCCTTTCCATGAAAGTGTTTCTCACCAGTCACTTCTTAGGGCTACATCAAGATGAAAAAAAACATGGAGATAGAATCTGAAACTACTTTATTGTGTCAAGTTTCAAGAAGCTAGCACAAACCGTGTTGGATTTAGAGTTCCAAATACATCTATCTATATAGAAGAAAACAGAGTGAAACCTAAAAATTCAAACTGTTAGTAGAAACGAACGCTTCAACATAGAAGAATGAAATTTGGAGAACCAAGTTGGCTTAGTGTACTGATCATTACCTGTAAGTATCATCCAGTTTTGGTGAAAAAATACTTGTTGAGATTTCTGGAGATTCGTAATTTTAGGAAGCTTGGCAACCCCTTTCAATGAAAGTGTTTCTCGCCAGTCACTGCATAGGGCTACTTCAAGAGGAAAGAACACATAGATATAGAACGTGAAACTACTTTATTTTGTCAAGTTTCAAGAAGCTAGCACAAACCGTGTTGGATTTAGAGTTCCAAATACATCTATCTATATAGGAGAAAACAGAGTGAAACCTAAAAATTCAAACTGTTACTGGAAATGAACGCTTCAACATAGAAGAACGAAATTTGGGGAACCAACTCGGCTTAGTGTACTGATCATTAACTGAAAGTATCATCCAGTTTGGGTGAAAAAATATTTGCTGTGATTTCTGGAGATTCGTAGTTTTTGGAAGCTTGACAACCCCTTTCTATGAAAGTGTTTCTCGCCAGTCACTGCTTAGGGCTACATCAGGAGGAAACAACACATAGATATAGAACGTGAAACTGCTTTATTTTGTCAAGTTTCAAGAAGCTAGCACAAACCGTGTTGGATTTACAGTTCCAAATCTATCTATCAATATAGGAGAAAACAGAGTGAAACCTAAAAATTCAAACTGTTACTGGAAATGAACGCTTCAACATAGAAGAACGAAATTTGGGGAACCAAGTCGGCTTAGTGTACTGATCATTACCTGAAAGTATCATCCAGTTTGGGTGCAGAAATATTTGCTGTGATTTCTGGAGATGCGTAGTTTTTGGAAGCTTGGCAACCCCTTTCTATGAAAGTGTTTCTCGCCAGTCACTGCTTAGGGCTACTTCAAGAGGAAACAAAACATAGAGATAGAACGTGAAACTGCTTTATTTTGTCAAGTTTCAAGAAGCTAGCACAAACCGTGTTGGATTTAGAGTTCCAAATACATCTATCAATATAGGAGAAAACAGAGTGAAACCTAAAAATTCAAACTGTTACTGGAAATGTACGCTTCAACATAGAAGAACGAAATTTGGGGAACCAAGTCGGCTTAGTGTACTGATCATTACCTGAAAGTATCATCCAGTTTGGGTGAAAAAATATTTGCTGAGATTTCTGGAGATTCGTAATTTTTGGAAGCTTGGCAACCCCTTTCCATGAAAGTGTTTCTCGCCAGTCACTTCTTAGGGCTACATCAAGATGAAAAAAAAACATGGAGATAGAATCTGAAACTACTTTATTGTGTCAAGTTTCAAGAAGCTAGCACAAACCGTGTTGGATTTAGAGTTCCAAATACATCTATCAATATAGGAGAAAACAGAGTGAAACCTAAAAATTCAAACTGTTACTGGAAATGAACGCTTCACCATTGAGGAACGAAATTTGGGGAACCAAGTTGGATTAGTGTACTGATCATTACCTGAAAGTATCATCCAGTTTGGGTGAAAAAATATTTGCTGAGATTTCTGGAGATTCGTAATTTTTGGAAGCTTGGCAACCCCTTTCCATGAAAGTGTTTCTCGCCAGTCACTGCTTAGGGCTACATCAAGAGGAAAAAAAAACATAGAGAAAGAACGTGAAACTGCTTTATTTTGTCAAGTTTCAAGAAGCTAGCACAAACCGTGTTGGTTTTAGAGTTCCTAATACATTTATCAATATAGGAGAAAACAGAGTGAAACCTAAAAATTTAAACTGTTACTGGAAATGAACGCTTCACCATAGAAGAACGAAATTTGGGGAACCAAGTCGGCTTAGTGTACTGACCATTACCTGAAAGTATCATCCAGTTTGGGTGAAAAAATATTTGCTGAGATTTCTGGAGATTCGTAATTTTTGGAAGCTTGGGAACCCCTTTCCATGAAAGTGTTTCTCGCCAGTCACTGCTTAGGGCTACATCAAGAGGAAACAAAACATAGAGATAGAACGTGAAACTGCTTTATTTTGTCAAGTTTCAAGAAGCTAGCACAAACCGTGTTGGATTTAGAGTTCCAAATACATCTATCAATATAGGAGAAAACAGAGTGAAACCTAAAAATTGAAACTGTTAGTAGAAACGAACGCTTCAACATAGAAGAATGAAATTTGGAGAACCAAGTTGGCTTAGTGTACTGATCATTACCTGTAAGTATCATCCAGTTTTGGTGAAAAAATACTTGCTGAGATTTCTGGAGATTCGTAATTTTAGGAAGCTTGGCAACCCCTTTCCATGAAAGTGTTTCTCGCCAGTCACTGAATAGGGCTACTTCAAGAGGAAAGAACACATAGAGATAGAACGTGAAACTACTTTATTTTGTCAAGTTTCAAGAAGCTAGCACAAACCGTGTTGGATTTAGAGTTCCAAATACATCTATCTATATAGGAGAAAACAGAGTGAAACCTAAAAATTCAAACTGTTACTGGAAATGAACGCTTCAACATAGAAGAACGAAATTTGGGGAACCAAGTCGGCTTAGTGTACTGATCATTACCTGAAAGTATCATCCAGTTTGGGTGCAGAAATATTTGCTGTGATTTCTGGAGATTCGTAGTTTTTGGAAGCTTGGCAACCCCTTTCCATGAAAGTGTTTCTCGCCAGTCACTGCTTAGGGCTACATCAAGAGGAAACAACACATAGATATAGAACATGAAACTGCTTTATTTTGTCAAGTTTCAAGAAGCTAGCACAAACCGTGTTGGATTTACAGTTCCAAATCCATCTATCAATATAGGAGAAAACAGAGTGAAACCTAAAAATTCAAACTGTTACTGGAAATGAACGCTTCAACATAGAAGAACGACATTTGGGGAACCAAGTCGGCTTAGTGTACTGATCATTACCTGAAAGTATCATCCAGTTTGGGTGCAGAAATATTTGCTGTGATTTCTGGAGATTCGTAGTTTTTGGAAGCTTGGCAACCCCTTTCTATGAAAGTGTTTCTCGCCAGTCACTGCTTAGGGCTACTTCAAGAGGAAACAAAACATAGAGATAGAACGTGAAACTGCTTTATTTTGTCAAGTTTCAAGAAGCTAGCACAAACCGTATTGGATTTAGAGTTCCAAATACATCTATCAATATAGGAGAAAACAGAGTGAAACCTAAAAATTCAAACTGTTACTGGAAATGTACGCTTCAACATAGAAGAACGAAATTTGGGGAACCAAGTCAGCTTAGTGTACTGATCATTACCTGAAAGTATCATCCAGTTTGGGTGAAAAAATATTTGCTGAGATTTCTGGAGATTCGTAATTTTTGGAAGCTTGGCAACCCCTTTCCATGAAAGTGTTTCTCGCCAGTCACTGCTTAGGGCTACATCAAGAGGAAAAAAAACATAGAGAAAGAACGTGAAACTGCTTTATTTTGTCAAGTTTCAAGAAGCTAGCACAAACCGTGTTGGATTTAGAGTTCCAAATACATTTATCAATATAGGAGAAAACAGAGTGAAACCTAAAAATTTAAACTGTTATTGGAAATGAACGCTTCACCATAGAAGAACGAAATTTGGGGAACCAAGTCGTCTTAGTGTACTGACCATTACCTGAAAGTATCATCCAGTTTGGGTGAAAAAATATTTGCTGAGATTTCTGGAGATTCATAATTTTTGGAAGCTTGGGAACCCCTTTCCATGAAAGTGTTTCTCGCCAGTCACTGCTTAGGGCTACATCAAGAGGAAACAAAACATAGAGATAGAACGTGAAACTGCTTTATTTTGTCAAGTTTCAAGAAGCTAGCACAAACCGTGTTGGATTTAGAGTTCCAAATACATCTATCAATATAGGAGAAAACAGAGTTAAACCTAAAAATTCAAACTGTTACTGGAAATGTACGCTTCAACATAGAAGAACGAAATTTGGGGAACCAAGTCGGCTTAGTGTACTGATCATTACCTGAAAGTATCATCCAGTTTGGGTGAAAAAATATTTGCTGAGATTTCTGGAGATTCGTAATTTTTGGAAGCTTGGGAACCCCTTTCCATGAAAGTGTTTCTCGCCAGTCACTGCTTAGGGATACATCAAGAGGAAACAAAACATAGAGATAGAACCTGAAACTACTTTATTGTGTCAAGTTTCAAGAAGCTAGCACAAACCGTGTTGGATTTAGAGTTCCAAATACATCTATCAATATAGGAGAAAACAGAGTGAAACCTAAAAATTTAAACTGTTACTGGAAATGAACGCTTCACCATAGAAGAACGAAATTTGGGGAACCAAGTCGGCTTAGTGTACTGACCATTACCTGAAAGTATCATCCAGTTTGGGTGAAAAAATATTTGCTGAGATTTCTGGAGATTCGTAATTTTTGGAAGCTTGGGAACCCCTTTCCATGAAAGTGTTTCTCGCCAGTCACTGCTTAGGGCTACATCAAGAGGAAACAAAACATAGAGATAGAACGTGAAACTGCTTTATTTTGTCAAGTTTCAAGAAGCTAGCACAAACCGTGTTGGATTTAGAGTTCCAAATACATCTATCAATATAGGAGAAAACAGAGTGAAACCTAAAAATTCAAACTGTTACTGGAAATGAACGCTTTAACATAGAAGAACGAAATTTGGGGAACCAAGTCGGCTTAGTGTTCTGATCATGTCCTGAAAGTATCATCAAGTTTGGGTGAAAAAATATTTCCTGAGATTTCTGGTGATTCCTAATTTTTGGAAGCTTGGCAACCCCTTTCCATGAAAGTGTTTCTCGCCAGTCACTGCTTAGGGCTACATCAAGAGGAAACAAAACATAGAGATAGAACGTGAAACTGCTTTATTTTGTCAAGTTTCAAGCTAGCACAAACCGTGTTGGATTTAGAGTTCCAAATACATCTATCAATATAGGAGAAAACAGAGTGAAACCTAAAAATTGAAACTGTTAGTAGAAACGAACGCTTCAACATAGAAGAATGAAATTTGGGGAACCAAGTTGGCTTATTGTACTGATCATTACTTGAAAGTATCATCCAGTTTGGGTGAAAAAATACTTGCTGAGATTTCTGGAGATTCGTAATTTTTGGAAGCTTGGCAACCCCTTTCCATGAAAGTGTTTCTCGCCAGTCACTTCTTAGGGCTACATCAAGATGAAAAAAAACATGGAGATAGAATCTGAAACTACTTTATTGTGTCAAGTTTCAAGAAGCTAGCACAAACCGTGTTGGATTTAGAGTTCCAAATACATCTATCTATATAGGAGAAAACAGAGTGAAACCTAAAAATTCAAACTGTTACTGGAAATGAACGCTTCAACATAGAAGAACGAAATTTGGGGAACCAAGTCGGCTTAGTGTACTGATCATTACCTGAAAGTATCATCCAGTTTGGGTGAAAAAATATTTGCTGAGATTTCTGGAGATTCGTAATTTTTGGAAGCTTGGCAACCCCTTTCTATGAAAGTGTTTCTCGCCAGTCACTGCTTAGGGCTACTTCAAGAGGAAACAAAACATAGAGATAGAACGTGAAACTGCTTTATTTTGTCAAGTTTCAAGAAGCTAGCACAAACCGTGTTGGATTTAGAGTTCCAAATACATCTATCAATATAGGAGAAAACAGAGTGAAACCTAAAAATTCAAACTGTTAGTAGAAACGAACGCTTCAACATAGAAGAATGAAATTTGGAGAACCAAGTTGGCTTAGTGTACTGATCATTACCTGTAAGTATCATCCAGTTTTGGTGAAAAAATACTTGTTGAGATTTCTGGAGATTCGTAATTTTAGGAAGCTTGGCAACCCCTTTCAATGAAAGTGTTTCTCGCCAGTCACTGCATAGGGCTACTTCAAGAGGAAAGAACACATAGATATAGAACGTGAAACTGCTTTATTTTGTCAAGTTTCAAGAAGCTAGCACAAACCGTGTTGGATTTAGAGTTCCAAATACATCTATCTATATAGGAGAAAACAGAGTGAAACCTAAAAATTCAAACTGTTACTGGAAATGAACGCTTCAACATAGAAGAACGAAATTTGGGGAACCAACTCGGCTTAGTGTACTGATCATTAACTGAAAGTATCATCCAGTTTGGGTGAAAAAATATTTGCTGTGATTTCTGGAGATTCGTAGTTTTTGGAAGCTTGACAACCCCTTTCTATGAAAGTGTTTCTCGCCAGTCACTGCTTAGGGCTACATCAGGAGGAAACAACACATAGATATAGAACGTGAAACTGCTTTATTTTGTCAAGTTTCAAGAAGCTAGCACAAACCGTGTTGGATTTACAGTTCCAAATCTATCTATCAATATAGGATAAAACAGAGTGAAACCTAAAAATTCAAACTGTTACTGGAAATGAACGCTTCAACATAGAAGAATGAAATTTTGGGAACCAAGTCGGCTTAGTGTACTGATCATTACCTGAAAGTATCATCCAGTTTGGGTGCAGAAATATTTGCTGTGATTTCTGGAGATGCGTAGTTTTTGGTAGCTTGGCAACCCCTTTCTATGAAAGTGTTTCTCGCCAGTCACTGCTTAGGGCTACTTCAAGAGGAAACAAAACATAGAGATAGAACGTGAAACTGCTTTATTTTGTCAAGTTTCAAGAAGCTAGCACAAACCGTGTTGGATTTAGAGTTCCAAATACATCTATCAATATAGGAGAAAACAGAGTGAAACCTAAAAATTCAAACTGTTACTGGAAATGTACGCTTCAACATAGAAGAACGAAATTTGGGGAACCAAGTCGGCTTAGTGTACTGATCATTACCTGAAAGTATCATCCAGTTTGGGTGAAAAAATATTTGCTGAGATTTCTGGAGATTCGTAATTTTTGGAAGCTTGGCAACCCCTTTCCATGAAAGTGTTTCTCGCCAGTCACTGCTTAGGGCTACATCAAGAGGAAAAAAAACATAGAGATAGAACGTGAAACTGCTTTATTTTGTCAAGTTTCAAGAAACTAGCACAAACCGTGTTGGATTTAGAGTTCCAAATACATTTATCAATATAGGAGAAAACAGAGTGAAACCTAAAAATTTAAACTGTTACTGGAAATGAACGCTTCACCATAGAAGAACGAAATTTGGGGAACCAAGTCGGCTTAGTGTACTGACCATTACCTGAAAGTATCATCCAGTTTGGGTGAAAAAATATTTGCTGAGATTTCTGGAGATTCGTAATTTTTGGAAGCTTGGCAACCCCTTTCCATGAAAGTGTTTCTCGCCAGTCACTTCTTAGGGCTACATCAAGATGAAAAAAAACATGGAGATAGAATCTGAAACTACTTTATTGTGTCAAGTTTCAAGAAGCTAGCACAAACCGTGTTGGATTTAGAGTTCCAAATACATCTATCTATATAGGAGAAAACAGAGTGAAACCTAAAAATTCAAACTGTTACTGGAAATGAACGCTTCAACATAGAAGAACGAAATTTGGGGAACCAAGTTGGCTTAGTGTACTGATCATTACCTGAAAGTATCATCCAGTTTGGGTGAAAAAATATTTGCTGAGATTTCTGGAGATTCGTAATTTTTGGAAGCTTGGCAACCCCTTTCTATGAAAGTGTTTCTCGCCAGTCACTGCTTAGGGCTACTTCAAGAGGAAACAAAACATAGAGATAGAACGTGAAACTGCTTTATTTTGTCAAGATTCAAGAAGCTAGCACAAACCGTGTTGGATTTAGAGTTCCAAATACATCTATCAATATAGGAGAAAACAGAGTGAAACCTAAAAATTCAAACTGTTAGTAGAAACGAACGCTTCAACATAGAAGAATGAAATTTGGAGAACCAAGTTGGCTTAGTGTACTGATCATTACCTGTAAGTATCATCCAGTTTTGGTGAAAAAATACTTGTTGAGATTTCTGGAGATTCGTAATTTTAGGAAGCTTGGCAACCCCTTTCAATGAAAGTGTTTCTCGCCAGTCACTGCATAGGGCTACTTCAAGAGGAAAGAACACATAGATATAGAACGTGAAACTGCTTTATTTTGTCAAGTTTCAAGAAGCTAGCACAAACCGTGTTGGATTTAGAGTTCCAAATACATCTATCTATATAGGAGAAAACAGAGTGAAACCTAAAAATTCAAACTGTTACTGGAAATGAACGCTTCAACATAGAAGAACGAAATTTGGGGAACCAACTCGGCTTAGTGTACTGATCATTAACTGAAAGTATCATCCAGTTTGGGTGAAAAAATATTTGCTGTGATTTCTGGAGATTCGTAGTTTTTGGAAGCTTGACAACCCCTTTCTATGAAAGTGTTTCTCGCCAGTCACTGCTTAGGGCTACATCAGGAGGAAACAACACATAGATATAGAACGTGAAACTGCTTTATTTTGTCAAGTTTCAAGAAGCTAGCACAAACCGTGTTGGATTTACAGTTCCAAATCTATCTATCAATATAGGAGAAAACAGAGTGAAACCTAAAAATTCAAACTGTTACTGGAAATGAACGCTTCAACATAGAAGAACGAAATTTGGGGAACCAAGTCGGCTTAGTGTACTGATCATTACCTGAAAGTATCATCCAGTTTGGGTGCAGAAATATTTGCTGTGATTTCTGGAGATGCGTAGTTTTTGGAAGCTTGGCAACCCCTTTCTATGAAAGTGTTTCTCGCCAGTCACTGCTTAGGGCTACTTCAAGAGGAAACAAAACATAGAGATAGAACGTGAAACTGCTTTATTTTGTCAAGTTTCAAGAAGCTAGCACAAACCGTGTTGGATTTAGAGTTCCAAATACATCTATCAATATAGGAGAAAACAGAGTGAAACCTAAAAATTCAAACTGTTACTGGAAATGTACGCTTCAACATAGAAGAACGAAATTTGGGGAACCAAGTCGGCTTAGTGTACTGATCATTACCTGAAAGTATCATCCAGTTTGGGTGAAAAAATATTTGCTGAGATTTCTGGAGATTCGTAATTTTTGGAAGCTTGGCAACCCCTTTCCATGAAAGTGTTTCTCGCCAGTCACTTCTTAGGGCTACATCAAGATGAAAAAAAACATGGAGATAGAATCTGAAACTACTTTATTATGTCAAGTTTCAAGAAGCTAGCACAAACCGTGTTGGATTTAGAGTTCCAAATACATCTATCTATATAGGAGAAAACAGAGTGAAACCTAAAAATTCAAACTGTTACTGGAAATGAACGCTTCAACATAGAAGAACGAAATTTGGGGAACCAAGTCGGCTTAGTGTACTGATCATTACCTGAAAGTATCATCCAGTTTGGGTGAAAAAATATTTGCTGAGATTTCTGGAGATTCGTAATTTTTGGAAGCTTGGCAACCCCTTTCTATGAAAGTGTTTCTCGCCAGTCACTGCTTAGGGCTACTTCAAGAGGAAACAAAACATAGAGATAGAACGTGAAACTGCTTTATTTTGTCAAGTTTCAAGAAGCTAGCACAAACCGTGTTGGATTTAGAGTTCCAAATACATCTATCAATATAGGAGAAAACAGAGTGAAACCTAAAAATTCAAACTGTTAGTAGAAACGAACGCTTCAACATAGAAGAATGAAATTTGGAGAACCAAGTTGGCTTAGTGTACTGATCATTACCTGTAAGTATCATCCAGTTTTGGTGAAAAAATACTTGTTGAGATTTCTGGAGATTCGTAATTTTAGGAAGCTTGGCAACCCCTTTCAATGAAAGGGTTTCTCGCCAGTCACTGCATAGGGCTACTTCAAGAGGAAAGAACACATAGATATAGAACGTGAAACTGCTTTATTTTGTCAAGTTTCAAGAAGCTAGCACAAACCGTGTTGGATTTAGAGTTCCAAATACATCTATCTATATAGGAGAAAACAGAGTGAAACCTAAAAATTCAAACTGTTACTGGAAATGAACGCTTCAACATAGAAGAACGAAATTTGGGGAACCAACTCGTCTTAGTGTACTGATCATTAACTGAAAGTATCATCCAGTTTGGGTGAAAAAATATTTGCTGTGATTTCTGGAGATTCGTAGTTTTTGGAAGCTTGACAACCCCTTTCTATGAAAGTGTTTCTCGCCAGTCACTGCTTAGGGCTACATCAGGAGGAAACAACACATAGATATAGAACGTGAAACTGCTTTATTTTGTCAAGTTTCAAGAAGCTAGCACAAACCGTGTTAGATTTACAGTTCCAAATCTATCTATCAATATAGGAGAAAACAGAGTGAAACCTAAAAATTCAAACTGTTACTGGAAATGAACGCTTCAACATAGAAGAACGAAATTTGGGGAACCAAGTCGGCTTAGTGTACTGATCATTACCTGAAAGTATCATCCAGTTTGGGTGCAGAAATATTTGCTGTGATTTCTGGAGATGCGTAGTTTTTGGAAGCTTGGCAACCCCTTTCTATGAAAGTGTTTCTCGCCAGTCACTGCTTAGGGCTACTTCAAGAGGAAACAAAACATAGAGATAGAACGTGAAACTGCTTTATTTTGTCAAGTTTCAAGAAGCTAGCACAAACCGTGTTGGATTTAGAGTTCCAAATACATCTATCAATATAGGAGAAAACAGAGTGAAACCTAAAAATTCAAACTGTTACTGGAAATGTACGCTTCAACATAGAAGAACGAAATTTGGGGAACCAAGTCGGCTTAGTGTACTGATCATTACCTGAAAGTATCATCCAGTTTGGGTGAAAAAATATTTGCTGAGATTTCTGGAGATTCGTAATTTTTGGAAGCTTGGCAACCCCTTTCCATGAAAGTGTTTCTCGCCAGTCACTGCTTAGGGCTACATCAAGAGGAAAAAAAACATAGAGATAGAACGTGAAACTGCTTTATTTTGTCAAGTTTCAAGAAGCTAGCACAAACCGTGTTGGATTTAGAGTTCCAAATACATTTATCAATATAGGAGAAAACAGAGTGAAACCTAAAAATTTAAACTGTTACTGGAAATGAACGCTTCACCATAGAAGAACGAAATTTGGGGAACCAAGTCGGCTTAGTGTACTGACCATTACCTGAAAGTATCATCCAGTTTGGGTGAAAAAATATTTGCTGAGATTTCTGGAGATTCGTAATTTTTGGAAGCTTGGCAACCCCTTTCCATGAATGTGTTTCTCGCCAGTCACTTCTTAGGGCTACATCAAGATGAAAAAAAACATGGAGATAGAATCTGAAACTACTTTATTGTGTCAAGTTTCAAGAAGCTAGCACAAACCGTGTTGGATTTAGAGTTCCAAATACATCTATCTATATAGGAGAAAACAGAGTGAAACCTAAAAATTCAAACTGTTACTGGAAATGAACGCTTCAACATAGAAGAACGAAATTTGGGGAACCAAGTCGGCTTAGTGTACTGATCATTACCTGAAAGTATCATCCAGTTTGGGTGAAAAAATATTTGCTGAGATTTCTGGAGATTCGTAATTTTTGGAAGCTTGGCAACCCCTTTCTATGAAAGTGTTTCTCGCCAGTCACTGCTTAGGGCTACTTCAAGAGGAAACAAAACATAGAGATAGAACGTGAAACTGCTTTATTTTGTCAAGTTTCAAGAAGCTAGCACAAACCGTGTTGGATTTAGAGTTCCAAATACATCTATCAATATAGGAGAAAACAGAGTGAAACCTAAAAATTCAAACTGTTAGTAGAAACGAACGCTTCAACATAGAAGAATGAAATTTGGAGAACCAAGTTGGCTTAGTGTACTGATCATTACCTGTAAGTATCATCCAGTTTTGGTGAAAAAATACTTGTTGAGATTTCTGGAGATTCGTAATTTTAGGAAGCTTGGCAACCCCTTTCAATGAAAGTGTTTCTCGCCAGTCACTGCATAGGGCTACTTCAAGAGGAAAGAACACATAGATATAGAACGTGAAACTACTTTATTTTGTCAAGTTTCAAGAAGCTAGCACAAACCGTGTTGGATTTAGAGTTCCAAATACATCGATCTATATAGGAGAAAACAGAGTGAAACCTAAAAATTCAAACTGTTACTGGAAATGAACGCTTCAACATAGAAGAACGAAATTTGGGGAACCAACTCGGCTTAGTGTACTGATCATTAACTGAAAGTATCATCCAGTTTGGGTGAAAAAATATTTGCTGTGATTTCTGGAGATTCGTAGTTTTTGGAAGCTTGACAACCCCTTTCTATGAAAGTGTTTCTCGCCAGTCACTGCTTAGGGCTAAATCAAGAGGAAACAACACATAGATATAGAACGTGAAACTGCTTTATTTTGTCAAGTTTCAAGAAGCTAGTACAAACCGTGTTGGATTTACAGTTCCAAATCTATCTATCAATATAGCAGAAAACAGAGTGAAACCTAAAAATTCAAACTGTTACTGGAAATGAACGCTTCAACATAGAAGAACGAAATTTGGGGAACCAAGTCGGCTTAGTGTACTGATCATTACCTGAAAGTATCATCCAGTTTGGGTGCAGAAATATTTGCTGTGATTTCTGGAGATGCGTAGTTTTTGGAAGCTTGGCAACCCCTTTCTATGAAAGTGTTTCTCGCCAGTCACTGCTTAGGGCTACTTCAAGAGGAAACAAAACATAGAGATAGAACGTGAAACTGCTTTATTTTGTCAAGTTTCAAGAAGCTAGCACAAACCGTGTTGGATTTAGAGTTCCAAATACATCTATCAATATAGGAGAAAACAGAGTGAAACCTAAAAATTCAAACTGTTACTGGAAATGTACGCTTCAACATAGAAGAACGAAATTTGGGGAACCAAGTCGGCTTAGTGTACTGATCATTACCTGAAAGTATCATCCAGTTTGGGTGAAAAAATATTTGCTGAGATTTCTGGAGATTCGTAATTTTTGGAAGCTTGGCAACTCCTTTCCATGAAAGTGTTTCTCGCCAGTCACTGCTTAGGGCTACATCAAGAGGAAAAAAAACATAGAGAAAGAACGTGAAACTGCTTTATTTTGTCAAGCTTCAAGAAGCTAGCACAAACCGTGTTGGATTTAGAGTTCCAAATACATTTATCAATATAGGAGAAAACAGAGTGAAACCTAAAAATTTAAACTGTTACTGGAAATGAACGCTTCACCATAGAAGAACGAAATTTGGGGAACCAAGTCGGCTTAGTGTACTGACCATTACCTGAAAGTATCATCCAGTTTGGGTGAAAAAATATTTGCTGAGATTTCTGGAGATTCGTAATTTTTGGAAGCTTGGCAACCCCTTTCCATGGAAGTGTTTCTCGCCAGTCACTTCTTAGGGCTACATCAAGATGAAAAAAAACATGGAGATAGAATCTGAAACTACTTTATTGTGTCAAGTTTCAAGAAGCTAGCACAAACATTGTTGGATTTAGAGTTCCAAATACATCTATCAATATAGGAGAAAACAGAGTGAAACCTAAAAATTCAAACTGTTACTGGAAATGAACGCTTCACCATTGAGGAACGAAATTTGGGGAACCAAGTTGGATTAGTGTACTGATCATTACCTGAAAGTATCATCCAGTTTGGGTGAAAAAATATTTGCTGAGATTTCTGGAGATTCGTAATTTTTGGAAGCTTGGCAACCCCTTTCCATGAAAGTGTTTCTCGCCAGTCACTGCTTAGGGCTACATCAAGAGGAAAAAAAACATAGAGAAAGAACGTGAAACTGCTTTATTTTGTCAAGTTTCAAGAAGCTAGCACAAACCGTGTTGGATTTAGAGTTCCAAATACATTTATCATTATAGGAGAAAACAGAGTGAAACCTAAAAATTTAAACTGTTACTGGAAATGAACGCTTCACCATAGAAGAACGAAATTTGGGGAACCAAGTTGGCTTAGTGTACTGATCATTACCTAAAAGTATCATCCAGTTTGGGTGAAAAAATATTTGCTGAGATTTCTGGAGATTCGTAATTTTTGGAAGCTTGGCAACCCCTTTCCATGAAAGTGTTTCTCGCCAGTCACTGCTTAGGGCTACATCAAGAGGAAAAAAAACATAGAGAAAGAACGTGAAACTGCTTTATTTTGTCAAGTTTCAAGAAGCTAGCACAAACCGTGTTGGATTTAGAGTTCCAAATACATTTATCAATATAGGAGAAAACAGAGTGAAACCTAAAAATTTAAACTGTTACTGGAAATGAACGCTTCACCATAGAAGAACGAAATTTGGGGAACCAAGTCGGCTTAGTGTACTGACCATTACCTGAAAGTATCATCCAGTTTGGGTGAAAAAATATTTGCTGAGATTTCTGGAGATTCGTAATTTTTGGAAGCTTGGGAACTTCTTTCCATGAAAGTGTTTCTCGCCAGTCACTGCTTAGGGCTACATCAAGAGGAAACAAAACATAGAGATAGAATGTGAAACTGCTTTATTTTGTCAAGTTTCAAGAAGCTAGCACAAACCGTGTTGGATTTAGAGTTCCAAATACATCTATCAATATAGGAGAAAACAGAGTGAAACCTAAAAATTGAAACTGTTAGTAGAAACGAACGCTACAACATAGAAGAATGAAATTTGGAGAACCAAGTTGGCTTAGTGTACTGATCAATACCTGTAAGTATCATCCAGTTTTGGTGAAAAAATACTTGCTGAGATTTCTGGAGATTCGTAATTTTAGGAAGCTTGGCAACCCCTTTCCATGAAAGTGTTTCTCGCCAGTCACTGCATAGGGCTACTTCAAGAGGAAAGAACACATAGAGATAGAACGTGAAACTACTTTATTTTGTCAAGTTTCAAGAAGCTAGCACAAACCGTGTTGGATTTAGAGTTCCAAATACATCTATCTATATAGTAGAAAACAGAGTGAAACCTAAAAATTCAAACTGTTACTGGAAATGAACGCTTCAACATAGAAGAACGAAATTTGGGGAACCAAGTCGGCTTAGTGTACTGATCATTACCTGAAAGTATCATCCAGTTTGGGTGAAAAAATATTTGCTGTGATTTCTGGAGATTCGTAGTTTTTGGAAGCTTGGCAACCCCTTTCCATGAAAGTGTTTCTCGCCAGTCACTGCTTAGGGCTACATCAAGAGGAAACAACACATAGATATACAACATGAAACTGCTTTATTTTGTCAAGTTTCAAGAAGCTAGCACAAACCGTGTTGGATTTACAGTTCCAAATCCATCTATCAATATAGGAGAAAACAGAGTGAAACCTAAAAATTCAAACTGTTACTGGAAATGAACGCTTCAACATAGAAGAACGAAATTTGGGGAACCAAGTCGGCTTAGTGTACTGATCATTACCTGAAAGTATCATCCAGTTTGGGTGCAGAAATATTTGCTGTGGTTTCTGGAGATTCGTAGTTTTTGGAAGCTTGGCAACCCCTTTCTATGAAAGTGTTTCTCGCCAGTCACTGCTTAGGGCTACTTCAAGAGGAAACAAAACATAGAGATAGAACTTGAAACTGCTTTATTTTGTCAAGTTTCAAGAAGCTAGCACAAACCGTATTGGATTTAGAGTTCCAAATACATCTATCAATATAGGAGAAAACAGAGTGAAACCTAAAAATTCAAACTGTTACTGGAAATGTACGCTTCAACATAGAAGAACGAAATTTGGGGAACCAAGTCGGCTTAGTGTACTGATCATTACCTGAAAGTATCATCCAGTTTGGGTGAAAAAATATTTGCTGAGATTTCTGGAGATTCGTAATTTTTGGAAGCTTGGCAACCCCTTTCCATGAAAGTGTTTCTCGCCAGTCACTGCTTAGGGCTACATCAAGAGGAAAAAAAACATAGAGAAAGAACGTGAAACTGCTTTATTTTGTCAAGTTTCAAGAAGCTAGCACAAACCGTGTTGGATTTAGAGTTCCAAATACATTTATCAATATAGGAGAAAACAGAGTGAAACCTAAAAATTTAAACTGTTACTGGAAATGAACGCTTCACCATAGAAGAACGAAATTTGGGGAACCAAGTCGGCGTAGTGTACTGACCATTACCTGAAAGTATCATCCAGTTTGGGTGAAAAAATATTTGCTGAGATTTCTGGAGATTCGTAATTTTTGGAAGCTTGGGAACCCCTTTCCATGAAAGTGTTTCTCGCCAGTCACTGCTTAGGGCTACATCAAGAGGAAACAAAACATAGAGATAGAACGTGAAACTGCTTTATTTTGTCAAGTTTCAAGAAGCTAGCACAAACCGTGTTGGATTTAGAGTTCCAAATACATCTATCAATATAGGAGAAAACAGAGTGAAACCTAAAAATTCAAACTGTTACTGGAAATGAACGCTTTAACATAGAAGAACGAAATTTGGGGAACCAAGTCGGCTTAGTGTTCTGATCATTTCCTGAAAGTATCATCAAGTTTGGGTGAAAAAATATTTGCTGAGATTTCTGGTGATTCCTAATTTTTGGAAGCTTGGCAACCCCTTTCCATGAAAGTGTTTCTCGCCAGTCACTGCTTAGGGCTACATCAAGAGGAAACAAAACATAGAGATAGAACGTGAAACTGCTTTATTTTGTCAAGTTTCAAGAAGCTAGCACAAACCGTGTTGGATTTAGAGTTCCAAATACATCTATCAATATAGGAGAAAACAGAGTGAAACCTAAAAATTGAAACTGTTAGTAGAAACGAACGCTTCAACATAGAAGAATGAAATTTGGGCAACCAAGTTTAGCTTATTGTACTGATCATTACTTGAAAGTATCATCCAGTTTGGGTGAAAAAATACTTGCTGAGATTTCTGGAGATTCGTAATTTTAGGAAGCTTGGCAACCCATTTCCATGAAAGTGTTTCTCGCCAGTCACTGCTTAGGGCTACTTCAAGAGGAAACAACACATAGAGATAGAACGTGAAACTGCTTTATTTTGTCAAGTTTCAAGAAGCTAGCACAAACCGTGTTGGATTTAGAGTTCTAAATACATCTATCAATATAGGAGAAAACAGAGTGAAACCTAAAAATTCAAACTGTTACTGGAAATGAACGCTTCACCATTGAGGAACGAAATTTGGGGAACCAAGTCGGATTAGTGTACTGATCATTACCTGAAAGTATCATCCAGTTTGGGTGAAAAAATATTTGCTGAGATTTCTGGAGATACGTAATTTTTGGAAGCTTGGCAACCCCTTTCCATGAAAGTGTTTCTCGCCAGTCACTGCTTAGGGCTACATCAAGAGGAAAAAAAACATAGAGAAAGAACGTGAAACTGCTTTATTTTGTCAAGTTTCAAGAAGCTAGCACAAACCGTGTTGGATTTAGAGTTCCAAATACATTTATCATTATAGGAGAAAACAGAGTGAAACCTAAAAATTTAAACTGTTACTGGAAATGAACGCTTCACCATAGAAGAACGAAATTTGGGGAACCAAGACGGCTTAGTGTACTGACCATTACCTGAAAGTATCATCCAGTTTCGGTGAAAAAATATTTGCTGAGATTTCTGGAGATTCGTAATTTTTGGAAGCTTGGCAACCCCTTTCCATGAAAGTGTTTCTCGCCAGTCACTTCTTAGGGCTACATCAAGATGAAAAAAAACATGGAGATAGAATCTGAAACTACTTTATTGTGTCAAGTTTCAAGAAGCTAGCACAAACCGTGTTGGATTTAGAGTTCCAAATACATCTATCAATATAGGAGAAAACAGAGTGAAACCTAAAAATTCAAACTGTTACTGGAAATGAACGCTTCACCATTGAGGAACGAAATTTGGGGAACCAAGTTGGATTAGTGTACTGATCATTACCTGAAAGTATCATCCAGTTTGGGTGAAAAAATATTTGCTGAGATTTCTGGAGATTCGTAATTTTTGGAAGCTTGGCAACCCCTTTCCATGAAAGTGTTTCTCGCCAGTCACTGCTTAGGGCTACATCAAGAGGAAAAAAAACATAGAGAAAGAACGTGAAACTGCTTTATTTTGTCAAGTTTCAAGAAGCTAGCACAAACCGTGTTGGATTTAGAGTTCCAAATACATTTATCAATATAGGAGAAAACAGAGTGAAACCTAAAAATTTAAACTGTTACTGGAAATGAACGCTTCACCATAGAAGAACGAAATTTGGGGAACCAAGTCGGCTTAGTGTATTGACCATTACCTGAAAGTATCATCCAGTTTGGGTGAAAAAATATTTGCTGAGATTTCTGGAGATTCGTAATTTTTGGAAGCTTGGGAACCCCTTTCCATGAAAGTGTTTCTCGCCAGTCACTGCTTAGGGCTACATCAAGAGGAAACAAAACATAGAGATAGAACGTGAAACTGCTTTATTTTGTCAAGTTTCAAGAAGCTAGCACAAACCGTGTTGGATTTAGAGTTCCAAATACATCTATCAATATAGGAGAAAACAGAGTGAAACCTAAAAATTGAAACTGTTAGTAGAAACGAACGCTTCAACATAGAAGAATGAAATTTGGAGAACCAAGTTGGCTTAGTGTACTGATCATTACCTGTAAGTATCATCCAGTTTTGGTGAAAAAATACTTGCTGAGATTTCTGGAGATTCGTAATTTTAGGAAGCTTGGCAACCCCTTTCCATGAAAGTGTTTCTCGCCAGTCACTGCATAGGGCTACTTCAAGAGGAAAGAACACATAGAGATAGAACGTGAAACTACTTTATTTTGTCAAGTTTCAAGAAGCTAGCACAAACCGTGTTGGATTTAGAGTTCCAAATACATCTATCTATATAGGAGAAAACAGAGTGAAACCTAAAAATTCAAACTGTTACTGGAAATGAACGCTTCAACATAGAAGAACGAAATTTGGGGAACCAAGTCGGCTTATTGTACTGATCATTACCTGAAAGTATCATCCAGTTTGGGTGAAAAAATATTTGCTGTGATTTCTGGAGATTCGTAGTTTTTGGAAGCTTGGCAACCCCTTTCCATGAAAGTGTTTCTCGCCAGTCACTGCTTAGGGCTACATCAAGAGGAAACAACACATAGATATAGAACATGAAACTGCTTTATTTTGTCAAGTTTCAAGAAGCTAGCACAAACCGTGTTGGATTTACAGTTCCAAATCCATCTATCAATATAGGAGAAAACAGAGTGAAACCTAAAAATTCAAACTGTTACTGGAAATGAACGCTTCAACATAGAAGAACGAAATTTGGGGAACCAAGTCGGCTTAGTGTACTGATCATTACCTGAAAGTATCATCCAGTTTGGGTGCAGAAATATTTGCTGTGATTTCTGGAGATTCGTAGTTTTTGGAAGCTTGGCAACCCCTTTCTATGAAAGTGTTCCTCGCCTGTCACTGCTTAGGGCTACTTCAAGAGGAAACAAAACATAGAGATAGAACGTGAAACTGCTTTATTTTGTCAAGTTTCAAGAAGCTAGCACAAACCGTGTTGGATTTAGAGTTCCAAATACATCTATCAATATAGGAGAAAACAGAGTGAAACCTAAAAATTGAAACTGTTAGTAGAAACGAACGCTTCAACATAGAAGAATGAAATTTGGGGAACCAAGTTGGCTTATTGTACTGATCATTACTTGAAAGTATCATCCAGTTTGGGTGAAAAAATACTTGCTGAGATTTCTGGAGATTCGTAATTTTAGGAAGCTTGGCAACCCCTTTCCATGAAAGTGTTTCTCGCCAGTCACTGCTTAGGGCTACATCAAGAGGAAAAAAAAATAGAGAAAGAACGTGAAACTGCTTTATTTTGTCAAGTTTCAAGAAGCTAGCACAAACCGTGTTGGATTTAGAGTTCTAAATACATTTATCATTATAGGAGAAAACAGAGTGAAACCTAAAAATTTAAACTGTTACTGGAAATGAACGCTTCACCATAGAAGAACGAAATTTGGGGAACCAAGTCGGCTTAGTGTACTGATCATTACCTAAAAGTATCATCCAGTTTGGGTGAAAAAATATTTGCTGAGATTTCTGGAGATTCGTAATTTTTGGAAGCTTGGCAACCCCTTTCCATGAAAGTGTTTCTCGCCAGTCACTGCTTAGGGCTACATCAAGAGGAAAAAAAAACATACAGAAAGAACGTGAAACTGCTTTATTTTGTCAAGTTTCAAGAAGCTAGCACAAACCGTGTTGGATTTAGAGTTCCAAATACATTTATCAATATAGGAGAAAACAGAGTGAAACCTAAAAATTTAAACTGTTACTGGAAATGAACGCTTCACCATAGAAGAACGAAATTTGGGGAACCAAGACGGCTTAGTGTACTGACCATTACCTGAAAGTATCATCCAGTTTCGGTGAAAAAATATTTGCTGAGATTTCTGGAGATTCGTAATTTTTGGAAGCTTGGCAACCCCTTTCCATGAAAGTGTTTCTCGCCAGTCACTTCTTAGGGCTACATCAAGATGAAAAAAAACATGGAGATAGAATCTGAAACTACTTTATTGTGTCAAGTTTCAAGAAGCTAGCACAAACCGTGTTGGATTTAGAGTTCCAAATACATCTATCAATATAGGAGAAAACAGAGTGAAACCTAAAAATTCAAACTGTTACTGGAAATGAACGCTTCACCATTGAGGAACGAAATTTGGGGAACCAAGTTGGATTAGTGTACTGATCATTACCTGAAAGTATCATCCAGTTTGGGTGAAAAAATATTTGCTGAGATTTCTGGAGATTCGTAATTTTTGGAAGCTTGGCAACCCCTTTCCATGAAAGTGTTTCTCGCCAGTCACTGCTTAGGGCTACATCAAGAGGAAAAAAAACATAGAGAAAGAACGTGAAACTGCTTTATTTTGTCAAGTTTCAAGAAGCTAGCACAAACCGTGTTGGATTTAGAGTTCCAAATACATTTATCAATATAGGAGAAAACAGAGTGAAACCTAAAAATTTAAACTGTTACTGGAAATGAACGCTTCACCATAGAAGAACGAAATTTGGGGAACCAAGTCGGCTTAGTGTACTGATCATTACCTGAAAGTATCATCCAGTTTGGGTGAAAAAATATTTGCTGTGATTTCTGGAGATTCGTAGTTTTTGGAAGCTTGGCAACCCCTTTCCATGAAAGTGTTTCTCGCCAGTCACTGCTTAGGGCTACATCAAGAGGAAACAACACATAGATATAGAACATGAAACTGCTTTATTTTGTCAAGTTTCAAGAAGCTAGCACAAACCGTGTTGGATTTACAGTTCCAAATCCATCTATCAATATAGGAGAAAACAGAGTGAAACCTAAAAATTCAAACTGTTACTGGAAATGAACGCTTCAACATAGAAGAACGAAATTTGGGGAACCAAGTCGGCTTAGTGTACTGATCATTACCTGAAAGTATCATCCAGTTTGGGTGCAGAAATATTTGCTGTGATTTCTGGAGATTCGTAGTTTTTGGAAGCTTGGCAACCCCTTTCTATGAAAGTGTTTCTCGCCAGTCACTGCTTAGGGCTACTTCAAGAGGAAACAAAACATAGAGATAGAACGTGAAACTGCTTTATTTTGTCAAGTTTCAAGAAGCTAGCACAAACCGTGTTGGATTTAGAGTTCCAAATACATCTATCAATATAGGAGAAAACAGAGTGAAACCTAAAAATTCAAACTGTTACTGGAAATGAACGCTTTAACATAGAAGAACGAAATTTGGGGAACCAAGTCGGCTTAGTGTTCTGATCATTACCTGAAAGTATCATCAAGTTTGGGTGAAAAAATATTTGCTGAGATTTCTGGTGATTCCTAATTTTTGGAAGCTTGGCAACCCCTTTCCATGAAAGTGTTTCTCGCCAGTCACTGCTTAGGGCTACATCAAGAGGAAACAAAACATAGAGATAGAACGTGAAACTGCTTTATTTTGTCAAGTTTCAAGAAGCTAGCACAAACCGTGTTGGATTTAGAGTTCCAAATACATCTATCAATATAGGAGAAAACAGAGTGAAACCTAAAAATTCAAACTGTTAGTAGAAACGAACGCTTCAACATAGAAGAATGAAATTTGGGGAACCAAGTTGGCTTATTGTACTGATCATTACTTGAAAGTATCATCCAGTTTGGGTGAAAAAATACTTGCTGAGATTTCTGGAGATTCGTAATTTTAGGAAGCTTGGCAACCCCTTTCCATGAAAGTGTTTCTCGCCAGTCACTGCTTAGGGCTACTTCAAGAGGAAACAACACATAGAGATAGAACGTGAAACTGCTTTATTTTGTCAAGTTTCAAGAAGCTAGCACAAACCGTGTTGGATTTAGAGTTCCAAATACATCTATCAATATAGGAGAAAACAGAGTGAAACCTAAAAATTCAAACTGTTACTGGAAATGAACGCTTTAACATAGAAGAACGAAATTTGGGGAACCAAGTCGGCTTAGTGTTCTGATCATTACCTGAAAGTATCATCAAGTTTGGGTGAAAAAATATTTGCTGAGATTTCTGGTGATTCCTAATTTTTGGAAGCTTGGCAACCCCTTTCCATGAAAGTGTTTCTCGCCAGTCACTGCTTAGGGCTACATCAAGAGGAAACAAAACATAGAGATAGAACGTGAAACTGCTTTATTTTGTCAAGTTTCAAGAAGCTAGCACAAACCGTGTTGGATTTAGAGTTCCAAATACATCTATCAATATAGGAGAAAACAGAGTGAAACCTAAAAATTCAAACTGTTAGTAGAAACGAACGCTTCAACATAGAAGAACGAAATTTGGAGAACCAAGTTGGCTTAGTGTACTGATCATTACCTGTAAGTATCATCCAGTTTGGGTGAAAAAATACTTGCTGAGATTTCTGGAGATTCGTAATTTTAGGAAGCTTGGCAACCCCTTTCCATGAAAGTGTTTCTCGCCAGTCACTGCATAGGGCTACTTCAAGAGGAAAGAACACATAGAGATAGAACGTGAAACTACTTTATTTTGTCAAGTTTCAAGAAGCTAGCACAAACCGTGTTGGATTTAGAGTTCCAAATGCATCTATCTATATAGGAGAAAACAGAGTGAAACCTAAAAATTCAAACTGTTACTGGAAATGAACGCTTCAACATAGAAGAACGAAATTTGGGGAACCAACTCAGCTTAGTGTACTGATCATTAACTGAAAGTATCATCCAGTTTGGGTGAAAAAATATTTGCTGTGATTTCTGGAGATTCGTAGTTTTTGGAAGCTTGACAACCCCTTTCTATGAAAGTGTTTCTCGCCAGTCACTGCTTAGGGCTACATCAAGAGGAAACAACACATAGATATAGAACGTGAAACTGCTTTATTTTGTCAAGTTTCAAGAAGCTAGCACAAACCGTGTTGGATTTACAGTTCCAAATCCATCTATCAATATAGGAGAAAACAGAGTGAAACCTCAAAATTCAAACTGTTACTGGAAATGAACGCTTCAACATAGAAGAACGAAATTTGGGGAACCAAGTCGGCTTAGTGTACTGATCATTACCTGAAAGTATCATCCAGTTTGGGTGCAGAAATATTTGCTGTGATTTCTGGAGATGCGTAGTTTTTGGAAGCTTGGCAACCCCTTTCTATGAAAGTGTTTCTCGCCAGTCACTGCTTAGGGCTACTTCAAGAGGAAACAAAACATAGAGATAGAACGTGAAACTGCTTTATTTTGTCAAGTTTCAAGAATCTAGCACAAACCTTGCTGGATTTAGAGTTCAAAATACATCTATCAATATAGGAGAAAACAGAGTGAAACCTAAAAATTCAAACTGTTACTGGAAATGTATGCTTCAACATAGAAGAACGAAATTTGGGGAACCAAGTCGGCTTATTGTACTGATCATTACCTGAAAGTATCATCCAGTTTGGGTGAAAAAATACTTGCTGAGATTTCTGGAGATTCGTAATTTTAGGAAGCTTGCAACCCCTTTCCATGAAAGTGTTTCTCGCCAGTCACTGCTTAGGGCTACTTCAAGAGGAAACAACACATAGAGATAGAACGTGAAACTGCTTTATTTTGTCAAGTTTCAAGAAGCTAGCACAAACCGTGTTGGATTTAGAGTTCCAAATACATCTATCAATATAGGAGAAAACAGAGTGAAACCTAAAAATTCAAACTGTTACTGGAAATGAACGCTTTAACATAGAAGAACGAAATTTGGGGAACCAAGTTGGATTAGTGTACTGATCATTACCTGAAAGTATCATCCAGTTTGGGTGAAAAAATATTTGCTGAGATTTCTGGAGATTCGTAATTTTTGGAAGCTTGGCAACCCCTTTCCATGAAAGTGTTTCTCGACAGTCACTGCTTAGGGCTACATGAAGAGGAAACAAAACATAGAGATAGAAAGTGAAACTGCTTTATTTTGTCAAGTTTCAATAAGCTAGCACAAACCGTGTTGGATTTAGAGTTCCAAATACATCTATCAATATAGGAGAAAACAGAGTGAAACCTAAAAATTCAAACTGTTAGTAGAAACGAACGCTTCAACATAGAAGAATGAAATTTGGAGAACCAAGTTGGCTTAGTGTACTGATCATTACCTGTAAGTATCATCCAGTTTTGGTGAAAAAATATTTGCTGAGATTTCTGGAGATTCGTAATTTTTGGAAGCTTGGCAACCCCTTTCCATGAAAGTGTTTCTCGCCAGTCACTGCTTAGGGCTACATCAAGAGGAAAAAAAATATAGGGAAAGAACGTGAAACTGCTTTATTTTGTCAAGTTTCAAGAAGCTAGCACAAACCGTGTTGGATTTAGAGTTCCAAATACATTTATCAATATAGGAGAAAACAGAGTGAAACCTAAAAATTCAAACTGTTAGTAGAAACGAACGCTTCAACATAGAAGAATGAAATTTGGAGAACCAAGTCGGCTTAGTGTACTGACCATTACCTGAAAGTATCATCCAGTTTGGGTGAAAAAATATTTGCTGAGATTTCTGGAGATTCGTAATTTTTGGAAGCTTGGCAACCCCTTTCCATGAAAGTGTTTCTCGCCAGTCACTGCTTAGGGCTACATCAAGAGGAAACAAAACATAGAGATAGAACGTGAAACTGCTTTATTTTGTCAAGTTTCAAGAAGCTAGCACAAACCGTGTTGGATTTAGAGTTCCAAATACATCTATCAATATAGGAGAAAACAGAGTGAAACCTAAAAATTTAAACTGTTAGTAGAAACGAACGCTTCAACATAGAAGAATGAAATTTGGAGAACCAAGTTGGCTTAGTGTACTGATCATTACCTGTAAGTATCATCCAGTTTTGGTGAAAAAATATTTGCTGAGATTTCTGGAGATTCGTAATTTTAGGAAGCTTGGCAACCCCTTTCCATGAAAGTGTTTCTCGCCAGTCACTGCATAGGGCTACTTCAAGAGGAAAGAACACATAGAGATAGAACGTGAAACTACTTTATTTTGTCAAGTTTCAAGAAGCTAGCACAAACCGTGTTGGATTTAGAGTTCCAAATACATCTATCTATATAGGAGAAAACAGAGTGAAACCTAAAATTTCAATCTGTTACTGGAAATGAACGCTTCAACATAGAAGAACGAAATTTGGGGAACCAAGTCGGCTTAGTGTACTGATCATTACCTGAAAGTATCATCCAGTTTGGGTGCAGAAATATTTGCTGTGATTTCTGGAGATTCGTAGTTTTTGGAAGCATGGCAACCCCTTTCCATGAAAGTGTTTTTCGCCAGTCACTGCTTAGGGCTACATCAAGAGGAAACAACACATAGATATAGAACGTGAAACTGCTTTATTTTGTCAAGTTTCAAGAAGCTAGCACAAACCGTGTTGGATTTACAGTTCCAAATCCATCTATCAATATACGAGAAAACAGAGTGAAACCTAAAAATTCAAACTGTTACTGGAAATGAACGCTTCAACATAGAAGAACGAAATTTGGGGAACCAATTCGGCTTAGTGTACTGATCATTACCTGAAAGTATCATCCAGTTTGGGTGCAGAAATATTTGCTGTGATTTCTGGAGATTCGTAGTTTTTGGAAGCTTGGCAACCCCTTTCTATGAAAGTGTTTCTCGCCAGTCCCTGCTTAGGGTACTTCAAGAGGAAACAAAACATAGAGATAGAACGTGAAACTGCTTTATTTTGTCAAGTTTCAAGAAGCTAGCACAAACAGTATTGGATTTAGAGTTCCAAATCCATCTATCAATATAGGAGAAAACAGAGTGAAACCTAAAAATTCAAACTGTTACTGGAAATGTACGCTTCAACATAGAAGAACGAAATTTGGGGAACCAAGTCAGTTTAGTGTACTGATCATTACCTGAAAGTATCATCCAGTTTGGGTGAAAAAATATTTGCTGAGATTTCTGGAGATTCGTAATTTTTGGAAGCTTGGCAACCCCTTTCCATGAAAGTGTTTCTCGCCAGTCACTGCTTAGGGCTACATCAAGAGGAAAAAAAACATAGAGAAAGAACGTGAAACTGCTTTATTTTGTCAAGTTTCCAGAAGCTAGCACAAACCGTGTTGGATTTAGAGTTCCAAATACATTTATCAATATAGGAGAAAACAGAGTGAAACCTAAAAATTTAAACTGTTACTGGAAATGAACGCTTCACCATAGAAGAACGAAATTTGGGGAACCAAGTCGGCTTAGTGTACTGACCATTACCTGAAAGTATCATCCAGTTTGGGTGAAAAAATATTTGCTGAGATTTCTGGAGATTCGTAATTTTTGGAAGCTTGGGAACCCCTTTCCATGAAAGTGTTTCTCGCCAGTCACTGCTTAGGGCTACATCAAGAGGAAACAAAACATAGAGATAGAACGTGAAACTGCTTTATTTTGTCAAGTTTCAAGAAGCTAGCACAAACCGTGTTGGATTTAGAGTTCCAAATACATCTATCAATATAGGAGAAAACAGAGTGAAACCTAAAAATTTAAACTGTTAGTAGAAACGAACGCTTCAACATAGAAGAATGAAATTTGGGGAACCAAGTTGGCTTATTGTACTGATCATTACCTGAAAGTATCATCCAGTTTGGGTGAAAAAATATTTGCTGAGATTTCTGGAGATTCGTAATTTTTGGAAGCTTGGCAACCCCTTTCCATGAAAGTGTTTCTCGCCAGTCACTTCTTAGGGCTACATCAAGATGAAAAAAAACATGGAGATAGAATCTGAAACTACTTTATTGTGTCAAGTTTCAAGAAGCTAGCACAAACCGTGTTGGATTTAGAGTTCCAAATACATCTATCAATATAGGAGAAAACAGAGTGAAACCTAAAAATTCAAACTGTTACTGGAAATGAACGCTTTAACATAGAAGAACGAAATTTGGGGAACCAAGTCGGCTTAGTGTTCTGATCATTTCCTGAAAGTATCATCAAGTTTGGGTGAAAAAATATTTGCTGAGATTTCTGGTGATTCCTAATTTTTGGAGCTTGGCAACCCCTTTCCATGAAAGTGTTTCTCGCCAGTCACTGCTTAGGGCTACATCAAGAGGAAAAAAAACATAGAGAAAGAACGTGAAACTGCTTTATTTTGTCAAGTTTCAAGAAGCTAGCACAAACCGTGTTGGATTTAGAGTTCCAAATACATCTATCAATATAGGAGAAAACAGAGTGAAACCTAAAAATTCAAACTGTTAGTAGAAACGAACGCTTCAACATAGAAGAATGAAATTTGGAGAACCAAGTCGGCTTAGTGTACTGACCATTACCTGAAAGTATCATCCAGTTTGGGTGAAAAAATATTTGCTGAGATTTCTGGAGATTCGTAATTTTTGGAAGCTTGGCAACCCCTTTCCATGAAAGTGTTTCTCGCCAGTCACTTCTTAGGGCTACATCAAGATGAAAAAAAACATGGAGATAGAATCTGAAACTACTTTATTGTGTCAAGTTTCAAGAAGCTAGCACAAACCGTGTTGGATTTAGAGTTCCAAATACATCTATCAATATAGGAGAAAACAGAGTGAAACCTAAAAATTCAAACTGTTACTGGAAATGAACGCTTCACCATTGAGGAACGAAATTTGGGGAACCAAGTTGGATTAGTGTACTGATCATTACCTGAAAGTATCATCCAGTTTGAGTGAAAAAATATTTGCTGAGATTTCTGGAGATTCGTAATTTTTGGAAGCTTGGCAACCCCTTTCCATGAAAGTGTTTCTCGCCAGTCACTGCTTAGGGCTACATCAAGAGGAAAAAAAAACATAGAGAAAGAACGTGAAACTGCTTTATTTTGTCAAGTTTCAAGAAGCTAGCACAAACCGTGTTGGATTTAGAGTTCCAAATACATTTATCAATATAGGAGAAAACAGAGTGAAACCTAAAACTTTAAACTGTTACTGGAAATGAACGCTTCACCATAGAAGAACGAAATTTGGGGAACCAAGTCGGCTTAGTGTACTGACCATTACCTGAAAGTATCATCCAGTTTGGGTGAAAAAATATTTGCTGAGATTTCTGGAGATTCGTAATTTTTGGAAGCTTGGGAACCCCTTTGCATGAAAGTGTTTCTCGCCAGTCACTGCTTAGGGCTACATCAAGAGGAAACAAAACATAGAGATAGAACGTGAAACTGCTTTATTTTGTCAAGTTTCAAGAAGCTAGCACAAACCGTGTTGGATTTAGAGTTCCAAATACATCTATCAAAGTTGGAGAAAACAGAGTGAAACCTAAAAATTGAAACTGTTAGTAGAAACGAACGCTTCAACATAGAAGAATGAAATTTGGAGAACCAAGTTGGCTTAGTGTACTGATCATTACCTGTAAGTATCATCCAGTTTTGGTGAAAAAATACTTGCTGAGATTTCTGGAGATTCGTAAATTTAGGAAGCTTGGCAACCCCTTTCCATGAAAGTGTTTCTCGCCAGTCACTTCTTAGGGCTACATCAAGATGAAAAAAAACATGGAGATAGAATCTGAAACTACTTTATTGTGTCAAGTTTCAAGAAGCTAGCACAAACCGTGTTGGATTTAGAGTTCCAAATACATCTATCTATATAGGAGAAAACAGAGTGAAACCTAAAATTTCAATCTGTTACTGGAAATGAACGCTTCAACATAGAAGAACGAAATTTGGGGAACCAAGTCGGCTTAGTGTACTGATCATTACCTGAAAGTATCATCCAGTTTGGGTGCAGAAATATTTGCTGTGATTTCTGGAGATTCGTAGTTTTTGGAAGCTTGGCAACCCCTTTCCATGAAAGTGTTTCTCGCCAGTCACTGCTTAGGGCTACATCAAGAGGAAACAAAACATAGAGATAGAACGTGAAACTGCTTTATTTTGTCAAGTTTCAAGAAGCTAGCACAAACCGTGTTGGATTTAGAGTTCCAAATACATCTATCAATATAGGAGAAAACAGAGTGAAACCTAAAAATTCAAACTGTTACTGGAAATGAACGCTTCACCATTGAGGAACGAAATTTGGGGAACCAAGTTGGATTAGTGTACTGATCATTACCTGAAAGTATCATCCAGTTTGGGTGAAAAAATATTTGCTGAGATTTCTGGATATTCGTAATTTTTGGAAGCTTGGCAACCCCTTTCCATGAAAGTGTTTCTCGACAGTCACTGCTTAGGGCTACATCAAGAGGAAAGAAAACATAGAGATAGAACGTGAAACTGCTTTATTTTGTCAAGTTTCAAGAAGCTAGCACAAACCGTGTTGGATTTAGAGTTCCAAATACATCTATCAATATAGGAGAAAACAGAGTGAAACCTAAAAATTCAAACTGTTAGTAGAAACGAACGCTTCAACATAGAAGAACGAAATTTGGAGAACCAAGTTGGCTTAGTGTACTGATCATTACCTGTAAGTATCATCCAGTTTTGGTGAAAAAATACTTGCTGAGATTTCTGGAGATTCGTAATTTTAGGAAGCTTGGCAACCCCTTTCCATGAAAGTGTTTCTCGCCAGTCACTGCATAGGGCTACTTCAAGAGGAAAGAACACATAGAGATAGAACGTGAAACTACTTTATTTTGTCAAGTTTCAAGAAGCTAGCACAAACCGTGTTGGATTTAGAGTTCCAAATGCATCTATCTATATAGGAGAAAACAGAGTGAAACCTAAAAATTCAAACTGTTACTGGAAATGAACGCTTCAACATAGAAGAACGAAATTTGGGGAACCAACTCAGCTTAGTGTACTGATCATTAACTGAAAGTATCATCCAGTTTGGGTGAAAAAATATTTGCTGTGATTTCTGGAGATTCGTAGTTTTTGGAAGCTTGACAACCCCTTTCTATGAAAGTGTTTCTCGCCAGTCACTGCTTAGGGCTACATCAAGAGGAAACAACACATAGATATAGAACGTGAAACTGCTTTATTTTGTCAAGTTTCAAAAAGCTAGCACAAACCGTGTTGGATTTACAGTTCCAAATCCATCTATCAATATAGGAGAAAACAGAGTGAAACCTAAAAATTCAAACTGTTAGTAGAAACGAACGCTTCAACATAGAAGAATGAAATTTGGAGAACCAAGTCGGCTTAGTGTACTGACCATTACCTGAAAGTATCATCCAGTTTGGGTGAAAAAATATTTGCTGAGATTTCTGGAGATTCGTAATTTTTGGAAGCTTGGCAACCCCTTTCCATGAAAGTGTTTCTCGCCAGTCACTTCTTAGGGCTACATCAAGATGAAAAAAAACATGGAGATAGAATCTGAAACTACTTTATTGTGTCAAGTTTCAAGAAGCTAGCACAAACCGTGTTGGATTTAGAGTTCCAAATACATCTATCAATATAGGAGAAAACAGAGTGAAACCTAAAAATTCAAACTGTTACTGGAAATGAACGCTTCACCATTGAGGAACGAAATTTGGGGAACCAAGTTGGATTAGTGTACTGATCATTACCTGAAAGTATCATCCAGTTTGAGTGAAAAAATATTTGCTGAGATTTCTGGAGATTCGTAATTTTTGGAAGCTTGGCAACCCCTTTCCATGAAAGTGTTTCTCGCCAGTCACTGCTTAGGGCTACATCAAGAGGAAAAAAAAACATAGAGAAAGAACGTGAAACTGCTTTATTTTGTCAAGTTTCAAGAAGCTAGCACAAACCGTGTTGGATTTAGAGTTCCAAATACATTTATCAATATAGGAGAAAACAGAGTGAAACCTAAAACTTTAAACTGTTACTGGAAATGAACGCTTCACCATAGAAGAACGAAATTTGGGGAACCAAGTCGGCTTAGTGTACTGACCATTACCTGAAAGTATCATCCAGTTTGGGTGAAAAAATATTTGCTGAGATTTCTGGAGATTCGTAATTTTTGGAAGCTTGGGAACCCCTTTGCATGAAAGTGTTTCTCGCCAGTCACTGCTTAGGGCTACATCAAGAGGAAACAAAACATAGAGATAGAACGTGAAACTGCTTTATTTTGTCAAGTTTCAAGAAGCTAGCACAAACCGTGTTGGATTTAGAGTTCCAAATACATCTATCAAAGTTGGAGAAAACAGAGTGAAACCTAAAAATTGAAACTGTTAGTAGAAACGAACGCTTCAACATAGAAGAATGAAATTTGGAGAACCAAGTTGGCTTAGTGTACTGATCATTACCTGTAAGTATCATCCAGTTTTGGTGAAAAAATACTTGCTGAGATTTCTGGAGATTCGTAATTTTAGGAAGCTTGGCAACCCCTTTCCATGAAAGTGTTTCTCGCCAGTCACTTCTTAGGGCTACATCAAGATGAAAAAAAACATGGAGATAGAATCTGAAACTACTTTATTGTGTCAAGTTTCAAGAAGCTAGCACAAACCGTGTTGGATTTAGAGTTCCAAATACATCTATCTATATAGGAGAAAACAGAGTGAAACCTAAAATTTCAATCTGTTACTGGAAATGAACGCTTCAACATAGAAGAACGAAATTTGGGGAACCAAGTCGGCTTAGTGTACTGATCATTACCTGAAAGTATCATCCAGTTTGGGTGCAGAAATATTTGCTGTGATTTCTGGAGATTCGTAGTTTTTGGAAGCTTGGCAACCCCTTTCCATGAAAGTGTTTCTCGCCAGTCACTGCTTAGGGCTACATCAAGAGGAAACAAAACATAGAGATAGAACGTGAAACTGCTTTATTTTGTCAAGTTTCAAGAAGCTAGCACAAACCGTGTTGGATTTAGAGTTCCAAATACATCTATCAATATAGGAGAAAACAGAGTGAAACCTAAAAATTCAAACTGTTACTGGAAATGAACGCTTCACCATTGAGGAACGAAATTTGGGGAACCAAGTTGGATTAGTGTACTGATCATTACCTGAAAGTATCATCCAGTTTGGGTGAAAAAATATTTGCTGAGATTTCTGGATATTCGTAATTTTTGGAAGCTTGGCAACCCCTTTCCATGAAAGTGTTTCTCGACAGTCACTGCTTAGGGCTACATCAAGAGGAAAGAAAACATAGAGATAGAACGTGAAACTGCTTTATTTTGTCAAGTTTCAAGAAGCTAGCACAAACCGTGTTGGATTTAGAGTTCCAAATACATCTATCAATATAGGAGAAAACAGAGTGAAACCTAAAAATTCAAACTGTTAGTAGAAACGAACGCTTCAACATAGAAGAACGAAATTTGGAGAACCAAGTTGGCTTAGTGTACTGATCATTACCTGTAAGTATCATCCAGTTTTGGTGAAAAAATACTTGCTGAGATTTCTGGAGATTCGTAATTTTAGGAAGCTTGGCAACCCCTTTCCATGAAAGTGTTTCTCGCCAGTCACTGCATAGGGCTACTTCAAGAGGAAAGAACACATAGAGATAGAACGTGAAACTACTTTATTTTGTCAAGTTTCAAGAAGCTAGCACAAACCGTGTTGGATTTAGAGTTCCAAATGCATCTATCTATATAGGAGAAAACAGAGTGAAACCTAAAAATTCAAACTGTTACTGGAAATGAACGCTTCAACATAGAAGAACGAAATTTGGGGAACCAACTCAGCTTAGTGTACTGATCATTAACTGAAAGTATCATCCAGTTTGGGTGAAAAAATATTTGCTGTGATTTCTGGAGATTCGTAGTTTTTGGAAGCTTGACAACCCCTTTCTATGAAAGTGTTTCTCGCCAGTCACTGCTTAGGGCTACATCAAGAGGAAACAACACATAGATATAGAACGTGAAACTGCTTTATTTTGTCAAGTTTCAAAAAGCTAGCACAAACCGTGTTGGATTTACAGTTCCAAATCCATCTATCAATATAGGAGAAAACAGAGTGAAACCTCAAAATTCAAACTGTTACTGGAAATGAACGCTTCAACATAGAAGAACGAAATTTGGGGAACCAAGTCGGCTTAGTGTACTGATCATTACCTGAAAGTATCATCCAGTTTGGGTGCAGAAATATTTGCTGTGATTTCTGGAGATGCGTAGTTTTTGGAAGCTTGGCAACCCCTTTCTATGAAAGTGTTTCTCGCCAGTCACTGCTTAGGGCTACTTCAAGAGGAAACAAAACATAGAGATAGAACGTGAAACTGCTTTATTTTGTCAAGTTTCAAGAATCTAGCACAAACCTTGCTGGATTTAGAGTTCCAAATACATCTATCAATATAGGAGAAAACAGAGTGAAACCTAAAAATTCAAACTGTTACTGGAAATGTATGCTTCAACATAGAAGAACGAAATTTGGGGAACCAAGTCGGCTTATTGTACTGATCATTACCTGAAAGTATCATCCAGTTTGGGTGAAAAAATACTTGCTGAGATTTCTGGAGATTCGTAATTTTAGGAAGCTTGGCAACCCCTTTCCATGAAAGTGTTTCTCGCCAGTCACTGCTTAGGGCTACTTCAAGAGGAAACAACACATAGAGATAGAACGTGAAACTGCTTTATTTTGTCAAGTTTCAAGAAGCTAGCACAAACCGTGTTGGATTTAGAGTTCCAAATACATCTATCAATATAGGAGAAAACAGAGTGAAACCTAAAAATTCAAACTGTTACTGGAAATGAACGCTTTAACATAGAAGAACGAAATTTGGGGAACCAAGTTGGATTAGTGTACTGATCATTACCTGAAAGTATCATCCAGTTTGGGTGAAAAAATATTTGCTGAGATTTCTGGAGATTCGTAATTTTTGGAAGCTTGGCAACCCCTTTCCATGAAAGTGTTTCTCGACAGTCACTGCTTAGGGCTACATGAAGAGGAAACAAAACATAGAGATAGAAAGTGAAACTGCTTTATTTTGTCAAGTTTCAATAAGCTAGCACAAACCGTGTTGGATTTAGAGTTCCAAATACATCTATCAATATAGGAGAAAACAGAGTGAAACCTAAAAATTCAAACTGTTAGTAGAAACGAACGCTTCAACATAGAAGAATGAAATTTGGAGAACCAAGTTGGCTTAGTGTACTGATCATTACCTGTAAGTATCATCCAGTTTTGGTGAAAAAATATTTGCTGAGATTTCTGGAGATTCGTAATTTTTGGAAGCTTGGCAACCCCTTTCCATGAAAGTGTTTCTCGCCAGTCACTGCTTAGGGCTACATCAAGAGGAAAAAAAATATAGAGAAAGAACGTGAAACTGCTTTATTTTGTCAAGTTTCAAGAAGCTAGCACAAACCGTGTTGGATTTAGAGTTCCAAATACATTTATCAATATAGGAGAAAACAGAGTGAAACCTAAAAATTCAAACTGTTAGTAGAAACGAACGCTTCAACATAGAAGAATGAAATTTGGAGAACCAAGTCGGCTTAGTGTACTGACCATTACCTGAAAGTATCATCCAGTTTGGGTGAAAAAATATTTGCTGAGATTTCTGGAGATTCGTAATTTTTGGAAGCTTGGCAACCCCTTTCCATGAAAGTGTTTCTCGCCAGTCACTGCTTAGGGCTACATCAAGAGGAAACAAAACATAGAGATAGAACGTGAAACTGCTTTATTTTGTCAAGTTTCAAGAAGCTAGCACAAACCGTGTTGGATTTAGAGTTCCAAATACATCTATCAAAGTTGGAGAAAACAGAGTGAAACCTAAAAATTGAAACTGTTAGTAGAAACGAACGCTTCAACATAGAAGAATGAAATTTGGAGAACCAAGTTGGCTTAGTGTACTGATCATTACCTGTAAGTATCATCCAGTTTTGGTGAAAAAATACTTGCTGAGATTTCTGGAGATTCGTAATTTTAGGAAGCTTGGCAACCCCTTTCCATGAAAGTGTTTCTCGCCAGTCACTTCTTAGGGCTACATCAAGATGAAAAAAAACATGGAGATAGAATCTGAAACTAATTTATTGTGTCAAGTTTCAAGAAGCTAGCACAAACCGTGTTGGATTTAGAGTTCCAAATACATCTATCTATATAGGAGAAAACAGAGTGAAACCTAAAATTTCAATCTGTTACTGGAAATGAACGCTTCAACATAGAAGAACGAAATTTGGGGAACCAAGTCGGCTTAGTGTACTGATCATTACCTGAAAGTATCATCCAGTTTGGGTGCAGAAATATTTGCTGTGATTTCTGGAGATTCGTAGTTTTTGGAAGCTTGGCAACCCCTTTCCATGAAAGTGTTTCTCGCCAGTCACTGCTTAGGGCTACATCAAGAGGAAACAAAACATAGAGATAGAACGTGAAACTGCTTTATTTTGTCAAGTTTCAAGAAGCTAGCACAAACCGTGTTGGATTTAGAGTTCCAAATACATCTATCAATATAGGAGAAAACAGAGTGAAACCTAAAAATTGAAACTGTTAGTAGAAACGAACGCTTCAACATAGAAGAATGAAATTTGGGGAACCAAGTTGGCTTATTGTACTGATCATTACTTGAAAGTATCATCCAGTTTGGGTGAAAAAATACTTGCTGAGATTTCTGGAGATTCGTAATTTTTGGAAGATTGGCAACCCCTTTCCATGAAAGTGTTTCTCGCCAGTCACTGCTTAGGGCTACATCAAGAGGAAAAAAAACATAGAGAAAGAACGTGAAACTGCTTTATTTTGTCAAGTTTCAAGAAGCTAGCACAAACCGTGTTGGATTTAGAGTTCCAAATACATCTATCAATATAGGAGAAAACAGAGTGAAACCTAAAAATTCAAACTGTTAGTAGAAACGAACGCTTCAACATAGAAGAATGAAATTTGGAGAACCAAGTCGGCTTAGTGTACTGACCATTACCTGAAAGTATCATCCAGTTTGGGTGAAAAAATATTTGCTGAGATTTCTGGAGATTCGTAATTTTTGGAAGCTTGGCAACCCCTTTCCATGAAAGTGTTTCTCGCCAGTCACTTCTTAGGGCTACATCAAGATGAAAAAAAACATGGAGATAGAATCTGAAACTACTTTATTGTGTCAAGTTTCAAGAAGCTAGCACAAACCGTGTTGGATTTAGAGTTCCAAATACATCTATCAATATAGGAGAAAACAGAGTGAAACCTAAAAATTGAAACTGTTAGTAGAAACGAACGCTTCAACATAGAAGAATGAAATTTGGAGAACCAAGTTGGCTTAGTGTACTGATCATTACCTGTAAGTATCATCCAGTTTTGGTGAAAAAATATTTGCTGAGATTTCTGGAGATTCGTAATTTTAGGAAGCTTGGCAACCCCTTTCCATGAAAGTGTTTCTCGCCAGTCACTGCATAGGGCTACTTCAAGAGGAAAGAACACATAGAGATAGAACGTGAAACTACTTTATTTTGTCAAGTTTCAAGAAGCTACCACAAACCGTGTTGGATTTAGAGTTCCAAATACATCTATCTATATAGGAGAAAACAGAGTGAAACCTAAAATTTCAATCTGTTACTGGAAATGAACGCTTCAACATAGAAGAACGAAATTTGGGGAACCAAGTCGGCTTAGTGTACTGATCATTACCTGAAAGTATCATCCAGTTTGGGTGCAGAAATATTTGCTGTGATTTCTGGAGATTCGTAGTTTTTGGAAGCATGGCAACCCCTTTCCATGAAAGTGTTTCTCGCCAGTCACTGCTTAGGGCTACATCAAGAGGAAACAACACATAGATATAGAACGTGAAACTGCTTTATTTTGTCAAGTTTCAAGAAGCTAGCACAAACCGTGTTGGATTTACAGTTCCAAATCCATCTATCAATATAGGAGAAAACAGAGTGAAACCTAAAAATTCAAACTGTTACTGGAAATGAACGCTTCAACATAGAAGAACGAAATTTGGGGAACCAATTCGGCTTAGTGTACTGATCATTACCTGAAAGTATCATCCAGTTTGGGTGCAGAAATATTTGCTGTGATTTCTGGAGATTCGTAGTTTTTGGAAGCTTGGCATCCCCTTTCTATGAAAGTGTTTCTCGCCAGTCACTGCTTAGGGTACTTCAAGAGGAAACAAAACATAGAGATAGAACGTGAAACTGCTTTATTTTGTCAAGTTTCAAGAAGCTAGCACAAACCGTGTTGGATTTAGAGTTCCAAATACATCTATCAATATAGGAGAAAACAGAGTGAAACCTAAAAATTGAAACTGTTAGTAGAAACGAACGCTTCAACATAGAAGAATGAAATTTGGGGAACCAAGTTGGCTTATTGTACTGATCATTACTTGAAAGTATCATCCAGTTTGGGTGATAAAATACTTGCTGAGATTTCTGGAGATTCGTAATTTTTGGAAGCTTGGCAACCCCTTTCCATGAAAGTGTTTCTCGCCAGTCACTTCTTAGGGCTACATCAAGATGAAAAAAAACATGGAGATAGAATCTGAAACTACTTTATTGTGTCAAGTTTCAAGAAGCTAGCACAAACCGTGTTGGATTTAGAGTTCCAAATACATCTATCAATATAGGAGAAAACAGAGTGAAACCTAAAAATTCAAACTGTTACTGGAAATGAACGCTTCACCATTGAGGAACGAAATTTGGGGAACCAAGTTGGATTAGTGTACTGATCATTACCTGAAAGTATCATCCAGTTTGGGTGAAAAAATATTTGCTGAGATTTCTGGAGATTCGTAATTTTTGGAAGCTTGGCAACCCCTTTCCATGAAAGTGTTTCTCGCCAGTCACTGCTTAGGGCTACATCAAGAGGAAAAAAAACATAGAGAAAGAACGTGAAACTGCTTTATTTTGTCAAGTTTCAAGAAGCTAGCACAAACCGTGTTGGATTTAGAGTTCCAAATACATTTATCAATATAGGAGAAAACAGAGTGAAACCTAAAAATTTAAACTGTTACTGGAAATGAACGCTTCACCATAGAAGAACGAAATTTGGGGAACCAAGTCGGCTTAGTGTACTGACCATTACCTGAAAGTATCATCCAGTTTGGGTGAAAAAATATTTGCTGAGATTTCTGGAGATTCGTAATTTTTGGAAGCTTGGGAACCCCTTTCCATGAAAGTGTTTCTCGCCAGTCACTGCTTAGGGCTACATCAAGAGGAAACAAAACATAGAGATAGAACGTGAAACTGCTTTATTTTGTCAAGTTTCAAGAAGCTAGCACAAACCGTGTTGGATTTAGAGTTCCAAATACATCTATCAAAGTTGGAGAAAACAGAGTGAAACCTAAAAATTGAAACTGTTAGTAGAAACGAACGCTTCAACATAGAAGAATGAAATTTGGAGAACCAAGTTGGCTTAGTGTACTGATCATTACCTGTAAGTATCATCCAGTTTTGGTGAAAAAATACTTGCTGAGATTTCTGGAGATTCGTAATTTTAGGAAGCTTGGCAACCCCTTTCCATGAAAGTGTTTCTCGCCAGTCACTTCTTAGGGCTACATCAAGATGAAAAAAAACATGGAGATAGAATCTGAAACTACTTTATTGTGTCAAGTTTCAAGAAGCTAGCACAAACCGTGTTGGATTTAGAGTTCCAAATACATCTATCTATATAGGAGAAAACAGAGTGAAACCTAAAATTTCAATCTGTTACTGGAAATGAACGCTTCAACATAGAAGAACGAAATTTGGGGAACCAAGTCGGCTTAGTGTACTGATCATTACCTGAAAGTATCATCCAGTTTGGGTGCAGAAATATTTGCTGTGATTTCTGGAGATTCGTAGTTTTTGGAAGCTTGGCAACCCCTTTCCATGAAAGTGTTTCTCGCCAGTCACTGCTTAGGGCTACATCAAGAGGAAACAAAACATAGAGATAGAACGTGAAACTGCTTTATTTTGTCAAGTTTCAAGAAGCTAGCACAAACCGTGTTGGATTTAGAGTTCCAAATACATCTATCATTATAGGAGAAAACAGAGTGAAACCTAAAAATTCAAACTGTTACTGGAAATGAACGCTTCAACATAGAAGAACGAAATTTGGGGAACCAAGTCGGCTTAGTGTACTGATCATTACCTGAAAGTATCATCCAGTTTGGGTGAAAAAATATTTGCTGAGATTTCTGGAGATTCGTAATTTTTGGAAGCTTGGCAACCCCTTTCCATGAAAGTGTTTCTCGCCAGTCACTTCTTAGGGCTACATCAAGATGAAAAAAAAACATGGAGATAGAATCTGAAACTACTTTATTGTGTCAAGTTTCAAGAAGCTAGCACAAACCGTGTTGGATTTAGAGTTCCAAATACATCTATCAATATAGGAGAAAACAGAGTGAAACCTAAAAATTCAAACTGTTACTGGAAATGAACGCTTTAACATAGAAGAACGAAATTTGGGGAACCAAGTCGGCTTAGTGTTCTGATCATTTCCTGAAAGTATCATCAAGTTTGGGTGAAAAAATATTTGCTGAGATTTCTGGTGATTCCTAATTTTTGGAAGCTTGGCAACCCCTTTCCATGAAAGTGTTTCTCGCCAGTCACTGCTTAGGGCTACATCAAGAGGAAACAAAACATAGAGATAGAACGTGAAACTGCTTTATTTTGTCAAGTTTCAAGAAGCTAGCACAAACCGTGTTGGATTTAGAGTTCCAAATACATCTATCAATATAGGAGAAAACAGAGTGAAACCTAAAAATTGAAACTGTTAGTAGAAACGAACGCTTCAACATAGAAGAATGAAATTTGGGGAACCAAGTTGGCTTATTGTACTGATCATTACTTGAAAGTATCATCCAGTTTGGGTGAAAAAATACTTGCTGAGATTTCTGGAGATTCGTAATTTTTGGAAGCTTGGCAACCCCTTTCCATGAAAGTGTTTCTCGCCAGTCACTGCTTAGGGCTACATCAAGAGGAAAAAAAACATAGAGAAAGAACGTGAAACTGCTTTATTTTGTCAAGTTTCAAGAAGCTAGCACAAACCGTGTTGGATTTAGAGTTCCAAATACATCTATCAATATAGGAGAAAACAGAGTGAAACCTAAAAATTCAAACTGTTAGTAGAAACGAACGCTTCAACATAGAAGAATGAAATTTGGAGAACCAAGTCGGCTTAGTGTACTGACCATTACCTGAAAGTATCATCCAGTTTGGGTGAAAAAATATTTGCTGAGATTTCTGGAGATTCGTAATTTTTGGAAGCTTGGCAACCCCTTTCCATGAAAGTGTTTCTCGCCAGTCACTTCTTAGGGCTACATCAAGATGAAAAAAAACATGGAGATAAAATCTGAAACTACTTTATTGTGTCAAGTTTCAAGAAGCTAGGACAAACCGTGTTGGATTTAGAGTTCCAAATACATCTATCAATATAGGAGAAAACAGAGTGAAACCTAAAAATTCAAACTGTTACTGGAAATGAACGCTTCACCATTGAGGAACGAAATTTGGGGAACCAAGTTGGATTAGTGTACCGATCATTACCTGAAAGTATCATCCAGTTTGGGTGAAAAAATATTTGCTGAGATTTCTGGTGATTCCTAATTTTTGGAAGCTTGGCAACCCCTTTCCATGAAAGTGTTTCTCGCCAGTCACTGCTTAGGGCTACATCAAGAGGAAACAAAACATAGAGATAGAACGTGAAACTGCTTTATTTTGTCAAGTTTCAAGAAGCTAGCACAAACCGTGTTGGATTTAGAGTTCCAAATACATCTATCAATATAGGAGAAAACAGAGTGAAACCTAAAAATTGAAACTGTTAGTAGAAACGAACGCTTCAACATAGAAGAATGAAATTTGGGGAACCAAGTTGGCTTATTGTACTGATCATTACTTGAAAGTATCATCCAGTTTGGGTGAAAAAATACTTGCTGAGATTTCTGGAGATTCGTAATTTTTGGAAGCTTGGCAACCCCTTTCCATGAAAATGTTTCTCGCCAGTCACTGCTTAGGGCTACATCAAGAGGAAAAAAAACATAGAGAAAGAACGTGAAACTGCTTTATTTTGTCAAGTTTCAAGAAGCTAGCACAAACCGTGTTGGATTTAGAGTTCCAAATACATCTATCAATATAGGAGAAAACAGAGTGAAACCTAAAAATTCAAACTGTTAGTAGAAACGAACGCTTCAACATAGAAGAATGAAATTTGGAGAACCAAGTCGGCTTAGTGTACTGACCATTACCTGAAAGTATCATCCAGTTTGGGTGAAAAAATATTTGCTGAGATTTCTGGAGATTCGTAATTTTTGAAAGCTTGGCAACCCCTTTCCATGAAAGTGTTTCTCGCCAGTCACTTCTTAGGGCTACATCAAGATGAAAAAAAACATGGAGATAAAATCTGAAACTACTTTATTGTGTCAAGTTTCAAGAAGCTAGGACAAACCGTGTTGGATTTAGAGTTCCAAATACATCTATCAATATAGGAGAAAACAGAGTGAAACCTAAAAATTCAAACTGTTACTGGAAATGAACGCTTCACCATTGAGGAACGAAATTTGGGGAACCAAGTTGGATTAGTGTACCGATCATTACCTGAAAGTATCATCCAGTTTGGGTGAAAAAATATTTGCTGAGATTTCTGGAGATTCGTAATTTTTGGAAGCTTGGAAACCCCTTTCCATGAAAGTGTTTCTCGCCAGTCACTGCTTAGGGCTACATCAAGAGGAAAAAAAACATAGAGAAAGAACGTGAAACTGCTTTATTTTGTCAAGTTTCAAGAAGCTAGCACAAACCGTGTTGGATTTAGAGTTCCAAATACATTTATCAATATAGGAGAAAACGGAGTGAAACCTAAAAATTTAAACTGTTACTGGAAATGAACGCTTCACCATAGAAGAACGAAATTTGGGGAACCAAGTCGGCTTAGTGTACTGACCATTACCTGAAAGTATCATCCAGTTTGGGTGAAAAAATATTTGCTGAGATTTCTGGAGATTCGTAATTTTTGGAAGCTTGGGAACCCCTTTCCATGAAAGTGTTTCTCGCCAGTCACTGCTTAGGGCTACATCAAGAGGAAACAAAACATAGAGATAGAACGTGAAACTGCTTTATTTTGTCAAGTTTCAAGAAGCTAGCACAAACCGTGTTGGATTTAGAGTTCCAAATACATCTATCAATATAGGAGAAAACAGAGTGAAACCTAAAAATTGAAACTGTTAGTAGAAACGAACGCTTCAACATAGAAGAATGAAATTTAGAGAACCAAGTTGGCTTAGTGTACTGATCATTACCTGTAAGTATCATCCAGTTTTGGTGAAAAAATACTTGCTGAGATTTCTGGAGATTCGTAATTTTAGGAAGCTTGGCAACCCCTTTCCATGAAAGTGTTTCTCGCCAGTCACTGCATAGGGCTACTTCAAGAGGAAAGAACACATAGAGATAGAACGTGAAACTACTTTATTTTGTCAAGTTTCAAGAAGCTAGCACAAACCGTGTTGGATTTAGAGTTCCAAATACATCTATCTATATAGGAGAAAACAGAGTGAAACCTAAAATTTCAATCTGTTACTGGAAATGAACGCTTCAACATAGAAGAACGAAATTTGGGGAACCAAGTCGGCTTAGTGTACTGATCATTACCTGAAAGTATCATCCAGTTTGGGTGCAGAAATATTTGCTGTGATTTCTGGAGATTCGTAGTTTTTGGAAGCTTGGCAACCCCTTTCCATGAAAGTGTTTCTCGCCAGTCACTGCTTAGGGCTACATCAAGAGGAAACAAAACATAGAGATAGAACGTGAAACTGCTTTATTTTGTCAAGTTTCAAGAAGCTAGCACAAACCGTGTTGGATTTAGAGTTCCAAATACATCTATCATTATAGGAGAAAACAGAGTGAAACCTAAAAATTCAAACTGTTACTGGAAATGAACGCTTCAACATAGAAGAACGAAATTTGGGGAACCAAGTCGGCTTAGTGTACTGATCATTACCTGAAAGTATCATCCAGTTTGGGTGAAAAAATATTTGCTGAGATTTCTGGAGATTCGTAATTTTTGGAAGCTTGGCAACCCCTTTCCATGAAAGTGTTTCTCGCCAGTCACTTCTTAGGGCTACATCAAGATGAAAAAAAAACATGGAGATAGAATCTGAAACTACTTTATTGTGTCAAGTTTCAAGAAGCTAGCACAAACCGTGTTGGATTTAGAGTTCCAAATACATCTATCAATATAGGAGAAAACAGAGTGAAACCTAAAAATTCAAACTGTTACTGGAAATGAACGCTTTAACATAGAAGAACGAAATTTGGGGAACCAAGTCGGCTTAGTGTTCTGATCATTTCCTGAAAGTATCATCAAGTTTGGGTGAAAAAATATTTGCTGAGATTTCTGGTGATTCCTAATTTTTGGAAGCTTGGCAACCCCTTTCCATGAAAGTGTTTCTCGCCAGTCACTGCTTAGGGCTACATCAAGAGGAAACAAAACATAGAGATAGAACGTGAAACTGCTTTATTTTGTCAAGTTTCAAGAAGCTAGCACAAACCGTGTTGGATTTAGAGTTCCAAATACATCTATCAATATAGGAGAAAACAGAGTGAAACCTAAAAATTGAAACTGTTAGTAGAAACGAACGCTTCAACATAGAAGAATGAAATTTGGGGAACCAAGTTGGCTTATTGTACTGATCATTACTTGAAAGTATCATCCAGTTTGGGTGAAAAAATACTTGCTGAGATTTCTGGAGATTCGTAATTTTTGGAAGCTTGGCAACCCCTTTCCATGAAAGTGTTTCTCGCCAGTCACTGCTTAGGGCTACATCAAGAGGAAAAAAAACATAGAGAAAGAACGTGAAACTGCTTTATTTTGTCAAGTTTCAAGAAGCTAGCACAAACCGTGTTGGATTTAGAGTTCCAAATACATCTATCAATATAGGAGAAAACAGAGTGAAACCTAAAAATTCAAACTGTTAGTAGAAACGAACGCTTCAACATAGAAGAATGAAATTTGGAGAACCAAGTCGGCTTAGTGTACTGACCATTACCTGAAAGTATCATCCAGTTTGGGTGAAAAAATATTTGCTGAGATTTCTGGAGATTCGTAATTTTTGGAAGCTTGGCAACCCCTTTCCATGAAAGTGTTTCTCGCCAGTCACTTCTTAGGGCTACATCAAGATGAAAAAAAACATGGAGATAAAATCTGAAACTACTTTATTGTGTCAAGTTTCAAGAAGCTAGGACAAACCGTGTTGGATTTAGAGTTCCAAATACATCTATCAATATAGGAGAAAACAGAGTGAAACCTAAAAATTCAAACTGTTACTGGAAATGAACGCTTCACCATTGAGGAACGAAATTTGGGGAACCAAGTTGGATTAGTGTACCGATCATTACCTGAAAGTATCATCCAGTTTGGGTGAAAAAATATTTGCTGAGATTTCTGGTGATTCCTAATTTTTGGAAGCTTGGCAACCCCTTTCCATGAAAGTGTTTCTCGCCAGTCACTGCTTAGGGCTACATCAAGAGGAAACAAAACATAGAGATAGAACGTGAAACTGCTTTATTTTGTCAAGTTTCAAGAAGCTAGCACAAACCGTGTTGGATTTAGAGTTCCAAATACATCTATCAATATAGGAGAAAACAGAGTGAAACCTAAAAATTGAAACTGTTAGTAGAAACGAACGCTTCAACATAGAAGAATGAAATTTGGGGAACCAAGTTGGCTTATTGTACTGATCATTACTTGAAAGTATCATCCAGTTTGGGTGAAAAAATACTTGCTGAGATTTCTGGGGATTCGTAATTTTTGGAAGCTTGGCAACCCCTTTCCATGAAAATGTTTCTCGCCAGTCACTGCTTAGGGCTACATCAAGAGGAAAAAAAACATAGAGAAAGAACGTGAAACTGCTTTATTTTGTCAAGTTTCAAGAAGCTAGCACAAACCGTGTTGGATTTAGAGTTCCAAATACATCTATCAATATAGGAGAAAACAGAGTGAAACCTAAAAATTCAAACTGTTAGTAGAAACGAACGCTTCAACATAGAAGAATGAAATTTGGAGAACCAAGTCGGCTTAGTGTACTGACCATTACCTGAAAGTATCATCCAGTTTGGGTGAAAAAATATTTGCTGAGATTTCTGGAGATTCGTAATTTTTGAAAGCTTGGCAACCCCTTTCCATGAAAGTGTTTCTCGCCAGTCACTTCTTAGGGCTACATCAAGATGAAAAAAAACATGGAGATAAAATCTGAAACTACTTTATTGTGTCAAGTTTCAAGAAGCTAGGACAAACCGTGTTGGATTTAGAGTTCCAAATACATCTATCAATATAGGAGAAAACAGAGTGAAACCTAAAAATTCAAACTGTTACTGGAAATGAACGCTTCACCATTGAGGAACGAAATTTGGGGAACCAAGTTGGATTAGTGTACCGATCATTACCTGAAAGTATCATCCAGTTTGGGTGAAAAAATATTTGCTGAGATTTCTGGAGATTCGTAATTTTTGGAAGCTTGGAAACCCCTTTCCATGAAAGTGTTTCTCGCCAGTCACTGCTTAGGGCTACATCAAGAGGAAAAAAAACATAGAGAAAGAACGTGAAACTGCTTTATTTTGTCAAGTTTCAAGAAGCTAGCACAAACCGTGTTGGATTTAGAGTTCCAAATACATTTATCAATATAGGAGAAAACGGAGTGAAACCTAAAAATTTAAACTGTTACTGGAAATGAACGCTTCACCATAGAAGAACGAAATTTGGGGAACCAAGTCGGCTTAGTGTACTGACCATTACCTGAAAGTATCATCCAGTTTGGGTGAAAAAATATTTGCTGAGATTTCTGGAGATTCGTAATTTTTGGAAGCTTGGGAACCCCTTTCCATGAAAGTGTTTCTCGCCAGTCACTGCTTAGGGCTACATCAAGAGGAAACAAAACATAGAGATAGAACGTGAAACTGCTTTATTTTGTCAAGTTTCAAGAAGCTAGCACAAACCGTGTTGGATTTAGAGTTCCAAATACATCTATCAATATAGGAGAAAACAGAGTGAAACCTAAAAATTGAAACTGTTAGTAGAAACGAACGCTTCAACATAGAAGAATGAAATTTGGAGAACCAAGTTGGCTTAGTGTACTGATCATTACCTGTAAGTATCATCCAGTTTTGGTGAAAAAATACTTGCTGAGATTTCTGGAGATTCGTAATTTTAGGAAGCTTGGCAACCCCTTTCCATGAAAGTGTTTCTCGCCAGTCACTGCATAGGGCTACTTCAAGAGGAAAGAACACATAGAGATAGAACGTGAAACTACTTTATTTTTTCAAGTTTCAAGAAGCTAGCACAAACCGTGTTGGATTTAGAGTTCCAAATACATCTATCTATATAGGAGAAAACAGAGTGAAACCTAAAATTTCAATCTGTTACTGGAAATGAACGCTTCAACATAGAAGAACGAAATTTGGGGAACCAAGTCGGCTTAGTGTACTGATCATTACCTGAAAGTATCATCCAGTTTGGGTGCAGAAATATTTGCTGTGATTTCTGGAGATTCGTAGTTTTTGGAAGCTTGGCAACCCCTTTCCATGAAAGTGTTTCTCGCCAGTCACTGCTTAGGGCTACATCAAGAGGAAACAACACATAGATATAGAACGTGAAACTGCTTTATTTTGTCAAGTTTCAAGAAGCTAGCACAAACCGTGTTGGATTTACAGTTCCAAATCCATCTATCAATATAGGAGAAAACAGAGTGAAACCTAAAAATTCAAACTGTTACTGGAAATGAACGCTTCAACATAGAAGAACGAAATTTGGGGAACCAATTCGGCTTAGTGTACTGATCATTACCTGAAAGTATCATCCAGTTTGGGTGAAAAAATATTTGCTGAGATTTCTGGAGATTCGTAATTTTTGGAAGCTTGGGAACCCCTTTCCATGAAAGTGTTTCTCGCCAGTCACTGCTTAGGGCTACATCAAGAGGAAACAAAACATAGAGATAGAACGTGAAACTGCTTTATTTTGTCAAGTTTCAAGAAGCTAGCACAAACCGTGTTGGATTTAGAGTTCCAAATACATCTATCAATATAGGAGAAAACAGAGTGAAACCTAAAAATTGAAACTGTTAGTAGAAACGAACGCTTCAACATAGAAGAATGAAATTTGGAGAACCAAGTTGGCTTAGTGTACTGATCATTACCTGTAAGTATCATCCAGTTTTGGTGAAAAAATACTTGCTGAGATTTCTGGAGATTCGTAATTTTAGGAAGCTTGGCAACCCCTTTCCATGAAAGTGTTTCTCGCCAGTCACTGCATAGGGCTACTTCAAGAGGAAAGAACACATAGAGATAGAACGTGAAACTACTTTATTTTGTCAAGTTTCAAGAAGCTAGCACAAACCGTGTTGGATTTAGAGTTCCAAATACATCTATCTATATAGGAGAAAACAGAGTGAAACCTAAAATTTCAATCTGTTACTGGAAATGAACGCTTCAACATAGAAGAACGAAATTTGGGGACCCAAGTCGGCTTAGTGTACTGATCATTACCTGAAAGTATCATCCAGTTTGGGTGCAGAAATATTTGCTGTGATTTCTGGAGATTCGTAGTTTTTGGAAGCTTGGCAACCCCTTTCCATGAAAGTGTTTCTCGCCAGTCACTGCTTAGGGCTACATCAAGAGGAAACAACACATAGATATAGAACGTGAAACTGCTTTATTTTGTCAAGTTTCAAGAAGCTAGCACAAACCGTGTTGGATTTACAGTTCCAAATCCATCTATCAATATAGGAGAAAACAGAGTGAAACCTAAAAATTCAAACTGTTACTGGAAATGAACGCTTCACCATTGAGGAACGAAATTTGGGGAACCAAGTTGGATTAGTGTACTGATCATTACCTGAAAGTATCATCCAGTTTGGGTGAAAAAATATTTGCTGAGATTTCTGGAGATTCGTAATTTTTGGAAGCTTGGCAACCCCTTTCCATGAAAGTGTTTCTCGCCAGTCACTGCTTAGGGCTACATCAAGAGGAAAAAAAACATAGAGAAAGAACGTGAAACTGCTTTATTTTGTCAAGTTTCAAGAAGCTAGCACAAACCGTGTTGGATTTAGAGTTCCAAATACATTTATCAATATAGGAGAAAACAGAGTGAAACCTAAAAATTTAAACTGTTACTGGAAATGAACGCTTCACCATACAAGCACGAAATTTGGGGAACCAAGTCGGCTTAGTGTACTGACCATTACCTGAAAGTATCATCCAGTTTGGGTGAAAAAATATTTGCTGAGATTTCTGGAGATTCGTAATTTTTGGAAGCTTGGGAACCCCTTTGCATGAAAGTGTTTCTCGCCAGTCACTGCTTAGGGCTACATCAAGAGGAAACAAAACATAGAGATAGAACGTGAAACTGCTTTATTTTGTCAAGTTTCAAGAAGCTAGCACAAACCGTGTTGGATTTAGAGTTCCAAATACATCTATCAAAGTTGGAGAAAACAGAGTGAAACCTAAAAATTGAAACTGTTAGTAGAAACGAACGCTTCAACATAGAAGAATGAAATTTGGAGAACCAAGTTGGCTTAGTGTACTGATCATTACCTGTAAGTATCATCCAGTTTTGGTGAAAAAATACTTGCTGAGATTTCTGGAGATTCGTAATTTTAGGAAGCTTGGCAACCCCTTTCCATGAAAGTGTTTCTCGCCAGTCACTTCTTAGGGCTACATCAAGATGAAAAAAAACATGGAGATAGAATCTGAAACTACTTTATTGTGTCAAGTTTCAAGAAGCTAGCACAAACCGTGTTGGATTTAGAGTTCCAAATACATCTATCTATATAGGAGAAAACAGAGTGAAACCTAAAATTTCAATCTGTTACTGGAAATGAACGCTTCAACATAGAAGAACGAAATTTGGGGAACCAAGTCGGCTTAGTGTACTGATCATTACCTGAAAGTATCATCCAGTTTGGGTGCAGAAATATTCGCTGTGATTTCTGGAGATTCGTAGTTTTTGGAAGCTTGGCAACCCCTTTCCATGAAAGTGTTTCTCGCCAGTCACTGCTTAGGGCTACATCAAGAGGAAACAAAACATAGAGATAGAACGTGAAACTGCTTTATTTTGTCAAGTTTCAAGAAGCTAGCACAAACCGTGTTGGATTTAGAGTTCCAAATACATCTATCAATATAGGAGAAAACAGAGTGAAACCTAAAAATTCAAACTGTTACTGGAAATGAACGCTTCACCATTGAGGAACGAAATTTGGGGAACCAAGTTGGATTAGTGTACTGATCATTACCTGAAAGTATCATCCAGTTTGGGTGAAAAAATATTTGCTGAGATTTCTGGATATTCGTAATTTTTGGAAGCTTGGCAACCCCTTTCCATGAAAGTGTTTCTCGACAGTCACTGCTTAGGGCTACATCAAGAGGAAAGAAAACATAGAGATAGAACGTGAAACTGCTTTATTTTGTCAAGTTTCAAGAAGCTAGCACAAACCGTGTTGGATTTAGAGTTCCAAATACATCTATCAATATAGGAGAAAACAGAGTGAAACCTAAAAATTCAAACTGTTAGTAGAAACGAACGCTTCAACATAGAAGAACGAAATTTGGAGAACCAAGTTGGCTTAGTGTACTGATCATTACCTGTAAGTATCATCCAGTTTTGGTGAAAAAATACTTGCTGAGATTTCTGGAGATTCGTAATTTTAGGAAGCTTGGCCACCCCTTTCCATGAAAGTGTTTCTCGCCAGTCACTGCATAGGGCTACTTCAAGAGGAAAGAACACATAGAGATAGAACGTGAAACTACTTTATTTTGTCAAGTTTCAAGAAGCTAGCACAAACCGTGTTGGATTTAGAGTTCCAAATGCATCTATCTATATAGGAGAAAACAGAGTGAAACCTAAAAATTCAAACTGTTACTGGAAATGAACGCTTCAACATAGAAGAACGAAATTTGGGGAACCAACTCAGCTTAGTGTACTGATCATTAACTGAAAGTATCATCCAGTTTGGGTGAAAAAATATTTGCTGTGATTTCTGGAGATTCGTAGTTTTTGGAAGCTTGACAACCCCTTTCTATGAAAGTGTTTCTCGCCAGTCACTGCTTAGGGCTACATCAAGAGGAAACAACACATAGATATAGAACGTGAAACTGCTTTATTTTGTCAAGTTTCAAGAAGCTAGCACAAACCGTGTTGGATTTACAGTTCCAAATCCATCTATCAATATAGGAGAAAACAGAGTGAAACCTCAAAATTCAAACTGTTACTGGAAATGAACGCTTCAACATAGAAGAACGAAATTTGGGGAACCAAGTCGGCTTAGTGTACTGATCATTACCTGAAAGTATCATCCAGTTTGGGTGCAGAAATATTTGCTGTGATTTCTGGAGATGCGTAGTTTTTGGAAGCTTGGCAACCCCTTTCTATGAAAGTGTTTCTCGCCAGTCACTGCTTAGGGCTACTTCAAGAGGAAACAAAACATAGAGATAGAACGTGAAACTGCTTTATTTTGTCAAGTTTCAAGAATCTAGCAAAAACCATGCTGGATTTAGAGTTCCAAATACATCTATCAATATAGGAGAAAACAGAGTGAAACCTAAAAATTCAAACTGTTACTGGAAATGTATGCTTCAACATAGAAGAACGAAATTTGGGGAACCAAGTCGGCTTATTGTACTGATCATTACCTGAAAGTATCATCCAGTTTGGGTGAAAAAATACTTGCTGAGATTTCTGGAGATTCGTAATTTTAGGAAGCTTGGCAACCCCTTTCCATGAAAGTGTTTCTCGCCAGTCACTGCTTACGGCTACTTCAAGAGGAAACAACACATAGAGATAGAACGTGAAACTGCTTTATTTTGTCAAGTTTCAAGAAGCTAGCACAAACCGTGTTGGATTTAGAGTTCCAAATACATCTATCAATATAGGAGAAAACAGAGTGAAACCTAAAAATTAAAACTGTTACTGGAAATGAACGCTTTAACATAGAAGAACGAAATTTGGGGAACCAAGTTGGATTAGTGTACTGATCATTACCTGAAAGTATCATCCAGTTTGGGTGAAAAAATATTTGCTGAGATTTCTGGAGATTCGTAATTTTTGGAAGCTTGGCAACCCCTTTCCATGAAAGTGTTTCTCGACAGTCACTGCTTAGGGCTACATGAAGAGGAAACAAAACATAGAGATAGAAAGTGAAACTGCTTTATTTTGTCAAGTTTCAATAAGCTAGCACAAACCGTGTTGGATTTAGAGTTCCAAATACATCTATCAATATAGGAGAAAACAGAGTGAAACCTAAAAATTCAAACTGTTAGTAGAAACGAACGCTTCAACATAGAAGAATGAAATTTGGAGAACCAAGTTGGCTTAGTGTACTGATCATTACCTGTAAGTATCATCCAGTTTTGGTGAAAAAATATTTGCTGAGATTTCTGGAGATTCGTAATTTTTGGAAGCTTGGCAACCCCTTTCCATGAAAGTGTTTCTCGCCAGTCACTGCTTAGGGCTACATCAAGAGGAAAAAAAATATAGAGAAAGAACGTGAAACTGCTTTATTTTGTCAAGTTTCAAGAAGCTAGCACAAACCGTGTTGGATTTAGAGTTCCAAATACATTTATCAATATAGGAGAAACAGAGTGAAACCTAAAAATTCAAACTGTTAGTAGAAACGAACGCTTCAACATAGAAGAATGAAATTTGGAGAACCAAGTCGGCTTAGTGTACTGACCATTACCTGAAAGTATCATCCAGTTTGGGTGAAAAAATATTTGCTGAGATTTCTGGAGATTCGTAATTTTTGGAAGCTTGGCAACCCCTTTCCATGAAAGTGTTTCTCGCCAGTCACTGCTTAGGGCTACATCAAGAGGAAACAAAACATAGAGATAGAACGTGAAACTGCTTTATTTTGTCAAGTTTCAAGAAGCTAGCACAAACCGTGTTGGATTTAGAGTTCCAAATACATCTATCAATATAGGAGAAAACAGAGTGAAACCTAAAAATTCAAACTGTTAGTAGAAACGAACGCTTCAACATAGAAGAATGAAATTTGGAGAACCAAGTTGGCTTAGTGTACTGATCATTACCTGTAAGTATCATCCAGTTTTGGTGAAAAAATATTTGCTGAGATTTCTGGAGATTCGTAATTTTAGGAAGCTTGGCAACCCCTTTCCATGAAAGTGTTTCTCGCCAGTCACTGCATAGGGCTACTTCAAGAGGAAAGAACACATAGAGATAGAACGTGAAACTACTTTATTTTGTCAAGTTTCAAGAAGCTACCACAAACCGTGTTGGATTTAGAGTTCCAAATACATCTATCTATATAGGAGAAAACAGAGTGAAACCTAAAATTTCAATCTGTTACTGGAAATGAACGCTTCAACATAGAAGAACGAAATTTGGGGAACCAAGTCGGCTTAGTGTACTGATCATTACCTGAAAGTATCATCCAGTTTGGGTGCAGAAATATTTGCTGTGATTTCTGGAGATTCGTAGTTTTTGGAAGCATGGCAACCCCTTTCCATGAAAGTGTTTCTCGCCAGTCACTGCTTAGGGCTACATCAAGAGGAAACAACACATAGATATAGAACGTGAAACTGCTTTATTTTGTCAAGTTTCAAGAAGCTAGCACAAACCGTGTTGGATTTACAGTTCCAAATCCATCTATCAATATAGGAGAAAACAGAGTGAAACCTAAAAATTCAAACTGTTACTGGAAATGAACGCTTCAACATAGAAGAACGAAATTTGGGGAACCAATTCGGCTTAGTGTACTGATCATTACCTGAAAGTATCATCCAGTTTGGGTGCAGAAATATTTGCTGTGATTTCTGGAGATTCGTAGTTTTTGGAAGCTTGGCATCCCCTTTCTATGAAAGTGTTTCTCGCCAGTCACTGCTTAGGGTACTTCAAGAGGAAACAAAACATAGAGATAGAACGTGAAACTGCTTTATTTTGTCAAGTTTCAAGAAGCTAGCACAAACCGTGTTGGATTTAGAGTTCCAAATACATCTATCAATATAGGAGAAAACAGAGTGAAACCTAAAAATTGAAACTGTTAGTAGAAACGAACGCTTCAACATAGAAGAATGAAATTTGGGGAACCAAGTTGGCTTATTGTACTGATCATTACTTGAAAGTATCATCCAGTTTGGGTGATAAAATACTTGCTGAGATTTCTGGAGATTCGTAATTTTTGGAAGCTTGGCAACCCCTTTCCATGAAAGTGTTTCTCGCCAGTCACTGCTTAGGGCTACATCAAGAGGAAAAAAAACATAGAGAAAGAACGTGAAACTGCTTTATTTTGTCAAGTTTCAAGAAGCTAGCACAAACCGTGTTGGATTTAGAGTTCCAAATACATCTATCAATATAGGAGAAAACAGAGTGAAACCTAAAAATTCAAACTGTTAGTAGAAACGAACGCTTCAACATAGAAGAATGAAATTTGGAGAACCAAGTCGGCTTAGTGTACTGACCATTACCTGAAAGTATCATCCAGTTTGGGTGAAAAAATATTTGCTGAGATTTCTGGAGATTCGTAATTTTTGGAAGCTTGGCAACCCCTTTCCATGAAAGTGTTTCTCGCCAGTCACTTCTTAGGGCTACATCAAGATGAAAAAAAACATGGAGATAGAATCTGAAACTACTTTATTGTGTCAAGTTTCAAGAAGCTAGCACAAACCGTGTTGGATTTAGAGTTCCAAATACATCTATCAATATAGGAGAAAACAGAGTGAAACCTAAAAATTCAAACTGTTACTGGAAATGAACGCTTCACCATTGAGGAACGAAATTTGGGGAACCAAGTTGGATTAGTGTACTGATCATTACCTGAAAGTATCATCCAGTTTGGGTGAAAAAATATTTGCTGAGATTTCTGGAGATTCGTAATTTTTGGAAGCTTGGCAACCCCTTTCCATGAAAGTGTTTCTCGCCAGTCACTGCTTAGGGCTACATCAAGAGGAAAAAAAACATAGAGAAAGAACGTGAAACTGCTTTATTTTGTCAAGTTTCAAGAAGCTAGCAAAAACCGTGTTGGATTTAGAGTTCCAAATACATTTATCAATATAGGAGAAAACAGAGTGAAACCTAAAAATTTAAACTGTTACTGGAAATGAACGCTTCACCATAGAAGAACGAAATTTGGGGAACCAAGTCGGCTTAGTGTACTGACCATTACCTGAAAGTATCATCCAGTTTGGGTGAAAAAATATTTGCTGAGATTTCTGGAGATTCGTAATTTTTGGAAGCTTGGGAACCCCTTTCCATGAAAGTGTTTCTCGCCAGTCACTGCTTAGGGCTACATCAAGAGGAAACAAAACATAGAGATAGAACGTGAAACTGCTTTATTTTGTCAAGTTTCAAGAAGCTAGCACAAACCGTGTTGGATTTAGAGTTCCAAATACATCTATCAAAGTTGGAGAAAACAGAGTGAAACCTAAAAATTGAAACTGTTAGTAGAAACGAACGCTTCAACATAGAAGAATGAAATTTGGAGAACCAAGTTGGCTTAGTGTACTGATCATTACCTGTAAGTATCATCCAGTTTTGGTGAAAAAATACTTGCTGAGATTTCTGGAGATTCGTAATTTTAGGAAGCTTGGCAACCCCTTTCCATGAAAGTGTTTCTCGCCAGTCACTTCTTAGGGCTACATCAAGATGAAAAAAAACATGGAGATAGAATCTGAAACTACTTTATTGTGTCAAGTTTCAAGAAGCTAGCACAAACCGTGTTGGATTTAGAGTTCCAAATACATCTATCTATATAGGAGAAAACAGAGTGAAACCTAAAATTTCAATCTGTTACTGGAAATGAACGCTTCAACATAGAAGAACGAAATTTGGGGAACCAAGTCGGCTTAGTGTACTGATCATTACCTGAAAGTATCATCCAGTTTGGGTGCAGAAATATTTGCTGTGATTTCTGGAGATTCGTAGTTTTTGGAAGCTTGGCAACCCCTTTCCATGAAAGTGTTTCTCGCCAGTCACTGCTTAGGGCTACATCAAGAGGAAACAAAACATAGAGATAGAACGTGAAACTGCTTTATTTTGTCAAGTTTCAAGAAGCTAGCACAAACCGTGTTGGATTTAGAGTTCCAAATACATCTATCATTATAGGAGAAAACAGAGTGAAACCTAAAAATTCAAACTGTTACTGGAAATGAACGCTTCAACATAGAAGAACGAAATTTGGGGAACCAAGTCGGCTTAGTGTACTGATCATTACCTGAAAGTATCATCCAGTTTGGGTGAAAAAATATTTGCTGAGATTTCTGGAGATTCGTAATTTTTGGAAGCTTGGCAACCCCTTTCCATGAAAGTGTTTCTCGCCAGTCACTTCTTAGGGCTACATCAAGATGAAAAAAAAACATGGAGATAGAATCTGAAACTACTTTATTGTGTCAAGTTTCAAGAAGCTAGCACAAACCGTGTTGGATTTAGAGTTCCAAATACATCTATCAATATAGGAGAAAACAGAGTGAAACCTAAAAATTCAAACTGTTACTGGAAATGAACGCTTTAACATAGAAGAACGAAATTTGGGGAACCAAGTCGGCTTAGTGTTCTGATCATTTCCTGAAAGTATCATCAAGTTTGGGTGAAAAAATATTTGCTGAGATTTCTGGTGATTCCTAATTTTTGGAAGCTTGGCAACCCCTTTCCATGAAAGTGTTTCTCGCCAGTCACTGCTTAGGGCTACATCAAGAGGAAACAAAACATAGAGATAGAACGTGAAACTGCTTTATTTTGTCAAGTTTCAAGAAGCTAGCACAAACCGTGTTGGATTTAGAGTTCCAAATACATCTATCAATATAGGAGAAAACAGAGTGAAACCTAAAAATTGAAACTGTTAGTAGAAACGAACGCTTCAACATAGAAGAATGAAATTTGGGGAACCAAGTTGGCTTATTGTACTGATCATTACTTGAAAGTATCATCCAGTTTGGGTGAAAAAATACTTGCTGAGATTTCTGGAGATTCGTAATTTTTGGAAGCTTGGCAACCCCTTTCCATGAAAGTGTTTCTCGCCAGTCACTGCTTAGGGCTACATCAAGAGGAAAAAAAACATAGAGAAAGAACGTGAAACTGCTTTATTTTGTCAAGTTTCAAGAAGCTAGCACAAACCGTGTTGGATTTAGAGTTCCAAATACATCTATCAATATAGGAGAAAACAGAGTGAAACCTAAAAATTCAAACTGTTAGTAGAAACGAACGCTTCAACATAGAAGAATGAAATTTGGAGAACCAAGTCGGCTTAGTGTACTGACCATTACCTGAAAGTATCATCCAGTTTGGGTGAAAAAATATTTGCTGAGATTTCTGGAGATTCGTAGTTTTTGGAAGCTTGGCAACCCCTTTCCATGAAAGTGTTTCTCGCCAGTCACTTCTTAGGGCTACATCAAGATGAAAAAAAAACATGGAGATAAAATCTGAAACTACTTTATTGTGTCAAGTTTCAAGAAGCTAGGACAAACCGTGTTGGATTTAGAGTTCCAAATACATCTATCAATATAGGAGAAAACAGAGTGAAACCTAAAAATTCAAACTGTTACTGGAAATGAACGCTTCTCCATTGAGGAACGAAATTTGGGGAACCAAGTTGGATTAGTGTACCGATCATTACCTGAAAGTATCATCCAGTTTGGGTGAAAAAATATTTGCTGAGATTTCTGGTGATTCCTAATTTTTGGAAGCTTGGCAACCCCTTTCCATGAAAGTGTTTCTCGCCAGTCACTGCTTAGGGCTACATCAAGAGGAAACAAAACATAGAGATAGAACGTGAAACTGCTTTATTTTGTCAAGTTTCAAGAAGCTAGCACAAACCGTGTTGGATTTAGAGTTCCAAATACATCTATCAATATAGGAGAAAACAGAGTGAAACCTAAAAATTGAAACTGTTAGTAGAAACGAACGCTTCAACATAGAAGAATGAAATTTGGGGAACCAAGTTGGCTTATTGTACTGATCATTACTTGAAAGTATCATCCAGTTTGGGTGAAAAAATACTTGCTGAGATTTCTGGAGATTCGTAATTTTTGGAAGCTTGGCAACCCCTTTCCATGAAAGTGTTTCTCGCCAGTCACTGCTTAGGGCTACATCAAGAGGAAAAAAAACATAGAGAAAGAACGTGAAACTGCTTTATTTTGTCAAGTTTCAAGAAGCTAGCACAAACCGTGTTGGATTTAGAGTTCCAAATACATCTATCAATATAGGAGAAAACAGAGTGAAACCTAAAAATTCAAACTGTTAGTAGAAACGAACGCTTCAACATAGAAGAATGAAATTTGGAGAACCAAGTCGGCTTAGTGTACTGACCATTACCTGAAAGTATCATCCAGTTTGGGTGAAAAAATATTTGCTGAGATTTCTGGAGATTCGTAATTTTTGAAAGCTTGGCAACCCCTTTCCATGAAAGTGTTTCTCGCCAGTCACTTCTTAGGGCTACATCAAGATGAAAAAAAACATGGAGATAAAATCTGAAACTACTTTATTGTGTCAAGTTTCAAGAAGCTAGGACAAACCGTGTTGGATTTAGAGTTCCAAATACATCTATCAATATAGGAGAAAACAGAGTGAAACCTAAAAATTCAAACTGTTACTGGAAATGAACGCTTCACCATTGAGGAACGAAATTTGGGGAACCAAGTTGGATTAGTGTACCGATCATTACCTGAAAGTATCATCCAGTTTGGGTGAAAAAATATTTGCTGAGATTTCTGGAGATTCGTAATTTTTGGAAGCTTGGAAACCCCTTTCCATGAAAGTGTTTCTCGCCAGTCACTGCTTAGGGCTACATCAAGAGGAAAAAAAACATAGAGAAAGAACGTGAAACTGCTTTATTTTGTCAAGTTTCAAGAAGCTAGCACAAACCGTGTTGGATTTAGAGTTCCAAATACATTTATCAATATAGGAGAAAACGGAGTGAAACCTAAAAATTTAAACTGTTACTGGAAATGAACGCTTCACCATAGAAGAACGAAATTTGGGGAACCAAGTCGGCTTAGTGTACTGACCATTACCTGAAAGTATCATCCAGTTTGGGTGAAAAAATATTTGCTGAGATTTCTGGAGATTCGTAATTTTTGGAAGCTTGGGAACCCCTTTCCATGAAAGTGTTTCTCGCCAGTCACTGCTTAGGGCTACATCAAGAGGAAACAAAACATAGAGATAGAACGTGAAACTGCTTTATTTTGTCAAGTTTCAAGAAGCTAGCACAAACCGTGTTGGATTTAGAGTTCCAAATACATCTATCAATATAGGAGAAAACAGAGTGAAACCTAAAAATTGAAACTGTTAGTAGAAACGAACGCTTCAACATAGAAGAATGAAATTTAGAGAACCAAGTTGGCTTAGTGTACTGATCATTACCTGTAAGTATCATCCAGTTTTGGTGAAAAAATACTTGCTGAGATTTCTGGAGATTCGTAATTTTAGGAAGCTTGGCAACCCCTTTCCATGAAAGTGTTTCTCGCCAGTCACTGCATAGGGCTACTTCAAGAGGAAAGAACACATAGAGATAGAACGTGAAACTACTTTATTTTGTCAAGTTTCAAGAAGCTAGCACAAACCGTGTTGGATTTAGAGTTCCAAATACATCTATCTATATAGGAGAAAACAGAGTGAAACCTAAAATTTCAATCTGTTACTGGAAATGAACGCTTCAACATAGAAGAACGAAATTTGGGGAACCAAGTCGGCTTAGTGTACTGATCATTACCTGAAAGTATCATCCAGTTTGGGTGCAGAAATATTTGCTGTGATTTCTGGAGATTCGTAGTTTTTGGAAGCTTGGCAACCCCTTTCCATGAAAGTGTTTCTCGCCAGTCACTGCTTAGGGCTACATCAAGAGGAAACAAAACATAGAGATAGAACGTGAAACTGCTTTATTTTGTCAAGTTTCAAGAAGCTAGCACAAACCGTGTTGGATTTAGAGTTCCAAATACATCTATCATTATAGGAGAAAACAGAGTGAAACCTAAAAATTCAAACTGTTACTGGAAATGAACGCTTCAACATAGAAGAACGAAATTTGGGGAACCAAGTCGGCTTAGTGTACTGATCATTACCTGAAAGTATCATCCAGTTTGGGTGAAAAAATATTTGCTGAGATTTCTGGAGATTCGTAATTTTTGGAAGCTTGGCAACCCCTTTCCATGAAAGTGTTTCTCGCCAGTCACTTCTTAGGGCTACATCAAGATGAAAAAAAAACATGGAGATAGAATCTGAAACTACTTTATTGTGTCAAGTTTCAAGAAGCTAGCACAAACCGTGTTGGATTTAGAGTTCCAAATACATCTATCAATATAGGAGAAAACAGAGTGAAACCTAAAAATTCAAACTGTTACTGGAAATGAACGCTTTAACATAGAAGAACGAAATTTGGGGAACCAAGTCGGCTTAGTGTTCTGATCATTTCCTGAAAGTATCATCAAGTTTGGGTGAAAAAATATTTGCTGAGATTTCTGGTGATTCCTAATTTTTGGAAGCTTGGCAACCCCTTTCCATGAAAGTGTTTCTCGCCAGTCACTGCTTAGGGCTACATCAAGAGGAAACAAAACATAGAGATAGAACGTGAAACTGCTTTATTTTGTCAAGTTTCAAGAAGCTAGCACAAACCGTGTTGGATTTAGAGTTCCAAATACATCTATCAATATAGGAGAAAACAGAGTGAAACCTAAAAATTGAAACTGTTAGTAGAAACGAACGCTTCAACATAGAAGAATGAAATTTGGGGAACCAAGTTGGCTTATTGTACTGATCATTACTTGAAAGTATCATCCAGTTTGGGTGAAAAAATACTTGCTGAGATTTCTGGAGATTCGTAATTTTTGGAAGCTTGGCAACCCCTTTCCATGAAAGTGTTTCTCGCCAGTCACTGCTTAGGGCTACATCAAGAGGAAAAAAAACATAGAGAAAGAACGTGAAACTGCTTTATTTTGTCAAGTTTCAAGAAGCTAGCACAAACCGTGTTGGATTTAGAGTTCCAAATACATCTATCAATATAGGAGAAAACAGAGTGAAACCTAAAAATTCAAACTGTTAGTAGAAACGAACGCTTCAACATAGAAGAATGAAATTTGGAGAACCAAGTCGGCTTAGTGTACTGACCATTACCTGAAAGTATCATCCAGTTTGGGTGAAAAAATATTTGCTGAGATTTCTGGAGATTCGTAATTTTTGGAAGCTTGGCAACCCCTTTCCATGAAAGTGTTTCTCGCCAGTCACTTCTTAGGGCTACATCAAGATGAAAAAAAACATGGAGATAAAATCTGAAACTACTTTATTGTGTCAAGTTTCAAGAAGCTAGGACAAACCGTGTTGGATTTAGAGTTCCAAATACATCTATCAATATAGGAGAAAACAGAGTGAAACCTAAAAATTCAAACTGTTACTGGAAATGAACGCTTCACCATTGAGGAACGAAATTTGGGGAACCAAGTTGGATTAGTGTACCGATCATTACCTGAAAGTATCATCCAGTTTGGGTGAAAAAATATTTGCTGAGATTTCTGGTGATTCCTAATTTTTGGAAGCTTGGCAACCCCTTTCCATGAAAGTGTTTCTCGCCAGTCACTGCTTAGGGCTACATCAAGAGGAAACAAAACATAGAGATAGAACGTGAAACTGCTTTATTTTGTCAAGTTTCAAGAAGCTAGCACAAACCGTGTTGGATTTAGAGTTCCAAATACATCTATCAATATAGGAGAAAACAGAGTGAAACCTAAAAATTGAAACTGTTAGTAGAAACGAACGCTTCAACATAGAAGAATGAAATTTGGGGAACCAAGTTGGCTTATTGTACTGATCATTACTTGAAAGTATCATCCAGTTTGGGTGAAAAAATACTTGCTGAGATTTCTGGGGATTCGTAATTTTTGGAAGCTTGGCAACCCCTTTCCATGAAAATGTTTCTCGCCAGTCACTGCTTAGGGCTACATCAAGAGGAAAAAAAACATAGAGAAAGAACGTGAAACTGCTTTATTTTGTCAAGTTTCAAGAAGCTAGCACAAACCGTGTTGGATTTAGAGTTCCAAATACATCTATCAATATAGGAGAAAACAGAGTGAAACCTAAAAATTCAAACTGTTAGTAGAAACGAACGCTTCAACATAGAAGAATGAAATTTGGAGAACCAAGTCGGCTTAGTGTACTGACCATTACCTGAAAGTATCATCCAGTTTGGGTGAAAAAATATTTGCTGAGATTTCTGGAGATTCGTAATTTTTGAAAGCTTGGCAACCCCTTTCCATGAAAGTGTTTCTCGCCAGTCACTTCTTAGGGCTACATCAAGATGAAAAAAAACATGGAGATAAAATCTGAAACTACTTTATTGTGTCAAGTTTCAAGAAGCTAGGACAAACCGTGTTGGATTTAGAGTTCCAAATACATCTATCAATATAGGAGAAAACAGAGTGAAACCTAAAAATTCAAACTGTTACTGGAAATGAACGCTTCACCATTGAGGAACGAAATTTGGGGAACCAAGTTGGATTAGTGTACCGATCATTACCTGAAAGTATCATCCAGTTTGGGTGAAAAAATATTTGCTGAGATTTCTGGAGATTCGTAATTTTTGGAAGCTTGGAAACCCCTTTCCATGAAAGTGTTTCTCGCCAGTCACTGCTTAGGGCTACATCAAGAGGAAAAAAAACATAGAGAAAGAACGTGAAACTGCTTTATTTTGTCAAGTTTCAAGAAGCTAGCACAAACCGTGTTGGATTTAGAGTTCCAAATACATTTATCAATATAGGAGAAAACGGAGTGAAACCTAAAAATTTAAACTGTTACTGGAAATGAACGCTTCACCATAGAAGAACGAAATTTGGGGAACCAAGTCGGCTTAGTGTACTGACCATTACCTGAAAGTATCATCCAGTTTGGGTGAAAAAATATTTGCTGAGATTTCTGGAGATTCGTAATTTTTGGAAGCTTGGGAACCCCTTTCCATGAAAGTGTTTCTCGCCAGTCACTGCTTAGGGCTACATCAAGAGGAAACAAAACATAGAGATAGAACGTGAAACTGCTTTATTTTGTCAAGTTTCAAGAAGCTAGCACAAACCGTGTTGGATTTAGAGTTCCAAATACATCTATCAATATAGGAGAAAACAGAGTGAAACCTAAAAATTGAAACTGTTAGTAGAAACGAACGCTTCAACATAGAAGAATGAAATTTGGAGAACCAAGTTGGCTTAGTGTACTGATCATTACCTGTAAGTATCATCCAGTTTTGGTGAAAAAATACTTGCTGAGATTTCTGGAGATTCGTAATTTTAGGAAGCTTGGCAACCCCTTTCCATGAAAGTGTTTCTCGCCAGTCACTGCATAGGGCTACTTCAAGAGGAAAGAACACATAGAGATAGAACGTGAAACTACTTTATTTTTTCAAGTTTCAAGAAGCTAGCACAAACCGTGTTGGATTTAGAGTTCCAAATACATCTATCTATATAGGAGAAAACAGAGTGAAACCTAAAATTTCAATCTGTTACTGGAAATGAACGCTTCAACATAGAAGAACGAAATTTGGGGAACCAAGTCGGCTTAGTGTACTGATCATTACCTGAAAGTATCATCCAGTTTGGGTGCAGAAATATTTGCTGTGATTTCTGGAGATTCGTAGTTTTTGGAAGCTTGGCAACCCCTTTCCATGAAAGTGTTTCTCGCCAGTCACTGCTTAGGGCTACATCAAGAGGAAACAACACATAGATATAGAACGTGAAACTGCTTTATTTTGTCAAGTTTCAAGAAGCTAGCACAAACCGTGTTGGATTTACAGTTCCAAATCCATCTATCAATATAGGAGAAAACAGAGTGAAACCTAAAAATTCAAACTGTTACTGGAAATGAACGCTTCAACATAGAAGAACGAAATTTGGGGAACCAATTCGGCTTAGTGTACTGATCATTACCTGAAAGTATCATCCAGTTTGGGTGAAAAAATATTTGCTGAGATTTCTGGAGATTCGTAATTTTTGGAAGCTTGGGAACCCCTTTCCATGAAAGTGTTTCTCGCCAGTCACTGCTTAGGGCTACATCAAGAGGAAACAAAACATAGAGATAGAACGTGAAACTGCTTTATTTTGTCAAGTTTCAAGAAGCTAGCACAAACCGTGTTGGATTTAGAGTTCCAAATACATCTATCAATATAGGAGAAAACAGAGTGAAACCTAAAAATTGAAACTGTTAGTAGAAACGAACGCTTCAACATAGAAGAATGAAATTTGGAGAACCAAGTTGGCTTAGTGTACTGATCATTACCTGTAAGTATCATCCAGTTTTGGTGAAAAAATACTTGCTGAGATTTCTGGAGATTCGTAATTTTAGGAAGCTTGGCAACCCCTTTCCATGAAAGTGTTTCTCGCCAGTCACTGCATAGGGCTACTTCAAGAGGAAAGAACACATAGAGATAGAACGTGAAACTACTTTATTTTGTCAAGTTTCAAGAAGCTAGCACAAACCGTGTTGGATTTAGAGTTCCAAATACATCTATCTATATAGGAGAAAACAGAGTGAAACCTAAAATTTCAATCTGTTACTGGAAATGAACGCTTCAACATAGAAGAACGAAATTTGGGGACCCAAGTCGGCTTAGTGTACTGATCATTACCTGAAAGTATCATCCAGTTTGGGTGCAGAAATATTTGCTGTGATTTCTGGAGATTCGTAGTTTTTGGAAGCTTGGCAACCCCTTTCCATGAAAGTGTTTCTCGCCAGTCACTGCTTAGGGCTACATCAAGAGGAAACAACACATAGATATAGAACGTGAAACTGCTTTATTTTGTCAAGTTTCAAGAAGCTAGCACAAACCGTGTTGGATTTACAGTTCCAAATCCATCTATCAATATAGGAGAAAACAGAGTGAAACCTAAAAATTCAAACTGTTACTGGAAATGAACGCTTCACCATTGAGGAACGAAATTTGGGGAACCAAGTTGGATTAGTGTACTGATCATTACCTGAAAGTATCATCCAGTTTGGGTGAAAAAATATTTGCTGAGATTTCTGGAGATTCGTAATTTTTGGAAGCTTGGCAACCCCTTTCCATGAAAGTGTTTCTCGCCAGTCACTGCTTAGGGCTACATCAAGAGGAAAAAAAACATAGAGAAAGAACGTGAAACTGCTTTATTTTGTCAAGTTTCAAGAAGCTAGCACAAACCGTGTTGGATTTAGAGTTCCAAATACATTTATCAATATAGGAGAAAACAGAGTGAAACCTAAAAATTTAAACTGTTACTGGAAATGAACGCTTCACCATACAAGCACGAAATTTGGGGAACCAAGTCGGCTTAGTGTACTGACCATTACCTGAAAGTATCATCCAGTTTGGGTGAAAAAATATTTGCTGAGATTTCTGGAGATTCGTAATTTTTGGAAGCTTGGGAACCCCTTTGCATGAAAGTGTTTCTCGCCAGTCACTGCTTAGGGCTACATCAAGAGGAAACAAAACATAGAGATAGAACGTGAAACTGCTTTATTTTGTCAAGTTTCAAGAAGCTAGCACAAACCGTGTTGGATTTAGAGTTCCAAATACATCTATCAAAGTTGGAGAAAACAGAGTGAAACCTAAAAATTGAAACTGTTAGTAGAAACGAACGCTTCAACATAGAAGAATGAAATTTGGAGAACCAAGTTGGCTTAGTGTACTGATCATTACCTGTAAGTATCATCCAGTTTTGGTGAAAAAATACTTGCTGAGATTTCTGGAGATTCGTAATTTTAGGAAGCTTGGCAACCCCTTTCCATGAAAGTGTTTCTCGCCAGTCACTTCTTAGGGCTACATCAAGATGAAAAAAAACATGGAGATAGAATCTGAAACTACTTTATTGTGTCAAGTTTCAAGAAGCTAGCACAAACCGTGTTGGATTTAGAGTTCCAAATACATCTATCTATATAGGAGAAAACAGAGTGAAACCTAAAATTTCAATCTGTTACTGGAAATGAACGCTTCAACATAGAAGAACGAAATTTGGGGAACCAAGTCGGCTTAGTGTACTGATCATTACCTGAAAGTATCATCCAGTTTGGGTGCAGAAATATTCGCTGTGATTTCTGGAGATTCGTAGTTTTTGGAAGCTTGGCAACCCCTTTCCATGAAAGTGTTTCTCGCCAGTCACTGCTTAGGGCTACATCAAGAGGAAACAAAACATAGAGATAGAACGTGAAACTGCTTTATTTTGTCAAGTTTCAAGAAGCTAGCACAAACCGTGTTGGATTTAGAGTTCCAAATACATCTATCAATATAGGAGAAAACAGAGTGAAACCTAAAAATTCAAACTGTTACTGGAAATGAACGCTTCACCATTGAGGAACGAAATTTGGGGAACCAAGTTGGATTAGTGTACTGATCATTACCTGAAAGTATCATCCAGTTTGGGTGAAAAAATATTTGCTGAGATTTCTGGATATTCGTAATTTTTGGAAGCTTGGCAACCCCTTTCCATGAAAGTGTTTCTCGACAGTCACTGCTTAGGGCTACATCAAGAGGAAAGAAAACATAGAGATAGAACGTGAAACTGCTTTATTTTGTCAAGTTTCAAGAAGCTAGCACAAACCGTGTTGGATTTAGAGTTCCAAATACATCTATCAATATAGGAGAAAACAGAGTGAAACCTAAAAATTCAAACTGTTAGTAGAAACGAACGCTTCAACATAGAAGAACGAAATTTGGAGAACCAAGTTGGCTTAGTGTACTGATCATTACCTGTAAGTATCATCCAGTTTTGGTGAAAAAATACTTGCTGAGATTTCTGGAGATTCGTAATTTTAGGAAGCTTGGCCACCCCTTTCCATGAAAGTGTTTCTCGCCAGTCACTGCATAGGGCTACTTCAAGAGGAAAGAACACATAGAGATAGAACGTGAAACTACTTTATTTTGTCAAGTTTCAAGAAGCTAGCACAAACCGTGTTGGATTTAGAGTTCCAAATGCATCTATCTATATAGGAGAAAACAGAGTGAAACCTAAAAATTCAAACTGTTACTGGAAATGAACGCTTCAACATAGAAGAACGAAATTTGGGGAACCAACTCAGCTTAGTGTACTGATCATTAACTGAAAGTATCATCCAGTTTGGGTGAAAAAATATTTGCTGTGATTTCTGGAGATTCGTAGTTTTTGGAAGCTTGACAACCCCTTTCTATGAAAGTGTTTCTCGCCAGTCACTGCTTAGGGCTACATCAAGAGGAAACAACACATAGATATAGAACGTGAAACTGCTTTATTTTGTCAAGTTTCAAGAAGCTAGCACAAACCGTGTTGGATTTACAGTTCCAAATCCATCTATCAATATAGGAGAAAACAGAGTGAAACCTCAAAATTCAAACTGTTACTGGAAATGAACGCTTCAACATAGAAGAACGAAATTTGGGGAACCAAGTCGGCTTAGTGTACTGATCATTACCTGAAAGTATCATCCAGTTTGGGTGCAGAAATATTTGCTGTGATTTCTGGAGATGCGTAGTTTTTGGAAGCTTGGCAACCCCTTTCTATGAAAGTGTTTCTCGCCAGTCACTGCTTAGGGCTACTTCAAGAGGAAACAAAACATAGAGATAGAACGTGAAACTGCTTTATTTTGTCAAGTTTCAAGAATCTAGCAAAAACCATGCTGGATTTAGAGTTCCAAATACATCTATCAATATAGGAGAAAACAGAGTGAAACCTAAAAATTCAAACTGTTACTGGAAATGTATGCTTCAACATAGAAGAACGAAATTTGGGGAACCAAGTCGGCTTATTGTACTGATCATTACCTGAAAGTATCATCCAGTTTGGGTGAAAAAATACTTGCTGAGATTTCTGGAGATTCGTAATTTTAGGAAGCTTGGCAACCCCTTTCCATGAAAGTGTTTCTCGCCAGTCACTGCTTACGGCTACTTCAAGAGGAAACAACACATAGAGATAGAACGTGAAACTGCTTTATTTTGTCAAGTTTCAAGAAGCTAGCACAAACCGTGTTGGATTTAGAGTTCCAAATACATCTATCAATATAGGAGAAAACAGAGTGAAACCTAAAAATTAAAACTGTTACTGGAAATGAACGCTTTAACATAGAAGAACGAAATTTGGGGAACCAAGTTGGATTAGTGTACTGATCATTACCTGAAAGTATCATCCAGTTTGGGTGAAAAAATATTTGCTGAGATTTCTGGAGATTCGTAATTTTTGGAAGCTTGGCAACCCCTTTCCATGAAAGTGTTTCTCGACAGTCACTGCTTAGGGCTACATGAAGAGGAAACAAAACATAGAGATAGAAAGTGAAACTGCTTTATTTTGTCAAGTTTCAATAAGCTAGCACAAACCGTGTTGGATTTAGAGTTCCAAATACATCTATCAATATAGGAGAAAACAGAGTGAAACCTAAAAATTCAAACTGTTAGTAGAAACGAACGCTTCAACATAGAAGAATGAAATTTGGAGAACCAAGTTGGCTTAGTGTACTGATCATTACCTGTAAGTATCATCCAGTTTTGGTGAAAAAATATTTGCTGAGATTTCTGGAGATTCGTAATTTTTGGAAGCTTGGCAACCCCTTTCCATGAAAGTGTTTCTCGCCAGTCACTGCTTAGGGCTACATCAAGAGGAAAAAAAATATAGAGAAAGAACGTGAAACTGCTTTATTTTGTCAAGTTTCAAGAAGCTAGCACAAACCGTGTTGGATTTAGAGTTCCAAATACATTTATCAATATAGGAGAAACAGAGTGAAACCTAAAAATTCAAACTGTTAGTAGAAACGAACGCTTCAACATAGAAGAATGAAATTTGGAGAACCAAGTCGGCTTAGTGTACTGACCATTACCTGAAAGTATCATCCAGTTTGGGTGAAAAAATATTTGCTGAGATTTCTGGAGATTCGTAATTTTTGGAAGCTTGGCAACCCCTTTCCATGAAAGTGTTTCTCGCCAGTCACTGCTTAGGGCTACATCAAGAGGAAACAAAACATAGAGATAGAACGTGAAACTGCTTTATTTTGTCAAGTTTCAAGAAGCTAGCACAAACCGTGTTGGATTTAGAGTTCCAAATACATCTATCAATATAGGAGAAAACAGAGTGAAACCTAAAAATTCAAACTGTTAGTAGAAACGAACGCTTCAACATAGAAGAATGAAATTTGGAGAACCAAGTTGGCTTAGTGTACTGATCATTACCTGTAAGTATCATCCAGTTTTGGTGAAAAAATATTTGCTGAGATTTCTGGAGATTCGTAATTTTAGGAAGCTTGGCAACCCCTTTCCATGAAAGTGTTTCTCGCCAGTCACTGCATAGGGCTACTTCAAGAGGAAAGAACACATAGAGATAGAACGTGAAACTACTTTATTTTGTCAAGTTTCAAGAAGCTACCACAAACCGTGTTGGATTTAGAGTTCCAAATACATCTATCTATATAGGAGAAAACAGAGTGAAACCTAAAATTTCAATCTGTTACTGGAAATGAACGCTTCAACATAGAAGAACGAAATTTGGGGAACCAAGTCGGCTTAGTGTACTGATCATTACCTGAAAGTATCATCCAGTTTGGGTGCAGAAATATTTGCTGTGATTTCTGGAGATTCGTAGTTTTTGGAAGCATGGCAACCCCTTTCCATGAAAGTGTTTCTCGCCAGTCACTGCTTAGGGCTACATCAAGAGGAAACAACACATAGATATAGAACGTGAAACTGCTTTATTTTGTCAAGTTTCAAGAAGCTAGCACAAACCGTGTTGGATTTACAGTTCCAAATCCATCTATCAATATAGGAGAAAACAGAGTGAAACCTAAAAATTCAAACTGTTACTGGAAATGAACGCTTCAACATAGAAGAACGAAATTTGGGGAACCAATTCGGCTTAGTGTACTGATCATTACCTGAAAGTATCATCCAGTTTGGGTGCAGAAATATTTGCTGTGATTTCTGGAGATTCGTAGTTTTTGGAAGCTTGGCATCCCCTTTCTATGAAAGTGTTTCTCGCCAGTCACTGCTTAGGGTACTTCAAGAGGAAACAAAACATAGAGATAGAACGTGAAACTGCTTTATTTTGTCAAGTTTCAAGAAGCTAGCACAAACCGTGTTGGATTTAGAGTTCCAAATACATCTATCAATATAGGAGAAAACAGAGTGAAACCTAAAAATTGAAACTGTTAGTAGAAACGAACGCTTCAACATAGAAGAATGAAATTTGGGGAACCAAGTTGGCTTATTGTACTGATCATTACTTGAAAGTATCATCCAGTTTGGGTGATAAAATACTTGCTGAGATTTCTGGAGATTCGTAATTTTTGGAAGCTTGGCAACCCCTTTCCATGAAAGTGTTTCTCGCCAGTCACTGCTTAGGGCTACATCAAGAGGAAAAAAAACATAGAGAAAGAACGTGAAACTGCTTTATTTTGTCAAGTTTCAAGAAGCTAGCACAAACCGTGTTGGATTTAGAGTTCCAAATACATCTATCAATATAGGAGAAAACAGAGTGAAACCTAAAAATTCAAACTGTTAGTAGAAACGAACGCTTCAACATAGAAGAATGAAATTTGGAGAACCAAGTCGGCTTAGTGTACTGACCATTACCTGAAAGTATCATCCAGTTTGGGTGAAAAAATATTTGCTGAGATTTCTGGAGATTCGTAATTTTTGGAAGCTTGGCAACCCCTTTCCATGAAAGTGTTTCTCGCCAGTCACTTCTTAGGGCTACATCAAGATGAAAAAAAACATGGAGATAGAATCTGAAACTACTTTATTGTGTCAAGTTTCAAGAAGCTAGCACAAACCGTGTTGGATTTAGAGTTCCAAATACATCTATCAATATAGGAGAAAACAGAGTGAAACCTAAAAATTCAAACTGTTACTGGAAATGAACGCTTCACCATTGAGGAACGAAATTTGGGGAACCAAGTTGGATTAGTGTACTGATCATTACCTGAAAGTATCATCCAGTTTGGGTGAAAAAATATTTGCTGAGATTTCTGGAGATTCGTAATTTTTGGAAGCTTGGCAACCCCTTTCCATGAAAGTGTTTCTCGCCAGTCACTGCTTAGGGCTACATCAAGAGGAAAAAAAACATAGAGAAAGAACGTGAAACTGCTTTATTTTGTCAAGTTTCAAGAAGCTAGCAAAAACCGTGTTGGATTTAGAGTTCCAAATACATTTATCAATATAGGAGAAAACAGAGTGAAACCTAAAAATTTAAACTGTTACTGGAAATGAACGCTTCACCATAGAAGAACGAAATTTGGGGAACCAAGTCGGCTTAGTGTACTGACCATTACCTGAAAGTATCATCCAGTTTGGGTGAAAAAATATTTGCTGAGATTTCTGGAGATTCGTAATTTTTGGAAGCTTGGGAACCCCTTTCCATGAAAGTGTTTCTCGCCAGTCACTGCTTAGGGCTACATCAAGAGGAAACAAAACATAGAGATAGAACGTGAAACTGCTTTATTTTGTCAAGTTTCAAGAAGCTAGCACAAACCGTGTTGGATTTAGAGTTCCAAATACATCTATCAAAGTTGGAGAAAACAGAGTGAAACCTAAAAATTGAAACTGTTAGTAGAAACGAACGCTTCAACATAGAAGAATGAAATTTGGAGAACCAAGTTGGCTTAGTGTACTGATCATTACCTGTAAGTATCATCCAGTTTTGGTGAAAAAATACTTGCTGAGATTTCTGGAGATTCGTAATTTTAGGAAGCTTGGCAACCCCTTTCCATGAAAGTGTTTCTCGCCAGTCACTTCTTAGGGCTACATCAAGATGAAAAAAAACATGGAGATAGAATCTGAAACTACTTTATTGTGTCAAGTTTCAAGAAGCTAGCACAAACCGTGTTGGATTTAGAGTTCCAAATACATCTATCTATATAGGAGAAAACAGAGTGAAACCTAAAATTTCAATCTGTTACTGGAAATGAACGCTTCAACATAGAAGAACGAAATTTGGGGAACCAAGTCGGCTTAGTGTACTGATCATTACCTGAAAGTATCATCCAGTTTGGGTGCAGAAATATTTGCTGTGATTTCTGGAGATTCGTAGTTTTTGGAAGCTTGGCAACCCCTTTCCATGAAAGTGTTTCTCGCCAGTCACTGCTTAGGGCTACATCAAGAGGAAACAAAACATAGAGATAGAACGTGAAACTGCTTTATTTTGTCAAGTTTCAAGAAGCTAGCACAAACCGTGTTGGATTTAGAGTTCCAAATACATCTATCATTATAGGAGAAAACAGAGTGAAACCTAAAAATTCAAACTGTTACTGGAAATGAACGCTTCAACATAGAAGAACGAAATTTGGGGAACCAAGTCGGCTTAGTGTACTGATCATTACCTGAAAGTATCATCCAGTTTGGGTGAAAAAATATTTGCTGAGATTTCTGGAGATTCGTAATTTTTGGAAGCTTGGCAACCCCTTTCCATGAAAGTGTTTCTCGCCAGTCACTTCTTAGGGCTACATCAAGATGAAAAAAAAACATGGAGATAGAATCTGAAACTACTTTATTGTGTCAAGTTTCAAGAAGCTAGCACAAACCGTGTTGGATTTAGAGTTCCAAATACATCTATCAATATAGGAGAAAACAGAGTGAAACCTAAAAATTCAAACTGTTACTGGAAATGAACGCTTTAACATAGAAGAACGAAATTTGGGGAACCAAGTCGGCTTAGTGTTCTGATCATTTCCTGAAAGTATCATCAAGTTTGGGTGAAAAAATATTTGCTGAGATTTCTGGTGATTCCTAATTTTTGGAAGCTTGGCAACCCCTTTCCATGAAAGTGTTTCTCGCCAGTCACTGCTTAGGGCTACATCAAGAGGAAACAAAACATAGAGATAGAACGTGAAACTGCTTTATTTTGTCAAGTTTCAAGAAGCTAGCACAAACCGTGTTGGATTTAGAGTTCCAAATACATCTATCAATATAGGAGAAAACAGAGTGAAACCTAAAAATTGAAACTGTTAGTAGAAACGAACGCTTCAACATAGAAGAATGAAATTTGGGGAACCAAGTTGGCTTATTGTACTGATCATTACTTGAAAGTATCATCCAGTTTGGGTGAAAAAATACTTGCTGAGATTTCTGGAGATTCGTAATTTTTGGAAGCTTGGCAACCCCTTTCCATGAAAGTGTTTCTCGCCAGTCACTGCTTAGGGCTACATCAAGAGGAAAAAAAACATAGAGAAAGAACGTGAAACTGCTTTATTTTGTCAAGTTTCAAGAAGCTAGCACAAACCGTGTTGGATTTAGAGTTCCAAATACATCTATCAATATAGGAGAAAACAGAGTGAAACCTAAAAATTCAAACTGTTAGTAGAAACGAACGCTTCAACATAGAAGAATGAAATTTGGAGAACCAAGTCGGCTTAGTGTACTGACCATTACCTGAAAGTATCATCCAGTTTGGGTGAAAAAATATTTGCTGAGATTTCTGGAGATTCGTAGTTTTTGGAAGCTTGGCAACCCCTTTCCATGAAAGTGTTTCTCGCCAGTCACTTCTTAGGGCTACATCAAGATGAAAAAAAAACATGGAGATAAAATCTGAAACTACTTTATTGTGTCAAGTTTCAAGAAGCTAGGACAAACCGTGTTGGATTTAGAGTTCCAAATACATCTATCAATATAGGAGAAAACAGAGTGAAACCTAAAAATTCAAACTGTTACTGGAAATGAACGCTTCTCCATTGAGGAACGAAATTTGGGGAACCAAGTTGGATTAGTGTACCGATCATTACCTGAAAGTATCATCCAGTTTGGGTGAAAAAATATTTGCTGAGATTTCTGGTGATTCCTAATTTTTGGAAGCTTGGCAACCCCTTTCCATGAAAGTGTTTCTCGCCAGTCACTGCTTAGGGCTACATCAAGAGGAAACAAAACATAGAGATAGAACGTGAAACTGCTTTATTTTGTCAAGTTTCAAGAAGCTAGCACAAACCGTGTTGGATTTAGAGTTCCAAATACATCTATCAATATAGGAGAAAACAGAGTGAAACCTAAAAATTGAAACTGTTAGTAGAAACGAACGCTTCAACATAGAAGAATGAAATTTGGGGAACCAAGTTGGCTTATTGTACTGATCATTACTTGAAAGTATCATCCAGTTTGGGTGAAAAAATACTTGCTGAGATTTCTGGAGATTCGTAATTTTTGGAAGCTTGGCAACCCCTTTCCATGAAAGTGTTTCTCGCCAGTCACTGCTTAGGGCTACATCAAGAGGAAAAAAAACATAGAGAAAGAACGTGAAACTGCTTTATTTTGTCAAGTTTCAAGAAGCTAGCACAAACCGTGTTGGATTTAGAGTTCCAAATACATCTATCAATATAGGAGAAAACAGAGTGAAACCTAAAAATTCAAACTGTTAGTAGAAACGAACGCTTCAACATAGAAGAATGAAATTTGGAGAACCAAGTCGGCTTAGTGTACTGACCATTACCTGAAAGTATCATCCAGTTTGGGTGAAAAAATATTTGCTGAGATTTCTGGAGATTCGTAATTTTTGGAAGCTTGGCAACCCCTTTCCATGAAAGTGTTTCTCGCCAGTCACTTCTTAGGGCTACATCAAGATGAAAAAAAACATGGAGATAAAATCTGAAACTACTTTATTGTGTCAAGTTTCAAGAAGCTAGGACAAACCGTGTTGGATTTAGAGTTCCAAATACATCTATCAATATAGGAGAAAACAGAGTGAAACCTAAAAATTCAAACTGTTACTGGAAATGAACGCTTCACCATTGAGGAACGAAATTTGGGGAACCAAGTTGGATTAGTGTACCGATCATTACCTGAAAGTATCATCCAGTTTGGGTGAAAAAATATTTGCTGAGATTTCTGGAGATTCGTAATTTTTGGAAGCTTGGCAACCCCTTTCCATGAAAGTGTTTCTCGCCAGTCACTGCTTAGGGCTACATCAAGAGGAAAAAAAACATAGAGAAAGAACGTGAAACTGCTTTATTTTGTCAAGTTTCAAGAAGCTAGCACAAACCGTGTTGGATTTAGAGTTCCAAATACATTTATCAATATAGGAGAAAACGGAGTGAAACCTAAAAATTTAAACTGTTACTGGAAATGAACGCTTCACCATAGAAGAACGAAATTTGGGGAACCAAGTCGGCTTAGTGTACTGACCATTACCTGAAAGTATCATCCAGTTTGGGTGAAAAAATATTTGCTGAGATTTCTGGAGATTCGTAATTTTTGGAAGCTTGGGAACCCCTTTCCATGAAAGTGTTTCTCGCCAGTCACTGCTTAGGGCTACATCAAGAGGAAACAAAACATAGAGATAGAACGTGAAACTGCTTTATTTTGTCAAGTTTCAAGAAGCTAGCACAAACCGTGTTGGATTTAGAGTTCCAAATACATCTATCAATATAGGAGAAAACAGAGTGAAACCTAAAAATTGAAACTGTTAGTAGAAACGAACGCTTCAACATAGAAGAATGAAATTTGGAGAACCAAGTTGGCTTAGTGTACTGATCATTACCTGTAAGTATCATCCAGTTTTGGTGAAAAAATACTTGCTGAGATTTCTGGAGATTCGTAATTTTAGGAAGCTTGGCAACCCCTTTCCATGAAAGTGTTTCTCGCCAGTCACTGCATAGGGCTACTTCAAGAGGAAAGAACACATAGAGATAGAACGTGAAACTGCTTTATTTTGTCAAGTTTCAAGAAGCTAGCACAAACCGTGTTGGATTTAGAGTTCCAAATACATCTATCAATATAGGAGAAAACAGAGTGAAACCTAAAAATTCAAACTGTTACTGGAAATGAACGCTTCACCATTGAGGAACGAAATTTGGGGAACCAAGTTGGATTAGTGTACCGATCATTACCTGAAAGTATCATCCAGTTTGGGTGAAAAAATATTTGCTGAGATTTCTGGAGATTCGTAATTTTTGGAAGCTTGGCAACCCCTTTCCATGAAAGTGTTTCTCGCCAGTCACTGCTTAGGGCTACATCAAGAGGAAAAAAAACATAGAGAAAGAACGTGAAACTGCTTTATTTTGTCAAGTTTCAAGAAGCTAGCACAAACCGTGTTGGATTTAGAGTTCCAAATACATTTATCAATATAGGAGAAAACGGAGTGAAACCTAAAAATTTAAACTGTTACTGGAAATGAACGCTTCACCATAGAAGAACGAAATTTGGGGAACCAAGTCGGCTTAGTGTACTGACCATTACCTGAAAGTATCATCCAGTTTGGGTGAAAAAATATTTGCTGAGATTTCTGGAGATTCGTAATTTTTGGAAGCTTGGGAACCCCTTTCCATGAAAGTGTTTCTCGCCAGTCACTGCTTAGGGCTACATCAAGAGGAAACAAAACATAGAGATAGAACGTGAAACTGCTTTATTTTGTCAAGTTTCAAGAAGCTAGCACAAACCGTGTTGGATTTAGAGTTCCAAATACATCTATCAATATAGGAGAAAACAGAGTGAAACCTAAAAATTGAAACTGTTAGTAGAAACGAACGCTTCAACATAGAAGAATGAAATTTGGAGAACCAAGTTGGCTTAGTGTACTGATCATTACCTGTAAGTATCATCCAGTTTTGGTGAAAAAATACTTGCTGAGATTTCTGGAGATTCGTAATTTTAGGAAGCTTGGCAACCCCTTTCCATGAAAGTGTTTCTCGCCAGTCACTGCATAGGGCTACTTCAAGAGGAAAGAACACATAGAGATAGAACGTGAAACTACTTTATTTTGTCAAGTTTCAAGAAGCTAGCACAAACCGTGTTGGATTTAGAGTTCCAAATACATCTATCTATATAGGAGAAAACAGAGTGAAACCTAAAATTTCAATCTGTTACTGGAAATGAACGCTTCAACATAGAAGAACGAAATTTGGGGAACCAAGTCGGCTTAGTGTACTGATCATTACCTGAAAGTATCATCCAGTTTGGGTGCAGAAATATTTGCTGTGATTTCTGGAGATTCGTAGTTTTTGGAAGCTTGGCAACCACTTTCCATGAAAGTGTTTCTCGCCAGTCACTGCTTAGGGCTACATCAAGAGGAAACAACACATAGATATAGAACGTGAAACTGCTTTATTTTGTCAAGTTTCAAGAAGCTAGCACAAACCGTGTTGGATTTACAGTTCCAAATCCATCTATCAATATAGTAGAAAACAGAGTGAAACCTAAAAATTCAAACTGTTACTGGAAATGAACGCTTCACCATTGAGGAACGAAATTTGGGGAACCAAGTTGGATTAGTGTACTGATCATTACCTGAAAGTATCATCCAGTTTGGGTGAAAAAATATTTGCTGAGATTTCTGGAGATTCGTAATTTTTGGAAGCTTGGCAACCCCTTTCCATGAAAGTGTTTCTCGCCAGTCACTGCTTAGGGCTACATCAAGAGGAAAAAAAACATAGAGAAAGAACGTGAAACTACTTTATTTTGTCAAGTTTCAAGAAGCTAGCACAAACCGTGTTGGATTTAGAGTTCCAAATGCATCTATCTATATAGGAGAAAACAGAGTGAAACCTAAAAATTCAAACTGTTACTGGAAATGAACGCTTCAACATAGAAGAACGAAATTTGGGGAACCAACTCAGCTTAGTGTACTGATCATTAACTGAAAGTATCATCCAGTTTGGGTGAAAAAATATTTGCTGTGATTTCTGGAGATTCGTAGTTTTTGGAAGCTTGACAACCCCTTTCTATGAAAGTGTTTCTCGCCAGTCACTGCTTAGGGCTACATCAAGAGGAAACAACACATAGATATAGAACGTGAAACTGCTTTATTTTGTCAAGTTTCAAGAAGCTAGCACAAACCGTGTTGGATTTACAGTTCCAAATCCATCTATCAATATAGGAGAAAACAGAGTGAAACCTCAAAATTCAAACTGTTACTGGAAATGAACGCTTCAACATAGAAGAACGAAATTTGGGGAACCAAGTCGGCTTAGTGTACTGATCATTACCTGAAAGTATCATCCAGTTTGGGTGCAGAAATATTTGCTGTGATTTCTGGAGATGCGTAGTTTTTGGAAGCTTGGCAACCCCTTTCTATGAAAGTGTTTCTCGCCAGTCACTGCTTAGGGCTACATCAAGAGGAAACAAAACATAGAGATAGAACGTGAAACTGCTTTATTTTGTCAAGTTTCAAGAATCTAGCACAAACCTTGCTGGATTTAGAGTTCCAAATACATCTATCAATATAGGAGAAAACAGAGTGAAACCTAAAAATTCAAACTGTTACTGGAAATGTATGCTTCAACATAGAAGAACGAAATTTGGGGAACCAAGTCGGCTTATTGTACTGATCATTACCTGAAAGTATCATCCAGTTTGGGTGAAAAAATACTTGCTGAGATTTCTGGAGATTCGTAATTTTAGGAAGCTTGGCAACCCCTTTCCATGAAAGTGTTTCTCGCCAGTCACTGCTTAGGGCTACTTCAAGAGGAAACAACACATAGAGATAGAACGTGAAACTGCTTTATTTTGTCAAGTTTCAAGAAGCTAGCACAAACCGTGTTGGATTTAGAGTTCCAAATACATCTATCAATATAGGAGAAAACAGAGTGAAACCAAAAATTCAAACTGTTACTGGAAATGAACGCTTCACCATTGAGGAACGAAATTTGGGGAACCAAGTTGGATTAGTGTACTGATCATTACCTGAAAGTATCATCCAGTTTGGGTGAAAAAATATTTGCTGAGATTTCTGGAGATTCGTAATTTTTGGAAGCTTGGCAACCCCTTTCCATGAAAGTGTTTCTCGCCAGTCACTGCTTAGGGCTACATCAAGAGGAAAAAAAACATAGAGAAAGAACGTGAAACTGCTTTATTTTGTCAAGTTTCAAGAAGCTAGCACAAACCGTGTTGGATTTAGAGTTCCAAATACATTTATCAATATAGGAGAAAACAGAGTGAAACCTAAAAATTTAAACTGTTACTGGAAATGAACGCTTCACCATAGAAGAACGAAATTTGGGGAACCAAGTCGGCTTAGTGTACTGACCATTACCTGAAAGTATCATCCAGTTTGGGTGAAAAAATATTTGCTGAGATTTCTGGAGATTCGTAATTTTTGGAAGCTTGGGAACCCCTTTCCATGAAAGTGTTTCTCGCCAGTCACTGCTTAGGGCTACATCAAGAGGAAACAAAACATAGAGATAGAACGTGAAACTGCTTTATTTTGTCAAGTTTCAAGAAGCTAGCACAAACCGTGTTGGATTTAGAGTTCCAAATACATCTATCAATATAGGAGAAAACAGAGTGAAACCTAAAAATTTAAACTGTTAGTAGAAACGAACGCTTCAACATAGAAGAATGAAATTTGGGGAACCAAGTTGGCTTATTGTACTGATCATTACCTGAAAGTATCATCCAGTTTGGGTGAAAAAATATTTGCTGAGATTTCTGGAGATTCGTAATTTTTGGAAGCTTGGCAACCCCTTTCCATGGAAGTGTTTCTCGCCAGTCACTTCTTAGGGCTACATCAAGATGAAAAAAAACATGGAGATAGAATCTGAAACTACTTTATTGTGTCAAGTTTCAAGAAGCTAGCACAAACCGTGTTGGATTTAGAGTTCCAAATACATCTATCAATATAGGAGAAAACAGAGTGAAACCTAAAAATTCAAACTGTTACTGGAAATGAACGCTTTAACATAGAAGAACGAAATTTGGGGAACCAAGTCGGCTTAGTGTTCTGATCATTTCCTGAAAGTATCATCAAGTTTGGGTGAAAAAATATTTGCTGAGATTTCTGGTGATTCCTAATTTTTGGAAGCTTGGCAACCCCTTTCCATGAAAGTGTTTCTCGCCAGTCACTGCTTAGGGCTACATCAAGAGGAAACAAAACATAGAGATAGAACGTGAAACTGCTTTATTTTGTCAAGTTTCAAGAAGCTAGCACAAACCGTGTTGGATTTAGAGTTCCAAATACATCTATCAATATAGGAGAAAACAGAGTGAAACCTAAAAATTTAAACTGTTAGTAGAAACGAACGCTTCAACATAGAAGAATGAAATTTGGGGAACCAAGTTGGCTTATTGTACTGATCATTACCTGAAAGTATCATCCAGTTTGGGTGAAAAAATATTTGCTGAGATTTCTGGAGATTCGTAATTTTTGGAAGCTTGGCAACCCCTTTCCATGAAAGTGTTTCTCGCCAGTCACTTCTTAGGGCTACATCAAGATGAAAAAAAACATGGAGATAGAATCTGAAACTACTTTATTGTGTCAAGTTTCAAGAAGCTAGCACAAACCGTGTTGGATTTAGAGTTCCAAATACATCTATCAATATAGGAGAAAACAGAGTGAAACCAAAAATTCAAACTGTTACTGGAAATGAACGCTTCACCATTGAGGAACGAAATTTGGGGAACCAAGTTGGATTAGTGTACTGATCATTACCTGAAAGTATCATCCAGTTTGGGTGAAAAAATATTTGCTGAGATTTCTGGAGATTCGTAATTTTTGGAAGCTTGGCAACCCCTTTCCATGAAAGTGTTTCTCGCCAGTCACTGCTTAGGGCTACATCAAGAGGAAAAAAAACATAGAGAAAGAACGTGAAACTGCTTTATTTTGTCAAGTTTCAAGAAGCTAGCACAAACCGTGTTGGATTTAGAGTTCCAAATACATTTATCAATATAGGAGAAAACAGAGTGAAACCTAAAAATTTAAACTGTTACTGGAAATGAACGCTTCACCATAGAAGAACGAAATTTGGGGAACCAAGTCGGCTTAGTGTACTGACCATTACCTGAAAGTATCATCCAGTTTGGGTGAAAAAATATTTGCTGAGATTTCTGGAGATTCGTAATTTTTGGAAGCTTGGGAACCCCTTTCCATGAAAGTGTTTCTCGCCAGTCACTGCTTAGGGCTACATCAAGAGGAAACAAAACATAGAGATAGAACGTGAAACTGCTTTATTTTGTCAAGTTTCAAGAAGCTAGCACAAACCGTGTTGGATTTAGAGTTCCAAATACATCTATCAATATAGGAGAAAACAGAGTGAAACCTAAAAATTTAAACTGTTAGTAGAAACGAACGCTTCAACATAGAAGAATGAAATTTGGGGAACCAAGTTGGCTTATTGTACTGATCATTACCTGAAAGTATCATCCAGTTTGGGTGAAAAAATATTTGCTGAGATTTCTGGAGATTCGTAATTTTTGGAAGCTTGGCAACCCCTTTCCATGGAAGTGTTTCTCGCCAGTCACTTCTTAGGGCTACATCAAGATGAAAAAAAACATGGAGATAGAATCTGAAACTACTTTATTGTGTCAAGTTTCAAGAAGCTAGCACAAACCGTGTTGGATTTAGAGTTCCAAATACATCTATCAATATAGGAGAAAACAGAGTGAAACCTAAAAATTCAAACTGTTACTGGAAATGAACGCTTTAACATAGAAGAACGAAATTTGGGGAACCAAGTCGGCTTAGTGTTCTGATCATTTCCTGAAAGTATCATCAAGTTTGGGTGAAAAAATATTTGCTGAGATTTCTGGTGATTCCTAATTTTTGGAAGCTTGGCAACCCCTTTCCATGAAAGTGTTTCTCGCCAGTCACTGCTTAGGGCTACATCAAGAGGAAACAAAACATAGAGATAGAACGTGAAACTGCTTTATTTTGTCAAGTTTCAAGAAGCTAGCACAAACCGTGTTGGATTTAGAGTTCCAAATACATCTATCAATATAGGAGAAAACAGAGTGAAACCTAAAAATTTAAACTGTTAGTAGAAACGAACGCTTCAACATAGAAGAATGAAATTTGGGGAACCAAGTTGGCTTATTGTACTGATCATTACCTGAAAGTATCATCCAGTTTGGGTGAAAAAATATTTGCTGAGATTTCTGGAGATTCGTAATTTTTGGAAGCTTGGCAACCCCTTTCCATGAAAGTGTTTCTCGCCAGTCACTTCTTAGGGCTACATCAAGATGAAAAAAAACATGGAGATAGAATCTGAAACTACTTTATTGTGTCAAGTTTCAAGAAGCTAGCACAAACCGTGTTGGATTTAGAGTTCCAAATACATCTATCAATATAGGAGAAAACAGAGTGAAACCTAAAAATTCAAACTGTTACTGGAAATGAACGCTTTAACATAGAAGAACGAAATTTGGGGAACCAAGTCGGCTTAGTGTTCTGATCATTTCCTGAAAGTATCATCAAGTTTGGGTGAAAAAATATTTGCTGAGATTTCTGGTGATTCCTAATTTTTGGAAGCTTGGCAACCCCTTTCCATGAAAGTGTTTCTCGCCAGTCACTGCTTAGGGCTACATCAAGAGGAAACAAAACATAGAGATAGAACGTGAAACTGCTTTATTTTGTCAAGTTTCAAGAAGCTAGCACAAACCGTGTTGGATTTAGAGTTCCAAATACATCTATCAATATAGGAGAAAACAGAGTGAAACCTAAAAATTGAAACTGTTAGTAGAAACGAACGCTTCAACATAGAAGAATGAAATTTGGGGAACCAAGTTGGCTTATTGTACTGATCATTACTTGAAAGTATCATCCAGTTTGGGTGATAAAATACTTGCTGAGATTTCTGGAGATTCGTAATTTTTGGAAGCTTGGCAACCCCTTTCCATGAAAGTGTTTCTCGCCAGTCACTGCTTAGGGCTACATCAAGAGGAAAAAAAACATAGAGAAAGAACGTGAAACTGCTTTATTTTGTCAAGTTTCAAGAAGCTAGCACAAACCGTGTTGGATTTAGAGTTCCAAATACATCTATCAATATAGGAGAAAACAGAGTGAAACCTAAAAATTCAAACTGTTAGTAGAAACGAACGCTTCAACATAGAAGAATGAAATTTGGAGAACCAAGTCGGCTTAGTGTACTGACCATTACCTGAAAGTATCATCCAGTTTGGGTGAAAAAATATTTGCTGAGATTTCTGGAGATTCGTAATTTTTGGAAGCTTGGCAACCCCTTTCCATGAAAGTGTTTCTCGCCAGTCACTTCTTAGGGCTACATCAAGATGAAAAAAAACATGGAGATAGAATCTGAAACTACTTTATTGTGTCAAGTTTCAAGAAGCTAGCACAAACCGTGTTGGATTTAGAGTTCCAAATACATCTATCAATATAGGAGAAAACAGAGTGAAACCTAAAAATTCAAACTGTTACTGGAAATGAACGCTTCACCATTGAGGAACGAAATTTGGGGAACCAAGTTGGATTAGTGTACTGATCATTACCTGAAAGTATCATCCAGTTTGGGTGAAAAAATATTTGCTGAGATTTCTGGAGATTCGTAATTTTTGGAAGCTTGGCAACCCCTTTCCATGAAAGTGTTTCTCGCCAGTCACTGCTTAGGGCTACATCAAGAGGAAAAAAAACATAGAGAAAGAACGTGAAACTGCTTTATTTTGTCAAGTTTCAAGAAGCTAGCACAAACCGTGTTGGATTTAGAGTTCCAAATACATTTATCAATATAGGAGAAAACAGAGTGAAACCTAAAAATTTAAACTGTTACTGGAAATGAACGCTTCACCATAGAAGAACGAAATTTGGGGAACCAAGTCGGCTTAGTGTACTGACCATTACCTGAAAGTATCATCCAGTTTGGGTGAAAAAATATTTGCTGAGATTTCTGGAGATTCGTAATTTTTGGAAGCTTGGGAACCCCTTTCCATGAAAGTGTTTCTCGCCAGTCACTGCTTAGGGCTACATCAAGAGGAAACAAAACATAGAGATAGAACGTGAAACTGCTTTATTTTGTCAAGTTTCAAGAAGCTAGCACAAACCGTGTTGGATTTAGAGTTCCAAATACATCTATCAATATAGGAGAAAACAGAGTGAAACCTAAAAATTTAAACTGTTAGTAGAAACGAACGCTTCAACATAGAAGAATGAAATTTGGGGAACCAAGTTGGCTTATTGTACTGATCATTACCTGAAAGTATCATCCAGTTTGGGTGAAAAAATATTTGCTGAGATTTCTGGAGATTCGTAATTTTTGGAAGCTTGGCAACCCCTTTCCATGAAAGTGTTTCTCGCCAGTCACTTCTTAGGGCTACATCAAGATGAAAAAAAACATGGAGATAGAATCTGAAACTACTTTATTGTGTCAAGTTTCAAGAAGCTAGCACAAACCGTGTTGGATTTAGAGTTCCAAATACATCTATCAATATAGGAGAAAACAGAGTGAAACCTAAAAATTCAAACTGTTACTGGAAATGAACGCTTTAACATAGAAGAACGAAATTTGGGGAACCAAGTCGGCTTAGTGTTCTGATCATTTCCTGAAAGTATCATCAAGTTTGGGTGAAAAAATATTTGCTGAGATTTCTGGTGATTCCTAATTTTTGGAAGCTTGGCAACCCCTTTCCATGAAAGTGTTTCTCGCCAGTCACTGCTTAGGGCTACATCAAGAGGAAACAAAACATAGAGATAGAACGTGAAACTGCTTTATTTTGTCAAGTTTCAAGAAGCTAGCACAAACCGTGTTGGATTTAGAGTTCCAAATACATCTATCAATATAGGAGAAAACAGAGTGAAACCTAAAAATTTAAACTGTTAGTAGAAACGAACGCTTCAACATAGAAGAATGAAATTTGGGGAACCAAGTTGGCTTATTGTACTGATCATTACCTGAAAGTATCATCCAGTTTGGGTGAAAAAATATTTGCTGAGATTTCTGGAGATTCGTAATTTTTGGAAGCTTGGCAACCCCTTTCCATGAAAGTGTTTCTCGCCAGTCACTTCTTAGGGCTACATCAAGATGAAAAAAAACATGGAGATAGAATCTGAAACTACTTTATTGTGTCAAGTTTCAAGAAGCTAGCACAAACCGTGTTGGATTTAGAGTTCCAAATACATCTATCAATATAGGAGAAAACAGAGTGAAACCTAAAAATTCAAACTGTTACTGGAAATGAACGCTTTAACATAGAAGAACGAAATTTGGGGAACCAAGTCGGCTTAGTGTTCTGATCATTTCCTGAAAGTATCATCAAGTTTGGGTGAAAAAATATTTGCTGAGATTTCTGGTGATTCCTAATTTTTGGAAGCTTGGCAACCCCTTTCCATGAAAGTGTTTCTCGCCAGTCACTGCTTAGGGCTACATCAAGAGGAAACAAAACATAGAGATAGAACGTGAAACTGCTTTATTTTGTCAAGTTTCAAGAAGCTAGCACAAACCGTGTTGGATTTAGAGTTCCAAATACATCTATCAATATAGGAGAAAACAGAGTGAAACCTAAAAATTGAAACTGTTAGTAGAAACGAACGCTTCAACATAGAAGAATGAAATTTGGGGAACCAAGTTGGCTTATTGTACTGATCATTACTTGAAAGTATCATCCAGTTTGGGTGAAAAAATACTTGCTGAGATTTCTGGAGATTCGTAATTTTTGGAAGCTTGGCAACCCCTTTCCATGAAAGTGTTTCTCGCCAGTCACTGCTTAGGGCTACATCAAGAGGAAAAAAAAACATAGAGAAAGAACGTGAAACTGCTTTATTTTGTCAAGTTTCAAGAAGCTAGCACAAACCGTGTTGGATTTAGAGTTCCAAATACATCTATCAATATAGGAGAAAACAGAGTGAAACCTAAAAATTCAAACTGTTAGTAGAAACGAACGCTTCAACATAGAAGAATGAAATTTGGAGAACCAAGTCGGCTTAGTGTACTGACCATTACCTGAAAGTATCATCCAGTTTGGGTGAAAAAATATTTGCTGAGATTTCTGTAGATTCGTAATTTTTGGAAGCTTGGCAACCCCTTTCCATGAAAGTGTTTCTCGCCAGTCACTTCTTAGGGCTACATCAAGATGAAAAAAAACATGGAGATAGAATCTGAAACTACTTTATTGTGTCAAGTTTCAAGAAGCTAGCACAAACCGTGTTGGATTTAGAGTTCCAAATACATTTATCAATATAGGAGAAAACAGAGTGAAACCTAAAAATTTAAACTGTTACTGGAAATGAACGCTTCACCATAGAAGAACGAAATTTGGGGAACCAAGTCGGCTTAGTGTACTGATCATTACCTGAAAGTATCATCCAGTTTGGGTGCAGAAATATTTGCTGTGATTTCTGGAGATTCGTAGTTTTTGGAAGCATGGCAACCCCTTTCCATGAAAGTGTTTCTCGCCAGTCACTGCTTAGGGCTACATCAAGAGGAAACAACACATAGATATAGAACGTGAAACTGCTTTATTTTGTCAAGTTTCAAGAAGCTAGCACAAACCGTGTTGGATTTACAGTTCCAAATCCATCTATCAATATAGGAGAAAACACAGTGAAACCTAAAAATTCAAACTGTTACTGGAAATGAACGCTTCAACATAGAAGAACGAAATTTGGGGAACCAATTCGGCTTAGTGTACTGATCATTACCTGAAAGTATCATCCAGTTTGGGTGCAGAAATATTTGCTGTGATTTCTGGAGATTCGTAGTTTTTGGAAGCTTGGCAACCCCTTTCTATGAAAGTGTTTCTCGCCAGTCACTGCTTAGGGTACTTCAAGAGGAAACAAAACATAGAGATAGAACGTGAAACTGCTTTATTTTGTCAAGTTTCAAGAAGCTAGCACAAACCGTGTTGGATTTAGAGTTCCAAATACATCTATCAATATAGGAGAAAACAGAGTGAAACCTAAAAATTGAAACTGTTAGTAGAAACGAACGCTTCAACATAGAAGAATGAAATTTGGGGAACCAAGTTGGCTTATTGTACTGATCATTACTTGAAAGTATCATCCAGTTTGGGTGATAAAATACTTGCTGAGATTTCTGGAGATTCGTAATTTTTGGAAGCTTGGCAACCCCTTTCCATGAAAGTGTTTCTCGCCAGTCACTGCTTAGGGCTACATCAAGAGGAAAAAAAACATAGAGAAAGAACGTGAAACTGCTTTATTTTGTCAAGTTTCAAGAAGCTAGCACAAACCGTGTTGGATTTAGAGTTCCAAATACATCTATCAATATAGGAGAAAACAGAGTGAAACCTAAAAATTCAAACTGTTAGTAGAAACGAACGCTTCAACATAGAAGAATGAAATTTGGAGAACCAAGTCGGCTTAGTGTACTGACCATTACCTGAAAGTATCATCCAGTTTGGGTGAAAAAATATTTGCTGAGATTTCTGGAGATTCGTAATTTTTGGAAGCTTGGCAACCCCTTTCCATGAAAGTGTTTCTCGCCAGTCACTTCTTAGGGCTACATCAAGATGAAAAAAAACATGGAGATAGAATCTGAAACTACTTTATTGTGTCAAGTTTCAAGAAGCTAGCACAAACCGTGTTGGATTTAGAGTTCCAAATACATCTATCAATATAGGAGAAAACAGAGTGAAACCTAAAAATTCAAACTGTTACTGGAAATGAACGCTTCACCATTGAGGAACGAAATTTGGGGAACCAAGTTGGATTAGTGTACTGATCATTACCTGAAAGTATCATCCAGTTTGGGTGAAAAAATATTTGCTGAGATTTCTGGAGATTCGTAATTTTTGGAAGCTTGGCAACCCCTTTCCATGAAAGTGTTTCTCGCCAGTCACTGCTTAGGGCTACATCAAGAGGAAAAAAAAACATAGAGAAAGAACGTGAAACTGCTTTATTTTGTCAAGTTTCAAGAAGCTAGCACAAACCGTGTTGGATTTAGAGTTCCAAATACATTTATCAATATAGGAGAAAACAGAGTGAAACCTAAAAATTTAAACTGTTACTGGAAATGAACGCTTCACCATAGAAGAACGAAATTTGGGGAACCAAGTTGGCTTAGTGTACTGACCATTACCTGAAAGTATCATCCAGTTTGGGTGAAAAAATATTTGCTGAGATTTCTGGAGATTCGTAATTTTTGGAAGCTTGGGAACCCCTTTCCATGAAAGTGTTTCTCGCCAGTCACTGCTTAGGGCTACATCAAGAGGAAACAAAACATAGAGATAGAACGTGAAACTGCTTTATTTTGTCAAGTTTCAAGAAGCTAGCACAAACCGTGTTGGATTTAGAGTTCCAAATACATCTATCAATATAGGAGAAAACAGAGTGAAACCTAAAAATTTAAACTGTTAGTAGAAACGAACGCTTCAACATAGAAGAATGAAATTTGGGGAACCAAGTTGGCTTATTGTACTGATCATTACCTGAAAGTATCATCCAGTTTGGGTGAAAAAATATTTGCTGAGATTTCTGGAGATTCGTAATTTTTGGAAGCTTGGCAACCCCTTTCCATGAAAGTGTTTCTCGCCAGTCACTTCTTAGGGCTACATCAAGATGAAAAAAAACATGGAGATAGAATCTGAAACTACTTTATTGTGTCAAGTTTCAAGAAGCTAGCACAAACCGTGTTGGATTTAGAGTTCCAAATACATCTATCAATATAGGAGAAAACAGAGTGAAACCTAAAAATTCAAACTGTTACTGGAAATGAACGCTTTAACATAGAAGAACGAAATTTGGGGAACCAAGTCGGCTTAGTGTTCTGATCATTTCCTGAAAGTATCATCAAGTTTGGGTGAAAAAATATTTGCTGAGATTTCTGGTGATTCCTAATTTTTGGAAGCTTGGCAACCCCTTTCCATGAAAGTGTTTCTCGCCAGTCACTGCTTAGGGCTACATCAAGAGGAAACAAAACATAGAGATAGAACGTGAAACTGCTTTATTTTGTCAAGTTTCAAGAAGCTAGCACAAACCGTGTTGGATTTAGAGTTCCAAATACATCTATCAATATAGGAGAAAACAGAGTGAAACCTAAAAATTGAAACTGTTAGTAGAAACGAACGCTTCAACATAGAAGAATGAAATTTGGGGAACCAAGTTGGCTTATTGTACTGATCATTACTTGAAAGTATCATCCAGTTTGGGTGAAAAAATACTTGCTGAGATTTCTGGAGATTCGTAATTTTTGGAAGCTTGGCAACCCCTTTCCATGAAAGTGTTTCTCGCCAGTCACTGCTTAGGGCTACATCAAGAGGAAAAAAAACATAGAGAAAGAACGTGAAACTGCTTTATTTTGTCAAGTTTCAAGAAGCTAGCACAAACCGTGTTGGATTTAGAGTTCCAAATACATCTATCAATATAGGAGAAAACAGAGTGAAACCTAAAAATTCAAACTGTTAGTAGAAACGAACGCTTCAACATAGAAGAATGAAATTTGGAGAACCAAGTCGGCTTAGTGTACTGACCATTACCTGAAAGTATCATCCAGTTTGGGTGAAAAAATATTTGCTGAGATTTCTGGAGATTCGTAATTTTTGGAAGCTTGGCAACCCCTTTCCATGAAAGTGTTTCTCGCCAGTCACTTCTTAGGGCTACATCAAGATGAAAAAAAACATGGAGATAGAATCGGAAACTACTTTATTGTGTCAAGTTTCAAGAAGCTAGCACAAACCGTGTTGGATTTAGAGTTCCAAATACATCTATCAATATAGGAGAAAACAGAGTGAAACCTAAAAATTCAAACTGTTACTGGAAATGAACGCTTCACCATTGAGGAACGAAATTTGGGGAACCAAGTTGGATTAGTGTACTGATCATTACCTGAAAGTATCATCCAGTTTGGGTGAAAAAATATTTGCTGAGATTTCTGGAGATTCGTAATTTTTGGAAGCTTGGCAACCCCTTTCCATGAAAGTGTTTCTCGCCAGTCACTGCTTAGGGCTACATCAAGAGGAAAAAAAACATAGAGAAAGAACGTGAAACTGCTTTATTTTGTCAAGTTTCAAGAAGCTAGCACAAACCGTGTTGGATTTAGAGTTCCAAATACATTTATCAATATAGGAGAAAACGGAGTGAAACCTAAAAATTTAAACTGTTACTGGAAATGAACGCTTCACCATAGAAGAACGAAATTTGGGGAACCAAGTCGGCTTAGTGTACTGACCATTACCTGAAAGTATCATCCAGTTTGGGTGAAAAAATATTTGCTGAGATTTCTGGAGATTCGTAATTTTTGGAAGCTTGGGAACCCCTTTCCATGAAAGTGTTTCTCGCCAGTCACTGCTTAGGGCTACATCAAGAGGAAACAAAACATAGAGATAGAACGTGAAACTGCTTTATTTTGTCAAGTTTCAAGAAGCTAGCACAAACCGTGTTGGATTTAGAGTTCCAAATACATCTATCAATATAGGAGAAAACAGAGTGAAACCTAAAAATTGAAACTGTTAGTAGAAACGAACGCTTCAACATAGAAGAATGAAATTTGGAGAACCAAGTTGGCTTAGTGTACTGATCATTACCTGTAAGTATCATCCAGTTTTGGTGAAAAAATACTTGCTGAGATTTCTGGAGATTCGTAATTTTAGGAAGCTTGGCAACCCCTTTCCATGAAAGTGTTTCTCGCCAGTCACTGCATAGGGCTACTTCAAGAGGAAAGAACACATAGAGATAGAACGTGAAACTACTTTATTTTGTCAAGTTTCAAGAAGCTAGCACAAACCGTGTTGGATTTACAGTTCCAAATCCATCTATCAATATAGGAGAAAACAGAGTGAAACCTAAAAATTCAAACTGTTACTGGAAATGAACGCTTCAACATAGAAGAACGAAATTTGGGGAACCAATTCGGCTTAGTGTACTGATCATTACCTGAAAGTATCATCCAGTTTGGGTGCAGAAATATTTGCTGTGATTTCTGGAGATTCGTAGTTTTTGGAAGCTTGGCAACCCCTTTCTATGAAAGTGTTTCTCGCCAGTCACTGCTTAGGGTACTTCAAGAGGAAACAAAACATAGAGATAGAACGTGAAACTGCTTTATTTTGTCAAGTTTCAAGAAGCTAGCACAAACCGTATTGGATTTAGAGTTCCAAATCCATCTATCAATATAGGAGAAAACAGAGTGAAACCTAAAAATTCAAACTGTTACTGGAAATGTACGCTTCAACATAGAAGAACGAAATTTGGGGAACCAAGTCAGCTTAGTGTACTGATCATTATCTGAAAGAATCATCCAGTTTGGGTGAAAAAATATTTGCTGAGATTTCTGGAGATTCGTAATTTTTGGAAGCTTTGCAACCCCTTTCCATGAAAGTGTTTCTCGCCAGTCACTGCTTAGGGCTACATCAATAGGAAAAAAAACATAGAGAAAGAACGTGAAACTGCTTTATTTTGTCAAGTTTCAAGAAGCTAGCACAAACCGTGTTGGATTTAGAGTTCCAAATACATTTATCAATATAGGAGAAAACGGAGTGAAACCTAAAAATTTAAACTGTTACTGGAAATGAACGCTTCACCATAGAAGAACGAAATTTGGGGAACCAAGTCGGCTTAGTGTACTGACCATTACCTGAAAGTATCATCCAGTTTGGGTGAAAAAATATTTGCTGAGATTTCTGGAGATTCGTAATTTTTGGAAGCTTGGGAACCCCTTTCCATGAAAGTGTTTCTCGCCAGTCACTGCTTAGGGCTACATCAAGAGGAAACAAAACATAGAGATAGAACGTGAAACTGCTTTATTTTGTCAAGTTTCAAGAAGCTAGCACAAACCGTGTTGGATTTAGAGTTCCAAATACATCTATCAATATAGGAGAAAACAGAGTGAAACCTAAAAATTGAAACTGTTAGTAGAAACGAACGCTTCAACATAGAAGAATGAAATTTGGAGAACCAAGTTGGCTTAGTGTACTGATCATTACCTGTAAGTATCATCCAGTTTTGGTGAAAAAATACTTGCTGAGATTTCTGGAGATTCGTAATTTTAGGAAGCTTGGCAACCCCTTTCCATGAAAGTGTTTCTCGCCAGTCACTGCATAGGGCTACTTCAAGAGGAAAGAACACATAGAGATAGAACGTGAAACTACTTTATTTTGTCAAGTTTCAAGAAGCTAGCACAAACCGTGTTGGATTTACAGTTCCAAATCCATCTATCAATATAGGAGAAAACAGAGTGAAACCTAAAAATTCAAACTGTTACTGGAAATGAACGCTTCAACATAGAAGAACGAAATTTGGGGAACCAATTCGGCTTAGTGTACTGATCATTACCTGAAAGTATCATCCAGTTTGGGTGCAGAAATATTTGCTGTGATTTCTGGAGATTCGTAGTTTTTGGAAGCTTGGCAACCCCTTTCTATGAAAGTGTTTCTCGCCAGTCACTGCTTAGGGTACTTCAAGAGGAAACAAAACATAGAGATAGAACGTGAAACTGCTTTATTTTGTCAAGTTTCAAGAAGCTAGCACAAACCGTATTGGATTTAGAGTTCCAAATCCATCTATCAATATAGGAGAAAACAGAGTGAAACCTAAAAATTCAAACTGTTACTGGAAATGTACGCTTCAACATAGAAGAACGAAATTTGGGGAACCAAGTCAGCTTAGTGTACTGATCATTATCTGAAAGAATCATCCAGTTTGGGTGAAAAAATATTTGCTGAGATTTCTGGAGATTCGTAATTTTTGGAAGCTTTGCAACCCCTTTCCATGAAAGTGTTTCTCGCCAGTCACTGCTTAGGGCTACATCAATAGGAAAAAAAACATAGAGAAAGAACGTGAAACTGCTTTATTTTGTCAAGTTTCAAGAAGCTAGCACAAACCGTGTTGGATTTAGAGTTCCAAATACATTTATCAATATAGGAGAAAACAGAGTGAAACCTAAAAATTTAAACTGTTACTGGAAATGAACGCTTCACCATAGAAGAACGAAATTTGGGGAACCAAGTCAGCTTAGTGTACTGACCATTACCTGAAAGTATCATCCAGTTTGGGTGAAAAAATATTTGCTGAGATTTCTGGAGATTCGTAATTTTTGGAAGCTTGGGAACCCCTTTCCATGAAAGTGTTTCTCGCCAGTCACTGCTTAGGGCTACATCAAGAGGAAACAAAACATAGAGATAGAACGTGAAACTGCTTTATTTTGTCAAGTTTCAAGAAGCTAGCACAAACCGTGTTGGATTTAGAGTTCCAAATACATCTATCAATATAGGAGAAAACAGAGTGAACCCTAAAAATTTAAACTGTTAGTAGATACGAACGCTTCAACATAGAAGAATGAAATTTGGGGAACCAAGTTGGCTTATTGTACTGATCATTACCTGAAAGTATCATCCAGTTTGGGTGAAAAAATATTTGCTGAGATTTCTGGAGATTCGTAATTTTTGGAAGCTTGGCAACCCCTTTCCATGAAAGTGTTTCTCGCCAGTCACTTCTTAGGGCTACATCAAGATGAAAAAAAACATGGAGATAGAATCTGAAACTACTTTATTGTGTCAAGTTTCAAGAAGCTAGCACAAACCGTGTTGGATTTAGAGTTCCAAATACATCTATCAATATAGGAGAAAACAGAGTGAAACCTAAAAATTCAAACTGTTACTGGAAATGAACGCTTTAACATAGAAGAACGAAATTTGGGGAACCAAGTCGGCTTAGTGCTCTGATCATTTCCTGAAAGTATCATCAAGTTTGGGTGAAAAAATATTTGCTGAGATTTCTGGTGATTCCTAATTTTTGGAAGCTTGGCAACCCCTTTCCATGAAAGTGTTTCTCGCCAGTCACTGCTTAGGGCTACATCAAGAGGAAACAAAACATAGAGATAGAACGTGAAACTGCTTTATTTTGTCAAGTTTCAAGAAGCTAGCACAAACCGTGTTGGATTTAGAGTTCCAAATACATCTATCAATATAGGAGAAAACAGAGTGAAACCTAAAAATTGAAACTGTTAGTAGAAACGAACACTTCAACATAGAAGAATGAAATTTGGGGAACCAAGTTGGCTTATTGTACTGATCATTACTTGAAAGTATCATCCAGTTTGGGTGAAAAAATACTTGCTGAGATTTCTGGAGATTCGTAATTTTAGGAAGCTTGGCAACCCCTTTCCATGAAAGTGTTTCTCGCCAGTCACTGCTTAGGGCTACTTCAAGAGGAAACAACACATAGAGATAGAACGTGAAACTGCTTTATTTTGTCAAGTTTCAAGAAGCTAGCACAAACCGTGTTGGATTTAGAGTTCCAAATACATCTATCTATATAGGAGAAAACAGAGTGAAACCTAAAAATTCAAACTATTACTGGAAATGAACGCTTCAACATAGAAGAACGAAATTTGGGGAACCAACTCGGCTCAGTGTACTGATCATTAACTGAAAGTATCATCCAGTTTGGGTGAAAAAATATTTGCTGTGATTTCTGGAGATTCGTAGTTTTTGGAAGCTTGACAACCCCTTTCTATGAAAGTGTTTCTCGCCAGTCACTGCTTAGGGCTACATCAAGAGGAAACAACACATAGATATAGAACGTGAAACTGCTTTATTTTGTCAAGTTTCAAGAAGCTAGCACAAACCGTGTTGGATTTACAGTTCCAAATCCATCTATCAATATAGGAGAAAACAGAGTGAAACCTAAAAATTCAAACTGTTACTGGAAATGAACGCTTCAACATAGAAGAACGAAATTTGGGGAACCAAGTCGGCTTAGTGTACTGATCATTACCTGAAAGTATCATCCAGTTTGGGTGAAAAAATACTTGCTGAGATTTCTGGAGATTCGTAATTTTAGGAAGCTTGGCAACCCCTTTCCATGAAAGTGTTTCTCGCCAGTCACTGCTTAGGGCTACTTCAAGAGGAAACAACACATAGAGATAGAACGTGAAACTGCTTTATTTTGTCAAGTTTCAAGAAGCTAGCACAAGCCGTGTTGGATTTAGACTTCCAAATACATCTATCAATATAGGAGAAAACAGAGTGAAACCTAAAAATTCAAACTGTTACTAGAAATGAACGCTTTAACATAGAAGAAAGAAATTTGGGGAACCAAGTTGGATTAGTGTACTGATCATTACCTGAAAGTATCATCCAGTTTGGGTGAAAAAATATTTGCTGAGATTTCTGGAGATTCGTAATTTTTGGAAGCTTGGCAACCCCTTTCCATGAAAGTGTTTCTCGACAGTCACTGCTTAGGGCTACATGAAGAGGAAACAAAACATAGAGATAGAACGTGAAACTGCTTTATTTTGTCAAGTTTCAATAAGCTAGCACAAACCGTGTTGGATTTAGAGTTCCAAATACATCTATCAATATAGGAGAAAACAGAGTGAAACCTAAAAATTTAAACTGTTAGTAGAAACGAACGCTTCAACATAGAAGAATGAAATTTGGGGAACCAAGTTGGCTTATTGTACTGATCATTACCTGAAAGTATCATCCAGTTTGGGTGAAAAAATATTTGCTGAGATTTCTGGAGATTCGTAATTTTTGGAAGCTTGGCAACCCCTTTCCATGAAAGTGTTTCTCGCCAGTCACTTCTTAGGGCTACATCAAGATGAAAAAAAAACATGGAGATAGAATCTGAAACTACTTTATTGTGTCAAGTTTCAAGAAGCTAGCACAAACCGTGTTGGATTTAGAGTTCCAAATACATCTATCAATATAGGAGAAAACAGAGTGAAACCTAAAAATTCAAACTGTTACTGGAAATGAACGCTTTAACATAGAAGAACGAAATTTGGGGAACCAAGTCGGCTTAGTGTTCTGATCATTTCCTGAAAGTATCATCAAGTTTGGGTGAAAAAATATTTGCTGAGATTTCTGGTGATTCCTAATTTTTGGAAGCTTGGCAACCCCTTTCCATGAAAGTGTTTCTCGCCAGTCACTGCTTAGGGCTACATCAAGAGGAAACAAAACATAGAGATAGAACGTGAAACTGCTTTATTTTGTCAAGTTTCAAGAAGCTAGCACAAACCGTGTTGGATTTAGAGTTCCAAATACATCTATCAATATAGGAGAAAACAGAGTGAAACCTAAAAATTGAAACTGTTAGTAGAAACGAACGCTTCAACATAGAAGAATGAAATTTGGGGAACCAAGTTGGCTTATTGTACTGATCATTACTTGAAAGTATCATCCAGTTTGGGTGAAAAAATACTTGCTGAGATTTCTGGAGATTCGTAATTTTTGGAAGCTTGGCAACCCCTTTCCATGAAAGTGTTTCTCGCCAGTCACTGCTTAGGGCTACATCAAGAGGAAAAAAAACATAGAGAAAGAACGTGAAACTGCTTTATTTTGTCAAGTTTCAAGAAGCTAGCACAAACCGTGTTGGATTTAGAGTTCCAAATACATCTATCAATATAGGAGAAAACAGAGTGAAACCTAAAAATTCAAACTGTTAGTAGAAACGAACGCTTCAACATAGAAGAATGAAATTTGGAGAACCAAGTCGGCTTAGTGTACTGACCATTACCTGAAAGTATCATCCAGTTTGGGTGAAAAAATATTTGCTGAGATTTCTGGAGATTCGTAATTTTTGGAAGCTTGGCAACCCCTTTCCATGAAAGTGTTTCTCGCCAGTCACTTCTTAGGGCTACATCAAGATGAAAAAAAACATGGAGATAAAATCTGAAACTACTTTATTGTGTCAAGTTTCAAGAAGCTAGCACAAACCGTGTTGGATTTAGAGTTCCAAATACATCTATCAATATAGGAGAAAACAGAGTGAAACCTAAAAATTCAAACTGTTACTGGAAATGAACGCTTCACCATTGAGGAACGAAATTTGGGGAACCAAGTTGGATTAGTGTACTGATCATTACCTGAAAGTATCATCCAGTTTGGGTGAAAAAATATTTGCTGAGATATCTGGAGATTCGTAATTTTTGGAAGCTTGGCAACCCCTTTCCATGAAAGTGTTTCTCGCCAGTCACTGCTTAGGGCTACATCAAGAGGAAAAAAAAACATAGAGAAAGAACGTGAAACTGCTTTATTTTGTCAAGTTTCAAGAAGCTAGCACAAACCGTGTTGGATTTAGAGTTCCAAATACATTTATCAATATAGGAGAAAACAGAGTGAAACCTAAAAATTTAAACTGTTACTGGAAATGAACGCTTCACCATAGAAGAACGAAATTTGGGGAACCAAGTCGGCTTAGTGTACTGACCATTACCTGAAAGTATCATCCAGTTTGGGTGAAAAAATATTTGCTGAGATTTCTGGAGATTCGTAATTTTTGGAAGCTTGGGAACCCCTTTCCATGAAAGTGTTTCTCGCCAGTCACTGCTTAGGGCTACATCAAGAGGAAACAAAACATAGAGATAGAACGTGAAACTGCTTTATTTTGTCAAGTTTCAAGAAGCTAGCACAAACCCTGTTGGATTTAGAGTTCCAAATACATCTATCAATATAGGAGAAAACAGAGTGAAACCTAAAAATTGAAACTGTTAGTAGAAACGAACGCTTCAACATAGAAGAATGAAATTTGGAGAACCAAGTTGGCTTAGTGTACTGATCATTACCTGTAAGTATCATCCAGTTTTGGTGAAAAAATACTTGCTGAGATTTCTGGAGATTCGTAATTTTAGGAAGCTTGGCAACCCCTTTCCATGAAAGTGTTTCTCGCCAGTCACTGCATAGGGCTACTTCAAGAGGAAAGAACACATAGAGATAGAACGTGAAACTACTTTATTTTGTCAAGTTTCAAGAAGCTAGCACAAACCGTGTTGGATTTAGAGTTCCAAATACATCTATCTATATAGGAGAAAACAGAGTGAAACCTAAAATTTCAATCTGTTACTGGAAATGAACGCTTCAACATAGAAGAACGAAATTTGGGGAACCAAGTCGGCTTAGTGTACTGACCATTACCTGAAAGTATCATCCAGTTTGGGTGCAGAAATATTTGCTGTGATTTCTGGAGATTCGTAGTTTTTGGAAGCTTGGCAACCCCTTTCCATGAAAGTGTTTCTCGCCAGTCACTGCTTAGGGCTACATCAAGAGGAAACAACACATAGATATAGAACGTGAAACTGCTTTATTTTGTCAAGTTTCAAGAAGCTAGCACAAACCGTGTTGGATTTACAGTTCCAAATCCATCTATCAATATAGGAGAAAACAGAGTGAAACCTAAAAATTCAAACTGTTACTGGAAATGAACGCTTCAACATAGAAGAACGAAATTTGGGGAACCAATTCGGCTTAGTGTACTGATCATTACCTGAAAGTATCATCCAGTTTGGGTGCAGAAATATTTGCTGTGATTTCTGGAGATTCGTAGTTTTTGGAAGCTTGGCAACCCCTTTCTATGAAAGTGTTTCTTGCCAGTCACTGCTTAGGGTACTTCAAGAGGAAACAAAACATAGAGATAGAACGTGAAACTGCTTTATTTTGTCAAGTTTCAAGAAGCTAGCACAAACCGTATTGGATTTAGAGTTCCAAATCCATCTATCAATATAGGAGAAAACAGAGTGAAACCTAAAAATTCAAACTGTTACTGGAAATGTACGCTTCAACATAGAAGAACGAAATTTGGGGAACCAAGTCGGCTTAGTGTACTGATCATTATCTGAAAGTATCATCCAGTTTGGGTGAAAAAATATTTGCTGAGATTTCTGGAGATTCGTAATTTTTGGAAGCTTGGCAACCCCTTTCCATGAAAGTGTTTCTCGCCAGTCACTGCTTAGGGCTACATCAAGAGGAAAAAAAACATAGAGAAAGAACGTGAAACTGCTTTATTTTGTCAAGTTTCAAGAAGCTAGCACAAACCGTGTTGGATTTAGAGTTCCAAATACATCTATCAATATAGGAGAAAACAGAGTGAACCCTAAAAATTTAAACTGTTAGTAGAAACGAACGCTTCAACATAGAAGAATGAAGTTTGGGGTACCAAGTTGGCTTATTGTACTGATCATTACCTGAAAGTATCATCCAGTTTGGGTGAAAAAATATTTGCTGAGATTTCTGGAGATTCGTAATTTTTGGAAGCTTGGCAACCCCTTTCCATGAAAGTGTTTCTCGCCAGTCACTTCTTAGGGCTACATCAAGATGAAAAAAAACATGGAGATAGAATCTGAAACTACTTTATTGTGTCAAGTTTCAAGAAGCTAGCACAAACCGTGTTGGATTTAGAGTTCCAAATACATCTATCAATATAGGAGAAAACAGAGTGAAACCTAAAAATTCAAACTGTTACTGGAAATGAACGCTTTAACATAGAAGAACGAAATTTGGGGAACCAAGTCGGCTTAGTGCTCTGATCATTTCCTGAAAGTATCATCAAGTTTGGGTGAAAAAATATTTGCTGAGATTTCTGGTGATTCCTAATTTTTGGAAGCTTGGCAACCCCTTTCCATGAAAGTGTTTCTCGCCAGTCACTGCTTAGGGCTACATCAAGAGGAAACAAAACATAGAGATAGAACGTGAAACTGCTTTATTTTGTCAAGTTTCAAGAAGCTAGCACAAACCGTGTTGGATTTAGAGTTCCAAATACATCTATCAATATAGGAGAAAACAGAGTGAAACCTAAAAATTGAAACTGTTAGTAGAAACGAACGCTTCAACATAGAAGAATGAAATTTGGGGAACCAAGTTGGCTTATTGTACTGATCATTACTTGAAAGTATCATCCAGTTTGGGTGAAAAAATACTTGCTGAGATTTCTGGAGATTCGTAATTTTAGGAAGCTTGGCAACCCCTTTCCATGAAAGTGTTTCTCGCCAGTCACTGCTTAGGGCTACTTCAAGAGGAAACAACACATAGAGATAGAAGGTGAAACTGCTTTATTTTGTCAAGTTTCAAGAAGCTAGCACAAACCGTGTTGGATTTAGAGTTCCAAATACATCTATCTATATAGGAGAAAACAGAGTGAAACCTAAAAATTTAAACTGTTACTGGAAATGAACGCTTCACCATAGAAGAACGAAATTTGGGGAACCAAGTCGGCTTAGTGTACTGACCATTACCTGAAAGTATCATCCAGTTTGGGTGAAAAAATATTTGCTGAGATTTCTGGAGATTCGTAATTTTTGGAAGCTTGGGAACCCCTTTCCATGAAAGTGTTTCTCGCCAGTCACTGCTTAGGGCTACATCAAGAGGAAACAAAACATAGAGATAGAACGTGAAACTGCTTTATTTTGTCAAGTTTCAAGAAGCTAGCACAAACCGTGTTGGATTTAGAGTTCCAAATACATCTATCAATATAGGAGAAAACAGAGTGAAACCTAAAAATTTAAACTGTTAGTAGAAACGAACGCTTCAACATAGAAGAATGAAATTTGGAGAACCAAGTTGGCTTAGTGTACTGATCATTACCTGTAAGTATCATCCAGTTTTGGTGAAAAAATACTTGCTGAGATTTCTGGAGATTCGTAATTTTAGGAAGCTTGGCAACCCCTTTCCATGAAAGTGTTTCTCGCCAGTCACTGCATAGGGCTACTTCAAGAGGAAAGAACACATAGAGATAGAACGTGAAACTACTTTATTTTGTCAAGTTTCAAGAAGCTAGCACAAACCGTGTTGGATTTAGAGTTCCAAATACATCTATCTATATAGGAGAAAACAGAGTGAAACCTAAAATTTCAATCTGTTACTGGAAATGAACGCTTCAACATAGAAGAACGAAATTTGGGGAACCAAGTCGGCTTAGTGTACTGATCATTACCTGAAAGTATCATCCAGTTTGGGTGCAGAAATATTTGCTGTGATTTCTGGAGATTCGTAGTTTTTGGAAGCTTGGCAACCCCTTTCCATGAAAGTGTTTCTCGCCAGTCACTGCTTAGGGCTACATCAAGAGGAAACAACACATAGATATAGAACGTGAAACTGCTTTATTTTGTCAAGTTTCAAGAAGCTAGCACAAACCGTGTTGGATTTACAGTTCCAAATCCATCTACCAATATAGGAGAAAACAGAGTGAAACCTAAAAATTCAAACTGTTACTGGAAATGAACGCTTCAACATAGAAGAACGAAATTTGGGGAACCAATTCGGCTTAGTGTACTGATCATTACCTGAAAGTATCATCCAGTTTGGGTGCAGAAATATTTGCTGTGATTTCTGGAGATTCGTAGTTTTTGGAAGCTTGGCAACCCCTTTCTATGAAAGTGTTTCTCGCCAGTCACTGCTTAGGGTACTTCAAGAGGAAACAAAACATAGAGATAGAACGTGAAACTGCTTTATTTTGTCAAGTTTCAAGAAGCTAGCACAAACCGTATTGGATTTAGAGTTCCAAATACATCTATCAATATAGGAGAAAACAGAGTGAAACCTAAAAATTCAAACTGTTACTGGAAATGTACGCTTCAACATAGAAGAACGAAATTTGGGGAACCAAGTCGGCTTAGTGTACTGACCATTACCTGAAAGTATCATCCAGTTTGGGTGAAAAAATATTTGCTGAGATTTCTGGAGATTCGTAATTTTTGGAAGCTTGGGAACCCCTTTCCATGAAAGTGTTTCTCGCCAGTCACTGCTTAGGGCTACATCAAGAGGAAACAAAACATAGAGATAGAACGTGAAACTGCTTTATTTTGTCAAGTTTCAAGAAGCTAGCACAAACCGTGTTGGATTTAGAGTTCCAAATACATCTATCAATATAGGAGAAAACAGAGTGAAACCTAAAAATTTAAACTGTTAGTAGAAACGAACGCTTCAACATAGAAGAATGAAATTTGGGGAACCAAGTTGGCTTATTGTACTGATCATTACCTGAAAGTATCATCTAGTTTGGGTGAAAAAATATTTGCTGAGATTTCTGGAGATTCGTAATTTTAGGAAGCTTGGCAACCCCTTTCCATGAAAGTGTTTCTCGCCAGTCACTGCATAGGGCTACTTCAAGAGGAAAGAACACATAGAGATAGAACGTGAAACTACTTTATTTTGTCAAGTTTCAAGAAGCTAGCACAAACCGTGTTGGATTTAGAGTTCCAAATACATCTATCTATATAGGAGAAAACAGAGTGAAACCTAAAATTTCAATCTGTTACTGGAAATGAACGCTTCAACATAGAAGAACGAAATTTGGGGAACCAAGTCGGCTTAGTGTACTGATCATTACCTGAAAGTATCATCCAGTTTGGGTGCAGAAATATTTGCTGTGATTTCTGGAGATTCGTAGTTTTTGGAAGCTTGGCAACCCCTTTCCATGAAAGTGTTTCTCGCCAGTCACTGCTTAGGGCTACATCAAGAGGAAACAACACATAGATATAGAACGTGAAACTGCTTTATTTTGTCAAGTTTCAAGAAGCTAGCACAAACCGTGTTGGATTTACAGTTCCAAATCCATCTACCAATATAGGAGAAAACAGAGTGAAACCTAAAAATTCAAACTGTTACTGGAAATGAACGCTTCAACATAGAAGAACGAAATTTGGGGAACCAATTCGGCTTAGTGTACTGATCATTACCTGAAAGTACCATCCAGTTTGGGTGCAGAAATATTTGCTGTGATTTCTGGAGATTCGTAGTTTTTGGAAGCTTGGCAACCCCTTTCTATGAAAGTGTTTCTCGCCAGTCACTGCTTAGGATACTTCAAGAGGAAACAAAACATAGAGATAGAACGTGAAACTGCTTTATTTTGTCAAGTTTCAAGAAGCTAGCACAAACCGTATTGGATTTAGAGTTCCAAATACATCTATCAATATAGGAGAAAACAGAGTGAAACCTAAAAATTCAAACTGTTACTGGAAATGTACGCTTCAACATAGAAGAACGAAATTTGGGGAACCAAGTCGGCTTAGTGTACTGATCATTACCTGAAAGTATCATCCAGTTTGGGTGAAAAAATATTTGCTGAGATTTCTGGAGATTCGTAATTTTTGGAAGCTTGGCAACCCCTTTCCATGAAAGTGTTTCTCGCCAGTCACTGCTTAGGGCTACATCAAGAGGAAAAAAAACATAGAGAAAGAACGTGAAACTGCTTTATTTTGTCAAGTTTCAAGAAGCTAGCACAAACCGTGTTGGATTTAGAGTTCCAAATACATTTATCAATATAGCAGAAAACAGAGTGAAACCTAAAAATTTAAACTGTTACTGGAAATGAACGCTTCACCATAGAAGAACGAAATTTGGGGAACCAAGTCGGCTTAGTGTACTGACCATTACCTGAAAGTATCATCCAGTTTGGGTGAAAAAATATTTGCTGAGATTTCTGGAGATTCGTAATTTTTGGAAGCTTGGGAACCCCTTTCCATGAAAGTGTTTCTCGCCAGTCACTGCTTAGGGCTACATCAAGAGGAAACAAAACATAGAGATAGAACGTGAAACTGCTTTATTTTGTCAAGTTTCAAGAAGCTAGCACAAACCGTGTTGGATTTAGAGTTCCAAATACATCTATCAATATAGGAGAAAACAGAGTGAAACCTAAAAATTTAAACTGTTAGTAGAAACGAACGCTTCAACATAGAAGAATGAAATTTGGGGAACCAAGTTGGCTTATTGTACTGATCATTACCTGAAAGTATCATCTAGTTTGGGTGAAAAAATATTTGCTGAGATTTCTGGAGATTCGTAATTTTTGGAAGCTTGGCAACCCCTTTCCATGAAAGTGTTTCTCGCCAGTCACTTCTTAGGGCTACATCAAGATGAAAAAAAACATGGAGATAGAATCTGAAACTACTTTATTGTGTCAAGTTTCAAGAAGCTAGCACAAACCGTGTTGGATTTAGAGTTCCAAATACATCTATCAATATAGGAGAAAACAGAGTGAAACCTAAAAATTCAAACTGTCACTGGAAATGAACGCTTTAACATAGAAGAACGAAATTTGGGGAACCAAGTCGGCTTAGTGTTATGATCATTTCCTGAAAGTATCATCAAGTTTTGGTGAAAAAATATTTGCTGAGATTTCTGGTGATTCCTAATTTTTGGAAGCTTGGCAACCCCTTTCCATGAAAGTGTTTATCGCCAGTCACTGCTTAGGGCTACATCAAGAGGAAACAAAACATAGAGATAGAACGTGAAACTGCTTTATTTTGTCAAGTTTCAAGAAGCTAGCACAAACCGTGTTGGATTTAGAGTTCCAAATACATCTATCTATATAGGAGAAAACAGAGTGAAACCTAAAAATTCAAACTGTTACTGGAAATGAACGCTTCAACATAGAAGAACGAAATTTGGGGAACCAACTCGGCTCAGTGTACTGATCATTAACTGAAAGTATCATCCAGTTTGGGTGAAAAAATATTTGCTGTGATTTCTGGAGATTCGTAGTTTTTGGAAGCTTGACACCCCTTTCTATGAAAGTGTTTCTCGCCAGTCACTGCTTAGGGCTACATCAAGAGGAAACAACACATAGATATAGAACGTGAAACTGCTTTATTTTGTCAAGTTTCAAGAAGCTAGCACAAACCGTGTTGGATTTACAGTTCCAAATCCATCTATCAATATAGGAGAAAACAGAGTGAAACCTAAAAATTCAAACTGTTACTGGAAATGAACGCTTCAACATAGAAGAACGAAATTTGGGGAACCAAGTCGGCTTAGTGTACTGATCATTACCTGAAAGTATCATCCAGTTTGGGTGAAAAAATACTTGCTGAGATTTCTGGAGATTCGTAATTTTAGGAAGCTTGGCAACCCCTTTCCATGAAAGTGTTTCTCGCCAGTCACTGCTTAGGGCTACTTCAAGAGGAAACAACACATAGAGATAGAACGTGAAACTGCTTTATTTTGTCAAGTTTCAAGAAGCTAGCACAAGCCGCGTTGGATTTAGAGTTCCAAATACATCTATCAATATAGGAGAAAACAGAGTGAAACCTAAAAATTTAAACTGTTACTAGAAATGAACACTTTAACATAGAAGAACAAAATTTGGGGAACCAAGTTGGATTAGTGTACTGATCATTACCTGAAAGTATCATCCAGTTTGGGTGAAAAAATATTTGCTGAGATTTCTGGAGATTCGTAATTTTTGGAAGCTTGGCAACCCCTTTCCATGAAAGTGTTTCTCGACAGTCACTGCTTAGGGCTACATCAAGAGGAAACAAAACATAGAGATAGAACGTGAAACTGCTTTATTTTGTCAAGTTTCAAGAAGCTAGCACAAACCGTGTTGGATTTAGAGTTCCAAATACATCTATCAATATAGGAGAAAACAGAGTGAAACCTAAAAATTCAAACTGTTAGTAGAAACGAACGCTTCAACATAGAAGAATGAAATTTGGAGAACCAAGTTGGCTTAGTGTACTGATCATTACCTGTAAGTATCATCCAGTTTTGGTGAAAAAATACTTGTTGAGATTTCTGGAGATTCGTAATTTTAGGAAGCTTGGAAACCCCTTTCAATGAAAGTGTTTCTCGCCAGTCACTGCATAGGGCTACTTCAAGAGGAAAAAAAACATAGAGAAAGAACGTGAAACTGCTTTATTTTGTCAAGTTTCAAGAAGCTAGCACAAACCGTGTTGGATTTAGAGTTCCAAATACATTTATCAATATAGGAGAAAACAGAGTGAAACCTAAAAATTTAAACTGTTACTGGAAATGAACGCTTCACCATAGAAGAACGAAATTTGGGGAACCAAGTCGGCTTAGTGTACTGACCATTACCTGAAAGTATCATCCAGTTTGGGTGAAAAAATATTTGCTGAGATTTCTGGAGATTCGTAATTTTTGGAAGCTTGGCAACCCCTTTCCATGAAAGTGTTTCTCGCCAGTCGCTTCTTAGGGCTACATCAAGATGAAAAAAAACATGGAGATAGAATCTGAAACTACTTTATTGTGTCAAGTTTCAAGAAGCTAGCACAAACCGTGTTGGATTTAGAGTTCCAAATACATCTATCAATATAGGAGAAAACAGAGTGAAACCTAAAAATTTAAACTGTTAGTAGAAACGAACGCTTCAACATAGAAGAACGAAATTTGTGGAACCAAGTCGGCTTAGTGTACTGATCATTACCTGAAAGTATCATCCAGTTTGGGTGAAAAAATATTTGCTGAGATTTCTGGAGATTCGTAATTTTTGGAAGCTTGGCAACCCCTTTCTATGAAAGTGTTTCTCGCCAGTCACTGCTTAGGGCTACATCAAGAGGAAAAAAAACATAGAGATAGAACGTGAAACTGCTTTATTTTGTCAAGTTTCAAGAAGCTAGCACAAACCGTGTTGGATTTAGAGTTCCAAATACATTTATCAATATAGGAGAAAACAGAGTGAAACCTAAAAATTTAAACTGTTACTGGAAATGAACGCTTCAACATAGAAGAACGAAATTTGGGGAACCAAGTCGGCTTAGTGTACTGACCATTACCTGAAAGTATCATCCAGTTTGGGTGAAAAAATATTTGCTGAGATTTCTGGAGATTCGTAATTTTTGGAAGCTTGGCAACCCCTTTCCATGAAAGTGTTTCTCGCCAGTCACTTCTTAGGGCTACATCAAGATGAAAAAAAACATGGAGATAGAATCTGAAACTACTTTATTGTGTCAAGTTTCAAGAAGCTAGCACAAACCGTGTTGGATTTAGAGTTCCAAATACATCTATCTATATAGGAGAAAACAGAGTGAAACCTAAAAATTCAAACTGTTAGTAGAAACGAACGCTTCAACATAGAAGAATGAAATTTGGAGAACCAAGTTGGCTTAGTGTACTGATCATTACCTGTAAGTATCATCCAGTTTTGGTGAAAAAATACTTGTTGAGATTTCTGGAGATTCGTAATTTTAGGAAGCTTGGCAACCCCTTTCAATGAAAGTGTTTCTCGCCAGTCACTGCATAGGGCTACTTCAAGAGGAAAGAACACATAGATATAGAACGTGAAACTACTTTATTTTGTCAAGTTTCAAGAAGCTAGCACAATCCGTGTTGGATTTAGAGTTCCAAATACATCTATCTATATAGGAGAAAACAGAGTGAAACCTAAAAATTCAAACTGTTACTGGAAATGAACGCTTCAACATAGAAGAACGAAATTTGGGGAACCAACTCGGCTTAGTGTACTGATCATTAACTGAAAGTATCATCCAGTTTGGGTGAAAAAATATTTGCTGTGATTTCTGGAGATTCGTAGTTTTTGGAATCTTGACAACCCCTTTCTATGAAAGTGTTTCTCGCCAGTCACTGCTTAGGGCTAAATCAAGAGGAAACAACACATAGATATAGAACGTGAAACTGCTTTATTTTGTCAAGTTTCAAGAAGCTAGCACAAACCGTGTTGGATTTACAGTTCCAAATCTATCTATCAATATAGGAGAAAACAGAGTGAAACCTAAAAATTCAAACTGTTACTGGAAATGAACGCTTCAACATAGAAGAACGAAATTTGGGGAACCAAGTCGGCTTAGTGTACTGATCATTACCTGAAAGTATCATCCAGTTTGGGTGCAGAAATATTTGCTGTGATTTCTGGAGATGCGTAGTTTTTGGAAGCTTGGCAACCCCTTTCTATGAAAGTGTTTCTCGCCAGTCACTGCTTAGGGCTACTTCAAGAGGAAACAAAACATAGAGATAGAACGTGAAACTGCTTTATTTTGTCAAGTTTCAAGAAGCTAGCACAAACCGTGTTGGATTTAGAGTTCCAAATACATCTATCAATATAGGAGAAAACAGAGTGAAACCTAAAAATTCAAACTGTTACTGCAAATGTACGCTTCAACATAGAAGAACGAAATTTGGGGAACCAAGTCGGCTTAGTGTACTGATCATTACCTGAAAGTATCATCCAGTTTGGGTGAAAAAATATTTGCTGAGATTTCTGGAGATTCGTAATTTTTGGAAGCTTGGCAACTCCTTTCCATGAAAGTGTTTCTCGCCAGTCACTGCTTAGGGCTACATCAAGAGGAAAAAAAACATAGAGAAAGAACGTGAAACTGCTTTATTTTGTCAAGTTTCAAGAAGCTAGCACAAACCGTGTTGGATTTAGAGTTCCAAATACATTTATCAATATAGGAGAAAACAGAGTGAAACCTAAAAATTTAAACTGTTACTGGAAATGAACGCTTCACCATAGAAGAACGAAATTTGGGGAACCAAGTCGGCTTAGTGTACTGACCATTACCTGAAAGTATCATCCAGTTTGGGTGAAAAAATATTTGCTAAGATTTCTGGAGATTCGTAATTTTTGGAAGCTTGGCAACCCCTTTCCATGAAAGTGTTTCTCGCCAGTCACTGCTTAGGGCTACTTCAAGAGGAAACAACACATAGAGATAGAACGTGAAACTGCTTTATTTTGTATAGTTTCAAGAAGCTAGCACAAACCGTGCTGGATTTAGAGTTCCAAATACATCTATCAATATAGGAGAAAACAGAGTGAAACCTAAAAATTCAAACTGTTACTGGAAATGTATGCTTCAACATAGAAGAACGAAATTTGGGGAACCAAGTCGGCTTATTGTACTGATCATTACCTGAAAGTATCATCCAGTTTGGGTGAAAAAATACTTGCTGAGATTTCTGGAGATTCGTAATTTTAGGAAGCTTGGCAACCCCTTTCCATGAAAGTGTTTCTCGCCAGTCACTGCATAGGGCTACTTCAAGAGGAAAGAACACATAGAGATAGAACGTGAAACTACTTTATTTTTTCAAGTTTCAAGAAGCTAGCACAAACCGTGTTGGATTTAGAGTTCCAAATACATCTATCTATATAGGAGAAAACAGAGTGAAACCTAAAAATTCAAACTGTTACTGGAAATGAACGCTTCAACATAGAAGAACGAAATTTGGGGAACCAAGTCGGCTTAGTGTACTGATCATTACCTGAAAGTATCATCCAGTTTGGGTGAAAAAATATTTGCTGTGATTTCTGGAGATTCGTAGTTTTTGGAAGCTTGACAACCCCTTTCTATGAAAGTGTTTCTCGCCAGTCACTGCTTAGGGCTACATCAAGAGGAAACAACACATAGGTATAGAACATGAAACTGCTTTATTTTGTCAAGTTTCAAGAAGCTAGCACAAACCGTGTTGGATTTACAGTTCCAAATCCATCTATCAATATAGGAGAAAACAGAGTGAAACCTAAAAATTCAAACTGTTACTGGAAATGAACGCTTCAACATAGAAGAACGAAATTTGGGGAACCAAGTCGGCTTAGTGTACTGATCATTACCTGAAAGTATCATCCAGTTTGGGTGAAAAAATATTTGCTGAGATTTCTGGAGATTCGTAATTTTTGGAAGCTTGGCAACTCCTTTCAATGAAAGTGTTTCTCGCCAGTCACTGCTTAGGGCTACATCAAGAGGAAAAAAAACATAGAGAAAGAACGTGAAACTGCTTTATTTTGTCAAGTTTCAGGAAGCTAGCACAAACCGTGTTGGATTTAGAGTTCCAAATACATTTATCAATATAGGAGAAAACAGAGTGAAACCTAAAAATTTAAACTGTTACTGGAAATGAACGCTTCACCATAGAAGAACGAAATTTGGGGAACCAAGTCGGCTTAGTGTACTGACCATTACCTGAAAGTATCATCCAGTTTGGGTGAAAAAATATTTGCTGAGATTTCTGGAGATTCGTAATTTTTGGAAGCTTGGCAACCCCTTTCCATGAAAGTGTTTCTCGCCAGTCACTGCTTAGGGCTACTTCAAGAGGAAACAACACATAGAGATAGAACGTGAAACTGCTTTATTTTGTATAGTTTCAAGAAGCTAGCACAAACCGTGCTGGATTTAGAGTTCCAAATACATCTATCAATATAGGAGAAAACAGAGTGAAACCTAAAAATTCAAACTGTTACTGGAAATGTATGCTTCAACATAGAAGAACGAAATTTGGGGAACCAAGTCGGCTTATTGTACTGATCATTACCTGAAAGTATCATCCAGTTTGGGTGAAAAAATACTTGCTGAGATTTCTGGAGATTCGTAATTTTAGGAAGCTTGGCAACCCCTTTCCATGAAAGTGTTTCTCGCCAGTCACTGCATAGGGCTACTTCAAGAGGAAAGAACACATAGAGATAGAACGTGAAACTACTTTATTTTTTCAAGTTTCAAGAAGCTAGCACAAACCGTGTTGGATTTAGAGTTCCAAATACATCTATCTATATAGGAGAAAACAGAGTGAAACCTAAAAATTCAAACTGTTACTGGAAATGAACGCTTCAACATAGAAGAACGAAATTTGGGGAACCAAGTCGGCTTAGTGTACTGATCATTACCTGAAAGTATCATCCAGTTTGGGTGAAAAAATATTTGCTGTGATTTCTGGAGATTCGTAGTTTTTGGAAGCTTGACAACCCCTTTCTATGAAAGTGTTTCTCGCCAGTCACTGCTTAGGGCTACATCAAGAGGAAAAAAAACATAGAGAAAGAACGTGAAACTGCTTTATTTTGTCAAGTTTCAAGAAGCTAGCACAAACCGTGTTGGATTTAGAGTTCCAAATACATCTATCAATATAGGAGAAAACAGAGTGAAACCTAAAAATTTAAACTGTTAGTAGAAACGAACGCTTCAACATAGAAGAACGAAATTTGTGGAACCAAGTCGGCTTAGTGTACTGATCATTACCTGAAAGTATCATCCAGTTTGGGTGAAAAAATATTTGCTGAGATTTCTGGAGATTCGTAATTTTTGGAAGCTTGGCAACCCCTTTCCATGAAAGTGTTTCTCGCCAGTCACTTCTTAGGGCTACATCAAGATGAAAAAAAACATGGAGATAGAATCTGAAACTACTTTATTGTGTCAAGTTTCAAGAAGCTAGCACAAACCGTGTTGGATTTAGAGTTCCAAATACATCTATCTATATAGGAGAAAACAGAGTGAAACCTAAAAATTCAAACTGTTACTGGAAATGAACGCTTCAACATAGAAGAACGAAATTTGGGGAACCAAGTCGGCTTAGTGTACTGATCATTACCTGAAAGTATCATCCAGTTTGGGTGAAAAAATATTTGCTGAGATTTCTGGAGATTCGTAATTTTTGGAAGCTTGGCAACTCCTTTTTATGAAAGTGTTTCTCGCCAGTCACTGCTTAGGGCTACATCAAGAGGAAAAAAAACATAGAGAAAGAACGTGAAACTGCTTTATTTTGTCAAGTTTCAATAAGCTAGCACAAACCGTGTTGGATTTAGAGTTCCAAATACATTTATCAATATAGGAGAAAACAGAGTGAAACCTAAAAATTTAAACTGTTACTGGAAATGAACGATTCACCATAGAAGAACGAAATTTGGGGAACCAAGTCGGCTTAGTGTACTGACCATTACCTGAAAGTATCATCCAGTTTGGGTGAAAAAATATTTGCTGAGATTTCTGGAGATTCGTAATTTTTGGAAGCTTGGCAACCCCTTTCCATGAAAGTGTTTCTCGCCAGTCACTGCTTAGGGCTACTTCAAGAGGAAACAACACATAGAGATAGAACGTGAAACTGCTTTATTTTGTATAGTTTCAAGAAGCTAGCACAAACCGTGCTGGATTTAGAGTTCCAAATACATCTATCAATATAGGAGAAAACAGAGTGAAACCTAAAAATTCAAACTGTTACTGGAAATGTATGCTTCAACATAGAAGAACGAAATTTGGGGAACCAAGTCGGCTTATTGTACTGATCATTACCTGAAAGTATCATCCAGTTTGGGTGAAAAAATACTTGCTGAGATTTCTGGAGATTCGTAATTTTAGGAAGCTTGGCAACCCCTTTCCATGAAAGTGTTTCTCGCCAGTCACTGCATAGGGCTACTTCAAGAGGAAAGAACACATAGAGATAGAACGTGAAACTACTTTATTTTTTCAAGTTTCAAGAAGCTAGCACAAACCGTGTTGGATTTAGAGTTCCAAATACATCTATCTATATAGGAGAAAACAGAGTGAAACCTAAAAATTCAAACTGTTACTGGAAATGAACGCTTCAACATAGAAGAACGAAATTTGGGGAACCAAGTCGGCTTAGTGTACTGATCATTACCTGAAAGTATCATCCAGTTTGGGTGAAAAAATATTTGCTGTGATTTCTGGAGATTCGTAGTTTTTGGAAGCTTGACAACCCCTTTCTATGAAAGTGTTTCTCGCCAGTCACTGCTTAGGGCTACATCAAGAGGAAACAACACATAGATATACAACGTGAAACTGCTTTATTTTGTCAAGTTTCAAGAAGCTAGCACAAACCGTGTTGGATTTACAGTTCCAAATCCATCTATCAATATAGGAGAAAACAGAGTGAAACCTAAAAATTCAAACTGTTACTGGAAATGAACGCTTCAACATAGAAGAACGAAATTTGGGGAACCAAGTCGGATTAGTGTACTGATCATTACCTGAAAGTATCATCCAGTTTGGGTGCAGAAATATTTGCTGTGATTTCTGGAGATTCGTAATTTTTGGAAGCTTGGCAACCCCTTTCCATGAAAGTGTTTCTCGCCAGTCACTGCTTAGGGCTACATCAAGAGGAAAAAAAACATAGAGAAAGAACGTGAAACTGCTTTATTTTGTCAAGTTTCAAGAAGCTAGCACAAACCGTGTTGGATTTAAAGTTCCAAATACATCTATCAATATAGGAGAAAACAGAGTGAAACCTAAAAATTTAAACTGTTAGTAGAAACGAACGCTTCAACATAGAAGAACGAAATTTGGGGAACCAAGTCGGCTTAGTGTACTGATCATTACCTGAAAGTATCATCCAGTTTGGGTGAAAAAATATTTGCTGAGATTTCTGGAGATTCGTAATTTTTGGAAGCTTCGCAACCCCTTTCCATGAAAGTGTTTCTCGCCAGTCACTGCTTAGGGCTACATCAAGAGGAAAAAAAAACATAGAGAAAGAACGTGAAACTGCTTTATTTTGTCAAGTTTCAAGAAGCTAGCACAAACCGTGTTGGATTTAGAGTTCCAAATACATTTATCAATATAGGAGAAAACAGAGTGAAACCTAAAAATTTAAACTGTTACTGGAAATGAACGCTTCACCATAGAAGAACGAAATTTGGGGAACCAAGTCGGCTTAGTGTACTGACCATTACCTGAAAGTATCATCCAGTTTGGGTGAAAAAATATTTGCTGAGATTTCTGGAGATTCGTAATTTTTGGAAGCTTGGGAACCCCTTTCCATGAAAGTGTTTCTCGCCAGTCACTGATTAGGGCTACATCAAGAGGAAACAAAACATAGAGATAGAACGTGAAACTGCTTTATTTTGTCAAGTTTCAAGAAGCTAGCACAAACCGTGTTGGATTTAGAGTTCCAAATAAATCTATCAATATAGGAGAAAACAGAGTGAAACCTAAAAATTGAAACTGTTACTGGAAATGAACGATTCACCATAGAAGAACGAAATTTGGGGAACCAAGTCGGCTTAGTGTACTGACCATTACCTGAAAGTATCATCCAGTTTGGGTGAAAAAATATTTGCTGAGATTTCTGGAGATTCGTAATTTTTGGAAGCTTGGCAACCCCTTTCCATGAAAGTGTTTCTCGCCAGTCACTGCTTAGGGCTACTTCAAGAGGAAACAACACATAGAGATAGAACGTGAAACTGCTTTATTTTGTATAGTATCAAGAAGCTAGCAAAAACCGTGCTGGATTTAGAGTTCCAAATACATCTATCAATATTGGAGAAAACAGAGTGAAACCTAAAAATTCAAACTGTTACTGGAAATGTATGCTTCAACATAGAAGAACGAAATTTGGGGAACCAAGTCGGCTTATTGTACTGATCATTACCTGAAAGTATCATCCAGTTTGGGTGAAAAAATACTTGCTGAGATTTCTGGAGATTCGTAATTTTAGGAAGCTTGGCAACCCCTTTCCATGAAAGTGTTTCTCGCCAGTCACTGCATAGGGCTACTTCAAGAGGAAAGAACACATAGAGATAGAACGTGAAACTACTTTATTTTGTCAAGTTTCAAGAAGCTAGCACAAACCGTGTTGGATTTAGAGTTCCAAATACATCTATCTATATAGGAGAAAACAGAGTGAAACCTAAAAATTCAAACTGTTACTGGAAATGAACGCTTCAACATAGAAGAACGAAATTTGGGGAACCAAGTCGGCTTAGTGTACTGATCATTACCTGAAAGTATCATCCAGTTTGGGTGAAAAAATATTTGCTGTGATTTCTGGAGATTCGTAGTTTTTGGAAGCTTGACAACCCCTTTCTATGAAAGTGTTTCTCGCCAGTCACTGCTTAGGGCTACATCAAGAGGAAACAACACATAGATATACAACGTGAAACTGCTTTATTTTGTCAAGTTTCAAGAAGCTAGCACAAACCGTGTTGGATTTACAGTTCCAAATCCATCTATCAATATAGGAGAAAACAGAGTGAAACCTAAAAATTCAAACTGTTACTGGAAATGAACGCTTCAACATAGAAGAACGAAATTTGGGGAACCAAGTCGGATTAGTGTACTGATCATTACCTGAAAGTATCATCCAGTTTGGGTGCAGAAATATTTGCTGTGATTTCTGGAGATTCGTAATTTTTGGAAGCTTGGCAACCCCTTTCCATGAAAGTGTTTCTCGCCAGTCACTGCTTAGGGCTACATCAAGAGGAAAAAAAACATAGAGAAAGAACGTGAAACTGCTTTATTTTGTCAAGTTTCAAGAAGCTAGCACAAACCGTGTTGGATTTAGAGTTCCAAATACATCTATCAATATAGGAGAAAACAGAGTGAAACCTAAAAATTTAAACTGTTAGTAGAAACGAACGCTTCAACATAGAAGAACGAAATTTGGGGAACCAAGTCGGCTTAGTGTACTGATCATTACCTGAAAGTATCATCCAGTTTGGGTGAAAAAATATTTGCTGAGATTTCTGGAGATTCGTAATTTTTGGAAGCTTCGCAACCCCTTTCCATGAAAGTGTTTCTCGCCAGTCACTGCTTAGGCCTACATCAAGAGGAAAAAAAACATAGAGAAAGAACGTGAAACTGCTTTATTTTGTCAAGTTTCAAGAAGCTAGCACAAACCGTGTTGGATTTAGAGTTCCAAATACATTTATCAATATAGGAGAAAACAGAGTGAAACCTAAAAATTTAAACTGTTACTGGAAATGAACGCTTCACCATAGAAGAACGAAATTTGGGGAACCAAGTCGGCTTAGTGTACTGACCATTACCTGAAAGTATCATCCAGTTTGGGTGAAAAAATATTTGCTGAGATTTCTGGAGATTCGTAATTTTTGGAATCTTGGGAACCCCTTTCCATGAAAGTGTTTCTCGCCAGTCACTGCTTAGGGCTACATCAAGAGGAAACAAAACATAGAGATAGAACGTGAAACTGCTTTATTTTGTCAAGTTTCAAGAAGCTAGCACAAACCGTGTTGGATTTAGAGTTCCAAATACATCTATCAATATAGGAGAAAACAGAGTGAAACCTAAAAATTGAAACTGTTAGTAGAAACGAACGCTTCAACATAGAAGAATGAAATTTGGAGAACCAAGTTGGCTTAGTGTACTGATCATTACCTGTAAGTATCATCCAGTTTTGGTGAAAAAATACTTGCTGAGATTTCTGGAGATTCGTAATTTTAGGAAGCTTGGCAACCCCTTTCCATGAAAGTGTTTCTCGCCAGTCACTGCATAGGGCTACTTCAAGAGGAAAGAACACATAGAGATAGAACGTGAAACTACTTTATTTTTTCAAGTTTCAAGAAGCTAGCACAAACCGTGTTGGATTTAGAGTTCCAAATACATCTATCTATATAGGAGAAAACAGAGTGAAACCTAAAAATTCAAACTGTTACTGGAAATGAACGCTTCAACATAGAAGAACGAAATTTGGGGAACCAAGTCGGCTTAGTGTACTGATCATTACCTGAAAGTATCATCCAGTTTGGGTGAAAAAATATTTGCTGTGATTTCTGGAGATTCGTAGTTTTTGGAAGCTTGACAACCCCTTTCTATGAAAGTGTTTCTCGCCAGTCACTGCTTAGGGCTACATCAAGAGGAAACAACACATAGATATAGAACGTGAAACTGCTTTATTTTGTCAAGTTTCAAGAAGCTAGCACAAACCGTGTTGGATTTACAGTTCCAAATCCATCTATCAATATAGGAGAAAACAGAGTGAAACCTAAAAATTCAAACTGTTACTGGAAATGAACGCTTCAACATAGAAGAACGAAATTTGGGGAACCAAGTCGGATTAGTGTACTGATCATTACCTGAAAGTATCATCCAGTTTGGGTGCAGAAATATTTGCTGTGATTTCTGGAGATTCGTAATTTTTGGAAGCTTGGCAACCCCTTTCCATGAAAGTGTTTCTCGCCAGTCACTGCTTAGGGCTACATCAAGAGGAAAAAAAACATAGAGAAAGAACGTGAAACTGCTTTATTTTGTCAAGTTTCAAGAAGCTAGCACAAACCGTGTTGGATTTAGAGTTCCAAATACATCTATCAATATAGGAGAAAACAGAGTGAAACCTAAAAATTTAAACTGTTAGTAGAAACGAACGCTTCAACATAGAAGAACGAAATTTGTGGAACCAAGTCGGCTTAGTGTACTGATCATTACCTGAAAGTATCATCCAGTTTGGGTGAAAAAATATTTGCTGAGATTTCTGGAGATTCGTAATTTTTGGAAGCTTGGCAACCCCTTTCCATGAAAGTGTTTCTCGCCAGTCACTTCTTAGGGCTACATCAAGATGAAAAAAAACATGGAGATAGAATCTGAAACTACTTTATTGTGTCAAGTTTCAAGAAGCTAGCACAAACCGTGTTGGATTTAGAGTTCCAAATACATCTATCTATATAGGAGAAAACAGAGTGAAACCTAAAAATTCAAACTGTTACTGGAAATGAACGCTTCAACATAGAAGAACGAAATTTGGGGAACCAAGTCGGCTTAGTGTACTGATCATTACCTGAAAGTATCATCCAGTTTGGGTGAAAAAATATTTGCTGAGATTTCTGGAGATTCGTAATTTTTGGAAGCTTGGCAACTCCTTTTTATGAAAGTGTTTCTCGCCAGTCACTGCTTAGGGCTACATCAAGAGGAAAAAAAACATAGAGAAAGAACGTGAAACTGCTTTATTTTGTCAAGTTTCAATAAGCTAGCACAAACCGTGTTGGATTTAGAGTTCCAAATACATTTATCAATATAGGAGAAAACAGAGTGAAACCTAAAAATTTAAACTGTTACTGGAAATGAACGATTCACCATAGAAGAACGAAATTTGGGGAACCAAGTCGGCTTAGTGTACTGACCATTACCTGAAAGTATCATCCAGTTTGGGTGAAAAAATATTTGCTGAGATTTCTGGAGATTCGTAATTTTTGGAAGCTTGGCAACCCCTTTCCATGAAAGTGTTTCTCGCCAGTCACTGCTTAGGGCTACTTCAAGAGGAAACAACACATAGAGATAGAACGTGAAACTGCTTTATTTTGTATAGTTTCAAGAAGCTAGCACAAACCGTGCTGGATTTAGAGTTCCAAATACATCTATCAATATAGGAGAAAACAGAGTGAAACCTAAAAATTCAAACTGTTACTGGAAATGTATGCTTCAACATAGAAGAACGAAATTTGGGGAACCAAGTCGGCTTATTGTACTGATCATTACCTGAAAGTATCATCCAGTTTGGGTGAAAAAATACTTGCTGAGATTTCTGGAGATTCGTAATTTTAGGAAGCTTGGCAACCCCTTTCCATGAAAGTGTTTCTCGCCAGTCACTGCATAGGGCTACTTCAAGAGGAAAGAACACATAGAGATAGAACGTGAAACTACTTTATTTTTTCAAGTTTCAAGAAGCTAGCACAAACCGTGTTGGATTTAGAGTTCCAAATACATCTATCTATATAGGAGAAAACAGAGTGAAACCTAAAAATTCAAACTGTTACTGGAAATGAACGCTTCAACATAGAAGAACGAAATTTGGGGAACCAAGTCGGCTTAGTGTACTGATCATTACCTGAAAGTATCATCCAGTTTGGGTGAAAAAATATTTGCTGTGATTTCTGGAGATTCGTAGTTTTTGGAAGCTTGACAACCCCTTTCTATGAAAGTGTTTCTCGCCAGTCACTGCTTAGGGCTACATCAAGAGGAAACAACACATAGATATACAACGTGAAACTGCTTTATTTTGTCAAGTTTCAAGAAGCTAGCACAAACCGTGTTGGATTTACAGTTCCAAATCCATCTATCAATATAGGAGAAAACAGAGTGAAACCTAAAAATTCAAACTGTTACTGGAAATGAACGCTTCAACATAGAAGAACGAAATTTGGGGAACCAAGTCGGATTAGTGTACTGATCATTACCTGAAAGTATCATCCAGTTTGGGTGCAGAAATATTTGCTGTGATTTCTGGAGATTCGTAATTTTTGGAAGCTTGGCAACCCCTTTCCATGAAAGTGTTTCTCGCCAGTCACTGCTTAGGGCTACATCAAGAGGAAAAAAAAACATAGAGAAAGAACGTGAAACTGCTTTATTTTGTCAAGTTTCAAGAAGCTAGCACAAACCGTGTTGGATTTAGAGTTCCAAATACATTTATCAATATAGGAGAAAACAGAGTGAAACCTAAAAATTTAAACTGTTACTGGAAATGAACGCTTCACCATAGAAGAACGAAATTTGGGGAACCAAGTCGGCTTAGTGTACTGACCATTACCTGAAAGTATCATCCAGTTTGGGTGAAAAAATATTTGCTGAGATTTCTGGAGATTCGTAATTTTTGGAAGCTTGGGAACCCCTTTCCATGAAAGTGTTTCTCGCCAGTCACTGATTAGGGCTACATCAAGAGGAAACAAAACATAGAGATAGAACGTGAAACTGCTTTATTTTGTCAAGTTTCAAGAAGCTAGCACAAACCGTGTTGGATTTAGAGTTCCAAATACATCTATCAATATAGGAGAAAACAGAGTGAAACCTAAAAATTGAAACTGTTACTGGAAATGAACGATTCACCATAGAAGAACGAAATTTGGGGAACCAAGTCGGCTTAGTGTACTGACCATTACCTGAAAGTATCATCCAGTTTGGGTGAAAAAATATTTGCTGAGATTTCTGGAGATTCGTAATTTTTGGAAGCTTGGCAACCCCTTTCCATGAAAGTGTTTCTCGCCAGTCACTGCTTAGGGCTACTTCAAGAGGAAACAACACATAGAGATAGAACGTGAAACTGCTTTATTTTGTATAGTATCAAGAAGCTAGCAAAAACCGTGCTGGATTTAGAGTTCCAAATACATCTATCAATATAGGAGAAAACAGAGTGAAACCTAAAAATTCAAACTGTTACTGGAAATGTATGCTTCAACATAGAAGAACGAAATTTGGGGAACCAAGTCGGCTTATTGTACTGATCATTACCTGAAAGTATCATCCAGTTTGGGTGAAAAAATACTTGCTGAGATTTCTGGAGATTCGTAATTTTAGGAAGCTTGGCAACCCCTTTCCATGAAAGTGTTTCTCGCCAGTCACTGCATAGGGCTACTTCAAGAGGAAAGAACACATAGAGATAGAACGTGAAACTACTTTATTTTGTCAAGTTTCAAGAAGCTAGCACAAACCGTGTTGGATTTAGAGTTCCAAATACATCTATCTATATAGGAGAAAACAGAGTGAAACCTAAAAATTCAAACTGTTACTGGAAATGAACGCTTCAACATAGAAGAACGAAATTTGGGGAACCAAGTCGGCTTAGTGTACTGATCATTACCTGAAAGTATCATCCAGTTTGGGTGAAAAAATATTTGCTGTGATTTCTGGAGATTCGTAGTTTTTGGAAGCTTGACAACCCCTTTCTATGAAAGTGTTTCTCGCCAGTCACTGCTTAGGGCTACATCAAGAGGAAACAACACATAGATATACAACGTGAAACTGCTTTATTTTGTCAAGTTTCAAGAAGCTAGCACAAACCGTGTTGGATTTACAGTTCCAAATCCATCTATCAATATAGGAGAAAACAGAGTGAAACCTAAAAATTCAAACTGTTACTGGAAATGAACGCTTCAACATAGAAGAACGAAATTTGGGGAACCAAGTCGGATTAGTGTACTGATCATTACCTGAAAGTATCATCCAGTTTGGGTGCAGAAATATTTGCTGTGATTTCTGGAGATTCGTAATTTTTGGAAGCTTGGCAACCCCTTTCCATGAAAGTGTTTCTCGCCAGTCACTGCTTAGGGCTACATCAAGAGGAAAAAAAACATAGAGAAAGAACGTGAAACTGCTTTATTTTGTCAAGTTTCAAGAAGCTAGCACAAACCGTGTTGGATTTAGAGTTCCAAATACATCTATCAATATAGGAGAAAACAGAGTGAAACCTAAAAATTTAAACTGTTAGTAGAAACGAACGCTTCAACATAGAAGAACGAAATTTGGGGAACCAAGTCGGCTTAGTGTACTGATCATTACCTGAAAGTATCATCCAGTTTGGGTGAAAAAATATTTGCTGAGATTTCTGGAGATTCGTAATTTTTGGAAGCTTCGCAACCCCTTTCCATGAAAGTGTTTCTCGCCAGTCACTGCTTAGGCCTACATCAAGAGGAAAAAAAACATAGAGAAAGAACGTGAAACTGCTTTATTTTGTCAAGTTTCAAGAAGCTAGCACAAACCGTGTTGGATTTAGAGTTCCAAATACATTTATCAATATAGGAGAAAACAGAGTGAAACCTAAAAATTTAAACTGTTACTGGAAATGAACGCTTCACCATAGAAGAACGAAATTTGGGGAACCAAGTCGGCTTAGTGTACTGACCATTACCTGAAAGTATCATCCAGTTTGGGTGAAAAAATATTTGCTGAGATTTCTGGAGATTCGTAATTTTTGGAATCTTGGGAACCCCTTTCCATGAAAGTGTTTCTCGCCAGTCACTGCTTAGGGCTACATCAAGAGGAAACAAAACATAGAGATAGAACGTGAAACTGCTTTATTTTGTCAAGTTTCAAGAAGCTAGCACAAACCGTGTTGGATTTAGAGTTCCAAATACATCTATCAATATAGGAGAAAACAGAGTGAAACCTAAAAATTGAAACTGTTAGTAGAAACGAACGCTTCAACATAGAAGAATGAAATTTGGAGAACCAAGTTGGCTTAGTGTACTGATCATTACCTGTAAGTATCATCCAGTTTTGGTGAAAAAATACTTGCTGAGATTTCTGGAGATTCGTAATTTTAGGAAGCTTGGCAACCCCTTTCCATGAAAGTGTTTCTCGCCAGTCACTGCATAGGGCTACTTCAAGAGGAAAGAACACATAGAGATAGAACGTGAAACTACTTTATTTTGTCAAGTTTCAAGAAGCTAGCACAAACCGTGTTGGATTTAGAGTTCCAAATACATCTATCTATATAGGAGAAAACAGAGTGAAACCTAAAATTTCAATCTGTTACTGGAAATGAACGCTTCAACATAGAAGAACGAAATTTGGGGAACCAAGTCGGCTTAGTGTACTGATCATTACCTGAAAGTATCATCCAGTTTGGGTGCAGAAATATTTGCTGTGATTTCTGGAGATTCGTAGTTTTTGGAAGCTTGGCAACCCCTTTCCATGAAAGTGTTTCTCGCCAGTCACTGCTTAGGGCTACATCAAGAGGAAACAACACATAGATATAGAATGTGAAACTGCTTTATTTTGTCAAGTTTCAAGAAGCTAGCACAAACCGTGTTGGATTTACAGTTCCAAATCCATCTATCAATATAGGAGAAAACAGAGTGAAACCTAAAAATTCAAACTGTTACTGGAAATGAACGCTTCAACATAGAAGAACGAAATTTGGGGAACCAATTCGGCTTAGTGTACTGATCATTACCTGAAAGTATCATCCAGTTTGGGTGCAGAAATATTTGCTGTGATTTCTGGAGATTCGTAGTTTTTGGAAGCTTGGCAACCCCTTTCTATGAAAGTGTTTCTCGCCAGTCACTGCTTAGGGTACTTCAAGAGGAAACAAAACATAGAGATAGAACGTGAAACTGCTTTATTTTGTCAAGTTTCAAGAAGCTAGCACAAACCGTGCTGGATTTAGAGTTCCAAATACATCTATCAATATAGGAGAAAACAGAGTGAAACCTAAAAATTCAAACTGTTACTGGAAATGTACGCTTCAACATAGAAGAACGAAATTTGGGGAACCAAGTCGGCTTAGTGTACTGATCATTACCTGAAAGTATCATCCAGTTTGGGTGAAAAAATATTTGCTGAGATTTCTGGAGATTCGTAATTTTTGGAAGCTTGGCAACCCCTTTCCATGAAAGTGTTTCTCGCCAGTCACTGCTTAGGGCTACATCAAGAGGAAAAAAAACATAGAGAAAGAACGTGAAACTGCTTTATTTTGTCAAGTTTCAAGAAGCTAGCACAAACCGTGTTGGATTTAGAGTTCCAAATACATTTATCAATATAGCAGAAAACAGAGTGAAACCTAAAAATTTAAACTGTTACTGGAAATGAACGCTTCACCATAGAAGAACGAAATTTGGGGAACCAAGTCGGCTTAGTGTACTGACCATTACCTGAAAGTATCGTCCAGTTTGGGTGAAAAAATATTTGCTGAGATTTCTGGAGATTCGTAATTTTTGGAAGCTTGGGAACCCCTTTCCATGAAAGTGTTTCTCGCCAGTCACTGCTTAGGGCTACATCAAGAGGAAACAAAACATAGAGATAGAACGTGAAACTGCTTTATTTTGTCAAGTTTCAAGAAGCTAGCACAAACCGTGTTGGATTTAGAGTTCCAAATACATCTATCAATATAGGAGAAAACAGAGTGAAACCTAAAAATTTAAACTGTTAGTAGAAACGAACGCTTCAACATAGAAGAATGAAATTTGGGGAACCAAGTTGGCTTATTGTACTGATCATTACCTGAAAGTATCATCTAGTTTGGGTGAAAAAATATTTGCTGAGATTTCTGGAGATTCGTAATTTTTGGAAGCTTGGCAACCCCTTTCCATGAAAGTGTTTCTCGCCAGTCACTTCTTAGGGCTACATCAAGATGAAAAAAAACATGGAGATAGAATCTGAAACTACTTTATTGTGTCAAGTTTCAAGAAGCTAGCACAAACCGTGTTGGATTTAGAGTTCCAAATACATCTATCAATATAGGAGAAAACAGAGTGAAACCTAAAAATTCAAACTGTCACTGGAAATGAACGCTTTAACATAGAAGAACGAAATTTGGGGAACCAACTCGGCTCAGTGTACTGATCATTAACTGAAAGTATCATCCAGTTTGGGTGAAAAAATATTTGCTGTGATTTCTGGAGATTCGTAGTTTTTGGAAGCTTGACACCCCTTTCTATGAAAGTGTTTCTCGCCAGTCACTGCTTAGGGCTACATCAAGAGGAAACAACACATAGATATAGAACGTGAAACTGCTTTATTTTGTCAAGTTTCAAGAAGCTAGCACAAACCGTGTTGGATTTACAGTTCCAAATCCATCTATCAATATAGGAGAAAACAGAGTGAAACCTAAAAATTCAAACTGTTACTGGAAATGAACGCTTCAACATAGAAGAACGAAATTTGGGGAACCAAGTCGGCTTAGTGTACTGATCATTACCTGAAAGTATCATCCAGTTTGGGTGAAAAAATACTTGCTGAGATTTCTGGAGATTCGTAATTTTAGGAAGCTTGGCAACCCCTTTCCATGAAAGTGTTTCTCGCCAGTCACTGCTTAGGGCTACTTCAAGAGGAAACAACACATAGAGATAGAACGTGAAACTGCTTTATTTTGTCAAGTTTCAAGAAGCTAGCTCAAGCCGCGTTGGATTTAGAGTTCCAAATACATCTATCAATATAGGAGAAAACAGAGTGAAACCTAAAAATTCAAACTGTTACTAGAAATGAACGCTTTAACATAGAAGAACAAAATTTGGGGAACCAAGTTGGATTAGTGTACTGATCATTACCTGAAAGTATCATCCAGTTTGGGTGAAAAAATATTTGCTGAGATTTCTGGAGATTCGTAATTTTTGGAAGCTTGGCAACCCCTTTCCATGAAAGTGTTTCTCGACAGTCACTGCTTAGGGCTACATCAAGAGGAAACAAAACATAGAGATAGAACGTGAAACTGCTTTATTTTGTCAAGTTTCAAGAAGCTAGCACAAACCGTGTTGGATTTAGAGTTCCAAATACATCTATCAATATAGGAGAAAACAGAGTGAAACCTAAAAATTCAAACTGTTAGTAGAAACGAACGCTTCAACATAGAAGAATGAAATTTGGAGAACCAAGTTGGCTTAGTGTACTGATCATTACCTGTAAGTATCATCCAGTTTTGGTGAAAAAATACTTGTTGAGATTTCTGGAGATTCGTAATTTTAGGAAGCTTGGCAACCCCTTTCAATGAAAGTGTTTCTCGCCAGTCACTGCATAGGGCTACTTCAAGAGGAAAAAAAACATAGAGAAAGAACGTGAAACTGCTTTATTTTGTCAAGTTTCAAGAAGCTAGCACAAACCGTGTTGGATTTAGAGTTCCAAATACATTTATCAATATAGGAGAAAACAGAGTGAAACCTAAAAATTTAAACTGTTACTGGAAATGAACGCTTCACCATAGAAGAACGAAATTTGGGGAAACAAGTCGGCTTAGTGTACTGACCATTACCTGAAAGTATCATCCAGTTTGGGTGAAAAAATATTTGCTGAGATTTCTGGAGATTCGTAATTTTTGGAAGCTTGGCAACCCCTTTCCATGAAAGTGTTTCTCGCCAGTCACTTCTTAGGGCTACATCAAGATGAAAAAAAACATGGAGATAGAATCTGAAACTACTTTATTGTGTCAAGTTTCAAGAAGCTAGCACAAACCGTGTTGGATTTAGAGTTCCAAATACATCTATCAATATAGGAGAAAACAGAGTGAAACCTAAAAATTTAAACTGTTAGTAGAAACGAACGCTTCAACATAGAAGAACGAAATTTGTGGAACCAAGTCGGCTTAGTGTACTGATCATTACGTGAAAGTATCATCCAGTTTGGGTGAAAAAATATTTGCTGAGATTTCTGGAGATTCGTAATTTTTGGAAGCTTGGCAACCCCTTTCCATGAAAGTGTTTCTCGCCAGTCACTGCTTAGGGCTACATCAAGAGGAAAAAAAACATAGAGATAGAACGTGAAACTGCTTTATTTTGTCAAGTTTCAAGAAGCTAGCACAAACCGTGTTGGATTTAGAGTTCCAAATACATTTATCAATATAGGAGAAAACAGAGTGAAACCTAAAAATTTAAACTGTTACTGGAAATGAAGGCTTCAACATAGAAGAACGAAATTTGGGGAACCAAGTCGGCTTAGTGTACTGACCATTACCTGAAAGTATCATCCAGTTTGGGTGAAAAAATATTTGCTGAGATTTCTGGAGATTCGTAATTTTTGGAAGCTTGGCAACCCCTTTCCATGAAAGTGTTTCTCGCCAGTCACTTCTTAGGGCTACATCAAGATGAAAAAAAACATGGAGATAGAATCTGAAACTACTTTATTGTGTCAAGTTTCAAGAAGCTAGCACAAACCGTGTTGGATTTAGAGTTCCAAATACATCTATCAATATAGGAGAAAACAGAGTGAAACCTAAAAATTCAAACTGTCACTGGAAATGAACGCTTTAACATAGAAGAACGAAATTTGGGGAACCAACTCGGCTCAGTGTACTGATCATTAACTGAAAGTATCATCCAGTTTGGGTGAAAAAATATTTGCTGTGATTTCTGGAGATTCGTAGTTTTTGGAAGCTTGACACCCCTTTCTATGAAAGTGTTTCTCGCCAGTCACTGCTTAGGGCTACATCAAGAGGAAACAACACATAGATATAGAACGTGAAACTGCTTTATTTTGTCAAGTTTCAAGAAGCTAGCACAAACCGTGTTGGATTTACAGTTCCAAATCCATCTATCAATATAGGAGAAAACAGAGTGAAACCTAAAAATTCAAACTGTTACTAGAAATGAACGCTTCAACATAGAAGAACGAAATTTGGGGAACCAAGTCGGCTTAGTGTACTGATCATTACCTGAAAGTATCATCCAGTTTGGGTGAAAAAATACTTGCTGAGATTTCTGGAGATTCGTAATTTTAGGAAGCTTGGCAACCCCTTTCCATGAAAGTGTTTCTCGCCAGTCACTGCTTAGGGCTACTTCAAGAGGAAACAACACATAGAGATAGAACGTGAAACTGCTTTATTTTGTCAAGTTTCAAGAAGCTAGCACAAGCCGCGTTGGATTTAGAGTTCCAAATACATCTATCAATATAGGAGAAAACAGAGTGAAACCTAAAAATTCAAACTGTTACTAGAAATGAACGCTTTAACATAGAAGAACAAAATTTGGGGAACCAAGTTGGATTAGTGTACTGATCATTACCTGAAAGTATCATCCAGTTTGGGTGAAAAAATATTTGCTGAGATTTCTGGAGATTCGTAATTTTTGGAAGCTTGGCAACCCCTTTCCATGAAAGTGTTTCTTGACAGTCACTGCTTAGGGCTACATCAAGAGGAAACAAAACATAGAGATAGAACGTGAAACTGCTTTATTTTGTCAAGTTTCAAGAAGCTAGCACAAACCGTGTTGGATTTAGAGTTCCAAATACATCTATCAATATAGGAGAAAACAGAGTGAAACCTAAAAATTCAAACTGTTAGTAGAAACGAACGCTTCAACATAGAAGAATGAAATTTGGAGAACCAAGTTGGCTTAGTGTACTGATCATTACCTGTAAGTATCATCCAGTTTTGGTGAAAAAATACTTGTTGAGATTTCTGGAGATTCGTAATTTTAGGAAGCTTGGCAACCCCTTTCAATGAAAGTGTTTCTCGCCAGTCACTGCATAGGGCTACTTCAAGAGGAAAAAAAACATAGAGAAAGAACGTGAAACTGCTTTATTTTGTCAAGTTTCAAGAAGCTAGCACAAACCGTGTTGGATTTAGAGTTCCAAATACATTTATCAATATAGGAGAAAACAGAGTGAAACCTAAAAATTTAAACTGTTACTGGAAATGAACGCTTCACCATAGAAGAACGAAATTTGGGGAAACAAGTCGGCTTAGTGTACTGACCATTACCTGAAAGTATCATCCAGTTTGGGTGAAAAAATATTTGCTGAGATTTCTGGAGATTCGTAATTTTTGGAAGCTTGGCAACCCCTTTCCATGAAAGTGTTTCTCGCCAGTCACTTCTTAGGGCTACATCAAGATGAAAAAAAACATGGAGATAGAATCTGAAACTACTTTATTGTGTCAAGTTTCAAGAAGCTAGCACAAACCGTGTTGGATTTAGAGTTCCAAATACATCTATCAATATAGGAGAAAACAGAGTGAAACCTAAAAATTTAAACTGTTAGTAGAAACGAACGCTTCAACATAGAAGAACGAAATTTGTGGAACCAAGTCGGCTTAGTGTACTGATCATTACGTGAAAGTATCATCCAGTTTGGGTGAAAAAATATTTGCTGAGATTTCTGGAGATTCGTAATTTTTGGAAGCTTGGCAACCCCTTTCCATGAAAGTGTTTCTCGCCAGTCACTGCTTAGGGCTACATCAAGAGGAAAAAAAACATAGAGATAGAACGTGAAACTGCTTTATTTTGTCAAGTTTCAAGAAGCTAGCACAAACCGTGTTGGATTTAGAGTTCCAAATACATTTATCAATATAGGAGAAAACAGAGTGAAACCTAAAAATTTAAACTGTTACTGGAAATGAAGGCTTCAACATAGAAGAACGAAATTTGGGGAACCAAGTCGGCTTAGTGTACTGACCATTACCTGAAAGTATCATCCAGTTTGGGTGAAAAAATATTTGCTGAGATTTCTGGAGATTCGTAATTTTTGGAAGCTTGGCAACCCCTTTCCATGAAAGTGTTTCTCGCCAGTCACTTCTTAGGGCTACATCAAGATGAAAAAAAACATGGAGATAGAATCTGAAACTACTTTATTGTGTCAAGTTTCAAGAAGCTAGCACAAACCGTGTTGGATTTAGAGTTCCAAATACATCTATCTATATAGGAGAAAACAGAGTGAAACCTAAAAATTCAAACTGTTAGTAGAAACGAACGCTTCAACATAGAAGAATGAAATTTGGAGAACCAAGTTGGCTTAGTGTACTGATCATTAACTGAAAGTATCATCCAGTTTGGGTGAAAAAATATTTGCTGTGATTTCTGGAGATTCGTAGTTTTTGGAAGCTTGACAACCCCTTTCTATGAAAGTGTTTCTCGCCAGTCACTGCTTAGGGCTAAATCAAGAGGAAACAACACATAGATATAGAACGTGAAACTGCTTTATTTTGTCAAGTTTCAAGAAGCTAGCACAAACCGTGTTGGATTTACAGTTCCAAATCTATCTATCAATATAGGAGAAAACAGAGTGAAACCTAAAAATTCAAACTGTTACTGGAAATGAACGCTTCAACATAGAAGAACGAAATTTGGGGAACCAAGTCGGCTTAGTGTACTGATCATTACCTGAAAGTATCATCCAGTTTGGGTCCAGAAATATTTGCTGTGATTTCTGGAGATGCGTAGTTTTTGGAAGCTTGGCAACCCCTTTCTATGAAAGTGTTTCTCGCCAGTCACTGCTTAGGGCTACTTCAAGAGGAAACAAAACATAGAGATAGAACGTGAAACTGCTTTATTTTGTCAAGTTTCAAGAAGCTAGCACAAACCGTGTTGGATTTAGAGTTCCAAATACATCTATCAATATAGGAGAAAACAGAGTGAAACCTAAAAATTCAAACAGTTACTGGAAATGTACGCTTCAACATAGAAGAACGAAATTTGGGGAACCAAGTCGGATTAGTGTACTGATCATTACCTGAAAGTATCATCCAGTTTGGGTGAAAAAATATTTGCTGAGATTTCTGGAGATTCGTAATTTTTGGAAGCTTGGCAACTCCTTTCCATGAAAGTGTTTCTCGCCAGTCACTGCTTAGGGCTACATCAAGAGGAAAAAAAACATAGAGAAAGAACGTGAAACTGCTTTATTTTGTCAAGTTTCAAGAAGCTAGCACAAACCGTGTTGGATTTAGAGTTCCAAATACATTTATCAATATAGGAGAAAACAGAGTGAAACCTAAAAATTTAAACTGTTACTGGAAATGAACGCTTCACCATAGAAGAACGAAATTTGGGGAACCAAGTCGGCTTAGTGTACTGACCATTACCTGAAAGTATCATCCAGTTTGGGTGAAAAAATATTTGCTGAGATTTCTGGAGATTCGTAATTTTTGGAAGCTTGGCAACCCCTTTCCATGGAAGTGTTTCTCGCCAGTCACTTCTTAGGGCTACATCAAGATGAAAAAAAACATGGAGATAGAATCTGAAACTACTTTATTGTGTCAAGTTTCAAGAAGCTAGCACAAACATTGTTGGATTTAGAGTTCCAAATACATCTATCAATATAGGAGAAAACAGAGTGAAACCTAAAAATTCAAACTGTTACTGGAAATGAACGCTTCACCATTGAGGAACGAAATTTGGGGAACCAAGTTGGATTAGTGTACTGATCATTACCTGAAAGTATCATCCAGTTTGGGTGAAAAAATATTTGCTGAGATTTCTGGAGATTCGTAATTTTTGGAAGCTTGGCAACCCCTTTCCATGAAAGTGTTTCTCGCCAGTCACTGCTTAGGGCTACATCAAGAGGAAAAAAAACATAGAGAAAGAACGTGAAACTGCTTTATTTTGTCAAGTTTCAAGAAGCTAGCACAAACCGTGTTGGATTTAGAGTTCCAAATACATTTATCAATATAGGAGAAAACAGAGTGAAACCTAAAAATTTAAACTGTTACTGGAAATGAACGCTTCACCATAGAAGAACGAAATTTGGGGAACCAAGTCGGCTTAGTGTACTGATCATTACCTAAAAGTATCATCCAGTTTGGGTGAAAAAATATTTGCTGAGATTTCTGGAGATTCGTAATTTTTGGAAGCTTGGCAACCCCTTTCCATGAAAGTGTTTCTCGCCAGTCACTGCTTAGGGCTACATCAAGAGGAAACAAAACATACAGAAAGAACGTGAAACTGCTTTATTTTGTCAAGTTTCAAGAAGCTAGCACAAACCGTGTTGGATTTAGAGTTCCAAATACATTTATCAATATAGGAGAAAACAGAGTGAAACCTAAAAATTTAAACTGTTACTGGAAATGAACGCTTCACCATAGAAGAACGAAATTTGGGGAACCAAGACGGCTTAGTGTACTGACCATTACCTGAAAGTATCATCCAGTTTCGGTGAAAAAATATTTGCTGAGATTTCTGGAGATTCGTAATTTTTGGAAGCTTGGCAACCCCTTTCCATGAAAGTGTTTCTCGCCAGTCACTTCTTAGGGCTACATCAAGATGAAAAAAAACATGGAGATAGAATCTGAAACTACTTTATTGTGTCAAGTTTCAAGAAGCTAGCACAAACCGTGTTGGATTTAGAGTTCCAAATACATCTATCAATATAGGAGAAAACAGAGTGAAACCTAAAAATTCAAACTGTTACTGGAAATGAACGCTTCACCATTGAGGAACGAAATTTGGGGAACCAAGTTGGATTAGTGTACTGATCATTACCTGAAAGTATCATCCAGTTTGGGTGAAAAAATATTTGCTGAGATTTCTGGAGATTCGTAATTTTTGGAAGCTTGGCAACCCCTTTCCATGAAAGTGTTTCTCGCCAGTCACTGCTTAGGGCTACATCAAGAGGAAAAAAAACATAGAGAAAGAACGTGAAACTGCTTTATTTTGTCAAGTTTCAAGAAGCTAGCACAAACCGTGTTGGATTTAGAGTTCCAAATACATTTATCAATATAGGAGAAAACAGAGTGAAACCTAAAAATTTAAACTGTTACTGGAAATGAACGCTTCACCATAGAAGAACGAAATTTGGGGAACCAAGTCGGCTTAGTGTACTGACCATTACCTGAAAGTATCATCCAGTTTGGGTGAAAAAATATTTGCTGAGATTTCTGGAGATTCGTAATTTTTGGAAGCTTGGGAACCCCTTTCCATGAAAGTGTTTCTCGCCAGTCACTGCTTAGGGCTACATCAAGAGGAAACAAAACATAGAGATAGAACGTGAAACTGCTTTATTTTGTCAAGTTTCAAGAAGCTAGTACAAACCGTGTTGGATTTAGAGTTCCAAATACATCTATCAATATAGGAGAAAACAGAGTGAAACCTAAAAATTGAAACTGTTAGTAGAAACGAACGCTTCAACATAGAAGAATGAAATTTGGAGAACCAAGTTGGCTTAGTGTACTGATCATTACCTGTAAGTATCATCCAGTTTTGGTGAAAAAATACTTGCTGAGATTTCTGGAGATTCGTAATTTTAGGAAGCTTGGCAACCCCTTTCCATGAAAGTGTTTCTCGCCAGTCACTGCATAGGGCTACTTCAAGAGGAAAGAACACATAGAGATAGAACGTGAAACTACTTTATTTTGTCAAGTTTCAAGAAGCTAGCACAAACCGTGTTGGATTTAGAGTTCCAAATACATCTATCTATATAGTAGAAAACAGAGTGAAACCTAAAAATTCAAACTGTTACTGGAAATGAACGCTTCAACATAGAAGAACGAAATTTGGGGAACCAAGTCGGCTTAGTGTACTGATCATTACCTGAAAGTATCATCCAGTTTGGGTGAAAAAATATTTGCTGTGATTTCTGGAGATTCGTAGTTTTTGGAAGCTTGGCAACCCCTTTCCATGAAAGTGTTTCTCGCCAGTCACTGCTTAGGGCTACATCAAGAGGAAACAACACATATAGATAGAACGTGAAACTGCTTTATTTTGTATAGTTTCAAGAAGCTAGCACAAACCGTGCTGGATTTAGAGTTCCAAATACATCTATCAATATAGGAGAAAACAGAGTGAAACCTAAAAATTCAAACTGTTACTGGAAATGTATGCTTCAACATAGAAGAACGAAATTTGGGGAACCAAGTCGGCTTATTGTACTGATCATTACCTGAAAGTATCATCCAGTTTGGGTGAAAAAATACTTGCTGAGATTTCTGGAGATTCGTAATTTTAGGAAGCTTGGCAACCCCTTTCCATGAAAGTGTTTCTCGCCAGTCACTGCATAGGGCTACTTCAAGAGGAAAGAACACATAGAGATAGAACGTGAAACTACTTTATTTTTTCAAGTTTCAAGAAGCTAGCACAAACCGTGTTGGATTTAGAGTTCCAAATACATCTATCTATATAGGAGAAAACAGAGTGAAACCTAAAAATTCAAACTGTTACTGGAAATGAACGCTTCAACATAGAAGAACGAAATTTGGGGAACCAAGTCGGCTTAGTGTACTGATCATTACCTGAAAGTATCATCCAGTTTGGGTGAAAAAATATTTGCTGTGATTTCTGGAGATTCGTAGTTTTTGGAAGCTTGACAACCCCTTTCTATGAAAGTGTTTCTCGCCAGTCACTGCTTAGGGCTACATCAAGAGGAAACAACACATAGATATAGAACGTGAAACTGCTTTATTTTGTCAAGTTTCAAGAAGCTAGCACAAACCGTGTTGGATTTAGAGTTCCAAATACATCTATCAATATAGGAGAAAACAGAGTGAAACCTAAAAATTCAAACAGTTACTGGAAATGTACGCTTCAACATAGAAGAACGAAATTTGGGGAACCAAGTCGGATTAGTGTACTGATCATTACCTGAAAGTATCATCCAGTTTGGGTGAAAAAATATTTGCTGAGATTTCTGGAGATTCGTAATTTTTGGAAGCTTGGCAACTCCTTTCCATGAAAGTGTTTCTCGCCAGTCACTGCTTAGGGCTACATCAAGAGGAAAAAAAACATAGAGAAAGAACGTGAAACTGCTTTATTTTGTCAAGTTTCAAGAAGCTAGCACAAACCGTGTTGGATTTAGAGTTCCAAATACATTTATCAATATAGGAGAAAACAGAGTGAAACCTAAAAATTTAAACTGTTACTGGAAATGAACGCTTCACCATAGAAGAACGAAATTTGGGGAACCAAGTCGGCTTAGTGTACTGACCATTACCTGAAAGTATCATCCAGTTTGGGTGAAAAAATATTTGCTGAGATTTCTGGAGATTCGTAATTTTTGGAAGCTTGGCAACCCCTTTCCATGGAAGTGTTTCTCGCCAGTCACTTCTTAGGGCTACATCAAGATGAAAAAAAACATGGAGATAGAATCTGAAACTACTTTATTGTGTCAAGTTTCAAGAAGCTAGCACAAACATTGTTGGATTTAGAGTTCCAAATACATCTATCAATATAGGAGAAAACAGAGTGAAACCTAAAAATTGAAACTGTTAGTAGAAACGAACGCTTCAACATAGAAGAATGAAATTTGGAGAACCAAGTTGGCTTAGTGTACTGATCATTACCTGTAAGTATCATCCAGTTTTGGTGAAAAAATACTTGCTGAGATTTCTGGAGATTCGTAATTTTAGGAAGCTTGGCAACCCCTTTCCATGAAAGTGTTTCTCGCCAGTCACTGCATAGGGCTACTTCAAGAGGAAAGAACACATAGAGATAGAACGTGAAACTACTTTATTTTGTCAAGTTTCAAGAAGCTAGCACAAACCGTGTTGGATTTAGAGTTCCAAATACATCTATCTATATAGTAGAAAACAGAGTGAAACCTAAAAATTCAAACTGTTACTGGAAATGAACGCTTCAACATAGAAGAACGAAATTTGGGGAACCAAGTCGGCTTAGTGTACTGATCATTACCTGAAAGTATCATCCAGTTTGGGTGAAAAAATATTTGCTGTGATTTCTGGAGATTCGTAGTTTTTGGAAGCTTGGCAACCCCTTTCCATGAAAGTGTTTCTCGCCAGTCACTGCTTAGGGCTACATCAAGAGGAAACAACACATATAGATAGAACGTGAAACTGCTTTATTTTGTATAGTTTCAAGAAGCTAGCACAAACCGTGCTGGATTTAGAGTTCCAAATACATCTATCAATATAGGAGAAAACAGAGTGAAACCTAAAAATTCAAACTGTTACTGGAAATGTATGCTTCAACATAGAAGAACGAAATTTGGGGAACCAAGTCGGCTTATTGTACTGATCATTACCTGAAAGTATCATCCAGTTTGGGTGAAAAAATACTTGCTGAGATTTCTGGAGATTCGTAATTTTAGGAAGCTTGGCAACCCCTTTCCATGAAAGTGTTTCTCGCCAGTCACTGCATAGGGCTACTTCAAGAGGAAAGAACACATAGAGATAGAACGTGAAACTACTTTATTTTTTCAAGTTTCAAGAAGCTAGCACAAACCGTGTTGGATTTAGAGTTCCAAATACATCTATCTATATAGGAGAAAACAGAGTGAAACCTAAAAATTCAAACTGTTACTGGAAATGAACGCTTCAACATAGAAGAACGAAATTTGGGGAACCAAGTCGGCTTAGTGTACTGATCATTACCTGAAAGTATCATCCAGTTTGGGTGAAAAAATATTTGCTGTGATTTCTGGAGATTCGTAGTTTTTGGAAGCTTGACAACCCCTTTCTATGAAAGTGTTTCTCGCCAGTCACTGCTTAGGGCTACATCAAGAGGAAACAACACATAGATATAGAACGTGAAACTGCTTTATTTTGTCAAGTTTCAAGAAGCTAGCACAAACCGTGTTGGATTTACAGTTCCAAATCCATCTATCAATATAGGAGAAAACAGAGTGAAACCTAAAAATTCAAATTGTTACTGGAAATGAACGCTTCAACATAGAAGAACGAAATTTGGGGAACCAAGTCGGATTAGTGTACTGATCATTACCTGAAAGTATCATCCAGTTTGGGTGCAGAAATATTTGCTGTGATTTCTGGAGATTCGTAATTTTTGGAAGCTTGGCAACCCCTTTCCATGAAAGTGTTTCTCGCCAGTCACTGCTTAGGGCTACATCAAGAGGAAAAAAAACATAGAGAAAGAACGTGAAACTGCTTTATTTTGTCAAGTTTCAAGAAGCTAGCACAAACCGTGTTGGATTTAGAGTTCCAAATACATCTATCAATATAGGAGAACACAGAGTGAAACCTAAAAATTTAAACTGTTAGTAGAAACGAACGCTTCAACATAGAAGAACGAAATTTGTGGAACCAAGTCGGCTTAGTGTACTGATCATTACCTGAAAGTATCATCCAGTTTGGGTGAAAAAATATTTGCTGAGATTTCTGGAGATTCGTAATTTTTGGAAGCTTGGCAACCCCTTTCCATGAAAGTGTTTCTCGCCAGTCACTGCTTAGGGCTACATCAAGAGGAAAAAAAACATAGAGATAGAACGTGAAACTGCTTTATTTTGTCAAGTTTCAAGAAGCTAGCACAAACCGTGTTGGATTTAGAGTTCCAAATACATTTATCAATATAGGAGAACACAGAGTGAAACCTAAAAATTTAAACTGTTACTGGAAATGAACGCTTCACCATAGAAGAACGAAATTTGGGGAACCAAGTCGGCTTAGTGTACTGACCATTACCTGAAAGTATCATCCAGTTTGGGTGAAAAAATATTTGCTGAGATTTCTGGAGATTCGTAATTTTTGGAAGCTTGGCAACCCCTTTCCATGAAAGTGTTTCTCGCCAGTCACTTCTTAGGGCTACATCAAGATGAAAAAAAACATGGAGATAGAATCTGAAACTACTTTATTGTGTCAAGTTTCAAGAAGCTAGCACAAACCGTGTTGGATTTAGAGTTCCAAATACATCTATCTATATAGGAGAAAACAGAGTGAAACCTAAAAATTCAAACTGTTACTGGAAATGAACGCTTCAACATAGAAGAACGAAATTTGGGGAACCAAGTCGGCTTAGTGTACTGATCATTACCTGAAAGTATCATCCAGTTTGGGTGAAAAAATATTTGCTGAGATTTCTGGAGATTCGTAATTTTTGGAAGCTTGGCAACCCCTTTCTATGAAAGTGTTTCTCGCCAGTCACTGCTTAGGGCTACTTCAAGAGGAAACAAAACATAGAGATAGAACGTGAAACTGCTTTATTTTGTCAAGTTTCAATAAGCTAGCACAAACCGTGTTGGATTTAGAGTTCCAAATACATCTATCAATATAGGAGAAAACAGAGTGAAACCTAAAAATTCAAACTGTTACTGGAAATGAACGCTTCAACATAGAAGAATGAAATTTGGAGAACCAAGTTGGCTTAGTGTACTGATCATTACCTGTAAGTATCATCCAGTTTTGGTGAAAAAATACTTGTTGAGATTTCTGGAGATACGTAATTTTAGGAAGCTTGGCAACCCCTTTCAATGAAAGTGTTTCTCGCCAGTCACTGCATAGGGCTACTTCAAGAGGAAAGAACACATAGATAAAGAACGTGAAACTACTTTATTTTGTCAAGTTACAAGAAGCTAGCACAAACCGTGTTGGATTTAGAGTTCCAAATACATCTATCTATATAGGAGAAAACAGAGTGAAACCTAAAAATTCAAACTGTTACTGGAAATGAACGCTTCAACATAGAAGAACGAAATTTGGGGAACCAACTCGGCTTAGTGTACTGATCATTAACTGAAAGTATCATCCAGTTTGGGTGAAAAAATATTTGCTGTGATTTCTGGAGATTCGTAGTTTTTGGAAGCTTGACAACCCCTTTCTATGAAAGTGTTTCTCGCCAGTCACTGCTTAGGGCTAAATCAAGAGGAAACAACACATAGAGATAGAACGTGAAACTGCTTTATTTTGTCAAGTTTCAAGAAGCTAGCACAAACCGTGTTGGATTTAGAGTTCCAAATACATCTATCAATATAGGAGAAAACAGAGTGAAACCTAAAAATTCAAACTGTTACTGGAAATGTACGCTTCAACATAGAAGAACGAAATTTGGGGAACCAAGTCGGCTTAGTGTACTGATCATTACCTGAAAGTATCATCCAGTTTGGGTGAAAAAATATTTGCTGAGATTTCTGGAGATTCGTAATTTTTGGAAGCTTGGCAACTCCTTTCCATGAAAGTGTTTCTCGCCAGTCACTGCTTAGGGCTACATCAAGAGGAAAAAAAACATAGAGAAAGAACGTGAAACTGCTTTATTTTGTCAAGTTTCAAGAAGCTAGCACAAACCGTGTTGGATTTAGAGTTCCAAATACATTTATCAATATAGGAGAAAACAGAGTGTAACCTAAAAATTTAAACTGTTACTGGAAATGAACGCTTCACCATAGAAGAACGAAATTTGGGGAACCAAGTCGGCTTAGTGTACTGACCATTACCTGAAAGTATCATCCAGTTTGGGTGAAAAAATATTTGCTGAGATTTCTGGAGATTCGTAATTTTTGGAAGCTTGGCAACCCCTTTCCATGGAAGTGTTTCTCGCCAGTCACTTCTTAGGGCTACATCAAGATGAAAAAAAACATGGAGATAGAATCTGAAACTACTTTATTGTGTCAAGTTTCAAGAAGCTAGCACAAACATTGTTGGATTTAGAGTTCCAAATACATCTATCAATATAGGAGAAAACAGAGTGAAACCTAAAAATTCAAACTGTTACTGGAAATGAACGCTTCACCATTGAGGAACGAAATTTGGGGAACCAAGTTGGATTAGTGTACTGATCATTACCTGAAATTATCATCCAGTTTGGGTGAAAAAATATTTGCTGAGATTTCTGGAGATTCGTAATTTTTGGAAGCTTGGCAACCCCTTTCCATGAAAGTGTTTCTCGCCAGTCACTGCTTAGGGCTACATCAAGAGGAAAAAAAACATAGAGAAAGAACGTGAAACTGCTTTATTTTGTCAAGTTTCAAGAAGCTAGCACAAACCGTGTTGGATTTAGAGTTCCAAATACATTTATCAATATAGGAGAAAACAGAGTGAAACCTAAAAATTTAAACTGTTACTGGAAATGAACGCTTCACCATAGAAGAACGAAATTTGGGGAACCAAGTCGGCTTAGTGTACTGATCATTACCTAAAAGTATCATCCAGTTTGGGTGAAAAAATATTTGCTGAGATTTCTGGAGATTCGTAATTTTTGGAAGCTTGGCAACCCCTTTCCATGAAAGTGTTTCTCGCCAGTCACTGCTTAGGGCTACATCAAGAGGAAAAAAAACATACAGAAAGAACGTGAAACTGCTTTATTTTGTCAAGTTTCAAGAAGCTAGCACAAACCGTGTTGGATTTAGAGTTCCAAATACATTTATCAATATAGGAGAAAACAGAGTGAAACCTAAAAATTTAAACTGTTACTGGAAATGAACGCTTCAACATAGAAGAACGAAATTTGGGGAACCAAGACGGCTTAGTGTACTGACCATTACCTGAAAGTATCATCCAGTTTCGGTGAAAAAATATTTGCTGAGATTTCTGGAGATTCGTAATTTTTGGAAGCTTGGCAACCCCTTTCCATGAAAGTGTTTCTTGCCAGTCACTTCTTAGGGCTACATCAAGATGAAAAAAAACATGGAGATAGAATCTGAAACTACTTTATTGTGTCAAGTTTCAAGAAGCTAGCACAAACCGTGTTGGATTTAGAGTTCCAAATACATCTATCAATATAGGAGAAAACAGAGTGAAACCTAAAAATTCAAACTGTTACTGGAAATGAACGCTTCACCATTGAGGAACGAAATTTGGGGAACCAAGTTGGATTAGTGTACTGATCATTACCTGAAAGTATCATCCAGTTTGGGTGAAAAAATATTTGCTGAGATTTCTGGAGATTCGTAATTTTTGGAAGCTTGGCAACCCCTTTCCATGAAAGTGTTTCTCGCCAGTCACTGCTTAGGGCTACATCAAGAGGAAAAAAAACATAGAGAAAGAACGTGAAACTGCTTTATTTTGTCAAGTTTCAAGAAGCTAGCACAAACCGTGTTGGATTTAGAGTTCCAAATACATTTATCAATATAGGAGAAAACAGAGTGAAACCTAAAAATTTAAACTGTTACTGGAAATGAACGCTTCACCATAGAAGAACGAAATTTGGGGAACCAAGTCGGCTTAGTGTACTGACCATTACCTGAAAGTATCATCCAGTTTGGGTGAAAAAATATTTGCTGAGATTTCTGGAGATTCGTAATTTTTGGAAGCTTGGGAACCCCTTTCCATGAAAGTGTTTCTCGCCAGTCACTGCTTAGGGCTACATCAAGAGGAAACAAAACATAGAGATAGAACGTGAAACTGCTTTATTTTGTCAAGTTTCAAGAAGCTAGTACAAACCGTGTTGGATTTAGAGTTCCAAATACATCTATCAATATAGGAGAAAACAGAGTGAAACCTAAAAATTGAAACTGTTAGTAGAAACGAACGCTTCAACATAGAAGAATGAAATTTGGAGAACCAAGTTGGCTTAGTGTACTGATCATTACCTGTAAGTATCATCCAGTTTTGGTGAAAAAATACTTGCTGAGATTTCTGGAGATTCGTAATTTTAGGAAGCTTGGCAACCCCTTTCCATGAAAGTGTTTCTCGCCAGTCACTGCATAGGGCTACTTCAAGAGGAAAGAACACATAGAGATAGAACGTGAAACTACTTTATTTTGTCAAGTTTCAAGAAGCTAGCACAAACCGTGTTGGATTTAGAGTTCCAAATACATCTATCTATATAGTAGAAAACAGAGTGAAACCTAAAAATTCAAACTGTTACTGGAAATGAACGCTTCAACATAGAAGAACGAAATTTGGGGAACCAAGTCGGCTTAGTGTACTGATCATTACCTGAAAGTATCATCCAGTTTGGGTGAAAAAATATTTGCTGTGATTTCTGGAGATTCGTAGTTTTTGGAAGCTTGGCAACCCCTTTCCATGAAAGTGTTTCTCGCCAGTCACTGCTTAGGGCTACATCAAGAGGAAACAACACATAGATATAGAACATGAAACTGCTTTATTTTGTCAAGTTTCAAGAAGCTAGCACAAACCGTGTTGGATTTACAGTTCCAAATCCATCTATCAATATAGGAGAAAACAGAGTGAAACCTAAAAATTCAAACTGTTACTGGAAATGAACGCTTCAACATAGAAGAACGAAATTTGGGGAACCAAGTCGGATTAGTGTACTGATCATTACCTGAAAGTATCATCCAGTTTGGGTGCAGAAATATTTGCTGTGATTTCTGGAGATTCGTAATTTTTGGAAGCTTGGCAACCCCTTTCCATGAAAGTGTTTCTCGCCAGTCACTGCTTAGGGCTACATCAAGAGGAAAAAAAACATAGAGAAAGAACGTGAAACTGCTTTATTTTGTCAAGTTTCAAGAAGCTAGCACAAACCGTGTTGGATTTAGAGTTCCAAATACATCTATCAATATAGGAGAAAACAGAGTGAAACCTAAAAATTTAAACTGTTAGTAGAAACGAACGCTTCAACATAGAAGAACGAAATTTGTGGAACCAAGTCGGCTTAGTGTACTGATCATTACCTGAAAGTATCATCCAGTTTGGGTGAAAAAATATTTGCTGAGATATCTGGAGATTCGTAATTTTTGGAAGCTTGGCAACCCCTTTCCATGAAAGTGTTTCTCGCCAGTCACTGCTTAGGGCTACATCAAGAGGAAAAAAAACATAGAGATAGAACGTGAAACTGCTTTATTTTGTCAAGTTTCAAGAAGCTAGCACAAACCGTGTTGGATTTAGAGTTCCAAATACATTTATCAATATAGGAGAAAACAGAGTGAAACCTAAAAATTTAAACTGTTACTGGAAATGAACGCTTCACCATAGAAGAACGAAATTTGGGGAACCAAGTCGGCTTAGTGTACTGACCTTTACCTGAAAGTATCATCCAGTTTGGGTGAAAAAATATTTGCTGAGATTTCTGGAGATTCGTAATTTTTGGAAGCTTGGCAACCCCTTTCCATGAAAGTGTTTCTCGCCAGTCACTTCTTAGGGCTACATCAAGATGAAAAAAAACATGGAGATAGAATCTGAAACTACTGTATTGTGTCAAGTTTCAAGAAGCTAGCACAAACCGTGTTGGATTTAGAGTTCCAAATACATCTATCTATATAGGAGAAAACAGAGTGAAACCTAAAAATTCAAACTGTTACTGGAAATGAACGCTTCAACATAGAAGAACGAAATTTGGGGAACCAAGTCGGCTTAGTGTACTGATCATTACCTGAAAGTATCATCCAGTTTGGGTGAAAAAATATTTGCTGAGATTTCTGGAGATTCGTAATTTTTGGAAGCTTGGCAACTCCTTTTTATGAAAGTGTTTCTCGCCAGTCACTGCTTAGGGCTACATCAAGAGGAAAAAAAACATAGAGAAAGAACGTGAAACTGCTTTATTTTGTCAAGTTTCAATAAGCTAGCACAAACCGTGTTGGATTTAGAGTTCCAAATACATTTATCAATATAGGAGAAAACAGAGTGAAACCTAAAAATTTAAACTGTTACTGGAAATGAACGATTCACCATAGAAGAACGAAATTTGGGGAACCAAGTCGGCTTAGTGTACTGACCATTACCTGAAAGTATCATCCAGTTTGGGTGAAAAAATATTTGCTGAGATTTCTGGAGATTCGTAATTTTTGGAAGCTTGGCAACCCCTTTCCATGAAAGTGTTTCTCGCCAGTCACTGCTTAGGGCTACTTCAAGAGGAAACAACACATAGAGATAGAACGTGAAACTGCTTTATTTTGTATAGTTTCAAGAAGCTAGCACAAACCGTGCTGGATTTAGAGTTCCAAATACATCTATCAATATAGGAGAAAACAGAGTGAAACCTAAAAATTCAAACTGTTACTGGAAATGTATGCTTCAACATAGAAGAACGAAATTTGGGGAACCAAGTCGGCTTATTGTACTGATCATTACCTGAGTGTATCATCCAGTTTGGGTGAAAAAATACTTGCTGAGATTTCTGGAGATTCGTAATTTTAGGAAGCTTGGCAACCCCTTTCCATGAAAGTGTTTCTCGCCAGTCACTGCATAGGGCTACTTCAAGAGGAAAGAACACATAGAGATAGAACGTGAAACTACTTTATTTTGTCAAGTTTCAAGAAGCTAGCACAAACCGTGTTGGATTTAGAGTTCCAAATACATCTATCTATATAGGAGAAAACAGAGTGAAACCTAAAAATTCAAACTGTTACTGGAAATGAACGCTTCAACATAGAAGAACGAAATTTGGGGAACCAAGTCGGCTTAGTGTACTGATCATTACCTGAAAGTATCATCCAGTTTGGGTGAAAAAATATTTGCTGTGATTTCTGGAGATTCGTAGTTTTTGGAAGCTTGACAACCCCTTTCTATGAAAGTGTTTCTCGCCAGTCACTGCTTAGGGCTACATCAAGAGGAAACAACACATAGATATACAACGTGAAACTGCTTTATTTTGTCAAGTTTCAAGAAGCTAGCACAAACCGTGTTGGATTTACAGTTCCAAATCCATCTATCAATATAGGAGAAAACAGAGTGAAACCTAAAAATTCAAACTGTTACTGGAAATGAACGCTTCAACATAGAAGAACGAAATTTGGGGAACCAAGTCGGATTAGTGTACTGATCATTACCTGAAAGTATCATCCAGTTTGGGTGCAGAAATATTTGCTGTGATTTCTGGAGATTCGTAATTTTTGGAAGCTTGGCAACCCCTTTCCATGAAAGTGTTTCTCGCCAGTCACTGCTTAGGGCTACATCAAGAGGAAAAAAAACATAGAGAAAGAACGTGAAACTGCTTTATTTTGTCAAGTTTCAAGAAGCTAGCACAAACCGTGTTGGATTTAGAGTTCCAAATACATCTATCAATATAGGAGAAAACAGAGTGAAACCTAAAAATTTAAACTGTTAGTAGAAACGAACGCTTCAACATAGAAGAACGAAATTTGGGGAACCAAGTCGGCTTAGTGTACTGATCATTACCTGAAAGTATCATCCAGTTTGGGTGAAAAAATATTTGCTGAGATTTCTGGAGATTCGTAATTTTTGGAAGCTTCGCAACCCCTTTCCATGAAAGTGTTTCTCGCCAGTCACTGCTTAGGGCTACATCAAGAGGAAAAAAAACATAGAGAAAGAACGTGAAACTGCTTTATTTTGTCAAGTTTCAAGAAGCTAGCACAAACCGTGTTGGATTTAGAGTTCCAAATACATTTATCAATATAGGAGAAAACAGAGTGAAACCTAAAAATTTAAACTGTTACTGGAAATGAACGCTTCACCATAGAAGAACGAAATTTGGGGAACCAAGTCGGCTTAGTGTACTGACCATTACCTGAAAGTATCATCCAGTTTGGGTGAAAAAATATTTGCTGAGATTTCTGGAGATTCGTAATTTTTGGAAGCTTGGGAACCCCTTTCCATGAAAGTGTTTCTCGCCAGTCACTGCTTAGGGCTACATCAAGAGGAAACAAAACATAGAGATAGAACGTGAAACTGCTTTATTTTGTCAAGTTTCAAGAAGCTAGCACAAACCGTGTTGGATTTAGAGTTCCAAATACATCTATCAATATAGGAGAAAACAGAGTGAAACCTAAAAATTGAAACTGTTAGTAGAAACGAACGCTTCAACATAGAAGAATGAAATTTGGAGAACCAAGTTGGCTTAGTGTACTGATCATTACCTGTAAGTATCATCCAGTTTTGGTGAAAAAATACTTGCTGAGATTTCTGGAGATTCGTAATTTTAGGAAGCTTGGCAACCCCTTTCCATGAAAGTGTTTCTCGCCAGTCACTGCATAGGGCTACTTCAAGAGGAAAGAACACATAGAGATAGAACGTGAAACTACTTTATTTTGTCAAGTTTCAAGAAGCTAGCACAAACCGTGTTGGATTTAGAGTTCCAAATACATCTATCTATATAGGAGAAAACAGAGTGAAACCTAAAATTTCAATCTGTTACTGGAAATGAACGCTTCAACATAGAAGAACGAAATTTGGGGAACCAAGTCGGCTTAGTGTACTGATCATTACCTGAAAGTATCATCCAGTTTGGGTGCAGAAATATTTGCTGTGATTTCTGGAGATTCGTAGTTTTTGGAAGCTTGGCAACCCCTTTCCATGAAAGTGTTTCTCGCCAGTCACTGCTTAGGGCTACATCAAGAGGAAACAACACATAGATATAGAACGTGAAACTGCTTTATTTTGTCAAGTTTCAAGAAGCTAGCACAAACCGTGTTGGATTTACAGTTCCAAATCCATCTATCAATATAGGAGAAAACAGAGTGAAACCTAAAAATTCAAACTGTTACTGGAAATGAACGCTTCAACATAGAAGAACGAAATTTGGGGAACCAATTCGGCTTAGTGTACTGATCATTACCTGAAAGTATCATCCAGTTTGGGTGCAGAAATATTTGCTGTGATTTCTGGAGATTCGTAGTTTTTGGAAGCTTGGCAACCCCTTTCTATGAAAGTGTTTCTCGCCAGTCACTGCTTAGGGTACTTCAAGAGGAAACAAAACATAGAGATAGAACGTGAAACTGCTTTATTTTGTCAAGTTTCAAGAAGCTAGCACAAACCGTATTGGATTTAGAGTTCCAAATACATCTATCAATATAGGAGAAAACAGAGTGAAACCTAAAAATTCAAACTGTTACTGGAAATGTACGCTTCAACATAGAAGAACGAAATTTGGGGAACCAAGTCGGCTTAGTGTACTGATCATTACCTGAAAGTATCATCCAGTTTGGGTGAAAAAATATTTGCTGAGATTTCTGGAGATTCGTAATTTTTGGAAGCTTGGCAACCCCTTTCCATGAAAGTGTTTCTCGCCAGTCACTGCTTAGGGCTACATCAAGAGGAAAAAAAACATAGAGAAAGAACGTGAAACTGCTTTATTTTGTCAAGTTTCAAGAAGCTACCACAAACCGTGTTGGATTTAGAGTTCCAAATACATTTATCAATATAGCAGAAAACAGAGTGAAACCTAAAAATTTAAACTGTTACTGGAAATGAACGCTTCACCATAGAAGAACGAAATTTGGGGAACCAAGTCGGCTTAGTGTACTGACCATTACCTGAAAGTATCATCCAGTTTGGGTGAAAAAATATTTGCTGAGATTTCTGGAGATTCGTAATTTTTGGAAGCTTGGCAACTCCTTTTTATGAAAGTGTTTCTCGCCAGTCACTGCTTAGGGCTACATCAAGAGGAAAAAAAACATAGAGAAAGAACGTGAAACTGCTTTATTTTGTCAAGTTTCAATAAGCTAGCACAAACCGTGTTGGATTTAGAGTTCCAAATACATTTATCAATATAGGAGAAAACAGAGTGAAACCTAAAAATTTAAACTGTTACTGGAAATGAACGATTCACCATAGAAGAACGAAATTTGGGGAACCAAGTCGGCTTAGTGTACTGACCATTACCTGAAAGTATCATCCAGTTTGGGTGAAAAAATATTTGCTGAGATTTCTGGAGATTCGTAATTTTTGGAAGCTTGGCAACCCCTTTCCATGAAAGTGTTTCTCGCCAGTCACTGCTTAGGGCTACTTCAAGAGGAAACAACACATAGAGATAGAACGTGAAACTGCTTTATTTTGTATAGTTTCAAGAAGCTAGCACAAACCGTGCTGGATTTAGAGTTCCAAATACATCTATCAATATAGGAGAAAACAGAGTGAAACCTAAAAATTCAAACTGTTACTGGAAATGTATGCTTCAACATAGAAGAACGAAATTTGGGGAACCAAGTCGGCTTATTGTACTGATCATTACCTGAAAGTATCATCCAGTTTGGGTGAAAAAATACTTGCTGAGATTTCTGGAGATTCGTAATTTTAGGAAGCTTGGCAACCCCTTTCCATGAAAGTGTTTCTCGCCAGTCACTGCATAGGGCTACTTCAAGAGGAAAGAACACATAGAGATAGAACGTGAAACTACTTTATTTTTTCAAGTTTCAAGAAGCTAGCACAAACCGTGTTGGATTTAGAGTTCCAAATACATCTATCTATATAGGAGAAAACAGAGTGAAACCTAAAAATTCAAACTGTTACTGGAAATGAACGCTTCAACATAGAAGAACGAAATTTGGGGAACCAAGTCGGCTTAGTGTACTGATCATTACCTGAAAGTATCATCCAGTTTGGGTGAAAAAATATTTGCTGTGATTTCTGGAGATTCGTAGTTTTTGGAAGCTTGACAACCCCTTTCTATGAAAGTGTTTCTCGCCAGTCACTGCTTAGGGCTACATCAAGAGGAAACAACACATAGATATACAACGTGAAACTGCTTTATTTTGTCAAGTTTCAAGAAGCTAGCACAAACCGTGTTGGATTTACAGTTCCAAATCCATCTATCAATATAGGAGAAAACAGAGTGAAACCTAAAAATTCAAACTGTTACTGGAAATGAACGCTTCAACATAGAAGAACGAAATTTGGGGAACCAAGTCGGATTAGTGTACTGATCATTACCTGAAAGTATCATCCAGTTTGGGTGCAGAAATATTTGCTGTGATTTCTGGAGATTCGTAATTTTTGGAAGCTTGGCAACCCCTTTCCATGAAAGTGTTTCTCGCCAGTCACTGCTTAGGGCTACATCAAGAGGAAAAAAAACATAGAGAAAGAACGTGAAACTGCTTTATTTTGTCAAGTTTCAAGAAGCTAGCACAAACCGTGTTGGATTTAAAGTTCCAAATACATCTATCAATATAGGAGAAAACAGAGTGAAACCTAAAAATTTAAACTGTTAGTAGAAACGAACGCTTCAACATAGAAGAACGAAATTTGGGGAACCAAGTCGGCTTAGTGTACTGATCATTACCTGAAAGTATCATCCAGTTTGGGTGAAAAAATATTTGCTGAGATTTCTGGAGATTCGTAATTTTTGGAAGCTTCGCAACCCCTTTCCATGAAAGTGTTTCTCGCCAGTCACTGCTTAGGGCTACATCAAGAGGAAAAAAAAACATAGAGAAAGAACGTGAAACTGCTTTATTTTGTCAAGTTTCAAGAAGCTAGCACAAACCGTGTTGGATTTAGAGTTCCAAATACATTTATCAATATAGGAGAAAACAGAGTGAAACCTAAAAATTTAAACTGTTACTGGAAATGAACGCTTCACCATAGAAGAACGAAATTTGGGGAACCAAGTCGGCTTAGTGTGCTGACCATTACCTGAAAGTATCATCCAGTTTGGGTGAAAAAATATTTGCTGAGATTTCTGGAGATTCGTAATTTTTGGAAGCTTGGGAACCCCTTTCCATGAAAGTGTTTCTCGCCAGTCACTGATTAGGGCTACATCAAGAGGAAACAAAACATAGAGATAGAACGTGAAACTGCTTTATTTTGTCAAGTTTCAAGAAGCTAGCACAAACCGTGTTGGATTTAGAGTTCCAAATACATCTATCAATATAGGAGAAAACAGAGTGAAACCTAAAAATTGAAACTGTTACTGGAAATGAACGATTCACCATAGAAGAACGAAATTTGGGGAACCAAGTCGGCTTAGTGTACTGACCATTACCTGAAAGTATCATCCAGTTTGGGTGAAAAAATATTTGCTGAGATTTCTGGAGATTCGTAATTTTTGGAAGCTTGGCAACCCCTTTCCATGAAAGTGTTTCTCGCCAGTCACTGCTTAGGGCTACTTCAAGAGGAAACAACACATAGAGATAGAACGTGAAACTGCTTTATTTTGTATAGTATCAAGAAGCTAGCAAAAACCGTGCTGGATTTAGAGTTCCAAATACATCTATCAATATAGGAGAAAACAGAGTGAAACCTAAAAATTCAAACTGTTACTGGAAATGTATGCTTCAACATAGAAGAACGAAATTTGGGGAACCAAGTCGGCTTATTGTACTGATCATTACCTGAAAGTATCATCCAGTTTGGGTGAAAAAATACTTGCTGAGATTTCTGGAGATTCGTAATTTTAGGAAGCTTGGCAACCCCTTTCCATGAAAGTGTTTCTCGCCAGTCACTGCATAGGGCTACTTCAAGAGGAAAGAACACATAGAGATAGAACGTGAAACTACTTTATTTTGTCAAGTTTCAAGAAGCTAGCACAAACCGTGTTGGATTTAGAGTTCCAAATACATCTATCTATATAGGAGAAAACAGAGTGAAACCTAAAAATTCAAACTGTTACTGGAAATGAACGCTTCAACATAGAAGAACGAAATTTGGGGAACCAAGTCGGCTTAGTGTACTGATCATTACCTGAAAGTATCATCCAGTTTGGGTGAAAAAATATTTGCTGTGATTTCTGGAGATTCGTAGTTTTTGGAAGCTTGACAACCCCTTTCTATGAAAGTGTTTCTCGCCAGTCACTGCTTAGGGCTACATCAAGAGGAAACAACACATAGATATACAACGTGAAACTGCTTTATTTTGTCAAGTTTCAAGAAGCTAGCACAAACCGTGTTGGATTTACAGTTCCAAATCCATCTATCAATATAGGAGAAAACAGAGTGAAACTAAAAATTCAAACTGTTACTGGAAATGAACGCTTCAACATAGAAGAACGAAATTTGGGGAACCAAGTCGGATTAGTGTACTGATCATTACCTGAAAGTATCATCCAGTTTGGGTGCAGAAATATTTGCTGTGATTTCTGGAGATTCGTAATTTTTGGAAGCTTGGCAACCCCTTTCCATGAAAGTGTTTCTCGCCAGTCACTGCTTAGGGCTACATCAAGAGGAAAAAAAACATAGAGAAAGAACGTGAAACTGCTTTATTTTGTCAAGTTTCAAGAAGCTAGCACAAACCGTGTTGGATTTAGAGTTCCAAATACATCTATCAATATAGGAGAAAACAGAGTGAAACCTAAAAATTTAAACTGTTAGTAGAAACGAACGCTTCAACATAGAAGAACGAAATTTGGGGAACCAAGTCGGCTTAGTGTACTGATCATTACCTGAAAGTATCATCCAGTTTGGGTGAAAAAATATTTGCTGAGATTTCTGGAGATTCGTAATTTTTGGAAGCTTCGCAACCCCTTTCCATGAAAGTGTTTCTCGCCAGTCACTGCTTAGGCCTACATCAAGAGGAAAAAAAACATAGAGAAAGAACGTGAAACTGCTTTATTTTGTCAAGTTTCAAGAAGCTAGCACAAACCGTGTTGGATTTAGAGTTCCAAATACATTTATCAATATAGGAGAAAACAGAGTGAAACCTAAAAATTTAAACTGTTACTGGAAATGAACGCTTCACCATAGAAGAACGAAATTTGGGGAACCAAGTCGGCTTAGTGTACTGACCATTACCTGAAAGTATCATCCAGTTTGGGTGAAAAAATATTTGCTGAGATTTCTGGAGATTCGTAATTTTTGGAATCTTGGGAACCCCTTTCCATGAAAGTGTTTCTCGCCAGTCACTGCTTAGGGCTACATCAAGAGGAAACAAAACATAGAGATAGAACGTGAAACTGCTTTATTTTGTCAAGTTTCAAGAAGCTAGCACAAACCGTGTTGGATTTAGAGTTCCAAATACATCTATCAATATAGGAGAAAACAGAGTGAAACCTAAAAATTGAAACTGTTAGTAGAAACGAACGCTTCAACATAGAAGAATGAAATTTGGAGAACCAAGTTGGCTTAGTGTACTGATCATTACCTGTAAGTATCATCCAGTTTTGGTGAAAAAATACTTGCTGAGATTTCTGGAGATTCGTAATTTTAGGAAGCTTGGCAACCCCTTTCCATGAAAGTGTTTCTCGCCAGTCACTGCATAGGGCTACTTCAAGAGGAAAGAACACATAGAGATAGAACGTGAAACTACTTTATTTTGTCAAGTTTCAAGAAGCTAGCACAAACCGTGTTGGATTTAGAGTTCCAAATACATCTATCTATATAGGAGAAAACAGAGTGAAACCTAAAATTTCAATCTGTTACTGGAAATGAACGCTTCAACATAGAAGAACGAAATTTGGGGAACCAAGTCGGCTTAGTGTACTGATCATTACCTGAAAGTATCATCCAGTTTGGGTGCAGAAATATTTGCTGTGATTTCTGGAGATTCGTAGTTTTTGGAAGCTTGGCAACCCCTTTCCATGAAAGTGTTTCTCGCCAGTCACTGCTTAGGGCTACATCAAGAGGAAACAACACATAGATATAGAATGTGAAACTGCTTTATTTTGTCAAGTTTCAAGAAGCTAGCACAAACCGTGTTGGATTTACAGTTCCAAATCCATCTATCAATATAGGAGAAAACAGAGTGAAACCTAAAAATTCAAACTGTTACTGGAAATGAACGCTTCAACATAGAAGAACGAAATTTGGGGAACCAATTCGGCTTAGTGTACTGATCATTACCTGAAAGTATCATCCAGTTTGGGTGCAGAAATATTTGCTGTGATTTCTGGAGATTCGTAGTTTTTGGAAGCTTGGCAACCCCTTTCTATGAAAGTGTTTCTCGCCAGTCACTGCTTAGGGTACTTCAAGAGGAAACAAAACATAGAGATAGAACGTGAAACTGCTTTATTTTGTCAAGTTTCAAGAAGCTAGCACAAACCGTATTGGATTTAGAGTTCCAAATACATCTATCAATATAGGAGAAAACAGAGTGAAACCTAAAAATTCAAACTGTTACTGGAAATGTACGCTTCAACATAGAAGAACGAAATTTGGGGAACCAAGTCGGCTTAGTGTACTGATCATTACCTGAAAGTATCATCCAGTTTGGGTGAAAAAATATTTGCTGAGATTTCTGGAGATTCGTAATTTTTGGAAGCTTGGCAACCCCTTTCCATGAAAGTGTTTCTCGCCAGTCACTGCTTAGGGCTACATCAAGAGGAAAAAAAACATAGAGAAAGAACGTGAAACTGCTTTATTTTGTCAAGTTTCAAGAAGCTAGCACAAACCGTGTTGGATTTAGAGTTCCAAATACATTTATCAATATAGCAGAAAACAGAGTGAAACCTAAAAATTTAAACTGTTACTGGAAATGAACGCTTCACCATAGAAGAACGAAATTTGGGGAACCAAGTCGGCTTAGTGTACTGACCATTACCTGAAAGTATCATCCAGTTTGGGTGAAAAAATATTTGCTGAGATTTCTGGAGATTCGTAATTTTTGGAAGCTTGGGAACCCCTTTCCATGAAAGTGTTTCTCGCCAGTCACTGCTTAGGGCTACATCAAGAGGAAACAAAACATAGAGATAGAACGTGAAACTGCTTTATTTTGTCAAGTTTCAAGAAGCTAGCACAAACCGTGTTGGATTTAGAGTTCCAAATACATCTATCAATATAGGAGAAAACAGAGTGAAACCTAAAAATTTAAACTGTTAGTAGAAACGAACGCTTCAACATAGAAGAATGAAATTTGGGGAACCAAGTTGGCTTATTGTACTGATCATTACCTGAAAGTATCATCTAGTTTGGGTGAAAAAATATTTGCTGAGATTTCTGGAGATTCGTAATTTTTGGAAGCTTGGCAACCCCTTTCCATGAAAGTGTTTCTCGCCAGTCACTTCTTAGGGCTACATCAAGATGAAAAAAAACATGGAGATAGAATCTGAAACTACTTTATTGTGTCAAGTTTCAAGAAGCTAGCACAAACCGTGTTGGATTTAGAGTTCCAAATACATCTATCAATATAGGAGAAAACAGAGTGAAACCTAAAAATTCAAACTGTCACTGGAAATGAACGCTTTAACATAGAAGAACGAAATTTGGGGAACCAACTCGGCTCAGTGTACTGATCATTAACTGAAAGTATCATCCAGTTTGGGTGAAAAAATATTTGCTGTGATTTCTGGAGATTCGTAGTTTTTGGAAGCTTGACACCCCTTTCTATGAAAGTGTTTCTCGCCAGTCACTGCTTAGGGCTACATCAAGAGGAAACAACACATAGATATAGAACGTGAAACTGCTTTATTTTGTCAAGTTTCAAGAAGCTAGCACAAACCGTGTTGGATTTACAGTTCCAAATCCATCTATCAATATAGGAGAAAACAGAGTGAAACCTAAAAATTCAAACTGTTACTGGAAATGAACGCTTCAACATAGAAGAACGAAATTTGGGGAACCAAGTCGGCTTAGTGTACTGATCATTACCTGAAAGTATCATCCAGTTTGGGTGAAAAAATACTTGCTGAGATTTCTGGAGATTCGTAATTTTAGGAAGCTTGGCAACCCCTTTCCATGAAAGTGTTTCTCGCCAGTCACTGCTTAGGGCTACTTCAAGAGGAAACAACACATAGAGATAGAACGTGAAACTGCTTTATTTTGTCAAGTTTCAAGAAGCTAGCTCAAGCCGCGTTGGATTTAGAGTTCCAAATACATCTATCAATATAGGAGAAAACAGAGTGAAACCTAAAAATTCAAACTGTTACTAGAAATGAACGCTTTAACATAGAAGAACAAAATTTGGGGAACCAAGTTGGATTAGTGTACTGATCATTACCTGAAAGTATCATCCAGTTTGGGTGAAAAAATATTTGCTGAGATTTCTGGAGATTCGTAATTTTTGGAAGCTTGGCAACCCCTTTCCATGAAAGTGTTTCTCGACAGTCACTGCTTAGGGCTACATCAAGAGGAAACAAAACATAGAGATAGAACGTGAAACTGCTTTATTTTGTCAAGTTTCAAGAAGCTAGCACAAACCGTGTTGGATTTAGAGTTCCAAATACATCTATCAATATAGGAGAAAACAGAGTGAAACCTAAAAATTCAAACTGTTAGTAGAAACGAACGCTTCAACATAGAAGAATGAAATTTGGAGAACCAAGTTGGCTTAGTGTACTGATCATTACCTGTAAGTATCATCCAGTTTTGGTGAAAAAATACTTGTTGAGATTTCTGGAGATTCGTAATTTTAGGAAGCTTGGCAACCCCTTTCAATGAAAGTGTTTCTCGCCAGTCACTGCATAGGGCTACTTCAAGAGGAAAAAAAACATAGAGAAAGAACGTGAAACTGCTTTATTTTGTCAAGTTTCAAGAAGCTAGCACAAACCGTGTTGGATTTAGAGTTCCAAATACATTTATCAATATAGGAGAAAACAGAGTGAAACCTAAAAATTTAAACTGTTACTGGAAATGAACGCTTCACCATAGAAGAACGAAATTTGGGGAAACAAGTCGGCTTAGTGTACTGACCATTACCTGAAAGTATCATCCAGTTTGGGTGAAAAAATATTTGCTGAGATTTCTGGAGATTCGTAATTTTTGGAAGCTTGGCAACCCCTTTCCATGAAAGTGTTTCTCGCCAGTCACTTCTTAGGGCTACATCAAGATGAAAAAAAACATGGAGATAGAATCTGAAACTACTTTATTGTGTCAAGTTTCAAGAAGCTAGCACAAACCGTGTTGGATTTAGAGTTCCAAATACATCTATCAATATAGGAGAAAACAGAGTGAAACCTAAAAATTTAAACTGTTAGTAGAAACGAACGCTTCAACATAGAAGAACGAAATTTGTGGAACCAAGTCGGCTTAGTGTACTGATCATTACGTGAAAGTATCATCCAGTTTGGGTGAAAAAATATTTGCTGAGATTTCTGGAGATTCGTAATTTTTGGAAGCTTGGCAACCCCTTTCCATGAAAGTGTTTCTCGCCAGTCACTGCTTAGGGCTACATCAAGAGGAAAAAAAACATAGAGATAGAACGTGAAACTGCTTTATTTTGTCAAGTTTCAAGAAGCTAGCACAAACCGTGTTGGATTTAGAGTTCCAAATACATTTATCAATATAGGAGAAAACAGAGTGAAACCTAAAAATTTAAACTGTTACTGGAAATGAAGGCTTCAACATAGAAGAACGAAATTTGGGGAACCAAGTCGGCTTAGTGTACTGACCATTACCTGAAAGTATCATCCAGTTTGGGTGAAAAAATATTTGCTGAGATTTCTGGAGATTCGTAATTTTTGGAAGCTTGGCAACCCCTTTCCATGAAAGTGTTTCTCGCCAGTCACTTCTTAGGGCTACATCAAGATGAAAAAAAACATGGAGATAGAATCTGAAACTACTTTATTGTGTCAAGTTTCAAGAAGCTAGCACAAACCGTGTTGGATTTAGAGTTCCAAATACATCTATCTATATAGGAGAAAACAGAGTGAAACCTAAAAATTCAAACTGTTAGTAGAAACGAACGCTTCAACATAGAAGAATGAAATTTGGAGAACCAAGTTGGCTTAGTGTACTGATCATTAACTGAAAGTATCATCCAGTTTGGGTGAAAAAATATTTGCTGTGATTTCTGGAGATTCGTAGTTTTTGGAAGCTTGACAACCCCTTTCTATGAAAGTGTTTCTCGCCAGTCACTGCTTAGGGCTAAATCAAGAGGAAACAACACATAGATATAGAACGTGAAACTGCTTTATTTTGTCAAGTTTCAAGAAGCTAGCACAAACCGTGTTGGATTTACAGTTCCAAATCTATCTATCAATATAGGAGAAAACAGAGTGAAACCTAAAAATTCAAACTGTTACTGGAAATGAACGCTTCAACATAGAAGAACGAAATTTGGGGAACCAAGTCGGCTTAGTGTACTGATCATTACCTGAAAGTATCATCCAGTTTGGGTCCAGAAATATTTGCTGTGATTTCTGGAGATGCGTAGTTTTTGGAAGCTTGGCAACCCCTTTCTATGAAAGTGTTTCTCGCCAGTCACTGCTTAGGGCTACTTCAAGAGGAAACAAAACATAGAGATAGAACGTGAAACTGCTTTATTTTGTCAAGTTTCAAGAAGCTAGCACAAACCGTGTTGGATTTAGAGTTCCAAATACATCTATCAATATAGGAGAAAACAGAGTGAAACCTAAAAATTCAAACAGTTACTGGAAATGTACGCTTCAACATAGAAGAACGAAATTTGGGGAACCAAGTCGGCTTAGTGTACTGACCATTACCTGAAAGTATCATCCAGTTTGGGTGAAAAAATATTTGCTGAGATTTCTGGAGATTCGTAATTTTTGGAAGCTTGGGAACCCCTTTCCATGAAAGTGTTTCTCGCCAGTCACTGCTTAGGGCTACATCAAGAGGAAACAAAACATAGAGATAGAACGTGAAACTGCTTTATTTTGTCAAGTTTCAAGAAGCTAGCACAAACCGTGTTGGATTTAGAGTTCCAAATACATCTATCAATATAGGAGAAAACAGAGTGAAACCTAAAAATTTAAACTGTTAGTAGAAACGAACGCTTCAACATAGAAGAATGAAATTTGGGGAACCAAGTTGGCTTATTGTACTGATCATTACCTGAAAGTATCATCTAGTTTGGGTGAAAAAATATTTGCTGAGATTTCTGGAGATTCGTAATTTTTGGAAGCTTGGCAACCCCTTTCCATGAAAGTGTTTCTCGCCAGTCACTTCTTAGGGCTACATCAAGATGAAAAAAAACATGGAGATAGAATCTGAAACTACTTTATTGTGTCAAGTTTCAAGAAGCTAGCACAAACCGTGTTGGATTTAGAGTTCCAAATACATCTATCAATATAGGAGAAAACAGAGTGAAACCTAAAAATTCAAACTGTCACTGGAAATGAACGCTTTAACATAGAAGAACGAAATTTGGGGAACCAACTCGGCTCAGTGTACTGATCATTAACTGAAAGTATCATCCAGTTTGGGTGAAAAAATATTTGCTGTGATTTCTGGAGATTCGTAGTTTTTGTAAGCTTGACACCCCTTTCTATGAAAGTGTTTCTCGCCAGTCACTGCTTAGGGCTACATCAAGAGGAAACAACACATAGATATAGAACGTGAAACTGCTTTATTTTGTCAAGTTTCAAGAAGCTAGCACAAACCGTGTTGGATTTACAGTTCCAAATCCATCTATCAATATAGGAGAAAACAGAGTGAAACCTAAAAATTAAAACTGTTACTGGAAATGAACGCTTCAACATAGAAGAACGAAATTTGGGGAACCAAGTCGGCTTAGTGTACTGATCATTACCTGAAAGTATCATCCAGTTTGGGTGAAAAAATACTTGCTGAGATTTCTGGAGATTCGTAATTTTAGGAAGCTTGGCAACCCCTTTCCATGAAAGTGTTTCTCGCCAGTCACTGCTTAGGGCTACTTCAAGAGGAAACAACACATAGAGATAGAACGTGAAACTGCTTTATTTTGTCAAGTTTCAAGAAGCTAGCACAAGCCGCGTTGGATTTAGAGTTCCAAATACATCTATCAATATAGGAGAAAACAGAGTGAAACCTAAAAATTCAAACTGTTACTAGAAATGAACGCTTTAACATAGAAGAACAAAATTTGGGGAACCAAGTTGGATTAGTGTACTGATCATTACCTGAAAGTATCATCCAGTTTGGGTGAAAAAATATTTGCTGAGATTTCTGGAGATTCGTAATTTTTGGAAGCTTGGCAACCCCTTTCCATGAAAGTGTTTCTCGACAGTCACTGCTTAGGGCTACATCAAGAGGAAACAAAACATAGAGATAGAACGTGAAACTGCTTTATTTTGTCAAGTTTCAAGAAGCTAGCACAAACCGTGTTGGATTTAGAGTTCCAAATACATCTATCAATATAGGAGAAAACAGAGTGAAACCTAAAAATTCAAACTGTTAGTAGAAACGAACGCTTCAACATAGAAGAATGAAATTTGGAGAACCAAGTTGGCTTAGTGTACTGATCATTACCTGTAAGTATCATCCAGTTTTGGTGAAAAAATACTTGTTGAGATTTTTGGAGATTCGTAATTTTAGGAAGCTTGGCAACCCCTTTCAATGAAAGTGTTTCTCGCCAGTCACTGCATAGGGCTACTTCAAGAGGAAAAAAAACATAGAGAAAGAACGTGAAACTGCTTTATTTTGTCAAGTTTCAAGAAGCTAGCACAAACCGTGTTGGATTTAGAGTTCCAAATACATTTATCAATATAGGAGAAAACAGAGTGAAACCTAAAAATTTAAACTGTTACTGGAAATGAACGCTTCACCATAGAAGAACGAAATTTGGGGAAACAAGTCGGCTTAGTGTACTGACCATTACCTGAAAGTATCATCCAGTTTGGGTGAAAAAATATTTGCTGAGATTTCTGGAGATTCGTAATTTTTGGAAGCTTGGCAACCCCTTTCCATGAAAGTGTTTCTCGCCAGTCACTTCTTAGGGCTACATCAAGATGAAAAAAAACATGGAGATAGAATCTGAAACTACTTTATTGTGTCAAGTTTCAAGAAGCTAGCACAAACCGTGTTGGATTTAGAGTTCCAAATACATCTATCAATATAGGAGAAAACAGAGTGAAACCTAAAAATTTAAACTGTTAGTAGAAACGAACGCTTCAACATAGAAGAACGAAATTTGTGGAACCAAGTCGGCTTAGTGTACTGATCATTACGTGAAAGTATCATCCAGTTTGGGTGAAAAAATATTTGCTGAGATTTCTGGAGATTCGTAATTTTTGGAAGCTTGGCAACCCCTTTCCATGAAAGTGTTTCTCGCCAGTCACTGCTTAGGGCTACATCAAGAGGAAAAAAAACATAGAGATAGAACGTGAAACTGCTTTATTTTGTCAAGTTTCAAGAAGCTAGCACAAACCGTGTTGGATTTAGAGTTCCAAATACATTTATCAATATAGGAGAAAACAGAGTGAAACCTAAAAATTTAAACTGTTACTGGAAATGAAGGCTTCAACATAGAAGAACGAAATTTGGGGAACCAAGTCGGCTTAGTGTACTGACCATTACCTGAAAGTATCATCCAGTTTGGGTGAAAAAATATTTGCTGAGATTTCTGGAGATTCGTAATTTTTGGAAGCTTGGCAACCCCTTTCCATGAAAGTGTTTCTCGCCAGTCACTTCTTAGGGCTACATCAAGATGAAAAAAAACATGGAGATAGAATCTGAAACTACTTTATTGTGTCAAGTTTCAAGAAGCTAGCACAAACCGTGTTGGATTTAGAGTTCCAAATACATCTATCTATATAGGAGAAAACAGAGTGAAACCTAAAAATTCAAACTGTTAGTAGAAACGAACGCTTCAACATAGAAGAATGAAATTTGGAGAACCAAGTTGGCTTAGTGTACTGATCATTAACTGAAAGTATCATCCAGTTTGGGTGAAAAAATATTTGCTGTGATTTCTGGAGATTCGTAGTTTTTGGAAGCTTGACAACACTTTCTATGAAAGTGTTTCTCGCCAGTCACTGCTTAGGGCTAAATCAAGACGAAACAACACATAGATATAGAACGTGAAACTGCTTTATTTTGTCAAGTTTCAAGAAGCTAGCACAAACCGTGTTGGATTTACAGTTCCAAATCTATCTATCAATATAGGAGAAAACAGAGTGAAACCTAAAAATTCAAACTGTTACTGGAAATGAACGCTTCAACATAGAAGAACGAAATTTGGGGAACCAAGTCGGCTTAGTGTACTGATCATTACCTGAAAGTATCATCCAGTTTGGGTCCAGAAATATTTGCTGTGATTTCTGGAGATGCGTAGTTTTTGGAAGCTTGGCAACCCCTTTCTATGAAAGTGTTTCTCGCCAGTCACTGCTTAGGGCTACTTCAAGAGGAAACAAAACATAGAGATAGAACGTGAAACTGCTTTATTTTGTCAAGTTTCAAGAAGCTAGCACAAACCGTGTTGGATTTAGAGTTCCAAATACATCTATCAATATAGGAGAAAACAGAGTGAAACCTAAAAATTCAAACAGTTACTGGAAATGTACGCTTCAACATAGAAGAACGAAATTTGGGGAACCAAGTCGGCTTAGTGTACTGACCATTACCTGAAAGTATCATCCAGTTTGGGTGAAAAAATATTTGCTGAGATTTCTGGAGATTCGTAATTTTTGGAAGCTTGGGAACCCCTTTCCATGAAAGTGTTTCTCGCCAGTCACTGCTTAGGGCTACATCAAGAGGAAACAAAACATAGAGATAGAACGTGAAACTGCTTTATTTTGTCAAGTTTCAAGAAGCTAGCACAAACCGTGTTGGATTTAGAGTTCCAAATACATCTATCAATATAGGAGAAAACAGAGTGAAACCTAAAAATTTAAACTGTTAGTAGAAACGAACGCTTCAACATAGAAGAATGAAATTTGGGGAACCAAGTTGGCTTATTGTACTGATCATTACCTGAAAGTATCATCTAGTTTGGGTGAAAAAATATTTGCTGAGATTTCTGGAGATTCGTAATTTTTGGAAGCTTGGCAACCCCTTTCCATGAAAGTGTTTCTCGCCAGTCACTTCTTAGGGCTACATCAAGATGAAAAAAAACATGGAGATAGAATCTGAAACTACTTTATTGTGTCAAGTTTCAAGAAGCTAGCACAAACCGTGTTGGATTTAGAGTTCCAAATACATCTATCAATATAGGAGAAAACAGAGTGAAACCTAAAAATTCAAACTGTCACTGGAAATGAACGCTTTAACATAGAAGAACGAAATTTGGGGAACCAACTCGGCTCAGTGTACTGATCATTAACTGAAAGTATCATCCAGTTTGGGTGAAAAAATATTTGCTGTGATTTCTGGAGATTCGTAGTTTTTGGAAGCTTGACACCCCTTTCTATGAAAGTGTTTCTCGCCAGTCACTGCTTAGGGCTACATCAAGAGGAAACAACACATAGATATAGAACGTGAAACTGCTTTATTTTGTCAAGTTTCAAGAAGCTAGCACAAACCGTGTTGGATTTACAGTTCCAAATCCATCTATCAATATAGGAGAAAACAGAGTGAAACCTAAAAATTAAAACTGTTACTGGAAATGAACGCTTCAACATAGAAGAACGAAATTTGGGGAACCAAGTCGGCTTAGTGTACTGATCATTACCTGAAAGTATCATCCAGTTTGGGTGAAAAAATACTTGCTGAGATTTCTGGAGATTCGTAATTTTAGGAAGCTTGGCAACCCCTTTCCATGAAAGTGTTTCTCGCCAGTCACTGCTTAGGGCTACTTCAAGAGGAAACAACACATAGAGATAGAACGTGAAACTGCTTTATTTTGTCAAGTTTCAAGAAGCTAGCACAAGCCGCGTTGGATTTAGAGTTCCAAATACATCTATCAATATAGGAGAAAACAGAGTGAAACCTAAAAATTCAAACTGTTACTAGAAATGAACGCTTTAACATAGAAGAACAAAATTTGGGGAACCAAGTTGGATTAGTGTACTGATCATTACCTGAAAGTATCATCCAGTTTGGGTGAAAAAATATTTGCTGAGATTTCTGGAGATTCGTAATTTTTGGAAGCTTGGCAACCCCTTTCCATGAAAGTGTTTCTCGACAGTCACTGCTTAGGGCTACATCAAGAGGAAACAAAACATAGAGATAGAACGTGAAACTGCTTTATTTTGTCAAATTTCAAGAAGCTAGCACAAACCGTGTTGGATTTAGAGTTCCAAATACATCTATCAATATAGGAGAAAACAGAGTGAAACCTAAAAATTCAAACTGTTAGTAGAAACGAACGCTTCAACATAGAAGAATGAAATTTGGAGAACCAAGTTGGCTTAGTGTACTGATCATTACCTGTAAGTATCATCCAGTTTTGGTGAAAAAATACTTGTTGAGATTTCTGGAGATTCGTAATTTTAGGAAGCTTGGCAACCCCTTTCAATGAAAGTGTTTCTCGCCAGTCACTGCATAGGGCTACTTCAAGAGGAAAAAAAACATAGAGAAAGAACGTGAAACTGCTTTATTTTGTCAAGTTTCAAGAAGCTAGCACAAACCGTGTTGGATTTAGAGTTCCAAATACATTTATCAATATAGGAGAAAACAGAGTGAAACCTAAAAATTTAAACTGTTACTGGAAATGAACGCTTCACCATAGAAGAACGAAATTTGGGGAAACAAGTCGGCTTAGTGTACTGACCATTACCTGAAAGTATCATCCAGTTTGGGTGAAAAAATATTTGCTGAGATTTCTGGAGATTCGTAATTTTTGGAAGCTTGGCAACCCCTTTCCATGAAAGTGTTTCTCGCCAGTCACTTCTTAGGGCTACATCAAGATGAAAAAAAACATGGAGATAGAATCTGAAACTACTTTATTGTGTCAAGTTTCAAGAAGCTAGCACAAACCGTGTTGGATTTAGAGTTCCAAATACATCTATCAATATAGGAGAAAACAGAGTGAAACCTAAAAATTTAAACTGTTAGTAGAAACGAACGCTTCAACATAGAAGAACGAAATTTGTGGAACCAAGTCGGCTTAGTGTACTGATCATTACGTGAAAGTATCATCCAGTTTGGGTGAAAAAATATTTGCTGAGATTTCTGGAGATTCGTAATTTTTGGAAGCTTGGCAACCCCTTTCCATGAAAGTGTTTCTCGCCAGTCACTGCTTAGGGCTACATCAAGAGGAAAAAAAACATAGAGATAGAACGTGAAACTGCTTTATTTTGTCAAGTTTCAAGAAGCTAGCACAAACCGTGTTGGATTTAGAGTTCCAAATACATTTATCAATATAGGAGAAAACAGAGTGAAACCTAAAAATTTAAACTGTTACTGGAAATGAAGGCTTCAACATAGAAGAACGAAATTTGGGGAACCAAGTCGGCTTAGTGTACTGACCATTACCTGAAAGTATCATCCAGTTTGGGTGAAAAAATATTTGCTGAGATTTCTGGAGATTCGTAATTTTTGGAAGCTTGGCAACCCCTTTCCATGAAAGTGTTTCTCGCCAGTCACTTCTTAGGGCTACATCAAGATGAAAAAAAACATGGAGATAGAATCTGAAACTACTTTATTGTGTCAAGTTTCAAGAAGCTAGCACAAACCGTGTTGGATTTAGAGTTCCAAATACATCTATCTATATAGGAGAAAACAGAGTGAAACCTAAAAATTCAAACTGTTAGTAGAAACGAACGCTTCAACATAGAAGAATGAAATTTGGAGAACCAAGTTGGCTTAGTGTACTGATCATTAACTGAAAGTATCATCCAGTTTGGGTGAAAAAATATTTGCTGTGATTTCTGGAGATTCGTAGTTTTTGGAAGCTTGACAACACTTTCTATGAAAGTGTTTCTCGCCAGTCACTGCTTAGGGCTAAATCAAGACGAAACAACACATAGATATAGAACGTGAAACTGCTTTATTTTGTCAAGTTTCAAGAAGCTAGCACAAACCGTGTTGGATTTACAGTTCCAAATCTATCTATCAATATAGGAGAAAACAGAGTGAAACCTAAAAATTCAAACTGTTACTGGAAATGAACGCTTCAACATAGAAGAACGAAATTTGGGGAACCAAGTCGGCTTAGTGTACTGATCATTACCTGAAAGTATCATCCAGTTTGGGTCCAGAAATATTTGCTGTGATTTCTGGAGATGCGTAGTTTTTGGAAGCTTGGCAACCCCTTTCTATGAAAGTGTTTCTCGCCAGTCACTGCTTAGGGCTACTTCAAGAGGAAACAAAACATAGAGATAGAACGTGAAACTGCTTTATTTTGTCAAGTTTCAAGAAGCTAGCACAAACCGTGTTGGATTTAGAGTTCCAAATACATCTATCAATATAGGAGAAAACAGAGTGAAACCTAAAAATTCAAACAGTTACTGGAAATGTACGCTTCAACATAGAAGAACGAAATTTGGGGAACCAAGTCGGATTAGTGTACTGATCATTACCTGAAAGTATCATCCAGTTTGGGTGAAAAAATATTTGCTGAGATTTCTGGAGATTCGTAATTTTTGGAAGCTTGGCAACTCCTTTCCATGAAAGTGTTTCTCGCCAGTCACTGCTTAGGGCTACATCAAGAGGAAAAAAAACATAGAGAAAGAACGTGAAACTGCTTTATTTTGTCAAGTTTCAAGAAGCTAGCACAAACCGTGTTGGATTTAGAGTTCCAAATACATTTATCAATATAGGAGAAAACAGAGTGAAACCTAAAAATTTAAACTGTTACTGGAAATGAACGCTTCACCATAGAAGAACGAAATTTGGGGAACCAAGTCGGCTTAGTGTACTGACCATTACCTGAAAGTATCATCCAGTTTGGGTGAAAAAATATTTGCTGAGATTTCTGGAGATTCGTAATTTTTGGAAGCTTGGCAACCCCTTTCCATGGAAGTGTTTCTCGCCAGTCACTTCTTAGGGCTACATCAAGATGAAAAAAAACATGGAGATAGAATCTGAAACTACTTTATTGTGTCAAGTTTCAAGAAGCTAGCACAAACATTGTTGGATTTAGAGTTCCAAATACATCTATCAATATAGGAGAAAACAGAGTGAAACCTAAAAATTCAAACTGTTACTGGAAATGAACGCTTCACCATTGAGGAACGAAATTTGGGGAACCAAGTTGGATTAGTGTACTGATCATTACCTGAAAGTATCATCCAGTTTGGGTGAAAAAATATTTGCTGAGATTTCTGGAGATTCGTAATTTTTGGAAGCTTGGCAACCCCTTTCCATGAAAGTGTTTCTCGCCAGTCACTGCTTAGGGCTACATCAAGAGGAAAAAAAACATAGAGAAAGAACGTGAAACTGCTTTATTTTGTCAAGTTTCAAGAAGCTAGCACAAACCGTGTTGGATTTAGAGTTCCAAATACATTTATCAATATAGGAGAAAACAGAGTGAAACCTAAAAATTTAAACTGTTACTGGAAATGAACGCTTCACCATAGAAGAACGAAATTTGGGGAACCAAGTCGGCTTAGTGTACTGATCATTACCTAAAAGTATCATCCAGTTTGGGTGAAAAAATATTTGCTGAGATTTCTGGAGATTCGTAATTTTTGGAAGCTTGGCAACCCCTTTCCATGAAAGTGTTTCTCGCCAGTCACTGCTTAGGGCTACATCAAGAGGAAACAAAACATACAGAAAGAACGTGAAACTGCTTTATTTTGTCAAGTTTCAAGAAGCTAGCACAAACCGTGTTGGATTTAGAGTTCCAAATACATTTATCAATATAGGAGAAAACAGAGTGAAACCTAAAAATTTAAACTGTTACTGGAAATGAACGCTTCACCATAGAAGAACGAAATTTGGGGAACCAAGACGGCTTAGTGTACTGACCATTACCTGAAAGTATCATCCAGTTTCGGTGAAAAAATATTTGCTGAGATTTCTGGAGATTCGTAATTTTTGGAAGCTTGGCAACCCCTTTCCATGAAAGTGTTTCTCGCCAGTCACTTCTTAGGGCTACATCAAGATGAAAAAAAACATGGAGATAGAATCTGAAACTACTTTATTGTGTCAAGTTTCAAGAAGCTAGCACAAACCGTGTTGGATTTAGAGTTCCAAATACATCTATCAATATAGGAGAAAACAGAGTGAAACCTAAAAATTCAAACTGTTACTGGAAATGAACGCTTCACCATTGAGGAACGAAATTTGGGGAACCAAGTTGGATTAGTGTACTGATCATTACCTGAAAGTATCATCCAGTTTGGGTGAAAAAATATTTGCTGAGATTTCTGGAGATTCGTAATTTTTGGAAGCTTGGCAACCCCTTTCCATGAAAGTGTTTCTCGCCAGTCACTGCTTAGGGCTACATCAAGAGGAAAAAAAACATAGAGAAAGAACGTGAAACTGCTTTATTTTGTCAAGTTTCAAGAAGCTAGCACAAACCGTGTTGGATTTAGAGTTCCAAATACATTTATCAATATAGGAGAAAACAGAGTGAAACCTAAAAATTTAAACTGTTACTGGAAATGAACGCTTCACCATAGAAGAACGAAATTTGGGGAACCAAGTCGGCTTAGTGTACTGACCATTACCTGAAAGTATCATCCAGTTTGGGTGAAAAAATATTTGCTGAGATTTCTGGAGATTCGTAATTTTTGGAAGCTTGGGAACCCCTTTCCATGAAAGTGTTTCTCGCCAGTCACTGCTTAGGGCTACATCAAGAGGAAACAAAACATAGAGATAGAACGTGAAACTGCTTTATTTTGTCAAGTTTCAAGAAGCTAGTACAAACCGTGTTGGATTTAGAGTTCCAAATACATCTATCAATATAGGAGAAAACAGAGTGAAACCTAAAAATTGAAACTGTTAGTAGAAACGAACGCTTCAACATAGAAGAATGAAATTTGGAGAACCAAGTTGGCTTAGTGTACTGATCATTACCTGTAAGTATCATCCAGTTTTGGTGAAAAAATACTTGCTGAGATTTCTGGAGATTCGTAATTTTAGGAAGCTTGGCAACCCCTTTCCATGAAAGTGTTTCTCGCCAGTCACTGCATAGGGCTACTTCAAGAGGAAAGAACACATAGAGATAGAACGTGAAACTACTTTATTTTGTCAAGTTTCAAGAAGCTAGCACAAACCGTGTTGGATTTAGAGTTCCAAATACATCTATCTATATAGTAGAAAACAGAGTGAAACCTAAAAATTCAAACTGTTACTGGAAATGAACGCTTCAACATAGAAGAACGAAATTTGGGGAACCAAGTCGGCTTAGTGTACTGATCATTACCTGAAAGTATCATCCAGTTTGGGTGAAAAAATATTTGCTGTGATTTCTGGAGATTCGTAGTTTTTGGAAGCTTGGCAACCCCTTTCCATGAAAGTGTTTCTCGCCAGTCACTGCTTAGGGCTACATCAAGAGGAAACAACACATATAGATAGAACGTGAAACTGCTTTATTTTGTATAGTTTCAAGAAGCTAGCACAAACCGTGCTGGATTTAGAGTTCCAAATACATCTATCAATATAGGAGAAAACAGAGTGAAACCTAAAAATTCAAACTGTTACTGGAAATGTATGCTTCAACATAGAAGAACGAAATTTGGGGAACCAAGTCGGCTTATTGTACTGATCATTACCTGAAAGTATCATCCAGTTTGGGTGAAAAAATACTTGCTGAGATTTCTGGAGATTCGTAATTTTAGGAAGCTTGGCAACCCCTTTCCATGAAAGTGTTTCTCGCCAGTCACTGCATAGGGCTACTTCAAGAGGAAAGAACACATAGAGATAGAACGTGAAACTACTTTATTTTTTCAAGTTTCAAGAAGCTAGCACAAACCGTGTTGGATTTAGAGTTCCAAATACATCTATCTATATAGGAGAAAACAGAGTGAAACCTAAAAATTCAAACTGTTACTGGAAATGAACGCTTCAACATAGAAGAACGAAATTTGGGGAACCAAGTCGGCTTAGTGTACTGATCATTACCTGAAAGTATCATCCAGTTTGGGTGAAAAAATATTTGCTGTGATTTCTGGAGATTCGTAGTTTTTGGAAGCTTGACAACCCCTTTCTATGAAAGTGTTTCTCGCCAGTCACTGCTTAGGGCTACATCAAGAGGAAACAACACATAGATATAGAACGTGAAACTGCTTTATTTTGTCAAGTTTCAAGAAGCTAGCACAAACCGTGTTGGATTTACAGTTCCAAATCCATCTATCAATATAGGAGAAAACAGAGTGAAACCTAAAAATTCAAATTGTTACTGGAAATGAACGCTTCAACATAGAAGAACGAAATTTGGGGAACCAAGTCGGATTAGTGTACTGATCATTACCTGAAAGTATCATCCAGTTTGGGTGCAGAAATATTTGCTGTGATTTCTGGAGATTCGTAATTTTTGGAAGCTTGGCAACCCCTTTCCATGAAAGTGTTTCTCGCCAGTCACTGCTTAGGGCTACATCAAGAGGAAAAAAAACATAGAGAAAGAACGTGAAACTGCTTTATTTTGTCAAGTTTCAAGAAGCTAGCACAAACCGTGTTGGATTTAGAGTTCCAAATACATCTATCAATATAGGAGAACACAGAGTGAAACCTAAAAATTTAAACTGTTAGTAGAAACGAACGCTTCAACATAGAAGAACGAAATTTGTGGAACCAAGTCGGCTTAGTGTACTGATCATTACCTGAAAGTATCATCCAGTTTGGGTGAAAAAATATTTGCTGAGATTTCTGGAGATTCGTAATTTTTGGAAGCTTGGCAACCCCTTTCCATGAAAGTGTTTCTCGCCAGTCACTGCTTAGGGCTACATCAAGAGGAAAAAAAACATAGAGATAGAACGTGAAACTGCTTTATTTTGTCAAGTTTCAAGAAGCTAGCACAAACCGTGTTGGATTTAGAGTTCCAAATACATTTATCAATATAGGAGAACACAGAGTGAAACCTAAAAATTTAAACTGTTACTGGAAATGAACGCTTCACCATAGAAGAACGAAATTTGGGGAACCAAGTCGGCTTAGTGTACTGACCATTACCTGAAAGTATCATCCAGTTTGGGTGAAAAAATATTTGCTGAGATTTCTGGAGATTCGTAATTTTTGGAAGCTTGGCAACCCCTTTCCATGAAAGTGTTTCTCGCCAGTCACTTCTTAGGGCTACATCAAGATGAAAAAAAACATGGAGATAGAATCTGAAACTACTTTATTGTGTCAAGTTTCAAGAAGCTAGCACAAACCGTGTTGGATTTAGAGTTCCAAATACATCTATCTATATAGGAGAAAACAGAGTGAAACCTAAAAATTCAAACTGTTACTGGAAATGAACGCTTCAACATAGAAGAACGAAATTTGGGGAACCAAGTCGGCTTAGTGTACTGATCATTACCTGAAAGTATCATCCAGTTTGGGTGAAAAAATATTTGCTGAGATTTCTGGAGATTCGTAATTTTTGGAAGCTTGGCAACCCCTTTCTATGAAAGTGTTTCTCGCCAGTCACTGCTTAGGGCTACTTCAAGAGGAAACAAAACATAGAGATAGAACGTGAAACTGCTTTATTTTGTCAAGTTTCAATAAGCTAGCACAAACCGTGTTGGATTTAGAGTTCCAAATACATCTATCAATATAGGAGAAAACAGAGTGAAACCTAAAAATTCAAACTGTTACTGGAAATGAACGCTTCAACATAGAAGAATGAAATTTGGAGAACCAAGTTGGCTTAGTGTACTGATCATTACCTGTAAGTATCATCCAGTTTTGGTGAAAAAATACTTGTTGAGATTTCTGGAGATACGTAATTTTAGGAAGCTTGGCAACCCCTTTCAATGAAAGTGTTTCTCGCCAGTCACTGCATAGGGCTACTTCAAGAGGAAAGAACACATAGATAAAGAACGTGAAACTACTTTATTTTGTCAAGTTACAAGAAGCTAGCACAAACCGTGTTGGATTTAGAGTTCCAAATACATCTATCTATATAGGAGAAAACAGAGTGAAACCTAAAAATTCAAACTGTTACTGGAAATGAACGCTTCAACATAGAAGAACGAAATTTGGGGAACCAACTCGGCTTAGTGTACTGATCATTAACTGAAAGTATCATCCAGTTTGGGTGAAAAAATATTTGCTGTGATTTCTGGAGATTCGTAGTTTTTGGAAGCTTGACAACCCCTTTCTATGAAAGTGTTTCTCGCCAGTCACTGCTTAGGGCTAAATCAAGAGGAAACAACACATAGAGATAGAACGTGAAACTGCTTTATTTTGTCAAGTTTCAAGAAGCTAGCACAAACCGTGTTGGATTTAGAGTTCCAAATACATCTATCAATATAGGAGAAAACAGAGTGAAACCTAAAAATTCAAACTGTTACTGGAAATGAACGCTTCAACATAGAAGAACGAAATTTGGGGAACCAAGTCGGCTTAGTGTACTGATCATTACCTGAAAGTATCATCCAGTTTGGGTGAAAAAATATTTGCTGAGATTTCTGGAGATTCGTAATTTTTGGAAGCTTGGCAACTCCTTTCCATGAAAGTGTTTCTCGCCAGTCACTGCTTAGGGCTACATCAAGAGGAAAAAAAACATAGAGAAAGAACGTGAAACTGCTTTATTTTGTCAAGTTTCAAGAAGCTAGCACAAACCGTGTTGGATTTAGAGTTCCAAATACATTTATCAATATAGGAGAAAACAGAGTGTAACCTAAAAATTTAAACTGTTACTGGAAATGAACGCTTCACCATAGAAGAACGAAATTTGGGGAACCAAGTCGGCTTAGTGTACTGACCATTACCTGAAAGTATCATCCAGTTTGGGTGAAAAAATATTTGCTGAGATTTCTGGAGATTCGTAATTTTTGGAAGCTTGGCAACCCCTTTCCATGGAAGTGTTTCTCGCCAGTCACTTCTTAGGGCTACATCAAGATGAAAAAAAACATGGAGATAGAATCTGAAACTACTTTATTGTGTCAAGTTTCAAGAAGCTAGCACAAACATTGTTGGATTTAGAGTTCCAAATACATCTATCAATATAGGAGAAAACAGAGTGAAACCTAAAAATTCAAACTGTTACTGGAAATGAACGCTTCACCATTGAGGAACGAAATTTGGGGAACCAAGTTGGATTAGTGTACTGATCATTACCTGAAATTATCATCCAGTTTGGGTGAAAAAATATTTGCTGAGATTTCTGGAGATTCGTAATTTTTGGAAGCTTGGCAACCCCTTTCCATGAAAGTGTTTCTCGCCAGTCACTGCTTAGGGCTACATCAAGAGGAAAAAAAACATAGAGAAAGAACGTGAAACTGCTTTATTTTGTCAAGTTTCAAGAAGCTAGCACAAACCGTGTTGGATTTAGAGTTCCAAATACATTTATCAATATAGGAGAAAACAGAGTGAAACCTAAAAATTTAAACTGTTACTGGAAATGAACGCTTCACCATAGAAGAACGAAATTTGGGGAACCAAGTCGGCTTAGTGTACTGATCATTACCTAAAAGTATCATCCAGTTTGGGTGAAAAAATATTTGCTGAGATTTCTGGAGATTCGTAATTTTTGGAAGCTTGGCAACCCCTTTCCATGAAAGTGTTTCTCGCCAGTCACTGCTTAGGGCTACATCAAGAGGAAAAAAAACATACAGAAAGAACGTGAAACTGCTTTATTTTGTCAAGTTTCAAGAAGCTAGCACAAACCGTGTTGGATTTAGAGTTCCAAATACATTTATCAATATAGGAGAAAACAGAGTGAAACCTAAAAATTTAAACTGTTACTGGAAATGAACGCTTCAACATAGAAGAACGAAATTTGGGGAACCAAGACGGCTTAGTGTACTGACCATTACCTGAAAGTATCATCCAGTTTCGGTGAAAAAATATTTGCTGAGATTTCTGGAGATTCGTAATTTTTGGAAGCTTGGCAACCCCTTTCCATGAAAGTGTTTCTTGCCAGTCACTTCTTAGGGCTACATCAAGATGAAAAAAAACATGGAGATAGAATCTGAAACTACTTTATTGTGTCAAGTTTCAAGAAGCTAGCACAAACCGTGTTGGATTTAGAGTTCCAAATACATCTATCAATATAGGAGAAAACAGAGTGAAACCTAAAAATTCAAACTGTTACTGGAAATGAACGCTTCACCATTGAGGAACGAAATTTGGGGAACCAAGTTGGATTAGTGTACTGATCATTACCTGAAAGTATCATCCAGTTTGGGTGAAAAAATATTTGCTGAGATTTCTGGAGATTCGTAATTTTTGGAAGCTTGGCAACCCCTTTCCATGAAAGTGTTTCTCGCCAGTCACTGCTTAGGGCTACATCAAGAGGAAAAAAAACATAGAGAAAGAACGTGAAACTGCTTTATTTTGTCAAGTTTCAAGAAGCTAGCACAAACCGTGTTGGATTTAGAGTTCCAAATACATTTATCAATATAGGAGAAAACAGAGTGAAACCTAAAAATTTAAACTGTTACTGGAAATGAACGCTTCACCATAGAAGAACGAAATTTGGGGAACCAAGTCGGCTTAGTGTACTGACCATTACCTGAAAGTATCATCCAGTTTGGGTGAAAAAATATTTGCTGAGATTTCTGGAGATTCGTAATTTTTGGAAGCTTGGGAACCCCTTTCCATGAAAGTGTTTCTCGCCAGTCACTGCTTAGGGCTACATCAAGAGGAAACAAAACATAGAGATAGAACGTGAAACTGCTTTATTTTGTCAAGTTTCAAGAAGCTAGTACAAACCGTGTTGGATTTAGAGTTCCAAATACATCTATCAATATAGGAGAAAACAGAGTGAAACCTAAAAATTGAAACTGTTAGTAGAAACGAACGCTTCAACATAGAAGAATGAAATTTGGAGAACCAAGTTGGCTTAGTGTACTGATCATTACCTGTAAGTATCATCCAGTTTTGGTGAAAAAATACTTGCTGAGATTTCTGGAGATTCGTAATTTTAGGAAGCTTGGCAACCCCTTTCCATGAAAGTGTTTCTCGCCAGTCACTGCATAGGGCTACTTCAAGAGGAAAGAACACATAGAGATAGAACGTGAAACTACTTTATTTTGTCAAGTTTCAAGAAGCTAGCACAAACCGTGTTGGATTTAGAGTTCCAAATACATCTATCTATATAGTAGAAAACAGAGTGAAACCTAAAAATTCAAACTGTTACTGGAAATGAACGCTTCAACATAGAAGAACGAAATTTGGGGAACCAAGTCGGCTTAGTGTACTGATCATTACCTGAAAGTATCATCCAGTTTGGGTGAAAAAATATTTGCTGAGATTTCTGGAGATTCGTAATTTTTGGAAGCTTGGCAACTCCTTTCCATGAAAGTGTTTCTCGCCAGTCACTGCTTAGGGCTACATCAAGAGGAAAAAAAACATAGAGAAAGAACGTGAAACTGCTTTATTTTGTCAAGTTTCAAGAAGCTAGCACAAACCGTGTTGGATTTAGAGTTCCAAATACATTTATCAATATAGGAGAAAACAGAGTGTAACCTAAAAATTTAAACTGTTACTGGAAATGAACGCTTCACCATAGAAGAACGAAATTTGGGGAACCAAGTCGGCTTAGTGTACTGACCATTACCTGAAAGTATCATCCAGTTTGGGTGAAAAAATATTTGCTGAGATTTCTGGAGATTCGTAATTTTTGGAAGCTTGGCAACCCCTTTCCATGGAAGTGTTTCTCGCCAGTCACTTCTTAGGGCTACATCAAGATGAAAAAAAACATGGAGATAGAATCTGAAACTACTTTATTGTGTCAAGTTTCAAGAAGCTAGCACAAACATTGTTGGATTTAGAGTTCCAAATACATCTATCAATATAGGAGAAAACAGAGTGAAACCTAAAAATTCAAACTGTTACTGGAAATGAACGCTTCACCATTGAGGAACGAAATTTGGGGAACCAAGTTGGATTAGTGTACTGATCATTACCTGAAATTATCATCCAGTTTGGGTGAAAAAATATTTGCTGAGATTTCTGGAGATTCGTAATTTTTGGAAGCTTGGCAACCCCTTTCCATGAAAGTGTTTCTCGCCAGTCACTGCTTAGGGCTACATCAAGAGGAAAAAAAACATAGAGAAAGAACGTGAAACTGCTTTATTTTGTCAAGTTTCAAGAAGCTAGCACAAACCGTGTTGGATTTAGAGTTCCAAATACATTTATCAATATAGGAGAAAACAGAGTGAAACCTAAAAATTTAAACTGTTACTGGAAATGAACGCTTCACCATAGAAGAACGAAATTTGGGGAACCAAGTCGGCTTAGTGTACTGATCATTACCTAAAAGTATCATCCAGTTTGGGTGAAAAAATATTTGCTGAGATTTCTGGAGATTCGTAATTTTTGGAAGCTTGGCAACCCCTTTCCATGAAAGTGTTTCTCGCCAGTCACTGCTTAGGGCTACATCAAGAGGAAAAAAAACATACAGAAAGAACGTGAAACTGCTTTATTTTGTCAAGTTTCAAGAAGCTAGCACAAACCGTGTTGGATTTAGAGTTCCAAATACATTTATCAATATAGGAGAAAACAGAGTGAAACCTAAAAATTTAAACTGTTACTGGAAATGAACGCTTCAACATAGAAGAACGAAATTTGGGGAACCAAGACGGCTTAGTGTACTGACCATTACCTGAAAGTATCATCCAGTTTCGGTGAAAAAATATTTGCTGAGATTTCTGGAGATTCGTAATTTTTGGAAGCTTGGCAACCCCTTTCCATGAAAGTGTTTCTTGCCAGTCACTTCTTAGGGCTACATCAAGATGAAAAAAAACATGGAGATAGAATCTGAAACTACTTTATTGTGTCAAGTTTCAAGAAGCTAGCACAAACCGTGTTGGATTTAGAGTTCCAAATACATCTATCAATATAGGAGAAAACAGAGTGAAACCTAAAAATTCAAACTGTTACTGGAAATGAACGCTTCACCATTGAGGAACGAAATTTGGGGAACCAAGTTGGATTAGTGTACTGATCATTACCTGAAAGTATCATCCAGTTTGGGTGAAAAAATATTTGCTGAGATTTCTGGAGATTCGTAATTTTTGGAAGCTTGGCAACCCCTTTCCATGAAAGTGTTTCTCGCCAGTCACTGCTTAGGGCTACATCAAGAGGAAAAAAAACATAGAGAAAGAACGTGAAACTGCTTTATTTTGTCAAGTTTCAAGAAGCTAGCACAAACCGTGTTGGATTTAGAGTTCCAAATACATTTATCAATATAGGAGAAAACAGAGTGAAACCTAAAAATTTAAACTGTTACTGGAAATGAACGCTTCACCATAGAAGAACGAAATTTGGGGAACCAAGTCGGCTTAGTGTACTGACCATTACCTGAAAGTATCATCCAGTTTGGGTGAAAAAATATTTGCTGAGATTTCTGGAGATTCGTAATTTTTGGAAGCTTGGGAACCCCTTTCCATGAAAGTGTTTCTCGCCAGTCACTGCTTAGGGCTACATCAAGAGGAAACAAAACATAGAGATAGAACGTGAAACTGCTTTATTTTGTCAAGTTTCAAGAAGCTAGTACAAACCGTGTTGGATTTAGAGTTCCAAATACATCTATCAATATAGGAGAAAACAGAGTGAAACCTAAAAATTGAAACTGTTAGTAGAAACGAACGCTTCAACATAGAAGAATGAAATTTGGAGAACCAAGTTGGCTTAGTGTACTTATCATTACCTGTAAGTATCATCCAGTTTTGGTGAAAAAATACTTGCTGAGATTTCTGGAGATTCGTAATTTTAGGAAGCTTGGCAACCCCTTTCCATGAAAGTGTTTCTCGCCAGTCACTGCATAGGGCTACTTCAAGAGGAAAGAACACATAGAGATAGAACGTGAAACTACTTTATTTTGTGAAGTTTCAAGAAGCTAGCACAAACCGTGTTGGATTTAGAGTTCCAAATACATCTATCTATATAGTAGAAAACAGAGTGAAACCTAAAAATTCAAACTGTTACTGGAAATGAACGCTTCAACATAGAAGAACGAAATTTGGGGAACCAAGTCGGCTTAGTGTACTGATCATTACCTGAAAGTATCATCCAGTTTGGGTGAAAAAATATTTGCTGTGATTTCTGGAGATTCGTAGTTTTTGGAAGCTTGGCAACCCCTTTCCATGAAAGTGTTTCTCGCCAGTCACTGCTTAGGGCTACATCAAGAGGAAACAACACATAGATATAGAACATGAAACTGCTTTATTTTGTCAAGTTTCAAGAAGCTAGCACAAACCGTGTTGGATTTACAGTTCCAAATCCATCTATCAATATAGGAGAAAACAGAGTGAAACCTAAAAATTCAAACTGTTACTGGAAATGAACGCTTCAACATAGAAGAACGAAATTTGGGGAACCAAGTCGGATTAGTGTACTGATCATTACCTGAAAGTATCATCCAGTTTGGGTGCAGAAATATTTGCTGTGATTTCTGGAGATTCGTAATTTTTGGAAGCTTGGCAACCCCTTTCCATGAAAGTGTTTCTCGCCAGTCACTGCTTAGGGCTACATCAAGAGGAAAAAAAACATAGAGAAAGAACGTGAAACTGCTTTATTTTGTCAAGTTTCAAGAAGCTAGCACAAACCGTGTTGGATTTAGAGTTCCAAATACATCTATCAATATAGGAGAAAACAGAGTGAAACCTAAAAATTTAAACTGTTAGTAGAAACGAACGCTTCAACATAGAAGAACGAAATTTGTGGAACCAAGTCGGCTTAGTGTACTGATCATTACCTGAAAGTATCATCCAGTTTGGGTGAAAAAATATTTGCTGAGATATCTGGAGATTCGTAATTTTTGGAAGCTTGGCAACCCCTTTCCATGAAAGTGTTTCTCGCCAGTCACTGCTTAGGGCTACATCAAGAGGAAAAAAAACATAGAGATAGAACGTGAAACTGCTTTATTTTGTCAAGTTTCAAGAAGCTAGCACAAACCGTGTTGGATTTAGAGTTCCAAATACATTTATCAATATAGGAGAAAACAGAGTGAAACCTAAAAATTTAAACTGTTACTGGAAATGAACGCTTCACCATAGAAGAACGAAATTTGGGGAACCAAGTCGGCTTAGTGTACTGACCTTTACCTGAAAGTATCATCCAGTTTGGGTGAAAAAATATTTGCTGAGATTTCTGGAGATTCGTAATTTTTGGAAGCTTGGCAACCCCTTTCCATGAAAGTGTTTCTCGCCAGTCACTTCTTAGGGCTACATCAAGATGAAAAAAAACATGGAGATAGAATCTGAAACTACTTTATTGTGTCAAGTTTCAAGAAGCTAGCACAAACCGTGTTGGATTTAGAGTTCCAAATACATCTATCTATATAGGAGAAAACAGAGTGAAACCTAAAAATTGAAACTGTTAGTAGAAACGAACGCTTCAACATAGAAGAATGAAATTTGGAGAACCAAGTTGGCTTAGTGTACTGATCATTACCTGTAAGTATCATCCAGTTTTGGTGAAAAAATACTTGCTGAGATTTCTGGAGATTCGTAATTTTAGGAAGCTTGGCAACCCCTTTCCATGAAAGTGTTTCTCGCCAGTCACTGCATAGGGCTACTTCAAGAGGAAAGAACACATAGAGATAGAACGTGAAACTACTTTATTTTGTCAAGTTTCAAGAAGCTAGCACAAACCGTGTTGGATTTAGAGTTCCAAATACATCTATCTATATAGGAGAAAACAGAGTGAAACCTAAAATTTCAATCTGTTACTGGAAATGAACGCTTCAACATAGAAGAACGAAATTTGGGGAACCAAGTCGGCTTAGTGTACTGATCATTACCTGAAAGTATCATCCAGTTTGGGTGCAGAAATATTTGCTGTGATTTCTGGAGATTCGTAGTTTTTGGAAGCTTGGCAACCCCTTTCCATGAAAGTGTTTCTCGCCAGTCACTGCTTAGGGCTACATCAAGAGGAAACAACACATAGATATAGAACGTGAAACTGCTTTATTTTGTCAAGTTTCAAGAAGCTAGCACAAACCGTGTTGGATTTACAGTTCCAAATCCATCTATCAATATAGGAGAAAACAGAATGAAACCTAAAAATTCAAACTGTTACTGGAAATGAACGCTTCAACATAGAAGAACGAAATTTGGGGAACCAATTCGGCTTAGTGTACTGATCATTACCTGAAAGTATCATCCAGTTTGGGTGCAGAAATATTTGCTGTGATTTCTGGAGATTCGTAGTTTTTGGAAGCTTGGCAACCCCTTTCTATGAAAGTGTTTCTCGCCAGTCACTGCTTAGGGTACTTCAAGAGGAAACAAAACATAGAGATAGAACGTGAAACTGCTTTATTTTGTCAAGTTTCAAGAAGCTAGCACAAACCGTATTGGATTTAGAGTTCCAAATACATCTATCAATATAGGAGAAAACAGAGTGAAACCTAAAAATTCAAACTGTTACTGGAAATGTACGCTTCAACATAGAAGAACGAAATTTGGGGAACCAAGTCGGCTTAGTGTACTGATCATTACCTGAAAGTATCATCCAGTTTGGGTGAAAAAATATTTGCTGAGATTTCTGGAGATTCGTAATTTTTGGAAGCTTGGCAACCCCTTTCCATGAAAGTGTTTCTCGCCAGTCACTGCTTAGGGCTACATCAAGAGGAAAAAAAACATAGAGAAAGAACGTGAAACTGCTTTATTTTGTCAAGTTTCAAGAAGCTACCACAAACCGTGTTGGATTTAGAGTTCCAAATACATTTATCAATATAGCAGAAAACAGAGTGAAACCTAAAAATTTAAACTGTTACTGGAAATGAACGCTTCACCATAGAAGAACGAAATTTGGGGAACCAAGTCGGCTTAGTGTACTGACCATTACCTGAAAGTATCATCCAGTTTGGGTGAAAAAATATTTGCTGAGATTTCTGGAGATTCGTAATTTTTGGAAGCTTGGGAACCCCTTTCCATGAAAGTGTTTCTCGCCAGTCACTGCTTAGGGCTACATCAAGAGGAAACAAAACATAGAGATAGAACGTGAAACTGCTTTATTTTGTCAAGTTTCAAGAAGCTAGCACAAACCGTGTTGGATTTAGAGTTCCAAATACATCTATCAATATAGGAGAAAACAGAGTGAAACCTAAAAATTTAAACTGTTAGTAGAAACGAACGCTTCAACATAGAAGAATGAAATTTGGGGAACCAAGTTGGCTTATTGTACTGATCATTACCTGAAAGAACATCTAGTTTGGGTGAAAAAATATTTGCTGAGATTTCTGGAGATTCGTAATTTTTGGAAGCTTGGCAACCCCTTTCCATGAAAGTGTTTCTCGCCAGTCACTTCTTAGGGCTACATCAAGATGAAAAAAAACATGGAGATAGAATCTGAAACTACTTTATTGTGTCAAGTTTCAAGAAGCTAGCACAAACCGTGTTGGATTTAGAGTTCCAAATACATCTATCAATATAGGAGAAAACAGAGTGAAACCTAAAAATTCAAACTGTCACTGGAAATGAACGCTTTAACATAGAAGAACGAAATTTGGGGAACCAACTCGGCTCAGTGTACTGATCATTAACTGAAAGTATCATCCAGTTTGGGTGAAAAAATATTTGCTGTGATTTCTGGAGATTCGTAGTTTTTGGAAGCTTGACACCCCTTTCTATGAAAGTGTTTCTCGCCAGTCACTGCTTAGGGCTACATCAAGAGGAAACAACACATAGATATAGAACGTGAAACTGCTTTATTTTGTCAAGTTTCAAGAAGCTAGCACAAACCGTGTTGGATTTACAGTTCCAAATCCATCTATCAATATAGGAGAAAACAGAGTGAAACCTAAAAATTCAAACTGTTACTGGAAATGAACGCTTCAACATAGAAGAATGAAATTTGGGGAACCAAGTCGGCTTAGTGTACTGATCATTACCTGAAAGTATCATCCAGTTTGGGTGAAAAAATACTTGCTGAGATTTCTGGAGATTCGTAATTTTAGGAAGCTTGGCAACCCCTTTCCATGAAAGTGTTTCTCGCCAGTCACTGCTTAGGGCTACTTCAAGAGGAAACAACACATAGAGATAGAACGTGAAACTGCTTTATTTTGTCAAGTTTCAAGAAGCTAGCACAAGCCGCGTTGGATTTAGAGTTCCAAATACATCTATCAATATAGGAGAAAACAGAGTGAAACCTAAAAATTCAAACTGTTACTAGAAATGAACGCTTTAACATAGAAGAACAAAATTTGGGGAACCAAGTTGGATTAGTGTACTGATCATTACCTGAAAGTATCATCCAGTTTGGGTGAAAAAATATTTGCTGAGATTTCTGGAGATTCGTAATTTTTGGAAGCTTGGCAACCCCTTTCCATGAAAGTGTTTCTCGACAGTCACTGCTTAGGGCTACATCAAGAGGAAACAAAACATAGAGATAGAACGTGAAACTGCTTTATTTTGTCAAGTTTCAAGAAGCTAGCACAAACCGTGTTGGATTTAGAGTTCCAAATACATCTATCAATATAGGAGAAAACAGAGTGAAACCTAAAAATTCAAACTGTTAGTAGAAACGAACGCTTCAACATAGAAGAATGAAATTTGGAGAACCAAGTTGGCTTAGTGTACTGATCATTACCTGTAAGTATCATCCAGTTTTGGTGAAAAAATACTTGTTGAGATTTCTGGAGATTCGTAATTTTAGGAAGCTTGGCAACCCCTTTCAATGAAAGTGTTTCTCGCCAGTCACTGCATAGGGCTACTTCAAGAGGAAAAAAAACATAGAGAAAGAACGTGAAACTGCTTTATTTTGTCAAGTTTCAAGAAGCTAGCACAAACCGTGTTGGATTTAGAGTTCCAAATACATTTATCAATATAGGAGAAAACAGAGTGAAACCTAAAAATTTAAACTGTTACTGGAAATGAACGCTTCACCATAGAAGAACGAAATTTGGGGAAACAAGTCGGCTTAGTGTACTGACCATTACCTGAAAGTATCATCCAGTTTGGGTGAAAAAATATTTGCTGAGATTTCTGGAGATTCGTAATTTTTGGAAGCTTGGCAACCCCTTTCCATGAAAGTGTTTCTCGCCAGTCACTTCTTAGGGCTACATCAAGATGAAAAAAAACATGGAGATAGAATCTGAAACTACTTTATTGTGTCAAGTTTCAAGAAGCTAGCACAAACCGTGTTGGATTTAGAGTTCCAAATACATCTATCAATATAGGAGAAAACAGAGTGAAACCTAAAAATTTAAACTGTTAGTAGAAACGAACGCTTCAACATAGAAGAACGAAATTTGTGGAACCAAGTCGGCTTAGTGTACTGATCATTACGTGAAAGTATCATCCAGTTTGGGTGAAAAAATATTTGCTGAGATTTCTGGAGATTCGTAATTTTTGGAAGCTTGGCAACCCCTTTCCATGAAAGTGTTTCTCGCCAGTCACTGCTTAGGGCTACATCAAGAGGAAAAAAAACATAGAGATAGAACGTGAAACTGCTTTATTTTGTCAAGTTTCAAGAAGCTAGCACAAACCGTGTTGGATTTAGAGTTCCAAATACATTTATCAATATAGGAGAAAACAGAGTGAAACCTAAAAATTTAAACTGTTACTGGAAATGAAGGCTTCAACATAGAAGAACGAAATTTGGGGAACCAAGTCGGCTTAGTGTACTGACCATTACCTGAAAGTATCATCCAGTTTGGGTGAAAAAATATTTGCTGAGATTTCTGGAGATTCGTAATTTTTGGAAGCTTGGCAACCCCTTTCCATGAAAGTGTTTCTCGCCAGTCACTTCTTAGGGCTACATCAAGATGAAAAAAAACATGGAGATAGAATCTGAAACTACTTTATTGTGTCAAGTTTCAAGAAGCTAGCACAAACCGTGTTGGATTTAGAGTTCCAAATACATCTATCTATATAGGAGAAAACAGAGTGAAACCTAAAAATTCAAACTGTTAGTAGAAACGAACGCTTCAACATAGAAGAATGAAATTTGGAGAACCAAGTTGGCTTAGTGTACTGATCATTAACTGAAAGTATCATCCAGTTTGGGTGAAAAAATATTTGCTGTGATTTCTGGAGATTCGTAGTTTTTGGAAGCTTGACAACCCCTTTCTATGAAAGTGTTTCTCGCCAGTCACTGCTTAGGGCTAAATCAAGAGGAAACAACACATAGATATAGAACGTGAAACTGCTTTATTTTGTCAAGTTTCAAGAAGCTAGCACAAACCGTGTTGGATTTACAGTTCCAAATCTATCTATCAATATAGGAGAAAACAGAGTGAAACCTAAAAATTCAAACTGTTACTGGAAATGAACGCTTCAACATAGAAGAACGAAATTTGGGGAACCAAGTCGGCTTAGTGTACTGATCATTACCTGAAAGTATCATCCAGTTTGGGTCCAGAAATATTTGCTGTGATTTCTGGAGATGCGTAGTTTTTGGAAGCTTGGCAACCCCTTTCTATGAAAGTGTTTCTCGCCAGTCACTGCTTAGGGCTACTTCAAGAGGAAACAAAACATAGAGATAGAACGTGAAACTGCTTTATTTTGTCAAGTTTCAAGAAGCTAGCACAAACCGTGTTGGATTTAGAGTTCCAAATACGTCTATCAATATAGGAGAAAACAGAGTGAAACCTAAAAATTCAAACAGTTACTGGAAATGTACGCTTCAACATAGAAGAACGAAATTTGGGGAACCAAGTCGGATTAGTGTACTGATCATTACCTGAAAGTATCATCCAGTTTGGGTGAAAAAATATTTGCTGAGATTTCTGGAGATTCGTAATTTTTGGAAGCTTGGCAACTCCTTTCCATGAAAGTGTTTCTCGCCAGTCACTGCTTAGGGCTACATCAAGAGGAAAAAAAACATAGAGAAAGAACGTGAAACTGCTTTATTTTGTCAAGTTTCAAGAAGCTAGCACAAACCGTGTTGGATTTAGAGTTCCAAATACATTTATCAATATAGGAGAAAACAGAGTGAAACCTAAAAATTTAAACTGTTACTGGAAATGAACGCTTCACCATAGAAGAACGAAATTTGGGGAACTAAGTCGGCTTAGTGTACTGACCATTACCTGAAAGTATCATCCAGTTTGGGTGAAAAAATATTTGCTGAGATTTCTGGAGATTCGTAATTTTTGGAAGCTTGGGAACCCCTTTCCATGGAAGTGTTTCTCGCCAGTCACTTCTTAGGGCTACATCAAGATGAAAAAAAACATGGAGATAGAATCTGAAACTACTTTATTGTGTCAAGTTTCAAGAAGCTAGCACAAACATTGTTGGATTTAGAGTTCCAAATACATCTATCAATATAGGAGAAAACAGAGTGAAACCTAAAAATTCAAACTGTTACTGGAAATGAACGCTTCACCATTGAGGAACGAAATTTGGGGAACCAAGTTGGATTAGTGTACTGATCATTACCTGAAAGTATCATCCAGTTTGGGTGAAAAAATATTTGCTGAGATTTCTGGAGATTCGTAATTTTTGGAAGCTTGGCAACCCCTTTCCATGAAAGTGTTTCTCGCCAGTCACTGCTTAGGGCTACATCAAGAGGAAAAAAAACATAGAGAAAGAACGTGAAACTGCTTTATTTTGTCAAGTTTCAAGAAGCTAGCACAAACCGTGTTGGATTTAGAGTTCCAAATACATTTATCAATATAGGAGAAAACAGAGTGAAACCTAAAAATTTAAACTGTTACTGGAAATGAACGCTTCACCATAGAAGAACGAAATTTGGGGAACCAAGTCGGCTTAGTGTACTGATCATTACCTAAAAGTATCATCCAGTTTGGGTGAAAAAATATTTGCTGAGATTTCTGGAGATTCGTAATTTTTGGAAGCTTGGCAACCCCTTTCCATGAAAGTGTTTCTCGCCAGTCACTGCTTAGGGCTACATCAAGAGGAAACAAAACATACAGAAAGAACGTGAAACTGCTTTATTTTGTCAAGTTTCAAGAAGCTAGCACAAACCGTGTTGGATTTAGAGTTCCAAATACATTTATCAATATAGGAGAAAACAGAGTGAAACCTAAAAATTTAAACTGTTACTGGAAATGAACGCTTCACCATAGAAGAACGAAATTTGGGGAACCAAGACAGCTTAGTGTACTGACCATTACCTGAAAGTATCATCCAGTTTCGGTGAAAAAATATTTGCTGAGATTTCTGGAGATTCGTAATTTTTGGAAGCTTGGCAACCCCTTTCCATGAAAGTGTTTCTCGCCAGTCACTTCTTAGGGCTACATCAAGATGAAAAAAAACATGGAGATAGAATCTGAAACTACTTTATTGTGTCAAGTTTCAAGAAGCTAGCACAAACCGTGTTGGATTTAGAGTTCCAAATACATCTATCAATATAGGAGAAAACAGAGTGAAACCTAAAAATTCAAACTGTTACTGGAAATGAACGCTTCACCATTGAGGAACGAAATTTGGGGAACCAAGTTGGATTAGTGTACTGATCATTACCTGAAAGTATCATCCAGTTTGGGTGAAAAAATATTTGCTGAGATTTCTGGAGATTCGTAATTTTTGGAAGCTTGGCAACCCCTTTCCATGAAAGTGTTTCTCGCCAGTCACTGCCTAGGGCTACATCAAGAGGAAAAAAAACATAGAGAAAGAACGTGAAACTGCTTTATTTTGTCAAGTTTCAAGAAGCTAGCACAAACCGTGTTGGATTTAGAGTTCCAAATACATTTATCAATATAGGAGAAAACAGAGTGAAACCTAAAAATTTAAACTGTTACTGGAAATGAACGCTTCACCATAGAAGAACGAAATTTGGGGAACCAAGTCGGCTTAGTGTACTGACCATTACCTGAAAGTATCATCCAGTTTGGGTGAAAAAATATTTGCTGAGATTTCTGGAGATTCGTAATTTTTGGAAGCTTGGGAACCCCTTTCCATGAAAGTGTTTCTCGCCAGTCACTGCTTAGGGCTACATCAAGAGGAAACAAAACATAGAGATAGAACGTGAAACTGCTTTATTTTGTCAAGTTTCAAGAAGCTAGCACAAACCGTGTTGGATTTAGAGTTCCAAATACATTTATCAATATAGGAGAACACAGAGTGAAACCTAAAAATTTAAACTGTTACTGGAAATGAACGCTTCACCATAGAAGAACGAAATTTGGGGAACCAAGTCGGCTTAGTGTACTGACCATTACCTGAAAGTATCATCCAGTTTGGGTGAAAAAATATTTGCTGAGATTTCTGGAGATTCGTAATTTTTGGAAGCTTGGCAACCCCTTTCCATGAAAGTGTTTCTCGCCAGTCACTTCTTAGGGCTACATCAAGATGAAAAAAAACATGGAGATAGAATCTGAAACTACTTTATTGTGTCAAGTTTCAAGAAGCTAGCACAAACCGTGTTGGATTTAGAGTTCCAAATACATCTATCTATATAGGAGAAAACAGAGTGAAACCTAAAAATTCAAACTGTTACTGGAAATGAACGCTTCAACATAGAAGAACGAAATTTGGGGAACCAAGTCGGCTTAGTGTACTGATCATTACCTGAAAGTATCATCCAGTTTGGGTGAAAAAATATTTGCTGAGATTTCTGGAGATTCGTAATTTTTGGAAGCTTGGCAACCCCTTTCTATGAAAGTGTTTCTCGCCAGTCACTGCTTAGGGCTACTTCAAGAGGAAACAAAACATAGAGATAGAACGTGAAACTGCTTTATTTTGTCAAGTTTCAATAAGCTAGCACAAACCGTGTTGGATTTAGAGTTCCAAATACATCTATCAATATAGGAGAAAACAGAGTGAAACCTAAAAATTCAAACTGTTACTGGAAATGAACGCTTCAACATAGAAGAATGAAATTTGGAGAACCAAGTTGGCTTAGTGTACTGATCATTACCTGTAAGTATCATCCAGTTTTGGTGAAAAAATACTTGTTGAGATTTCTGGAGATACGTAATTTTAGGAAGCTTGGCAACCCCTTTCAATGAAAGTGTTTCTCGCCAGTCACTGCATAGGGCTACTTCAAGAGGAAAGAACACATAGATAAAGAACGTGAAACTACTTTATTTTGTCAAGTTACAAGAAGCTAGCACAAACCGTGTTGGATTTAGAGTTCCAAATACATCTATCTATATAGGAGAAAACAGAGTGAAACCTAAAAATTCAAACTGTTACTGGAAATGAACGCTTCAACATAGAAGAACGAAATTTGGGGAACCAACTCGGCTTAGTGTACTGATCATTAACTGAAAGTATCATCCAGTTTGGGTGAAAAAATATTTGCTGTGATTTCTGGAGATTCGTAGTTTTTGGAAGCTTGACAACCCCTTTCTATGAAAGTGTTTCTCGCCAGTCACTGCTTAGGGCTAAATCAAGAGGAAACAACACATAGAGATAGAACGTGAAACTGCTTTATTTTGTCAAGTTTCAAGAAGCTAGCACAAACCGTGTTGGATTTAGAGTTCCAAATACATCTATCAATATAGGAGAAAACAGAGTGAAACCTAAAAATTCAAACTGTTACTGGAAATGTACGCTTCAACATAGAAGAACGAAATTTGGGGAACCAAGTCGGCTTAGTGTACTGATCATTACCTGAAAGTATCATCCAGTTTGGGTGAAAAAATATTTGCTGAGATTTCTGGAGATTCGTAATTTTTGGAAGCTTGGCAACTCCTTTCCATGAAAGTGTTTCTCGCCAGTCACTGCTTAGGGCTACATCAAGAGGAAAAAAAAACATAGAGAAAGAACGTGAAACTGCTTTATTTTGTCAAGTTTCAAGAAGCTAGCACAAACCGTGTTGGATTTAGAGTTCCAAATACATTTATCAATATAGGAGAAAACAGAGTGTAACCTAAAAATTTAAACTGTTACTGGAAATGAACGCTTCACCATAGAAGAACGAAATTTGGGGAACCAAGTCGGCTTAGTGTACTGACCATTACCGGAAAGTATCATCCAGTTTGGGTGAAAAAATATTTGCTGAGATTTCTGGAGATTCGTAATTTTTGGAAGCTTGGCAACCCCTTTCCATGGAAGTGTTTCTCGCCAGTCACTTCTTAGGGCTACATCAAGATGAAAAAAAACATGGAGATAGAATCTGAAACTACTTTATTGTGTCAAGTTTCAAGAAGCTAGCACAAACATTGTTGGATTTAGAGTTCCAAATACATCTATCAATATAGGAGAAAACAGAGTGAAACCTAAAAATTCAAACTGTTACTGGAAATGAACGCTTCACCATTGAGGAACGAAATTTGGGGAACCAAGTTGGATTAGTGTACTGATCATTACCTGAAAGTATCATCCAGTTTGGGTGAAAAAATATTTGCTGAGATTTCTGGAGATTCGTAATTTTTGGAAGCTTGGCAACCCCTTTCCATGAAAGTGTTTCTCGCCAGTCACTGCTTAGGGCTACATCAAGAGGAAAAAAAACATAGAGAAAGAACGTGAAACTGCTTTATTTTGTCAAGTTTCAAGAAGCTAGCACAAACCGTGTTGGATTTAGAGTTCCAAATACATTTATCAATATAGGAGAAAACAGAGTGAAACCTAAAAATTTAAACTGTTACTGGAAATGAACGCTTCACCATAGAAGAACGAAATTTGGGGAACCAAGTCGGCTTAGTGTACTGATCATTACCTAAAAGTATCATCCAGTTTGGGTGAAAAAATATTTGCTGAGATTTCTGGAGATTCGTAATTTTTGGAAGCTTGGCAACCCCTTTCCATGAAAGTGTTTCTCGCCAGTCACTGCTTAGGGCTACATCAAGAGGAAAAAAAACATACAGAAAGAACGTGAAACTGCTTTATTTTGTCAAGTTTCAAGAAGCTAGCACAAACCGTGTTGGATTTAGAGTTCCAAATACATTTATCAATATAGGAGAAAACAGAGTGAAACCTAAAAATTTAAACTGTTACTGGAAATGAACGCTTCAACATAGAAGAACGAAATTTGGGGAACCAAGACGGCTTAGTGTACTGACCATTACCTGAAAGTATCATCCAGTTTCGGTGAAAAAATATTTGCTGAGATTTCTGGAGATTCGTAATTTTTGGAAGCTTGGCAACCCCTTTCCATGAAAGTGTTTCTCGCCAGTCACTTCTTAGGGCTACATCAAGATGAAAAAAAACATGGACATAGAATCTGAAACTACTTTATTGTGTCAAGTTTCAAGAAGCTAGCACAAACCGTGTTGGATTTAGAGTTCCAAATACATTTATCAATATAGGAGAAAACAGAGTGAAACCTAAAAATTTAAACTGTTACTGGAAATGAACGCTTCAACATAGAAGAACGAAATTTGGGGAACCAACTCGGCTTAGTGTACTGATCATTAACTGAAAGTATCATCCAGTTTGGGTGAAAAAATATTTGCTGTGATTTCTGGAGATTCGTAGTTTTTGGAAGCTTGACAACCCCTTTCTATGAAAGTGTTTCTCGCCAGTCACTGCTTAGGGCTAAATCAAGAGGAAACAACACATAGAGATAGAACGTGAAACTGCTTTATTTTGTCAAGTTTCAAGAAGCTAGCACAAACCGTGTTGGATTTAGAGTTCCAAATACATCTATCAATATAGGAGAAAACAGAGTGAAACCTAAAAATTCAAACTGTTACTGGAAATGTACGCTTCAACATAGAAGAACGAAATTTGGGGAACCAAGTCGGCTTAGTGTACTGATCATTACCTGAAAGTATCATCCAGTTTGGGTGAAAAAATATTTGCTGAGATTTCTGGAGATTCGTAATTTTTGGAAGCTTGGCAACTCCTTTCCATGAAAGTGTTTCTCGCCAGTCACTGCTTAGGGCTACATCAAGAGGAAAAAAAAACATAGAGAAAGAACGTGAAACTGCTTTATTTTGTCAAGTTTCAAGAAGCTAGCACAAACCGTGTTGGATTTAGAGTTCCAAATACATTTATCAATATAGGAGAAAACAGAGTGTAACCTAAAAATTTAAACTGTTACTGGAAATGAACGCTTCACCATAGAAGAACGAAATTTGGGGAACCAAGTCGGCTTAGTGTACTGACCATTACCGGAAAGTATCATCCAGTTTGGGTGAAAAAATATTTGCTGAGATTTCTGGAGATTCGTAATTTTTGGAAGCTTGGCAACCCCTTTCCATGGAAGTGTTTCTCGCCAGTCACTTCTTAGGGCTACATCAAGATGAAAAAAAACATGGAGATAGAATCTGAAACTACTTTATTGTGTCAAGTTTCAAGAAGCTAGCACAAACATTGTTGGATTTAGAGTTCCAAATACATCTATCAATATAGGAGAAAACAGAGTGAAACCTAAAAATTCAAACTGTTACTGGAAATGAACGCTTCACCATTGAGGAACGAAATTTGGGGAACCAAGTTGGATTAGTGTACTGATCATTACCTGAAAGTATCATCCAGTTTGGGTGAAAAAATATTTGCTGAGATTTCTGGAGATTCGTAATTTTTGGAAGCTTGGCAACCCCTTTCCATGAAAGTGTTTCTCGCCAGTCACTGCTTAGGGCTACATCAAGAGGAAAAAAAACATAGAGAAAGAACGTGAAACTGCTTTATTTTGTCAAGTTTCAAGAAGCTAGCACAAACCGTGTTGGATTTAGAGTTCCAAATACATTTATCAATATAGGAGAAAACAGAGTGAAACCTAAAAATTTAAACTGTTACTGGAAATGAACGCTTCACCATAGAAGAACGAAATTTGGGGAACCAAGTCGGCTTAGTGTACTGATCATTACCTAAAAGTATCATCCAGTTTGGGTGAAAAAATATTTGCTGAGATTTCTGGAGATTCGTAATTTTTGGAAGCTTGGCAACCCCTTTCCATGAAAGTGTTTCTCGCCAGTCACTGCTTAGGGCTACATCAAGAGGAAAAAAAACATACAGAAAGAACGTGAAACTGCTTTATTTTGTCAAGTTTCAAGAAGCTAGCACAAACCGTGTTGGATTTAGAGTTCCAAATACATTTATCAATATAGGAGAAAACAGAGTGAAACCTAAAAATTTAAACTGTTACTGGAAATGAACGCTTCAACATAGAAGAACGAAATTTGGGGAACCAAGACGGCTTAGTGTACTGACCATTACCTGAAAGTATCATCCAGTTTCGGTGAAAAAATATTTGCTGAGATTTCTGGAGATTCGTAATTTTTGGAAGCTTGGCAACCCCTTTCCATGAAAGTGTTTCTCGCCAGTCACTTCTTAGGGCTACATCAAGATGAAAAAAAACATGGACATAGAATCTGAAACTACTTTATTGTGTCAAGTTTCAAGAAGCTAGCACAAACCGTGTTGGATTTAGAGTTCCAAATACATCTATCAATATAGGAGAAAACAGAGTGAAACCTAAAAATTCAAACTGTTACTGGAAATGAACGCTTCACCATTGAGGAACGAAATTTGGGGAACCAAGTTGGATTAGTGTACTGATCATTACCTGAAAGTATCATCCAGTTTGGGTGAAAAAATATTTGCTGAGATTTCTGGAGATTCGTAATTTTTGGAAGCTTGGCAACCCCTTTCCATGAAAGTGTTTCTCGCCAGTCACTGCTTAGGGCTACATCAAGAGGAAAAAAAACATAGAGAAAGAACGTGAAACTGCTTTATTTTGTCAAGTTTCAAGAAGCTAGCACAAACCGTGTTGGATTTAGAGTTCCAAATACATTTATCAATATAGGAGAAAACAGAGTGAAACCTAAAAATTTAAACTGTTACTGGAAATGAACGCTTCACCATAGAAGAACGAAATTTGGGGAACCAAGTCGGCTTAGTGTACTGACCATTACCTGAAAGTATCATCCAGTTTGGGTGAAAAAATATTTGCTGAGATTTCTGGAGATTCGTAATTTTTGGAAGCTTGGGAACCCCTTTCCATGAAAGTGTTTCTCGCCAGTCACTGCTTAGGGCTACATCAAGAGGAAACAAAACATAGAGATAGAACGTGAAACTGCTTTATTTTGTCAAGTTTCAAGAAGCTAGTACAAACCGTGTTGGATTTAGAGTTCCAAATACATCTATCAATATAGGAGAAAACAGAGTGAAACCTAAAAATTGAAACTGTTAGTAGAAACGAACGCTTCAACATAGAAGAATGAAATTTGGAGAACCAAGTTGGCTTAGTGTACTGATCATTACCTGTAAGTATCATCCAGTTTTGGTGAAAAAATACTTGCTGAGATTTCTGGAGATTCGTAATTTTAGGAAGCTTGGCAACCCCTTTCCATGAAAGTGTTTCTCGCCAGTCACTGCATAGGGCTACTTCAAGAGGAAAGAACACATAGAGATAGAACGTGAAACTACTTTATTTTGTCAAGTTTCAAGAAGCTAGCACAAACCGTGTTGGATTTAGAGTTCCAAATACATCTATCTATATAGTAGAAAACAGAGTGAAACCTAAAAATTCAAACTGTTACTGGAAATGAACGCTTCAACATAGAAGAACGAAATTTGGGGAACCAAGTCGGCTTAGTGTACTGATCATTACCTGAAAGTATCATCCAGTTTGGGTGAAAAAATATTTGCTGTGATTTCTGGAGATTCGTAGTTTTTGGAAGCTTGGCAACCCCTTTCCATGAAAGTGTTTCTCGCCAGTCACTGCTTAGGGCTACTTCAAGAGGAAACAAAACATAGAGATAGAACGTGAAACTGCTTTATTTTGTCAAGTTTCAAGAAGCTAGCACAAACCGTATTGGATTTAGAGTTCCAAATCCATCTATCAATATAGGAGAAAACAGAGTGAAACCTAAAAATTCAAACTGTTACTGGAAATGTACGCTTCAACATAGAAGAACGAAATTTGGGGAACCAAGTCGGCTTAGTATACTGATCATTACCTGAAAGTATCATCCAGTTTGGGTGAAAAAATATTTGCTGAGATTTCTGGAGATTCGTAATTTTTGGAAGCTTGGCAACCCCTTTCCATGAAAGTGTTTCTCGCCAGTCACTGCTTAGGGCTACATCAAGAGGAAAAAAAACATAGAGAAAGAACGTGAAACTGCTTTATTTTGTCAAGTTTCAAGAAGCTAGCACAAACCGTGTTGGATTTAGAGTTCCAAATACATCTATCAATATAGGAGAAAACAGAGTGAAACCTAAAAATTGAAACTGTTAGTAGAAACGAACGCTTCAACATAGAAGAATGAAATTTGGGGAACCAAGTTGGCTTATTGTACTGATCATTACTTGAAAGTATCATCCAGTTTGGGTGAAAAAATACTTGCTGAGATTTCTGGAGATTCGTAATTTTAGGAAGCTTGGCAACCCCTTTCCATGAAAGTGTTTCTCGCCAGTCACTGCTTAGGGCTACTTCAAGAGGAAACAACACATAGAGATAGAACGTGAAACTGCTTTATTTTGTCAAGTTTCAAGAAGCTAGCACAAACCGTGTTGGAATTAGAGTTCCAAATACATCTATCAATATAGGAGAAAACAGAGTGAAACCTAAAAATTCAAACTGTTACTGGAAATGAACGCTTCACCATTGAGGAACGAAATTTGGGGAACCAAGTTGGATTAGTGTACTGATCATTACCTGAAAGTGTCATCCAGTTTGGGTGAAAAAATATTTGCTGAGATTTCTGGAGATTCGTAATTTTTGGAAGCTTGGCAACCCCTTTCCATGAAAGTGTTTCTCGACAGTCACTGCTTAGGGCTACATCAAGAGGAAAGAAAACATAGAGATAGAACGTGAAACTGCTTTATTTTGTCAAGTTTCAAGAAGCTAGCACAAACCGTGTTGCATTTAGAGTTCCAAATACATCTATCAATATAGGAGAAAACAGAGTGAAACCTAAAAATTCAAACTGTTAGTAGAAACGAACGCTTCAACATAGAAGAACGAAATTTGGAGAACCAAGTTGGCTTAGTGTACTGATCATTACCTGTAAGTATCATCCAGTTTTGGTGAAAAAATACTTGCTGAGATTTCTGGAGATTCGTAATTTTAGGAAGCTTGGCAACCCCTTTCAATGAAAGTGTTTCTCGCCAGTCACTGCATAGGGCTACTTCAAGAGGAAAGAACACGTAGATATAGAACATGAAACTACTTTATTTTGTCAAGTTACAAGAAGCTAGCACAAACCGTGTTGGATTTAGAGTTCCAAATACATCTATCTATATAGGAGAAAACAGAGTGAAACCTAAAAATTCAAACTGTTACTGGAAATGAACGCTTCAACATAGAAGAACGAAATTTGGGGAACCAACTCGGCTTAGTGTACTGATCATTAACTGAAAGTATCATCCAGTTTGGGTGAAAAAATATTTGCTGTGATTTCTGGAGATGCGTAGTTTTTGGAAGCTTGACAACCCCTTTCTATGAAAGTGTTTCTCGCCAGTCACTGTTTAGGCCTAAATCAAGAGGAAACAACACATAGATATAGAACGTGAAACTTCTTTATTTTGTCAAGTTTCAAGAAGCTAGCACAAACCGTGTTGGATTTACAGTTCCAAATCTATCTATCAATATAGGAGAAAACAGAGTGAAACCTAAAAATTCAAACTGTTACTGGAAATGAACGCTTCAACATAGAAGAACGAAATTTGGGGAACCAAGTCGGCTTAGTGTACTGATCATTACCTGAAAGTATCATCCAGTTTGGGTGCAGAAATATTTGCTGTGATTTCTGGAGATGCGTAGTTTTTGGAAGCTTGGCAACCCCTTTCTATGAAAGTGTTTCTCGCCAGTCACTGCTTAGGGCTACTTCAAGAGGAAACAAAACATAGAGATAGAACGTGAAACTGCTTTATTTTGTCAAGTTTCAAGAAGCTAGCACAAACCGTGTTGGATTTAGAGTTCCAAATACATCTATCAATATAGGAGAAAACAGAGTGAAACCTAAAAATTCAAACTGTTACTGGAAATGTACGCTTCAACATAGAAGAACGAAATTTGGGGAACCAAGTCGGCTTAGTGTACTGATCATTACCTGAAAGTATCATCCAGTTTGGGTGAAAAAATATTTGCTGAGATTTCTGGAGATTCGTAATTTTTGGAAGCTTGGCAACTCCTTTCCATGAAAGTGTTTCTCGCCAGTCACTGCTTAGGGCTACATCAAGAGGAAAAAAAACATAGAGAAAGAACGTGAAACTGCTTTATTTTGTCAAGTTTCAAGAAGCTAGCACAAACCGTGTTGGATTTAGAGTTCCAAATACATTTATCAATATAGGAGAAAACAGAGTGAAACCTAAAAATTTAAACTGTTACTGGAAATGAACGCTTCACCATAGAAGAACGAAATTTGGGGAACCAAGTCGGCTTAGTGTACTGACCATTACCTGAAAGTATCATCCAGTTTGGGTGAAAAAATATTTGCTGAGATTTCTGGAGATTCGTAATTTTTGGAAGCTTGGCAACCCCTTTCCATGGAAGTGTTTCTCGCCAGTCACTTCTTAGGGCTACATCAAGATGAAAAAAAACATGGAGATAGAATCTGAAACTACTTTATTGTGTCAAGTTTCAAGAAGCTAGCACAAACATTGTTGGATTTAGAGTTCCAAATACATCTATCAATATAGGAGAAAACAGAGTGAAACCTAAAAATTCAAACTGTTACTGGAAATGAACGCTTCACCATTGAGGAACGAAATTTGGGGAACCAAGTTGGATTAGTGTACTGATCATTACCTGAAAGTATCATCCAGTTTGGGTGAAAAAATATTTGCTGAGATTTCTGGAGATTCGTAATTTTTGGAAGCTTGGCAACCCCTTTCCATGAAAGTGTTTCTCGCCAGTCACTGCTTAAGGCTACTTCAAGAGGAAACAACACATAGAGATAGAACGTGAAACTGCTTTATTTTGTCAAGTTTCAAGAAGCTAGCACAAACCGTGTTGGATTTAGAGTTCCAAATACATCTATCAATATAGGAGAAAACAGAGTGAAACCTAAAAATTCAAACTGTTACTGGAAATGAACGCTTCACCATTGAGGAACGAAATTTGGGGAACCAAGTTGGATTAGTGTAGTGATCATTACCTGAAAGTATCATCCAGTTTGGGTGAAAAAATATTTGCTGAGATTTCTGGAGATTCGTAATTTTTGGAAGCTTGGCAACCCCTTTCCATGAAAGTGTTTCTCGACAGTCACTGCTTAGGGCTACATCAAGAGGAAAGAAAACATAGAGATAGAACGTGAAACTGCTTTATTTTGTCAAGTTTCAAAAAGCTAGCACAAACCGTGTTGGATTTAGAGTTCCAAATACATCTATCAATATAGGAGAAAACAGAGTGAAACCTAAAAATTCAAACTGTTAGTAGAAACGAACGCTTCAACATAGAAGAATGAAATTTGGAGAACCAAGTTGGCTTAGTGTACTGATCATTACCTGTAAGTATCATCCAGTTTTGGTGAAAAAATACTTGCTGAGATTTCTGGAGATTCATAATTTTAGGAAGCTTGGCAACCCCTTTCAATGAAAGTGTTTCTCGCCAGTCACTGCATAGGGCTACTTCAAGAGGAAAGAACACATAGATATAGAACGTGAAACTACTTTATTTTGTCAAGTTACAAGAAGCTAGCACAAACCGTGTTGGATTTAGAGTTCCAAATACATCTATCTATATAGGAGAAAACAGAGTGAAACCTAAAAATTCAAACTGTTACTGGAAATGAACGCTTCAACATAGAAGAACGAAATTTGGGGAACCAACTCGGCTTAGTGTACTGATCATTAACTGAAAGTATCATCCAGTTTGGGTGAAAAAATATTTGCTGTGATTTCTGGAGATTCGTAGTTTTTGGAAGCTTGACAACCCCTTTCTATGAAAGTGTTTCTCGCCAGTCACTGCTTAGGGCTAAATCAAGAGGAAACAACACATAGATATAGAACGTGAAACTGCTTTATTTTGTCAAGTTTCAAGAAGCTAGCACAAACCGTGTTGGATTTACAGTTCCAAATCTATCTATCAATATAGGAGAAAACAGAGTGAAACCTAAAAATTCAAACTGTTACTGGAAATGAACGCTTCAACATAGAAGAACGAAATTTGGGGAACCAAGTCGGCTTAGTGTACTGATCATTACCTGAAAGTATCATCCAGTTTGGGTGCAGAAATATTTGCTGTGATTTCTGGAGATGCGTAGTTTTTGGAAGCTTGGCAACCCCTTTCTATGAAAGTGTTTCTCGCCAGTCACTGCTTAGGGCTACTTCAAGAGGAAACAAAACATAGAGATAGAACGTGAAACTGCTTTATTTTGTCAAGTTTCAAGAAGCTAGCACAAACCGTGTTGGATTTAGAGTTCCAAATACATCTATCAATATAGGAGAAAACAGAGTGAAACCTAAAATTTCAAACTGTTACTGGAAATGTACGCTTCAACATAGAAGAACGAAATTTGGGGAACCAAGTCGGCTTAGTGTACTGATCATTACCTGAAAGTATCATCCAGTTTGGGTGAAAAAATACTTGCTGAGATTTCTGGAGATTCGTAATTTTTGGAAGCTTGGCAACCCCTTTCCATGAAAGTGTTTCTCGCCAGTCACTGCTTAGGGCTACATCAAGAGGAAAAAAAACATACAGAAAGAACGTGAAACTGCTTTATTTTGTCAAGTTTCAAGAAGCTAGCACAAACCGTGTTGGATTTAGAGTTCCAAATACATTTATCAATATAGGAGAAAACAGAGTGAAACCTAAAAATTTAAACTGTTACTGGAAATGAACGCTTCACCATAGAAGAACGAAATTTGGGGAACCAAGACGGCTTAGTGTACTGACCATTACCTGAAAGTATCATCCAGTTTCGGTGAAAAAATATTTGCTGAGATTTCTGGAGATTCGTAATTTTTGGAAGCTTGGCAACCCCTTTCCATGAAAGTGTTTCTCGCCAGTCACTTCTTAGGGCTACATCAAGATGAAAAAAAACATGGAGATAGAATCTGAAACTACTTTATTGTGTCAAGTTTCAAGAAGCTAGCACAAACCGTGTTGGATTTAGAGTTCCAAATACATCTATCAATATAGGAGAAAACAGAGTGAAACCTAAAAATTCAAACTGTTACTGGAAATGAACGCTTCACCATTGAGGAACGAAATTTGGGGAACCAAGTTGGATTAGTGTACTGATCATTACCTGAAAGTATCATCCAGTTTGGGTGAAAAAATATTTGCTGAGATTTCTGGAGATTCGTAATTTTTGGAAGCTTGGCAACCCCTTTCCATGAAAGTGTTTCTCGCCAGTCACTGCTTAGGGCTACATCAAGAGGAAAAAAAACATAGAGAAAGAACGTGAAACTGCTTTATTTTGTCAAGTTTCAAGAAGCTAGCACAAACCGTGTTGGATTTAGAGTTCCAAATACATTTATCAATATAGGAGAAAACAGAGTGAAACCTAAAAATTTAAACTGTTACTGGAAATGAACGCTTCACCATAGAAGAACGAAATTTGGGGAACCAAGTCGGCTTAGTGTACTGACCATTACCTGAAAGTATCATCCAGTTTGGGTGAAAAAATATTTGCTGAGATTTCTGGAGATTCGTAATTTTTGGAAGCTTGGGAACCCCTTTCCATGAAAGTGTTTCTCGCCAGTCACTGCTTAGGGCTACATCAAGAGGAAACAAAACATAGAGATAGAACGTGAAACTGCTTTATTTTGTCAAGTTTCAAGAAGCTAGTACAAACCGTGTTGGATTTAGAGTTCCAAATACATCTATCAATATAGGAGAAAACAGAGTGAAACCTAAAAATTGAAACTGTTAGTAGAAACGAACGCTTCAACATAGAAGAATGAAATTTGGAGAACCAAGTTGGCTTAGTGTACTGATCATTACCTGTAAGTATCATCCAGTTTTGGTGAAAAAATACTTGCTGAGATTTCTGGAGATTCGTAATTTTAGGAAGCTTGGCAACCCCTTTCCATGAAAGTGTTTCTCGCCAGTCACTGCATAGGGCTACTTCAAGAGGAAAGAACACATAGAGATAGAACGTGAAACTACTTTATTTTGTCAAGTTTCAAGAAGCTAGCACAAACCGTGTTGGATTTAGAGTTCCAAATACATCTATCTATATAGTAGAAAACAGAGTGAAACCTAAAAATTCAAACTGTTACTGGAAATGAACGCTTCAACATAGAAGAACGAAATTTGGGGAACCAAGTCGGCTTAGTGTACTGATCATTACATGAAAGTATCATCCAGTTTGGGTGAAAAAATATTTGCTGTGATTTCTGGAGATTCGTAGTTTTTGGAAGCTTGGCAACCCCTTTCCATGAAAGTGTTTCTCGCCAGTCACTGCTTAGGGCTACATCAAGAGGAAACAACACATAGATATAGAACATGAAACTGCTTTATTTTGTCAAGTTTCAAGAAGCTAGCACAAACCGTGTTGGATTTACAGTTCCAAATCCATCTATCAATATAGGAGAAAACAGAGTGAAACCTAAAAATTCAAACTGTTACTGGAAATGAATGCTTCAACATAGAAGAACGAAATTTGGGGAACCAAGTCGGCTTAGTGTACTGATCATTACCTGAAAGTATCATCCAGTTTGGGTGAAAAAATATTTGCTGAGATTTCTGGAGATTCGTAATTTTTGGAAGCTTGGCAACCCCTTTCCATGAAAGTGTTTCTCGCCAGTCACTGCTTAGGGCTACATCAAGAGGAAAAAAAACATAGAGAAAGAACGTGAAACTGCTTTATTTTGTCAAGTTTCAAGAAGCTAGCACAAACCGTGTTGGATTTAGAGTTCCAAATACATTTATCAATATAGGAGAAAACAGAGTGAAACCTAAAAATTTAAACTGTTACTGGAAATGAACGCTTCACCATAGAAGAACGAAATTTGGGGAACCAAGTCGGCTTAGTGTACTGACCATTACCTGAAAGTATCATCCAGTTTGGGTGAAAAAATATTTGCTGAGATTTCTGGAGATTCGTAATTTTTGGAAGCTTGGGAACCCCTTTCCATGAAAGTGTTTCTCGCCAGTCACTGCTTAGGGCTACATCAAGAGGAAACAAAACATAGAGATAGAACGTGAAACTGCTTTATTTTGTCAAGTTTCAAGAAGCTAGCACAAACCGTGTTGGATTTAGAGTTCCAAATACATCTATCAATATAGGAGAAAACAGAGTGAAACCTAAAAATTCAAACTGTTACTGGAAATGAACGCTTCAACATAGAAGAACGAAATTTGGGGAACCAAGTCGGCTTAGTGTTCTGATCATTTCCTGAAAGTATCATCAAGTTTGGGTGAAAAAATATTTGCTGAGATTTCTGGTGATTCCTAATTTTTGGAAGCTTGGCAACCCCTTTCCATGAAAGTGTTTCTCGCCAGTCACTGCTTAGGGCTACATCAAGAGGAAACAAAACATAGAGATAGAACGTGAAACTGCTTTATTTTGTCAAGTTTCAAGAAGCTAGCACAAACCGTGTTGGATTTAGAGTTCCAAATACATCTATCAATATAGGAGAAAACAGAGTGAAACCTAAAAATTGAAACTGTTAGTAGAAACGAACGCTTCAACATAGAAGAATGAAATTTGGGGAACCAAGTTGGCTTATTGTACTGATCATTACTTGAAAGTATCATCCAGTTTGGGTGAAAAAATACTTGCTGAGATTTCTGGAGATTCGTAATTTTAGGAAGCTTGGCAACCCCTTTCCATGAAAGTGTTTCTCGCCAGTCACTGCATAGGGCTACTTCAAGAGGAAAGAACACATAGAGATAGAACGTGAAACTACTTTATTTTGTCAAGTTTCAAGAAGCTAGCACAAACCGTGTTGGATTTAGAGTTCCAAATACATCTATCTATATAGGAGAAAACAGAGTGAAACCTAAAAATTCAAACTGTTACTGGAAATGAACGCTTCAACATAGAAGAACGAAATTTGGGGAACCAACTCAGCTTAGTGTACTGATCATTAACTGAAAGTATCATCCAGTTTGGGTGAAAAAATATTTGCTGTGATTTCTGGAGATTCGTAGTTTTTGGAAGCTTGACAACCCCTTTCTATGAAAGTGTTTCTCTCCAGTCACTGCTTAGGGCTACATCAAGAGGAAAAAAAACATAGAGATAGAACGTGAAACTGCTTTATTTTGTCAAGTTTCAAGAAGCTAGCACAAACCGTATTGGATTTAGAGTTCCAAATACATCTATCAATATAGGAGAAAACAGAGTGAAACCTAAAAATTCAAACTGTTAATGGAAATGTACGCTTCAACATAGAAGAACGAAATTTGGGGAACCAAGTCGGCTTAGTGTACTGATCATTACCTGAAAGTATCATCCAGTTTGGGTGAAAAAATATTTGCTGAGATTTCTGGAGATTCGTAATTTTTGGAAGCTTGGCAACCCCTTTCCATGAAAGTGTTTCTCGCCAGTCACTGCTTAGGGCTACATCAAGAGGAAAAAAAAACATAGAGAAAGAACGTGAAACTGCTTTATTTTGTCAAGTTTCAAGAAGCTAGCACAAACCGTGTTGGATTTAGAGTTCCAAATACATTTATCAATATAGGAGAAAACAGAGTGAAACCTAAAAATTTAAACTGTTACTGGAAATGAACGCTTCACCATAGAAGAACGAAATTTGGGGAACCAAGTCGGCTTAGTGTACTGACCATTACCTGAAAGTATCATCCAGTTTGGGTGAAAAAATATTTGCTGAGATTTCTGGAGATTCGTAATTTTTGGAAGCTTGGCAACCCCTTTCCATGAAAGTGTTTCTCGCCAGTCACTGCTTAGGGCTACATCAAGAGGAAACAAAACATAGAGATAGAACGTGAAACTGCTTTATTTTGTCAAGTTTCAAGAAGCTAGCACAAACCGTGTTGGATTTAGAGTTCCAAATACATCTATCAATATAGGAGAAAACAGAGTGAAACCTAAAAATTCAAACTGTTACTGGAAATGAACGCTTTAACATAGAAGAACGAAATTTGGGGAACCAAGTCGGCTTAGTGTTCTGATCATTTCCTGAAAGTATCATCAAGTTTGGGTGAAAAAATATTTGCTGAGATTTCTGGTGATTCCTAATTTTTGGAAGCTTGGCAACCCCTTTCCATGAAAGTGTTTCTCGCCAGTCACTGCTTAGGGCTACATCAAGAGGAAAGAAAACATAGAGATAGAACTTGAAACTGCTTTATTTTGTCAAGTTTCAAGAAGCTAGCACAAACCGTGTTGGATTTAGAGTTCCAAATACATCTATCAATATGGGAGAAAACAGAGTGAAACCTAAAAATTGAAACTGTTAGTAGAAACGAACGCTTCAACATAGAAGAATGAAATTTGGAACCAAGTTGGCTTATTGTACTGATCATTACTTGAAAGTATCATCCAGTTTGGGTGAAAAAATACTTGCTGAGATTTCTGGAGATTCGTAATTTTAGGAAGCTTGGCAACCCCTTTCCATGAAAGTGTTTCTCGCCAGTCACTGCTTAGGGCTACTTCAAGAGGAAACAACACATAGAGATAGAACGTGAAACTGCTTTATTTTGTCAAGTTTCAAGAAGCTAGCACAAACCGTGTTGGATTTAGAGTTCCAAATACATCTATCAATATAGGAGAAAACAGAGTGAAACCTAAAAATTCAAACTGTTACTGGAAATGAACGCTTCACCATTGAGGAACGAAATTTGGGGAACCAAGTTGGATTAGTGTACTGATCATTACCTGAAAGTATCATCCAGTTTGGGTGAAAAAATATTTGCTGAGATTTCTGGAGATTCGTAATTTTTGGAAGCTTGGCAACCCCTTTCCATGAAAGTGTTTCTCGACAGTCACTGCTTAGGGCTACATCAAGAGGAAAGAAAACATAGAGATAGAACGTGAAACTGCTTTATTTTGTCAAGTTTCAAGAAGCTAGCACAAACCGTGTTGGATTTAGAGTTCCAAATACATCTATCAATATAGGAGAAAACAGAGTGAAACCTAAAAATTCAAACTGTTAGTAGAAACGAACGCTTCAACATAGAAGAACGAAATTTGGAGAACCAAGTTGGCTTAGTGTACTGATCATTACCTGTAAGTATCATCCAGTTTTGGTGAAAAAATACTTGCTGAGATTTCTGGAGATTCGTAATTTTAGGAAGCTTGGCAACCCCTTTCCATGAAAGTGTTTCTCGCCAGTCACTGCATAGGGCTACTTCAAGAGGAAAGAACACATAGAGATAGAACGTGAAACTACTTTATTTTGTCAAGTTTCAAGAAGCTAGCACAAACCGTGTTGGATTTAGAGTTCCAAATACATCTATCTATATAGGAGAAAACAGAGTGAAACCTAAAAATTCAAACTGTTACTGGAAATGAACGCTTCAACATAGAAGAACGAAATTTGGGGAACCAACTCAGCTTAGTGTACTGATCATTAACTGAAAGTATCATCCAGTTTGGGTGAAAAAATATTTGCTGTGATTTCTGGAGATTCGTAGTTTTTGGAAGCTTGACAACCCCTTTCTATGAAAGTGTTTCTCGCCAGTCAGTGCTTAGGGCTACATCAAGAGGAAACAACACATAGATATAGAACGTGAAACTGCTTTATTTTGTCAAGTTTCAAGAAGCTAGCACAAACCGTGTTGGATTTACAGTTCCAAATCCATCTATCAATATAGGAGAAAACAGAGTGAAACCTCAAAATTCAAACTGTTACTGGAAATGAACGCTTCAACATAGAAGAACGAAATTTGGGGAACCAAGTCGGCTTAGTGTACTGATCATTACCTGAAAGTATCATCCAGTTTGGGTGCCGAAATATTTGCTGTGATTTCTGGAGATGCGTAGTTTTTGGAAGCTTGGCAACCCCTTTCTATGAAAGTGTTTCTCGCCAGTCACTGCTTAGGGCTACTTCAAGAGGAAACAAAACATAGAGATAGAACGTGAAACTGCTTTATTTTGTCAAGTTTCAAGAATCTAGCACAAACCTTGCTGGATTTAGAGTTCCAAATACATCTATCAATATAGGAGAAAACAGAGTGAAACCTAAAAATTCAAACTGTTACTGGAAATGTATGCTTCAACATAGAAGAACGAAATTTGGGGAACCAAGTCGGCTTATTGTACTGATCATTACCTGAAAGTATCATCCAGTTTGGGTGAAAAAATACTTGCTGAGATTTCTGGAGATTCGTAATTTTAGGAAGCTTGGCAACCCCTTTCCATGAAAGTGTTTCTCGCCAGTCACTGCTTAGGGCTACATGAAGAGGAAACAAAACATAGAGATAGAACGTGAAACTGCTTTATTTTGTCAAGTTTCAATAAGCTAGCACAAACCGTGTTGGATTTAGAGTTCCAAATACATCTATCCATATAGGAGAAAACAGAGTGAAACCTAAAAATTCAAACTGTTAGTAGAAACGAACGCTTCAACATAGAAGAATGAAATTTGGAGAACCAAGTTGGATTAGTGTACTGATCATTACCTGAAAGTATCATCCAGTTTGGGTGAAAAAATATTTGCTGAGATTTCTGGAGATTCGTAATTTTTGGAAGCTTGGCAACCCCTTTCCATGAAAGTGTTTCTCGCCAGTCACTGCTTAGGGCTACATCAAGAGGAAAAAAAACATACAGAAAGAACGTGAAACTGCTTTATTTTGTCAAGTTTCAAGAATCTAGCACAAACCTTGCTGGATTTAGAGTTCCAAATACATCTATCAATATAGGAGAAAACAGAGTGAAACCTAAAAATTCAAACTGTTACTGGAAATGTATGCTTCAACATAGAAGAACGAAATTTGGGGAACCAAGTCGGCTTATTGTACTGATCATTACCTGAAAGTATCATCCAGTTTGGGTGAAAAAATACTTGCTGAGATTTCTGGAGATTCGTAATTTTAGGAAGCTTGGCAACCCCTTTCCATGAAAGTGTTTCTCGCCAGTCACTGCTTAGGGCTACATGAAGAGGAAACAAAACATAGAGATAGAACGTGAAACTGCTTTATTTTGTCAAGTTTCAATAAGCTAGCACAAACCGTGTTGGATTTAGAGTTCCAAATACATCTATCAATATAGGAGAAAACAGAGTGAAACCTAAAAATTCAAACTGTTAGTAGAAACGAACGCTTCAACATAGAAGAATGAAATTTGGAGAACCAAGTTGGCTTAGTGTACTGATCATTACCTGTAAGTATCATCCAGTTTTGGTGAAAAAATATTTGCTGAGATTTCTGGAGATTCGTAATTTTTGGAAGCTTGGCAACCCCTTTCCATGAAAGTGTTTCTCGCCAGTCACTGCTTAGGGCTACATCAAGAGGAAAAAAAATATAGAGAAAGAACGTGAAACTGCTTTATTTTGTCAAGTTTCAAGAAGCTAGCACAAACCGTGTTGGATTTAGAGTTCCAAATACATTTATCAATGTAGGAGAAAACAGAGTGAAACCTAAAAATTCAAACTGTTAGTAGAAACGAACGCTTCAACATAGAAGAATGAAATTTGGAGAACCAAGTCGGCTTAGTGTACTGACCATTACCTGAAAGTATCATCCAGTTTGGGTGAAAAAATATTTGCTGAGATTTCTGGAGATTCGTAATTTTTGGAAGCTTGGCAACCCCTTTCCATGAAAGTGTTTCTCGCCAGTCACTGCTTAGGGCTACATCAAGAGGAAACAAAACATAGAGATAGAACGTGAAACTGCTTTATTTTGTCAAGTTTCAAGAAGCTAGCACAAACCGTGTTGGATTTAGAGTTCCAAATACATCTATCAATATAGGAGAAAACAGAGTGAAACCTAAAAATTGAAACTGTTAGTAGAAACGAACGCTTCAACATAGAAGAATGAAATTTGGAGAACCAAGTCGGCTTAGTGTACTGACCATTACCTGAAAGTATCATCCAGTTTGGGTGAAAAAATATTTGCTGAGATTTCTGGAGATTCGTAATTTTTGGAAGCTTGGCAACCCCTTTCCATGAAAGTGTTTCTCGCCAGTCACTGCTTAGGGCTACATCAAGAGGAAACAAAACATAGAGATAGAACGTGAAACTGCTTTATTTTGTCAAGTTTCAAGAAGCTAGCACAAACCGTGTTGGATTTAGAGTTCCAAATACATCTATCTATATAGGAGAAAACAGAGTGAAACCTAAAATTTCAATCTGTTACTGGAAATGAACGCTTCAACATAGAAGAACGAAATTTGGGGAACCAAGTCGGCTTAGTGTACTGATCATTACCTGAAAGTATCATCCAGTTTGGGTGCAGAAATATTTGCTGTGATTTCTGGAGATTCGTAGTTTTTGGAAGCTTGGCAACCCCTTTCCATGAAAGTGTTTCTCGCCAGTCACTGCTTAGGGCTACATCAAGAGGAAACAACACATAGATATAGAACGTGAAACTGCTTTATTTTGTCAAGTTTCAAGAAGCTAGCACAAACCGTGTTGGATTTACAGTTCCAAATCCATCTATCAATATAGGAGAAAACAGAGTGAAACCTAAAAATTCAAACTGTTACTGGAAATGAACGCTTCAACATAGAAGAACGAAATTTGGGGAACCAATTCGGCTTAGTGTACTGATCATTACCTGAAAGTATCATCCAGTTTGGGTGCAGAAATATTTGCTGTGATTTCTGGAGATTCGTAGTTTTTGGAAGCTTGGCAACCCCTTTCTATGAAAGTGTTTCTCGCCAGTCACTGCTTAGGGCTACATCAAGAGGAAACAAAACATAGAGATAGAACGTGAAACTGCTTTATTTTGTCAAGTTTCAAGAAGCTAGCACAAACCGTATTGGATTTAGAGTTCCAAATCCATCTATCAATATAGGAGAAAACAGAGTGAAACCTAAAAATTCAAACTGTTACTGGAAATGTACGCTTCAACATAGAAGAACGAAATTTGGGGAACCAAGTCGGCTTAGTGTACTGATCATTACCTGAAAGTATCATCCAGTTTGGGTGAAAAAACATTTGCTGAGATTTCTGGAGATTCGTAATTTTTGGAAGCTTGGCAACCCCTTTCCATGAAAGTGTTTCTCGCCAGTCACTGCTTAGGGCTACATCAAGAGGAAAAAAAACATAGAGAAAGAACGTGAAACTGCTTTATTTTGTCAAGTTTCAAGAAGCTAGCACAAACCGTGTTGGATTTAGAGTTCCAAATACATTTATCAATATAGGAGAAAACAGAGTGAAACCTAAAAATTTAAACTGTTACTGGAAATGAACGCTTCACCATAGAAGAACGAAATTTGGGGAACCAAGTCGGCTTAGTGTACTGACCATTACCTGAAAGTATCATCCAGTTTGGGTGAAAAAATATTTGCTGAGATTTCTGGAGATTCGTAATTTTTGGAAGCTTGGGAACCCCTTTCCATGAAAGTGTTTCTCGCCAGTCACTGCTTAGGGCTACATCAAGAGGAAACAAAACATAGAGATAGAACGTGAAACTGCTTTATTTTGTCAAGTTTCAAGAAGCTAGCACAAACCGTGTTGGATTTAGAGTTCCAAATACATCTATCAATATAGGAGAAAACAGAGTGAAACCTAAAAATTTAAACTGTTAGTAGAAACGAACGCTTCAACATAGAAGAATGAAATTTGGGGAACCAAGTTGGCTTATTGTACTGATCATTACCTGAAAGTATCATCCAGTTTGGGTGAAAAAATATTTGCTGAGATTTCTGGAGATTCGTAATTTTTGGAAGCTTGGCAACCCCTTTCCATGAAAGTGTTTCTCGCCAGTCACTGCTTAGGGCTACATCAAGATGAAAAAAAACATGGAGATAGAATCTGAAACTACTTTATTGTGTCATGTTTCAAGAAGCTAGCACAAACCGTGTTGGATTTAGAGTTCCAAATACATCTATCAATATAGGAGAAAACAGAGTGAAACCTAAAAATTGAAACTGTTAGTAGAAACGAACGCTTCAACATAGAAGAATGAAATTTGGGGAACCAAGTTGGCTTATTGTACTGATCATTACTTGAAAGTATCATCCAGTTTGGGTGAAAAAATACTTGCTGAGATTTCTGGAGATTCGTAATTTTAGGAAGCTTGGCAACCCCTTTCCATGAAAGTGTTTCTCGCCAGTCACTGCATAGGGCTACTTCAAGAGGAAAGAACACATAGAGATAGAACGTGAAACTACTTTATTTTGTCAAGTTTCAAGAAGCTAGCACAAACCGTGTTGGATTTAGAGTTCCAAATACATCTATCTATATAGGAGAAAACAGAGTGAAACCTAAAAATTCAAACTGTTACTGGAAATGAACGCTTCAACATAGAAGAACGAAATTTGGGGAACCAACTCAGCTTAGTGTACTGATCATTAACTGAAAGTATCATCCAGTTTGGGTGAAAAAATATTTGCTGTGATTTCTGGAGATTCGTAGTTTTTGGAAGCTTGACAACCCCTTTCTATGAAAGTGTTTCTCTCCAGTCACTGCTTAGGGCTACTTCAAGAGGAAACAAAACATAGAGATAGAACGTGAAACTGCTTTATTTTGTCAAGTTTCAAGAAGCTAGCACAAACCGTATTGGATTTAGAGTTCCAAATACATCTATCAATATAGGAGAAAACAGAGTGAAACCTAAAAATTCAAACTGTTAATGGAAATGTACGCTTCAACATAGAAGAACGAAATTTGGGGAACCAAGTCGGCTTAGTGTACTGATCATTACCTGAAAGTATCATCCAGTTTGGGTGAAAAAATATTTGCTGAGATTTCTGGAGATTCGTAATTTTTGGAAGCTTGGCAACCCCTTTCCATGAAAGTGTTTCTCGCCAGTCACTGCTTAGGGCTACATCAAGAGGAAAAAAAAACATAGAGAAAGAACGTGAAACTGCTTTATTTTGTCAAGTTTCAAGAAGCTAGCACAAACCGTGTTGGATTTAGAGTTCCAAATACATTTATCAATATAGGAGAAAACAGAGTGAAACCTAAAAATTTAAACTGTTACTGGAAATGAACGCTTCACCATAGAAGAACGAAATTTGGGGAACCAAGTCGGCTTAGTGTACTGACCATTACCTGAAAGTATCATCCAGTTTGGGTGAAAAAATATTTGCTGAGATTTCTGGAGATTCGTAATTTTTGGAAGCTTGGCAACCCCTTTCCATGAAAGTGTTTCTCGCCAGTCACTGCTTAGGGCTACATCAAGAGGAAACAAAACATAGAGATAGAACGTGAAACTGCTTTATTTTGTCAAGTTTCAAGAAGCTAGCACAAACCGTGTTGGATTTAGAGTTCCAAATACATCTATCAATATAGGAGAAAACAGAGTGAAACCTAAAAATTCAAACTGTTACTGGAAATGAACGCTTTAACATAGAAGAACGAAATTTGGGGAACCAAGTCGGCTTAGTGTTCTGATCATTTCCTGAAAGTATCATCAAGTTTGGGTGAAAAAATATTTGCTGAGATTTCTGGTGATTCCTAATTTTTGGAAGCTTGGCAACCCCTTTCCATGAAAGTGTTTCTCGCCAGTCACTGCTTAGGGCTACATCAAGAGGAAACAAAACATAGAGATAGAATGTGAAACTGCTTTATTTTGTCAAGTTTCAAGAAGCTAGCACAAACCGTGTTGGATTTAGAGTTCCAAATACATCTATCAATATAGGAGAAAACAGAGTGAAACCTAAAAATTGAAACTGTTAGTAGAAACGAACGCTTCAACATAGAAGAATGAAATTTGGAACCAAGTTGGCTTATTGTACTGATCATTACTTGAAAGTATCATCCAGTTTGGGTGAAAAAATACTTGCTGAGATTTCTGGAGATTCGTAATTTTAGGAAGCTTGGCAACCCCTTTCCATGAAAGTGTTTCTCGCCAGTCACTGCTTAGGGCTACTTCAAGAGGAAACAACACATAGAGATAGAACGTGAAACTGCTTTATTTTGTCAAGTTTCAAGAAGCTAGCACAAACCGTGTTGGATTTAGAGTTCCAAATACATCTATCAATATAGGAGAAAACAGAGTGAAACCTAAAAATTCAAACTGTTACTGGAAATGAACGCTTCACCATTGAGGAACGAAATTTGGGGAACCAAGTTGGATTAGTGTACTGATCATTACCTGAAAGTATCATCCAGTTTGGGTGAAAAAATATTTGCTGAGATTTCTGGAGATTCGTAATTTTTGGAAGCTTGGCAACCCCTTTCCATGAAAGTGTTTCTCGACAGTCACTGCTTAGGGCTACATCAAGAGGAAACAAAACATAGAGATAGAACGTGAAACTGCTTTATTTTGTCAAGTTTCAAGAAGCTAGCACAAACCGTGTTGGATTTAGAGTTCCAAATACATCTATCAATATAGGAGAAAACAGAGTGAAACCTAAAAATTCAAACTGTTAGTAGAAACGAACGCTTCAACATAGAAGAACGAAATTTGGAGAACCAAGTTGGCTTAGTGTACTGATCATTACCTGTAAGTATCATCCAGTTTTGGTGAAAAAATACTTGCTGAGATTTCTGGAGATTCGTAATTTTAGGAAGCTTGGCAACCCCTTTCCATGAAAGTGTTTCTCGCCAGTCACTGCATAGGGCTACTTCAAGAGGAAAGAACACATAGAGATAGAACGTGAAACTACTTTATTTTGTCAAGTTTCAAGAAGCTAGCACAAACCGTGTTGGATTTAGAGTTCCAAATACATCTATCTATATAGGAGAAAACAGAGTGAAACCTAAAAATTCAAACTGTTACTGGAAATGAACGCTTCAACATAGAAGAACGAAATTTGGGGAACCAACTCAGCTTAGTGTACTGATCATTAACTGAAAGTATCATCCAGTTTGGGTGAAAAAATATTTGCTGTGATTTCTGGAGATTCGTAGTTTTTGGAAGCTTGACAACCCCTTTCTATGAAAGTGTTTCTCGCCAGTCAGTGCTTAGGGCTACATCAAGAGCAAACAACACATAGATATAGAACGTGAAACTGCTTTATTTTGTCAAGTTTCAAGAAGCTAGCACAAACCGTGTTGGATTTACAGTTCCAAATCCATCTATCAATATAGGAGAAAACAGAGTGAAACCTCAAAATTCAAACTGTTACTGGAAATGAACGCTTCAACATAGAAGAACGAAATTTGGGGAACCAAGTCGGCTTAGTGTACTGATCATTACCTGAAAGTATCATCCAGTTTGGGTGCAGAAATATTTGCTGTGATTTCTGGAGATGCGTAGTTTTTGGAAGCTTGGCAACCCCTTTCTATGAAAGGGTTTCTCGCCAGTCACTGCTTAGGGCTACTTCAAGAGGAAACAAAACATAGAGATAGAACGTGAAACTGCTTTATTTTGTCAAGTTTCAAGAATCTAGCACAAACCTTGCTGGATTTAGAGTTCCAAATACATCTATCAATATAGGAGAAAACAGAGTGAAACCTAAAAATTCAAACTGTTACTGGAAATGTATGCTTCAACATAGAAGAACGAAATTTGGGGAACCAAGTCGGCTTATTGTACTGATCATTACCTGAAAGTATCATCCAGTTTGGGTGAAAAAATACTTGCTGAGATTTCTGGAGATTCGTAATTTTAGGAAGCTTGGCAACCCCTTTCCATGAAAGTGTTTCTCGCCAGTCACTGCTTAGGGCTACATGAAGAGGAAACAAAACATAGAGATAGAACGTGAAACTGCTTTATTTTGTCAAGTTTCAATAAGCTAGCACAAACCGTGTTGGATTTAGAGTTCCAAATACATCTATCAATATAGGAGAAAACAGAGTGAAACCTAAAAATTCAAACTGTTAGTAGAAACGAACGCTTCAACATAGAAGAATGAAATTTGGAGAACCAAGTTGGATTAGTGTACTGATCATTACCTGAAAGTATCATCCAGTTTGGGTGAAAAAATATTTGCTGAGATTTCTGGAGATTCGTAATTTTTGGAAGCTTGGCAACCCCTTTCCATGAAAGTGTTTCTCGCCAGTCACTGCTTAGGGCTACATCAAGAGGAAAAAAAACATACAGAAAGAACGTGAAACTGCTTTATTTTCTCAAGTTTCAAGAATCTAGCAGAAACCTTGCTGGATTTAGAGTTCCAAATACATCTATCAATATAGGAGAAAACAGAGTGAAACCTAAAAATTCAAACTGTTACTGGAAATGTATGCTTCAACATAGAAGAACGAAATTTGGGGAACCAAGTCGGCTTATTGTACTGATCATTACCTGAAAGTATCATCCAGTTTGGGTGAAAAAATACTTGCTGAGATTTCTGGAGATTCGTAATTTTAGGAAGCTTGGCAACCCCTTTCCATGAAAGTGTTTCTCGCCAGTCACTGCTTAGGGCTACATGAAGAGGAAACAAAACATAGAGATAGAACGTGAAACTGCTTTATTTTGTCAAGTTTCAAGAAGCTAGCACAAACCGTGTTGGATTTAGAGTTCCAAATACATCTATCAATATAGGAGAAAACAGAGTGAAACCTAAAAATTCAAACTGTTAGTAGAAACGAACGCTTCAACATAGAAGAATGAAATTTGGAGAACCAAGTTGGCTTAGTGTACTGACCATTACCTGTAAGTATCATCCAGTTTTGGTGAAAAAATATTTGCTGAGATTTCTGGAGATTCGTAATTTTTGGAAGCTTGGCAACCCCTTTCCATGAAAGTGTTTCTCGCCAGTCACTGCTTAGGGCTACATCAAGAGGAAAAAAAATATAGAGAAAGAACGTGAAACTGCTTTATTTTGTCAAGTTTCAAGAAGCTAGCACAAACCGTGTTGGATTTAGAGTTCCAAATACATTTATCAATGTAGGAGAAAACAGAGTGAAACCTAAAAATTCAAACTGTTAGTAGAAACGAACGCTTCAACATAGAAGAATGAAATTTGGAGAACCAAGTCGGCTTAGTGTACTGACCATTACCTGAAAGTATCATCCAGTTTGGGTGAAAAAATATTTGCTGAGATTTCTGGAGATTCGTAATTTTTGGAAGCTTGGCAACCCCTTTCCATGAAAGTGTTTCTCGCCAGTCACTGCTTAGGGCTACATCAAGAGGAAACAAAACATAGAGATAGAACGTGAAACTGCTTTATTTTGTCAAGTTTCAAGAAGCTAGCACAAACCGTGTTGGATTTAGAGTTCCAAATACATCTATCAATATAGGAGAAAACAGAGTGAAACCTAAAAATTGAAACTGTTAGTAGAAACGAACGCTTCAACATAGAAGAATGAAATTTGGAGAACCAAGTCGGCTTAGTGTACTGACCATTACCTGAAAGTATCATCCAGTTTGGGTGAAAAAATATTTGCTGAGATTTCTGGAGATTCGTAATTTTTGGAAGCTTGGCAACCCCTTTCCATGAAAGTGTTTCTCGCCAGTCACTGCTTAGGGCTACATCAAGAGGAAACAAAACATAGAGATAGAACGTGAAACTGCTTTATTTTGTCAAGTTTCAAGAAGCTAGCACAAACCGTGTTGGATTTAGAGTTCCAAATACATCTATCTATATAGGAGAAAACAGAGTGAAACCTAAAATTTCAATCTGTTACTGGAAATGAACGCTTCAACATAGAAGAACGAAATTTGGGGAACCAAGTCGGCTTAGTGTACTGATCATTACCTGAAAGTATCATCCAGTTTGGGTGCAGAAATATTTGCTGTGATTTCTGGAGATTCGTAGTTTTTGGAAGCTTGGCAACCCCTTTCCATGAAAGTGTTTCTCGCCAGTCACTGCTTAGGGCTACATCAAGAGGAAACAACACATAGATATAGAACGTGAAACTGCTTTATTTTGTCAAGTTTCAAGAAGCTAGCACAAACCGTGTTGGATTTACAGTTCCAAATCCATCTATCAATATAGGAGAAAACAGAGTGAAACCTAAAAATTCAAACTGTTACTGGAAATGAACGCTTCAACATAGAAGAACGAAATTTGGGGAACCAATTCGGCTTAGTGTACTGATCATTACCTGAAAGTATCATCCAGTTTGGGTGCAGAAATATTTGCTGTGATTTCTGGAGATTCGTAGTTTTTGGAAGCTTGGCAACCCCTTTCTATGAAAGTGTTTCTCGCCAGTCACTGCTTAGGGCTACATCAAGAGGAAACAAAACATAGAGATAGAACGTGAAACTGCTTTATTTTGTCAAGTTTCAAGAAGCTAGCACAAACCGTATTGGATTTAGAGTTCCAAATCCATCTATCAATATAGGAGAAAACAGAGTGAAACCTAAAAATTCAAACTGTTACTGGAAATGTACGCTTCAACATAGAAGAACGAAATTTGGGGAACCAAGTCGGCTTAGTGTACTGATCATTACCTGAAAGTATCATCCAGTTTGGGTGAAAAAACATTTGCTGAGATTTCTGGAGATTCGTAATTTTTGGAAGCTTGGCAACCCCTTTCCATGAAAGTGTTTCTCGCCAGTCACTGCTTAGGGCTACATCAAGAGGAAAAAAAACATAGAGAAAGAACGTGAAACTGCTTTATTTTGTCAAGTTTCAAGAAGCTAGCACAAACCGTGTTGGATTTAGAGTTCCAAATACATTTATCAATATAGGAGAAAACAGAGTGAAACCTAAAAATTTAAACTGTTACTGGAAATGAACGCTTCACCATAGAAGAACGAAATTTGGGGAACCAAGTCGGCTTAGTGTACTGACCATTACCTGAAAGTATCATCCAGTTTGGGTGAAAAAATATTTGCTGAGATTTCTGGAGATTCGTAATTTTTGGAAGCTTGGGAACCCCTTTCCATGAAAGTGTTTCTCGCCAGTCACTGCTTAGGGCTACATCAAGAGGAAACAAAACATAGAGATAGAACGTGAAACTGCTTTATTTTGTCAAGTTTCAAGAAGCTAGCACAAACCGTGTTGGATTTAGAGTTCCAAATACATCTATCAATATAGGAGAAAACAGAGTGAAACCTAAAAATTTAAACTGTTAGTAGAAACGAACGCTTCAACATAGAAGAATGAAATTTGGGGAACCAAGTTGGCTTATTGTACTGATCATTACCTGAAAGTATCATCCAGTTTGGGTGAAAAAATATTTGCTGAGATTTCTGGAGATTCGTAATTTTTGGAAGCTTGGCAACCCCTTTCCATGAAAGTGTTTCTCGCCAGTCACTTCTTAGGGCTACATCAAGATGAAAAAAAACATGGAGATAGAATCTGAAACTACTTTATTGTGTCATGTTTCAAGAAGCTAGCACAAACCGTGTTGGATTTAGAGTTCCAAATACATCTATCAATATAGGAGAAAACAGAGTGAAACCTAAAAATTCAAACTGTTACTGGAAATGAACGCTTTAACATAGAAGAACGAAATTTGGGGAACCAAGTCGGCTTAGTGTTCTGATCATTTCCTGAAAGTATCATCAAGTTTGGGTGAAAAAATATTTGCTGAGATTTCTGGTGATTCCTAATTTTTGGAAGCTTGGCAACCCCTTTCCATGAAAGTGTTTCTCGCCAGTCACTGCTTAGGGCTACATCAAGAGGAAACAAAACATAGAGATAGAACGTGAAACTGCTTTATTTTGTCAAGTTTCAAGAAGCTAGCACAAACCGTGTTGGATTTAGAGTTCCAAATACATCTATCAATATAGGAGAAAACAGAGTGAAACCTAAAAATTGAAACTGTTAGTAGAAACGAACGCTTCAACATAGAAGAATGAAATTTGGGGAACCAAGTTGGCTTATTGTACTGATCATTACTTGAAAGTATCATCCAGTTTGGGTGAAAAAATACTTGCTGAGATTTCTGGAGATTCGTAATTTTTGGAAGCTTGGCAACCCCTTTCCATGAATGTGTTTCTCGCCAGTCACTGCTTAGGGCTACATCAAGAGGAAAAAAAACATAGAGAAAGAACGTGAAACTGCTTTATTTTGTCAAGTTTCAAGAAGCTAGCACAAACCGTGTTGGATTTAGAGTTCCAAATATATCTATCAATATAGGAGAAAACAGAGTGAAACCTAAAAATTCAAACTGTTAGTAGAAACGAACGCTTCAACATAGAAGAATGAAATTTGGAGAACCAAGTCGGCTTAGTGTACTGACCATTACCTGAAAGTATCATCCAGTTTGGGTGAAAAAATATTTGCTGAGATTTCTGGAGATTCGTAATTTTTGGAAGCTTGGCAACCCCTTTCCATGAAAGTGTTTCTCGCCAGTCACTTCTTAGGGCTACATCAACATGAAAAAAAACATGGAGATAGAATCTGAAACTACTTTATTGTGTCAAGTTTCAAGAAGCTAGCACAAACCGTGTTGGATTTAGAGTTCCAAATACATCTATCAATATAGGAGAAAACAGAGTGAAACCTAAAAATTCAAACTGTTACTGGAAATGAACGCTTCACCATTGAGGAACAAAATTTGGGGAACCAAGTTGGATTAGTGTACTGATCATTACCTGAAAGTATCATCCAGTTTGGGTGAAAAAATATTTGCTGAGATTTCTGGAGATTCGTAATTTTTGGAAGCTTGGCAACCCCTTTCCATGAAAGTGTTTCTCGCCAGTCACAGCTTAGGGCTACATCAAGAGGAAAAAAAACATACAGAAAGAACGTGAAACTGCTTTATTTTGTCAAGTTTCAAGAAGCTAGCACAAACCGTGTTGGATTTAGAGTTCCAAATACATTTATCAATATAGGAGAAAACAGAGTGAAACCTAAAAATTTAAACTCTTACTGGAAATGAACGCTTCACAATAGAAGAACGAAATTTGGGGAACCAAGTCGGCTTAGTGTACTGACCATTACCTGAAAGTATCATCCAGTTTGGGTGAAAAAATATTTGCTGAGATTTCTGGAGATTCGTAATTTTTGGAAGCTTGGGAACCCCTTTCCATGAAAGTGTTTCTCGCCAGTCACTGCTTAGGGCTACATCAAGAGGAAACAAAACATAGAGATAGAACGTGAAACTGCTTTATTTTGTCAAGTTTCAAGAAGCTAGCACAAACCGTGTTGGATTTAGAGTTCCAAATACATCTATCAATATAGGAGAAAACAGAGTGAAACCTAAAAATTGAAACTGTTAGTAGAAACGAACGCTTCAAAATAGAAGAATGAAATTTGGAGAACCAAGTTGGCTTAGTGTACTGATCATTACCTGTAAGTATCATCCAGTTTTGGTGAAAAAATACTTCCTGAGATTTCTGGAGATTCGTAATTTTAGGAAGCTTGGCAACCCCTTTCAATGAAAGTGTTTCTCGCCAGTCACTGCATAGGGCTACTTCAAGAGGAAAGAACACATAGAGATAGAACGTGAAACTACTTTATTTTGTCAAGTTTCAAGAAGCTAGCACAAACCGTGTTGGATTTAGAGTTCCAAATACATCTATCTATATAGGAGAAAACAGAGTGAAACCTAAAATTTCAATGTGTTACTGGAAATGAACGCTTCAACATAGAAGAACGAAATTTGGGGAACCAAGTCGGCTTAGTGTACTGATCATTACCTGAAAGTATCATCCAGTTTGGGTGCAGAAATATTTGCTGTGATTTCTGGAGATTCGTAGTTTTTGGAAGCTTGGCAACCCCTTTCCATGAAAGTGTTTCTCGCCAGTCACTGCTTAGGGCTATATCAAGAGGAAACAAAACATAGAGATAGAACGTGAAACTGCTTTATTTTGTCAAGTTTCAAGAAGCTAGCACAAACCGTGTTGGATTTAGAGTTCCAAATACATCTATCAATATAGGAGAAAACAGAGTGAAACCTAAAAATTTAAACTGTTAGTAGAAACGAACTCTTCAATATAGAAGAATGAAATTTGGGGAACCAAGTTGGCTTATTGTACTGATCATTACCTGAAAGTATCATCCAGTTTGGGTGAAAAAATATTTGCTGAGATTTCTGGAGATTCGTAATTTTTGGAAGCTTGGCAACCCCTTTCCATGAAAGTGTTTCTCGCCAGTCACTTCTTAGGGCTACATCAAGATGAAAAAACACATGGAGATAGAATCTGAAACTACTTTATTGTGTCAAGTTTCAAGAAGCTAGCACAAACCGTGTTGGATTTAGAGTTCCAAATACATCTATCAATATAGGAGAAAACAGAGTGAAACCTAAAAATTCAAACTGTTACTGGAAATGAACGCTTTAACATAGAAGAACGAAATTTGGGGAACCAAGTCGGCTTAGTGTTCTGATCATTTCCTGAAAGTATCATCAAGTTTGGGTGAAAAAATATTTGCTGAGATTTCTGGTGATTCCTAATTTTTGGAAGCTTGGCAACCCCTTTCCATGAAAGTGTTTCTCGCCAGTCACTGCTTAGGGCTACATCAAGAGGAAACAAAACATAGAGATAGAACGTGAAACTGCTTTATTTTGTCAAGTTTCAAGAAGCTAGCACAAACCGTGTTGGATTTAGAGTTCCAAATACATCTATCAATATAGGAGAAAACAGAGTGAAACCTAAAAATTGAAACTGTTAGTAGAAACGAACGCTTCAACATAGAAGAATGAAATTTGGGGAACCAAGTTGGCTTATTGTACTGATCATTACTTGAAAGTATCATCCAGTTTGGGTGAAAAAATACTTGCTGAGATTTCTGGAGATTCGTAATTTTTGGAAGCTTGGCAACCCCTTTCCATGAATGTGTTTCTCGCCAGTCACTGCTTAGGGCTACATCAAGAGGAAAAAAAACATAGAGAAAGAACGTGAAACTGCTTTATTTTGTCAAGTTTCAAGAAGCTAGCACAAACCGTGTTGGATTTAGAGTTCCAAATATATCTATCAATATAGGAGAAAACAGAGTGAAACCTAAAAATTCAAACTGTTAGTAGAAACGAACGCTTCAACATAGAAGAATGAAATTTGGAGAACCAAGTCGGCTTAGTGTACTGACCATTACCTGAAAGTATCATCCAGTTTGGGTGAAAAAATATTTGCTGAGATTTCTGGAGATTCGTAATTTTTGGAAGCTTGGCAACCCCTTTCCATGAAAGTGTTTCTCGCCAGTCACTTCTTAGGGCTACATCAACATGAAAAAAAACATGGAGATAGAATCTGAAACTACTTTATTGTGTCAAGTTTCAAGAAGCTAGCACAAACCGTGTTGGATTTAGAGTTCCAAATACATCTATCAATATAGGAGAAAACAGAGTGAAACCTAAAAATTCAAACTGTTACTGGAAATGAACGCTTCACCATTGAGGAACAAAATTTGGGGAACCAAGTTGGATTAGTGTACTGATCATTACCTGAAAGTATCATCCAGTTTGGGTGAAAAAATATTTGCTGAGATTTCTGGAGATTCGTAATTTTTGGAAGCTTGGCAACCCCTTTCCATGAAAGTGTTTCTCGCCAGTCACAGCTTAGGGCTACATCAAGAGGAAAAAAAACATACAGAAAGAACGTGAAACTGCTTTATTTTGTCAAGTTTCAAGAAGCTAGCACAAACCGTGTTGGATTTAGAGTTCCAAATACATTTATCAATATAGGAGAAAACAGAGTGAAACCTAAAAATTTAAACTCTTACTGGAAATGAACGCTTCACAATAGAAGAACGAAATTTGGGGAACCAAGTCGGCTTAGTGTACTGACCATTACCTGAAAGTATCATCCAGTTTGGGTGAAAAAATATTTGCTGAGATTTCTGGAGATTCGTAATTTTTGGAAGCTTGGGAACCCCTTTCCATGAAAGTGTTTCTCGCCAGTCACTGCTTAGGGCTACATCAAGAGGAAACAAAACATAGAGATAGAACGTGAAACTGCTTTATTTTGTCAAGTTTCAAGAAGCTAGCACAAACCGTGTTGGATTTAGAGTTCCAAATACATCTATCAATATAGGAGAAAACAGAGTGAAACCTAAAAATTGAAACTGTTAGTAGAAACGAACGCTTCAAAATAGAAGAATGAAATTTGGAGAACCAAGTTGGCTTAGTGTACTGATCATTACCTGTAAGTATCATCCAGTTTTGGTGAAAAAATACTTCCTGAGATTTCTGGAGATTCGTAATTTTAGGAAGCTTGGCAACCCCTTTCAATGAAAGTGTTTCTCGCCAGTCACTGCATAGGGCTACTTCAAGAGGAAAGAACACATAGAGATAGAACGTGAAACTACTTTATTTTGTCAAGTTTCAAGAAGCTAGCACAAACCGTGTTGGATTTAGAGTTCCAAATACATCTATCTATATAGGAGAAAACAGAGTGAAACCTAAAATTTCAATCTGTTACTGGAAATGAACGCTTCAACATAGAAGAACGAAATTTGGGGAACCAAGTCGGCTTAGTGTACTGATCATTACCTGAAAGTATCATCCAGTTTGGGTGCAGAAATATTTGCTGTGATTTCTGGAGATTCGTAGTTTTTGGAAGCTTGGCAACCCCTTTCCATGAAAGTGTTTCTCGCCAGTCACTGCTTAGGGCTACATCAAGCGGAAACAAAACATAGAGATAGAACGTGAAACTGCTTTATTTTGTCAAGTTTCAAGAAGCTAGCACAAACCGTGTTGGATTTAGAGTTCCAAATACATCTATCAATATAGGAGAAAACAGAGTGAAACCTAAAAATTTAAACTGTTAGTAGAAACGAACGCTTCAATATAGAAGAATGAAATTTGGGGAACCAAGTTGGCTTATTGTACTGATCATTACCTGAAAGTATCATCCAGTTTGGGTGAAAAAATATTTGCTGAGATTTCTGGAGATTCGTAATTTTTGGAAGCTTGGCAACCCCTTTCCATGAAAGTGTTTCTCGCCAGTCACTTCTTAGGGCTACATCAAGATGAAAAAACACATGGAGATAGAATCTGAAACTACTTTATTGTGTCAAGTTTCAAGAAGCTAGCACAAACCGTGTTGGATTTAGAGTTCCAAATACATCTATCAATATAGGAGAAAACAGAGTGAAACCTAAAAATTCAAACTGTTACTGGAAATGAACGCTTTAACATAGAAGAACGAAATTTGGGGAACCAAGTCGGCTTAGTGTTCTGATCATTTCCTGAAAGTATCATCAAGTTTGGGTGAAAAAATATTTGCTGAGATTTCTGGTGATTCCTAATTTTTGGAAGCTTGGCAACCCCTTTCCATGAAAGTGTTTCTCGCCAGTCACTGCTTAGGGCTACATCAAGAGGAAACAAAACATAGAGATAGAACGTGAAACTGCTTTATTTTGTCAAGTTTCAAGAAGCTAGCACAAACCGTGTTGGATTTAGAGTTCCAAATACATCTATCAATATAGGAGAAAACAGAGTGAAACCTAAAAATTGAAACTGTTAGTAGAAACGAACGCTTCAACATAGAAGAATGAAATTTGGGGAACCAAGTTGGCTTATTGTACTGATCATTACTTGAAAGTATCATCCAGTTTGGGTGAAAAAATACTTGCTGAGATTTCTGGAGATTCGTAATTTTTGGAAGCTTGGCAACCCCTTTCCATGAAAGTGTTTCTCGCCAGTCACTGCTTAGGGCTACATCAAGAGGAAAAAAAACATAGAGAAAGAACGTGAAACTGCTTTATTTTGTCAAGTTTCAAGAAGCTAGCACAAACCGTGTTGGATTTAGAGTTCCAAATACATCTATCAATATAGGAGAAAACAGAGTGAAACCTAAAAATTCAAACTGTTAGTAGAAACGAACGCTTCAACATAGAAGAATGAAATTTGGAGAACCAAGTCGGCTTAGTGTACTGACCATTACCTGAAAGTATCATCCAGTTTGGGTGAAAAAATATTTGCTGAGATTTCTGGAGATTCGTAATTTTTGGAAGCTTGGCAACCCCTTTCCATGAAAGTGTTTCTCGCCAGTCACTTCTTAGGGCTACATCAAGATGAAAAAAAACATGGAGATAGAATCTGAAACTACTTTATTGTGTCAAGTTTCAAGAAGCTAGCACAAACCGTGTTGGATTTAGAGTTCCAAATACATCTATCAATATAGGAGAAAACAGAGTGAAACCTCAAAATTCAAACTGTTACTGGAAATGAACGCTTCACCATTGAGGAACGAAATTTGGGGAACCAAGTTGGATTAGTGTACTGATCATTACCTGAAAGTATCATCCAGTTTGGGTGAAAAAATATTTGCTGAGATTTCTGGAGATTCGTAATTTTTGGAAGCTTGGGAACCCCTTTCCATGAAAGTGTTTCTCGCCAGTCACTGCTTAGGGCTACATCAAGAGGAAACAAAACATAGAGATAGAACGTGAAACTGCTTTATTTTGTCAAGTTTCAAGAAGCTAGCACAAACCGTGTTGGATTTAGAGTTCCAAATACATCTATCAATATAGGAGAAAACAGAGTGAAACCTAAAAATTGAAACTGTTAGTAGAAACGAACGCTTCAACATAGAAGAATGAAATTTGGAGAACCAAGTTGGCTTAGTGTACTGATCATTACCTGTAAGTATCATCCAGTTTTGGTGAAAAAATACTTGCTGAGATTTCTGGAGATTCGTAATTTTAGGAAGCTTGGCAACCCCTTTCCATGAAAGTGTTTCTCGCCAGTCACTGCATAGGGCTACTTCAAGAGGAAAGAACACATAGAGATAGAACGTGAAACTACTTTATTTTGTCAAGTTTCAAGAAGCTAGCACAAACCGTGTTGGATTTAGAGTTCCAAATACATCTATCTATATAGGAGAAAACAGAGTGAAACCTAAAATTTCAATCTGTTACTGGAAATGAACGCTTCAACATAGAAGAACGAAATTTGGGGAACCAAGTCGGCTTAGTGTACCGATCATTACCTGAAAGTATCATCCAGTTTGGGTGCAGAAATATTTGCTGTGATTTCTGGAGATTCGTAGTTTTTGGAAGCTTGGCAACCCCTTTCCATGAAAGTGTTTCTCGCCAGTCACTGCTTAGGGCTACATCAAGAGGAAACAACACATAGATAAAGAACGTGAAACTGCTTTATTTTGTCAAGTTTCAAGAAGCTAGCACAAACCGTGTTGGATTTACAGTTCCAAATCCATCTATCAATATAGGAGAAAACAGAGTGAAACCTAAAAATTCAAACTGTTACTGGAAATGAACGCTTCAACATAGAAGAACGAAATTTGGGGAACCAATTCGGCTTAGTGTACTGACCATTACCTGAAAGTATCATTAGTTTGGGTGCAGAAATATTTGCTGTGATTTCTGGAGATTCGTAGTTTTTGGAAGCTTGGCAACCCCTTTCTATGAAAGTGTTTCTCGCCAGTCACTGCTTAGGGTACTTCAAGAGGAAACAAAACATAGAGATAGAACGTGAAACTGCTTTATTTTGTCAAGTTTCAAGAAGCTAGCACAAACCATATTGGATTTAGAGATCCAAATCCATCTATCAATATAGGAGAAAACAGAGTGAAACCTAAAAATTCAAACTGTTACTGGAAATGTACGCTTCAACATAGAAGAACGAAATTTGGGGAACCAAGTCGGCTTAGTGTACTGATCATTACCTGAAAGTATCATCCAGTTTGGGTGAAAAAATATTTGCTGAGATTTCTGGAGATTCGTAATTTTTGGAAGCTTGGCAACCCCTTTCCATGAAAGTGTTTCTCGCCAGTCACTGCTTAGGGCTACATCAAGAGGAAAAAAAACATAGAGAAAGAACGTGAAACTGCTTTATTTTGTCAAGTTTCAAGAAGCTAGCACAAACCGTGTTGGATTTAGAGTTCCAAATACATTTATCAATATAGGAGAAAACAGAGTGAAACCTAAAAATTTAAACTGTTACTGGAAATGAACGCTTCACCATAGAAGAACGAAATTTGGGGAACCAAGTCGGCTTAGTGTACTGACCATTACCTGAAAGTATCATCCAGTTTGGGTGAAAAAATATTTGCTGAGATTTCTGGAGATTCGTAATTTTTGGAAGCTTGGGAACCCCTTTCCATGAAAGTGTTTCTCGCCAGTCACTGCTTAGGGCTACATCAAGAGGAAACAAAACATAGAGATAGAACGTGAAACTGCTTTATTTTGTCAAGTTTCAAGAAGCTAGCACAAACCGTGTTGGATTTAGAGTTCCAAATACATCTATCAATATAGGAGAAAACAGAGTGAAACCTAAAAATTGAAACTGTTAGTAGAAACGAACGCTTCAACATAGAAGAATGAAATTTGGGGAACCAAGTTGGCTTAGTGTACTGATCATTACCTGTAAGTATCATCCAGTTTTGGTGAAAAAATACTTGCTGAGATTTCTGGAGATTCGTAATTTTAGGAAGCTTGGCAACCCCTTTCCATGAAAGTATTTCTCGCCAGTCACTGCATAGGGCTACTTCAAGAGGAAAGAACACATAGAGATAGAACGTGAAACTACTTTATTTTGTCAAGTTTCAAGAAGCTAGCACAAACCGTGTTGGATTTAGAGTTCCAAATACATCTATCTATATAGGAGAAAACAGAGTGAAACCTAAAATTTCAATCTGTTACTGGAAATGAACGCTTCAACATAGAAGAACGAAATTTGGGGAACCAAGTCGGCTTAGTGTACTGATCATTACCTGAAAGTATCATCCAGTTTGGGTGCAGAAATATTTGCTGTGATTTCTGGAGATTCGTAGTTTTTGGAAGCTTGGCAAACCCTTTCCATGAAAGTGTTTCTCGCCAGTCACTGCTTAGGGCTACATCAAGAGGAAACAACACATAGATATAGAACGTGAAACTGCTTTATTTTGTCAAGTTTCAAGAAGCTAGCACAAACCGTGTTGGATTTAGAGTTCCAAATCCATCTATCAATATAGGAGAAAACAGAGTGAAACCTAAAAATTCAAACTGTTACTGGAAATGAACGCTTCAACATAGAAGAACGAAATTTGGGGAACCAATTCGGCTTAGTGTACTGATCATTACCTGAAAGTATCATCCAGTTTGGGTGCAGAAATATTTGCTGTGATTTCTGGAGATTCGTAGTTTTTGGAAGCTTGGCAACCCCTTTCTATGAAAGTGTTTCTCGCCAGTCACTGCTTAGGGCTACATCAAGAGGAAACAAAACATAGAGATAGAACGTGAAACTGCTTTATTTTGTCAAGTTTCAAGAAGCTAGCACAAACCGTATTGGATTTAGAGTTCCAAATCCATCTATCAATATAGGAGAAAACAGAGTGAAACCTAAAAATTCAAACTGTTACTGGAAATGTACGCTTCAACATAGAAGAACGAAATTTGGGGAACCAAGTCGGCTTAGTGTACTGATCATTACCTGAAAGTATCATCCAGTTTGGGTGAAAAAACATTTGCTGAGATTTCTGGAGATTCGTAATTTTTGGAAGCTTGGCAACCCCTTTCCATGAAAGTGTTTCTCGACAGTCACTGCTTAGGGCTACATCAAGAGGAAAAAAAACATAGAGAAAGAACGTGAAACTGCTTTATTTTGTCAAGTTTCAAGAAGCTAGCACAAACCGTGTTGGATTTAGAGTTCCAAATACATTTATCAATATAGGAGAAAACAGAGTGAAACCTAAAAATTTAAACTGTTACTGGAAATGAACGCTTCACCATAGAAGAACGAAATTTGGGGAACCAAGTCGGCTTAGTGTACTGACCATTACCTGAAAGTATCATCCAGTTTGGGTGAAAAAATATTTGCTGAGATTTCTGGAGATTCGTAATTTTTGGAAGCTTGGGAACCCCTTTCCATGAAAGTGTTTCTCGCCAGTCACTGCTTAGGGCTACATCAAGAGGAAACAAAACATAGAGATAGAACGTGAAACTGCTTTATTTTGTCAAGTTTCAAGAAGCTAGCACAAACCGTGTTGGATTTAGAGTTCCAAATACATCTATCAATATAGGAGAAAACAGAGTGAAACCTAAAAATTCAAACTGTTAGTAGAAACGAACGCTTCAACATAGAAGAACGAAATTTGGAGAACCAAGTTGGCTTAGTGTACTGATCATTACCTGTAAGTATCATCCAGTTTTGGTGAAAAAATACTTGCTGAGATTTCTGGAGATTCGTAATTTTAGGAAGCTTGGCAACCCCTTTCCATGAAAGTGTTTCTCGCCAGTCACTGCATAGGGCTACTTCAAGAGGAAAGAACACATAGAGATAGAACGTGAAACTACTTTATTTTGTCAAGTTTCAAGAAGCTAGCACAAACCGTGTTGGATTTAGAGTTCCAAATACATCTATCTATATAGGAGAAAACAGAGTGAAACCTAAAAATTCAAACTGTTACTGGAAATGAACGCTTCAACATAGAAGAACGAAATTTGGGGAACCAACTCAGCTTAGTGTACTGATCATTAACTGAAAGTATCATCCAGTTTGGGTGAAAAAATATTTGCTGTGATTTCTGGAGATTCGTAGTTTTTGGAAGCTTGACAACCCCTTTCTATGAAAGTGTTTCTCGCCAGTCAGTGCTTAGGGCTACATCAAGAGGAAACAACACATAGATATAGAACGTGAAACTGCTTTATTTTGTCAAGTTTCAAGAAGCTAGCACAAACCGTGTTGGATTTACAGTTCCAAATCCATCTATCAATATAGGAGAAAACAGAGTGAAACCTCAAAATTCAAACTGTTACTGGAAATGAACGCTTCAACATAGAAGAACGAAATTTGGGGAACCAAGTCGGCTTAGTGTACTGATCATTACCTGAAAGTATCATCCAGTTTGGGTGCAGAAATATTTGCTGTGATTTCTGGAGATGCGTAGTTTTTGGAAGCTTGGCAACCCCTTTCTATGAAAGGGTTTCTCGCCAGTCACTGCTTAGGGCTACTTCAAGAGGAAACAAAACATAGAGATAGAACGTGAAACTGCTTTATTTTGTCAAGTTTCAAGAATCTAGCACAAACCTTGCTGGATTTAGAGTTCCAAATACATCTATCAATATAGGAGAAAACAGAGTGAAACCTAAAAATTCAAACTGTTACTGGAAATGTATGCTTCAACATAGAAGAACGAAATTTGGGGAACCAAGTCGGCTTATTGTACTGATCATTACCTGAAAGTATCATCCAGTTTGGGTGAAAAAATACTTGCTGAGATTTCTGGAGATTCGTAATTTTAGGAAGCTTGGCAACCCCTTTCCATGAAAGTGTTTCTCGCCAGTCACTGCTTAGGGCTACATGAAGAGGAAACAAAACATAGAGATAGAACGTGAAACTGCTTTATTTTGTCAAGTTTCAATAAGCTAGCACAAACCGTGTTGGATTTAGAGTTCCAAATACATCTATCAATATAGGAGAAAACAGAGTGAAACCTAAAAATTCAAACTGTTAGTAGAAACGAACGCTTCAACATAGAAGAATGAAATTTGGAGAACCAAGTTGGCTTAGTGTACTGATCATTACCTGTAAGTATCATCCAGTTTTGGTGAAAAAATATTTGCTGAGATTTCTGGAGATTCGTAATTTTTGGAAGCTTGGCAACCCCTTTCCATGAAAGTGTTTCTCGCCAGTCACTGCTTAGGGCTACATCAAGAGGAAAAAAAATATAGAGAAAGAACGTGAAACTGCTTTATTTTGTCAAGTTTCAAGAAGCTAGCACAAACCGTGTTGGATTTAGAGTTCCAAATACATTTATCAATGTAGGAGAAAACAGAGTGAAACCTAAAAATTCAAACTGTTAGTAGAAACGAACGCTTCAACATAGAAGAATGAAATTTGGAGAACCAAGTCGGCTTAGTGTACTGACCATTACCTGAAAGTATCATCCAGTTTGGGTGAAAAAATATTTGCTGAGATTTCTGGAGATTCGTAATTTTTGGAAGCTTGGCAACCCCTTTCCATGAAAGTGTTTCTCGCCAGTCACTGCTTAGGGCTACATCAAGAGGAAACAAAACATAGAGATAGAACGTGAAACTGCTTTATTTTGTCAAGTTTCAAGAAGCTAGCACAAACCGTGTTGGATTTAGAGTTCCAAATACATCTATCAATATAGGAGAAAACAGAGTGAAACCTAAAAATTGAAACTGTTAGTAGAAACGAACGCTTCAACATAGAAGAATGAAATTTGGAGAACCAAGTCGGCTTAGTGTACTGACCATTACCTGAAAGTATCATCCAGTTTGGGTGAAAAAATATTTGCTGAGATTTCTGGAGATTCGTAATTTTTGGAAGCTTGGCAACCCCTTTCCATGAAAGTGTTTCTCGCCAGTCACTGCTTAGGGCTACATCAAGAGGAAACAAAACATAGAGATAGAACGTGAAACTGCTTTATTTTGTCAAGTTTCAAGAAGCTAGCACAAACCGTGTTGGATTTAGAGTTCCAAATACATCTATCTATATAGGAGAAAACAGAGTGAAACCTAAAATTTCAATCTGTTACTGGAAATGAACGCTTCAACATAGAAGAACGAAATTTGGGGAACCAAGTCGGCTTAGTGTACTGACCATTACCTGAAAGTATCATCCAGTTTGGGTGAAAAAATATTTGCTGTGATTTCTGGAGATTCGTAGTTTTTGGAAGCTTGGCAACCCCTTTCCATGAAAGTGTTTCTCGCCAGTCACTGCTTAGGGCTACATCAAGAGGAAACAACACATAGATATAGAACGTGAAACTGCTTTATTTTGTCAAGTTTCAAGAAGCTAGCACAAACCGTGTTGGATTTACAGTTCCAAATCCATGTATCAATATAGGAGAAAACAGAGTGAAACCTAAAAATTCAAACTGTTACTGGAAATGAACGCTTCAACATAGAAGAACGAAATTTGGGGAACCAATTCGGCTTAGTGTACTGATCATTACCTGAAAGTATCATCCAGTTTGGGTGCAGAAATATTTGCTGTGATTTCTGGAGATTCGTAGTTTTTGGAAGCTTGGCAACCCCTTTCTATGAAAGTGTTTCTCGCCAGTCACTGCTTAGGGCTACATCAAGAGGAAACAAAACATAGAGATAGAACGTGAAACTGCTTTATTTTGTCAAGTTTCAAGAAGCTAGCACAAACCGTATTGGATTTAGAGTTCCAAATCCATCTATCAATATAGGAGAAAACAGAGTGAAACCTAAAAATTCAAACTGTTACTGGAAATGTACGCTTCAACATAGAAGAACGAAATTTGGGGAACCAAGTCGGCTTAGTGTACTGATCATTACCTGAAAGTATCATCCAGTTTGGGTGAAAAAACATTTGCTGAGATTTCTGGAGATTCGTAATTTTTGGAAGCTTGGCAACCCCTTTCCATGAAAGTGTTTCTCGCCAGTCACTGCTTAGGGCTACATCAAGAGGAAAAAAAACATAGAGAAAGAACGTGAAACTGCTTTATTTTGTCAAGTTTCAAGAAGCTAGCACAAACCGTGTTGGATTTAGAGTTCCAAATACATTTATCAATATAGGAGAAAACAGAGTGAAACCTAAAAATTTAAACTGTTACTGGAAATGAACGCTTCACCATAGAAGAACGAAATTTGGGGAACCAAGTCGGCTTAGTGTACTGACCATTACCTGAAAGTATCATCCAGTTTGGGTGAAAAAATATTTGCTGAGATTTCTGGAGATTCGTAATTTTTGGAAGCTTGGGAACCCCTTTCCATGAAAGTGTTTCTCGCCAGTCACTGCTTAGGGCTACATCAAGAGGAAACAAAACATAGAGATAGAACGTGAAACTGCTTTATTTTGTCAAGTTTCAAGAAGCTAGCACAAACCGTGTTGGATTTAGAGTTCCAAATACATCTATCAATATAGGAGAAAACAGAGTGAAACCTAAAAATTTAAACTGTTAGTAGAAACGAACGCTTCAACATAGAAGAATGAAATTTGGGGAACCAAGTTGGCTTATTGTACTGATCATTACCTGAAAGTATCATCCAGTTTGGGTGAAAAAATATTTGCTGAGATTTCTGGAGATTCGTAATTTTTGGAAGCTTGGCAACCCCTTTCCATGAAAGTGTTTCTCGCCAGTCACTTCTTAGGGCTACATCAAGATGAAAAAAAACATGGAGATAGAATCTGAAACTACTTTATTGTGTCATGTTTCAAGAAGCTAGCACAAACCGTGTTGGATTTAGAGTTCCAAATACATCTATCAATATAGGAGAAAACAGAGTGAAACCTAAAAATTCAAACTGTTACTGGAAATGAACGCTTTAACATAGAAGAACGAAATTTGGGGAACCAAGTCGGCTTAGTGTTCTGATCATTTCCTGAAAGTATCATCAAGTTTGGGTGAAAAAATATTTGCTGAGATTTCTGGTGATTCCTAATTTTTGGAAGCTTGGCAACCCCTTTCCATGAAAGTGTTTCTCGCCAGTCACTGCTTAGGGCTACATCAAGAGGAAACAAAACATAGAGATAGAACGTGAAACTGCTTTATTTTGTCAAGTTTCAAGAAGCTAGCACAAACCGTGTTGGATTTAGAGTTCCAAATACATCTATCAATATAGGAGAAAACAGAGTGAAACCTAAAAATTGAAACTGTTAGTAGAAACGAACGCTTCAACATAGAAGAATGAAATTTGGGGAACCAAGTTGGCTTATTGTACTGATCATTACTTGAAAGTATCATCCAGTTTGGGTGAAAAAATACTTGCTGAGATTTCTGGAGATTCGTAATTTTTGGAAGCTTGGCAACCCCTTTCCATGAATGTGTTTCTCGCCAGTCACTGCTTAGGGCTACATCAAGAGGAAAAAAAACATAGAGAAAGAACGTGAAACTGCTTTATTTTGTCAAGTTTCAAGAAGCTAGCACAAACCGTGTTGGATTTAGAGTTCCAAATATATCTATCAATATAGGAGAAAACAGAGTGAAACCTAAAAATTCAAACTGTTAGTAGAAATGAACGCTTCAACATAGAAGAATGAAATTTGGAGAACCAAGTCGGCTTAGTGTACTGACCATTACCTGAAAGTATCATCCAGTTTGGGTGAAAAAATATTTGCTGAGATTTCTGGAGATTCGTAATTTTTGGAAGCTTGGCAACCCCTTTCCATGAAAGTGTTTCTCGCCAGTCACTTCTTAGGGCTACATCAACATGAAAAAAAACATGGAGATAGAATCTGAAACTACTTTATTGTGTCAAGTTTCAAGAAGCTAGCACAAACCGTGTTGGATTTAGAGTTCCAAATACATCTATCAATATAGGAGAAAACAGAGTGAAACCTAAAAATTCAAACTGTTACTGGAAATGAACGCTTCACCATTGAGGAACAAAATTTGGGGAACCAAGTTGGATTAGTGTACTGATCATTACCTGAAAGTATCATCCAGTTTGGGTGAAAAAATATTTGCTGAGATTTCTGGAGATTCGTAATTTTTGGAAGCTTGGCAACCCCTTTCCATGAAAGTGTTTCTCGCCAGTCACAGCTTAGGGCTACATCAAGAGGAAAAAAAACATAGAGATAGAACGTGAAACTGCTTTATTTTGTCAAGTTTCAAGAAGCTAGCACAAACCGTGTTGGATTTAGAGTTCCAAATACATTTATCAATATAGGAGAAAACAGAGTGAAACCTAAAAATTTAAACTCTTACTGGAAATGAACGCTTCACAATAGAAGAACGAAATTTGGGGAACCAAGTCGGCTTAGTGTACTGACCATTACCTGAAAGTATCATCCAGTTTGGGTGAAAAAATATTTGCTGAGATTTCTGGAGATTCGTAATTTTTGGAAGCTTGGGAACCCCTTTCCATGAAAGTGTTTCTCGCCAGTCACTGCTTAGGGCTACATCAAGAGGAAACAAAACATAGAGATAGAACGTGAAACTGCTTTATTTTGTCAAGTTTCAAGAAGCTAGCACAAACCGTGTTGGATTTAGAGTTCCAAATACATCTATCAATATAGGAGAAAACAGAGTGAAACCTAAAAATTTAAACTGTTAGTAGAAACGAACTCTTCAATATAGAAGAATGAAATTTGGGGAACCAAGTTGGCTTATTGTACTGATCATTACCTGAAAGTATCATCCAGTTTGGGTGAAAAAATATTTGCTGAGATTTCTGGAGATTCGTAATTTTTGGAAGCTTGGCAACCCCTTTCCATGAAAGTGTTTCTCGCCAGTCACTTCTTAGGGCTACATCAAGATGAAAAAACACATGGAGATAGAATCTGAAACTACTTTATTGTGTCAAGTTTCAAGAAGCTAGCACAAACCGTGTTGGATTTAGAGTTCCAAATACATCTATCAATATAGGAGAAAACAGAGTGAAACCTAAAAATTCAAACTGTTACTGGAAATGAACGCTTTAACATAGAAGAACGAAATTTGGGGAACCAAGTCGGCTTAGTGTTCTGATCATTTCCTGAAAGTATCATCAAGTTTGGGTGAAAAAATATTTGCTGAGATTTCTGGTGATTCCTAATTTTTGGAAGCTTGGCAACCCCTTTCCATGAAAGTGTTTCTCGCCAGTCACTGCTTAGGGCTACATCAAGAGGAAACAAAACATAGAGATAGAACGTGAAACTGCTTTATTTTGTCAAGTTTCAAGAAGCTAGCACAAACCGTGTTGGATTTAGAGTTCCAAATACATCTATCAATATAGGAGAAAACAGAGTGAAACCTAAAAATTGAAACTGTTAGTAGAAACGAACGCTTCAACATAGAAGAATGAAATTTGGGGAACCAAGTTGGCTTATTGTACTGATCATTACTTGAAAGTATCATCCAGTTTGGGTGAAAAAATACTTGCTGAGATTTCTGGAGATTCGTAATTTTTGGAAGCTTGGCAACCCCTTTCCATGAAAGTGTTTCTCGCCAGTCACTGCTTAGGGCTACATCAAGAGGAAAAAAAACATAGAGAAAGAACGTGAAACTGCTTTATTTTGTCAAGTTTCAAGAAGCTAGCACAAACCGTGTTGGATTTAGAGTTCCAAATACATCTATCAATATAGGAGAAAACAGAGTGAAACCTAAAAATTCAAACTGTTAGTAGAAACGAACGCTTCAACATAGAAGAATGAAATTTGGAGAACCAAGTCGGCTTAGTGTACTGACCATTACCTGAAAGTATCATCCAGTTTGGGTGAAAAAATATTTGCTGAGATTTCTGGAGATTCGTAATTTTTGGAAGCTTGGCAACCCCTTTCCATGAAAGTGTTTCTCGCCAGTCACTTCTTAGGGCTACATCAAGATGAAAAAAAACATGGAGATAGAATCTGAAACTACTTTATTGTGTCAAGTTTCAAGAAGCTAGCACAAACCGTGTTGGATTTAGAGTTCCAAATACATCTATCAATATAGGAGAAAACAGAGTGAAACCTCAAAATTCAAACTGTTACTGGAAATGAACGCTTCACCATTGAGGAACGAAATTTGGGGAACCAAGTTGGATTAGTGTACTGATCATTACCTGAAAGTATCATCCAGTTTGGGTGAAAAAATATTTGCTGAGATTTCTGGAGATTCGTAATTTTTGGAAGCTTGGGAACCCCTTTCCATGAAAGTGTTTCTCGCCAGTCACTGCTTAGGGCTACATCAAGAGGAAACAAAACATAGAGATAGAACGTGAAACTGCTTTATTTTGTCAAGTTTCAAGAAGCTAGCACAAACCGTGTTGGATTTAGAGTTCCAAATACATCTATCAATATAGGAGAAAACAGAGTGAAACCTAAAAATTGAAACTGTTAGTAGAAACGAACGCTTCAACATAGAAGAATGAAATTTGGAGAACCAAGTTGGCTTAGTGTACTGATCATTACCTGTAAGTATCATCCAGTTTTGGTGAAAAAATACTTGCTGAGATTTCTGGAGATTCGTAATTTTAGGAAGCTTGGCAACCCCTTTCCATGAAAGTGTTTCTCGCCAGTCACTGCATAGGGCTACTTCAAGAGGAAAGAACACATAGAGATAGAACGTGAAACTACTTTATTTTGTCAAGTTTCAAGAAGCTAGCACAAACCGTGTTGGATTTAGAGTTCCAAATACATCTATCTATATAGGAGAAGACAGAGTGAAACCTAAAATTTCAATCTGTTACTGGAAATGAACGCTTCAACATAGAAGAACGAAATTTGGGGAACCAAGTCGGCTTAGTGTACTGATCATTACCTGAAAGTATCATCCAGTTTGGGTGCAGAAATATTTGCTGTGATTTCTGGAGATTCGTAGTTTTTGGAAGCTTGGCAACCCCTTTCCATGAAAGTGTTTCTCGCCAGTCACTGCTTAGGGCTACATCAAGAGGAAACAACACATAGATATAGAACGTGAAACTGCTTTATTTTGTCAAGTTTCAAGAAGCTAGCACAAACCGTGTTGGATTTACAGTTCCAAATCCATCTATCAATATAGGAGAAAACAGAGTGAAACCTAAAAATTCAAACTGTTACTGGAAATGAACGCTTCAACATAGAAGAACGAAATTTGGGGAACCAATTCGGCTTAGTGTACTGACCATTACCTGAAAGTATCATTAGTTTGGGTGCAGAAATATTTGCTGTGATTTCTGGAGATTCGTAGTTTTTGGAAGCTTGGCAACCCCTTTCTATGAAAGTGTTTCTCGCCAGTCACTGCTTAGGGTACTTCAAGAGGAAACAAAACATAGAGATAGAACGTGAAACTGCTTTATTTTGTCAAGTTTCAAGAAGCTAGCACAAACCATATTGGATTTAGAGTTCCAAATCCATCTATCAATATAGGAGAAAACAGAGTGAAACCTAAAAATTCAAACTGTTACTGGAAATGTACGCTTCAACATAGAAGAACGAAATTTGGGGAACCAAGTCGGCTTAGTGTACTGATCATTACCTGAAAGTATCATCCAGTTTGGGTGAAAAAATATTTGCTGAGATTTCTGGAGATTCGTAATTTTTGGAAGCTTGGCAACCCCTTTCCATGAAAGTGTTTCTCGCCAGTCACTGCTTAGGGCTACATCAAGAGGAAAAAAAACATAGAGAAAGAACGTGAAACTGCTTTATTTTGTCAAGTTTCAAGAAGCTAGCACAAACCGTGTTGGATTTAGAGTTCCAAATACATTTATCAATATAGGAGAAAACAGAGTGAAACCTAAAAATTTAAACTGTTACTGGAAATGAACGCTTCACCATAGAAGAACGAAATTTGGGGAACCAAGTCGGCTTAGTGTACTGACCATTACCTGAAAGTATCATCCAGTTTGGGTGAAAAAATATTTGCTGAGATTTCTGGAGATTCGTAATTTTTGGAAGCTTGGGAACCCCTTTCCATGAAAGTGTTTCTCGCCAGTCACTGCTTAGGGCTACATCAAGAGGAAACAAAACATAGAGATAGAACGTGAAACTGCTTTATTTTGTCAAGTTTCAAGAAGCTAGCACAAACCGTGTTGGATTTAGAGTTCCAAATACATCTATCAATATAGGAGAAAACAGAGTGAAACCTAAAAATTGAAACTGTTAGTAGAAACGAACGCTTCAACATAGAAGAATGAAATTTGGGGAACCAAGTTGGCTTATTGTACTGATCATTACCTGAAAGTATCATCCAGTTTGGGTGAAAAAATATTTGCTGAGATTTCTGGAGATTCGTAATTTTTGGAAGCTTGGCAACCCCTTTCCATGAAAGTGTTTCTCGCCAGTCACTTCTTAGGGCTACATCAAGATGAAAAAAAACATGGAGATAGAATCTGAAACTACTTTATTGTGTCAAGTTTCAAGAAGCTAGCACAAACCGTGTTGGATTTAGAGTTCCAAATACATCTATCAATATAGGAGAAAACAGAGTGAAACCTAAAAATTCAAACTGTTACTGGAAATGAACGCTTTAACATAGAAGAACGAAATTTGGGGAACCAAGTCGGCTTAGTGTTCTGATCATTTCCTGAAAGTATCATCAAGTTTGGGTGAAAAAATATTTGCTGAGATTTCTGGTGATTCCTAATTTTTGGAAGCTTGGCAACCCCTTTCCATGAAAGTGTTTCTCGCCAGTCACTGCTTAGGGCTACATCAAGAGGAAACAAAACATAGAGATAGAACGTGAAACTGCTTTATTTTGTCAAGTTTCAAGAAGCTAGCACAAACCGTGTTGGATTTAGAGTTCCAAATACATCTATCAATATAGGAGAAAACAGAGTGAAACCTAAAAATTGAAACTGTTAGTAGAAACGAACGCTTCAACATAGAAGAATGAAATTTGGGGAACCAAGTTGGCTTATTGTACTGATCATTACTTGAAAGTATCATCCAGTTTGGGTGAAAAAATACTTGCTGAGATTTCTGGAGATTCGTAATTTTTGGAAGCTTGGCAACCCCTTTCCATGAATGTGTTTCTCGCCAGTCACTGCTTAGGGCTACATCAAGAGGAAAAAAAACATAGAGAAAGAACGTGAAACTGCTTTATTTTGTCAAGTTTCAAGAAGCTAGCACAAACCGTGTTGGATTTAGAGTTCCAAATATATCTATCAATATAGGAGAAAACAGAGTGAAACCTAAAAATTCAAACTGTTAGTAGAAACGAACGCTTCAACATAGAAGAATGAAATTTGGAGAACCAAGTCGGCTTAGTGTACTGACCATTACCTGAAAGTATCATCCAGTTTGGGTGAAAAAATATTTGCTGAGATTTCTGGAGATTCGTAATTTTTGGAAGCTTGGCAACCCCTTTCCATGAAAGTGTTTCTCGCCAGTCACTTCTTAGGGCTACATCAAGATGAAAAAAAACATGGAGATAGAATCTGAAACTACTTTATTGTGTCAAGTTTCAAGAAGCTAGCACAAACCGTGTTGGATTTAGAGTTCCAAATACATCTATCAATATAGGAGAAAACAGAGTGAAACCTAAAAATTCAAACTGTTACTGGAAATGAACGCTTCACCATTGAGGAACAAAATTTGGGGAACCAAGTTGGATTAGTGTACTGATCATTACCTGAAAGTATCATCCAGTTTGGGTGAAAAAATATTTGCTGAGATTTCTGGAGATTCGTAATTTTTGGAAGCTTGGCAACCCCTTTCCATGAAAGTGTTTCTCGCCAGTCACTCCTTAGGGCTACATCAAGAGGAAAAAAAAACATACAGAAAGAACGTGAAACTGCTTTATTTTGTCAAGTTTCAAGAAGCTAGCACAAACCGTGTTGGATTTAGAGTTCCAAATACATTTATCAATATAGGAGAAAACAGAGTGAAACCTAAAAATTTAAACTGTTACTGGAAATGAACGCTTCACAATAGAAGAACGAAATTTGGGGAACCAAGTCGGCTTAGAGTACTGACCATTACCTGAAAGTATCATCCAGTTTGGGTGAAAAAATATTTGCTGAGATTTCTGGAGATTCGTAATTTTTGGAAGCTTGGGAACCCCTTTCCATGAAAGTGTTTCTCGCCAGTCACTGCTTAGGGCTACATCAAGAGGAAACAAAACATAGAGATAGAACGTGAAACTGCTTTATTTTGTCAAGTTTCAAGAAGCTAGCACAAACCGTGTTGGATTTAGAGTTCCAAATACATCTATCAATATAGGAGAAAACAGAGTGAAACCTAAAAATTGAAACTGGTAGTAGAAACGAACGCTTCAACATAGAAGAATGAAATTTGGAGAACCAAGTTGGCTTAGTGTACTGATCATTACCTGTAAGTATCATCCAGTTTTGGTGAAAAAATACTTGCTGAGATTTCTGGAGATTCGTAATTTTAGGAAGCTTGGCAACCCCTTTCCATGAAAGTGTTTCTCGCCAGTCACTGCATAGGGCTACTTCAAGAGGAAAGAACACATAGAGATAGAACGTGAAACTACTTTATTTTGTCAAGTTTCAAGAAGCTAGCACAAACCGTGTTGGATTTAGAGTTCCAAATACATCTATCTATATAGGAGAAGACAGAGTGAAACCTAAAATTTCAATCTGTTACTGGAAATGAACGCTTCAACATAGAAGAACGAAATTTGGGGAACCAAGTCGGCTTAGTGTACTGATCATTACCTGAAAGTATCATCCAGTTTGGGTGCAGAAATATTTGCTGTGATTTCTGGAGATTCGTAGTTTTTGGAAGCTTGGCAACCCCTTTCCATGAAAGTGTTTCTCGCCAGTCACTGCTTAGGGCTACATCAAGAGGAAACAACACATAGATATAGAACGTGAAACTGCTTTATTTTGTCAAGTTTCAAGAAGCTAGCACAAACCGTGTTGGATTTACAGTTCCAAATCCATCTATCAATATAGGAGAAAACAGAGTGAAACCTAAAAATTCAAACTGTTACTGGAAATGAACGCTTCAACATAGAAGAACGAAATTTGGGGAACCAATTCGGCTTAGTGTACTGACCATTACCTGAAAGTATCATTAGTTTGGGTGCAGAAATATTTGCTGTGATTTCTGGAGATTCGTAGTTTTTGGAAGCTTGGCAACCCCTTTCTATGAAAGTGTTTCTCGCCAGTCACTGCTTAGGGTACTTCAAGAGGAAACAAAACATAGAGATAGAACGTGAAACTGCTTTATTTTGTCAAGTTTCAAGAAGCTAGCACAAACCATATTGGATTTAGAGTTCCAAATCCATCTATCAATATAGGAGAAAACAGAGTGAAACCTAAAAATTCAAACTGTTACTGGAAATGTACGCTTCAACATAGAAGAACGAAATTTGGGGAACCAAGTCGGCTTAGTGTACTGATCATTACCTGAAAGTATCATCCAGTTTGGGTGAAAAAATATTTGCTGAGATTTCTGGAGATTCGTAATTTTTGGAAGCTTGGCAACCCCTTTCCATGAAAGTGTTTCTCGCCAGTCACTGCTTAGGGCTACATCAAGAGGAAAAAAAACATAGAGAAAGAACGTGAAACTGCTTTATTTTGTCAAGTTTCAAGAAGCTAGCACAAACCGTGTTGGATTTAGAGTTCCAAATACATTTATCAATATAGGAGAAAACAGAGTGAAACCTAAAAATTTAAACTGTTACTGGAAATGAACGCTTCACCATAGAAGAACGAAATTTGGGGAACCAAGTCGGCTTAGTGTACTGACCATTACCTGAAAGTATCATCCAGTTTGGGTGAAAAAATATTTGCTGAGATTTCTGGAGATTCGTAATTTTTGGAAGCTTGGGAACCCCTTTCCATGAAAGTGTTTCTCGCCAGTCACTGCTTAGGGCTACATCAAGAGGAAACAAAACATAGAGATAGAACGTGAAACTGCTTTATTTTGTCAAGTTTCAAGAAGCTAGCACAAACCGTGTTGGATTTAGAGTTCCAAATACATCTATCAATATAGGAGAAAACAGAGTGAAACCTAAAAATTGAAACTGTTAGTAGAAACGAACGCTTCAACATAGAAGAATGAAATTTGGGGAACCAAGTTGGCTTATTGTACTGATCATTACCTGAAAGTATCATCCAGTTTGGGTGAAAAAATATTTGCTGAGATTTCTGGAGATTCGTAATTTTTGGAAGCTTGGCAACCCCTTTCCATGAAAGTGTTTCTCGCCAGTCACTTCTTAGGGCTACATCAAGATGAAAAAAAACATGGAGATAGAATCTGAAACTACTTTATTGTGTCAAGTTTCAAGAAGCTAGCACAAACCGTGTTGGATTTAGAGTTCCAAATACATCTATCAATATAGGAGAAAACAGAGTGAAACCTAAAAATTCAAACTGTTACTGGAAATGAACGCTTTAACATAGAAGAACGAAATTTGGGGAACCAAGTCGGCTTAGTGTTCTGATCATTTCCTGAAAGTATCATCAAGTTTGGGTGAAAAAATATTTGCTGAGATTTCTGGTGATTCCTAATTTTTGGAAGCTTGGCAACCCCTTTCCATGAAAGTGTTTCTCGCCAGTCACTGCTTAGGGCTACATCAAGAGGAAACAAAACATAGAGATAGAACGTGAAACTGCTTTATTTTGTCAAGTTTCAAGAAGCTAGCACAAACCGTGTTGGATTTAGAGTTCCAAATACATCTATCAATATAGGAGAAAACAGAGTGAAACCTAAAAATTGAAACTGTTAGTAGAAACGAACGCTTCAACATAGAAGAATGAAATTTGGGGAACCAAGTTGGCTTATTGTACTGATCATTACTTGAAAGTATCATCCAGTTTGGGTGAAAAAATACTTGCTGAGATTTCTGGAGATTCGTAATTTTTGGAAGCTTGGCAACCCCTTTCCATGAATGTGTTTCTCGCCAGTCACTGCTTAGGGCTACATCAAGAGGAAAAAAAACATAGAGAAAGAACGTGAAACTGCTTTATTTTGTCAAGTTTCAAGAAGCTAGCACAAACCGTGTTGGATTTAGAGTTCCAAATATATCTATCAATATAGGAGAAAACAGAGTGAAACCTAAAAATTCAAACTGTTAGTAGAAACGAACGCTTCAACATAGAAGAATGAAATTTGGAGAACCAAGTCGGCTTAGTGTACTGACCATTACCTGAAAGTATCATCCAGTTTGGGTGAAAAAATATTTGCTGAGATTTCTGGAGATTCGTAATTTTTGGAAGCTTGGCAACCCCTTTCCATGAAAGTGTTTCTCGCCAGTCACTTCTTAGGGCTACATCAAGATGAAAAAAAACATGGAGATAGAATCTGAAACTACTTTATTGTGTCAAGTTTCAAGAAGCTAGCACAAACCGTGTTGGATTTAGAGTTCCAAATACATCTATCAATATAGGAGAAAACAGAGTGAAACCTAAAAATTCAAACTGTTACTGGAAATGAACGCTTCACCATTGAGGAACAAAATTTGGGGAACCAAGTTGGATTAGTGTACTGATCATTACCTGAAAGTATCATCCAGTTTGGGTGAAAAAATATTTGCTGAGATTTCTGGAGATTCGTAATTTTTGGAAGCTTGCCAACCCCTTTCCATGAAAGTGTTTCTCGCCAGTCACTCCTTAGGGCTACATCAAGAGGAAAAAAAAACATACAGAAAGAACGTGAAACTGCTTTATTTTGTCAAGTTTCAAGAAGCTAGCACAAACCGTGTTGGATTTAGAGTTCCAAATACATTTATCAATATAGGAGAAAACAGAGTGAAACCTAAAAATTTAAACTGTTACTGGAAATGAACGCTTCACAATAGAAGAACGAAATTTGGGGAACCAAGTCGGCTTAGAGTACTGACCATTACCTGAAAGTATCATCCAGTTTGGGTGAAAAAATATTTGCTGAGATTTCTGGAGATTCGTAATTTTTGGAAGCTTGGGAACCCCTTTCCATGAAAGTGTTTCTCGCCAGTCACTGCTTAGGGCTACATCAAGAGGAAACAAAACATAGAGATAGAACGTGAAACTGCTTTATTTTGTCAAGTTTCAAGAAGCTAGCACAAACCGTGTTGGATTTAGAGTTCCAAATACATCTATCAATATAGGAGAAAACAGAGTGAAACCTAAAAATTGAAACTGGTAGTAGAAACGAACGCTTCAACATAGAAGAATGAAATTTGGAGAACCAAGTTGGCTTAGTGTACTGATCATTACCTGTAAGTATCATCCAGTTTTGGTGAAAAAATACTTGCTGAGATTTCTGGAGATTCGTAATTTTAGGAAGCTTGGCAACCCCTTTCCATGAAAGTGTTTCTCGCCAGTCACTGCATAGGGCTACTTCAAGAGGAAAGAACACATAGAGATAGAACGTGAAACTACTTTATTTTGTCAAGTTTCAAGAAGCTAGCACAAACCGTGTTGGATTTAGAGTTCCAAATACATCTATCTATATAGGAGAAAACAGAGTGAAACCTAAAATTTCAATCTGTTACTGGAAATGAACGCTTCAACATAGAAGAACGAAATTTGGGGAACCAAGTCGGCTTAGTGTACTGATCATTACCTGAAAGTATCATCCAGTTTGGGTGCAGAAATATTTGCTGTGATTTCTGGAGATTCGTAGTTTTTGGAAGCTTGGCAACCCCTTTCCATGAAAGTGTTTCTCGCCAGTCACTGCTTAGGGCTACATCAAGCGGAAACAAAACATAGAGATAGAACGTGAAACTGCTTTATTTTGTCAAGTTTCAAGAAGCTAGCACAAACCGTGTTGGATTTAGAGTTCCAAATACATCTATCAATATAGGAGAAAACAGAGTGAAACCTAAAAATTTAAACTGTTAGTAGAAACGAACGCTTCAATATAGAAGAATGAAATTTGGGGAACCAAGTTGGCTTATTGTACTGATCATTACCTGAAAGTATCATCCAGTTTGGGTGAAAAAATATTTGCTGAGATTTCTGGAGATTCGTAATTTTTGGAAGCTTGGCAACCCCTTTCCATGAAAGTGTTTCTCGCCAGTCACTTCTTAGGGCTACATCAAGATGAAAAAACACATGGAGATAGAATCTGAAACTACTTTATTGTGTCAAGTTTCAAGAAGCTAGCACAAACCGTGTTGGATTTAGAGTTCCAAATACATCTATCAATATAGGAGAAAACAGAGTGAAACCTAAAAATTCAAACTGTTACTGGAAATGAACGCTTTAACATAGAAGAACGAAATTTGGGGAACCAAGTCGGCTTAGTGTTCTGATCATTTCCTGAAAGTATCATCAAGTTTGGGTGAAAAAATATTTGCTGAGATTTCTGGTGATTCCTAATTTTTGGAAGCTTGGCAACCCCTTTCCATGAAAGTGTTTCTCGCCAGTCACTGCTTAGGGCTACATCAAGAGGAAACAAAACATAGAGATAGAACGTGAAACTGCTTTATTTTGTCAAGTTTCAAGAAGCTAGCACAAACCGTGTTGGATTTAGAGTTCCAAATACATCTATCAATATAGGAGAAAACAGAGTGAAACCTAAAAATTGAAACTGTTAGTAGAAACGAACGTTTCAACATAGAAGAATGAAATTTGGGGAACCAAGTTGGCTTATTGTACTGATCATTACTTGAAAGTATCATCCAGTTTGGGTGAAAAAATACTTGCTGAGATTTCTGGAGATTCGTAATTTTTGGAAGCTTGGCAACCCCTTTCCATGAAAGTGTTTCTCGCCAGTCACTGCTTAGGGCTACATCAAGAGGAAAAAAAACATAGAGAAAGAACGTGAAACTGCTTTATTTTGTCAAGTTTCAAGAAGCTAGCACAAACCGTGTTGGATTTAGAGTTCCAAATACATCTATCAATATAGGAGAAAACAGAGTGAAACCTAAAAATTCAAACTGTTAGTAGAAACGAACGCTTCAACATAGAAGAATGAAATTTGGAGAACCAAGTCGGCTTAGTGTACTGACCATTACCTGAAAGTATCATCCAGTTTGGGTGAAAAAATATTTGCTGAGATTTCTGGAGATTCGTAATTTTTGGAAGCTTGGCAACCCCTTTCCATGAAAGTGTTTCTCGCCAGTCACTTCTTAAGGCTACATCAAGATGAAAAAAAACATGGAGATAGAATCTGAAACTACTTTATTGTGTCAAGTTTCAAGAAGCTAGCACAAACCGTGTTGGATTTAGAGTTCCAAATACATCTATCAATATAGGAGAAAACAGAGTGAAACCTCAAAATTCAAACTGTTACTGGAAATGAACGCTTCACCATTGAGGAACGAAATTTGGGGAACCAAGTTGGATTAGTGTACTGATCATTACCTGAAAGTATCATCCAGTTTGGGTGAAAAAATATTTGCTGAGATTTCTGGAGATTCGTAATTTTTGGAAGCTTGGGAACCCCTTTCCATGAAAGTGTTTCTCGCCAGTCACTGCTTAGGGCTACATCAAGAGGAAACAAAACATAGAGATAGAACGTGAAACTGCTTTATTTTGTCAAGTTTCAAGAAGCTAGCACAAACCGTGTTGGATTTAGAGTTCCAAATACATCTATCAATATAGGAGAAAACAGAGTGAAACCTAAAAATTGAAACTGTTAGTAGAAACGAACGCTTCAACATAGAAGAATGAAATTTGGAGAACCAAGTTGGCTTAGTGTACTGATCATTACCTGTAAGTATCATCCAGTTTTGGTGAAAAAATACTTGCTGAGATTTCTGGAGATTCGTAATTTTAGGAAGCTTGGCAACCCCTTTCCATGAAAGTGTTTCTCGCCAGTCACTGCATAGGGCTACTTCAAGAGGAAAGAACACATAGAGATAGAACGTGAAACTACTTTATTTTGTCAAGTTTCAAGAAGCTAGCACAAACCGTGTTGGATTTACAGTTCCAAATCCATCTATCAATATAGGAGAAAACAGAGTGAAACCTAAAAATTCAAACTGTTACTGGAAATGAACGCTTCAACATAGAAGAACGAAATTTGGGGAACCAATTCGGCTTAGTGTACTGACCATTACCTGAAAGTATCATTAGTTTGGGTGCAGAAATATTTGCTGTGATTTCTGGAGATTCGTAGTTTTTGGAAGCTTGGCAACCCCTTTCTATGAAAGTGTTTCTCGCCAGTCACTGCTTAGGGTACTTCAAGAGGAAACAAAACATAGAGATAGAACGTGAAACTGCTTTATTTTGTCAAGTTTCAAGAAGCTAGCACAAACCGTATTGGATTTAGAGTTCCAAATCCATCTATCAATATAGGAGAAAACAGAGTGAAACCTAAAAATTCAAACTGTTACTGGAAATGTACGCTTCAACATAGAAGAACGAAATTTGGGGAACCAAGTCGGCTTAGTGTACTGACCATTACCTGAAAGTATCATCCAGTTTGGGTGAAAAAATATTTGCTGAGATTTCTGGAGATTCGTAATTTTTGGAAGCTTGGGAACCCCTTTCCATGAAAGTGTTTCTCGCCAGTCACTGCTTAGGGCTACATCAAGAGGAAACAAAACATAGAGATAGAACGTGAAACTGCTTTATTTTGTCAAGTTTCAAGAAGCTAGCACAAACCGTGTTGGATTTAGAGTTCCAAATACATCTATCAATATAGGAGAAAACAGAGTGAAACCTAAAAATTTAAACAGTTAGTAGAAACGAACGCTTCAACATAGAAGAATGAAATTTGGGGAACCAAGTTGGCTTATTGTACTGATCATTACTTGAAAGTATCATCCAGTTTGGGTGAAAAAATATTTGCTGAGATTTCTGGAGATTCGTAATTTTTGGAAGCTTGGCAACCCCTTTCCATGAAAGTGTTTCTCGCCAGTCACTGCTTAGGGCTACATCAAGAGGAAAAAAAAACATAGAGAAAGAACGTGAAACTGCTTTATTTTGTCAAGTTTCAAGAAGCTAGCACAAACCGTGTTGGATTTAGAGTTCCAAATACATTTATCAATATAGGAGAAAACAGAGTGAAACCTAAAAATTTAAACTGTTACTGGAAATGAACGCTTCACCATAGAAGAACGAAATTTGGGGAACCAAGTCGGCTTAGTGTACTGACCATTACCTGAAAGTATCATCCAGTTTGGGTGAAAAAATATTTGCTGAGATTTCTGGAGATTCGTAATTTTAGGAAGCTTGGCAACCCCTTTCCATGAAAGTGTTTCTCGCCAGTCACTGCATAGGGCTACTTCAAGAGGAAAGAACACATAGAGATAGAACGTGAAACTACTTTATTTTGTCAAGTTTCAAGAAGCTAGCACAAACCGTGTTGGATTTAGAGTTCCAAATACATCTATCAATATAGGAGAAAACAGAGTGAAACCTAAAATTTCAATCTGTTACTGGAAATGAACGCTTCAACATAGAAGAACGAAATTTGGGGAACCAAGTCGGCTTAGTGTACTGATCATTACCTGAAAGTATCATCCAGTTTGGGTGCAGAAATATTTGCCGTGATTTCTGGAGATGCGTAGTTTTTGGAAGCTTGGCAACCCCTTTCTATGAAAGTGTTTCTCGCCAGTCACTGCTTAGGGCTACTTCAAGAGGAAACAAAACATAGAGATAGAACGTGAAACTGCTTTATTTTGTCAAGTTTCAAGAATCTAGCACAAACCTTGCTGGATTTAGAGTTCCAAATACATCTATCAATATAGGAGAAAACAGAGTGAAACCTAAAAATTCAAACTGTTACTGGAAATGTATGCTTCAACATAGAAGAACGAAATTTGGGGAACCAAGTCGGCTTATTGTACTGATCATTACCTGAAAGTATCATCCAGTTTGGGTGAAAAAATACTTGCTGAGATTTCTGGAGATTCGTAATTTTAGGAAGCTTGGCAACCCCTTTCCATGAAAGTGTTTCTCGACAGTCACTGCTTAGGGCTACATCAAGAGGAAACAAAACATAGAGATAGAACGTGAAACTGCTTTATTTTGTCAAGTTTCAATAAGCTAGCACAAACCGTGTTGGATTTAGAGTTCCAAATACATCTATCAATATAGGAGAAAACAGAGTGAAACCTAAAAATTCAAACTGTTAGTAGAAACGAACGCTTCAACATAGAAGAATGAAATTTGGAGAACCAAGTTGGCTTAGTGTACTGATCATTACCTGTAAGTATCATCCAGTTTTGGTGAAAAAATATTTGCTGAGATTTCTGGAGATTCGTAATTTTTGGAAGCTTGGCAACCCCTTTCCATGAAAGTGTTTCTCGCCAGTCACTGCTTAGGGCTACATCAAGAGGAAAAAAAACATAGAAAAAGAACGTGAAACTGCTTTATTTTGTCAAGTTTCAAGAAGCTAGCACAAACCGTGTTGGATTTAGAGTTCCAAATACATTTATCAATATAGGAGAAAACAGAGTGAAACCTAAAAATTCAAACTGTTAGTAGAAACGAACGCTTCAACATAGAAGAATGAAATTTGGAGAACCAAGTCGGCTTAGTGTACTGACCATTACCTGAAAGTATCATCCAGTTTGGGTGAAAAAATATTTGCTGAGATTTCTGGAGATTCGTAATTTTTGGAAGCTTGGGAACCCCTTTCCATGAAAGTGTTTCTCGCCAGTCACTGCTTAGGGCTACATCAAGAGGAAACAAAACATAGAGATAGAACGTGAAACTGCTTTATTTTGTCAAGTTTCAAGAAGCTAGCACAAACCGTGTTGGATTTAGAGTTCCAAATACATCTATCAATATAGGAGAAAACAGAGTGAAACCTAAAAATTGAAACTGTTAGTAGAAACGAACGCTTCAACATAGAAGAATGAAATTTGGAGAACCAAGTTGGCTTAGTGTACTGATCATTACCTGTAAGTATCATCCAGTTTTGGTGAAAAAATACTTGCTGAGATTTCTGGAGATTCGTAATTTTAGGAAGCTTGGCAACCCCTTTCCATGAAAGTGTTTCTCGCCAGTCACTGCATAGGGCTACTTCAAGAGGAAAGAACACATAGAGATAGAACGTGAAACTACTTTATTTTGTCAAGTTTCAAGAAGCTAGCACAAACCGTGTTGGATTTAGAGTTCCAAATACATCTATCTATATAGGAGAAAACAGAGTGAAACCTAAAATTTCAATCTGTTACTGGAAATGAACGCTTCAACATAGAAGAATGAAATTTGGGGAACCAAGTCGGCTTAGTGTACTGATCATTACCTGAAAGTATCATCCAGTTTGGGTGCAGAAATATTTGCTGTGATTTCTGGAGATTCGTAGTTTTTGGAAGCTTGGCAACCCCTTTCCATGAAAGTGTTTCTCGCCAGTCACTGCTTAGGGCTACATCAAGAGGAAACAACACATAGATATAGAACGTGAAACTGCTTTATTTTGTCAAGTTTCAAGAAGCTAGCACAAACCGTGTTGGATTTACAGTTCCAAATCCATCTATCAATATAGGAGAAAACAGAGTGAAACCTAAAAATTCAAACTGTTACTGGAAATGAACGCTTCAACATAGAAGAACGAAATTTGGGGAACCAATTCGGCTTAGTGTACTGATCATTACCTGAAAGTATCATCCAGTTTGGGTGCAGAAATATTTGCTGTGATTTCTGGAGATTCGTAGTTTTTGGAAGCTTGGCAACCCCTTTCTATGAAAGTGTTTCTCGCCAGTCACTGCTTAGGGTACTTCAAGAGGAAACAAAACATAGAGATAGAACGTGAAACTGCTTTATTTTGTCAAGTTTCAAGAAGCTAGCACAAACCGTATTGGATTTAGAGTTCCAAATCCATCTATCAATATAGGAGAAAACAGAGTGAAACCTAAAAATTCAAACTGTTACTGGAAATGTACGCTTCAACATAGAAGAACGAAATTTGGGGAAGCAAGTCGGCTTAGTGTACTGATCATTACCTGAAAGTATCATCCAGTTTGGGTGAAAAAATATTTGCTGAGATTTCTGGAGATTCGTAATTTTTGGAAGCTTGGCAACCCCTTTCCATGAAAGTGTTTCTCGCCAGTCACTGCTTAGGGCTACATCAAGAGGAAAAAAAACATAGAGAAAGAACGTGAAACTGCTTTATTTTGTCAAGTTTCAAGAAGCTAGCACAAACCGTGTTGGATTTAGAGTTCCAAACACATTTATCAATATAGGAGAAAACAGAGTGAAACCTAAAAATTTAAACTGTTACTGGAAATGAACGCTTCACCATAGAAGAACGAAATTTGGGGAACCAAGTCGGCTTAGTGTACTGACCATTACCTGAAAGTATCATCCAGTTTGGGTGAAAAAATATTTGCTGAGATTTCTGGAGATTCGTAATTTTTGGAAGCTTGGGAACCCCTTTCCATGAAAGTGTTTCTCGCCAGTCACTGCTTAGGGCTACATCAAGAGGAAACAAAACATAGAGATAGAACGTGAAACTGCTTTATTTTGTCAAGTTTCAAGAAGCTAGCACAAACCGTGTTGGATTTAGAGTTCCAAATACATCTATCAATATAGGAGAAAACAGAGTGAAACCTAAAAATTGAAACTGTTAGTAGAAACGAACGCTTCAACATAGAAGAATGAAATTTGGAGAACCAAGTTGGCTTAGTGTACTGATCATTACCTGTAAGTATCATCCAGTTTTGGTGAAAAAATACTTGCTGAGATTTCTGGAGATTCGAAATTTTAGGAAGCTTGGCAACCCCTTTCCATGAAAGTGTTTCTCGCCAGTCACTGCATAGGGCTACTTCAAGAGGAAAGAACACATAGAGATAGAACGTGAAACTACTTTATTTTGTCAAGTTTCAAGAAGCTAGCACAAACCGTGTTGGATTTAGAGTTCCAAATACATCTATCTATATAGGAGAAAACAGAGTGAAACCTAAAATTTCAATCTGTTACTGGAAATGAACGCTTCAACATAGAAGAACGAAATTTGGGGAACCAAGTCGGCTTAGTGTACTGATCATTACCTGAACGTATCATCCAGTTTGGGTGCAGAAATATTTGCTGTGATTTCTGGAGATTCGTAGTTTTTGGAAGCTTGGCAACCCCTTTCCATGAAAGTGTTTCTCGCCAGTCACTGCTTAGGGCTACATCAAGAGGAAACAACACATAGAGATAGAACGTGAAACTGCTTTATTTTGTCAAGTTTCAAGAAGCTAGCACAAACCGTATTGGATTTACAGTTCCAAATCCATCTATCAATATAGGAGAAAACAGAGTGAAACCTAAAAATTTAAACTGTTAGTAGAAACGAACGCTTCAACATAGAAGAACGAAATTTGGGGAACCAATTCGGCTTAGTGTACTGATCATTACCTGAAAGTATCATCCAGTTTGGGTGAAAAAATATTTGCTGAGATTTCTGGAGATCCGTAATTTTTGGAAGCTTGGCAACCCCTTTCCATGAAAGTGTTTCTCGCCAGTCACTTCTTAGGGCTACATCAAGATGAAAAAAAACATGGAGATAGAATCTGAAACTACTTTATTGTGTCAAGTTTCAAGAAGCTAGCACAAACCGTGTTGGATTTAGAGTTCCAAATACATCTATCAATATAGGAGAAAACAGAGTGAAACCTAAAAATTCAAACTGTTACTGGAAATGAACGCTTTAACATAGAAGAACGAAATTTGGGGAACCAAGTCGGCTTAGTGTTCTGATCATTTCCTGAAAGTATCATCAAGTTTGGGTGAAAAAATATTTGCTGAGATTTCTGGTGATTCCTAATTTTTGGAAGCTTGGCAACCCCTTTCCATGAAAGTGTTTCTCGCCAGTCACTGCTTAGGGCTACATCAAGAGGAAACAAAACATAGAGATAGAACGTGAAACTGCTTTATTTTGTCAAGTTTCAAGAAGCTAGCACAAACCGTGTTGGATTTAGAGTTCCAAATACATCTATCAATATAGGAGAAAACAGAGTGAAACCTAAAAATTGAAACTGTTAGTAGAAACGAACGCTTCAACATAGAAGAATGAAATTTGGGGAACCAAGTTGGCTTATTGTACTGATCATTACTTGAAAGTATCATCCAGTTTGGGTGAAAAAATACTTGCTGAGATTTCTGGAGATTCGTAATTTTTGGAAGCTTGGCAACCCCTTTCCATGAAAGTGTTTCTCGCCAGTCACTGCTTAGGGCTACATCAAGAGGAAAAAAAACATAGAGAAAGAACGTGAAACTGCTTTATTTTGTCAAGTTTCAAGAAGCTAGCACAAACCGTGTTGGATTTAGAGTTCCAAATACATCTATCAATATAGGAGAAAACAGAGTGAAACCTAAAAATTCAAACTGTTAGTAGAAACGAACGCTTCAACATAGAAGAATGAAATTTGGAGAACCAAGTCGGCTTAGTGTACTGACCATTACCTGAAAGTATCATCCAGTTTGGGTGAAAAAATATTTGCTGAGATTTCTGGAGATTCGTAATTTTTGGAAGCTTGGCAACCCCTTTCCATGAAAGTGTTTCTCGCCAGTCACTTCTTAGGGCTACATCAAGATGAAAAAAAACATGGAGATAGAATCTGAAACTACTTTATTGTGTCAAGTTTCAAGAAGCTAGCGCAAACCGTGTTGGATTTAGAGTTCCAAATACATCTATCAATATAGGAGAAAACAGAGTGAAACCTAAAAATTCAAACTGTTAGTAGAAACGAACGCTTCAACATAGAAGAATGAAATTTGGAGAACCAAGTCGGCTTAGTGTACTGACCATTACCTGAAAGTATCATCCAGTTTGGGTGAAAAAATATTTGCTGAGATTTCTGGAGATTCGTAATTTTTGGAAGCTTGGCAACCCCTTTCCATGAAAGTGTTTCTCGCCAGTCACTTCTTAGGGCTACATCAAGATGAAAAAAAACATGGAGATAGAATCTGAAACTACTTTATTGTGTCAAGTTTCCAGAAGCTAGCACAAACCGTGTTGGATTTAGAGTTCCAAATACATCTATCAATATAGGAGAAAACAGAGTGAAACCTAAAAATTCAAACTGTTACTGGAAATGAACGCTTCACCATTGAGGAACGAAATTTGGGGAACCAAGTTGGATTAGTGTACTGATCATTACCTGAAAGTATCATCCAGTTTGGGTGAAAAAATATTTGCTGAGATTTCTGGAGATTCGTAATTTTTGGAAGCTTGGCAACCCCTTTCCATGAAAGTGTTTCTCGCCAGTCACTGCTTAGGGCTACATCAAGAGGAAAAAAAACATAGAGAAAGAACGTGAAACTGCTTTATTTTGTCAAGTTTCAAGAAGCTAGCACAAACCGTGTTGGATTTAGAGTTCCAAATACATTTATCAATATAGGAGAAAACAGAGTGAAACCTAAAAATTTAAACTGTTACTGGAAATGAACGCTTCACAATAGAAGAACGAAATTTTGGGAACCAAGTCGGCTTAGTGTACTGACCATTACCTGAAAGTATCATCCAGTTTGGGTGAAAAAATATTTGCTGAGATTTCTGGAGATTCGTAATTTTTGGAAGCTTGGGAACCCCTTTCCATGAAAGTGTTTCTCGCCAGTCACTGCTTAGGGCTACATCAAGAGGAAACAAAACATAGAGATAGAACGTGAAACTGCTTTATTTTGTCAAGTTTCAAGAAGCTAGCACAAACCGTGTTGGATTTAGAGTTCCAAATACATCTATCAATATAGGAGAAAACAGAGTGAAACCTAAAAATTGAAACTGTTAGAAGAAACGAACGCTTCAACATAGAAGAATGAAATTTGGAGAACCAAGTTGGCTTAGTGTACTGATCATTACCTGTAAGTATCATCCAGTTTTGGTGAAAAAATACTTGCTGAGATTTCTGGAGATTCGTAATTTTAGGAAGCTTGGCAACCCCTTTCCATGAAAGTGTTTCTCGCCAGTCACTGCATAGGGCTACTTCAAGAGGAAAGAACACATAGAGATAGAACGTGAAACTACTTTATTTTGTCAAGTTTCAAGAAGCTAGCACAAACCGTGTTGGATTTAGAGTTCCAAATACATCTATCTATATAGGAGAAAACAGAGTGAAACCTAAAATTTCAATCTGTTACTGGAAATGAACGCTTCAACATAGAAGAACGAAATTTGGGGAACCAAGTCGGCTTAGTGTACTGATCATTACCTGAAAGTATCATCCAGTTTGGGTGCAGAAATATTTGCTGTGATTTCTGGAGATTCGTAGTTTTTGGAAGCTTGGCAACTCCTTTCCATGAAAGTGTTTCTCGCCAGTCACTGCTTAGGGCTACATCAAGAGGAAACAAAACATAGAGATAGAACGTGAAACTGCTTTATTTTGTCAAGTTTCAAGAAGCTAGCACAAACCGTGTTGGATTTAGAGTTCCAAATACATTTATCAATATAGGAGAAAACAGAGTGAAACCTAAAAATTTAAACTATTACTGGAAATGAACGCTTCACCATAGAAGAACGAAATTTGGGGAACCAAGTCAGCTTAGTGTACTGACCATTACCTGAAAGTATCATCCAGTTTGGGTGAAAAAATATTTGCTGAGATTTCTGGAGATTCGTAATTTTTGGAAGCTTGGGAACCCCTTTCCATGAAAGTGTTTCTCACCAGTCACTGCTTAGGGCTACATCAAGAGGAAACAAAACATAGAGATAGAACGTGAAACTGCTTTATTTTGTCAAGTTTCAAGAAGCTAGCACAAACCGTGTTGGATTTAGAGTTCCAAATACATCTATCAATATAGGAGAAAACAGAGTGAAACCTAAAAATTGAAACTGTTAGTAGAAACGAACGCTTCAACATAGAAGAATGAAATTTGGAGAACCAAGTTGGCTTAGTGTACTGATCATTACCTGTAAGTATCATCCAGTTTTGGTGAAAAAATACTTGCTGAGATTTCTGGAGATTCGTAATTTTAGGAAGCTTGGCAACCCCTTTCCATGAAAGTGTTTCTCGCCAGTCACTGCATAGGGCTACTTGAAGAGGAAAGAACACATAGAGATAGAACGTGAAACTACTTTATTTTGTCAAGTTTCAAGAAGCTAGCACAAACCGTGTTGGATTTAGAGTTCCAAATACATCTATCTATATAGGAGAAAACAGAGTGAAACCTAAAATTTCAATCTGTTACTGGAAATGAACGCTTCAACATAGAAGAACGAAATTTGGGGAACCAAGTCGGCTTAGTGTACTGATCATTACCTGAAAGTATCATCCAGTTTGGGTGCAGAAATATTTGCTGTGATTTCTGGAGATTCGTAGTTTTTGGAAGCTTGGCAACCCCTTTCCATGAAAGTGTTTCTCGCCAGTCACTGCTTAGGGCTACATCAAGAGGAACAACACATAGATATAGAACGTGAAACTGCTTTATTTTGTCAAGTTTCAAGAAGCTAGCACAAACCGTGTTGGATTTACAGTTCCGAATCCATCTATCAATATAGGAGAAAACAGAGTGAAACCTAAAAATTCAAACTGTTACTGGAAATGAACGCTTCAACATAGAAGAACGAAATTTGGGGAACCAATTCGGCTTAGTGTACTGACCATTACCTGAAAGTATCATCCAGTTTGGGTGCAGAAATATTTGCTGTGATTTCTGGAGATTCGTAGTTTTTGGAAGCTTGGCAACCCCTTTCCATGAAAGTGTTTCTCGCCAGTCACTGCTTAGGGCTACATCAAGAGGAAACAAAACATAGAGATAGAACGTGAAACTGCTTTATTTTGTCAAGTTTCAAGAAGCTAGCACAAACCGTGTTGGATTTAGAGTTCCAAATACATCTATCAATATAGGAGAAAACAGAGTGAAACCTAAAAATTTAAACTGTTAGTAGAAACGAACGCTTCAACATAGAAGAATGAAATTTGGGGAACCAAGTTGGCTTATTGTACTGATCATTACTTGAAAGTATCATCCAGTTTGGGTGAAAAAATATTTGCTGAGATTTCTGGAGATTCGTAATTTTTGGAAGCTTGGCAACCCCTTTCCATGAAAGTGTTTCTCGCCAGTCACTGCTTAGGGCTACATCAAGAGGAAAAAAAAACATAGAGAAAGAACGTGAAACTGCTTTATTTTGTCAAGTTTCAAGAAGCTAGCACAAACCGTGTTGGATTTAGAGTTCCAAATACATTTATCAATATAGGAGAAAACAGAGTGAAACCTAAAAATTTAAACTGTTAGTGGAAATGAACGCTTCACCATAGAAGAATGAAATTTGGGGAACCAAGTCGGCTTAGTGTACTGACCATTACCTGAAAGTATCATCCAGTTTGGGTGAAAAAATATTTGCTGAGATTTCTGGAGATTCGTAATTTTTGGAAGCTTGGCAACCCCTTTCCATGAAAATGTTTCTCGCCAGTCACTTCTTAGGGCTACATCAAGATGAAAAAAAACATGGAGATAGAATCTGAAACTACTTTATTGTGTCAAGTTTCAAGAAGCTAGCAGAAACCGTGTTGGATTTAGAGTTCCAAATACATCTATCAATATAGGAGAAAACAGAGTGAAACCTAAAAATTCAAACTGTTACTGGAAATGAACGCTTCACCATTGAGGAACGAAATTTGGGGAACCAAGTTGGATTAGTGTACTGATCATTACCTGAAAGTATCATCCAGTTTGGGTGAAAAAATATTTGCTGAGATTTCTGGAGATTCGTAATTTTTGGAAGCTTGGCAACCCCTTTCCATGAAAGTGTTTCTCGCCAGTCACTGCTTAGGGCTACATCAAGAGGAAAAAAAACATAGAGAAAGAACGTGAAACTGCTTTATTTTGTCAAGTTTCAAGAAGCTAGCACAAACCGTGTTGGATTTAGAGTTCCAAATACATTTATCAATATAGGAGAAAACGGAGTGAAACCTAAAAATTTAAACTGTTACTGGAAATGAACGCTTCACCATAGAAGAACGAAATTTGGGGAACCAAGTCGGCTTAGTGTACTGACCATTACCTGAAAGTATCATCCAGTTTGGGTGAAAAAATATTTGCTGAGATTTCTGGAGATTCGTAATTTTTGGAAGCTTGGGAACCCCTTTCCATGAAAGTGTTTCTCGCCAGTCACTGCTTAGGGCTACATCAAGAGGAAACAAAACATAGAGATAGAACGTGAAACTGCTTTATTTTGTCAAGTTTCAAGAAGCTAGCACAAACCGTGTTGGATTTAGAGTTCCAAATACATCTATCAATATAGGAGAAAACAGAGTGAAACCTAAAAATTGAAACTGTTAGTAGAAACGAACGCTTCAACATAGAAGAATGAAATTTGGGGAACCAAGTTGGCTTAGTGTACTGATCATTACCTGTAAGTATCATCCAGTTTTGGTGAAAAAATACTTGCTGAGATTTCTGGAGATTCGTAATTTTAGGAAGCTTGGCAACCCCTTTCCATGAAAGTGTTTCTCGCCAGTCACTGCATAGGGCTACTTCAAGAGGAAAGAACACATAGAGATAGAACGTGAAACTACTTTATTTTGTCAAGTTTCAAGAAGCTAGCACAAACCGTGTTGGATTTAGAGTTCCAAATACATCTATCTATATAGGAGAAAACAGAGTGAAACCTAAAATTTCAATCTGTTACTGGAAATGAACGCTTCAACATAGAAGAACGAAATTTGGGGAACCAAGTCGGCTTAGTGTACTGATCATTACCTGAAAGTATCATCCAGTTTGGGTGCAGAAATATTTGCTGTGATTTCTGGAGATTCGTAGTTTTTGGAAGCTTGGCAACCCCTTTCCATGAAAGTGTTTCTCGCCAGTCACTGCTTAGGGCTACATCAAGAGGAAACAACACATAGATATAGAACGTGAAACTGCTTTATTTTGTCAAGTTTCAAGAAGCTAGCACAAACCGTGTTGGATTTACAGTTCCAAATCCATCTATCAATATAGGAGAAAACAGAGTGAAACCTAAAAATTCAAACTGTTACTGGAAATGAACGCTTCAACATAGAAGAACGAAATTTGGGGAACCAATTCGGCTTAGTGTACTGATCATTACCTGAAAGTATCATCCAGTTTGGGTGAAAAAATATTTGCTGAGATTTCTGGAGATTCGTAATTTTTGGAAGCTTGGCAACCCCTTTCCATGAAAGTGTTTCTCGCCAGTCACTGCTTAGGGCTATATCAAGAGGAAAAAAAACATAGAGAAAGAACGTGAAACTGCTTTATTTTGTCAAGTTTCAAGAAGCTAGCACAAACCGTGTTGGATTTAGAGTTCCAAATACATTTATCAATATAGGAGAAAACAGAGTGAAACCTAAAAATTTAAACTGTTACTGGAAATGAACGCCTCACCATAGAAGAACGAAATTTGGGGAACCAAGTCGGCTTAGTGTACTGACCATTACCTGAAAGTATCATCCAGTTTGGGTGAAAAAATATTTGCTGAGATTTCTGGAGATTCGTAATTTTTGGAAGCTTGGGAACCCCTTTCCATGAAAGTGTTTCTCGCCAGTCACTGCTTAGGGCTACATCAAGAGGAAACAAAACATAGAGATAGAACGTGAAACTGCTTTATTTTGTCAAGTTTCAAGAAGCTAGCACAAACCGTGTTGGATTTAGAGTTCCAAATACATCTATCAATATAGGAGAAAACAGAGTGAAACCTAAAAATTCAAACTCTTACTGGAAATGAACGCTTCACCATTGAGGAACGAAATTTGGGGAACCAAGTTGGATTAGTGTACTGATCATTACCTGTAAGTATCATCCAGTTTTGGTGAAAAAATACTTGCTGAGATTTCTGGAGATTCGTAATTTTAGGAAGCTTGGCAACCCCTTTCCATGAAAGTGTTTCTCGCCAGTCACTGCATAGGGCTACTTCAAGAGGAAAGAACACATAGAGATAGAACGTGAAACTACTTTATTTTGTCAAGTTTCAAGAAGCTAGCACAAACCGTGTTGGATTTAGAGTTCCAAATACATCTATCTATATAGGAGAAAACAGAGTGAAACCTAAAATTTCAATCTGTTACTGGAAATGAACGCTTCAACATAGAAGAACGAAATTTGGGGAACCAAGTCGGCTTAGTGTACTGATCATTACCTGAAAGTATCATCCAGTTTGGGTGCAGAAATATTTGCTGTGATTTCTGGAGATTCGTAGTTTTTGGAAGCTTGGCAACCCCTTTCCATGAAAGTGTTTCTCGCCAGTCACTGCTTAGGGCTACATCAAGAGGAAACAACACATAGATATAGAACGTGAAACTGCTTTATTTTGTCAAGTTTCAAGAAGCTAGCACAAACCGTGTTGGATTTACAGTTCCAAATCCATCTATCAATATAGGAGAAAACAGAGTGAAACCTAAAAATTCAAACTGTTACTGGAAATGAACGCTTCAACATAGAAGAACGAAATTTGGGGAACCAATTCGGCTTAGTGTACTGATCATTACCTGAAAGTATCATCCAGTTTTGGTGAAAAAATACTTGCTGAGATTTCTGGAGATTCGTAATTTTAGGAAGCTTGGCAACCCCTTTCCATGAAAGTGTTTCTCGCCAGTCACTGCATAGGGCTACTTCAAGAGGAAAGAACACATAGAGATAGAACGTGAAACTACTTTATTTTGTCAAGTTTCAAGAAGCTAGCACAAACCGTGTTGGATTTAGAGTTCCAAATACATCTATCTATATAGGAGAAAACAGAGTGAAACCTAAAATTTCAATCTGTTACTGGAAATGAACGCTTCAACATAGAAGAACGAAATTTGGGGAACCAAGTCGGCTTAGTGTACTGATCATTACCTGAAAGTATCATCCAGTTTGGGTGCAGAAATATTTGCTGTGATTTCTGGAGATTCGTAGTTTTTGGAAGCTTGGCAACCCCTTTCTATGAAAGTGTTTCTCGCCAGTCACTGCTTAGGGTACTTCAAGAGGAAACAAAACATAGAGATAGAACGTGAAACTGCTTTATTTTGTCAAGTTTCAAGAAGCTAGCACAAACCGTATTGGATTTAGAGTTCCAAATCCATCTATCAATATAGGAGAAAACAGAGTGAAACCTAAAAATTCAAACTGTTACTGGAAATGTACGCTTCAACATAGAAGAACGAAATTTGGGGAACCAAGTCGGCTTAGTGTACTGATCATTACCTGAAAGTATCATCCAGTTTGGGTGAAAAAATATTTGCTGAGATTTCTGGAGATTCGTAATTTTTGGAAGCTTGGCAACCCCTTTCCATGAAAGTGTTTCTCGCCAGTCACTGCTTAGGGCTACATCAAGAGGAAAAAAAACATAGAGAAAGAACGTGAAACTGCTTTATTTTGTCAAGTTTCAAGAAGCTAGCACAAACCGTGTTGGATTTAGAGTTCCAAATACATCTATCAATATAGGAGAAAACAGAGTGAAACCTAAAAATTCAAACTCTTACTGGAAATGAACGCTTCACCATTGAGGAACGAAATTTGGGGAACCAAGTTGGATTAGTGTACTGATCATTACCTGAAAGTATCATCCAGTTTGGGTGAAAAAATATTTGCTGAGATTTCTGGAGATTCGTAATTTTTGGAAGCTTGGCAACCCCTTTCCATGAAAGTGTTTCTCGCCAGTCACTTCTTAGGGCTACATCAAGATGAAAAAAAACATGGAGATAGAATCTGAAACTACTTTATTGTGTCAAGTTTCAAGAAGCTAGCACAAACCGTGTTGGATTTAGAGTTCCAAATACATCTATCAATATAGGAGAAAACAGAGTGAAACCTAAAAATTCAAACTGTTACTGGAAATGAACGCTTTAACATAGAAGAATGAAATTTGGGGAACCAAGTCGGCTTAGTGTTCTGATCATTTCCTGAAAGTATCATCAAGTTTGGGTGAAAAAATATTTGCTGAGATTTGTGGTGATTCCTAATTTTTGGAAGCTTGGCAACCCCTTTCCATGAAAGTGTTTCTCGCCAGTCACTGCTTAGGGCTACATCAAGAGGAAACAAAACATAGAGATAGAACGTGAAACTGCTTTATTTTGTCAAGTTTCAAGAAGCTAGCACAAACCGTGTTGGATTTAGAGTTCCAAATACATCTATCAATATAGGAGAAAACAGAGTGAAACCTAAAAATTGAAACTGTTAGTAGAAACGAACGCTTCAACATAGAAGAATGAAATTTGGGGAACCAAGTTGGCTTATTGTACTGATCATTACTTGAAAGTATCATCCAGTTTGGGTGAAAAAATACTTGCTGAGATTTCTGGAGATTCGTAATTTTTGGAAGCTTGGCAACCCCTTTCCATGAAAGTGTTTCTCGCCAGTCACTGCTTAGGGCTACATCAAGAGGAAAAAAAACATAGAGAAAGAACGTGAAACTGCTTTATTTTGTCAAGTTTCAAGAAGCTAGCACAAACCGTGTTGGATTTAGAGTTCCAAATACATCTATCAATATAGGAGAAAACAGAGTGAAACCTAAAAATTCAAACTGTTAGTAGAAACGAACGCTTCAACATAGAAGAATGAAATTTGGAGAACCAAGTCGGCTTAGTGTACTGACCATTACCTGAAAGTATCATCCAGTTTGGGTGAAAAAATATTTGCTGAGATTTCTGGAGATTCGTAATTTTTGGAAGCTTGGCAACCCCTTTCCATGAAAGTGTATCTCGCCAGTCACTTCTTAGGGCTACATCAAGATGAAAAAAAACATGGAGATAGAATCTGAAACTACTTTATTGTGTCAAGTTTCAAGAAGCTAGCACAAACCGTGTTGGATTTAGAGTTCCAAATACATCTATCAATATAGGAGAAAACAGAGTGAAACCTAAAAATTCAAACTGTTACTGGAAATGAACGCTTCACCATTGAGGAACGAAATTTGGGGAACCAAATCGGCTTAGTGTACTGACCATTACCTGAAAGTATCATCCAGTTTGGGTGAAAAAATATTTGCTGAGATTTCTGGAGATTCGTAATTTTTGGAAGCTTGGGAACCCCTTTCCATGAAAGTGTTTCTCGCCAGTCACTGCTTAGGGCTACATCAAGAGGAAACAAAACATAGAGATAGAACGTGAAACTGCTTTATTTTGTCAAGTTTCAAGAAGCTAGCACAAACCGTGTTGGATTTAGAGTTCCAAATACATCTATCAATATAGGAGAAAACAGAGTGAAACCTAAAAATTGAAACTGTTAGTAGAAACGAACGCTTCAACATAGAAGAATGAAATTTGGAGAACCAAGTTGGCTTAGTGTACTGATCATTACCTGTAAGTATCATCCAGTTTTGGTGAAAAAATACTTGCTGAGATTTCTGGAGATTCGTAATTTTAGGAAGCTTGGCAACCCCTTTCCATGAAAGTGTTTCTCGCCAGTCACTGCATAGGGCTACTTCAAGAGGAAAGAACACATAGAGATAGAACGTGAAACTACTTTATTTTGTCAAGTTTCAAGAAGCTAGCACAAACCGTGTTGGATTTAGAGTTCCAAATACATCTATCTATATAGGAGAAAACAGAGTGAAACCTAAAATTTCAATCTGTTACTGGAAATGAACGCTTCAACATAGAAGAACGAAATTTGGGGAACCAAGTCGGCTTAGTGTACTGATCATTACCTGAAAGTAACATCCAGTTTGGGTGCAGAAATATTTGCTGTGATTTCTGGAGATTCGTAGTTTTTGGAAGCTTGGCAACCCCTTTCCATGAAAGTGTTTCTCGCCAGTCACTGCTTAGGGCTACATCAAGAGGAAACAAAACATAGAGATAGAACGTGAAACTGCTTTATTTTGTCAAGTTTCAAGAAGCTAGCACAAACCGTGTTGGATTTAGAGTTCCAAATACATCTATCAATATAGGAGAAAACAGAGTGAAACCTAAAAATTCAAACTGTTAGTAGAAACGAACGCTTCAACATAGAAGAATGAAATTTGGGGAACCAAGTTGGCTTATTGTACTGATCATTACTTGAAAGTATCATCCAGTTTGGGTGAAAAAATATTTGCTGAGATTTCTGGAGATTCGTAATTTTTGGAAGCTTGGCAACCCCTTTCCATGAAAGTGTTTCTCGCCAGTCACTGCTTAGGGCTACATCAAGAGGAAAAAAAAACATAGAGAAAGAACGTGAAACTGCTTTATTTTGTCAAGTTTCAAGAAGCTAGCACAAACCGTGTTGGATTTAGAGTTCCAAATACATTTATCAATATAGGAGAAAACAGAGTGAAACCTAAAAATTTAAACTGTTAGTGGAAATGAACGCTTCACCATAGAAGAATGAAATTTGGGGAACCAAGTCGGCTTAGTGTACTGACCATTACCTGAAAGTATCATCCAGTTTGGGTGAAAAAATATTTGCTGAGATTTCTGGAGATTCGTAATTTTTGGAAGCTTGGCAACCCCTTTCCATGAAAGTGTTTCTCGCCAGTCACTTCTTAGGGCTACATCAAGATGAAAAAAAACATGGAGATAGAATCTGAAACTACTTTATTGTGTCAAGTTTCAAGAAGCTAGCAGAAACCGTGTTGGATTTAGAGTTCCAAATACATCTATCAATATAGGAGAAAACAGAGTGAAACCTAAAAATTCAAACTGTTACTGGAAATGAACGCTTCACCATTGAGGAACGAAATTTGGGGAACCAAGTTGGATTAGTGTACTGATCATTACCTGAAAGTATCATCCAGTTTGGGTGAAAAAATATTTGCTGAGATTTCTGGAGATTCGTAATTTTTGGAAGCTTGGCAACCCCTTTCCATGAAAGTGTTTCTCGCCAGTCACTGCTTAGGGCTACATCAAGAGGAAAAAAAACATAGAGAAAGAACGTGAAACTGCTTTATTTTGTCAAGTTTCAAGAAGCTAGCACAAACCGTGTTGGATTTAGAGTTCCAAATACATTTATCAATATAGGAGAAAACGGAGTGAAACCTAAAAATTTAAACTGTTACTGGAAATGAACGCTTCACCATAGAAGAACGAAATTTGGGGAACCAAGTCGGCTTAGTGTACTGACCATTACCTGAAAGTATCATCCAGTTTGGGTGAAAAAATATTTGCTGAGATTTCTGGAGATTCGTAATTTTTGGAAGCTTGGGAACCCCTTTCCATGAAAGTGTTTCTCGCCAGTCACTGCTTAGGGCTACATCAAGAGGAAACAAAACATAGAGATAGAACGTGAAACTGCTTTATTTTGTCAAGTTTCAAGAAGCTAGCACAAACCGTGTTGGATTTAGAGTTCCAAATACATCTATCAATATAGGAGAAAACAGAGTGAAACCTAAAAATTGAAACTGTTAGTAGAAACGAACGCTTCAACATAGAAGAATGAAATTTGGAGAACCAAGTTGGCTTAGTGTACTGATCATTACCTGTAAGTATCATCCAGTTTTGGTGAAAAAATACTTGCTGAGATTTCTGGAGATTCGTAATTTTAGGAAGCTTGGCAACCCCTTTCCATGAAAGTGTTTCTCGCCAGTCACTGCATAGGGCTACTTCAAGAGGAAAGAACACATAGAGATAGAACGTGAAACTACTTTATTTTGTCAAGTTTCAAGAAGCTAGCACAAACCGTGTTGGATTTAGAGTTCCAAATACATCTATCTATATAGGAGAAAACAGAGTGAAACCTAAAATTTCAATCTGTTACTGGAAATGAACGCTTCAACATAGAAGAACGAAATTTGGGGAACCAAGTCGGCTTAGTGTACTGATCATTACCTGAAAGTATCATCCAGTTTGGGTGCAGAAATATTTGCTGTGATTTCTGGAGATTCGTAGTTTTTGGAAGCTTGGCAACCCCTTTCCATGAAAGTGTTTCTCGCCAGTCACTGCTTAGGGCTACATCAAGAGGAAACAACACATAGATATAGAACGTGAAACTGCTTTATTTTGTCAAGTTTCAAGAAGCTAGCACAAACCGTGTTGGATTTACAGTTCCAAATCCATCTATCAATATAGGAGAAAACAGAGTGAAACCTAAAAATTCAAACTGTTACTGGAAATGAACGCTTCAACATAGAAGAACGAAATTTGGGGAACCAATTCGGCTTAGTGTACTGATCATTACCTGAAAGTATCATCCAGTTTGGGTGCAGAAATATTTGCTGTGATTTCTGGAGATTCGTAGTTTTTGGAAGCTTGGCAACCCCTTTCTATGAAAGTGTTTCTCGCCAGTCACTGCTTAGGGTACTTCAAGAGGAAACAAAACATAGAGATAGAACGTGAAACTGCTTTATTTTGTCAAGTTTCAAGAAGCTAGCACAAACCGTATTGGATTTAGAGTTCCAAATCCATCTATCAATATAGGAGAAAACAGAGTGAAACCTAAAAATTCAAACTGTTACTGGAAATGTACGCTTCAACATAGAAGAACGAAATTTGGGGAACCAAGTCGGCTTAGTGTACTGATCATTACCTGAAAGTATCATCCAGTTTGGGTGAAAAAATATTTGCTGAGATTTCTGGAGATTCGTAATTTTTGGAAGCTTGGCAACCCCTTTCCATGAAAGTGTTTCTCGCCAGTCACTGCTTAGGGCTATATCAAGAGGAAAAAAAACATAGAGAAAGAACGTGAAACTGCTTTATTTTGTCAAGTTTCAAGAAGCTAGCACAAACCGTGTTGGATTTAGAGTTCCAAATACATTTATCAATATAGGAGAAAACAGAGTGAAACCTAAAAATTTAAACTGTTACTGGAAATGAACGCCTCACCATAGAAGAACGAAATTTGGGGAACCAAGTCGGCTTAGTGTACTGACCATTACCTGAAAGTATCATCCAGTTTGGGTGAAAAAATATTTGCTGAGATTTCTGGAGATTCGTAATTTTTGGAAGCTTGGGAACCCCTTTCCATGAAAGTGTTTCTCGCCAGTCACTGCTTAGGGCTACATCAAGAGGAAACAAAACATAGAGATAGAACGTGAAACTGCTTTATTTTGTCAAGTTTCAAGAAGCTAGCACAAACCGTGTTGGATTTAGAGTTCCAAATACATCTATCAATATAGGAGAAAACAGAGTGAAACCTAAAAATTCAAACTCTTACTGGAAATGAACGCTTCACCATTGAGGAACGAAATTTGGGGAACCAAGTTGGATTAGTGTACTGATCATTACCTGTAAGTATCATCCAGTTTTGGTGAAAAAATACTTGCTGAGATTTCTGGAGATTCGTAATTTTAGGAAGCTTGGCAACCCCTTTCCATGAAAGTGTTTCTCGCCAGTCACTGCATAGGGCTACTTCAAGAGGAAAGAACACATAGAGATAGAACGTGAAACTACTTTATTTTGTCAAGTTTCAAGAAGCTAGCACAAACCGTGTTGGATTTAGAGTTCCAAATACATCTATCTATATAGGAGAAAACAGAGTGAAACCTAAAATTTCAATCTGTTACTGGAAATGAACGCTTCAACATAGAAGAACGAAATTTGGGGAACCAAGTCGGCTTAGTGTACTGATCATTACCTGAAAGTATCATCCAGTTTGGGTGCAGAAATATTTGCTGTGATTTCTGGAGATTCGTAGTTTTTGGAAGCTTGGCAACCCCTTTCCATGAAAGTGTTTCTCGCCAGTCACTGCTTAGGGCTACATCAAGAGGAAACAACACATAGATATAGAACGTGAAACTGCTTTATTTTGTCAAGTTTCAAGAAGCTAGCACAAACCGTGTTGGATTTACAGTTCCAAATCCATCTATCAATATAGGAGAAAACAGAGTGAAACCTAAAAATTCAAACTGTTACTGGAAATGAACGCTTCAACATAGAAGAACGAAATTTGGGGAACCAATTCGGCTTAGTGTACTGATCATTACCTGAAAGTATCATCCAGTTTGGGTGCAGAAATATTTGCTGTGATTTCTGGAGATTCGTAGTTTTTGGAAGCTTGGCAACCCCTTTCTATGAAAGTGTTTCTCGCCAGTCACTGCTTAGGGTACTTCAAGAGGAAACAAAACATAGAGATAGAACGTGAAACTGCTTTATTTTGTCAAGTTTCAAGAAGCTAGCACAAACCGTATTGGATTTAGAGTTCCAAATCCATCTATCAATATAGGAGAAAACAGAGTGAAACCTAAAAATTCAAACTGTTACTGGAAATGTACGCTTCAACATAGAAGAACGAAATTTGGGGAACCAAGTCGGCTTAGTGTACTGATCATTACCTGAAAGTATCATCCAGTTTGGGTGAAAAAATATTTGCTGAGATTTCTGGAGATTCGTAATTTTTGGAAGCTTGGCAACCCCTTTCCATGAAAGTGTTTCTCGCCAGTCACTGCTTAGGGCTACATCAAGAGGAAAAAAAACATAGAGAAAGAACGTGAAACTGCTTTATTTTGTCAAGTTTCAAGAAGCTAGCACAAACCGTGTTGGATTTAGAGTTCCAAATACATTTATCAATATAGGAGAAAACAGAGTGAAACCTAAAAATTTAAACTGTTACTGGAAATGAACGCCTCACCATAGAAGAACGAAATTTGGGGAACCAAGTCGGCTTAGTGTACTGACCATTACCTGAAAGTATCATCCAGTTTGGGTGAAAAAATATTTGCTGAGATTTCTGGAGATTCGTAATTTTTGGAAGCTTGGGAACCCCTTTCCATGAAAGTGTTTCTCGCCAGTCACTGCTTAGGGCTACATCAAGAGGAAACAAAACATAGAGATAGAACGTGAAACTGCTTTATTTTGTCAAGTTTCAAGAAGCTAGCACAAACCGTGTTGGATTTAGAGTTCCAAATACATCTATCAATATAGGAGAAAACAGAGTGAAACCTAAAAATTCAAACTCTTACTGGAAATGAACGCTTCACCATTGAGGAACGAAATTTGGGGAACCAAGTTGGATTAGTGTACTGATCATTACCTGAAAGTATCATCCAGTTTGGGTGAAAAAATATTTGCTGAGATTTCTGGAGATTCGTAATTTTTGGAAGCTTGGCAACCCCTTTCCATGAAAGTGTTTCTCGCCAGTCACTTCTTAGGGCTACATCAAGATGAAAAAAAACATGGAGATAGAATCTGAAACTACTTTATTGTGTCAAGTTTCAAGAAGCTAGCACAAACCGTGTTGGATTTAGAGTTCCAAATACATCTATCAATATAGGAGAAAACAGAGTGAAACCTAAAAATTCAAACTGTTACTGGAAATGAACGCTTTAACATAGAAGAACGAAATTTGGGGAACCAAGTCGGCTTAGTGTTCTGATCATTTCCTGAAAGTATCATCAAGTTTGGGTGAAAAAATATTTGCTGAGATTTCTGGTGATTCCTAATTTTTGGAAGCTTGGCAACCCCTTTCCATGAAAGTGTTTCTCGCCAGTCACTGCTTAGGGCTACATCAAGAGGAAACAAAACATAGAGATAGAACGTGAAACTGCTTTATTTTGTCAAGTTTCAAGAAGCTAGCACAAACCGTGTTGGATTTAGAGTTCCAAATACATCTATCAATATAGGAGAAAACAGAGTGAAACCTAAAAATTGAAACTGTTAGTAGAAACGAACGCTTCAACATAGAAGAATGAAATTTGGGGAACCAAGTTGGCTTATTGTACTGATCATTACTTGAAAGTATCATCCAGTTTGGGTGAAAAAATACTTGCTGAGATTTCTGGAGATTCGTAATTTTTGGAAGCTTGGCAACCCCTTTCCATGAAAGTGTTTCTCGCCAGTCACTGCTTAGGGCTACATCAAGAGGAAAAAAAACATAGAGAAAGAACGTGAAACTGCTTTATTTTGTCAAGTTTCAAGAAGCTAGCACAAACCGTGTTGGATTTAGAGTTCCAAATACATCTATCAATATAGGAGAAAACAGAGTGAAACCTAAAAATTCAAACTGTTAGTAGAAACGAACGCTTCAACATAGAAGAATGAAATTTGGAGAACCAAGTCGGCTTAGTGTACTGACCATTACCTGAAAGTATCATCCAGTTTGGGTGAAAAAATATTTGCTGAGATTTCTGGAGATTCGTAATTTTTGGAAGCTTGGCAACCCCTTTCCATGAAAGTGTATCTCGCCAGTCACTTCTTAGGGCTACATCAAGATGAAAAAAAACATGGAGATAGAATCTGAAACTACTTTATTGTGTAAAGTTTCAAGAAGCTAGCACAAACCGTGTTGGATTTAGAGTTCCAAATACATCTATCAATATAGGAGAAAACAGAGTGAAACCTAAAAATTCAAACTGTTACTGGAAATGAACGCTTCACCATTGAGGAACGAAATTTGGGGAACCAAGTCGGCATAGTGTACTGACCATTACCTGAAAGTATCATCCAGTTTGGGTGAAAAAATATTTGCTGAGATTTCTGGAGATTCGTAATTTTTGGAAGCTTGGGAACCCCTTTCCATGAAAGTGTTTCTCGCCAGTCACTGCTTAGGGCTACATCAAGAGGAAACAAAACATAGAGATAGAACGTGAAACTGCTTTATTTTGTCAAGTTTCAAGAAGCTAGCACAAACCGTGTTGGATTTAGAGTTCCAAATACATCTATCAATATAGGAGAAAACAGAGTGAAACCTAAAAATTCAAACTCTTACTGGAAATGAACGCTTCACCATTGAGGAACGAAATTTGGGGAACCAAGTTGGATTAGTGTACTGATCATTACCTGTAAGTATCATCCAGTTTTGGTGAAAAAATACTTGCTGAGATTTCTGGAGATTCGTAATTTTAGGAAGCTTGGCAACCCCTTTCCATGAAAGTGTTTCTCGCCAGTCACTGCATAGGGCTACTTCAAGAGGAAAGAACACATAGAGATAGAACGTGAAACTACTTTATTTTGTCAAGTTTCAAGAAGCTAGCACAAACCGTGTTGGATTTAGAGTTCCAAATACATCTATCTATATAGGAGAAAACAGAGTGAAACCTAAAATTTCAATCTGTTACTGGAAATGAACGCTTCAACATAGAAGAACGAAATTTGGGGAACCAAGTCGGCTTAGTGTACTGATCATTACCTGAAAGTATCATCCAGTTTGGGTGCAGAAATATTTGCTGTGATTTCTGGAGATTCGTAGTTTTTGGAAGCTTGGCAACCCCTTTCCATGAAAGTGTTTCTCGCCAGTCACTGCTTAGGGCTACATCAAGAGGAAACAACACATAGATATAGAACGTGAAACTGCTTTATTTTGTCAAGTTTCAAGAAGCTAGCACAAACCGTGTTGGATTTACAGTTCCAAATCCATCTATCAATATAGGAGAAAACAGAGTGAAACCTAAAAATTCAAACTGTTACTGGAAATGAACGCTTCAACATAGAAGAACGAAATTTGGGGAACCAATTCGGCTTAGTGTACTGATCATTACCTGAAAGTATCATCCAGTTTGGGTGCAGAAATATTTGCTGTGATTTCTGGAGATTCGTAGTTTTTGGAAGCTTGGCAACCCCTTTCTATGAAAGTGTTTCTCGCCAGTCACTGCTTAGGGTACTTCAAGAGGAAACAAAACATAGAGATAGAACGTGAAACTGCTTTATTTTGTCAAGTTTCAAGAAGCTAGCACAAACCGTATTGGATTTAGAGTTCCAAATCCATCTATCAATATAGGAGAAAACAGAGTGAAACCTAAAAATTCAAACTGTTACTGGAAATGTACGCTTCAACATAGAAGAACGAAATTTGGGGAACCAAGTCGGCTTAGTGTACTGATCATTACCTGAAAGTATCATCCAGTTTGGGTGAAAAAATATTTGCTGAGATTTCTGGAGATTCGTAATTTTTGGAAGCTTGGCAACCCCTTTCCATGAAAGTGTTTCTCGCCAGTCACTGCTTAGGGCTACATCAAGAGGAAAAAAAACATAGAGAAAGAACGTGAAACTGCTTTATTTTGTCAAGTTTCAAGAAGCTAGCACAAACCGTGTTGGATTTAGAGTTCCAAATACATTTATCAATATAGGAGAAAACAGAGTGAAACCTAAAAATTTAAACTGTTACTGGAAATGAACGCCTCACCATAGAAGAACGAAATTTGGGGAACCAAGTCGGCTTAGTGTACTGACCATTACCTGAAAGTATCATCCAGTTTGGGTGAAAAAATATTTGCTGAGATTTCTGGAGATTCGTAATTTTTGGAAGCTTGGGAACCCCTTTCCATGAAAGTGTTTCTCGCCAGTCACTGCTTAGGGCTACATCAAGAGGAAACAAAACATAGAGATAGAACGTGAAACTGCTTTATTTTGTCAAGTTTCAAGAAGCTAGCACAAACCGTGTTGGATTTAGAGTTCCAAATACATCTATCAATATAGGAGAAAACAGAGTGAAACCTAAAAATTCAAACTCTTACTGGAAATGAACGCTTCACCATTGAGGAACGAAATTTGGGGAACCAAGTTGGATTAGTGTACTGATCATTACCTGAAAGTATCATCCAGTTTGGGTGAAAAAATATTTGCTGAGATTTCTGGAGATTCGTAATTTTTGGAAGCTTGGCAACCCCTTTCCATGAAAGTGTTTCTCGCCAGTCACTTCTTAGGGCTACATCAAGATGAAAAAAAACATGGAGATAGAATCTGAAACTACTTTATTGTGTCAAGTTTCAAGAAGCTAGCACAAACCGTGTTGGATTTAGAGTTCCAAATACATCTATCAATATAGGAGAAAACAGAGTGAAACCTAAAAATTCAAACTGTTACTGGAAATGAACGCTTTAACATAGAAGAACGAAATTTGGGGAACCAAGTCGGCTTAGTGTTCTGATCATTTCCTGAAAGTATCATCAAGTTTGGGTGAAAAAATATTTGCTGAGATTTCTGGTGATTCCTAATTTTTGGAAGCTTGGCAACCCCTTTCCATGAAAGTGTTTCTCGCCAGTCACTGCTTAGGGCTACATCAAGAGGAAACAAAACATAGAGATAGAACGTGAAACTGCTTTATTTTGTCAAGTTTCAAGAAGCTAGCACAAACCGTGTTGGATTTAGAGTTCCAAATACATCTATCAATATAGGAGAAAACAGAGTGAAACCTAAAAATTGAAACTGTTAGTAGAAACGAACGCTTCAACATAGAAGAATGAAATTTGGGGAACCAAGTTGGCTTATTGTACTGATCATTACTTGAAAGTATCATCCAGTTTGGGTGAAAAAATACTTGCTGAGATTTCTGGAGATTCGTAATTTTTGGAAGCTTGGCAACCCCTTTCCATGAAAGTGTTTCTCGCCAGTCACTGCTTAGGGCTACATCAAGAGGAAAAAAAACATAGAGAAAGAACGTGAAACTGCTTTATTTTGTCAAGTTTCAAGAAGCTAGCACAAACCGTGTTGGATTTAGAGTTCCAAATACATCTATCAATATAGGAGAAAACAGAGTGAAACCTAAAAATTCAAACTGTTAGTAGAAACGAACGCTTCAACATAGAAGAATGAAATTTGGAGAACCAAGTCGGCTTAGTGTACTGACCATTACCTGAAAGTATCATCCAGTTTGGGTGAAAAAATATTTGCTGAGATTTCTGGAGATTCGTAATTTTTGGAAGCTTGGCAACCCCTTTCCATGAAAGTGTATCTCGCCAGTCACTTCTTAGGGCTACATCAAGATGAAAAAAAACATGGAGATAGAATCTGAAACTACTTTATTGTGTAAAGTTTCAAGAAGCTAGCACAAACCGTGTTGGATTTAGAGTTCCAAATACATCTATCAATATAGGAGAAAACAGAGTGAAACCTAAAAATTCAAACTGTTACTGGAAATGAACGCTTCACCATTGAGGAACGAAATTTGGGGAACCAAGTCGGCATAGTGTACTGACCATTACCTGAAAGTATCATCCAGTTTGGGTGAAAAAATATTTGCTGAGATTTCTGGAGATTCGTAATTTTTGGAAGCTTGGGAACCCCTTTCCATGAAAGTGTTTCTCGCCAGTCACTGCTTAGGGCTACATCAAGAGGAAACAAAACATAGAGATAGAACGTGAAACTGCTTTATTTTGTCAAGTTTCAAGAAGCTAGCACAAACCGTGTTGGATTTAGAGTTCCAAATACATCTATCAATATAGGAGAAAACAGAGTGAAACCTAAAAATTGAAACTGTTAGTAGAAACGAACGCTTCAACATAGAAGAATGAAATTTGGAGAACCAAGTTGGCTTAGTGTACTGATCATTACCTGTAAGTATCATCCAGTTTTGGTGAAAAAATACTTGCTGAGATTTCTGGAGATTCGTAATTTTAGGAAGCTTGGCAACCCCTTTCCATGAAAGTGTTTCTCGCCAGTCACTGCATAGGGCTACTTCAAGAGGAAAGAACACATAGAGATAGAACGTGAAACTACTTTATTTTGTCAAGTTTCAAGAAGCTAGCACAAACCGTGTTGGATTTAGAGTTCCAAATACATCTATCTATATAGGAGAAAACAGAGTGAAACCTAAAATTTCAATCTGTTACTGGAAATGAACGCTTCAACATAGAAGAACGAAATTTGGGGAACCAAGTCGGCTTAGTGTACTGATCATTACCTGAAAGTATCATCCAGTTTGGGTGCAGAAATATTTGCTGTGATTTCTGGAGATTCGTAGTTTTTGGAAGCTTGGCAACCCCTTTCCATGAAAGTGTTTCTCGCCAGTCACTGCTTAGGGCTACATCAAGAGGAAACAAAACATAGAGATAGAACGTGAAACTGCTTTATTTTGTCAAGTTTCAAGAAGCTAGCACAAACCGTGTTGGATTTAGAGTTCCAAATACATCTATCAATATAGGAGAAAACAGAGTGAAACCTAAAAATTTAAACTGTTTGTAGAAACGAACGCTTCAACATAGAAGAATGAAATTTGGGGAACCAAGTTGGCTTATTGTACTGATCATTACCTGAAAGTATCATCCAGTTTGGGTGAAAAAATATTTGCTGAGATTTCTGGAGATTCGTAATTTTTGGAAGCTTGGCAACCCCTTTCCATGAAAGTGTTTCTCGCCAGTCACTTCTTAGGGCTACATCAAGATGAAAAAAAACATGGAGATAGAATCTGAAACTACTTTATTGTGTCAAGTTTCAAGAAGCTAGCACAAACCGTGTTGGATTTAGAGTTCCAAATACATCTATCAATATAGGAGAAAACAGAGTGAAACCTAAAAATTCAAACTGTTACTGGAAATGAACGCTTTAACATAGAAGAACGAAATTTGGGGAACCAAGTCGGCTTAGTGTTCTGATCATTTCCTGAAAGTATCATCAAGTTTGGGTGAAAAAATATTTGCTGAGATTTCTGGTGATTCCTAATTTTTGGAAGCTTGGCAACCCCTTTCCATGAAAGTGTTTCTCGCCAGTCACTGCTTAGGGCTACATCAAGAGGAAACAAAACATAGAGATAGAACGTGAAACTGCTTTATTTTGTCAAGTTTCAAGAAGCTAGCACAAACCGTGTTGGATTTAGAGTTCCAAATACATCTATCAATATAGGAGAAAACAGAGTGAAACCTAAAAATTGAAACTGTTATTAGAAACGAACGCTTCAACATAGAAGAATGAAATTTGGGGAACCAAGTTGGCTTATTGTACTGATCATTACTTGAAAGTATCATCCAGTTTGGGTGAAAAAATACTTGCTGAGATTTCTGGAGATTCGTAATTTTTGGAAGCTTGGCAACCCCTTTCCATGAAAGTGTTTCTCGCCAGTCATTGCTTAGAGCTACATCAAGAGGAAAAAAAACATAGAGAAAGAACGTGAAACTGCTTTATTTTGTCAAGTTTCAAGAAGCTAGCACAAACCGTGTTGGATTTAGAGTTCCAAATACATCTATCAATATAGGAGAAAACAGAGTGAAACCTAAAAATTCAAACTGTTAGTAGAAACGAACGCTTCAACATAGAAGAATGAAATTTGGAGAACCAAGTCGGCTTAGTGTACTGACCATTACCTGAAAGTATCATCCAGTTTGGGTGAAAAAATATTTGCTGAGATTTCTGGAGATTCGTAATTTTTGGAAGCTTGGCAACCCCTTTCCATGAAAGTGTTTCTCGCCAGTCACTTCTTAGGGCTACATCAAGATGAAAAAAAACATGGAGATAGAATCTGAAACTACTTTATTGTGTCAAGTTTCAAGAAGCTAGCACAAACCGTGTTGGATTTAGAGTTCCAAATACATCTATCAATATAGGAGAAAACAGAGTGAAACCTCAAAATTCAAACTGTTACTGGAAATGAACGCTTCACCATTGAGGAACGAAATTTGGGGAACCAAGTTGGATTAGTGTACTGATCATTACCTGAAAGTATCATCCAGTTTGGGTGAAAAAATATTTGCTGAGATTTCTGGAGATTCGTAATTTTTGGAAGCTTGGCAACCCCTTTCCATGAAAGTGTTTCTCGCCAGTCACTGCTTAGGGCTACATCAAGAGGAAAAAAAACATAGAGAAAGAACGTGAAACTGCTTTATTTTGTCAAGTTTCAAGAAGCTAGCACAAACCGTGTTGGATTTAGAGTTCCAAATACATTTATCAATATAGGAGAAAACAGAGTGAAACCTAAAAATTTAAACTGTTACTGGAAATGAACGCTTCACCATAGAAGAACGAAATTTGGGGAACCAAGTCGGCTTAGTGTACTGACCATTACCTGAAAGTATCATCCAGTTTGGGTGAAAAAATATTTGCTGAGATTTCTGGAGATTCGTAATTTTTGGAAGCTTGGCAACCCCTTTCCATGAAAGTGTTTCTCGCCAGTCACTGCTTAGGGCTACATCAAGAGGAAACAAAACATAGAGATAGAACGTGAAACTGCTTTATTTTGTCAAGTTTCAAGAAGCTAGCACAAACCGTGTTGGATTTAGAGTTCCAAATACATCTATCAATATAGGAGAAAACAGAGTGAAACCTAAAAATTGAAACTGTTAGTAGAAACGAACGCTTCAACATAGAAGAATGAAATTTGGAGAACCAAGTTGGCTTAGTGTACTGATCATTACCTGTAAGTATCATCCAGTTTTGGTGAAAAAATACTTGCTGAGATTTCTGGAGATTCGTAATTTTAGGAAGCTTGGCAACCCCTTTCCATGAAAGTGTTTCTCGCCAGTCACTGCATAGGGCTACTTCAAGAGGAAAGAACACATAGAGATAGAACGTGAAACTACTTTATTTTGTCAAGTTTCAAGAAGCTAGCACAAACCGTGTTGGATTTAGAGTTCCAAATACATCTATCTATATAGGAGAAAACAGAGTGAAACCTAAAATTTCAATCTGTTACTGGAAATGAACGCTTCAACATAGAAGAACGAAATTTGGGGAACCAAGTCGGCTTAGTGTACTGATCATTACCTGAAAGTATCATCCAGTTTGGGTGCAGAAATATTTGCTGTGATTTCTGGAGATTCGTAGTTTTTGGAAGCTTGGCAACCCCTTTCCATGAAAGTGTTTCTCGCCAGTCACTGCTTAGGGCTACATCAAGAGGAAACAACACATAGATATAGAACGTGAAACTGCTTTATTTTGTCAAGTTTCAAGAAGCTAGCACAAACCGTGTTGGATTTACAGTTCCAAATCCATCTATCAATATAGGAGAAAACAAAGTGAAACCTAAAAATTCAAACTGTTACTGGAAATGAACGCTTCATCATAGAAGAACGAAATTTGGGGAACCAATTCGGCTTAGTGTACTGACCATTACCTGAAAGTATCATCCAGTTTGGGTGCAGAAATATTTGCTGTGATTTCTGGAGATTCGTAGTTTTTGGAAGCTTGGCAACCCCTTTCCATGAAAGTGTTTCTCGCCAGTCACTGCTTAGGGCTACATCAAGAGGAAACAAAACATAGAGATAGAACGTGAAACTGCTTTATTTTGTCAAGTTTCAAGAAGCTAGCACAAACCGTGTTGGATTTAGAGTTCCAAATACATCTATCAATATAGGAGAAAACAGAGTGAAACCTAAAAATTTAAACTGTTAGTAGAAATGAACGCTTCAACATAGAAGAATGAAATTTGGGGAACCAAGTTGGCTTATTGTACTGATCATTACTTGAAAGTATCATCCAGTTTGGGTGAAAAAATATTTGCTGAGATTTCTGGAGATTCGTAATTTTTGGAAGCTTGGCAACCCCTTTCCATGAAAGTGTTTCTCGCCAGTCACTGCTTAGGGCTACATCAAGAGGAAAAAAAAACATAGAGAAAGAACGTGAAACTGCTTTATTTTGTCAAGTTTCAAGAAGCTAGCACAAACCGTGTTGGATTTAGAGTTCCAAATACATCTATCAATATAGGAGAAAACAGAGTGAAACCTAAAAATTCAAACTGTTACTGGAAATGAACGCTTCACCATTGAGGAACGAAATTTGGGGAACCAAGTTGGATTAGTGTACTGATCATTACCTGAAAGTATCATCCAGTTTGGGTGAAAAAATATTTGCTGAGATTTCTGGAGATTCGTAATTTTTGGAAGCTTGGCAACCCCTTTCCATGAAAGTGTTTCTCGCCAGTCACTGCTTAGGGCTACATCAAGAGGAAAAAAAACATAGAGAAAGAACGTGAAACTGCTTTATTTTGTCAAGTTTCAAGAAGCTAGCACAAACCGTGTTGGATTTAGAGTTCCAAATACATTTATCAATATAGGAGAAAACAGAGTGAAACCTAAAAATTTAAACTGTTACTGGAAATGAACGCTTCACCATAGAAGAACGAAATTTGGGGAACCAATTCGGCTTAGTGTACTGACCATTACCTGAAAGTATCATCCAGTTTGGGTGAAAAAATATTTGCTGAGATTTCTGGAGATTCGTAATTTTTGGAAGCTTGGGAACCCCTTTCCATGAAAGTGTTTCTCGCCAGTCACTGCTTAGGGCTACATCAAGAGGAAACAAAACATAGAGATAGAACGTGAAACTGCTTTATTTTGTCAAGTTTCAAGAAGCTAGCACAAACCGTGTTGGATTTAGAGTTCCAAATACATCTATCAATATAGGAGAAAACAGAGTGAAACCTAAAAATTGAAACTGTTAGTAGAAACGAACGCTTCAACATAGAAGAATGAAATTTGGAGAACCAAGTTGGCTTAGTGTACTGATCATTACCTGTAAGTATCATCCAGTTTTGGTGAAAAAATACTTGCTGAGATTTCTGGAGATTCATAATTTTAGGAAGCTTGGCAACCCCTTTCCATGAAAGTGTTTCTCGCCAGTCACTGCTTAGGGGTACTTCAAGAGGAAACAACACATAGAGATAGAACGTGAAACTGCTTTATTTTGTCAAGTTTCAAGAAGCTAGCACAAACCGTGTTGGATTTAGAGTTCCAAATACATCTATCTATATAGGAGAAAACAGAGTGAAACCTAAAATTTCAATCTGTTACTGGAAATGAACGCTTCAACATAGAAGAACGAAATTTGGGGAACCAAGTCGGCTTAGTGTACTGATCATTACCTGAAAGTATCATCCAGTTTGGGTGCAGAAATATTTGCTGTGATTTCTGGAGATTCGTAGTTTTTGGAAGCTTGGCAACCCCTTTCCATGAAAGTGTTTCTCGCCAGTCACTGCTTAGGGCTACATCAAGAGGAAACAACACATAGATATAGAACGTGAAACTGCTTTATTTTGTCAAGTTTCAAGAAGCTAGCACAAACCGTGTTGGATTTACAGTTCCAAATCCATCTATCAATATAGGAGAAAACAGAGTGAAACCTAAAAATTCAAACTGTTACTGGAAATGAACGCTTCAACATAGAAGAACGAAATTTGGGGAACCAATTCGGCTTAGTGTACTGACCATTACCTGAAAGTATCATCCAGTTTGGGTGCAGAAATATTTGCTGTGATTTCTGGAGATTCGTAGTTTTTGGAAGCTTGGCAACCCCTTTCCATGAAAGTGTTTCTCGCCAGTCACTGCTTAGGGCTACATCAAGAAGAAACAAAACATAGAGATAGAACGTGAAACTGCTTTATTTTGTCAAGTTTCAAGAAGCTAGCACAAACCGTGTTGGATTTAGAGTTCCAAATACATCTATCAATATAGGAGAAAACAGAGTGAAACCTAAATATTTAAACTGTTAGTAGAAACGAACGCTTCAACATAGAAGAATGAAATTTGGGGAACCAAGTTGGCTTATTGTACTGATCATTACTTGAAAGTATCATCCAGTTTGGGTGAAAAAATATTTGCTGAGATTTCTGGAGATTCGTAATTTTTGGAAGCTTGGCAACCCCTTTCCATGAAAGTGTTTCTCGCCAGTCACTGCTTAGGGCTACATCAAGAGGAAAAAAAAACATAGAGAAAGAACGTGAAACTGCTTTATTTTGTCAAGTTTCAAGAAGCTAGCACAAACCGTGTTGGATTTAGAGTTCCAAATACATTTATCAATATAGGAGAAAACAGAGTGAAACCTAAAAATTTAAACTGTTACTGGAAATGAACGCTTCACCATAGAAGAACGAAATTTGGGGAACCAAGTCGGCTTAGTGTACTGACCATTACCTGAAAGTATCATCCAGTTTGGGTGAAAAAATATTTGCTGAGATTTCTGGAGATTCGTAATTTTTGGAAGCTTGGCAACCCCTTTCCATGAAAGTGTTTCTCGCCAGTCACTTCTTAGGGCTACATCAAGATGAAAAAAAACATGGAGATAGAATCTGAAACTACTTTATTGTGTCAAGTTTCAAGAAGCTAGCAGAAACCGTGTTGGATTTAGAGTTCCAAATACATCTATCAATATAGGAGAAAACAGAGTGAAACCTAAAAATTCAAACTGTTACTGGAAATGAACGCTTCACCATTGAGGAACGAAATTTGGGGAACCAAGTTGGATTAGTGTACTGATGATTACCTGAAAGTATCATCCAGTTTGGGTGAAAAAATATTTGCTGAGATTTCTGGAGATTCGTAATTTTTGGAAGCTTGGCAACCCCTTTCCATGAAAGTGTTTGTCGCCAGTCACTGCTTAGGGCTACATCAAGAGGAAAAAAAACATAGAGAAAGAACGTGAAACTGCTTTATTTTGTCAAGTTTCAAGAAGCTAGCACAAACCGTGTTGGATTTAGAGTTCCAAATACATTTATCAATATAGGAGAAAACAGAGTGAAACCTAAAAATTTAAACTGTTACTGGAAATGAACGCTTCACCATAGAAGAACGAAATTTGGGGAACCAAGTCGGCTTAGTGTACTGACCATTACCTGAAAGTATCATCCAGTTTGGGTGAAAAAATATTTGCTGAGATTTCTGGAGATTCGTAATTTTTGGAAGCTTGGGAACCCCTTTCCATGAAAGTGTTTCTCGCCAGTCACTGCTTAGGGCTACATCAAGAGGAAACAAAACATAGAGATAGAACGTGAAACTGCTTTATTTTGTCAAGTTTCAAGAAGCTAGCACAAACCGTGTTGGATTTAGAGTTCCAAATACATCTATCAATATAGGAGAAAACAGAGTGAAACCTAAAAATTGAAACTGTTAGTAGAAACGAACGCTTCAACATAGAAGAATGAAATTTGGAGAACCAAGTTGGCTTAGTGTACTGATCATTACCTGTAAGTATCATCCAGTTTTGGTGAAAAAATACTTGCTGAGATTTCTGGAGATTCGTAATTTTAGGAAGCTTGGCAACCCCTTAGCATGAAAGTGTTTCTCGCCACTCACTGCTTAGGGGTACTTCAAGAGGAAACAACACATAGAGATAGAACGTGAAACTACTTTATTTTTTCAAGTTTCAAGAAGCTAGCACAAACCGTGTTGGATTTAGAGTTCCAAATACATCTATCTATATAGGAGAAAACAGACTGAAACCTAAAATTTCAATCTGTTACTGGAAATGAACGCTTCAACATAGAAGAACGAAATTTGGGGAACCAAGTCGGCTTAGTGTACTGATCATTACCTGAAAGTATCATCCAGTTTGGGTGCAGAAATATTTGCTGTGATTTCTGGAGATTCGTAGTTTTTGGAAGCTTGGCAACCCCTTTCCATGAAAGTGTTTCTCGCCAGTCACTGCTTAGGGCTACATCAAGAGGAAACAACACATAGATATAGAACGAGAAACTGCTTTATTTTGTCAAGTTTCAAGAAGCTAGCACAAACCGTGTTGGATTTACAGTTCCAAATCCATCTATCAATATAGGAGAAAACAGAGTGAAACCTAAAAATTCAAACTGTTACTGGAAATGAACGCTTCAACATAGAAGAACGAAATTTGGGGAACCAATTCGGCTTAGTGTACGGACCATTACCTGAAAGTATCATCCAGTTTGGGTGCAGAAATATTTGCTGTGATTTCTGGAGATTCGTAGTTTTTGGAAGCTTGGCAACCCCTTTCCATGAAAGTGTTTCTCGCCAGTCACTGCTTAGGGCTACATCAAGAGGAAACAAAACATAGAGATAGAACGTGAAACTGCTTTATTTTGTCAAGTTTCAAGAAGCTAGCACAAACCGTGTTGGATTTAGAGTTCCAAATACATCTATCAATATAGGAGAAAACAGAGTGAAACCTAAAAATTTAAACTGTTAGTAGAAACGAACGCTTCAACATAGAAGAATGAAATTTGGGGAACCAAGTTGGCTTATTGTACTGATCATTACTTGAAAGTATCATCCAGTTTGGGTGAAAAAATATTTGCTGAGATTTCTGGAGATTCGTAATTTTTGGAAGCTTGGCAACCCCTTTCCATGAAAGTGTTTCTCGCCAGTCACTGCTTAGGGCTACATCAAGAGGAAAAAAAAACATAGAGAAAGAACGTGAAACTGCTTTATTTTGTCAAGTTTCAAGAAGCTAGCACAAACCGTGTTGGATTTAGAGTTCCAAATACATTTATCAATATAGGAGAAAACAGAGTGAAACCTAAAAATTTAAACTGTTACTGGAAATGAACGCTTCACCATAGAAGAACGAAATTTGGGGAACCAAGTCGGCTTAGTGTACTGACCATTACCTGAAAGTATCATCCAGTTTGGGTGAAAAAATATTTGCTGAGATTTCTGGAGATTCGTAATTTTTGGAAGCTTGGCAACCCCTTTCCATGAAAGTGTTTCTCGCCAGTCACTTCTTAGGGCTACATCAAGATGAAAAAAAACATGGAGATAGAATCTGAAACTACTTTATTGTGTCAAGTTTCAAGAAGCTAGCAGAAACCGTGTTGGGTTTAGAGTTCCAAATACATCTATCAATATAGGAGAAAACAGAGTGAAACCTAAAAATTCAAACTGTTACTGGAAATGAACGCTTCACCATTGAGGAACGAAATTTGGGGAACCAAGTCGGATTAGTGTACTGATCATTACCTGAAAGTATCATCCAGTTTGGGTGAAAAAATATTTGATGAGATTTCTGGAGATTCGTAATTTTTGGAAGCTTGGCAACCCCTTTCCATGAAAGTGTTTCTCGCCAGTCACTGCTTAGGGCTACATCAAGAGGAAAAAAAACATAGAGAAAGAACGTGAAACTGCTTTATTTAGTCAAGTTTCAAGAAGCTAGCACAAACCGTGTTGGATTTAGAGTTCCAAATACATTTATCAATATAGGAGAAAACAGAGTGAAACCTAAAAATTTAAACTGTTACTGGAAATGAACGCTTCACCATAGAAGAACGAAATTTGGGGAACCAAGTCGGCTTAGTGTACTGACCATTACCTGAAAGTATCATCCAGTTTGGGTGAAAAAATATTTGCTGAGATTTCTGGAGATTCGTAATTTTTGGAAGCTTGGGAACCCCTTTCCATGAAAGTGTTTCTCGCCAGTCACTGCTTAGGGCTACATCAAGAGGAAACAAAACATAGAGATAGAACGTGAAACTGCTTTATTTTGTCAAGTTTCAAGAAGCTAGCACAAACCGTGTTGGATTTAGAGTTCCAAATACATCTATCAATATAGGAGAAAACAGAGTGAAACCTAAAAATTGAAACTGTTAGTAGAAACGAACGCTTCAACATAGAAGAATGAAATTTGGAGAACCAAGTTGGCTTAGTGTACTGATCATTACCTGTAAGTATCATCCAGTTTTGGTGAAAAAATACTTGCTGAGATTTCTGCAGATTCGTAATTTTAGGAAGCTTGGCAACCCCTTTCAATGAAAGTGTTTCTCGCCAGTCACTGCTTAGGGGTACTTCAAGAGGAAACAACACATAGAGATAGAACGTGAAACTGCTTTATTTTGTCAAGTTTCAAGAAGCTAGCACAAACCGTGTTGGATTTAGAGTTCCAAATACATCTATCTATATAGGAGAAAACAGAGTGAAACCTAAAATTTCAATCTGTTACTGGAAATGAACGCTTCAACATAGAAGAACGAAATTTGGGGAACCAAGTCGGCTTAGTGTACTGATCATTACCTGAAAGTATCATCCAGTTTGGGTGCAGAAATATTTGCTGTGATTTCTGGAGATTCGTAGTTTTTGGAAGCTTGGCAACCCCTTTCCATGAAAGTGTTTCTCGCCAGTCACTGCTTAGGGCTACATCAAGAGGAAACAACACATAGATATAGAACGTGAAACTGCTTTATTTTGTCAAGTTTCAAGAAGCTAGCACAAACCGTGTTGGATTTACAGTTCCAAATCCATCTATCAATATAGGAGAAAACAGAGTGAAACCTAAAAATTCAAACTGTTACTGGAAATGAACGCTTCAACATAGAAGAACGAAATTTGGGGAACAAATTCGGCTTAGTGTACTGACCATTACCTGAAAGTATCATCCAGTTTGGGTGCAGAAATATTTGCTGTGATTTCTGGAGATTCGTAGTTTTTGGAAGCTTGGCAACCCCTTTCCATGAAAGTGTTTCTCGCCAGTCACTGCTTAGGGCTACATCAAGAGGAAACAAAACATAGAGATAGAACGTGAAACTGCTTTATTTTGTCAAGTTTCAAGAAGCTAGCACAAACCGTGTTGGATTTAGAGTTCCAAATACATCTATCAATATAGGAGAAAACAGAGTGAAACCTAAAAATTTAAACTGTTAGTAGAAACGAACGCTTCAACATAGAAGAATGAAATTTGGGGAACCAAGTTGGCTTATTGTACTGATCATTACTTGAAAGTATCATCCAGTTTGGGTGAAAAAATATTTGCTGAGATTTCTGGAGATTCGTAATTTTTGGAAGCTTGGCAACCCCTTTCCATGAAAGTGTTTCTCGCCAGTCACTGCATAGGGCTACTTCAAGAGGAAAGAACACATAGAGATAGAACGTGAAACTACTTTATTTTGTCAAGTTTCAAGAAGCTAGCACAAACCGTGTTGGATTTAGAGTTCCAAATACATCTATCTATATAGGAGAAAACAGAGTGAAACCTAAAATTTCAATCTGTTACTGGAAATGAACGCTTCAACATAGAAGAACGAAATTTGGGGAACCAAGTCGGCTTAGTGTACTGATCATTACCTGAAAGTATCATCCAGTTTGGGTGCAGAAATATTTGCTGTGATTTCTGGAGATTCGTAGTTTTTGGAAGCTTGGCAACCCCTTTCCATGAAAGTGTTTCTCGCCAGTCACTGCTTAGGGCTACATCAAGAGGAAACAACACATAGATATAGAACGTGAAACTGCTTTATTTTGTCAAGTTTCAAGAAACTAGCACAAACCGTGTTGGATTTACAGTTCCAAATCCATCTATCAATATAGGAGAAAACAGAGTGAAACCTAAAAATTCAAACTGTTACTGGAAATGAACGCTTCAACATAGAAGAACGAAATTTGGGGAACCAATTCGGCTTAGTGTACTGATCATTACCTGAAAGTATCATCCAGTTTGGGTGAAAAAATATTTGCTGAGATTTCTGGAGATTCGTAATTTTTGGAAGCTTGGCAACCCCTTTCCATGAAAGTGTTTCTCGCCAGTCACTGCTTAGGGCTACATCAAGAGGAAAAAAAACATAGAGAAAGAACGTGAAACTGCTTTATTTTGTCAAGTTTCAAGAAGCTAGCACAAACCGTGTTGGATTTAGAGTTCCAAATACATTTATCAATATAGGAGAAAACAGAGTGAAACCTAAAAATTTAAACTGTTACTGGAAATGAACGCTTCACCATAGAAGAACGAAATTTGGGGAACCAAGTCGGCTTAGTGTACTGACCATTACCTGAAAGTATCATCCAGTTTGGGTGAAAAAATATTTGCTGAGATTTCTGGAGATTCGTAATTTTTGGAAGCTTGGGAACCCCTTTCCATGAAAGTGTTTCTCGCCAGTCACTGCTTAGGGCTACATCAAGAGGAAACAAAACATAGAGATAGAACGTGAAACTGCTTTATTTTGTCAAGTTTCAAGAAGCTAGCACAAACCGTGTTGGATTTAGAGTTCCAAATACATCTATCAATATAGGAGAAAACAGAGTGAAACCTAAAAATTTAAACTGTTAGTAGAAACGAACGCTTCAACGTAGAAGAATGAAATTTGGGGAACCAAGTTGGCTTATTGTACTGATCATTACCTGAAAGTATCATCCAGTTTGGGTGAAAAAATATTTGCTGAGATTTCTGGAGATTCGTAATTTTTGGAAGCTTGGGAACCCCTTTCCATGAAAGTGTTTCTCGCCAGTCACTTCTTAGGGCTACATCAAGATGAAAAAAAACATGGAGATAGAATCTGAAACTACTTTATTGTGTCAAGTTTCAAGAAGCTAGCACAAACCGTGTTGGATTTAGAGTTCCAAATACATCTATCAATATAGGAGAAAACAGAGTGAAACCTAAAAATTCAAACTGTTACTGGAAATGAACGCTTTAACATAGAAGAACGAAATTTGGGGAACCAAGTCGGCTTAGTGTTCTGATCATTTCCTGAAAGTATCATCAAGTTTGGGTGAAAAAATATTTGCTGAGATTTCTGGTGATTCCTAATTTTTGGAAGCTTGGCAACCCCTTTCCATGAAAGTGTTTCTCGCCAGTCACTGCTTAGGGCTACATCAAGAGAAAACAAAACATAGAGATAGAACGTGAAACTGCTTTATTTTGTCAAGTTTCAAGAAGCTAGCACAAACCGTGTTGGATTTAGAGTTCCAAATACATCTATCAATATAGGAGAAAACAGAGTGAAACCTAAAAATTGAAACTGTTAGTAGAAACGAACGCTTCAACAGAGAAGAATGAAATTTGGGGAACCAAGTTGGCTTATTGTACTGATCATTACCTGAAAGTATCATCCAGTTTGGGTGAAAAAATACTTGCTGAGATTTCTGGAGATTCGTAATTTTAGGAAGCTTGGCAACCCCTTTCCATGAAAGTGTTTCTCGCCAGTCACTGCTTAGGGCTACTTCAAGAGGAAACAACACATAGAGATAGAACGTGAAACTGCTTTATTTTGTAGGTTTCAAGAAGCTAGCACAAACCGTGTTGGATTTAGAGTTCCAAATACATCTATCTATATAGGAGAAAACAGAGTGAAACCTAAAAATTCAAACTGTTACTGGAAATGAACGCTTCAACATAGAAGAACGAAATTTGGGGAACCAACTCGGCTTAGTGTACTGATCATTAACTGAAAGTATCATCCAGTTTGGGTGAAAAAATATTTGCTGTGATTTCTGGAGATTCGTAGTTTTTGGAAGCTTGACAACCCCTTTCTATGTAAGTGTTTCTCGCCAGTCACTGCTTAGGGCTACATCAAGAGGAAACAACACATAGATATAGAACGTGAAACTGCTTTATTTTGTAAAGTTTCAAGAAGCTAGCACAAACCGTGTTGGATTTACAGTTCCAAATCCATCTATCAATATAGGAGAAAACAGAGTGAAACATAAAAATTCAAACTGTTACTGGAAATGAACGCTTCAACATAGAAGAACGAAATTTGGGGAACCAAGTCGGCTTAGTGTACTGATCATTACCTGAAAGTATCATCCAGTTTGGGTGAAAAAATACTTGCTGAGATTTCTGGAGATTCGTAATTTTAGGAAGCTTGGCAACCCCTTTCCATGAAAGTGTTTATCGCCAGTCACTGCTTAGGGCTACTTCAAGAGGAAACAACACATAGAGATAGAACGTGAAACTGCTTTATTTTGTCAAGTTTCAAGAAGCTAGCACAAGCCGTGTTGGATTTAGAGTTCCAAATACATCTATCAATATAGGAGAAAACAGAGTGAAACCTAAAAATTCAAACTGTTACTAGAAATGAACACTTTAACATAGAAGAACGAAATTTGGGGAACCAAGTCGGCTTAGTGTACTGATCATTACCTGAAAGTATCATCCAGTTTGGGTGCAGAAATATTTGCTGTGATTTCTGGAGATTCGTAGTTTTTGGAAGCTTGGCAACCCCTTTCCATGAAAGTGTTTCTCGCCAGTCACTGCTTAGGGCTACATCAAGAGGAAACAACACATAGATATAGAACGTGAAACTGCTTTATTTTGTCAAGTTTCAAGAAACTAGCACAAACCGTGTTGGATTTACAGTTCCAAATCCATCTATCAATATAGGAGAAAACAGAGTGAAACCTAAAAATTCAAACTGTTACTGGAAATGAACGCTTCAACATAGAAGAACGAAATTTGGGGAACCAATTCGGCTTAGTGTACTGATCATTACCTGAAAGTATCATCCAGTTTGGGTGAAAAAATATTTGCTGAGATTTCTGGAGATTCGTAATTTTTGGAAGCTTGGCAACCCCTTTCCATGAAAGTGTTTCTCGCCAGTCACTGCTTAGGGCTACATCAAGAGGAAAAAAAACATAGAGAAAGAACGTGAAACTGCTTTATTTTGTCAAGTTTCAAGAAGCTAGCACAAACCGTGTTGGATTTAGAGTTCCAAATACATTTATCAATATAGGAGAAAACAGAGTGAAACCTAAAAATTTAAACTGTTACTGGAAATGAACGCTTCACCATAGAAGAACGAAATTTGGGGAACCAAGTCGGCTTAGTGTACTGACCATTACCTGAAAGTATCATCCAGTTTGGGTGAAAAAATATTTGCTGAGATTTCTGGAGATTCGTAATTTTTGGAAGCTTGGGAACCCCTTTCCATGAAAGTGTTTCTCGCCAGTCACTGCTTAGGGCTACATCAAGAGGAAACAAAACATAGAGATAGAACGTGAAACTGCTTTATTTTGTCAAGTTTCAAGAAGCTAGCACAAACCGTGTTGGATTTAGAGTTCCAAATACATCTATCAATATAGGAGAAAACAGAGTGAAACCTAAAAATTTAAACTGTTAGTAGAAACGAACGCTTCAACATAGAAGAATGAAATTTGGGGAACCAAGTTGGCTTATTGTACTGATCATTACCTGAAAGTATCATCCAGTTTGGGTGAAAAAATATTTGCTGAGATTTCTGGAGATTCGTAATTTTTGGAAGCTTGGGAACCCCTTTCCATGAAAGTGTTTCTCGCCAGTCACTTCTTAGGGCTACATCAAGATGAAAAAAAACATGGAGATAGAATCTGAAACTACTTTATTGTGTCAAGTTTCAAGAAGCTAGCACAAACCGTGTTGGATTTAGAGTTCCAAATACATATATCAATATAGGAGAAAACAGAGTGAAACCTAAAAATTCAAACTGTTACTGGAAATGAACGCTTTAACATAGAAGAACGAAATTTGGGGAACCAAGTCGGCTTAGTGTTCTGATCATTTCCTGAAAGTATCATCAAGTTTGGGTGAAAAAATATTTGCTGAGATTTCTGGTGATTCCTAATTTTTGGAAGCTTGGCAACCCCTTTCCATGAAAGTGTTTCTCGCCAGTCACTGCTTAGGGCTACATCAAGAGAAAACAAAACATAGAGATAGAACGTGAAACTGCTTTATTTTGTCAAGTTTCAAGAAGCTAGCACAAACCGTGTTGGATTTAGAGTTCCAAATACATCTATCAATATAGGAGAAAACAGAGTGAAACCTAAAAATTGAAACTGTTAGTAGAAACGAACGCTTCAACAGAGAAGAATGAAATTTGGGGAACCAAGTTGGCTTATTGTACTGATCATTACCTGAAAGTATCATCCAGTTTGGGTGAAAAAATACTTGCTGAGATTTCTGGAGATTCGTAATTTTAGGAAGCTTGGCAACCCCTTTCCATGAAAGTGTTTCTCGCCAGTCACTGCTTAGGGCTACTTCAAGAGGAAACAACACATAGAGATAGAACGTGAAACTGCTTTATTTTGTAGGTTTCAAGAAGCTAGCACAAACCGTGTTGGATTTAGAGTTCCAAATACATCTATCTATATAGGAGAAAACAGAGTGAAACCTAAAAATTCAAACTGTTACTGGAAATGAACGCTTCAACATAGAAGAACGAAATTTGGGGAACCAACTCGGCTTAGTGTACTGATCATTAACTGAAAGTATCATCCAGTTTGGGTGAAAAAATATTTGCTGTGATTTCTGGAGATTCGTAGTTTTTGGAAGCTTGACAACCCCTTTCTATGTAAGTGTTTCTCGCCAGTCACTGCTTAGGGCTACATCAAGAGGAAACAACACATAGATATAGAACGTGAAACTGCTTTATTTTGTAAAGTTTCAAGAAGCTAGCACAAACCGTGTTGGATTTACAGTTCCAAATCCATCTATCAATATAGGAGAAAACAGAGTGAAACATAAAAATTCAAACTGTTACTGGAAATGAACGCTTCAACATAGAAGAACGAAATTTGGGGAACCAAGTCGGCTTAGTGTACTGATCATTACCTGAAAGTATCATCCAGTTTGGGTGAAAAAATACTTGCTGAGATTTCTGGAGATTCGTAATTTTAGGAAGCTTGGCAACCCCTTTCCATGAAAGTGTTTATCGCCAGTCACTGCTTAGGGCTACTTCAAGAGGAAACAACACATAGAGATAGAACGTGAAACTGCTTTATTTTGTCAAGTTTCAAGAAGCTAGCACAAGCCGTGTTGGATTTAGAGTTCCAAATACATCTATCAATATAGGAGAAAACAGAGTGAAACCTAAAAATTCAAACTGTTACTAGAAATGAACACTTTAACATAGAAGAACGAAATTTGGGGAACCAAGTTGGCTTAGTGTACTGATCATTACCTGTAAGTATCATCCAGTTTGGGTGAAAAAATATTTGCTGAGATTTCTGGAGATTCGTAATTTTTGGAAGCTTGGCAACCCCTTTCCATGAAAGTGTTTCTCGACAGTCACTGCTTAGGGCTACATGAAGAGGAAACAAAACATAGAGATAGAACGTGAAACTGCTTTATTTTGTCAAGTTTCAATAAGCTAGCACAAACCGTGTTGGATTTAGAGTTCCAAATACATCTATCAATATAGGAGAAAACAGAGTGAAACCTAAAAATTCAAACTGTTAGTAGAAACGAACGCTTCAACATAGAAGAATGAAATTTGGAGAACCAAGTTGGCTTAGTGTACTGATCATTACCTGTAAGTATCATCCAGTTTTGGTGAAAAAATACTTGTTGAGATTTCTGGAGATTCGTAATTTTAGGAAGCTTGGCAACCCCTTTCAATGAAAGTGTTTCTCGCCAGTCACTGCATAGGGCTACTTCAAGAGGAAAAAAAACATAGAGAAAGAACGTGAAACTGCTTTATTTTGTCATGTTTTAAGAAGCTAGCACAAACCGTGTTGGATTTAGAGTTCCAAATACATTTATCAATATAGGAGAAAACAGAGTGAAACCTAAAAATTTAAACTGTTACTGGAAATGAACGCTTCACCATAGAAGAACGAAATTTGGGGAACCAAGTCGGCTTAGTGTACTGACCATTACCTGAAAGTATCATCCAGTTTGGGTGAAAAAATATTTGCTGAGATTTCTGGAGATTCGTAATTTTTGGAAGCTTGGCAACCCCTTTCCATGAAAGTGTTTCTCGCCAGTCACTTCTTAGGGCTACATCAAGATGAAAACAAACATGGAGATAGAATCTGAAACTACTTTATTGTGTCAAGTTTCAAGAAGCTAGCACAAACCGTGTTGGATTTAGAGTTCCAAATACATCTATCAATATAGGAGAAAACAGAGTGAAACCTAAAAATTCAAACTGTTACTGGAAATGTATGCTTCAACATAGAAGAACGAAATTTGGGGAACCAAGTCGGCTTATTGTACTGATCATTACCTGAAAGTATCATCCAGTTTGGGTGAAAAAATACTTGCTGAGATTTCTGGAGATTCGTAATTTTTGGAAGCTTGGCAACCCCTTTCCATGAAAGTGTTTCTCGCCAGTCACTGCTTAGGGCTACTTCAAGAGGAAACAACACATAGATATAGAACGTGAAACTGCTTTATTTTGTCAAGTTTCAAGAAGCTAGCACAAACCGTGTTGGATTTACAGTTCCAAATCCATCTATCAATATAGGAGAAAACAGAGTGAAACCTAAAAATTCAAACTGTTACTGGAAATGAACGCTTCAACATAGAAGAACGAAATTTGGGGAACCAAGTCGGATTAGTGTACTGATCATTACCTGAAAGTATCATCCAGTTTGGGTGCAGAAATATTTGCTGTGATTTCTGGAGATTCGTAATTTTTGGAAGCTTGGCAACCCCTTTCCATGAAAGTGTTTCTCGCCAGTCACTGCTTAGGGCTACATCAAGAGGAAAAAAAACTTAGAGAAAGAACGTGAAACTGCTTTATTTTGTCAAGATTCAAGAAGCTAGCGCAAACCGTGTTGGATTTAGAGTTCCAAATACATCTATCAATATAGGAGAAAACAGAGTGAAACCTAAAAATTTAAACTGTTAGTAGAAACGAACGCTTCAACATAGAAGAATGAAATTTGGGGAACCAAGTTGGCTTATTGTACTGATCATTACCTGAAAGTATCATCCAGTTTGGGTGAAAAAATATTTGCTGAGATTTCTGGAGATTCGTAATTTTTGGAAGGTTGGCAACCCCTTTCCATGAAAGTGTTTCTCGCCAGTCACTTCTTAGGGCTACATCAAGATGAAAAAAAACATGGAGATAGAATCTGAAACTACTTTATTGTGTCAAGTTTCAAGAAGCTAGCACAAACCGTGTTGGATTTAGAGTTCCAAATACATCTATCAATATAGGAGAAAACAGAGTGAAACCTAAAAATTCAAACTGTTACTGGAAATGAACGCTTTAACATAGAAGAACGAAATTTGGGGAACCATGTCGGCTTAGTGTTCTGATCATTTCCTGAAAGTATCATCAAGTTTGGGTGAAAAAATATTTGCTGAGATTTCTGGTGATTCCTAATTTTTGGAAGCTTGGCAACCCCTTTCCATGAAAGTGTTTCTCGCCAGTCACTGCTTAGGGCTACATCAAGAGGAAACAAAACATAGAGATAGAACGTGAAACTGCTTTATTTTGTCAAGTTTCAAGAAGCTAGCACAAACTGTGTTGGATTTAGAGTTCCAAATACATCTATCTATATAGGAGAAAACAGAGTGAAACCTAAAAATTGAAACTGTTAATAGAAACGAACGCTTCAACATAGAAGAATGAAATTTGGGCAACCAAGTTTAGCTTATTGTACTGATCATTACTTGAAAGTATCATCCAGTTTGGGTGAAAAAATACTTGCTGAGATTTCTGCAGATTCGTAATTTTAGGAAGCTTGGCAACCCCTTACCATGAAAGTGTTTCTCGCCAGTCACTGCTTAGGGGTACTTCAAGAGGAAACAACACATAGAGATAGAACGTGAAACTGCTTTATTTTGTCAAGTTTCAAGAAGCTAGCACAAACCGTGTTGGATTTAGAGTTCCAAATACATCTATCAATATAGGAGAAAACAGAGTGAAACCTAAAAATTCAAACTGTTACTGGAAATGAACGCTTCACCATTGAGGAACGAAATTTGGGGAACCAAGTTGGATTAGTGTTCTGATCATTACCTGAAAGTATCATCCAGTTTGGGTGAAAAAATATTTGTTGAGATTTCTGGAGATTCGTAATTTTTGGAAGCTTGGCAACCCCTTTCCATGAAAGTGTTTCTCGACAGTCACTGCTTAGGGCTACATCAAGAGGAAACAAAACATAGAGATAGAACGTGAAACTGCTTTATTTTGTCAAGTTTCAAGAAGCTACCACAAACCGTGTTGGATTTAGAGTTCCAAATACATCTATCAATATAGGAGAAAACAGAGTGAAACCTAAGAATTCAAACTGTTGGTAGAAACGAACGCTTCAACATAGAAGAATGAAATTGGGAGAACCAAGTTGGCTTAGTGTACTGATCATTACCTGTAAGTATCATCCAGTTTTGGTGAAAAAATACTTGTTGAAATTTTTGGAGATTCGTAATTTTCGGAAGCTTGGCAACCCCTTTCCATGAAAGTGTTTCTCGCCAGTCACTGCATAGGGCTACTTCAAGAGGAAAGAACACATAGATATAGAACGTGAAACTACTTTATTTTGTCAAGTTTCAAGAAGCTAGCACAAACCGTGTTGGATTTAGAGTTCCAAATACATCTATCTATATAGGAGAAAACAGAGTGAAACCTAAAAATTCAAACTGTTACTGGAAATGAACGCTTCAACATAGAAGAACGAAATTTGGGGAACCAACTCGGCTTAGTGTACTGATCATTAACTGAAAGTATCATCCAGTTTGGGTGAAAAAATATTTGCTCTGATTTCTGGAGATTCGTAGTTTTTGGAAGCTTGACAACCCCTTTCTATGAAAGTGTTTCTCGCCAGTCACTGCTTAGGGCTACATCAAGAGGAAACAACACATAGATATAGAACGTGAAACTGCTTTATTTTGTCAAGTTTCAAGAAGCTAGCACAAACCGTGTTGAATTTACAGTTCCAAATCCATCTATCAATATAGGAGAAAACAGAGTGAAACCTAAAAATTCAAACTGTTACTGGAAATGAACGCTTCAACATAGAAGAACGAAATTTGGGGAACCAAGTCGGCTTAGTGTACTGATCATTACCTGAAAGTATCATCCAGTTTGGGTGCAGAAATATTTGCTGTGATTTCTGGAGATGCGTAGTTTTTGGAAGCTTGGCAACCCCTTTCTATGAAAGTGTTTCTCGCCAGTCACTGCTTAGGGCTACTTCAAGAGGAAACAAAACATAGAGATAGAACGTGAAACTGCTTTATTTTGTCAAGTTTCAAGAAGCTAGCACAAACCGTGCTGGATTTAGAGTTCCAAATACATCTATCAATATAGGAGAAAACAGAGTGAAACCTAAAAATTCAAACTGTTACTGGAAATGTATGCTTCAACATAGAAGAACGAAATTTGGGGAACCAAGTCGGCTTATTGTACTGATCATTACCTGAAAGTATCATCCAGTTTGGGTGAAAAAATACTTGCTGAGATTTCTGGAGATTCGTAATTTTAGGAAGCTTGGCAACCCCTTTCCATGAAAGTGTTTCTCGCCAGTCACTGCTTAGGGCTACTTCAAGAGGAAACAACACATAGAGATAGAATGTGAAACTGCTTTATTTTGTCAAGTTTCAAGAAGCTAGCACAAACCGTGTTGGATTTAGAGTTCCAAATACATCTATCAATATAGGAGAAAACAGAGTGAAACCTAAAAATTCAAACTGTTACTGGAAATGAACGCTTTAACATAGAAGAACGAAATTTGGGGAACCAAGTTGGATTAGTGTACTGATCATTACGTGAAAGTATCATCCAGTTTGGGTGAAAAAATATTTGCTGAGATTTCTGGAGATTCTTAATTTTTGGAAGCTTGGCAACCCCTTTCCATGAAAGTGTTTCTCGCCAGTCACTGCTTAGGGCTACATCAAGAGGAAACAAAACATAGAGATAGAACGTGAAACTGCTTTATTTTGTCAAGTTTCAAGAAGCTACCACAAACCGTGTTGGATTTAGAGTTCCAAATACATCTATCAATATAGGAGAAAACAGAGTGAAACCTAAGAATTCAAACTGTTGGTAGAAACGAACGCTTCAACATAGAAGAATGAAATTGGGAGAACCAAGTTGGCTTAGTGTACTGATCATTACCTGTAAGTATCATCCAGTTTTGGTGAAAAAATACTTGTTGAAATTTCTGGAGATTCGTAATTTTCGGAAGCTTGGCAACCCCTTTCCATGAAAGTGTTTCTCGCCAGTCACTGCATAGGGCTACTTCAAGAGGAAAGAACACATAGATATAGAACGTGAAACTACTTTATTTTGTCAAGTTTCAAGAAACTAGCACAAACCGTGTTGGATTTAGAGTTCCAAATACATCTATCTATATAGGAGAAAACAGAGTGAAACCTAAAAATTCAAACTGTTACTGGAAATGAACGCTTCAACATAGAAGAACGAAATTTGGGGAACCAACTCGGCTTAGTGTACTGATCATTAACTGAAAGTATCATCCAGTTTGGGTGAAAAAATATTTGCTCTGATTTCTGGAGATTTGTAGTTTTTGGAAGCTTGACAACCCCTTTCTATGAAAGTGTTTCTCGCCAGTCACTGCTTAGGGCTACATCAAGAGGAAACAACACATAGATATAGAACGTGAAACTGCTTTATTTTGTCAAGGTTCAAGAAGCTAGCACAAACCGTGTTGAATTTACAGTTCCAAATCCATCTATCAATATAGGAGAAAACAGAGTGAAACCTAAAAATTCAAACTGTTACTGGAAATGAACGCTTCAACATAGAAGAACGAAATTTGGGGAACCAAGTCGGCTTAGTGTACTGATCATTACCTGAAAGTATCTTCCAGTTTGGGTGCAGAAATATTTGCTGTGATTTCTGGAGATGCGTAGTTTTTGGAAGCTTGGCAACCCCTTTCTATGAAAGTGTTTCTCGCCAGTCACTGCTTAGGGCTACTTCAAGAGGAAACAAAACATAGAGATAGAACGTGAAACTGCTTTATTTTGTCAAGTTTCAAGAAGCTAGCACAAACCGTGCTGGATTTAGAGTTCCAAATACATCTATCAATATAGGAGAAAACAGAGTGAAACCTAAAAATTCAAACTGTTACTGGAAATGTATGCTTCAACATAGAAGAACGAAATTTGGGGAACCAAGTCGGCTTATTGTACTGATCATTACCTGAAAGTATCATCCAGTTTGGGTGAAAAAATACTTGCTGAGATTTCTGGAGATTCGTAATTTTAGGAAGCTTGGCAACCCCTTTCCATGAAAGTGTTTCTCGCCAGTCACTGCTTAGGGCTACTTCAAGAGGAAACAACACATAGAGATAGAATGTGAAACTGCTTTATTTTGTCAAGTTTCAAGAAGCTAGCACAAACCGTGTTGGATTTAGAGTTCCAAATACATCTATCAATATAGGAGAAAACAGAGTGAAACCTAAAAATTCAAACTGTTACTGGAAATGAACGCTTTAACATAGAAGAACGAAATTTGGGGAACCAAGTTGGATTAGTGTACTGATCATTACGTGAAAGTATCATCCAGTTTGGGTGAAAAAATATTTGCTGAGATTTCTGGAGATTCTTAATTTTTGGAAGCTTGGCAACCCCTTTCCATGAAAGTGTTTCTCGACAGTCACTGCTTAGGGCTACATCAAGAGGAAACAAAACATAGAGATAGAACGTGAAACTGCTTTATTTTGTCAAGTTTCAAGAAGCTAGCACAAACCGTGTTGGATTTAGAGTTCCAAATACATCTATCAATATAGGGGAAAACAGAGTGAAACCTAAAAATTCAAACTGTTAGTAGAAACGAACGCTTCAACATAGAAGAATGAAATTTGGAGAACCAAGTTGGCTTAGTGTACTGATCATTACCTGTAAGTATCATCCAGTTTTGGTGAAAAAATACTTGTTGAGATTTCTGGAGATTCGTAATTTTAGGAAGCTTGGCAACCCCTTTCCATGAAAGTGTTTCTCGCCAGTCACTGCATAGGGCTACTTCAAGAGGAAAGAACACATAGATATAGAACGTGAAACTACTTTATTTTGTCAAGTTTCAAGAAGCTAGCACAAACCGTGTTGGATTTAGAGTTCCAAATACATCTATCTATATAGGAGAAAACAGAGTGAAACCTAAAAATTCAAACTGTTACTGGAAATGAACGCTTCAACATAGAAGAACGAAATTTGGGGAACCAACTCGGCTTAGTGTACTGATCATTAACTGAAAGTATCATCCAGTTTGGGTGAAAAAATATTTGCTGTGATTTCTGGAGATTCGTAGTTTTTGGAAGCTTGACAACCCCTTTCCATGAAAGTGTTTCTCGCCAGTCACTGCTTAGGGCTACATCAAGAGGAAACAACACATAGATATAGAACGTGAAACTGCTTTATTTTGTCAAGTTTCAAGAAGCTAGCACAAACCGTGTTGGATTTACAGTTCCAAATCCATCTATCAATATAGGAGAAAACAGAGTGAAACCTAAAAATTCAAACTGTTACTGGAAAAGAACGCTTCAACATAGAAGAACGAAATTTGGGGAACCAAGTCGGCTTAGTGTACTGATCATTACCTGAAAGTATCATCCAGTTTGGGTGCAGAAATATTTGCTGTGATTTCTGGAGATGCGTAGTTTTTGGAAGCTTGGCAACCCCTTTCTATGAAAGTGTTTCTCGCCAGTCACTGCTTAGGGCTACTTCAAGAGGAAACAAAACATAGAGATAGAACGTGAAACTGCTTTATTTTGTCAAGTTTCAAGAAGCTAGCACAAACCGTGTTGGATTTAGAGTTCCAAATACATCTATCAATATAGGAGAAAACAGAGTGAAACCTAAAAATTCAAACTGTTACTAAAAATGTGTGCTTCAACATAGAAGAACGAAATTTGGGGAACCAAGTCGGCTTAGTGTACTGATCATTACCTGAAAGTATCATCCAGTTTGGGTGAAAAAATATTTGCTGAGATTTCTGGAGATTCGTAATTTTTGAAAGCTTGGCAACCCCTTTCCATGAACGTGTTTCTCGCCAGTCACTGCTTAGGGCTACATCAAGAGGAAAAAAAACATAGAGAAAGAACGTGAAACTGCTTTATTTTGTCAAGTTTCAAGAAGCTAGCACAAACCGTGTTGGATTTAGAGTTCCAAATACATTTATCAATATAGGAGAAAACAGAGTGAAACCTAAAAATTTAAACTGTTACTGGAAATGAACTCTTCACAATAGAAGAACGAAATTTGGGGAACCAAGTCGGCTTAGTGTACTGACCATTACCTGAAAGTATCATCCAGTTTGGGTGAAAAAATATTTGCTGAGATTTCTGGAGATTCGTAATTTTTTGAAGCTTGGGAACCCCTTTCCATGAAAGTGTTTATCGCCAGTCACTGCTTAGGGCTACATCAAGAGGAAACAAAACATAGAGATAGAACGTGAAACTGCTTTATTTTGTCAAGTTTCAAGAAGCTAGCACAAACCGTGTTGGATTTAGATTTCCAAATACATCTATCAATATAGGAGAAAACAGAGTGAAACCTAAAAATTCAAACTGTGACTGGAAATGAACGCTTCAACATAGAAGAACGAAATTTGGGGAACCAAGTCGGCTTAGTGTACTGATCATTACCTGAAAGTATCATCCAGTTTGGGTGAAAAAATATTTGCTGTGATTTCTGGAGATGCGTAGTTTTTGGAAGCTTGGCAACCCCTTTCTATGAAAGTGTTTCTCGCCAGTCACTGCTTAGGGCTACTTCAAGAGGAAACAAAACATAGAGATAGAACGTGAAACTGCTTTATTTTGTCAAGTTTCAAGAAGCTAGCACAAACCGTGTTGGATTTAGAGTTCCAAATACATCTATCAATATAGGAGAAAACAGAGTGAAACCTAAAAATTCAAACTGTTACTGGAAATGTATGCTTCAACATAGAAGAACGAAATTTGGGGAACCAAGTCGGCTTAGTGTACTGATCATTACCTGAAAGTATCATCCAGTTTGGGTGAAAAAATATTTGCTGAGATTTCTGGAGATTCGTAATTTTTGGAAGCTTGGCAACCCCTTTCCATGAAAGTGTTTCTCGCCAGTCACTGCTTAGGGCTACATCAAGAGGAAAAAAAACATAGAGAAAGAACGTGAAACTGCTTTATTTTGTCAAGTTTCAAGAAGCTAGCACAAACCGTGTTGGATTTACAGTTCCAAATCCATCTATCAATATAGGAGAAAACAGAGTGAAACCAAAAAATTGAAACTGTTAGTAGAAACGAACGCTTCAACATAGAAGAATGAAATTTGGGGAACCAAGATGGCTTATTGTACTGATCATTACCTGAAAGTATCATCCAGTTTGGGTGAAAAAATACTTGCTGAGATTTCTGGAGATTCGTAATTTTAGGAAGCTTGGCAACCCCTTTCCATGAAAGTGTTTCTCGCCAGTCACTGCATAGGGCTACTTCAAGAGGAAAGAACACATAGATATAGAACGTGAAACTACTTTATTTTGTCAAGTTTCAAGAAGCTAGCACAAACCGTGTTGGATTTAGAGTTCCAAATACATCTATCTATATAGGAGAAAACAGAGTGAAACCTAAAAATTCAAACTGTTACTGGAAATGAACGCTTCAACATAGAAGAACGAAATTTGGGGAACCAACTCGGCTTAGTGTACTGATCATTAACTGAAAGTATCATCCAGTTTGGGTGAAAAAATATTTGCTGTGATTTCTGGAGATTCGTAGTTTTTAGAATCTTGACAACCCCTTTCTATGAAAGTGTTTCTCGCCAGTCACTGCTTAGGGCTACATCAAGAGGAAACAACACATAGATATAGAACGTGAAACTGCTTTATTTTGTCAAGTTTCAAGAAGCTAGCACAAACCGTGTTGGATTTAGAGTTCCAAATACATCTATCAATATAGGGGAAAACAGAGTGAAACCTAAAAATTCAAACTGTTAGTAGAAACGAACGCTTCAACATAGAAGAATGAAATTTGGAGAACCAAGTTGGCTTAGTGTACTGATCATTACCTGTAAGTATCATCCAGTTTTGGTGAAAAAATACTTGTTGAGATTTCTGGAGAATCGTAATTTTAGGAAGCTTGGCAACCCCTTTCCATGAAAGTGTTTCTCGCCAGTCACTGCATAGGGCTACTTCAAGAGGAAAGAACACATAGATATAGAACGTGAAACTACTTTATTTTGTCAAGTTTCAAGAAGCTAGCACAAACCGTGTTGGATTTAGAGTTCCAAATACATCTATCTATATAGGAGAAAACAGAGTGAAACCTAAAAATTCAAACTGTTACTGGAAATGAACGCTTCAACATAGAAGAACGAAATTTGGGGAACCAACTCGGCTTAGTGTACTGATCATTAACTGAAAGTATCATCCAGTTTGGGTGAAAAAATATTTGCTGTGATTTCTGGAGATTCGTAGTTTTTGGAAGCTTGACAACCCCTTTCTATGAAAGTGTTTCTCGCCAGTCACTGCTTAGGGCTACATCAAGAGGAAACAACACATAGATATAGAACGTGAAACTGCTTTATTTTGTCAAGTTTCAAGAAGCTAGCACAAACCGTGTTGGATTTACAGTTCCAAATCCATCTATCAATATAGGAGAAAACAGAGTGAAACCTAAAAATTCAAACAGTTACTGGAAATGAACGCTTCAACATAGAAGAACGAAATTTGGGGAACCAAGTCGGCTTAGTGTACTGATCATTACCTGAAAGTATCATCCAGTTTGGGTGCAGAAATATTTGCTGTGATTTCTGGAGAAGCGTAGTTTTTGGAAGCTTGGCAACCCCTTTCTATGAAAGTGTTTCTCGCCAGTCACTGCTTAGGGCTACTTCAAGAGGAAACAAAACATAGAGATAGAACGTGAAACTGCTTTATTTTGTCAAGTTTCAAGAAGCTAGCACAAACCGTGTTGGATTTAGAGTTCCAAATACATCTATCAATATAGGAGAAAACAGAGTGAAACCTAAAAATTCAAACTGTTACTGGAAATGTATGCTTCAACATAGAAGAACGAAATTTGGGGAACCAAGTCGGCTTAGTGTACTGATCATTACCTGAAAGTATCATCCAGTTTGGGTGAAAAAATATTTGCTGAGATTTCTGGAGATTCGTAATTTTTGGAAGCTTGGCAACCCCTTTCCATGAAAGTGTTTCTCGCCAGTCACTGCTTAGGGCTACATCAAGAGGAAAAAAAAACATAGAGAAAGAACGTGAAACTGCTTTATTTTGTCAAGTTTCAAGAAGCTAGCACAAACCGTGTTGGATTTAGAGTTCCAAATACATCTATCTATATAGGAGAAAACAGAGTGAAACCAAAAAATTGAAACTGTTAGTAGAAACGAACGCTTCAACATAGAAGAATGAAATTTGGGGAACCAAGATGGCTTATTGTACTGATCATTACCTGAAAGTATCATCCAGTTTGGGTGAAAAAATATTTGCTGAGATTTCTGGTGATTCCTAATTTTTGGAAGCTTGGCAACCCCTTTCCATGAAAGTGTTTCTCGACAGTCACTGCTTAGGGCTACATCAAGATGAAAAAAAACATGGAGATAGAATCTGAAACTACTTTATTGAGTCAAGTATCAAGAAGCTAGCACAAACCGTGTTGGATTTAGAGTTCCAAATCCATCTATCAATATAGGAGAAAACAGAGTGAAACCAAAAAATTGAAACTGTTAGTAGAAACGAACGCTTCAACATAGAAGAATGAAATTTGGGGAACCAAGATGGCTTATTGTACTGATCATTACCTGAAAGTATCATCCAGTTTGGGTGAAAAAATACTTGCTGAGATTTCTGGAGATTCGTAATTTTAGGAAGCTTGGCAACCCATTTCCATGAAAGTGTTTCTCGCCAGTCACTGCATAGGGTTACTTCAAGAGGAAAGAACACATAGATATAGAACGTGAAACTACTTTATTTTGTCAAGTTTCAAGAAGCTAGCACAAACCGTGTTGGATTTAGAGTTCCAAATACATCTATCAATATAGGAGAAAACAGAGTGAAACCTAAAAATTCAAACTGTTAATGGAAATGAACGCTTCACCATTGAGGAACGAAATTTGGGGAACCAAGTTGGATTAGTGTACTGATCATTACCTGAAAGTATCATCCAGTTTGGGTGAAAAAATATTTGCTGAGATTTCTGGAGATTCGTAATTTTTGGAAGCTTGGCAACCCCTTTCCATGAAAGTGTTTCTCGCCAGTCACTGCTTAGGGCTACATCAAGAGGAAAAAAAACAGAGAAAGAACGTGAAACTGCTTTATTTTGTCAAGTTTCAAGAAGCTAGCACAAACCGTGTTGGATTTAGAGTTCCAAATACATCTATCAATATAGGAGAAAACAGAGTGAAACCTAAAAATTTAAACTGTTACTGGAAATGAACGCTTCACCATAGAAGAACAAAATTTGGGGAACCAAGTCGGCTTAGTGTACTGACCATTACCTGAAAGTATCATCCAGTTTGGGTGAAAAAATATTTGCAGAGATTTCTGGAGATTCGTAATTTTTGGAAGCTTGGGAACCCCTTTCCATGAAAGTGTTTCTCGCCAGTCACTGCTTAGGGATACATCAAGAGGAAACAAGACATAGAGATAGAACGTGAAACTGCTTTATTTTGTCAAGTTTCAAGAAGCTAGCACAAACCGTGTTGGATTTAGATTTCCAAATACATCTATCAATATAGGAGAAAACAGAGTGAAACCTAAAAATTCAAACTGTTACTGGAAATGAACGCTTCAACATAGAAGAACGAAATTTGGGGAACCAAGTCGGCTTAGTGTACTGATCATTACCTGAAAGTATCATCCAGTTTGGGTGAAAAAATATTTGCTGAGATTTCTGGAGATTCGTAATTTTTGGAAGCTTGGGAACCCCTTTCCATGAAAGTGTTTCTCGCCAGTCACTGCTTAGGGCTACATCAAGAGGAAACAAAACATAGAGATAGAACGTGAAACTGCTTTATTTTGTCAAGTTTCAAGAAGCTAGCATAAACCGTGTTGGATTTAGAGTTCGAAATACATTTATCAATATAGGAGAAAACAGAGTGAAACCTAAAAATTCAAACTGTTAGTAGAAACGAACGCTTCAACATAGAAGAATGAAATTTGGAGAACCAAGTTGGCTTAGTGTACTGATCATTACCTGTAAGTATCATCCAGTTTTGGTGAAAAAATACTTGTTGAGATTTCTGGAGATTCGTAATTTTAGGAAGCTTGGCAACCCCTTTCCATGAAAGTGTTTCTCGCCAGTCACTGCATAGGGCTACTTCAAGAGGAAAGAACACATAGATATAGAACGTGAAACTACTTTATTTTGTCAAGTTTCAAGAAGCTAGCACAAACCGTGTTGGATTTAGAGTTCCAAATACATCTATCTATATAGGAGAAAACAGAGTGAAACCTAAAAATTCAAACTGTTACTGGAAATGAACGCTTCAACATAGAAGAACGAAATTTGGGGAACCAACTCGGCTTAGTGTACTGATCATTAACTGAAAGTATCACACAGTTTGGGTGAAAAAATATTTGCTGTGATTTCTGGAGATTCATAGTTTTTGGAAGCTTGACAACCCCTTTCTATGAAAGTGTTTCTCGCCAGTCACTGCTTAGGGCTACATCAAGAGGAAACAACACATAGATATAGAACGTGAAACTGCTTTATTTTGTCACGTTTCAAGAAGCTAGCACAAACCGTGTTGGATTTACAGTTCCAAATCCATCTATCAATATAGGAGAAAACAGAGTGAAACCTAAAAATTCAAACTGTTACTGGAAATGTATGCTTCAACATAGAAGAACGAAATTTGGGGAACCAAGTCGGCTTAGTGTACTGATCATTACCTGAAAGTATCATCCAGTTTGGGTGAAAAAATATTTGCTGAGATTTCTGGAGTTTCGTAATTTTTGGAAGCTTGGCAACCCCTTTCCATGAAAGTGTTTCTCGCCAGTCACTGCTTAGGGCTACATCAAGAGGAAAAAAAACATAGAGAAAGAACGTGAAACTGCTTTATTTTGTCAAGTTTCAAGAAGCTAGCACAAACCGTGTTGGATATAGAGTTCCAAATACATTTATCAATATAGGAGAAAACAGAGTGAAACCTAAAAATTTAAACTGTTACTGGAAATGAACGCTTCACCATAGAAGAACGAAATTTGGGGAACCAAGTCGGCTTAGTGTACTGATCATTACCTGAAAGTATCATCCAGTTTGGGTGAAAAAATATTTGCTGAGATTTCTGGAGATTCGTAATTTTTGGAAGCTTGGCAACCCCTTTCCATGAAAGTGTTTCTCGCCAGTCACTGCTTAGGGATACATCAAGAGGACACAAGACATAGAGATAGAACGTGAAACTGCTTTATTTTGTCAAGTTTCAAGAAGCTAGGACAAACCGTGTTGGATTTAGATTTCCAAATACATCTATCAATATAGGAGAAAACAGAGTGAAACCTAAAAATTCAAACTGTTACTGGAAATGAACGCTTCAACATAGAAGAACGAAATTTGGGGAACCAAGTCGGCTTAGTGTACTGATCATTACCTGAAAGTATCATCCAGTTTGGGTGAAAAAATATTTGCTGAGATTTCTGGAGATTCGTAATTTTTGGAAGCTTGGGAACCCCTTTCCATGAAAGTGTTTCTCGCCAGTCACTGCTTAGGGATACATCAAGAGGAAACAAACCATAGAGATAGAACCTGAAACTACTTTATTGTGTCAAGTTTCAAGAAGCTAGCACAAACCGTGTTGGATTTAGAGTTCCAAATACATCCATCAATATAGGAGAAAACAGAGTGAAACCTAAAAATTTAAACTGTTAGTAGAAACGAACGCTTCAACATAGAAGAATGAAATTTGGGGAACCAAGTTGGCTTATTGTACTGATCATTACCTGAAAGTATCATCCAGTTTGGGTGAAAAAATATTTGCTGAGATTTCTGGAGATTCGTAATTTTTGGAAGCTTGGCAACCCCTTTCCATGAAAGTGTTTCTCGCCAGTCACTTCTTAGGGCTACATCAAGATGAAAAAAAACATGGAGATAGAATCTGAAACTACTTTATTGTGTCAAGTTTCAAGAAGCTAGCACAAACCGTGTTGGATTTAGAGTTCCAAATACATCTATCAATATAGGAGAAAACAGAGTGAAACCTAAAAATTCAAACTGTTACTGGAAATGAACGCTTCACCATTGAAGAACGAAATTTGGGGAACCAAGTTGGATTAGTGTACTGATCATTACCTGAAAGTATCATCCAGTTTGGGTGAAAAAATATTTTCTGAGATTTCTGGAGATTCATAATTTTTGGAAGCTTGGCAACCCCTTTCATTGAAGGTGTTTCTCGACAGTCACTGCTTAGGGCTACATCAAGAGGAAACAAAACATAGAGATAGAACGTGAAACTGCTTTATTTTGTCAAGTTTCAAGAAGCTAGCACAAACCGTGTTGGATTTACAGTTCCAAATACATCTATCAATATAGGAGAAAACAGAGTGAAACCTAAAAATTCAAACTGTTAGTAGAAACGAACGCTTCAACATAGAAGAATGAAATTTGGAGAACCAAGTTGGCTTAGTGTACTGATCATTACCTGTAAGTATCATCCAGTTTTGGTGAAAAAATACTTGCTGATATTTCTGAGATTCGTAATTTTAGGAAGCTTGGCAACCCCTTTCCATGAAAGTGTTTCTCGCCAGTCACTGCATAGGGCTACTTCAAGAGGAAAGAACACATAGAGATAGAACGTGAAACTGCTTTATTTGTCAAGTTTCAGGAAGCTAGCACAAACCGTGTTGGATTTAGAGTTCCAAATACATCTATCAATATAGGAGAAAACAGAGTGAAACCTAAAAATTCAAACTGTTACTGGAAATGAACGCTTCAACATAGAAGAACGAAATTTGGGGAACCAAGTCGGCTTAGTGTACTGATCATTACCTGAAAGTATCATCCAGTTTGGGTGAAAAAATATTTGCTGAGATTTCTGGAGATTCGTAATTTTTGGAAGATTGGCAACCCCTTTCCATGAAAGTGTTTCTCGCCAGTCACTGCTTAGGGCTACATCAAGAGGAAACAAAACATAGAGAAAGAACGTGAAACTGCTTTATTTTGTCAAGTTTCAAGAAGCTAGCACAAACCGTGTTGGATTTAGAGTTCCAAATACATCTATCAATATAGGAGAAAACAGAGTGAAACCTAAAAATTCAAACTGTTACTGGAAATGAACGCTTCAACATAGAAGAACGAAATTTGGGTAACCAAGTCGGCTTAGTGTACTGATCATTACCTGAAAGTATCATCCAGTTTGGGTGAAAAAATATTTGCTGAGATTTCTGGAGATTCGTAATTTTTGGAAGCTTGGGAACCCCTTTCCATGAAAGTGTTTCTCGCCAGTCACTGCTTAGGGCTACATCAAGAGGAAACAAAACATAGAGATAGAACGTGAAACTGCTTTATTTTGTCAAGTTTCAAGAAGCTAGCACAAACCGTGTTGGATTTAGAGTTCCAAATACATCTATCAATATAGGAGAAAACAGAGTGAAACCTAAAAATTCAAACTGTTAGTAGAAACGAACGCTTCAACATAGAAGAATGAAATTTGGAGTACCAAGTCGGCTTAGTGTACTGATCATTACCTGTAAGTATCATCCAGTTTTGGTGAAAAAATACTTGCTGAGATTTCTGGAGATTCGTAATTTTAGGAAGCTTGGCAACCCCTTTCCATGAAAGTGTTTCTCGCCAGTCACTGCATAGGGCTACTTCAAGAGGAAAGAACACATAGAGATAGAACGTGAAACTACTTTATTTTGTCAAGTTTCAAGAAGCTAGCACAAACCGAGTTGGATTTAGAGTTCCAAATACATCTATCAATATAGGAGAAAAGAGAGTGAAACCTAAAAATTCAAACTGTTACTGGAAATGAACGCTTCAACATAGAAGAACGAAATTTGGGGAACCAAGTCGGCTTAGTGTACTGATCATTACCTGAAAGTATCATCCAGTTTGGGTGAAAAAATATTTGCTGAGATTTCTGGAGATTCGTAATTTTTGGAAGCTTGGGAACCCCTTTCCATGAAAGTGTTTCTCGCCAGTCACTGCTTAGGGATACATCAAGAGGAAACAAAACATAGAGATAGAACCTGAAACTACTTTATTGTGTCAAGTTTCAAGAAGCTAGCACAAACCGTGTTGGATTTAGTGTTCCAAATACATCTATCAATATAGGAGAAAACAGAGTGAAACCTAAAAATTGAAACTGTTAGTAGAAACGAACGCTTCAACATAGAAGAATGAAATTTGGGGAACCAAGTTGGCTTATTGTACTGATCATTACCTGAAAGTATCATCCAGTTTGGGTGAAAAAATATTTGCTGAGATTTCTGGAGATTCGTAAATTTGGAAGCTTGGCAACCCCTTTCCATGAAAGTGTTTCTCGCCAGTCACTTCTTAGGGCTACATCAAGATGAAAAAAAAACATGGAGATAGAATCTGAAACTACTTTATTGTGTCAAGTTTCAAGAAGCTAGCACAAACCGTGTTGGATTTAGAGTTCCAAATACATCTATCAATATAGGAGAAAACAGAGTGAAACCTAAAAATTCAAACAGTTACTGAAATGAACGCTTCACCATAGAAGAACGAAATTTGGGGAACCAAGTCGGCTTAGTGTACTGATCATTACCTGAAAGTATCATCCAGTTTGGGTGAAAAAATATTTGCTGAGATTTCTGGAGATTCGTAATTTTTGGAAGCCTGGGAAGCCCTTTCCATGAAAGTGTTTCTCGCCAGTCAGTGCTTAGGGCTACATCAAGAGGAAACAAAACATAGAGATAGAACGTGAAACTGCTTTATTTTGTCAAGTTTCAAGAAGCTAGCACAAACCGTGTTGGATTTAGAGTTCCAAATACATCTATCAATATAGGAGAAAACAGAGTGAAACCTAAAATTTGAAACTGTTAGTAGAAACGAACGCTTCAACATAGAAGAATGAAATTTGGGGAACCAAGTTGGCTTATTGTACTGATCATTACTTGAAAGTATCATCCAGTTTGGGTAAAAAAATACTTGCTGAGATTTCTGGAGATTCGTAATTTTTGGAAGCTTGGCAACCCCTTTCCATGAAAGTGTTTCTCGCCAGTCACTGCTTAGGGCTACATCAAGAGGAAACAAAACATAGAGAAAGAACGTGAAACTGCTTTATTTTGTCAAGTTTCAAGAAGCTAGCACAAACCGTGTTGGATTTAGAGTTCCAAATACATCTATCAATATAGGAGAAAACAGAGTGAAACCTAAAAATTCAAACTGTTAGTAGAAACGAACGCTTCAACATAGAAGAATGAAATTTGGAGAACCAAGTCGGCTTAGTGTACTGACCATTACCTGAAAGTATCATCCAGTTTGGGTGCAGAAATATTTGCTGAGATTTCTGGAGATTCGTAATTTTTGGAAGCTTGGCAACCCCTTTCCATGAAAGTGTTTCTCGCCAGTCACTTCTTAGGGCTACATCAAGATGAAAAAAAACATGGAGATAGAATCTGAAACTACTTTATTGTGTCAAGTTTCAAGAAGCTAGCACAAACCGTGTTGGATTTAGAGTTCCAAATACATCTATCAATATAGGAGAAAACAGAGTGAAACCTAAAAATTCAAACTGTTACTGGAAATGAACGCTTCACCATTGAGTAACGAAATTTGGGGAACCAAGTTGGATTAGTGTACTGATCATTACCTGAAAGTATCATCCAGTTTGGGTGAAAAAATATTTGCTGAGATTTCTGGAGATTCGTAATTTTTGGAAGCTTGGCAACCCCTTTCCATGAAAGTGTTTCTCGCCAGTCACTGCTTAGGGCTACATCAAGAGGAAAAAAAACATAGAGAAAGAACGTGAAACTGCTTTATTTTGTCAAGTTTCAAGAAGCTAGCACAAACCGTGTTGGATTTACAGTTCCAAATCCATCTATCAATATAGGAGAAAACAGAGTGAAACCAAAAAATTGAAACTGTTAGTAGAAACGAACGCTTCAACATAGAAGAATGAAATTTGGGGAACCAAGATGGCTTATTGTACTGATCATTACCTGAAAGTATCATCCAGTTTGGGTGAAAAAATACTTGCTGAGATTTCTGGAGATTCGTAATTTTAGGAAGCTTGGCAACCCCTTTCCATGAAAGTGTTTCTCGCCAGTCACTGCATAGGGCTACTTCAAGAGGAAAGAACACATAGATATAGAACGTGAAACTACTTTATTTTGTCAAGTTTCAAGAAGCTAGCACAAACCGTGTTGGATTTAGAGTTCCAAATACATCTATCTATATAGGAGAAAACAGAGTGAAACCTAAAAATTCAAACTGTTACTGGAAATGAACGCTTCAACATAGAAGAACGAAATTTGGGGAACCAACTCGGCTTAGTGTACTGATCATTAACTGAAAGTATCATCCAGTTTGGGTGAAAAAATATTTGCTGTGATTTCTGGAGATTCGTAGTTTTTAGAATCTTGACAACCCCTTTCTATGAAAGTGTTTCTCGCCAGTCACTGCTTAGGGCTACATCAAGAGGAAACAACACATAGATATAGAACGTGAAACTGCTTTATTTTGTCAAGTTTCAAGAAGCTAGCACAAACCGTGTTGGATTTAGAGTTCCAAATACATCTATCAATATAGGGGAAAACAGAGTGAAACCTAAAAATTCAAACTGTTAGTAGAAACGAACGCTTCAACATAGAAGAATGAAATTTGGAGAACCAAGTTGGCTTAGTGTACTGATCATTACCTGTAAGTATCATCCAGTTTTGGTGAAAAAATACTTGTTGAGATTTCTGGAGAATCGTAATTTTAGGAAGCTTGGCAACCCCTTTCCATGAAAGTGTTTCTCGCCAGTCACTGCATAGGGCTACTTCAAGAGGAAAGAACACATAGATATAGAACGTGAAACTACTTTATTTTGTCAAGTTTCAAGAAGCTAGCACAAACCGTGTTGGATTTAGAGTTCCAAATACATCTATCTATATAGGAGAAAACAGAGTGAAACCTAAAAATTCAAACTGTTACTGGAAATGAACGCTTCAACATAGAAGAACGAAATTTGGGGAACCAACTCGGCTTAGTGTACTGATCATTAACTGAAAGTATCATCCAGTTTGGGTGAAAAAATATTTGCTGTGATTTCTGGAGATTCGTAGTTTTTAGAAGCTTGACAACCCCTTTCTATGAAAGTGTTTCTCGCCAGTCACTGCTTAGGGCTACATCAAGAGGAAACAACACATAGATATAGAACGTGAAACTGCTTTATTTTGTCAAGTTTCAAGAAGCTAGCACAAACCGTGTTGGATTTACAGTTCCAAATCCATCTATCAATATAGGAGAAAACAGTGAAACCTAAAAATTCAAACTGTTACTGGAAATGAACTCTTCAACATAGAAGAACAAAATTTGGGGAACCAAGTCGGCTTAGTGTACTGATCATTAACTGAAAGTATCATCCAGTTTGGGTGCAGAAATATTTGCTGTGATTTCTGGAGATGCGTAGTTTTTGGAAGCTTGGCAACCCCTTTCTATGAAAGTGTTTCTCGCCAGTCACTGCTTAGGGCTACTTCAAGAGGAAACAAAACATAGAGATAGAACGTGAAACTGCTTTATTTTGTCAAGTTTCAAGAAGCTAGCACAAACCGTGTTGGATTTAGAGTTCCAAATACATCTATCAATATAGGAGAAAACAGAGTGAAACCTAAAAATTCAAACTGTTACTGGAAATGTATGCTTCAACATAGAAGAATGAAATTTGGGGAACCAAGTCGGCTTAGTGTACTGATCATTACCTGAAAGTATCATCCAGTTTGGGTGAAAAAATATTTGCTGAGATTTCTGGAGATTCGTAATTTTTGGAAGCTTGGCAACCCCTTTCCATGAAAGTGTTTCTCGCCAGTCACTGCTTAGGGCTACATCAAGAGGAAAAAAAACATAGAGAAAGAAAGTGAAACTGCTTTATTTTGTCAAGTTTCAAGAAGCTAGCACAAACCGTGTTGGATTTACAGTTCCAAATCCATCTATCAATATAGGAGAAAACAGAGTGAAACCAAAAAATTGAAACTGTTAGTAGAAACGAACGCTTCAACATAGAAGAATGAAATTTGGGGAACCAAGATGGCTTATTGTACTGAACATTACCTGAAAGTATCATCCAGTTTGGGTGAAAAAATACTTGCTGAGATTTCTGGAGATTCGTAATTTTAGGAAGCTTGGCAACCCCTTTCCATGAAAGTGTTTCTCGCCAGTCACTGCATAGGGCTACTTCAAGAGGAAAGAACACATAGATATAGAACGTGAAACTACTTTATTTTGTCAAGTTTCAAGAAGCTAGCACAAACCGTGTTGGATTTAGAGTTCCAAATACATCTATCTATATAGGAGAAAACAGAGTGAAACCTAAAAATTCAAACTGTTACTGGAAATGAACGCTTCAACATAGAAGAACGAAATTTGGGGAACCAACTCGGCTGAGTGTACTGATCATTAACTGAAAGTATCATCCAGTTTGGGTGAAAAAATATTTGCTGTGATTTCTGGAGATTCGTAGTTTTTAGAAGCTTGACAACCCCTTTCTATGAAAGTGTTTCTCGCCAGTCACTGCTTAGGGCTACATCAAGAGGAAACAACACATAGATATACAACGTGAAACTGCTTTATTTTGTCAAGTTTCAAGAAGCTAGCACAAACCGTGTTGGATTTAGAGTTCCAAATACATCTATCAATATAGGGGAAAACAGAGTGAAACCTAAAAATTCAAACGGTTAGTAGAAACGAACGCTTCAACATAGAAGAATGAAATTTGGAGAACCAATTTGGCTTAGTGTACTGATCATTACCTGTAAGTATCATCCAGTTTTGGTGAAAAAATACTTGTTGAGATTTCTGGAGAATCGTAATTTTAGGAAGCTTGGCAACCCCTTTCCATGAAAGTGTTTCTCGCCAGTCACTGCATAGGGCTACTTCAAGAGGAAAGAACACATAGATATAGAACGTGAAACTACTTTATTTTGTCAAGTTTCAAGAAGCTAGCACAAACCGTGTTGGATTTAGAGTTCCAAATACATCTATCTATATAGGAGAAAACAGAGTGAAACCTAAAAATTCAAACTGTTACTGGAAATGAACGCTTCAACATAGAAGAACGAAATTTGGGGAACCAACTCGGCTTAGTGTACTGATCATTAACTGAAAGTATCATCCAGTTTGGGTGAAAAAATATTTGCTGTGATTTCTGGAGATTCGTAGTTTTTGGAAGCTTGACAACCCCTTTCTATGAAAGTGTTTCTCGCCAGTCACTGCTTAGGGCTACATCAAGAGGAAACAACACATAGATATAGAACGTGAAACTGCTTTATTTTGTCAAGTTTCAAGAAGCTAGCACAAACCGTGTTGGATTTACAGTTCCAAATCCATCTATCAATATAGGAGAAAACAGAGTGAAACCTAAAAATTCAAACAGTTACTGGAAATGAACGCTTCAACATAGAAGAACGAAATTTGGGGAACCAAGTCGGCTTAGTGTACTGATCATTACCTGAAAGTATCATCCAGTTTGGGTGCAGAAATATTTGCTGTGATTTCTGGAGAAGCGTAGTTTTTGGAAGCTTGGCAACCCCTTTCTATGAAAGTGTTTCTCGCCAGTCACTGCTTAGGGCTACTTCAAGAGGAAACAAAACATAGAGATAGAACGTGAAACTGCTTTATTTTGTCAAGTTTCAAGAAGCTAGCACAAACCGTGTTGGATTTAGAGTTCCAAATACATCTATCAATATAGGAGAAAACAGAGTGAAACCTAAAAATTCAAACTGTTACTGGAAATGTATGCTTCAACATAGAAGAACGAAATTTGGGGAACCAAGTCGGCTTAGTGTACTGATCATTACCTGAAAGTATCATCCAGTTTGGGTGAAAAAATATTTGCTGAGATTTCTGGAGATTCGTAATTTTTGGAAGCTTGGCAACCCCTTTCCATGAAAGTGTTTCTCGCCAGTCACTGCTTAGGGCTACATCAAGAGGAAAAAAAAACATAGAGAAAGAACGTGAAACTGCTTTATTTTGTCAAGTTTCAAGAAGCTAGCACAAACCGTGTTGGATTTAGAGTTCCAAATACATCTATCTATATAGGAGAAAACAGAGTGAAACCAAAAAATTGAAACTGTTAGTAGAAACGAACGCTTCAACATAGAAGAATGAAATTTGGGGAACCAAGATGGCTTATTGTACTGATCATTACCTGAAAGTATCATCCAGTTTGGGTGAAAAAATATTTGCTGAGATTTCTGGTGATTCCTAATTTTTGGAAGCTTGGCAACCCCTTTCCATGAAAGTGTTTCTCGACAGTCACTGCTTAGGGCTACATCAAGATGAAAAAAAACATGGAGATAGAATCTGAAACTACTTTATTGAGTCAAGTATCAAGAAGCTAGCACAAACCGTGTTGGATTTAGAGTTCCAAATCCATCTATCAATATAGGAGAAAACAGAGTGAAACCAAAAAATTGAAACTGTTAGTAGAAACGAACGCTTCAACATAGAAGAATGAAATTTGGGGAACCAAGATGGCTTATTGTACTGATCATTACCTGAAAGTATCATCCAGTTTGGGTGAAAAAATACTTGCTGAGATTTCTGGAGATTCGTAATTTTAGGAAGCTTGGCAACCCATTTCCATGAAAGTGTTTCTCGCCAGTCACTGCATAGGGTTACTTCAAGAGGAAAGAACACATAGATATAGAACGTGAAACTACTTTATTTTGTCAAGTTTCAAGAAGCTAGCACAAACCGTGTTGGATTTAGAGTTCCAAATACATCTATCAATATAGGAGAAAACAGAGTGAAACCTAAAAATTCAAACTGTTAATGGAAATGAACGCTTCACCATTGAGGAACGAAATTTGGGGAACCAAGTTGGATTAGTGTACTGATCATTACCTGAAAGTATCATCCAGTTTGGGTGAAAAAATATTTGCTGAGATTTCTGGAGATTCGTAATTTTTGGAAGCTTGGCAACCCCTTTCCATGAAAGTGTTTCTCGCCAGTCACTGCTTAGGGCTACATCAAGAGGAAAAAAAACAGAGAAAGAACGTGAAACTGCTTTATTTTGTCAAGTTTCAAGAAGCTAGCACAAACCGTGTTGGATTTAGAGTTCCAAATACATCTATCAATATAGGAGAAAACAGAGTGAAACCTAAAAATTTAAACTGTTACTGGAAATGAACGCTTCACCATAGAAGAACAAAATTTGGGGAACCAAGTCGGCTTAGTGTACTGACCATTACCTGAAAGTATCATCCAGTTTGGGTGAAAAAATATTTGCAGAGATTTCTGGAGATTCGTAATTTTTGGAAGCTTGGGAACCCCTTTCCATGAAAGTGTTTCTCGCCAGTCACTGCTTAGGGATACATCAAGAGGAAACAAGACATAGAGATAGAACGTGAAACTGCTTTATTTTGTCAAGTTTCAAGAAGCTAGCACAAACCGTGTTGGATTTAGATTTCCAAATACATCTATCAATATAGGAGAAAACAGAGTGAAACCTAAAAATTCAAACTGTTACTGGAAATGAACGCTTCAACATAGAAGAACGAAATTTGGGGAACCAAGTCGGCTTAGTGTACTGATCATTACCTGAAAGTATCATCCAGTTTGGGTGAAAAAATATTTGCTGAGATTTCTGGAGATTCGTAATTTTTGGAAGCTTGGGAACCCCTTTCCATGAAAGTGTTTCTCGCCAGTCACTGCTTAGGGCTACATCAAGAGGAAACAAAACATAGAGATAGAACGTGAAACTGCTTTATTTTGTCAAGTTTCAAGAAGCTAGCATAAACCGTGTTGGATTTAGAGTTCGAAATACATTTATCAATATAGGAGAAAACAGAGTGAAACCTAAAAATTCAAACTGTTAGTAGAAACGAACGCTTCAACATAGAAGAATGAAATTTGGAGAACCAAGTTGGCTTAGTGTACTGATCATTACCTGTAAGTATCATCCAGTTTTGGTGAAAAAATACTTGTTGAGATTTCTGGAGATTCGTAATTTTAGGAAGCTTGGCAACCCCTTTCCATGAAAGTGTTTCTCGCCAGTCACTGCATAGGGCTACTTCAAGAGGAAAGAACACATAGATATAGAACGTGAAACTACTTTATTTTGTCAAGTTTCAAGAAGCTAGCACAAACCGTGTTGGATTTAGAGTTCCAAATACATCTATCTATATAGGAGAAAACAGAGTGAAACCTAAAAATTCAAACTGTTACTGGAAATGAACGCTTCAACATAGAAGAACGAAATTTGGGGAACCAACTCGGCTTAGTGTACTGATCATTAACTGAAAGTATCACACAGTTTGGGTGAAAAAATATTTGCTGTGATTTCTGGAGATTCATAGTTTTTGGAAGCTTGACAACCCCTTTCTATGAAAGTGTTTCTCGCCAGTCACTGCTTAGGGCTACATCAAGAGGAAACAACACATAGATATAGAACGTGAAACTGCTTTATTTTGTCACGTTTCAAGAAGCTAGCACAAACCGTGTTGGATTTACAGTTCCAAATCCATCTATCAATATAGGAGAAAACAGAGTGAAACCTAAAAATTCAAACTGTTACTGGAAATGTATGCTTCAACATAGAAGAACGAAATTTGGGGAACCAAGTCGGCTTAGTGTACTGATCATTACCTGAAAGTATCATCCAGTTTGGGTGAAAAAATATTTGCTGAGATTTCTGGAGTTTCGTAATTTTTGGAAGCTTGGCAACCCCTTTCCATGAAAGTGTTTCTCGCCAGTCACTGCTTAGGGCTACATCAAGAGGAAAAAAAACATAGAGAAAGAACGTGAAACTGCTTTATTTTGTCAAGTTTCAAGAAGCTAGCACAAACCGTGTTGGATATAGAGTTCCAAATACATTTATCAATATAGGAGAAAACAGAGTGAAACCTAAAAATTTAAACTGTTACTGGAAATGAACGCTTCACCATAGAAGAACGAAATTTGGGGAACCAAGTCGGCTTAGTGTACTGATCATTACCTGAAAGTATCATCCAGTTTGGGTGAAAAAATATTTGCTGAGATTTCTGGAGATTCGTAATTTTTGGAAGCTTGGGAACCCCTTTCCATGAAAGTGTTTCTCGCCAGTCACTGCTTAGGGATACATCAAGAGGACACAAGACATAGAGATAGAACGTGAAACTGCTTTATTTTGTCAAGTTTCAAGAAGCTAGGACAAACCGTGTTGGATTTAGATTTCCAAATACATCTATCAATATAGGAGAAAACAGAGTGAAACCTAAAAATTCAAACTGTTACTGGAAATGAACGCTTCAACATAGAAGAACGAAATTTGGGGAACCAAGTCGGCTTAGTGTACTGATCATTACCTGAAAGTATCATCCAGTTTGGGTGAAAAAATATTTGCTGAGATTTCTGGAGATTCGTAATTTTTGGAAGCTTGGGAACCCCTTTCCATGAAAGTGTTTCTCGCCAGTCACTGCTTAGGGATACATCAAGAGGAAACAAACCATAGAGATAGAACCTGAAACTACTTTATTGTGTCAAGTTTCAAGAAGCTAGCACAAACCGTGTTGGATTTAGAGTTCCAAATACATCCATCAATATAGGAGAAAACAGAGTGAAACCTAAAAATTTAAACTGTTAGTAGAAACGAACGCTTCAACATAGAAGAATGAAATTTGGGGAACCAAGTTGGCTTATTGTACTGATCATTACCTGAAAGTATCATCCAGTTTGGGTGAAAAAATATTTGCTGAGATTTCTGGAGATTCGTAATTTTTGGAAGCTTGGCAACCCCTTTCCATGAAAGTGTTTCTCGCCAGTCACTTCTTAGGGCTACATCAAGATGAAAAAAAACATGGAGATAGAATCTGAAACTACTTTATTGTGTCAAGTTTCAAGAAGCTAGCACAAACCGTGTTGGATTTAGAGTTCCAAATACATCTATCAATATAGGAGAAAACAGAGTGAAACCTAAAAATTCAAACTGTTACTGGAAATGAACGCTTCACCATTGAAGAACGAAATTTGGGGAACCAAGTTGGATTAGTGTACTGATCATTACCTGAAAGTATCATCCAGTTTGGGTGAAAAAATATTTTCTGAGATTTCTGGAGATTCATAATTTTTGGAAGCTTGGCAACCCCTTTCATTGAAGGTGTTTCTCGACAGTCACTGCTTAGGGCTACATCAAGAGGAAACAAAACATAGAGATAGAACGTGAAACTGCTTTATTTTGTCAAGTTTCAAGAAGCTAGCACAAACCGTGTTGGATTTACAGTTCCAAATACATCTATCAATATAGGAGAAAACAGAGTGAAACCTAAAAATTCAAACTGTTAGTAGAAACGAACGCTTCAACATAGAAGAATGAAATTTGGAGAACCAAGTTGGCTTAGTGTACTGATCATTACCTGTAAGTATCATCCAGTTTTGGTGAAAAAATACTTGCTGATATTTCTGAGATTCGTAATTTTAGGAAGCTTGGCAACCCCTTTCCATGAAAGTGTTTCTCGCCAGTCACTGCATAGGGCTACTTCAAGAGGAAAGAACACATAGAGATAGAACGTGAAACTGCTTTATTTTGTCAAGTTTCAGGAAGCTAGCACAAACCGTGTTGGATTTAGAGTTCCAAATACATCTATCAATATAGGAGAAAACAGAGTGAAACCTAAAAATTCAAACTGTTACTGGAAATGAACGCTTCAACATAGAAGAACGAAATTTGGGGAACCAAGTCGGCTTAGTGTACTGATCATTACCTGAAAGTATCATCCAGTTTGGGTGAAAAAATATTTGCTGAGATTTCTGGAGATTCGTAATTTTTGGAAGATTGGCAACCCCTTTCCATGAAAGTGTTTCTCGCCAGTCACTGCTTAGGGCTACATCAAGAGGAAACAAAACATAGAGAAAGAACGTGAAACTGCTTTATTTTGTCAAGTTTCAAGAAGCTAGCACAAACCGTGTTGGATTTAGAGTTCCAAATACATCTATCAATATAGGAGAAAACAGAGTGAAACCTAAAAATTCAAACTGTTACTGGAAATGAACGCTTCAACATAGAAGAACGAAATTTGGGTAACCAAGTCGGCTTAGTGTACTGATCATTACCTGAAAGTATCATCCAGTTTGGGTGAAAAAATATTTGCTGAGATTTCTGGAGATTCGTAATTTTTGGAAGCTTGGGAACCCCTTTCCATGAAAGTGTTTCTCGCCAGTCACTGCTTAGGGCTACTTCAAGAGGAAACAAAACATAGAGATAGAACGTGAAACTGCTTTATTTTGTCAAGTTTCAAGAAGCTAGCACAAACCGTGTTGGATTTAGAGTTCCAAATACATCTATCAATATAGGAGAAAACAGAGTGAAACCTAAAAATTCAAACTGTTACTGGAAATGTATGCTTCAACATAGAAGAATGAAATTTGGGGAACCAAGTCGGCTTAGTGTACTGATCATTACCTGAAAGTATCATCCAGTTTGGGTGAAAAAATATTTGCTGAGATTTCTGGAGATTCGTAATTTTTGGAAGCTTGGCAACCCCTTTCCATGAAAGTGTTTCTCGCCAGTCACTGCTTAGGGCTACATCAAGAGGAAAAAAAAACATAGAGAAAGAACGTGAAACTGCTTTATTTTGTCAAGTTTCAAGAAGCTAGCACAAACCGTGTTGGATTTAGAGTTCCAAATACATCTATCTATATAGGAGAAAACAGAGTGAAACCAAAAAATTGAAACTGTTAGTAGAAACGAACGCTTCAACATAGAAGAATGAAATTTGGGGAACCAAGATGGCTTATTGTACTGATCATTACCTGAAAGTATCATCCAGTTTGGGTGAAAAAATATTTGCTGAGATTTCTGGTGATTCCTAATTTTTGGAAGCTTGGCAACCCCTTTCCATGAAAGTGTTTCTCGACAGTCACTGCTTAGGGCTACATCAAGATGAAAAAAAACATGGAGATAGAATCTGAAACTACTTTATTGAGTCAAGTATCAAGAAGCTAGCACAAACCGTGTTGGATTTAGAGTTCCAAATCCATCTATCAATATAGGAGAAAACAGAGTGAAACCAAAAAATTGAAACTGTTAGTAGAAACGAACGCTTCAACATAGAAGAATGAAATTTGGGGAACCAAGATGGCTTATTGTACTGATCATTACCTGAAAGTATCATCCAGTTTGGGTGAAAAAATACTTGCTGAGATTTCTGGAGATTCGTAATTTTAGGAAGCTTGGCAACCCATTTCCATGAAAGTGTTTCTCGCCAGTCACTGCATAGGGTTACTTCAAGAGGAAAGAACACATAGATATAGAACGTGAAACTACTTTATTTTGTCAAGTTTCAAGAAGCTAGCACAAACCGTGTTGGATTTAGAGTTCCAAATACATCTATCAATATAGGAGAAAACAGAGTGAAACCTAAAAATTCAAACTGTTAATGGAAATGAACGCTTCACCATTGAGGAACGAAATTTGGGGAACCAAGTTGGATTAGTGTACTGATCATTACCTGAAAGTATCATCCAGTTTGGGTGAAAAAATATTTGCTGAGATTTCTGGAGATTCGTAATTTTTGGAAGCTTGGCAACCCCTTTCCATGAAAGTGTTTCTCGCCAGTCACTGCTTAGGGCTACATCAAGAGGAAAAAAAACAGAGAAAGAACGTGAAACTGCTTTATTTTGTCAAGTTTCAAGAAGCTAGCACAAACCGTGTTGGATTTAGAGTTCCAAATACATCTATCAATATAGGAGAAAACAGAGTGAAACCTAAAAATTTAAACTGTTACTGGAAATGAACGCTTCACCATAGAAGAACAAAATTTGGGGAACCAAGTCGGCTTAGTGTACTGACCATTACCTGAAAGTATCATCCAGTTTGGGTGAAAAAATATTTGCAGAGATTTCTGGAGATTCGTAATTTTTGGAAGCTTGGGAACCCCTTTCCATGAAAGTGTTTCTCGCCAGTCACTGCTTAGGGATACATCAAGAGGAAACAAGACATAGAGATAGAACGTGAAACTGCTTTATTTTGTCAAGTTTCAAGAAGCTAGCACAAACCGTGTTGGATTTAGATTTCCAAATACATCTATCAATATAGGAGAAAACAGAGTGAAACCTAAAAATTCAAACTGTTACTGGAAATGAACGCTTCAACATAGAAGAACGAAATTTGGGGAACCAAGTCGGCTTAGTGTACTGATCATTACCTGAAAGTATCATCCAGTTTGGGTGAAAAAATATTTGCTGAGATTTCTGGAGATTCGTAATTTTTGGAAGCTTGGGAACCCCTTTCCATGAAAGTGTTTCTCGCCAGTCACTGCTTAGGGCTACATCAAGAGGAAACAAAACATAGAGATAGAACGTGAAACTGCTTTATTTTGTCAAGTTTCAAGAAGCTAGCATAAACCGTGTTGGATTTAGAGTTCGAAATACATTTATCAATATAGGAGAAAACAGAGTGAAACCTAAAAATTCAAACTGTTAGTAGAAACGAACGCTTCAACATAGAAGAATGAAATTTGGAGAACCAAGTTGGCTTAGTGTACTGATCATTACCTGTAAGTATCATCCAGTTTTGGTGAAAAAATACTTGTTGAGATTTCTGGAGATTCGTAATTTTAGGAAGCTTGGCAACCCCTTTCCATGAAAGTGTTTCTCGCCAGTCACTGCATAGGGCTACTTCAAGAGGAAAGAACACATAGATATAGAACGTGAAACTACTTTATTTTGTCAAGTTTCAAGAAGCTAGCACAAACCGTGTTGGATTTAGAGTTCCAAATACATCTATCTATATAGGAGAAAACAGAGTGAAACCTAAAAATTCAAACTGTTACTGGAAATGAACGCTTCAACATAGAAGAACGAAATTTGGGGAACCAACTCGGCTTAGTGTACTGATCATTAACTGAAAGTATCACACAGTTTGGGTGAAAAAATATTTGCTGTGATTTCTGGAGATTCATAGTTTTTGGAAGCTTGACAACCCCTTTCTATGAAAGTGTTTCTCGCCAGTCACTGCTTAGGGCTACATCAAGAGGAAACAACACATAGATATAGAACGTGAAACTGCTTTATTTTGTCACGTTTCAAGAAGCTAGCACAAACCGTGTTGGATTTACAGTTCCAAATCCATCTATCAATATAGGAGAAAACAGAGTGAAACCTAAAAATTCAAACTGTTACTGGAAATGTATGCTTCAACATAGAAGAACGAAATTTGGGGAACCAAGTCGGCTTAGTGTACTGATCATTACCTGAAAGTATCATCCAGTTTGGGTGAAAAAATATTTGCTGAGATTTCTGGAGTTTCGTAATTTTTGGAAGCTTGGCAACCCCTTTCCATGAAAGTGTTTCTCGCCAGTCACTGCTTAGGGCTACATCAAGAGGAAAAAAAACATAGAGAAAGAACGTGAAACTGCTTTATTTTGTCAAGTTTCAAGAAGCTAGCACAAACCGTGTTGGATATAGAGTTCCAAATACATTTATCAATATAGGAGAAAACAGAGTGAAACCTAAAAATTTAAACTGTTACTGGAAATGAACGCTTCACCATAGAAGAACGAAATTTGGGGAACCAAGTCGGCTTAGTGTACTGATCATTACCTGAAAGTATCATCCAGTTTGGGTGAAAAAATATTTGCTGAGATTTCTGGAGATTCGTAATTTTTGGAAGCTTGGGAACCCCTTTCCATGAAAGTGTTTCTCGCCAGTCACTGCTTAGGGATACATCAAGAGGACACAAGACATAGAGATAGAACGTGAAACTGCTTTATTTTGTCAAGTTTCAAGAAGCTAGGACAAACCGTGTTGGATTTAGATTTCCAAATACATCTATCAATATAGGAGAAAACAGAGTGAAACCTAAAAATTCAAACTGTTACTGGAAATGAACGCTTCAACATAGAAGAACGAAATTTGGGGAACCAAGTCGGCTTAGTGTACTGATCATTACCTGAAAGTATCATCCAGTTTGGGTGAAAAAATATTTGCTGAGATTTCTGGAGATTCGTAATTTTTGGAAGCTTGGGAACCCCTTTCCATGAAAGTGTTTCTCGCCAGTCACTGCTTAGGGATACATCAAGAGGAAACAAACCATAGAGATAGAACCTGAAACTACTTTATTGTGTCAAGTTTCAAGAAGCTAGCACAAACCGTGTTGGATTTAGAGTTCCAAATACATCCATCAATATAGGAGAAAACAGAGTGAAACCTAAAAATTTAAACTGTTAGTAGAAACGAACGCTTCAACATAGAAGAATGAAATTTGGGGAACCAAGTTGGCTTATTGTACTGATCATTACCTGAAAGTATCATCCAGTTTGGGTGAAAAAATATTTGCTGAGATTTCTGGAGATTCGTAATTTTTGGAAGCTTGGCAACCCCTTTCCATGAAAGTGTTTCTCGCCAGTCACTTCTTAGGGCTACATCAAGATGAAAAAAAACATGGAGATAGAATCTGAAACTACTTTATTGTGTCAAGTTTCAAGAAGCTAGCACAAACCGTGTTGGATTTAGAGTTCCAAATACATCTATCAATATAGGAGAAAACAGAGTGAAACCTAAAAATTCAAACTGTTACTGGAAATGAACGCTTCACCATTGAAGAACGAAATTTGGGGAACCAAGTTGGATTAGTGTACTGATCATTACCTGAAAGTATCATCCAGTTTGGGTGAAAAAATATTTTCTGAGATTTCTGGAGATTCATAATTTTTGGAAGCTTGGCAACCCCTTTCATTGAAGGTGTTTCTCGACAGTCACTGCTTAGGGCTACATCAAGAGGAAACAAAACATAGAGATAGAACGTGAAACTGCTTTATTTTGTCAAGTTTCAAGAAGCTAGCACAAACCGTGTTGGATTTACAGTTCCAAATACATCTATCAATATAGGAGAAAACAGAGTGAAACCTAAAAATTCAAACTGTTAGTAGAAACGAACGCTTCAACATAGAAGAATGAAATTTGGAGAACCAAGTTGGCTTAGTGTACTGATCATTACCTGTAAGTATCATCCAGTTTTGGTGAAAAAATACTTGCTGATATTTCTGAGATTCGTAATTTTAGGAAGCTTGGCAACCCCTTTCCATGAAAGTGTTTCTCGCCAGTCACTGCATAGGGCTACTTCAAGAGGAAAGAACACATAGAGATAGAACGTGAAACTGCTTTATTTTGTCAAGTTTCAGGAAGCTAGCACAAACCGTGTTGGATTTAGAGTTCCAAATACATCTATCAATATAGGAGAAAACAGAGTGAAACCTAAAAATTCAAACTGTTACTGGAAATGAACGCTTCAACATAGAAGAACGAAATTTGGGGAACCAAGTCGGCTTAGTGTACTGATCATTACCTGAAAGTATCATCCAGTTTGGGTGAAAAAATATTTGCTGAGATTTCTGGAGATTCGTAATTTTTGGAAGATTGGCAACCCCTTTCCATGAAAGTGTTTCTCGCCAGTCACTGCTTAGGGCTACATCAAGAGGAAACAAAACATAGAGAAAGAACGTGAAACTGCTTTATTTTGTCAAGTTTCAAGAAGCTAGCACAAACCGTGTTGGATTTAGAGTTCCAAATACATCTATCAATATAGGAGAAAACAGAGTGAAACCTAAAAATTCAAACTGTTACTGGAAATGAACGCTTCAACATAGAAGAACGAAATTTGGGTAACCAAGTCGGCTTAGTGTACTGATCATTACCTGAAAGTATCATCCAGTTTGGGTGAAAAAATATTTGCTGAGATTTCTGGAGATTCGTAATTTTTGGAAGCTTGGGAACCCCTTTCCATGAAAGTGTTTCTCGCCAGTCACTGCTTAGGGCTACATCAAGAGGAAACAAAACATAGAGATAGAACGTGAAACTGCTTTATTTTGTCAAGTTTCAAGAAGCTAGCACAAACCGTGTTGGATTTAGAGTTCCAAATACATCTATCAATATAGGAGAAAACAGAGTGAAACCTAAAAATTCAAACTGTTAGTAGAAACGAACGCTTCAACATAGAAGAATGAAATTTGGAGTACCAAGTCGGCTTAGTGTACTGATCATTACCTGTAAGTATCATCCAGTTTTGGTGAAAAAATACTTGCTGAGATTTCTGGAGATTCGTAATTTTAGGAAGCTTGGCAACCCCTTTCCATGAAAGTGTTTCTCGCCAGTCACTGCATAGGGCTACTTCAAGAGGAAAGAACACATAGAGATAGAACGTGAAACTACTTTATTTTGTCAAGTTTCAAGAAGCTAGCACAAACCGAGTTGGATTTAGAGTTCCAAATACATCTATCAATATAGGAGAAAAGAGAGTGAAACCTAAAAATTCAAACTGTTACTGGAAATGAACGCTTCAACATAGAAGAACGAAATTTGGGGAACCAAGTCGGCTTAGTGTACTGATCATTACCTGAAAGTATCATCCAGTTTGGGTGAAAAAATATTTGCTGAGATTTCTGGAGATTCGTAATTTTTGGAAGCTTGGGAACCCCTTTCCATGAAAGTGTTTCTCGCCAGTCACTGCTTAGGGATACATCAAGAGGAAACAAAACATAGAGATAGAACCTGAAACTACTTTATTGTGTCAAGTTTCAAGAAGCTAGCACAAACCGTGTTGGATTTAGTGTTCCAAATACATCTATCAATATAGGAGAAAACAGAGTGAAACCTAAAAATTGAAACTGTTAGTAGAAACGAACGCTTCAACATAGAAGAATGAAATTTGGGGAACCAAGTTGGCTTATTGTACTGATCATTACCTGAAAGTATCATCCAGTTTGGGTGAAAAAATATTTGCTGAGATTTCTGGAGATTCGTAAATTTGGAAGCTTGGCAACCCCTTTCCATGAAAGTGTTTCTCGCCAGTCACTTCTTAGGGCTACATCAAGATGAAAAAAAAACATGGAGATAGAATCTGAAACTACTTTATTGTGTCAAGTTTCAAGAAGCTAGCACAAACCGTGTTGGATTTAGAGTTCCAAATACATCTATCAATATAGGAGAAAACAGAGTGAAACCTAAAATTTCAAACAGTTACTGAAATGAACGCTTCACCATAGAAGAACGAAATTTGGGGAACCAAGTCGGCTTAGTGTACTGATCATTACCTGAAAGTATCATCCAGTTTGGGTGAAAAAATATTTGCTGAGATTTCTGGAGATTCGTAATTTTTGGAAGCCTGGGAAGCCCTTTCCATGAAAGTGTTTCTCGCCAGTCAGTGCTTAGGGCTACATCAAGAGGAAACAAAACATAGAGATAGAACGTGAAACTGCTTTATTTTGTCAAGTTTCAAGAAGCTAGCACAAACCGTGTTGGATTTAGAGTTCCAAATACATCTATCAATATAGGAGAAAACAGAGTGAAACCTAAAATTTGAAACTGTTAGTAGAAACGAACGCTTCAACATAGAAGAATGAAATTTGGGGAACCAAGTTGGCTTATTGTACTGATCATTACTTGAAAGTATCATCCAGTTTGGGTAAAAAAATACTTGCTGAGATTTCTGGAGATTCGTAATTTTTGGAAGCTTGGCAACCCCTTTCCATGAAAGTGTTTCTCGCCAGTCACTGCTTAGGGCTACATCAAGAGGAAACAAAACATAGAGAAAGAACGTGAAACTGCTTTATTTTGTCAAGTTTCAAGAAGCTAGCACAAACCGTGTTGGATTTAGAGTTCCAAATACATCTATCAATATAGGAGAAAACAGAGTGAAACCTAAAAATTCAAACTGTTAGTAGAAACGAACGCTTCAACATAGAAGAATGAAATTTGGAGAACCAAGTCGGCTTAGTGTACTGACCATTACCTGAAAGTATCATCCAGTTTGGGTGCAGAAATATTTGCTGAGATTTCTGGAGATTCGTAATTTTTGGAAGCTTGGCAACCCCTTCCATGAAAGTGTTTCTCGCCAGTCACTTCTTAGGGCTACATCAAGATGAAAAAAAACATGGAGATAGAATCTGAAACTACTTTATTGTGTCAAGTTTCAAGAAGCTAGCACAAACCGTGTTGGATTTAGAGTTCCAAATACATCTATCAATATAGGAGAAAACAGAGTGAAACCTAAAAATTCAAACTGTTACTGGAAATGAACGCTTCATCATTGAGTAACGAAATTTGGGGAACCAAGTTGGATTAGTGTACTGATCATTACCTGAAAGTATCATCCAGTTTGGGTGAAAAAATATTTGCTGAGATTTCTGGAGATTCGTAATTTTTGGAAGCTTGGCAACCCCTTTCCATGAAAGTGTTTCTCGCCAGTCACTGCTTAGGGCTACATCAAGAGGAAAAAAAACATAGAGAAAGAACGTGAAACTGCTTTATTTTGTCAAGTTTCAAGAAGCTAGCACAAACCGTGTTGGATTTAGAGTTCCAAATACATTTATCAATATAGGAGAAAACAGAGTGAAACCTAAAAATTTAAACTGTTACTGGAAATGAACGCTTCACCATAGAAGAACGAAATTTGGGGAACCAAGTCGGCTTAGTGTACTGACCATTACCTGAAAGTATCATCCAGTTTGGGTGAAAAAATATTTGCTGAGATTTCTGGAGATTCGTAATTTTTGGAAGCTTGGCAACCCCTTTCCATGAAAGTGTTTCTCGCCAGTCACTGCTTAGGGCTACTTCAAGAGGAAACAAAACATAGAGATAGAACGTGAAACTGCTTTATTTTGTCAAGTTTCAAGAAGCTAGCACAAACCGTGTTGGATTTAGAGTTCCAAATACATCTATCAATATAGGAGAAAACAGAGTGAAACCTAAAAATTGAAACTGTTAGTAGAAACGAACGCTTCAACATAGAAGAATGAAATTTGGAGAACCAAGTTGGCTTAGTGTACTGATCATTACCTGTAAGTATCATCCAGTTTTGGTGAAAAAATACTTGCTGAGATTTCTGGAGATTCGTAATTTTAGGAAGCTTGGCAACCCCTTTCCATGAAAGTGTTTCTCGCCAGTCACTGCATAGGGCTACTTCAAGAGGAAAGAACACATAGAGATAGAACGTGAAACTACTTTATTTTGTCAAGTTTCAAGAAGCTAGCACAAACCGTGTTGGATTTAGAGTTCCAAATACATCTATCTATATAGGAGAAAACAGAGTGAAACCTAAAATTTCAATCTGTTACTGGAAATGAACGCTTCAACATAGAAGAACGAAATTTGGGGAACCAAGTCGGCTTAGTGTACTGATCATTACCTGAAAGTATCATCCAGTTTGGGTGCAGAAATATTTGCTGTGATTTCTGGAGATTCGTAGTTTTTGGAAGCTTGGCAACCCCTTTCCATGAAAGTGTTTCTCGCCAGTCACTGCTTAGGGCTACATCAAGAGGAAACAACACATAGATATAGAACGTGAAACTGCTTTATTTTGTCAAGTTTCAAGAAGCTAGCACAAACCGTATTGGATTTAGAGTTCCAAATCCATCTATCAATATAGGAGAAAACAGAGTGAAACCTAAAAATTCAAACTGTTACTGGAAATGTACGCTTCAACATAGAAGAACGAAATTTGGGGAACCAAGTTGGATTAGTGTACTGATCATTACCTGAAAGTATCATCCAGTTTGGGTGAAAAAATATTTGCTGAGATTTCTGGAGATTCGTAATTTTTGGAAGCTTGGCAACCCCTTTCCATGAAAGTGTTTCTCGCCAGTCACTGCTTAGGGCTACATCAAGAGGAAAAAAAACATAGAGAAAGAACGTGAAACTGCTTTATTTTGTCAAGTTTCAAGAAGCTAGCACAAACCGTGTTGGATTTAGAGTTCCAAATACATTTATCAATATAGGAGAAAACAGAGTGAAACCTAAAAATTTAAACTGTTACTGGAAATGAACGCTTCACCATAGAAGAACGAAATTTGGGGAACCAAGTCGGCTTAGTGTACTGACCATTACCTGAAAGTATCATCCAGTTTGGGTGAAAAAATATTTGCTGAGATTTCTGGAGATTCGTAATTTTTGGAAGCTTGGGAACCCCTTTCCATGAAAGTGTTTCTCGCCAGTCACTGCTTAGGGCTACATCAAGAGGAAACAAAACATAGAGATAGAACGTGAAACTGCTTTATTTTGTCAAGTTTCAAGAAGCTAGCACAAACCGTGTTGGATTTAGATTTCCAAATACATCTATCAATATAGGAGAAAACAGAGTGAAACCTAAAAATTCAAACTGTTACTGGAAATGAACGCTTCAACATAGAAGAACGAAATTTGGGGAACCAAGTCGGCTTAGTGTACTGATCATTACCTGAAAGTATCATCCAGTTTGGGTGAAAAAATATTTGCTGAGATTTCTGGAGATTCGTAATTTTTGGAAGCTTGGGAACCCCTTTCCATGAAAGTGTTTCTCGCCAGTCACTGCTTAGGGCTACATCAAGAGGAAAAAAAACATAGAGAAAGAACGTGAAACTGCTTTATTTTGTCAAGTTTCAAGAAGCTAGCACAAACCGTGTTGGATTTACAGTTCCAAATCCATCTATCAATATAGGAGAAAACAGAGTGAAACCAAAAAATTGAAACTGTTAGTAGAAACGAACGCTTCAACATAGAAGAATGAAATTTGGGGAACCAAGATGGCTTATTGTACTGATCATTACCTGAAAGTATCATCCAGTTTGGGTGAAAAAATACTTGCTGAGATTTCTGGAGATTCGTAATTTTAGGAAGCTTGGCAACCCCTTTCCATGAAAGTGTTTCTCGCCAGTCAATGCATAGGGTTACTTCAAGAGGAAAGAACACATAGATATAGAACGTGAAACTACTTTATTTTGTCAAGTTTCAAGAAGCTAGCACAAACCGTGTTGGATTTAGAGTTCCAAATACATCTATCAATATAGGAGAAAACAGAGTGAAACCTAAAAATTCAAACTGTTACTGGAAATGAACGCTTCACCATTGAGGAACGAAATTTGGGGAACCAAGTTGGATTAGTGTACTGATCATTACCTGAAAGTATCATCCAGTTTGGGTGAAAAAATATTTGCTGAGATTTCTGGAGATTCGTAATTTTTGGAAGCTTGGCAACCCCTTTCCATGAAAGTGTTTCTCGCCAGTCACTGCTTATGGCTACATCAAGAGGAAAAAAAACATAGAGAAAGAACGTGAAACTGCTTTATTTTGTCAAGTTTCAAGAAGCTAGCACAAACCGTGTTGGATTTAGAGTTCCAAATACATCTATCAATATAGGAGAAAACAGAGTGAAACCTAAAAATTTAAACTGTTACTGGAAATGAACGCTTCACCATAGAAGAACAAAATTTGGGGAACCAAGTCGGCTTAGTGTACTGACCATTACCTGAAAGTATCATCAAGTTTGGGTGAAAAAATATTTGCTGAGATTTCTGGAGATTCGTAATTTTTGGAAGCTTGGGAACCCCTTTCCATGAAAGTGTTTCTCGCCAGTCACTGCTTAGGGATACATCAAGAGGAAGCAAGACATAGAGATAGAACGTGAAACTGCTTTATTTTGTCAAGTTTCAAGAAGCTAGCACAAACCGTGTTGGATTTAGATTTCCAAATACATCTATCAATATAGGAGAAAACAGAGTGAAACCTAAAAATTCAAACTGTTACTGGAAATGAACGCTTCAACATAGAAGAACGAAATTTGGGGAACCAAGTCGGCTTAGTGTACTGATCATTACCTGAAAGTATCATCCAGTTTGGGTGAAAAAATATTTGCTGAGATTTCTGGAGATTCGTAATTTTTGGAAGCTTGGGAACCCCTTTCCATGAAAGTGTTTCTCGCCAGTCACTGCTTAGGGCTACACCAAGAGGAAACAAAATATAGAGATAGAACGTGAAACTGCTTTATTTTGTCAAGTTTCAAGAAGCTAGCATAAACCGTGTTGGATTTAGAGTTCCAAATACATCTATCAATATAGGAGAAAACAGAGTGAAACCTAAAAATTCAAACTGTTAGTAGAAACGAACGCTTCAACATAGAAGAATGAAATTTGGAGAACCAAGTTGGCTTAGTGTACTGATCATTACCTGTAAGTATCATCCAGTTTTGGTGAAAAAATACTTGTTGAGATTTCTGGAGATTCGTAATTTTAGGAAGCTTGGCAACCCCTTTCCATGAAAGTGTTTCTCGCCAGTCACTGCATAGGGCTACTTCAAGAGGAAAGAACACATAGATATAGAACGTGAAACTACTTTATTTTGTCAAGTTTCAAGAAGCTAGCACAAACCGTGTTGGATGTAGAGTTCCAAATACATCTATCTATATAGGAGAAAACAGAGTGAAACCTAAAAATTCAAACTGTTACTGGAAATGAACGCTTCAACATAGAAGAACGAAATTTGGGGAACCAAGTCGGCTAGTGTACTGATCATTACCTGAAAGTATCATCCAGTTTGGGTGAAAAAATATTTGCTGTGATTTCTGGAGATTCGTAGTTTCTGGAAGCTTGACAACCCCTTTCTATGAAAGTGTTTCTCGCCAGTCACTGCTTAGGGCTACATCAAGAGGAAACAACACATAGATATAGAACGTGAAACTGCTTTATTTTGTCAAGTTTCAAGAAGCTAGCACAAACCGTGTTGGATTTACAGTTCCAAATCCATCTATCAATATAGGAGAAAACAGAGTGAAACCTAAAAATTCAAACTGTTACTGGAAATGAACGCTTCAACATAGAAGAACGAAATTTGGGGAACCAAGTCGGCTTAGTGTTCTGATCATTTCCTGAAAGTATCATCAAGTTTGGGTGAAAAAATATTTGCTGAGATTTCTGGAGATTCGTAATTTTTGGAAGCTTGGCAACCCCTTTCCATGAAAGTGTTTCTCGCCAGTCACTGCTTAGGGCTACATCAAGAGGAAACAAAACATAGAGATAGAACGTGAAACTGCTTTATTTTGTCAAGTATCAAAAAGCTAGCACAAACCGTGTTGGATTTAGAGTTCTAAATACATCTATCAATATAGGAGAAAACAAAGTGAAACCTAAAAATTGAAACTGTTAGTAGAAACGAACACTTCAACATAGAAGAATGAAATTTGGGGAACCAAGGTGGCTTATTGTACTGATCATTACCTGAAAGTATCATCCAGTTTGGGTGAAAAAATACTTGCTGAGATTTCTGGAGATTCGAAATTTTAGGAAGCTTGGCAACCCCTTTCCATGAAAGTGTTTCTCGCCAGTCACTGCTTAGGGCTACTGCAAGAGGAAACAACACATAGAGATAGAACGTGAAACTGCTTTATTTTGTCAAGTTTCAAGAAGCTAGCACAAACCGTGTTGGATTTAGAGTTCCAAATACATCTATCAATATAGGAGAAAACAGAGTGAAACCTAAAAATTCAAACTGTTACTGGAAATGAACGCTTCAACATAGAAGAACGAAATTTGGGGAACCAAGTCGGCTTAGTGTACTGATCATTACCTGAAAGTATCATCCAGTTTGGGTGCAGAAATATTTGCTGTGATTTCTGGAGATGCGTAGTTTTTGGAAGCTTGGCAACCCCTTTCTATGAAAGTGTTTCTCGCCAGTCACTGCTTAGGGCTACTTCAAGAGGAAACAAAACATAGAGATAGAACGTGAAACAGCTTTATTTTGTCAAGTTTCAAGAAGCTAGCACAAACCGTGTTGGATTTAGAGTTCCAAATACATCTCTCAATATAGGAGAAAACAGAGTGAAACCTAAAAATTCAAACTGTTACTGGAAATGTACGCTTAAACATAGAAGAACGAAATTTGGGGAACCAAGTCGGCTTAGTGTACTGATCATTACCTGAAAGTATCATCCAGTTTGGGTGAAAAAATATTTGCTGAGATTTCTGGAGATTCGTAATTTTTGGAAGCTTGGCAACCCCTTTCCATGAAAGGGTTTCTCGCCAGTCACTGCTTAGGGCTACATCAAGAGGAAAAAAAACATAGAGAAAGAACGTGAAACTGCTTTATTTTGTCAAGTTTCAAGAAGCTAGCACAAACCGTGTTGGATTTAGAGTTCCAAATACATTTATCAATATAGGAGAAAACAGAGTGAAACCTAAAAATTTAAACTGTTACTGGAAATGAACGCTTCACCATAGAAGAACGAAATTTGGGGAACCAAGTCGGCTTAGTGTACTGACCATTACCTGAAAGTATCATCCAGTTTGGGTGAAAAAATATTTGCTGAGATTTCTGGAGATTCGTAATTTTTGGAAGCTTGGGAACCCCTTTCCATGAAAGTGTTTCTCGCCAGTCACTGCTTAGGGCTACATCAAGAGGAAACAAAACATAGAGATAGAACGTGAAACTGCTTTATTTTGTCAAGTTTCAAGAAGCTAGCACAAACCGTGTTGGATTTAGAGTTCCAAATACATCTATCAATATAGGAGAAAACAGAGTGAAACCTAAAAATTGAAACTGTTAGTAGAAACGAACGCTTCAACATAGAAGAATGAAATTTGGGGAACCAAGTTGGCTTATTGTACTGATCATTACCTGAAAGTATCATCCAGTTTGGGTGAAAAAATATTTGCTGAGATTTCTGGAGATTCGTAATTTTTGGAAGCTTGGCAACCCCTTTCCATGAAAGTGTTTCTCGCCAGACACTTCTTAGAAATACATCCAGATGAAAAAAAACATCGAGATAGAATCTGAAACTACTTTATTGTGTCAAGTTTCAGGAAGCTAGCACAAACCGTGTTGGATTTAGAGTTCCAAATACATCTATCAATATAGGAGAAAACAGAGTGAAACCTAAAAATTCAAACTGTTACTGGAAATGAACGCTTTAACATAGAAGAACGAAATTTGGGGAACCAAGTCGGCTTAGTGTTCTGATCATTTCCTGAAAGTATCATCCAGTTTGGGTGAAAAAATATTTGCTGAGATTTCTGGTGATTCCTAATTTTTGGAAGCTTGGCAACCCCTTTCCATGAAAGTGTTTCTCGCCAGTCACTGCTTAGGGCTACATCAAGAGGAAACAAAACATAGAGATAGAACGTGAAACTGCTTTATTTTGTCAAGTTTCAAGAAGCTAGCACAAACCGTGTTGGATTTAGAGTTCCAAATACATCTATCAATATAGGAGAAAACAGAGTGAAACCTAAAAATTCAAACTGTTAGTAGAAACGAACGCTTCAACATAGAAGAATGAAATTTGGGGAACCAAGTTGGCTTATTGTACTGATCATTACCTGAAAGTATCATCCAGTTTGGGTGAAAAAATACTTGCTGAGATTTCTGGAGATTCGTAATTTTAGGAAGCTTGGCAACCCCTTTCCATGAAAGTGTTTCTCGCCAGTCACTGCTTAGGGCTACTTCAAGAGGAAACAACACATAGAGATAGAACGTGAAACTGCTTTATTTTGTCAAGTTTCAAGAAGCTAGCACAAACCGTGTTGGATTTAGAGTTCCAAATACATCTATCAATATAGGAGAAAACAGAGTGAAACCTAAAAATTCAAACTGTTACTGGAAATGAACGCTTCAACATAGAAGAACGAAATTTGGGGAACCAACTCGGCTTAGTGTACTGATCATTACCTGAAAGTATCATCCAGTTTGGGTGCAGAAATATTTGCTGTGATTTCTGGAGATGCGTAGTTTTTGGAAGCTTGGCAACCCCTTTCCATGAAAGGGTTTCTCGCCAGTCACTGCTTAGGGCTACATCAAGAGGAAAAAAAACATAGAGAAAGAACGTGAAACTGCTTTATTTTGTCAAGTTTCAAGAAGCTAGCACAAACCGTGTTGGATTTAGAATTCCAAATACATTTATCAATATAGGAGAAAACAGAGTGAAACCTAAAAATTTAAACTGTTACTGGAAATGAACGCTTCACCATAGAAGAACGAAATTTGGGGAACCAAGTCGGCTTAGTGTACTGACCATTACCTGAAAGTATCATCCAGTTTGGGTGAAAAAATATTTGCTGAGATTTCTGGAGATTCGTAATTTTTGGAAGCTTGGGAACCCCTTTCCATGAAAGTGTTTCTCGCCAGTCACTGCTTAGGGCTACATCAAGAGGAAACAAAACATAGAGATAGAACGTGAAACTGCTTTATTTTGTCAAGTTTCAAGAAGCTAGCACAAACCGTGTTGGATTTAGAGTTCCAAATACATCTATCAATATAGGAGAAAACAAAGTGAAACCTAAAAATTCAAACTGTTACTGGAAATGAACGCTTCAACATAGAAGAACGAAATTTGGGGAACCAAGTCGGCTTAGTGTACTGATCATTACCTGAAAGTATCATCCAGTTTGGGTGAAAAAATATTTGCTGAGATTTCTGGAGATTCGTAATTTTTGGAAGCTTGGGAACCCCTTTCCATGAAAGTGTTTCTCGCCAGTCACTGCTTAGGGATACATCAAGAGGAAACAAAACATAGAGATAGAACCTGAAACTACTTTATTGTGTCAAGTTTCAAGAAGCTAGCACAAACCGTGTTGGATTTAGAGTTCCAAATACATCTATCAATATAGGAGAAAACAGAGTGAAACCTAAAAATTGAAACTGTTAGTAGAAACGAACGCTTCAACATAGAAGAATGAAATTTGGGGAACCAAGTTGGCTTATTGTACTGATCATTACCTGAAAGTATCATCCAGTTTGGGTGAAAAAATATTTGCTGAGATTTCTGGAGATTCGTAATTTTTGGAAGCTTGGCAACCCCTTTCCATGAAAGTGTTTCTCGCCAGTCACTTCTTAGAAATACATCAAGATGAAAAAAAACATCGAGATAGAATCTGAAACTACTTTATTGTGTCAAGTTTCAGGAAGCTAGCACAAACCGTGTTGGATTTAGAGTTCCAAATACATCTATCAATATAGGAGAAAACAGAGTGAAACCTAAAAATTCAAACTGTTACTGGAAATGAACGCTTTAACATAGAAGAACGAAATTTGGGGAACCAAGTCGGCTTAGTGTTCTGATCATTTCCTGAAAGTATCATCCAGTTTGGGTGAAAAAATATTTGCTGAGATTTCTGGTGATTCCTAATTTTTGGAAGCTTGGCAACCCCTTTCCATGAAAGTGTTTCTCGCCAGTCACTGCTTAGGGCTACATCAAGAGGAAACAAAACATAGAGATAGAACGTGAAACTGCTTTATTTTGTCAAGTTTCAAGAAGCTAGCACAAACCGTGTTGGATTTAGAGTTCCAAATACATCTATCAATATAGGAGAAAACAGAGTGAAACCTAAAAATTCAAACTGTTAGTAGAAACGAACGCTTCAACATAGAAGAATGAAATTTGGGGAACCAAGTTGGCTTATTGTACTGATCATTACCTGAAAGTATCATCCAGTTTGGGTGAAAAAATACTTGCTGAGATTTCTGGAGATTCGTAATTTTAGGAAGCTTGGCAACCCCTTTCCATGAAAGTGTTTCTCGCCAGTCACTGCTTAGGGCTACTTCAAGAGGAAACAACACATAGAGATAGAACGTGAAACTGCTTTATTTTGTCAAGTTTCAAGAAGCTAGCACAAACCGTGTTGGATTTAGAGTTCCAAATACATCTATCAATATAGGAGAAAACAGAGTGAAACCTAAAAATTCAAACTGTTACTGGAAATGAACGCTTCAACATAGAAGAACGAAATTTGGGGAACCAACTCGGCTTAGTGTACTGATCATTACCTGAAAGTATCATCCAGTTTGGGTGCAGAAATATTTGCTGTGATTTCTGGAGATGCGTAGTTTTTGGAAGCTTGGCAACCCCTTTCCATGAAAGGGTTTCTCGCCAGTCACTGCTTAGGGCTACATCAAGAGGAAAAAAAACATAGAGAAAGAACGTGAAACTGCTTTATTTTGTCAAGTTTCAAGAAGCTAGCACAAACCGTGTTGGATTTAGAGTTCCAAATACATTTATCAATATAGGAGAAAACAGAGTGAAACCTAAAAATTTAAACTGTTACTGGAAATGAACGCTTCACCATAGAAGAACGAAATTTGGGGAACCAAGTCGGCTTAGTGTACTGACCATTACCTGAAAGTATCATCCAGTTTGGGTGAAAAAATATTTGCTGAGATTTCTGGAGATTCGTAATTTTTGGAAGCTTGGGAACCCCTTTCCATGAAAGTGTTTCTCGCCAGTCACTGCTTAGGGCTACATCAAGAGGAAACAAAACATAGAGATAGAACGTGAAACTGCTTTATTTTGTCAAGTTTCAAGAAGCTAGCACAAACCGTGTTGGATTTAGAGTTCCAAATACATCTATCAATATAGGAGAAAACAGAGTGAAACCTAAAAATTCAAACTGTTACTGGAAATGAACGCTTCAACATAGAAGAACGAAATTTGGGGAACCAAGTCGGCTTAGTGTACTGATCATTACCTGAAAGTATCATCCAGTTTGGGTGAAAAAATATTTGCTGAGATTTCTGGAGATTCGTAATTTTTGGAAGCTTGGGAACCCCTTTCCATGAAAGTGTTTCTCGCCAGTCACTGCTTAGGGATACATCAAGAGGAAACAAAACATAGAGATAGAACCTGAAACTACTTTATTGTGTCAAGTTTCAAGAAGCTAGCACAAACCGTGTTGGATTTAGAGTTCCAAATACATCTATCAATATAGGAGAAAACAGAGTGAAACCTAAAAATTGAAACTGTTAGTAGAAACGAACGCTTCAACATAGAAGAATGAAATTTGGGGAACCAAGTTGGCTTATTGTACTGATCATTACCTGAAAGTATCATCCAGTTTGGGTGAAAAAATATTTGCTGAGATTTCTGGAGATTCGTAATTTTTGGAAGCTTGGCAACCCCTTTCCATGAAAGTGTTTCTCGCCAGTCACTTCTTAGAAATACATCAAGATGAAAAAAAACATCGAGATAGAATCTGAAACTACTTTATTGTGTCAAGTTTCAGGAAGCTAGCACAAACCGTGTTGGATTTAGAGTTCCAAATACATCTATCAATATAGGAGAAAACAGAGTGAAACCTAAAAATTCAAACTGTTACTGGAAATGAACGCTTTAACATAGAAGAACGAAATTTGGGGAACCAAGTCGGCTTAGTGTTCTGATCATTTCCTGAAAGTATCATCCAGTTTGGGTGAAAAAATATTTGCTGAGATTTCTGGTGATTCCTAATTTTTGGAAGCTTGGCAACCCCTTTCCATGAAAGTGTTTCTCGCCAGTCACTGCTTAGGGCTACATCAAGAGGAAACAAAACATAGAGATAGAACGTGAAACTGCTTTATTTTGTCAAGTTTCAAGAAGCTAGCACAAACCGTGTTGGATTTAGAGTTCCAAATACATCTATCAATATAGGAGAAAACAGAGTGAAACCTAAAAATTCAAACTGTTAGTAGAAACGAACGCTTCAACATAGAAGAATGAAATTTGGGGAACCAAGTTGGCTTATTGTACTGATCATTACCTGAAAGTATCATCCAGTTTGGGTGAAAAAATACTTGCTGAGATTTCTGGAGATTCGTAATTTTAGGAAGCTTGGCAACCCCTTTCCATGAAAGTGTTTCTCGCCAGTCACTGCTTAGGGCTACTTCAAGAGGAAACAACACATAGAGATAGAACGTGAAACTGCTTTATTTTGTCAAGTTTCAAGAAGCTAGCACAAACCGTGTTGGATTTAGAGTTCCAAATACATCTATCAATATAGGAGAAAACAGAGTGAAACCTAAAAATTCAAACTGTTACTGGAAATGAACGCTTCAACATAGAAGAACGAAATTTGGGGAACCAACTCGGCTTAGTGTACTGATCATTACCTGAAAGTATCATCCAGTTTGGGTGCAGAAATATTTGCTGTGATTTCTGGAGATGCGTAGTTTTTGGAAGCTTGGCAACCCCTTTCCATGAAAGGGTTTCTCGCCAGTCACTGCTTAGGGCTACATCAAGAGGAAAAAAAACATAGAGAAAGAACGTGAAACTGCTTTATTTTGTCAAGTTTCAAGAAGCTAGCACAAACCGTGTTGGATTTAGAGTTCCAAATACATTTATCAATATAGGAGAAAACAGAGTGAAACCTAAAAATTTAAACTGTTACTGGAAATGAACGCTTCACCATAGAAGAACGAAATTTGGGGAACCAAGTCGGCTTAGTGTACTGACCATTACCTGAAAGTATCATCCAGTTTGGGTGAAAAAATATTTGCTGAGATTTCTGGAGATTCGTAATTTTTGGAAGCTTGGGAACCCCTTTCCATGAAAGTGTTTCTCGCCAGTCACTGCTTAGGGCTACATCAAGAGGAAACAAAACATAGAGATAGAACGTGAAACTGCTTTATTTTGTCAAGTTTCAAGAAGCTAGCACAAACCGTGTTGGATTTAGAGTTCCAAATACATCTATCAATATAGGAGAAAACAGAGTGAAACCTAAAAATTCAAACTGTTACTGGAAATGAACGCTTCAACATAGAAGAACGAAATTTGGGGAACCAAGTCGGCTTAGTGTACTGATCATTACCTGAAAGTATCATCCAGTTTGGGTGAAAAAATATTTGCTGAGATTTCTGGAGATTCGTAATTTTTGGAAGCTTGGGAACCCCTTTCCATGAAAGTGTTTCTCGCCAGTCACTGCTTAGGGATACATCAAGAGGAAACAAAACATAGAGATAGAACCTGAAACTACTTTATTTTGTCAAGTTTCAAGAAGCTAGCACAAACCGTGTTGGATTTAGAGTTCCAAATACATCTATCAATATAGGAGAAAACAGAGTGAAACCTAAAAATTGAAACTGTTAGTAGAAACGAACGCTTCAACATAGAAGAATGAAATTTGGGGAACCAAGTTGGCTTATTGTACTGATCATTACCTGAAAGTATCATCCAGTTTGGGTGAAAAAATATTTGCTGAGATTTCTGGAGATTCGTAATTTTTGGAAGCTTGGCAACCCCTTTCCATGAAAGTGTTTCTCGCCAGTCACTTCTTAGGGATACATCAAGATGAAAAAAACATCGAGATAGAATCTGAAACTACTTTATTGTGTCAAGTTTAAGGAAGCTAGCACAAACCGTGTTGGATTTAGAGTTCCAAATACATCTATCAATATAGGAGAAAACAGAGTGAAACCTAAAAATTCAAACTGTTACTGGAAATGAACACTTTAACATAGAAGAACGAAATTTGGGGAACCAAGTCGGCTTAGTGTTCTGATCATTTCCTGAAAGTATCATCCAGTTTGGGTGAAAAAATATTTGCTGAGATTTCTGGTGATTCCTAATTTTTGGAAGCTTGGCAACCCCTTTCCATGAAAGTGTTTCTCGCCAGTCACTGCTTAGGGCTACATCAAGAGGAAACAAAACATAGAGATAGAACGTGAAACTGCTTTATTTTGTCAAGTTTCAAGAAGCTAGCACAAACCGTGTTGGATTTAGAGTTCCAAATACATCTATCAATATAGGAGAAAACAGAGTGAAACCTAAAAATTGAAACTGTTAGTAGAAACGAACGCTTCAACATAGAAGAATGAAATTTGGGGAACCAAGTTGGCTTATTGTACTGATCATTACCTGAAAGTATCATCCAGTTTGGGTGAAAAAATACTTGCTGAGATTTCTGGAGATTCGTAATTTTAGGAAGCTTGGCAACCCCTTTCCATGAAAGTGTTTCTCGCCAGTCACTGCTTAGGGCTACTTCAAGAGGAAACAACACATAGAGATAGAACGTGAAACTGCTTTATTTTGTCAAGTTTCAAGAAGCTAGCACAAACCGTGTTGGATTTAGAGTTCCAAATACATCTATCAATATAGGAGAAAACAGAGTGAAACCTAAAAATTCAAACTGTTACTGGAAATGAACGCTTCACCATTGAGGAACGAAATTTGGGGAACCAACTCGGCTTAGTGTACTGATCATTACCTGAAAGTATCATCCAGTTTGGGTGAAAAAATATTTGCTGAGATTTCTGGAGATTCGTAATTTTTGGAAGCTTGGCAACCCCTTTCCATGAAAGTGTATCTCGACAGTCACTGCTTAGGGCTACATCAAGAGGAAACAAAACATAGAGATAGAACGTGAAACTGCTTTATTTTGTCAAGTTTCAAGAAGCTAGCACAAACCGTGTTGGATTTAGAGTTCCAAATACATCTATCAATATAGGAGAAAACAGAGTGAAACCTAAAAATTCAAACTGTTAGTAGAAACGAACGCTTCAACATAGAAGAATGAAATTTGGAGAACCAAGTTGGCTTAGTGTACTGATCATTACCTGTAAGTATCATCCAGTTTTGGTGAAAAAATACTTGCTGATATTTCTGGAGATTCATAATTTTAGGAAGCTTGGCAACCCCTTTCCATGACAGTGTTTCTCGCCAGTCACTGCATAGGGCTACTTCAAGAGGAAAGAACACATAGACATAGAACGTGAAACTGCTTTATTTTGTCAAGTTTCAAGAAGCTAGCACAAACCGTGTTGGATTTAGAGTTCCAAATACATCTATCAATATAGGAGAAAACAGAGTGAAACCTAAAAATTCAAACTGTTACTGGAAATGAACGCTTCAACATAGAAGAACGAAATTTGGGGAACCAAGTCGGCTTAGTGTACTGATCATTACCTGAAAGTATCATCCAGTTTGGGTGAAAAAATATTTGCTGAGATTTCTGGAGATTCGTAATTTTTGGAAGCTTGGCAACCCCTTTCCATGAAAGTGTTTCTCGCCAGTCACTGCTTAGGGCTACATCAAGAGGAAACAAAACATAGAGAAAGAACGTGAAACTGCTTTATTTTGTCAAGTTTCAAGAAGCTAGCACAAACCGTGTTGGATTTAGAGTTCCAAATACATCTATCAATATAGGAGAAAACAGAGTGAAACCTAAAAATTCAAACTGTTACTGGAAATGAACGCTTCAACATAGAAGAACGAAATTTGGGGAACCAAGTCGGCTTAGTGTACTGATCATTACCTGAAAGTATCATCCAGTTTGGGTGAAAAAATATTTGCTGAGATTTCTGGAGATTCGTAATTTTTGGAAGCTTGGGAACCCCTTTCCATGAAAGTGTTTCTCGCCAGTCACTGCTTAGGGCTACATCAAGAGGAAACAAAACATAGAGATAGAACGTGAAACTGCTTTATTTTGTCAAGTTTCAAGAAGCTAGCACAAACCGTGTTGGATTTAGAGTTCCAAATACATCTATCAATATAGGAGAAAACAGAGTGAAACCTAAAAATTCAAACTGTTAGTAGAAACGAACGCTTCAACATAGGAGAATGAAATTTGGAGTACCAAGTCGGCTTAGTGTACTGATCATTACCTGTAAGTATCATCCAGTTTTGGTGAAAAAATACTTGCTGAGATTTCTGGAGATTCGTAATTTTAGGAAGCTTGGCAACCCCTTTCCATGAAAGTGTTTCTCGCCAGTCACTGCATAGGGCTACTTCAAGAGGAAAGAACACATAGAGATAGAACGTGAAACTACTTTATTTTGTCAAGTTTCAAGAAGCTAGCACAAACCGAGTTGGATTTAGAGTTCCAAATACATCTATCAATATAGGAGAAAAGAGAGTGAAACCTAAAAATTCAAACTGTTACTGGAAATGAACGCTTCAACATAGAAGAACGAAATTTGGGGAACCAAGTCGGCTTAGTGTACTGATCATTACCTGAAAGTATCATCCAGTTTGGGTGAAAAAATATTTGCTGAGATTTCTGGAGATTCGTAATTTTTGGAAGCTTGGGAACCCCTTTCCATGAAAGTGTTTCTTGCCTGTCACTGCTTAGGGCTACATCAAGAGGAAACAAAACATAGAGATAGAACCTGAAACTACTTTATTGTGTCAAGTTTCAAGAAGCTAGCACAAACCGTGTTGGATTTAGAGTTCCAAATACATCTATCAATATAGGAGAAAACAGAGTGAAACCTAAAAATTGAAACTGTTAGTAGAAACGAACGCTTCAACATAGAAGAATGAAATTTGGGGAACCAAGTTGGCTTATTGTACTGATCATTACCTGAAAGTAACATCCAGTTTGGGTGAAAAAATATTTGCTGAGATTTCTGGAGATTCGTAATTTTTGGAAGCTTGGAAACCCCTTTCCATGAAAGTGTTTCTCGCCAGTCACTTCTTAGGGATACATCAAGAGGAAACAACACATAGAGATGGAACGTGAAACTGCTTTATTTTGTCAAGTTTCAAGAAGCTAGCACAAACCGTGTTGGATTTAGAGTTCCAAATACATCTATCAATATAGGAGAAAACAGAGTGAAACCTAAAAATTCAAACTGTTACTGGAAATGAACGCTTCAACATAGAAGAACGAAATTTGGGGAACCAACTCGGCTTAGTGTACTGATCATTACCTGAAAGTATCATCCAGTTTGGGTGCAGAAATATTTGCTGTGATTTCTGGAGATGCGTAGTTTTTGGAAGCTTGGCAACCCCTTTCCATGAAAGGGTTTCTCGCCAGTCACTGCTTAGGGCTACATCAAGAGGAAAAAAAACATAGAGAAAGAACGTGAAACTGCTTTATTTTGTCAAGTTTCAAGAAGCTAGCACAAACCGTGTTGGATTTAGAGTTCCAAATACATTTATCAATATAGGAGAAAACAGAGTGAAACCTAAAAATTTAAACTGTTACTGGAAATGAACGCTTCACCATAGAAGAACGAAATTTGGGGAACCAAGTCGGCTTAGTGTACTGACCATTACCTGAAAGTATCATCCAGTTTGGGTGAAAAAATATTTGCTGAGATTTCTGGAGATTCGTAATTTTTGGAAGCTTGGCAACCCCTTTCCATGAAAGTGTTTCTCGCCAGTCACTGCTTAGGGCTACATCAAGAGGAAACAAAACATAGAGATAGAACGTGAAACTGCTTTATTTTGTCAAGTTTCAAGAAGCTAGCACAAACCGTGTTGGATTTAGAGTTCCAAATACATCTATCAATATAGGAGAAAACAGAGTGAAACCTAAAAATTGAAACTGTTAGTAGAAACGAACGCTTCAACATAGAAGAATGAAATTTGGGGAACCAAGTTGGCTTATTGTACTGATCATTACCTGAAAGTATCATCCAGTTTGGGTGAAAAAATATTTGCTGAGATTTCTGGAGATTCGTAATTTTTGGAAGCTTGGCAACCCCTTTCCATGAAAGTGTTTCTCGCCAGTCACTTTTTAGGGATACATCAAGATGAAAAAAAACATCGAGATAGAATCTGAAACTACTTTATTGTGTCAAGTTTCAGGAAGCTAGCACAAACCGTGTTGGATTTAGAGTTCCAAATACATCTATCAATATAGGAGAAAACAGAGTGAAACCTAAAAATTCAAACTGTTACTGGAAATGAACGCTTTAACATAGAAGAACGAAATTTGGGGAACCAAGTCGGCGTAGTGTACTGATCATTTCCTGAAAGTATCATCCAGTTTGGGTGAAAAAATATTTGCTGAGATTTCTGGTGATTCCTAATTTTTGGAAGCTTGGCAACCCCTTTCCATGAAAGTGTTTCTCGCCAGTCACTGCTTAGGGCTACTTCAAGAGGAAAGAACACATAGAGATAGAACGTGAAACTGCTTTATTTTGTCAAGTTTCAAGAAGCTAGCACAAACCGTGTTGGATTTAGAGTTCCAAATACATCTATCAATATAGGAGAAAACAGAGTGAAACCTAAAAATTGAAACTGTTAGTAGAAACGAACGCTTCAACATAGAAGAATGAAATTTGGGGAACCAAGTTGGCTTATTGTACTGATCATTACCTGAAAGTATCATCCAGTTTGGGTGAAAAAATACTTGCTGAGATTTCTGGAGATTCGTAATTTTAGGAAGCTTGGCAACCCCTTTCCATGAAAGTGTTTCTCGCCAGTCACTGCTTAGGGCTACTTCAAGAGGAAACAACACATAGAGATAGAACGTGAAACTGCTTTATTTTGTCAAGTTTCAAGAAGCTAGCACAAACCGTGTTGGATTTAGAGTTCCAAATACATCTATCAATATAGGAGAAAACAGAGTGAAACCTAAAAATTCAAACTGTTACTGGAAATGAACGCTTCACCATTGAGGAACGAAATTTGGGGAACCAAGTTGGATTAGTGTACTGATCATTACCTGAAAGTATCATCCAGTTTGGGTGAAAAAATATTTGCTGAGATTTCTGGAGATTCGTAATTTTTGGAAGCTTGGCAACCCCTTTCCATGAAAGTGTTTCTCGACAGTCACTGCTTAGGGCTACATCAAGAGGAAACAAAACATAGAGATAGAACGTGAAACTGCTTTATTTTGTCAAGTTTCAAGAAGCTAGCACAAACCGTGTTGGATTTAGAGTTCCAAATACATCTATCAATATAGGAGAAAACAGAGTGAAACCTAAAAATTCAAACTGTTAGTAGAAACGAACGCTTCAACATAGAAGAATGAAATTTGGAGAACCAAGTTGGCTTAGTGTACTGATCATTACCTGTAAGTATCATCCAGTTTTGGTGAAAAAATACTTGCTGATATTTCTGGAGATTCGTAATTTTAGGAAGCTTGGCAACCCCTTTCCATGAAAGTGTTTCTCGCCAGTCACTGCTTAGGGCTACTTCAAGAGGAAAGAACACATAGAGATAGAACGTGAAACTGCTTTATTTTGTCAAGTTTCAAGAAGCTAGCACAAACCGTGTTGGATTTAGAGTTCCAAATACATCTATCAATATAGGAGAAAACAGAGTGAAACCTAAAAATTCAAACTGTTACTGGAAATGAACGCTTCACCATTGAGGAACGAAATTTGGGGAACCAAGTCGGCTTAGTGTTCTGATCATTTCCTGAAAGTATCATCCAGTTTGGGTGAAAAAATATTTGCTGAGATTTCTGGTGATTCCTAATTTTTGGAAGCTTGGCAACCCCTTTCCATGAAAGTGTTTCTCGCCAGTCACTGCTTAGGGCTACATCAAGAGGAAACAAAACATAGAGATAGAACGTGAAACTGCTTTATTTTGTCAAGTTTCAAGAAGCTAGCACAAACCGTGTTGGATTTAGAGTTCCAAATACATCTATCAATATAGGAGAAAACAGAGTGAAACCTAAAAATTCAAACTGTTAGTAGAAACGAACGCTTCAACATAGAAGAATGAAATTTGGGGAACCAAGTTGGCTTATTGTACTGATCATTACCTGAAAGTATCATCCAGTTTGGGTGAAAAAATACTTGCTGAGATTTCTGGAGATTCGTAATTTTAGGAAGCTTGGCAACCCCTTTCCATGAAAGTGTTTCTCGCCAGTCACTGCTTAGGGCTACTTCAAGAGGAAACAACACATAGAGATAGAACGTGAAACTGCTTTATTTTGTCAAGTTTCAAGAAGCTAGCACAAACCGTGTTGGATTTAGAGTTCCAAATACATCTATCAATATAGGAGAAAACAGAGTGAAACCTAAAAATTCAAACTGTTACTGGAAATGAACGCTTCACCATTGAGGAACGAAATTGGGGGAACCAACTCGGCTTAGTGTACTGATAATTACCTGAAAGTATCATCCAGTTTGGGTGAAAAAATATTTGCTGAGATTTCTGGAGATTCGTAATTTTTGGAAGCTTGGCAACCCCTTTCCATGAAAGTGTTTCTCGACAGTCACTGCTTAGGGCTACATCAAGAGGAAACAAAACATAGAGATAGAACGTGAAACTGCTTTATTTTGTCAAGTTTCAAGAAGCTAGCACAAACCGTGTTGGATTTAGAGTTCCAAATACATCTATCAATATAGGAGAAAACAGAGTGAAACCTAAAAATTCAAACTGTTAGTAGAAACGAACGCTTCAACATAGAAGAATGAAATTTGGAGAACCAAGTTGGCTTAGTGTACTGATCATTACCTGTAAGTATCATCCAGTTTTGGTGAAAAAATACTTGCTGAGATTTCTGGAGATTCGTAATTTTAGGAAGCTTGGCAACCCCTTTCCATGACAGTGTTTCTCGCCAGTCACTGCATAGGGCTACTTCAAGAGGAAAGAACACATAGAGATAGAACGTGAAACTGCTTTATTTTGTCAAGTTTCAAGAAGCTAGCACAAACCGTGTTGGATTTAGAGTTCCAAATACATCTATCAATATAGGAGAAAACAGAGTGAAACCTAAAAATTCAAACTGTTACTGGAAATGAACGCTTCAACATAGAAGAACGAAATTTGGGGAACCAAGTCGGCTTAGTGTACTGATCATTACCTGAAAGTATCATCCAGTTTGGGTGAAAAAATATTTGCTGAGATTTCTGGAGATTCGTAATTTTTGGAAGCTTGGCAACCCCTTTCCATGAAAGTGTTTCTCGCCAGTCACTGCTTAGGGCTACATCAAGAGGAAACAAAACATAGAGAAAGAACGTGAAACTGCTTTATTTTGTCAAGTTTCAAGAAGCTAGCACAAACCGTGTTGGATTTAGAGTTCCAAATACATCTATCAATATAGGAGAAAACAGAGTGAAACCTAAAAATTCAAACTGTTACTGGAAATGAACGCTTCAACATAGAAGAACGAAATTTGGGGAACCAAGTCGGCTTAGTGTACTGATCATTACCTGAAAGTATCATCCAGTTTGGGTGAAAAAATATTTGCTGAGATTTCTGGAGATTCGTAATTTTTGGAAGCTTGGGAACCCCTTTCCATGAAAGTGTTTCTCGCCAGTCACTGCTTAGGGCTACATCAAGAGGAAACAAAACATAGAGATAGAACGTGAAACTGCTTTATTTTGTCAAGTTTCAAGAAGCTAGCACAAACCGTGTTGGATTTAGAGTTCCAAATACATCTATCAATATAGGAGAAAACAGAGTGAAACCTAAAAATTCAAACTGTTAGTAGAAACGAACGCTTCAACATAGGAGAATGAAATTTGGAGTACCAAGTCGGCTTAGTGTACTGATCATTACCTGTAAGTATCATCCAGTTTTGGTGAAAAAATACTTGCTGAGATTTCTGGAGATTCGTAATTTTAGGAAGCTTGGCAACCCCTTTCCATGAAAGTGTTTCTCGCCAGTCACTGCATAGGGCTACTTCAAGAGGAAAGAACACATAGAGATAGAACGTGAAACTACTTTATTTTGTCAAGTTTCAAGAAGCTAGCACAAACCGAGTTGGATTTAGAGTTCCAAATACATCTATCAATATAGGAGAAAAGAGAGTGAAACCTAAAAATTCAAACTGTTACTGGAAATGAACGCTTCAACATAGAAGAACGAAATTTGGGGAACCAAGTCGGCTTAGTGTACTGATCATTACCTGAAAGTATCATCCAGTTTGGGTGAAAAAATATTTGCTGAGATTTCTGGAGATTCGTAATTTTTGGAAGCTTGGGAACCCCTTTCCATGAAAGTGTTTCTTGCCTGTCACTGCTTAGGGCTACATCAAGAGGAAACAAAACATAGAGATAGAACCTGAAACTACTTTATTGTGTCAAGTTTCAAGAAGCTAGCACAAACCGTGTTGGATTTAGAGTTCCAAATACATCTATCAATATAGGAGAAAACAGAGTGAAACCTAAAAATTGAAACTGTTAGTAGAAACGAACGCTTCAACATAGAAGAATGAAATTTGGGGAACCAAGTTGGCTTATTGTACTGATCATTACCTGAAAGTATCATCCAGTTTGGGTGAAAAAATATTTGCTGAGATTTCTGGAGATTCGTAATTTTAGGAAGCTTGGAAACCCCTTTCCATGAAAGTGTTTCTCGCCAGTCACTTCTTAGGGATACATCAAGAGGAAACAACACATAGAGATGGAACGTGAAACTGCTTTATTTTGTCAAGTTTCAAGAAGCTAGCACAAACCGTGTTGGATTTAGAGTTCCAAATACATCTATCAATATAGGAGAAAACAGAGTGAAACCTAAAAATTCAAACTGTTACTGGAAATGAACGCTTCAACATAGAAGAACGAAATTTGGGGAACCAACTCGGCTTAGTGTACTGATCATTACCTGAAAGTATCATCCAGTTTGGGTGCAGAAATATTTGCTGTGATTTCTGGAGATGCGTAGTTTTTGGAAGCTTGGCAACCCCTTTCCATGAAAGGGTTTCTCGCCAGTCACTGCTTAGGGCTACATCAAGAGGAAAAAAAACATAGAGAAAGAACGTGAAACTGCTTTATTTTGTCAAGTTTCAAGAAGCTAGCACAAACCGTGTTGGATTTAGAGTTCCAAATACATTTATCAATATAGGAGAAAACAGAGTGAAACCTAAAAATTTAAACTGTTACTGGAAATGAACGCTTCACCATAGAAGAACGAAATTTGGGGAACCAAGTCGGCTTAGTGTACTGACCATTACCTGAAAGTATCATCCAGTTTGGGTGAAAAAATATTTGCTGAGATTTCTGGAGATTCGTAATTTTTGGAAGCTTGGCAACCCCTTTCCATGAAAGTGTTTCTCGCCAGTCACTGCTTAGGGCTACATCAAGAGGAAACAAAACATAGAGATAGAACGTGAAACTGCTTTATTTTGTCAAGTTTCAAGAAGCTAGCACAAACCGTGTTGGATTTAGAGTTCCAAATACATCTATCAATATAGGAGAAAACAGAGTGAAACCTAAAAATTGAAACTGTTAGTAGAAACGAACGCTTCAACATAGAAGAATGAAATTTGGGGAACCAAGTTGGCTTATTGTACTGATCATTACCTGAAAGTATCATCCAGTTTGGGTGAAAAAATATTTGCTGAGATTTCTGGAGATTCGTAATTTTTGGAAGCTTGGCAACCCCTTTCCATGAAAGTGTTTCTCGCCAGTCACTTTTTAGGGATACATCAAGATGAAAAAAAACATCGAGATAGAATCTGAAACTACTTTATTGTGTCAAGTTTCAGGAAGCTAGCACAAACCGTGTTGGATTTAGAGTTCCAAATACATCTATCAATATAGGAGAAAACAGAGTGAAACCTAAAAATTCAAACTGTTACTGGAAATGAACGCTTTAACATAGAAGAACGAAATTTGGGGAACCAAGTCGGCTTAGTGTACTGATCATTTCCTGAAAGTATCATCCAGTTTGGGTGAAAAAATATTTGCTGAGATTTCTGGTGATTCCTAATTTTTGGAAGCTTGGCAACCCCTTTCCATGAAAGTGTTTCTCGCCAGTCACTGCTTAGGGCTACTTCAAGAGGAAAGAACACATAGAGATAGAACGTGAAACTGCTTTATTTTGTCAAGTTTCAAGAAGCTAGCACAAACCGTGTTGGATTTAGAGTTCCAAATACATCTATCAATATAGGAGAAAACAGAGTGAAACCTAAAAATTGAAACTGTTAGTAGAAACGAACGCTTCAACATAGAAGAATGAAATTTGGGGAACCAAGTTGGCTTATTGTACTGATCATTACCTGAAAGTATCATCCAGTTTGGGTGAAAAAATACTTGCTGAGATTTCTGGAGATTCGTAATTTTAGGAAGCTTGGCAACCCCTTTCCATGAAAGTGTTTCTCGCCAGTCACTGCTTAGGGCTACTTCAAGAGGAAACAACACATAGAGATAGAACGTGAAACTGCTTTATTTTGTCAAGTTTGAAGAAGCTAGCACAAACCGTGTTGGATTTAGAGTTCCAAATACATCTATCAATATAGGAGAAAACAGAGTGAAACCTAAAAATTCAAACTGTTACTGGAAATGAACGCTTCACCATTGAGGAACGAAATTTGGGGAACCAAGTTGGATTAGTGTACTGATCATTACCTGAAAGTATCATCCAGTTTGGGTGAAAAAATATTTGCTGAGATTTCTGGAGATTCGTAATTTTTGGAAGCTTGGCAACCCCTTTCCATGAAAGTGTTTCTCGACAGTCACTGCTTAGGGCTACATCAAGAGGAAACAAAACATAGAGATAGAACGTGAAACTGCTTTATTTTGTCAAGTTTCAAGAAGCTAGCACAAACCGTGTTGGATTTAGAGTTCCAAATACATCTATCAATATAGGAGAAAACAGAGTGAAACCTAAAAATTCAAACTGTTAGTAGAAACGAACGCTTCAACATAGAAGAATGAAATTTGGAGAACCAAGTTGGCTTAGTGTACTGATCATTACCTGTAAGTATCATCCAGTTTTGGTGAAAAAATACTTGCTGATATTTCTGGAGATTCGTAATTTTAGGAAGCTTGGCAACCCCTTTCCATGAAAGTGTTTCTCGCTAGTCACTGCATAGGGCTACTTCAAGAGGAAAGAACACATAGAGATAGAACGTGAAACTGCTTTATTTTGTCAAGTTTCAGGAAGCTAGCACAAACCGTGTTGGATTTAGAGTTCCAAATACATCTATCAATATAGGAGAAAACAGAGTGAAACCTAAAAATTCAAACTGTTACTGGAAATGAACGCTTCAACATAGAAGAACGAAATTTGGGGAACCAAGTCGGCTTAGTGTACTGATCATTACCTGAAAGTATCATCCAGTTTGGGTGAAAAAATATTTGCTGAGATTTCTGGAGATTCGTAATTTTTGGAAGCTTGGGAACCCCTTTCCATGAAAGTGTTTCTCGCCAGTCACTGCTTAGGGATACATCAAGAGGAAGCAAGACATAGAGATAGAACGTGAAACTGCTTTATTTTTTCAAGTTTCAAGAAGCTAGCACAAACCGTGTTGGATTTAGAGTTCCAAATACATCTATCAATATAGGAGAAAACAGAGTGAAACCTAAAAATTCAAACTGTTACTGGAAATGAACGCTTCAACATAGAAGAACGAAATTTGGGAACCAACTCGGCTTAGTGTACTGATCATTAACTGAAAGTATCATACAGTTTGGGTGAAAAAATATTTGCTGTGATTTCTGGAGATTCATAGTTTTTGGAAGCTTGACAACCCCTTTCTATGAAAGTGTTTCTCGCCAGTCACTGCTTAGGGCTACATCAAGAGGAAACAACACATAGATATAGAACGTGAAACTGCTTTATTTTGTCAAGTTTCAAGAAGCTAGCACAAACCGTGTTGGATTTACAGTTCCAAATCCATCTATCAATATAGGAGAAAACAGAGTGAAACCTAAAAATTCAAACTGTTACTGGAAATGAACGCTTCAACATAGAAGAACGAAATTTGGGGAACCAAGTCGGCTTAGTGTACTGATCATTACCTGAAAGTATCATCCAGTTTGGGTGTAGAAATATTTGCTGTGATTTCTGGAGATGCGTAGTTTTTGGAAGCTTGGCAACCCCTTTCTATGAAAGTGTTTCTCGCCAGTCACTGCTTAGGGCTACTTCAAGAGGAAACAAAACATAGAGATAGAACGTGAAACTGCTTTATTTTGTCAAGTTTCAAGAAGCTAGCACAAACCGTGTTGGATTTAGAGTTCCAAATACATCTATCAATATAGGAGAAAACAGAGTGAAACCTAAAAATTCAAACTGTTACTGGAAATGTATGCTTCAACATAGAAGAACGAAATTTGGGGAACCAAGTCGGCTTAGTGTACTGATCATTACCTGAAAGTATCATCCAGTTTGGGTGAAAAAATATTTGCTGAGATTTCTGGAGATTCGTAATTTTTGGAAGCTTGGCAACCCCTTTCCATGAAAGTGTTTCTCGCCAGTCACTGCTTAGGGCTACATCAAGAGGAAACAAAACATAGAGAAAGATCGTGAAACTGCTTTATTTTGTCAAGTTTCAAGAAGCTAGCACAAACCGTGTTGGATTTAGAGTTCCAAATACATCTATCAATATAGGAGAAAACAGAGTGAAACCTAAAAATTCAAACTGTTACTGGAAATGAACGCTTCAACATAGAAGAACGAAATTCGGGGAACCAAGTCGGCTTAGTGTACTGATCATTACCTGAAAGTATCATCCATTTTGGGTGAAAAAATATTTGCTGAGATTTCTGGAGATTCGTAATTTTTGGAAGCTTGGGAACCCCTTTCCATGAAAGTGTTTCTCGCCAGTCACTGCTTAGGGCTACATCAAGAGGAAACAAAACATAGAGATAGAACGTGAAACTGCTTTATTTTGTCAAGTTTCAAGAAGCTAGCACAAACCGTGTTGGATTTAGAGTTCCAAATACATCTATCAATATAGGAGAAAACAGAGTGAAACCAAAAAATTCAAACTGTTAGTAGAAACGAACGCTTCAACATAGAAGAATGAAATTTGGAGTACCAAGTCAGCTTAGTGTACTGATCATTACCTGTAAGTATCATCCAGTTTTGGTGAAAAAATACTTGCTGAGATTTCTGGAGATTCGTAATTTTAGGAAGCTTGGCAACCCCTTTCCATGAAAGTGTTTCTTGCCAGTCACTGCATAGGGCTACTTCAAGAGGAAAGAACACATAGATATAGAACGTGAAACTACTTTATTTTGTCAAGTTTCAAGAAGCTAGCACAAACCGAGTTGGATTTAGAGTTCCAAATATATCTATCAATATAGGAGAAAAGAGAATGAAACCTAAAAATTCAAACTGTTACTGGAAATGAACGCTTCAACATAGAAGAATGAAATTTGGGGAACCAAGTCGGCTTAGTGTACTGATCATTACCTGAAAGTATCATCCAGTTTGGGTGAAAAAATATTTGCTGAGATTTCTGGAGATTCGTAATTTTTGGAAGCTTGGGAACCCCTTTCCATGAAAGTGTTTCTCGACAGCCACTGCTTAGGGCTACATCAAGAGGAAACAAAACATAGAGATAGAACGTGAAACTGCTTTATTTTGTCAAGTATCAAGAAGCTAGCACAAACCGTGTTGGATTTAGAGTTCCAAATACATCTATCAATATAGGAGAAAACAGAGTGAAACCTAAAAATTCAAACTGTTACTGGAAATGAACGCTTCACAATTGAGGAACGAAAATTGGGGAACCAAGTTGGATTAGTGTACTGATCATTACCTGAAAGTATCATCCAGTTTGGGTGAAAAAATATTTGTTGAGATTTCTGGAGATTCGTAATTTTTGGAAGCTTGGCAACCCCTTTCCATGAAAGTGTTTCTCGACAGTCACTGCTTAGGGCTACATCAAGAGGAAACAAAACATAGAGATAGAACGTGAAACTGCTTTATTTTGTCAAGTTTCAAGAAGCTAGCACAAACCGTGTTGGATTTAGAGTTCCAAATACATCTATCAATATAGGAGAAAACAGAGTGAAACCTAAAAATTCAAACTGTTAGTAGAAACGAACGCTTCAACATAGAAGAATGAAATTTGGAGAACCAAGTTGGCTTAGTGTACTGATCATTACCTGTAAGTATCATCCAGTTTGGTGAAAAAATACTTGCTGAGATTTCTGGAGATTCATAATTTTAGGAAGCTTGGCAACCCCTTTCCATGAAAGTGTTTCTCGCCAGTCACTGCATAGGGCTACTTCAAGAGGAAAGAACACATAGAGATAGAACGTGAAACTACTTTATTTTGTCAAGTTTCAAGAAGCTAGCACAAACCGTGTTGGATTTAGAGTTCCAAATACATCTATCTATATAGGAGAAAACAGAGTGAAACCTAAAAATTCAAACTGTTACTGGAAATGAACACTTCAACATAGAAGAACGAAATTTGGGGAACCAAGTCGGCTAGTGTACTGATCATTACCTGAAAGTATCATCCAGTTTGGGTGAAAAAATATTTGCTGTGATTTCTGGAGATTCGTAGTTTTTGGAAGCTTGACAACCCCTTTCTATGAAAGTGTTTCTCGCCAGTCACTGCTTAGGGCTACATCAAGAGGAAACAACACATAGATATAGAACGTGAAACTGCTTTATTTTTTCAAGTTTCAAGAAGCTAGCACAAACCGAGTTGGATTTACAGTTCCAAATCCATCTATCAATATAGGAGAAAACAGAGTGAAACCTAAAAATTCAAACTGTTACTGGAAATGAACGCTTCAACATAGAAGAACGAAATTTGGGGAACCAAGTCGGCTTAGTGTTCTGATCATTTCCTGAAAGTATCATCAAGTTTGGGTGAAAAAATATTTGCTGAGATTTCTGGAGATTCGTAATTTTTGGAAGCTTGGCAACCCCTTTCCATGAAAGTGTTTCTCGCCAGTCACTGCTTAGGGCTACATCAAGAGGAAACAAAACATAGAGATAGAACGTGAAACTGCTTTATTTTGTCAAGTATCAAAAAGCTAGCACAAACCGTGTTGGATTTAGAGTTCTAAATACATCTATCAATATAGGAGAAAACAAAGTGAAACCTAAAAATTGAAACTGTTAGTAGAAACGAACACTTCAACATAGAAGAATGAAATTTGGGGAACCAAGTTGGCTTATTGTACTGATCATTACCTGAAAGTATCATCCAGTTTGGGTGAAAAAATACTTGCTGAGATATCTGGAGATTCGAAATTTTAGGAAGCTTGGCAACCCCTTTCCATGAAAGTGTTTCTCGCCAGTCACTGCTTAGGGCTACTTCAAGAGGAAACAACACATAGAGACAGAACGTGAAACTGCTTTATTTTGTCAAGTTTCAAGAAGCTAGCACAAACCGTGTTGGATTTAGAGTTCCAAATACATCTATCAATATAGGACAAAACAGAGTGAAACCTAAAAATTCAAACTGTTACTGGAAATGAACGCTTCAACATAGAAGAACTAAATTTGGGGAACCAACTCGGCTTATTGTACTGATCATTACCTGAAAGTATCATCCAGTTTGGGTGCAGAAATATTTCCTGTGATTTCTGGAGATGCGTAGTTTTTGGAAGCTTGGCAACCCCTTTCTATGAAAGTGTTTCTCGCCAGTCACTGCTTAGGGCTGCTTCAAGAGGAAACAAAACATAGAGATAGAACGTGAAACAGCTTTATTTTGTCAAGTTTCAAGAAGCTAGCACAAACCGTGTTGGATTTAGAGTTCCAAATACATCTATCAATATAGGAGAAAACAGAGTGAAACCTAAAAATTCAAACTGTTACTGGAAATGAACGCTTCAACATAGAAGAACGAAATTTGGGGAACCAAGTCGGCTTAGTGTACTGATCATTACCTGAAAGTATCATCCAGTTTGGGTGAAAAAATATTTGCTGAGATTTCTGGAGATTCGTAATTTTTGGAAGCTTGGCAACCCCTTTCCATGAAAGGGTTTCTCGCCAGTCACTGCTTAGGGCTACATCAAGAGGAAAAAAAACATAGAGAAAGAACGTGAAACTGCTTTATTTTGTCAAGTTTCAAGAAGCTAGAACAAACCGTGTTGGATTTAGAGTTCCAAATACATTTATCAATATAGGAGAAAACAGAGTGAAACCTAAAAATTTAAACTGTTACTGGAAATGAACGCTTCACCATAGAAGAACGAAATTTGGGGAACCAAGTCGGCTTAGTGTACTGACCATTACCTGAAAGTATCATCCATTTTGGGTGAAAAAATATTTGCTGAGATTTCTGGAGATTCGTAATTTTTGGAAGCTTGGGAACCCCTTTCCATGAAAGTGTTTCTCGCCAGTCACTGCTTAGGGCTACATCAAGAGGAAACAAAACATAGAGATAGAACGTGAAACTGCTTTATTTTGTCAAGTTTCAAGAAGCTAGCACAAACCGTGTTGGATTTAGAGTTCCAAATACATCTATCAATATAGGAGAAAACAGAGTGAAACCTAAAAATTCAAACTGTTACTGGAAATGAACGCTTCAACATAGAAGAACGAAATTTGGGGAACCAAGTCGGCTTAGTGTACTGATCATTACCTGAAAGTATCATCCAGTTTGGGTGAAAAAATATTTGCTGAGATTTCTGGAGATTCGTAATTTTTGGAAGCTTGGGAACCCCTTTCCATGAAAGTGTTTCTCGCCAGTCACTGCTTAGGGATACATCAAGAGGAAACAAAACATAGAGATAGAACCTGAAACTACTTTATTGTGTCAAGTTTCAAGAAGCTAGCACAAACCGTGTTGGATTTAGAGTTCCAAATACATCTATCAATATAGGAGAAAACAGAGTGAAACCTAAAAATTGAAACTGTTAGTAGAAACGAACGCTTCAACATAGAAGAATGAAATTTGGGGAACCAAGTTGGCTTATTGTACTGATCATTACCTGAAAGTATCATCCAGTTTGGGTGAAAAAATATTTGCTGAGATTTCTGGAGATTCGTAATTTTTGGAAGCTTGGCAACCCCTTTCCATGAAAGTGTTTCTCGCCAGTCACTTCTTAGGGATACATCAAGATGAAAAAAAACATCGAGATAGAATCTGAAACTACTTTATTGTGTCAAGTTTCAGGAAGCTAGCACAAACCGTGTTGGATTTAGAGTTCCAAATACATCTATCAATATAGGAGAAAACAGAGTGAAACCTAAAAATTCAAACTGTTACTGGAAATGAACGCTTTAACATAGAAGAACGAAATTTGGGGAACCAAGTCGGCTTAGTGTTCTGATCATTTCCTGAAAGTATCATCCAGTTTGGGTGAAAAAATATTTGCTGAGATTTCTGGAGATTCGTAATTTTTGGAAGCTTGGCAACCCCTTTCCATGAAAGTGTTTCTCGACAGTCACTGCTTAGGGCTACATCAAGAGGAAACAAAACATAGAGATAGAACGTGAAACTGCTTTTTTTTGTCAAGTTTCAAGAAGCTAGCACAAACCGTGTTGGATTTAGAGTTCCAAATACATCTATCAATATAGGAGAAAACAGAGTGAAACCTAAAAATTCAAACTGTTAGTAGAAACGAACGCTTCAACATAGAAGAATGAAATTTGGAGAACCAAGTTGGCTTAGTGTACTGATCATTACCTGTAAGTATCATCCAGTTTTGGTGAAAAAATACTTGCTGATATTTCTGGAGATTCGTAATTTTAGGAAGCTTGGCAACCCCTTTCCATGAAAGTGTTTCTCGCCAGTCACTGCATAGGGCTACTTCAAGAGGAAAGAACACATAGAGATAGAACGTGAAACTGCTTTATTTTGTCAAGTTTCAGGAAGCTAGCACAAACCGTGTTGGATTTAGAGTTCCAAATACATCTATCAATATAGGAGAAAACAGAGTGAAACCTAAAAATTCAAACTGTTACTGGAAATGAACGCTTCAACATAGAAGAACGAAATTTGGGGAACCAAGTCGGCTTAGTGTACTGATCATTACCTGAAAGTATCATCCAGTTTGGGTGAAAAAATATTTGCTGAGATTTCTGGAGATTCGTAATTTTTGGAAGCTTGGCAACCCCTTTCCATGAAAGTGTTTCTCGCCAGTCACTGCTTAGGGCTACATCAAGAGGAAACAAAACATAGAGATAGAACGTGAAACTGCTTTATTGTGTCAAGTTTCAAGAAGCTAGCACAAACCGTGTTGGATTTAGAGTTCCAAATACATCTATCAATATAGGAGAAAACAGAGTGAAACCTAAAAATTCAAACTGTTAGTAGAAACGGAAGCTTCAACATAGAAGAATGAAATTTGGAGTACCAAGTCAGCTTAGTGTACTGATCATTACCTGTAAGTATCATCCAGTTTTGGTGAAAAAATACTTGCTGAGATTTCTGGAGATTCGTAATTTTAGGAAGCTTGGCAACCCCTTTCCATGAAAGTGTTTCTCGCCAGTCACTGCATAGGGCTACTTCAAGAGGAAAGAACACATAGAGATAGAACGTGAAACTACTTTATTTTGTCAAGTTTCAAGAAGCTAGCACAAACCGAGTTGGATTTAGAGTTCCAAATACATCTATCAATATAGGAGAAAACAGAGTGAAACCTAAAAATTCAAACTGTTACTGGAAATGAACGCTTCACCATTGAGGAACGAAATTTGGGGAACCAAGTTGGATTAGTGTACTGATCATTACCTGAAAGTATCATCCAGTTTGGGTGAAAAAATATTTGCTGAGATTTCTGGAGATTCGTAATTTTTGGAAGCTTGGCAACCCCTTTCCATGAAAGTGTTTCTCGACAGTCACTGCTTAGGGCTACATCAAGAGGAAACAAAACATAGAGATAGAACGTGAAACTGCTTTATTTTGTCAAGTTTCAAGAAGCTAGCACAAACCGTGTTGGATTTAGAGTTCCAAATACATCTATCAATATAGGAGAAAACAGAGTGAAACCTAAAAATTCAAACTGTTAGTAGAAACGAACGCTTCAACATAGAAGAATGAAATTTGGAGAACCAAGTTGGCTTAGTGTACTGATCATTACCTGTAAGTATCATCCAGTTTTGGTGAAAAAATACTTGCTGAGATTTCTGGAGATTCGTAATTTTAGGAAGCTTGGCAACCCCATTCCATGAAAGTGTTTCTCGCCAGTCACTGCATAGGGCTACTTCAAGAGGAAAGAACACATAGAGATAGAACGTGAAACTGCTTTATTTTGTCAAGTTTCAGGAAGCTAGCACAAACCGTGTTGGATTTAGAGTTCCAAATACATCTATCAATATAGGAGAAAACAGAGTGAAACCTAAAAATTCAAACTGTTACTGGAAATGAACGCTTCAACATAGAAGAACGAAATTTGGGGAACCAAGTCGGCTTAGTGTACTGATCATTACCTGAAAGTATCATCCAGTTTGGGTGAAAAAATATTTGCTGAGATTTCTGGAGATTCGTAATTTTTGGAAGCTTGGGAACCCCTTTCCATGAAAGTGTTTCTCGCCAGTCACTGCTTAGGGCTACATCAAGAGGAAACAAAACATAGAGAAAGAACGTGAAACTGCTTTATTTTGTCAAGTTTCAAGAAGCTAGCACAAACCGTGTTGGATTTAGAGTTCCAAATACATCTATCAATATAGGAGAAAACAGAGTGAAACCTAAAAATTCAAACTGTTACTGGAAATGAACGCTTCAACATAGAAGAACGAAATTTGGGGAACCAAGTCGGCTTAGTGTACTGATCATTACCTGAAAGTATCATCCAGTTTGGGTGAAAAAATATTTGCTGAGATTTCTGGAGATTCGTAATTTTTGGAAGCTTGGGAACCCCTTTCCATGAAAGTGTTTCTCGCCAGTCACTGCTTAGGGCTACATCAAGAGGAAACAAAACATAGAGATAGAACGTGAAACTGCTTTATTTTGTCAAGTTTCAAGAAGCTAGCACAAACCGTGTTGGATTTAGAGTTCCAAATACATCTATCAATATAGGAGAAAACAGAGTGAAACCTAAAAATTCAAACTGTTAGTAGAAACGAACGCTTCAACATAGAAGAATGAAATTTGGAGTACCAAGTCGGCTTAGTGTACTGATCATTACCTGTAAGTATCATCCAGTTTTGGTGAAAAAATACTTGCTGAGATTTCTGGAGATTCGTAATTTTAGGAAGCTTGGCAACCCCTTTCCATGAAAGTGTTTCTCGCCAGTCACTGCATAGGGCTACTTCAAGAGGAAAGAACACATAGAGATAGAACGTGAAACTACTTTATTTTGTCAAGTTTCAAGAAGCTAGCACAAACCGAGTTGGATTTAGAGTTCCAAATACATCTATCAATATAGGAGAAAACAGAGTGAAACCTAAAAATTCAAACTGTTACTGGAAATGAACGCTTCAACATAGAAGAACGAAATTTGGGGAACCAAGTCGGCTTAGTGTACTGATCATTACCTGAAAGTATCATCCAGTTTGGGTGAAAAAATATTTGCTGAGATTTCTGGAGATTCGTAATTTTTGGAAGCTTGGGAACCCCTTTCCATGAAAGTGTTTCTCGCCAGTCACTGCTTAGGGATACATCAAGAGGAAACAAAACATAGAGATAGAACCTGAAACTACTTTATTGTGTCAAGTTTCAAGAAGCTAGCACAAACCGTGTTGGATTTAGAGTTCCAAATACATCTATCAATATAGGAGAAAACAGAGTGAAACCTAAAAATTGAAACTGTTAGTAGAAACGAACGCTTCAACATAGAAGAATGAAATTTGGGGAACCAAGTTGGCTTATTGTACTGATCATTACCTGAAAGTATCATCCAGTTTGGGTGAAAAAATACTTGCTGAGATTTCTGGAGATTCGTAATTTTAGGAAGCTTGGCAACCCCTTTCCATGAAAGTGTTTCTCGCCAGTCACTGCTTAGGGCTACTTCAAGAGGAAACAACACATAGAGATAGAACGTGAAACTGCTTTATTTTGTCAAGTTTCAAGAAGCTAGCACAAACCGTGTTGGATTTAGAGTTCCAAATACATCTATCAATATAGGAGAAAACAGAGTGAAACCTAAAAATTCAAACTGTTACTGGAAATGAACGCTTCAACATAGAAGAACGAAATTTGGGGAACCAACTCGGCTTAGTGTACTGATCATTACCTGAAAGTATCATCCAGTTTGGGTGCAGAAATATTTGCTGTGATTTCTGGAGATGCGTAGTTTTTGGAAGCTTGGCAACCCCTTTCCATGAAAGGGTTTCTCGCCAGTCACTGCTTAGGGCTACATCAAGAGGAAAAAAAACATAGAGAAAGAACGTGAAACTGCTTTATTTTGTCAAGTTTCAAGAAGCTAGCACAAACCGTGTTGGATTTAGAGTTCCAAATACATTTATCAATATAGGAGAAAACAGAGTGAAACCTAAAAATTTAAACTGTTACTGGAAATGAATGCTTCACCATAGAAGAACGAAATTTGGGGAACCAAGTTGGCTTAGTGTACTGACCATTACCTGAAAGTATCATCCAGTTTGGGTGAAAAAATATTTGCTGAGATTTCTGGAGATTCGTAATTTTTGGAAGCTTGGCAACCCCTTTCCATGAAAGTGTTTCTCGCCAGTCACTGCTTAGGGCTACATCAAGAGGAAACAAAACATAGAGATAGAACGTGAAACTGCTTTATTTTGTCAAGTTTCAAGAAGCTAGCACAAACCGTGTTGGATTTAGAGTTCCAAATACATCTATCAATATAGGAGAAAACAGAGTGAAACCTAAAAATTGAAACTGTTAGTAGAAACGAACGCTTCAACATAGAAGAATGAAATTTGGGGAACCAAGTTGGCTTATTGTACTGATCATTACCTGAAAGTATCATCCAGTTTGGGTGAAAAAATATTTGCTGAGATTTCTGGAGATTCGTAATTTTTGGAAGCTTGGCAACCCCTTTCCATGAAAGTGTTTCTCGCCAGTCACTTCTTAGGGATACATCAAGATGAAAAAAAACATCGAGATATAATCTGAAACTACTTTATTGTGTCAAGTTTCAGGAAGCTAGCACAAACCGTGTTGGATTTAGAGTTCCAAATACATCTATCAATATAGGAGAAAACAGAGTGAAACCTAAAAATTCAAACTGTTACTGGAAATGAACGCTTTAACATAGAAGAACGAAATTTGGGGAACCAAGTCGGCTTAGTGTTCTGATCATTTCCTGAAAGTATCATCCAGTTTGGGTGAAAAAATATTTGCTGAGATTTCTGGTGATTCCTAATGTTTGGAAGCTTGGCAACCCCTTTCCATGAAAGTGTTTCTCGCAAGTCACTGCTTAGGGCTATATCAAGAGGAAACAAAACATAGAGATAGAACGTGAAACTGCTTTATTTTGTCAAGTTTCAAGAAGCTAGCACAAACCGTGTTGGATTTAGAGTTCCAAATACATCTATCAATATAGGAGAAAACAGAGTGAAACCTAAAAATTGAAACTGTTAGTAGAAACGAACGCTTCAACATAGAAGAATGAAATTTGGGGAACCAAGTTGGCTTATTGTACTGATCATTACCTGAAAGTATCATCCAGTTTGGGTGAAAAAATACTTGCTGAGATTTCTGGAGATTCGTAATTTTAGGAAGCTTGGCAACCCCTTTCCATGAAAGTGTTTCTCGCCAGTCACTGCTTAGGGCTACTTCAAGAGGAAACACCACATAGAGATAGAACGTGAAACTGCTTTATTTTGTCAAGTTTCAAGAAGCTAGCACAAACCGTGTTGGATTTAGAGTTCCAAATACATCTATCAATATAGGAGAAAACAGAGTGAAACCTAAAAATTCAAACTGTTACTGGAAATGAACGCTTCACCATTGAGGAACGAAATTTGGGGAACCAAGTTGGATTAGTGTACTGATCATTACCTGAAAGTATCATCCAGTTTGGGTGAAAAAATATTTGCTGAGATTTCTGGAGATTCGTAATTTTTGGAAGCTTGGCAACCCCTTTCCATGAAAGTGTTTCTCGACAGTCACTGCTTAGGGCTACATCAAGAGGAAACAAAACATAGAGATAGAACGTGAAACTGCTTTATTTTGTCAAGTTTCAAGAAGCTAGCACAAACCGTGTTGGATTTAGAGTTCCAAATACATCTATCAATATAGGAGAAAACAGAGTGAAACCTAAAAATTCAAACTGTTAGTAGAAACGAACGCTTCAACATAGAACAATGAAATTTGGAGAACCAAGTTGGCTTAGTGTACTGATCATTACCTGTAAGTATCATCCAGTTTTGGTGAAAAAATACTTGCTGATATTTCTGGAGATTCGTAATTTTAGGAAGCTTGGCAACCCCTTTCCATGAAAGTGTTTCTCGCCAGTCACTGCATAGGGCTACTTCAAGAGGAAAGAACACATAGAGATAGAACGTGAAACTGCTTTATTTTGTCAAGTTTCAGGAAGCTAGCACAAACCGTGTTGGATTTAGAGTTCCAAATACATCTATCAATATAGGAGAAAACAGAGTGAAACCTAAAAATTCAAACTGTTACTGGAAATGAACGCTTCAACATAGAAGAACGAAATTTGGGGAACCAAGTCGGCTTAGTGTACTGATCATTACCTGAAAGTATCATCCAGTTTGGGTGAAAAAATATTTGCTGAGATTTCTGGAGATTCGTAATTTTTGGAAGCTTGGCAACCCCTTTCCATGAAAGTGTTTCTCGCCAGTCACTGCTTAGGGCTACATCAAGAGGAAACAAAACATAGAGAAAGAACGTGAAACTGCTTTATTTTGTCAAGTTTCAAGAAGCTAGCACAAACCGTGTTGGATTTAGAGTTCCAAATACATCTATCAATATAGGAGAAAACAGAGTGAAACCTAAAAATTCAAACTGTTACTGGAAATGAACGCTTCAACATAGAAGAACGAAATTTGGGGAACCAAGTCGGCTTAGTGTACTGATCATTACCTGAAAGTATCATCCAGTTTGGGTGAAAAAATATTTGCTGGAGATTCGTAATTTTTGGAAGCTTGGCAACCCCTTTCCATGAAAGTGTTTCTCGCCAGTCACTGCTTAGGGCTACATCAAGAGGAAACAAAACATAGAGATAGAACGTGAAACTGCTTTATTTTGTCAAGTTTCAAGAAGCTAGCACAAACCGTGTTGGATTTAGAGTTCCAAATACATCTATCAATATAGGAGAAAACAGAGTGAAACCTAAAAATTCAAACTGTTAGTAGAAACGAACGCTTCAACATAGAAGAATGAAATTTGGAGTACCAAGTCGGCTTAGTGTACTGATCATTACCTGTAAGTATCATCCAGTTTTGGTGAAAAAATACTTGCTGAGATTTCTGGAGATTCGTAATTTTAGGAAGCTTGGCAACCCCTTTCCATGAAAGTGTTTCTCGCCAGTCACTGCATAGGGCTACTTCAAGAGGAAAGAACACATAGAGATAGAACGTGAAACTACTTTATTTTGTCACGTTTCAAGAAGCTAGCACAAACCGAGTTGGATTTAGAGTTCCAAATACATCTATCAATATAGGAGAAAAGAGAGTGAAACCTAAAAATTCAAACTGTTACTGGAAATGAACGCTTCAACATAGAAGAACTAAATTTGGGGAACCAAGTCGGCTTAGTGTACTGATCATTACCTGAAAGTATCATCCAGTTTGGGTGAAAAAATATTTGCTGAGATTTCTGGAGATTCGTAATTTTTGGAAGCTTGGGAACCCCTTTCCATGAAAGTGTTTCTCGCCAGTCACTGCTTAGGGATACATCAAGAGGAAACAAAACATAGAGATAGAACCTGAAACTACTTTATTGTGTCAAGTTTCAAGAAGCTAGCACAAACCGTGTTGGATTTAGAGTTCCAAATACATCTATCAATATAGGAGAAAACAGAGTGAAACCTAAAAATTCAAACTGTTAGTAGAAACGAACGCTTCAACATAGAAGAATGAAATTTGGGGAACCAAGTTGGCTTATTGTACTGATCATTACCTGAAAGTATCATCCAGTTTGGGTGAAAAAATATTTGCTGAGATTTCTGGAGATTCGTAATTTTTGGAAGCTTGGCAACCCCTTTCCATGAAAGTGTTTCTCGCCAGTCACGTCTTAGGGCTTCATCAAGATGAAAAAAAACATGGAGATAGAATCTGAAACTACTTTATTGTGTCAAGTTTCAAGAAGCTAGCACAAACCGTGTTGGATTTAGAGTTCCAAATACATCTATCAATATAGGAGAAAACAGAGTGAAACCTAAAAATTCAAACTGTTACTGGAAATGAACGCTTTAACATAGAAGAACGAAATTTGGGGAACCAAGTCGGCTTAGTGTTCTGATCATTTCCTGAAAGTATCATCCAGTTTGGGTGAAAAAATATTTGCTGAGATTTCTGGTGATTCCTAATTTTTGGAAGCTTGGCAACCCCTTTCCATGAAAGTGTTTCTCGCCAGTCACTGCTTAGGGCTACATCAAGAGGAAACAAAACATAGAGATAGAACGTGAAACTGCTTTATTTTGTCAAGTTTCAAGAAGCTAGCACAAACCGTGTTGGATTTAGAGTTCCAAATACATCTATCAATATAGGAGAAAACAGAGTGAAACCTAAAAATTCAAACTGTTACTGGAAATGAACGCTTCACAATTGAGGAACGAAATTTGGGGAACCAAGTTGGATTAGTGTACTGATCATTACCTGAAAGTATCATCCAGTTTGGGTGAAAAAATATTTGCTGAGATTTCTGGAGATTCGTAATTTTTGGAAGCTTGGCAACCTTTTTCCATGAAAGTGTTTCTCGACAGTCACTGCTTAGGGCTACATCAAGAGGAAACAAAACATAGAGATAGAACGTGAAACTGCTTTATTTTGTCAAGTTTCAAGAAGCTAGCACAAACCGTGTTGGATTTAGAGTTCCAAATACATCTATCAATATAGGAGAAAACAGAGTGAAACCTAAAAATTGAAACTGTTAGTAGAAACGAACGCTTCAACATAGAAGAATGAAATTTGGGGAACCAAGTTGGCTTATTGTACTGATCATTACCTGAAAGTATCATCCAGTTTGGGTGAAAAAATACTTGCTGAGATTTCTGGAGATTCGTAATTTTAGGAAGCTTGGCAACCCCTTTCCATGAAAGTGTTTCTCGCCAGTCACTGCTTAGGGCTACTTCAAGAGGAAACACCACATAGAGATAGAACGTGAAACTGCTTTATTTTGTCAAGTTTCAAGAAGCTAGCACAAACCGTGTTGGATTTAGAGTTCCAAATACATCTATCAATATAGGAGAAAACAGAGTGAAACCTAAAAATTCAAACTGTTACTGGAAATGAACGCTTCACCATTGAGGAACGAAATTTGGGGAACCAAGTTGGATTAGTGTACTGATCATTACCTGAAAGTATCATCCAGTTTGGGTGAAAAAATATTTGCTGAGATTTCTGGAGATTCGTAATTTTTGGAAGCTTGGCAACCCCTTTCCATGAAAGTGTTTCTCGACAGTCACTGCTTAGGGCTACATCAAGAGGAAACAAAACATAGAGATAGAACGTGAAACTGCTTTATTTTGTCAAGTTTCAAGAAGCTAGCACAAACCGTGTTGGATTTAGAGTTCCAAATACATCTATCAATATAGGAGAAAACAGAGTGAAACCTAAAAATTCAAACTGTTAGTAGAAACGAACGCTTCAACATAGAAGAATGAAATTTGGAGAACCAAGTTGGCTTAGTGTACTGATCATTACCTGTAAGTATCATCCAGTTTTGGTGAAAAAATACTTGCTGATATTTCTGGAGATTCGTAATTTTAGGAAGCTTGGCAACCCCTTTCCATGAAAGTGTTTCTCGCCAGTCACTGCATAGGGCTACTTCAAGAGGAAAGAACACATAGAGATAGAACGTGAAACTGCTTTATTTTGTCAAGTTTCAGGAAGCTAGCACAAACCGTGTTGGATTTAGAGTTCCAAATACATCTATCAATATAGGAGAAAACAGAGTGAAACCTAAAAATTCAAACTGTTACTGGAAATGAACGCTTCAACATAGAAGAACGAAATTTGGGGAACCAAGTCGGCTTAGTGTACTGATCATTACCTGAAAGTATCATCCAGTTTGGGTGAAAAAATATTTGCTGAGATTTCTGGAGATTCGTAATTTTTGGAAGCTTGGCAACCCCTTTCCATGAAAGTGTTTCTCGCCAGTCACTGCTTAGGGCTACATCAAGAGGAAACAAAACATAGAGAAAGAACGTGAAACTGCTTTATTTTGTCAAGTTTCAAGAAGCTAGCACAAACCGTGTTGCATTTAGAGTTCCAAATACATCTATCAATATAGGAGAAAACAGAGTGAAACCTAAAAATTCAAACTGTTACTGGAAATGAACGCTTCAACATAGAAGAACGAAATTTGGGGAACCAAGTCGGCTTAGTGTACTGATCATTACCTGAAAGTATCATCCAGTTTGGGTGAAAAAATATTTGCTGAGATTTCTGGAGATTCGTAATTTTTGGAAGCTTGGCAACCCCTTTCCATGAAAGTGTTTCTCGCCAGTCACTGCTTAGGGCTACATCAAGAGGAAACAAAACATAGAGATAGAACGTGAAACTGCTTTATTTTGTCAAGTTTCAAGAAGCTAGCACAAACCGTGTTGGATTTAGAGTTCCAAATACATCTATCAATATAGGAGAAAACAGAGTGAAACCTAAAAATTGAAACTGTTAGTAGAAACGAACGCTTCAACATAGAAGAATGAAATTTGGAGTACCAAGTCGGCTTAGTGTACTGATCATTACCTGTAAGTATCATCCAGTTTTGGTGAAAAAATACTTGCTGAGATTTCTGGAGATTCGTAATTTTAGGAAGCTTGGCAACCCCTTTCCATGAAAGTGTTTCTCGCCAGTCACTGCATAGGGCTACTTCAAGAGGAAAGAACACATAGAGATAGAACGTGAAACTACTTTATTTTGTCACGTTTCAAGAAGCTAGCACAAACCGAGTTGGATTTAGAGTTCCAAATACATCTATCAATATAGGAGAAAAGAGAGTGAAACCTAAAAATTCAAACTGTTACTGGAAATGAACGCTTCAACATAGAAGAACGAAATTTGGGGAACCAAGTCGGCTTAGTGTACTGATCATTACCTGAAAGTATCATCCAGTTTGGGTGAAAAAATATTTGCTGAGATTTCTGGAGATTCGTAATTTTTGGAAGCTTGGGAACCCCTTTCCATGAAAGTGTTTCTCGCCAGTCACTGCTTAGGGATACATCAAGAGGAAACAAAACATAGAGATAGAACCTGAAACTACTTTATTGTGTCAAGTTTCAAGAAGCTAGCACAAACCGTGTTGGATTTAGAGTTCCAAATACATCTATCAATATAGGAGAAAACAGAGTGAAACCTAAAAATTGAAACTGTTAGTAGAAACGAACGCGTCAACATAGAAGAATGAAATTTGGGGAACCAAGTTGGCTTATTGTACTGATCATTACCTGAAAGTATCATCCAGTTTGGGTGAAAAAATATTTGCTGAGATTTCTGGAGATTCGTAATTTTTGGAAGCTTGGCAACCCCTTTCCATGAAAGTGTTTCTCGCCAGTCACGTCTTAGGGCTACATCAAGATGAAAAAAAACATGGAGATAGAATCTGAAACTACTTTATTGTGTCAAGTTTCAAGAAGCTAGCACAAACCGTGTTGGATTTAGAGTTCCAAATACATCTATCAATATAGGAGAAAACAGAGTGAAACCTAAAAATTCAAACTGTTACTGGAAATGAACGCTTTAACATAGAAGAACGAAATTTGGGGAACCAAGTCGGCTTAGTGTTCTGATCATTTCCTGAAAGTATCATCCAGTTTGGGTGAAAAAATATTTGCTGAGATTTCTGGTGATTCCTAATTTTTGGAAGCTTGGCAACCCCTTTCCATGAAAGTGTTTCTCGCCAGTCACTGCTTAGGGCTACATCAAGAGGAAACAAAACATAGAGATAGAACGTGAAACTGCTTTATTTTGTCAAGTTTCAAGAAGCTAGCACAAACCGTGTTGGATTTAGAGTTCCAAATACATCTATCAATATAGGAGAAAACAGAGTGAAACCTAAAAATTCAAACTGTTACTGGAAATGAACGCTTCACAATTGAGGAACGAAATTTGGGGAACCAAGTTGGATTAGTGTACTGATCATTACCTGAAAGTATCATCCAGTTTGGGTGAAAAAATATTTGCTGAGATTTCTGGAGATTCGTAATTTTTGGAAGCTTGGCAACCTTTTTCCATGAAAGTGTTTCTCGACAGTCACTGCTTAGGGCTACATCAAGAGGAAACAAAACATAGAGATAGAACGTGAAACTGCTTTATTTTGTCAAGTTTCAAGAAGCTAGCACAAACCGTGTTGGATTTAGAGTTCCAAATACATCTATCAATATAGGAGAAAACAGAGTGAAACCTAAAAATTCAAACTGTTAGTAGAAACGAACGCTTCAACATAGAAGAATGAAATTTGGAGAACCAAGTTGGCTTAGTGTACTGATCATTACCTGTAAGTATCATCCAGTTTGGTGAAAAAATACTTGCTGAGATTTCTGGAGATTCGTAATTTTAGGAAGCTTGGCAACCCCTTTCCATGAAAGTGTTTCTCGCCAGTCACTGCATAGGGCTACTTCAAGAGGAAAGAACACATAGAGATAGAACGTGAAACTACTTTATTTTGTCAAGTTTCAAGAAGCTAGCACAAACCGTGTTGGATTTAGAGTTCCAAGTACATCTATCTATATAGGAGAAAACAGAGTGAAACCTAAAAATTCAAACTGTTACTGGAAATGAACGCTTCAACATAGAAGAACGAAATTTGGGGAACCAAGTCGGCTTAGTGTACTGACCATTACCTGAAAGTATCATCCAGTTTGGGTGAAAAAATATTTGCTGAGATTTCTGGAGATTCGTAGTTTTTGGAAGCTTGACAACCCCTTTCTACGAAAGTGTTTCTCGACAGTCACTGCTTAGGGCTACATCAAGAGGAAACAACACATAGATATAGAACGTGAAACTGCTTTATTTTGTCAAGTTTCAAGAAGCTAGCACAAACCGAGTTGGATTTAGAGTTCTAAATACATCTATCAATATAGGAGAAAACAAAGTGAAACCTAAAAATTGAAACTGTTAGTAGAAACGAACACTTCAACATAGAAGAATGAAATTTGGGGAACCAAGTTGGCTTATTGTACTGATCATTACCTGAAAGTATCATCCAGTTTGGGTGAAAAAATACTTGCTGAGATTTCTGGAGATTCGAAATTTTAGGAAGCTTGGCAACCCCTTTCCATGAAAGTGTTTCTCGCCAGTCACTGCTTAGGGCTACTTCAAGAGGAAACAACACATAGAGATAGAACGTGAAACTGCTTTATTTTGTCAAGTTTCAAGAAGCTAGCACAAACCGTGTTGGATTTAGAGTTCCAAATACATCTATCAATATAGGAGAAAACAGAGTGAAACCTAAAAATTCAAACTGTTACTGGAAATGAACGCTTCAACATAGAAGAACGAAATTTGGGGAACCAAGTCGGCTTAGTGTACTGATCATTACCTGAAAGTATCATCCAGTTTGGGTGAAAAAATATTTGCTGAGATTTCTGGAGATTCGTAATTTTTGGAAGCTTGGGAACCCCTTTCCATGAAAGTGTTTCTCGCCAGTCACTGCTTAGGGATACATCAAGAGGAAACAAAACATAGAGATAGAACCTGAAACTACTTTATTGTGTCAAGTTTCAAGAAGCTAGCACAAACCGTGTTGGATTTAGAGTTCCAAATACATCTATCAATATAGGAGAAAACAGAGTGAAACCTAAAAATTGAAACTGTTAGTAGAAACGAACGCTTCAACATAGAAGAATGAAATTTGGGGAACCAAGTTGGCTTATTGTACTGATCATTACCTGAAAGTATCATCCAGTTTGGGTGAAAAAATATTTGCTGAGATTTCTGGAGATTCGTAATTTTTGGAAGCTTGGCAACCCCTTTCCATGAAAGTGTTTCTCGCCAGTCACGTCTTAGGGATACATCAAGATGAAAAAAAACATCGAGATAGAATCTGAAACTACTTTATTGTGTCAAGTTTCAAGAAGCTAGCACAAACCGTGTTGGATTTAGAGTTCCAAATACATCTATCAATATAGGAGAAAACAGAGTGAAACCTAAAAATTCAAACTGTTACTGGAAATGAACGCTTTAACATAGAAGAACGAAATTTGGGGAACCAAGTCGGCTTAGTGTTCTGATCATTTCCTGAAAATATCATCCAGTTTGGGTGAAAAAATATTTGCTGAGATTTCTGGTGATTCCTAATTTTTGGAAGCTTGGCAACCCCTTTCCATGAAAGTGTTTCTCGCCAGTCACTGCTTAGGGATACATCAAGAGGAAACAAAACATAGAGATAGAACGTGAAACTGCTTTATTTTGTCAAGTTTCAAGAAGCTAGCACAAACCGTGTTGGATTTAGAGTTCCAAATACATCTATCAATATAGGAGAAAACAGAGTGAAACCTAAAAATTGAAACTGTTAGTAGAAACGAACGCTTCAACATAGAAGAATGAAATTTGGGGAACCAAGTTGGCTTATTGTACTGATCATTACCTGAAAGTATCATCCAGTTTGGGTGAAAAAATACTTGCTGAGATTTCTGGAGATTCGTAATTTTAGGAAGCTTGGCAACCCCTTTCCATGAAAGTGTTTCTCGCCAGTCACTGCTTAGGGCTACTTCAAGAGGAAACAACACATAGAGATAGAACGTGAAACTGCTTTATTTTGTCAAGTTTCAAGAAGCTAGCACAAACCGTGTTGGATTTAGAGTTCCAAATACATCTATCAATATAGGAGAAAACAGAGTGAAACCTAAAAATTCAAACTGTTACTGGAAATGAACGCTTCACCATTGAGGAACGAAATTTGGGGAACCAAGTTGGATTAGTGTACTGATCATTACCTGAAAGTATCATCCAGTTTGGGTGAAAAAATATTTGCTGAGATTTCTGGAGATTCGTAATTTTTGGAAGCTTGGCAACCCCTTTCCATGAAAGTGTTTCTCGACAGTCACTGCTTAGGGCTACATCAAGAGGAAACAAAACATAGAGATAGAACGTGAAACTGCTTTATTTTGTCAAGTTTCAAGAAGCTAGCACAAACCGTGTTGGATTTAGAGTTCCAAATACATCTATCAATATAGGAGAAAACAGAGTGAAACCTAAAAATTCAAACTGTTAGTAGAAACGAACGCTTCAACATAGAAGAATGAAATTTGGAGAACCAAGTTGGCTTAGTGTACTGATCATTACCTGTAAGTATCATCCAGTTTTGGTGAAAAAATACTTGCTGATATTTCTGGAGATTCGTAATTTTAGGAAGCTTGGCAACCCCTTTCCATGAAAGTGTTTCTCGCCAGTCACTGCATAGGGCTACTTCAAGAGGAAAGAACACATAGAGATAGAACGTGAAACTGCTTTATTTTGTCAAGTTTCAGGAAGCTAGCACAAACCGTGTTGGATTTAGAGTTCCAAATACATCTATCAATATAGGAGAAAACAGAGTGAAACCTAAAAATTCAAACTGTTACTGGAAATGAACGCTTCAACATAGAAGAACGAAATTTGGGGAACCAAGTCGGCTTAGTGTACTGATCATTACCTGAAAGTATCATCCAGTTTGGGTGAAAAAATATTTGCTGAGATTTCTGGAGATTCGTAATTTTTGGAAGCTTGGCAACCCCTTTCCATGAAAGTGTTTCTCGCCAGTCACTGCTTAGGGCTACATCAAGAGGAAACAAAACATAGAGAAAGAACGTGAAACTGCTTTATTTTGTCAAGTTTCAAGAAGCTAGCACAAACCGTGTTGGATTTAGAGTTCCAAATACATCTATCAATATAGGAGAAAACAGAGTGAAACCTAAAAATTCAAACTGTTACTGGAAATGAACGCTTCAACATAGAAGAACGAAATTTGGGGAACCAAGTCGGCTTAGTGTACTGATCATTACCTGAAAGTATCATCCAGTTTGGGTGAAAAAATATTTGCTGAGATTTCTGGAGATTCGTAATTTTTGGAAGCTTGGGAACCCCTTTCCATGAAAGTGTTTCTCGCCAGTCACTGCTTAGGGCTACATCAAGAGGAAACAAAACATAGGGATAGAACGTGAAACTGCTTTATTTTGTCAAGTTTCAAGAAGCTAGCACAAACCGTGTTGGATTTAGAGTTCCAAATACATCTATCAATATAGGAGAAAACAGAGTGAAACCTAAAAATTGAAACTGTTAGTAGAAACGAACGCTTCAATATAGAAGAATGAAATTTGGGGAACCAAGTTGGCTTATTGTACTGATCATTACCTGAAAGTATCATCCAGTTTGGGTGAAAAAATATTTGCTGAGATTTCTGGAGATTCGTAATTTTTGGAAGCTTGGCAACCCCTTTCCATGAAAGTGTTTCTCGCCAGTCACGTCTTAGGGCTACATCAAGATGAAAAAAAACATGGAGATAGAATCTGAAACTACTTTATTGTGTCAAGTTTCAAGAAGCTAGCACAAACCGTGTTGGATTTAGAGTTCCAAATACATCTATCAATATAGGAGAAAACAGAGTGAAACCTAAAAATTCAAACTGTTACTGGAAATGAACGCTTTAACATAGAAGAACAAAATTTGGGGAACTAAGTCGGCTTAGTGTTCTGATCATTTCCTGAAAGTATCATCCAGTTTGGGTGAAAAAATATTTGCTGAGATTTCTGGTGATTCCTAATTTTTGGAAGCTTGGCAACCCCTTTCCATGAAAGTGTTTCTCGCCAGTCACTGCTTAGGGCTACATCAAGAGGAAACAAAACATAGAGATAGAACGTGAAACTGCTTTATTTTGTCAAGTTTCAAGAAGCTAGCACAAACCGTGTTGGATTTAGAGTTCCAAATACATCTATCAATATAGGAGAAAACAGAGTGAAACCTAAAAATTGAAACTGTTAGTAGAAACGAACGCTTCAACATAGAAGAATGAAATTTGGGGAACCAAGTTGGCTTATTGTACTGATCATTATCTGAAAGTATCATCCAGTTTGGGTGAAAAAATATTTGCTGAGATTTCTGGAGATTCGTAATTTTAGGAAGCTTGGCAACCCCTTTCCATGAAAGTGTTTCTCGCCAGTCACTGCTTAGGGCTACTTCAAGAGGAAACAACACATAGAGATAGAACGTGAAACTGCTTTATTTTGTCAAGTTTCAAGAAGCTAGCACAAACCGTGTTGGATTTAGAGTTCCAAATACATCTATCAATATAGGAGAAAACAGAGTGAAACCTAAAAATTCAAACTGTTACTGGAAATGAACGCTTCACAATTGAGGAACGAAATTTGGGGAACCAAGTTGGATTAGTGTACTGATCATTACCTGAAAGTATCATCCAGTTTGGGTGAAAAAGTATTTGCTGTGATTTCTGGAGATTCGTAGTTTTTGGAAGCTTGACAACCCCTTTCTATGAAAGTGTTTCTCGCCAGTCACTGCTTAGGGCTACATCAAGAGGAAACAACACATAGATATAGAACGTGAAACTGCTTTATTTTGTCAAGTTTCAAGAAGCTAGCACAAACCAAGTTGGATTTACAGTTCCAAATCCATCTATCAATATAGGAGAAAACAGAGTGAAACCTAAAAATTCAAACTGTTACTGGAAATGAACGCTTCAACATAGAAGAACGAAATTTGGGGAACCAAGTCGGCTTAGTGTTCTGATCATTTCCTGAAAGTATCATCCAGTTTGGGTGAAAGAATATTTGCTGAGATTTCTGGAGATTCGTAATTTTTGGAAGCTTGGCAACCCCTTTCCATGAAAGTGTTTCTCGCCAGTCACTGCTTAGGGCTACATCAAGAGGAAACAAAACATAGAGATAGAACGTGAAACTGCTTTATTTTGTCAAGTATCAAGAAGCTAGCACAAACCGTGTTGGATTTAGAGTTGCAAATACATCTATCAATATAGGAGAAAACAGAGTGAAACCTAAAAATTCAAACTGTTACTGGAAATGTACGCTTAAACATAGAAGAACGAAATTTGGGGAACCAAGTCGGCTTAGTGTACTGATCATTACCTGAAAGTATCATCCAGTTTGGGTGAAAAAATATTTGCTGAGATTTCTAGAGATTCGTAATTTTTGGAAGCTTGGCAACCCCTTTCCATGAAAGGGTTTCTCGCCAGTCACTGCTTAGGGATACATCAAGAGGAAACAAAACATAGAGATAGAACCTGAAACTACTTTATTGTGTCAAGTTTCAAGAAGCTAGCACAAACCGTGTTGGATTTAGAGTTCCAAATACATCTATCAATATAGGAGAAAACAGAGTGAAACCTAAAAATTGAAACTGTTAGTAGAAACGAACGCTTCAACATAGAAGAATGAAATTTGGGGAACCAAGTTGGCTTATTGTACTGATCATTACCTGAAAGTATCATCCAGTTTGGGTGAAAAAATATTTGCTGAGATTTCTGGAGATTCATAATTTTTGGAAGCTTGGCAACCCCTTTCCATGAAAGTGTTTCTCGCCAGTAACTTCTTAGGGATACATCAAGATGAAAAAAAACATCGAGATAGAATCTGAAACTACTTTATTGTGTCAAGTTTCAGGAAGCTAGCACAAATCGTGTTGGATTTAGAGTTCCAAATACATCTATCAATATAGGAGAAAACAGAGTGAAACCTAAAAATTCAAACTGTTACTGGAAATGAACGCTTTAACATAGAAGAACGAAATTTGGGGAACCAAGTCGGCTTAGTGTTCTGATCATTTCCTGAAAGTATCATCCAGTTTGGGTGAAAAAATATTTGCTGAGATTTCTGGTGATTCCTAATTTTTGGAAGCTTGGCAACCCCTTTCCATGAAAGTGTTTCTCGCCAGTCACTGCTTAGGGCTACATCAAGAGGAAACAAAACATAGAGATAGAACGTGAAACTGCTTTATTTTGTCAAGTTTCAAGAAGCTAGCACAAACCGTGTTGGATTTAGAGTTCCAAATACATCTATCAATATAGGAGAAAACAGAGTGAAACCTAAAAATTGAAACTGTTAGTAGAAACGAACGCTTCAACATAGAAGAATGAAATTTGGGGAACCAAGTTGGCTTATTGTACTGATCATTACCTGAAAGTATCATCCATTTTGGGTGAAAAAATACTTGCTGAGAATTCTGGAGATTCGTAATTTTAGGAAGCTTGGCAACCCCTTTCCATGAAAGTGTTTCTCGCCAGTCACTGCTTAGGGCTACTTCAAGAGGAAACAACACATAGAGATAGAACGTGAAACTGCTTTATTTTGTCAAGTTTCAAGAAGCTAGCACAAACCGTGTTGGATTTAGTGTTCCAAATACATCTATCAATATAGGAGAAAACAGAGTGAAACCTAAAAATTCAAACTGTTACTGGAAATGAACGCTTCAACATAGAAGAACGAAATTTGGGGAACCAACTCGGCTTAGTGTACTGATCATTACCTGAAAGTATCATCCAGTTTGGGTGCAGAAATATTTGCTGTGATTTCTGGAGATGCGTAGTTTTTGGAAGCTTGGCAACCCCTTTCCATGAAAGGGTTTCTCGCCAGTCACTGCTTAGGGCTACATCAAGAGGAAAAAAAACATAGAGAAAGAACGTGAAACTGCTTTATTTTGTCAAGTTTCAAGAAGCTAGCACAAACCGTGTTGGATTTAGAGTTCCAAATACATTTATCAATATAGGAGAAAACAGAGTGAAACCTAAAAATTTAAACTGTTACTGGAAATGAACGCTTCACCATAGAAGAACGAAATTTGGGGAACCAAGTCGGCTTAGTGTACTGACCATTACCTGAAAGTATCATCCAGTTTGGGTGAAAAAATATTTGCTGAGATTTCTGGAGATTCGTAATTTTTGGAAGCTTGGGAACCCCTTTCCATGAAAGTGTTTCTCGCCAGTCACTGCTTAGGGCTACATCAAGAGGAAACAAAACATAGAGATAGAACGTGAAACTGCTTTATTTTGTCAAGTTTCAAGAAGCTAGCACAAACCGTGTTGGATTTAGAGTTCCAAATACATCTATCAATATAGGAGAAAACAGAGTGAAACCTAAAAATTCAAACTGTTACTGGAAATGAACGCTTCAACATAGAAGAACGAAATTTGGGGAACCAAGTCGGCTTAGTGTACTGATCATTACCTGAAAGTATCATCCAGTTTGGGTGAAAAAATATTTGCTGAGATTTCTGGAGATTCGTAATTTTTGGAAGCTTGGGAACCCCTTTCCATGAAAGTGTTTCTCGCCAGTAACTTCTTAGGGATACATCAAGATGAAAAAAAACATCGAGATAGAATCTGAAACTACTTTATTGTGTCAAGTTTCAGGAAGCTAGCACAAATCGTGTTGGATTTAGAGTTCCAAATACATCTATCAATATAGGAGAAAACAGAGTGAAACCTAAAAATTCAAACTGTTACTGGAAATGAACGCTTTAACATAGAAGAACGAAATTTGGGGAACCAAGTCGGCTTAGTGTTCTGATCATTTCCTGAAAGTATCATCCAGTTTGGGTGAAAAAATATTTGCTGAGATTTCTGGTGATTCCTAATTTTTGGAAGCTTGGCAACCCCTTTCCATGAAAGTGTTTCTCGCCAGTCACTGCTTAGGGCTACATCAAGAGGAAACAAAACATAGAGATAGAACGTGAAACTGCTTTATTTTGTCAAGTTTCAAGAAGCTAGCACAAACCGTGTTGGATTTAGAGTTCCAAATACATCTATCAATATAGGAGAAAACAGAGTGAAACCTAAAAATTGAAACTGTTAGTAGAAACGAACGCTTCAACATAGAAGAATGAAATTTGGGGAACCAAGTTGGCTTATTGTACTGATCATTACCTGAAAGTATCATCCAGTTTGGGTGAAAAAATACTTGCTGAGATTTCTGGAGATTAGTAATTTTAGGAAGCTTGGCAACCCCTTTCCATGAAAGTGTTTCTCGCCAGTCACTGCTTAGGGCTACTTCAAGAGGAAACAACACATAGAGATAGAACGTGAAACTGCTTTATTTTGTCAAGTTTCAAGAAGCTAGCACAAACCGTGTTGGATTTAGAGTTCCAAATACATCTATCAATATAGGAGAAAACAGAGTGAAACCTAAAAATTCAAACTGTTACTGGAAATGAACGCTTCAACATAGAAGAACGAAATTTGGGGAACCAACTCGGCTTAGTGTACTGATCATTACCTGAAAGTATCATCCAGTTTGGGTGCAGAAATATTTGCTGTGATTTCTGGAGATGCGTAGTTTTTGGAAGCTTGGCAACCACTTTCCATGAAAGGGTTTCTCGCCAGTCACTGCTTAGGGCTACATCAAGAGGAAAGAAAACATAGAGAAAGAACGTGAAACTGCTTTATTTTGTCAAGTTTCAAGAAGCTAGCACAAACCGTGTTGGATTTAGAGTTCCAAATACATCTATCAATATAGGAGAAAACAGAGTGAAACCTAAAAATTCAAACTGTTACTGGAAATGAACGCTTCAACATAGAAGAACGAAATTTGGGGAACCAAGTCGGCTTAGTGTACTGATCATTACCTGAAAGTATCATCCAGTTTGGGTGAAAAAATATTTGCTGAGATTTCTGGAGATTCGTAATTTTTGGAAGCTTGGGAACCCCTTTCCATGAAAGTGTTTCTCGCCAGTAACTTCTTAGGGATACATCAAGATGAAAAAAAACATCGAGATAGAATCTGAAACTACTTTATTGTGTCAAGTTTCAGGAAGCTAGCACAAATCGTGTTGGATTTAGAGTTCCAAATACATCTATCAATATAGGAGAAAACAGAGTGAAACCTAAAAATTCAAACTGTTACTGGAAATGAACGCTTTAACATAGAAGAACGAAATTTGGGGAACCAAGTCGGCTTAGTGTTCTGATCATTTCCTGAAAGTATCATCCAGTTTGGGTGAAAAAATATTTGCTGAGATTTCTGGTGATTCCTAATTTTTGGAAGCTTGGCAACCCCTTTCCATGAAAGTGTTTCTCGCCAGTCACTGCTTAGGGCTACATCAAGAGGAAACAAAACATAGAGATAGAACGTGAAACTGCTTTATTTTGTCAAGTTTCAAGAAGCTAGCACAAACCGTGTTGGATTTAGAGTTCCAAATACATCTATCAATATAGGAGAAAACAGAGTGAAACCTAAAAATTGAAACTGTTAGTAGAAACGAACGCTTCAACATAGAAGAATGAAATTTGGGGAACCAAGTTGGCTTATTGTACTGATCATTACCTGAAAGTATCATCCAGTTTGGGTGAAAAAATACTTGCTGAGATTTCTGGAGATTAGTAATTTTAGGAAGCTTGGCAACCCCTTTCCATGAAAGTGTTTCTCGCCAGTCACTGCTTAGGGCTACTTCAAGAGGAAACAACACATAGAGATAGAACGTGAAACTGCTTTATTTTGTCAAGTTTCAAGAAGCTAGCACAAACCGTGTTGGATTTAGAGTTCCAAATACATCTATCAATATAGGAGAAAACAGAGTGAAACCTAAAAATTCAAACTGTTACTGGAAATGAACGCTTCAACATAGAAGAACGAAATTTGGGGAACCAACTCGGCTTAGTGTACTGATCATTACCTGAAAGTATCATCCAGTTTGGGTGCAGAAATATTTGCTGTGATTTCTGGAGATGCGTAGTTTTTGGAAGCTTGGCAACCACTTTCCATGAAAGGGTTTCTCGCCAGTCACTGCTTAGGGCTACATCAAGAGGAAAGAAAACATAGAGAAAGAACGTGAAACTGCTTTATTTTGTCAAGTTTCAAGAAGCTAGCACAAACCGTGTTGGATTTAGAGTTCCAAATACATTTATCAATATAGGAGAAAACAGAGTGAAACCTAAAAATTTAAACTGTTACTGGAAATGAACGCTTCACCATAGAAGAACGAAATTTGGGGAACCAAGTCGGCTTAGTGTACTGACCATTACCTGAAAGTATCATCCAGTTTGGGTGAAAAAATATTTGCTGAGATTTCTGGAGATTCGTAATTTTTGGAAGCTTGGGAACCCCTTTCCATGAAAGTGTTTCTCGCCAGTCACTGCTTAGGGCTACATCAAGAGGAAACAAAACATAGAGATAGAACGTGAAACTGCTTTATTTTGTCAAGTTTCAAGAAGCTAGCACAAACCGTGTTGGATTTAGAGTTCCAAATACATCCATCAATATAGGAGAAAACAGAGTGAAACCTAAAAATTCAAACTGTTACTGGAAATGAACGCTTCAACATAGAAGAACGAAATTTGGGGAACCAAGTCGGCTTAGTGTACTAATCATTACCTGAAAGTATCATCCAGTTTGGGTGAAAAAATATTTGCTGAGATTTCTGGAGATTCGTAATTTTTGGAAGCTTGGGAACCCCTTTCCATGAAAGTGTTTCTCGCCAGTCACTGCATAGGGCTACTTCAAGAGGAAAGAACACATAGATATAGAACGTGAAACTACTTTATTTTGTCAAGTTTCAAGAAGCTAGCACAAACCGTGTTGGATTTAGAGTTCCAAATACATCTATCTATATAGGAGAAAACAGAGTGAAACCTAAAAATTGAAACTGTTAGTAGAAACGAACGCTTCAACATAGAAGAATGAAATTTGGGGAACCAAGTTGGCTTATTTTACTGATCATTACCTGAAAGTATCATCCAGTTTGGGTGAAAAAATACTTGCTGAGATTTCTAGAGATTCGTAATTTTAGGAAGCTTGGCAACCCCTTTCCATGAAAGTGTTTCTCGCCAGTCACTGCTTAGGGCTACTTCAAGAGGAAACAACACATAGAGATAGAACGTGAAACTGCTTTATTTTGTCAAGTTTCAAGAAGCTAGCACAAACCGTGTTGGATTTAGAGTTCCAAATACATCTATCAATATAGGAGAAAACAGAGTGAAACCTAAAAATTCAAACTGTTACTGGAAATGAACGCTTCACCATTGAGGAACGAAATTTGGGGAACCAAGTTGGATTAGTGTACTGATCATTACCTGAAAGTATCATCCAGTTTGGGTGAAAAAATATTTGCTGAGATTTCTGGAGATTCGTAATTTTTGGAAGCTTGGCAACCCCTTTCCATGAAAGTGTTTCTCGACAGTCACTGCTTAGGGCTACATCAAGAGGAAACAAAACATAGAGATAGAACGTGAAACTGATTTATTTTGTCAAGTTTCAAGAAGCTAGCACAAACCGTGTTGGATTTAGAGTTCCAAATACATCTATCAATATAGGAGAAAACAGAGTGAAACCTAAAAATTGAAACTGTTAGTAGAAACGAACGCTTCAACATAGAAGAATGAAATTTGGAGAACCAAGTTGGCTTAGTGTACTGATCATTACCTGTAAGTATCATCCAGTTTTGGTGAAAAAATACTTGCTGAGATTTCTGGAGATTCGTAATTTTAGGAAGCTTGGCAAGCCCTTTCCATGAAAGTGTTTCTCGCCAGTCACTGCATAGGGCTACTTCAAGAGGAAAGAACACATAGAGATAGAACGTGAAACTACTTTATTTTGTCAAGTTTCAAGAAGCTAGCACAAACCGTGTTGGATTTAGAGTTCCAAATACATCTATCTATATAGGAGAAAACAGAGTGAAACCTAAAAATTCAAACTGTTACTGGAAATGAACGCTTCAACATAGAAGAACGAAATTTGGGGAACCAAGTCGGCTTAGTGTACTGATCATTACCTGAAAGTATCATCCAGTTTGGGTGAAAAAATATTTGCTGTGATTTCTGGAGATTCGTAGTTTTTGGAAGCTTGACATCCCCTTTCTATGAAAGAGTTTCTCGCCAGTCACTGCTTAGGGCTACATCAAGAGGAAACAACACATAGAGATAGAACGTGAAACTGCTTTATTTTGTCAAGTTTCAAGAAGCTAGCACAAACCGTGTTGGATTTACAGTTCCAAATCCATCTATCAATATAGGAGAAAACAGAGTGAAACCTCAAAATTCAAACTGTTACTGGAAATGAACGCTTCAACATAGAAGAACGAAATTTGGGGAACCAAGTCGGCTTAGTGTACTGATCATTACCTGAAAGTATCATCCAGTTTGGGTGCAGAAATATTTGCTGTGATTTCTGGAGATGCGTAGTTTTTGGAAGCTTGGCAACCCCTTTCTATGAAAGTGTTTCTCGCCAGTCACTGCTTAGGGCTACTTCAAGAGGAAACAAAACATAGAGATAGAACGTGAAACTGCTTTATTTTGTCAAGTTTCAAGAAGCTAGCACAAACCGTGTTGGATTTAGAGTTCCAAATACATCTATCAATATAGGAGAAAACAGAGTGAAACCTAAAAATTCAAACTGTTACTGGAAATGTACGCTTCAACATAGAAGAAAGAAATTTGGGGAACCAAGTTGGCTTAGTGTACTGATCATTACCTGAAAGTATCATCCAGTTTGGGTGAAAAAATATTTGCTGAGATTTCTGGTGATTCCTAATTTTTGGAAGCTTGGCAACCCCTTTCCATGAAAGTGTTTCTCGCCAGTCACTGCTTAGGGCTACATCAAGAGGAAACAAAACATAGAGATAGAACGTGAAACTGCTTTAGTTTGTCAAGTTTCAAGAAGCTAGCACAAACCGTGTTGGATTTAGAGTTCCAAATACATCTATCAATATAGGAGAAAACAGAGTGAAACCTAAAAATTGAAACTGTTAGTAGAAACGAACGCTTCAACATAGAAGAATGAAATTTGGGGAACCAAGTTGGCTTATTGTACTGATCATTACCTGAAAGTATCATCCAGTTTGGGTGAAAAAATATTTGCTGAGATTTCTGGAGATTCGTAATTTTAGGAAGCTTGGCAACCCCTTTCCATGAAAGTGTTTCTCGCCAGTCACTGCTTAGGGCTACTTCAAGAGGAAACAACACATAGAGATAGAACGTGAAACTGCTTTATTTTGTCAAGTTTCAAGAAGCTAGCACAAACCGTGTTGGATTTAGAGTTCCAAATACATCTATCAATATAGGAGAAAACAGAGTGAAACCTAAAAATTTAAACTGTTACTGGAAATGAACGCTTCAACATAGAAGAACGAAATTTGGGGAACCAAGTCGGCTTAGTGTACTGATCATTACCTGAAAGTATCATCCAGTTTGGGTGAAAAAATATTTGCTGTGATTTCTGGAGATTCGTAGTTTTTGGAAGCTTGACAACCCCTTTCTATGAAAGAGTTTCTCGCCAGTCACTGCTTAGGGCTACATCAAGAGGAAACAACACATAGATATAGAACGTGAAACTGCTTTATTTTGTCAAGTTTCAAGAAGCTAGCACAAACCGTGTTGGATTTACAGTTCCAAATCCATCTATCAATATAGGAGAAAACAGAGTGAAACCTCAAAATTCAAACTGTTACTGGAAATGAACGCTTCAACATAGAAGAACGAAATTTGGGGAACCAAGTCGGCTTAGTGTACTGATCATTACCTGAAAGTATCATCCAGTTTGGGTGCAGAAATATTTGCTGTGATTTCTGGAGATGCGTAGTTTTTGGAAGCTTGGCAACCCCTTTCTATGAAAGTGTTTCTCGCCAGTCACTGCTTAGGGCTACTTCAAGAGGAAACAAAACATAGAGATAGAACGTGAAACTGCTTTATTTTGTCAAGTTTCAAGAAGCTAGCACAAACCGTGTTGGATTTAGAGTTCCAAATACATCTATCAATATAGGAGAAAACAGAGTGAAACCTAAAAATTCAAACTGTTACTGGAAATGTACGCTTCAACATAGAAGAAAGAAATTTGGGGAACCAAGTCGGCTTAGTGTACTGATCATTACCTGAAAGTATCATCCAGTTTGGGTGAAAAAATATTTGCTGAGATTTCTGGAGATTCGTAATTTTTGGAAGCTTGGCAACCCCTTTCCATGAAAGTGTTTCTCGCCAGTCACTGATTAGGGCTACATCAAGAGGAAACAAGACATAGAGATAGAACGTGAAACTGCTTTATTTTGTCAAGTTTCAAGAAGCTAGCACAAACCGTGTTGGATTTAGAGTTCCAAATACATCTATCAATATAGGAGAAAACAGAGTGAAATCTAAAAATTGAAACTGTTACTGGAAATGAACGCTTCAACATAGAAGAACGAAATTTGGGGAACCAAGTCGGCTTAGTGTACTGATCATTACCTGAAAGTATCATCCAGTTTGGGTGAAAAAATATTTGCTGAGATTTCTGGAGATTCGTAATTTTTGGAAGCTTGGGAACCCCTTTCCATGAAAGTGTTTCTCGCCAGTCACTGCTTAGGGATACATCAAGAGGAAACAAAACATAGAGATAGAACCTGAAACTACTTTATTGTGTCAAGTTTCAAGAAGCTAGCACAAACCGTGTTGGATTTAGAGTTCCAAATACATCTATCAATATAGGAGAAAACAGAGTGAAACCTAAAAATTGAAACTGTTAGTAGAAACGAACGCTTCAACATAGAAGAATGAAATTTGGGGAACCAAGTTTGCTTATTGTACTGATCATTACCTGAAAGTATCATCCAGTTTGGGTGAAAAAATACTTGCTTAGATTTCTGGAGATTCGTAATTTTAGGAAGCTTGGCAACCCCTTTCCATGAAAGTGTTTCTCGCCAGTCACTGCTTAGGGCTACTTCAAGAGGAAACAACACATAGAGATAGAACGTGAAACTGCTTTATTTTGTCAAGTTTCAAGAAGCTAGCACAAACCGTGTTGGATTTAGAGTTCCAAATACATCTATCAATATAGGAGAAAACAGAGTGAAACCTAAAAATTCATACTGTTAGTAGAAACGAACGCTTCAACATAGAAGAATGAAATTTGGAGAACCAAGTTGGCTTAGTGTACTGATCATTACCTGTAAGTATCATCCAGTTTTGGTGAAAAAATACTTGCTGAGATTTCTGGAGATTCGTAATTTTAGGAAGCTTGGCAACCCCTTTCCATGAAAGTGTTTCTCGCCAGTCACTGCTTAGGGCTACATCAAGAGGAAAAAAAACATAGAGAAAGAACGTGAAACTGCTTTATTTTGTCAAGTTTCAAGAAGCTAGCACAAACCGTGTTGGATTTAGAGTTCCAAATACATTTATCAATATAGGAGAAAACAGAGTGAAACCTAAAAATTTAAACTGTTACTGGAAATGAACGCTTCACCATAGAAGAACGAAATTTGGGGAACCAAGTCGGCTTAGTGTACTGACCATTACCTGAAAGTATCATCCAGTTTGGGTGAAAAAATATTTGCTGTGATTTCTGGAGATTCGTAATTTTTGGAAGCTTGGGAACCCCTTTCCATGAAAGTGTTTCTCGCCAGTCACTGATTAGGGCTACATCAAGAGGAAACAAGACATAGAGATAGGACGTGAAACTGCTTTATTTTGTCAAGTTTCAAGAAGCTAGCACAAACCGTGTTGGATTTAGAGTTCCAAATACATCTATCAATATAGGAGAAAACAGAGTGAAACCTAAAAATTGAAACTGTTACTGGAAATGAACGCTTCAACATAGAAGAACGAAATTTGGGGAACCAAGTCGGCTTAGTGTACTGATCATTACCTGAAAGTATCATCCAGTTTGGGTGAAAAAATATTTGCTGAGATTTCTGGAGATTCGTAATTTTTGGAAGCTTGGGAACCCCTTTCCATGAAAGTGTTTCTCGCCAGTCACTGCTTAGGGATACATCAAGAGGAAACAAAACATAGAGATAGAACCTGAAACTACTTTATTGTGTCAAGTTTCAAGAAGCTAGCACAAACCGTGTTGGATTTAGAGTTCCAAATACATCTATCAATATAGGAGAAAACAGAGTGAAACCTAAAAATTGAAACTGTTAGTAGAAACGAACGCTTCAACATAGAAGAATGAAATTTGGGGAACCAAGTTTGCTTATTGTACTGATCATTACCTGAAAGTATCATCAAGTTTGGGTGAAAAAATACTTGCTGAGATTTCTGGAGATTCGTAATTTTAGGAAGCTTGGCAACCCCTTTCCATGAAAGTGTTTCTCGCCAGTCACTGCTTAGGGCTACTTCAAGAGGAAACAACACATAGAGAAAGAACGTGAAACTGCTTTATTTTGTCAAGTTTCAAGAAGCTAGCACAAACCGTGTTGGATTTAGAGTTCCAAATACATCTATCAATATAGGAGAAAACAGAGTGAAACCTAAAAATTCAAACTGTTAGTAGAAACGAACGCTTCAACATAGAAGAATGAAATTTGGAGAACCAAGTTGGCTTAGTGTACTGATCATTACCTGTAAGTATCATCCAGTTTTGGTGAAAAAATACTTGCTGAGATTTCTGGAGATTCGTAATTTTAGGAAGCTTGGCAACCCCTTTCCATGAAAGTGTTTCTCGCCAGTCACGGCATAGGGCTACTTCAAGAGGAAAGAACAAATAGATATAGAACGTGAAACTGCTTTATTTTGTCAAGTTTCAAGAAGCTAGCACAAACTGTGTTGAATTTACAGTTCCAAATCCATCTATCAATATAGGAGAAAACAGAGTGAAACCTAAAAATTCAAACTGTTACTGGAAATGAACGCTTCAACATAGAAGAACGAAATTTGGGGAACCAAGTCGGCTTAGTGTACTGATCATTACCTGAAAGTATCATCCAGTTTGGGTGCAGAAATATTTGCTGTGATTTCTGGAGATGCATAGTTTTTGGAAGCTTGGCAACCCCTTTCTATGAAAGTGTTTCTCGCCAGTCACTGCTTAGGGCAACTTCAAGAGGAAACAAAACATAGAGATAGAACGTGAAACTGCTTTATTTTGTCAAGTTTCAAGAAGCTAGCACAAACCGTGTTGGATTTAGAGTTCCAAATACATCTATCAATATAGGAGAAAACAGAGTGAAACCTAAAAATTCAAACTGTTACTGGAAATGTACGCTTCAACATAGAAGAACGAAATTTGGGGAACCAAGTCGGCTTAGTGTACTGATCATTACCTGAAAGTATCATCCAGTTTGGGTGAAAAAATATTTGCTGTGATTTCTGGAGATTCGTAATTTTTGGAAGCTTGGGAACCCCTTTCCATGAAAGTGTTTCCCGCCAGTCACTGATTAGGGCTACATCAAGAGGAAACAAGACATAGAGATAGAACGTGAAACTGCTTTATTTTGTCAAGTTTCAAGAAGCTAGCACAAACCGTGTTGGATTTAGAGTTCCAAATACATCTATCAATATAGGAGAAAACAGAGTGAAACCTAAAAATTTAAACTGTTACTGGAAATGAACGCTTCAACATAGAAGAACGAAATTTGGGGAACCAAGTCGGCTTAGTGTACTGATCATTACCTGAAAGTATCATCCAGTTTGGGTGAAAAAATATTTGCTGTGATTTCTGGAGATTCGTAGTTTTTGGAAGCTTGACAACCCCTTTCTATGAAAGAGTTTCTCGCCAGTCACTGCTTAGGGCTACATCAAGAGGAAACAACACATAGATATAGAACGTGAAACTGCTTTATTTTGTCAAGTTTCAAGAAGCTAGCACAAACCGTGTTGGATTTACAGTTCCAAATCCATCTATCAATATAGGAGAAAACAGAGTGAAACCTCAAAATTCAAACTGTTACTGGAAATGAACGCTTCAACATAGAAGAACGAAATTTGGGGAACCAAGTCGGCTTAGTGTACTGATCATTACCTGAAAGTATCATCCAGTTTGGGTGCAGAAATATTTGCTGTGATTTCTGGAGATGCGTAGTTTTTGGAAGCTTGGCAACCCCTTTCTATGAAAGTGTTTCTCGCCAGTCACTGCTTAGGGCTACTTCAAGAGGAAACAAAACATAGAGATAGAACGTGAAACTGCTTTATTTTGTCAAGTTTCAAGAAGCTAGCACAAACCGTGTTGGATTTAGAGTTCCAAATACATCTATCAATATAGGAGAAAACAGAGTGAAACCTAAAAATTCAAACTGTTACTGGAAATGTACGCTTCAACATAGAAGAAAGAAATTTGGGGAACCAAGTCGGCTTAGTGTACTGATCATTACCTGAAAGTATCATCCAGTTTGGGTGAAAAAATATTTGCTGAGATTTCTGGAGATTCGTAATTTTTGGAAGCTTGGCAACCCCTTTCCATGAAAGTGTTTCTCGCCAGTCACTGATTAGGGCTACATCAAGAGGAAACAAGACATAGAGATAGAACGTGAAACTGCTTTATTTTGTCAAGTTTCAAGAAGCTAGCACAAACCGTGTTGGATTTAGAGTTCCAAATACATCTATCAATATAGGAGAAAACAGAGTGAAATCTAAAAATTGAAACTGTTACTGGAAATGAACGCTTCAACATAGAAGAACGAAATTTGGGGAACCAAGTCGGCTTAGTGTACTGATCATTACCTGAAAGTATCATCCAGTTTGGGTGAAAAAATATTTGCTGAGATTTCTGGAGATTCGTAATTTTTGGAAGCTTGGGAACCCCTTTCCATGAAAGTGTTTCTCGCCAGTCACTGCTTAGGGATACATCAAGAGGAAACAAAACATAGAGATAGAACCTGAAACTACTTTATTGTGTCAAGTTTCAAGAAGCTAGCACAAACCGTGTTGGATTTAGAGTTCCAAATACATCTATCAATATAGGAGAAAACAGAGTGAAACCTAAAAATTGAAACTGTTAGTAGAAACGAACGCTTCAACATAGAAGAATGAAATTTGGGGAACCAAGTTTGCTTATTGTACTGATCATTACCTGAAAGTATCATCCAGTTTGGGTGAAAAAATACTTGCTTAGATTTCTGGAGATTCGTAATTTTAGGAAGCTTGGCAACCCCTTTCCATGAAAGTGTTTCTCGCCAGTCACTGCTTAGGGCTACTTCAAGAGGAAACAACACATAGAGATAGAACGTGAAACTGCTTTATTTTGTCAAGTTTCAAGAAGCTAGCACAAACCGTGTTGGATTTAGAGTTCCAAATACATCTATCAATATAGGAGAAAACAGAGTGAAACCTAAAAATTCATACTGTTAGTAGAAACGAACGCTTCAACATAGAAGAATGAAATTTGGAGAACCAAGTTGGCTTAGTGTACTGATCATTACCTGTAAGTATCATCCAGTTTTGGTGAAAAAATACTTGCTGAGATTTCTGGAGATTCGTAATTTTAGGAAGCTTGGCAACCCCTTTCCATGAAAGTGTTTCTCGCCAGTCACTGCTTAGGGCTACATCAAGAGGAAAAAAAACATAGAGAAAGAACGTGAAACTGCTTTATTTTGTCAAGTTTCAAGAAGCTAGCACAAACCGTGTTGGATTTAGAGTTCCAAATACATTTATCAATATAGGAGAAAACAGAGTGAAACCTAAAAATTTAAACTGTTACTGGAAATGAACGCTTCACCATAGAAGAACGAAATTTGGGGAACCAAGTCGGCTTAGTGTACTGACCATTACCTGAAAGTATCATCCAGTTTGGGTGAAAAAATATTTGCTGTGATTTCTGGAGATTCGTAATTTTTGGAAGCTTGGGAACCCCTTTCCATGAAAGTGTTTCTCGCCAGTCACTGATTAGGGCTACATCAAGAGGAAACAAGACATAGAGATAGGACGTGAAACTGCTTTATTTTGTCAAGTTTCAAGAAGCTAGCACAAACCGTGTTGGATTTAGAGTTCCAAATACATCTATCAATATATGAGAAAACAGAGTGAAACCTAAAAATTGAAACTGTTACTGGAAATGAACGCTTCAACATAGAAGAACGAAATTTGGGGAACCAAGTCGACTTAGTGTACTGATCATTACCTGAAAGTATCATCCAGTTTGGGTGAAAAAATATTTGCTGAGATTTCTGGAGATTCGTAATTTTTGGAAGCTTGGGAACCCCTTTCCATGAAAGTGTTTCTCGCCAGTCACTGCTTAGGGATACATCAAGAGGAAACAAAACATAGAGATAGAACCTGAAACTACTTTATTGTGTCAAGTTTCAAGAAGCTAGCACAAACCGTGTTGGATTTAGAGTTCCAAATACATCTATCAATATAGGAGAAAACAGAGTGAAACCTAAAAATTGAAACTGTTAGTAGAAACGAACGCTTCAACATAGAAGAATGAAATTTGGGGAACCAAGTTTGCTTATTGTACTGATCATTACCTGAAAGTATCATCAAGTTTGGGTGAAAAAATACTTGCTGAGATTTCTGGAGATTCGTAATTTTAGGAAGCTTGGCAACCCCTTTCCATGAAAGTGTTTCTCGCCAGTCACTGCTTAGGGCTACTTCAAGAGGAAACAACACATAGAGAAAGAACGTGAAACTGCTTTATTTTGTCAAGTTTCAAGAAGCTAGCACAAACCGTGTTGGATTTAGAGTTCCAAATACATCTATCAATATAGGAGAAAACAGAGTGAAACCTAAAAATTCAAACTGTTAGTAGAAACGAACGCTTCAACATAGAAGAATGAAATTTGGAGAACCAAGTTGGCTTAGTGTACTGATCATTACCTGTAAGTATCATCCAGTTTTGGTGAAAAAATACTTGCTGAGATTTCTGGAGATTCGTAATTTATGAAGCTTGGCAACCCCTTTCCATGAAAGTGTTTCTCGCCAGTCACTGCATAGGGCTACTTCAAGAGGAAAGAACAAATAGATATAGAACGTGAAACTGCTTTATTTTGTCAAGTTTCAAGAAGCTAGCACAAACTGTGTTGAAATTACAGTTCCAAATCCATCTATCAATATAGGAGAAAACAGAGTGAAACCTAAAAATTCAAACTGTTACTGGAAATGAACGCTTCAACATAGAAGAACGAAATTTGGGGAACCAAGTCGGCTTAGTGTACTGATCATTACCTGAAACTATCATCCAGTTTGGGTGCAGAAATATTTGCTGTGATTTCTGGAGATGCATAGTTTTTGGAAGCTTGGCAACCCCTTTCTATGAAAGTGTTTCTCGCCAGTCACTGCTTAGGGCAACTTCAAGAGGAAACAAAACATAGAGATAGAACGTGAAACTGCTTTATTTTGTCAAGTTTCAAGAAGCTAGCACAAACCGTGTTGGATTTAGAGTTCCAAATACATCTATCAATATAGGAGAAAACAGAGTGAAACCTAAAAATTCAAACTGTTACTGGAAATGTACGCTTCAACATAGAAGAACGAAATTTGGGGAACCAAGTCGGCTTAGTGTACTGATCATTACCTGAAAGTATCATCCAGTTTGGGTGAAAAAATATTTGCTGTGATTTCTGGAGATTCGTAATTTTTGGAAGCTTGGGAACCCCTTTCCATGAAAGTGTTTCCCGCCAGTCACTGATTAGGGCTACATCAAGAGGAAACAAGACATAGAGATAGAACGTGAAACTGCTTTATTTTGTCAAGTTTCAAGAAGCTAGCACAAACCGTGTTGGATTTAGAGTTCCAAATACATCTATCAATATAGGAGAAAACAGAGTGAAACATAAAATTGAAACTGTTAGTAGAAACGAACGCTTCAACATAGAAGAATGAAATTTGGGGAACCAAGTTGGCTTATTGTACTGATCATTACCTGAAAGTATCATCCAGTTTGGGTGAAAAAATATTTGCTGAGATTTCTGGAGATTCGTAATTTTTGGAACTTGGCAACCCCTTTCCATGAAAGTGTTTCTCGCCAGTCACTGCTTAGGGATACATCAAGAGGAAACAAAACATAGAGATAGAACCTGAAACTACTTTATTGTGTCAAGTTTCAAGAAGCTAGCACAAACCGTGTTGGATTTAGAGTTCCAAATACATCTATCAATATAGGAGAAAACAGAGTGAAACCTAAAAATTGAAACTGTTAGTAGAAACGAACGCTTCAACATAGAAGAATGAAATTTGGGGAACCAAGTTTGCTTATTGTACTGATCATTACCTGAAATTATCATCAAGTTTTGGTGAAAAAATACTTGCTGAGATTTCTGGAGATTCGTAATTTTAGGAAGCTTGGCAACCCCTTTCCATGAAAGTGTTTCTCGCCAGTCACTGCTTAGGGCTACTTCAAGAGGAAACAACACATAGAGAAAGAACGTGAAACTGCTTTATTTTGTCAAGTTTCAAGAAGCTAGCACAAACCGTGTTGGATTTAGAGTTCCAAATACATCTATCAATATAGGAGAAAACAGAGTGAAACCTAAAAATTCAAACTGTTAGTAGAAACGAACGCTTCAACATAGAAGAATGAAATTTGGAGAACCAAGTTGGCTTAGTGTACTGATCATTACCTGTAAGTATCATCCAGTTTTGGTGAAAAAATACTTGCTGAGATTTCTGGAGATTCGTAATTTTAGGAAGCTTGGCAACCCCTTTCCATGAAAGTGTTTCTCGCCAGTCACTGCATAGGGCTACTTCAAGAGGAAAGAACAAATAGATATAGAACGTGAAACTGCTTTATTTTGTCAAGTTTCAAGAAGCTAGCACAAACTGTGTTGAATTTACAGTTCCAAATCCATCTATCAATATAGGAGAAAACAGAGTGAAACCTAAAAATTCAAACTGTTACTGGAAATGAACGCTTCAACATAGAAGAACGAAATTTGGGGAACCAAGTTGGCTTAGTGTACTGATCATTACCTGAAAGTATCATCCAGTTTGGGTGCAGAAATATTTGCTGTGATTTCTGGAGATGCGTAGTTTTTGGAAGCTTGGCAACCCCTTTCTATGAAAGTGTTTCTCGCCAGTCACTGCTTAGGGCAACTTCAAGAGGAAACAAAACATAGAGATAGAACGTGAAACTGCTTTATTTTGTCAAGTTTCAAGAAGCTAGCACAAACCGTGTTGGATTTAGAGTTCCAAATACATCTATCAATATAGGAGAAAACAGAGTGAAACCTAAAAATTCAAACTGTTACTGGAAATGTACGCTTCAACATAGAAGAACGAAATTTGGGGAACCAAGTCGGCTTAGTGTACTGATCATTACCTGAAAGTATCATCCAGTTTGGGTGAAAAAATATTTGCTGTGATTTCTGGAGATTCGTAATTTTTGGAAGCTTGGGAACCCCTTTCCATGAAAGTGTTTCCCGCCAGTCACTGATTAGGGCTACATCAAGAGGAAACAAGACATAGAGATAGAACGTGAAACTGCTTTATTTTGTCAAGTTTCAAGAAGCTAGCACAAACCGTGTTGGATTTAGAGTTCCAAATACATCTATCAATATAGGAGAAAACAGAGTGAAACATAAAATTGAAACTGTTAGTAGAAACGAACGCTTCAATATAGAAGAATGAAATTTGGGGAACCAAGTTGGCTTATTGTACTGATCATTACCTGAAAGTATCATCCAGTTTGGGTGAAAAAATATTTGCTGAGATTTCTGGAGATTCGTAATTTTTGGAACTTGGCAACCCCTTTCCATGAAAGTGTTTCTCACCAGTCACTTCTTAGGGCTACATCAAGATGAAAAAAAACATGGAGATAGAATCTGAAACTACTTTATTGTGTCAAGTTTCAAGAAGCTAGCACAAACCGTGTTGGATTTAGAGTTCCAAATACATCTATCAATATAGGAGAAAACAGAGTGAAACCTAAAAATTCAAACTGTTACTGGAAATGAACGCTTTAACATAGAAGAACGAAATTTGGGGAACCAAGTCGGCTTAGTGTTCTGATCATTTTCTGAAAGTATCATCCAGTTTGGGTGAAAAAATATTTGCTGAGATTTCTGGAGATTCGTAATTTTTGGAAGCTTGGCAACCCCTTTCCATGAAAGTGTTTCTCGCCAGTCACTGCTTAGGGCTACATCAAGAGGAAACAAAACATAGAGATAGAACGTGAAACTGCTTTATTTTGTCAAGTATCAAGAAGCTAGCACAAACCGTGTTGGATTTAGAGTTCCAAATACATCTATCAATATAGGAGAAAACAGAGTGAAACCTAAAAATTGAAACTGTTAGTAGAAACGAACACTTCAACATAGAAGAATGAAATTTGGGGAACCAAGTTGGCTTATTGTACTGATCATTACCTGAAAGTATCATCCAGTTTGGGTGAAAAAATACTTGCTGAGATTTCTGGAGATTCGAAATTTTAGGAAGCTTGGCAACCCCTTTCCATGAAAGTGTTTCTCGCCAGTCACTGCTTAGGGCTACTTCAAGAGGAAACAACACATAGAGATAGAACGCGAAACTGCTTTATTTTGTCAAGTTTCAAGAAGCTAGCACAAACCGTGTTGGATTTAGAGTTCCAAATACATCTATCAATATAGGAGAAAACAGAGTGAAACCTAAAAATTCAAACTGTTAGTAGAAACGAACGCTTCAACATAGAAGAATGAAATTTGGAGAACCAAGTTGGCTTAGTGTACTGATCATTACCTGTAAGTATCATCCAGTTTTGGTGAAAAAATACTTGTTGAGATTTCTGGAGATTCGTAATTTTAGGAAGCTTGGCAACCCCTTTACATGAAAGTGTTTCTCGCCAGTCACTGCATAGGGCTACTTCAAGAGGAAAGAACACATAGATATAGAACGTGAAACTACTTTATTTTGTCAAGTTTCAAGAAGCTAGCACAAACCGTGTTGGATTTAGAGTTCCAAATACATCTATCTATATTGGAGAAAACAGAGTGAAACCTAAAAATTCAAACTGTTACTGGAAATGAACGCTTCAACATAGAAGAACGAAATTTGGGGAACCAAGTCGGCTTAGTGTACTGATCATTACCTGAAAGTATCATCCAGTTTGGGTGAAAAAATATTTGCTGAGATTTCTGGAGATTCGTAATTTTTGGAAGCTTGGGAACCCCTTTCCATGAAAGTGTTTCTCGCCAGTCACTGCTTAGGGATACATCAAGAGGAAACAAAACATAGAGACAGAACCTGAAACTACTTTATTGTGTCAAGTTTCAAGAAGCTAGCACAAACCGTGTTGGATTTAGAGTTCCAAATACATCTATCAATATAGGAGAAAACAGAGTGAAACCTAAAAATTCAAACTGTTACTGGAAATGAACGCTTTAACATAGAAGAACGAAATTTGGGGAACCAAGTCGGCTTAGTGTTCTGATCATTTCCTGAAAGTATCATCAAGTTTGGGTGAAAAAATATTTGCTGAGATTTCTGGTGATTCCTAATTTTTGGAAGCTTGGCAACCCCTTTCCATGAAAGTGTTTCTCGCCAGTCACTGCTTAGGGCTACATCAAGAGGAAACAAAACATAGAGATAGAACGTGAAACTGCTTTATTTTGTCAAGTATCAAGAAGCTAGCACAAACCGTGTTGGATTTAGAGTTCCAAATACATCTATCAATATAGGAGAAAACAGAGTGAAACCTAAAAATTGAAACTGTTAGTAGAAACGAACGCATAACATAGAAGAACGAAATTTGGGGAACCAAGTCGGCTTAGTGTACTGATCATTACCTGTAAGTATCATCCAGTTTGGGTGAAAAAATATTTGCTGAGATTTCTGGAGATTCGTAATTTTTGGAAGCTTGGCAACCCCTTTCCATGAAAGTGTTTCTCGACAGTCACTGCTTAGGGCTACATCAAGAGGAAACAAAACATAGAGATAGAACGTGAAACTGCTTTATTTTGTCAAGTTTCAGGAAGCTAGCACAAACCGTGTTGGATTTAGAGTTCCAAATACATCTATCAATATAGGAGAAAACAGAGTGAAACCTAAAAATTCAAACTGTTAGTAGAAACGAACGCTTCAACATAGAAGAATGAAATTTGGAGAACCAAGTTGGCTTAGTGTACTGATCATTACCTGTAAGTATCATCCAGTTTTGGTGAAAAAATACTTGTTGAGATTTCTGGAGATTCGTAATTTTAGGAAGCTTGGCAACCCCTTTCCATGAAAGTGTTTCTCGCCAGTCACTGCATAGGGCTACTTCAAGAGGAAAGAACACATAGATATAGAACGTGAAACTACTTTATTTTGTCAAGTTTCAAGAAGCTAGCACAAACCGTGTTGGATTTAGAGTTCCAAATACATCTATCTATATAGGAGAAAACAGAGTGAAATCTAAAAATTGAAACTGTTACTGGAAATGAACGCTTCAACATAGAAGAACGAAATTTGGGGAACCAAGTCGGCTTAGTGTACTGATCATTACCTGAAAGTATCATCCAGTTTGGGTGAAAAAATATTTGCTGAGATTTCTGAAGATTCGTAATTTTTGGAAGCTTGGGAACCCCTTTCCATGAAAGTGTTTCTCGCCAGTCACTGCTTAGGGCTACATCAAGAGGAAACAAAACATAGAGATAGAACCTGAAACTACTTTATTGTGTCAAGTTTCAAGAAGCTAGCACAAACCGTGTTGGATTTAGAGTTCCAAATACATCTATCAATATAGGAGAAAACAGAGTGAAACCTAAAAATTGAAACTGTTAGTAGAAACGAACGCTTCAACATAGAAGAATGAAATTTGGGGAACCAAGTTTGCTTATTGTACTGATCATTACCTGAAAGTATCATCCAGTTTGGGTGAAAAAATACTTGCTGAGATTTCTGGAGATTCGTAATTTTAGGAAGCTTGGCAACCCCTTTCTATGAAAGTGTTTCTCGCCAGTCACTGCTTAGGGCTACTTCAAGAGGAAACAACACATAGAGATAGAACGTGAAACTACTTTATTTTGTCAAGTTTCAAGAAGCTAGCACAAACCGTGTTGGATTTAGAGTTCCAAATACATCTATCAATATAGGAGAAAACAGAGTGAAACCTAAAAATTCAAACTGTTACTGGAAATGAACGCTTCACCATTGAGGAACGAAATTTGGGGAACCAAGTTGGATTAGTGTACTGATCATTACCTGAAAGTATCATCCAGTTTGGGTGAAAAAATATTTGCTGAGATTTCTGGAGATTCGTAATTTTTGGAAGCTTGGCAACCCCTTTCCATGAAAGTGTTTCTCGCCAGTCACTTCTTAGGGATACATCAAGATGAAAAAAAACATCGAGATAGAATCTGAAACTACTTTATTGTGTCAAGTTTCAAGAAGCTAGCACAAACCGTGTTGGATTTAGAGTTCCAAATACATCTATCAATATAGGAGAAAACAGAGTGAAACCTAAAAATTCAAACTGTTACTGGAAATGAACGCTTTAACATAGAAGAACGAAATTTGGGAAACCAAGTCGGCTTAGTGTTCTGATCATTTCCTGAAAGTATCATCCAGTTTGGGTGAAAAAATATTTGCTGAGATTTCTCTAGATTCGTAATTTTTGGAAGCTTGGGAACCCCTTTCCATGAAAGTGTTTCTCGCCAGTCACTGCTTAGGGCTACTTCAAGAGGAAACAACACATAGAGATAGAACGTGAAACTGCTTTATTTTGTCAAGTTTCAAGAAGCTAGCACAAACCGTGTTGGATTTAGAGTTCCAAATACATCTATCAATATAGGAGAAAACAGAGTGAAACCTAAAAATTCAAACTGTTACTGGAAATGAACGCTTCACCATTGAGGAACGAAATTTGGGGAACCAAGTTGGATTAGTGTACTGATCATTACCTGAAAGTATCATCCAGTTTGGGTGAAAAAATATTTGCTGAGATTTCTGGAGATTCGAAATTTTTGGAAGCTTGGCAACCCCTTTCCATGAAAGTGTTTCTCGCCAGTCACTGCTTAGGACTACATCAAGAGGAAACAAAACATAGAGATAGAACGTGAAACTGCTTTATTTTGTCAAGTTTCAAGAAGCTAGCACAAACCGTGTTGGATTTAGAGTTCCAAATACATTTATCAATATAGGAGAAAACAGAGTGAAACCTAAAAATTTAAACTGTTACTGGAAATGAACGCTTCACCATAGAAGAACGAAATTTGGGGAACCAAGTCGGCTTAGTGTACTGACCATTACCTGAAAGTATCATCCAGTTTGGGTGAAAAAATACTTGCTGAGATTTCTGGAGATTCGTAATTTTAGGAAGCTTGGCAACCCCTTTCCATGAAAGTGTTTCTCGCCAGTCACTGCTTAGGGCTACTTCAAGAGGAAACAACACATAGAGATAGAACGTGAAACTGCTTTATTTTGTCAAGTTTCAAGAAGCTAGCACAAACCGTGTTGGATTTAGAGTTCCAAATACATCTATCAATATAGGAGAAAACAGAGTGAAACCTAAAAATTCAAACTGTTACTGGAAATGAACGCTTCACCATAGAAGAACGAAATTTGGGGAACCAAGTCGGTTTAGTGTACTGATCATTACCTGAAAGTATCATCCAGTTTGGGTGAAAAAATATTTGCTGAGATTTCTGGAGATTCATAATTTTTGGAAGCTTGGGAACCCCTTTCCATGAAAGTGTTTCTCGCCAGTCACTGATTAGGGCTACAACAAGAGGAAACAAGACATAGAGATAGAACGTGAAACTGCTTTATTTTGTCAAGTTTCAAGAAGCTAGCACAAACCGTGTTGGATTTAGAGTTCCAAATACATCTATCAATATAGGAGAAAACAGAGTGAAATCTAAAAATTCAAACTGTTACTGGAAATGAACGCTTCAACATAGAAGAACGAAATTTGGGGAACCAAGTCGGCTTAGTGTACTGATCATTACCTGAAAGTATCATCCAGTTTGGGTGAAAAAATATTTGCTGAGATTTCTGGAGATTCGTAATTTTTGGAAGCTTGGGAACCCCTTTCCATGAAAGTGTTTCTCGCCAGTCACTGCTTAGGGATACATCAAGAGGAAACAAAACATAGAGATAGAACCTGAAACTACTTTATTGTGTCAAGTTTCAAGAAGCTAGCACAAACCGTGTTGGATTTAGAGTTCCAAATACATCTATCAATATAGGAGAAAACAGAGTGAAACCTAAAAATTGAAACTGTTAGTAGAAACGAACGCTTCAACATAGAAGAATGAAATTTGGGGAACCAAGTTTGCTTATTGTACTGATCATTACCTGAAAGTATCATCCAGTTTGGGTGAAAAAATACTTGCTGAGATTTCTGGAGATTCGTAATTTTAGGAAGCTTGGCAACCCCTTTCCATGAAAGTGTTTCTCGCCAGTCACTGCTTAGGGCTACTTCAAGAGGAAACAACACATAGAGATAGAACGTGAAACTGCTTTATTTTGTCAAGTTTCAAGAAGCTAGCACAAACCGTGTTGGATTTAGAGTTCCAAATACATCTATCAATATAGGAGAAAACAGAGTGAAACCTAAAAATTCAAACTGTTACTGGAAATGAACGCTTCACCATTGAAGAACGAAATTTGGGGAACCAAGTTGGATTAGTGTACTGATCATTACCTGAAAGTATCATCCAGTTTGGGTGAAAAAATATTTGCTGAGATTTCTGGAGATTCGAAATTTTAGGAAGCTTGGCAACCCCTTTCCATGAAAGTGTTTCTCGACAGTCACTGCTTAGGGCTACATCAAGAGGAAACAAGACATAGAGCTAGAACGTGAAACTGCTTTATTTTGTCAAGTTTCAAGAAGTTAGCACAAACCGTGTTGGATTTAGAGTTCCAAATACATCTATCAATATAGGAGAAAACAGAGTGAAACCTAAAAATTCATACTGTTAGTAGAAACGAACGCTTCAACATAGAAGAATGAAATTTGGAGAACCAAGTTGGCTTAGTGTACTGATCATTACCTGTAAGTATCATCCAGTTTTGGTGAAAAAATACTTGCTGAGATTTCTGGAGATTCGTAATTTTAGGAAGCTTGGCAACCCCTTTCCATGAAAGTGTTTCTCGCCAGTCACTGCTTAGGGCTACATCAAGAGGAAAAAAAACATAGAGAAAGAACGTGAAACTGCTTTATTTTGTCAAGTTTCAAGAAGCTAGCACAAACCGTGTTGGATTTAGAGTTCCAAATACATTTATCAATATAGGAGAAAACAGAGTGAAACCTAAAAATTTAAACTGTTACTGGAAATGAACGCTTCACCATAGAAGAACGAAATTTGGGGAACCAAGTCGGCTTAGTGTACTGACCATTACCTGAAAGTATCATCCAGTTTGGGTGAAAAAATATTTGCTGTGATTTCTGGAGATTCGTAATTTTTGGAAGCTTGGGAACCCCTTTCCATGAAAGTGTTTCTCGCCAGTCACTGATTAGGGCTACATCAAGAGGAAACAAGACATAGAGATAGGACGTGAAACTGCTTTATTTTGTCAAGTTTCAAGAAGCTAGCACAAACCGTGTTGGATTTAGAGTTCCAAATACATCTATCAATATAGGAGAAAACAGAGTGAAACCTAAAAATTGAAACTGTTACTGGAAATGAACGCTTCAACATAGAAGAACGAAATTTGGGGAACCAAGTCGGCTTAGTGTACTGATCATTACCTGAAAGTATCATCCAGTTTGGGTGAAAAAATATTTGCTGAGATTTCTGGAGATTCGTAATTTTTGGAAGCTTGGGAACCCCTTTCCATGAAAGTGTTTCTCGCCAGTCAGTGCTTAGGGATACATCAAGAGGAAACAAAACATAGAGATAGAACCTGAAACTACTTTATTGTGTCAAGTTTCAAGAAGCTAGCACAAACCGTGTTGGATTTAGAGTTCCAAATACATCTATCAATATAGGAGAAAACAGAGTGAAACCTAAAAATTGAAACTGTTAGTAGAAACGAACGCTTCAACATAGAAGAATGAAATTTGGGGAACCAAGTTTGCTTATTGTACTGATCATTACCTGAAATTATCATCAAGTTTGGGTGAAAAAATACTTGCTGAGATTTCTGGAGATTCGTAATTTTAGGAAGCTTGGCAACCCCTTTCCATGAAAGTGTTTCTCGCCAGTCACTGCTTAGGGCTACTTCAAGAGGAAACAACACATAGAGAAAGAACGTGAAACTGCTTTATTTTGTCAAGTTTCAAGAAGCTAGCACAAACCGTGTTGGATTTAGAGTTCCAAATACATCTATCAATATAGGAGAAAACAGAGTGAAACCTAAAAATTCAAACTGTTAGTAGAAACGAACGCTTCAACATAGAAGAATGAAATTTGGAGAACCAAGTTGGCTTAGTGTACTGATCATTACCTGTAAGTATCATCCAGTTTTGGTGAAAAAATACTTGCTGAGATTTCTGGAGATTCGTAATTTTAGGAAGCTTGGCAACCCCTTTCCATGAAAGTGTTTCTCGCCAGTCACTGCATAGGGCTACTTCAAGAGGAAAGAACAAATAGATATAGAACGTGAAACTGCTTTATTTTGTCAAGTTTCAAGAAGCTAGCACAAACTGTGTTGAATTTACAGTTCCAAATCCATCTATCAATATAGGAGAAAACAGAGTGAAACCTAAAAATTCAAACTGTTACTGGAAATGAACGCTTCAACATAGAAGAACGAAATTTGGGGAACCAAGTCGGCTTAGTGTACTGATCATTACCTGAAAGTATCATCCAGTTTGGGTGCAGAAATATTTGCTGTGATTTCTGGAGATGCGTAGTTTTTGGAAGCTTGGCAACCCCTTTCTATGAAAGTGTTTCTCGCCAGTCACTGCTTAGGGCAACTTCAAGAGGAAACAAAACATAGAGATAGAACGTGAAACTGCTTTATTTTGTCAAGTTTCAAGAAGCTAGCACAAACCGTGTTGGATTTAGAGTTCCAAATACATCTATCAATATAGGAGAAAACAGAGTGAAACCTAAAAATTCAAACTGTTACTGGAAATGTACGCTTCAACATAGAAGAACGAAATTTGGGGAACCAAGTCGGCTTAGTGTACTGATCATTACCTGAAAGTATCATCCAGTTTGGGTGAAAAAATATTTGCTGTGATTTCTGGAGATTCGTAATTTTTGGAAGCTTGGGAACCCCTTTCCATGAAAGTGTTTCCCGCCAGTCACTGATTAGGGCTACATCAAGAGGAAACAAGACATAGAGATAGAACGTGAAACTGCTTTATTTTGTCAAGTTTCAAGAAGCTAGCACAAACCGTGTTGGATTTAGAGTTCCAAATACATCTATCAATATAGGAGAAAACAGAGTGAAACATAAAATTGAAACTGTTAGTAGAAACGAACGCTTCAACATAGAAGAATGAAATTTGGGGAACCAAGTTGGCTTATTGTACTGATCATTACCTGAAAGTATCATCCAGTTTGGGTGAAAAAATATTTGCTGAGATTTCTGGAGATTCGTAATTTTTGGAACTTGGCAACCCCTTTCCATGAAAGTGTTTCTCGCCAGTCACTTCTTAGGGCTACATCAAGATGAAAAAAAACATGGAGATAGAATCTGAAACTACTTTATTGTGTCAAGTTTCAAGAAGCTAGCACAAACCGTGTTGGATTTAGAGTTCCAAATACATCTATCAATATAGGAGAAAACAGAGTGAAACCTAAAAATTCAAACTGTTACTGGAAATGAACGCTTTAACATAGAAGAATGAAATTTGGGGAACCAAGTCGGCTTAGTGTTCTGATCATTTTCTGAAAGTATCATCCAGTTTGGGTGAAAAAATATTTGCTGAGATTTCTGGAGATTCGTAATTTTTGGAAGCTTGGCAACCCCTTTCCATGAAAGTGTTTCTCGCCAGTCACTGCTTAGGGCTACATCAAGAGGAAACAAAACATAGAGATAGAACGTGAAACTGCTTTATTTTGTCAAGTATCAAGAAGCTAGCACAAACCGTGTTGGATTTAGAGTTCCAAATACATCTATCAATATAGGAGAAAACAGAGTGAAACCTAAAAATTGAAACTGTTAGTAGAAACGAACACTTCAACATAGAAGAATGAAATTTGGGGAACCAAGTTGGCTTATTGTACTGATCATTACCTGAAAGTATCATCCAGTTTGGGTGAAAAAATACTTGCTGAGATTTCTGGAGATTCGAAATTTTAGGAAGCTTGGCAACCCCTTTCCATGAAAGTGTTTCTCGCCAGTCACTGCTTAGGGCTACTTCAAGAGGAAACAACACATAGAGATAGAACGCGAAACTGCTTTATTTTGTCAAGTTTCAAGAAGCTAGCACAAACCGTGTTGGATTTAGAGTTCCAAATACATCTATCAATATAGGAGAAAACAGAGTGAAACCTAAAAATTCAAACTGTTAGTAGAAACGAACGCTTCAACATAGAAGAATGAAATTTGGAGAACCAAGTTGGCTTAGTGTACTGATCATTACCTGTAAGTATCATCCAGTTTTGGTGAAAAAATACTTGTTGAGATTTCTGGAGATTCGTAATTTTAGGAAGCTTGGCAACCCCTTTACATGAAAGTGTTTCTCGCCAGTCACTGCATAGGGCTACTTCAAGAGGAAAGAACACATAGATATAGAACGTGAAACTACTTTATTTTGTCAAGTTTCAAGAAGCTAGCACAAACCGTGTTGGATTTAGAGTTCCAAATACATCTATCTATATTGGAGAAAACAGAGTGAAACCTAAAAATTCAAACTGTTACTGGAAATGAACGCTTCAACATAGAAGAACGAAATTTGGGGAACCAAGTCGGCTTAGTGTACTGATCATTACCTGAAAGTATCATCCAGTTTGGGTGAAAAAATATTTGCTGAGATTTCTGGAGATTCGTAATTTTTGGAAGCTTGGGAACCCCTTTCCATGAAAGTGTTTCTCGCCAGTCACTGCTTAGGGATACATCAAGAGGAAACAAAACATAGAGACAGAACCTGAAACTACTTTATTGTGTCAAGTTTCAAGAAGCTAGCACAAACCGTGTTGGATTTAGAGTTCCAAATACATCTATCAATATAGGAGAAAACAGAGTGAAACCTAAAAATTCAAACTGTTACTGGAAATGAACGCTTTAACATAGAAGAACGAAATTTGGGGAACCAAGTCGGCTTAGTGTTCTGATCATTTCCTGAAAGTATCATCAAGTTTGGGTGAAAAAATATTTGCTGAGATTTCTGGTGATTCCTAATTTTTGGAAGCTTGGCAACCCCTTTCCATGAAAGTGTTTCTCGCCAGTCACTGCTTAGGGCTACATCAAGAGGAAACAAAACATAGAGATAGAACGTGAAACTGCTTTATTTTGTCAAGTATCAAGAAGCTAGCACAAACCGTGTTGGATTTAGAGTTCCAAATACATCTATCAATATAGGAGAAAACAGAGTGAAACCTAAAAATTGAAACTGTTAGTAGAAACGAACGCTTCAACATAGAAGAACGAAATTTGGGGAACCAAGTCGGCTTAGTGTACTGATCATTACCTGTAAGTATCATCCAGTTTGGGTGAAAAAATATTTGCTGAGATTTCTGGAGATTCGTAATTTTTGGAAGCTTGGCAACCCCTTTCCATGAAAGTGTTTCTCGACAGTCACTGCTTAGGGCTACATCAAGAGGAAACAAAACATAGAGATAGAACGTGAAACTGCTTTATTTTGTCAAGTTTCAGGAAGCTAGCACAAACCGTGTTGGATTTAGAGTTCCAAATACATCTATCAATATAGGAGAAAACAGAGTGAAACCTAAAAATTCAAACTGTTAGTAGAAACGAACGCTTCAACATAGAAGAATGAAATTTGGAGAACCAAGTTGGCTTAGTGTACTGATCATTACCTGTAAGTATCATCCAGTTTTGGTGAAAAAATACTTGTTGAGATTTTTGGAGATTCGTAATTTTAGGAAGCTTGGCAACCCCTTTCCATGAAAGTGTTTCTCGCCAGTCACTGCATAGGGCTACTTCAAGAGGAAAGAACACATAGATATAGAACGTGAAACTACTTTATTTTGTCAAGTTTCAAGAAGCTAGCACAAACCGTGTTGGATTTAGAGTTCCAAATACATCTATCTATATAGGAGAAAACAGAGTGAAATCTAAAAATTCAAACTGTTACTGGAAATGAACGCTTCAACATAGAAGAACGAAATTTGGGGAACCAAGTCGGCTTAGTGTACTGATCATTACCTGAAAGTATCATCCAGTTTGGGTGAAAAAATATTTGCTGAGATTTCTGGAGATTCGTAATTTTTGGAAGCTTGGGAACCCCTTTCCATGAAAGTGTTTCTCGCCAGTCACTGCTTAGGGATACATCAAGAGGAAACAAGACAGAGAGATAGAACGTGAAACTGCTTTATTTTGTCAAGTTTCAAGAAGCTAGCACAAACCGTGTTGCATTTAGATTTCCAAATACATCTATCAATATAGGAGAAAACAGAGTGAAACCTAAAAATTGAAACTGTTAGTAGAAACGAACGCTTCAACATAGAAGAATGAAATTTGGGGAACCAAGTTGGCTTATTGTACTGATCATTACCTGAAAGTATCATCCAGTTTGGGTGAAAAAATATTTGCTGAGATTTCTGGAGATTCGTATTTTTGGAAGCTTGGCAACCCCTTTCCATGAAAGTGTTTCTCGCCAGTCACTTCTTAGGGCTACATCAAGATGAAAAAAAACATGGAGATAGAATCTGAAACTACTTTATTGTGTCAAGTTTCAAGAAGCTAGCACAAACCGTGTTGGATTTAGAGTTCCAAATACATCTATCAATATAGGAGAATACAGAGTGAAACCTAAAAATTCAAACTGTTACTGGAAATGAACGCTTCACCATTGAAGAACGAAATTTGGGGAACCAAGTTGGATTAGTGTACTGATCATTACCTGAAAGTATCATCCAGTTTGGGTGAAAAAATATTTGCTGAGATTTCTGGAGATTCATAATTTTTGGAAGCCTGGCAACCCCTTTCCATGAAGGTGTTTCTCGACAGTCACTGCTTAGGGCTACATCAAGAGGAAACAAAACATAGAGATAGAATCTTAAACTCCTTTATTTTGTCAAGTTTCAGGAAGCTAGCACAAACCGTGTTGGATTTAGAGTTCCAAATACATCTATCAATATAGGAGAAACAGAGTGAAACCTAAAAATTCAAACTGTTACTGGAAATGAACGCTTCAACATAGAAGAACGAAATTTGGGGAACCAAGTGGGCTTAGTGTACTGATCATTACCTGAAAGTATCATCCAGTTTGGGTGAAAAAATATTTGCTGTGATTTCTGGAGATTCGTAGTTTTTGGAAGCTTGACAACCCCTTTCTATGAAAGTGTTTCTCGCCAGTCACTGCTTAGGGCTACATCAAGAGGAAACAACACATAGATATAGAACGTGAAACTGCTTTATTTTGTCAAGTTTCAAGAAGCTAGCACAAACCGTGTTGGATTTAGAGTTCCAAATACATCTATCAATATAGGAGAAAACAGAGTGAAACCTAAAAATTCAAACTGTTACTGGAAATGAACGCTTCAACATAGAAGAACGAAATTTGGGGAACCAAGTCGGCTTAGTGTTCTGATCATTTCCTGAAAGTATCATCAAGTTTGGGTGAAAAAATATTTGCTGAGATTTCTGGTGATTCCTAATTTTTGGAAGCTTGGCAACCCCTTTCCATGAAAGTGTTTCTCGCCAGTCACTGCTTAGGGCTACATCAAGAGGAAACAAAACATAGAGATAGAACGTGAAACTGCTTTATTTTGTCAAGTTTCAAGAAGCTAGCACAAACCGTGTTGGATTTAGAGTTCCAAATACATCTATCAATATAGGAGAAAACAGAGTGAAACCTAAAAATTGAAACTGTTAGTAGAAACGAACGCTTCAACATAGAAGAATGAAATTTGGGGAACCAAGTTGGCTTATTGTACTGATCATTACCTGAAAGTATCATCCAGTTTGGGTGAAAAAATACTTGCTGAGATTTCTGGAGATTCGAAATTTTAGGAAGCTTGGCAACCCCTTTCCATGAAAGTGTTTCTCGCCAGTCACTGCTTAGGGCTACATCAAGAGGAAACAAAACATAGAGATAGAATCTTAAACTCCTTTATTTTGTCAAGTTTCAGGAAGCTAGCACAAACCGTGTTGGATTTAGAGTTCCAAATACATCTATCAATATAGGAGAAAACAGAGTGAAACCTAAAAATTCAAACTGTTAGTAGAAACGAACGCTTCAACATAGAAGAATGAAATTTGGAGAACCAAGTTGGCTTAGTGTACTGATCATTACCTGTAAGTATCATCCAGTTTTGGTGAAAAAATACTTGCTGAGATATCTGGAGATTCGTAATTTTAGGAAGCTTGGCAACCCCTTTACATGAAAGTGTTTCTCGCCAGTCACTGCATAGGGCTACTTCAAGAGGAAAGAACACATAGAGACAGAACGTGAAACTACTTTATTTTGTCAAGTTTCAAGAAGCTAGCACAAACCGTGTTGGATTTAGAGTTCCAAATACATCTATCTATATAGGAGAAAACAGAGTGAAACCTAAAAATTCAAACTGTTACTGGAAATGAACGCTTCAACATAGAAGAACGAAATTTGGGGAAACAAGTGGGCTTAGTGTACTGATCATTACCTGAAAGTATCATCCAGTTTGGGTGAAAAAATATTTGCTGTGATTTCTGGAGATTCGTAGTTTTTGGAAGCTTGACAACCCCTTTCTATGAAAGTGTTTCTCGCCAGTCACTGCTTAGGGCTACATCAAGAGGAAACAACACATAGATATAGAACGTGAAACTGCTTTATTTTGTCAAGTTTCAAGAAGCTAGCACAAACCGTGTTGGATTTAGAGTTCCAAATACATCTATCAATATAGGAGAAAACAGAGTGAAACCTAAAAATTCAAACTGTTACTGGAAATGAACGCTTTAACATAGAAGAACGAAATTTGGGGAACCAAGTCGGCTTAGTGTTCTGATCATTTCCTGAAAGTATCATCAAGTTTGGGTGAAAAAATATTTGCTGAGCTTTCTGGTGATTCCTAATTTTTGGAAGCTTGGCAACCCCTTTCCATGAAAGTGTTTCTCGACAGTCACTGCTTAGGGCTACATCAAGATGAAAAAAAACATGGAGATAGAATCTGAAACTACTTTATTGTGTCAAGTATCAAGAAGCTAGCACAAACCGTGTTGGATTTAGAGTTCCAAATACATCTATCAATATAGGAGAAAACAGAGTGAAACCTAAAAATTGAAACTGTTAGTAGAAACGAACGCTTCAACATAGAAGAATGAAATTTGGGGAACCAAGTTGGCTTATTGTACTGATCATTACCTGAAAGTATCATCCAGTTTGGGTGAAAAAATATTTGCTGAGATTTCTGGAGATTCGTAATTTTTGGAAGCTTGGCAACCCCTTTCCATGAAAGTGTTTCTCGCCAGTCACTGCTTAGGGCTACATCAAGAGGAAAAAAAACATAGAGGACGAACGTGAAACTTCTTTATTTTGTCAAGTTTCAAGAAGCTAGCACAAACCGTGTTGGATTTAGAGTTCCAAATACATTTATCAATATACGAGAAAACAGAGTGAAACCTAAAAATTTAAACTGTTACTGGAAATGAGCGCTTCACCATAGAAGAACGAAATTTGGGGAACCAAGTGGGCTTATTGTACTGATCATTACCTGAAAGTATCATCCAGTTTGGGTGAAAAAATATTTGCTGAGATTACTGGAGATTCGTAATTTTTGGAAGCTTGGGAACCCCTTTCCATGAAAATGTTTCTCGCCAGTCACTGCGTAGGGATACATCAAGAGGAAACAAGACATAGAGATAGAACGTGAAACTGCTTTACTTTGTCAAGTTTCAAGAAGCTAGCACAAACCGTGTTGGATTTAGAGTTCCAAATACATCTATCAATATAGGAGAAAACAGAGTGAAACCTAAAAATTGAAACTGTTAGTAGAAACGAACGCTTCAACATAGAAGAACGAAATTTGGGGAACCAAGTCGGCTTAGTGTACTGATCATTACCTGTAAGTATCATCCAGTTTGGGTGAAAAAATATTTGCTGAGATTTCTGGAGATTCGTAATTTTTGGAAGCTTGGCAACCCCTTTCCATGAAAGTGTTTCTCGACAGTCACTGCTTAGGGCTACATCAAGAGGAAACAAAACATAGAGATAGAACGTGAAACTGCTTTATTTTGTCAAGTTTCAAGAAGCTAGCACAAACCGTGTTGGATTTAGAGTTCCAAATACATCTATCAATATAGGAGAAAACAGAGTGAAACCTAAAAATTCAAACTGTTAGTAGAAACGAACGCTTCAACATAGAAGAATGAAATTTGGAGAACCAAGTTGGCTTAGTGTACTGATCATTACCTGTAAGTATCATCCAGTTTTGGTGAAAAAATACTTGTTGAGATTTCTGGAGATTCGTAATTTTAGGAAGCTTGGCAACCCCTTTCCATGAAAGTGTTTCTCGCCAGTCACTGCATAGGGCTACTTCAAGGAGAAAGAACACATAGATATAGAACGTGAAACTACTTTATTTTGTCAAGTTTCAAGAAGCTAGCACAAACCGTGTTGGATTTAGAGTTCCAAATACATCTATCTATATAGGAGAAAACAGAGTGAAACCTAAAAATTCAAACTGTTACTGGAAATGAACGCTTCAACATAGAAGAACGAAATTTGGGGAACCAAGTGGGCTTAGTGTACTGATCATTACCTGAAAGTATCATCCAGTTTGGGTGAAAAAATATTTGCTGTGATTTCTGGAGATTCGTAGTTTTTGGAAGCTTGACAACCCCTTTCTATGAAAGTGTTTCTCGCCAGTCACTGCTTAGGGCTACATCAAGAGGAAACAACACATAGATATAGAACGTGAAACTGCTTTATTTTGTCATGTTTCAAGAAGCTAGCACAAACCGTGTTGGATTTAGAGTTCCAAATACATCTATCAATATAGGAGAAAACAGAGTGAAACCTAAAAATTCAAACTGTTACTGGAAATGAACGCTTTAACATAGAAGAACGAAATTTGGGGAACCAAGTCGGCTTAGTGTTCTGATCATTTCCTGAAAGTATCATCAAGTTTGGGTGAAAAAATATTTGCTGAGATTTCTGGTGATTCCTAATTTTTGGAAGCTTGGCAACCCCTTTCCATGAAAGTGTTTCTCGACAGTCACTGCTTAGGGCTACATCAAGATGAAAAAAAACATGGAGATAGAATCTGAAACTACTTTATTGTGTCAAGTATCAAGAAGCTAGCACAAACCGTGTTGGATTTAGAGTTCCAAATACATCTATCAATATAGGAGAAAACAGAGTGAAACCTAAAAATTGAAACTGTTAGTAGAAACGAACGCTTCAACATAGAAGAACGAAATTTGGGGAACCAAGTCGGCTTAGTGTACTGATCATTACCTGTAAGTATCATCCAGTTTGGGTGAAAAAATATTTGCTGAGATTTCTAGAGATTCGTAATTTTTGGAAGCTTGGCAACCCCTTTCCATGAAAGTGTTTCTCGACAGTCACTGCTTAGGGCTACATCAAGAGGAAACAAAACATAGAGATAGAACGTGAAACTGCTTTATTTTGTCAAGTTTCAAGAAGCTAGCACAAACCGTGTTGGATTTAGAGTTCCAAATACATCTATCAATATAGGAGAAAACAGAGTGAAACCTAAAAATTCAAACTGTTAGTAGAAACGAACGCTTCAACATAGAAGAATGAAATTTGGAGAACCAAGTTGGCTTAGTGTACTGATCATTACCTGTAAGTATCATCCAGTTTTGGTGAAAAAATACTTGTTGAGATTTCTGGAGATTCGTAATTTTAGGAAGCTTGGCAACCCCTTTCCATGAAAGTGTTTCTCGCCAGTCACTGCATAGGGCTACTTCAAGAGGAAAGAACACATAGATATAGAACATGAAACTACTTTATTTTGTCAAGTTTCAAGAAGCTAGCACAAACCGTGTTGGATTTAGAGTTCCAAATACATCTATCTATATAGGAGAAAACAGAGTGAAACCTAAAAATTAAAACTGTTACTGGAAATGAACGCTTCAACATAGAAGAACGAAATTTGGGGAACCAAGTCGGCTTAGTGTACTGATCATTACCTGAAAGTATCATCCAGTTTGGGTGAAAAAATATTTGCTGAGATTTCTGGAGATTCGTAATTTTTGGAAGCTTGGGAACCCCTTTCCATTAAAGTGTTTCTCGCCAGTCACTGCTTAGGGATACATCAAGAGGAAACAAAATATAGAGATAGAACCTGAAACTACTTTATTGTGTCAAGTTTCAAGAAGCTAGCACAAACCGTGTTGGATTTAGAGTTCCAAATACATCTATCAATATAGGAGAAAACAGAGTGAAACCTAAAAATTGAAACTGTTAGTAGAAACGAACGCTTCAACATAGAAGAATGAAATTTGGGGAACCAAGTTGGCTTATTGTACTGATCATTACCTGAAAGTATCATCCAGTTTGGGTGAAAAAATATTTGCTGAGATTTCTGAAGATTCGTAATTTTTGGAAGCTTGGCAACCCCTTTCCATGAAAGTGTTTCTCGCCAGTCACTTCTTAGGGCTACATCAAGATGAAAAAAAACATGGAGATAGAATCTGAAACTACTTTATTGTGTCAAGTTTCAAGAAGCTAGCACAAACCGTGTTGGATTTAGAGTTCCAAATACATCTATCAATATAGGAAAATACAGAGTGAAACCTAAAAATTCAAACTGTTACTGGAAATGAACGCTTCACCATTGAAGAACGAAATTTGGGGAACCAAGTTGGATTAGTGTACTGATCATTACCTGAAAGTATCATCCAGTTTGGGTGAAAAAATATTTGCTGAGATTTCTGGAGATTCATAATTTTTGGAAGCCTGGCAACCCCTTTCCATGAAGGTGTTTCTCGACAGTCACTGCTTAGGGCTACATCAAGAGGAAACAAAACATAGAGATAGAATCTGAAACTCCTTTATTTTGTCAAGTTTCAGGAAGCTAGCACAAACCGTGTTGGATTTAGAGTTCCAAATACATCTATCAATATAGGAGAAAACAGAGTGAAACCTAAAAATTCAAACTGTTAGTAGAAACGAACGCTTCAACATAGAAGAATGAAATTTGGAGAACCAAGTTGGCTTAGTGTACTGATCATTACCTGTAAGTATCATCCAGTTTTGGTGAAAAAATACTTGCTGAGATATCTGGAGATTCGTAATTTTAGGAAGCTTGGCAACCCCTTTCCATGAAAGTGTTTCTCGCAAGTCACTGCATAGGGCTACTTCAAGAGGAAAGAACACATAGAGACAGAACGTGAAACTACTTTATTTTGTCAAGTTTCAAGAAGCTAGCACAAACCGTGTTGGATTTAGAGTTCCAAATACATCTATCTATATAGGAGAAAACAGAGTGAAACCTAAAAATTCAAACTGTTACTGGAAATGAACGCTTCAACATAGAAGAACGAAATTTGGGGAACCAAGTGGGCTTAGTGTACTGATCATTACCTGAAAGTATCATCCAGTTTGGGTGAAAAAATATTTGCTGTGATTTCTGGAGATTCGTAGTTTTTGGAAGCTTGACAACCCCTTTCTATGAAAGTGTTTCTCGCCAGTCACTGCTTAGGGCTACATCAAGAGGAAACAACACATAGATATAGAACGTGAAACTGCTTTATTTTGTCAAGTTTCAAGAAGCTAGCACAAACCGTGTTGGATTTAGAGTTCCAAATACATCTATCAATATAGGAGAAAACAGAGTGAAACCTAAAAATTCAAACTGTTACTGGAAATGAACGCTTTAACATAGAAGAACGAAATTTGGGGAACCAAGTCGGCTTAGTGTTCTGATCATTTCCTGAAAGTATCATCAAGTTTGGGTGAAAAAATATTTGCTGAGATTTCTGGTGATTCCTAATTTTTGGAAGCTTGGCAACCCCTTTCCATGAAAGTGTTTCTCGACAGTCACTGCTTAGGGCTACATCAAGAGGAAAAAAAACATGGAGATAGAATCTGAAACTACTTTATTGTGTCAAGTATCAAGAAGCTAGCACAAACCGTGTTGGATTTAGAGTTCCAAATACATCTATCAATATAGGAGAAAACAGAGTGAAACCTAAAAATTGAAACTGTTAGTAGAAACGAACGCTTCAACATAGAAGAACGAAATTTGGGGAACCAAGTCGGCTTAGTGTACTGATCATTACCTGTAAGTATCATCCAGTTTGGGTGAAAAAATATTTGCTGAGATTTCTGGAGATTCGTAATTTTTGGAAGCTTGGGAACCCCTTTCCATGAAAGTGTTTCTCGCCAGTCACTGCTTAGGGCTACATCAAGAGGAAACAAAACATAGAGATAGAACGTGAAACTGCTTTATTTTGTCAAGTTTCAAGAAGCTAGCACTAACCGTGTTGGATTTAGAGTTCCAAATACATCTATCAATATAGGAGAAAACAGAGTGAAACCTAAAAATTCAAACTGTTAGTAGAAACGAACGCTTCAACATAGAAGAATGAAATTTGGAGAACCAAGTTGGCTTAGTGTACTGATCATTACCTGTAAGTATCATCCAGTTTTGGTGAAAAAATACTTGTTGAGATTTCTGGAGATTCGTAATTTTAGGAAGCTTGGCAACCCCTTTCCATGAAAGTGTTTCTCGCCAGTCACTGCATAGGGCTACTTCAAGAGGAAAGAACACATAGAGATAGAACGTGAAACTACTTTATTTTGTCAAGTTTCAAGAAGCTAGCACAAACCGTGTTGGATTTAGAGTTCCAAATACATCTATCTATATAGTAGAAAACAGAGTGAAACCTAAAAATTCAAACTGTTACTGGAAATGAACGCTTCAACATAGAAGAACGAAATTTGGGGAACCAAGTCGGCTTAGTGTACTGATCATTACCTGAAAGTATCATCCAGTTTGGGTGAAAAAATATTTGCTGTGATTTCTGGAGATTCGTAGTTTTTGGAAGCTTGGCAACCCCTTTCCATGAAAGTGTTTCTCGCCAGTCACTGCTTAGGGCTACATCAAGAGGAAACAAAACATAGAGATAGAACGTGAAACTGCTTTATTTTGTCAAGTTTCAAGAAGCTAGCACAAACCGTGTTGGATTTAGAGTTCCAAATACATCTATCAATATAGGAGAAAACAGAGTGAAACCTAAAAATTGAAACTGTTAGTAGAAACGAACGCTTCAACATAGAAGAATGAAATTTGGGGAACCAAGTTGGCTTATTGTACTGATCATTACCTGAAAGTATCATCCAGTTTGGGTGAAAAAATACTTGCTGAGATTTCTGGAGATTCGAAATTTTAGGAAGCTTGGCAACCCCTTTCCATGAAAGTGTTTCTCGCCAGTCACTGCTTAGGGCTACATCAAGATGAAAAAAAACATAGAGATAGAATCTGAAACTACTTTATTGTGTCAAGTTTCAAGAAGCTAGCACAAACCGTGTTGGATTTAGAGTTCCAAATACATCTATCAATATAGGAGAAAACAGAGTGAAACCTAAAAATTCAAACTGTTAGTAGAAACGAACGCTTCAACATAGAAGAATGAAATTTGGAGAACCAAGTTGGCTTAGTGTACTGATCATTACCTGTAAGTATCATCCAGTTTTGGTGAAAAAATACTTGTTGAGATTTCTGGAGATTCGTAATTTTAGGAAGCTTGGCAACCCCTTTCCATGAAAGTGTTTCTCGCCAGTCACTGCATAGGGCTACTTCAAGAGGAAAGAACACATAGATATAGAACGTGAAACTACTTTATTTTGTCAAGTTTCAAGAAGCTAGCACAAACCGTGTTGGATTTAGAGTTCCAAATACATCTATCTATATAGGAGAAAACAGAGTGAAACCTAAAAATTCAAACTGTTACTGGAAATGAACGCTTCAACATAGAAGAACGAAATTTGGGGAACCAAGTCGGCTTAGTGTACTGATCATTACCTGAAAGTATCATCCAGTTTGGGTGAAAAAATATTTGCTGAGATTTCTGGAGATTCGTAATTTTTGGAAGCTTGGGAACCCCTTTCCATGAAAGTGTTTCTCGCCAGTCACTGCTTAGGGATACATCAAGAGGAAACAAAACATAGAGATAGAACCGGAAACTACTTTATTGTGTCAAGTTTCAAGACGCTAGCACAAACCGTGTTGGATTTAGAGTTCCAAATACATCTATCAATATAGGAGAAAACAGAGTGAAACCTAAAAATTGAAACTGTTAGTAGAAACGAACGCTTCAACATAGAAGAATGAAATTTGGGGAACCAAGTTGGCTTATTGTACTGATCATTACCTGAAAGTATCATCCAGTTTGGGTGAAAAAATATTTGCTGAGATTTCTGGAGATTCGTAATTTTTGGAAGCTTGGCAACCCCTTTCCATGAAAGTGTTTCTCGCCAGTCACTGCTTAGGGCTACATCAAGAGGAAAAAAAACATAGAGGACGAACGTGAAACTTCTTTATTTTGTCAAGTTTCAAGAAGCTAGCACAAACCGTGTTGGATTTAGAGTTCCAAATACATTTATCAATATAGGAGAAAACAGAGTGAAACCTAAAAATTTAAACTGTTACTGGAAATGAACGCTTCACCATAGAAGAACGAAATTTGGGGAACCAAGTCGGCTTAGTGTACTGACCATTACCTGAAAGTATCATCCAGTTTGGGTGAAAAAATATTTGCTGAGATTACTGGAGATTCGTAATTTTTGGAAGCTTGGGAACCCCTTTCCATGAAAATGTTTCTCGCCAGTCACTGCGTAGGGATACATCAAGAGGAAACAAGACATAGAGATAGAACGTGAAACTGCTTTATTTTGTCAAGTTTCAAGAAGCTAGCACAAACCGTGTTGGATTTAGATTTCCAAATACATCTATCAATATAGGAGAAAACAGAGTGAAACCTAAAAATTCAAACTGTTACTGGAAATGAACGCTTCAACATAGAAGAACGAAATTTGGGGAACCAAGTCGGCTTAGTGTACTGATCATTACCTGAAAATATCATCCAGTTTGGGTGAAAAAATATTTGCTGAGATTTCTGGAGATTCGTAATTTTTGGAAGCTCGGGAACCCCTTTCCATGAAAGTGTTTCTCGCCAGTCACTGCTTAGGGATACATCAAGAGGAAACAAAACATAGAGATAGAACCTGAAACTACTTTATTGTGTCAAGTTTCAAGAAGCTAGCACAAACCGTGTTGGATTTAGAGTTCCAAATACATCTATCTATATCGGAGAAAACAGAGTGAAACCTAAAAATTGAAACAGTTAGTAGAAACGAACGCTTCAACATAGAAGAATGAAATTTGGGGAACCAAGTTGGCTTATTGTACTGATCATTACCTGAAAGTATCATCCAGTTTGGGTGAAAAAATATTTGCTGAGATTTCTGGAGATTCGTAATTTTTGGAAGCTTGGCAACCCCTTTCCATGAAAGTGTTTCTCGCCAGTCACTTCTTAGGGCTACATCAAGATGAAAAAAAACATGGAGATAGAATCTGAAACTACTTTATTGTGTCAAGTTTCAAGAAGCTAGCACAAACCGTGTTGGATTTAGAGTTCCAAATACATCTATCAATATAGGAGAAAACAGAGTGAAACCTAAAAATTCAAACTGTTACTGGAAATGAACGCTTTAACATAGAAGAACGAAATTTGGGGAACCAAGTCGGCTTAGTGTTCTGATCATTTCCTGAAAGTATCATCAAGTTTGGGTGAAAAAATATTTGCTGAGATATCTGGTGATTCCTAATTTTTGGAAGATTGGCAACCCCTTTCCATGAAAGTGTTTCTCGACAGTCACTGCTTAGGGCTACATCAAGAGGAAACAAAACATAGAGATAGAACGTGAAACTGCTTTATTTTGTCAAGTTTCAAGAAGCTAGCACAAACCGTGTTGGATTTAGAGTTCCAAATACATCTATCAATATAGGAGAAAACAGAGTGAAACCTAAAAATTCAAACTGTTACTGGAAATGAACGCTTCAACATAGAAGAACGAAACTTGGGGAACCAAGTCGGCTTAGTGTACTGATGATTACCTGAAAGTATCATCCAGTTTGGGTGAAAAAATATTTGCTGAGATTTCTGGAGATTCGTAATTTTTGGAAGCTTGGGAACCCCTTTCCATGAAAGTGTTTCTCGCCAGTCACTGCTTAGGGCTACATCAAGAGGAAACAAAACATAGAGATAGAATCTGAAACTCCTTTATTGTGTCAAGTTTCAAGAAGCTAGCACAAACCGTGTTGGATTTAGAGTTCCAAATACATCTATCAATATAGGAGAAAACAGAGTGAAACCTAAAAATTCAAACTGTTAGTAGAAACGAACGCTTCAACATAGAAGAATGAAATTTGGAGAACCAAGTTGGCTTAGTGTACTGATCATTACCTGTAAGTATCATCCAGTTTTGGTGAAAAAATACTTGTTGAGATTTCTGGAGATTCGTAATTTTAGGAAGCTTGGGAACCCCTTTCCATGAAAGTGTTTCTCGCCAGTCACTGCATAGGGCTACTTCAAGAGGAAAGAACACATAGATATAAAACGTGAAACTACTTTATTTTGTCAAGTTTCAAGAAGCTAGCACAAACCGTGTTGGATTTAGAGTTCCAAATACATCTATCTATATAGGAGAAAACAGAGTGAAACCTAAAAATTCAAACTGTTACTGGAAATGAACGCTTCACCATTGAGGAACGAAATTTGGGGAACCAAGTCGGCTTAGTGTACTGATCATTACCTGAAAGTATCATCCAGTTTGGGTGAAAAAATATTTGCTGAGATTTCTGGAGATTCGTAATTTTTGGAAGCTTGGCAACCCCTTTCCATGAAAGTGTTTCTCGACAGTCACTGCTTAGGGCTACATCAAGAGGAAACAAAATATAGAGATAGAACGTGAAACTGCTTTATTTTGTCAAGTTTCAAGAAGCTAGCACAAACCGTGTTGGATTTAGAGTTCCAAATACATCTATCAATATAGGAGAAAACAGAGTGAAACCTAAAAATTGAAACTGTTAGTAGAAACGAACGCTTCAACATAGAAGAATGAAATTTGGAGAACCAAGTTGGCTTAGTGTACTGATCATTACCTGTAGGTATCATCCAGTTTTGGTGAAAAAATACTTGTTGAGATTTCTGGAGATTCGTAATTTTAGGAAGCTTGGCAACCCCTTTCCATGAAAGTGTTTCTCGCCAGTCACTGCATAGGGCTACTTCAAGAGGAAAGAACACATAGATATAGAACGTGAAACTACTTTATTTTGTCAAGTTTCAAGAAGCTAGCACAAACCGTGTTGGATTTAGAGTTCCAAATACATTTATCAATATAGGAGAAAACAGAGTGAAACCTAAAAATTTAAACTGTTACTGGAAATGAACGCTTCACCATAGAAGAACGAAATTTGGGGAACCAAGTCGGCTTAGTGTACTGACCATTACCTGAAAGTATCATCCAGTTTGGGTGAAAAAATATTTGCTGAGATTACTGGAGATTCGTAATTTTTGGAAGCTTGGGAACCCCTTTCCATGAAAATGTTTCTCGCCAGTCACTGCGTAGGGATACATCAAGAGGAAACAAGACATAGAGATAGAACGTGAAACTGCTTTATTTTGTCAAGTTTCAAGAAGCTAGCACAAACCGTGTTGGATTTAGATTTCCAAATACATCTATCAATATAGGAGAAAACAGAGTGAAACCTAAAAATTCAAACTGTTACTGGAAATGAACGCTTCAACATAGAAGAACGAAATTTGGGGAACCAAGTCGGCTTAGTGTACTGATCATTACCTGAAAGTATCATCCAGTTTGGGTGAAAAAATATTTGCTGAGATTTCTGGAGATTCGTAATTTTTGGAACCTTGGGAACCCCTTTCCATGAAAGTGTTTCTCGCCAGTCACTGCTTAGGGATACATCAAGAGGAAACAAAACATAGAGATAGAACCTGAAACTACTTTATTGTGTCAAGTTTCAAGAAGCTAGCACAAACCGTGTTGGATTTAGAGTTCCAAATACATCTATCTATATCGGAGAAAACAGAGTGAAACCTAAAAATTGAAACAGTTAGTAGAAACGAACGCTTCAACATAGAAGAATGAAATTTGGGGAACCAAGTTGGCTTATTGTACTGATCATTACCTGAAAGTATCATCCAGTTTGGGTGAAAAAATATTTGCTGAGATTTCTGGAGATTCGTAATTTTTGGAAGCTTGGCAACCCCTTTCCATGAAAGTGTTTCTCGCCAGTCACTTCTTAGGGCTACATCAAGATGAAAAAAAAACATGGAGATAGAATCTGAAACTACTTTATTGTGTCAAGTTTCAAGAAGCTAGCACAAACCGTGTTGGATTTAGAGTTCCAAATACATCTATCAATATAGGAGAAAACAGAGTGAAACCTAAAAATTCAAACTGTTACTGGAAATGAACGCTTTAACATAGAAGAACGAAATTTGGGGAACCAAGTCGGCTTAGTGTTCTGATCATTTCCTGAAAGTATCATCAAGTTTGGGTGAAAAAATATTTGCTGAGATTTCTGGTGATTCCTAATTTTTGGAAGATTGGCAACCCCTTTCCATGAAAGTGTTTCTCGACAGTCACTGCTTAGGGCTACATCAAGAGGAAACAAAACATAGAGATAGAACGTGAAACTGCTTTATTTTGTCAAGTTTCAAGAAGCTAGCACAAACCGTGTTGGATTTAGAGTTCCAAATACATCTATCAATATAGGAGAAAACAGAGTGAAACCTAAAAATTCAAACTGTTACTGGAAATGAACGCTTCAACATAGAAGAACGAAACTTGGGGAACCAAGTCGGCTTAGTGTACTGATCATTACCTGAAAGTATCATCCAGTTTGGGTGAAAAAATATTTGCTGAGATTTCTGGAGATTCGTAATTTTTGGAAGCTTGGGAACCCCTTTCCATGAAAGTGTTTCTCGCCAGTCACTGCTTAGGGCTACATCAAGAGGAAACAAAACATAGAGATAGAATCTGAAACTCCTTTATTGTGTCAAGTTTCAAGAAGCTAGCACAAACCGTGTTGGATTTAGAGTTCCAAATACATCTATCAATATAGGAGAAAACAGAGTGAAACCTAAAAATTCAAACTGTTAGTAGAAACGAACGCTTCAACATAGAAGAATGAAATTTGGAGATCCAAGTTGGCTTAGTGTACTGATCATTACCTGTAAGTATCATCCAGTTTTGGTGAAAAAATACTTGTTGAGATTTCTGGAGATTCGTAATTTTAGGAAGCTTGGCAACCCCTTTCCATGAAAGTGTTTCTCGCCAGTCACTGCATAGGGCTACTTCAAGAGGAAAGAACACATAGATATAGAACGTGAAACTACTTTATTTTGTCAAGTTTCAAGAAGCTAGCACAAACCGTGTTGGATTTAGAGTTCCAAATACATCTATCTATATAGGAGAAAACAGAGTGAAACCTAAAAATTCAAACTGTTACTGGAAATGAACGCTTCATCATAGAAGAACGAAATTTGGGGAACCAAGTCGGCTTAGTGTACTGAACATTACCTGAAAGTATCATCCAGTTTGGGTGAAAAAATATTTGCTGAGATTTCTGGAGATTCGTAATTTTTGGAAGCTTGGGAACCCTTTTCCATGAAAGCGTTTCTCGCCAGTCACTGCTTAGGGATACATCAAGAGGAAACAAAACATAGAGATAGAACCTGAAACTACTTTATTGTGTCAAGTTTCAAGAAGCTAGCACAAACCGTGTTGGATTTAGAGTTCCAAATACATCTATCAATATAGGAGAAAACAGAGTGAAACCTAAAAATTGAAACTGTTAGTAGAAACGAACGCTTCAACATAGAAGAATGAAATTTGGGGAACCAAGTTGGCTTATTGTACTGATAATTACCTGAAAGTATCATCCAGTTTGGGTGAAAAAATATTTGCTGAGATTTCTGGAGATTCGTAATTTTTGGAAGCTTGGCAACCCCTTTCCATGAAAGTGTTTCTCGCCAGTCACTTCTTAGGGCTACATCAAGATGAAAAAAAACATGGAGATAGAATCTGAAACTACTTTATTTTGTCAAGTTTCAAGAAGCTAGCACAAACCGTGTTGGATTTAGAGTTCCAAATACATCTATCAATATAGGAGAATACAGAGTGAAACCTAAAAATTCAAACTGTTACTGGAAATGAACGCTTCACCATTGAAGAACGAAATTTGGGGAACCAAGTTGGATTAGTGTACTGATCATTACCTGAAAGTATCATCCAGTTTGGGTGAAAAAATATTTGCTGAGATTTCTGGAGATTCATAATTTTTGGAAGCCTGGCAACCCCTTTCCATGAAGGTGTTTCTCGACAGTCACTGCTTAGGGCTACATCAAGAGGAAACAAAACACAGAGATAGAATCTGAAACTCCTTTATTTTGTCAAGTTTCAGGAAGCTAGCACAAACCGTGTTGGATTTAGAGTTCCAAATACATCTATCAATATAGGAGAAAACAGAGTGAAACCTAAAAATTCAAACTGTTAGTAGAAACGAACGCTTCAACATAGAAGAATGAAATTTGGAGAACCAAGTTGGCTTAGTTTACTGATCATTACCTGTAAGTATCATCCAGTTTTGGTGAAAAAATACTTGCTGAGATATCTGGAGATTCGTAATTTTAGGAAGCTTGGCAACCCCTTTCCATGAAAGTGTTTCTCGCCAGTCACTGCATAGGGCTACTTCAAGAGGAAAGAACACATAGAGACAGAACGTGAAACTACTTTATTTTGTCAAGTTTCAAGAAACTAGCACAAACCGTGTTGGATTTAGAGTTCCAAATACATCTATCTATATAGGAGAAAACAGAGTGAAACCTAAAAATTCAAACTGTTACTGGAAATGAACGCTTCAACATAGAAGAACGAAATTTGGGGAACCAAGTGGGCTTATTGTACTGATCATTACCTGAAAGTATCATCCAGTTTGGGTGAAAAAATACTTGCTGAGATTTCTGGAGATTCGTAATTTTTGGAAGCTTGGCAACCCCTTTCCATGAAAGTGTTTCTCGCCAGTCACTGCTTAGGGCTACATCAAGAGGAAACAAAACATAGAGATAGAATCTGAAACTCCTTTATTGTGTCAAGTTTCAAGAAGCTAGCACAAACCGTGTTGGATTTAGAGTTCCAAATACATCTATCAATATAGGAGAAAACAGAGTGAAACCTAAAAATTCAAACTGTTAGTAGAAACGAACGCTTCAACATAGAAGAATGAAATTTGGAGAACCAAGTTGGCTTAGTGTACTGATCATTACCTGTAAGTATCATCCAGTTTTGGTGAAAAAATACTTGTTGAGATTTCTGGAGATTCGTAATTTTAGGAAGCTTGGGAACCCCTTTCCATGAAAGTGTTTCTCGCCAGTCACTGCATAGGGCTACTTCAAGAGGAAAGAACACATAGATATAAAACGTGAAACTACTTTACTTTGTCAAGTTTCAAGAAGCTAGCACAAACCGTGTTGGATTTAGAGTTCCAAATACATCTATCTATATAGGAGAAAACAGAGTGAAACCTAAAAATTCAAACTGTTACTGGAAATGAACGCTTCACCATTGAGGAACGAAATTTGGGGAACCAAGTCGGCTTAGTGTACTAATCATTACCTGAAAGTATCATCCAGTTTGGGTGAAAAAATATTTGCTGAGATTTCTGGAGATTCGTAATTTTTGGAAGCTTGGCAACCCCTTTCCATGAAAGTGTTTCTCGACAGTCACTGCTTAGGGCTACATCAAGAGGAAACAAAATATAGAGATAGAACGTGAAACTGCTTTATTTTGTCAAGTTTCAAGAAGCTAGCACAAACCGTGTTGGATTTAGAGTTCCAAATACATCTATCAATATAGGAGAAAACAGAGTGAAACCTAAAAATTGAAACTGTTAGTAGAAACGAACGCTTCAACATAGAAGAATGAAATTTGGAGAACCAAGTTGGCTTAGTGTACTGATCATTACCTGTAAGTATCATCCAGTTTTGGTGAAAAAATACTTGTTGAGATTTCTGGAGATTCGTAATTTTAGGAAGCTTGGCAACCCCTTTCCATGAAAGTGTTTCTCGCCAGTCACTGCATAGGGCTACTTCAAGAGGAAAGAACACATAGATATAGAACGTGAAACTACTTTATTTTGTCAAGTTTCAAGAAGCTAGCACAAACCGTGTTGGATTTAGAGTTCCAAATACATCTATCTATATAGGAGAAAACAGAGTGAAACCTAAAAATTCAAACTGTTACTGGAAATGAACGCTTCAACATAGAAGAACGAAATTTGGGGAACCAAGTCGGCTTAGTGTACTGATCATTACCTGAAAGTATCATCCAGTTTGGGTGAAAAAATATTTGCTGAGATTTCTGGAGATTCGTAATTTTTGGAAGCTTGGGAACCCCTTTCAATGAAAGTGTTTCTCGCCAGTCACTGCTTAGGGATACATCAAGAGGAAACAAAACATAGAGATAGAACCTGAAACTACTTTATTGTGTCAAGTTTCAAGAAGCTAGCACAAACCGTGTTGGATTTAGAGTTCCAAATACATCTATCAATATAGGAGAAAACAGAGTGAAACCTAAAAATTGAAACTGTTAGTAGAAACGAACGCTTCAACATAGAAGAATGAAATTTGGGGAACCAAGTTGGCTTATTGTACTGATCATTACCTGAAAGTATCATCCAGTTTGGGTGAAAAAATATTTGCTGAGATTTCTGGAGATTCGTAATTTTTGGAAGCTTGGCAACCCCTTTCCATGAAATTGTTTCTCGCCAGTCACTGCTTAGGGCTACATCAAGAGGAAAAAAAACATAGAGGACGAACCTGAAACTGCTTTATTTTGTCAAGTTTCAAGAAGCTAGCACAAACCGTGTTGGATTTAGAGTTCCAAATACATTTATCAATATAGGAGAAAACAGAGTGAAACCTAAAAATTTAAACTGTTACTGGAAATGAACGCTTCACCATAGAAGAACGAAATTTGGGGAACCAAGTCGGCTTAGTGTACTGACCATTACCTGAAAGTATCATCCAGTTTGGGTGAAAAAATATTTGCTGAGATTACTGGAGATTCGTAATTTTTGGAAGCTTGGGAACCCCTTTCCATGAAAATGTTTCTCGCCAGTCACTGCGTAGGGATACATCAAGAGGAAACAAGACATAGAGATAGAACGTGAAACTGCTTTATTTTGTCAAGTTTCAAGAAGCTAGCACAAACCGTGTTGGATTTAGATTTCCAAATACATCTATCAATATAGGAGAAAACAGAGTGAAACCTAAAAATTCAAACTGTTACTGGAAATGAACGCTTCAACATAGAAGAACGAAATTTGGGGAACCAAGTCGGCTTAGTGAACTGATCATTACCTGAAAGTATCATCCAGTTTGGGTGAAAAAATATTTGCTGAGATTTCTGGAGATTCGTAATTTTTGGAACCTTGGGAACCCCTTTCCATGAAAGTGTTTCTCGCCAGTCACTGCTTAGGGATACATCAAGAGGAAACAAAACATAGAGATAGAACCTGAAACTACTTTATTGTGTCAAGTTTCAAGAAGCTAGCACAAACCGTGTTGGATTTAGAGTTCCAAATACATCTATCTATATCGGAGAAAACAGAGTGAAACCTAAAAATTGAAACAGTTAGTAGAAACGAACGCTTCAACATAGAAGAATGAAATTTGGGGAACCAAGTTGGCTTATTGTACTGATCATTACCTGAAAGTATCATCCAGTTTGGGTGAAAAAATATTTGCTGAGATTTCTGGAGATTCGTAATTTTTGGAAGCTTGGCAACCCCTTTCCATGAAAGTGTTTCTCGCCAGTCACTTCTTAGGGCTACATCAAGATGAAAAAAAAACATGGAGATAGAATCTGAAACTACTTTATTGTGTCAAGTTTCAAGAAGCTAGCACAAACCGTGTTGGATTTAGAGTTCCAAATACATCTATCAATATAGGAGAAAACAGAGTGAAACCTAAAAATTCAAACTGTTACTGGAAATGAACGCTTTAACATAGAAGAACGAAATTTGGGGAACCAAGTCGGCTTAGTGTTCTGATCATTTCCTGAAAGTATCATCAAGTTTGGGTGAAAAAATATTTGCTGAGATTTCTGGTGATTCCTAATTTTTGGAAGATTGGCAACCCCTTTCCATGAAAGTGTTTCTCGACAGTCACTGCTTAGGGCTACATCAAGAGGAAACAAAACATAGAGATAGAACGTGAAACTGCTTTATTTTGTCAAGTTTCAAGAAGCTAGCACAAACCGTGTTGGATTTAGAGTTCCAAATACATCTATCAATATAGGAGAAAACAGAGTGAAACCTAAAAATTCAAACTGTTACTGGAAATGAACGCTTCAACATAGAAGAACGAAACTTGGGGAACCAAGTCGGCTTAGTGTACTGATCATTACCTGAAAGTATCATCCAGTTTGGGTGAAAAAATATTTGCTGAGATTTCTGGAGATTCGTAATTTTTGGAAGCTTGGGAACCCCTTTCCATGAAAGTGTTTCTCGCCAGTCACTGCTTAGGGCTACATCAAGAGGAAACAAAACATAGAGATAGAATCTGAAACTCCTTTATTGTGTCAAGTTTCAAGAAGCTAGCACAAACCGTGTTGGATTTAGAGTTCCAAATACATCTATCAATATAGGAGAAAACAGAGTGAAACCTAAAAATTCAAACTGTTAGTAGAAACGAACGCTTCAACATAGAAGAATGAAATTTGGAGAACCAAGTTGGCTTAGTGTACTGATCATTACCTGTAAGTATCATCCAGTTTTGGTGAAAAAATACTTGTTGAGATTTCTGGAGATTCGTAATTTTAGGAAGCTTGGCAACCCCTTTCCATGAAAGTGTTTCTCGCCAGTCACTGCATAGGGCTACTTCAAGAGGAAAGAACACATAGATATAGAACGTGAAACTACTTTATTTTGTCAAGTTTCAAGAAGCTAGCACAAACCGTGTTGGATTTAGAGTTCCAAATACATCTATCTATATAGGAGAAAACAGAGTGAAACCTAAAAATTCAAACTGTTACTGGAAATGAACGCTTCATCATAGAAGAACGAAATTTGGGGAACCAAGTCGGCTTAGTGTACTGAACATTACCTGAAAGTATCATCCAGTTTGGGTGAAAAAATATTTGCTGAGATTTCTGGAGATTCGTAATTTTTGGAAGCTTGGGAACCCTTTTCCATGAAAGCATTTCTCGCCAGTCACTGCTTAGGGATACATCAAGAGGAAACAAAACATAGAGATAGAACCTGAAACTACTTTATTGTGTCAAGTTTCAAGAAGCTAGCACAAACCGTGTTGGATTTAGAGTTCCAAATACATCTATCAATATAGGAGAAAACAGAGTGAAACCTAAAAATTGAAACTGTTAGTAGAAACGAACGCTTCAACATAGAAGAATGAAATTTGGGGAACCAAGTTGGCTTATTGTACTGATCATTACCTGAAAGTATCATCCAGTTTGGGTGAAAAAATATTTGCTGAGATTTCTGGAGATTCGTAATTTTTGGAAGCTTGGCAACCCCTTTCCATGAAAGTGTTTCTCGCCAGTCACTTCTTAGGGCTACATCAAGATGAAAAAAAACATGGAGATAGAATCTGAAACTACTTTATTTTGTCAAGTTTCAAGAAGCTAGCACAAACCGTGTTGGATTTAGAGTTCCAAATACATCTATCAATATAGGAGAATACAGAGTGAAACCTAAAAATTCAAACTGTTACTGGAAATGAACGCTTCACCATTGAAGAACGAAATTTGGGGAACCAAGTTGGATTAGTGTACTGATCATTACCTGAAAGTATCATCCAGTTTGGGTGAAAAAATATTTGCTGAGATTTCTGGAGATTCATAATTTTTGGAAGCCTGGCAACCCCTTTCCATGAAGGTGTTTCTCGACAGTCACTGCTTAGGGCTACATCAAGAGGAAACAAAACACAGAGATAGAATCTGAAACTCCTTTATTTTGTCAAGTTTCAGGAAGCTAGCACAAACCGTGTTGGATTTAGAGTTCCAAATACATCTATCAATATAGGAGAAAACAGAGTGAAACCTAAAAATTCAAACTGTTAGTAGAAACGAACGCTTCAACATAGAAGAATGAAATTTGGAGAACCAAGTTGGCTTAGTTTACTGATCATTACCTGTAAGTATCATCCAGTTTTGGTGAAAAAATACTTGCTGAGATATCTGGAGATTCGTAATTTTAGGAAGCTTGGCAACCCCTTTCCATGAAAGTGTTTCTCGCCAGTCACTGCATAGGGCTACTTCAAGAGGAAAGAACACATAGAGACAGAACGTGAAACTACTTTATTTTGTCAAGTTTCAAGAAACTAGCACAAACCGTGTTGGATTTAGAGTTCCAAATACATCTATCTATATAGGAGAAAACAGAGTGAAACCTAAAAATTCAAACTGTTACTGGAAATGAACGCTTCAACATAGAAGAACGAAATTTGGGGAACCAAGTGGGCTTATTGTACTGATCATTACCTGAAAGTATCATCCAGTTTGGGTGAAAAAATACTTGCTGAGATTTCTGGAGATTCGTAATTTTTGGAAGCTTGGCAACCCCTTTCCATGAAAGTGTTTCTCGCCAGTCACTGCTTAGGGCTACTTCAAGAGGAAACAACACATAGAGATAGAACGTGAAACTGCTTTATTTTGTCAAGTTTCAAGAAGCTAGCACAAACCGTGTTGGATTTAGAGTTCCAAATACATCTATCAATATAGGAGAAAACAGAGTGAAACCTAAAAATTCAAACTGTTAGTAGAAACGAACGCTTCAATATAGAAGAATGAAATTTGGAGAACCAAGTTGGCTTAGTGTACTGATCATTACCTGTAAGTATCATCCAGTTTTGGTGAAAAAATACTTGCTGAGATATCTGGAGATTCGTAATTTTAGGAAGCTTGGCAACCCCTTTCCATGAAAGTGTTTCTCGGCAGTCACTGCATAGGGCTACTTCAAGAGGAAAGAACACATAGAGACAGAACGTGAAACTACTTTATTTTGTCAAGTTTCAAGAAGCTAGCACAAACCGTGTTGGATTTAGAGTTCCAAATATATCTATCTATATAGGAGAAAACAGAGTGAAACCTAAAAATTCAAACTGTTACTGGAAATGAACGCTTCGACATAGAAGAACGAAATTTGGGGAACCAAGTTGGCTTAGTGTACTGATCATTACCTGAAAGTATCATCCAGTTTGGGTGAAAAAATATTTGCTGTGATTTCTGGAGATTCGTAGTTTTTGGAAGCTTGACAACCCCTTTCTATGAAAGTGTTTCTCGCCAGTCACTGCTTAGGGCTACATCAAGAGGAAACAACACATAGATATAGAACGTGAAACTGCTTTATTTTGTCAAGTTTCAAGAAGCTAGCACAAACCGTGTTGGATTTACAGTTCCAAATCCGTCTATCAATATAGGAGAAAACAGAGTGAAACCTAAAAATTCAAACTGTTACTGGAAATGAACGCTTTAACATAGAAGAACGAAATTTGGGGAACCAAGTCGGCTTAGTGTTCTGATCATTTCCTGAAAGTATCATCAAGTTTGGGTGAAAAAATATTTGCTGAGATTTCTGGAGATTCGAAATTTTAGGAAGCTTGGCAACCCCTTTCCATGAAAGTGTTTCTCGCCAGTCACTGCTTAGGGCTACTTCAAGAGGAAACAACACATAGAGATAGAACGTGAAACTGCTTTATTTTGTCAAGTTTCAAGAAGCTAGCACAAACCGTGTTGGATTTAGAGTTCCAAATACATCTATCAATATAGGAGAAAACAGAGTGAAACCTAAAAATTCAAACTGTTACTGGAAATGAACGCTTCACCATTGAGGAACGAAATTTGGGGAACCAAGTCGGCTTAGTGTACTGATCATTACCTGAAAGTATCATCCAGTTTGGGTGAAAAAATATTTGCTGAGATTTCTGGAGATTCGTAATTTTTGGAAGCTTGGCAACCCCTTTCCATGAAAGTGTTTCTCGACAGTCACTGCTTAGGGCTACATCAAGAGGAAACAAAACATAGAGATAGAACGTGAAACTGCTTTATTTTGTCAAGTTTCAAGAAGCTAGCACAAACCGTGTTGGATTTAGAGTTCCAAATACATCTATCAATATAGGAGAAAACAGAGTGAAACCTAAAAATTCAAACTGTTAGTAGAAACGAACGCTTCAACATAGAAGAATGAAATTTGGAGAACCAAGTTGGCTTAGTGTACTGATCATTACCTGTAAGTATCATCCAGTTTTGGTGAAAAAATACTTGTTGAGATTTCTGGAGATTCGTAATTTTAGGAAGCTTGGCAACCCCTTTCCATGAAAGTGTTTCTCGCCAGTCACTGCATAGGGCTACTTCAAGAGGAAAGAACACATAGATATAGAACGTGAAACTACTTTATTTTGTCAAGTTTCAAGAAGCTAGCACAAACCGTGTTGGATTTCGAGTTCCAAATACATCTATCTATATAGGAGAAAACAGAGTGAAACCTAAAAATTCAAACTGTTACTGGAAATGAACGCTTCAACATAGAAGAACGAAATTTGGGGAACCAAGTCGGCTTAGTGTACTGAACATTACCTGAAAGTATCATCCAGTTTGGGTGAAAAAATATTTGCTGAGATTTCTGGAGATTCGTAATTTTTGGAAGCTTGGGAACCCGTTTCCATGAAAGTGTTTCTCGCCAGTCACTGCTTAGGGATACAACAAGAGGAAACAAAACATAGAGATAGAACCTGAAACTACTTTATTGTGTCAAGTTTCAAGAAGCTAGCACAAACCGTGTTGGATTTAGAGTTCCAAATACATCTATCAATATAGGAGAAAACAGAGTGAAACCTAAATATTGAAACTGTTAGTAGAAACGAACGCTTCAACATAGAAGAATGAAATTTGGGGAACCAAGTTGGCTTATTGTACTGATCATTACCTGAAAGTATCATCCAGTTTGGGTGAAAAAATATTTGCTGAGATTTCTGGAGATTCGTAATTTTTGGAAGCTTGGCAACCCCTTTCATGAAAGTGTTTCTCGCCAGTCACTTCTTAGGGCTACATCAAGATGAAAAAAAACATGGAGATAGAATCTGAAACTACTTTATTTTGTCAAGTTTCAAGAAGCTAGCACAAACCGTGTTGGATTTAGAGTTCCAAATACATCTATCAATATAGGAGAATACAGAGTGAAACCTAAAAATTCAAACTGTTACTGGAAATGAACGCTACACCATTGAAGAAGGAAATTTGGGGAACCAAGTTGGCTTATTGTACTGATCATTACCTGAAAGTATCATCCAGTTTGGGTGAAAAAATATTTGCTGAGATTTCTGGAGATTCATAATTTTTGGAAGCCTGGCAACCCCTTTCCATGAAGGTGTTTCTCGACAGTCACTGCTTAGGGCTACATCAAGAGGAAACAAAACATAGAGATAGAATCTGAAACTCCTTTATTTTGTCAAGTTTCCGGAAGCTAGCACAAACCGTGTTGGATTTAGAGTTCCAAATACATCTATCAATATAGGAGAAAACAGAGTGAAACCTAAAAATTCAAACTGTTAGTAGAAACGAACGCTTCAACATAGAAGAATGAAATTTGGAGAACCAAGTTGGCTTAGTGTACTGATCATTACCTGTAAGTATCATCCAGTTTTGGTGAAAAAATACTTGCTGAGATATCTGGAGATTCGTAATTTTAGGAAGCTTGGCAACCCCTTTCCATGAAAGTGTTTCTCGCCAGTCACTGCATAGGGCTACTTCAAGAGGAAAGAACACATAGAGACAGAACGTGAAACTACTTTATTTTGTCAAGTTTCAAGAAGCTAGCACAAACCGTGTTGGATTTAGAGTTCCAAATACATCTATCTATATAGGAGAAAACAGAGTGAAACCTAAAAATTCAAACTGTTACTGGAAATGAACGCTTCAACATAGAAGAACGAAATTTGGGGAACCAAGTGGGCTTATTGTACTGATCATTACCTGAAAGTATCATCCAGTTTGGGTGAAAAAATACTTGCTGAGATTTCTGGAGATTCGTAATTTTTGGAAGCTTGGGAACCCCTTTCCATGAAAGTGTTTCTCGCCAGTCACTGCTTAGGGCTACTTCAAGAGGAAACAACACATAGAGATAGAACGTGAAACTGCTTTATTTTGTCAAGTTTCAAGAAGCTTGCACAAACCGTGTTGGATTTAGAGTTCCAAATACATCTATCAATATAGGAGAATACAGAGTGAAACCTAAAAATTCAAACTGTTACTGGAAATGAACACTTCACCATTGAAGAACGAAATTTGGGGAACCAAGTTGGATTAGTGTACTGATCATTACCTGAAAGTATCATCCAGTTTGGGTGAAAAAATATTTGCTGAGATTTCTGGAGATTCATAATTTTTGGAAGCCTGGCAACCCCTTTCCATGAAAGTGTTTCTCGACAGTCACTGCTTAGGGCTACATCAAGAGGAAACAACACATAGAGATAGAACGTGAAACTGCTTTATTTTGTCAAGTTTCAAGAAGCTAGCACAAACCGTGTTGGATTTAGAGTTCCAAATACATCTATCAATATAGGAGAAAACAGAGTGAAACCTAAAAATTCAAACTGTTAGTAGAAACGAACGCTTCAACATAGAAGAATGAAATTTGGAGAACCAAGTTGGCTTAGTGTACTGATCATTACCTGTAAGTATCATCCAGTTTTGGTGAAAATATACTTGCTGAGATATCTGGAGATTCGTAATTTTAGGAAGCTTGGAAACCCCTTTCCATGAAAGTGTTTCTCGCCAGTCACTGCATAGGGCTACTTCAAGAGGAAAGAACACATAGAGACAGAACGTGAAACTACTTTATTTTGTCAAGTTTCAAGAAGCTAGCACAAACCGTGTTGGATTTAGAGTTCCAAATACATCTATCTATATAGGAGAAAACAGAGTGAAATCTAAAAATTCAAACTGTTACTGGAAATGAACGCTTCAACATAGAAGAACGAAATTTGGGGAACCAAGTTGGCTTAGTGTACTGATCATTACCTGAAAGTATCATCCAGTTTGGGTGAAAAAATATTTGCTGTGATTTCTGGAGATTCGTAGTTTTTGGAAGCTTGACAACCCCTTTCTATGAAAGTGTTTCTCGCCAGTCACTGCTTAGGGCTACATCAAGAGGAAACAACACATAGATATAGAACGTGAAACTGCTTTATTTTGTCAAGTTTCAAGAAGCTAGCACAAACCGTGTTGGATTTAGAGTTCCAAATACATCTATCAATATAGGAGAAAACAGAGTGAAACCTAAAAATTCAAACTGTTAGTAGAAACGAACGCTTCAACATAGAAGAATGAAATTTGGAGAACCAAGTTGGCTTAGTGTACTGATCATTACCTGTAAGTATCATCCAGTTTTGGTGAAAAAATACTTGTTGAGATTTCTGGAGATTCGTAATTTTAGGAAGCTTGGCAACCCCTTTCCATGAAAGTGTTTCTCGCCAGTCACTGCATAGGGCTACTTCAAGAGGAAAGAACACATAGATATAGAACGTGAAACTACTTTATTTTGTCAAGTTTCAAGAAGCTAGCACAAACCGTGTTGGATTTAGAGTTCCAAATACATCTATCTATATAGGAGAAAACAGAGTGAAACCTAAAAATTCAAACTGTTACTGGAAATGAACGCTTCAACATAGAAGAACGAAATTTGGGGAACCAAGTCGGCTTAGTGTACTGATCATTACCTGAAAGTATCATCCAGTTTGGGTGAAAAAATATTTGCTGAGATTTCTGGAGATTCGTAATTTTTGGAATCTTGGGAACCCCTTTCCATGAAAGTGTTTCTCGCCAGTCACTGCTTAGGGATACATCAAGAGGAAACAAAACATAGAGATAGAACCTGAAACTACTTTATTTTGTCAAGTTTCAAGAAGCTAGCACAAACCGTGTTGGATTTAGAGTTCCAAATACATCTATCTATATAGGAGAAAACAGAGTGAAATCTAAAAATTCAAACTGTTACTGGAAATGAACGCTTCAACATAGAAGAACGAAATTTGGGGAACCAAGTTGGCTTAGTGTACTGATCATTACCTGAAAGTATCATCCAGTTTGGGTGAAAAAATATTTGCTGTGATTTCTGGAGATTCGTAGTTTTTGGAAGCTTGACAACCCCTTTCTATGAAAGTGTTTCTCGCCAGTCACAGCTTAGGGCTACATCAAGAGGAAACAACACATAGATATAGAACGTGAAACTGCTTTATTTTGTCAAGTTTCAAGAAGCTAGCACAAACCGTGTTGGATTTAGAGTTCCAAATACATCTATCAATATAGGAGAAAACAGAGTGAAACCTAAAAATTCAAACTGTTACTGGAAATGAACGCTTTAACATAGAAGAACGAAATTTGGGGAACCAAGTCGGCTTAGTGTTCTGATCATTTCCTGAAAGTATCATCAAGTTTGGGTGAAAAAATATTTGCTGAGATTTCTGGAGATTCGAAATTTTAGGAAGCTTGGCAACCCCTTTCCATGAAAGTGTTTCTCGCCAGTCACTGCTTAGGGCTACTTCAAGAGGAAACAACACATAGAGATAGAACGTGAAACTGCTTTATTTTGTCAAGTTTCAAGAAGCTAGCACAAACCGTGTTGGATTTAGAGTTCCAAATACATCTATCAATATAGGAGAAAACAGAGTGAAACCTAAAAATTCAAACTGTTACTGGAAATGAACGCTTCACCATTGAGGAACGAAATTTGGGGAACCAAGTCGGCTTAGTGTACTGATCATTACCTGAAAGTATCATCCAGTTTGGGTGAAAAAATATTTGCTGAGATTTCTGGAGATTCGTAATTTTTGGAAGCTTGGCAACCCCTTTCCATGAAAGTGTTTCTCGACAGTCACTGCTTAGGGCTACATCAAGAGGAAACAAAACATAGAGATAGAACGTGAAACTGCTTTATTTTGTCAAGTTTCAAGAAGCTAGCACAAACCGTGTTGGATTTAGAGTTCCAAATACATCTATCAATATAGGAGAAAACAGAGTGAAACCTAAAAATTCAAACTGTTAGTAGAAACGAACGCTTCAACATAGAAGAATGAAATTTGGAGAACCAAGTTGGCTTAGTGTACTGATCATTACCTGTAAGTATCATCCAGTTTTGGTGAAAAAATACTTGTTGAGATTTCTGGAGATTCGTAATTTTAGGAAGCTTGGCAACCCCTTTCCATGAAAGTGTTTCTCGCCAGTCACTGCATAGGGCTACTTCAAGAGGAAAGAACACATAGATATAGAACGTGAAACTACTTTATTTTGTCAAGTTTCAAGAAGCTAGCACAAACCGTGTTGGATTTCGAGTTCCAAATACATCTATCTATATAGGAGAAAACAGAGTGAAACCTAAAAATTCAAACTGTTACTGGAAATGAACGCTTCAACATAGAAGAACGAAATTTGGGGAACCAAGTCGGCTTAGTGTACTGAACATTACCTGAAAGTATCATCCAGTTTGGGTGAAAAAATATTTGCTGAGATTTCTGGAGATTCGTAATTTTTGGAAGCTTGGGAACCCGTTTCCATGAAAGTGTTTCTCGCCAGTCACTGCTTAGGGATACAACAAGAGGAAACAAAACATAGAGATAGAACCTGAAACTACTTTATTGTGTCAAGTTTCAAGAAGCTAGCACAAACCGTGTTGGATTTAGAGTTCCAAATACATCTATCAATATAGGAGAAAACAGAGTGAAACCTAAATATTGAAACTGTTAGTAGAAACGAACGCTTCAACATAGAAGAATGAAATTTGGGGAACCAAGTTGGCTTATTGTACTGATCATTACCTGAAAGTATCATCCAGTTTGGGTGAAAAAATATTTGCTGAGATTTCTGGAGATTCGTAATTTTTGGAAGCTTGGCAACCCCTTTCATGAAAGTGTTTCTCGCCAGTCACTTCTTAGGGCTACATCAAGATGAAAAAAAACATGGAGATAGAATCTGAAACTACTTTATTTTGTCAAGTTTCAAGAAGCTAGCACAAACCGTGTTGGATTTAGAGTTCCAAATACATCTATCAATATAGGAGAATACAGAGTGAAACCTAAAAATTCAAACTGTTACTGGAAATGAACGCTTCACCATTGAAGAAGGAAATTTGGGGAACCAAGTTGGCTTATTGTACTGATCATTACCTGAAAGTATCATCCAGTTTGGGTGAAAAAATATTTGCTGAGATTTCTGGAGATTCATAATTTTTGGAAGCCTGGCAACCCCTTTCCATGAAGGTGTTTCTCGACAGTCACTGCTTAGGGCTACATCAAGAGGAAACAAAACATAGAGATAGAATCTGAAACTCCTTTATTTTGTCAAGTTTCCGGAAGCTAGCACAAACCGTGTTGGATTTAGAGTTCCAAATACATCTATCAATATAGGAGAAAACAGAGTGAAACCTAAAAATTCAAACTGTTAGTAGAAACGAACGCTTCAACATAGAAGAATGAAATTTGGAGAACCAAGTTGGCTTAGTGTACTGATCATTACCTGTAAGTATCATCCAGTTTTGGTGAAAAAATACTTGCTGAGATATCTGGAGATTCGTAATTTTAGGAAGCTTGGCAACCCCTTTCCATGAAAGTGTTTCTCGCCAGTCACTGCATAGGGCTACTTCAAGAGGAAAGAACACATAGAGACAGAACGTGAAACTACTTTATTTTGTCAAGTTTCAAGAAGCTAGCACAAACCGTGTTGGATTTAGAGTTCCAAATACATCTATCTATATAGGAGAAAACAGAGTGAAACCTAAAAATTCAAACTGTTACTGGAAATGAACGCTTCAACATAGAAGAACGAAATTTGGGGAACCAAGTGGGCTTATTGTACTGATCATTACCTGAAAGTATCATCCAGTTTGGGTGAAAAAATACTTGCTGAGATTTCTGGAGATTCGTAATTTTTGGAAGCTTGGGAACCCCTTTCCATGAAAGTGTTTCTCGCCAGTCACTGCTTAGGGCTACTTCAAGAGGAAACAACACATAGAGATAGAACGTGAAACTGCTTTATTTTGTCAAGTTTCAAGAAGCTTGCACAAACCGTGTTGGATTTAGAGTTCCAAATACATCTATCAATATAGGAGAATACAGAGTGAAACCTAAAAATTCAAACTGTTACTGGAAATGAACACTTCACCATTGAAGAACGAAATTTGGGGAACCAAGTTGGATTAGTGTACTGATCATTACCTGAAAGTATCATCCAGTTTGGGTGAAAAAATATTTGCTGAGATTTCTGGAGATTCATAATTTTTGGAAGCCTGGCAACCCCTTTCCATGAAAGTGTTTCTCGACAGTCACTGCTTAGGGCTACATCAAGAGGAAACAACACATAGAGATAGAACGTGAAACTGCTTTATTTTGTCAAGTTTCAAGAAGCTAGCACAAACCGTGTTGGATTTAGAGTTCCAAATACATCTATCAATATAGGAGAAAACAGAGTGAAACCTAAAAATTCAAACTGTTAGTAGAAACGAACGCTTCAACATAGAAGAATGAAATTTGGAGAACCAAGTTGGCTTAGTGTACTGATCATTACCTGTAAGTATCATCCAGTTTTGGTGAAAAAATACTTGCTGAGATATCTGGAGATTCGTAATTTTAGGAAGCTTGGAAACCCCTTTCCATGAAAGTGTTTCTCGCCAGTCACTGCATAGGGCTACTTCAAGAGGAAAGAACACATAGAGACAGAACGTGAAACTACTTTATTTTGTCAAGTTTCAAGAAGCTAGCACAAACCGTGTTGGATTTAGAGTTCCAAATACATCTATCTATATAGGAGAAAACAGAGTGAAATCTAAAAATTCAAACTGTTACTGGAAATGAACGCTTCAACATAGAAGAACGAAATTTGGGGAACCAAGTTGGCTTAGTGTACTGATCATTACCTGAAAGTATCATCCAGTTTGGGTGAAAAAATATTTGCTGTGATTTCTGGAGATTCGTAGTTTTTGGAAGCTTGACAACCCCTTTCTATGAAAGTGTTTCTCGCCAGTCACTGCTTAGGGCTACATCAAGAGGAAACAACACATAGATATAGAACGTGAAACTGCTTTATTTTGTCAAGTTTCAAGAAGCTAGCACAAACCGTGTTGGATTTAGAGTTCCAAATACATCTATCAATATAGGAGAAAACAGAGTGAAACCTAAAAATTCAAACTGTTAGTAGAAACGAACGCTTCAACATAGAAGAATGAAATTTGGAGAACCAAGTTGGCTTAGTGTACTGATCATTACCTGTAAGTATCATCCAGTTTTGGTGAAAAAATACTTGTTGAGATTTCTGGAGATTCGTAATTTTAGGAAGCTTGGCAACCCCTTTCCATGAAAGTGTTTCTCGCCAGTCACTGCATAGGGCTACTTCAAGAGGAAAGAACACATAGATATAGAACGTGAAACTACTTTATTTTGTCAAGTTTCAAGAAGCTAGCACAAACCGTGTTGGATTTAGAGTTCCAAATACATCTATCTATATAGGAGAAAACAGAGTGAAACCTAAAAATTCAAACTGTTACTGGAAATGAACGCTTCAACATAGAAGAACGAAATTTGGGGAACCAAGTCGGCTTAGTGTACTGATCATTACCTGAAAGTATCATCCAGTTTGGGTGAAAAAATATTTGCTGAGATTTCTGGAGATTCGTAATTTTTGGAATCTTGGGAACCCCTTTCCATGAAAGTGTTTCTCGCCAGTCACTGCTTAGGGATACATCAAGAGGAAACAAAACATAGAGATAGAACCTGAAACTACTTTATTTTGTCAAGTTTCAAGAAGCTAGCACAAACCGTGTTGGATTTAGAGTTCCAAATACATCTATCTATATAGGAGAAAACAGAGTGAAATCTAAAAATTCAAACTGTTACTGGAAATGAACGCTTCAACATAGAAGAACGAAATTTGGGGAACCAAGTTGGCTTAGTGTACTGATCATTACCTGAAAGTATCATCCAGTTTGGGTGAAAAAATATTTGCTGTGATTTCTGGAGATTCGTAGTTTTTGGAAGCTTGACAACCCCTTTCTATGAAAGTGTTTCTCGCCAGTCACTGCTTAGGGCTACATCAAGAGGAAACAACACATAGATATAGAACGTGAAACTGCTTTATTTTGTCAAGTTTCAAGAAGCTAGCACAAACCGTGTTGGATTTAGAGTTCCAAATACATCTATCAATATAGGAGAAAACAGAGTGAAACCTAAAAATTCAAACTGTTAGTAGAAACGAACGCTTCAACATAGAAGAATGAAATTTGGAGAACCAAGTTGGCTTAGTGTACTGATCATTACCTGTAAGTATCATCCAGTTTTGGTGAAAAAATACTTGTTGAGATTTCTGGAGATTCGTAATTTTAGGAAGCTTGGCAACCCCTTTCCATGAAAGTGTTTCTCGCCAGTCACTGCATAGGGCTACTTCAAGAGGAAAGAACACATAGATATAGAACGTGAAACTACTTTATTTTGTCAAGTTTCAAGAAGCTAGCACAAACCGTGTTGGATTTAGAGTTCCAAATACATCTATCTATATAGGAGAAAACAGAGTGAAACCTAAAAATTCAAACTGTTACTGGAAATGAACGCTTCAACATAGAAGAACGAAATTTGGGGAACCAAGTCGGCTTAGTGTACTGATCATTACCTGAAAGTATCATCCAGTTTGGGTGAAAAAATATTTGCTGAGATTTCTGGAGATTCGTAATTTTTGGAATCTTGGGAACCCCTTTCCATGAAAGTGTTTCTCGCCAGACACTGCTTAGGGCTACATCAAGAGGAAAAAAAACATAGAGGACGAACGTGAAACTTCTTTATTTTGTCAAGTTTCAAGAAGCTAGCACAAACCGTGTTGGATTTAGAGTTCCAAATACATTTATCAATATAGGAGAAAACAGAGTGAAACCTAAAAATTTAAACTGTTACTGGAAATGAACGCTTCACCATAGAAGAACGAAATTTGGGGAACCAAGTCGGCTTAGTGTACTGACCATTACCTGAAAGTATCATCCAGTTTGGGTGAAAAAATATTTGCTGAGATTACTGGAGATTCGTAATTTTTGGAAGCTTGGGAACCCCTTTCCATGAAAATGTTTCTCGCCAGTCACTGCGTAGGGATACATCAAGAGGAAACAAGACATAGAGATAGAACGTGAAACTGCTTTATTTTGTCAAGTTTCAAGAAGCTAGCACAAACCGTGTTGGATTTAGATTTCCAAATACATCTATCAATATAGGAGAAAACAGAGTGAAACCTAAAAATTCAAACTGTTACTGGAAATGAACGCTTCAACATAGAAGAACGAAATTTGGGGAACCAAGTCGGCTTAGTGTACTGATCATTACCTGAAAGTATCATCCAGTTTGGGTGAAAAAATATTTGCTGAGATTTCTGGAGATTCGTAATTTTTGGAAGCTTGGGAACCCCTTTCCATGAAAGTGTTTCTCGCCAGTCACTGCTTAGGGATACATCAAGAGGAAACAAAACATAGAGATAGAACCTGAAACTACTTTATTGTGTCAAGTTTCAAGAAGCTAGCACAAACCGTGTTGGATTTAGAGTTCCAAATACATCTATCTATATAGGAGAAAACAGAGTGAAACCTAAAAATTGAAACAGTTAGTAGAAACGAACGCTTCAACATAGAAGAATGAAATTTGGGGAACCAAGTTGGCTTATTGTACTGATCATTACCTGAAAGTATCATCCAGTTTGGGTGAAAAAATATTTGCTGAGATTTCTGGAGATTCGTAATTTTTGGAAGCTTGGCAACCCCTTTCCATGAAAGTGTTTCTCGCCAGTCACTTCTTAGGGCTACATCAAGATGAAAAAAAACATGGAGATAGAATCTGAAACTACTTTATTGTGTCAAGTTTCAAGAAGCTAGCACAAACCGTGTTGGATTTAGAGTTCCAAATACATCTATCAATATAGGAGAAAACAGAGTGAAACCTAAAAATTCAAACTGTTACTGGAAATGAACGCTTCAACATAGAAGAACGAAACTTGGGGAACCAAGTCGGCTTAGTGTACTGATCATTACCTGAAAGTATCATCCAGTTTGGGTGAAAAAATATTTGCTGAGATTTCTGGAGATTCGTAATTTTTGGAATCTTGGGAACCCCTTTCCATGAAAGTGTTTCTCGCCAGTCACTGCTTAGGGCTACATCAAGAGGAAACAAAACATAGAGATAGAATCTGAAACTCCTTTATTGTGTCAAGTTTCAAGAAGCTAGCACAAACCGTGTTGGATTTAGAGTTCCAAATACATCTATCAATATAGGAGAAAACAGAGTGAAACCTAAAAATTCAAACTGTTAGTAGAAACGAACGCTTCAACATAGAAGAATGAAATTTGGAGAACCAAGTTGGCTTAGTGTACTGATCATTACCTGTAAGTATCATCCAGTTTTGGTGAAAAAATACTTGTTGAGATTTCTGGAGATTCGTAATTTAGGAAGCTTGGCAACCCCTTTCCATGAAAGTGTTTCTCGCCAGTCACTGCATAGGGCTACTTCAAGAGGAAAGAACACATAGATATAGAACGTGAAACTACTTTATTTTGTCAAGTTTCAAGAAGCTAGCACAAACCGTGTTGGATTTAGAGTTCCAAATACATCTATCTATATAGGAGAAAACAGAGTGAAACCTAAAAATTCAAACTGTTACTGGAAATGAACGCTTCAACATAGAAGAACGAAATTTGGGGAACCAAGTCGGCTTAGTGTACTGAACATTACCTGAAAGTATCATCCAGTTTGGGTGAAAAAATATTTGCTGAGATTTCTGGAGATTCGTAATTTTTGGAAGCTTGGGAACCCTTTTCCATGAAAGCGTTTCTCGCCAGTCACTGCTTAGGGATACATCAAGAGGAAACAAAACATAGAGATAGAACCTGAAACTACTTTATTGTGTCAAGTTTCAAGAAGCGAGCACAAACCGTGTTGGATTTAGAGTTCCAAATACATCTATCAATATAGGAGAAAACAGAGTGAAACCTAAAAATTGAAACTGTTAGTAGAAACGAACGCTTCAACATACAAGAATGAAATTTGGGGAACCAAGTTGGCTTATTGTACTGATCATTACCTGAAAGTATCATCCAGTTTGGGTGAAAAAATATTTGCTGAGATTTCTGGAGATTCGTAATTTTTGGAAGCTTGGCAACCCCTTTCCATGAAAGTGTTTCTCGCCAGTCACTTCTTAGGGCTACATCAAGATGAAAAAAAACATGGAGATAGAATCTGAAACTACTTTATTGTGTCAAGTTTCAAGAAGCTAGCACAAACCGTGTTGGATTTAGAGTTCCAAATACATCTATCAATATAGGAGAAAACAGAGTGAAACCTAAAAATTCAAACTGTTAGTAGAAACGAACGCTTCAACATAGAAGAACGAAATTTGGGGAACCAAGTCGGCTTAGTGTACTGATCATTACCTGAAAGTATCATCCAGTTTTGGTGAAAAAATACTTGCTGAGATATCTGGAGATTCGTAATTTTAGGAAGCTTGGCAACCCCTTTCCATGAAAGTGTTTCTCGCCAGTCACTGCATAGGGCTACTTCAAGAGGAAAGAACACATAGAGACAGAACGTGAAACTACTTTATTTTGTCAAGTTTCAAGAAACTAGCACAAACCGTGTTGGATTTAGAGTTCCAAATACATCTATCTATATAGGAGAAAACAGAGTGAAACCTAAAAATTCAAACTGTTACTGGAAATGAACGCTTCAACATAGAAGAACGAAATTTGGGGAACCAAGTGGGCTTATTGTACTGATCATTACCTGAAAGTATCATCCAGTTTGGGTGAAAAAATACTTGCTGAGATTTCTGGAGATTCGTAATTTTTGGAAGCTTGGCAACCCCTTTCCATGAAAGTGTTTCTCGCCAGTCACTGCTTAGGGCTACTTCAAGAGGAAACAACACATAGAGATAGAACGTGAAACTGCTTTATTTTGTCAAGTTTCAAGAAGCTAGCACAAACCGTGTTGGATTTAGAGTTCCAAATACATCTATCAATATAGGAGAAAACAGAGTGAAACCTAAAAATTCAAACTGTTAGTAGAAACGAACGCTTCAACATAGAAGAATGAAATTTGGAGAACCAAGTTGGCTTAGTGTACTGATCATTACCTGTAAGTATCATCCAGTTTTGGTGAAAAAATACTTGCTGAGATATCTGGAGATTCGTAATTTTAGGAAGCTTGGCAACCCCTTTCCATGAAAGTGTTTCTCGCCAGTCACTGCATAGGGCTACTTCAAGAGGAAAGAACACATAGAGACAGAACGTGAAACTACTTTATTTTGTCAAGTTTCAAGAAGCTAGCACAAACCGTGTTGGATTTAGAGTTCCAAATACATCTATCTATATAGGAGAAAACAGAGTGAAACCTAAAAATTCAAACTGTTACTGGAAATGAACGCTTCAACATAGAAGAACGAAATTTGGGGAACCAAGTTGGCTTAGTGTACTGATCATTACCTGAAAGTATCATCCAGTTTGGGTGAAAAAATATTTGCTGTGATTTCTGGAGATTCGTAGTTTTTGGAAGCTTGACAACCCCTTTCTATGAACGTGTTTCTCGCCAGTCACTGCTTAGGGCTACATCAAGAGGAAACAACACATAGATATAGAACGTGAAACTGCTTTATTTTGTCAAGTTTCAAGAAGCTAGCACAAACCGTGTTGGATTTACAGTTCCAAATCCGTCTATCAATATAGGAGAAAACAGAGTGAAACCTAAAAATTCAAACTGTTACTGGAAATGAACGCTTTAACATAGAAGAACGAAATTTGGGGAACCAAGTCGGCTTAGTGTTCTGATCATTTCCTGAAAGTATCATCAAGTTTGGGTGAAAAAATATTTGCTGAGATTTCTGGAGATTCGAAATTTTAGGAAGCTTGGCAACCCCTTTCCATGAAAGTGTTTCTCGCCAGTCACTGATTAGGGCTACTTCAAGAGGAAACAACACATAGAGATAGAACGTGAAACTGCTTTATTTTGTCAAGTTTCAAGAAGCTAGCACAAACCGTGTTGGATTTAGAGTTCCAAATACATCTATCAATATAGGAGAAAACAGAGTGAAACCTAAAAATTCAAACTGTTACTGGAAATGAACGCTTCACCATTGAGGAACGAAATTTGGGGAACCAAGTCGGCTTAGTGTACTGATCATTACCTGAAAGTATCATCCAGTTTGGGTGAAAAAATATTTGCTGAGATTTCTGGAGATTCGTAATTTTTGGAAGCTTGGCAACCCCTTTCCATGAAAGTGTTTCTCGACAGTCACTGCTTAGGGCTACATCAAGAGGAAACAAAACATAGAGATAGAACGTGAAACTGCTTTATTTTGTCAAGTTTCAAGAAGCTAGCACAAACCGTGTTGGATTTAGAGTTCCAAATACATCTATCAATATAGGAGAAAACAGAGTGAAACCTAAAAATTCAAACTGTTAGTAGAAACGAACGCTTCAACATAGAAGAATGAAATTTGGAGAACCAAGTTGGCTTAGTGTACTGATCATTACCTGTAAGTATCATCCAGTTTTGGTGAAAAAATACTTGTTGAGATTTCTGGAGATTCGTAATTTTAGGAAGCTTGGCAACCCCTTTCCATGAAAGTGTTTCTCGCCAGTCACTGCATAGGGCTACTTCAAGAGGAAAGAACACATAGATATAGAACGTGAAACTACTTTATTTTGTCAAGTTTCAAGAAGCTAGCACAAACCGTGTTGGATTTAGAGTTCCAAATACATCTATCTATATAGGAGAAAACAGAGTGAAACCTAAAAATTCAAACTGTTACTGGAAATGAACGCTTCAACATAGAAGAACGAAATTTGGGGAACCAAGTCGGCTTAGTGTACTGATCATTACCTGAAAGTATCATCCAGTTTGGGTGAAAAAATATTTGCTGAGATTTCTGGAGATTCGTAATTTTTGGAAGCTTGGCAACCCAGTTCCATGAAAGTGTTTCTCGACAGTCACTGCTTAGGGATACATCAAGAGGAAACAAAACATAGAGATAGAACCTGAAACTACTTTATTGTGTCAAGTTTCAAGAAGCTAGCACAAACCGTGTTGGATTTAGAGTTCCAAATACATCTATCAATATAGGAGAAAACAGAGTGAAACCTAAAAATTGAAACTGTTAGTAGAAACGAACGCTTCAACATAGAAGAATGAAATTTGGGGAACCAAGTTGGCTTATTGTACTGATCATTACCTGAAAGTATCATCCAGTTTGGGTGAAAAAATATTTGCTGAGATTTCTGGAGATTCGTAATTTTTGGAAGCTTGGCAACCCCTTTCCATGAAAGTGTTTCTCGCCAGTCACTGCTTAGGGCTACATCAAGAGGAAAAAAAACATAGAGGACGAACGTGAAACTTCTTTATTTTGTCAAGTTTCAAGAAGCTAGCACAAACCGTGTTGGATTTAGAGTTCCAAATACATTTATCAATATAGGAGAAAACAGAGTGAAACCTAAAAATTTAAACTGTTACTGGAAATGAACGCTTCACCATAGAAGAACGAAATTTGGGGAACCAAGTCGGCTTAGTGTACTGACCATTACCTGAAAGTATCATCCAGTTTGGGTGAAAAAATATTTGCTGAGATTACTGGAGATTCGTAATTTTTGGAAGCTTGGGAACCCCTTTCCATGAAAATGTTTCTCGCCAGTCACTGTGTAGGGATACATCAAGAGGAAACAAGACATAGAGATAGAACGTGAAACTGCTTTATTTTGTCAAGTTTCAAGAAGCTAGCACAAACCGTGTTGGATTTAGAGTTCCAAATACATCTATCAATATAGGAGAAAACAGAGTGAAACCTAAAAATTCAAACTGTTAGTAGAAACGAACGCTTCAACATAGAAGAATGAAATTTGGAGAACCAAGTTGGCTTAGTGTACTGATCATTACCTGTAAGTATCATCCAGTTTTGGTGAAAAAATACTTGCTGAGATATCTGGAGATTCGTAATTTTAGGAAGCTTGGCAACCCCTTTCCATGAAAGTGTTTCTCGCCAGTCACTGCATAGGGCTACTTCAAGAGGAAAGAACACATAGAGACAGAACGTGAAACTACTTTATTTTGTCAAGTTTCAAGAAGCTAGCACAAACCGTGTTGGATTTAGAGTTCCAAATACATCTATCAATATAGGAGAAAACAGAGTGAAACCTAAAAATTCAAACTGTTACTGGAAATGAACGCTTCACCATTGAGGAACGAAATTTGGGGAACCAAGTCGGCTTAGTGTACTGATCATTACCTGAAAGTATCATCCAGTTTGGGTGAAAAAATATTTGCTGAGATTTCTGGAGATTCGTAATTTTTGGAAGCTTGGCAACCCCTTTCCATGAAAGTGTTTCTCGACAGTCACTGCTTAGGGCTACATCAAGAGGAAACAAAACATAGAGATAGAACGTGAAACTGCTTTATTTTGTCAAGTTTCAAGAAGCTAGCACAAACCGTGTTGGATTTAGAGTTCCAAATACATCTATCAATATAGGAGAAAACAGAGTGAAACCTAAAAATTCAAACTGTTAGTAGAAACGAACGCTTCAACATAGAAGAATGAAATTTGGAGAACCAAGTTGGCTTAGTGTACTGATCATTACCTGTAAGTATCATCCAGTTTTGGTGAAAAAATACTTGTTGAGATTTCTGGAGATTCGTAATTTTAGGAAGCTTGGCAACCCCTTTCCATGAAAGTGTTTCTCGCCAGTCACTGCATAGGGCTACTTCAAGAGGAAAGAACACATAGATATAGAACGTGAAACTACTTTATTTTGTCAAGTTTCAAGAAGCTAGCACAAACCGTGTTGGATTTAGAGTTCCAAATACATCTATCTATATAGGAGAAAACAGAGTGAAACCTAAAAATTCAAACTGTTACTGGAAATGAACGCTTCAACATAGAAGAACGAAATTTGGGGAACCAAGTCGGCTTAGTGTACTGATCATTACCTGAAAGTATCATCCAGTTTGGGTGAAAAAATATTTGCTGAGATTTCTGGAGATTCGTAATTTTTGGAAGCTTGGCAACCCCTTTCCATGAAAGTGTTTCTCGACAGTCACTGCTTAGGGATACATCAAGAGGAAACAAAACATAGAGATAGAACCTGAAACTACTTTATTGTGTCAAGTTTCAAGAAGCTAGCACAAACCGTGTTGGATTTAGAGTTCCAAATACATCTATCAATATAGGAGAAAACAGAGTGAAACCTAAAAATTGAAACTGTTAGTAGAAACGAACGCTTCAACATAGAAGAATGAAATTTGGGGAACCAAGTTGGCTTATTGTACTGATCATTACCTGAAAGTATCATCCAGTTTGGGTGAAAAAATATTTGCTGAGATTTCTGGAGATTCGTAATTTTTGGAAGCTTGGCAACCCCTTTCCATGAAAGTGTTTCTCGCCAGTCACTGCTTAGGGCTACATCAAGAGGAAAAAAAACATAGAGGACGAACGTGAAACTTCTTTATTTTGTCAAGTTTCAAGAAGCTAGCACAAACCGTGTTGGATTTAGAGTTCCAAATACATTTATCAATATAGGAGAAAACAGAGTGAAACCTAAAAATTTAAACTGTTACTGGAAATGAACGCTTCACCATAGAAGAACGAAATTTGGGGAACCAAGTCGGCTTAGTGTACTGACCATTACCTGAAAGTATCATCCAGTTTGGGTGAAAAAATATTTGCTGAGATTACTGGAGATTCGTAATTTTTGGAAGCTTGGGAACCCCTTTCCATGAAAATGTTTCTCGCCAGTCACTGTGTAGGGATACATCAAGAGGAAACAAGACATAGAGATAGAACGTGAAACTGCTTTATTTTGTCAAGTTTCAAGAAGCTAGCACAAACCGTGTTGGATTTAGAGTTCCAAATACATCTATCAATATAGGAGAAAACAGAGTGAAACCTAAAAATTCAAACTGTTAGTAGAAACGAACGCTTCAACATAGAAGAATGAAATTTGGAGAACCAAGTTGGCTTAGTGTACTGATCATTACCTGTAAGTATCATCCAGTTTTGGTGAAAAAATACTTGCTGAGATATCTGGAGATTCGTAATTTTAGGAAGCTTGGCAACCCCTTTCCATGAAAGTGTTTCTCGCCAGTCACTGCATAGGGCTACTTCAAGAGGAAAGAACACATAGAGACAGAACGTGAAACTACTTTATTTTGTCAAGTTTCAAGAAGCTAGCACAAACCGTGTTGGATTTAGAGTTCCAAATACATCTATCTATATAGGAGAAAACAGAGTGAAACCTAAAAATTCAAACTGTTACTGGAAATGAACGATTCAACATAGAAGAACGAAATTTGGGGAACCAAGTTGGCTTAGTGTACTGATCATTACCTGAAAGTATCATCCAGTTTGGGTGAAAAAATATTTGCTGTGATTTCTGGAGATTCGTAGTTTTTGGAAGCTTGACAACCCCTTTCTATGAAAGTGTTTCTCGCCAGTCACTGCTTAGGGCTACATCAAGAGGAAACAACACATAGATATAGAACGTGAAACTGCTTTATTTTGTCAAGTTTCAAGAAGCTAGCACAAACCGTGTTGGATTTACAGTTCCAAATCCATCTATCAATATAGGAGTAAACAGAGTGAAACCTAAAAATTCAAACTGTTACTGGAAATGAACGCTTTAACATAGAAGAACGAAATTTGGGGAACCAAGTCGGCTTAGTGTTCTGATCATTTCCTGAAAGTATCATCAAGTTTGGGTGAAAAAATATTTGCTGAGATTTCTGGAGATTCGAAATTTTAGGAAGCTTGGCAACCCCTTTCCATGAAAGTGTTTCTCGCCAGTCACTGCTTAGGGCTACTTCAAGAGGAAACAACACATAGAGATAGAACGTGAAACTGCTTTATTTTGTCAAGTTTCAAGAAGCTAGCACAAACCGTGTTGGATTTAGAGTTCCAAATACATCTATCAATATAGGAGAAAACAGAGTGAAACCTAAAAATTCAAACTGTTACTGGAAATGAACGCTTCACCATTGAGGAACGAAATTTGGGGAACCAAGTCGGCTTAGTGTACTGATCATTACCTGAAAGTATCATCCAGTTTGGGTGAAAAAATATTTGCTGAGATTTCTGGAGATTCGTAATTTTTGGAAGCTTGGCAACCCCTTTCCATGAAAGTGTTTCTCGACAGTCACTGCTTAGGGCTACATCAAGAGGAAACAAAACATAGAGATAGAACGTGAAACTGCTTTATTTTGTCAAGTTTCAAGAAGCTAGCACAAACCGTGTTGGATTTAGAGTTCCAAATACATCTATCTATATAGGAGAAAACAGAGTGAAACCTAAAAATTCAAACTGTTACTGGAAATGAACGCTTCAACATAGAAGAACGAAATTTGGGGAACCAAGTTGGCTTAGTGTACTGATCATTACCTGAAAGTATCATCCAGTTTGGGTGAAAAAATATTTGCTGTGATTTCTGGAGATTCGTAGTTTTTGGAAGCTTGACAACCCCTTTCTATGAAAGTGTTTCTCGCCAGTCACTGCTTAGGGCTACATCAAGAGGAAACAACACATAGATATAGAACGTGAAACTGCTTTATTTTGTCAAGTTTCAAGAAGCTAGCACAAACCGTGTTGGATTTACAGTTCCAAATCCATCTATCAATATAGGAGAAAACAGAGTGAAACCTAAAAATTCAAACTGTTACTGGAAATGAACGCTTTAACATAGAAGAATGAAATTTGGGGAACCAAGTCGGCTTAGTGTTCTGATCATTTCCTGAAAGTATCATCAAGTTTGGGTGAAAAAATATTTGCTGAGATTTCTGGAGATTCGAAATTTTAGGAAGCTTGGCAACCCCTTTCCATGAAAGTGTTTCTCGCCAGTCACTGCTTAGGGCTATTTCAAGAGGAAACAACACATAGAGATAGAACGTGAAACTGCTTTATTTTGTCAAGTTTCAAGAAGCTAGCACAAACCGTGTTGGATTTAGAGTTCCAAATACATCTATCAATATAGGAGAAAACAGAGTGAAACCTAAAAATTCAAACTGTTACTGGAAATGAACGCTTCACCATTGAGGAACGAAATTTGGGGAACCAAGTCGGCTTAGTGTACTGATCATTACCTGAAAGTATCATCCAGTTTGGGTGAAAAAATATTTGCTGAGATTTCTGGAGATTCGTAATTTTTGGAAGCTTGGCAACCCCTTTCCATGAAAGTGTTTCTCGACAGTCACTGCTTAGGGCTACATCAAGAGGAAACAAAACATAGAGATAGAACGTGAAACTGCTTTATTTTGTCAAGTTTCAAGAAGCTAGCACAAACCGTGTTGGATTTAGAGTTCCAAATACATCTATCAATATAGGAGAAAACAGAGTGAAACCTAAAAATTCAAACTGTTAGTAGAAACGAACGCTTCAACATAGAAGAATGAAATTTGGAGAACCAAGTTGGATTAGTGTACTGATCATTACCTGTAAGTATCATCCAGTTTTGGTGAAAAAATACTTGTTGAGATTTCTGGAGATTCGTAATTTTAGGAAGCTTGGCAACCCCTTTCCATGAAAGTGTTTCTCGCCAGTCACTGCATAGGGCTACTTCAAGAGGAAAGAACACATAGATATAGAACGTGAAACTACTTTATTTTGTCAAGTTTCAAGAAGCTAGCACAAACCGTGTTGGATTTAGAGTTCCAAATACATCTATCTATATAGGAGAAAACAGAGTGAAACCTAAAAATTCAAACTGTTACTGGAAATGAACGCTTCAACATAGAAGAACGAAATTTGGGGAACCAAGTCGGCTTAGTGTACTGATCATTACCTGAAAGTATCATCCAGTTTGGGTGAAAAAATATTTGCTGAGATTTCTGGAGATTCGTAATTTTTGGAAGCTTGGGAACCCCTTTCCATGAAAGTGTTTCTCGCCAGTCACTGCTTAGGGATACATCAAGAGGAAACAAAACATAGAGATAGAACCTGAAACTACTTTATTGTGTCAAGTTTCAAGAAGCTAGCACAAACCGTGTTGGATTTAGAGTTCCAAATACATCTATCAATATAGGAGAAAACAGAGTGAAACCTAAAAATTGAAACTGTTAGTAGAAACGAACGCTTCAACATAGAAGAATGAAATTTGGGGAACCAAGTTGGCTTATTGTACTGATCATTACCTGAAAGTATCATCCAGTTTGGGTGAAAAAATATTTGCTGAGATTTCTGGAGATTCGTAATTTTTGGAAGCTTGGCAACCCCTTTCCATGAAAGTGTTTCTCGCCAGTCACTGCTTAGGGCTACATCAAGAGGAAAAAAAACATAGAGGACGAACGTGAAACCTCTTTATTTTGTCAAGTTTCAAGAAGCTAGCACAAACCGTGTTGGATTTAGAGTTCCAAATACATTTATCAATATAGGAGAAAACAGAGTGAAACCTAAAAATTTAAACTGTTACTGGAAATGAACGCTTCACCATAGAAGAACGAAATTTGGGGAACCAAGTCGGCTTAGTGTACTGACCATTACCTGAAAGTATCATCCAGTTTGGGTGAAAAAATATTTGCTGAGATTACTGGAGATTCGTAATTTTTGGAAGCTTGGGAACCCCTTTCCATGAAAATGTTTCTCGCCAGTCACTGTGTAGGGATACATCAAGAGGAAACAAGACATAGAGATAGAACGTGAAACTGCTTTATTTTGTCAAGTTTCAAGAAGCTAGCACAAACCGTGTTGGATTTAGAGTTCCAAATACATCTATCAATATAGGAGAAAACAGAGTGAAACCTAAAAATTCAAACTGTTAGTAGAAACGAACGCTTCAACATAGAAGAATGAAATTTGGAGAACCAAGTTGGCTTAGTGTACTGATCATTACCTGTAAGTATCATCCAGTTTTGGTGAAAAAATACTTGCTGAGATATCTGGAGATTCGTAATTTTAGGAAGCTTGGCAACCCCTTTCCATGAAAGTGTTTCTCGCCAGTCACTGCATAGGGCTACTTCAAGAGGAAAGAACACATAGAGACAGAACGTGAAACTACTTTATTTTGTCAAGTTTCAAGAAGCTAGCACAAACCGTGTTGGATTTAGAGTTCCAAATACATCTATCTATATAGGAGAAAACAGAGTGAAACCTAAAAATTCAAACTGTTACTGGAAATGAACGCTTCACCATTGAGGAACGAAATTTGGGGAACCAAGTCGGCTTAGTGTACTGATCATTACCTGAAAGTATCATCCAGTTTGGGTGAAAAAATATTTGCTGAGATTTCTGGAGATTCGTAATTTTTGGAAGCTTGGCAACCCCTTTTTATGAAAGTGTTTCTCGACAGTCACTGCTTAGGGCTACATCAAGAGGAAACAAAACATAGAGATAGAACGTGAAACTGCTTTATTTTGTCAAGTTTCAAGAAGCTAGCACAAACCGTGTTGGATTTAGAGTTCCAAATACATCTATCAATATAGGAGAAAACAGAGTGAAACCTAAAAATTCAAACTGTTAGTAGAAACGAACGCTTCAACATAGAAGAATGAAATTTGGAGAACCAAGTTGGATTAGTGTACTGATCATTACCTGTAAGTATCATCCAGTTTTGGTGAAAAAATACTTGTTGAGATTTCTGGAGATTCGTAATTTTAGGAAGCTTGGCAACCCCTTTCCATGAAAGTGTTTCTCGCCAGTCACTGCATAGGGCTACTTCAAGAGGAAAGAACACATAGATATAGAACGTGAAACTACTTTATTTTGTCAAGTTTCAAGAAGCTAGCACAAACCGTGTTGGATTTAGAGTTCCAAATACATCTATCTATATAGGAGAAAACAGAGTGAAACCTAAAAATTCAAACTGTTACTGGAAATGAACGCTTCAACATAGAAGAACGAAATTTGGGGAACCAAGTCGGCTTAGTGTACTGATCATTACCTGAAAGTATCATCCAGTTTGGGTGAAAAAATATTTGCTGAGATTTCTGGAGATTCGTAATTTTTGGAAGCTTGGGAACCCCTTTCCATGAAAGTGTTTCTCGCCAGTCACTGCTTAGGGATACATCAAGAGGAAACAAAACATAGAGATAGAACCTGAAACTACTTTATTGTGTCAAGTTTCAAGAAGCTAGCACAAACCGTGTTGGATTTAGAGTTCCAAATACATCTATCAATATAGGAGAAAACAGAGTGAAACCTAAAAATTGAAACTGTTAGTAGAAACGAACGCTTCAACATAGAAGAATGAAATTTGGGGAACCAAGTTGGCTTATTGTACTGATCATTACCTGAAAGTATCATCCAGTTTGGGTGAAAAAATATTTGCTGAGATTTCTGGAGATTCGTAATTTTTGGAAGCTTGGCAACCCCTTTCCATGAAAGTGTTTCTCGCCAGTCACTGCTTAGGGCTACATCAAGAGGAAAAAAAACATAGAGGACGAACGTGAAACTTCTTTATTTTGTCAAGTTTCAAGAAGCTAGCACAAACCGTGTTGGATTTAGAGTTCCAAATACATTTATCAATATAGGAGAAAACAGAGTGAAACCTAAAAATTTAAACTGTTACTGGAAATGAACGCTTCACCATAGAAGAACGAAATTTGGGGAACCAAGTCGGCTTAGTGTACTGACCATTACCTGAAAGTATCATCCAGTTTGGGTGAAAAAATATTTGCTGAGATTACTGGAGATTCGTAATTTTTGGAAGCTTGGGAACCCCTTTCCATGAAAATGTTTCTCGCCAGTCACTGTGTAGGGATACATCAAGAGGAAACAAGACATAGAGATAGAACGTGAAACTGCTTTATTTTGTCAAGTTTCAAGAAGCTAGCACAAACCGTGTTGGATTTAGAGTTCCAAATACATCTATCAATATAGGAGAAAACAGAGTGAAACCTAAAAATTCAAACTGTTAGTAGAAACGAACGCTTCAACATAGAAGAATGAAATTTGGAGAACCAAGTTGGCTTAGTGTACTGATCATTACCTGTAAGTATCATCCAGTTTTGGTGAAAAAATACTTGCTGAGATATCTGGAGATTCGTAATTTTAGGAAGCTTGGCAACCCCTTTCCATGAAAGTGTTTCTCGCCAGTCACTGCATAGGGCTACTTCAAGAGGAAAGAACACATAGAGACAGAACGTGAAACTACTTTATTTTGTCAAGTTTCAAGAAGCTAGCACAAACCGTGTTGGATTTAGAGTTCCAAATACATCTATCTATATAGGAGAAAACAGAGTGAAACCTAAAAATTCAAACTGTTACTGGAAATGAACGATTCAACATAGAAGAACGAAATTTGGGGAACCAAGTTGGCTTAGTGTACTGATCATTACCTGAAAGTATCATCCAGTTTGGGTGAAAAAATATTTGCTGTGATTTCTGGAGATTCGTAGTTTTTGGAAGCTTGACAACCCCTTTCTATGAAAGTGTTTCTCGCCAGTCACTGCTTAGGGCTACATCAAGAGGAAACAACACATAGATATAGAACGTGAAACTGCTTTATTTTGTCAAGTTTCAAGAAGCTAGCACAAACCGTGTTGGATTTACAGTTCCAAATCCATCTATCAATATAGGAGAAAACAGAGTGAAACCTAAAAATTCAAACTGTTACTGGAAATGAACGCTTTAACATAGAAGAACGAAATTTGGGGAACCAAGTCGGCTTAGTGTTCTGATCATTTCCTGAAAGTATCATCAAGTTTGGGTGAAAAAATATTTGCTGAGATTTCTGGAGATTCGAAATTTTAGGAAGCTTGGCAACCCCTTTCCATGAAAGTGTTTCTCGCCAGTCACTGCTTAGGGCTACTTCAAGAGGAAACAACACATAGAGATAGAACGTGAAACTGCTTTATTTTGTCAAGTTTCAAGAAGCTAGCACAAACCGTGTTGGATTTAGAGTTCCAAATACATCTATCAATATAGGAGAAAACAGAGTGAAACCTAAAAATTCAAACTGTTACTGGAAATGAACGCTTCACCATTGAGGAACAAAATTTGGGGAACCAAGTCGGCTTAGTGTACTGATCATTACCTGAAAGTATCATCCAGTTTGGGTGAAAAAATATTTGCTGAGATTTCTGGAGATTCGTAATTTTTGGAAGCTTGGCAACCCCTTTCCATGAAAGTGTTTCTCGACAGTCACTGCTTAGGGCTACATCAAGAGGAAACAAAACATAGAGATAGAACGTGAAACTGCTTTATTTGTCAAGTTTCAAGAAGCTAGCACAAACCGTGCTGGATTTAGAGTTCCAAATACATCTATCAATATAGGAGAAAACAGAGTGAAACCTAAAAATTCAAACTGTTAGTAGAAACGAACGCTTCAACATAGAAGAATGAAATTTGGAGAACCAAGTTGGCTTAGTGTACTGATCATTACCTGTAAGTATCATCCAGTTTTGGTGAAAAAATACTTGTTGAGATTTCTGGAGATTCGTAATTTTAGGAAGCTTGGCAACCCCTTTCCATGAAAGTGTTTCTCGCCAGTCACTGCATAGGGCTACTTCAAGAGGAAAGAACACATAGATATAGAACGTGAAACTACTTTATTTTGTCAAGTTTCAAGAAGCTAGCACAAACCGTGTTGGATTTAGAGTTCCAAATACATCTATCTATATAGGAGAAAACAGAGTGAAACCTAAAAATTCAAACTGTTACTGGAAATGAACGCTTCAACATAGAAGAACGAAATTTGGGGAACCAAGTCGGCTTAGTGTACTGATCATTACCTGAAAGTATCATCCAGTTTGGGTGAAAAAATATTTGCTGAGATTTCTGGAGATTCGTAATTTTTGGAAGCTTGGGAACCCCTTTCCATGAAAGTGTTTCTCGCCAGTCACTGCTTAGGGATACATCAAGAGGAAACAAAACATAGAGATAGAACCTGAAACTACTTTATTGTGTCAAGTTTCAAGAAGCTAGCACAAACCGTGTTGGATTTAGAGTTCCAAATACATCTATCAATATAGGAGAAAACAGAGTGAAACCTAAAAATTGAAACTGTTAGTAGAAACGAACGCTTCAACATAGAAGAATGAAATTTGGGGAACCAAGTTGGCTTATTGTACTGATCATTACCTGAAAGTATCATCCAGTTTGGGTGAAAAAATATTTGCTGAGATTTCTGGAGATTCGTAATTTTTGGAAGCTTGGCAACCCCTTTCCATGAAAGTGTTTCTCGCCAGTCACTGCTTAGGGCTACATCAAGAGGAAAAAAAACATAGAGGACGAACGTGAAACCTCTTTATTTTGTCAAGTTTCAAGAAGCTAGCACAAACCGTGTTGGATTTAGAGTTCCAAATACATTTATCAATATAGGAGAAAACAGAGTGAAACCTAAAAATTTAAACTGTTACTGGAAATGAACGCTTCACCATAGAAGAACGAAATTTGGGGAACCAAGTCGGCTTAGTGTACTGACCATTACCTGAAAGTATCATCCAGTTTGGGTGAAAAAATATTTGCTGAGATTACTGGAGATTCGTAATTTTTGGAAGCTTGGGAACCCCTTTCCATGAAAATGTTTCTCGCCAGTCACTGTGTAGGGATACATCAAGAGGAAACAAGACATAGAGATAGAACGTGAAACTGCTTTATTTTGTCAAGTTTCAAGAAGCTAGCACAAACCGTGTTGGATTTAGAGTTCCAAATACATCTATCAATATAGGAGAAAACAGAGTGAAACCTAAAAATTCAAACTGTTAGTAGAAACGAACGCTTCAACATAGAAGAATGAAATTTGGAGAACCAAGTTGGCTTAGTGTACTGATCATTACCTGTAAGTATCATCCAGTTTTGGTGAAAAAATACTTGCTGAGATATCTGGAGATTCGTAATTTTAGGAAGCTTGGCAACCCCTTTCCATGAAAGTGTTTCTCGCCAGTCACTGCATAGGGCTACTTCAAGAGGAAAGAACACATAGAGACAGAACGTGAAACTACTTTATTTTGTCAAGTTTCAAGAAGCTAGCACAAACCGTGTTGGATTTAGAGTTCCAAATACATCTATCTATATAGGAGAAAACAGAGTGAAACCTAAAAATTCAAACTGTTACTGGAAATGAACGCTTCACCATTGAGGAACGAAATTTGGGGAACCAAGTCGGCTTAGTGTACTGATCATTACCTGAAAGTATCATCCAGTTTGGGTGAAAAAATATTTGCTGAGATTTCTGGAGATTCGTAATTTTTGGAAGCTTGGCAACCCCTTTTTATGAAAGTGTTTCTCGACAGTCACTGCTTAGGGCTACATCAAGAGGAAACAAAACATAGAGATAGAACGTGAAACTGCTTTATTTTGTCAAGTTTCAAGAAGCTAGCACAAACCGTGTTGGATTTAGAGTTCCAAATACATCTATCAATATAGGAGAAAACAGAGTGAAACCTAAAAATTCAAACTGTTAGTAGAAACGAACGCTTCAACATAGAAGAATGAAATTTGGAGAACCAAGTTGGATTAGTGTACTGATCATTACCTGTAAGTATCATCCAGTTTTGGTGAAAAAATACTTGTTGAGATTTCTGGAGATTCGTAATTTTAGGAAGCTTGGCAACCCCTTTCCATGAAAGTGTTTCTCGCCAGTCACTGCATAGGGCTACTTCAAGAGGAAAGAACACATAGATATAGAACGTGAAACTACTTTATTTTGTCAAGTTTCAAGAAGCTAGCACAAACCGTGTTGGATTTAGAGTTCCAAATACATCTATCTATATAGGAGAAAACAGAGTGAAACCTAAAAATTCAAACTGTTACTGGAAATGAACGCTTCAACATAGAAGAACGAAATTTGGGGAACCAAGTCGGCTTAGTGTACTGATCATTACCTGAAAGTATCATCCAGTTTGGGTGAAAAAATATTTGCTGAGATTTCTGGAGATTCGTAATTTTTGGAAGCTTGGGAACCCCTTTCCATGAAAGTGTTTCTCGCCAGTCACTGCTTAGGGATACATCAAGAGGAAACAAAACATAGAGATAGAACCTGAAACTACTTTATTGTGTCAAGTTTCAAGAAGCTAGCACAAACCGTGTTGGATTTAGAGTTCCAAATACATCTATCAATATAGGAGAAAACAGAGTGAAACCTAAAAATTGAAACTGTTAGTAGAAACGAACGCTTCAACATAGAAGAATGAAATTTGGGGAACCAAGTTGGCTTATTGTACTGATCATTACCTGAAAGTATCATCCAGTTTGGGTGAAAAAATATTTGCTGAGATTTCTGGAGATTCGTAATTTTTGGAAGCTTGGCAACCCCTTTCCATGAAAGTGTTTCTCGCCAGTCACTGCTTAGGGCTACATCAAGAGGAAAAAAAACATAGAGGACGAACGTGAAACTTCTTTATTTTGTCAAGTTTCAAGAAGCTAGCACAAACCGTGTTGGATTTAGAGTTCCAAATACATTTATCAATATAGGAGAAAACAGAGTGAAACCTAAAAATTTAAACTGTTACTGGAAATGAACGCTTCACCATAGAAGAACGAAATTTGGGGAACCAAGTCGGCTTAGTGTACTGACCATTACCTGAAAGTATCATCCAGTTTGGGTGAAAAAATATTTGCTGAGATTACTGGAGATTCGTAATTTTTGGAAGCTTGGGAACCCCTTTCCATGAAAATGTTTCTCGCCAGTCACTGTGTAGGGATACATCAAGAGGAAACAAGACATAGAGATAGAACGTGAAACTGCTTTATTTTGTCAAGTTTCAAGAAGCTAGCACAAACCGTGTTGGATTTAGAGTTCCAAATACATCTATCAATATAGGAGAAAACAGAGTGAAACCTAAAAATTCAAACTGTTAGTAGAAACGAACGCTTCAACATAGAAGAATGAAATTTGGAGAACCAAGTTGGCTTAGTGTACTGATCATTACCTGTAAGTATCATCCAGTTTTGGTGAAAAAATACTTGCTGAGATATCTGGAGATTCGTAATTTTAGGAAGCTTGGCAACCCCTTTCCATGAAAGTGTTTCTCGCCAGTCACTGCATAGGGCTACTTCAAGAGGAAAGAACACATAGAGACAGAACGTGAAACTACTTTATTTTGTCAAGTTTCAAGAAGCTAGCACAAACCGTGTTGGATTTAGAGTTCCAAATACATCTATCTATATAGGAGAAAACAGAGTGAAACCTAAAAATTCAAACTGTTACTGGAAATGAACGATTCAACATAGAAAAACGAAATTTGGGGAACCAAGTTGGCTTAGTGTACTGATCATTACCTGAAAGTATCATCCAGTTTGGGTGAAAAAATATTTGCTGTGATTTCTGGAGATTCGTAGTTTTTGGAAGCTTGACAACCCCTTTCTATGAAAGTGTTTCTCGCCAGTCACTGCTTAGGGCTACATCAAGAGGAAACAACACATAGATATAGAACGTGAAACTGCTTTATTTTGTCAAGTTTCAAGAAGCTAGCAAAAACCGTGTTGGATTTACAGTTCCAAATCCATCTATCAATATAGGAGAAAACAGAGTGAAACCTAAAAATTCAAACTGTTACTGGAAATGAACGCTTTAACATAGAAGAACGAAATTTGGGGAACCAAGTCGGCTTAGTGTTCTGATCATTTCCTGAAAGTATCATCAAGTTTGGGTGAAAAAATATTTGCTGAGATTTCTGGAGATTCGAAATTTTAGGAAGCTTGGCAACCCCTTTCCATGAAAGTGTTTCTCGCCAGTCACTGCTTAGGGCTACTTCAAGAGGAAACAACACATAGAGATAGAACGTGAAACTGCTTTATTTTGTCAAGTTTCAAGAAGCTAGCACAAACCGTGTTGGATTTAGAGTTCCAAATACATCTATCAATATAGGAGAAAACAGAGTGAAACCTAAAAATTCAAACTGTTACTGGAAATGAACGCTTCACCATTGAGGAACAAAATTTGGGGAACCAAGTCGGCTTAGTGTACTGATCATTACCTGAAAGTATCATCCAGTTTGGGTGAAAAAATATTTGCTGAGATTTCTGGAGATTCGTAATTTTTGGAAGCTTGGCAACCCCTTTCCATGAAAGTGTTTCTCGACAGTCACTGCTTAGGGCTACATCAAGAGGAAACAAAACATAGAGATAGAACGTGAAACTGCTTTATTTTGTCAAGTTTCAAGAAGCTAGCACAAACCGTGCTGGATTTAGAGTTCCAAATACATCTATCAATATAGGAGAAAACAGAGTGAAACCTAAAAATTCAAACTGTTAGTAGAAACGAACGCTTCAACATAGAAGAATGAAATTTGGAGAACCAAGTTGGCTTAGTGTACTGATCATTACCTGTAAGTATCATCCAGTTTTGGTGAAAAAATACTTGTTGAGATTTCTGGAGATTCGTAATTTTAGGAAGCTTGGCAACCCCTTTCCATGAAAGTGTTTCTCGCCAGTCACTGCATAGGGCTACTTCAAGAGGAAAGAACACATAGATATAGAACGTGAAACTACTTTATTTTGTCAAGTTTCAAGAAGCTAGCACAAACCGTGTTGGATTTAGAGTTCCAAATACATCTATCAATATAGGAGAAAACAGAGTGAAACCTAAAAATTGAAACTGTTAGTAGAAACGAACGCTTCAACATAGAAGAATGAAATTTGGGGAACCAAGTTGGCTTATTGTACTGATCATTACCTGAAAGTATCATCCAGTTTGGGTGAAAAAATATTTGCTGAGATTTCTGGAGATTCGTAATTTTTGGAAGCTTGGCAACCCCTTTCCATGAAAGTGTTTCTCGCCAGTCACTGCTTAGGGCTACATCAAGAGGAAAAAAAACATAGAGGACGAACGTGAAACTTCTTTATTTTGTCAAGTTTCAAGAAGCTAGCACAAACCGTGTTGGATTTAGAGTTCCAAATACATTTATCAATATAGGAGAAAACAGAGTGAAACCTAAAAATTCAAACTGTTACTGGAAATGAACGCTTCAACATAGAAGAACGAAATTTGGGGAACCAAGTTGGCTTAGTGTACTGATCATTACCTGAAAGTATCATCCAGTTTGGGTGAAAAAATATTTGCTGTGATTTCTGGAGATTCGTAGTTTTTGGAAGCTTGACAACCCCTTTCTATGAAAGTGTTTCTCGCCAGTCACTGCTTAGGGCTACATCAAGAGGAAACAACACATAGATATAGAACGTGAAACTGCTTTATTTTGTCAAGTTTCAAGAAGCTAGCACAAACCGTGTTGGATTTACAGTTCCAAATCCATCTATCAATATAGGAGAAAACAGAGTGAAACCTAAAAATTCAAACTGTTACTGGAAATGAACGCTTTAACATAGAAGAACGAAATTTGGGGAACCAAGTCGGCTTAGTGTTCTGATCATTTCCTGAAAGTATCATCAAGTTTGGGTGAAAAAATATTTGCTGAGATTTCTGGAGATTCGAAATTTTAGGAAGCTTGGCAACCCCTTTCCATGAAAGTGTTTCTCGCCAGTCACTGCTTAGGGCTACTTCAAGAGGAAACAACACATAGAGATAGAACGTGAAACTGCTTTATTTTGTCAAGTTTCAAGAAGCTAGCACAAACCGTGTTGGATTTAGAGTTCCAAATACATCTATCAATATAGGAGAAAACAGAGTGAAACCTAAAAATTCAAACTGTTACTGGAAATGAACGCTTCACCATTGAGGAACGAAATTTGGGGAACCAAGTCGGCTTAGTGTACTGATCATTACCTGAAAGTATCATCCAGTTTGGGTGAAAAAATATTTGCTGAGATTTCTGGAGATTCGTAATTTTTGGAAGCTTGGCAACCCCTTTCCATGAAAGTGTTTCTCGACAGTCACTGCTTAGGGCTACATCAAGAGGAAAAAAAACATAGAGATAGAACGTGAAACTGCTTTATTTTGTCAAGTTTCAAGAAGCTAGCACAAACCGTGTTGGATTTAGAGTTCCAAATACATCTATCAATATAGGAGAAACAGAGTGAAACCTAAAAATTCAAACTGTTAGTAGAAACGAACGCTTCAACATAGAAGAATGAAATTTGGAGAACCAAGTTGGCTTAGTGTACTGATCATTACCTGTAAGTATCATCCAGTTTTGGTGAAAAAATACTTGTTGAGATTTCTGGAGATTCGTAATTTTAGGAAGCTTGGCAACCCCTTTCCATGAAAGTGTTTCTCGCCAGTCACTGCATAGGGCTACTTCAAGAGGAAAGAACACATAGAGACAGAACGTGAAACTACTTTATTTTGTCAAGTTTCAAGAAGCTAGCACAAACCGTGTTGGATTTAGAGTTCCAAATACATCTATCTATATAGGAGAAAACAGAGTGAAACCTAAAAATTCAAACTGTTAGTAGAAACGAACGCTTCAACACAGAAGAATGAAATTTGGAGAACCAAGTTGGCTTAGTGTACTGATCTTTACCTGTAAGTATCATCCAGTTTTGGTGAAAAAATACTTGCTGAGATATCTGGAGATTCGTAATTTTAGGAAGCTTGGCAACCCCTTTCCATGAAAGTGTTTCTCGCCAGTCACTGCATAGGGCTACTTCAAGAGGAAAGAACACATAGAGACAGAACGTGAAACTACTTTATTTTGTCAAGTTTCAAGAAGCTAGCACAAACCGTGTTGGATTTAGAGTTCCAAATACATCTATCTATATAGGAGAAAACAGAGTGAAACCTAAAAATTCAAACTGTTACTGGAAATGAACGCTTCAACATAGAAGAACGAAATTTGGGGAACCAAGTTGGCTTAGTGTACTGATCATTACCTGAAAGTATCATCCAGTTTGGGTGAAAAAATACTTGCTGTGATTTCTGGAGATTCGTAGTTTTTGGAAGCTTGACAACCCCTTTCTATGAAAGTGTTTCTCGCCAGTCACTGCTTAGGGCTACATCAAGAGGAAACAACACATAGATATAGAACGTGAAACTGCTTTATTTTGTCAAGTTTCAAGAAGCTAGCACAAACCGTGTTGGATTTACAGTTCCAAATCCATCTATCAATATAGGAGAAAACAGAGTGAAACCTAAAAATTCAAACTGTTACTGGAAATGAACGCTTTAACATAGAAGAACGAAATTTGGGGAACCAAGTCGGCTTAGTGTTCTGATCATTTCCTGAAAGTATCATCAAGTTTGGGTGAAAAAATATTTGCTGAGATTTCTGGAGATTCGAAATTTTAGGAAGCTTGGCAACCCCTTTCCATGAAAGTGTTTCTCGCCAGTCACTGCTTAGGGCTACTTCAAGAGGAAACAACACATAGAGATAGAACGTGAAACTGCTTTATTTTGTCAAGTTTCAAGAAGCTAGCACAAACCGTGTTGGATTTAGAGTTCCAAATACATCTATCAATATAGGAGAAAACAGAGTGAAACCTAAAAATTCAAACTGTTACTGGAAATGAACGCTTCACCATTGAGGAACGAAATTTGGGGAACCAAGTCGGCTTAGTGTACTGATCATTACCTGAAAGTATCATCCAGTTTGGGTGAAAAAATATTTGCTGAGATTTCTGGAGATTCGTAATTTTTGGAAGCTTGGCAACCCCTTTCCATGAAAGTGTTTCTCGACAGTCACTGCTTAGGGCTACATCAAGAGGAAACAAAACATAGAGATAGAACGTGAAACTGCTTTATTTTGTCAAGTTTCAAGAAGCTAGCACAAACCGTGTTGGATTTAGAGTTCCAAATACATCTATCAATATAGGAGAAAACAGAGTGAAACCTAAAAATTCAAACTGTTAGTAGAAACGAACGCTTCAACATAGAAGAATGAAATTTGGAGAACCAAGTTGGCTTAGTGTACTGATCATTACCTGTAAGTATCATCCAGTTTTGGTGAAAAAATACTTGTTGAGATTTCTGGAGATTCGTAATTTTAGGAAGCTTGGCAACCCCTTTCCATGAAAGTGTTTCTCGCCAGTCACTGCATAGGGCTACTTCAAGAGGAAAGAACACATAGAGACAGAACGTGAAACTACTTTATTTTGTCAAGTTTCAAGAAGCTAGCACAAACCGTGTTGGATTTAGAGTTCCAAATACATCTATCTATATAGGAGAAAACAGAGTGAAACCTAAAAATTCAAACTGTTACTGGAAATGAACGCTTCAACATAGAAGAACGAAATTTGGGGAACCAAGTCGGCTTAGTGTACTGATCATTACCTGAAAGTATCATCCAGTTTGGGTGAAAAAATATTTGCTGAGATTTCTGGAGATTCGTAATTTTTGGAAGCTTGGGAACCCGTTTCCATGAAAGTGTTTCTCGCCAGTCACTGCTTAGGGATACATCAAGAGGAAACAAAACATAGAGATAGAACCTGAAACTACTTTATTGTGTCAAGTTTCAAGAAGCTAGCACAAACCGTGTTGGATTTAGAGTTCCAAATACATCTATCAATATAGGAGAAAACAGAGTGAAACCTAAAAATTGAAACTGTTAGTAGAAACGAACGCTTCAACATAGAAGAATGAAATTTGGGGAACCAAGTTGGCTTATTGTACTGATCATTACCTGAAAGTATCATCCAGTTTGGGTGAAAAAATATTTGCTGAGATTTCTGGAGATTCGTAATTTTTGGAAGCTTGGCAACCCCTTTCCATGAAAGTGTTTCTCGCCAGTCACTGCTTAGGGCTACATCAAGAGGAAAAAAAACATAGAGGACGAACGTGAAACTTCTTTATTTTGTCAAGTTTCAAGAAGCTAGCACAAACCGTGTTGGATTTAGAGTTCCAAATACATTTATCAATATAGGAGAAAACAGAGTGAAACCTAAAAATTTAAACTGTTACTGGAAATGAACGCTTCACCATAGAAGAACGAAATTTGGGGAACCAAGTCGGCTTAGTGTACTGACCATTACCTGAAAGTGTCATCCAGTTTGGGTGAAAAAATATTTGCTGAGATTACTGGAGATTCGTAATTTTTGGAAGCTTGGGAACCCCTTTCCATGAAAATGTTTCTCGCCAGTCACTGCGTAGGGATACATCAAGAGGAAACAAGACATAGAGATAGAACGTGAAACTGCTTTATTTTGTCAAGTTTCAAGAAGCTAGCACAAACCGTGTTGGATTTAGAGTTCCAAATACATCTATCAATATAGGAGAAAACAGAGTGAAACCTAAAAATTCAAACTGTTAGTAGAAACGAACGCTTCAACATAGAAGAATGAAATTTGGAGAACCAAGTTGGCTTAGTGTACTGATCATTACCTGTAAGTATCATCCAGTTTTGGTGAAAAAATACTTGCTGAGATATCTGGAGATTCGTAATTTTAGGAAGCTTGGCAACCCCTTTCCATGAAAGTGTTTCTCGCCAGTCACTGCATAGGGCTACTTCAAGAGGAAAGAACACATAGAGACAGAACGTGAAACTACTTTATTTTGTCAAGTTTCAAGAAGCTAGCACAAACCGTGTTGGATTTAGAGTTCCAAATACATCTATCTATATAGGAGAAAACAGAGTGAAACCTAAAAATTCAAACTGTTACTGGAAATGAACGCTTCAACATAGAAGAACGAAATTTGGGGAACCAAGTTGGCTTAGTGTACTGATCATTACCTGAAAGTATCATCCAGTTTGGGTGAAAAAATATTTGCTGTGATTTCTGGAGATTCGTAGTTTTTGGAAGCTTGACAACCCCTTTCTATGAAAGTGTTTCTCGCCAGTCACTGCTTAGGGCTACATCAAGAGGAAACAACACATAGATATAGAACGTGAAACTGCTTTATTTTGTCAAGTTTCAAGAAGCTAGCACAAACCGTGTTGGATTTACAGTTCCAAATCCATCTATCAATATAGGAGAAAACAGAGTGAAACCTAAAAATTCAAACTGTTACTGGAAATGAACGCTTTAACATAGAAGAACGAAATCTGGGGAACCAAGTCGGCTTAGTGTTCTGATCATTTCCTGAAAGTATCATCAAGTTTGGGTGAAAAAATATTTGCTGAGATTTCTGGAGATTCGAAATTTTAGGAAGCTTGGCAACCCCTTTCCATGAAAGTGTTTCTCGCCAGTCACTGCTTAGGGCTACTTCAAGAGGAAACAACACATAGAGATAGAACGTGAAACTGCTTTATTTTGTCAAGTTTCAAGAAGCTAGCACAAACCGTGTTGGATTTAGAGTTCCAAATACATCTATCAATATAGGAGAAAACAGAGTGAAACCTAAAAATTCAAACTGTTACTGGAAATGAACGCTTCACCATTGAGGAACGAAATTTGGGGAACCAAGTCGGCTTAGTGTACTGATCATTACCTGAAAGTATCATCCAGTTTGGGTGAAAAAATATTTGCTGAGATTTCTGGAGATTCGTAATTTTTGGAAGCTTGGCAACCCCTTTCCATGAAAGTGTTTCTCGACAGTCACTGCTTAGGGCTACATCAAGAGGAAAAAAAACATAGAGATAGAACGTGAAACTGCTTTATTTTGTCAAGTTTCAAGAAGCTAGCACAAACCGTGTTGGATTTAGAGTTCCAAATACATCTATCAATATAGGAGAACCAGAGTGAAACCTAAAAATTCAAACTGTTAGTAGAAACGAACGCTTCAACATAGAAGAATGAAATTTGGAGAACCAAGTTGGCTTAGTGTACTGATCATTACCTGTAAGTATCATCCAGTTTTGGTGAAAAAATACTTGTTGAGATTTCTGGAGATTCGTAATTTTAGGAAGCTTGGCAACCCCTTTCCATGAAAGTGTTTCTCGCCAGTCACTGCATAGGGCTACTTCAAGAGGAAAGAACACATAGAGACAGAACGTGAAACTACTTTATTTTGTCAAGTTTCAAGAAGCTAGCACAAACCGTGTTGGATTTAGAGTTCCAAATACATCTATCTATATAGGAGAAAACAGAGTGAAACCTAAAAATTCAAACTGTTAGTAGAAACGAACGCTTCAACACTGAAGAATGAAATTTGGAGAACCAAGTTGGCTTAGTGTACTGATCATTACCTGTAAGTATCATCCAGTTTTGGTGAAAAAATACTTGCTGAGATATCTGGAGATTCGTAATTTTAGGAAGCTTGGCAACCCCTTTCCATGAAAGTGTTTCTCGCCAGTCACTGCATAGGGCTACTTCAAGAGGAAAGAACACATACAGACAGAACGTGAAACTACTTTATTTTGTCAAGTTTCAAGAAGCTAGCACAAACCGTGTTGGATTTAGAGTTCCAAATACATCTATCTATATAGGAGAAAACAGAGTGAAACCTAAAAATTCAAACTGTTACTGGAAATGAACGCTTCAACATAGAAGAACGAAATTTGGGGAACCAAGTTGGCTTAGTGTACTGATCATTACCTGAAAGTATCATCCAGTTTGGGTGAAAAAATACTTGCTGTGATTTCTGGAGATTCGTAGTTTTTGGAAGCTTGACAACCCCTTTCTATGAAAGTGTTTCTCGCCAGTCACTGCTTAGGGCTACATCAAGAGGAAACAACACATAGATATAGAACGTGAAACTGCTGTATTTTGTCAAGTTTCAAGAAGCTAGCACAAACCGTGTTGGATTTACAGTTCCAAATCCATCTATCAATATAGGAGAAAACAGAGTGAAACCTAAAAATTCAAACTGTTACTGGAAATGAACGCTTTAACATAGAAGAACGAAATTTGGGGAACCAAGTCGGCTTAGTGTTCTGATCATTTCCTGAAAGTATCATCAAGTTTGGGTGAAAAAATATTTGCTGAGATTTCTGGAGATTCGAAATTTTAGGAAGCTTGACAACCCCTTTCCATGAAAGTGTTTCTCGCCAGTCACTGCTTAGGGCTACTTCAAGAGGAAACAACACATAGAGATAGAACGTGAAACTGCTTTATTTTGTCAAGTTTCAAGAAGCTAGCACAAACCGTGTTGGATTTAGAGTTCCAAATACATCTATCAATATAGGAGAAAACAGAGTGAAACCTAAAAATTCAAACTGTTACTGGAAATGAACGCTTCACCATTGAGGAACGAAATTTGGGGAACCAAGTCGGCTTAGTGTACTGATCATTACCTGAAAGTATCATCCAGTTTGGGTGAAAAAATATTTGCTGAGATTTCTGGAGATTCGTAATTTTTGGAAGCTTGGCAACCCCTTTCCATGAAAGTGTTTCTCGACAGTCACTGCTTAGGGCTACATCAAGAGGAAACAAAACATAGAGATAGAACGTGAAACTGCTTTATTTTGTCAAGTTTCAAGAAGCTAGCACAAACCGTGTTGGATTTAGAGTTCCAAATACATCTATCAATATAGGAGAAAACAGAGTGAAACCTAAAAATTCAAACTGTTAGTAGAAACGAACGCTTCAACATAGAAGAATGAAATTTGGAGAACCAAGTTGGCTTAGTGTACTGATCATTACCTGTAAGTATCATCCAGTTTTGGTGAAAAAATACTTGTTGAGATTTCTGGAGATTCGTAATTTTAGGAAGCTTGGCAACCCCTTTCCATGAAAGTGTTTCTCGCCAGTCACTGCATAGGGCTACTTCAAGAGGAAAGAACACATAGAGACAGAACGTGAAACTACTTTATTTTGTCAAGTTTCAAGAAGCTAGCACAAACCGTGTTGGATTTAGAGTTCCAAATACATCTATCTATATAGGAGAAAACAGAGTGAAACCTAAAAATTCAAACTGTTACTGGAAATGAACGCTTCAACATATAAGAACGAAATTTGGGGAACCAAGTTGGCTTAGTGTACTGATCATTACCTGAAAGTATCATCCAGTTTGGGTGAAAAAATATTTGCTGTGATTTCTGGAGATTCGTAGTTTTTGGAAGCTTGATAACCCCTTTCTATGAAAGTGTTTCTCGCCAGTCACTGCTTAGGGCTACATCAAGAGGAAACAACACATAGATATAGAACGTGAAACTGCTTTATTTTGTCAAGTTTCAAGAAGCTAGCACAAACCGTGTTGGATTTAGAGTTCCAAATACATCTATCAATATAGGAGAAAACAGAGTGAAACCTAAAAATTCAAACTGTTAGTAGAAACGAACGCTTCAACATAGAAGAATGAAATTTGGAGAACCAAGTTGGCTTAGTGTACTGATCATTACCTGTAAGTATCATCCAGTTTTGGTGAAAAAATACTTGTTGAGATTTCTGGAGATTCGTAATTTTAGGAAGCTTGGCAACCCCTTTCCATGAAAGTGTTTCTCGCCAGTCACTGCATAGGGCTACTTCAAGAGGAAAGAACACATAGATATAGAACGTGAAACTACTTTATTTTGTCAAGTTTCAAGAAGCTAGCACAAACCGTGTTGGATTTAGAGTTCCAAATACATCTATCTATATAGGAGAAAACAGAGTGAAACCTAAAAATTCAAACTGTTACTGGAAATGAACGCTTCAACATAGAAGAACGAAATTTGGGGAACCAAGTCGGCTTAGTGTACTGATCATTACCTGAAAGTATCATCCAGTTTGGGTGAAAAAATATTTGCTGAGATTTCTGGAGATTCGTAATTTTTGGAAGCTTGGGAACCCCTTTCCATGAAAGTGTTTCTCGCCAGTCACTGCTTAGGGATACATCAAGAGGAAACAAAACATAGAGATAGAACCTGAAACTACTTTATTGTGTCAAGTTTCAAGAAGCTAGCACAAACCGTGTTGGATTTAGATTTCCAAATACATCTATCAATATAGGAGTAAACAGAGTGAAACCTAAAAATTGAAACTGTTAGTAGAAACGAACGCTTCAACATAGAAGAATGAAATTTGGGGAACCAAGTTGGCTTATTGTACTGATCATTACCTGAAAGTATCATCCAGTTTGGGTGAAAAAATATTTGCTGAGATTTCTGGAGATTCGTAATTTTTGGAAGCTTGGCTACCCCTTTCCATGAAAGTGTTTCTCGCCAGTCACTGCTTAGGGCTACATCAAGAGGAAAAAAAACATAGAGGACGAACGTGAAACTTCTTTATTTTGTCAAGTTTCAAGAAGCTAGCACAAACCGTGTTGGATTTAGAGTTCCAAATACATTTATCAATATAGGAGAAAACAGAGTGAAACCTAAAAATTTAAACTGTTACTGGAAATGAACGCTTCACCATAGAAGAACGAAATTTGGGGAACCAAGTCGGCTTAGTGTACTGACCATTACCTGAAAGTATCATCCAGTTTGGGTGAAAAAATATTTGCTGAGATTACTGGAGATTCGTAATTTTTGGAAGCTTGGGAACCCCTTTCCATGAAAATGTTTCTCGCCAGTCACTGCATAGGGATACATCAAGAGGAAACAAGACATAGAGATAGAACGTGAAACTGCTTTATTTTGTCAAGTTTCAAGAAGCTAGCACAAACCGTGTTGGATTTAGATTTCCAAATACATCTATCAATATAGGAGAAAACAGAGTGAAACCTAAAAATTCAAACTGTTACTGGAAATGAACGCTTCAACATAGAAGAACGAAATTTGGGGAACCAAGTCGGCTTAGTGTACTGATCATTACCTGAAAGTATCATCCAGTTTGGGTGAAAAAATATTTGCTGAGATTTCTGGAGATTCGTAATTTTTGGAACCTTGGGAACCCCTTTCCATGAAAGTGTTTCTCGCCAGTCACTGCTTAGGGATACATCAAGAGGAAACAAAACATAGAGATACAACCTGAAACTACTTTATTGTGTCAAGTTTCAAGAAGCTAGCACAAACCGTGTTGGATTTAGAGTTCCAAATACATCTATCTATATAGGAGAAAACAGAGTGAAACCTAAAAATTGAAACTGTTAGTAGAAACGAACGCTTCAACATAGAAGAACGAAATTTGGGGAACCAAGTTGGCTTATTGTACTGATCATTACCTGAAAGTATCATCCAGTTTGGGTGAAAAAATATTTGCTGAGATTTCTGGAGATTCGTAATTTTTGGAAGCTTGGCAACCCCTTTCCATGAAAGTGTTTCTCGCCAGTCACTTCTTAGGGCTACATCAAGATGAAAAAAAACATGGAGATAGAATCTGAAACTACTTTATTGTGTCAAGTTTCAAGAAGCTAGCACAAACCGTGTTGGATTTAGAGTTCCAAATACATCTATCAATATAGGAGAAAACAGAGTGAAACCTAAAAATTCAAACTGTTACTGGAAATGAACGCTTTAACATAGAAGAACGAAATTTGGGGAACCAAGTCGGCTTAGTGTTCTGATCATTTCCTGAAAGTATCATCAAGTTTGGGTGAAAAAATATTTGCTGAGATTTCTGGTGATTCCTAATTTTTGGAAGCTTGGCAACCCCTTTCCATGAAAGTGTTTCTCGACAGTCACTGCTTAGGGCTACATCAAGAGGAAACAAAACATAGAGATAGAACGTGAAACTGCTTTATTTTGTCAAGTTTCAAGAAGCTAGCACAAACCGTGTTGGATTTAGAGTTCCAAATACATCTATCAATATAGGAGAAAACAGAGTGAAACCTAAAAATTCAAACTGTTACTGGAAATGAACGCTTCAACATAGAAGAACGAAACTTGGGGAACCAAGTCGGCTTAGTGTACTGATCATTACCTGAAAGTATCATCCAGTTTGGGTGAAAAAATATTTGCTGAGATTTCTGGAGATTCGTAATTTTTGGAAGCTTGGGAACCCCTTTCCATGAAAGTGTTTCTCGCCAGTCACTGCTTAGGGCTACATCAAGAGGAAACAAAACATAGAGATAGAATCTGAAACTCCTTTATTGTGTCAAGTTTCAAGAAGCTAGCACAAACCGTGTTGGATTTAGAGTTCCAAATACATCTATCAATATAGGAGAAAACAGAGTGAAACCTAAAAATTGAAACTGTTAGTAGAAACGAACGCTTCAACATAGAAGAACGAAATTTGGGGAACCAAGTTGGCTTATTGTACTGATCATTACCTGAAAGTATCATCCAGTTTGGGTGAAAAAATACTTGCTGAGATTTCTGGAGATTCGTAATTTTAGGAAGCTTGGCAACCCCTTTCCATGAAAGTGTTTCTCGCCAGTCACTGCTTAGGGCTACTTCAAGAGGAAACAACACATAGAGATAGAACGTGAAACTGCTTTATTTTGTCAAGTTTCAAGAAGCTAGCACAAACCGTGTTGGATTTAGAGTTCCAAATACATCTATCAATATAGGAGAAAACAGAGTGAAACCTAAAAATTCAAACTGTTACTGGAAATGAACGCTTCACCATTGAAGAACGAAATTTGGGGAACCAAGTTGAATTAGTGTACTGATCATTACCTGAAAGTATCATCCAGTTTGGGTGAAAAAATATTTGCTGAGATTTCTGGAGATTCATAATTTTTGGAAGCCTGGCAACCCCTTTCCATGAAAGTGTTTCTCGACAGTCACTGCTTAGGGCTACATCAAGAGGAAACAAAACATAGAGATACAATCTGAAACTCCTTTATTTTGTCAAGTTTCAAGAAGCTAGCACAAACCGTGTTGGATTTAGAGTTCCAAATACATCTATCAATATAGGAGAAAACAGAGTGAAACCTAAAAATTCAAACTGTTAGTAGAAACGAACGCTTCAACATAGAAGAATGAAATTTGGAGAACCAAGTTGGCTTAGTGTACTGATTATTACCTGTAAGTATCATCCAGTTTTGGTGAAAAAATACTTGCTGAGATTTCTGGAGATTCGTAATTTTAGGAAGCTTGGCAACCCCTTTCCATGAAAGTGTTTCTCACCAGTCACTGCATAGGGCTACTTCAAGAGGAAAGAACACATAGAGATAGAACGTGAAACTGCTTTATTTTGTCAAGTTTCAAGAAGCTAGCACAAACCGTGTTGGATTTAGAGTTCCAAATACATCTATCTATATAGGAGAAAACAGAGTGAAACCTAAAAATTCAAACTGTTACTGGAAATGAACGCTTCAACATAGAAGAACGAAATTTGGGGAACCAAGTCGGCTTAGTGTACTGATCATTACCTGAAAGTATCATCCCCTTTGGGTGAAAAAATATTTGCTGTGATTTCTGGAGATTCGTAGTTTTTGGAAGCTTGACAACCCCTTTCTATGAAAGTGTTTCTCGGCAGTCACTGCTTAGGGCTACATCAAGAGGAAACAACACATAGATATAGAACGTGAAACTGCTTTATTTTGTCAAGTTTCAAGAAGCTAGCACAAACCGTGTTGGATTTACAGTTCCAAATCCATCTATCAATATAGGAGAAAACAGAGTGAAACCTAAAAATTCAAACTGTTACTGGAAATGAACGCTTCAACATAGAAGAACGAAATTTGGAGAACCAAGTCGGCTTAGTGTACTGATCATTACCTGAAAGTATCATCCAGTTTGGGTGCAGAAATATTTGCTGTGATTTCTGGAGATGCGTAGTTTTTTTTAAGCTTGGCAACCCCTTTCTATGAAAGTGTTTCTCGCCAGTCACTGCTTAGGGCTACTTCAAGAGGAAAAAAAAACATAGAGATAGAACGTGAAACTGCTTTATTTTGTCAAGTTTCAAGAAGCTAGCACAAACCGTGTTGGATTTAGAGTTCCAAATACATCTATCAATATAGGAGAAAACAGAGTGAAACCTAAAAATTCAAACTGTTACTGGAAATGTACGCTTCAACATAGAAGAACGAAATTTGGGGAACCAAGTCGGCTTAGTGTACTGATCATTACCTGAAAGTATCATCCAGTTTGGGAGAAAAAATATTTGCTGAGATTTCTGGAGATTCGTAATTTTTGGAAGCTTGGCAACCCGTTTCCATGAAAGTGTTTCTCGCCAGTCACTGCTTAGGGCTACATCAAGAGGAAAAAAAACATAGAGAAAGAACGTGAAACTGCTTTATTTTGTCAAGTTTCAAGAAGCTAGCACAAACCGTGTTGGATTTAGAGTTCCAAATACATTTATCAATATAGGAGAAAACAGAGTGAAACCTAAAAATTTAAACTGTTACTGGAAATGAACGCTTCACCATAGAAGAACGAAATTTGGGGAACCAAGTCGGCTTAGTGTACTGACCATTACCTGAAAGTATCATCCAGTTTGGGTGAAAAAATATTTGCTGAGATTTCTGGAGATTCGTAATTTTTGGAAGCTTGGGAACCCCTTTCCATGAAAGTGTTTCTCGCCAGTCACTGCTTAGGGCTACATCAAGAGGAAACAAGACATAGAGATAGAACGTGAAACTGCTTTATTTTGTCAAGTTTCAAGAAGCTAGCACAAACCGTGTTGGATTTAGAGTTCCAAATACATCTATCAATATAGGAGAAAACAGAGTGAAACCTAAAAATTCAAACTGTTACTGGAAATGAACGCATCAACATAGAAGAACGAAATTTGGGGTACCAAGTCGGCTTAGTGTACTTATCATTACCTGAAAGTATCATCCAGTTTGGGTGAAAAAATATTTGCTGAGATTTCTGGAGATTCGTAATTTTTGGAAGCTTGGCAACCCCTTTCCATGAAAGTGTTTCTCGCCAGTCACTGCTTAGGGCTACATCAAGAGGAAACAACACATAGATATAGAACGTGAAACTGCTTTATTTTGTCAAGTTTCAAGAAGCTAGCACAAACCATGTTGGATTTACAGTTCCAAATCCATCTATCAATATAGGAGAAAACAGACTGAAACCTAAAAATTCAAACTGTTACTGGAAATGAACGCTTCAACATAGAAGAACGAAATTTGGGGAACCAAGTCGGCTTAGTGTACTGATCATTATCTGAAAGTATCATCCAGTTTGGGTGAAAAAATATTTGCTGAGATTTCTGGAGATTCGTAATTTTTGGAAGCTTGGGAACCCCTTTCCATGAAAGTGTTTCTCGCCAGTCACTGCTTAGGGATACATCAAGAGGAAACAAAACATAGAGATAGAACCTGAAACTACTTTATTGTGTCAAGTTTCAAGAAGCTAGCACAAACCGTGTTGGATTTAGAGTTCCAAATACATCTATCAATATAGGAGAAAACAGAGTGAAACCTAAAAATTGAAACTGTTAGTAGAAACGAACGCTTCAACATAGAAGAATGAAATTTGGGGAACCAAGTTGGCTTATTGTACTGATCATTACCTGAAAGTATCATCCAGTTTGGGTGAAAAAATATTTGCTGAGATTTCTGGAGATTCGTAATTTTTGGAAGCTTGGCAACCCCTTTCCATGAAAGTGTTTCTCGCCAGTCCCTGCTTAGGGCTACATGAAGAGGAAAAAAAACATAGAGGACGAACGTGAAACTGCTTTATTTTGTCAAGTTTCAAGAAGCTAGCACAAACCGTGTTGGATTTAGAGTTCCAAATACATTTATCAATATAGGAGAAAACAGAGTGAAACCTAAAAATTTAAACTGTTACTGGAAATGAACGCTTCAACATAGAAGAACAAAATTTGGGGAACCAAGTCGGCTTAGTGTACTGACCATTACCTGAAAGTATCATCCAGTTTGGGTGAAAAAATATTTGCTGAGATTACTGGAGATTCGTAATTTTTGGAAGCTTGGGAACCCCTTTCCATGAAAATGTTTCTCGCCAGTCACTGCTTAGGGATACATCAAGAGGAAACAAGACATAGAGATAGAACGTGAAACTGCTTTATTTTGTCAAGTTTCAAGAAGCTAGCACAAACCGTGTTGGATTTAGATTTCCAAATACATCTATCAATATAAGAGAAAACAGAGTGAAACCTAAAAATTTAAACTGTTATTGGAAATGAACGCTTCACCATAGAAGAACGAAATTTGGGGAACCAAGTCGGCTTAGTGTACTGACCATTACCTGAAAGTATCATCCAGTTTGGGTGAAAAAATATTTGCTGAGATTTCTGGAGATTCGTAATTTTTGGAAGCTTGGGAACCCCTTTCAATGAAAGTGTTTCTCGCCAGTCACTGCTTAGGGATACATCAAGAGGAAACAAAACATAGAGATAGAACCTGAAACTACATTATTGTGTCAAGTTTCAAGAAGCTAGCACAAACCGTGTTGGATTTAGAGTTCCAAATACATTTATCAATATAGGAGAAAACAGAGTGAAACCTAAAAATTTAAACTGTTACTGGAAATGAACGCTTCACCATAGAAGAACGAAATTTGGGGAACCAAGTCGGCTTAGTGTACTGACCATTACCTGAAAGTATCATCCAGTTTGGGTGAAAAAATATTTGCTGAGATTTCTGGAGATTCGTAATTTTTGGAAGCTTGGGAACCCCTTTCCATGAAAGTGTTTCTCGCCAGTCACTGCTTAGGGCTACATCAAGAGGAAACAAGACATAGAGATAGAACGTGAAACTGCTTTATTTTGTCAAGTTTCAAGAAGCTAGCACAAACCGTGTTGGATTTAGAGTTCCAAATACATCTATCAATATAGGAGAAAACAGAGTGAAACCTAAAAATTCAAACTGTTACTGGAAATGAACGCATCAACATAGAAGAACGAAATTTGGGGAACCAAGTCGGCTTAGTGTACTTATCATTACCTGAAAGTATCATCCAGTTTGGGTGAAAAAATATTTGCTGAGATTTCTGGAGATTCGTAATTTTTGGAAGCTTGGCAACCCCTTTCCATGAAAGTGTTTCTCGCCAGTCACTGCTTAGGGCTACATCAAGAGGAAACAACACATAGATATAGAACGTGAAACTGCTTTATTTTGTCAAGTTTCAAGAAGCTAGCACAAACCGTGTTGGATTTACAGTTCCAAATCCATCTATCAATATAGGAGAAAACAGACTGAAACCTAAAAATTGAAACTGTTACTGGAAATGAACGCTTCAACATAGAAGAACGAAATTTGGGGAACCAAGTCGGCTTAGTGTACTGATCATTATCTGAAAGTATCATCCAGTTTGGGTGAAAAAATATTTGCTGAGATTTCTGGAGATTCGTAATTTTTGGAAGCTTGGGAACCCCTTTCCATGAAAGTGTTTCTCGCCAGTCACTGCTTAGGGATACATCAAGAGGAAACAAAACATAGAGATAGAACCTGAAACTACTTTATTGTGTCAAGTTTCAAGAAGCTAGCACAAACCGTGTTGGATTTAGAGTTCCAAATACATCTATCAATATAGGAGAAAACAGAGTGAAACCTAAAAATTGAAACTGTTAGTAGAAACGAACGCTTCAACATAGAAGAATGAAATTTGGGGAACCAAGTTGGCTTATTGTACTGATCATTACCTGAAAGTATCATCCAGTTTGGGTGAAAAAATATTTGCTGTGATTTCTGGAGATTCGTAATTTTTGGAAGCTTGGCAACCCCTTTCCATGAAAGTGTTTCTCGCCAGTCACTGCTTAGGGCTACATGAAGAGGAAAAAAAACATAGAGGACGAACGTGAAACTGCTTTATTTTGTCAAGTTTCAAGAAGCTAGCACAAACCGTGTTGGATTTAGAGTTCCAAATACATTTATCAATATAGGAGAAAACAGAGTGAAACCTAAAAATTTAAACTGTTACTGGAAATGAACGCTTCAACATAGAAGAACAAAATTTGGGGAACCAAGTCGGCTTAGTGTACTGACCATTACCTGAAAGTATCATCCAGTTTGGGTGAAAAAATATTTGCTGAGATTACTGGAGATTCGTAATTTTTGGAAGCTTGGGAACCCCTTTCCATGAAAATGTTTCTCGCCAGTCACTGCTTAGGGATACATCAAGAGGAAACAAGACATAGAGATAGAACGTGAAACTGCTTTATTTTGTCAAGTTTCAAGAAGCTAGCACAAACCGTGTTGGATTTAGATTTCCAAATACATCTATCAATATAAGAGAAAACAGAGTGAAACCTAAAAATTTAAACTGTTATTGGAAATGAACGCTTCACCATAGAAGAACGAAATTTGGGGAACCAAGTCGGCTTAGTGTACTGACCATTACCTGAAAGTATCATCCAGTTTGGGTGAAAAAATATTTGCTGAGATTTCTGGAGATTCGTAATTTTTGGAAGCTTGGGAACCCCTTTCAATGAAAGTGTTTCTCGCCAGTCACTGCTTAGGGATACATCAAGAGGAAACAAAACATAGAGATAGAACCTGAAACTACATTATTGTGTCAAGTTTCAAGAAGCTAGCACAAACCGTGTTGGATTTAGAGTTCCAAATACATCTATCAATATAGGAGAAAACAGAGTGAAACCTAAAAATTGAAACTGTTAGTAGAAACGAACGCTTCAACATAGAAGAATGAAATTTGGGGAACCAAGTTTGCTTATTGTACTGATCATTACCTGAAAGTATCATCCAGTTTGGGTGAAAAAATACTTGCTGAGATTTCTGGAGATTCGTAATTTTAGGAAGCTTGGCAACCCCTTTCCATGAAAGTGTTTCTCGCCAGTCACTGCTTAGGGCTACATCAAGAGGAAACAAAACATAGAGATAGAACGTGAAACTGCTTTATTTTGTCAAGTTTCAAGAAGCTAGCACAAACCGTGTTGGATTTAGAGTTCCAAATACATCTATCAATATAGGAGAAAACAGAGTGAAACCTAAAAATTCAAACTGTTACTGGAAATGAACGCTTCAACATAGAAGAACGAAATTTGGGGAACCAAGTCAGCTTAGTGTACTGATCATTACCTGAAAGTATCATCCACTTTGGGTGAAAAAATATTTGCTGTGATTTCTGGAGATTCGTAGTTTTTGGAAGCTTGACAACCCCTTTCTATGAAAGTGTTTCTCGCCAGTCACTGCTTAGGGCTACATCAAGAGGAAACAACACATAGATATAGAACGTGAAACTGCTTTATTTTGTCAAGTTTCAAGAAGCTAGCACAAACCGTGTTGGATTTACACTTCCAAATCCATCTATGAATATAGGAGAAAACAGAGTGAAACCTAAAAATTCAAACTGTTACTGGAAATGAACGCTTCAACATAGAAGAACGAAATTTGGAGAACCACGTCGGCTTAGTGTACTGATCATTACCTGAAAGTATCATCCAGTTTGGGTGCAGAAATATTTGCTGTGATTTCTGGAGATGCGTAGTTTTTGGAAGCTTGGCAACCCCTTTCTATGAAAGTGTTTCTCGCCAGTCACTGCTTAGGGCTACTTCAAGAGGAAACAAAACATAGAGATAGAACGTGAAACTGCTTTATTTTGTCAAGTTTCAAGAAGCTAGCACAAACCGTGTTGGATTTAGAGTTCCAAATACATCTATCAATATAGGAGAAAACAGAGTGAAACCTAAAAATTCAAACTGTTACTGGAAATGTACGCTTCAACATAGAAGAACGAAATTTGGGGAACCAAGTCGGCTTAGTGTACTGATCATTACCTGAAAGTATCATCCAGTTTGGGAGAAAAAATATTTGCTGAGATTTCTGGAGATTCGTAATTTTTGGAAGCTTGGCAACCCCTTTCCATGAAAGTGTTTCTCGCCAGTCACTGCTTAGGGCTACATCAAGAGGAAACAAGACATAGAGAAAGAACGTGAAACTGCTTTATTTTGTCAAGTTTCAAGAAGCTAGCACAAACCATGTTGGATTTAGAGTTCCAAATACATCTATCAATATAGGAGAAAACAGAGTGAAACCTAAAAATTCAAACTGTTACTGGAAATGAACGCTTCAACATAGAAGAACGAAATTTGGGGAACCAAGTCAGCTTAGTGTACTGATCATTACCTGAAAGTATCATCCACTTTGGGTGAAAAAATATTTGCTGTGATTTCTGGAGATTCGTAGTTTTTGGAAGCTTGACAACCCCTTTCTATGAAAGTGTTTCTCGCCAGTCACTGCTTAGGGCTACATCAAGAGGAAACAACACATAGATATAGAACGTGAAACTGCTTTATTTTGTCAAGTTTCAAGAAGCTAGCACAAACCGTGTTGGATTTACACTTCCAAATCCATCTATGAATATAGGAGAAAACAGAGTGAAACCTAAAAATTCAAACTGTTACTGGAAATGAACGCTTCAACATAGAAGAACGAAATTTGGAGAACCACGTCGGCTTAGTGTACTGATCATTACCTGAAAGTATCATCCAGTTTGGGTGCAGAAATATTTGCTGTGATTTCTGGAGATGCGTAGTTTTTGGAAGCTTGGCAACCCCTTTCTATGAAAGTGTTTCTCGCCAGTCACTGCTTAGGGCTACTTCAAGAGGAAACAAAACATAGAGATAGAACGTGAAACTGCTTTATTTTGTCAAGTTTCAAGAAGCTAGCACAAACCGTGTTGGATTTAGAGTTCCAAATACATCTATCAATATAGGAGAAAACAGAGTGAAACCTAAAAATTCAAACTGTTACTGGAAATGTACGCTTCAACATAGAAGAACGAAATTTGGGGAACCAAGTCGGCTTAGTGTACTGATCATTACCTGAAAGTATCATCCAGTTTGGGTGAAAAAATATTTGCTGAGATTTCTGGAGATTCGTAATTTTTGGAAGCTTGGCAACCCCTTTCCATGAAAGTGTTTCTCGCCAGTCACTGCTTAGGGCTACATCAAGAGGAAAAAAAACCTAGAGAAAGAACGTGAAACTGCTTTATTTTGTCAAGTTTCAAGAAGCTAGCACAAACTGTGTTGGATTTAGAGTTCCAAATACATCTATCAATATAGGAGAAAACAGAGTGAAACCTAAAAATTTAAACTGTTACTGGAAATGAACGCTTCACCATAGAAGAACGAAATTTGGGGAACCAAGTCGGCTTAGTGTACTGACCATTACCTGAAAGTATCATCCAGTTTGGGTGAAAAAATATTTGCTGAGATTTCTGGAGATTCGTAATTTTTGGAAGCTTGGGAACCCCTTTCCATGAAAGTGTTTCTCGCCAGTCACTGCTTAGGGCTACATCAAGAGGAAACAAGACATAGAGATAGAACGTGAAACTGCTTTATTTTGTCAAGTTTCAAGAAGCTAGCACAAACCGTGTTGGATTTAGAGTTCCAAATACATCTATCAATATAGGAGAAAACAGAGTGAAACCTAAAAATTCAAACTGTTACTGGAAATGAACGCTTCAACATAGAAGAACGAAATTTGGGGAACCAAGTCGGCTTAGTGTACTGATCATTACCTGAAAGTATCATCCAGTTTGGGTGAAAAAATATTTGCTGAGATTTCTGGAGATTCGTAATTTTTGGAAGCTTGGCAACCCCTTTCCATGAAAGTGTTTCTCGCCAGTCACTTCTTAGGGCTACATCAAGATGAAAAAAAACATGGAGATAGAATCTGAAACTACTTTATTGTGTCAAGTTTCAAGAAGCTAGCACAAACCGTGTTGGATTTAGAGTTCCAAATACATCTATCAATATAGGAGAAAACAGAGTGAAACCTAAAAATTCAAACTGTTACTGGAAATGAACGCTTTAACATAGAAGAACGAAATTTGGGGAACCAAGTCGGCTTAGTGTTCTGATCATTTCCTGAAAGTATCATCAAGTTTGGGTGAAAAAATATTTGCTGAGATTTCTGGTGATTCCTAATTTTTGGAAGCTTGGCAACCCCTTTCCATGAAAGTGTTTCTCGCCAGTCACTGCTTAGGGCTACATCAAGAGGAAAAAAAACATAGAGGACGAACGTGAAACTTCTTTATTTTGTCAAGTTTCAAGAAGCTAGCACAAACCGTGTTGGATTTAGAGTTCCAAATACATTTATCAATATAGGAGAAAACAGAGTGAAACCTAAAAATTTAAACTGTTACTGGAAATGAACGCTTCACCATAGAAGAACGAAATTTGGGGAACCAAGTCGGCTTAGTGTACTGACCATTACCTGAAAGCATCATCCAGTTTGGGTGAAAAAATATTTGCTGAGATTTCTGGAGATTCGTAATTTTTGGAAGCTTGGGAACCCCTTTCCATGAAAATGTTTCTCGCCAGTCACTGCGTAGGGATACATCAAGAGGAAACAAGACATAGAGATAGAACGTGAAACTGCTTTATTTTGTCAAGTTTCAAGAAGCTAGCACAAACCGTGTTGGATTTAGAGTTCCAAATACATCTATCAATATAGGAGAAAACAGAGTGAAACCTAAAAATTCAAACTGTTAGTAGAAACGAACGCTTCAACATAGAAGAATGAAATTTGGAGAACCAAGTTGGCTTAGTGTACTGATCATTACCTGTAAGTATCATCCAGTTTTGGTGAAAAAATACTTGCTGAGATATCTGGAGATTCGTAATTTTAGGAAGCTTGGCAACCCCTTTCCATGAAAGTGTTTCTCGCCAGTCACTGCATAGGGCTACTTCAAGAGGAAAGAACACATAGAGACAGAACGTGAAACTACTTTATTTTGTCAAGTTTCAAGAAGCTAGCACAAACCGTGTTGGATTTAGAGTTCCAAATACATCTATCTATATAGGAGAAAACAGAGTGAAACCTAAAAATTCAAACTGTTACTGGAAATGAACGATTCAACATAGAAGAACGAAATTTGGGGAACCAAGTTGGCTTAGTGTACTGATCATTACCCGAAAGTATCATCCAGTTTGGGTGAAAAAATATTTGCTGTGATTTCTGGAGATTCGTAGTTTTTGGAAGCTTGACAACCCCTTTCTATGAAAGTGTTTCTCGCCAGTCACTGCTTAGGGCTACATCAAGAGGAAACAACACATAGATATAGAACGTGAAACTGCTTTATTTTGTCAAGTTTCAAGAAGCAGGCACAAACCGTGTTGGATTTACAGTTCCAAATCCATCTATCAATATAGGAGAAAACAGAGTGAAACCTAAAAATTCAAACTGTTACTGGAAATGAACGCTTTAACATAGAAGAACGAAATTTGGGGAACCAAGTCGGCTTAGTGTTCTGATCATTTCCTGAAAGTATCATCAAGTTTGGGTGAAAAAATATTTGCTGAGATTTCTGGAGATTCGAAATTTTAGGAAGCTTGGCAACCCCTTTCCATGAAAGTGTTTCTCGCCAGTCACTGCTTAGGGCTACTTCAAGAGGAAACAACACATAGAGATAGAACGTGAAACTGCTTTATTTTGTCAAGTTTCAAGAAGCTAGCACAAACCGTGTTGGATTTAGAGTTCCAAATACATCTATCAATATAGGAGAAAACAGAGTGAAACCTAAAAATTCAAACTGTTACTGGAAATGAACGCTTCACCATTGAGGAACGAAATTTGGGGAACCAAGTCGGCTTAGTGTACTGATCATTACCTGAAAGTATCATCAAGTTTGGGTGAAAAAATATTTGCTGAGATTTCTGGAGATTCGTAATTTTTGGAAGCTTGGCAACCCCTTTCCATGAAAGTGTTTCTCGACAGTCACTGCTTAGGGCTACATAAAGAGGAAACAAAACATAGAGATAGAACGTGAAACTGCTTTATTTTGTCAAGTTTCAAGAAGCTAGCACAAACCGTGTTGGATTTAGAGTTCCAAATACATCTATCAATATAGGAGAAAACAGAGTGAAACCTAAAAATTCAAACTGTTAGTGGAAACGAACGCTTCAACATAGAAGAATGAAATTTGGAGAACCAAGTTGGCTTAGTGTACTGATCATTACCTGTAAGTATCATCCAGTTTTGGTGAAAAAATTCTTGTTGAGATTTCTGGAGATTCGTAATTTTAGAAAGCTTGGCAACCCCTTTCCATGAAAGTGTTTCTCGCCAGTCACTGCATAGGGCTACTTCAAGAGGAAAGAACACATAGATATAGAACGTGAAACTACTTTATTTTGTCAAGTTTCAAGAAGCTAGCACAAACCGTGTTGGATTTAGAGTTCCAAATACATCTATCAATATAGGAGAAAACAGAGTGAAACCTAAAAATTGAAACTGTTAGTAGAAACGAACGCTTCAACATAGAAGAATGAAATTTGGGGAACCAAGTTGGCTTATTGTACTGATCATTACCTGAAAGTATCATCCAGTTTGGGTGAAAAAATATTTGCTGAGATTTCTGGAGATTCGTAATTTTTGGAAGCTTGGCAACCCCTTTCCATGAAAGTGTTTCTCGCCAGTCACTGCTTAGGGCTACATCAAGAGGAAAAAAAACATAGAGGACGAACGTGAAACTTCTTTATTTTGTCAAGTTTCAAGAAGCTAGCACAAACCGTGTTGGATTTAGAGTTCCAAATACATTTATCAATATAGGAGAAAACAGAGTAAAACCTAAAAATTTAAACTGTTACTGGAAATGAACGCTTCACCATAGAAGAACGAAATTTGGGGAACCAAGTGGGCTTATTGTACTGATCATTACCTGAAAGTATCATCCAGTTTGGGTGAAAAAATACTTGCTGAGATTTCTGGAGATTCGTAATTTTTGGAAGCTTGGCAACCCCTTTCCATGAAAGTGTTTCTCGCCAGTCACTGCTTAGGGCTACTTCAAGAGGAAACAACACATAGAGTTAGAACGTGAAACTGCTTTATTTTGTCAAGTTTCAAGAAGCTAGCACAAACCGTGTTGGATTTAGAGTTCCAAATACATCTATCAATATAGGAGAAAACAGAGTGAAACCTAAAAATTCAAACTGTTAGTAGAAACGAACGCTTCAACATAGAAGAATGAAATTTGGAGAACCAAGTTGGCTTAGTGTACTGATCATTACCTGTAAGTATCATCCAGTTTTGGTGAAAAAATACTTGCTGAGATATCTGGAGATTCGTAATTTTAGGAAGCTTGGCAACCCCTTTCCATGAAAGTGTTTCTCGCCAGTCACTGCATAGGGCTACTTCAAGAGGAAAGAACACATAGAGACAGAACGTGAAACTACTTTATTTTGTCAAGTTTCAAGAAGCTAGCACAAACCGTGTTGGATTTAGAGTTCCAAATACATCTATCTATATAGGAGAAAACAGAGTGAAACCTAAAAATTCAAACTGTTACTGGAAATGAACGCTTCAACATAGAAGAACGAAATTTGGGGAACCAAGTTGGCTTAGTGTACTGATCATTACCTGAAAGTATCATCCAGTTTGGGTGAAAAAATATTTGCTGTGATTTCTGGAGATTCGTAGTTTTTGGAAGCTTGACAACCCCTTTCTATGAAAGTGTTTCTCGCCAGTCACTGCTTAGGGCTACATCAAGAGGAAACAACACATAGATATAGAACGTGAAACTGCTTTATTTTGTCAAGTTTCAAGAAGCTAGCACAAACCGTGTTGGATTTACAGTTCCAAATCCATCTATCAATATAGGAGAAAACAGAGTGAAACCTAAAAATTCAAACTGTTACTGGAAATGAACGCTTTAACATAGAAGAACGAAATTTGGGGAACCAAGTCGGCTTAGTGTTCTGATCATTTCCTGAAAGTATCATCAAGTTTGGGTGAAAAAATATTTGCTGAGATTTCTGGAGATTCGAAATTTTAGGAAGCTTGGCAACCCCTTTCCATGAAAGTGTTTCTCGCCAGTCACTGCTTAGGGCTACTTCAAGAGGAAACAACACATAGAGATAGAACGTGAAACTGCTTTATTTTGTCAAGTTTCAAGAAGCTAGCACAAACCGTGTTGGATTTAGAGTTCCAAATACATCTATCAATATAGGAGAAAACAGAGTGAAACCTAAAAATTCAAACTGTTACTGGAAATGAACGCTTCAACATAGAAGAACGAAATTTGGGGAACCAAGTCGGCTTAGTGTACTGATCATTACCTGAAAGTATCATCCAGTTTGGGTGAAAAAATATTTGCTGAGATTTCTGGAGATTCGTAATTTTTGGAAGCTTGGGAACCCGTTTCCATGAAAGTGTTTCTCGCCAGTCACTGCTTAGGGATACATCAAGAGGAAACAAAACATAGAGATAGAACCTGAAACTACTTTATTGTGTCAAGTTTCAAGAAGCTAGCACAAACCGTGTTGGATTTAGAGTTCCAAATACATCTATCAATATAGGAGAAAACAGAGTGAAACCTAAAAATTGAAACTGTTAGTAGAAACGAACGCTTCAACATAGAAGAATGAAATTTGGGGAACCAAGTTGGCTTATTGTACTGATCATTACCTGAAAGTATCATCCAGTTTGGGTGAAAAAATATTTGCTGAGATTTCTGGAGATTCGTAATTTTTGGAAGCTTGGCAACCCCTTTCCATGAAAGTGTTTCTCGCCAGTCACTGCTTAGGGCTACATCAAGAGGAAAAAAAACATAGAGGACGAACGTGAAACTTCTTTATTTTGTCAAGTTTCAAGAAGCTAGCACAAACCGTGTTGGATTTAGAGTTCCAAATACATTTATCAATATAGGAGAAAACAGAGTGAAACCTAAAAATTTAAACTGTTACTGGAAATGAACGCTTCACCATAGAAGAACGAAATTTGGGGAACCAAGTCGGCTTAGTGTACTGACCATTACCTGAAAGTATCATCCAGTTTGGGTGAAAAAATATTTGCTGAGATTACTGGAGATTCGTAATTTTTGGAAGCTTGGGAACCCCTTTCCATGAAAATGTTTCTCGCCAGTTACTGCGTAGGGATACATCAAGAGGAAACAAGACATAGAGATAGAACGTGAAACTACTTTATTTTGTCAAGTTTCAAGAAGCTAGCACAAACCGTGTTGGATTTAGAGTTCCAAATACATCTATCAATATAGGAGAAAACAGAGTGAAACCTAAAAATTCAAACTGTTACTGGAAATGAACGCTTCAACATAGAAGAACGAAATTTGGGGAACCAAGTCGGCTTAGTGTACTGATCATTACCTGAAAGTATCATCCACTTTGGGTGAAAAAATATTTGCTGTGATTTCTGGAGATTCGTAGTTTTTGGAAGGTTGACAACCCCTTTCTATGAAAGTGTTTCTCGCCAGTCACTGCTTAGGGCTACATCAAGAGGAAACAACACATAGATATAGAACGTGAAACTGCTTTATTTTGTCAAGTTTCAAGAAGCTAGCACAAACCGTGTTGGATTTAGAGTTCCAAATACATCTATCAATATAGGAGAAAACAGAGTGAAACCTAAAAATTCAAACTGTTACTGGAAATGTACGCTTCAACATAGAAGAACGAAATTTGGTGAACCAAGTCGGCTTAGTGTACTGATCATTACCTGAAAGTATCATCCAGTTTGGGAGAAAAAATATTTGCTGAGATTTCTGGAGATTCGTAATTTTTGGAAGCTTGGCAACCCCTTTCCATGAAAGTGTTTCTCGCCAGTCACTGCTTAGGGCTACATCAACAGGAAACAAGACATAGAGACAGAACGTGAAACTGCTTTATTTTGTCAAGTTTCAAGAAGCTAGCACAAACCGTGTTGGATTTAGAGTTCCAAATACATCTATCAATATAGGAGAAAACAGAGTGAAACCTAAAAATTTAAACTGTTACTGGAAATGAACGCTTCACCATAGAAGAACGAAATTTGGGGAACCAAGTCGGCTTAGTGTACTGACCATTACCTGAAAGTATCATCCAGTTTGGGTGAAAAAATATTTGCTGAGATTTCTGGAGATTCGTAATTTTTGGAAGCTTGGGAACCCCTTTCCATGAAAGTGTTTCTCGCCAGTCACTGCTTAGGGCTACATCAAGAGGAAACAAGACATAGAGACAGAACGTGAAACTGCTTTATTTTGTCAAGTTTCAAGAAGCTAGCACAAACCGTGTTGGATTTAGAGTTCCAAATACATCTATCAATATAGGAGAAAACAGAGTGAAACCTAAAAATTCAAACTGTTACTGGAAATGAACGCATCAACATAGAAGAACGAAATTTGGGGAACCAAGTCGGCTTAGTGTACTGATCATTACCTGAAAGTATCATCCAGTTTGGGTGAAAAAATATTTGCTGAGATTTCTGGAGATTCGTAATTTTTGGAAGTTTGGCAACCCCTTTCCATGAAAGTGTTTCTCGCCAGTCACTTCTTAGGGCTACATCAAGATGAAAAAAAACATGGAGATAGAATCTGAAACTACTTTATTGTGTCAAGTTTCAAGAAGCTAGCACAAACCGTGTTGGATTTAGAGTTCCAAATACATCTATCAATATAGGAGAAAACAGAGTGAAACCTAAAAATTCAAACGGTTACTGGAAATGAACGCTTTAACATAGAAGAACGAAATTTGGGGAACCAAGTCGGCTTAGTGTTCTGATCATTTCCTGAAAGTATCATCAAGTTTGGGTGAAAAAATATTTGCTGAGATTTCTGGAGATTCGTAATTTTTGGAAGCTTGGCAACCCCTTTCCATGAAAGTGTTTCTCGACAGTCACTGCTTAGGGCTACATCAAGAGGAAACAAAACATAGAGATAGAACGTGAAACTGCTTTATTTTGTCAAGTTTCAAGAAGCTAGCACAAACCGTGTTGGATTTAGAGTTCCAAATACATCTATCAATATAGGAGAAAACAGAGTGAAACCTAAAAATTCAAACTGTTAGTGGAAACGAACGCTTCAACATAGAAGAATGAAATTTGGAGAACCAAGTTGGCTTAGTGTACTGATCATTACCTGTAAGTATCATCCAGTTTTGGTGAAAAAATACTTGTTGAGATTTCTGGAGATTCGTAATTTTAGGAAGCTTGGCAACCCCTTTCCATGAAAGTGTTTCTCGCCAGTCACTGCATAGGGCTACTTCAAGAGGAAAGAACACATAGATATAGAACGTGAAACTACTTTATTTTGTCAAGTTTCAAGAAGCTAGCACAAACCGTGTTGGATTTAGAGTTCCAAATACATCTATCAATATAGGAGAAAACAGAGTGAAACCTAAAAATTGAAACTGTTAGTAGAAACGAACGCTTCAACATAGAAGAATGAAATTTGGGGAACCAAGTTGGCTTATTGTACTGATCATTACCTGAAAGTATCATCCAGTTTGGGTGAAAAAATATTTGCTGAGATTTCTGGAGATTCGTAATTTTTGGAAGCTTGGCAACCCCTTTCCATGAAAGTGTTTCTCGCCAGTCACTGCTTAGGGCTACATCAAGAGGAAAAAAAACATAGAGGACGAACGTGAAACTTCTTTATTTTGTCAAGTTTCAAGAAGCTAGCACAAACCGTGTTGGATTTAGAGTTCCAAATACATTTATCAATATAGGAGAAAACAGAGTGAAACCTAAAAATTTAAACTGTTACTGGAAATGAACGCTTCACCATAGAAGAACGAAATTTGGGGAACCAAGTGGGCTTATTGTACTGATCATTACCTGAAAGTATCATCCAGTTTGGGTGAAAAAATACTTGCTGAGATTTCTGGAGATTCGTAATTTTTGGAAGCTTGGCAACCCCTTTCCATGAAAGTGTTTCTCGCCAGTCACTGCTTAGGGCTACTTCAAGAGGAAACAACACATAGAGTTAGAACGTGAAACTGCTTTATTTTGTCAAGTTTCAAGAAGCTAGCACAAACCGTGTTGGATTTAGAGTTCCAAATACATCTATCAATATAGGAGAAAACAGAGTGAAACCTAAAAATTCAAACTGTTAGTAGAAACGAACGCTTCAACATAGACGAATGAAATTTGGAGAACCAAGTTGGCTTAGTGTACTGATCATTACCTGTAAGTATCATCCAGTTTTGGTGAAAAAATACTTGCTGAGATATCTGGAGATTCGTAATTTTAGGAAGCTTGGCAACCCCTTTCCATGAAAGTGTTTCTCGCCAGTCACTGCATAGGGCTACTTCAAGAGGAAAGAACACATAGAGACAGAACGTGAAACTACTTTATTTTGTCAAGTTTCAAGAAGCTAGCACAAACCGTGTTGGATTTAGAGTTCCAAATACATCTATCTATATAGGAGAAAACAGAGTGAAACCTAAAAATTCAAACTGTTACTGGAAATGAACGCTTCAACATAGAAGAACGAAATTTGGGGAACCAAGTTGGCTTAGTGTACTGATCATTACCTGAAAGTATCATCCAGTTTGGGTGAAAAAATATTTGCTGTGATTTCTGGAGATTCGTAGTTTTTGGAAGCTTGACAACCCCTTTCTATGAAAGTGTTTCTCGCCAGTCACTGCTTAGGGCTACATCAAGAGGAAACAACACATAGATATAGAACGTGAAACTGCTTTATTTTGTCAAGTTTCAAGAAGCTAGCACAAACCGTGTTGGATTTACAGTTCCAAATCCATCTATCAATATAGGAGAAAACAGAGTGAAACCTAAAAATTCAAACTGTTACTGGAAATGAACGCTTTAACATAGAAGAACGAAATTTGGGGAACCAAGTCGGCTTAGTGTTCTGATCATTTCCTGAAAGTATCATCAAGTTTGGGTGAAAAAATATTTGCTGAGATTTCTGGAGATTCGAAATTTTAGGAAGCTTGGCAACCCCTTTCCATGAAAGTGTTTCTCGCCAGTCACTGCTTAGGGCTACTTCAAGAGGAAACAACACATAGAGATAGAACGTGAAACTGCTTTATTTTGTCAAGTTTCAAGAAGCTAGCACAAACCGTGTTGGATTTAGAGTTCCAAATACATCTATCAATATAGGAGAAAACAGAGTGAAACCTAAAAATTCAAACTGTTACTGGAAATGAACGCTTCACCATTGAGGAACGAAATTTGGGGAACCAAGTCGGCTTAGTGTACTGATCATTACCTGAAAGTATCATCCAGTTTGGGTGAAAAAATATTTGCTGAGATTTCTGGAGATTCCTAATTTTTGGAAGCTTGGCAACCCCTTTCCATGAAAGTGTTTCTCGCCAGTCACTGCTTAGGGCTACATCAAGAGGAAACAAAACATAGAGATAGAACGTGAAACTGCTTTATTTTGTCAAGTTTCAAGAAGCTAGCACAAACCGTGTTGGATTTAGAGTTCCAAATACATCTATCTATATAGGAGAAAACAGAGTGAAACCTAAAAATTCAAACTGTTACTGGAAATGAACGCTTCATCATAGAAGAACGAAATTTGGGGAACCAAGTCGGCTTAGTGTACTGATCATTACCTGAAAGTATCATCCAGTTTGGGTGAAAAAATATTTGCTGAGATTTCTGGAGATTCGTAATTTTTGGAAGCTTGGGAACCCGTTTCCATGAAAGTGTTTCTCGCCAGTCACTGCTTAGGGATACATCAAGAGGAAACAAAACATAGAGATAGAACCTGAAACTACTTTATTGTGTCAAGTTTCAAGAAGCTAGCACAAACCGTGTTGGATTTAGAGTTCCAAATACATCTATCAATATAGGAGAAAACAGAGTGAAACCTAAAAATTGAAACTGTTAGTAGAAACGAACGCTTCAACATAGAAGAATGAAATTTGGGGAACCAAGTTGGCTTATTGTACTGATCATTACCTGAAAGTATCATCCAGTTTGGGTGAAAAAATATTTGCTGAGATTTCTGGAGATTCGTAATTTTTGGAAGCTTGGCAACCCCTTTCCATGAAAGTGTTTCTCGCCAGTCACTGCTTAGGGCTACATCAAGAGGAAAAAAAACATAGAGGACGAACGTGAAACTTCTTTATTTTGTCAAGTTTCAAGAAGCTAGCACAAACCGTGTTGGATTTAGAGTTCCAAATACATTTATCAATATAGGAGAAAACAGAGTGAAACCTAAAAATTTAAACTGTTACTGGAAATGAACGCTTCACCATAGAAGAACGAAATTTGGGGAACCAAGTCGGCTTAGTGTACTGACCATTACCTGAAAGTATCATCCAGTTTGGGTGAAAAAATATTTGCTGAGATTACTGGAGATTCGTAATTTTTGGAAGCTTGGGAACCCCTTTCCATGAAAATGTTTCTCGCCAGTCACTGCGTAGGGATACATCAAGAGGAAACAAGACATAGAGATAGAACGTGAAACTACTTTATTTTGTCAAGTTTCAAGAAGCTAGCACAAACCGTGTTGGATTTAGAGTTCCAAATACATCTATCTATATAGGAGAAAACAGAGTGAAACCTAAAAATTCAAACTGTTACTGGAAATGAACGCTTCAACATAGAAGAACGAAATTTGGGGAACCAAGTCGGCTTAGTGTACTGATCATTACCTGAAAGTATCATCCACTTTGGGTGAAAAAATATTTGCTGTGATTTCTGGAGATTCGTAGTTTTTGGAAGCTTGACAACCCCTTTCTATGAAAGTGTTTCTCGCCAGTCACTGCTTAGGGCTACATCAAGAGGAAACAACACATAGATATAGAACGTGAAACTGCTTTATTTTGTCAAGTTTCAAGAAGCTAGCACAAACCGTGTTGGATTTAGAGTTCCAAATACATCTATCAATATAGGAGAAAACAGAGTGAAACCTAAAAATTCAAACTGTTACTGGAAATGTACGCTTCAACATAGAAGAACGAAATTTGGGGAACCAAGTCGGCTTAGTGTACTGATCATTACCTGAAAGTATCATCCAGTTTGGGAGAAAAAATATTTGCTGAGATTTCTGGAGATTCGTAATTTTTGGAAGCTTGGCAACCCCTTTCCATGAAAGTGTTTCTCGCCAGTCACTGCTTAGGGCTACATCAAGAGGAAACAAGACATAGAGACAGAACGTGAAACTGCTTTATTTTGTCAAGTTTCAAGAAGCTAGCACAAACCGTGTTGGATTTAGAGTTCCAAATACATCTATCAATATAGGAGAAAACAGAGTGAAACCTAAAAATTTAAACTGTTACTGGAAATGAACGCTTCACCATAGAAGAACGAAATTTGGGGAACCAAGTCGGCTTAGTGTACTGACCATTACCTGAAAGTATCATCCAGTTTGGGTGAAAAAATATTTGCTGAGATTTCTGGAGATTCGTAATTTTTGGAAGCTTGGGAACCCCTTTCCATGAAAGTGTTTCTCGTCAGTCACTGCTTAGGGCTACATCAAGAGGAAACAAGACATAGAGACAGAACGTGAAACTGCTTTATTTTGTCAAGTTTCAAGAAGCTAGCACAAACCGTGTTGGATTTAGAGTTCCAAATACATCTATCAATATAGGAGAAAACAGAGTGAAACCTAAAAATTCAAACTGTTACTGGAAATGAACGCATCAACATAGAAGAACGAAATTTGGGGAACCAAGTCGGCTTAGTGTACTGATCATTACCTGAAAGTATCATCCAGTTTGGGTGAAAAAATATTTGCTGAGATTTCTTGAGATTCGTAATTTTTGGAAGCTTGGCAACCCCTTTCCATGAAAGTGTTTCTCGCCAGTCACTTCTTAGGGCTACATCAAGATGAAAAAAAACATGGAGATAGAATCTGAAACTACTTTATTGTGTCAAGTTTCAAGAAGCTAGCACAAACCGTGTTGGATTTAGAGTTCCAAATACATCTATCAATATAGGAGAAAACAGAGTGAAACCTAAAAATTCAAACTGTTACTGGAAATGAACGCTTCAACATAGAAGAACGAAATTTGGGGAACCAAGTCGGCTTAGTGTACTGATCATTACCTGAAAGTATCATCCAGTTTGGGTGAAAAAATATTTGCTGAGATTTCTGGTGATTCCTAATTTTTGGAAGCTTGGCAACCCCTTTCCATGAAAGTGTTTCTCGCCAGTCACTGCTTAGGGATACATCAAGAGGAAACAAAACATAGAGATAGAACGTGAAACTGCTTTATTTTGTCAAGTTTGAAGAAGCTAGCACAAACCGTGTTGGATTTAGAGTTCCAAATACATCTATCAATATAGGAGAAAACAGAGTGAAACCTAAAAATTGAAACTGTTAGTAGAAACGAACGCTTCAACATAGAAGAATGAAATTTGGGGAACCAAGTTGGCTTATTGTACTGATCATTACCTGAAAGTATCATCCAGTTTGGGTGAAAAAATACTTGCTGAGATTTCTGGAGATTCGAAATTTTAGGAAGCTTGGCAACCCCTTTCCATGAAAGTGTTTCTCGCCAGTCACTGCTTAGGGCTACTTCAAGAGGAAACAACACATAGAGATAGAACGTGAAACTGCTTTATTTTGTCAAGTTTCAAGAAGCTAGCACAAACCGTGTTGGATTTAGAGTTCCAAATACATCTATCAATATAGGAGAAAACAGAGTGAAACCTAAAAATTCAAACTGTTACTGGAAATGAACGCTTCAACATAGAAGAACGAAATTTGGGGAACCAAGTCGGCTTAGTGTACTGATCATTACCTGAAAGTATCATCCAGTTTGGGTGAAAAAATATTTGCTGAGATTTCTGGAGATTCGTAATTTTTGGAAGCTTGGGAACCCCTTTCCATGAAAGTGTTTCTCGCCAGTCACTGCTTAGGGATACATCTAGAGGAAACAAAACATAGAGATAGAACCTGAAACTACTTTATTGTGTCAAGTTTCAAGAAGCTAGCACAAACCGTGTTGGATTTAGAGTTCCAAATACATCTATCAATATAGGAGAAAACAGAGTGAAACCTAAAAATTGAAACTGTTAGTAGAAACGAACGCTTCAACATAGAAGAATGAAATTTGGGGAACCAAGTTGGCTTATTGTACTGATCATTACCTGAAAGTATCATCCAGTTTGGGTGAAAAAATATTTGCTGAGATTTCTGGAGATTCGTAATTTTTGGAAGCTTGGCAACCCCTTTCCATGAAAGTGTTTCTCGCCAGTCACTGCTTAGGGCTACATCAAGAGGAAAAAAAAACATAGAGGACGAACGTGAAACTTCTTTATTTTGTCAAGTTTCAAGAAGCTAGCACAAACCGTGTTGGATTTAGAGTTCCAAATACATTTATCAATATAGGAGAAAACAGAGTGAAACCTAAAAATTTAAACTGTTACTGGAAATGAACGCTTCACCATAGAAGAACGAAATTTGGGGAACCAAGTCGGCTTAGTGTACTGACCATTACCTGAAAGTATCATCCAGTTTGGGTGAAAAAATATTTGCTGAGATTACTGGAGATTCGTAATTTTTGGAAGCTTGGGAACCCCTTTCCATGAAAATGTTTCTCGCCAGTCACTGCGTAGGGATACATCAAGAGGAAACAAGACATAGAGATAGAACGTGAAACTGCTTTATTTTGTCAAGTTTCAAGAAGCTAGCACAAACCGTGTTGGATTTAGAGTTCCAAATACATCTATCAATATAGGAGAAAACAGAGTGAAACCTAAAAATTCAAACTGTTAGTAGAAACGAACGCTTCAACATAGAAGAATGAAATTTGGAGAACCAAGTTGGCTTAGTGTACTGATCATTACCTGTAAGTATCATCCAGTTTTGGTGAAAAAATACTTGCTGAGATATCTGGAGATTCGTAATTTTAGGAAGCTTGGCAACCCCTTTCCATGAAAGTGTTTCTCGCCAGTCACTGCATAGGGCTACTTCAAGAGGAAAGAACACATAGAGACAGAACGTGAAACTACTTTATTTTGTCAAGTTTCAAGAAGATAGCACAAACCGTGTTGGATTTAGAGTTCCAAATACATCTATCTATATAGGAGAAAACAGAGTGAAACCTAAAAATTCAAACTGTTACTGGAAATGAACGATTCAACATAGAAGAACGAAATTTGGGGAACCAAGTTGGCTTAGTGTACTGATCATTACCCGAAAGTATCATCCAGTTTGGGTGAAAAAATATTTGCTGTGATTTCTGGAGATTCGTAGTTTTTGGAAGCTTGACAACCCCTTTCTATGAAAGTGTTTCTCGCCAGTCACTGCTTAGGGCTACATCAAGAGGAAACAACACATAGATATAGAACGTGAAACTGCTTTATTTTGTCAAGTTTCAAGAAGCTAGCACAAACCGTGTTGGATTTACAGTTCCAAATCCATCTATCAATATAGGAGAAAACAGAGTGAAACCTAAAAATTCAAACTGTTACTGGAAATGAACGCTTTAACATAGAAGAACGAAATTTGGGGAACCAAGTCGGCTTAGTGTTCTGATCATTTCCTGAAAGTATCATCAAGTTTGAGTGAAAAAATATTTGCTGAGATTTCTGGAGATTCGAAATTTTAGGAAGCTTGGCAACCCCTTTCCATGAAAGTGTTTCTCGCCAGTCACTGCTTAGGGCTACTTCAAGAGGAAACAACACATAGAGATAGAACGTGAAACTGCTTTATTTTGTCAAGTTTCAAGAAGCTAGCACAAACCGTGTTGGATTTAGAGTTCCAAATACATCTATCAATATAGGAGAAAACAGAGTGAAACCTAAAAATTCAAACTGTTACTGGAAATGAACGCTTCACCATTGAGGAACGAAATTTGGGGAACCAAGTCGGCTTAGTGTACTGATCATTACCTGAAAGTATCATCCAGTTTGGGTGAAAAAATATTTGCTGAGATTTCTGGAGATTCGTAATTTTTGGAAGCTTGGCAACCCCTTTCCATGAAAGTGTTTCTCGACAGTCACTGCTTAGGGCTACATCAAGAGGAAACAAAACATAGAGATAGAACGTGAAACTGCTTTATTTTGTCAAGTTTCAAGAAGCTAGCACAAACCGTGTTGGATTTAGAGTTCCAAATACATCTATCAATATAGGAGAAAACAGAGTGAAACCTAAAAATTCAAACTGTTAGTGGAAACGAACGCTTCAACATAGAAGAATGAAATTTGGAGAACCAAGTTGGCTTAGTGTACTGATCATTACCTGTAAGTATCATCCAGTTTTGGTGAAAAAATACTTGTTGAGATTTCTGGAGATTCGTAATTTTAGGAAGCTTGGCAACCCCTTTCCATGAAAGTGTTTCTCGCCAGTCACTGCATAGGGCTACTTCAAGAGGAAAGAACACATAGATATAGAACGTGAAACTACTTTATTTTGTCAAGTTTCAAGAAGCTAGCACAAACCGTGTTGGATTTAGAGTTCCAAATACATCTATCAATATAGGAGAAAACAGAGTGAAACCTAAAAATTGAAACTGTTAGTAGAAACGAACGCTTCAACATAGAAGAATGAAATTTGGGGAACCAAGTTGGCTTATTGTACTGATCATTACCTGAAAGTATCATCCAGTTTGGGTGAAAAAATATTTGCTGAGATTTCTGGAGATTCGTAATTTTTGGAAGCTTGGCAACCCCTTTCCATGAAAGTGTTTCTCGCCAGTCACTGCTTAGGGCTACATCAAGAGGAAAAAAACATAGAGGACGAACGTGAAACTTCTTTATTTTGTCAAGTTTCAAGAAGCTAGCACAAACCGTGTTGGATTTAGAGTTCCAAATACATTTATCAATATAGGAGAAAACAGAGTGAAACCTAAAAATTTAAACTGTTACTGGAAATGAACGCTTCACCATAGAAGAACGAAATTTGGGGAACCAAGTGGGCTTATTGTACTGATCATTACCTGAAAGTATCATCCAGTTTGGGTGAAAAAATACTTGCTGAGATTTCTGGAGATTCGTAATTTTTGGAAGCTTGGCAACCCCTTTCCATGAAAGTGTTTCTCGCCAGTCACTGCTTAGGGCTACTTCAAGAGGAAACAACACATAGAGTTAGAACGTGAAACTGCTTTATTTTGTCAAGTTTCAAGAAGCTAGCACAAACCGTGTTGGATTTAGAGTTCCAAATACATCTATCTATATAGGAGAAAACAGAGTGAAACCTAAAAATTCAAACTGTTACTGGAAATGAACGCTTCAACATAGAAGAACGAAATTTGGGGAACCAAGTTGGCTTAGTGTACTGATCATTACCTGAAAGTATCATCCAGTTTGGGTGAAAAAATATTTGCTGTGATTTCTGGAGATTCGTAGTTTTTGGAAGCTTGACAACCCCTTTCTATGAAAGTGTTTCTCGCCAGTCACTGCTTAGGGCTACATCAAGAGGAAACAACACATAGATATAGAACGTGAAACTGCTTTATTTTGTCAAGTTTCAAGAAGCTAGCAGAAACCGTGTTGGATTTACAGTTCCAAATCCATCTATCAATATAGGAGAAAACAGAGTGAAACCTAAAAATTCAAACTGTTACTGGAAATGAACGCTTTAACATAGAAGAACGAAATTTGGGGAACCAAGTCGGCTTAGTGTTCTGATCATTTCCTGAAAGTATCATCAAGTTTGGGTGAAAAAATATTTGCTGAGATTTCTGGAGATTCGAAATTTTAGGAAGCTTGGCAACCCCTTTCCATGAAAGTGTTTCTCACCAGTCACTGCTTAGGGCTACTTCAAGAGGAAACAACACATAGAGATAGAACGTGAAACTGCTTTATTTTGTCAAGTTTCAAGAAGCTAGCACAAACCGTGTTGGATTTAGAGTTCCAAATACATCTATCAATATAGGAGAAAACAGAGTGAAACCTAAAAATTCAAACTGTTACTGGAAATGATCGCTTCACCATTGAGGAACGAAATTTGGGGAACCAAGTCGGCTTAGTGTACTGATCATTACCTGAAAGTATCATCCAGTTTGGGTGAAAAAATATTTGCTGAGATTTCTGGAGATTCCTAATTTTTGGAAGCTTGGCAACCCCTTTCCATGAAAGTGTTTCTCGCCAGTCACTGCTTAGGGCTACATCAAGAGGAAACAAAACATAGAGATAGAACGTGAAACTGTTTTATTTTGTCAAGTTTCAAGAAGCTAGCACAAACCGTGTTGGATTTAGAGTTCCAAATACATCTATCTATATAGGAGAAAACAGAGTGAAACCTAAAAATTCAAACTGTTACTGGAAATGAACGCTTCAACATAGAAGAACGAAATTTGGGGAACCAAGTCGGCTTAGTGTACTGATCATTACCTGAAAGTATCATCCAGTTTGGGTGAAAAAATATTTGCTGAGATTTCTGGAGATTCGTAATTTTTGGAAGCTTGGGAACCCGTTTCCATGAAAGTGTTTCTCGCCAGTCACTGCTTAGGGATACATCAAGAGGAAACAAAACATAGAGATAGAACCTGAAACTACTTTATTGTGTCAAGTTTCAAGAAGCTAGCACAAACCGTGTTGGATTTAGAGTTCCAAATACATCTATCAATATAGGAGAAAACAGAGTGAAACCTAAAAATTGAAACTGTTAGTAGAAACGAACGCTTCAACATAGAAGAATGAAATTTGGGGAACCAAGTTGGCTTATTGTACTGATCATTACCTGAAAGTATCATCCAGTTTGGGTGAAAAAATATTTGCTGAGATTTCTGGAGATTCGTAATTTTTGGAAGCTTGGCAACCCCTTTCCATGAAAGTGTTTCTCGCCAGTCACTGCTTAGGGCTACATCAAGAGGAAAAAAAACATAGAGGACGAACGTGAAACTTCTTTATTTTGTCAAGTTTCAAGAAGCTAGCACAAACCGTGTTGGATTTAGAGTTCCAAATACATTTATCAATATAGGAGAAAACAGAGTGAAACCTAAAAATTTAAACTCTTACTGGAAATGAACGCTTCACCATAGAAGAACGAAATTTGGGGAACCAAGTCGGCTTAGTGTACTGACCATTACCTGAAAGTATCATCCAGTTTGGGTGAAAAAATATTTGCTGAGATTACTGGAGATTCGTAATTTTTGGAAGCTTGGGAACCCCTTTCCATGAAAATGTTTCTCGCCAGTCACTGCGTAGGGATACATCAAGAGGAAACAAGACATAGAGATAGAACGTGAAACTGCTTTATTTTGTCAAGTTTCAAGAAGCTAGCACAAACCGTGTTGGATTTAGAGTTCCAAATACATCTATCAATATAGGAGAAAAGAGAGTGAAACCTAAAAATTCAAACTGTTAGTAGAAACGAACGCTTCAACATAGAAGAATGAAATTTGGAGAACCAAGTTGGCTTAGTGTACTGATCATTACCTGTAAGTATCATCCAGTTTTGGTGAAAAAATACTTGCTGAGATATCTGGAGATTCGTAATTTTAGGAAGCTTGGCAACCCCTTTCCATGAAAGTGTTTCTCGCCAGTCACTGCATAGGGCTACTTCAAGAGGAAAGAACACATAGAGACAGAACGTGAAACTACTTTATTTTGTCAAGTTTCAAGAAGCTAGCACAAACCGTGTTGGATTTAGAGTTCCAAATACATCTATCTATATAGGAGAAAACAGAGTGAAACCTAAAAATTCAAACTGTTACTGGAAATGAACGCTTCAACATAGAAGAACGAAATTTGGGGAACCAAGTTGGCTTAGTGTACTGATCATTACCTGAAAGTATCATCCAGTTTGGGTGAAAAAATACTTGCTGTGATTTCTGGAGATTCGTAGTTTTTGGAAGCTTGACAACCCCTTTCTATGAAAGTGTTTCTCGCCAGTCACTGCTTAGGGCTACATCAAGAGGAAACAACACATAGATATAGAACGTGAAACTGCTTTATTTTGTCAAGTTTCAAGAAGCTAGCACAAACCGTGTTGGATTTACAGTTCCAAATCCATCTATCAATATAGGAGAAAACAGAGTGAAACCTAAAAATTCAAACTGTTACTGGAAATGAACGCTTTAACATAGAAGAACGAAATTTGGGGAACCAAGTCGGCTTAGTGTTCTGATCATTTCCTGAAAGTATCATCAAGTTTGGGTGAAAAAATATTTGCTGAGATTTCTGGAGATTCGAAATTTTAGGAAGCTTGGCAACCCCTTTCCATGAAAGTGTTTCTCGCCAGTCACTGCTTAGGGCTACTTCAAGAGGAAACAACACATAGAGATAGAACGTGAAACTGCTTTATTTTGTCAAGTTTCAAGAAGCTAGCACAAACCGTGTTGGATTTAGAGTTCCAAATACATCTATCAATATAGGAGAAAACAGAGTGAAACCTAAAAATTCAAACTGTTACTGGAAATGAACGCTTCACCATTGAGGAACGAAATTTGGGGAACCAAGTCGGCTTAGTGTACTGATCATTACCTGAAAGTATCATCCAGTTTGGGTGAAAAAATATTTGCTGAGATTTCTGGAGATTCGTAATTTTTGGAAGCTTGGCAACCCCTTTCCATGAAAGTGTTTCTCGACAGTCACTGCTTAGGGCTACATCAAGAGGAAACAAAACATAGAGATAGAACGTGAAACTGCTTTATTTTGTCAAGTTTCAAGAAGCTAGCACAAACCGTGTTGGATTTAGAGTTCCAAATACATCTATCAATATAGGAGAAAACAGAGTGAAACCTAAAAATTCAAACTGTTAGTAGAAACGAACGCTTCAACATAGAAGAATGAAATTTGGAGAACCAAGTTGGCTTAGTGTACTGATCATTACCTGTAAGTATCATCCAGTTTTGGTGAAAAAATACTTGTTGAGATTTCTGGAGATTCGTAATTTTAGGAAGCTTGGCAACCCCTTTCCATGAAAGTGTTTCTCGCCCGTCACTGCATAGGGCTACTTCAAGAGGAAAGAACACATAGATATAGAACGTGAAACTACTTTATTTTGTCAAGTTTCAAGAAGCTAGCACAAACCGTGTTGGATTTAGAGTTCCAAATACATCTATCTATATAGGAGAAAACAGAGTGAAACCTAAAAATTCAAACTGTTACTGGAAATGAACGCTTCAACATAGAAGAACGAAATTTGGAAAACCAAGTCGGCTTAGTGTACTGATCATTACCTGAAAGTATCATCCAGTTTGGGTGAAAAAATATTTGCTGAGATTTCTGGAGATTCGTAATTTTTGGAAGCTTGGGAACCCCTTTCCATGAAAGTGTTTCTCGCCAGTCACTGCTTAGGGATACATCAAGAGGAAACAAAACATAGAGATAGAACCTGAAACTACTTTATTGTGTCAAGTTTCAAGAAGCTAGCACTAACCGTGTTGGATTTAGAGTTCCAAATACATCTATCAATATAGGAGAAAACAGAGTGAAACCTAAAAATTGAAACTGTTAGTAGAAACGAACGCTTCAACATAGAAGAATGAAATTTGGGGAACCAAGTTGGCTTATTGTACTGATCATTACCTGAAAGTATCATCCAGTTTGGGTGAAAAAATATTTGCTGAGATTTCTGGAGATTCGTAATTTTTGGAAGCTTGGCAACCCCTTTCCATGAAAGTGTTTCTCGCCAGTCACTGCTTAGGGCTACATCAAGAGGAAAAAAAACATAGAGGACGAACGTGAAACTTCTTTATTTTGTCAAGTTTCAAGAAGCTAGCACAAACCGTGTTGGATTTAGAGTTCCAAATACATTTATCAATATAGGAGAAAACAGAGTGAAACCTAAAAATTTAAACTGTTACTGGAAATGAACGCTTCACCATAGAAGAACGAAATTTGGGGAACCAAGTCGGCTTAGTGTACTGACCATTACCTGAAAGTATCATCCAGTTTGGGTGAAAAAATATTTGCTGAGATTACTGGAGATTCGTAATTTTTGGAAGCTTGGGAACCCCTTTCCATGAAAATGTTTCTCGCCAGTCACTGCGTAGGGATACATCAAGAGAAAACAAGACATAGAGATAGAACGTGAAACTGCTTTATTTTGTCAAGTTTCAAGAAGCTAGCACAAACCGTGTTGGATTTAGATTTCCAAATACATCTATCAATATAGGAGAAAACAGAGTGAAACCTAAAAATTCAAACTGTTACTGGAAATGAACGCTTCAACATAGAAGAAGGAAATTTGGGGAACCAAGTCGGCTTAGTGTACTGATCATTACCTGAAAGTATCATCCAGTTTGGGTGAAAAAATATTTGCTGAGATTTCTGGAGATTCGTAATTTTTGGAAGCTTGGGAACCCCTTTCCATGAAAGTGTTTCTCGCCAGTCAGTGCTTAGGGATACATCAAGAGGAAACAAAACATAGAGATAGAACCTGAAACTACTTTATTGTGTCAAGTTTCAAGAAGCTAGCACAAACCGTGTTGGATTTAGAGGTCCAAATACATCTATCTATATAGGAGAAAACAGAGTGAAACCTAAAAATTGAAACAGTTAGTAGAAACGAACGCTTCAACATAGAAGAATGAAATTTGGGGAACCAAGTTGGCTTATTGTACTGATCATTACCTGAAAGTATCATCCAGTTTGGGTGAAAAAATATTTGCTGAGATTTCTGGAGATTCGTAATTTTTGGAAGCTTGGCAACCCCTTTCCATGAAAGTGTTTCTCGCCAGTCACTTCTTAGGGCTACATCAAGATGAAAAAAAACATGGAGATAGAATCTGAAACTACTTTATTGTGTCAAGTTTCAAGAAGCTAGCACAAACCGTGTTGGATTTAGAGTTCCAAATACATCTATCAATATAGGAGAAAACAGAGTGAAACCTAAAAATTCAAACTGTTACTGGAAATGAACGCTTTAACATAGAAGATCGAAATTTGGGGAACCAAGTCGGCTTAGTGTTCTGATCATTTCCTGAAAGTATCATCAAGTTTGGGTGAAAAAATATTTGCTGAGATTTCTGGTGATTCCTAATTTTTGGAAGCTTGGCAACCCCTTTCCATGAAAGTGTTTCTCGACAGTCACTGCTTAGGGCTACATCAAGAGGAAACAAAACATAGAGATAGAACGTGAAACTGCTTTATTTTGTCAAGTTTCAAGAAGCTAGCACAACCCGTGTTGGATTTAGAGTTCCAAATACATCTATCAATATAGGAGAAAACAGAGTGAAACCTAAAAATTCAAACTGTTACTGGAAATGAACGCTTCAACATAGAAGAACGAAACTTGGGGAACCAAGTCGGCTTAGTGTACTGATCATTACCTGAAAGTATCATCCAGTTTGGGTGAAAAAATATTTGCTGAGATTTCTGGAGATTCGTAATTTTTGGAATCTTGGGAACCCCTTTCCATGAAAGTGTTTCTCGCCAGTCACTGCTTAGGGCTACATCAAGAGGAAACAAAACATAGAGATAGAATCTGAAACTCCTTTATTGTGTCAAGTTTCAAGAAGCTAGCACAAACCGTGTTGGATTTAGAGTTCCAAATACATCTATCAATATAGGAGAAAACAGAGTGAAACCTAAAAATTCAAACTGTTAGTAGAAACGAACGCTTCAACATAGAAGAATGAAATTTGGAGAACCAAGTTGGCTTAGTGTACTGATCATTACCTGTAAGTATCATCCAGTTTTGGTGAAAAAATACTTGCTGAGATATCTGGAGATTCGTAATTTTAGGAAGCTTGGCAACCCCTTTCCATGAAAGTGTTTCTCGCCAGTCACTGCATAGGGCTACTTCAAGAGGATAGAACACATAGAGACAGAACGTGAAACTACTTTATTTTGTCAAGTTTCAAGAAGCTAGCACAAACCGTGTTGGATTTAGAGTTCCAAATACATCTATCTATATAGGAGAAAACAGAGTGAAACCTAAAAATTCAAACTGTTACTGGAAATGAACGCTTCAACATAGAAGAACGAAATTTGGGGAACCAAGTTGGCTTAGTGTACTGATCATTACCTGAAAGTATCATCCAGTTTGGGTGAAAAAATATTTGCTGTGATTTCTGGAGATTCGTAGTTTTTGGAAGCTTGACAACCCCTTTCTATGAAAGTGTTTCTCGCCAGTCACTGCTTAGGGCTACATCAAGAGGAAACAAAACATAGAGATAGAACCTGAAACTACTTTATTGTGTCAAGTTTCAAGAAGCTAGCACAAACCGTGTTGGATTTAGAGTTCCAAATACATCTATCAATATAGGAGAAAACAGAGTGAAACCTAAAAATTGAAACAGTTAGTAGAAACGAACGCTTCAACATAGAAGAATGAAATTTGGGGAACCAAGTTGGCTTATTGTACTGATCATTACCTGAAAGTATCATCCAGTTTGGGTGAAAAAATATTTGCTGAGATTTCTGGAGATTCGTAATTTTTGGAAGCTTGGCAACCCCTTTCCATGAAAGTGTTTCTCGCCAGTCACTGCTTAGGGCTACATCAAGAGGAAAAAAAACATAGAGGACGAACGTGAAACTTCTTTATTTTGTCACGTTTCAAGAAGCTAGCACAAACCGTGTTGGATTTAGAGTTCCAAATACATTTATCAATATAGGAGAAAACAGAGTGAAACCTAAAAATTTAAACTGTTACTGGAAATGAACGCTTCACCATAGAAGAACGAAATTTGGGAAACCAAGTGGGCTTATTGTACTGATCATTACCTGAAAGTATCATCCAGTTTGGGTGAAAAAATACTTGCTGAGATTTCTGGAGATTCGTAATTTTTGGAAGCTTGGCAACCCCTTTCCATGAAAGTTTTTCTCGCCAGTCACTGCTTAGGGCTACTTCAAGAGGAAACAACACATAGATATAGAACGTGAAACTGCTTTATTTTGTCAAGTTTCAAGAAGCTAGCACAAACCGTGTTGGATTTACAGTTCCAAATCCATCTATCAATATAGGAGAAAACAGAGTGAAACCTAAAAATTCAAACTGTTACTGGAAATGAACGCTTTAACATAGAAGAACGAAATTTGGGGAACCAAGTCGGCTTAGTGTTCTGATCATTTCCTGAAAGTATCATCAAGTTTGGGTGAAAAAATATTTGCTGAGATTTCTGGAGATTCGTAATTTTAGGAAGCTTGGCAACCCCTTTCCATGAAAGTGTTTCTCGCCAGTCACTGCTTAGGGCTACTTCAAGAGGAAACAACACATAGAGATAGAACGTGAAACTGCTTTATTTTGTCAAGTTTCAAGAAGCTAGCACAAACCGTGTTGGATTTAGAGTTCCAAATACATCTATCAATATAGGAGAAAACAGAGTGAAACCTAAAAATTCAAACTGTTACTGGAAATGAACGCTTCACCATTGAGGAACGAAATTTGGGGAACCAAGTCGGCTTAGTGTACTGATCATTACCTGAAAGTATCATCCAGTTTGGGTGAAAAAATATTTGCTGAGATTTCTGGAGATTCGTAATTTTTGGAAGCTTGGCAACCCCTTTCCATGAAAGTGTTTCTCGACAGTCACTGCTTAGGGCTACATCAAGAGGAAACAAAACATAGAGATAGAACGTGAAACTGCTTTATTTTGTCAAGTTTCAAGAAGCTAGCACAAACCGTGTTGGATTTAGAGTTCCAAATACATCTATCAATATAGGAGAAAACAGAGTGAAACCTAAAAATTCAAACTGTTAGTAGAAACGAACGCTTCAACATAGAAGAATGAAATTTGGAGAACCAAGTTGGCTTAGTGTACTGATCATTACCTGTAAGTATCATCCAGTTTTGGTGAAAAAATACTTGTTGAGATTTCTGGAGATTCGTAATTTTAGGAAGCTTGGCAACCCCTTTCCATGAAAGTGTTTCTCGCCAGTCACTGCATAGGGCTACTTCAAGAGGAAAGAACACATAGAGACAGAACGTGAAACTACTTTATTTTGTCAAGTTTCAAGAAGCTAGCACAAACCGTGTTGGATTTAGAGTTCGAAATACATCTATCTATATAGGAGAAAACAGAGTGAAACCTAAAAATTCAAACTGTTACTGGAAATGAACGCTTCAACATAGAAGAACGAAATTTGGGGAACCAAGTCGGCTTAGTGTACTGATCATTACCTGAAAGTATCATCCAGTTTGGGTGAAAAAATATTTGCTGAGATTTCTGGAGATTCGTAATTTTTGGAAGCTTGGGAACCCCTTTCCATGAAAGTGTTTCTCGCCAGTCAGTGCTTAGGGATACATCAAGAGGAAACAAAACATAGAGATAGAACCTGAAACTACTTTATTGTGTCAAGTTTCAAGAAGCTAGCACAAACCGTGTTGGATTTAGAGGTCCAAATACATCTATCTATATAGGAGAAAACAGAGTGAAACCTAAAAATTGAAACAGTTAGTAGAAACGAACGCTTCAACATAGAAGAATGAAATTTGGGGAACCAAGTTGGCTTATTGTACTGATCATTACCTGAAAGTATCATCCAGTTTGGGTGAAAAAATATTTGCTGAGATTTCTGGAGATTCGTAATTTTTGGAAGCTTGGCAACCCCTTTCCATGAAAGTGTTTCTCGCCAGTCACTTCTTAGGGCTACATCAAGATGAAAAAAAACATGGAGATAGAATCTGAAACTACTTTATTGTGTCAAGTTTCAAGAAGCTAGCACAAACCGTGTTGGATTTAGAGTTCCAAATACATCTATCAATATAGGAGAAAACAGAGTGAAACCTAAAAATTCAAACTGTTACTGGAAATGAACGCTTTAACATAGAAGATCGAAATTTGGGGAACCAAGTCGGCTTAGTGTTCTGATCATTTCCTGAAAGTATCATCAAGTTTGGGTGAAAAAATATTTGCTGAGATTTCTGGTGATTCCTAATTTTTGGAAGCTTGGCAACCCCTTTCCATGAAAGTGTTTCTCGACAGTCACTGCTTAGGGCTACATCAAGAGGAAACAAAACATAGAGATAGAACGTGAAACTGCTTTATTTTGTCAAGTTTCAAGAAGCTAGCACAACCCGTGTTGGATTTAGAGTTCCAAATACATCTATCAATATAGGAGAAAACAGAGTGAAACCTAAAAATTCAAACTGTTACTGGAAATGAACGCTTCAACATAGAAGAACGAAACTTGGGGAACCAAGTCGGCTTAGTGTACTGATCATTACCTGAAAGTATCATCCAGTTTGGGTGAAAAAATATTTGCTGAGATTTCTGGAGATTCGTAATTTTTGGAATCTTGGGAACCCCTTTCCATGAAAGTGTTTCTCGCCAGTCACTGCTTAGGGCTACATCAAGAGGAAACAAAACATAGAGATAGAATCTGAAACTCCTTTATTGTGTCAAGTTTCAAGAAGCTAGCACAAACCGTGTTGGATTTAGAGTTCCAAATACATCTATCAATATAGGAGAAAACAGAGTGAAACCTAAAAATTCAAACTGTTAGTAGAAACGAACGCTTCAACATAGAAGAATGAAATTTGGAGAACCAAGTTGGCTTAGTGTACTGATCATTACCTGTAAGTATCATCCAGTTTTGGTGAAAAAATACTTGCTGAGATATCTGGAGATTCGTAATTTTAGGAAGCTTGGCAACCCCTTTCCATGAAAGTGTTTCTCGCCAGTCACTGCATAGGGCTACTTCAAGAGGATAGAACACATAGAGACAGAACGTGAAACTACTTTATTTTGTCAAGTTTCAAGAAGCTAGCACAAACCGTGTTGGATTTAGAGTTCCAAATACATCTATCTATATAGGAGAAAACAGAGTGAAACCTAAAAATTCAAACTGTTACTGGAAATGAACGCTTCAACATAGAAGAACGAAATTTGGGGAACCAAGTTGGCTTAGTGTACTGATCATTACCTGAAAGTATCATCCAGTTTGGGTGAAAAAATATTTGCTGTGATTTCTGGAGATTCGTAGTTTTTGGAAGCTTGACAACCCCTTTCTATGAAAGAGTTTCTCGCCAGTCACTGCTTAGGGCTACATCAAGAGGAAACAAAACATAGAGATAGAACCTGAAACTACTTTATTGTGTCAAGTTTCAAGAAGCTAGCACAAACCGTGTTGGATTTAGAGTTCCAAATACATCTATCAATATAGGAGAAAACAGAGTGAAACCTAAAAATTGAAACTGTTAGTAGAAACGAACGCTTCAACATAGAAGAATGAAATTTGGGGAACCAAGTTGGCTTATTGTACTGATCATTACCTGAAAGTATCATCCAGTTTGGGTGAAAAAATATTTGCTGAGATTTCTGGAGATTCGTAATTTTTGGAAGCTTGGCAACCCCTTTCCATGAAAGTGTTTCTCGCCAGTCACTGCTTAGGGCTACATCAAGAGGAAAAAAAACATAGAGGACGAACGTGAAACTTCTTTATTTTGTCACGTTTCAAGAAGCTAGCACAAACCGTGTTGGATTTAGAGTTCCAAATACATTTATCAATATAGGAGAAAACAGAGTGAAACCTAAAAATTTAAACTGTTACTGGAAATGAACGCTTCACCATAGAAGAACGAAATTTGGGAAACCAAGTGGGCTTATTGTACTGATCATTACCTGAAAGTATCATCCAGTTTGGGTGAAAAAATACTTGCTGAGATTTCTGGAGATTCGTAATTTTTGGAAGCTTGGCAACCCCTTTCCATGAAAGTTTTTCTCGCCAGTCACTGCTTAGGGCTACTTCAAGAGGAAACAACACATAGATATAGAACGTGAAACTGCTTTATTTTGTCAAGTTTCAAGAAGCTAGCACAAACCGTGTTGGATTTACAGTTCCAAATCCATCTATCAATATAGGAGAAAACAGAGTGAAACCTAAAAATTCAAACTGTTACTGGAAATGAACGCTTTAACATAGAAGAACGAAATTTGGGGAACCAAGTCGGCTTAGTGTTCTGATCATTTCCTGAAAGTATCATCAAGTTTGGGTGAAAAAATATTTGCTGAGATTTCTGGAGATTCGTAATTTTAGGAAGCTTGGCAACCCCTTTCCATGAAAGTGTTTCTCGCCAGTCACTGCTTAGGGCTACTTCAAGAGGAAACAACACATAGAGATAGAACGTGAAACTGCTTTATTTTGTCAAGTTTCAAGAAGCTAGCACAAACCGTGTTGGATTTAGAGTTCCAAATACATCTATCAATATAGGAGAAAACAGAGTGAAACCTAAAAATTCAAACTGTTACTGGAAATGAACGCTTCACCATTGAGGAACGAAATTTGGGGAACCAAGTCGGCTTAGTGTACTGATCATTACCTGAAAGTATCATCCAGTTTGGGTGAAAAAATATTTGCTGAGATTTCTGGAGATTCGTAATTTTTGGAAGCTTGGCAACCCCTTTCCATGAAAGTGTTTCTCGACAGTCACTGCTTAGGGCTACATCAAGAGGAAACAAAACATAGAGATAGAACGTGAAACTGCTTTATTTTGTCAAGTTTCAAGAAGCTAGCACAAACCGTGTTGGATTTAGAGTTCCAAATACATCTATCAATATAGGAGAAAACAGAGTGAAACCTAAAAATTCAAACTGTTAGTAGAAACGAACGCTTCAACATAGAAGAATGAAATTTGGAGAACCAAGTTGGCTTAGTGTACTGATCATTACCTGTAAGTATCATCCAGTTTTGGTGAAAAAATACTTGTTGAGATTTCTGGAGATTCGTAATTTTAGGAAGCTTGGCAACCCCTTTCCATGAAAGTGTTTCTCGCCAGTCACTGCATAGGGCTACTTCAAGAGGAAAGAACACATAGAGACAGAACGTGAAACTACTTTATTTTGTCAAGTTTCAAGAAGCTAGCACAAACCGTGTTGGATTTAGAGTTCGAAATACATCTATCTATATAGGAGAAAACAGAGTGAAACCTAAAAATTCAAACTGTTACTGGAAATGAACGCTTCAACATAGAAGAACGAAATTTGGGGAACCAAGTCGGCTTAGTGTACTGATCATTACCTGAAAGTATCATCCAGTTTGGGTGAAAAAATATTTGCTGAGATTTCTGGAGATTCGTAATTTTTGGAAGCTTGGGAACCCGTTTCCATGAAAGTGTTTCTCGCCAGTCACTGCTTAGGGATACATCAAGAGGAAACAAAACATAGAGATAGAACCTGAAACTACTTTATTGTGTCAAGTTTCAAGAAGCTAGCACAAACCGTGTTGGATTTAGAGTTCCAAATACATCTATCAATATAGGAGAAAACAGAGTGAAACCTAAAAATTGAAACTGTTAGTAGAAACGAACGCTTCAACATAGAAGAATGAAATTTGGGGAACCAAGTTGGCTTATTATACTGATCATTACCTGAAAGTATCATCCAGTTTGGGTGAAAAAATATTTGCTGAGATTTCTGGAGATTCGTAATTTTTGGAAGCTTGGCAACCCCTTTCCATGAAAGTGTTTCTCGCCAGTCAGTGCTTAGGGCTACATCTAGAGGAAAAAAAACATAGAGGACGAACGTGAAACTTCTTTATTTTGTCAAGTTTCAAGAAGCTAGCACAAACCGTGTTGGATTTAGAGTTCCAAATACATTTATCAATATAGGAGAAAACAGAGTGAAACCTAAAAATTTAAACTGTTACTGGAAATGAACGCTTCACCATAGAAGAACGAAATTTGGGGAACCAAGTCGGCTTAGTGTACTGACCATTACATGAAAGTATCATCCAGTTTGGGTGAAAAAAATATTTGCTGAGATTACTGGAGATTCGTAATTTTTGGAAGCTTGGGAACCCCTTTCCATGAAAATGTTTCTCGCCAGTCACTGCGTAGGGATACATCAAGAGGAAACAAGACATAGAGATAGAACGTGAAACTGCTTTATTTTGTCAAGTTTCAAGAAGCTAGCACAAACCGTGTTGGATTTAGAGTTCCAAATACATCTATCAATATAGGAGAAAACAGAGTGAAACCTAAAAATTCAAACTGTTAGTAGAAACGAACGCTTCAACATAGAAGAATGAAATTTGGAGAACCAAGTTGGCTTAGTGTACTGATCATTACCTGTAAGTATCATCCAGTTTTGGTGAAAAAATACTTGCTGAGATATCTGGAGATTCGTAATTTTAGGAAGCTTGGCAACCCCTTTCCATGAAAGTGTTTCTCGCCAGTCACTGCATAGGGCTACTTCAAGAGGATAGAACACCTAGAGACAGAACGTGAAACTACTTTATTTTGTCAAGTTTCAAGAAGCTAGCACAAACCGTGTTGGATTTAGAGTTCCAAATACATCTATCTATATAGGAGAAAACAGAGTGAAACCTAAAAATTCAAACTGTTACTGGAAATGAACGCTTCAACATAGAAGAACGAAATTTGGGGAACCAAGTTGGCTTAGTGTACTGATCATTACCTGAAAGTATCATCCAGTTTGGGTGAAAAAATATTTGCTGTGATTTCTGGAGATTCGTAGTTTTTGGAAGCTTGACAACCCCTTTCTATGAAAGTGTTTCTCGCCAGTCACTGCTTAGGGCTACATCAAGAGGAAACAACACATAGATATAGAACGTGAAACTGCTTTATTTTGTCAAGTTTCAAGAAGCTAGCACAAACCGTGTTGGATTTACAGTTCCAAATCCATCTATCAATATAGGAGAAAACAGAGTGAAACCTAAAAATTCAAACTGTTACTGGAAATGAACGCTTCAACATAGAAGAACAAAATTTGGGGAACCAAGTCGGCTTAGTGTACTGATCATTACCTGAAAGTATCATCCAGTTTGGGTGCAGAAATATTTGCTGTGATTTCTGGAGATTCGTAGTTTTTGGAAGCTTGGCAACCCCTTTCTATGAAAGTGTTTCTCGCCAGTCACTGCTTAGGGCTACTTCAAGAGGAAACAAAACATAGAGATAGAACGTGAAACTGCTTTATTTTGTCAAGTTTCAAGAAGCTAGCACAAACCGTGTTGGATTTAGACTTCCAAATACATCTATCAATATAGGAGAAAACAGAGTGAAACCTAAAAATTCAAACTGTTACTGGAAATGAACGCTTCACCATAGAAGAACGAAATTTGGGGAACCAAGTTGGCTTAGTGTACTGATCATTACCTGTAAGTATCATCCAGTTTTGGTGAAAAAATACTTGCTGAGATTTCTGGAGAATCGTAATTTTTGGAAGCTTGGCAACCCCTTTCCATGAAAGTGTTTCTCGCCAGTCACTGCATAGGGCTACTTCAAGAGGAAAGAACACATAGAGACAGAACGTGAAACTACTTTATTTTGTCAAGTTTCAAGAAGCTAGCACAAACCGTGTTGGATTTAGAGTTCCAAATACATCTATCTATATAGGAGAAAACAGAGTGAAACCTAAAAATTCAAACTGTTACTGGAAATGAACGCTTCAACATAGAAAAACGAAATTTGGGGAACCAAGTTGGCTTAGTGTACTGATCATTACCTGAAAGTATCATCCAGTTTGGGTGAAAAAATATTTGCTGTGATTTCTGGAGATTCGTAGTTTTTGGAAGCTTGACAACCCCTTTCTATGAAAGTGTTTCTCGCCAGTCACTGCTTAGGGCTACCTCAAGAGGAAACAACACATAGATATAGAACGTGAAACTGCTTTATTTTGTCAAGTTTCAAGAAGCTAGCACAAACCGTGTTGGATTTACAGTTCCAAATCCATCTATCAATATAGGAGAAAACAGACTGAAACCTAAAAATTCAAACTGTTACTGGAAATGAACGCTTCAACATAGAAGAACGAAATTTGGGGAACCAAGTCGGCTTAGTGTACTGATCATTACCTGAAAGTATCATCCAGTTTGGGTGAAAAAATATTTGCTGAGATTTCTGGAGATTCGTAATTTTTGGAAGCTTGGCAACCCCTTTCCATGAAAGTGTTTCTCGCCAGTCACTGCTTAGGGATACATCAAGAGGAAACAAAACATAGAGATAGAACCTGAAACTACTTTATTGTGTCAAGTTTCAAGAACCTAGCACAAACCGTGTTGGATTTAGAGTTCCAAATACATCTATCAATATAGGAGAAAACAGAGTGAAACCTAAAAATTGAAACTGTTAGTAGAAACGAACGCTTCAACATAGAAGAATGAAATTTGGGGAACCAAGTTGGCTTATTGTACTGATCATTACCTGAAAGTATCATCCAGTTTGGGTGAAAAAATATTTGCTGAGATTTCTGGAGATTCGTAATTTTTGGAAGCTTGGCAACCCCTTTCCATGAAAGTGTTTCTCGCCAGTCACTGCTTAGGGCTACATGAAGAGGAAAAAAAATCATAGAGGACGAACGTGAAACTGCTTTATTTTGTCAAGTTTCAAGAAGCTAGCACAAACCGTGTTGGATTTAGAGTTCCAAATACATTTATCAATATAGGAGAAAACAGTGAAACCTAAAAATTTAAACTGTTACTGGAAATGAACGCTTCACCATAGAAGAACGAAATTTGGGGAACCAAGTCGGCTTAGTGTACTGACCATTACCTGAAAGTATCATCCAGTTTGGGTGAAAAAATATTTGCTGAGATTACTGGAGATTCGTAATTTTTGGAAGCTTGGGAACCCCTTTCCATGAAAATGTTTCTCGCCAGTCACTGCTTAGGGATACATCAAGAGGAAACAAGACATAGAGATAGAACGTGAAACTGCTTTATTTTGTCAAGTTTCAAGAAGCTAGCACAAACCGTGTTGGATTTAGAGTTCCAAATACATCTATCAATATAGGAGAAAACAGAGTGAAACCTCAAAATTGAAACTGTTACTGGAAATGAACGCTTCAACATAGAAGAACGAAATTTGGGGAACCAAGTCGGCTTAGTGTACTGATCATTACCTGAAAGTATCATCCAGTTTGGGTGAAAAAATATTTGCTGAGATTTCTGGAGATTCGTAATTTTTGGAAGCTTGGGAACCCCTTTCCATGAAAGTGTTTCTCGCCAGTCACTGCTTAGGGCTACTTCAAGAGGAAACAACACATAGATATAGAACGTGAAACTGCTTTATTTTGTCAAGTTTCAAGAAGCTAGCACAAACCGTGTTGGATTTACAGTTCCAAATCCATCTATCAATATAGGAGAAAACAGAGTGAAACCTAAAAATTCAAACTGTTACTGGAAATGAACGCTTCAACATAGAAGAACAAAATTTGGGGAACCAAGTCGGCTTAGTGTACTGATCATTACCTGAAAGTATCATCCAGTTTGGGTGCAGAAATATTTGCTGTGATTTCTGGAGATTCGTAGTTTTTGGAAGCTTGGCAACCCCTTTCTATGAAAGTGTTTCTCGCCAGTCACTGCTTAGGGCTACTTCAAGAGGAAACAAAACATAGAGATAGAACGTGAAACTGCTTTATTTTGTCAAGTTTCAAGAAGCTAGCACAAACCGTGTTGGATTTAGACTTCCAAATACATCTATCAATATAGGAGAAAACAGAGTGAAACCTAAAAATTCAAACTGTTACTGGAAATGAACGCTTCACCATAGAAGAACGAAATTTGGGGAACCAAGTTGGCTTAGTGTACTGATCATTACCTGTAAGTATCATCCAGTTTTGGTGAAAAAATACTTGCTGAGATTTCTGGAGATTCGTAATTTTTGGAAGCTTGGCAACCCCTTTCCATGAAAGTGTTTCTCGCCAGTCACTGCATAGGGCTACTTCAAGAGGAAAGAACACATAGAGACAGAACGTGAAACTACTTTATTTTGTCAAGTTTCAAGAAGCTAGCACAAACCGTGTTGGATTTAGAGTTCCAAATACATCTATCTATATAGGAGAAAACAGAGTGAAACCTAAAAATTCAAACTGTTACTGGAAATGAACGCTTCAACATAGAAAAACGAAATTTGGGGAACCAAGTTGGCTTAGTGTACTGATCATTACCTGAAAGTATCATCCAGTTTGGGTGAAAAAATATTTGCTGTGATTTCTGGAGATTCGTAGTTTTTGGAAGCTTGACAACCCCTTTCTATGAAAGTGTTTCTCGCCAGTCACTGCTTAGGGCTACATCAAGAGGAAACAACACATAGATATAGAACGTGAAACTGCTTTATTTTGTCAAGTTTCAAGAAGCTAGCACAAACCGTGTTGGATTTACAGTTCCAAATCCATCTATCAATATAGGAGAAAACAGACTGAAACCTAAAAATTCAAACTGTTACTGGAAATGAACGCTTCAACATAGAAGAACGAAATTTGGGGAACCAAGTCGGCTTAGTGTACTGATCATTACCTGAAAGTATCATCCAGTTTGGGTGAAAAAATATTTGCTGAGATTTCTGGAGATTCGTAATTTTTGGAAGCTTGGCAACCCCTTTCCATGAAAGTGTTTCTCGCCAGTCACTGCTTAGGGATACATCAAGAGGAAACAAAACATAGAGATAGAACCTGAAACTACTTTATTGTGTCAAGTTTCAAGAACCTAGCACAAACCGTGTTGGATTTAGAGTTCCAAATACATCTATCAATATAGGAGAAAACAGAGTGAAACCTAAAAATTGAAACTGTTAGTAGAAACGAACGCTTCAACATAGAAGAATGAAATTTGGGGAACCAAGTTGGCTTATTGTACTGATCATTACCTGAAAGTATCATCCAGTTTGGGTGAAAAAATATTTGCTGAGATTTCTGGAGATTCGTAATTTTTGGAAGCTTGGCAACCCCTTTCCATGAAAGTGTTTCTCGCCAGTCACTGCTTAGGGCTACATGAAGAGGAAAAAAAATCATAGAGGACGAACGTGAAACTGCTTTATTTTGTCAAGTTTCAAGAAGCTAGCACAAACCGTGTTGGATTTAGAGTTCCAAATACATTTATCAATATAGGAGAAAACAGTGAAACCTAAAAATTTAAACTGTTACTGGAAATGAACGCTTCACCATAGAAGAACGAAATTTGGGGAACCAAGTCGGCTTAGTGTACTGACCATTACCTGAAAGTATCATCCAGTTTGGGTGAAAAAATATTTGCTGAGATTACTGGAGATTCGTAATTTTTGGAAGCTTGGGAACCCCTTTCCATGAAAATGTTTCTCGCCAGTCACTGCTTAGGGATACATCAAGAGGAAACAAGACATAGTGATAGAACGTGAAACTGCTTTATTTTGTCAAGTTTCAAGAAGCTAGCACAAACCGTGTTGGATTTAGAGTTCCAAATACATCTATCAATATAGGAGAAAACAGAGTGAAACCTCAAAATTGAAACTGTTACTGGAAATGAACGCTTCAACATAGAAGAACGAAATTTGGGGAACCAAGTCGGCTTAGTGTACTGATCATTACCTGAAAGTATCATCCAGTTTGGGTGAAAAAATATTTGCTGAGATTTCTGGAGATTCGTAATTTTTGGAAGCTTGGGAACCCCTTTCCATGAAAGTGTTTCTCGCCAGTCACTGCTTAGGGCTACTTCAAGAGGAAACAACACATAGATATAGAACGTGAAACTGCTTTATTTTGTCAAGTTTCAAGAAGCTAGCACAAACCGTGTTGGATTTACAGTTCCAAATCCATCTATCAATATAGGAGAAAACAGAGTGAAACCTAAAAATTCAAACTGTTACTGGAAATGAACGCTTCAACATAGAAGAACGAAATTTGGGGAACCAAGTCGGCTTAGTGTACTGATCATTACCTGAAAGTATCATCCAGTTTGGGTGCAGAAATATTTGCTGTGATTTCTGGAGATGCGTAGTTTTTGGAAGCTTGGCAACCCCTTTCTATGAAAGTGTTTCTCGCCAGTCACTGCTTAGGGCTACTTCAAGAGGAAACAAAACATAGAGATAGAACGTGAAACTGCTTTATTTTGTCAAGTTTCAAGAAGCTAGCACAAACCGTGTTGGATTTAGAGTTCCAAATACATCTATCAATATAGGAGAAAACAGAGTGAAACCTAAAAATTCAAACTGTTACTGGAAATGTACGCTTCAACATAGAAGAACGAAATTTGGGGAACCAAGTCGGCTTAGTGTACTGATCATTACCTGAAAGTATCATCCAGTTTGGGAGAAAAAATATTTGCTGAGATTTCTGGAGATTCGTAATTTTTGGAAGCTTGGCAACCCCTTTCCATGAAAATGTTTCTCGCCAGTCACTGCTTAGGGATACATCAAGAGGAAACAAGACATAGAGATAGAACGTGAAACTGCTTTATTTTGTCAAGTTTCAAGAAGCTAGCACAAACCGTGTTGGATTTAGAGTTCCAAATACATCTATCAATATAGGAGAAAACAGAGTGAAACCTCAAAATTGAAACTGTTACTGGAAATGAACGCTTCAACATAGAAGAACAAAATTTGGGGAACCAAGTCGGCTTAGTGTACTGACCATTACCTGAAAGTATCATCCAGTTTGGGTGAAAAAATATTTGCTGAGATTTCTGGAGATTCGTAATTTTTGGAAGCTTGGCAACCCCTTTCCATGAAAGTGTTTCTCGCCAGTCACTGCTTAGGGATACATCAAGAGGAAACAAAACATAGAGATAGAACCTGAAACTACTTTATTGTGTCAAGTTTCAAGAAGCTAGCACAAACCGTGTTGGATTTAGAGTTCCAAATACATCTATCAATATAGGAGAAAACAGAGTGAAACCTAAAAATTGAAACTGTTAGTAGAAACGAACGCTTCAACATAGAAGAATGAAATTTGGGGAACCAAGTTTGCTTATTGTACTGATCATTACCTGAAAGTATCATCCAGTTTGGGTGAAAAAATACTTGCTGAGATTTCTGGAGATTCGTAATTTTAGGAAGCTTGGCAACCCCTTTCCATGAAAGTGTTTCTCGCCAGTCACTGCTTAGGGCTACTTCAAGAGGAAACAACACATAGATATAGAACGTGAAACTGCTTTATTTTGTCAAGTTTCAAGAAGCTAGCACAAACCGTGTTGGATTTAGAGTTCCAAATACATCTATCAATATAGGAGAAAACAGAGTGAAACCTAAAAATTCAAACTGTTAGTAGAAACGAACGCTTCAACATAGAAGAATGAAATTTGGAGAACCAAGTTGGCTTAGTGTACTGATCATTACCTGTAAGTATCATCCAGTTTTGGTGAAAAAATACTTGCTGAGATTTCTGGAGATTCGTAATTTTTGGAAGCTTGGGAACCCCTTTCCATGAAAGTGTTTCTCGCCAGTCACTGCATAGGGCTACTTCAAGAGGAAAGAACACATAGAGATAGAACGTGAAACTACTTTATTTTGTCAAGTTTCAAGAAGCTAGCACAAACCGTGTTGGATTTAGAGTTCCAAATACATCTATCTATATAGGAGAAAACAGAGTGAAACCTAAAAATTCAAACTGTTACTGGAAATGAACGCTTCAACATAGAAGAACGAAATTTGGGGAACCAAGTCGGCTTAGTGTACTGATCATTACCTGAAAGTATCATCCACTTTGGGTGAAAAAATATTTGCTGTGATTTCTGGAGATTCGTAGTTTTTGGAAGCTTGACAACCCCTTTCTATGAAAGTGTTTCTCGCCAGTCACTGCTTAGGGCTACATCAAGAGGAAACAACACATAGATATAGAACGTGAAACTGCTTTATTTTGTCAAGTTTCAAGAAGCTAGCACAAACCGTGTTGGATTTACAGTTCCAAATCCATCTATCAATATAGAAGAAAACAGAGTGAAACCTAAAAATTCAAACTGTTACTGGAAATGAACGCTTCAACATAGAAGAACGAAATTTGGAGAACCAAGTCGGCTTAGTGTACTGATCATTACCTGAAAGTATCATCCAGTTTGGGTGCAGAAATATTTGCTGTGATTTCTGGAGATGCGTAGTTTTTGGAAGCTTGGCAACCCCTTTCTATGAAAGTGTTTCTCGCCAGTCACTGCTTAGGGCTACTTCAAGAGGAAACAAAACATAGAGATAGAACGTGAAACTGCTTTATTTTGTCAAGTTTCAAGAAGCTAGCACAAACCGTGTTGGATTTAGAGTTCCAAATACATCTATCAATATAGGAGAAAACAGAGTGAAACCTAAAAATTCAAACTGTTACTGGAAATGTACGCTTCAACATAGAAGAACGAAATTTGGGGAACCAAGTCGGCTTAGTGTACTGATCATTACCTGAAAGTATCATCCAGTTTGGGAGAAAAAATATTTGCTGAGATTTCTGGAGATTCGTAATTTTTGGAAGCTTGGCAACCCCTTTCCATGAAAGTGTTTCTCGCCAGTCACTGCTTAGGGCTACATCAAGAGGAAAAAAAACATAGAGAAAGAACGTGAAACTGCTTTATTTTGTCAAGTTTCAAGAAGCTAGCACAAACCGTGTTGGATTTAGAGTTCCAAATACATTTATCAATATAGGAGAAAACAGAGTGAAACCTAAAAATTTAAACTGTTACTGGAAATGAACGCTTCACCATAGAAGAACGAAATTTGGGGAACCAAGTCGGCTTAGTGTACTGACCATTACCTGAATGTATCATCCAGTTTGGGTGAAAAAATATTTGCTGAGATTTCTGGAGATTCGTAATTTTTGGAAGCTTGGGAACCCCTTTCCATGAAAGTGTTTCTCGCCAGTCACTGCTTAGGGCTACATCAAGAGGAAACAAGACATAGAGATAGAACGTGAAACTGCTTTATTTTGTCAAGTTTCAAGAAGCTAGCACAAACCGTGTTGGATTTAGAGTTCCAAATACATCTATCAATATAGGAGAAAACAGAGTGAAACCTAAAAATTCAAACTGTTACTGGAAATGAACGCATCAACATAGAAGAACGAAATTTGGGGAACCAAGTCTGCTTAGTGTACTTATCATTACCTGAAAGTATCATCCAGTTTGGGTGAAAAAATATTTGCTGAGATTTCTGGAGATTCGTAATTTTTGGAAGCTTGGCAACCCCTTTCCATGAAAGTGTTTCTCGCCAGTCACTGCTTAGGGCTACATCAAGAGGAAACAAAACATAGATATAGAACGTGAAACTGCTTTATTTTGTCAAGTTTCAAGAAGCTAGCACAAACCGTGTTGGATTTACAGTTCCAAATCCATCTATCAATATAGGAGAAAACAGACTGAAACCTAAAAATTCAAACTGTTACTGGAAATGAACGCTTCAACATAGAAGAACGAAATTTGGGGAACCAAGTCGGCTTAGTGTACTGATCATTACCTGAAAGTATCATCCAGTTTGGGTGAAAAAATATTTGCTGAGATTTCTGGAGATTCGTAATTTTTGGAAGCTTGGCAACCCCTTTCCATGAAAGTGTTTCTCGCCAGTCACTGCTTAGGGATACATCAAGAGAAAACAAAACATAGAGATAGAACCTGAAACTACTTTATTGTGTCAAGTTTCAAGAAGCTAGCACAAACCGTGTTGGATTTAGAGTTCCAAATACATCTATCAATATAGGAGAAAACAGAGTGAAACCTAAAAATTGAAACTGTTAGTAGAAACGAACGCTTCAAAATAGAAGAATGAAATTTGGGGAACCAAGTTGGCTTATTGTACTGATCATTACCTGAAAGTATCATCCAGTTTGGGTGAAAAAATATTTGCTGAGATTTCTGGAGATTCGTAATTTTTGGAAGCTTGGCAACCCCTTTCCATGAAAGTGTTTCTCGCCAGTCACTGCTTAGGGCTACATGAAGAGGAAAAAAAACATAGAGGACGAACGTGAAACAGCTTTATTTTGTCAAGTTGCAAGAAGCTAGCACAAACCGTGTTGGATTTAGAGTTCCAAATACATTTATCAATATAGGAGAAAACAGAGTGAAACCTAAAAATTTAAACTGTTACTGGAAATGAACGCTTCACCATAGAAGAACGAAATTTGGGGAACCAAGTCGGCTTAGTGTACTGACCATTACCTGAAAGTATCATCCAGTTTGGGTGAAAAAATATTTGCTGAGATTACTGGAGATTCGTAATTTTTGGAAGCTTGGGAACCACTTTCCATGAAAATGTTTCTCGCCAGTCACTGCTTAGGGATACATCAAGAGGAAACAAGACATAGAGATAGAACGTGAAACTGCTTTATTTTGTCAAGTTTCAAGAAGCTGGCACAAACCGTGTTGGATTTAGATTTCCAAATACATCTATCAATATAAGAGAAAACAGAGTGAAACCTAAAAATTTAAACTGTTATTGGAAATGAACGCTTCACCATAGAAGAACGAAATTTGGGGAACCAAGTCGGCTTAGTGTACTGACCATTACCTGAAAGTATCATCCAGTTTGGGTGAAAAAATATTTGCTGAGATTTCTGGAGATTCGTAATTTTTGGAAGCTTGGGAACCCCTTTCCATGAAAGTGTTTCTCGCCAGTCACTGCATAGGGCTACATCAAGAGGAAACAAGACATAGAGATAGAACGTGAAACTGCTTTATTTTGTCAAGTTTCAAGAAGCTAGCACAAACCGTGTTGGATTTACAGTTCCAAATCCATCTATCAATATAGGAGAAAACAGAGTGAAACCTAAAAATTCAAACTGTTACTGGAAATGAACGCTTCAACATAGAAGAACGAAATTTGGGGAACCAAGTCGGCTTAGTGTACTGATCATTACCTGAAAGTATCATCCAGTTTGGGTGCAGAAATATTTGCTGTGATTTCTGGAGATGCGTAGTTTTTGGAAGCTTGGCAACCCCTTTCTATGAAAGTGTTTCTCGCCAGTCACTGCTTAGGGCTACTTCAAGAGGAAACAAAACATAGAGATAGAACGTGAAACTGCTTTATTTTGTCAAGTTTCAAGAAGCTAGCACAAACCGTGTTGGATTTAGAGTTCCAAATACATCTATCAATATAGGAGAAAACAGAGTGAAACCTAAAAATTCAAACTGTTACTGGAAATGTACGCTTCAACATAGAAGAACGAAATTTGGGGAACCAAGTCGGCTTAGTGTACTGATCATTACCTGAAAGTATCATCCAGTTTGGGAGAAAAAATATTTGCTGAGATTTCTGGAGATTCGTAATTTTTGGAAGCTTGGCAACCCCTTTCCATGAAAATGTTTCTCGCCAGTCACTGCTTAGGGATACATCAAGAGGAAACAAGACATAGAGATAGAACGTGAAACTGCTTTATTTTGTCAAGTTTCAAGAAGCTAGCACAAACCGTGTTGGATTTACATTTCCAAATACATCTATCAATATAGGAGAAAACAGAGTGAAACCTAAAAATTTAAACTGTTACTGGAAATGAACGCTTCACCATAGAAGAACGAAATTTGGGGAACCAAGTCGGCTTAGTGTACTGACCATTACCTGAAAGTATCATCCAGTTTGGGTGAAAAAATATTTGCTGAGATTTCTGGAGATTCGTAATTTTTGGAAGCTTGGGAACCCCTTTCCATGAAAGTGTTTCTCGCCAGTCACTGATTAGGGCTACATCAAGAGGAAACAAGACATAGAGATAGAACGTGAAACTGCTTTATTTTGTCAAGTTTCAAGAAGCTAGCACAAACCGTGTTGGATTTAGAGTTCCAAATACATCTATCAATATAGGAGAAAACAGAGTGAAACCTCAAAATTGAAACTGTTACTGGAAATGAACGCTTCAACATAGAAGAACAAAATTTGGGGAACCAAGTCGGCTTAGTGTACTGACCATTACCTGAAAGTATCATCCAGTTTGGGTGAAAAAATATTTGCTGAGATTTCTGGAGATTCGTAATTTTTGGAAGCTTGGCAACCCCTTTCCATGAAAGTGTTTCTTGCCAGTCACTGCTTAGGGATACATCAAGAGGAAACAAAACATAGAGATAGAACCTGAAACTACTTTATTGTGTCAAGTTTCAAGAAGCTAGCACAAACCGTGTTGGATTTAGAGTTCCAAATACATCTATCAATATAGGAGAAAACAGAGTGAAACCTAAAAATTGAAACTGTTAGTAGAAACGAACGCTTCAACATAGAAGAATGAAATTTGGGGAACCAAGTTTGCTTATTGTACTGATCATTACCTGAAAGTATCATCCAGTTTGGGTGAAAAAATACTTGCTGAGATTTCTGGAGATTCGTAATTTTAGGAAGCTTGGCAACCCCTTTCCATGAAAGTGTTTCTCGCCAGTCACTGCTTAGGGCTACTTCAAGAGGAAACAACACATAGATATAGAACGTGAAACTGCTTTATTTTGTCAAGTTTCAAGAAGCTAGCACAAACCGTGTTGGATTTAGAGTTCCAAATACATCTATCAATATAGGAGAAAACAGAGTGAAACCTAAAAATTCAAACTGTTAGTAGAAACGAACGCTTCAACATAGAAGAATGAAATTTGGAGAACCAAGTTGGCTTAGTGTACTGATCATTACCTGTAAGTATCATCCAGTTTTGGTGAAAAAATACTTGCTGAGATTTCTGGAGATTCGTAATTTTTGGAAGCTTGGGAACCCCTTTCCATGAAAGTGTTTCTCGCCAGTCACTGCATAGGGCTACTTCAAGAGGAAAGAACACATAGAGATAGAACGTGAAACTACTTTATTTTGTCAAGTTTCAAGAAGCTAGCACAAACCGTGTTGGATTTAGAGTTCCAAATACATCTATCTATATAGGAGAAAACAGAGTGAAACCTAAAAATTCAAACTGTTACTGGAAATGAACGCTTCAACATAGAAGAACGAAATTTGGGGAACCAAGTCGGCTTAGTGTACTGATCATTACCTGAAAGTATCATCCACTTTGGGTGAAAAAATATTTGCTGTGATTTCTGGAGATTCGTAGTTTTTGGAAGCTTGACAACCCCTTTCTATGAAAGTGTTTCTCGCCAGTCACTGCTTAGGGCTACATCAAGAGGAAACAACACATAGATATAGAACGTGAAACTGCTTTATTTTGTCAAGTTTCAAGAAGCTAGCACAAACCGTGTTGGATTTACAGTTCCAAATCCATCTATCAATATAGAAGAAAACAGAGTGAAACCTAAAAATTCAAACTGTTACTGGAAATGAACGCTTCAACATAGAAGAACGAAATTTGGAGAACCAAGTCGGCTTAGTGTACTGATCATTACCTGAAAGTATCATCCAGTTTGGGTGCAGAAATATTTGCTGTGATTTCTGGAGATGCGTAGTTTTTGGAAGCTTGGCAACCCCTTTCTATGAAAGTGTTTCTCGCCAGTCACTGCTTAGGGCTACTTCAAGAGGAAACAAAACATAGAGATAGAACGTGAAACTGCTTTATTTTGTCAAGTTTCAAGAAGCTAGCACAAACCGTGTTGGATTTAGAGTTCCAAATACATCTATCAATATAGGAGAAAACAGAGTGAAACCTAAAAATTCAAACTGTTACTGGAAATGTACGCTTCAACATAGAAGAACGAAATTTGGGGAACCAAGTCGGCTTAGTGTACTGATCATTACCTGAAAGTATCATCCAGTTTGGGAGAAAAAATATTTGCTGAGATTTCTGGAGATTCGTAATTTTTGGAAGCTTGGCAACCCCTTTCCATGAAAGTGTTTCTCGCCAGTCACTGCTTAGGGCTACATCAAGAGGAAAAAAAACATAGAGAAAGAACGTGAAACTGCTTTATTTTGTCAAGTTTCAAGAAGCTAGCACAAACCGTGTTGGATTTAGAGTTCCAAATACATTTATCAATATAGGAGAAAACAGAGTGAAACCCAAAAATTTAAACTGTTACTGGAAATGAACGCTTCACCATAGAAGAACGAAATTTGGGGAACCAAGTCGGCTTAGTGTACTGACCATTACCTGAATGTATCATCCAGTTTGGGTGAAAAAATATTTGCTGAGATTTCTGGAGATTCGTAATTTTTGGAAGCTTGGGAACCCCTTTCCATGAAAGTGTTTCTCGCCAGTCACTGCTTAGGGCTACATCAAGAGGAAACAAGACATAGAGATAGAACGTGAAACTGCTTTATTTTGTCAAGTTTCAAGAAGCTAGCACAAACCGTGTTGGATTTAGAGTTCCAAATACATCTATCAATATAGGAGAAAACAGAGTGAAACCTAAAAATTCAAACTGTTACTGGAAATGAACGCATCAACATAGAAGAACGAAATTTGGGGAACCAAGTCGGCTTAGTGTACTTATCATTACCTGAAAGTATCATCCAGTTTGGGTGAAAAAATATTTGCTGAGATTTCTGGAGATTCGTAATTTTTGGAAGCTTGGCAACCCCTTTCCATGAAAGTGTTTCTCGCCAGTCACTGCTTAGGGCTACATCAAGAGGAAACAAAACATAGATATAGAACGTGAAACTGCTTTATTTTGTCAAGTTTCAAGAAGCTAGCACAAACCGTGTTGGATTTACAGTTCCAAATCCATCTATCAATATAGGAGAAAACAGACTGAAACCTAAAAATTCAAACTGTTACTGGAAATGAACGCTTCAACATAGAAGAACGAAATTTGGGGAACCAAGTCGGCTTAGTGTACTGATCATTACCTGAAAGTATCATCCAGTTTGGGTGAAAAAATATTTGCTGAGATTTCTGGAGATTCGTAATTTTTGGAAGCTTGGCAACCCCTTTCCATGAAAGTGTTTCTCGCCAGTCACTGCTTAGGGATACATCAAGAGGAAACAAAACATAGAGATAGAACCTGAAACTACTTTATTGTGTCAAGTTTCAAGAAGCTAGCACAAACCGTGTTGGATTTAGAGTTCCAAATACATCTATCAATATAGGAGAAAACAGAGTGAAACCTAAAAATTGAAACTGTTAGTAGAAACGAACGCTTCAACATAGAAGAATGAAATTTGGGGAACCAAGTTGGCTTATTGTACTGATCATTACCTTAAAGTATCATCCAGTTTGGGTGAAAAAATATTTGCTGAGATTTCTGGAGATTCGTAATTTTTGGAAGCTTGGCAACCCCTTTCCATGAAAGTGTTTCTCGCCAGTCACTGCTTAGGGCTACATGAAGAGGAAAAAAAACATAGAGGACGAACGTGAAACAGCTTTATTTTGTCAAGTTGCAAGAAGCTAGCACAAACCGTGTTGGATTTAGAGTTCCAAATACATTTATCAATATAGGAGAAAACAGAGTGAAACCTAAAAATTTAAACTGTTACTGGAAATGAACGCTTCACCATAGAAGAACGAAATTTGGGGAACCAAGTCGGCTTAGTGTACTGACCATTACCTGAAAGTATCATCCAGTTTGGGTGAAAAAATATTTGCTGAGATTACTGGAGATTCGTAATTTTTGGAAGCTTGGGAACCACTTTCCATGAAAATGTTTCTCGCCAGTCACTGCTTAGGGATACATCAAGAGGAAACAAGACATAGAGATAGAACGTGAAACTGCTTTATTTTGTCAAGTTTCAAGAAGCTGGCACAAACCGTGTTGGATTTAGATTTCCAAATACATCTATCAATATAAGAGAAAACAGAGTGAAACCTAAAAATTTAAACTGTTATTGGAAATGAACGCTTCACCATAGAAGAACGAAATTTGGGGAACCAAGTCGGCTTAGTGTACTGACCATTACCTGAAAGTATCATCCAGTTTGGGTGAAAAAATATTTGCTGAGATTTCTGGAGATTCGTAATTTTTGGAAGCTTGGGAACCCCTTTCCATGAAAGTGTTTCTCGCCAGTCACTGCATAGGGCTACATCAAGAGGAAACAAGACATAGAGATAGAACGTGAAACTGCTTTATTTTGTCAAGTTTCAAGAAGCTAGCACAAACCGTGTTGGATTTAGAGTTCCAAATACATCTATCAATATAGGAGAAAACAGAGTGAAACCTAAAAATTTAAACTGTTAGTAGAAACGAACGCTTCAACATAGAAGAATGAAATTGGGGAACCAAGTTTGCTTATTGTACTGATCATTACCTGAAAATATCATCCAGTTTGGGTGAAAAAATACTTGCTGAGATTTCTGGAGATTCGTAATTTTAGGAAGCTTGGCAACCCCTTTCCATGAAAGTGTTTCTCGACAGTCACTGCTTAGGGCTACTTCAAGAGGAAACAACACATAGAGATAGAACGTGAAACTGCTTTATTTTGTCAAGTTTCAAGAAGCTAGCACAAACCGTGTTGGATTTAGAGTTCCAAATACATCTATCAATATAGGAGAAAACAGAGTGAAACCTAAAAATTCAAACTGTTAGTAGAAACGAACGCTTCAACATAGAAGAATGAAATTTGGAGAACCAAGTTGGCTTAGTGTACTGATCATTACCTGTAAGTATCATCCAGTTTTGGTGAAAAAATACTTGCTGAGATTTCTGGAGATTCGTAATTTTAGGAAGCTTGGCAACCCCTTTCCATGAAAGTGTTTCTCGCCAGTCACTGCATAGGGCTACTTCAAGAGGAAAGAACACATAGAGATAGAACGTGAAACTACTTTATTTTGTCAAGTTTCAAGAAGCTAGCACAAACCGTGTTGGATTTAGAGTTCCAAATACATCTATCTATATAGGAGAAAACAGAGTGAAACCTAAAAATCCAAACTGTTACTGGAAATGAACGCTTCAACATAGAAGAACGAAATTTGGGGAACCAAGTCGGCTTAGTGTACTGATCATTACCTGAAAGTATCATCCACTTTGGGTGAAAAAATATTTGCTGTGATTTCTGGAGATTCGTAGTTTTTGGAAGCTTGACAACCCCTTTCTATGAAAGTGTTTCTCGCCAGTCACTGCTTAGGGCTACATCAAGAGGAAACAACACATAGATATAGAACGTGAAACTGCTTTATTTTGTCAAGTTTCAAGAAGCTAGCACAAACCGTGTTGGATTTACAGTTCCAAATCCATCTATCAATATAGGAGAAAACAGAGTGAAACCTAAAAATTCAAACTGTTACTGGAAATGAACGCTTCAACATAGAAGAACGAAATTTGGAGAACCAAGTCGGCTTAGTGTTCTGATCATTTCCTGAAAGTATCATCCAGTTTGGGAGAAAAAATATTTGCTGAGATTTCTGGAGATTCGTAATTTTTGGAAGCTTGGCAACCCCTTTCCATGAAAGTGTTTCTCGCCAGTCACTGCTTAGGGATACATCAAGAGGAAACAAAACATAGAGATAGAACCTGAAACTACTTTATTGTGTCAAGTTTCAAGAAGCTAGCACAAACCGTGTTGGATTTAGAGTTCCAAATACATCTATCAATATAGGAGAAAACAGAGTGAAACCTAAAAATTGAAACTGTTAGTAGAAACGAACGCTTCAACATAGAAGAATGAAATTTGGGGAACCAAGTTGGCTTATTGTACTGATCATTACCTGAAAGTATCATCCAGTTTGGGTGAAAAAATATTTGCTGAGATTTCTGGAGATTCGTAATTTTTGGAAGCTTGGCAACCCCTTTCCATGAAAGTGTTTCTCGCCAGTCACTGCTTAGGGCTACATGAAGAGGAAAAAAAACATAGAGGACGAACGTGAAACAGCTTTATTTTGTCAAGTTGCAAGAAGCTAGCACAAACCGTGTTGGATTTAGAGTTCCAAATACATTTATCAATATAGGAGAAAACAGAGTGAAACCTAAAAATTTAAACTGTTACTGGAAATGAACGCTTCACCATAGAAGAACGAAATTTGGGGAACCAAGTCGGCTTAGTGTACTGACCATTACCTGAAAGTATCATCCAGTTTGGGTGAAAAAATATTTGCTGAGATTACTGGAGATTCGTAATTTTTGGAAGCTTGGGAACCACTTTCCATGAAAATGTTTCTCGCCAGTCACTGCTTAGGGATACATCAAGAGGAAACAAGACATAGAGATAGAACGTGAAACTGCTTTATTTTGTCAAGTTTCAAGAAGCTAGCACAAACCGTGTTGGATTTAGATTTCCAAATACATCTATCAATATAAGAGAAAACAGAGTGAAACCTAAAAATTTAAACTGTTATTGGAAATGAACGCTTCACCATAGAAGAACGAAATTTGGGGAACCAAGTCGGCTTAGTGTACTGACCATTACCTGAAAGTATCATCCAGTTTGGGTGAAAAAATATTTGCTGAGATTTCTGGAGATTCGTAATTTTTGGAAGCTTGGGAACCCCTTTCCATGAAAGTGTTTCTCACCAGTCACTGCATAGGGCTACATCAAGAGGAAACAAGACATAGAGATAGAACGTGAAACTGCTTTATTTTGTCAAGTTTCAAGAAGCTAGCACAAACCGTGTTGGATTTAGAGTTCCAAATACATCTATCAATATAGGAGAAAACAGAGTGAAACCTAAAAATTGAAACTGTTAGTAGAAACGAACGCTTCAACATAGAAGAATGAAATTTGGGGAACCAAGTTTGCTTATTGTACTGATCATTACCTGAAAATATCATCCAGTTTGGGTGAAAAAATACTTGCTGAGATTTCTGGAGATTCGTAATTTTAGGAAGCTTGGCAACCCCTTTCCATGAAAGTGTTTCTCGACAGTCACTATTTAGGGCTACTTCAAGAGGAAACAACACATAGAGATAGAACGTGAAACTGCTTTATTTTGTCAAGTTTCAAGAAGCTAGCACAAACCGTGTTGGATTTAGAGTTCCAAATACATCTATCAATATAGGAGAAAACAGAGTGAAACCTAAAAATTCAAACTGTTAGTAGAAACGAACGCTACAACATAGAAGAATGAAATTTGGAGAACCAAGTTGGCTTAGTGTACTGATCATTACCTGTAAGTATCATCCAGTTTTGGTGAAAAAATACTTGCTGAGATTTCTGGAGATTCGTAATTTTAGGAAGCTTGGCAACCCCTTTCCATGAAAGTGTTTCTCGCCAGTCACTGCATAGGGCTACTTCAAGAGGAAAGAACACATAGAGATAGAACGTGAAACTACTTTATTTTGTCAAGTTTCAAGAAGCTAGCACAAACCGTGTTGGATTTAGAGTTCCAAATACATCTATCTATATAGGAGAAAACAGAGTGAAACCTAAAAATTGAAACTGTTAGTAGAAACGAACGCTTCAACATAGAAGAATGAAATTTGGGGAACCAAGTTTGCTTATTGTACTGATCATTACCTGAAAATATCATCCAGTTTGGGTGAAAAAATACTTGCTGAGATTTCTGGAGATTCGTAATTTTAGGAAGCTTGGCAACCCCTTTCCATGAAAGTGTTTCTCGACAGTCACTGCTTAGGGCTACTTCAAGAGGAAACAACACATAGAGATAGAACGTGAAACTGCTTTATTTTGTCAAGTTTCAAGAAGCTAGCACAAACCGTGTTGGATTTAGAGTTCCAAATACATCTATCAATATAGGAGAAAACAGAGTGAAACCTAAAAATTTAAACTGTTACTGGAAATGAACGCTTCACCATAGAAGAACGAAATTTGGGGAACCAAGTCGGCTTAGTGTACTGACCATTACCTGAATGTATCATCCAGTTTGGGTGAAAAAATATTTGCTGAGATTTCTGGAGATTCTTAATTTTTGGAAGCTTGGGAACCCCTTTCCATGAAAGTGTTTCTCGCCAGTCACTGCTTAGGGCTACATCAAGAGGAAACAAGACATAGAGATAGAACGTGAAACTGCTTTATTTTGTCAAGTTTCAAGAAGCTAGCACAAACCGTGTTGGATTTAGAGTTCCAAATACATCTATCAATATAGGAGAAAACAGAGTGAAACCTAAAAATTCAAACTGTTACTGGAAATGAACGCATCAACATAGAAGAACGAAATTTGGGGAACCAAGTCGGCTTAGTGTACTGATCATTACCTGAAAGTATCATCCAGTTTGGGTGAAAAAATATTTGCTGAGATTTCTGGAGATTCGTAATTTTTGGAAGCTTGGCAACCCCTTTCCATGAAAGTGTTTCTCGCCAGTCACTGCTTAGGGCTACATCAAGAGGAAACAAAACATAGATATAGAACGTGATACTGCTTTATTTTGTCAAGTTTCAAGAAGCTAGCACAAACCGTGTTGGATTTACAGTTCCAAATCCATCTATCAATATAGGAGAAAACAGACTGAAACCTAAAAATTCAAACTGTTACTGGAAATGAACGCTTCAACATAGAAGAACGAAATTTGGGGAACCAAGTCGGCTTAGTGTACTGATCATTACCTGAAAGTATCATCCAGTTTGGGTGAAAAAATATTTGCTGAGATTTCTGGAGATTCGTAATTTTTGGAAGCTTGGCAACCCCTTTCCATGAAAGTGTTTCTCGCCAGTCACTGCTTAGGGATACATCAAGAGGAAACAAAACATAGAGATAGAACCTGAAACTACTTTATTGTGTCAAGTTTCAAGAAGCTAGCACAAACCGTGTTGGATTTAGAGTTCCAAATACATCTATCAATATAGGAGAAAACAGAGTGAAACCTAAAAATTGAAACTGTTAGTAGAAACGAACGCTTCAACATAGAAGAATGAAATTTGGGGAACCAAGTTGGCTTATTGTACTGATCATTACCTGAAAGTATCATCCAGTTTGGGTGAAAAAATATTTGCTGAGATTTCTGGAGATTCGTAATTTTTGGAAGCTTGGCAACCCCTTTCCATGAAAGTGTTTCTCGCCAGTCACTGCTTAGGGCTACATGAAGAGGAAAAAAAACATAGAGGACGAACATGAAACTGCTTTATTTTGTCAAGTTTCAAGAAGCTAGCACAAACCGTGTTGGATTTAGAGTTCCAAATACATTTATCAATATAGGAGAAAACAGAGTGAAACCTAAAAATTTAAACTGTTACTGGAAATGAACGCTTCACCATAGAAGAACGAAATTTGGGGAACCAAGTCGGCTTAGTGTACTGACCATTACCTGAAAGTATCATCCAGTTTGGGTGAAAAAATATTTGCTGAGATTACTGGAGATTCGTAATTTTTGGAAGCTTGGGAACCCCTTTCCATGAAAATGTTTCTCGCCAGTCACTGCTTAGGGATACATCAAGAGGAAACAAGACATAGAGATAGAACGTGAAACTGCTTTATTTTGTCAAGTTTCAAGAAGCTAGCACAAACCGTGTTGGATTTAGATTTCCAAATACATCTATCAATATAAGAGAAAACAGAGTGAAACCTAAAAATTTAAACAGTTATTGGAAATGAACGCTTCACCATAGAAGAACGAAATTTGGGGATCCAAGTCGGCTTAGTGTACTGACCATTACCTGAAAGTATCATCCAGTTTGGGTGAAAAAATATTTGCTGAGATTTCTGGAGATTCGTAATTTTTGGAAGCTTGGGAACCCCTTTCCATGAAAGTGTTTCTCGCCAGTCACTGCATAGGGCTACATCAAGAGGAAACAAGACATAGAGATAGAACGTGAAACTGCTTTATTTTGTCAAGTTTCAAGAAGCTAGCACAAACCGTGTTGGATTTAGAGTTCCAAATACATCTATCAATATAGGAGAAAACAGAGTGAAACCTCAAAATTGAAACTTTTACTGGAAATGAACGCTTCACCATAGAAGAACGAAATTTGGGGAACCAAGTCGGCTTAGTGTACTGACCATTACCTGAAAGTATCATCCAGTTTGGGTGAAAAAATATTTGCTGAGATTTCTGGAGATTCGTAATTTTTGGAAGCTTGGGAACCCCTTTCCATGAAAGTGTTTCTCGCCAGTCACTGATTAGGGCTACATCAAGAGGAAACAAGACATAGAGATAGAACGTGAAACTGCTTTATTTTGTCAAGTTTCAAGAAGCTAGCACAAACCGTGTTGGATTTAGAGTTCCAAATACATCTATCAATATAGGAGAAAACAGAGTGAAACCTCAAAATTGAAACTGTTACTGGAAATGAACACTTCAACATAGAAGAACGAAATTTGGGGAACCAAGTCGGCTTAGTGTACTGATCATTACCTGAAAGTATCATCCAGTTTGGGTGAAAAAATATTTGCTGAGATTTCTGGAGATTTGTAATTTTTGGAAGCTTGGGAACCCCTTTCCATGAAAGTGTTTCTCGCCAGTCACTGCTTAGGGATACATCAAGAGGAAACAAAACATAGAGATAGAACCTGAAACTACTTTATTGCGTCAAGTTTCAAGAAGCTAGCACAAACCGTGTTGGATTTAGAGTTCCAAATACATCTATCAATATAGGAGAAAACAGAGTGAAACCTAAAAATTGAAACTGTTAGTAGAAACGAACGATTCAACATAGAAGAATGAAATTTGGGGAACCAAGTTTGCTTATTGTACTGATCATTACCTGAAAGTATCATCCAGTTTGGGTGAAAAAATACTTGCTGAGATTTCTGGAGATTCGTAATTTTAGGAAGCTTGGCAACCCCTTTCCATGAAAGTGTTTCTCGCCAGTCACTGCTTAGGGCTACTTCAAGAGGAAACAACACATAGAGATAGAACGTGAAACTGCTTTATTTTGTCAAGTTTCAAGAAGCTAGCACAAACCGTGTTGGATTTAGAGTTCCAAATACATCTATCAATATAGGAGAAAACAGAGTGAAACCTAAAAATTCAAACTGTTAGTAGAAACGAACGCTTCAACATAGAAGAATGAAATTTGGAGAACCAAGTTGGCTTAGTGTACTGATCATTACCTGTAAGTATCATCCAGTTTTGGTGAAAAAATACTTGCTGAGATTTCTGGAGATTCGTAATTTTAGGAAGCTTGGCAACCCCTTTCCATGAAAGTGTTTCTCGCCAGTCACTGCATAGGGCTACTTCAAGAGGAAAGAACACATAGAGATAGAACGTGAAACTACTTTATTTTGTCAAGTTTCAAGAAGCTAGCACAAACCGTGTTGGATTTAGAGTTCCAAATACATCTATCTATATAGGAGAAAACAGAGTGAAACCTAAAAATTCAAACTGTTACTGGAAATGAACGCTTCAACATAGAAGAACGAAATTTGGGGAACCAAGTCGGCTTAGTGTACTGATCATTACCTGAAAGTATCATCCACTTTGGGTGAAAAAATATTTGTTGTGACTTCTGGAGATTCGTAGTTTTTGGAAGCTTGACAACCCCTTTCTATGAAAGTGTTTCTCGCCAGTCACTGCTTAGGGCTACATCAAGAGGAAACAACACATAGATATAGAACGTGAAACTGCTTTATTTTGTCAAGTTTCAAGAAGCTAGCACAAACCGTGTTGGATTTAGAGTTCCAAATACATCTATCAATATAGGAGAAAACAGAGTGAAACCTAAAAATTCAAACTGTTACTGGAAATGTACGCTTCAACATAGAAGAACGAAATTTGGGGAACCAAGTCGGCTTAGTGTACTGATCATTACCTGAAAGTATCATCCAGTTTGGGAGAAAAAATATTTGCTGAGATTTCTGGAGATTCGTAATTTTTGGAAGCTTGGCAACCCCTTTCCATGAAAGTGTTTCTCGCCAGTCACTGCTTAGGGCTACATCAAGAGGAAACAAGACATAGAGACAGAACGTGAAACTGCTTTATTTTGTCAAGTTTCAAGAAGCTAGCACAAACCGTGTTGGATTTAGAGTTCCAAATACATCTATCAATATAGGAGAAAACAGAGTGAAACCTAAAAATTTAAACTGTTACTGGAAATGAACGCTTCACCATAGAAGAACGAAATTTGGGGAACCAAGTCGGCTTAGTGTACTGACCATTACCTGAAAGTATCATCCAGTTTGGGTGAAAAAATATTTGCTGAGATTTCTGGAGATTCGTAATTTTTGGAAGCTTGGGAACCCCTTTCCATGAAAGTGTTTCTTGCCAGTCACTGCTTAGGGCTACATCAAGAGGAAACAAGACATAGAGACAGAACGTGAAACTGCTTTATTTTGTCAAGTTTCAAGAAGCTAGCACAAACCGTGTTGGATTTAGAGTTCCAAATACATCTATCAATATAGGAGAAAACAGAGTGAAACCTAAAAATTCAAACTGTTACTGGAAATGAACGCATCAACATAGAAGAACGAAATTCGGGGAACCAAGTCGGCTTAGTGTACTGATCATTACCTGAAAGTATCATCCAGTTTGGGTGAAAAAATATTTGCTGAGATTTCTGGAGATTCGTAATTTTTGGAAGCTTGGCAACCCCTTTCCATGAAAGTGTTTCTCGCCAGTCACTTCTTAGGGCTACATCAAGATGAAAAAAAACATGGAGATAGAATCTGAAACTACTTTATTGTGTCAAGTTTCAAGAAGCTAGCACAAACCGTGTTGGATTTAGAGTTCCAAATACATCTATCAATATAGGAGAAAACAGAGTGAAACCTAAGAATTCAAACTGTTACTGGAAATGAACGCTTTAACATAGAAGAACGAAATTTGGGGAACCAAGTCGGCTTAGTGTTCTGATCATTTCCTGAAAGTATCATCAAGTTTGGGTGAAAAAATATTTGCTGAGATTTCTGGTGATTCCTAATTTTTGGAAGCTTGGCAACCCCTTTCCATGAAAGTGTTTCTCGACAGTCACTGCTTAGGGTTACATCAAGAGGAAACAAAACATAGAGATAGAACGTGAAACTGATTTATTTTGTCAAGTTTCAAGAAGCTAGCACAAACCGTGTTGGATTTAGAGTTCCAAATACATCTATCAATATAGGAGAAAACAGAGTGAAACCTCAAAATTGAAACTGTTACTGGAAATGAACGCTTCACCATAGAAGAACGAAATTTGGGGAACCAAGTCGGCTTAGTGTACTGACCATTACCTGAAAGTATCATCCAGTTTGGGTGAAAAAATATTTGCTGAGATTTCTGGAGATTCGTAATTTTTGGAAGCTTGGGAACCCCTTTCCATGAAAGTGTTTCTCGCCAGTCACTGATTAGGGCTACATCAAGAGGAAACAAGACATAGAGATAGAACGTGAAACTGCTTTATTTTGTCAAGTTTCAAGAAGCTAGCACAAACCGTGTTGGATTTAGAGTTCCAAATACATCTATCAATATAGGAGAAAACAGAGTGAAACCTCAAAATTGAAACTGTTACTGGAAATGAACGCTTCAACATAGAAGAACGAAATTTGGGGAACCAAGTCGGCTTAGTGTACTGATCATTACCTGAAAGTATCATCCAGTTTGGGTGAAAAAATATTTGCTGAGATTTCTGGAGATTCGTAATTTTTGGAAGCTTGGGAACCCCTTTCCATGAAAGTGTTTCTCGCCAGTCACTGCTTAGGGATACATCAAGAGGAAACAAAACATAGAGATAGAACCTGAAACTACTTTATTGTGTCAAGTTTCAAGAAGCTAGCACAAACCGTGTTGGATTTAGAGTTCCAAATACATCTATCAATATAGGAGAAAACAGAGTGAAACCTAAAAATTGAAACTGTTAGTAGAAACGAACGCTTCAACATAGAAGAATGAAATTTGGGGAACCAAGTTTGCTTATTGTACTGATCATTACCTGAAAGTATCATCCAGTTTGGGTGAAAAAATACTTGCTGAGATTTCTGGAGATTCGTAATTTTAGGAAGCTTGGCAACCCCTTTCCATGAAAGTGTTTCTCGCCAGTCACTGCTTAGGGCTACTTCAAGAGGAAACAACACATAGAGATAGAACGTGAAACTGCTTTATTTTGTCAAGTTTCAAGAAGCTAGCACAAACCGTGTTGGATTTAGAGTTCCAAATACATCTATCAATATAGGAGAAAACAGAGTGAAACCTAAAAATTCAAACTGTTACTGGAAATGAACGCTTCAACATAGAAGAACGAAATTTGGGGAACCAAGTCGGCTTAGTGTACTGATCATTACCTGAAAGTATCATCCACTTTGGGTGAAAAAATATTTGCTGTGATTTCTGGAGATTCGTAGTTTTTGGAAGCTTGACAACCCCTTTCTATGAAAGTGTTTCTCGCCAGTCACTGCTTAGGGCTACATCAAGAGGAAACAACACATAGATATAGAACGTGAAACTGCTTTATTTTGTCAAGTTTCAAGAAGCTAGCACAAACCGTGTTGGATTTACAGTTCCAAATCCATCTATCAATATAGGAGAAAACAGAGTGAAACCTAAAAATTCAAACTGTTACTGGAAATGAACGCTTCAACATAGAAGAACGAAATTTGGAGAACCAAGTCGGCTTAGTGTACTGATCATTACCTGAAAGTATCATCCAGTTTGGGTGCAGAAATATTTGCTGTGATTGCTGGAGATGCGTAGTTTTTGGAAGCTTGGCAACCCCTTTCTATGAAAGTGTTTCTCGCCAGTCACTGCTTAGGGCTACTTCAAGAGGAAACAAAACATAGAGATAGAACGTGAAACTGCTTTATTTTGTCAAGTTTCAAGAAGCTAGCACAAACCGTGTTGGATTTAGAGTTCCAAATACATCTATCAATATAGGAGAAAACAGAGTGAAACCTAAAAATTCAAACTGTTACTGGAAATGTACGCTTCAACATAGAAGAACGAAATTTGGGGAACCAAGTCGGCTTAGTGTACTGATCATTACCTGAAAGTATCATCCAGTTTGGGAGAAAAAATATTTGCTGAGATTTCTGGAGATTCGTAATTTTTGGAAGCTTGGCAACCCCTTTCCATGAAAGTGTTTCTCGCCAGTCACTGCTTAGGGCTACATCAAGAGGAAAAAAAACATAGAGAAAGAACGTGAAACTGCTTTATTTTGTCAAGTTTCAAGAAGCTAGCACAAACCGTGTTGGATTTAGAGTTCCAAATACATCTATCAATATAGGAGAAAACAGAGTGAAACCTAAAAATTCAAACTGTTACTGGAAATGAACGCATCAACATAGAAGAACGAAATTTGGGGAACCAAGTCGGCTTAGTGTACTGATCATTACCTGAAAGTATCATCCAGTTTGGGTGAAAAAATATTTGCTGAGATTTCTGGAGATTCGTAATTTTTGGAAGCTTGGCAACCCCTTTCCATGAAAGTGTTTCTCGCCAGTCACTTCTTAGGGCTACATCAAGATGAAAAAAAACATGGAGATAGAATCTGAAACTACTTTATTGTGTCAAGTTTCAAGAAGCTAGCACAAACCGTGTTGGATTTAGAGTTCCAAATACATCTATCAATATAGGAGAAAACAGAGTGAAACCTAAAAATTCAAACTGTTACTGGAAATGAACGCTTTAACATAGAAGAACGAAATTTGGGGAACCAAGTCGGCTTAGTGTTCTGATCATTTCCTGAAAGTATCATCAAGTTTGGGTGAAAAAATATTTGCTGAGATTTCTGGTGATTCCTAATTTTTGGAAGCTTGGCAACCCCTTTCCATGAAAGTGTTTCTCGACAGTCACTGCTTAGGGTTACATCAAGAGGAAACAAAACATAGAGATAGAACGTGAAACTGCTTTATTTTGTCAAGTTTCAAGAAGCTAGCACAAACCGTGTTGGATTTAGAGTTCCAAATACATCTATCAATATAGGAGAAAACAGAGTGAAACCTAAAAATTCAAACTGTTACTGGAAATGAACGCTTCAACATAGAAGAACGAAATTTGGGGAACCAAGTCGGCTTAGTGTACTGATCATTACCTGAAAGTATCATCCAGTTTGGGTGAAAAAATATTTGCTGAGATTTCTGGTGATTCCTAATTTTTGGAAGCTTGGCAACCCCTTTCCATGAAAGTGTTTCTCGCCAGTCACTGCTTAGGGCTACATCAAGAGGAAACAAAACATAGAGATAGAACGTGAAACTGCTTTATTTTGTCAAGTTTGAAGAAGCTAGCACAAACCGTGTTGGATTGAGAGTTCCAAATACATCTATCAATATAGGAGAAAACAGAGTGAAACCTAAAAATTGAAACTGTTAGTAGAAACGAACGCTTCAACATAGAAGAATGAAATTTGGGGAACCAAGTTGGCTTATTGTACTGATCATTACCTGATAGTATCATCCAGTTTGGGTGAAAAAATACTTGCTGAGATTTCTGGAGATTCGAAATTTTAGGAAGCTTGGCAACCCCTTTCCATGAAAGTGTTTCTCGCCAGTCACTGCTTAGGGCTACTTCAAGAGGAAACAACACATAGAGATAGAACGTGAAACTGCTTTATTTTGTCAAGTTTCAAGAAGCTAGCACAAACCGTGTTGGATTTAGAGTTCCAAATACATCTATCAATATAGGAGAAAACAGAGTGAAACCTAAAAATTCAAACTGTTACTGGAAATGAACGCTTCAACATAGAAGAACGAAATTTGGGGAACCAAGTCGGCTTAGTGTACTGATCATTACCTGAAAGTATCATCCAGTTTGGGTGAAAAAATATTTGCTGAGATTTCTGGAGATTCGTAATTTTTGGAAGCTTGGGAACCCCTTTCCATGAAAGTGTTTCTCGCCAGTCACTGCTTAGGGATACATCTAGAGGAAACAAAACATAGAGATAGAACCTGAAACTACTTTATTGTGTCAAGTTTCAAGAAGCTAGCACAAACCGTGTTGGATTTAGAGTTCCAAATACATCTATCAATATATGAGAAAACAGAGTGAAACCTAAAAATTGAAACTGTTAGTAGAAACGAACGCTTCAACATAGAAGAATGAAATTTGGGGAACCAAGTTGGCTTATTGTACTGATCATTACCTGAAAGTATCATCCAGTTTGGGTGAAAAAATATTTGCTGAGATTTCTGGAGATTCGTAATTTTTGGAAGCTTGGCAACCCCTTTCCATGAAATTGTTTCTTGCCAGTCACTTCTTAGGGCTACATCAAAATGAAAAAAAACATGGAGATAGAATCTGAAACTACTTTATTGTGTCAAGTTTCAAGAAGCTAGCACAAACCGTGTTGGATTTAGAGTTCCAAATACATCTATCAATATAGGAGAAAACAGAGTGAAACCTAAAAATTCAAACTGTTACTGGAAATGAACGCTTTAACATAGAAGAACGAAATTTGGGGAACCAAGTCGGCTTAGTGTTCTGATCATTTCCTGAAAGTATCATCAAGTTTGGGTGAAGAAATATTTGCTGAGATTTCTAGAGATTCGTAATTTTTGGAAGCTTGGCAACCCCTTTCCATGAAAGTGTTTCTCGCCAGTCACTGCTTAGGGCTACATCAAGAGGAAACAAAACATAGAGATAGAACGTGAAACTGCTTTATTTTGTCAAGTATCAAGAAGCTAGCACAAACCGTGTTGGATTTAGAGTTCCAAATACATCTATCAATATAGGAGAAAACAGAGTGAAACCTAAAAATTGAAACTGTTAGTAGAAACGAACACTTCAACATAGAAGAATGAAATTTGGGGAACCAAGTTGGCTTATTGTACTGATCATTACCTGAAAGTATCATCCAGTTTGGGTGAAAAAATACTTGCTGAGATTTCTGGAGATTCGAAATTTTAGGAAGCTTGGCAACCCCTTTCCATGAAAGTGTTTCTCGCCAGTCACTGCTTAGGGCTACTTCAAGAGGAAACAACACATAGATATAGAACGTGAAACTGCTTTATTTTGTCAAGTTTCAAGAAGCTAGCACAAACCGTGTTGGATTTAGAGTTCCAAATACATCTATCAATATAGGAGAAAACAGAGTGAAACCTAAAAATTTAAACTGTTACTGGAAATGAACGCTTCACCATTGAGGAACAAAATTTGGGGAACCAAGTTGGATTAGTGTACTGATCATTACCTGAAAGTATCATCCAGTTTGGGTGAAAAAATATTTGCTGAGATTTCTGGAGATTCGTAATTTTTGGAAGCTTGGCAACCCCTTTCCATGAAAGTGTTTCTCGACAGTCACTGCTTAGGGCTACATCAAGAGGAAACAAAACATAGAGATAGAACGTGAAACTGCTTTATTTTGTGAAGTTTCAAGAAGCTAGCACAAACCGTGTTGGATTTAGAGTTCCAAATACATCTATCAATATAGGAGAAAACAGAGTGAAACCTAAAAATTCAAACTGTTAGTAGAAACGAACGCTTCAACATAGAAGAATGAAATTTGGAGAACCAAGTTGGCTTAGTGTACTGATCATTACCTGTAAGTACCATCCAGTTTTGGTGAAAAAATACTTGTTGAGATTTCTGGAGATTCGTAATTTTAGGAAGCTTGGCAACCCCTTTCCATGAAAGTGTTTCTCGCCAGTCACTGCATAGGGCTACTTCAAGAGGAAAGAACACATAGATATAGAACGTGAAACTACTTTATTTTGTCAAGTTTCAAGAAGCTAGCACAAACCGTGTTGGATTTAGAGTTCCAAATACATCTATCTATATAGGAGAAAACAGAGTGAAACCTAAAAATTCAAACTGTTACTGGAAATGAACGCTTCAACATAGAAGAACGAAATTTGGGGAACCAAGTCGGCTTAGTGTACTGATCATTACCTGAAAGTATCATCCAGTTTGGGTGAAAAAATATTTGCTGAGATTTCTGGAGATTCGTAATTTTTGGAAGCTTGGGAACCCCTTTCCATGAAAGTGTTTCTCGCCAGTCACTGCTTAGGGATACATCAAGAGGAAACAAAACATAGAGATAGAACCTGAAACTACTTTATTGTGTCAAGTTTCAAGAAGCTAGCACAAACCGTGTTGGATTTAGAGTTCCAAATACATCTATCAATATAGGAGAAAACAGAGTGAAACCTAAAAATTGAAACTGTTAGTAGAAACGAACGCTTCAACATAGAAGAATGAAATTTGGGGAACCAAGTTGGCTTATTGTACTGATCATTACCTGAAAGTATCATCCAGTTTGGGTGAAAAAATATTTGCTGAGATTTCTGGAGATTCGTAATTTTTGGAAGCTTGGCAACCCCTTTCCATGAAAGTGTTTCTCGCCAGTCACTTCTTAGGGCTACATCAAGATGAAAAAAAACATGGAGATAGAATCTGAAACTACTTTATTGTGTCAAGTTTCAAGAAGCTAGCACAAACCGTGTTGGATTTAGAGTTCCAAATACATCTATCAATATAGGAGAATACAGAGTGAAACCTAAAAATTCAAACTGTTACTGGAAATGAACGATTCACCATTGAAGAACGAAATTTGGGGAACCAAGTTGGATTAGTGTACTGATCATTACCTGAAAGTATCATCCAGTTTGGGTGAAAAAATATTTGCTGAGATTTCTGGAGATTCATAATTTTTGGAAGCCTGGCAACACCTTTCCATGAAGGTGTTTCTCGACAGTCACTGCTTAGGGCTACATCAAGAGGAAACAAAACATAGAGATAGAACGTGAAACTGATTTATTTTGTCAAGTTTCAAGAAGCTAGCACAAACCGTGTTGGATTTAGAGTTCCAAATACATCTATCAATATAGGAGAAAACAGAGTGAAACCTAAAAATTCAAACTGTTAGTAGAAACGAATGCTTCAACATAGAAGAATGAAATTTGGAGAACCAAGTTGGCTTAGTGTACTGATCATTACCTGTAAGTATCATCCAGTTTTGGTGAAAAAATACTTGCTGAGATTTCTGGAGATTCGTAATTTTAGGAAGCTTGGCAACCCCTTTCCATGAAAGTGTTTCTCGCCAGTCACTGCATAGGGATACTTCAAGAGGAAAGAACACATAGAGACAGAACGTGAAACTACTTTATTTTGTCAAGTTTCAAGAAGCTAGCACAAACCGTGTTGGATTTAGAGTTCCAAATACATTTATCTATATAGGAGAAAACAGAGTGAAACCTAAAAATTCAAACTGTTACTGGAAATGAACGCTTCAACATAGAAGAACGAAATTTGGGGAACTAAGTGGGCTTAGTGTACTGATCATTACCTGAAAGTATCATCCAGTTTGGGTGAAAAAATATTTGCTGTGATTTCTGGAGATTCGTAGTTTTTGGAAGCTTGACAACCCCTTTCTATGAAAGTGTTTCTCGCCAGTCACTGCTTAGGGCTACATCAAGAGGAAACAACACATATATATAGAACGTGAAACTGCTTTATTTTGTCAAGTTTCAAGAAGCTAGCACAAACCGTGTTGGATTTAGAGTTCCAAATACATCTATCAATATAGGAGAAAACAGAGTGAAACCTAAAAATTCAAACTGTTACTGGAAATGAACGCTTCAACATAGAAGAACGAAATTTGGGGAACCAAGTCGGCTTAGTGTTCTGATCATTTCCTGAAAGTATCATCAAGTTTGGGTGAAAAAATATTTGCTGAGATTTCTGGTGATTCCTAATTTTTGGAAGCTTGGCAACCCCTTTCCATGAAAGAGTTTCTCGACAGTCACTGCTTAGGGCTACATCAAGAGGAAACAAAACATAGAGATAGAACGTGAAACTGATTTATTTTGTCAAGTTTCAAGAAGCTAGCACAAACCGTGTTGGATTTAGAGTTCCAAATACATCTATCAATATAGGAGAAAACAGAGTGAAACCTAAAAATTCAAACTGTTACTGGAAATGAACGCTTCAACATAGAAGAACGAAACTTGGGGAACCAAGTCGGCTTAGTGTACTGATCATTACCTGAAAGTATCATCCAGTTTGGGTGAAAAAATATTTGCTGAGATTTCTGGTGATTCCTAATTTTTGGAAGCTTGGCAACCCCTTTCCATGAAAGTGTTTCTCGCCAGTCACTGCTAAGGGCTACATCAAGAGGAAACAAAACATAGAGATAGAACGTGAAACTGCTTTATTTTGTCAAGTTTCAAGAAGCTAGCACAAACCGTGTTGGATTTAGAGTTCCAAATACATCTATCAATATAGGAGAAAACAGAGTGAAACCTAAAAATTGAAACTGTTAGTAGAAACGAACGCTTCAATATAGAAGAATGAAATTTGGGGAACCAAGTTGGCTTATTGTACTGATCATTACCTGAAAGTATCATCCAGTTTGGGTGAAAAAATACTTGCTGAGATTTCTGGAGATTCGAAATTTTAGGAAGCTTGGCAACCCCTTTCCATGAAAGTGTTTCTCGCCAGTCACTGCTTAGGGCTACTTCAAGAGGAAACAACACATAGAGATAGAACGTGAAACTGCTTTATTTTGTCAAGTTCCAAGAAGCTAGCACAAACCGTGTTGGATTTAGAGTTCCAAATACATCTATCAATATAGGAGAAAACAGAGTGAAACCTAAAAATTCAAACTGTTACTGGAAATGAACGCTTCACCATTGAGGAACGAAATTTGGGGAACCAAGTTGGATTAGTGTACTGATCATTACCTGAAAGTATCATCCAGTTTGGGTGAAAAAATATTTGCTGAGATTTCTGGTGATTCCTAATTTTTGGAAGCTTGGCAACCCCTTTCCATGAAAGTGTTTCTCGCCAGTCACTGCATAGGGCTACTTCAAGAGGAAAGAACACATAGAGATAGAACGTGAAACTACTTTATTTTGTCAAGTTTCAAGAAGCTAGCACAAACCGTGTTGGATTTAGAGTTCCAAATACATCTATCTATATAGGAGAAAACAGAGTGAAACCTAAAAATTCAAACTGTTACTGGAAATGAACGCTTCAACATAGAAGAACGAAACTTGGGGAACCAAGTCGGCTTAGTGTACTGATCATTACCTGAAAGTATCATCCAGTTTGGGTGAAAAAATATTTGCTGAGATTTCTGGAGATTCGTAATTTTTGGAAGCTTGGCAACCCCTTTCCATGAAAGTGTTTCTCGCCAGTCACTTCTTAGGGCTACATCAAGATGAAAAAAAACATGGAGATAGAATCTGAAACTACTTTATTGTGTCAAGTTTCAAGAAGCTAGCACAAACCGTGTTGGATTTAGAGTTCCAAATACATCTATCAATATAGGAGAAAACAGAGTGAAACCTAAAAATTCAAACTGTTACTGGAAATGAACGCTTCAACATAGAAGAACAAAATTTGGGGAACCAAGTCGGCTTAGTGTACTGATCATTACCTGAAAGTATCATCCAGTTTGGGTGCAGAAATATTTGCTGTGATTTCTGGAGATTCGTAGTTTTTGGAAGCTTGCCAACCCCTTTCTATGAAAGTGTTTCTCGCCAGTCACTGCTTAGGGCTACTTCAAGAGGAAACAAAACATAGTGATAGAACGTGAAACTGCTTTATTTTGTCAAGTTTCAAGAAGCTAGCACAAACCGTGTTGGATTTAGAGTTCCAAATACATCTATCAATATAGGAGAAAACAGAGTGAAACCTAAAAATTCAAACTGTTACTGGAAATGAACGCTTCAACATAGAAGAACGAAATTTGGGGAACCAAGTCGGCTTAGTGTACTGATCATTACCTGAAAGTATCATCCAGTTTGGGTGAAAAAATATTTGCTGAAATTTCTGGAGATTCGTAATTTTTGGAAGCTTGGCAACCCCTTTCCATGAAAGTGTTTCTCGCCAGTCACTGCTTAGGGATACATCAAGAGGAAACAAAACATAGAGATAGAACCTGAAACTACTTTATTGTGTCAAGTTTCAAGAAGCTAGCACAAACCGTGTTGGATTTAGAGTTCCAAATACATCTATCAATATAGGAGAAAACAGAGTGAAAACTAAAAATTGAAACTGTTAGTAGAAACGAACGCTTCAACATAGAAGAATGAAATTTGGGGAACCAAGTTGGCTTAGTGTACTGATCATTACCTGTAAGTATCATCCAGTTTTGGTGAAAAAATACTTGCTGAGATTTCTGGAGATTCGTAATTTTAGGAAGCTTGGCAACCCCTTTCCATGAAAGTGTTTCTCGACAGTCACTGCTTAGGGCTACATCAAGAGGAAACAAAACATAGAGATAGAACGTGAAACTGATTTATTTTGTCAAGTTTCAAGAAGCTAGCACAAACCGTGTTGGATTTAGAGTTCCAAATACATCTATCAATATAGGAGAAAACAGAGTGAAACCTAAAAATTCAAACTGTTACTGGAAATGAACGCTTCAACATAGAAGAACGAAACTTGGGGAACCAAGTCGGCTTAGTGTACTGATCATTACCTGAAAGTATCATCCAGTTTGGGTGAAAAAATATTTGATGAGATTTCTGGTGATTCCTAATTTTTGGAAGCTTGGCAACCCCTTTCCATGAAAGTGTTTCTCGCCAGTCACTGCTTAGGGCTACATCAAGAGGAAACAAAACATAGAGATAGAACGTGAAACTGCTTTATTTTGTCAAGTTTCAAGAAGCTAGCACAAACCGTGTTGGATTTAGAGTTCCAAATACATCTATCAATATAGGAGAAAACAGAGTGAAACCTAAAAATTGAAACTGTTAGTAGAAACGAACGCTTCAACATAGAAGAATGAAATTTGGGGAACCAAGTTGGCTTATTGTACTGATCATTACCTGAAAGTATCATCCAGTTTGGGTGAAAAAATACTTGCTGAGATTTCTGGAGATTCGAAATTTTAGGAAGCTTGGCAACCCCTTTCCATGAAAGTGTTTCTCGCCAGTCACTGCTTAGGGCTACTTCAAGAGGAAACAACACATAGAGATAGAACGTGAAACTGCTTTATTTTGTCAAGTTTCAAGAAGCTAGCACAAACCGTGTTGGATTTAGAGTTCCAAATACATCTATCAATATAGGAGAAAACAGAGTGAAACCTAAAAATTCAAACTGTTACTGGAAATGAACGCTTCACCATTGAGGAACGAAATTTGGGGAACCAAGTCGGCTTAGTGTTCTGATCATTTCCTGAAAGTATCATCAAGTTTGGGTGAAAAAATATTTGCTGAGATTTCTGGTGATTCCTAATTTTTGGAAGCTTGGCAACCCCTTTCCATGAAAGTGTTTCTCGACAGTCACTGCTTAGGGTTACATCAAGAGGAAACAAAACATAGAGATAGAACGTGAAACTGCTTTATTTTGTCAAGTTTCAAGAAGCTAGCACAAACCGTGTTGGATTTAGAGTTCCAAATACATCTATCAATATAGGAGAAAACAGAGTGAAACCTAAAAATTCAAACTGTTACTGGAAATGAACGCTTCAACATAGAAGAACGAAATTTGGGGAACCAAGTCGGCTTAGTGTACTGATCATTACCTGAAAGTATCATCCAGTTTGGGTGAAAAAATATTTGCTGAGATTTCTGGTGATTCCTAATTTTTGGAAGCTTGGCAACCCCTTTCCATGAAAGTGTTTCTCGCCAGTCACTGCTTAGGGCTACATCAAGAGGAAACAAAACATAGAGATAGAACGTGAAACTGCTTTATTTTGTCAAGTTTGAAGAAGCTAGCACAAACCGTGTTGGATTGAGAGTTCCAAATACATCTATCAATATAGGAGAAAACAGAGTGAAACCTAAAAATTGAAACTGTTAGTAGAAACGAACGCTTCAACATAGAAGAATGAAATTTGTGGAACCAAGTTGGCTTATTGTACTGATCATTACCTGATAGTATCATCCAGTTTGGGTGAAAAAATACTTGCTGAGATTTCTGGAGATTCGAAATTTTAGGAAGCTTGGCAACCCCTTTCCATGAAAGTGTTTCTCGCCAGTCACTGCTTAGGGCTACTTCAAGAGGAAACAACACATAGAGATAGAACGTGAAACTGCTTTATTTTGTCAAGTTTCAAGAAGCTAGCACAAACCGTGTTGGATTTAGAGTTCCAAATACATCTATCAATATAGGAGAAAACAGAGTGAAACCTAAAAATTCAAACTGTTACTGGAAATGAACGCTTCAACATAGAAGAACGAAATTTGGGGAACCAAGTCGGCTTAGTGTACTGATCATTACCTGAAAGTATCATCCAGTTTGGGTGAAAAAATATTTGCTGAGATTTCTGGAGATTCGTAATTTTTGGAAGCTTGGGAACCCCTTTCCATGAAAGTGTTTCTCGCCAGTCACTGCTTAGGGATACATCTAGAGGAAACAAAACATAGAGATAGAACCTGAAACTACTTTATTGTGTCAAGTTTCAAGAAGCTAGCACAAACCGTGTTGGATTTAGAGTTCCAAATACATCTATCAATATATGAGAAAACAGAGTGAAACCTAAAAATTGAAACTGTTAGTAGAAACGAACGCTTCAACATAGAAGAATGAAATTTGGGGAACCAAGTTGGCTTATTGTACTGATCATTACCTGAAAGTATCATCCAGTTTGGGTGAAAAAATATTTGCTGAGATTTCTGGAGATTCGTAATTTTTGGAAGCTTGGCAACCCCTTTCCATGAAATTGTTTCTTGCCAGTCACTTCTTAGGGCTACATCAAAATGAAAAAAAACATGGAGATAGAATCTGAAACTACTTTATTGTGTCAAGTTTCAAGAAGCTAGCACAAACCGTGTTGGATTTAGAGTTCCAAATACATCTATCAATATAGGAGAAAACAGAGTGAAACCTAAAAATTCAAACTGTTACTGGAAATGAACGCTTTAACATAGAAGAACGAAATTTGGGGAACCAAGTCGGCTTAGTGTTCTGATCATTTCCTGAAAGTATCATCAAGTTTGGGTGAAGAAATATTTGCTGAGATTTCTAGAGATTCGTAATTTTTGGAAGCTTGGCAACCCCTTTCCATGAAAGTGTTTCTCGCCAGTCACTGCTTAGGGCTACATCAAGAGGAAACAAAACATAGAGATAGAACGTGAAACTGCTTTATTTTGTCAAGTATCAAGAAGCTAGCACAAACCGTGTTGGATTTAGAGTTCCAAATACATCTATCAATATAGGAGAAAACAGAGTGAAACCTAAAAATTGAAACTGTTAGTAGAAACGAACACTTCAACATAGAAGAATGAAATTTGGGGAACCAAGTTGGCTTATTGTACTGATCATTACCTGAAAGTATCATCCAGTTTGGGTGAAAAAATACTTGCTGAGATTTCTGGAGATTCGAAATTTTAGGAAGCTTGGCAACCCCTTTCCATGAAAGTGTTTCTCGCCAGTCACTGCTTAGGGCTACTTCAAGAGGAAACAACACATAGATATAGAACGTGAAACTGCTTTATTTTGTCAAGTTTCAAGAAGCTAGCACAAACCGTGTTGGATTTAGAGTTCCAAATACATCTATCAATATAGGAGAAAACAGAGTGAAACCTAAAAATTTAAACTGTTACTGGAAATGAACGCTTCACCATTGAGGAACGAAATTTGGGGAACCAAGTTGGATTAGTGTACTGATCATTACCTGAAAGTATCATCCAGTTTGGGTGAAAAAAATATTTGCTGAGATTTCTGGAGATTCGTAATTTTTGGAAGCTTGGCAACCCCTTTCCATGAAAGTGTTTCTCGACAGTCACTGCTTAGGGCTACATCAAGAGGAAACAAAACATAGAGATAGAACGTGAAACTGCTTTATTTTGTGAAGTTTCAAGAAGCTAGCACAAACCGTGTTGGATTTAGAGTTCCAAATACATCTATCAATATAGGAGAAAACAGAGTGAAACCTAAAAATTCAAACTGTTAGTAGAAACGAACGCTTCAACATAGAAGAATGAAATTTGGAGAACCAAGTTGGCTTAGTGTACTGATCATTACCTGTAAGTACCATCCAGTTTTGGTGAAAAAATACTTGTTGAGATTTCTGGAGATTCGTAATTTTAGGAAGCTTGGCAACCCCTTTCCATGAAAGTGTTTCTCGCCAGTCACTGCATAGGGCTACTTCAAGAGGAAAGAACACATAGATATAGAACGTGAAACTACTTTATTTTGTCAAGTTTCAAGAAGCTAGCACAAACCGTGTTGGATTTAGAGTTCCAAATACATCTATCTATATAGGAGAAAACAGAGTGAAACCTAAAAATTCAAACTGTTACTGGAAATGAACGCTTCAACATAGAAGAACGAAATTTGGGGAACCAAGTCGGCTTAGTGTACTGATCATTACCTGAAAGTATCATCCAGTTTGGGTGAAAAAATATTTGCTGAGATTTCTGGAGATTCGTAATTTTTGGAAGCTTGGGAACCCCTTTCCATGAAAGTGTTTCTCGCCAGTCACTGCTTAGGGATACATCAAGAGGAAACAAAACATAGAGATAGAACCTGAAACTACTTTATTGTGTCAAGTTTCAAGAAGCTAGCACAAACCGTGTTGGATTTAGAGTTCCAAATACATCTATCAATATAGGAGAAAACAGAGTGAAACCTAAAAATTGAAACTGTTAGTAGAAACGAACGCTTCAACATAGAAGAATGAAATTTGGGGAACCAAGTTGGCTTATTGTACTGATCATTACCTGAAAGTATCATCCAGTTTGGGTGAAAAAATATTTGCTGAGATTTCTGGAGATTCGTAATTTTTGGAAGCTTGGCAACCCCTTTCCATGAAAGTGTTTCTCGCCAGTCACTTCTTAGGGCTACATCAAGATGAAAAAAAACATGGAGATAGAATCTGAAACTACTTTATTGTGTCAAGTTTCAAGAAGCTAGCACAAACCGTGTTGGATTTAGAGTTCCAAATACATCTATCAATATAGGAGAATACAGAGTGAAACCTAAAAATTCAAACTGTTACTGGAAATGAACGATTCACCATTGAAGAACGAAATTTGGGGAACCAAGTTGGATTAGTGTACTGATCATTACCTGAAAGTATCATCCAGTTTGGGTGAAAAAATATTTGCTGAGATTTCTGGAGATTCATAATTTTTGGAAGCCTGGCAACACCTTTCCATGAAGGTGTTTCTCGACAGTCACTGCTTAGGGCTACATCAAGAGGAAACAAAACATAGAGATAGAACGTGAAACTGATTTATTTTGTCAAGTTTCAAGAAGCTAGCACAAACCGTGTTGGATTTAGAGTTCCAAATACATCTATCAATATAGGAGAAAACAGAGTGAAACCTAAAAATTCAAACTGTTAGTAGAAACGAATGCTTCAACATAGAAGAATGAAATTTGGAGAACCAAGTTGGCTTAGTGTACTGATCATTACCTGTAAGTATCATCCAGTTTTGGTGAAAAAATACTTGCTGAGATTTCTGGAGATTCGTAATTTTAGGAAGCTTGGCAACCCCTTTCCATGAAAGTGTTTCTCGCCAGTCACTGCATAGGGATACTTCAAGAGGAAAGAACACATAGAGACAGAACGTGAAACTACTTTATTTTGTCAAGTTTCAAGAAGCTAGCACAAACCGTGTTGGATTTAGAGTTCCAAATACATTTATCTATATAGGAGAAAACAGAGTGAAACCTAAAAATTCAAACTGTTACTGGAAATGAACGCTTCAACATAGAAGAACGAAATTTGGGGAACTAAGTGGGCTTAGTGTACTGATCATTACCTGAAAGTATCATCCAGTTTGGGTGAAAAAATATTTGCTGTGATTTCTGGAGATTCGTAGTTTTTGGAAGCTTGACAACCCCTTTCTATGAAAGTGTTTCTCGCCAGTCACTGCTTAGGGCTACATCAAGAGGAAACAACACATATATATAGAACGTGAAACTGCTTTATTTTGTCAAGTTTCAAGAAGCTAGCACAAACCGTGTTGGATTTAGAGTTCCAAATACATCTATCAATATAGGAGAAAACAGAGTGAAACCTAAAAATTCAAACTGTTACTGGAAATGAACGCTTCAACATAGAAGAACGAAATTTGGGGAACCAAGTCGGCTTAGTGTTCTGATCATTTCCTGAAAGTATCATCAAGTTTGGGTGAAAAAATATTTGCTGAGATTTCTGGTGATTCCTAATTTTTGGAAGCTTGGCAACCCCTTTCCATGAAAGAGTTTCTCGACAGTCACTGCTTAGGGCTACATCAAGAGGAAACAAAACATAGAGATAGAACGTGAAACTGATTTATTTTGTCAAGTTTCAAGAAGCTAGCACAAACCGTGTTGGATTTAGAGTTCCAAATACATCTATCAATATAGGAGAAAACAGAGTGAAACCTAAAAATTCAAACTGTTACTGGAAATGAACGCTTCAACATAGAAGAACGAAACTTGGGGAACCAAGTCGGCTTAGTGTACTGATCATTACCTGAAAGTATCATCCAGTTTGGGTGAAAAAATATTTGCTGAGATTTCTGGTGATTCCTAATTTTTGGAAGCTTGGCAACCCCTTTCCATGAAAGTGTTTCTCGCCAGTCACTGCTAAGGGCTACATCAAGAGGAAACAAAACATAGAGATAGAACGTGAAACTGCTTTATTTTGTCAAGTTTCAAGAAGCTAGCACAAACCGTGTTGGATTTAGAGTTCCAAATACATCTATCAATATAGGAGAAAACAGAGTGAAACCTAAAAATTGAAACTGTTAGTAGAAACGAACGCTTCAATATAGAAGAATGAAATTTGGGGAACCAAGTTGGCTTATTGTACTGATCATTACCTGAAAGTATCATCCAGTTTGGGTGAAAAAATACTTGCTGAGATTTCTGGAGATTCGAAATTTTAGGAAGCTTGGCAACCCCTTTCCATGAAAGTGTTTCTCGCCAGTCACTGCTTAGGGCTACTTCAAGAGGAAACAACACATAGAGATAGAACGTGAAACTGCTTTATTTTGTCAAGTTCCAAGAAGCTAGCACAAACCGTGTTGGATTTAGAGTTCCAAATACATCTATCAATATAGGAGAAAACAGAGTGAAACCTAAAAATTCAAACTGTTACTGGAAATGAACGCTTCACCATTGAGGAACGAAATTTGGGGAACCAAGTTGGATTAGTGTACTGATCATTACCTGAAAGTATCATCCAGTTTGGGTGAAAAAATATTTGCTGAGATTTCTGGTGATTCCTAATTTTTGGAAGCTTGGCAACCCCTTTCCATGAAAGTGTTTCTCGCCAGTCACTGCATAGGGCTACTTCAAGAGGAAAGAACACATAGAGATAGAACGTGAAACTACTTTATTTTGTCAAGTTTCAAGAAGCTAGCACAAACCGTGTTGGATTTAGAGTTCCAAATACATCTATCTATATAGGAGAAAACAGAGTGAAACCTAAAAATTCAAACTGTTACTGGAAATGAACGCTTCAACATAGAAGAACGAAACTTGGGGAACCAAGTCGGCTTAGTGTACTGATCATTACCTGAAAGTATCATCCAGTTTGGGTGAAAAAATATTTGCTGAGATTTCTGGTGATTCCTAATTTTTGGAAGCTTGGCAACCCCTTTCCATGAAAGTGTTTCTCGCCAGTCACTGCATAGGGCTACTTCAAGAGGAAAGAACACATAGAGATAGAACGTGAAACTACTTTATTTTGTCAAGTTTCAAGAAGCTAGCACAAACCGTGTTGGATTTAGAGTTCCAAATACATCTATCTATATAGGAGAAAACAGAGTGAAACCTAAAAATTCAAACTGTTACTGGAAATGAACGCTTCAACATAGAAGAACGAAATTTGGGAAAAAGTCGGCTTAGTGTACTGATCATTACCTGAAAGTATCATCCAGTTTGGGTGAAAAAATATTTGCTGAGATTTCTGGAGATTCGTAATTTTTGGAAGCTTGGCAACCCCTTTCCATGAAAGTGTTTCTCGCCAGTCACTTCTTAGGGCTACATCAAGATGAAAAAAAACATGGAGATAGAATCTGAAACTACTTTATTGTGTCAAGTTTCAAGAAGCTAGCACAAACCGTGTTGGATTTAGAGTTCCAAATACATCTATCAATATAGGAGAAAACAGAGTGAAACCTAAAAATTCAAACTGTTACTGGAAATGAACGCTTCAACATAGAAGAACGAAATTTGGGGAACCAAGTCGGCTTAGTGTACTGATCATTACCTGAAAGTATCATCCAGTTTGGGTGAAAAAATATTTGCTGAGATTTCTGGAGATTCGTAATTTTTGGAAGCTTGGCAACCCCTTTCCATGAAAGTGTTTCTCGCCAGTCACTGCTTAGGGATACATCAAGAGGAAACAAAACATAGAGATAGAACCTGAAACTACTTTATTGTGTCAAGTTTCAAGAAGCTAGCACAAACCGTGTTGGATTTAGAGTTCCAAATACATCTATCAATATAGGAGAAAACAGAGTGAAAACTAAAAATTGAAACTGTTAGTAGAAACGAACGCTTCAACATAGAAGAATGAAATTTGGGGAACCAAGTTGGCTTAGTGTACTGATCATTACCTGTAAGTATCATCCAGTTTTGGTGAAAAAATACTTGCTGAGATTTCTGGAGATTCGTAATTTTAGGAAGCTTGGCAACCCCTTTCCATGAAAGTGTTTCTCGACAGTCACTGCTTAGGGCTACATCAAGAGGAAACAAAACATAGAGATAGAACGTGAAACTGATTTATTTTGTCAAGTTTCAAGAAGCTAGCACAAACCGTGTTGGATTTAGAGTTCCAAATACATCTATCAATATAGGAGAAAACAGAGTGAAACCTAAAAATTCAAACTGTTACTGGAAATGAACGCTTCAACATAGAAGAACGAAACTTGGGGAACCAAGTCGGCTTAGTGTACTGATCATTACCTGAAAGTATCATCCAGTTTGGGTGAAAAAATATTTGATGAGATTTCTGGTGATTCCTAATTTTTGGAAGCTTGGCAACCCCTTTCCATGAAAGTGTTTCTCGCCAGTCACTGCTTAGGGCTACATCAAGAGGAAACAAAACATAGAGATAGAACGTGAAACTGCTTTATTTTGTCAAGTTTCAAGAAGCTAGCACAAACCGTGTTGGATTTAGAGTTCCAAATACATCTATCAATATAGGAGAAAACAGAGTGAAACCTAAAAATTGAAACTGTTAGTAGAAACGAACGCTTCAACATAGAAGAATGAAATTTGGGGAACCAAGTTGGCTTATTGTACTGATCATTACCTGAAAGTATCATCCAGTTTGGGTGAAAAAATACTTGCTGAGATTTCTGGAGATTCGAAATTTTAGGAAGCTTGGCAACCCCTTTCCATGAAAGTGTTTCTCGCCAGTCACTGCTTAGGGCTACTTCAAGAGGAAACAACACATAGAGATAGAACGTGAAACTGCTTTATTTTGTCAAGTTTCAAGAAGCTAGCACAAACCGTGTTGGATTTAGAGTTCCAAATACATCTATCAATATAGGAGAAAACAGAGTGAAACCTAAAAATTCAAACTGTTACTGGAAATGAACGCTTCACCATTGAGGAACGAAATTTGGGGAACCAAGTTGGATTAGTGTACTGATCATTACCTGAAAGTATCATCCAGTTTGGGTGAAAAAATATTTGCTGAGATTTCTGGAGATTCGCAATTTTTGGAAGCTTGGCAACCCCTTTCCATGAAAGTGTTTCTCGACAGTCACTGCTTAGGGCTACATCAAGAGGAAACAAAACATAGAGATAGAACGTGAAACTGCTTTATTTTGTCAAGTTTCAAGAAGCTAGCACAAACCGTGTTGGATTTAGAGTTCCAAATACATCTATCAATATAGGAGAAAACAGAGTGAAACCTAAAAATTCAAACTGTTAGTAGAAACGAACGCTTCAACATAGAAGAATGAAATTTGGAGAACCAAGTTGGCTTAGTGTACTGATCATTACCTGTAAGTATCATCCAGTTTTGGTGAAAAAATACTTGCTGAGATTTCTGGAGATTCGTAATTTTAGGAAGCTTGGCAACCCCTTTCCATGAAAGTGTTTCTCGCCAGTCACTGCATAGGGCTACTTCAAGAGGAAAGAACACATAGAGATAGAACGTGAAACTACTTTATTTTGTCAAGTTTCAAGAAGCTAGCACAAACCGTGTTGGATTTAGAGTTCCAAATACATCTATCTATATAGGAGAAAACAGAGTGAAACCTAAAAATTCAAACTGTTACTGGAAATGAACGCTTCAACATAGAAGAACGAAATTTGGGAACCAAGTCGGCTTAGTGTACTGATCATTACCTGAAAGTATCATCCAGTTTGGGTGAAAAAATATTTGCTGAGTATTCTGGAGATTCGTAATTTTTGGAAGCTTGGCAACCCCTTTCCATGAAAGTGTTTCTCGCCAGTCACTTCTTAGGGCTACATCAAGATGAAAAAAAACATGGAGATAGAATCTGAAACTACTTTATTGTGTCAAGTTTCAAGAAGCTAGCACAAACCGTGTTGGATTTAGAGTTCTAAATACATCTATCAATATAGGAGAAAACAGAGTGAAACCTAAAAATTCAAACTGTTACTGGAAATGAACGCTTTAACATAGAAGAACGAAATTTGGGGAACCAAGTCGGCTTAGTGTTCTGATCATTTCCTGAAAGTATCATCAAGTTTGGGTGAAAAAATATTTGCTGAGATTTCTGGAGATTCGAAATTTTAGGAAGCTTGGCAACCCCTTTCCATGAAAGTGTTTCTCGCCAGTCACTGCTTAGGGCTACTTCAAGAGGAAACAACACATAGAGATAGAACATGAAACTGCTTTATTTTGTCAAGTTTCAAGAAGCTAGCACAAACCGTGTTGGATTTAGAGTTCCAAATACATCTATCAATATAGGAGAAAACAGAGTGAAACCTAAAAATTCAAACTGTTACTGGAAATGAACGCTTCACCATTGAGGAACGAAATTTGGGGAACCAAGTCGGCTTAGTGTACTGATCATTACCTGAAAGTATCATCCAGTTTGGGTGAAAAAATATTTGCTGAGATTTCTGGAGATTCGTAATTTTTGGAAGCTTGGCAACCCCTTTCCATGAAAGTGTTTCTCGACAGTCACTGCTTAGGGCTACATCAAGAGGAAACAAAACATAGAGATAGAACGTGAAACTGCTTTATTTTGTCAAGTTTCAAGAAGCTAGCACAAACCGTGTTGGATTTAGAGTTCCAAATACATCTATCAATATAGGAGAAAACAGAGTGAAACCTAAAAATTCAAACTGTTAGTAGAAACGAACGCTTCAACATAGAAGAATGAAATTTGGAGAACCAAGTTGGCTTAGTGTACTGATCATTACCTGTAAGTATCATCCAGTTTTGGTGAAAAAATACTTGTTGAGATTTCTGGAGATTCGTAATTTTAGGAAGCTTGGCAACCCCTTTCCATGAAAGTGTTTCTCGCCAGTCACTGCATAGGGCTACTTCAAGAGGAAAGAACACATAGATATAGAACGTGAAACTACTTTATTTTGTCAAGTTTCAAGAAGCTAGCACAAACCGTGTTGGATTTAGAGTTCCAAATACATCTATCTATATAGGAGAAAACAGAGTGAAACCTAAAAATTCAAACTGTTACTGGAAATGAACGCTTCAACATAGAAGAACGAAATTTGGGGAACCAAGTTGGCTTAGTGTACTGATCATTACCTGAAAGTATCATCCAGTTTGGGTGAAAAAATATTTGCTGAGATTTCTGGAGATTCATAATTTTTGGAAGCCTGGCAACCCCTTTCTATGAAAGTGTTTCTCGCCAGTCACTGCTTAGGGCTACTTCAAGAGGAAACAAAACATAGAGACAGAACCTGAAACTACTTTATTGTGTCAAGTTTCAAGAAGCTAGCACAAACCGTGTTGGATTTAGAGTTCCAAATACATCTATCAATATAGGAGAAAACAGAGTGAAACCTAAAAATTGAAACTGTTAGTAGAAACGAACGCTTCAACATAGAAGAATGAAATTTGGGGAACCAAGTTGGCTTAGTGTACTGATCATTACCTGAAAGAATCATCCAGTTTGGGTGAAAAAATATTTGCTGTGATTTCTGGAGATTCGTAGTTTTTGGAAGCTTGACAACCCCTTTCTATGAAAGTGTTTCTCGCCAGTCACTGCTTAGGGCTACATCAAGAGGAAACAACACATAGATATAGAACGTGAAACTGCTTTATTTTGTCAAGTTTCAAGAAGCTAGCACAAACCGTGTTGGATTTACAGTTCCAAATCCATCTATCAATATAGGAGAAAACAGAGTGAAACCTAAAAATTCAAACTGTTACTGGAAATGAACGCTTCAACATAGAAGAACGAAATTTGGGGAACCAAGTCGGCTTAGTGTACTGATCATTACCTGAAAGTATCATCCAGTTTGGGTGAAAAAATATTTGCTGAGATTTCTGGAGATTCGTAATTTTTGGAAGCTTGGCAACCCCTTTCCATGAAAGTGTTTCTCGCCAGTCACTGCTTAGGGATACATCAAGAAGAAACAGAACATAGAGATAGAACCTGAAACTACATTATTGTGTCAAGTTTCAAGAAGCTAGCACAAACCGTGTTGGATTTAGAGTTCCAAATACATCTATCAATATAGGAGAAAACAGAGTGAAACCTAAAAATTGAAACTGTTAGTAGAAACGAACGCTTCAACATAGAAGAATGAAATTTGGGGAACCAAGTTGGCTTATTGTACTGATCATTACCTGAAAGTATCATCCAGTTTGGGTGAAAAACTATTTGCTGAGATTTCTGGAGATTCGTAATTTTTGGAAGCTTGGCAACCCCTTTCCATGAAAGTGTTTCTCGCCAGTCACTGCTTAGGGCTACATCAAGAGGAAAAAAAACATAGAGGACGAACGTGAAACTGCTTCATTTTGTCAAGTTTCAAGAAGCTAGCACAAACCGTGTTGGATTTAGAGTTCCAAATACATTTATCAATATAGGAGAAAACAGAGTGAAACCTAAAAATTTAAACTGTTACTGGAAATGAACGCTTCACCATAGAAGAACGAAATTTGGGGAACCAAGTCGGCTTAGTGTACTGACCATTACCTGAAAGTATCATCCAGTTTGGGTGAAAAAATATTTGCTGAGATTACTGGAGATTCGTAATTTTTGGAAGCTTGGGAACCCCTTTCCATGAAAATGTTTCTCGCCAGTCACTGCTTAGGGATACATCAAGAGGAAACAAGACATAGAGATAGAACGTGAAACTGCTTTATTTTGTCAAGTTTCAAGAAGCTAGCACAAACCGTGTTGGATTTAGAGTTCCAAATACATCTATCAATATACGAGAAAACAGAGTGAAACCTAAAAATTCAAACTGTTAGTAGAAACGAACGCTTCAACATAGAAGAATGAAATTTGGAGAACCAAGTTGGCTTAGTGTACTGATCATTACCTGTAAGTATCATCCAGTTTTGGTGAAAAAATACTTGCTGAGATATCTGGAGATTCGTAATTTTAGGAAGCTTGGCAACCCCTTTCCATGAAAGTGTTTCTCGCCAGTCACTGCATAGGGCTACTTCAAGTGGAAAGAACACATAGAGACAGAACGTGAAACTACTTTATTTTGTCAAGTTTCAAGAAGCTAGCACAAACCGTGTTGGATTTAGAGTTCCAAATACATCTATCTATATAGGAGAAAACAGAGTGAAACCTAAAAATTCAAACTGTTACTGGAAATGAACGCTTCAACATAGAAGAACGAAATTTGGGGTACCAAGTTGGCTTATTGTACTGATCATTACCTGAAAGTATCATCCAGTTTGGGTGAAAAAATATTTGCTGAGATTTCTGGAGATTCGTAATTTTTGGAAGCTTGGCAACCCCTTTCCATGAAAGTGTTTCTCGCCAGTCACTGCTTAGGGCTACATCAAGAGGAAAAAAAACATAGAGGACGAACGTGAAACTGCTTTATTTTGTCAAGTTTCAAGAAGCTAGCACAAACCGTGTTGGATTTAGAGTTCCAAATACATTTATCAATATAGGAGAAAACAGAGTGAAACCTAAAAATTTAAACTGTTACTGGAAATGAACGCTTCACCATAGAAGAACGAAATTTGGGGAACCAAGTCGGCTTAGTGTACTGACCATTACCTGAAAGTATCATCCAGTTTGGGTGAAAAAATATTTGCTGAGATTTCTGGAGATTCGTAATTTTTGGAAGCTTGGCAACCCCTTTCCATGAAAGTGTTTCTCGCCAGTCACTTCTTAGGGCTACATCAAGATGAAAAAAAACATGGAGATAGAATCTGAAACTACTTTATTGTGTCAAGTTTCAAGAAGCTAGCACAAACCGTGTTGGATTTAGAGTTCCAAATACATCTATCAATATAGGAGAAAACAGAGTGAAACCTAAAAATTCAAACTGTTAGTAGAAACGAATGCTTCAACATAGAAGAATGAAATTTGGAGAACCAAGTTGGCTTAGTGTACTGATCATTACCTGTAAGTATCATCCAGTTTTGGTGAAAAAATACTTGCTGAGATTTCTGGAGATTCGTAATTTTAGGAAGCTTGGCAACCCCTTTCCATGAAAGTGTTTCTCGCCAGTCACTGCATAGGGATACTTCAAGAGGAAAGAACACATAGAGACAGAACGTGAAACTACTTTATTTTGTCAAGTTTCAAGAAGCTAGCACAAACCGTGTTGGATTTAGAGTTCCAAATACATTTATCTATATAGGAGAAAACAGAGTGAAACCTAAAAATTCAAACTGTTACTGGAAATGAACGCTTCAACATAGAAGAACGAAATTTGGGGAACTAAGTGGGCTTAGTGTACTGATCATTACCTGAAAGTATCATCCAGTTTGGGTGAAAAAATATTTGCTGTGATTTCTGGAGATTCGTAGTTTTTGGAAGCTTGACAACCCCTTTCTATGAAAGTGTTTCTCGCCAGTCACTGCTTAGGGCTACATCAAGAGGAAACAACACATATATATAGAACGTGAAACTGCTTTATTTTGTCAAGTTTCAAGAAGCTAGCACAAACCGTGTTGGATTTAGAGTTCCAAATACATCTATCAATATAGGAGAAAACAGAGTGAAACCTAAAAATTCAAACTGTTACTGGAAATGAACGCTTCAACATAGAAGAACGAAATTTGGGGAACCAAGTCGGCTTAGTGTTCTGATCATTTCCTGAAAGTATCATCAAGTTTGGGTGAAAAAATATTTGCTGAGATTTCTGGTGATTCCTAATTTTTGGAAGCTTGGCAACCCCTTTCCATGAAAGAGTTTCTCGACAGTCACTGCTTAGGGCTACATCAAGAGGAAACAAAACATAGAGATAGAACGTGAAACTGATTTATTTTGTCAAGTTTCAAGAAGCTAGCACAAACCGTGTTGGATTTAGAGTTCCAAATACATCTATCAATATAGGAGAAAACAGAGTGAAACCTAAAAATTCAAACTGTTACTGGAAATGAACGCTTCAACATAGAAGAACGAAACTTGGGGAACCAAGTCGGCTTAGTGTACTGATCATTACCTGAAAGTATCATCCAGTTTGGGTGAAAAAATATTTGCTGAGATTTCTGGTGATTCCTAATTTTTGGAAGCTTGGCAACCCCTTTCCATGAAAGTGTTTCTCGCCAGTCACTGCTAAGGGCTACATCAAGAGGAAACAAAACATAGAGATAGAAGGTGAAACTGCTTTATTTTGTCAAGTTTCAAGAAGCTAGCACAAACCGTGTTGGATTTAGAGTTCCAAATACATCTATCAATATAGGAGAAAACAGAGTGAAACCTAAAAATTGAAACTGTTAGTAGAAACGAACGCTTCAATATAGAAGAATGAAATTTGGGGAACCAAGTTGGCTTATTGTACTGATCATTACCTGAAAGTATCATCCAGTTTGGGTGAAAAAATACTTGCTGAGATTTCTGGAGATTCGAAATTTTAGGAAGCTTGGCAACCCCTTTCCATGAAAGTGTTTCTCGCCAGTCACTGCTTAGGGCTACTTCAAGAGGAAACAACACATAGAGATAGAACGTGAAACTGCTTTATTTTGTCAAGTTCCAAGAAGCTAGCACAAACCGTGTTGGATTTAGAGTTCCAAATACATCTATCAATATAGGAGAAAACAGAGTGAAACCTAAAAATTCAAACTGTTACTGGAAATGAACGCTTCACCATTGAGGAACGAAATTTGGGGAACCAAGTTGGATTAGTGTACTGATCATTACCTGAAAGTATCATCCAGTTTGGGTGAAAAAATATTTGCTGAGATTTCTGGAGATTCGTAATTTTTGGAAGCTTGGCAACCCCTTTCCATGAAAGTGTTTCTCGACAGTCACTGCTTAGGGCTACATCAAGAGGAAACAAAACATAGAGATAGAACGTGAAACTGCTTTATTTTGTCAAGTTTCAAGAAGCTAGCACAAACCGTGTTGGATTTAGAGTTCCAAATACATCTATCAATATAGGAGAAAACAGAGTGAAACCTAAAAATTCAAACTGTTAGTAGAAACGAACGCTTCAACATAGAAGAATGAAATTTGGAGAACCAAGTTGGCTTAGTGTACTGATCATTACCTGTAAGTATCATCCAGTTTTGGTGAAAAAATACTTGCTGAGATTTCTGGAGATTCGTAATTTTTGGAAGCTTGGCAACCCCTTTCCATGAAAGTGTTTCTCGCCAGTCACTGCATAGGGCTACTTCAAGAGGAAAGAACACATAGAGATAGAACGTGAAACTACTTTATTTTGTCAAGTTTCAAGAAGCTAGCACAAACCGTGTTGGATTTAGAGTTCCAAATACATCTATCTATATAGGAGAAAACAGAGTGAAACCTAAAAATTCAAACTGTTACTGGAAATGAACGCTTCAACATAGAAGAACGAAATTTGGGAACCAAGTCGGCTTAGTGTACTGATCATTACCTGAAAGTATCATCCAGTTTGGGTGAAAAAATATTTGCTGAGATTTCTGGAGATTCGTAATTTTTGGAAGCTTGGCAACCCCTTTCCATGAAAGTGTTTCTCGCCAGTCACTTCTTAGGGCTACATCAAGATGAAAAAAAAACATGGAGATAGAATCTGAAACTACTTTATTGTGTCAAGTTTCAAGAAGCTAGCACAAACCGTGTTGGATTTAGAGTTCCAAATACATCTATCAATATAGGAGAAAACAGAGTGAAACCTAAAAATTCAAACTGTTACTGGAAATGAACGCTTCAACATAGAAGAACAAAATTTGGGGAACCAAGTCGGCTTAGTGTACTGATCATTACCTGAAAGTATCATCCAGTTTGGGTGCAGAAATATTTGCTGTGATTTCTGGAGATTCGTAGTTTTTGGAAGCTTGCCAACCCCTTTCTATGAAAGTGTTTCTCGCCAGTCACTGCTTAGGGCTACTTCAAGAGGAAACAAAACATAGTGATAGAACGTGAAACTGCTTTATTTTGTCAAGTTTCAAGAAGCTAGCACAAACCGTGTTGGATTTAGAGTTCCAAATACATCTATCAATATAGGAGAAAACAGAGTGAAACCTAAAAATTCAAACTGTTACTGGAAATGAACGCTTCAACATAGAAGAACGAAATTTGGGGAACCAAGTCGGCTTAGTGTACTGATCATTACCTGAAAGTATCATCCAGTTTGGGTGAAAAAATATTTGCTGAGATTTCTGGAGATTCGTAATTTTTGGAAGCTTGGCAACCCCTTTCCATGAAAGTGTTTCTCGCCAGTCACTGCTTAGGGCTACATCAAGAGGAAACAAAACATAGAGATAGAACCTGAAACTACTTTATTGTGTCAAGTTTCAAGAAGCTAGCACAAACCGTGTTGGATTTAGAGTTCCAAATACATCTATCAATATAGGAGAAAACAGAGTGAAAACTAAAAATTGAAACTGTTAGTAGAAACGAACGCTTCAACATAGAAGAATGAAATTTGGGGAACCAAGTTGGCTTAGTGTACTGATAATTACCTGTAAGTATCATCCAGTTTTGGTGAAAAAATACTTGCTGAGATTTCTGGAGATTCGTAATTTTAGGAAGCTTGGCAACCCCTTTCCATGAAAGTGTTTCTCGACAGTCACTACTTAGGGCTACATCAAGAGGAAACAAAACATAGAGATAGAACGTGAAACTGATTTATTTTGTCAAGTTTCAAGAAGCTAGCACAAACCGTGTTGGATTTAGAGTTCCAAATACATCTATCAATATAGGAGAAAACAGAGTGAAACCTAAAAATTCAAACTGTTACTGGAAATGAACGCTTCAACATAGAAGAACGAAACTTGGGGAACCAAGTCGGCTTAGTGTACTGATCATTACCTGAAAGTATCATCCAGTTTGGGTGAAAAAATATTTGCTGAGATTTCTGGAGATTCGTAATTTTTGGAAGCTTGGCAACCCCTTTCCATGAAAGTGTTTCTCGACAGTCACTGCTTAGGGCTACATCAAGAGGAAACAAAACATAGAGATAGAACGTGAAACTGCTTTATTTTGTCAAGTTTCAAGAAGCTAGCACAAACCGTGTTGGATTTAGAGTTCCAAATACATCTATCAATATAGGAGAAAACAGAGTGAAACCTAAAAATTGAAACTGTTAGTAGAAACGAACGCTTCAACATAGAAGAATGAAATTTGGGGAACCAAGTTGGCTTATTGTACTGATCATTACCTGAAAGTATCATCCAGTTTGGGTGAAAAAATACTTGCTAAGATTTCTGGAGATTCGAAATTTTAGGAAGCTTGGCAACCCCTTTCCATGAAAGTGTTTCTCGCCAGTCACTGCTTAGGGCTACTTCAAGAGGAAACAACACATAGAGATAGAACGTGAAACTGCTTTATTTTGTCAAGTTTCAAGAAGCTAGCACAAACCGTGTTGGATTTAGAGTTCCAAATACATCTATCAATATAGGAGAAAACAGAGTGAAACCTAAAAATTCAAACTGTTACTGGAAATGAACGCTTCACCATTGAGGAACGAAATTTGGGGAACCAAGTTGGATTAGTGTACTGATCATTACCTGAAAGTATCATCCAGTTTGGGTGAAAAAATATTTGCTGAGATTTCTGGAGATTCGTAATTTTTGGAAGCTTGGCAACCCCTTTCCATGAAAGTGTTTCTCGACAGTCACTGCTTAGGGCTACATCAAGAGGAAACAAAACATAGAGATAGAACGTGAAACTGCTTTATTTTGTCAAGTTTCAAGAAGCTAGCACAAACCGTGTTGGATTTAGAGTTCCAAATACATCTATCAATATAGGAGAAAACAGAGTGAAACCTAAAAATTCAAACTGTTAGTAGAAACGAACGCTTCAACATAGAAAAATGAAATTTGGAGAACCAAGTTGGCTTAGTGTACTGATCATTACCTGTAAGTATCATCCAGTTTTGGTGAAAAAATACTTGCTGAGATTTCTGGAGATTCGTAATTTTAGGAAGCTTGGCAACCCCTTTCCATGAAAGTGTTTCTCGCCAGTCACTGCATAGGGCTACTTCAAGAGGAAAGAACACATAGAGATAGAACGTGAAACTACTTTATTTTGTCAAGTTTCAAGAAGCTAGCACAAACCGTGTTGGATTTAGAGTTCCAAATACATCTATCTATATAGGAGAAAACAGAGTGAAACCTAAAAATTCAAACTGTTACTGGAAATGAACGCTTCAACATAGAAGAACGAAATTTGGGAACCAAGTCGGCTTAGTGTACTGATCATTACCTGAAAGTATCATCCAGTTTGGGTGAAAAAATATTTGCTGAGATTTCTGGAGATTCGTAATTTTTGGAAGCTTGGCAACCCCTTTCCATGAAAGTGTTTCTCGCCAGTCACTTCTTAGGGCTACATCAAGATGAAAAAAAACATGGAGATAGAATCTGAAACTACTTTATTGTGTCAAGTTTCAAGAAGCTAGCACAAACCGTGTTGGATTTAGAGTTCCAAATACATCTATCAATATAGGAGAAAACAGAGTGAAACCTAAAAATTCAAACTGTTACTGGAAATGAACGCTTTAACATAGAAGAACGAAATTTGGGGAACCAAGTCGGCTTAGTGTTCTGATCATTTCCTGAAAGTATCATCAAGTTTGGGTGAAAAAATATTTGCTGAGATTTCTGGAGATTCGAAATTTTAGGAAGCTTGGCAACCCCTTTCCATGAAAGTGTTTCTCGCCAGTCACTGCTTAGGGCTACTTCAAGAGGAAACAACACATAGAGATAGAACATGAAACTGCTTTATTTTGTCAAGTTTCAAGAAGCTAGCACAAACCGTGTTGGATTTAGAGTTCCAAATACATCTATCAATATAGGAGAAAACAGAGTGAAACCTAAAAATTCAAACTGTTACTGGAAATGAACGCTTCACCATTGAGGAACGAAATTTGGGGAACCAAGTCGGCTTAGTGTACTGATCATTACCTGAAAGTATCATCCAGTTTGGGTGAAAAAATATTTGCTGAGATTTCTGGAGATTCGTAATTTTTGGAAGCTTGGCAACCCCTTTCCATGAAAGTGTTTCTCGACAGTCACTGCTTAGGGCTACATCAAGAGGAAACAAAACATAGAGATAGAACGTGAAACTGCTTTATTTTGTCAAGTTTCAAGAAGCTAGCACAAACCGTGTTGGATTTAGAGTTCCAAATACATCTATCAATATAGGAGAAAACAGAGTGAAACCTAAAAATTCAAACTGTTAGTAGAAACGAACGCTTCAACATAGAAGAATGAAATTTGGAGAACCAAGTTGGCTTAGTGTACTGATCATTACCTGTAAGTATCATCCAGTTTTGGTGAAAAAATACTTGTTGAGATTTCTGGAGATTCGTAATTTTAGGAAGCTTGGCAACCCCTTTCCATGAAAGTGTTTCTCGCCAGTCACTGCATAGGGCTACTTCAAGAGGAAAGAACACATAGATATAGAACGTGAAACTACTTTATTTTGTCAAGTTTCAAGAAGCTAGCACAAACCGTGTTGGATTTAGAGTTCCAAATACATCTATCTATATAGGAGAAAACAGAGTGAAACCTAAAAATTCAAACTGTTACTGGAAATGAACGCTTCAACATAGAAGAACGAAATTTGGGGAACCAAGTTGGCTTAGTGTACTGATCATTACCTGAAAGTATCATCCAGTTTGGGTGAAAAAATATTTGCTGAGATTTCTGGAGATTCATAATTTTTGGAAGCCTGGCAACCCCTTTCTATGAAAGTGTTTCTCGCCAGTCACTGCTTAGGGCTACTTCAAGAGGAAACAAAACATAGAGACAGAACCTGAAACTACTTTATTGTGTCAAGTTTCAAGAAGCTAGCACAAACCGTGTTGGATTTAGAGTTCCAAATACATCTATCAATATAGGAGAAAACAGAGTGAAACCTAAAAATTGAAACTGTTAGTAGAAACGAACGCTTCAACATAGAAGAATGAAATTTGGGGAACCAAGTTGGCTTAGTGTACTGATCATTACCTGAAAGAATCATCCAGTTTGGGTGAAAAAATATTTGCTGTGATTTCTGGAGATTCGTAGTTTTTGGAAGCTTGACAACCCCTTTCTATGAAAGTGTTTCTCGCCAGTCACTGCTTAGGGCTACATCAAGAGGAAACAACACATAGATATAGAACGTGAAACTGCTTTATTTTGTCAAGTTTCAAGAAGCTAGCACAAACCGTGTTGGATTTACAGTTCCAAATCCATCTATCAATATAGGAGAAAACAGAGTGAAACCTAAAAATTCAAACTGTTACTGGAAATGAACGCTTCAACATAGAAGAACGAAATTTGGGGAACCAAGTCGGCTTAGTGTACTGATCATTACCTGAAAGTATCATCCAGTTTGGGTGAAAAAATATTTGCTGAGATTTCTGGAGATTCGTAATTTTTGGAAGCTTGGCAACCCCTTTCCATGAAAGTGTTTCTCGCCAGTCACTGCTTAGGGATACATCAAGAAGAAACAAAACATAGAGATAGAACCTGAAACTACTTTATTGTGTCAAGTTTCAAGAAGCTAGCACAAACCGTGTTGGATTTAGAGTTCCAAATACATCTATCAATATAGGAGAAAACAGAGTGAAACCTAAAAATTGAAACTGTTAGTAGAAACGAACGCTTCAACATAGAAGAATGAAATTTGGGGAACCAAGTTGGCTTATTGTACTGATCATTACCTGAAAGTATCATCCAGTTTGGGTGAAAAACTATTTGCTGAGATTTCTGGAGATTCGTAATTTTTGGAAGCTTGGCAACCCCTTTCCATGAAAGTGTTTCTCGCCAGTCACTGCTTAGGGCTACATCAAGAGGAAAAAAAACATAGAGGACGAACGTGAAACTGCTTTATTTTGTCAAGTTTCAAGAAGCTAGCACAAACTGTGTTGGATTTAGAGTTCCAAATACATTTATCAATATAGGAGAAAACAGAGTGAAACCTAAAAATTTAAACTGTTACTGGAAATGAACGCTTCACCATAGAAGAACGAAATTTGGGGAACCAAGTCGGCTTAGTGTACTGACCATTACCTGAAAGTATCATCCAGTTTGGGTGAAAAAATATTTGCTGAGATTACTGGAGATTCGTAATTTTTGGAAGCTTGGGAACCCCTTTCCATGAAAATGTTTCTCGCCAGTCACTGCTTAGGGATACATCAAGAGGAAACAAGACATAGGGATAGAACGTGAAACTGCTTTATTTTGTCAAGTTTCAAGAAGCTAGCACAAACCGTGTTGGATTTAGAGTTCCAAATACATCTATCAATATACGAGAAAACAGAGTGAAACCTAAAAATTCAAACTGTTAGTAGAAACGAACGCTTCAACATAGAAGAATGAAATTTGGAGAACCAAGTTGGCTTAGTGTACTGATCATTACCTGTAAGTATCATCCAGTTTTGGTGAAAAAATACTTGCTGAGATATCTGGAGATTCGTAATTTTAGGAAGCTTGGCAACCCCTTTCCATGAAAGTGTTTCTCGCCAGTCACTGCATAGGGCTACTTCAAGAGGAAAGAACACATAGAGACAGAACGTGAAACTACTTTATTTTGTCAAGTTTCAAGAAGCTAGCACAAACCGTGTTGGATTTAGAGTTCCAAATACATCTATCTATATAGGAGAAAACAGAGTGAAACCTAAAAATTCAAACTGTTACTGGAAATGAACGCTTCAACATAGAAGAACGAAATTTGGGGAACCAAGTTGGCTTATTGTACTGATCATTACCTGAAAGTATCATCCAGTTTGGGTGAAAAAATATTTGCTGAGATTTCTGGAGATTCGTAATTTTTGGAAGCTTGGCAACCCCTTTCCATGAAAGTGTTTCTCGCCAGTCACTGCTTAGGGCTACATCAAGAGGAAAAAAAACATAGAGGACGAACGTGAAACTGCTTTATTTTGTCAAGTTTCAAGAAGCTAGCACAAACCGTGTTGGATTTAGAGTTCCAAATACATTTATCAATATAGGAGAAAACAGAGTGAAACCTAAAAATTTAAACTGTTACTGGAAATGAACGCTTCACCATAGAAGAACGAAATTTGGGGAACCAAGTCGGCTTAGTGTACTGACCATTACCTGAAAGTATCATCCAGTTTGGGTGAAAAAATATTTGCTGAGATTACTGGAGATTCGTAATTTTTGGAAGCTTGGGAACCCCTTTCCATGAAAATGTTTCTCGCCAGTCACTGCTTAGGGATACATCAAGAGGAAACAAGACATAGAGATAGAACGTGAAACTGCTTTATTTTGTCAAGTTTCAAGAAGCTAGCACAAACCGTGTTGGATTTAGATTTCCAAATACATCTATCAATATAGGAGAAAACAGAGTGAAACCTAAAAATTCAAACTGTTACTGGAAATGAACGCTTCAACATAGAAGAACGAAATTTGGGGAACCAAGTCGGCTTAGTGTACTGATCATTACCTGAAAGTATCATCCAGTTTGGGTGAAAAAATATTTGCTGAGATTTCTGGAGATTCGTAATTTTTGGAAGCTTGGGAACCCCTTTCCATGAAAGTGTTTCTCGCCAGTCACTGCTTAGGGATACATCAAGAGGAAACAAAACATAGAGATAGAACCTGAAACTACTTTATTGTGTCAAGTTTCAAGAAGCTAGCACAAACCGTGTTGGATTTAGAGTTCCAAATACATCTATCAATATAGGAGAAAACAGAGTGAAACCTAAAAATTGAAACTGTTAGTAGAAACGAACGCTTCAACATAGAAGAATGAAATTTGGGGAACCAAGTTGGCTTATTGTACTGATCATTACCTGAAAGTATCATCCAGTTTGGGTGAAAAAATATTTGCTGAGATTTCTGGAGATTCGTAATTTTTGGAAGCTTGGCAACCCCTTTCCATGAAAGTGTTTCTCGCCAGTCACTGCTTAGGGCTACTTCAAGAGGAAACAACACATAGAGATAGAACGTGAAACTGCTTTATTTTGTCAAGTTTCAAGAAGCTAGCACAAACCGTGTTGGATTTAGAGTTCCAAATCCATCTATCAATATAGGAGAAAACAGAGTGAAACCTAAAAATTCAAACTGTTACTGGAAATGAACGCTTCAACATAGAAGAACAAAATTTGGGGAACCAAGTCGGCTTAGTGTACTGATCATTACCTGAAAGTATCATCCAGTTTGGGTGCAGAAATATTTGCTGTGATTTCTGGAGATTCGTAGTTTTTGGAAGCTTGGCAACCCCTTTCTATGAAAGTGTTTTTCGCCAGTCACTGCTTAGCGCTACTTCAAGAGGAAACAAAACATAGAGATAGAACGTGAAACTGCTTTATTTTGTCAAGTTTCAAGAAGCTAGCACAAACCGTGTTGGATTTAGAGTTCCAAATACATCTATCAATATAGGAGAAAACAGAGTGAAACCTAAAAATTCAAACTGTTAGTAGAAACGAACGCTTCAACATAGAAGAATGAAATTTGGAGAACCAAGTTGGCTTAGTGTACTGATCATTACCTGTAAGTATCATCCAGTTTTGGTGAAAAAATACTTGTTGAGATTTCTGGAGATTCGTAATTTTAGGAAGCTTGGCAACCCCTTTCCATGAAAGTGTTTCTCGCCAGTCACTGCATAGGGCTACTTCAAGAGGAAAGAACACATAGATATAGAACGTGAAACTACTTTATTTTGTCAAGTTTCAAGAAGCTAGCACAAACCGTGTTGGATTTAGAGTTCCAAATACATCTATCTATATAGGAGAAAACAGAGTGAAACCTAAAAATTCAAACTGTAACTGGAAATGAACGCTTCAACATACAAGAACGAAATTTGGGGAACCAAGTCTGCTTAGTGTACTGATCATTACCTGAAAGTATCATCCAGTTTGGGTGAAAAAATATTTGCTGAGATTTCTGGAGATTCGTAATTTTTGGAAGCTTGGGAACCCCTTTCCATGAAAGTGTTTCTCGCCAGTCACTGCTTAGGGATACATCAAGAGGAAACAAAACATAGAGATAGAACCTGAAACTACTTTATTGTGTCAAGTTTCAAGAAGCTAGCACAAACCGTGTTGGATTTAGAGTTCCAAATACATCTATCAATATAGGAGAAAACAGAGTGAAACCTAAAAATTGAAACTGTTAGTAGAAACGAACGCTTCAACATAGAAGAATGAAATTTGGGGAACCAAGTTGGCTTATTGTACTGATCATTACCTGAAAGTATCATCCAGTTTGGGTGAAAAAATATTTGCTGAGATTTCTGGAGATTCGTAATTTTTGGAAGCTTGGCAACCCCTTTCCATGAAAGTGTTTCTCGCCAGTCACTGCTTAGGGCTACTTCAAGAGGAAACAACACATAGAGATAGAACGTGAAACTGCTTTATTTTGTCAAGTTTCAAGAAGCTAGCACAAACCGTGTTGGATTTAGAGTTCCAAATCCATCTATCAATATAGGAGAAAACAGAGTGAAACCTAAAAATTCAAACTGTTACTGGAAATGAACGCTTCAACATAGAAGAACAAAATTTGGGGAACCAAGTCGGCTTAGTGTACTGATCATTACCTAAAAGTATCATCCAGTTTGGGTGCAGAAATATTTGCTGTGATTTCTGGAGATTCGTAGTTTTTGGAAGCTTGGCAACCCCTTTCCATGAAAGTGTTTCTCGCCAGTCACTGCTTAGGGCTACTTCAAGAGGAAACAAAACATAGAGATAGAACGTGAAACTGCTTTATTTTGTCAAGTTTCAAGAAGCTAGCACAAACCGTGTTGGATTTAGAGTTCCAAATACATCTATCAATATAGGAGAAAACAGAGTGAAACCTAAAAATTCAAACTGTTACTGGTTATGAACGCTTCACCATAGAAGAACGAAATTTGGGGAACCAAGTTGGCTTAGTGTACTGATCATTACCTGTAAGTATCATCCAGTTTTGGTGAAAAAATACTTGCTGAGATTTCTGGAGATTCGTAATTTTAGGAAGCTTGGCAACCCCTTTCCATGAAAGTGTTTCTCGCCAGTCACTGCATAGGGCTACTTCAAGAGGAAAGAACACATAGAGACAGAACGTGAAACTACATTATTTTCTCAAGTTTCAAGAAGCTAGCACAAACCGTGTTGGATTTAGAGTTCCAAATACATCTATCTATATAGGAGAAAACAGAGTGAAACCTAAAAATTCAAACTGTTACTGGAAATGAACGCTTCAACATAGAAGAACGAAATTTGGGGAACCAAGTTGGCTTAGTGTACTGATCATTACCTGAAAGTATCATCCAGTTTGGGTGAAAAAATATTTGCTGAGATTTCTGGAGATTCATAATTTTTGGAAGCCTGGCAACCCCTTTCTATGAAAGTGTTTCTCGCCAGTCACTGCTTAGGGCTACTTCAAGAGGAAACAAAACATAGAGACAGAACCTGAAACTACTTTATTGTGTCAAGTTTCAAGAAGCTAGCACAAACCGTGTTGGATTTAGAGTTCCAAATACATCTATCAATATAGGAGAAAACAGAGTGAAACCTAAAAATTGAAACTGTTAGTAGAAACGAACGCTTCAACATAGAAGAATGAAATTTGGGGAACCAAGTTGGCTTAGTGTACTGATCATTACCTGAAAGAATCATCCAGTTTGGGTGAAAAAATATTTGCTGTGATTTCTGGAGATTCGTAGTTTTTGGAAGCTTGACAACCCCTTTCTATGAAAGTGTTTCTCGCCAGTCACTGCTTAGGGCTACATCAAGAGGAAACAACACATAGATATAGAACGTGAAACTGCTTTATTTTGTCAAGTTTCAAGAAGCTAGCACAAACCGTGTTGGATTTACAGTTCCAAATCCATCTATCAATATAGGAGAAAACAGAGTGAAACCTAAAAATTCAAACTGTTACTGGAAATGAACGCTTCAACATAGAAGAACGAAATTTGGGGAACCAAGTCGGCTTAGTGTACTGATCATTACCTGAAAGTATCATCCAGTTTGGGTGAAAAAATATTTGCTGAGATTTCTGGAGATTCGTAATTTTTGGAAGCTTGGCAACCCCTTTCCATGAAAGTGTTTCTCGCCAGTCACTGCTTAGGGATACATCAAGAAGAAACAAAACATAGAGATAGAACCTGAAACTACTTTATTGTGTCAAGTTTCAAGAAGCTAGCACAAACCGTGTTGGATTTAGAGTTCCAAATACATCTATCAATATAGGAGAAAACAGAGTGAAACCTAAAAATTGAAACTGTTAGTAGAAACGAACGCTTCAACATAGAAGAATGAAATTTGGGGAACCAAGTTGGCTTAGTGTACTGATCATTACCTGAAAGTATCATCCAGTTTGGGTGAAAAAATATTTGCTGAGATTTCTGGAGATTCGTAATTTTTGGAAGCTTGGCAACCCCTTTCCATGAAAGTGTTTCTCGCCAGTCACTGCTTAGGGCTACATCAAGAGGAAAAAAAACATAGAGGACGAACGTGAAACTGCTTTATTTTGTCAAGTTTCAAGAAGCTAGCACAAACCGTGTTGGATTTAGAGTTCCAAATAGATTTATCAATATAGGAGAAAACAGAGTGAAACCTAAAAATTTAAACTGTTACTGGAAATGAACGCTTCACCATAGAAGAACGAAATTTGGGGAACCAAGTCGGCTTAGTGTACTGACCATTACCTGAAAGTATCATCCAGTTTGGGTGAAAAAATATTTGCTGAGATTACTGGAGATTCGTAATTTTTGGAAGCTTGGGAACCCCTTTCCATGAAAATGTTTCTCGCCAGTCACTGCTTAGGGATACATCAAGAGGAAACAAGACATAGAGATAGAACGTGAAACTGCTTTATTTTGTCAAGTTTCAAGAAGCTAGCACAAACCGTGTTGGATTTAGAGTTCCAAATACATCTATCAATATAGGAGAAAACAGAGTGAAACCTAAAAATTCAAACTGTTAGTAGAAACGAACGCTTCAACATAGAAGAATGAAATTTGGAGAACCAAGTTGGCTTAGTGTACTGATCATTACCTGTAAGTATCATCCAGTTTTGGTGAAAAAATACTTGCTGAGATATCTGGAGATTCGTAATTTTAGGAAGCTTGGCAACCCCTTTCCATGAAAGTGTTTCTCGCCATTCACTGCATAGGGCTACTTCAAGAGGAAACAACACATAGATATAGAACGTGAGACTGCTTTATTTTGTCAGGTTTCAAGAAGCTAGCACAAACCGTGTTGGATTTAGATTTCCAAATACATCTATCAATATAGGAGAAAACAGAGTGAAACCTAAAAATTCAAACTGTTACTGGAAATGAACGCTTCAACATAGAAGAACGAAATTTGGGGAACCAAGTCGGCTTAGTGTACTGATCATTACCTGAAAGTATCATCCAGTTTGGGTGAAAAAATATTTGCTGAGATTTCTGGAGATTCGTAATTTTTGGAAGCTTGGGAACCCCTTTCCATGAAAGTGTTTCTCGCCAGTCACTGCTTAGGGATACATCAAGAGGAAACAAAACATAGAGATAGAACCTGAAACTACTTTATTGTGTCAAGTTTCAAGAAGCTAGCACAAACCGTGTTGGATTTAGAGTTCCAAATACATCTATCAATATAGGAGAAAACAGAGTGAAACCTAAAAATTGAAACTGTTAGTAGAAACGAACGCTTCAACATAGAAGAATGAAATTTGGGGAACCAAGTTGGCTTATTGTACTGATCATTACCTGAAAGTATCATCCAGTTTGGGTGAAAAAATATTTGCTGAGATTTCTGGAGATTCGTAATTTTTGGAAGCTTGGCAACCCCTTTCCATGAAAGTGTTTCTCGCCAGTCACTGCTTAGGGCTACTTCAAGAGGAAACAACACATAGAGATAGAACGTGAAACTGCTTTATTTTGTCAAGTTTCAAGAAGCTAGCACAAACCGTGTTGGATTTAGAGTTCCAAATCCATCTATCAATATAGGAGAAAACAGAGTGAAACCTAAAAATTCAAACTGTTACTGGAAATGAACGCTTCAACATAGAAGAACAAAATTTGGGGAACCAAGTCGGCTTAGTGTACTGATCATTACCTGAAAGTATCATCCAGTTTGGGTGCAGAAATATTTGCTGTGATTTCTGGAGATTCGTAGTTTTTGGAAGCTTGGCAACCCCTTTCTATGAAAGTGTTTCTCGCCAGTCACTGCTTAGGGCTACTTCAAGAGGAAACAAAACATAGAGATAGAACGTGAAACTGCTTTATTTTGTCAAGTTTCAAGAAGCTAGCACAAACCGTGTTGGATTTAGAGTTCCAAATACATCTATCAATATAGGAGAAAACAGAGTGAAACCTAAAAATTCAAACTGTTAGTAGAAACGAACGCTTCAACATAGAAGAATGAAATTTGGAGAACCAAGTTGGCTTAGTGTACTGATCATTACCTGTAAGTATCATCCAGTTTTGGTGAAAAAATACTTGTTGAGATTTCTGGAGATTCGTAATTTTAGGAAGCTTGGCAACCCCTTTCCATGAAAGTGTTTCTCGCCAGTCACTGCATAGGGCTACTTCAACAGGAAAGAACACATAGATATAGAACGTGAAACTACTTTATTTTGTCAAGTTTCAAGAAGCTAGCACAAACCGTGTTGGATTTAGAGTTCCAAATACATCTATCTATATAGGAGAAAACAGAGTGAAACCTAAAAATTCAAACTGTAACTGGAAATGAACGCTTCAACATAGAAGAACGAAATTTGGGGAACCAAGTCTGCTTAGTGTACTGATCATTACCTGAAAGTATCATCCAGTTTGGGTGAAAAAATATTTGCTGAGATTTCTGGAGATTCGTAATTTTTGGAAGCTTGGGAACCCCTTTCCATGAAAGTGTTTCTCGCCAGTCACTGCTTAGGGATACATCAAGAGGAAACAAAACATAGAGATAGAACCTGAAACTACTTTATTGTGTCAAGTTTCAAGAAGCTAGCACAAACCGTGTTGGATTTAGAGTTCCAAATACATCTATCAATATAGGAGAAAACAGAGTGAAACCTAAAAATTGAAACTGTTAGTAGAAACGAACGCTTCAACATAGAAGAATGAAATTTGGGGAACCAAGTTGGCTTATTGTACTGATCATTACCTGAAAGTATCATCCAGTTTGGGTGAAAAAATATTTGCTGAGATTTCTGGAGATTCGTAATTTTTGGAAGCTTGGCAACCCCTTTCCATGAAAGTGTTTCTCGCCAGTCACTGCTTAGGGCTACTTCAAGAGGAAACAACACATAGAAATAGAACGTGAAACTGCTTTATTTTGTCAAGTTTCAAGAAGCTAGCACAAACCGTGTTGGATTTAGAGTTCCAAATCCATCTATCAATAAAGGAGAAAACAGAGTGAAACCTAAAAATTCAAACTGTTACTGGAAATGAACGCTTCAACATAGAAGAACAAAATTTGGGGAACCAAGTCGGCTTAGTGTACTGATCATTACCTAAAAGTATCATCCAGTTTGGGTGCAGAAATATTTGCTGTGATTTCTGGAGATTCGTAGTTTTTGGAAGCTTGGCAACCCCTTTCTATGAAAGTGTTTCTCGCCAGTCACTGCTTAGGGCTACTTCAAGAGGAAACAAAACATAGAGATAGAACGTGAAACTGCTTTATTTTGTCAAGTTTCAAGAAGCTAGCACAAACCGTGTTGGATTTAGAGTTCCAAATACATCTATCAATATAGGAGAAAACAGAGTGAAACCTAAAAATTCAAACTGTTACTGGAAATGAACGCTTCACCATAGAAGAACGAAATTTGGGGAACCAAGTTGGCTTAGTGTACTGATCATTACCTGTAAGTATCATCCAGTTTTGGTGAAAAAATACTTGCTGAGATTTCTGGAGATTCGTAATTTTAGGAAGCTTGGCAACCCCTTTCCATGAAAGTGTTTCTCGCCAGTCACTGCATAGGGCTACTTCAAGAGGAAAGAACACATAGAGACAGAACGTGAAACTACTTTATTTTCTCAAGTTTCAAGAAGCTAGCACAAACCGTGTTGGATTTAGAGTTCCAAATACATCTATCTATATAGGAGAAAACAGAGTGAAACCTAAAAATTCAAACTGTTACTGGAAATGAACGCTTCAACATAGAAGAACGAAATTTGGGGAACCAAGTTGGCTTAGTGTACTGATCATTACCTGAAAGTATCATCCAGTTTGGGTGAAAAAATATTTGCTGTGATTTCTGGAGATTCGTAGTTTTTGGAAGCTTGACAACCCCTTTCTATGAAAGTGTTTCTCGCCAGTCACTGCTTAGGGCTACATCAAGAGGAAACAACACATAGATATAGAACGTGAAACTGCTTTATTTTGTCAAGTTTCAAGAAGCTAGCACAAACCGTGTTGGATTTACAGTTCCAAATCCATCTATCAATATAGGAGAAAACAGAGTGAAACCTAAAAATTCAAACTGTTACTGGAAATGAACGCTTCAACATAGAAGAACGAAATTTGGGGAACCAAGTCGGCTTAGTGTACTGATCATTACCTGAAAGTATCATCCAGTTTGGGTGAAAAAATATTTGCTGAGATTTCTGGAGATTCGTAATTTTTGGAAGCTTGGCAACCCCTTTCCATGAAAGTGTTTCTCGCCAGTCACTGCTTAGGGATACATCAAGAGGAAACAAAACATAGAGATAGAACCTGAAACTACTTTATTGTGTCAAGTTTCAAGAAGCTAGCACAAACCGTGTTGGATTTAGAGTTCCAAATACATCTATCAATATAGGAGAAAACAGAGTGAAACCTAAAAATTGAAACTGTTAGTAGAAACGAACGCTTCAACATAGAAGAATGAAATTTGGGGAACCAAGTTGGCTTATTGTACTGATCATTACCTGAAAGTATCATCCAGTTTGGGTGAAAAAATATTTGCTGAGATTTCTGGAGATTCGTAATTTTTGGAAGCTTGGCAACCCCTTTCCATGAAAGTGTTTCTCGCCAGTCACTGCTTAGGGCTACATCAAGAGGAAAAAAAACATAGAGGACGAACGTGAAACTGCTTTATTTTGTCAAGTTTCAAGAAGCAAGCACAAACCGTGTTGGATTTAGAGTTCCAAATACATTTATCAATATAGGAGAAAACAGAGTGAAACCTAAAAATTTAAACTGTTACTGGAAATGAACGCTTCACCATAGAAGAACGAAATTTGGGGAACCAAGTCGGCTTAGTGTACTGACCATTACCTGAAAGTATCATCCAGTTTGGGTGAAAAAATATTTGCTGAGATTACTGGAGATTCGTAATTTTTGGAAGCTTGGGAACCCCTTTCCATGAAAATGTTTCTCGCCAGTCACTGCTTAGGGATACATCAAGAGGAAACAAGACATAGAGATAGAACGTGAAACTGCTTTATTTTGTCAAGTTTCAAGAAGCTAGCACAAACCGTGTTGGATTTAGATTTCCAAATACATCTATCAATATAGGAGAAAACAGAGTGAAACCTAAAAATTCAAACTGTTACTGGAAATGAACGCTTCAACATAGAAGAACGAAATTTGGGGAACCAAGTCGGCTTAGTGTACTGATCATTACCTGAAAGTATCATCCAGTTTGGGTGAAAAAATATTTGCTGAGATTTCTGGAGATTCGTAATTTTTGGAAGCTTGGGAACCCCTTTCCATGAAAGTGTTTCTCGCCAGTCACTGCTTAGGGATACATCAAGAGGAAACAAAACATAGAGATAGAACCTGAAACTACTTTATTGTGTCAAGTTTCAAGAAGCTAGCACAAACCGTGTTGGATTTAGAGTTCCAAATACATCTATCAATATAGGAGAAAACAGAGTGAAACCTAAAAATTGAAACAGTTAGTAGAAACGAACGCTTCAACATAGAAGAATGAAATTTGGGGAACCAAGTTGGCTTAATGTACTGATCATTACCTGAAAGTATCATCCAGTTTGGGTGAAAAAATATTTGCTGAGATTTCTGGAGATTCGTAATTTTTGGAAGCTTGGCAACCCCTTTCCATGAAAGTGTTTCTCGCCAGTCACTTCTAAGGGCTACATCAAGATGAAAAAAAACATGGAGATAGAATCTGAAACTACTTTATTGTGTCAAGTTTCAAGAAGCTAGCACAAACCGTGTTGGATTTAGAGTTCCAAATACATCTATCAATATAGGAGAAAACAGAGTGAAACCTAAAAATTCAAACTGTTACTGGAAATGAACGCTTTAACATAGAAGAACGAAATTTGGGGAACCAAGTCGGCTTAGTGTTCTGATCATTTCCTGAAAGTATCATCAAGTTTGGGTGAAAAAATATTTGCTGAGATTTCTGGAGATTCATAATTTTTGGAAGCTTGGCAACCCCTTTCCATGAAAGTGTTTCTCGACAGTCACTGCTTAGGGCTACATCAAGAGGAAACAAAACATAGAGATAGAACGTGAAACTGCTTTATTTTGTCAAGTTTCAAGAAGCTAGCACAAACCGTGTTGGATTTAGAGTTCCAAATACATCTATCAATATAGGAGAAAACAGAGTGAAACCTAAAAATTCAAACTGTTACTGGAAATGAACGCTTCAACATAGAAGAACGAAACTTGGGGAACCAAGTCGGCTTAGTGTACTGATCATTACCTGAAAGTATCATCCAGTTTGGGTGAAAAAATATTTGCTGAGATTTCTGGAGATTCGTAATTTTTGGAAGCTTGGGAACCCCTTTCCATGAAAGTGTTTCTCGCCAGTCACTGCTTAGGGCTACATCAAGAGGAAACAAAACATAGAGATAGAATCTGAAACTCCTTTATTGTGTCAAGTTTCAAGAAGCTAGCACAAACCGTGTTGGATTTAGAGTTCCAAATACATCTATCAATATAGGAGAAAACAGAGTGAAACCTAAAAATTCAAACTGTTAGTAGAAACGAACGCTTCAACATAGAAGAACGAAATTTGGGGAACCAAGTTGGCTTATTGTACTGATCATTACCTGAAAGTATCATCCAGTTTGGGTGAAAAAATACTTGCTGAGATTTCTGGAGATTCGTAATTTTAGGAAGCTTGGCAACCCCTTTCCATGAAAGTGTTTCTCGCCAGTCACTGCTTAGGGCTACTTCAAGAGGAAACAACACATAGAGATAGAACGTGAAACTGCTTTATTTTGTCAAGTTTCAAGAAGCTAGCACAAACCGTGTTGGATTTAGAATTCCAAATACATCTATCAATATAGGAGAATACAGAGTGAAACCTAAAAATTCAAACTGTTACTGGAAATGAACGCTTCACCATTGAAGAACGAAATTTGGGGAACCAAGTTGGATTAGTGTACTGATCATTACCTGAAAGTATCATCCAGTTTGGGTGAAAAAATATTTGCTGAGATTTCTGGAGATTCATAATTTTTGGAAGCCTGGCAACCCCTTTCTATGAAAGTGTTTCTCGCCAGTCACTGCTTAGGGCTACTTCAAGAGGAAACAAAACATAGTGACAGAACCTGAAACTACTTTATTGTGTCAAGTTTCAAGAAGCTAGCACAAACCGTGTTGGATTTAGAGTTCCAAATACATCTATCAATATAGGAGAAAACAGAGTGAAACCTAAAAATTGAAACTGTTAGTAGAAACGAACGCTTCAACATAGAAGAATGAAATTTGGGGAACCAAGTTGGCTTAGTGTACTGATCATTACCTGAAAGAATCATCCAGTTTGGGTGAAAAAATATTTGCTGTGATTTCTGGAGATTCGTAGTTTTTGGAAGCTTGACAACCCCTTTCTATGAAAGTGTTTCTCGCCAGTCACTGCTTAGGGCTACATCAAGAGGAAACAACACATAGATATAGAACGTGAAACTGCTTTATTTTGTCAAGTTTCAAGAAGCTAGCACAAACCGTGTTGGATTTACAGTTCCAAATCCATCTATCAATATAGGAGAAAACAGAGTGAAACCTAAAAATTCAAACTGTTACTGGAAATGAACGCTTCAACATAGAAGAACGAAATTTGGGGAACCAAGTCGGCTTAGTGTACTGATCATTACCTGAAAGTATCATCCAGTTTGGGTGAAAAAATATTTGCTGAGATTTCTGGAGATTCGTAATTTTTGGAAGCTTGGCAACCCCTTTCCATGAAAGTGTTTCTCGCCAGTCACTGCTTAGGGATACATCAAGAAGAAACAAAACATAGAGATAGAACCTGAAACTACTTTATTGTGTCAAGTTTCAAGAAGCTAGCACAAACCGTGTTGGATTTAGAGTTCCAAATACATCTATCAATATAGGAGAAAACAGAGTGAAACCTAAAAATTGAAACTGTTAGTAGAAACGAACGCTTCAACATAGAAGAATGAAATTTGGGGAACCAAGTTGGCTTATTGTACTGATCATTACCTGAAAGTATCATCCAGTTTGGGTGAAAAAATATTTGCTGAGATTTCTGGAGATTCGTAATTTTTGGAAGCTTGGCAACCCCTTTCCATGAAAGTGTTTCTCGCCAGTCACTGCTTAGGGCTACTTCAAGAGGAAACAACACATAGAGATAGAACGTGAAACTGCTTTATTTTGTCAAGTTTCAAGAAGCTAGCACAAACCGTGTTGGATTTAGAGTTCCAAATACATTTATCAATATAGGAGAAAACAGAGTGAAACCTAAAAATTTAAACTGTTACTGGAAATGAACGCTTCACCATAGAAGAACGAAATTTGGGGAACCAAGTCGGCTTAGTGTACTGACCATTACCTGAAAGTATCATCCAGTTTGGGTGAAAAAATATTTGCTGAGATTACTGGAGATTCGTAATTTTTGGAAGCTTGGGAACCCCTTTCCATGAAAATGTTTCTCGCCAGTCACTGCTTAGGGATACATCAAGAGGAAACAAGACATAGAGATAGAACGTGAAACTGCTTTATTTTGTCAAGTTTCAAGAAGCTAGCACAAACCGTGTTGGATTTAGAGTTCCAAATACATCTATCAATATAGGAGAAAACAGAGTGAAACCTAAAAATTCAAACTGTTAGTAGAATCGAACGCTTCAACATAGAAGAATGAAATTTGGAGAACCAAGTTGGCTTAGTGTACTGATCATTACCTGTAAGTATCATCCAGTTTTGGTGAAAAAATACTTGCTGAGATATCTGGAGATTCGTAATTTTAGGAAGCTTGGCAACCCCTTTCCATGAAAGTGTTTCTCGCCAGTCACTGCATAGGGCTACTTCAAGAGGAAAGAACACATAGAGACAGAACGTGAAACTACTTTATTTTGTCAAGTTTCAAGAAGCTAGCACAAACCGTGTTGGATTTAGAGTTCCAAATACATCTATCTATATAGGAGAAAACAGAGTGAAACCTAAAAATTCAAACTGTTACTGGAAATGAACGCTTCAACATAGAAGAACGAAATTTGGGGAACCAAGTTGGCTTATTGTACTGATCATTACCTGAAAGTATCATCCAGTTTGGGTGAAAAAATATTTGCTGAGATTTCTGGAGATTCGTAATTTTTGGAAGCTTGGCAACCCCTTTCCATGAAAGTGTTTCTCGCCAGTCACTGCTTAGGGCTACATCAAGAGGAAAAAAAACATAGAGGACGAACGTGAAACTGCTTTATTTTGTCAAGTTTCAAGAAGCTAGCACAAACCGTGTTGGATTTAGAGTTCCAAATACATTTATCAATATAGGAGAAAACAGAGTGAAACCTAAAAATTTAAACTGTTACTGGAAATGAACGCTTCACCATAGAAGAACGAAATTTGGGGAACCAAGTCGGCTTAGTGTACTGACCATTACCTGAAAGTATCATCCAGTTTGGGTGAAAAAATATTTGCTGAGATTACTGGAGATTCGTAATTTTTGGAAGCTTGGGAACCCCTTTCCATGAAAATGTTTCTCGCCAGTCACTGCTTAGGGATACATCAAGAGGAAACAAGACATAGAGATAGAACGTGAAACTGCTTTATTTTGTCAAGTTTCAAGAAGCTAGCACAAACCGTGTTGGATTTAGAGTTCCAAATACATCTATCAATATAGGAGAAAACAGAGTGAAACCTAAAAATTGAAACTGTTACTGGAAATGAACGCTTCAACATAGAAGAACGAAACTTGGGGAACCAAGTCGGCTTAGTGTACTGATCATTACCTGAAAGTATCATCCTTTTTGGGTGAAAAAATACTTGCTGAGATTTCTGGAGATTCGAAATTTTAGGAAGCTTGGCAACCCCTTTCCATGAAAGTGTTTCTCGCCAGTCACTGCTTAGGGCTACTTCAAGAGGAAACAACACATAGAGATAGAACGTGAAACTGCTTTATTTTGTCAAGTTTCAAGAAGCTAGCACAAACCGTGTTGGATTTAGAGTTCCAAATACATCTATCAATATAGGAGAAAACAGAGTGAAACCTAAAAATTCAAACTGTTACTGGAAATGAACGCTTCACCATTGAGGAACGAAATTTGGGGAACCAAGTTGGATTAGTGTACTGATCATTACCTGAAAGTATCATCCAGTTTGGGTGAAAAAATATTTGCTGAGATTTCTGGAGATTCGTAATTTTTGGAAGCTTGGCAACCCCTTTCCATGAAAGTGTTTCTCGCCAGTCACTGCTTAGGGCTACTTCAAGAGGAAACAACACATAGAGATAGAACGTGAAACTGCTTTATTTTGTCAAGTTTCAAGAAGCTAGCACAAACCGTGTTGGATTTAGTGTTCCAAATCCATCTATCAATATAGGAGAAAACAGAGTGAAACCTAAAAATTCAAACTGTTACTGGAAATGAACGCTTCAACATAGAAGAACAAAATTTGGGGAACCAAGTCGGCTTAGTGTACTGATCATTACCTGAAAGTATCATCCAGTTTGGGTGCAGAAATATTTGCTGTGATTTCTGGAGATTCGTAGTTTTTGTAAGCTTGGCAACCCCTTTCTATGAAAGTGTTTCTCGCCAGTCACTGCTTAGGGCTACTTCAAGAGGAAACAAAACATAGAGATAGAACGTGAAACTGCTTTATTTTGTCAAGTTTCAAGAAGCTAGCACAAACCGTGTTGGATTTAGAGTTCCAAATACATCTATCAATATAGGAGAAAACAGAGTGAAACCTAAAAATTGAAACAGTTAGTAGAAACGAACGCTTCAACATAGAAGAATGAAATTTGGGGAACCAAGTTGGCTTATTGTACTGATCATTACCTGAAAGTATCATCCAGTTTGGGTGAAAAAATATTTGCTGTGATTTCTGGAGATTCGTAGTTTTTGGAAGCTTGACAACCCCTTTCTATGAAAGTGTTTCTCGCCAGTCACTGCTTAGGGCTACATCAAGAGGAAACAACACATAGATATAGAACGTGAAACTGCTTTATTTTGTCAAGTTTCAAGAAGCTAGCACAAACCGTGTTGGATTTACAGTTCCAAATCCATCTATCAATATAGGAGAAAACAGAGTGAAACCTAAAAATTCAAACTGTTACTGGAAATGAACGCTTCAACATAGAAGAACGAAATTTGGGGAACCAAGTCGGCTTAGTGTACTGATCATTACCTGAGAGTATCATCCAGTTTGGGTGAAAAAATATTTGCTGAGATTTCTGGAGATTCGTAATTTTTGGAAGCTTGGCAACCCCTTTCCATGAAAGTGTTTCTCGCCAGTCACTGCTTAGGGATACATCAAGAGGAAACAAAACATAGAGATAGAACCTGAAACTACTTTATTGTGTCAAGTTTCAAGAAGCTAGCACAAACCGTGTTGGATTTAGAGTTCCAAATATATCTATCAATATAGGAGAAAACAGAGTGAAACCTAAAAATTGAAACTGTTAGTAGAAACGAACGCTTCAACATAGAAGAATGAAATTTGGGGAACCAAGTTGGCTTAGTGTACTGATCATTACCTGAAAGTATCATCCAGTTTGGGTGAAAAAATATTTGCTGAGATTTCTGGAGATTCGTAATTTTTGGAAGCTTGGCAACCCCTTTCCATGAAAGTGTTTCTCGCCAGTCACTGCTTAGGGCTACATCAAGAGGAAAAAAAACATAGAGGACGAACGTGAAACTGCTTTATTTTGTCAAGTTTCAAGAAGCTAGCACAAACCGTGTTGGATTTAGAGTTCCAAATACATTTATCAATATAGGAGAAAACAGAGTGAAACCTAAAAATTTAAACTGTTACTGGAAATGAACGCTTCACCATAGAAGAACGAAATTTGGGGAACCAAGTCGGCTTAGTGTACTGACCATTACCTGAAAGTATTATCCAGTTTGGGTGAAAAAATATTTGCTGAGATTACTGGAGATTCGTAATTTTTGGAAGCTTGGGAACCCCTTTCCATGAAAATGTTTCTCGCCAGTCACTGCGTAGGGATACATCAAGAGGAAACAAGACATAGAGATAGAACGTGAAACTGCTTTATTTTGTCAAGTTTCAAGAAGCTAGCACAAACCGTGTTGGATTTAGATTTCCAAATACATCTATCAATATAGGAGAAAACAGAGTGAAACCTAAAAATTCAAACTGTTACTGGAAATGAACGCTTCAACATAGAAGAACGAAATTTGGGGAACCAAGTCGGCTTAGTGTACTGATCATTACCTGAAAGTATCATCCAGTTTGGGTGAAAAAATATTTGCTGAGATTTCTGGAGATTCGTAATTTTTGGAAGCTTGGCAACCCCTTTCCATGAAAGTGTTTCTCGCCAGTCACTTCTTAGAGCTACATCAAGATGAAAAAAAACATGGAGATAGAATCTGAAACTACTTTATTGTGTCAAGTTTCAAGAAGCTAGCACAAACCGTGTTGGATTTAGAGTTCCAAATACATCTATCAATATAGGAGAAAACAGAGTGAAACCTAAAAATTCAAACTGTTACTGGAAATGAACGCTTTAACATAGAAGAACGAAATTTGGGGAACCAAGTCGGCTTAGTGTTCTGATCATTTCCTGAAAGTATCATCAAGTTTGGGTGAAAAAATATTTGCTGAGATTTCTGGTGATTCCTAATTTTTGGAAGCTTGGCAACCCCTTTCCATGAAAGTGTTTCTCGACAGTCACTGCTTAGGGCTACATCAAGAGGAAACAAAACATAGAGATAGAACGTGAAACTGCTTTATTTTGTCAAGTTTCAAGAAGCTAGCACAAACCGTGTTGGATTTAGAGTTCCAAATACATCTATCAATATAGGAGAAAACAGAGTGAAACCTAAAAATTCAAACTGTTACTGGAAATGAACGCTTCAACATAGAAGAACGAAACTTGGGGAACCAAGTCGGCTTAGTGTACTGATCATTACCTGAAAGTATCATCCAGTTTGGGTGAAAAAATATTTGCTGAGATTTCTGGAGATTCGTAATTTTTGGAAGCTTGGGAACCCCTTTCCATGAAAGTGTTTCTCGCCAGTCACTGCTTAGGGATACATCAAGAGGAAACAAAACATAGAGATAGAATCTGAAACTCCTTTATTGTGTCAAGTTTCAAGAAGCTAGCACAAACCGTGTTGGATTTAGAGTTCCAAATACATCTATCAATATAGGAGAAAACAGAGTGAAACCTAAAAATTGAAACTGTTAGTAGAAACGAACGCTTCAACATAGAAGAACGAAATTTGGGGAACCAAGTTGGCTTATTGTACTGATCATTACCTGAAAGTATCATCCAGTTTGGGTGAAAAAATACTTGCTGAGATTTCTGGAGATTCGTAATTTTAGGAAGCTTGGCAACCCCTTTCCATGAAAGTGTTTCTCGCCAGTCACTGCTTAGGGCTACTTCAAGAGGAAACAACACATAGAGATAGAACGTGAAACTGCTTTATTTTGTCAAGTTTCAAGAAGCTAGCACAAACCGTGTTGGATTTAGAATTCCAAATACATCTATCAATATAGGAGAATACAGAGTGAAACCTAAAAATTCAAACTGTTACTGGAAATGAACGCTTCACCATTGAAGAACGAAATTTGGGGAACCAAGTTGGATTAGTGTACTGATCATTACCTGAAAGTATCATCCAGTTTGGGTGAAAAAATATTTGCTGAGATTTCTGGAGATTCATAATTTTTGGAAGCCTGGCAACCCCTTTCTATGAAAGTGTTTCTCGCCAGTCACTGCCTAGGGCTACTTCAAGAGGAAACAAAACATAGAGACAGAACCTGAAACTACATTATTGTGTCAAGTTTCAAGAAGCTAGCACAAATCGTGTTGGATTTAGAGTTCCAAATACATCTATCAATATAGGAGAAAACAGAGTGAAACCTAAAAATTGAAACTGTTAGTAGAAACGAACGCTTCAACATAGAAGAATAAAATTTGGGGAACCAAGTTGGCTTAGTGTACTGATCATTACCTGAAAGAATCATCCAGTTTGGGTGAAAAAATATTTGCTGTGATTTCTGGAGATTCGTAGTTTTTGGAAGCTTGACAACCCCTTTCTATGAAAGTGTTTCTCGCCAGTCACTGCTTAGGGCTACATCAAGAGGAAACAACACATAGATATAGAACGTGAAACTGCTTTATTTTGTCAAGTTTCAAGAAGCTAGCACAAACCGTGTTGGATTTACAGTTCCAAATCCATCTATCAATATAGGAGAAAACAGAGTGAAACCTAAAAATTCAAACTGTTACTGGAAATGAACGCTTCAACATAGAAGAACGAAATTTGGGGAACCAAGTCGGCTTAGTGTACTGATCATTACCTGAAAGTATCATCCAGTTTGGGTGCAGAAATATTTGCTGTGATTTCTGGAGATTCGTAGTTTTTGGAAGCTTGGCAACCCCTTTCTATGAAAGTGTTTCTCGCCAGTCACTGCTTAGGGCTACTTCAAGAGGAAACAAAACATAGAGATAGAACGTGAAACTGCTTTATTTTGTCAAGTTTCAAGAAGCTAGCACAAACCGTGTTGGATTTAGAGTTCCAAATACATCTATCAATATATGAGAAAACAGAGTGAAACCTAAAAATTCAAACTGTTACTGGAAATGAACGCTTCACCATAGAAGAACGAAATTTGGGGAACCAAGTTGGCTTAGTGTACTGATCATTACCTGTAAGTATCATCCAGTTTTGGTGAAAAAATACTTGCTGGATTTCTGGAGATTCGTAATTTTAGGAAGCTTGGCAACCCCTTTCCATGAAAGTGTTTCTCGCCAGTCACTGCATAGGGCTACTGCAAGAGGAAAGAACACATAGAGACAGAACGTGAAACTACTTTATTTTGTCAAGTTTCAAGAAGCTAGCACAAACCGTGTTGGATTTAGAGTTCCAAATACATCTATCTATATAGGAGAAAACAGAGTGAAACCTAAAAATTCAAACTGTTACTGGAAATGAACACTTCAACATAGAAGAACGAAATTTGGGGAACCAAGTTGGCTTAGTGTACTGATCATTACCTGAAAGTATCATCCAGTTTGGGTGAAAAAATATTTGCTGTGATTTCTGGAGATTCGTAGTTTTTGGAAGCTTGACAACCCCTTTCTATGAAAGTGTTTCTCGCCAGTCACTGCTTAGGGCTACATCAAGAGGAAACAACACATAGATATAGAACGTGAAACTGCTTTATTTTGTCAAGTTTCAAGAAGCTAGCACAAACCGTGTTGGATTTACAGTTCCAAATCCATCTATCAATATAGGAGAAAACAGAGTGAAACCTAAAAATTCAAACTGTTACTGGAAATGAACGCTTCAACATAGAAGAACGAAATTTGGTGAACCAAGTCGGCTTAGTGTACTGATCATTACCTGAGAGTATCATCCAGTTTGGGTGAAAAAATATTTGCTGAGATTTCTGGAGATTCGTAATTTTTGGAAGCTTGGCAACCCCTTTCCATGAAAGTGTTTCTCGCCAGTCACTGCTTAGGGATACATCAAGAGGAAACAAGACATAGAGATAGAACGTGAAACTGCTTTATTGTGTCAAGTTTCAAGAAGCTAGCACAAACCGTGTTGGATTTAGATTTCCAAATACATCTATCAATATAGGAGAAAACAGAGTGAAACCTAAAAATTCAAACTGTTACTGGAAATGAACGCTTCAACATAGAAGAACGAAATTTGGGGAACCAAGTCGGCTTAGTGTACTGATCATTACCTGAAAGTATCATCCAGTTTGGGTGAAAAAATATTTGCTGAGATTTCTGGAGATTCGTAATTTTTGGAAGCTTGGCAACCCCTTTCCATGAAAGTGTTTCTCGCCAGTCACTTCTTAGAGCTACATCAAGATGAAAAAAAACATGGAGATAGAATCTGAAACTACTTTATTGTGTCAAGTTTCAAGAAGCTAGCACAAACCGTGTTGGATTTAGAGTTCCAAATACATCTATCAATATAGGAGAAAACAGAGTGAAACCTAAAAATTCAAACTGTTACTGGAAATGAACGCTTTAACATAGAAGAACGAAATTTGGGGAACCAAGTCGGCTTAGTGTTCTGATCATTTCCTGAAAGTATCATCAAGTTTGGGTGAAAAAATATTTGCTGAGATTTCTGGTGATTCCTAATTTTTGGAAGCTTGGCAACCCCTTTCCATGAAAGTGTTTCTCGACAGTCACTGCTTAGGGCTACATCAAGAGGAAACAAAACATAGAGATAGAACCTGAAACTGCTTTATTTTGTCAAGTTTCAAGAAGCTAGCACAAACCGTGTTGGATTTAGAGTTCCAAATACATCTATCAATATAGGAGAAAACAGAGTGAAACCTAAAAATTCAAACTGTTACTGGAAATGAACGCTTCAACATAGAAGAACGAAACTTGGGGAACCAAGTCGGCTTAGTGTACTGATCATTACCTGAAAGTATCATCCAGTTTGGGTGAAAAAATATTTGCTGAGATTTCTGGAGATTCGTAATTTTTGGAAGCTTGGGAACCCCTTTCCATGAAAGTGTTTCTCGCCAGTCACTGCTTAGGGATACATCAAGAGGAAACAAAACATAGAGATAGAATCTGAAACTCCTTTATTGTGTCAAGTTTCAAGAAGCTAGCACAAACCGTGTTGGATTTAGAGTTCCAAATACATCTATCAATATAGGAGAAAACAGAGTGAAACCTAAAAATTGAAACAGTTAGTAGAAACGAACACTTCAACATAGAAGAATGAAATTTGGGGAACCAAGTTGGCTTATTGTACTGATCATTATCTGAAAGTATCATCCAGTTTGGGTGAAAAAATATTTGCTGAGATTTCTGGAGATTCGTAATTTTTGGAAGCTTGGCAACCCCTTTCCATGAAAGTGTTTCTCGCCAGTCACTTCTTAGAGCTACATCAAGATGAAAAAAAACATGGAGATAGAATCTGAAACTACTTTATTGTGTCAAGTTTCAAGAAGCTAGCACAAACCGTGTTGGATTTAGAGTTCCAAATACATCTATCAATATAGGAGAAAACAGAGTGAAACCTAAAAATTCAAACTGTTACTGGAAATGAACGCTTCACCATTGAAGAACGAAATTTGGGGAACCAAGTTGGATTAGTGTACTGATCATTACCTGAAAGTATCATCCAGTTTGGGTGAAAAAATATTTGCTGAGATTTCTGGAGATTCATAATTTTTGGAAGCTTGGCAACCCCTTTCCATGAAAGTGTTTCTCGACAGTCACTGCTTAGGGCTACATCAAGAGGAAACAAAACATAGAGATAGAACGTGAAACTGCTTTATTTTGTCAAGTTTCAAGAAGCTAGCACAAACCGTGTTGGATTTAGAGTTCCAAATACATCTATCAATATAGGAGAAAACAGAGTGAAACCTAAAAATTCAAACTGTTACTGGAAATGAACGCTTCAACATAGAAGAACGAAACTTGGGGAACCAAGTCGGCTTAGTGTACTGATCATTACCTGAAAGTATCATCCAGTTTGGGTGAAAAAATATTTGCTGAGATTTCTGGAGATTCGTAATTTTTGGAAGCTTGGGAACCCCTTTCCATGAAAGTGTTTCTCGCCAGTCACTGCTTAGGGCTACATCAAGAGGAAACAAAACATAGAGATAGAATCTGAAACTCCTTTATTGTGTCAAGTTTCAAGAAGCTAGCACAAACCGTGTTGGATTTAGAGTTCCAAATACATCTATCAATATAGGAGAAAACAGAGTGAAACCTAAAAATTCAAACTGTTAGTAGAAACGAACGCTTCAACATAGAAGAACGAAATTTGGGGAACCAAGTTGGCTTATTGTACTGATCATTACCTGAAAGTATCATCCAGTTTGGGTGAAAAAATACTTGCTGAGATTTCTGGAGATTCGTAATTTTAGGAAGCTTGGCAACCCCTTTCCATGAAAGTGTTTCTCGCCAGTCACTGCTTAGGGCTACTTCAAGAGGAAACAACACATAGAGACAGAACGTGAAACTGCTTTATTTTGTCAAGTTTCAAGAAGCTAGCACAAACCGTGTTGGATTTAGAATTCCAAATACATCTATCAATATAGGAGAATACAGAGTGAAACCTAAAAATTCAAACTGTTACTGGAAATGAACGCTTCAACATAGAAGAACGAAATTTGGGGAACCAAGTCGGCTTAGTGTACTGATCATTACCTGAAAGTATCATCCAGTTTGGGTGAAAAAATATTTGCTGAGATTTCTGGAGATTCGTAATTTTTGGAAGCTTGGCAACCCCTTTCCATGAAAGTGTTTCTCGCCAGTCACTGCTTAGGGATACATCAAGAGGAAACAAAACATAGAGATAGAACCTGAAACTACTTTATTGTGTCAAGTTTCAAGAAGCTAGCACAAACCGTGTTGGATTTAGAGTTCCAAATACATCTATCAATATAGGAGAAAACAGAGTGAAACCTAAAAATTGAAACTGTTAGTAGAAACGAACGCTTCAACATAGAAGAATGAAATTTGGGGAACCAAGTTGGCTTAGTGTACTGATCATTACCTGAAAGTATCATCCAGTTTGGGTGAAAAAATATTTGCTGAGATTTCTGGAGATTCGTAATTTTTGGAAGCTTGGGAACCCCTTTCCATGAAAAGGTTTCTCGCCAGTCACTGCGTAGGGATACATCAAGAGGAAACAAGACATAGAGATAGAACGTGAAACTGCTTTATTTTGTCAAGTTTCAAGAAGCTAGCACAAACCGTGTTGGAATTAGAGTTCCAAATACATTTATCAATATAGGAGAAAACAGAGTGAAACCTAAAAATTTAAACTGTTACTGGAAATGAACGCTTCAACATAGAAGAACGAAATTTGGGGAACCAAGTCGGCTTAGTGTACTGACCATTACCTGAAAGTATCATCCAGTTTGGGTGAAAAAATATTTGCTGAGATTTCTGGAGATTCGTAATTTTTGGAAGCTTGGGAACCCCTTTCCATGAAAGTGTTTCTCGCCAGTCACTGCGTAGGGATACATCAAGAGGAAACAAGACATAGAGATAGAACGTGAAACTGCTTTATTTTGTCAAGTTTCAAGAAGCTAGCACAAACCGTGTTGGATTTAGATTTCCAAATACATCTATCAATATAGGAGAAAACAGAGTGAAACCTAAAAATTCAAACTGTTACTGGAAATGAACGCTTCAACATAGAAGAACGAAATTTGGGGAACCAAGTCGGCTTAGTGTACTGATCATTACCTGAAAGTATCATCCAGTTTGGGTGAAAAAATATTTGCTGAGATTTCTGGAGATTCGTAATTTTTGGAAGCTTGGGAACCCCTTTCCATGAAAGTGTTTCTCGCCAGTCACTGCTTAGGGATACATCAAGAGGAAACAAAACATAGAGATAGAACCTGAAACTACTTTATTGTGTCAAGTTTCAAGAAGCTAGCACAAACCGTGTTGGATTTAGAGTTCCAAATACATCTATCAATATAGGAGAAAACAGAGTGAAACCTAAAAATTGAAACAGTTAGTAGAAACGAACGCTTCAACATAGAAGAATGAAATTTGGGGAACCAAGTTGGCTTATTGTACTGATCATTACCTGAAAGTATCATCCAGTTTGGGTGAAAAAATATTTGCTGAGATTTCTGGAGATTCGTAATTTTTGGAAGCTTGGGAACCCCTTTCCATGAAAGTGTTTCTCGCCAGTCACTGCTTAGGGCTACATCAAGAGGAAACAAAACATGGAGATAGAATCTGAAACTCCTTTATTGTGTCAAGTTTCAAGAAGCTAGCACAAACCGTGTTGGATTTAGAGTTCCAAATACATCTATCAATATAGGAGAAAACAGAGTGAAACCTAAAAATTCAAACTGTTACTGGAAATGAACGCTTCAACATAGAAGAACGAAACTTGGGGAACCAAGTCGGCTTAGTGCACTGATCATTACCTGAAAGTATCATCCAGTTTGGGTGAAAAAATATTTGCTGAGATTTCTGGAGATTCGTAATTTTTGGAAGCTTGGGAACCCCTTTCCATGAAAGTGTTTCTCGCCAGTCACTGCTTAGGGCTACATCAAGAGGAAACAAAACATAGAGATAGAATCTGAAACTCCTTTATTGTGTCAAGTTTCAAGAAGCTAGCACAAACCGTGTTGGATTTAGAGTTCCAAATACATCTATCAATATAGGAGAAAACAGAGTGAAACCTAAAAATTGAAACTGTTAGTAGAAACGAACGCTTCAACATAGAAGAACGAAATTTGGGGAACCAAGTTGGCTTATTGTACTGATCATTACCTGAAAGTATCATCCAGTTTGGGTGAAAAAATACTTGCTGAGATTTCTGGAGATTCGTAATTTTAGGAAGCTTGGCAACCCCTTTCCATGAAAGTGTTTCTCGCCAGTCACTGCTTAGGGCTACTTCAAGAGGAAACAACACATAGAGATAGAACGTGAAACTGCTTTATTTTGTCAAGTTTCAAGAAGCTAGCACAAACCGTGTTGGATTTAGAATTCCAAATACATCTATCAATATAGGAGAATACAGAGTGAAACCTAAAAATTCAAACTGTTACTGGAAATGAACGCTTCACCATTGAAGAACGAAATTTGGGGAACCAAGTTGGATTAGTGTACTGATCATTACCTGAAAGTATCATCCAGTTTGGGTGAAAAAATATTTGCTGAGATTTCTGGAGATTCATAATTTTTGGAAGCCTGGCAACCCCTTTCTATGAAAGTGTTTCTCGCCAGTCACTGCTTAGGGATACATCAAGAGGAAACAAAACATAGAGATAGAACCTGAAACTACTTTATTGTGTCAAGTTTCAAGAAGCTAGCACAAATCGTGTTGGATTTAGAGTTCCAAATACATCTATCAATATAGGAGAAAACAGAGTGAAACCTAAAAATTGAAACTGTTAGTAGAAACGAACGCTTCAACATAGAAGAATGAAATTTGGGGAACCAAGTTGGCTTAGTGTACTGATCATTACCTGAAAGAATCATCCAGTTTGGGTGAAAAAATATTTGCTGTGATTTCTGGAGATTCGTAGTTTTTGGAAGCTTGACAACCCCTTTCTATGAAAGTGTTTCTCGCCAGTCACTGCTTAGGGCTACATCAAGAGGAAACAACACATAGATATAGAACGTGAGACTGCTTTATTTTGTCAAGTTTCAAGAAGCTAGCACAAACCGTGTTGGATTTACAGTTCCAAATCCATCTATCAATATAGGAGAAAACAGAGTGAAACCTAAAAATTCAAACTGTTACTGGAAATGAACGCTTCAACATAGAAGAACGAAATTTGGGGAACCAAGTCGGCTTAGTGTACTGATCATTACCTGAAAGTATCATCCAGTTTGGGTGCAGAAATATTTGCTGTGATTTCTGGAGATTCGTAGTTTTTGGAAGCTTGGCAACCCCTTTCTATGAAAGTGTTTCTCGCCAGTCACTGCTTAGGGCTACTTCAAGAGGAAACAAAATATAGAGATAGAACGTGAAACTGCTTTATTTTGTCAAGTTTCAAGAAGCTAGCACAAACCGTGTTGGATTTAGAGTTCCAAATACATCTATCAATATAGGAGAAAACAGAGTGAAACCTAAAAATTCAAACTGTTACTGGAAATGAACGCTTCACCATAGAAGAACGAAATTTGGGGAACCAAGTTGGCTTAGTGTACTGATCATTACCTGTAAGTATCATCCAGTTTTGGTGAAAAAATACTTGCTGAGATTTCTGGAGATTCGTAATTTTAGGAAGCTTGGCAACCCCTTTCCATGAAAGTGTTTCTCGCCAGTCACTGCATAGGGCTACTTCAAGAGGAAAGAACACATAGAGACAGAACGTGAAACTACTTTATTTTGTCAAGTTTCAAGAAGCTAGCACAAACCGTGTTGGATTTAGAGTTCCAAATACATCTATCTATATAGGAGAAAACAGAGTGAAACCTAAAAATTCAAACTGTTACTGGAAATGAACGCTTCACCATAGAAGAACGAAATTTGGGGAACCAAGTTGGCTTAGTGTACTGATCATTACCTGAAAGTATCATCCAGTTTGGGTGAAAAAATATTTGCTGTGATTTCTGGAGATTCGTAGTTTTTGGAAGCTTGACAACCCCTTTCTATGAAAGTGTTTCTCGCCAGTCACTGCTTAGGGCTACATCAAGAGGAAACAACACATAGATATAGAACGTGAAACTGCTTTATTTTGTCAAGTTTCAAGAAGCTAGCACAAACCGTGTTGGATTTACAGTTCCAAATCCATCTATCAATATAGGAGAAAACAGAGTGAAACCTAAAAATTCAAACTGTTACTGGAAATGAACGCTTCAACATAGAAGAACGAAATTTGGGGAACCAAGTCGGCTTAGTGTACTGATCATTATCTGAGAGTATCATCCAGTTTGGGTGAAAAAATATTTGCTGAGATTTCTGGAGATTCGTAATTTTTGGAAGCTTGGCAACCCCTTTCCATGAAAGTGTTTCTCGCCAGTCACTGCTTAGGGATACATCAAGAGGAAACAAAACATAGAGATAGAACCTGAAACTACTTTATTGTGTCAAGTTTCAAGAAGCTAGCACAAACCGTGTTGGATTTAGATTTCCAAATATATCTATCAATATAGGAGAAAACAGAGTGAAACCTAAAAATTGAAACTGTTAGTAGAAACGAACGCTTCAACATAGAAGAATGAAATTTGGGGAACCAAGTTGGCTTAGTGTACTGATCATTACCTGAAAGTATCATCCAGTTTGGGTGAAAAAATATTTGCTGAGATTTCTGGAGATTCGTAATTTTTGGAAGCTTGGCAACCCCTTTCCATGAAAGTGTTTCTCGCCAGTCACTTCTTAGAGCTACATCAAGATGAAAAAAAACATGGAGATAGAATCTGAAACTACTTTATTGTGTCAAGTTTCAAGAAGCTAGCACAAACCGTGTTGGATTTAGAGTTCCAAATACATCTATCAATATAGGAGAAAACAGAGTGAAACCTAAAAATTCAAACTGTTACTGGAAATGAACGCTTTAACATAGAAGAACGAAATTTGGGGAACCAAGTCGGCTTAGTCTTCTGATCATTTCCTGAAAGTATCATCAAGTTTGGGTGAAAAAATATTTGCTGAGATTTCTGGTGATTCCTAATTTTTGGAAGCTTGGCAACCCCTTTCCATGAAAGTGTTTCTCGCCAGTCACTGCTTAGGGCTACATCAAGAGGAAACAAAACATAGAGATAGAACGTGAAACTGCTTTATTTTGTCAAGTTTCAAGAAGCTAGCACAAACCGTGTTGGATTTAGAGTTCCAAATATATCTATCAATATAGGAGAAAACAGAGTGAAACCTAAAAATTGAAACAGTTAGTAGAAACGAACGCTTCAACATAGAAGAGTGAAATTTGGGGAACCAAGTTGGCTTATTGTACTGATCATTACCTGAAAGTATCATCCAGTTTGGGTGAAAAAATATTTGCTGAGATTTCTGGAGATTCGTAATTTTTGGAAGCTTGGCAACCCCTTTCCATGAAAGTGTTTCTCGCCAGTCACTTCTAAGGGCTACATCAAGATGAAAAAAAACATGGAGATAGAATCTGAAACTACTTTATTGTGTCAAGTTTCAAGAAGCTAGCACAAACCGTGTTGGATTTAGAGTTCCAAATACATCTATCAATATAGGAGAAAACAGAGTGAAACCTAAAAATTCAAACTGTTACTGGAAATGAACGCTTCACCATTGAAGAACGAAATTTGGGGAACCAAGTCGGCTTAGTGTACTGATCATTACCTGAAAGTATCATCCAGTTTGGGTGAAAAAATATTTGCTGAGATTTCTGGAGATTCATAATTTTTGGAAGCTTGGCAACCCCTTTCCATGAAAGTGTTTCTCGACAGTCACTGCTTAGGGCTACATCAAGAGGAAACAAAACATAGAGATAGAACGTGAAACTGCTTTATTTTGTCAAGTTTCAAGAAGCTAGCACAAACCGTGTTGGATTTAGAGTTCCAAATACATCTATCAATATAGGAGAAAACAGAGTGAAACCTAAAAATTCAAACTGTTACTGGAAATGAACGCTTCAACATAGAAGAACGAAACTTGGGGAACCAAGTCGGCTTAGTGTACTGATCATTACCTGAAAGTATCATCCAGTTTGGGTGAAAAAATATTTGCTGAGATTTCTGGAGATTCGTAATTTTTGGAAGCTTGGGAACCCCTTTCCATGAAAGTGTTTCTCGCCAGTCACTGCTTAGGGCTACATCAAGAGGAAACAAAACATAGAGATAGAATCTGAAACTCCTTTATTGTGTCAAGTTTCAAGAAGCTAGCACAAACCGTGTTGGATTTAGAGTTCCAAATACATCTATCAATATAGGAGAAAACAGAGTGAAACCTAAAAATTCAAACTGTTAGTAGAAACGAACGCTTCAACATAGAAGAACGAAATTTGGGGAACCAAGTTGGCTTATTGTACTGATCATTACCTGAAAGTATCATCCAGTTTGGGTGAAAAAATACTTGCTGAGATTTCTGGAGATTCGTAATTTTAGGAAGCTTGGCAACCCCTTTCCATGAAAGTGTTTCTCGCCAGTCACTGCTTAGGGCTACATCAAGAGGAAACAACACATAGAGATAGAACGTGAAACTGCTTTATTTTGTCAAGTTTCAAGAAGCTAGCACAAACCGTGTTGGATTTAGAATTCCAAATACATCTATCAATATAGGAGAATACAGAGTGAAACCTAAAAATTCAAACTGTTACTGGAAATGAACGCTTCACCATTGAAGAACGAAATTTGGGGAACCAAGTTGGATTAGTGTACTGATCATTACCTGAAAGTATCATCCAGTTTGGGTGAAAAAATATTTGCTGAGATTTCTGGAGATTCATAATTTTTGGAAGCCTGGCAACCCCTTTCTATGAAAGTGTTTCTCGCCAGTCACTGCTTAGGGCTACTTCAAGAGGAAACAAAACATAGAGACAGAACCTGAAACTACTTTATTGTGTCAAGTTTCAAGAAGCTAGCACAAATCGTGTTGGATTTAGAGTTCCAAATACATCTATCAATATAGGAGAAAACAGAGTGAAACCTAAAAATTGAAACTGTTAGTAGAAACGAACGCTTCAACATAGAAGAATGAAATTTGGGGAACCAAGTTGGCTTAGTGTACTGATCATTACCTGAAAGAATCATCCAGTTTGGGTGAAAAAATATTTGCTGTGATTTCTGGAGATTCGTAGTTTTTGGAAGCTTGACAACCCCTTTCTATGAAAGTGTTTCTCGCCAGTCACTGCTTAGGGCTACATCAAGAGGAAACAACACATAGATATAGAACGTGAGACTGCTTTATTTTGTCAAGTTTCAAGAAGCTAGCACAAACCGTGTTGGATTTACAGTTCCAAATCCATCTATCAATATAGGAGAAAACAGAGTGAAACCTAAAAATTCAAACTGTTACTGGAAATGAACGCTTCAACATAGAAGAATGAAATTTGGGGAACCAAGTCGGCTTAGTGTACTGATCATTACCTGAAAGTATCATCCAGTTTGGGTGAAAAAATATTTGCTGAGATTTCTGGAGATTCGTAATTTTTGGAAGCTTGGCAACCCCTTTCCATGAAAGTGTTTCTCGCCAGTCACTGCTTAGGGATACATCAAGAGGAAACAAAACATAGAGATAGAACCTGAAACTACTTTATTGTGTCAAGTTTCAAGAAGCTAGCACAAACCGTGTTGGATTTAGAGTTCCAAATACATCTATCAATATAGGAGAAAACAGAGTGAAACCTAAAAATTGAAACTGTTAGTAGAAACGAACGCTTCAACATAGAAGAATGAAATTTGGGGAACCAAGTTGGCTTATTGTACTGATCATTACCTGAAAGTATCATCCAGTTTGGGTGAAAAAATATTTGCTGAGATTTCTGGAGATTCGTAATTTTTGGAAGCTTGGCAACCCCTTTCCATGAAAGTGTTTCTCGCCAGTCACTGCTTAGGGCTACATCAAGAGGAAAAAAAACATAGAGGACGAACGTGAAACTGCTATATTTTGTCAAGTTTCAAGAAGCTAGCACAAACCGTGTTGGATTTAGAGTTCCAAATACATTTATCAATATAGGAGAAAACAGAGTGAAACCTAAAAATTTAAACTGTTACTGGAAATGAACGCTTCACCATAGAAGAACGAAATTTGGGGAACCAAGTCGGCTTAGTGTACTGACCATTACCTGAAAGTATCATCCAGTTTGGGTGAAAAAATATTTGCTGAGATTACTGGAGATTCGTAATTTTTGGAAGCTTGGCAAACCCTTTCCATGAAAGTGTTTCTCGCCAGTCACTGCTTAGGGATACATCAAGAGGAAACAAGACATAGAGATAGAACGTGAAACTGCTTTATTTTGTCAAGTTTCAAGAAGCTAGCACAAACCGTGTTGGATTTAGAATTCCAAATACATCTATCAATATAGGAGAATACAGAGTGAAACCTAAAAATTCAAACTGTTACTGGAAATGAACGCTTCACCATTGAAGAACGAAATTTGGGGAACCAAGTTGGATTAGTGTACTGATCATTACCTGAAAGTATCATCCAGTTTGGGTGAAAAAATATTTGCTGAGATTTCTGGAGATTCATAATTTTTGGAAGCCTGGCAACCCCTTTCTATGAAAGTGTTTCTCGCCAGTCACTGCTTAGGGATACATCAAGAGGAAACAAAACATAGAGATAGAACCTGAAACTACTTTATTGTGTCAAGTTTCAAGAAGCTAGCACAAATCGTGTTGGATTTAGAGTTCCAAATACATCTATCAATATAGGAGAAAACAGAGTGAAACCTAAAAATTGAAACTGTTAGTAGAAACGAACGCTTCAACATAGAAGAATGAAATTTGGGGAACCAAGTTGGCTTAGTGTACTGATCATTACCTGAAAGAATCATCCAGTTTGGGTGAAAAAATATTTGCTGTGATTTCTGGAGATTCGTAGTTTTTGGAAGCTTGACAACCCCTTTCTATGAAAGTGTTTCTCGCCAGTCACTGCTTAGGGCTACATCAAGAGGAAACAACACATAGATATAGAACGTGAGACTGCTTTATTTTGTCAAGTTTCAAGAAGCTAGCACAAACCGTGTTGGATTTACAGTTCCAAATCCATCTATCAATATAGGAGAAAACAGAGTGAAACCTAAAAATTCAAACTGTTACTGGAAATGAACGCTTCAACATAGAAGAACGAAATTTGGGGAACCAAGTCGGCTTAGTGTACTGATCATTACCTGAAAGTATCATCCAGTTTGGGTGCAGAAATATTTGCTGTGATTTCTGGAGATTCGTAGTTTTTGGAAGCTTGGCAACCCCTTTCTATGAAAGTGTTTCTCGCCAGTCACTGCTTAGGGCTACTTCAAGAGGAAACAAAATATAGAGATAGAACGTGAAACTGCTTTATTTTGTCAAGTTTCAAGAAGCTAGCACAAACCGTGTTGGATTTAGAGTTCCAAATACATCTATCAATATAGGAGAAAACAGAGTGAAACCTAAAAATTCAAACTGTTACTGGAAATGAACGCTTCACCATAGAAGAACGAAATTTGGGGAACCAAGTTGGCTTAGTGTACTGATCATTACCTGTAAGTATCATCCAGTTTTGGTGAAAAAATACTTGCTGAGATTTCTGGAGATTCGTAATTTTAGGAAGCTTGGCAACCCCTTTCCATGAAAGTGTTTCTCGCCAGTCACTGCATAGGGCTACTTCAAGAGGAAAGAACACATAGAGACAGAACGTGAAACTACTTTATTTTGTCAAGTTTCAAGAAGCTAGCACAAACCGTGTTGGATTTAGAGTTCCAAATACATCTATCTATATAGGAGAAAACAGAGTGAAACCTAAAAATTCAAACTGTTACTGGAAATGAACGCTTCACCATAGAAGAACGAAATTTGGGGAACCAAGTTGGCTTAGTGTACTGATCATTACCTGAAAGTATCATCCAGTTTGGGTGAAAAAATATTTGCTGTGATTTCTGGAGATTCGTAGTTTTTGGAAGCTTGACAACCCCTTTCTATGAAAGTGTTTCTCGCCAGTCACTGCTTAGGGCTACATCAAGAGGAAACAACACATAGATATAGAACGTGAAACTGCTTTATTTTGTCAAGTTTCAAGAAGCTAGCACAAACCGTGTTGGATTTACAGTTCCAAATCCATCTATCAATATAGGAGAAAACAGAGTGAAACCTAAAAATTCAAACTGTTACTGGAAATGAACGCTTCAACATAGAAGAACGAAATTTGGGGAACCAAGTCGGCTTAGTGTACTGATCATTATCTGAGAGTATCATCCAGTTTGGGTGAAAAAATATTTGCTGAGATTTCTGGAGATTCGTAATTTTTGGAAGCTTGGCAACCCCTTTCCATGAAAGTGTTTCTCGCCAGTCACTGCTTAGGGATACATCAAGAGGAAACAAAACATAGAGATAGAACCTGAAACTACTTTATTGTGTCAAGTTTCAAGAAGCTAGCACAAACCGTGTTGGATTTAGATTTCCAAATATATCTATCAATATAGGAGAAAACAGAGTGAAACCTAAAAATTGAAACTGTTAGTAGAAACGAACGCTTCAACATAGAAGAATGAAATTTGGGGAACCAAGTTGGCTTAGTGTACTGATCATTACCTGAAAGTATCATCCAGTTTGGGTGAAAAAATATTTGCTGAGATTTCTGGAGATTCGTAATTTTTGGAAGCTTGGCAACCCCTTTCCATGAAAGTGTTTCTCGCCAGTCACTTCTTAGAGCTACATCAAGATGAAAAAAAACATGGAGATAGAATCTGAAACTACTTTATTGTGTCAAGTTTCAAGAAGCTAGCACAAACCGTGTTGGATTTAGAGTTCCAAATACATCTATCAATATAGGAGAAAACAGAGTGAAACCTAAAAATTCAAACTGTTACTGGAAATGAACGCTTTAACATAGAAGAACGAAATTTGGGGAACCAAGTCGGCTTAGTCTTCTGATCATTTCCTGAAAGTATCATCAAGTTTGGGTGAAAAAATATTTGCTGAGATTTCTGGTGATTCCTAATTTTTGGAAGCTTGGCAACCCCTTTCCATGAAAGTGTTTCTCGCCAGTCACTGCTTAGGGCTACATCAAGAGGAAACAAAACATAGAGATAGAACGTGAAACTGCTTTATTTTGTCAAGTTTCAAGAAGCTAGCACAAACCGTGTTGGATTTAGAGTTCCAAATATATCTATCAATATAGGAGAAAACAGAGTGAAACCTAAAAATTGAAACAGTTAGTAGAAACGAACGCTTCAACATAGAAGAGTGAAATTTGGGGAACCAAGTTGGCTTATTGTACTGATCATTACCTGAAAGTATCATCCAGTTTGGGTGAAAAAATATTTGCTGAGATTTCTGGAGATTCGTAATTTTTGGAAGCTTGGCAACCCCTTTCCATGAAAGTGTTTCTCGCCAGTCACTTCTAAGGGCTACATCAAGATGAAAAAAAACATGGAGATAGAATCTGAAACTACTTTATTGTGTCAAGTTTCAAGAAGCTAGCACAAACCGTGTTGGATTTAGAGTTCCAAATACATCTATCAATATAGGAGAAAACAGAGTGAAACCTAAAAATTCAAACTGTTACTGGAAATGAACGCTTCACCATTGAAGAACGAAATTTGGGGAACCAAGTCGGCTTAGTGTACTGATCATTACCTGAAAGTATCATCCAGTTTGGGTGAAAAAATATTTGCTGAGATTTCTGGAGATTCATAATTTTTGGAAGCTTGGCAACCCCTTTCCATGAAAGTGTTTCTCGACAGTCACTGCTTAGGGCTACATCAAGAGGAAACAAAACATAGAGATAGAACGTGAAACTGCTTTATTTTGTCAAGTTTCAAGAAGCTAGCACAAACCGTGTTGGATTTAGAGTTCCAAATACATCTATCAATATAGGAGAAAACAGAGTGAAACCTAAAAATTCAAACTGTTACTGGAAATGAACGCTTCAACATAGAAGAACGAAACTTGGGGAACCAAGTCGGCTTAGTGTACTGATCATTACCTGAAAGTATCATCCAGTTTGGGTGAAAAAATATTTGCTGAGATTTCTGGAGATTCGTAATTTTTGGAAGCTTGGGAACCCCTTTCCATGAAAGTGTTTCTCGCCAGTCACTGCTTAGGGCTACATCAAGAGGAAACAAAACATAGAGATAGAATCTGAAACTCCTTTATTGTGTCAAGTTTCAAGAAGCTAGCACAAACCGTGTTGGATTTAGAGTTCCAAATACATCTATCAATATAGGAGAAAACAGAGTGAAACCTAAAAATTCAAACTGTTAGTAGAAACGAACGCTTCAACATAGAAGAACGAAATTTGGGGAACCAAGTTGGCTTATTGTACTGATCATTACCTGAAAGTATCATCCAGTTTGGGTGAAAAAATACTTGCTGAGATTTCTGGAGATTCGTAATTTTAGGAAGCTTGGCAACCCCTTTCCATGAAAGTGTTTCTCGCCAGTCACTGCTTAGGGCTACATCAAGAGGAAACAACACATAGAGATAGAACGTGAAACTGCTTTATTTTGTCAAGTTTCAAGAAGCTAGCACAAACCGTGTTGGATTTAGAATTCCAAATACATCTATCAATATAGGAGAATACAGAGTGAAACCTAAAAATTCAAACTGTTACTGGAAATGAACGCTTCACCATTGAAGAACGAAATTTGGGGAACCAAGTTGGATTAGTGTACTGATCATTACCTGAAAGTATCATCCAGTTTGGGTGAAAAAATATTTGCTGAGATTTCTGGAGATTCATAATTTTTGGAAGCCTGGCAACCCCTTTCTATGAAAGTGTTTCTCGCCAGTCACTGCTTAGGGCTACTTCAAGAGGAAACAAAACATAGAGACAGAACCTGAAACTACTTTATTGTGTCAAGTTTCAAGAAGCTAGCACAAATCGTGTTGGATTTAGAGTTCCAAATACATCTATCAATATAGGAGAAAACAGAGTGAAACCTAAAAATTGAAACTGTTAGTAGAAACGAACGCTTCAACATAGAAGAATGAAATTTGGGGAACCAAGTTGGCTTAGTGTACTGATCATTACCTGAAAGAATCATCCAGTTTGGGTGAAAAAATATTTGCTGTGATTTCTGGAGATTCGTAGTTTTTGGAAGCTTGACAACCCCTTTCTATGAAAGTGTTTCTCGCCAGTCACTGCTTAGGGCTACATCAAGAGGAAACAACACATAGATATAGAACGTGAGACTGCTTTATTTTGTCAAGTTTCAAGAAGCTAGCACAAACCGTGTTGGATTTACAGTTCCAAATCCATCTATCAATATAGGAGAAAACAGAGTGAAACCTAAAAATTCAAACTGTTACTGGAAATGAACGCTTCAACATAGAAGAATGAAATTTGGGGAACCAAGTCGGCTTAGTGTACTGATCATTACCTGAAAGTATCATCCAGTTTGGGTGAAAAAATATTTGCTGAGATTTCTGGAGATTCGTAATTTTTGGAAGCTTGGCAACCCCTTTCCATGAAAGTGTTTCTCGCCAGTCACTGCTTAGGGATACATCAAGAGGAAACAAAACATAGAGATAGAACCTGAAACTACTTTATTGTGTCAAGTTTCAAGAAGCTAGCACAAACCGTGTTGGATTTAGAGTTCCAAATACATCTATCAATATAGGAGAAAACAGAGTGAAACCTAAAAATTGAAACTGTTAGTAGAAACGAACGCTTCAACATAGAAGAATGAAATTTGGGGAACCAAGTTGGCTTATTGTACTGATCATTACCTGAAAGTATCATCCAGTTTGGGTGAAAAAATATTTGCTGAGATTTCTGGAGATTCGTAATTTTTGGAAGCTTGGCAACCCCTTTCCATGAAAGTGTTTCTCGCCAGTCACTGCTTAGGGCTACATCAAGAGGAAAAAAAACATAGAGGACGAACGTGAAACTGCTATATTTTGTCAAGTTTCAAGAAGCTAGCACAAACCGTGTTGGATTTAGAGTTCCAAATACATTTATCAATATAGGAGAAAACAGAGTGAAACCTAAAAATTTAAACTGTTACTGGAAATGAACGCTTCACCATAGAAGAACGAAATTTGGGGAACCAAGTCGGCTTAGTGTACTGACCATTACCTGAAAGTATCATCCAGTTTGGGTGAAAAAATATTTGCTGAGATTACTGGAGATTCGTAATTTTTGGAAGCTTGGCAAACCCTTTCCATGAAAGTGTTTCTCGCCAGTCACTGCTTAGGGATACATCAAGAGGAAACAAGACATAGAGATAGAACGTGAAACTGCTTTATTTTGTCAAGTTTCAAGAAGCTAGCACAAACCGTGTTGGATTTAGAGTTCCAAATACATCTATCAATATAGGAGAAAACAGAGTGAAACATAAAAATTCAAACTGTTAGTAGAAACGAACGCTTCAACATAGAAGAATGAAATTTGGAGAACCAAGTTGGCTTAGTGTACTGATCATTACCTGTAAGTATCATCCAGTTTTGGTGAAAAAATACTTGCTGAGATATCTGGAGATTCGTAATTTTAGGAAGCTTGGCAACCCCTTTCCATGAAAGTGTTTCTCGCCAGTCACTGCATAGGGCTACTTCAAGAGGAAAGAACACATAGAGACAGAACGTGAAACTACTTTATTTTGTCAAGTTTCAAGAAGCTAGCACAAACCGTGTTGGATTTAGAGTTCCAAATACATCTATCTATATAGGAGAAAACAGAGTGAAACCTAAAAATTCAAACTGTTACTGGAAATGAACGCTTCAACATAGAAGAACGAAATTTGGGGAACTAAGTGGGCTTAGTGTACTGATCATTACCTGAAAGTATCATCCAGTTTGGGTGAAAAAATATTTGCTGTGATTTCTGGAGATTCGTAGTTTTTGGAAGCTTGACAACCCCTTTCTATGAAAGTGTTTCTCGCCAGTCACTGCTTAGGGCTACATCAAGAGGAAACAACACATAGATATAGAACGTGAAACTGCTTTATTTTGTCAAGTTTCAAGAAGCTAGCACAAACCGTGTTGGATTTAGAGTTCCAAATACATCTATCAATATAGGAGAAAGCAGAGTGAAACCTAAAAATTCAAACTGTTACTGGAAATGAACGCTTCAACATAGAAGAACGAAACTTGGGGAACCAAGTCGGCTTAGTGTACTGATCATTACCTGAAAGTATCATCCAGTTTGGGTGAAAAAATATTTGCGGAGATTTCTGGTGATTCCTAATTTTTGGAAGCTTGGCAACCCCTTTCCATGAAAGTGTTTCTCGCCAGTCACTGCTTAGGGCTACATCAAGAGGAAACAAAACATAGAGATAGAACGTGAAACTGCTTTATTTTGTCAAGTTTCAAGAAGCTAGCACAAACCGTGTTGGATTTAGAGTTTCAAATACATCTATTAATATAGGAGAAAACAGAGTGAAACCTAAAAATTGAAACTGTTAGTAGAAACGAAGGCTTCAACATACAAGAATGAAATTTGGGGAACCAAGTTGGCTTATTGTACTGATCATTACCTGAAAGTATCATCCAGTTTGGGTGAAAAAATACTTGCTGAGATTTCTGGAGATTCGAAATTTTAGGAAGCTTGGCAACCCCTTTCCATGAAAGTGTTTCTCGCCAGTCACTGCTTAGGGCTACTTCAAGAGGAAACAACACATAGAGATAGAACGTGAAACTGCTTTATTTTGTCAAGTTTCAAGAAGCTAGCACAAACCGTGTTGGATTTAGAGTTCCAAATACATCTATCAATATAGGAGAAAACAGAGTGAAACCTAAAAATTCAAACTGTTCCTGGAAATGAACGCTTCACCATTGAGGAACGAAATTTGGGGAACCAAGTTGGATTAGTGTACTGATCATTACCTGAAAGTATCATCCAGTTTGGGTGAAAAAATATTTGCTGAGATTTCTGGAGATTCGTAATTTTTGGAAGCTTGGCAACCCCTTTCCATGAAAGTGTTTCTCGACAGTCACTGCTTAGGGCTACATCAAGAGGAAACAAAACATAGAGATAGAACGTGAAACTGCTTTATTTTGTCACGTTTCAAGAAGCTAGCACAAACCGTGTTGGATTTAGAGTTCCAAATACATCTATCAATATAGGAGAAAACAGAGTGAAACCTAAAAATTCAAACTGTTAGTAGAAACGAACGCTTCAACATAGAAAAATGAAATTTGGAGAACCAAGTTGGCTTAGTGTACTGATCATTACCTGTAAGTATCATCCAGTTTTGGTGAAAAAATACTTGCTGAGATTTCTGGAGATTCGTAATTTTAGGAAGCTTGGCAACCCCTTTCCATGAAAGTGTTTCTCGCCAGTCACTGCATAGGGCTACTTCAAGAGGAAAGAACACATAGAGATAGAACGTGAAACTACTTTATTTTGTCAAGTTTCAAGAAGCTAGCACAAACCGTGTTGGATTTAGAGTTCCAAATACATCTATCTATATAGGAGAAAACAGAGTGAAACCTAAAAATTCAAACTGTTACTGGAAATGAACGCTTCAACATAGAAGAACGAAATTTGGGAACCAAGTCGGCTTAATGTACTGATCATTACCTGAAAGTATCATCCAGTTTGGGTGAAAAAATATTTGCTGAGATTTCTGGAGATTCGTAATTTTTGGAAGCTTGGCAACCCCGTTCCATGAAAGTGTTTCTCGCCAGTCACTTCTTAGGGCTACATCAAGATGAAAAAAAACATGGAGATAGAATCTGAAACTACTTTATTGTGTCAAGTTTCAAGAAGCTAGCACAAACCGTGTTGGATTTAGAGTTCCAAATACATCTATCAATATAGGAGAAAACAGAGTGAAACCTAAAAATTCAAACTGTTACTGGAAATGAACGCTTTAACATAGAAGAACGAAATTTGGGGAACCAAGTCGGCTTAGTGTTCTGATCATTTCCTGAAAGTATCATCAAGTTTGGGTGAAAAAATATTTGCTGAGATTTCTGGTGATTCCTAATTTTTGGAAGCTTGGCAACCCCTTTCCATGAAAGTGTTTCTCGACAGTCACTGCTTAGGGCTACATCAAGAGGAAACAAAACATAGAGAAAGAACGTGAAACTGATTTATTTTGTCAAGTTTCAAGAAGCTAGCACAAACCGTGTTGGATTTAGAGTTCCAAATACATCTATCAATATAGGAGAAAACAGAGTGAAACCTAAAAATTCAAACTGTTACTGGAAATGAACGCTTCACCATTGAGGAACGAAATTTGGGGAACCAAGTTGGATTAGTGTACTGATCATTACCTGAAAGTATCATCCAGTTTGGGTGAAAAAATATTTGCTGAGATTTCTGGAGATTCGTAATTTTTGGAAGCTTGGCAACCCCTTTCCATGAAAGTGTTTCTCGACAGTCACTGCTTAGGGCTACATCAAGAGGAAACAAAACATAGAGATAGAACGTGAAACTGCTTTATTTTGTCACGTTTCAAGAAGCTAGCACAAACCGTGTTGGATTTAGAGTTCCAAACACATCTATCAATATAGGAGAAAACAGAGTGAAACCTAAAAATTCAAACTGTTAGTAGAAACGAACGCTTCAACATAGAAAAATGAAATTTGGAGAACCAAGTTGGCTTAGTGTACTGATCATTACCTGTAAGTATCATCCAGTTTTGGTGAAAAAATACTTGCTGGATTTCTGGAGATTCGTAATTTTAGGAAGCTTGGCAACCCCTTTCCATGAAAGTGTTTCTCGCCAGTCACTGCATAGGGCTACTTCAAGAGGAAAGAACACATAGAGATAGAACGTGAAACTACTTTATTTTGTCAAGTTTCAAGAAGCTAGCACAAACCGTGTTGGATTTAGAGTTCCAAATACATCTATCTATATAGGAGAAAACAGAGTGAAACCTAAAAATTCAAACTGTTACTGGAAATGAACGCTTCAACATAGAAGAACGAAATTTGGGAACCAAGTCGGCTTAGTGTACTGATCATTACCTGAAAGTATCATCCAGTTTGGGTGAAAAAATATTTGCTGAGATTTCTGGAGATTCGTAATTTTTGGAAGCTTGGCAACCCCTTTCCATGAAAGTGTTTCTCGCCAGTCACTTCTTAGGGCTACATCAAGATGAAAAAAAACATGGAGATAGAATCTGAAACTACTTTATTGTGTCAAGTTTCAAGAAGCTAGCACAAACCGTGTTGGATTTAGAGTTCCAAATACATCTATCAATATAGGAGAAAACAGAGTGAAACCTAAAAATTCAAACTGTTACTGGAAATGAACGCTTTAACATAGAAGAACGAAATTTGGGGAACCAAGTCGGCTTAGTGTTCTGATCATTTCCTGAAAGTATCATCAAGTTTGGGTGAAAAAATATTTGCTGAGATTTCTGGTGATTCCTAATTTTTGGAAGCTTGGCAACCCCTTTCCATGAAAGTGTTTCTCGACAGTCACTGCTTAGGGCTACATCAAGAGGAAACAAAACATAGAGAAAGAACGTGAAACTGATTTATTTTGTCAAGTTTCAAGAAGCTAGCACAAACCGTGTTGGATTTAGAGTTCCAAATACATCTATCAATATAGGAGAAAACAGAGTGAAACCTAAAAATTCAAACTGTTACTGGAAATGAATGCTTCAACATAGAAGAACGAAACTTGGGGAACCAAGTTGGCTTATTGTACTGATCATTACCTGAAAGTATCATCCAGTTTGGGTGAAAAAATACTTGCTGAGATTTCTGGAGATTCGAAATTTTAGGAAGCTTGGCAACCCCTTTCTATGAAAGTGTTTCTCGCCAGTCACTGCTTAGGGCTACTTCAAGAGGAAACAACACATAGAGATAGAACGTGAAACTGCTTTATTTTGTCAAGTTTCAAGAAGCTAGCACAAACCATGTTGGATTTAGAGTTCCAAATACATCTATCAATATAGGAGAAAACAGAGTGAAACCTAAAAATTCAAACTGTTACTGGAAATGAACGCTTCACCATTGAGGAACGAAATTTGGGGAACCAAGTTGGCTTAGTGTACTGATCATTACCTGAAAGTATCATCCAGTTTGGGTGAAAAAATATTTGCTGAGATTTCTGGAGATTCGTAATTTTTGGAAGCTTGGCAACCCCTTTCCATGAAAGTGTTTCTCGACAGTCACTGCTTAGGGCTACATCAAGAGGAAACAAAACATAGAGATAGAACGTGAAACTGCTTTATTTTGTCAAGTTTCAAGAAGCTAGCACAAACCGTGTTGGATTTAGAGTTCCAAATACATCTATCAATATAGGAGAAAACAGAGTGAAACCTAAAAATTCAAACTGTTAGTAGAAACGAACGCTTCAACATAGAAGAATGAAATTTGGAGAACCAAGTTGGCTTAGTGTACTGATCATTACCTGTAAGTATCATCCAGTTTTGGTGAAAAAATACTTGCCGAGATTTCTGGAGATTCGTAATTTTAGGAAGCTTGGCAACCCCTTTCCATGAAAGTGTTTCTCGCCAGTCACTGCATAGGGCTACTTCAAGAGGAAAGAACACATAGAGATAGAACGTGAAACTACTTTATTTTGTCAAGTTTCAAGAAGCTAGCACAAACCGTGTTGGATTTAGAGTTCCAAATACATCTATCTATATAGGAGAAAACAGAGTGAAACATAAAAATTGAAACTGTTAGTAGAAACGAACGCTTCAACATAGAAGAATGAAATTTGGGGAACCAAGTTGGCTTATTGTACTGATCATTACCTGAAAGTATCATCCAGTTTGGGTGAAAAAATATTTGCTGAGATTTCTGGAGATTCGTAATTTTTGGAAGCTTGGCAACCCCTTTCCATGAAAGTGTTTCTCGCCAGTCACTGCTTCGGGCTACATCAAGAGGAAAAAAAACATAGAGGACGAACGTGAAACTGCTTTATTTTGTCAAGTTTCAAGAAGCTAGCACAAACCGTGTTGGATTTAGAGTTCCAAATACATTTATCAATATAGGAGAAAACAGAGTGAAACCTAAAAATTTAAACTGTTACTGGAAATGAACGCTTCACCATAGAAGAACGAAATTTGGGGAACCAAGTCGGCTTAGTGTACTGACCATTACCTGAAAGTATCATCCAGTTTGGGTGAAAAAATATTTGCTGAGATTACTGGAGATTCGTAATTTTTGGAAGCTTGGGAACCCCTTTCCATGAAAATGTTTCTCGCCAGTCACTGCTTAGGGATACATCAAGAGGAAACAAGACATAGAGATAGAACGTGAAACTGCTTTATTTTGTCAAGTTTCAAGAAGCTAGCACAAACCGTGTTGGATTTAGATTTCCAAATACATCTATCAATATAAGAGAAAAGAGAGTGAAACCTAAAAATTTAAACTGTTATTGGAAATGAACGCTTCACCATAGAAGAACGAAATTTGGGGAACCAAGTCGGCTTAGTGTACTCACCATTACCTGAAAGTATCATCCAGTTTGGGTGAAAAAATATTTGCTGAGATTTCTGGAGATTCGTAATTTTTGGAAGCTTGGGAAACCCTTTCCATGAAAGTGTTTCTCGCCAGTCACTGCTTAGGGATACATCAAGAGGAAACAAAACATAGAGATAGAACCTGAAACTACTTTATTGTGTCAAGTTTCAAGAAGCTAGCACAAACCGTGTTGGATTTAGAGTTCCAAATACATCTATCAATATAGGAGAAAACAGAGTGAAACCTAAAAATTCAAACTGTTACTGGAAAAGAACGCTTTAACATAGAAGAACGAAATTTGGGGAACCAAGTCGGCTTAGTGTTCTGATCATTTCCTGAAAGTATCATCAAGTTTGGGTGAAAAAATATTTGCTGAGATTTCTGGAGATTCGAAATTTTAGGAAGCTTGGCAACCCCTTTCCATGAAAGTGTTTCTCGCCAGTCACTGCATAGGGCTACTTCAAGAGGAAACAACACATAGATATAGAACGTGAAACTACTTTATTTTGTCAAGTTTCAAGAAGCTAGCACAAACCGTGTTGGATTTAGAGTTCCAAATACATCTATCTATATAGGAGAAAACAGAGTGAAACCTAAAAATTCAAACTGTTACTGGAAATGAACGCTTCAACATAGAAGAACGAAATTTGGGGAACCAAGTCTGCTTAGTGTACTGATCATTACCTGAAAGTATCATCCAGTTTGGGTGAAAAAATATTTGCTGAGATTTCTGGAGATTCGTAATTTTTGGAAGCTTGGGAACCCCTTTCCATGAAAGTGTTTCTCGCCAGTCACTGCTTAGGGATACATCAAGAGGAAACAAAACATAGAGATAGAACCTGAAACTACTTTATTGTGTCAAGTTTCAAGAAGCTAGCACAAACCGTGTTGGATTTAGAGTTCCAAATACATCTATCAATATAGGAGAAAACAGAGTGAAACCTAAAAATTGAAACTGTTAGTAGAAACGAACGCTTCAACATAGAAGAATGAAATTTGGGGAACCAAGTTGGCTTATTGTACTGATCATTACCTGAAAGTATCATCCAGTTTGGGTGAAAAAATATTTGCTGAGATTTCTGGAGATTCGTAATTTTTGGAAGCTTGGCAACCCCTTTCCATGAAAGTGTTTCTCTCCAGTCACTGCTTAGGGCTACTTCAAGAGGAAACAACACATAGAGATAGAACGTGAAACTGCTTTATTTTGTCAAGTTTCAAGAAGCTAGCACAAACCGTGTTGGATTTAGAGTTCCAAATACATCTATCAATATAGGAGAAAACAGAGTGAAACCTAAAAATTCAAACTGTTACTGGAAATGAACGCTTCAACATAGAAGAACAAAATTTGGGGAACCAAGTCGGCGTAGTGTACTGATCATTACCTGAAAGTATCATCCAGTTTGGGTGCAGAAATATTTGCTGTGATTTCTGGAGATTCGTAGTTTTTGGAAGCTTGGCAACCCCTTTCTATGAAAGTGTTTCTCGCCAGTCACTGCTTAGGGCTACTTCAAGAGGAAACAAAACATAGAGATAGAACGTGAAACTGCTTTATTTTGTCAAGTTTCAAGAAGCTAGCACAAACCGTGTTGGATTTAGAATTCCAAATACATCTATCAATATAGGAGAAAACAGAGTGAAACCTAAAAATTCAAACTGTTACTGGAAATGAACGCTTCACCATAGAAGAACGAAATTTGGGGAACCAAGTTGGCTTATTGTACTGATCATTACCTGTAAGTATCATTCAGTTTTGGTGAAAAAATACTTGCTGAGATTTCTGGAGATTCGTAATTTTAGGAAGCTTGGCAACCCCTTTCCATGAAAGTGTTTCTCGCCAGTCACTGCATAGGGCTACTTCATGAGGAAAGAACTCATAGAGACAGAACGTGAAACTACTTTATTTTGTCAAGTTTCAAGAAGCTAGCACAAACCGTGTTGGATTTAGAGTTCCAAATACATCTATCTATATAGGAGAAAACAGAGTGAAACCTAAAAATTCAAACTGTTACTGGAAATGAACGCTTCAACATAGAAGAACGAAATTTGGGGAACCAAGTTGGCTTAGTGTACTGATCATTACCTGAAAGTATCATCCAGTTTGGGTGAAAAAATATTTGCTGTGATTTCTGGAGATTCGTAGTTTTTGGAAGCTTGACAACCCCTTTCTATGAAAGTGTTTCTCGCCAGTCACTGCTTAGGGCTACATCAAGAGGAAACAACACATAGATATAGAACGTGAAACTGCTTTATTTTGTCAAGTTTCAAGAAGCTAGCACAAACCGTGTTGGATTTACAGTTCCAAATCCATCTATCAATATAGGAGAAAACAGAGTGAAACCTAAAAATTCAAACTGTTACTGGAAATGAACGCTTCAACATAGAAGAACGAAATTTGGGGAACCAAGTCGGCTTAGTGTACTGATCATTACCTGAAAGTATCATCCAGTTTGGGTGAAAAAATATTTGCTGAGATTTCTGGAGATTCGTAATTTTTGGAAGCTTGGCAACCCCTTTCCATGAAAGTGTTTCTCGCCAGTCACTGCTTAGGGATACATCAAGAGGAAACAAAACATAGAGATAGAACCTGAAACTACTTCATTGTGTCAAGTTTCAAGAAGCTAGCACAAACCGTGTTGGATTTAGAGTTCCAAATACATCTATCAATATAGGAGAAAACAGAGTGAAACCTAAAAATTGAAACTGTTAGTAGAAACGAACGCTTCAACATAGAAGAATGAAATTTGGGGAACCAAGTTGGCTTATTGTACTGATCATTACCTGAAAGTATCATCCAGTTTGGGTGAAAAAATATTTGCTGAGATTTCTGGAGATTCGTAATTTTTGGAAGCTTGGCAACCCCTTTCCATGAAAGTGTTTCTCGCCAGTCACTGCTTAGGGCTACTTCAAGAGGAAACAACACATAGAGATAGAACGTGAAACTGCTTTATTTTGTCAAGTTTCAAGAAGCTAGCACAAACCGTGTTGGATTTAGAGTTCCAAATCCATCTATCAATATAGGAGAAAACAGAGTGAAACCTAAAAATTCAAACTGTTACTGGAAATGAACGCTTCAACATAGAAGAACAAAATTTGGGGAACCAAGTCGGCTTAGTGTACTGATCATTACCTGAAAGTATCATCCAGTTTGGGTGCAGAAATATTTGCTGTGATTTCTGGAGATTCGTAGTTTTTGGAAGCTTGGCAACCCCTTTCTATGAAAGTGTTTCTCGCCAGTCACTGCTTAGGGCTACTTCAAGAGGAAACAAAACATAGAGATAGAACGTGAAACTGCTTTATTTTGTCAAGTTTCAAGAAGCTAGCACAAACCGTGTTGGATTTAGAGTTCCAAATACATCTATCAATATAGGAGAAAACAGAGTGAAACCTAAAAATTCAAACTGTTACTGGAAATGAACGCTTCACCATAGAAGAACGAAATTTGGGGAACCAAGTTGGCTTATTGTACTGATCATTACCTGTAAGTATCATTCAGTTTTGGTGAAAAAATACTTGCTGAGATTTCTGGAGATTCGTAATTTTAGGAAGCTTGGCAACCCCTTTCCATGAAAGTGTTTCTCGCCAGTCACTGCATAGGGCTACTTCAAGAGGAAAGAACTCATAGAGACAGAACGTGAAACTACTTTATTTTGTCAAGTTTCAAGAAGCTAGCACAAACCGTGTTGGATTTAGAGTTCCAAATACATCTATCTATATAGGAGAAAACAGAGTGAAACCTAAAAATTCAAACTGTTACTGGAAATGAACGCTTCAACATAGAAGAACGAAATTTGGGGAACCAAGTTGGCTTAGTGTACTGATCATTACCTGAAAGTATCATCCAGTTTGGGTGAAAAAATATTTGCTGTGATTTCTGGAGATTCGTAGTTTTTGGAAGCTTGACAACCCCTTTCTATGAAAGTGTTTCTCGCCAGTCACTGCATAGGGCTACTTCAAGAGGAAACAACACATAGATATAGAACGTGAAACTGCTTTATTTTGTCAAGTTTCAAGAAGCTAGCACAAACCGTGTTGGATTTAGAGTTCCAAATACATCTATCAATATAGGAGAAAACAGAGTGAAACATAAAAATTGAAACTGTTAGTAGAAACGAACGCTTCAACATAGAAGAATGAAATTTGGGGAACCAAGTTGGCTTATTGTACTGATCATTACCTGAAAGTATCATCCAGTTTGGGTGAAAAAATATTTGCTGAGATTTCTGGAGATTCGTAATTTTTGGAAGCTTGGCAACCCCTTTCCATGAAAGTGTTTCTCGCCAGTCACTGCTTAGGGCTACATCAAGAGGAAAAAAAACATAGAGGACGAACGTGAAACTGCTTTATTTTGTCAAGTTTCAAGAAGCTAGCACAAACCGTGTTGGATTTAGAGTTCCAAATACATTTATCAATATAGGAGAAAACAGAGTGAAACCTAAAAATTTAAACTGTTACTGGAAATGAACGCTTCACCATAGAAGAACGAAATTTGGGGAACCAAGTCGGCTTAGTGTACTGACCATTACCTGAAAGTATCATCCAGTTTGGGTGAAAAAATATTTGCTGAGATTACTGGAGATTCGTAATTTTTGGAAGCTTGGGAACCCCTTTCCATGAAAATGTTTCTCGCCAGTCACTGCTTAGGGATACATCAAGAGGAAACAAGACATAGAGATAGAACGTGAAACTGCTTTATTTTGTCAAGTTTCAAGAAGCTAGCACAAACCGTGTTGGATTTCGATTTCCAAATACATCTATCAATATAAGAGAAAAGAGAGTGAAACCTAAAAATTTAAACTGTTATTGGAAATGAACGCTTCACCATAGAAGAACGAAATTTGGGGAACCAAGTCGGCTTAGTGTACTCACCATTACCTGAAAGTATCATCCAGTTTGGGTGAAAAAATATTTGCTGAGATTTCTGGAGATTCGTAATTTTTGGAAGCTTGGGAAACCCTTTCCATGAAAGTGTTTCTCGCCAGTCACTGCTTAGGGATACATCAAGAGGAAACAAAACATAGAGATAGAACCTGAAACTACTTTATTGTGTCAAGTTTCAAGAAGCTAGCACAAACCGTGTTGGATTTAGAGTTCCAAATACATCTATCAATATAGGAGAAAACAGAGTGAAACCTAAAAATTCAAACTGTTACTGGAAAAGAACGCTTTAACATAGAAGAACGAAATTTGGGGAACCAAGTCGGCTTAGTGTTCTGATCATTTCCTGAAAGTATCATCAAGTTTGGGTGAAAAAATATTTGCTGAGATTTCTGGAGATTCGAAATTTTAGGAAGCTTGGCAACCCCTTTCCATGAAAGTGTTTCTCGCCAGTCACTGCATAGGGCTACTTCAAGAGGAAACAACACATAGATATAGAACGTGAAACTACTTTATTTTGTCAAGTTTCAAGAAGCTAGCACAAACCGTGTTGGATTTAGAGTTCCAAATACATCTATCTATATAGGAGAAAACAGAGTGAAACCTAAAAATTCAAACTGTTACTGGAAATGAACGCTTCAACATAGAAGAACGAAATTTGGGGAACCAAGTCTGCTTAGTGTACTGATCATTACCTGAAAGTATCATCCAGTTTGGGTGAAAAAATATTTGCTGAGATTTCTGGAGATTCGTAATTTTTGGAAGCTTGGGAACCCCTTTCCATGAAAGTGTTTCTCGCCAGTCACTGCTTAGGGATACATCAAGAGGAAACAAAACATAGAGATAGAACCTGAAACTACTTTATTGTGTCAAGTTTCAAGAAGCTAGCACAAACCGTGTTGGATTTAGAGTTCCAAATACATCTATCAATATAGGAGAAAACAGAGTGAAACCTAAAAATTGAAACTGTTAGTAGAAACGAACGCTTCAACATAGAAGAATGAAATTTGGGGAACCAAGTTGGCTTATTGTACTGATCATTACCTGAAAGTATCATCCAGTTTGGGTGAAAAAATATTTGCTGAGATTTCTGGAGATTCGTAATTTTTGGAAGCTTGGCAACCCCTTTCCATGAAAGTGTTTCTCTCCAGTCACTGCTTAGGGCTACTTCAAGAGGAAACAACACATAGAGATAGAACGTGAAACTGCTTTATTTTGTCAAGTTTCAAGAAGCTAGCACAAACCGTGTTGGATTTAGAGTTCCAAATCCATCTATCAATATAGGAGAAAACAGAGTGAAACCTAAAAATTCAAACTGTTACTGGAAATGAACGCTTCAACATAGAAGAACAAAATTTGGGGAACCAAGTCGGCGTAGTGTACTGATCATTACCTGAAAGTATCATCCAGTTTGGGTGCAGAAATATTTGCTGTGATTTCTGGAGATTCGTAGTTTTTGGAAGCTTGGCAACCCCTTTCTATGAAAGTGTTTCTCGCCAGTCACTGCTTAGGGCTACTTCAAGAGGAAACAAAACATAGAGATAGAACGTGAAACTGCTTTATTTTGTCAAGTTTCAAGAAGCTAGCACAAACCGTGTTGGATTTAGAATTCCAAATACATCTATCAATATAGGAGAAAACAGAGTGAAACCTAAAAATTCAAACTGTTACTGGAAATGAACGCTTCACCATAGAAGAACGAAATTTGGGGAACCAAGTTGGCTTATTGTACTGATCATTACCTGTAAGTATCATTCAGTTTTGGTGAAAAAATACTTGCTGAGATTTCTGGAGATTCGTAATTTTAGGAAGCTTGGCAACCCCTTTCCATGAAAGTGTTTCTCGCCAGTCACTGCATAGGGCTACTTCATGAGGAAAGAACTCATAGAGACAGAACGTGAAACTACTTTATTTTGTCAAGTTTCAAGAAGCTAGCACAAACCGTGTTGGATTTAGAGTTCCAAATACATCTATCTATATAGGAGAAAACAGAGTGAAACCTAAAAATTCAAACTGTTACTGGAAATGAACGCTTCAACATAGAAGAACGAAATTTGGGGAACCAAGTTGGCTTAGTGTACTGATCATTACCTGAAAGTATCATCCAGTTTGGGTGAAAAAATATTTGCTGTGATTTCTGGAGATTCGTAGTTTTTGGAAGCTTGACAACCCCTTTCTATGAAAGTGTTTCTCGCCAGTCACTGCTTAGGGCTACATCAAGAGGAAACAACACATAGATATAGAACGTGAAACTGCTTTATTTTGTCAAGTTTCAAGAAGCTAGCACAAACCGTGTTGGATTTACAGTTCCAAATCCATCTATCAATATAGGAGAAAACAGAGTGAAACCTAAAAATTCAAACTGTTACTGGAAATGAACGCTTCAACATAGAAGAACGAAATTTGGGGAACCAAGTCGGCTTAGTGTACTGATCATTACCTGAAAGTATCATCCAGTTTCTGTGAAAAAATATTTGCTGAGATTTCTGGAGATTCGTAATTTTTGGAAGCTTGGCAACCCCTTTCCATGAAAGTGTTTCTCGCCAGTCACTGCTTAGGGATACATCAAGAGGAAACAAAACATAGAGATAGAACCTGAAACTACTTCATTGTGTCAAGTTTCAAGAAGCTAGCACAAACCGTGTTGGATTTAGAGTTCCAAATACATCTATCAATATAGGAGAAAACAGAGTGAAACCTAAAAATTGAAACTGTTAGTAGAAACGAACGCTTCAACATAGAAGAATGAAATTTGGGGAACCAAGTTGGCTTATTGTACTGATCATTACCTGAAAGTATCATCCAGTTTGGGTGAAAAAATATTTGCTGAGATTTCTGGAGATTCGTAATTTTTGGAAGCTTGGCAACCCCTTTCCATGAAAGTGTTTCTCGCCAGTCACTGCTTAGGGCTACTTCAAGAGGAAACAACACATAGAGATAGAACGTGAAACTGCTTTATTTTGTCAAGTTTCAAGAAGCTAGCACAAACCGTGTTGGATTTAGAGTTCCAAATCCATCTATCAATATAGGAGAAAACAGAGTGAAACCTAAAAATTCAAACTGTTACTGGAAATGAACGCTTCACCATAGAAGAACGAAATTTGGGGAACCAAGTTGGCTTATTGTACTGATCATTACCTGTAAGTATCATTCAGTTTTGGTGAAAAAATACTTGCTGAGATTTCTGGAGATTCGTAATTTTAGGAAGCTTGGCAACCCCTTTCCATGAAAGTGTTTCTCGCCAGTCACTGCATAGGGCTACTTCAAGAGGAAAGAACTCATAGAGACAGAACGTGAAACTACTTTATTTTGTCAAGTTTCAAGAAGCTAGCACAAACCGTGTTGGATTTAGAGTTCCAAATACATCTATCTATATAGGAGAAAACAGAGTGAAACCTAAAAATTCAAACTGTTACTGGAAATGAACGCTTCAACATAGAAGAACGAAATTTGGGGAACCAAGTTGGCTTAGTGTACTGATCATTACCTGAAAGTATCATCCAGTTTGGGTGAAAAAATATTTGCTGTGATTTCTGGAGATTCGTAGTTTTTGGAAGCTTGACAACCCCTTTCTATGAAAGTGTTTCTCGCCAGTCACTGCATAGGGCTACTTCAAGAGGAAACAACACATAGATATAGAACGTGAAACTGCTTTATTTTGTCAAGTTTCAAGAAGCTAGCACAAACCGTGTTGGATTTACAGTTCCAAATCCATCTATCAATATAGGAGAAAACAGAGTGAAACCTAAAAATTCAAACTGTTACTGGAAATGAACGCTTCAACATAGAAGAACGAAATTTGGGGAACCAAGTCGGCTTAGTGTACTGATCATTACCTGAAAGTATCATCCAGTTTGGGTGAAAAAATATTTGCTGAGATTTCTGGAGATTCGTAATTTTTGGAAGCTTGGCAACCCCTTTCCATGAAAGTGTTTCTCGCCAGTCACTGCTTAGGGATACATCAAGAGGAAACAAAACATAGAGATAGAACCTGAAACTACTTTATTGTGTCAAGTTTCAAGAAGCTAGCACAAACCGTGTTGGATTTAGAGTTCCAAATACATCTATCAATATAGGAGAAAACAGAGTGAAACCTAAAAATTGAAACTGTTAGTAGAAACGAACGCTTCAACATAGAAGAATGAAATTTGGGGAACCAAGTTGGCTTATTGTACTGATCATTACCTGAAAGTATCATCCAGTTTGGGTGAAAAAATATTTGCTGAGATTTCTGGAGATTCGTAATTTTTGGAAGCTTGGCAACCCCTTTCCATGAAAGTGTTTCTCGCCAGTCACTGCTTAGGGCTACATCAAGAGGAAAAAAAACATAGAGGACGAATGTGAAACTGCTTTATTTTGTCAAGTTTCAAGAAGCTAGCACAAACCGTGTTGGATTTAGAGTTCCAAATACATTTATCAATATAGGAGAAAACAGAGTGAAACCTAAAAATTTAAACTGTTACTGGAAATGAATGCTTCACCATAGAAGAACGAAATTTGGGGAACCAAGTCGGCTTAGTGTACTGACCATTACCTGAAAGTATCATCCAGTTTGGGTGAAAAAATATTTGCTGAGATTACTGGAGATTCGTAATTTTTGGAAGCTTGGGAACCCCTTTCCATGAAAATGTTTCTCGCCAGTCACTGCGTAGGGATACATCAAGAGGAAACAAGACATAGAGATAGAACGTGAAACTGCTTTATTTTGTCAAGTTTCAAGAAGCTAGCACAAACCGTGTTGGATTTAGATTTCCAAATACATCTATCAATATAGGAGAAAACAGAGTGAAACCTAAAAATTCAAACTGTTACTGGAAATGAACGCTTCAACATAGAAGAACGAAATTTGGGGAACCAAGTCGGCTTAGTGTACTGATCATTACCTGAAAGTATCATCCAGTTTGGGTGAAAAAATATTTGCTGAGATTTCTGGAGATTCGTAATTTTTGGAAGCTTGGGAACCCCTTTCCATGAAAATGTTTCTCGCCAGTCACTGCTTAGGGATACATCAAGAGGAAACAAAACATAGAGATAGAACCTGAAACTACTTTATTGTGTCAAGTTTCAAGAAGCTAGCACAAACCGTGTTGGATTTAGAGTTCCAAATACATCTATCAATATAGGAGAAAACAGAGTGAAACCTAAAAATTGAAACAGTTAGTAGAAACGAACGCTTCAACATAGAAGAATGAAATTTGGGGAACCAAGTTGGCTTATTGTACTGATCATTACCTGAAAGTATCATCCAGTTTGGGTGAAAAAATATTTGCTGAGATTTCTGGAGATTCGTAATTTTTGGAAGCTTGGCAACCCCTTTCCATGAAAGTGTTTCTCGCCAGTCACTTCTTAGGGCTACATCAAGATGAAAAAAAACATGGAGATAGAATCTGAAACTACTTTATTGTGTCAAGTTTCAAGAAGCTAGCACAAACCGTGTTAGATTTAGAGTTCCAAATACATCTATCAATATAGGAGAAAACAGAGTGAAACCTAAAAATTCAAACTGTTACTGGAAATGAACGCTTTAACATAGAAGAACGAAATTTGGGGAACCAACTCGGCTTAGTGTTCAGATCATTTCCTGAAAGTATCATCCAGTTTGGGTGAAAAAATATTTGCTGGGATTTCTGGTGATTCCTAATTTTTGGAAGCTTGGCAACCCCTTTCCATGAAAGTGTTTCTCGACAGTCACTGCTTAGGGCTACATCAAGAGGAAACAAAACATAGAGATAGAACGTGAAACTGCTTTATTTTGTCAAGTTTCAAGAAGCTAGCACAAACCGTGTTGGATTTAGAGTTCCAAATACATCTATCAATATAGGAGAAAACAGAGTGAAACCTAAAAATTGAAACTGTTAGTAGAAACGAACGCTTCAACATAGAATAATGAAATTTGGGGAACCAAGTTGGCTTAGTGTACTGATCATTACCTGAAAGTATCATCCAGTTTGGGTGAAAAAATATTTGCTGAGATTTCTGGAGATTCGTAATTTTTGGAAGCTTGGGAACCCCTTTCCATGAAAGTGTTTCTCGCCAGTCACTGCTTAGGGCTACATCAAGAGGAAACAAAACATAGAGATAGAGTCTGAAACTCCTTTATTGTGTCAAGTTTCAAGAAGCTAGCACAAACCGTGTTGGATTTAGAGTTCAAAATACATCTACCAATATAGGAGAAAACAGAGTGAAACCTAAAAATTGAAACTGTTAGTAGAAACGAACGCTTCAACATAGAAGAACGAAATTTGGGGAACCAAGTTGGCTTATTGTACTGATCATTACCTGAAAGTATCATCCAGTTTGGGTGAAAAAATACTTGCTGAGATTTCTGGAGATTCGTAATTTTAGGAAGCTTGGCAACCCCTTTCCATGAAAGTGTTTCTCGCCAGTCACTGCTTAGGGCTACTTCAAGAGGAAACAACACATAGAGATAGAACGTGAAACTGCTTTATTTTGTCAAGTTTCAAGAAGCTAGCACAAACCGTGTTGGATTTAGAGTTCCAAATACATCTATCAATATAGGAGAATACAGAGTGAAACCTAAAAATTCAAACTGTTACTGGAAATGAACGCTTCACCATTGAAGAACGAAATTTGGGGAACCAAGTTGGATTAGTGTACTGATCATTACCTGAAAGTATCATCCATTTTGGGTGAAAAAATATTTGCTGAGATTTCTGGAGATTCATAATTTTTGGAAGCCTGGCAACCCCTTTCTATGAAAGTGTTTCTCGCCAGTCACTGCTTAGGGCTACTTCAAGAGGAAACAAAACATAGAGACAGAACCTGAAACTACTTTATTGTGTCAAGTTTCAAGAAGCTAGCACAAACCGTGTTGGATTTAGAGTTCCAAATACATCTATCAATATAGGAGAAAACAGAGTGAAACCTAAAAATTGAAACTGTTAGTAGAAACGAACGCTTCAACATAGAAGAATGAAATTTGGGGAACCAAGTTGGCTTAGTGTACTGATCATTACCTGAAAGTATCATCCAGTTTGGGTGAAAAAATATTTGCTGTGATTTCTGGAGATTCGTAGTTTTTGGAAGCTTGACAACCCCTTTCTATGAAAGAGTTTCTCGCCAGTCACTGCTTAGGGCTACATCAAGAGGAAACAACACATAGATATAGAACGTGAAACTGCTTTATTTTGTCAAGTATCAAGAAGCTAGCACAAACCGTGTTGGATTTACAGTTCCAAATCCATCTATCAATATAGGAGAAAACAGAGTGAAACCTAAAAATTCAAACTGTTACTGGAAATGAACGCTTCAACATAGAAGAACGAAATTTGGGGAACCAAGTCTGCTTAGTGTACTGATCATTACCTGAAAGTATCATCCAGTTTGGGTGAAAAAATATTTGCTGAGATTTCTGGAGATTCGTAATTTTTGGAAGCTTGGGAACCCCTTTCCATGAAAGTGTTTCTCGCCAGTCACTGCTTAGGGATACATCAAGAGGAAACAAAACATAGAGATAGAACCTGAAACTACTTTATTGTGTCAAGTTTCAAGAAGCTAGCACAAACCGTGTTGGATTTAGAGTTCCAAATACATCTATCAATATAGGAGAAAACAGAGTGAAACCTAAAAATTGAAACTGTTAGTAGAAACGAACGCTTCAACATAGAAGAATGAAATTTGGGGAACCAAGTTGGCTTATTGTACTGATCATTACCTGAAAGTATCATCCAGTTTGGGTGAAAAAATATTTGCTGAGATTTCTGGAGATTCGTAATTTTTGGAAGCTTGGCAACCCCTTTCCATGAAAGTGTTTCTCGCCAGTCACTGCTTAGGGCTACTTCAAGAGGAAACAACACATAGAGATAGAACGTGAAACTGCTTTATTTTGTCAAGTTTCAAGAAGCTAGCACAAACCGTGTTGGATTTAGAGTTCCAAATACATTTACCAATATAGGAGAAAACAGAGTGAAACCTAAAAATTTAAACTGTTACTGGAAATGAACGCTTCACCATAGAAGAACGAAATTTGGGGAACCAAGTCGGCTTAGTGTACTGACCATTACCTGAAAGTATCATCCAGATTGGGTGAAAAAATATTTGCTGAGATTACTGGAGATTCGTAATTTTTGGAAGCTTGGGAACCCCTTTCCATGAAAATGTTTCTCGCCAGTCACTGCTTAGGGATACATCAAGAGGAAACAAGACATAGAGATAGAACGTGAAACTGCTTTATTTTGTCAAGTTTCAAGAAGCTAGCACAAACCGTGTTGGATTTAGAGTTCCAAATACATCTATCAATATAGGAGAAAACAGAGTGAAACCTAAAAATTCAAACTGTTAGTAGAAACGAACGCTTCAACATAGAAGAATGAAATTTGGAGAACCAAGTTGGCTTAGTGTACTGATCATTACCTGTAAGTATCATCCAGTTTTGGTGAAAAAATACTTGCTGAGATATCTGGAGATTCGTAATTTTAGGAAGCTTGGCAACCCCTTTCCATGAAAGTGTTTCTCGCCAGTCACTGCATAGGGCTACTTCAAGAGGAAAGAACACATAGAGACAGAACGTGAAACTACTTTATTTTGTCAAGTTTCAAGAAGCTAGCACAAACCGTGTTGGATTTAGAGTTCCAAATACATTTACCAATATAGGAGAAAACAGAGTGAAACCTAAAAATTTAAACTGTTACTGGAAATGAACGCTTCACCATAGAAGAACGAAATTTGGGGAACCAAGTCGGCTTAGTGTACTGACCATTACCTGAAAGTATCATCCAGTTTGGGTGAAAAAATATTTGCTGAGATTACTGGAGATTCGTAATTTTTGGAAGCTTGGGAACCCCTTTCCATGAAAATGTTTCTCGCCAGTCACTGCTTAGGGATACATCAAGAGGAAACAAGACATAGAGATAGAACGTGAAACTGCTTTATTTTGTCAAGTTTCAAGAAGCTAGCACAAACCGTGTTGGATTTAGAGTTCCAAATACATCTATCAATATAGGAGAAAACAGAGTGAAACCTAAAAATTCAAACTGTTAGTAGAAACGAACGCTTCAACATAGAAGAATGAAATTTGGAGAACCAAGTTGGCTTAGTGTACTGATCATTACCTGTAAGTATCATCCAGTTTTGGTGAAAAAATACTTGCTGAGATATCTGGAGATTCGTAATTTTAGGAAGCTTGGCAACCCCTTTCCATGAAAGTGTTTCTCGCCAGTCACTGCATAGGGCTACTTCAAGAGGAAAGAACACATAGAGACAGAACGTGAAACTACTTTATTTTGTCAAGTTTCAAGAAGCTAGCACAAACCGTGTTGGATTTAGAGTTCCAAATACATCTATCTATATAGGAGAAAACAGAGTGAAACCTAAAAATTCAAACTCTTACTGGAAATGAACGCTTCAACATAGAAGAACGAAATTTGGGGAACTAAGTGGGCTTAGTGTACTGATCTTTACCTGAAAGTATCATCCAGTTTGGGTGAAAAAATATTTGCTGTGATTTCTGGAGATTCGTAGTTTTTGGAAGCTTGACAACCCTTTTCTATGAAAGTGTTTCTCGCCAGTCACTGCTTAGGGCTACATCAAGAGGAAACAACACATAGATATAGAACGTGAAACTGCTTTATTTTGTCAAGTTTCAAGAAGCTAGCACAAACCGTGTTAGATTTAGAGTTCCAAATACATCTATCAATATAGGAGAAAACAGAGTGAAACCTAAAAATTCAAACTGTTACTGGAAATGAACGCTTCAACATAGAAGAACGAAACTTGGGGAACCAAGTCGGCTTAGTGTACTGATCATTACCTGAAAGTATCATCCAGTTTGGGTGAAAAAATATTTGCTGAGATTTCTGGTGATTCCTAATTTTTGGAAGCTTGGCAACCCCTTTCCATGAAAGTGTTTCTCGCCAGTCACTGCTTAGGGCTACATCAAGAGGAAACAAAACATAGAGATAGAACGTGAAACTGCTTTATTTTGTCAAGTTTCAAGAAGCTAGCACAAACCGTGTAGGATTTAGAGTTTCAAATACATCTATCAATATAGGAGAAAACAGAGTGAAACCTAAAAATTGAAACTGTTAGTAGAAACGAACGCTTCAACATAGAAGAATGAAATTTGGGGAACCAAGTTGGCTTATTGTACTGATCATTACCTGAAAGTATCATCCAGTTTTGGTGAAAAAATACTTGCTGAGATTTCTGGAGATTCGAAATTTTAGGAAGCTTGGCAACCCCTTTCCATGAAAGTGTTTCTCGCCAGTCACTGCTTAGGGCTACTTCAAGAGGAAACAACACATAGAGATAGAACGTGAAACTGCTTTATTTTGTCAAGTTTCAAGAAGCTAGCACAAACCGTGTTGGATTTAGAGTTCCAAATACATCTATCAATATAGGAGAAAACAGAGTGAAACCTAAAAATTCAAACTGTTACTGGAAATGAACGCTTCACCATTGAGGAACGAAATTTGGGGAACCAAGTTGGATTAGTGTACTGATCATTACCTGAAAGTATCATCCAGTTTGGGTGAAAAAATATTTGCTGAGATTTCTGGAGATTCGTAATTTTTGGAAGCTTGGCAACCCCTTTCCATGAAAGTGTTTCTCGACAGTCACTGCTTAGGGCTACATCAAGAGGAAACAAAACATAGAGATAGAATGTGAAACTGCTTTATTTTGTCACGTTTCAAGAAGCTAGCACAAACCGTGTTGGATTTAGAGTTCCAAATACATCTATCAATATAGGAGAAAACAGAGTGAAACCTAAAAATTCAAACTGTTAGTAGAAACGAACGCTTCAACATAGAAAAATGAAATTTGGAGAACCAAGTTGGCTTAGTGTACTGATCATTACCTGTAAGTATCATCCAGTTTTGGTGAAAAAATACTTGCTGAGATTTCTGGAGATTCGTAATTTTAGGAAGCTTGGCAACCCCTTTCCATGAAAGTGTTTCTCGCCAGTCACTGCATAGGGCTACTTCAAGAGGAAAGAACACATAGAGATAGAACGTGAAACTACTTTATTTTGTCAAGTTTCAAGAAGCTAGCACAAACCGTGTTGGATTTAGAGTTCCAAATACATCTATCTATATAGGAGAAAACAGAGTGAAACCTAAAAATTCAAACTGTTACTGGAAATGAACGCTTCAACATAGAAGAACGAAATTTGGGAACCAAGTCGGCTTAGTGTACTGATCATTACCTGAAAGTATCATCCAGTTTGGGTGAAAAAATATTTGCTGAGATTTCTGGAGATTCGTAATTTTTGGAAGCTTGGCAACCCCTTTCCATGAAAGTGTTTCTCGCCAGTCACTTCTTAGGGCTACATCAAGATGAAAAAAAACATGGAGAAAGAATCTGAAACTACTTTATTGTGTCAAGTTTCAAGAAGCTAGCACAAACCGTGTTGGATTTAGAGTTCCAAATACATCTATCAATATAGGAGAAAACAGAGTGAAACCTAAAAATTCAAACTGTTACTGGAAATGAACGCTTTAACATAGAAGAACGAAATTTGGGGAACCAAGTCGGCTTAGTGTTCTGATCATTTCCTGAAAGTATCATCAAGTTTGGGTGAAAAAATATTTGCTGAGATTTCTGGTGATTCCTAATTTTTGGAAGCTTGGCAACCCCTTTCCATGTAAGTGTTTCTCGACAGTCACTGCTTAGGGCTACATCAAGAGGAAACAAAACATAGAGAAAGAACGTGAAACTGATTTATTTTGTCAAGTTTCAAGAAGCTAGCACAAACCGTGTTGGATTTAGAGTTCCAAATACATCTATCAATATAGGAGAAAACAGAGTGAAACCTAAAAATTCAAACTGTTACTGGAAATGAACGCTTCAACATAGAAGAACGAAACTTGGGGAACCAAGTCGGCTTAGTGTACTGATCATTACCTGAAAGTATCATCCAGTTTGGGTGAAAAAATATTTGCTGAGATTTCTGGTGATTCCTAATTTTTGGAAGCTTGGCAACCCCTTTCCATGAAAGTGTTTCTCGCCAGTCACTGCTTAGGGCTACATCAAGAGGAAACAAAACATAGAGATAGAACGTGAAACTGCTTTATTTTGTCAAGTTTCAAGAAGCTAGCACAAACCGTGTTGGATTTAGAGTTCCAAATACATCTATCAATATAGGAGAAAACAGAGTGAAACTTAAAAATTGAAACTGTTAGTAGAAACGAACGCTTCAACATAGAAGAATGAAATTTGGGGAACCAAGTTGGCTTATTGTACTGATCATTACCTGAAAGTATCATCCAGTTTGGGTGAAAAAATACTTGCTGAGATTTCTGGAGATTCGAAATTTTAGGAAGCTTGGCAACCCTTTCCATGAAAGTGTTTCTCGCCAGTCACTGCTTAGGGCTACTTCAAGAGGAAACAACACATAGAGATAGAACGTGAAACTGCTTTATTTTGTCAAGTTTCAAGAAGCTAGCACAAACCGTGTTGGATTTAGAGTTCCAAATATATCTATCAATATAGGAGAAAACAGAGTGAAACCTAAAAATTCAAACTGTTACTGGAAATGAACGCTTCACCATTGAGGAACGAAATTTGGGGAACCAAGTTGGCTTAGTGTACTGATCATTACCTGAAAGTATCATCCAGTTTGGGTGAAAAAATATTTGCTGAGATTTCTGGAGATTCGTAATTTTTGGAAGCTTGGCAACCCCTTTCCATGAAAGTGTTTCTCGACAGTCACTGCTTAGGGCTACATCAAGAGGAAACAAAACATAGAGATAGAACGTGAAACTGCTTTATTTTGTCAAGTTTCAAGAAGCTAGCACAAACCGTTTTGGATTTAGAGTTCCAAATACATCTATCAATATAGGAGAAAACAGAGTGAAAACTAAAAATTCAAACTGTTAGTAGAAACGAACGCTTCAACATAGAAGAATGAAATTTGGAGAACCAAGTTGGCTTAGTGTACTGATCATTACCTGTAAGTATCATCCAGTTTTGGTGAAAAAATACTTGCTGAGATTTCTGGAGATTCGTAATTTTAGGAAGCTTGGCAACCCCTTTCCATGAAAGTGTTTCTCGCCAGTCACTGCATAGGGCTACTTCAAGAGGAAAGAACACATAGAGATAGAACGTGAAACCACTTTATTTTGTCAAGTTTCAAGAAGCTAGCACAAACCGTGTTGGATTTAGAGTTCCAAATACATCTATCTATATAGGAGAAAACAGAGTGAAACCTAAAAATTCAAACTGTTACTGGAAATGAACGCTTCAACATAGAAGAACGAAATTTGGGAACCAAGTCGGCTTAGTGTACTGATCATTACCTGAAAGTATCATCCAGTTTGGGTGAAAAAATATTTGCTGAGATTTCTGGAGATTCGTAATTTTTGGAAGCTTGGCAACCCCTTTCCATGAAAGTGTTTCTCGCCAGTCACTTCTTAGGGCTACATCAAGATGAAAAAAAACATGGAGATAGAATCTGAAACTACTTTATTGTGTCAAGTTTCAAGAAGCTAGCACAAACCGTGTTGGATTTAGAGTTCCAAATACATCTATCAATATAGGAGAAAACAGAGTGAAACCTAAAAATTCAAACTGTTACTGGAAATGAACGCTTCAACATAGAAGAACGAAATTTGGGGAACCAAGTCTGCTTAGTGTACTGATCATTACCTGAAAGTATCATCCAGTTTGGGTGAAAAAATATTTGCTGAGATTTCTGGAGATTCGTAATTTTTGGAAGCTTGGGAACCCCTTTCCATGAAAGTGTTTCTCGCCAGTCACTGCTTAGGGATACATCAAGAGGAAACAAAACATAGAGATAGAACCTGAAACTACTTTATTGTGTCAAGTTTCAAGAAGCTAGCACAAACCGTGTTGGATTTAGAGTTCCAAATACATCTATCAATATAGGAGAAAACAGAGTGAAACCTAAAAATTCAAACTGTTAGTGGAAATGAACGCTTCACCATAGAAGAACGAAATTTGGGGAACCAAGTTGGCTTAGTGTACTGATCATTACCTGTAAATATCATCCAGTTTTGGTGAAAAAATACTTGCTGAGATTTCTGGAGATTCGTAATTTTAGGAAGCTTGGCAACCCCTTTCCATGAAAGTGTTTCTCGCCAGTCACTGCATAGGGCTACTTCAAGAGGAAAGAACACATAGAGACAGAACGTGAAACTACTTTATTTTGTCAAGTTTCAAGAAGCTAGCACAAACCGTGTTGGATTTAGAGTTCCAAATACATCTATCTATATAGGAGAAAACAGAGTGAAACCTAAAAATTCAAACTGTTACTGGAAATGAACGCTTCAACATAGAAGAACGAAATTTGGGGAACCAAGTTGGCTTAGTGTACTGATCATTACCTGAAAGTATCATCCAGTTTGGGTGAAAAAATATTTGCTGTGATTTCTGGAGATTCGTAGTTTTTGGAAGCTTGACAACCCCTTTCTATGAAAGTGTTTCTCGCCAGTCACTGCTTAGGGCTACATCAAGAGGAAACAACACATAGATATAGAACGTGAAACTGCTTTATTTTGTCAAGTTTCAAGAAGCTAGCACAAACCGTGTTGGATTTACAGTTCCAAATCCATCTATCAATATAGGAGAAAACAGAGTGAAACCTAAAAATTCAAACTGTTACTGGAAATGAACGCTTCAACATAGAAGAACGAAATTTGGGGAACCAAGTCGGCTTAGTGTACTGATCATTACCTGAAAGTATCATCCAGTTTGGGTGAAAAAATATTTGCTGAGATTTCTGGAGATTCGTAATTTTTGGAAGCTTGGCAACCCCTTTCCATGAAAGTGTTTCTCGCCAGTCACTGCTTAGGGCTACATCAAGAGGAAAAAAAACATAGAGGACGAAAGTGAAACTGCTTTATTTTGTCAAGTTTCAAGAAGCTAGCACAAACCGTGTTGGATTTAGAGTTCCAAATACATTTATCAATATAGGAGAAAACAGAGTGAAACCTAAAAATTTAAACTGTTACTGGAAATGAACGCTTCACCATAGAAGAACGAAATTTGGGGAACCAAGTCGGCTTAGTGTACTGACCATTACCTGAAAGTATCATCCAGTTTGGGTGAAAAAATATTTGCTGAGATTACTGGAGATTCGTAATTTTTGGAAGCTTGGGAACCCCTTTCCATGAAAATGTTTCTCGCCAGTCACTGCTTAGGGATACATCAAGAGGAAACAAGACATAGAGATAGAACGTGAAACTGCTTTATTTTGTCAAGTTTCAAGAAGCTAGCACAAACCGTGTTGGATTTAGAGTTCCAAATACATCTATCAATATAGGAGAAAACAGAGTGAAACCTAAAAATTCAAACTGTTACTGGAAAAGAACGCTTTAACATAGAAGAACGAAATTTGGGGAACCAAGTCGGCTTAGTGTTCTGATCATTTCCTGAAAGTATCATCAAGTTTGGGTGAAAAAATATTTGCTGAGATTTCTGGAGATTCGAAATTTTAGGAAGCTTGGCAACCCCTTTCCATGAAAGTGTTTCTCGCCAGTCACTGCATAGGGCTACTTCAAGAGGAAACAACACATAGATATAGAACGTGAAACTACTTTATTTTGTCAAGTTTCAAGAAGCTAGCACAAACCGTGTTGGATTTAGAGTTCCAAATACATCTATCTATATAGGAGAAAACAGAGTGAAACCTAAAAATTCAAACTGTTACTGGAAATGAACGCTTCAACATAGAAGAACGAAATTTGGGGAACCAAGTCTGCTTAGTGTACTGATCATTACCTGAAAGTATCATCCAGTTTGGGTGAAAAAATATTTGCTGAGATTTCTGGAGATTCGTAATTTTTGGAAGCTTGGGAACCCCTTTCCATGAAAGTGTTTCTCGCCAGTCACTGCTTAGGGATACATCAAGAGGAAACAAAACATAGAGATAGAACCTGAAACTACTTTATTGTGTCAAGTTTCAAGAAGCTAGCACAAACCGTGTTGGATTTAGAGTTCCAAATACATCTATCAATATAGGAGAAAACAGAGTGAAACCTAAAAATTGAAACTGTTAGTAGAAACGAACGCTTCAACATAGAAGAATGAAATTTGGGGAACCAAGTTGGCTTATTGTACTGATCATTACCTGAAAGTATCATCCAGTTTGGGTGAAAAAATATTTGCTGAGATTTCTGGAGATTCGTAATTTTTGGAAGCTTGGCAACCCCTTTCCATGAAAGTGTTTCTCTCCAGTCACTGCTTAGGGCTACTTCAAGAGGAAACAACACATAGAGATAGAACGTGAAACTGCTTTATTTTGTCAAGTTTCAAGAAGCTAGCACAAACCGTGTTGGATTTAGAGTTCCAAATCCATCTATCAATATAGGAGAAAACAGAGTGAAACCTAAAAATTCAAACTGTTACTGGAAATGAACGCTTCAACATAGAAGAACAAAATTTGGGGAACCAAGTCGGCGTAGTGTACTGATCATTACCTGAAAGTATCATCCAGTTTGGGTGCAGAAATATTTGCTGTGATTTCTGGAGATTCGTAGTTTTTGGAAGCTTGGCAACCCCTTTCTATGAAAGTGTTTCTCGCCAGTCACTGCTTAGGGCTACTTCAAGAGGAAACAAAACATAGAGATAGAACGTGAAACTGCTTTATTTTGTCAAGTTTCAAGAAGCTAGCACAAACCGTGTTGGATTTAGAGTTCCAAATACATCTATCAATATAGGAGAAAACAGAGTGAAACCTAAAAATTCAAACTGTTAGTAGAAACGAACGCTTCAACATAGAAGAATGAAATTTGGAGAACCAAGTTGGCTTAGTGTACTGATCATTACCTGTAAGTATCATCCAGTTTTGGTGAAAAAATACTTGTTGAGATTTCTGGAGATTCGTAATTTTAGGAAGCTTGGCAACCCCTTTCCATGAAAGTGTTTCTCGCCAGTCACTGCATAGGGCTACTTCATGAGGAAAGAACTCATAGAGACAGAACGTGAAACTGCTTTATTTTGTCAAGTTTCAAGAAGCTAGCACAAACCGTGTTGGATTTAGAGTTCCAAATACATCTATCAATATAGGAGAAAACAGAGTGAAACCTAAAAATTCAAACTGTTACTGGAAATGAACGCTTCACCATAGAAGAACGAAATTTGGGGAACCAAGTTGGCTTATTGTACTGATCATTACCTGTAAGTATCATTCAGTTTTGGTGAAAAAATACTTGCTGAGATTTCTGGAGATTCGTAATTTTAGGAAGCTTGGCAACCCCTTTCCATGAAAGTGTTTCTCGCCAGTCACTGCATAGGGCTACTTCATGAGGAAAGAACTCATAGAGACAGAACGTGAAACTACTTTATTTTGTCAAGTTTCAAGAAGCTAGCACAAACCGTGTTGGATTTAGAGTTCCAAATACATCTATCTATATAGGAGAAAACAGAGTGAAACCTAAAAATTCAAACTGTTACTGGAAATGAACGCTTCAACATAGAAGAACGAAATTTGGGGAACCAAGTTGGCTTAGTGTACTGATCATTACCTGAAAGTATCATCCAGTTTGGGTGAAAAAATATTTGCTGTGATTTCTGGAGATTCGTAGTTTTTGGAAGCTTGACAACCCCTTTCTATGAAAGTGTTTCTCGCCAGTCACTGCTTAGGGCTACATCAAGAGGAAACAACACATAGATATAGAACGTGAAACTGCTTTATTTTGTCAAGTTTCAAGAAGCTAGCACAAACCGTGTTGGATTTACAGTTCCAAATACATCTATCAATATAGGAGAAAACAGAGTGAAACCTAAAAATTCAAACTGTTACTGGAAATGAACGCTTCAACATAGAAGAACGAAATTTGGGGAACCAAGTCGGCTTAGTGTACTGATCATTACCTGAAAGTATCATCCAGTTTGGGTGAAAAAATATTTGCTGAGATTTCTGGAGATTCGTAATTTTTGGAAGCTTGGCAACCCCTTTCCATGAAAGTGTTTCTCGCCAGTCACTGCTTAGGGATACATCAAGAGGAAACAAAACATAGAGATAGAACCTGAAACTACTTTATTGTGTCAAGTTTCAAGAAGCTAGCACAAACCGTGTTGGATTTAGAGTTCCAAATACATCTATCAATATAGGAGAAAACAGAGTGAAACCTAAAAATTGAAACTGTTAGTAGAAACGAACGCTTCAACATAGAAGAATGAAATTTGGGGAACCAAGTTGGCTTATTGTACTGATCATTACCTGAAAGTATCATCCAGTTTGGGTGAAAAAATATTTGCTGAGATTTCTGGAGATTCGTAATTTTTGGAAGCTTGGCAACCCCTTTCCATGAAAGTGTTTCTCGCCAGTCACTGCTTAGGGCTACTTCAAGAGGAAACAACACATAGAGATAGAACGTGAAACCACTTTATTTTGTCAAGTTTCAAGAAGCTAGCACAAACCGTGTTGGATTTAGAGTTCCAAATCCATCTATCAATATAGGAGAAAACAGAGTGAAACCTAAAAATTCAAACTGTTACTGGAAATGAACGCTTCAACATAGAAGAACGAAATTTGGGGAACCAAGTCGGCTTAGTGTACTGATCATTACCTGAAAGTATCATCCAGTTTGGGTGCAGAAATATTTGCTGTGATTTCTGGAGATTCGTAGTTTTTGGAAGCTTGGCAACCCCTTTCTATGAAAGTGTTTCTCGCCAGTCACTGCTTAGGGCTACTTCAAGAGGAAACAAAACATAGAGATAGAACGTGAAACTGCTTTATTTTGTCAAGTTTCAAGAAGCTAGCACAAACCGTGTTGGATTTAGAGTTCCAAATACATCTATCAATATAGGAGAAAACAGAGTGAAACCTAAAAATTCAAACTGTTACTGGAAATGAACGCTTCACCATAGAAGAACGAAATTTGGGGAACCAAGTTGGCTTATTGTACTGATCATTACCTGTAAGTATCATTCAGTTTTGGTGAAAAAATACTTGCTGAGATTTCTGGAGATTCGTAATTTTAGGAAGCTTGGCAACCCCTTTCCATGAAAGTGTTTCTCGCCAGTCACTGCATAGGGCTACTTCAAGAGGAAAGAACTCATAGAGACAGAACGTGAAACTACTTTATTTTGTCAAGTTTCAAGAAGCTAGCACAAACCGTGTTGGATTTAGAGTTCCAAATACATCTATCTATATAGGAGAAAACAGAGTGAAACCTAAAAATTCAAACTGTTACTGGAAATGAACGCTTCAACATAGAAGAACGAAATTTGGGGAACCAAGTTGGCTTAGTGTACTGATCATTACCTGAAAGTATCATCCAGTTTGGGTGAAAAAATATTTGCTGTGATTTCTGGAGATTCGTAGTTTTTGGAAGCTTGACAACCCCTTTCTATGAAAGTGTTTCTCGCCAGTCACTGCTTAGGGCTACATCAAGAGGAAACAACACATAGATATAGAACGTGAAACTGCTTTATTTTGTCAAGTTTCAAGAAGCTAGCACAAACCGTGTTGGATTTACAGTTCCAAATACATCTATCAATATAGGAGAAAACAGAGTGAAACCTAAAAATTCAAACTGTTACTGGAAATGAACGCTTTAACATAGAAGAACGAAATTTGGGGAACCAAGTCGGCTTAGTGTACTGATCATTACCTGAAAGTATCATCCAGTTTGGGTGAAAAAATATTTGCTGAGATTTCTGGAGATTCGTAATTTTTGGAAGCTTGGCAACCCCTTTCCATGAAAGTGTTTCTCGCCAGTCACTGCTTAGGGATACATCAAGAGGAAACAAAACATAGAGATAGAACCTGAAACTACTTTATTGTGTTAAGGTTCAAGAAGCTAGCACAAACCGTGTTGGATTTAGAGTTCCAAATCCATCTATCAATATAGGAGAAAACAGAGTGAAACCTAAAAATTCAAACTGTTACTGGAAATGAACGCTTCAACATAGAAGAACAAAATTTGGGGAACCAAGTCGGCTTAGTGTACTGATCATTACCTGAAAGTATCATCCAGTTTGGGTGCAGAAATATTTGCTGTGATTTCTGGAGATTCGTAGTTTTTGGAAGCTTGGCAACCCCTTTCTATGAAAGTGTTTCTCGCCAGTCACTGCTTAGGGCTACTTCAAGAGGAAACAAAACATAGAGATAGAACGTGAAACTGCTTTATTTTGTCAAGTTTCAAGAAGCTAGCACAAACCGTGTTGGATTTAGAGTTCCAAATACATCTATCAATATAGGAGAAAACAGAGTGAAACCTAAAAATTCAAACTGTTACTGGAAATGAACGCTTCACCATAGAAGAACGAAATTTGGGGAACCAAGTTGGCTTATTGTACTGATCATTACCTGTAAGTATCATTCAGTTTTGGTGAAAAAATACTTGCTGAGATTTCTGGAGATTCGTAATTTTAGGAAGCTTGGCAACCCCTTTCCATGAAAGTGTTTCTCGCCAGTCACTGCATAGGGCTACTTCAAGAGGAAAGAACTCATAGAGACAGAACGTGAAACTACTTTATTTTGTCAAGTTTCAAGAAGCTAGCACAAACCGTGTTGGATTTAGAGTTCCAAATACATCTATCTATATAGGAGAAAACAGAGTGAAACCTAAAAATTCAAACTGTTACTGGAAATGAACGCTTCAACATAGAAGAACGAAATTTGGGGAACCAAGTTGGCTTAGTGTACTGATCATTACCTGAAAGTATCATCCAGTTTGGGTGAAAAAATATTTGCTGTGATTTCTGGAGATTCGTAGTTTTTGGAAGCTTGACAACCCCTTTCTATGAAAGTGTTTCTCGCCAGTCACTGCTTAGGGCTACATCAAGAGGAAACAACACATAGATATAGAACGTGAAACTGCTTTATTTTGTCAAGTTTCAAGAAGCTAGCACAAACCGTGTTGGATTTAGAGTTCCAAATACATCTATCAATATAGGAGAAAACAGAGTGAAACCTAAAAATTGAAACTGTTAGTAGAAACGAACGCTTCAACATAGAAGAATGAAATTTGGGGAACCAAGTTGGCTTATTGTACTGATCATTACCTGAAAGTATCATCCAGTTTGGGTGAAAAAATATTTGCTGAGATTTCTGGAGATTCGTAATTTTTGGAAGCTTGGCAACCCCTTTCCATGAAAGTGTTTCTCGCCAGTCACTGCTTAGGGCTACATCAAGAGGAAAAAAAAACATAGAGGACGAATGTGAAACTGCTTTATTTTGTCAAGTTTCAAGAAGCTAGCACAAACCGTGTTGGATTTAGAGTTCCAAATACATTTATCAATATAGGAGAAAACAGAGTGAAACCTAAAAATTTAAACTGTTACTGGAAATGAACGCTTCACCATAGAAGAACGAAATTTGGGGAACCAAGTCGGCTTAGTGTACTGACCATTACCTGAAAGTATCATCCAGTTTGGGTGAAAAAATATTTGCTGAGATTACTGGAGATTCGTAATTTTTGGAAGCTTGGGAACCCCTTTCCATGAAAATGTTTCTCGCCAGTCACTGCGTAGGGATACATCAAGAGGAAACAAGACATAGAGATAGAACGTGAAACTGCTTTATTTTGTCAAGTTTCAAGAAGCTAGCACAAACCGTGTTGGATTTAGATTTCCAAATACATCTATCAATATAGGAGAAAACAGAGTGAAACCTAAAAATTCAAACTGTTACTGGAAATGAACGCTTCAACATAGAAGAACGAAATTTGGGGAACCAAGTCGGCTTAGTGTACTGATCATTACCTGAAAGTATCATCCAGTTTGGGTGAAAAAATATTTGCTGAGATTTCTGGAGATTCGTAATTTTTGGAAGCTTGGGAACCCCTTTCCATGAAAGTGTTTCTCGCCAGTCACTGCTTAGGGATACATCAAGAGGAAACAAAACATAGAGATAGAACCTGAAACTACTTTATTGTGTCAAGTTTCAAGAAGCTAGCACAAACCGTGTTGGATTTAGAGTTCCAAATACATCTATCAATATAGGAGAAAACAGAGTGAAACCTAAAAATTGAAACAGTTAGTAGAAACGAACGCTTCAACATAGAAGAATGAAATTTGGGGAACCAAGTTGGCTTATTGTACTGATCATTACCTGAAAGTATCATCCAGTTTGGGTGAAAAAATATTTGCTGAGATTTCTGGAGATTCGTAATTTTTGGAAGCTTGGCAACCCCTTTCCATGAAAGTGTTTCTCGCCAGTCACTTCTTAGGGCTACATCAAGATGAAAAAAAACATGGAGATAGAATCTGAAACTACTTTATTGTGTCAAGTTTCAAGAAGCTAGCACAAACCGTGTTAGATTTAGAGTTCCAAATACATCTATCAATATAGGAGAAAACAGAGTGAAACCTAAAAATTCAAACTGTTACTGGAAATGAACGCTTTAACATAGAAGAACGAAATTTGGGGAACCAACTCGGCTTAGTGTTCAGATCATTTCCTGAAAGTATCATCCAGTTTGGGTGAAAAAATATTTGCTGGGATTTCTGGTGATTCCTAATTTTTGGAAGCTTGGCAACCCCTTTCCATGAAAGTGTTTCTCGACAGTCACTGCTTAGGGCTACATCAAGAGGAAACAAAACATAGAGATAGAACGTGAAACTGCTTTATTTTGTCAAGTTTCAAGAAGCTAGCACAAACCGTGTTGGATTTAGAGTTCCAAATACATCTATCAATATAGGAGAAAACAGAGTGAAACCTAAAAATTGAAACTGTTAGTAGAAACGAACGCTTCAACATAGAAGAATGAAATTTGGGGAACCAAGTTGGCTTAGTGTACTGATCATTACCTGAAAGTATCATCCAGTTTGGGTGAAAAAATATTTGCTGAGATTTCTGGAGATTCGTAATTTTTGGAAGCTTGGGAACCCCTTTCCATGAAAGTGTTTCTCGCCAGTCACTGCTTAGGGCTACATCAAGAGGAAACAAAACATAGAGATAGAATCTGAAACTCCTTTATTGTGTCAAGTTTCAAGAAGCTAGCACAAACCGTGTTGGATTTAGAGTTCAAAATACATCTACCAATATAGGAGAAAACAGAGTGAAACCTAAAAATTGAAACTGTTAGTAGAAACGAACGCTTCAACATAGAAGAACGAAATTTGGGGAACCAAGTTGGCTTATTGTACTGATCATTACCTGAAAGTATCATCCAGTTTGGGTGAAAAAATACTTGCTGAGATTTCTGGAGATTCGTAATTTTAGGAAGCTTGGCAACCCCTTTCCATGAAAGTGTTTCTCGCCAGTCACTGCTTAGGGCTACTTCAAGAGGAAACAACACATAGAGATAGAACGTGAAACTGCTTTATTTTGTCAAGTTTCAAGAAGCTAGCACAAACCGTGTTGGATTTAGAGTTCCAAATACATCTATCAATATAGGAGAATACAAAGTGAAACCTAAAAATTCAAACTGTTACTGGAAATGAACGCTTCACCATTGAAGAACGAAATTTGGGGAACCAAGTTGGATTAGTGTACTGATCATTACCTGAAAGTATCATCCATTTTGGGTGAAAAAATATTTGCTGAGATTTCTGGAGATTCATAATTTTTGGAAGCCTGGCAACCCCTTTCTATGAAAGTGTTTCTCGCCAGTCACTGCTTAGGGCTATTTCAAGAGGAAACAAAACATAGAGACAGAACCTGAAACTACTTTATTGTGTCAAGTTTCAAGAAGCTAGCACAAACCGTGTTGGATTTAGAGTTCCAAATACATCTATCTATATAGGAGAAAACAGAGTGAAACCTAAAAATTCAAACTCTTACTGGAAATGAACGCTTCAACATAGAAGAACGAAATTTGGGGAACTAAGTGGGCTTAGTGTACTGATCATTACCTGAAAGTATCATCCAGTTTGGGTGAAAAAATATTTGCTGTGATTTCTGGAGATTCGTAGTTTTTGGAAGCTTGACAACCCCTTTCTATGAAAGTGTTTCTCGCCAGTCACTGCTTAGGGCTACATCAAGAGGAAACAACACATATATATAGAACGTGAAACTGCTTTATTTTGTCAAGTTTCAAGAAGCTAGCACAAACCGTGTTAGATTTAGAGTTCCAAATACATCTATCAATATAGGAGAAAACAGAGTGAAACCTAAAAATTCAAACTGTTACTGGAAATGAACGCTTCAACATAGAAGAACGAAATTTGGGGAACCAAGTCGGCTTAGTGTTCTGATCATTTCCTGAAAGTATCATCAAGTTTGGGTGAAAAAATATTTGCTGAGATTTCTGGTGATTCCTAATTTTTGGAGGCTTGGCAACCCCTTTCCATGAAAGTGTTTCTCGACAGTCACTGCTTAGGGCTACATCAAGAGGAAACAAAACATAGAGATAGAACGTGAAACTGATTTATTTTGTCAAGTTTCAAGAAGCTAGCACAAACCGTGTTGGATTTAGAGTTCCAAATACATCTATCAATATAGGAGAAAACAGAGTGAAACCTAAAAATTCAAACTGTTACTGGAAATGAACGCTTCAACATAGAAGAACGAAATTTGGGGAACCAAGTCGGCTTAGTGTACTGATCATTACCTGAAAGTATCATCCAGTTTGGGTGAAAAAATATTTGCTGAGATTTCTGGTGATTCCTAATTTTTGGAAGCTTGGCAACCCCTTTCCATGAAAGTGTTTCTCGCCAGTCACTGCTTAGGGCTACATCAAGAGGAAACAAAACATAGAGATAGAACGTGAAACTGCTTTATTTTGTCAAGTTTCAAGAAGCTAGCACAAACCGTGTTGGATTTAGAGTTTCAAATACATCTATCAATATAGGAGAAAACAGAGTGAAACCTAAAAATTGAAACTGTTAGTAGAAACGAACGCTTCAACATAGAAGAATGAAATTTGGGGAACCAAGTTGGCTTATTGTACTGATCATTACCTGAAAGTATCATCCAGTTTGGGTGAAAAAATACTTGCTGGGATTTCTGGAGATTCGAAATTTTAGGAAGCTTGGCAACCCCTTTCCATGAAAGTGTTTCTCGCCAGTCACTGCTTATGGCTACTTCAAGAGGAAACAACACATAGAGATAGAACGTGAAACTGCTTTATTTTGTCAAGTTTCAAGAAGCTAGCACAAACCGTGTTGGATTTAGAGTTCCAAATACATCTATCAATATAGGAGAAAACAGAGTGAAACCTAAAAATTCAAACTGTTACTGGAAATGAACGCTTCACCATTGAGGAACGAAATTTGGGGAACCAAGTTGGATTAGTGTACTGATCATTACCTGAAAGTATCATCCAGTTTGGGTGAAAAAATATTTGCTGAGATTTCTGGAGATTCGTAATTTTTGGAAGCTTGGCAACCCCTTTCCTTGAAAGTGTTTCTCGACAGTCACTGCTTAGGGCTACATCAAGAGGAAACAAAACATAGAGATAGAACGTGAAACTGCTTTATTTTGTCAAGTTTCAAGAAGCTAGCACAAACCGTGTTGGATTTAGAGTTCCAAATACATCTATCAATATAGGAGAAAACAGAGTGAAACCTAAAAATTCAAACTGTTAGTAGAAACGAACGCTTCAACATAGAAGAATGAAATTTGGAGAACCAAGTTGGCTTAGTGTACTGATCATTACCTGTAAGTATCATCCAGTTTTGGTGAAAAAATACTTGCTGAGATTTCTGGAGATTCGTAATTTTAGGAAGCTTGGCAACCCCTTTCCATGAAAGTGTTTCTCGCCAGTCACTGCATAGGGCTACTTCAAGAGGAAAGAAAACATAGAGATAGAACGTGAAACTACTTTATTTTGTCAAGTTTCAAGAAGCTAGCACAAACCGTGTTGGATTTAGAGTTCCAAATATATCTATCAATATAGGAGAAAACAGAGTGAAACCTAAAAATTCAAACTGTTACTGGAAATGAACGCTTCACCATTGAGGAACGAAATTTGGGGAACCAAGTTGGCTTAGTGTACTGATCATTACCTGAAAGTATCATCCAGTTTGGGTGAAAAAATATTTGCTGAGATTTCTGGAGATTCGTAATTTTTGGAAGCTTGGCAACCCCTTTCCATGAAAGTGTTTCTCGACAGTCACTGCTTAGGGCTACATCAAGAGGAAACAAAACATAGAGATAGAACGTGAAACTGCTTTATTTTGTCAAGTTTCAAGAAGCTAGCACAAACCGTTTTGGATTTAGAGTTCCAAATACATCTATCAATATAGGAGAAAACAGAGTGAAAACTAAAAATTCAAACTGTTAGTAGAAACGAACGCTTCAACATAGAAGAATGAAATTTGGAGAACCAAGTTGGCTTAGTGTACTGATCATTACCTGTAAGTATCATCCAGTTTTGGTGAAAAAATACTTGCTGAGATTTCTGGAGATTCGTAATTTTAGGAAGCTTGGCAACCCCTTTCCATGAAAGTGTTTCTCGCCAGTCACTGCATAGGGCTACTTCAAGAGGAAAGAACACATAGAGATAGAACGTGAAACCACTTTATTTTGTCAAGTTTCAAGAAGCTAGCACAAACCGTGTTGGATTTAGAGTTCCAAATACATCTATCTATATAGGAGAAAACAGAGTGAAACCTAAAAATTCAAACTGTTACTGGAAATGAACGCTTCAACATAGAAGAACGAAATTTGGGAACCAAGTCGGCTTAGTGTACTGATCATTACCTGAAAGTATCATCCAGTTTGGGTGAAAAAATATTTGCTGAGATTTCTGGAGATTCGTAATTTTTGGAAGCTTGGCAACCCCTTTCCATGAAAGTGTTTCTCGCCAGTCACTTCTTAGGGCTACATCAAGATGAAAAAAAACATGGAGATAGAATCTGAAACTACTTTATTGTGTCAAGTTTCAAGAAGCTAGCACAAACCGTGTTGGATTTAGAGTTCCAAATACATCTATCAATATAGGAGAAAACAGAGTGAAACCTAAAAATTCAAACTGTTACTGGAAATGAACGCTTCAACATAGAAGAACGAAATTTGGGGAACCAAGTCTGCTTAGTGTACTGATCATTACCTGAAAGTATCATCCAGTTTGGGTGAAAAAATATTTGCTGAGATTTCTGGAGATTCGTAATTTTTGGAAGCTTGGGAACCCCTTTCCATGAAAGTGTTTCTCGCCAGTCACTGCTTAGGGATACATCAAGAGGAAACAAAACATAGAGATAGAACCTGAAACTACTTTATTGTGTCAAGTTTCAAGAAGCTAGCACAAACCGTGTTGGATTTAGAGTTCCAAATACATCTATCAATATAGGAGAAAACAGAGTGAAACCTAAAAATTCAAACTGTTAGTGGAAATGAACGCTTCACCATAGAAGAACGAAATTTGGGGAACCAAGTTGGCTTAGTGTACTGATCATTACCTGTAAATATCATCCAGTTTTGGTGAAAAAATACTTGCTGAGATTTCTGGAGATTCGTAATTTTAGGAAGCTTGGCAACCCCTTTCCATGAAAGTGTTTCTCGCCAGTCACTGCATAGGGCTACTTCAAGAGGAAAGAACACATAGAGACAGAACGTGAAACTACTTTATTTTGTCAAGTTTCAAGAAGCTAGCACAAACCGTGTTGGATTTAGAGTTCCAAATACATCTATCTATATAGGAGAAAACAGAGTGAAACCTAAAAATTCAAACTGTTACTGGAAATGAACGCTTCAACATAGAAGAACGAAATTTGGGGAACCAAGTTGGCTTAGTGTACTGATCATTACCTGAAAGTATCATCCAGTTTGGGTGAAAAAATATTTGCTGTGATTTCTGGAGATTCGTAGTTTTTGGAAGCTTGACAACCCCTTTCTATGAAAGTGTTTCTCGCCAGTCACTGCTTAGGGCTACATCAAGAGGAAACAACACATAGATATAGAACGTGAAACTGCTTTATTTTGTCAAGTTTCAAGAAGCTAGCACAAACCGTGTTGGATTTACAGTTCCAAATCCATCTATCAATATAGGAGAAAACAGAGTGAAACCTAAAAATTCAAACTGTTACTGGAAATGAACGCTTCAACATAGAAGAACGAAATTTGGGGAACCAAGTCGGCTTAGTGTACTGATCATTACCTGAAAGTATCATCCAGTTTGGGTGAAAAAATATTTGCTGAGATTTCTGGAGATTCGTAATTTTTGGAAGCTTGGCAACCCCTTTCCATGAAAGTGTTTCTCGCCAGTCACTGCTTAGGGCTACATCAAGAGGAAAAAAAACATAGAGGACGAAAGTGAAACTGCTTTATTTTGTCAAGTTTCAAGAAGCTAGCACAAACCGTGTTGGATTTAGAGTTCCAAATACATTTATCAATATAGGAGAAAACAGAGTGAAACCTAAAAATTTAAACTGTTACTGGAAATGAACGCTTCACCATAGAAGAACGAAATTTGGGGAACCAAGTCGGCTTAGTGTACTGACCATTACCTGAAAGTATCATCCAGTTTGGGTGAAAAAATATTTGCTGAGATTACTGGAGATTCGTAATTTTTGGAAGCTTGGGAACCCCTTTCCATGAAAATGTTTCTCGCCAGTCACTGCTTAGGGATACATCAAGAGGAAACAAGACATAGAGATAGAACGTGAAACTGCTTTATTTTGTCAAGTTTCAAGAAGCTAGCACAAACCGTGTTGGATTTAGAGTTCCAAATACATCTATCAATATAGGAGAAAACAGAGTGAAACCTAAAAATTCAAACTGTTACTGGAAAAGAACGCTTTAACATAGAAGAACGAAATTTGGGGAACCAAGTCGGCTTAGTGTTCTGATCATTTCCTGAAAGTATCATCAAGTTTGGGTGAAAAAATATTTGCTGAGATTTCTGGAGATTCGAAATTTTAGGAAGCTTGGCAACCCCTTTCCATGAAAGTGTTTCTCGCCAGTCACTGCATAGGGCTACTTCAAGAGGAAACAACACATAGATATAGAACGTGAAACTACTTTATTTTGTCAAGTTTCAAGAAGCTAGCACAAACCGTGTTGGATTTAGAGTTCCAAATACATCTATCTATATAGGAGAAAACAGAGTGAAACCTAAAAATTCAAACTGTTACTGGAAATGAACGCTTCAACATAGAAGAACGAAATTTGGGGAACCAAGTCTGCTTAGTGTACTGATCATTACCTGAAAGTATCATCCAGTTTGGGTGAAAAAATATTTGCTGAGATTTCTGGAGATTCGTAATTTTTGGAAGCTTGGGAACCCCTTTCCATGAAAGTGTTTCTCGCCAGTCACTGCTTAGGGATACATCAAGAGGAAACAAAACATAGAGATAGAACCTGAAACTACTTTATTGTGTCAAGTTTCAAGAAGCTAGCACAAACCGTGTTGGATTTAGAGTTCCAAATACATCTATCAATATAGGAGAAAACAGAGTGAAACCTAAAAATTGAAACTGTTAGTAGAAACGAACGCTTCAACATAGAAGAATGAAATTTGGGGAACCAAGTTGGCTTATTGTACTGATCATTACCTGAAAGTATCATCCAGTTTGGGTGAAAAAATATTTGCTGAGATTTCTGGAGATTCGTAATTTTTGGAAGCTTGGCAACCCCTTTCCATGAAAGTGTTTCTCTCCAGTCACTGCTTAGGGCTACTTCAAGAGGAAACAACACATAGAGATAGAACGTGAAACTGCTTTATTTTGTCAAGTTTCAAGAAGCTAGCACAAACCGTGTTGGATTTAGAGTTCCAAATCCATCTATCAATATAGGAGAAAACAGAGTGAAACCTAAAAATTCAAACTGTTACTGGAAATGAACGCTTCAACATAGAAGAACAAAATTTGGGGAACCAAGTCGGCGTAGTGTACTGATCATTACCTGAAAGTATCATCCAGTTTGGGTGCAGAAATATTTGCTGTGATTTCTGGAGATTCGTAGTTTTTGGAAGCTTGGCAACCCCTTTCTATGAAAGTGTTTCTCGCCAGTCACTGCTTAGGGCTACTTCAAGAGGAAACAAAACATAGAGATAGAACGTGAAACTGCTTTATTTTGTCAAGTTTCAAGAAGCTAGCACAAACCGTGTTGGATTTAGAGTTCCAAATACATCTATCAATATAGGAGAAAACAGAGTGAAACCTAAAAATTCAAACTGTTAGTAGAAACGAACGCTTCAACATAGAAGAATGAAATTTGGAGAACCAAGTTGGCTTAGTGTACTGATCATTACCTGTAAGTATCATCCAGTTTTGGTGAAAAAATACTTGTTGAGATTTCTGGAGATTCGTAATTTTAGGAAGCTTGGCAACCCCTTTCCATGAAAGTGTTTCTCGCCAGTCACTGCATAGGGCTACTTCATGAGGAAAGAACTCATAGAGACAGAACGTGAAACTGCTTTATTTTGTCAAGTTTCAAGAAGCTAGCACAAACCGTGTTGGATTTAGAGTTCCAAATACATCTATCAATATAGGAGAAAACAGAGTGAAACCTAAAAATTCAAACTGTTACTGGAAATGAACGCTTCACCATAGAAGAACGAAATTTGGGGAACCAAGTTGGCTTATTGTACTGATCATTACCTGTAAGTATCATTCAGTTTTGGTGAAAAAATACTTGCTGAGATTTCTGGAGATTCGTAATTTTAGGAAGCTTGGCAACCCCTTTCCATGAAAGTGTTTCTCGCCAGTCACTGCATAGGGCTACTTCATGAGGAAAGAACTCATAGAGACAGAACGTGAAACTACTTTATTTTGTCAAGTTTCAAGAAGCTAGCACAAACCGTGTTGGATTTAGAGTTCCAAATACATCTATCTATATAGGAGAAAACAGAGTGAAACCTAAAAATTCAAACTGTTACTGGAAATGAACGCTTCAACATAGAAGAACGAAATTTGGGGAACCAAGTTGGCTTAGTGTACTGATCATTACCTGAAAGTATCATCCAGTTTGGGTGAAAAAATATTTGCTGTGATTTCTGGAGATTCGTAGTTTTTGGAAGCTTGACAACCCCTTTCTATGAAAGTGTTTCTCGCCAGTCACTGCTTAGGGCTACATCAAGAGGAAACAACACATAGATATAGAACGTGAAACTGCTTTATTTTGTCAAGTTTCAAGAAGCTAGCACAAACCGTGTTGGATTTACAGTTCCAAATACATCTATCAATATAGGAGAAAACAGAGTGAAACCTAAAAATTCAAACTGTTACTGGAAATGAACGCTTCAACATAGAAGAACGAAATTTGGGGAACCAAGTCGGCTTAGTGTACTGATCATTACCTGAAAGTATCATCCAGTTTGGGTGAAAAAATATTTGCTGAGATTTCTGGAGATTCGTAATTTTTGGAAGCTTGGCAACCCCTTTCCATGAAAGTGTTTCTCGCCAGTCACTGCTTAGGGATACATCAAGAGGAAACAAAACATAGAGATAGAACCTGAAACTACTTTATTGTGTCAAGTTTCAAGAAGCTAGCACAAACCGTGTTGGATTTAGAGTTCCAAATACATCTATCAATATAGGAGAAAACAGAGTGAAACCTAAAAATTGAAACTGTTAGTAGAAACGAACGCTTCAACATAGAAGAATGAAATTTGGGGAACCAAGTTGGCTTATTGTACTGATCATTACCTGAAAGTATCATCCAGTTTGGGTGAAAAAATATTTGCTGAGATTTCTGGAGATTCGTAATTTTTGGAAGCTTGGCAACCCCTTTCCATGAAAGTGTTTCTCGCCAGTCACTGCTTAGGGCTACTTCAAGAGGAAACAACACATAGAGATAGAACGTGAAACCACTTTATTTTGTCAAGTTTCAAGAAGCTAGCACAAACCGTGTTGGATTTAGAGTTCCAAATCCATCTATCAATATAGGAGAAAACAGAGTGAAACCTAAAAATTCAAACTGTTACTGGAAATGAACGCTTCAACATAGAAGAACAAAATTTGGGGAACCAAGTCGGCTTAGTGTACTGATCATTACCTGAAAGTATCATCCAGTTTGGGTGCAGAAATATTTGCTGTGATTTCTGGAGATTCGTAGTTTTTGGAAGCTTGGCAACCCCTTTCTATGAAAGTGTTTCTCGCCAGTCACTGCTTAGGGCTACTTCAAGAGGAAACAAAACATAGAGATAGAACGTGAAACTGCTTTATTTTGTCAAGTTTCAAGAAGCTAGCACAAACCGTGTTGGATTTAGAGTTCCAAATACATCTATCAATATAGGAGAAAACAGAGTGAAACCTAAAAATTCAAACTGTTACTGGAAATGAACGCTTCACCATAGAAGAACGAAATTTGGGGAACCAAGTTGGCTTATTGTACTGATCATTACCTGTAAGTATCATTCAGTTTTGGTGAAAAAATACTTGCTGAGATTTCTGGAGATTCGTAATTTTAGGAAGCTTGGCAACCCCTTTCCATGAAAGTGTTTCTCGCCAGTCACTGCATAGGGCTACTTCAAGAGGAAAGAACTCATAGAGACAGAACGTGAAACTACTTTATTTTGTCAAGTTTCAAGAAGCTAGCACAAACCGTGTTGGATTTAGAGTTCCAAATACATCTATCTATATAGGAGAAAACAGAGTGAAACCTAAAAATTCAAACTGTTACTGGAAATGAACGCTTCAACATAGAAGAACGAAATTTGGGGAACCAAGTTGGCTTAGTGTACTGATCATTACCTGAAAGTATCATCCAGTTTGGGTGAAAAAATATTTGCTGTGATTTCTGGAGATTCGTAGTTTTTGGAAGCTTGACAACCCCTTTCTATGAAAGTGTTTCTCGCCAGTCACTGCTTAGGGCTACATCAAGAGGAAACAACACATAGATATAGAACGTGAAACTGCTTTATTTTGTCAAGTTTCAAGAAGCTAGCACAAACCGTGTTGGATTTACAGTTCCAAATCCATCTATCAATATAGGAGAAAACAGAGTGAAACCTAAAAATTCAAACTGTTACTGGAAATGAACGCTTTAACATAGAAGAACGAAATTTGGGGAACCAAGTCGGCTTAGTGTACTGATCATTACCTGAAAGTATCATCCAGTTTGGGTGAAAAAATATTTGCTGAGATTTCTGGAGATTCGTAATTTTTGGAAGCTTGGCAACCCCTTTCCATGAAAGTGTTTCTCGCCAGTCACTGCTTAGGGATACATCAAGAGGAAACAAAACATAGAGATAGAACCTGAAACTACTTTATTGTGTTAAGGTTCAAGAAGCTAGCACAAACCGTGTTGGATTTAGAGTTCCAAATCCATCTATCAATATAGGAGAAAACAGAGTGAAACCTAAAAATTCAAACTGTTACTGGAAATGAACGCTTCAACATAGAAGAACAAAATTTGGGGAACCAAGTCGGCTTAGTGTACTGATCATTACCTGAAAGTATCATCCAGTTTGGGTGCAGAAATATTTGCTGTGATTTCTGGAGATTCGTAGTTTTTGGAAGCTTGGCAACCCCTTTCTATGAAAGTGTTTCTCGCCAGTCACTGCTTAGGGCTACTTCAAGAGGAAACAAAACATAGAGATAGAACGTGAAACTGCTTTATTTTGTCAAGTTTCAAGAAGCTAGCACAAACCGTGTTGGATTTAGAGTTCCAAATACATCTATCAATATAGGAGAAAACAGAGTGAAACCTAAAAATTCAAACTGTTACTGGAAATGAACGCTTCACCATAGAAGAACGAAATTTGGGGAACCAAGTTGGCTTATTGTACTGATCATTACCTGTAAGTATCATTCAGTTTTGGTGAAAAAATACTTGCTGAGATTTCTGGAGATTCGTAATTTTAGGAAGCTTGGCAACCCCTTTCCATGAAAGTGTTTCTCGCCAGTCACTGCATAGGGCTACTTCAAGAGGAAAGAACTCATAGAGACAGAACGTGAAACTACTTTATTTTGTCAAGTTTCAAGAAGCTAGCACAAACCGTGTTGGATTTAGAGTTCCAAATACATCTATCTATATAGGAGAAAACAGAGTGAAACCTAAAAATTCAAACTGTTACTGGAAATGAACGCTTCAACATAGAAGAACGAAATTTGGGGAACCAAGTTGGCTTAGTGTACTGATCATTACCTGAAAGTATCATCCAGTTTGGGTGAAAAAATATTTGCTGTGATTTCTGGAGATTCGTAGTTTTTGGAAGCTTGACAACCCCTTTCTATGAAAGTGTTTCTCGCCAGTCACTGCTTAGGGCTACATCAAGAGGAAACAACACATAGATATAGAACGTGAAACTGCTTTATTTTGTCAAGTTTCAAGAAGCTAGCACAAACCGTGTTGGATTTAGAGTTCCAAATACATCTATCAATATAGGAGAAAACAGAGTGAAACCTAAAAATTGAAACTGTTAGTAGAAACGAACGCTTCAACATAGAAGAATGAAATTTGGGGAACCAAGTTGGCTTATTGTACTGATCATTACCTGAAAGTATCATCCAGTTTGGGTGAAAAAATATTTGCTGAGATTTCTGGAGATTCGTAATTTTTGGAAGCTTGGCAACCCCTTTCCATGAAAGTGTTTCTCGCCAGTCACTGCTTAGGGCTACATCAAGAGGAAAAAAAAACATAGAGGACGAATGTGAAACTGCTTTATTTTGTCAAGTTTCAAGAAGCTAGCACAAACCGTGTTGGATTTAGAGTTCCAAATACATTTATCAATATAGGAGAAAACAGAGTGAAACCTAAAAATTTAAACTGTTACTGGAAATGAACGCTTCACCATAGAAGAACGAAATTTGGGGAACCAAGTCGGCTTAGTGTACTGACCATTACCTGAAAGTATCATCCAGTTTGGGTGAAAAAATATTTGCTGAGATTACTGGAGATTCGTAATTTTTGGAAGCTTGGGAACCCCTTTCCATGAAAATGTTTCTCGCCAGTCACTGCGTAGGGATACATCAAGAGGAAACAAGACATAGAGATAGAACGTGAAACTGCTTTATTTTTTCAAGTTTCAAGAAGCTAGCACAAACCGTGTTGGATTTAGATTTCCAAATACATCTATCAATATAGGAGAAAACAGAGTGAAACCTAAAAATTCAAACTGTTACTGGAAATGAACGCTTTAACATAGAAGAACGAAATTTGGGGAACCAACTCGGCTTAGTGTTCAGATCATTTCCTGAAAGTATCATCCAGTTTGGGTGAAAAAATATTTGCTGGGATTTCTGGTGATTCCTAATTTTTGGAAGCTTGGCAACCCCTTTCCATGAAAGTGTTTCTCGACAGTCACTGCTTAGGGCTACATCAAGAGGAAACAAAACATAGAGATAGAACGTGAAACTGCTTTATTTTGTCAAGTTTCAAGAAGCTAGCACAAACCGTGTTGGATTTAGAGTTCCAAATACATCTATCAATATAGGAGAAAACAGAGTGAAACCTAAAAATTGAAACTGTTAGTAGAAACGAACGCTTCAACATAGAAGAATGAAATTTGGGGAACCAAGTTGGCTTAGTGTACTGATCATTACCTGAAAGTATCATCCAGTTTGGGTGAAAAAATATTTGCTGAGATTTCTGGAGATTCGTAATTTTTGGAAGCTTGGGAACCCCTTTCCATGAAAGTGTTTCTCGCCAGTCACTGCTTAGGGCTACATCAAGAGGAAACAAAACATAGAGATAGAATCTGAAACTCCTTTATTGTGTCAAGTTTCAAGAAGCTAGCACAAACCGTGTTGGATTTAGAGTTCAAAATACATCTACCAATATAGGAGAAAACAGAGTGAAACCTAAAAATTGAAACTGTTAGTAGAAACGAACGCTTCAACATAGAAGAACGAAATTTGGGGAACCAAGTTGGCTTATTGTACTGATCATTACCTGAAAGTATCATCCAGTTTGGGTGAAAAAATACTTGCTGAGATTTCTGGAGATTCGTAATTTTAGGAAGCTTGGCAACCCCTTTCCATGAAAGTGTTTCTCGCCAGTCACTGCTTAGGGCTACTTCAAGAGGAAACAACACATAGAGATAGAACGTGAAACTGCTTTATTTTGTCAAGTTTCAAGAAGCTAGCACAAACCGTGTTGGATTTAGAGTTCCAAATACATCTATCAATATAGGAGAATACAAAGTGAAACCTAAAAATTCAAACTGTTACTGGAAATGAACGCTTCACCATTGAAGAACGAAATTTGGGGAACCAAGTTGGATTAGTGTACTGATCATTACCTGAAAGTATCATCCATTTTGGGTGAAAAAATATTTGCTGAGATTTCTGGAGATTCATAATTTTTGGAAGCCTGGCAACCCCTTTCTATGAAAGTGTTTCTCGCCAGTCACTGCTTAGGGCTATTTCAAGAGGAAACAAAACATAGAGACAGAACCTGAAACTACTTTATTGTGTCAAGTTTCAAGAAGCTAGCACAAACCGTGTTGGATTTAGAGTTCCAAATACATCTATCTATATAGGAGAAAACAGAGTGAAACCTAAAAATTCAAACTCTTACTGGAAATGAACGCTTCAACATAGAAGAACGAAATTTGGGGAACTAAGTGGGCTTAGTGTACTGATCATTACCTGAAAGTATCATCCAGTTTGGGTGAAAAAATATTTGCTGTGATTTCTGGAGATTCGTAGTTTTTGGAAGCTTGACAACCCCTTTCTATGAAAGTGTTTCTCGCCAGTCACTGCTTAGGGCTACATCAAGAGGAAACAACACATATATATAGAACGTGAAACTGCTTTATTTTGTCAAGTTTCAAGAAGCTAGCACAAACCGTGTTAGATTTAGAGTTCCAAATACATCTATCAATATAGGAGAAAACAGAGTGAAACCTAAAAATTCAAACTGTTACTGGAAATGAACGCTTCAACATAGAAGAACGAAATTTGGGGAACCAAGTCGGCTTAGTGTTCTGATCATTTCCTGAAAGTATCATCAAGTTTGGGTGAAAAAATATTTGCTGAGATTTCTGGTGATTCCTAATTTTTGGAGGCTTGGCAACCCCTTTCCATGAAAGTGTTTCTCGACAGTCACTGCTTAGGGCTACATCAAGAGGAAACAAAACATAGAGATAGAACGTGAAACTGATTTATTTTGTCAAGTTTCAAGAAGCTAGCACAAACCGTGTTGGATTTAGAGTTCCAAATACATCTATCAATATAGGAGAAAACAGAGTGAAACCTAAAAATTCAAACTGTTACTGGAAATGAACGCTTCAACATAGAAGAACGAAATTTGGGGAACCAAGTCGGCTTAGTGTACTGATCATTACCTGAAAGTATCATCCAGTTTGGGTGAAAAAATATTTGCTGAGATTTCTGGTGATTCCTAATTTTTGGAAGCTTGGCAACCCCTTTCCATGAAAGTGTTTCTCGCCAGTCACTGCTTAGGGCTACATCAAGAGGAAACAAAACATAGAGATAGAACGTGAAACTGCTTTATTTTGTCAAGTTTCAAGAAGCTAGCACAAACCGTGTTGGATTTAGAGTTTCAAATACATCTATCAATATAGGAGAAAACAGAGTGAAACCTAAAAATTGAAACTGTTAGTAGAAACGAACGCTTCAACATAGAAGAATGAAATTTGGGGAACCAAGTTGGCTTATTGTACTGATCATTACCTGAAAGTATCATCCAGTTTGGGTGAAAAAATACTTGCTGGGATTTCTGGAGATTCGAAATTTTAGGAAGCTTGGCAACCCCTTTCCATGAAAGTGTTTCTCGCCAGTCACTGCTTAGGGCTACTTCAAGAGGAAACAACACATAGAGATAGAACGTGAAACTGCTTTATTTTGTCAAGTTTCAAGAAGCTAGCACAAACCGTGTTGGATTTAGAGTTCCAAATACATCTATCAATATAGGAGAAAACAGAGTGAAACCTAAAAATTCAAACTGTTACTGGAAATGAACGCTTCACCATTGAGGAACGAAATTTGGGGAACCAAGTTGGATTAGTGTACTGATCATTACCTGAAAGTATCATCCAGTTTGGGTGAAAAAATATTTGCTGAGATTTCTGGAGATTCGTAATTTTTGGAAGCTTGGCAACCCCTTTCCTTGAAAGTGTTTCTCGACAGTCACTGCTTAGGGCTACATCAAGAGGAAACAAAACATAGAGATAGAACGTGAAACTGCTTTATTTTGTCAAGTTTCAAGAAGCTAGCACAAACCGTGTTGGATTTAGAGTTCCAAATACATCTATCAATATAGGAGAAAACAGAGTGAAACCTAAAAATTCAAACTGTTAGTAGAAACGAACGCTTCAACATAGAAGAATGAAATTTGGAGAACCAAGTTGGCTTAGTGTACTGATCATTACCTGTAAGTATCATCCAGTTTTGGTGAAAAAATACTTGCTGAGATTTCTGGAGATTCGTAATTTTAGGAAGCTTGGCAACCCCTTTCCATGAAAGTGTTTCTCGCCAGTCACTGCATAGGGCTACTTCAAGAGGAAAGAAAACATAGAGATAGAACGTGAAACTACTTTATTTTGTCAAGTTTCAAGAAGCTAGCACAAACCGTGTTGGATTTAGAGTTCCAAATACATCTATCTATATAGGAGAAAACAGAGTGAAACCTAAAAATTCAAACTGTTACTGGAAATGAACGCTTCAACATAGAAGAACGAAATTTGGGAACCAAGTCGGCTTAGTGTACTGATCATTACCTGAAAGTATCATCCAGTTTGGGTGAAAAAATATTTGCTGAGATTTCTGGAGATTCGTAATTTTTGGAAGCTTGGGAACCCCTTTCCATGAAAGTGTTTCTCGCCAGTCACTGCTTAGGGCTACATCAAGAGGAAACAAAACATAGAGATAGAATCTGAAACTCCTTTATTGTGTCAAGTTTCAAGAAGCTAGCACAAACCGTGTTGGATTTAGAGTTCCAAATACATCTATCAATATAGGAGAAAACAGAGTGAAACCTAAAAATTGAAACTGTTAGTAGAAACGAACGCTTCAACATAGAAGAACGAAATTTGGGGAACCAAGTTGGCTTATTGTACTGATCATTACCTGAAAGTATCATCCAGTTTGGGTGAAAAAATATTTGCTGAGATTTCTGGAGATTCGTAATTTTAGGAAGCTTGGCAACCCCTTTCCATGAAAGTGTTTCTCGCCAGTCACTGCTTAGGGATACATCAAGAGGAAACAAAACATAGAGATAGAACCTGAAACTACTTTATTGTGTCAAGTTTCAAGAAGCTAGCACAAACCGTGTTGGATTTAGAGTTCCAAATACATCTATCAATATAGGAGAAAACAGAGTGAAACCTAAAAATTGAAACTGTTAGTAGAAACGAACGCTTCAACATAGAAGAATGAAATTTGGGGAACCAAGTTGGCTTATTGTACTGATCATTACCTGAAAGTATCATCCAGTTTGGGTGAAAAAATATTTGCTGAGATTTCTGGAGATTCGTAATTTTTGGAAGCTTGGCAACCCCTTTCCATGAAAGTGTTTCTCTCCAGTCACTGCTTAGGGCTACTTCAAGAGGAAACAACACATAGAGATAGAACGTGAAACTGCTTTATTTTGTCAAGTTTCAAGAAGCTAGCACAAACCGTGTTGGATTTAGAGTTCCAAATCCATCTATCAATATAGGAGAAAACAGAGTGAAACCTAAAAATTCAAACTGTTACTGGAAATGAACGCTTCAACATAGAAGAACAAAATTTGGGGAACCAAGTCGGCTTAGTGTACTGATCATTACCTGAAAGTATCATCCAGATTGGGTGCAGAAATATTTGCTGTGATTTCTGGAGATTCGTAGTTTTTGGAAGCTTGGCAACCCCTTTCTATGAAAGTGTTTCTCGCCAGTCACTGCTTAGGGCTACTTCAAGAGGAAACAAAACATAGAGATAGAACGTGAAACTGCTTTATTTTGTCAAGTTTCAAGAAGCTAGCACAAACCGTGTTGGATTTAGAGTTCCAAATACATCTATCAATATAGGAGAAAACAGAGTGAAACCTAAAAATTCAAACTGTTACTGGAAATGAACGCTTCACCATAGAAGAACGAAATTTGGGGAACCAAGTTGGCTTATTGTACTGATCATTACCTGTAAGTATCATCCAGTTTTGGTGAAAAAATACTTGCTGAGATATCTGGAGATTCGTAATTTTAGGAAGCTTGGCAACCCCTTTCCATGAAAGTGTTTCTCGCCAGTCACTGCATAGGGCTACTTCAAGAGGAAAGAACACATAGAGACAGAACGTGAAACTACTTTATTTTGTCAAGTTTCAAGAAGCTAGCACAAACCGTGTTGGATTTAGAGTTCCAAATACATCTATCTATATAGGAGAAAACAGAGTGAAACCTAAAAATTCAAACTGTTACTGGAAATGAACGCTTCAACATAGAAGAACGAAATTTGGGGAACCAAGTTGGCTTAGTGTACTGATCATTACCTGAAAGTATCATCCAGTTTGGGTGAAAAAATATTTGCTGTGATTTCTGGAGATTCGTAGTTTTTGGAAGCTTGACAACCCCTTTCTATGAAAGTGTTTCTCGCCAGTCACTGCTTAGGGCTACATCAAGAGGAAACAACACATAGATATAGAACGTGAAACTGCTTTATTTTGTCAAGTTTCAAGAAGCTAGCACAAACCGTGTTGGATTTACAGTTCCAAATCCATCTATCAATATAGGAGAAAACAGAGTGAAACCTAAAAATTCAAACTGTTACTGGAAATGAACGCTTCAACATAGAAGAACGAAATTTGGGGAACCAAGTCGGCTTAGTGTACTGATCATTACCTGAAAGTATCATCCAGTTTGGGTGAAAAAATATTTGCTGAGATTTCTGGAGATTCGTAATTTTTGGAAGCTTGGCAACCCCTTTCCATGAAAGTGTTTCTCGCCAGTCACTGCTTAGGGATACATCAAGAGGAAACAAAACATAGATATAGAACCTGAAACTACTTTATTGTGTCAAGTTTCAAGAAGCTAGCACAAACCGTGTTGGATTTAGAGTTCCAAATACATCTATCAATATAGGAGAAAACAGAGTGAAACCTAAAAATTGAAACTGTTAGTAGAAACGAACGCTTCAACATAGAAGAATGAAATTTGGGGAACCAAGTTGGCTTATTGTACTGATCATTACCTGAAAGTATCATCCAGTTTGGGTGAAAAAATATTTGCTGAGATTTCTGGAGATTCGTAATTTTTGGAAGCTTGGCAACCCCTTTCCATGAAAGTGTTTCTCGCCAGTCACTGCTTAGGGCTACATCAAGAGGAAAAATAAAATAGAGGACGAACGTGAAACTGCTTTATTTTGTCAAGTTTCAAGAAGCTAGCACAAACCGTGTTGGATTTAGAGTTCCAAATACATTTATCAATATAGGAGAAAACAGAGTGAAACCTAAAAATTTAAACTGTTACTGGAAATGAACGCTTCACCATAGAAGAACGAAATTTGGGGAACCAAGTCGGCTTAGTGTACTGACCATTACCTGAAAGTATCATCCAGTTTGGGTGAAAAAATATTTGCTGAGATTACTGGAGATTCGTAATTTTTGGAAGCTTGAGAACCCCTTTCCATGAAAATGTTTCTCGCCAGTCACTGCTTAGGGATACATCAAGAGGAAACAAGACATAGAGATAGAACGTGAAACTGCTTTATTTTGTCAAGTTTCAAGAAGCTAGCACAAACCGTGTTGGATTTAGATTTCCAAATACATCTATCAATATAGGAGAAAACAGAGTGAAACCTAAAAATTCAAACTGTTACTGGAAATGAACGCTTCAACATAGAAGAACGAAATTTGGGGAACCAAGTCGGCTTAGTGTACTGATCATTACCTGAAAGTATCATCCAGTTTGGGTGAAAAAATATTTGCTGAGATTTCTGGAGATTCGTAATTTTTGGAAGCTTGGGAACCCCTTTCCATGAAAGTGTTTCTCGCCAGTCACTGCTTAGGGATACATCAAGAGGAAACAAAACATAGAGATAGAACCTGAAACTACTTTATTGTGTCAAGTTTCAAGAAGCTAGCACAAACCGTGTTGGATTTAGAGTTCCAAATACATCTATCAATATAGGAGAAAACAGAGTGAAACCTAACAATTGAAACTGTTAGTAGAAACGAACGCTTCAACATAGAAGAATGAAATTTGGGGAACCAAGTTGGCTTATTGTACTGATCATTACCTGAAAGTATCATCCAGTTTGGGTGAAAAAATATTTGCTGAGATTTCTGGAGATTCGTAATTTTTGGAAGCTTGGCAACCCCTTTCCATGAAAGTGTTTCTCGCCAGTCACTGCTTAGGGCTACTTCAAGAGGAAACAACACATAGAGATAGAACGTGAAACTGCTTTATTTTGTCAAGTTTCAAGAAGCTAGCACAAACCGTGTTGGATTTAGAGTTCCAAATCCATCTATCAATATAGGAGAAAACAGAGTGAAACCTAAAAATTCAAACTGTTACTGGAAATGAACGCTTCAACATAGAAGAACAAAATTTGGGGAACCAAGTCGGCTTAGTGTACTGATCATTACCTGAAAGTATCATCCAGTTTGGGTGCAGAAATATTTGCTGTGATTTCTGGAGATTCGTAGTTTTTGGAAGCTTGGCAACCCCTTTCTATGAAAGTGTTTCTCGCCAGTCACTGCTTAGGGCTACTTCAAGAGGAAACAAAACATAGAGATAGAACGTGAAACTGCTTTATTTTGTCAAGTTTCAAGAAGCTAGCACAAACCGTGTTGGATTTAGAGTTCCAAATACATCTATCAATATAGGAGAAAACAGAGTGAAACCTAAAAATTCAAACAGTTACTGGAAATGAACGCTTCACCATAGAAGAACGAAATTTGGGGAACCAAGTTGGCTTAGTGTACTGATCATTACCTGTAAGTATCATCCAGTTTTGGTGAAAAAATACTTGCTGAGATTTCTGGAGATTCGTAATTTTAGGAAGCTTGGCAACCCCTTTCCATGAAAGTGTTTCTCGCCAGTCACTGCTTAGGGCTACATCAAGAGGAAAAAAAACATAGAGGACGAACGTGAAACTGCTTTATTTTGTCAAGTTTCAAGAAGCTAGCACAAACCGTGTTGGATTTAGAGTTCCAAATACATTTATCAATATAGGAGAAAACAGAGTGAAACCTAAAAATTTAAACTGTGACTGGAAATGAACGCTTCACCATAGAAGAACGAAATTTGGGGAACCAAGTCGGCTTAGTGTACTGACCATTACCTGAAAGTATCATCCAGTTTGGGTGAAAAAATATTTGCTGAGATTACTGGAGATTCGTAATTTTTGGAAGCTTGGGAACCCCTTTCCATGAAAATGTTTCTCGCCAGTCACTGCGTAGGGATACATCAAGAGGAAACAAGACATAGAGATAGAACGTGAAACTGCTTTATTTTGTCAAGTTTCAAGAAGCTAGCACAAACCGTGTTGGATTTAGATTTCCAAATACATCTATCAATATAGGAGAAAACAGAGTGAAACCTAAAAATTCAAACTGTTACTGGAAATGAACGCTTCAACATAGAAGAACGAAATTTGGGGAACCAAGTCGGCTTAGTGTACTGATCATTACCTGAAAGTATCATCCAGTTTGGGTGAAAAAATATTTGCTGAGATTTCTGGAGATTCGTAATTTTTGGAAGCTTGGGAACCCCTTTCCATGAAAGTGTTTCTCGCCAGTCACTGCTTAGGGATACATCAAGAGGAAACAAAACATAGAGATAGAACCTGAAACTACTTTATTGTGTCAAGTTTCAAGAAGCTAGCACAAACCGTGTTGGATTTAGAGTTCCAAATACATCTATCAATATAGGAGAAAACAGAGTGAAACCTAAAAATTGAAACTGTTAGTAGAAACGAACGCTTCAACATAGAAGAATGAAATTTGGGGAACCAAGTTGGCTTATTGTACTGATCATTACCTGAAAGTATCATCCAGTTTGGGTGAAAAAATATTTGCTGAGATTTCTGGAGATTCGTAATTTTTGGAAGCTTGGCAACCCCTTTCCATGAAAGTGTTTCTCGCCAGTCACTTCTTAGGGCTACATCAAGATGAAAAAAAACATGGAGATAGAATCTGAAACTACTTTATTGTGTCAAGTTTCAAGAAGCTAGCACAAACCGTGTTGGATTTAGAGTTCCAAATACATCTATCAATATAGGAGAAAACAGAGTGAAACCTAAAAATTCAAACTGTTACTGGAAATGAACGCTTTAACATAGAAGAACGAAATTTGGGGAACCAAGTCGGCTTAGTGTTCTGATCATTTCCTGAAAGTATCATCAAGTTTGGGTGAAAAAATATTTGCTGGGATTTCTGGTGATTCCTAATTTTTGGAAGCTTGGCAACCCCTTTCCATGAAAGTGTTTCTCGACAGTCACTGCTTAGGGCTACATCAAGAGGAAACAAAACATAGAGATAGAACGTGAAACTGCTTTATTTTGTCAAGTTTCAAGAAGCTAGCACAAACCGTGTTGGATTTAGAGTTCCAAATACATCTATCAATATAGGAGAAAACAGAGTGAAACCTAAAAATTCAAACTGTTACTGGAAATGAACGCTTCAACATAGAAGAACGAAACTTGGGGAACCAAGTCGGCTTAGTGTACTGATCATTACCTGAAAGTATCATCCAGTTTGGGTGAAAAAATATTTGCTGAGATTTCTGGAGATTCGTAATTTTTGGAAGCTTGGGAACCCCTTTCCATGAAAGTGTTTCTCGCCAGTCACTGCTTAGGGCTACATCAAGAGGAAACAAAACATAGAGATAGAATCTGAAACTCCTTTATTGTGTCAAGTTTCAAGAAGCTAGCACAAACCGTGTTGGATTTAGAGTTCCAAATACATCTATCAATATAGGAGAAAACAGAGTGAAACCTAAAAATTGAAACTGTTAGTAGAAACGAACGCTTCAACATAGAAGAACGAAATTTGGGGAACCAAGTTGGCTTATTGTACTGATCATTACCTGAAAGTATCATCCAGTTTGGGTGAAAAAATACTTGCTGAGATTTCTGGAGATTCGTAATTTTAGGAAGCTTGGCAACCCCTTTCCATGAAAGTGTTTCTCGCCAGTCACTGCTTAGGGCTACTTCAAGAGGAAACAACACATAGAGATAGAACGTGAAACTGCTTTATTTTGTCAAGTTTCAAGAAGCTAGCACAAACCGTGTTGGATTTAGAGTTCCAAATACATCTATCAATATAGGAGAATACAGAGTGAAACCTAAAAATTCAAACTGTTACTGGAAATGAACGCTTCACCATTGAAGAATGAAATTTGGGGAACCAAGTTGGATTCGTGTACTGATCATTACCTGAAAGTATCATCCAGTTTGGGTGAAAAAATATTTGCTGAGATTTCTGGAGATTCATAATTTTTGGAAGCCTGGCAACCCCTTTCTATGAAAGTGTTTCTCGCCAGTCACTGCTTAGGGCTACTTCAAGAGGAAACAAAACATAGAGACAGAACCTGAAACTACTTTATTGTGTCAAGTTTCAAGAAGCTAGCACAAACCGTGTTGGATTTAGAGTTCCAAATACATCTATCAATATAGGAGAAAACAGAGTGAAACCTAAAAATTGAAACTGTTAGTAGAAACGAACGCTTCAACATAGAAGAATGAAATTTGGGGAACCAAGTTGGCTTAGTGTACTGATCATTACCTGAAAGTATCATCCAGTTTGGGTGAAAAAATATTTGCTGTGATTTCTGGAGATTCGTAGTTTTTGGAAGCTTGACAACCCCTTTCTATGAAAGTGTTTCTCGCCAGTCACTGCTTAGGGCTACATCAAGAGGAAACAACACATAGATATAGAACGTGAAACTGATTTATTTTGTCAAGTTTCAAGAAGCTAGCACAAACCGTGTTGGATTTAGAGTTCCAAATACATCTATCAATATAGGAGAAAACAGAGTGAAACCTAAAAATTCAAACTGTTACTGGAAATGAACGCTTCAACATAGAAGAACGAAACTTGGGGAACCAAGTCGGCTTAGTGTACTGATCATTACCTGAAAGTATCATCCAGTTTGGGTGAAAAAATATTTGCTGAGATTTCTGGTGATTCCTAATTTTTGGAAGCTTGGCAACCCTTTTCCATGAAAGTGTTTCTCGCCAGTCACTGCTTAGGGCTACATCAAGAGGAAACAAAACAGAGATAGAACGTGAAACTGCTTTATTTTGTCAAGTTTCAAGAAGCTAGCACAAACCGTGTTGGATTTAGAGTTCCAAATCCATCTATCAATATAGGAGAAAACAGAGTGAAACCTAAAAATTCAAACTGTTACTGGAAATGAACGCTTCAACATAGAAGAACAAAATTTGGGGAACCAAGTCGGCTTAGTGTACTGATCATTACCTGAAAGTATCATCCAGTTTGGGTGCAGAAATATTTGCTGTGATTTCTGGAGATTCGTAGTTTTTGGAAGCTTGGCAACCCCTTTCTATGAAAGTGTTTCTCGCCAGTCACTGCTTAGGGCTACTTCAAGAGGAAACAAAACATAGAGATAGAACGTGAAACTGCTTTATTTTGTCAAGTTTCAAGAAGCTAGCACAAACCGTGTTGGATTTAGAGTTCCAAATACATCTATCAATATAGGAGAAAACAGAGTGAAACCTAAAATTTCAAACTGTTACTGGAAATGAACGCTTCACCATAGAAGAACGAAATTTGGGGAACCAAGTTGGCTTAGTGTACTGATCATTACCTGTAAGTATCATCCAGTTTTGGTGAAAAAATACTTGCTGAGATTTCTGGAGATTCGTAATTTTAGGAAGCTTGGCAACCCCTTTCCATGAAAGTGTTTCTCGCCAGTCACTGCATAGGGCTACTTCAAGAGGAAAGAACACATAGAGACAGAACGTGAAACTACTTTATTTTGTCAAGTTTCAAGAAGCTAGCACAAACCGTGTTGGATTTAGAGTTCCAAATACATCTATCTATATAGGAGAAAACAGAGTGAAACCTAAAAATTCAAACTGTTACTGGAAATGAACGCTTCAACATAGAAGAACGAAATTTGGGGAACCAAGTTGGCTTAGTGTACTGATCATTAGCTGAAAGTATCATCCAGTTTGGGTGAAAAAATATTTGCTGTGATTTCTGGAGATTCGTAGTTTTTGGAAGCTTGACAACCCCTTTCTATGAAAGTGTTTCTCGCCAGTCACTGCTTAGGGATACATCAAGAGGAAACAACACATAGATATAGAACGTGAAACTGCTTTATTTTGTCAAGTTTCAAGAAGCTAGCACAAACCGTGTTGGATTTAGATTTCCAAATACATCTATCAATATAGGAGAAAACAGAGTGAAACCTAAAAATTCAAACTGTTACTGGAAATGAACGCTTCAACATAGAAGAACGAAATTTGGGGAACCAAGTCGGCTTAGTGTACTGATCATTACCTGAAAGTATCATCCAGTTTGGGTGAAAAAATATTTGCTGAGATTTCTGGAGATTCGTAATTTTTGGAAGCTTGGCAACCCCTTTCCATGAAAGTGTTTCTCGCCAGTCACTGCTTAGTGATACATCAAGAGGAAACAAAACATAGAGATAGAACCTGAAACTACTTTATTGTGTCAAGTTTCAAGAAGCTAGCACAAACCGTGTTGGATTTAGAGTTCCAAATACATCTATCAATATAGGAGAAAACAGAGTGAAACCTAAAAATTGAAACTGTTAGTAGAAACGAACGCTTCAACATAGAAGAATGAAATTTGGGGAACCAAGTTGGCTTATTGTACTGATCATTACCTGAAAGTATCATCCAGTTTGGGTGAAAAAATATTTGCTGAGATTTCTGGAGATTCGTAATTTTTGGAAGCTTGGCAACCCCTTTCCATGAAAGTGTTTCTCGCCAGTCAGTGCTTAGGGCTACATCAAGAGGAAAAAAAACATAGAGGACGAATGTGAAACTGCTTTATTTTGTCAAGTTTCAAGAAGCTAGCACAAACCGTGTTGGATTTAGAGTTCCAAATACATTTATCAATATAGGAGAAAACAGAGTGAAACCTAAAAATTTAAACTGTTACTGGAAATGAACGCTTCACCATAGAAGAACGAAATTTGGGGAACCAAGTCGGCTTAGTGTACTGACCATTACCTGAAAGTATCATCCAGTTTGGGTGAAAAAATATTTGCTGAGATTACTGGAGATTCGTAATTTTTGGAAGCTTGGGAACCCCTTTCCATGAAAATGTTTCTCGCCAGTCACTGCGTAGGGATACATCAAGAGGAAACAAGACATAGAGATAGAACGTGAAACTGCTTTATTTTGTCAAGTTTCAAGAAGCTAGCACAAACCGTGTTGGATTTAGATTTCCAAATACATCTATCAATATAGGAGAAAACAGAGTGAAACCTAAAAATTCAAACTGTTACTGTAAATGAACGCTTCAACATAGAAGAACGAAATTTGGGGAACCAAGTCGGCTTAGTGTACTGATCATTACCTGAAAGTATCATCCAGTTTGGGTGAAAAAATATTTGCTGAGATTTCTGGTGATTCCTAATTTTTGGAAGCTTGGCAACCCCTTTCCATGAAAGTGTTTCTCGCCAGTCACTGCTTAGGGATACATCAAGAGGAAACAAAACATAGAGATAGAACGTGAAACTGCTTTATTTTGTCAAGTTTCAAGAAGCTAGCACAAACCGTGTTGGATTTAGAGTTCCAAATCCATCTATCAATATAGGAGAAAACAGAGTGAAACCTAAAAATTCAAACTGTTACTGGAAATGAACGCTTTAACATAGAAGAACGAAATTTGGGGAACCAAGTCGGCTTAGTGTACTGATCATTACCTGAAAGTATCATCCAGTTTGGGTGAAAAAATATTTGCTGAGATTTCTGGAGATTCGTAATTTTTGGAAGCTTGGCAACCCCTTTCCATGAAAGTGTTTCTCGCCAGTCACTGCTTAGGGATACATCAAGAGGAAACAAAACATAGAGATAGAACCTGAAACTACTTTATTGTGTCAAGGTTCAAGAAGCTAGCACAAACCGTGTTGGATTTAGAGTTCCAAATCCATCTATCAATATAGGAGAAAACAGAGTGAAACCTAAAAATTCAAACTGTTACTGGAAATGAACGCTTCAACATAGAAGAACAAAATTTGGGGAACCAAGTCGGCTTAGTGTACTGATCATTACCTGAAAGTATCATCCAGTTTGGGTGCAGAAATATTTGCTGTGATTTCTGGAGATTCGTAGTTTTTGGAAGCTTGGCAACCCCTTTCTATGAAAGTGTTTCTCGCCAGTCACTGCTTAGGGCTACTTCAAGAGGAAACAAAACATAGAGATAGAACGTGAAACTGCTTTATTTTGTCAAGTTTCAAGAAGCTAGCACAAACCGTGTTGGATTTAGAGTTCCAAATACATCTATCAATATAGGAGAAAACAGAGTGAAACCTAAAAATTCAAACTGTTACTGGAAATGAACGCTTCACCATAGAAGAACGAAATTTGGGGAACCAAGTTGGCTTATTGTACTGATCATTACCTGTAAGTATCATTCAGTTTTGGTGAAAAAATACTTGCTGAGATTTCTGGAGATTCGTAATTTTAGGAAGCTTGGCAACCCCTTTCCATGAAAGTGTTTCTCGCCAGTCACTGCATAGGGCTACTTCAAGAGGAAAGAACTCATAGAGACAGAACGTGAAACTACTTTATTTTGTCAAGTTTCAAGAAGCTAGCACAAACCGTGTTGGATTTAGAGTTCCAAATACATCTATCTATATAGGAGAAAACAGAGTGAAACCTAAAAATTCAAACTGTTACTGGAAATGAACGCTTCAACATAGAAGAACGAAATTTGGGGAACCAAGTTGGCTTAGTGTACTGATCATTACCTGAAAGTATCATCCAGTTTGGGTGAAAAAATATTTGCTGTGATTTCTGGAGATTCGTAGTTTTTGGAAGCTTGACAACCCCTTTCTATGAAAGTGTTTCTCGCCAGTCACTGCTTAGGGCTACATCAAGAGGAAACAACACATAGATATAGAACGTGAAACTGCTTTATTTTGTCAAGTTTCAAGAAGCTAGCACAAACCGTGTTGGATTTAGAGTTCCAAATACATCTATCAATATAGGAGAAAACAGAGTGAAACCTAAAAATTGAAACTGTTAGTAGAAACGAACGCTTCAACATAGAAGAATGAAATTTGGGGAACCAAGTTGGCTTATTGTACTGATCATTACCTGAAAGTATCATCCAGTTTGGGTGAAAAAATATTTGCTGAGATTTCTGGAGATTCGTAATTTTTGGAAGCTTGGCAACCCCTTTCCATGAAAGTGTTTCTCGCCAGTCACTGCTTAGGGCTACATCAAGAGGAAAAAAAACATAGAGGACGAATGTGAAACTGCTTTATTTTGTCAAGTTTCAAGAAGCTAGCACAAACCGTGTTGGATTTAGAGTTCCAAATACATTTATCAATATAGGAGAAAACAGAGTGAAACCTAAAAATTTAAACTGTTACTGGAAATGAACGCTTCACCATAGAAGAACGAAATTTGGGGAACCAAGTCGGCTTAGTGTACTGACCATTACCTGAAAGTATCATCCAGTTTGGGTGAAAAAATATTTGCTGAGATTACTGGAGATTCGTAATTTTTGGAAGCTTGGGAACCCCTTTCCATGAAAATGTTTCTCGCCAGTCACTGCGTAGGGATACATCAAGAGGAAACAAGACATAGAGATAGAACGTGAAACTGCTTTATTTTGTCAAGTTTCAAGAAGCTAGCACAAACCGTGTTGGATTTAGATTTCCAAATACATCTATCAATATAGGAGAAAACAGAGTGAAACCTAAAAATTCAAACTGTTACTGGAAATGAACGCTTCAACATAGAAGAACGAAATTTGGGGAACCAAGTCGGCTTAGTGTACTGATCATTACCTGAAAGTATCATCCAGTTTGGGTGAAAAAATATTTGCTGAGATTTCTGGAGATTCGTAATTTTTGGAAGCTTGGGAACCCCTTTCCATGAAAGTGTTTCTCGCCAGTCACTGCTTAGGGATACATCAAGAGGAAACAAAACATAGAGATAGAACCTGAAACTACTTTATTGTGTCAAGTTTCAAGAAGCTAGCACAAACCGTGTTGGATTTAGAGTTCCAAATACATCTATCAATATAGGAGAAAACAGAGTGAAACCTAAAAATTGAAACAGTTAGTAGAAACGAACGCTTCAACATAGAAGAATGAAATTTGGGGAACCAAGTTGGCTTATTGTACTGATCATTACCTGAAAGTATCATCCAGTTTGGGTGAAAAAATATTTGCTGAGATTTCTGGAGATTCGTAATTTTTGGAAGCTTGGCAACCCCTTTCCATGAAAGTGTTTCTCGCCAGTCACTTCTTAGGGCTAAATCAAGATGAAAAAAAACATGGAGATAGAATCTGAAACTACTTTATTGTGTCAAGTTTCAAGAAGCTAGCACAAACCGTGTTAGATTTAGAGTTCCAAATACATCTATCAATATAGGAGAAAACAGAGTGAAACCTAAAAATTCAAACTGTTACTGGAAATGAACGCTTTAACATAGAAGAACGAAATTTGGGGAACCAACTCGGCTTAGTGTTCAGATCATTTCCTGAAAGTATCATCCAGTTTGGGTGAAAAAATATTTGCTGGGATTTCTGGTGATTCCTAATTTTTGGAAGCTTGGCAACCCCTTTCCATGAAAGTGTTTCTCGACAGTCACTGCTTAGGGCTACATCAAGAGGAAACAAAACATAGAGATAGAACGTGAAACTGCTTTATTTTGTCAAGTTTCAAGAAGCTAGCACAAACCGTGTTGGATTTAGAGTTCCAAATACATCTATCAATATAGGAGAAAACAGAGTGAAACCTAAAAATTGAAACTGTTAGTAGAAACGAACGCTTCAACATAGAAGAATGAAATTTGGGGAACCAAGTTGGCTTAGTGTACTGATCATTACCTGAAAGTATCATCCAGTTTGGGTGAAAAAATATTTGCTGAGATTTCTGGAGATTCGTAATTTTTGGAAGCTTGGGAACCCCTTTCCATGAAAGTGTTTCTCGCCAGTCACTGCTTAGGGCTACATCAAGAGGAAACAAAACATAGAGATAGAATCTGAAACTCCTTTATTGTGTCAAGTTTCAAGAAGCTAGCACAAACCGTGTTGGATTTAGAGTTCAAAATACATCTACCAATATAGGAGAAAACAGAGTGAAACCTAAAAATTCAAACTCTTACTGGAAATGAACGCTTCAACATAGAAGAACGAAATTTGGGGAACTAAGTGGGCTTAGTGTACTGATCATTACCTGAAAGTATCATCCAGTTTGGGTGAAAAAATATTTGCTGTGATTTCTGGAGATTCGTAGTTTTTGGAAGCTTGACAACCCCTTTCTATGAAAGTGTTTCTCGCCAGTCACTGCTTAGGGCTACATCAAGAGGAAACAACACATATATATAGAACGTGAAACTGCTTTATTTTGTCAAGTTTCAAGAAGCTAGCACAAACCGTGTTAGATTTAGAGTTCCAAATACATCTATCAATATAGGAGAAAACAGAGTGAAACCTAAAAATTCAAACTGTTACTGGAAATGAACGCTTCAACATAGAAGAACGAAATTTGGGGAACCAAGTCGGCTTAGTGTTCTGATCATTTCCTGAAAGTATCATCAAGTTTGGGTGAAAAAATATTTGCTGAGATTTCTGGTGATTCCTAATTTTTGGAGGCTTGGCAACCCCTTTCCATGAAAGTGTTTCTCGACAGTCACTGCTTAGGGCTACATCAAGAGGAAACAAAACATAGAGATAGAACGTGAAACTGATTTATTTTGTCAAGTTTCAAGAAGCTAGCACAAACCGTGTTGGATTTAGAGTTCCAAATACATCTATCAATATAGGAGAAAACAGAGTGAAACCTAAAAATTCAAACTGTTACTGGAAATGAACGCTTCAACATAGAAGAACGAAATTTGGGGAACCAAGTCGGCTTAGTGTACTGATCATTACCTGAAAGTATCATCCAGTTTGGGTGAAAAAATATTTGCTGAGATTTCTGGTGATTCCTAATTTTTGGAAGCTTGGCAACCCCTTTCCATGAAAGTGTTTCTCGCCAGTCACTGCTTAGGGCTACATCAAGAGGAAACAAAACATAGAGATAGAACGTGAAACTGCTTTATTTTGTCAAGTTTCAAGAAGCTAGCACAAACCGTGTTGGATTTAGAGTTTCAAATACATCTATCAATATAGGAGAAAACAGAGTGAAACCTAAAAATTGAAACTGTTAGTAGAAACGAACGCTTCAACATAGAAGAATGAAATTTGGGGAACCAAGTTGGCTTATTGTACTGATCATTACCTGAAAGTATCATCCAGTTTGGGTGAAAAAATACTTGCTGGGATTTCTGGAGATTTGAAATTTTAGGAAGCTTGGCAACCCCTTTCCATGAAAGTGTTTCTCGCCAGTCACTGCTTAGGGCTACTTCAAGAGGAAACAACACATAGAGATAGAACGTGAAACTGCTTTATTTTGTCAAGTTTCAAGAAGCTAGCACAAACCGTGTTGGATTTAGAGTTCCAAATACATCTATCAATATAGGAGAAAACAGAGTGAAACCTAAAAATTCAAACTGTTACTGGAAATGAACGCTTCACCATTGAGGAACGAAATTTGGGGAACCAAGTTGGATTAGTGTACTGATCATTACCTGAAAGTATCATCCAGTTTGGGTGAAAAAATATTTGCTGAGATTTCTGGAGATTCGTAATTTTTGGAAGCTTGGCAACCCCTTTCCTTGAAAGTGTTTCTCGACAGTCACTGCTTAGGGCTACATCAAGAGGAAACAAAACATAGAGATAGAACGTGAAACTGCTTTATTTTGTCAAGTTTCAAGAAGCTAGCACAAACCGTGTTGGATTTAGAGTTCCAAATACATCTATCAATATAGGAGAAAACAGAGTGAAACCTAAAAATTCAAACTGTTAGTAGAAACGAACGCTTCAACATAGAAGAATGAAATTTGGAGAACCAAGTTGGCTTAGTGTACTGATCATTACCTGTAAGTATCATCCAGTTTTGGTGAAAAAATACTTGCTGAGATTTCTGGAGATTCGTAATTTTAGGAAGCTTGGCAACCCCTTTCCATGAAAGTGTTTCTCGCCAGTCACTGCATAGGGCTACTTCAAGAGGAAAGAACACATAGAGATAGAACGTGAAACTACTTTATTTTGTCAAGTTTCAAGAAGCTAGCACAAACCGTGTTGGATTTAGAGTTCCAAATACATCTATCTATATAGGAGAAAACAGAGTGAAACCTAAAAATTCAAACTGTTACTGGAAATGAACGCTTCAACATAGAAGAACGAAATTTGGGAACCAAGTCGGCTTAGTGTACTGATCATTACCTGAAAGTATCATCCAGTTTGGGTGAAAAAATATTTGCTGAGATTTCTGGAGATTCGTAATTTTTGGAAGCTTGGGAACCCCTTTCCATGAAAGTGTTTCTCGCCAGTCACTGCTTAGGGCTACATCAAGAGGAAACAAAACATAGAGATAGAATCTGAAACTCCTTTATTGTGTCAAGTTTCAAGAAGCTAGCACAAACCGTGTTGGATTTAGAGTTCCAAATACATCTATTAATATAGGAGAAAACAGAGTGAAACCTAAAAATTGAAACTGTTAGTAGAAACGAACGCTTCAACATAGAAGAACGAAATTTGGGGAACCAAGTTGGCTTATTGTACTGATCATTACCTGAAAGTATCATCCAGTTTGGGTGAAAAAATATTTGCTGAGATTTCTGGAGATTCGTAATTTTAGGAAGCTTGGCAACCCCTTTCCATGAAAGTGTTTCTCGCCAGTCACTGCTTAGGGATACATCAAGAGGAAACAAAACATAAAGATAGAACCTGAAACTACTTTATTGTGTCAAGTTTCAAGAAGCTAGCACAAACCGTGTTGGATTTAGAGTTCCAAATACATCTATCAATATAGGAGAAAACAGAGTGAAACCTAAAAATTGAAACTGTTAGTAGAAACGAACGCTTCAACATAGAAGAATGAAATTTGGGGAACCAAGTTGGCTTATTGTACTGATCATTACCTGAAAGTATCATCCAGTTTGGGTGAAAAAATATTTGCTGAGATTTCTGGAGATTCGTAATTTTTGGAAGCTTGGCAACCCCTTTCCATGAAAGTGTTTCTCTCCAGTCACTGCTTAGGGCTACTTCAAGAGGAAACAACACATAGAGATAGAACGTGAAACTGCTTTATTTTGTCAAGTTTCAAGAAGCTAGCACAAACCGTGTTGGATTTACAGTTCCAAATCCATCTATCAATATAGGAGAAAACAGAGTGAAACCTAAAAATTCAAACTGTTACTGGAAATGAACGCTTCAACATAGAAGAACAAAATTTGGGGAACCAAGTCGGCTTAGTGTACTGATCATTACCTGAAAGTATCATCCAGATTGGGTGCAGAAATATTTGCTGTGATTTCTGGAGATTCGTAGTTTTTGGAAGCTTGGCAACCCCTTTCTATGAAAGTGTTTCTCGCCAGTCACTGCTTAGGGCTACTTCAAGAGGAAACAAAACATAGAGATAGAACGTGAAACTGCTTTATTTTGTCAAGTTTCAAGAAGCTAGCACAAACCGTGTTGGATTTAGAGTTCCAAATACATCTATCAATATAGGAGAAAACAGAGTGAAACCTAAAAATTCAAACTGTTACTGGAAATGAACGCTTCACCATAGAAGAACGAAATTTGGGGAACCAAGTTGGCTTATTGTACTGATCATTACCTGTAAGTATCATCCAGTTTTGGTGAAAAAATACTTGCTGAGATATCTGGAGATTCGTAATTTTAGGAAGCTTGGCAACCCCTTTCCATGAAAGTGTTTCTCGCCAGTCACTGCATAGGGCTACTTCAAGAGGAAAGAACACATAGAGACAGAACGTGAAACTACTTTATTTTGTCAAGTTTCAAGAAGCTAGCACAAACCGTGTTGGATTTAGAGTTCCAAATACATCTATCTATATAGGAGAAAACAGAGTGAAACCTAAAAATTCAAACTGTTACTGGAAATGAACGCTTCAACATAGAAGAACGAAATTTGGGGAACCAAGTTGGCTTAGTGTACTGATCATTACCTGAAAGTATCATCCAGTTTGGGTGAAAAAATATTTGCTGTGATTTCTGGAGATTCGTAGTTTTTGGAAGCTTGACAACCCCTTTCTATGAAAGTGTTTCTCGCCAGTCACTGCTTAGGGCTACATCAAGAGGAAACAACACATAGATATAGAACGTGAAACTGCTTTATTTTGTCAAGTTTCAAGAAGCTAGCACAAACCGTGTTGGATTTACAGTTCCAAATCCATCTATCAATATAGGAGAAAACAGAGTGAAACCTAAAAATTCAAACTGTTACTGGAAATGAACGCTTCAACATAGAAGAACGAAATTTGGGGAACCAAGTCGGCTTAGTGTACTGATCATTACCTGAAAGTATCATCCAGTTTGGGTGAAAAAATATTTGCTGAGATTTCTGGAGATTCGTAATTTTTGGAAGCTTGGCAACCCCTTTCCATGAAAGTGTTTCTCGCCAGTCACTGCTTAGGGATACATCAAGAGGAAACAAAACATAGATATAGAACCTGAAACTACTTTATTGTGTCAAGTTTCAAGAAGCTAGCACAAACCGTGTTGGATTTAGAGTTCCAAATACATCTATCAATATAGGAGAAAACAGAGTGAAACCTAAAAATTGAAACTGTTAGTAGAAACGAACGCTTCAACATAGAAGAATGAAATTTGGGGAACCAAGTTGGCTTATTGTACTGATCATTACCTGAAAGTATCATCCAGTTTGGGTGAAAAAATATTTGCTGAGATTTCTGGAGATTCGTAATTTTTGGAAGCTTGGCAACCCCTTTCCATGAAAGTGTTTCTCGCCAGTCACTGCTTAGGGCTACATCAAGAGGAAAAAAAAAATAGAGGACGAACGTAAAACTGCTTTATTTAGTCAAGTTTCAAGAAGCTAGCACAAACCGTGTTGGATTTAGAGTTCCAAATACATTTATCAATATAGGAGAAAACAGAGTGAAACCTAAAAATTTAAACTGTTACTGGAAATGAACGCTTCACCATAGAAGAACGAAATTTGGGGAACCAAGTCGGCTTAGTGTACTGACCATTACCTGAAAGTATCATCCAGTTTGGGTGAAAAAATATTTGCTGAGATTACTGGAGATTCGTAATTTTTGGAAGCTTGGGAACCCCTTTCCATGAAAATGTTTCTCGCCAGTCACTGCTTAGGGATACATCAAGAGGAAACAAGACATAGAGATAGAACGTGAAACTGCTTTATTTTGTCAAGTTTCAAGAAGCTAGCACAAACCGTGTTGGATTTAGATTTCCAAATACATCTATCAATATAGGAGAAAACAGAGTGAAACCTAAAAATTCAAACTGTTACTGGAAATGAACGCTTCAACATAGAAGAACGAAATATGGGGAACCAAGTCGGCTTAGTGTACTGATCATTACCTGAAAGTATCATCCAGTTTGGGTGAAAAAATATTTGCTGAGATTTCTGGAGATTCGTAATTTTTGGAAGCTTGGGAACCCCTTTCCATGAAAGTGTTTCTCGCCAGTCACTGCTTAGGGATACATCAAGAGGAAACAAAACATAGAGATAGAACCTGAAACTACTTTATTGTGTCAAGTTTCAAGAAGCTAGCACAAACCGTGTTGGATTTAGAGTTCCAAATACATCTATCAATATAGGAGAAAACAGAGTGAAACCTAACAATTGAAACTGTTAGTAGAAACGAACGCTTCAACATAGAAGAATGAAATTTGGGGAACCAAGTTGGCTTATTGTACTGATCATTACCTGAAAGTATCATCCAGTTTGGGTGAAAAAATATTTGCTGAGATTTCTGGAGATTCGTAATTTTTGGAAGCTTGGCAACCCCTTTCCATGAAAGTGTTTCTCGCCAGTCACTGCTTAGGGCTACTTCAAGAGGAAACAACACATAGAGATAGAACGTGAAACTGCTTTATTTTGTCAAGTTTCAAGAAGCTAGCACAAACCGTGTTGGATTTAGAGTTCCAAATACATCTACCAATATAGGAGAAAACAGAGTGAAACCTAAAAATTTAAACTGTGACTGGAAATGAACGCTTCACCATAGAAGAACGAAATTTGGGGAACCAAGTCGGCTTAGTGTACTGACCATTACCTGAAAGTATCATCCAGTTTGGGTGAAAAAATATTTGCTGAGATTACTGGAGATTCGTAATTTTTGGAAGCTTGGGAACCCCTTTCCATGAAAATGTTTCTCGCCAGTCACTGCGTAGGGATACATCAAGAGGAAACAAGACATAGAGATAGAACGTGAAACTGCTTTATTTTGTCAAGTTTCAAGAAGCTAGCACAAACCGTGTTGGATTTAGAGTTCCAAATACATCTATCAATATAGGAGAAAACAGAGTGAAACCTAAAAATTCAAACTGTTACTGGAAATGAACGCTTCAACATAGAAGAACGAAACTTGGGGAACCAAGTCGGCTTAGTGTACTGATCATTACCTGAAAGTATCATCCAGTTTGGGTGAAAAAATATTTGCTGAGATTTCTGGAGATTCGTAATTTTTGGAAGCTTGGGAACCCCTTTCCATGAAAGTGTTTCTCGCCAGTCACTGCTTAGGGCTACATCAAGAGGAAACAAAACATAGAGATAGAATCTGAAACTCCTTAATTGTGTCAAGTTTCAAGAAGCTAGCACAAACCGTGTTGGATTTAGAGTTCCAAATACATCTACCAATATAGGAGAAAACAGAGTGAAACCTAAAAATTGAAACTGTTAGTAGAAACGAACGCTTCAACATAGAAGAACGAAATTTGGGGAACCAAGTTGGCTTATTGTACTGATCATTACCTGAAAGTATCATCCAGTTTGGGTGAAAAAATACTTGCTGAGATTTCTGGAGATTCGTAATTTTAGGAAGCTTGGCAACCCCTTTCCATGAAAGTGTTTCTCGCCAGTCACTGCTTAGGGCTAATTCAAGAGGAAACAACACATAGAGATAGAAAGTGAAACTGCTTTATTTTGTCAAGTTTCAAGAAGCTAGCACAAACCGTGTTGGATTTAGAGTTCCAAATACATCTATCAATATAGGAGAATACAGAGTGAAACCTAAAAATTCAAACTGTTACTGGAAATGAACGCTTCACCATTGAAGAACGAAATTTGGGGAACCAAGTTGGATTAGTGTACTGATCATTACCTGAAAGTATCATCCAGTTTGGGTGAAAAAATATTTGCTGAGATTTCTGGAGATTCATAATTTTTGGAAGCCTGGCAACCCCTTTCTATGAAAGTGTTTCTCGCCAGTCACTGCTTAGGGCTACTTCAAGAGGAAACAAAACATAGAGACAGAACCTGAAACTACTTTATTGTGTCAAGTTTCAAGAAGCTAGCACAAACCGTGTTGGATTTAGAGTTCCAAATACATCTATCAATATAGGAGAAAACAGAGTGAAACCTAAAAATTGAAACTGTTAGTAAAAACGAACGCTTCAACATAGAAGAATGAAATTTGGGGAACCAAGTTGGCTTATTGTACTGATCATTACCTGAAAGTATCATCCAGTTTGGGTGAAAAAATATTTGCTGAGATTTCTGGAGATTCGTAATTTTTGGAAGCTTGGCAACCCCTTTCCATGAAAGTGTTTCTCGCCAGTCACTGCTTAGGGCTACTTCAAGAGGAAACAACACATAGAGATAGAACGTGAAACTGCTTTATTTTGTCAAGTTTCAAGAAGCTAGCACAAACCGTGTTGGATTTAGAGTTCCAAATCCATCTATCAATATAGGAGAAAACAGAGTGAAACCTAAAAATTCAAACTGTTACTGGAAATGAACGCTTCAACATAGAAGAACAAAATTTGGGGAACCAAGTCGGCTTAGTGTACTGATCATTACCTGAAAGTATCATCCAGTTTGGGTGCAGAAATATTTGCTGTGATTTCTGGAGATTCGTAGTTTTTGGAAGCTTGGCAACCTTTTTCTATGAAAGTGTTTCTCGCCAGTCACTGCTTAGGGCTACTTCAAGAGGAAACAAAACATAGAGATCGAACGTGAAACTGCTTTATTTTGTCAAGTTTCAAGAAGCTAGCACAAACCGTGTTGGATTTAGCGTTCCAAATACATCTATCAATATAGGAGAAAACAGAGTGAAACCTAAAATTTCAAACTGTTACTGGAAATGAACGCTTCACCATAGAAGAACGAAATTTGGGGAACCAAGTTGGCTTAGTGTACTGATCATTACCTGTAAGTATCATCCAGTTTTGGTGAAAAAATACTTGCTGAGATTTCTGGAGATTCGTAATTTTAGGAAGCTTGGCAACCCCTTTCCATGAAAGTGTTTCTCGCCAGTCACTGCATAGGGCTACTTCAAGAGGAAAGAACACATAGAGACAGAACGTGAAACTACTTTATTTTGTCAAGTTTCAAGAAGCTAGCACAAACCGTGTTGGATTTAGAGTTCCAAATACATCTATCTATATAGGAGAAAACAGAGTGAAACCTAAAAATTCAAACTGTTACTGGAAATGAACGCTTCAACATAGAAGAACGAAATTTGGGGAACCAAGTTGGCTTAGTGTACTGATCATTACCTGAAAGTATCATCCAGTTTGGGTGAAAAAATATTTGCTGTGATTTCTGGAGATTCGTAGTTTTTGGAAGCTTGACAACCCCTTTCTATGAAAGTGTTTCTCGCCAGTCACTGCTTAGGGATACATCAAGAGGAAACAACACATAGATATAGAACGTGAAACTGCTTTATTTTGTCAAGTTTCAAGAAGCTAGCACAAACCGTGTTGGATTTACAGTTCCAAATCCATCTATCAATATAGGAGAAAACAGAGTGAAACCTAAAAATTCAAACTGTTACTGGAAACGAACGCTTCAACATAGAAGAACGAAATTTGGGGAACCAAGTCGGCTTAGTGTACTGATCATTACCTGAAAGTATCATCCAGTTTGGGTGAAAAAATATTTGCTGAGATTTCTGGAGATTCGTAATTTTTGGAAGCTTGGCAACCCCTTTCCATGAAAGTGTTTCTCGCCAGTCACTGCTTAGGGATACATCAAGAGGAAACAAAACATAGAAATAGAACCTGAAACTACTTTATTGTGTCAAGTTTCAAGAAGCTAGCACAAACCGTGTTGGATTTAGAGTTCCAAATACATCTATCAATATAGGAGAAAACAGAGTGAAACCTAAAAATTGAAACTGTTAGTAGAAACGAACGCTTCAACATAGAAGAATGAAATTTGGGGAACCAAGTTGGCTTATTGTACTGATCATTACCTGAAAGTATCATCCAGTTTGGGTGAAAAAATATTTGCTGAGATTTCTGGAGATTCGTAATTTTTGGAAGCTTGGCAACCCCTTTCCATGAAAGTGTTTCTCGCCAGTCACTGCTTAGGGCTACATCAAGAGGAAAAAAAAACATATAGGACGAATGTGAAACTGCTTTATTTTGTCAAGTTTCAAGAAGCTAGCACAAACCGTGTTGGATTTAGAGTTCCAAATACATTTATCAATATAGGAGAAAACAGAGTGAAACCTAAAAATTTAAACTGTTACTGGAAATGAACGCTTCACCATAGAAGAACGAAATTTGGGGAACCAAGTCGGCTTAGTGTACTGACCATTACCTGAAAGTATCATCCAGTTTGGGTGAAAAAATATTTGCTGAGATTACTGGAGATTCGTAATTTTTGGAAGCTTGGGAACCCCTTTCCATGAAAATGTTTCTCGCCAGTCACTGCGTAGGGATACATCAAGAGGAAACAAGACATAGAGATAGAACGTGAAACTGCTTTATTTTGTCAAGTTTCAAGAAGCTAGCACAAACCGTGTTGGATTTAGATTTCCAAATACATCTATCAATATAGGAGAAAACAGAGTGAAACCTAAAAATTCAAACTGTTACTGTAAATGAACGCTTCAACATAGAATAACGAAATTTGGGGAACCAAGTCGGCTTAGTGTACTGATCATTACCTGAAAGTATCATCCAGTTTGGGTGAAAAAATATTTGCTGAGATTTCTGGTGATTCCTAATTTTTGGAAGCTTGGCAACCCCTTTCCATGAAAGTGTTTCTCGCCAGTCACTGCTTAGGGATACATCAAGAGGAAACAAAACATAGAGATAGAACGTGAAACTGCTTTATTTTGTCAAGTTTCAAGAAGCTAGCACAAACCGTGTTGGATTTAGAGTTCCAAATACATCTATCAATATAGGAGAAAACAGAGTGAAACCTAAAAATTCAAACTGTTACTGGAAATGAACGCTTCAACATAGAAGAACGAAACTTGGGGAACCAAGTCGGCTTAGTGTACTGATCATTACCTGAAAGTATCATCCAGTTTGGGTGAAAAAATATTTGCTGAGATTTCTGGAGATTCGTAATTTTTGGAAGCTTGGGAACCCCTTTCCATGAAAGTGTTTCTCGCCAGTCACTGCTTAGGGCTACATCAAGAGGAAACAAAACATAGAGATAGAATCTGAAACTCCTTTATTGTGTCAAGTTTCAAGAAGCTAGCACAAACCGTGTTGGATTTAGAGTTCCAAATACATCTACCAATATAGGAGAAAACAGAGTGAAACCTAAAAATTGAAACTGTTAGTAGAAACGAACGCTTCAACATAGAAGAACGAAATTTGGGGAACCAAGTTGGCTTATTGTACTGATCATTACCTGAAAGTATCATCCAGTTTGGGTGAAAAAATACTTGCTGAGATTTCTGGAGATTCATAATTTTAGGAAGCTTGGCAACCCCTTTCCATGAAAGTGTTTCTCGCCAGTCACTGCTTAGGGCTACTTCAAGAGGAAACAACACATAGAGATAGAACGTGAAACTGCTTTATTTTGTCAAGTTTCAAGAAGCTAGCACAAACCGTGTTGGATTTAGAGTTCCAAATACATCTATCAATATAGGAGAATACAGAGTGAAACCTAAAAATTCAAACTGTTACTGGAAATGAACGCTTCACCATTGAAGAACGAAATTTGGGGAACCAAGTTGGATTAGTGTACTGATCATTACCTGAAAGTATCATCCAGTTTGGGTGAAAAAATATTTGCTGAGATTTCTGGAGATTCATAATTTTTGGAAGCCTGGCAACCCCTTTCTATTAAAGTGTTTCTCGCCAGTCACTGCTTAGGGCTACTTCAAGAGGAAACAAAACATAGAGACAGAACCTGAAACTACTTTATTGTGTCAAGTTTCAAGAAGCTAGCACAAACCGTGTTGGATTTAGAGTTCCAAATACATCTATCAATATAGGAGAAAACAGAGTGAAACCTAAAAATTGAAACTGTTAGTAGAAACAAACGCTTCAACATAGAAGAATGAAATTTGGGGAACCAAGTTGGCTTAGTGTACTGATCATTACCTGAAAGTATCATCCAGTTTGGGTGAAAAAATATTTGCTGTGATTTCTGGAGATTCGTAGTTTTTGGAAGCTTGACAACCCCTTTCTATGAAAGTGTTTCTCGCCAGTCACTGCTTAGGGCTACATCAAGAGGAAACAACACATAGATATAGAACGTGAAACTGCTTTATTTTGTCAAGTTTCAAGAAGCTAGCACAAACCGTGTTGGATTTACAGTTCCAAATCCATCTATCAATATAGGAGAAAACAGAGTGAAACCTAAAAATTCAAACTGTTACTGGAAATGAACGCTTCAACATAGAAGAACGAAATTTGGGGAACCAAGTCGGCTTAGTGTACTGATCATTACCTGAAAGTATCATCCAGTTTGGGTGAAAAAATATTTGCTGAGATTTCTGGAGATTCGTAATTTTTGGAAGCTTGGCAACCCCTTTCCATGAAAGTGTTTCTCGCCAGTCACTGCTTAGGGATACATCAAGAGGAAACAAAACATAGAGATAGAACCTGAAACTACTTTATTGTGTCAAGTTTCAAGAAGCTAGCACAAACCGTGTTGGATTTAGAGTTCCAAATACATCTATCAATATAGGAGAAAACAGAGTGAAACCTAAAAATTCAAACTGTTAGTAGAAACGAACGCTTAAACATAGAAGAATGAAATTTGGGGAACCAAGTTGGCTTATTGTACTGATCATTACCTGAAAGTATCATCCAGTTTGGGTGAAAAAATATTTGCTGAGATTTCTGGAGATTCGTAATTTTTGGAAGCTTGGCAACCCCGTTCCATGAAAGTGTTTCTCGCAAGTCACTGCTTAGGGCTACATCAAGAGGAAAAAAAACATAGAGGACGAACGTGAAACTGCTTTATTTTGTCAAGTTTCAAGAAGCTAGCACAAACCGTGTTGGATTTAGAGTTCCAAATACATTTATCAATATAGGAGAAAACAGAGTGAAACCTAAAAATTTAAACTGTTACTGGAAATGAACGCTTCACCATAGAAGAACGAAATTTGGGGAACCAAGTCGGCTTAGTGTACTGACCATTACCTGAAAGTATCATCCAGTTTGGGTGAAAAAATATTTGCTGAGATTACTGGAGATTCGTAATTTTTGGAAGCTTGGGAACCCCTTTCCATGAAAATGTTTCTCGCCAGTCACTGCTTAGGGATACATCAAGAGGAAACAAGACATAGAGATAGAACGTGAAACTGCTTTATTTTGTCAAGTTTCAAGAAGCTAGCACAAACCGTGTTGGATTTAGAGTTCCAAATACATCTATCAATATAGGAGAAAACAGAGTGAAACCTAAAAATTCAAACTGTTAGTAGAAACGAACGCTTCAACATAGAAGAATGAAATTTGGAGAACCAAGTTGGCTTAGTGTACTGATCATTACCTGTAAGTATCATCCAGTTTTGGTGAAAAAATACTTGCTGAGATATCTGGAGATTCGTAATTTTAGGAAGCTTGGCAACCCCTTTCCATGAAAGTGTTTCTCGCCAGTCACTGCATAGGGCTACTTCAAGAGGAAAGAACACATAGAGACAGAACGTGAAACTACTTTATTTTGTCAAGTTTCAAGAAGCTAGCACAAACCGTGTTGGATTTAGAGTTCCAAATACATCTATCTATATAGGAGAAAACAGAGTGAAACCTAAAAATTCAAACTGTTACTGGAAATGAACGCTTCAACATAGAAGAACGAAATTTGGGGAACTAAGTGGGCTTAGTGTACTGATCATTACCTGAAAGTATCATCCAGTTTGGGTGAAAAAATATTTGCTGTGATTTCTGGAGATTCGTAGTTTTTGGAAGCTTGACAACCCCTTTCTATGAAAGTGTTTCTCGCCAGTCACGGCTTAGGGCTACATCAAGAGGAAACAACACATATATATAGAACGTGAAACTGCTTTATTTTGTCAAGTTTCAAGAAGCTAGCACAAACCGTGTTAGATTTAGAGTTCCAAATACATCTATCAATATAGGAGAAAACAGAGTGAAACCTAAAAATTCAAACTGTTACTGGAAATGAACGCTTCAACATAGAAGAACGAAATTTGGGGAACCAAGTCGGCTTAGTGTTCTGATCATTTCCTGAAAGTATCATCAAGTTTGGGTGAAAAAATATTTGCTGAGATTTCTGGTGATTCCTAATTTTTGGAAGCTTGGCAACCCCTTTCCATGAAAGTGTTTCTCGACAGTCACTGCTTAGGGCTACATCAAGAGGAAACAAAACATAGAGATAGAACGTGAAACTGATTTATTTTGTCAAGTTTCAAGAAGCTAGCACAAACCGTGTTGGATTTAGAGTTCCAAATACATCTATCAATATAGGAGAAAACAGAGTGAAACCTAAAAATTCAAACTGTTACTGGAAATGAACGCTTCAACATATAAGAACGAAATTTGGGGAACCAAGTCGGCTTAGTGTACTGATCATTACCTGAAAGTATCATCCAGTTTGGGTGAAAAAATATTTGCTGAGATTTCTGGTGATTCCTAATTTTTGGAAGCTTGGCAACCCCTTTCCATGAAAGTGTTTCTCGCCAGTCACTGCTTAGGGCTACATCAAGAGGAAACAAAACATAGAGATAGAACGTGAAACTGCTTTATTTTGTCAAGTTTCAAGAAGCTAGCACAAACCGTGTTGGATTTAGAGTTCCAAATACATCTATCAATATAGGAGAAAACAGAGTGAAACCTAAAAATTGAAACTGTTAGTAGAAACGAACGCTTCAACATAGAAGAATGAAATTTGGGGAACCAAGTTGGCTTATTGTACTGATCATTACCTGAAAGTATCATCCAGTTTGGGTGAAAAAATACTTGCTGAGATTTCTGGAGATTCGAAATTTTAGGAAGCTTGGCAACCCCTTTCCATGAAAGTGTTTCTCGCCAGTCACTGCTTAGGGCTACTTCAAGAGGAAACAACACATAGAGATAGAACGTGAAACTGCTTTATTTTGTCAAGTTTCAAGAAGCTAGCACAAACCGTGTTGGATTTAGAGTTCCAAATACATCTATCAATATAGGAGAAAACAGAGTGAAACCTAAAAATTCAAACTGTTACTGGAAATGAACGCTTCACCATTGAGGAACGAAATTTGGGGAACCAAGTTGGATTAGTGTACTGATCATTACCTGTAAGTATCATTCAGTTTTGGTGAAAAAATACTTGCTGAGATTTCTGGAGATTCGTAATTTTTGGAAGCTTGGGAACCCCTTTCCATGAAAGTGTTTCTCGCCAGTCACTGCTTAGGGCTACATCAAGAGGAAACAAAACTTAGAGATAGAATCTGAAACTCCTTTATTGTGTCAAGTTTCAAGAAGCTAGCACAAACCGTGTTGGATTTAGAGTTCCAAATACATCTATCAATATAGGAGAAAACAGAGTGAAACCTAAAATTTGAAACTGTTAGTAGAAATGAACGCTTCAACATAGAAGAACGAAATTTGGGGAACCAAGTTGGCTTATTGTACTGATCATTACCTGAAAGTAACATCCAGTTTGGGTGAAAAAATACTTGCTGAGATTTCTGGAGATTCGTAATTTTAGGAAGCTTGGCAACCCCTTTCCATGAAAGTGTTTCTCGCCAGTCACTGCTTAGGGATACATCAAGAGGAAACAAAACATAGAGATAGAACCTGAAACTACTTTATTGTGTCAAGTTTCAAGAAGCTAGCACAAACCGTGTTGGATTTAGAGTTCCAAATACATCTATCAATATAGGAGAAAACAGAGTGAAACCTAAAAATTCAAACTGTTACTGGAAATGAACGCTTCACCATAGAAGAACGAAATTTGGGGAACCAAGTTGGCTTATTGTACTGATCATTACCTGTAAGTATCATTCAGTTTTGGTGAAAAAATACTTGCTGAGATTTCTGGAGATTCGTAATTTTAGGAAGCTTGGCAACCCCTTTCCATGAAAGTGTTTCTCGCCAGTCACTGCATAGGGCTACTTCAAGAGGAAAGAACACATAGAGACAGAACGTGAAACTACTTTATTTTGTCAAGTTTCAAGAAGCTAGCACAAACCGTGTTGGATTTAGAGTTCCAAATACATCTATCTATATAGGAGAAAACAGAGTGAAACCTAAAAATTCAAACTGTTACTGGAAATGAACGCTTCAACATAGAAGAACGAAATTTGGGGAACCAAGTTGGCTTAGTGTACTGATCATTACCTGAAAGTATCATCCAGTTTGGGTGAAAAAATATTTGCTGTGATTTCTGGAGATTCGTAGTTTTTGGAAGCTTGACAACCCCTTTCTATGAAAGTGTTTCTCGCCAGTCACTGCTTAGGGCTACATCAAGAGGAAACAACACATAGATATAGAACATGAAACTGCTTTATTTTGTCAAGTTTCAAGAAGCTAGCACAAACCGTGTTGGATTTACAGTTCCAAATCCATCTATCAATATAGGAGAAAACAGAGTGAAACCTAAAAATTCAAACTGTTACTGGAAATGAACGCTTCAACATAGAAGAACGAAATTTGGGGAACCAAGTCGGCTTAGTGTACTGATCATTACCTGAAAGTATCATCCAGTTTGGGTGAAAAAATATTTGCTGAGATTTCTGGAGATTCGTAATTTTTGGAAGCTTGGCAACCCCTTTCCATGAAAGTGTTTCTCGCCAGTCACTGCTTAGGGATACATCAAGAGGAAACAAAACATAGAGATAGAACCTGAAACTACTTTATTGTGTCAAGTTTCAAGAAGCTAGCACAAACCGTGTTGGATTTAGAGTTCCAAATACATCTATCAATATAGGAGAAAACAGAGTGAAACCTAAAAATTGAAACTGTTAGTAGAAACGAACGCTTCAACATAGAAGAATGAAATTTGGGGAACCAAGTTGGCTTATTGTACTGATCATTACCTGAAAGTATCATCCAGTTTGGGTGAAAAAATATTTGCTGAGATTTCTGGAGATTCGTAATTTTTGGAAGCTTGGCAACCCCTTTCCATGAAAGTGTTTCTCGTCAGTCACTGCTTAGGGCTACATCAAGAGGAAAAAAAACATAGAGGACGAACGTGAAACTGCTTTATTTTGTCAAGTTTCAAGAAGCTAGCACAAACCGTGTTGGATTTAGAGTTCCAAATACATTTATCAATATAGGAGAAAACAGAGTGAAACCTAAAAATTTAAACTGTTACTGGAAATGAACGCTTCACCATAGAAGAACGAAATTTGGGGAACCAAGTCGGCTTAGTGTACTGACCATTACCTGAAAGTATCATCCAGTTTGGGTGAAAAAATATTTGCTGAGATTACTGGAGATTCGTAATTTTTGGAAGCTTGGGAACCCCTTTCCATGAAAATGTTTCTCGCCAGTCACTGCTTAGGGATACATCAAGAGGAAACAAGACATAGAGATAGAACGTGAAACTGCTTTATTTTGTCAAGTTTCAAGAAGCTAGCACAAACCGTGTTGGATTTAGATTTCCAAATACATCTATCAATATAGGAGAAAACAGAGTGAAACCTAAAAATTCAAACTGTTACTGGAAATGAACGCTTCAACATAGAAGAACGAAATTTGGGGAACCAAGTCGGCTTAGTGTACTGATCATTACCTGAAAGTATCATCCAGTTTGGGTGAAAAAATATTTGCTGAGATTTCTGGAGATTCGTAATTTTTGGAAGCTTGGGAACCCCTTTCCATGAAAGTGTTTCTCGCCAGTCACTGCTTAGGGATACATCAAGAGGAAACAAAACATAGAGATAGAACCTGAAACTACTTTATTGTGTCAAGTTTCAAGAAGCTAGCACAAACCGTGTTGGATTTAGAGTTCCAAATACATCTATCAATATAGGAGAAAACAGAGTGAAACCTAAAAATTGAAACTGTTAGTAGAAACGAACGCTTCAACATAGAAGAATGAAATTTGGGGAACCAAGTTGGCTTATTGTACTGATCATTACCTGAAAGTATCATCCAGTTTGGGTGAAAAAATATTTGCTGAGATTTCTGGAGATTCGTAATTTTTGGAAGCTTGGCAACCCCTTTCCATGAAAGTGTTTCTCGCCAGTCACTGCTTAGGACTACTTCAAGAGGAAACAACACATAGAGATAGAACGTGAAACTGCTTTATTTTGTCAAGTTTCAAGAAGCTAGCACAAACCGTGTTGGATTTAGAGTTCCAAATCCATCTATCAATATAGGAGAAAACAGAGTGATACCTAAAAATTCAAACTGTTACTGGAAATGAACGCTTCAACATAGAAGAACAAAATTTGGGGAACCAAGTCGGCTTAGTGTACTGATCATTACCTGAAAGTATCATCCAGTTTGGGTGCAGAAATATTTGCTGTGATTTCTGGAGATTCGTAGTTTTTGGAAGCTTGGCAACCCCTTTCTATGAAAGTGTTTCTCGCCAGTCACTGCTTAGGGCTACTTCAAGAGGAAACAAAACATAGAGATAGAACGTGAAACTGCTTTATTTTGTCAAGTTTCAAGAAGCTAGCACAAACCGTGTTGGATTTAGAGTTCCAAATACATCTATCAATATAGGAGAAAACAGAGTGAAACCTAAAAATTCAAACTGTTACTGGAAATGAACGCTTCACCATAGAAGAACGAAATTTGGGGAACCAAGTTGGCTTAGTGTACTGATCATTACCTGTAAGTATCATCCAGTTTTGGTGAAAAAATACTTGCTGAGATTTCTGGAGATTCGTAATTTTTGGAAGCTTGGCAACCCCTTTCCATGAAAGTGTTTCTCGCCAGTCACTGCTTAGGGCTACATCAAGAGGAAAAAAAACATAGAGGACGAACGTGAAACTGCTTTATTTTGTCAAGTTTCAAGAAGCTAGCACAAACCGTGTTGGATTTAGAGTTCCAAATACATTTATCAATATAGGAGAAAACAGAGTGAAACCTAAAAATTTAAACTGTTACTGGAAATGAACGCTTCACCATAGAAGAACGAAATTTGGGGAACCAAGTCGGCTTAGTGTACTGACCATTACCTGAAAGTATCATCCAGTTTGGGTGAAAAAATATTTGCTGAGATTACTGGAGATTCGTAATTTTTGGAAGCTTGGGAACCCCTTTCCATGAAAATGTTTCTCGCCAGTCACTGCGTAGGGATACATCAAGAGGAAACAAGAAATAGAGATAGAACGTGAAACTGCTTTATTTTGTCAAGTTTCAAGAAGCTAGCACAAACCGTGTTGGATTTAGATTTCCAAATACATCTATCAATATAGGAGAAAACAGAGTGAAACCTAAAAATTCAAACTGTTACTGTAAATGAACGCTTCAACATAGAAGAACGAAATTTGGGGAACCAAGTCGGCTTAGTGTACTGATCATTACCTGAAAGTATCATCCAGTTTGGGTGAAAAAATATTTGCTGAGATTTCTGGAGATTCGTAATTTTTGGAAGCTTGGGAACCCCTTTCCATGAAAGTGTTTCTCGCCAGTCACTGCTTAGGGATACATCAAGAGGAAACAAAACATAGAGATAGAACCTGAAACTACTTTATTGTGTCAAGTTTCAAGAAGCTAGCACAAACCGTGTTGGATTTAGAGTTCCAAATACATCTATCAATATAGGAGAAAACAGAGTGAAACCTAAAAATTGAAACAGTTAGTAGAAACGAACGCTTCAACATAGAAGAATGAAATTTGGGGAACCAAGTTGGCTTATTGTACTGATCATTACCTGAAAGTATCATCCAGTTTGGGTGAAAAAATATTTGCTGAGATTTCTGGAGATTCGTAATTTTTGGAAGCTTGGCAACCCCTTTCCATGAAAGTGTTTCTCGCCAGTCACTTCTTAGGGCTACATCAAGATGAAAAAAAACATGGAGATAGAATCTGAAACTACTTTATTGTGTCAAGTTTCAAGAAGCTAGCACAAACCGTGTTGGATTTAGAGTTCCAAATACATCTATCAATATAGGAGAAAACAGAGTGAAACCTAAAAATTCAAACTGTTACTGGAAATGAACGCTTTAACATAGAAGAACGAAATTTGGGGAACCAAGTCGGCTTAGTGTTCTGATCATTTCCTGAAAGTATCATCAAGTTTGGGTGAAAAAATATTTGCTGGGATTTCTGGTGATTCCTAATTTTTGGAAGCTTGGCAACCCCTTTCCATGAAAGTGTTTCTCGACAGTCACTGCTTAGGGCTACATCAAGAGGAAACAAAACATAGAGATAGAACGTGAAACTGCTTTATTTTGTCAAGTTTCAAGAAGCTAGCACAAACCGTGTTGGATTTAGAGTTCCAAATACATCTATCAATATAGGAGAAAACAGAGTGAAACCTAAAAATTCAAACTGTTACTGGAAATGAACGCTTCAACATAGAAGAACGAAACTTGGGGAACCAAGTCGGCTTAGTGTACTGATCATTACCTGAAAGTATCATCCAGTTTGGGTGAAAAAATATTTGCTGAGATTTCTGGAGATTCGTAATTTTTGGAAGCTTGGGAACCCCTTTCCATGAAAGTGTTTCTCGCCAGTCACTGCTTAGGGCTACATCAAGAGGAAACAAAACATAGAGATAGAATCTGAAACTCCTTTATTGTGTCAAGTTTCAAGAAGCTAGCACAAACCGTGTTGGATTTAGAGTTCCAAATACATCTATCAATATAGGAGAAAACAGAGTGAAACCTAAAAATTGAAACTGTTAGTAGAAACGAACGCTTCAACATAGAAGAATGAAATTTGGAGAACCAAGTTGGCTTAGTGTACTGATCATTACCTGAAAGTATCATCCAGTTTGGGTGAAAAAATACTTGCTGAGATTTCTGGAGATTCGTAATTTTAGGAAGCTTGGCAACCCCTTTCCATGAAAGTGTTTCTCGCCAGTCACTGCTTAGGGCTACTTCAAGAGGAAACAACACATAGAGATAGAACGTGAAACTGCTTTATTTTGTCAAGTTTCAAGAAGCTAGCACAAACCGTGTTGGATTTAGAGTTCCAAATACATCTATCAATATAGGAGAATACAGAGTGAAACCTAAAAATTCAAACTGTTACTGGAAATGAACGCTTCACCATTGAAGAACGAAATTTGGGGAACCAAGTTGGCTTAGTGTACTGATCATTACCTGAAAGTATCATCCAGTTTGGGTGAAAAAATATTTGCTGAGATTTCTGGAGATTCATAATTTTTGGAAGCCTGGCAACCCCTTTCTATGAAAGTGTTTCTCGCCAGTCACTGCTTAGGGCTACTTCAAGAGGAAACAAAACATAGAGACAGAACCTGAAACTACTTTATTGTGTCAAGTTTCAAGAAGCTAGCACAAACCGTGTTGGATTTAGAGTTCCAAATACATCTATCAATATAGGAGAAAACAGAGTGAAACCTAAAAATTGAAACTGTTAGTAGAAACGAACGCTTCAACATAGAAGAATGAAATTTGGGGAACCAAGTTGGCTTATTGTACTGATCATTACCTGAAAGTATCATCCAGTTTGGGTGAAAAAATATTTGCTGAGATTTCTGGAGATTCGTAATTTTTGGAAGCTTGGCAACCCCTTTCCATGAAAGTGTTTCTCGCCAGTCACTGCTTAGGGCTACTTCAAGAGGAAACAACACATAGAGATAGAACGTGAAACTGCTTTATTTTGTCAAGTTTCAAGAAGCTAGCACAAACCGTGTTGGATTTAGAGTTCCAAATCCATCTATCAATATAGGAGAAAACAGAGTGAAACCTAAAAATTCAAACTGTTACTGGAAATGAACGCTTCAACATAGAAGAACAAAATTTGGGGAACCAAGTCGGCTTAGTGTACTGATCATTATCTGAAAGTATCATCCAGTTTGGGTGCAGAAATATTTGCTGTGATTTCTGGAGATTCGTAGTTTTTGGAAGCTTGGCAACCCCTTTCCATGAAAGTGTTTCTCGCCAGTCACTGCTTAGGGCTACTTCAAGAGGAAACAAAACATAGAGATAGAACGTGAAACTGCTTTATTTTGTCAAGTTTCAAGAAGCTAGCACAAACCGTGTTGGATTTAGAGTTCCAAATACATCTATCAATATAGGAGAAAACAGAGTGAAACCTAAAAATTCAAACTGTTACTGGAAATCAACGCTTCACCATAGAAGAACGAAATTTGGGGAACCAAGTTGGCTTAGTGTACTGATCATTACCTGTAAGTATCATCCAGTTTTGGTGAAAAAATACTTGCTGAGATTTCTGGAGATTCGTAATTTTAGGAAGCTTGGCAACCCCTTTCCATGAAAGTGTTTCTCGCCAGTCACTGCATAAGGCTACTTCAAGAGGAAAGAACACATAGAGACAGAACGTGAAACTACTTTATTTTGTCAAGTTTCAAGAAGCTAGCACAAACCGTGTTGGATTTAGAGTTCCAAATACATCTATCAATATAGGAGAAAACAGAGTGAAACCTAAAAATTCAAACTGTTACTGGAAATGAACGCTTCAACATAGAAGAACGAAATTTGGGGAACCAAGTTGGCTTAGTGTACTGATCATTACCTGAAAGTATCATCCAGTTTGGGTGAAAAAATATTTGCTGTGATTTCTGGAGATTCGTAGTTTTTGGAAGCTTGACAACCCCTTTCTATGAAAGTGTTTCTCGCCAGTCACTGCTTAGGGCTACATCAAGAGGAAACAACACATAGATATAGAACGTGAAACTGCTTTATTTTGTCAAGTTTCAAGAAGCTAGCACAAACCGTGTTGGATTTACAGTTCCAAATCCATCTATCAATATAGGAGAAAACAGAGTGAAACCTAAAAATTCAAACTGTTACTGGAAATGAACGCTTCAACATAGAAGAACGAAATTTGGGGAACCAAGTCGGCTTAGTGTACTGATCATTACCTGAAAGTATCATCCAGTTTGGGTGAAAAAATATTTGCTGAGATTTTTGGAGATTCGTAATTTTTGGAAGCTTGGCAACCCCTTTCCATGAAAGTGTTTCTCGCCAGTCACTGCTTAGGGATACATCAAGAGGAAACAAAAAATAGAGATAGAACCTGAAACTACTTTATTGTGTCAAGTTTCAAGAAGCTAGCACAAACCGTGTTGGATTTAGAGTTCCAAATACATCTATCAATATAGGAGAAAACAGAGTGAAACCTAAAAATTGAAACTGTTAGTAGAAACGAACGCTTCAACATAGAAGAATGAAATTTGGGGAACCAAGTTGGCTTAGTGTACTGATCATTACCTGAAAGTATCATCCAGTTTGGGTGAAAAAATATTTGCTGAGATTTCTGGAGATTCGTAATTTTTGGAAGCTTGGCAACCCCTTTCCATGAAAGTGTTTCTCGCCAGTCACTGCTTAGGGCTACATCAAGAGGAAAAAAAACATAGAGGACGAACGTGAAACTGCTTTATTTTGTCAAGTTTCAAGAAGCTAGCACAAACCGTGTTGGATTTAGAGTTCCAAATACATTTATCAATATAGGAGAAAACAGAGTGAAACCTAAAAATTTAAACTGTTACTGGAAATGAACGCTTCACCATAGAAGAACCAAATTTGGGGAACCAAGTCGGCTTAGTGTACTGACCATTACCTGAAAGTATCATCCAGTTTGGGTGAAAAAATATTTGCTGAGATTACTGGAGATTCGTAATTTTTGGAAGCTTGGGAACCCCTTTCCATGAAAATGTTTCTCGCCAGTCACTGCGTAGGGATACATCAAGAGGAAACAAGACATAGAGATAGAACGTGAAACTGCTTTATTTTGTCAAGTTTCAAGAAGCTAGCACAAACCGTGTTGGATTTAGATTTCCAAATACATCTATCAATATAGGAGAAAACAGAGTGAAACCTAAAAATTCAAACTGTTACTGGAAATGAACGCTTCAACATAGAAGAACGAAATTTGGGGAACCAAGTCGGCTTAGTGTACTGATCATTACCTGAAAGTATCATCCAGTTTGGGTGAAAAAATATTTGCTGAGATTTCTGGAGATTCGTAATTTTTGGAAGCTTGGGAACCCCTTTCCATGAAAGTGTTTCTCGCCAGTCACTGCTTAGGGATACATCAAGAGGAAACAAAACATAGAGATAGAACCTGAAACTACTTTATTGTGTCAAGTTTCAAGAAGCTAGCACAAACCGTGTTGGATTTAGAGTTCCAAATACATCTATCAATATAGGAGAAAACAGAGTGAAACCTAAAAATTGAAACAGTTAGTAGAAACGAACGCTTCAACATAGAAGAATGAAATTTGGGGAACCAAGTTGGCTTATTGTACTGATCATTACCTGAAAGTATCATCCAGTTTGGGTGAAAAAATATTTGCTGAGATTTCTGGAGATTCGTAATTTTTGGAAGCTTGGCAACCCCTTTCCATGAAAGTGTTTCTCGCCAGTCACTTCTTAGGGCTACATCAAGATGAAAAAAAACATGGAGATAGAATCTGAAACTACTTTATTGTGTCAAGTTTCAAGAAGCTAGCACAAACCGTGTTGGATTTAGAGTTCCAAATACATCTATCAATATAGGAGAAAACAGAGTGAAACCTAAAAATTCAAACTGTTACTGGAAATGAACGCTTTAACATAGAAGAACGAAATTTGGGGAACCAAGTCGGCTTAGTGTTCTGATCATTTCCTGAAAGTATCATCAAGTTTGGGTGAAAAAATATTTGCTGGGATTTCTGGTGATTCCTAATTTTTGGAAGCTTGGCAACCCCTTTCCATGAAAGTGTTTCTCGACAGTCACTGCTTAGGGCTACATCAAGAGGAAACAAAACATAGAGATAGAACGTGAAACTGCTTTATTTTGTCAAGTTTCAAGAAGCTAGCACAAACCGTGTTGGATTTAGAGTTCAAAATACATCTATCAATATAGGAGAAAACAGAGTGAAACCTAAAAATTCAAACTGTTACTGGAAATGAACGCTTCAACATAGAAGAACGAAACTTGGGGAACCAAGTCGGCTTAGTGTACTGATCATTACCTGAAAGTATCATCCAGTTTGGGTGAAAAAATATTTGCTGAGATTTCTGGAGATTCGTAATTTTTGGAAGCTTGGGAACCCCTTTCCATGAAAGTGTTTCTCGCCAGTCACTGCTTAGGGCTACATCAAGAGGAAACAAAACATAGAGATAGAATCTGAAACTCCTTTATTGTGTCAAGTTTCAAGAAGCTAGCACAAACCGTGTTGGATTTAGAGTTCCAAATACATCTATCAATATAGGAGAAAACAGAGTGAAACCTAAAAATTGAAACTGTTAGTAGAAACGAACGCTTCAACATAGAAGAATGAAATTTGGAGAACCAAGTTGGCTTAGTGTACTGATCATTACCTGAAAGTATCATCCAGTTTGGGTGAAAAAATACTTGCTGAGATTTCTGGAGATTCGTAATTTTAGGAAGCTTGGCAACCCCTTTCCATGAAAGTGTTTCTCGCCAGTCACTGCTTAGGGCTACTTCAAGAGGAAACAACACATAGAGATAGAACGTGAAACTGCTTTATTTTGTCAAGTTTCAAGAAGCTAGCACAAACCGTGTTGGATTTAGAGTTCCAAATACATCTATCAATATAGGAGAATACAGAGTGAAACCTAAAAATTCAAACTGTTACTGGAAATGAACGCTTCACCATTGAAGAACGAAATTTGGGGAACCAAGTTGGATTAGTGTACTGATCATTACCTGAAAGTATCATCCAGTTTGGGTGAAAAAATATTTGCTGAGATTTCTGGAGATTCATAATTTTTGGAAGCCTGGCAACCCCTTTCTATGAAAGTGTTTCTCGCCAGTAACTGCTTAGGGCTACTTCAAGAGGAAACAAAACATAGAGACAGAACCTGAAACTACTTTATTGTGTCAAGTTTCAAGAAGCTAGCACAAACCGTGTTGGATTTAGAGTTCCAAATACATCTATCAATATAGGAGAAAACAGAGTGAAACCTAAAAATTGAAACTGTTAGTAGAAACGAACGCTTCAACATAGAAGAATGAAATTTGGGGAACCAAGTTGGCTTATTGTACTGATCATTACCTGAAAGTATCATCCAGTTTGGGTGAAAAAATATTTGCTTAGATTTCTGGAGATTCGTAATTTTTGGAAGCTTGGCAACCCCTTTCCATGAAAGTGTTTCTCGCCAGTCACTGCTTAGGGCTACTTCAAGAGGAAACAACACATAGAGATAGAACGTGAAACTGCTTTATTTTGTCAAGTTTCAAGAAGCTAGCACAAACCGTGTTGGATTTAGAGTTCCAAATCCATCTATCAATATAGGAGAAAACAGAGTGAAACCTAAAAATTCAAACTGTTACTGGAAATGAACGCTTCAACATAGAAGAACAAAATTTCGGGAACCAAGTCGGCTTAGTGTACTGATCATTACCTGAAAGTATCATCCAGTTTGGGTGCAGAAATATTTGCTGTGATTTCTGGAGATTCGTAGTTTTTGGAAGCTTGGCAACCCCTTTCCATGAAAGTGTTTCTCGCCAGTCACTGCTTAGGGCTACTTCAAGAGGAAACAAAACATAGAGATAGAACGTGAAACTGCTTTATTTTGTCAAGTTTCAAGAAGCTAGCACAAACCGTGTTGGATTTAGAGTTCCAAATACATCTATCAATATAGGAGAAAACAGAGTGAAACCTAAAAATTCAAACTGTTACTGGAAATGAACGCTTCACCATAGAAGAACGAAATTTGGGGAACCAAGTTGGCTTAGTGTACTGATCATTACCTGTAAGTATCATCCAGTTTTGGTGAAAAAATACTTGCTGAGATTTCTGGAGATTCGTAATTTTAGGAAGCTTGGCAACCCCTTTCCATGAAAGTGTTTCTCGCCAGTCACTGCATAGGGCTACTTCAAGAGGAAAGAACACATAGAGACAGAACGTGAAACTACTTTATTTTGTCAAGTTTCAAGAAGCTAGCACAAACCGTGTTGGATTTAGAGTTCCAAATACATCTATCAATATAGGAGAAAACAGAGTGAAACCTAAAAATTCAAACTGTTACTGGAAATGAACGCTTCAACATAGAAGAACGAAATTTGGGGAACCAAGTTGGCTTAGTGTACTGATCATTACCTGAAAGTATCATCCAGTTTGGGTGAAAAAATATTTGCTGTGATTTCTGGAGATTCGTAGTTTTTGGAAGCTTGACAACCCCTTTCTATGAAAGTGTTTCTCGCCAGTCACTGCTTAGGGCTACATCAAGAGGAAACAACACATAGAGATAGGACGTGAAACTGCTTTATTTTGTCAAGTTTCAAGAAGCTAGCACAAACCGTGTTGGATTTACAGTTCCAAATCCATCTATCAATATAGGAGAAAACAGAGTGAAACCTAAAAATTCAAACTGTTACTGGAAATGAACGCTTCAACATAGAAGAACGAAATTTGGGGAACCAAGTCGGCTTAGTGTACTGATCATTACCTGAAAGTATCATCCAGTTTGGGTGAAAAAATATTTGCTGAGATTTCTGGAGATTCGTAATTTTTGGAAGCTTGGCAACCCCTTTCCATGAAAGTGTTTCTCGCCAGTCACTGCTTAGGGATACATCAAGAGGAAACAAAAAATAGAGATAGAACCTGAAACTACTTTATTGTGTCAAGTTTCAAGAAGCTAGCACAAACCGTGTTGGATTTAGAGTTCCAAATACATCTATCAATATAGGAGAAAACAGAGTGAAACCTAAAAATTGAAACTGTTAGTAGAAACGAACGCTTCAACATAGAAGAATGAAATTTGGGGAACCAAGTTGGCTTAGTGTACTGATCATTACCTGAAAGTATCATCCAGTTTGGGTGAAAAAATATTTGCTGAGATTTCTGGAGATTCGTAATTTTTGGAAGCTTGGCAACCCCTTTCCATGAAAGTGTTTCTCGCCAGTCACTGCTTAGGGCTACATCAAGAGGAAAAAAAACATAGAGGACGAACGTGAAACTGCTTTATTTTGTCAAGTTTCAAGAAGCTAGCACAAACCGTGTTGGATTTAGAGTTCCAAATACATTTATCAATATAGGAGAAAACAGAGTGAAACCTAAAAATTTAAACTGTTACTGGAAATGAACGCTTCACCATAGAAGAACGAAATTTGGGGAACCAAGTCGGCTTAGTGTACTGACCATTACCTGAAAGTATCATCCAGTTTGGGTGAAAAAATATTTGCTGAGATTACTGGAGATTCGTAATTTTTGGAAGCTTGGGAACCCCTTTCCATGAAAATGTTTCTCGCCAGTCACTGCGTAGGGATACATCAAGAGGAAACAAGACATAGAGATAGAACGTGAAACTGCTTTATTTTGTCAAGTTTCAAGAAGCTAGCACAAACCGTGTTGGATTTAGATTTCCAAATACATCTATCAATATAGGAGAAAACAGAGTGAAACCTAAAAATTCAAACTGTTACTGGAAATGAACGCTTCAACATAGAAGAACGAAATTTGGGGAACCAAGTCGGCTTAGTGTACTGATCATTACCTGAAAGTATCATCCAGTTTGGGTGAAAAAATATTTGCTGAGATTTCTGGAGATTCGTAATTTTTGGAAGCTTGGGAACCCCTTTCCATGAAAGTGTTTCTCGCCAGTCACTGCTTAGGGATACATCAAGAGGAAACAAAACATAGAGATAGAACCTGAAACTACTTTATTGTGTCAAGTTTCAAGAAGCTAGCACAAACCGTGTTGGATTTAGAGTTCCAAATACATCTATCAATATAGGAGAAAACAGAGTGAAACCTAAAAATTGAAACAGTTAGTAGAAACGAACGCTTCAACATAGAAGAATGAAATTTGGGGAACCAAGTTGGCTTATTGTACTGATCATTACCTGAAAGTATCATCCAGTTTGGGTGAAAAAATATTTGCTGAGATTTCTGGAGATTCGTAATTTTTGGAAGCTTGGCAACCCCTTTCCATGAAAGTGTTTCTCGCCAGTCACTGCTTAGGGCTACTTCAAGAGGAAACAACACATAGAGATAGAACGTGAAACTGCTTTATTTTGTCAAGTTTCAAGAAGCTAGCACAAACCGTGTTGGATTTAGAGTTCCAAATACATCTATCAATATAGGAGAATACAGAGTGAAACCTAAAAATTCAAACTGTTACTGGAAATGAACGCTTCACCATTGAAGAACGAAATTTGGGGAACCAAGTTGGATTCGTGTACTGATCATTACCTGAAAGTATCATCCAGTTTGGGTGAAAAAATATTTGCTGAGATTTCTGGAGATTCATAATTTTTGGAAGCCTGGCAACCCCTTTCTATGAAAGTGTTTCTCGCCAGTCACTGCTTAGGGCTACTTCAAGAGGAAACAAAACATAAAGACAGAACCTGAAACTACTTTATTGTGTCAAGTTTCAAGAAGCTAGCACAAACCGTGTTGGATTTAGAGTTCCAAATACATCTATCAATATAGGAGAAAACAGAGTGAAACCTAAAAATTCAAACTGTTACTGGAAATGAACGCTTCAACATAGAAGAACGAAATTTGGGGAACCAAGTTGGCTTAGTGTACTGATCATTACCTGAAAGTATCATCCAGTTTGGGTGAAAAAATATTTGCTGTGATTTCTGGAGATTCGTAGTTTTTGGAAGCTTGACAACCCCTTTCTATGAAAGTGTTTCTCGCCAGTCACTGCTTAGGGCTACATCAAGAGGAAACAACACATAGATATAGAACGTGAAACTGCTTTATTTTGTCAAGTTTCAAGAAGCTAGCACAAACCGTGTTGGATTTACAGTTCCAAATCCATCTATCAATATAGGAGAAAACAGAGTGAAACCTAAAAATTCAAACTGTTACTGGAAATGAACGCTTCAACATAGAAGAACGAAATTTGGGGAACCAAGTCGGCTTAGTGTACTGATCATTACCTGAAAGTATCATCCAGTTTGGGTGAAAAAATATTTGCTGAGATTTCTGGAGATTCGTAATTTTTGGAAGCTTGGCAACCCCTTTCCATGAAAGTGTTTCTCGCCAGTCACTGCTTAGGGATACATCAAGAGGAAACAAAACATAGAGATAGAACCTGAAACTACTTTATTGTGTCAAGTTTCAAGAAGCTAGCACAAACCGTGTTGGATTTAGAGTTCCAAATACATCTATCAATATAGGAGAAAACAGAGTGAAACCTAAAAATTGAAACTGTTAGTAGAAACGAACGCTTCAACATAGAAGAATGAAATTTGGGGAACCAAGTTGGCTTATTGTACTGATCATTACCTGAAAGTATCATCCAGTTTGGGTGAAAAAATATTTGCTGAGATTTCTGGAGATTCGTAATTTTTGGAAGCTTGGCAACCCCTTTCCATGAAAGTGTTTCTCGCCAGTCACTGCTTAGGGCTACATCAAGAGGAAAAAAAACATAGAGGACGAACGTGAAACTGCTTTATTTTGTCAAGTTTCAAGAAGCTAGCACAAACCGTGTTGGATTTAGAGTTCCAAATACATTTATCAATATAGGAGAAAACAGAGTGAAACCTAAAAATTTAAACTGTTACTGGAAATGAACGCTTCACCATAGAAGAACGAAATTTGGGGAACCAAGTCGGCTTAGTGTACTGACCATTACCTGAAAGTATCATCCAGTTTGGGTGAAAAAATATTTGCTGAGATTACTGGAGATTCGTAATTTTTGGAAGCTTGGGAACCCCTTTCCATGAAAATGTTTCTCGCCAGTCACTGCTTAGGGATACATCAAGAGGAAACAAGACATAGAGATAGAACGTGAAACTGCTTTATTTTGTCAAGTTTCAAGAAGCTAGCACAAACCGTGTTGGATTTAGATTTCCAAATACATGTATCAATATAGGAGAAAACAGAGTGAAACCTAAAAATTCAAACTGTTACTGGAAATGAACGCTTCAACATAGAAGAACGAAATTTGGGGAACCAAGTCGGCTTAGTGTACTGATCATTACCTGAAAGTATCATCCAGTTTGGGTGAAAAAATATTTGCTGAGATTTCTGGAGATTCGTAATTTTTGGAAGCTTGGGAACCCCTTTCCATGAAAGTGTTTCTCGCCAGTCACTGCTTAGGGATACATCAAGAGGAAACAAAACATAGAGATAGAACCTGAAACTACTTTATTGTGTCAAGTTTCAAGAAGCTAGCACAAACCGTGTTGGATTTAGAGTTCCAAATACATCTATCAATATAGGAGAAAACAGAGTGAAACCTAAAAATTGAAACAGTTAGTAGAAACGAACGCTTCAACATAGAAGAATGAAATTTGGGGAACCAAGTTGGCTTATTGTACTGATCATTACCTGAAAGTATCATCCAGTTTGGGTGAAAAAATATTTGCTGAGATTTCTGTAGATTCGTAATTTTTGGAAGCTTGGCAACCCCTTTCCATGAAAGTGTTTCTCGCCAGTCACTGCTTAGGACTACTTCAAGAGGAAACAACACATAGAGATAGAACGTGAAACTGCTTTATTTTGTCAAGTTTCAAGAAGCTAGCACAAACCGTGTTGGATTTAGAGTTCCAAATCCATCTATCAATATAGGAGAAAACAGAGTGAAACCTAAAAATTCAAACTGTTACTGGAAATGAACGCTTCAACATAGAAGAACAAAATTTGGGGAACCAAGTCGGCTTAGTGTACTGATCATTACCTGAAAGTATCATCCAGTTTGGGTGCAGAAATATTTGCTGTGATTTCTGGAGATTCGTAGTTTTTGGAAGCTTGGCAACCCCTTTCTATGAAAGTGTTTCTCGCCAGTCACTGCTTAGGGCTACTTCAAGAGGAAACAAAACATAGAGATAGAACGTGAAACTGCTTTATTTTGTCAAGTTTCAAGAAGCTAGCACAAACCGTGTTGGATTTAGAGTTCCAAATACATCTATCAATATAGGAGAAAACAGAGTGAAACCTAAAAATTCAAACTGTTACTGGAAATGAACGCTTCACCATAGAAGAACGAAATTTGGGGAACCAAGTTGGCTTAGTGTACTGATCATTACCTGTAAGTATCATCCAGTTTTGGTGAAAAAATACTTGCTGAGATTTCTGGAGATTCGTAATTTTTGGAAGCTTGGCAACCCCTTTCCATGAAAGTGTTTCTCGCCAGTCACTGCTTAGGGCTACATCAAGAGGAAAAAAAACATAGAGGACAAACGTGAAACTGCTTTATTTTGTCAAGTTTCAAGAAGCTAGCACAAACCGTGTTGGATTTAGAGTTCCAAATACATTTATCAATATAGGAGAAAACAGAGTGAAACCTAAAAATTTAAACTGTTACTGGAAATGAACGCTTCACCATAGAAGAACGAAATTTGGGGAACCAAGTCGGCTTAGTGTACTGACCATTACCTGAAAGTATCATCCAGTTTGGGTGAAAAAATATTTGCTGAGATTACTGGAGATTCGTAATTTTTGGAAGCTTGGGAACCCCTTTCCATGAAAATGTTTCTCGCCAGTCACTGCGTAGGGATACATCAAGAGGAAACAAGACATAGAGATAGAACGTGAAACTGCTTTATTTTGTCAAGTTTCAAGAAGCTAGCACAAACCGTGTTGGATTTAGATTTCCAAATACATCTATCAATATAGGAGAAAACAGAGTGAAACCTAAAAATTCAAACTGTTACTGTAAATGAACGCTTCAACATAGAAGAACGAAATTTGGGGAACCAAGTCGGCTTAGTGTACTGATCATTACCTGAAAGTATCATCCAGTTTGGGTGAAAAAATATTTGCTGAGATTTCTGGAGATTCGTAATTTTTGGAAGCTTGGGAACCCCTTTCCATGAAAGTGTTTCTCGCCAGTCACTGCTTAGGGATACATCAAGAGGAAAAAAAACATAGAGATAGAACCTGAAACTACTTTATTGTGTCAAGTTTCAAGAAGCTAGCACAAACCGTGTTGGATTTAGAGTTCCAAATACATCTATCAATATAGGAGAAAACAGAGTGAAACCTAAAAATTGAAACAGTTAGTAGAAACGAACGCTTCAACATAGAAGAATGAAATTTGGGGAACCAAGTTGGCTTATTGTACTGATCATTACCTGAAAGTATCATCCAGTTTGGGTGAAAAAATATTTGCTGAGATTTCTGGAGATTCGTAATTTTTGGAAGCTTGGCAACCCCTTTCCATGAAAGTGTTTCTCGCCAGTCACTGCTTAGGGCTACTTCAAGAGGAAACAACACATAGAGATAGAATGTGAAACTGCTTTATTTTGTCAAGTTTCAAGAAGCTAGCACAAACCGTGTTGGATTTAGAGTTCCAATCCATCTATTAATATAGGAGAAAACAGAGTGAAACCTAAAAATTCAAACTGTTACTGGAAATGAACGCTTCAACATAGAAGAACAAAATTTGGGGAACCAAGTCGGCTTAGTGTACTGATCATTACCTGAAAGTATCATCCAGTTTGGGTGCAGAAATATTTGCTGTGATTTCTGGAGATTCGTAGTTTTTGGAAGCTTGGCAACCCCTTTCCATGAAAGTGTTTCTCGCCAGTCACTGCTTAGGGCTACTTCAAGAGGAAACAAAACATAGAGATAGAACGTGAAACTGCTTTATTTTGTCAAGTTTCAAGAAGCTAGCACAAACCGTGTTGGATTTAGAGTTCCAAATACATCTATCAATATAGGAGAAAACAGAGTGAAACCTAAAAATTCAAACTGTTACTGGAAATGAACGCTTCACCATAGAAGAACGAAATTTGGGGAACCAAGTTGGCTTAGTGTACTGATCATTACCTGTAAGTATCATCCAGTTTTGGTGAAAAAATACTTGCTGAGATTTCTGGAGATTCGTAATTTTAGGAAGCTTGGCAACCCCTTTCCATGAAAGTGTTTCTCGCCAGTCACTGCATAGGGCTACTTCAAGAGGAAAGAACACATAGAGACAGAACGTGAAACTACTTTATTTTGTCAAGTTTCAAGAAGCTAGCACAAACCGTGTTGGATTTAGAGTTCCAAATACATCTATCAATATAGGAGAAAACAGAGTGAAACCTAAAAATTCAAACTGTTACTGGAAATGAACGCTTCAACATAGAAGAACGAAATTTGGGGAACCAAGTTGGCTTAGTGTACTGATCATTACCTGAAAGTATCATCCAGTTTGGGTGAAAAAATATTTGCTGTGATTTCTGGAGATTCGTAGTTTTTGGAAGCCTTACAACCCCTTTCTATAAAAGTGTTTCTCGCCAGTCACTGCTTAGGGCTACATCAAGAGGAAACAACACATAGATATAGAACGTGAAACTGCTTTATTTTGTCAAGTTTCAAGAAGCTAGCACAAACCGTGTTGGATTTACAGTTCCAAATCCATCTATCAATATAGGAGAAAACAGAGTGAAACCTAAAAATTCAAACTGTTACTGGAAATGAACGCTTCAACATAGAAGAACGAAATTTGGGGAACCAAGTCGGCTTAGTGTACTGATCATTACCTGAAAGTATCATCCAGTTTGGGTGAAAAAATATTTGCTGAGATTTCTGGAGATTCGTAATTTTTGGAAGCTTGGCAACCCCTTTCCATGAAAGTGTTTCTCGCCAGTCACTGCTTAGGGATACATCAAGAGGAAACAAAAAATAGAGATAGAACCTGAAACTACTTTATTGTGTCAAGTTTCAAGAAGCTAGCACAAACCGTGTTGGATTTAGAGTTCCAAATACATCTATCAATATAGGAGAAAACAGAGTGAAACCTAAAAATTGAAACTGTTAGTAGAAACGAACGCTTCAACATAGAAGAATGAAATTTGGGGAACCAAGTTGGCTTAGTGTACTGATCATTACCTGAAAGTATCATCCAGTTTGGGTGAAAAAATATTTGCTGAGATTTCTGGAGATTCGTAATTTTTGGAAGCTTGGCAACCCCTTTCCATGAAAGTGTTTCTCGCCAGTCACTGCTTAGGGCTACATCAAGAGGAAAAAAAACATAGAGGACGAACGTGAAACTGCTTTATTTTGTCAAGTTTCAAGAAGCTAGCACAAACCGTGTTGGATTTAGAGTTCCAAATACATTTATCAATATAGGAGAAAACAGAGTGAAACCTAAAAATTTAAACTGTTACTGGAAATGAACGCTTCACCATAGAAGAACGAAATTTGGGGAACCAAGTCGGCTTAGTGTACTGACCATTACCTGAAAGTATCATCCAGTTTGGGTGAAAAAATATTTGCTGAGATTACTGGAGATTCGTAATTTTTGGAAGCTTGGGAACCCCTTTCCATGAAAATGTTTCTCGCCAGTCACTGCGTAGGGATACATCAAGAGGAAACAAGACATAGAGATAGAACGTGAAACTGCTTTATTTTGTCAAGTTTCAAGAAGCTAGCACAAACCGTGTTGGATTTAGATTTCCAAATACATCTATCAATATAGGAGAAAACAGAGTGAAACCTAAAAATTCAAACTGTTACTGGAAATGAACGCTTCAACATAGAAGAACGAAATTTGGGGAACCAAGTCGGCTTAGTGTACTGATCATTACCTGAAAGTATCATCCAGTTTGGGTGAAAAAATATTTGCTGAGATTTCTGGAGATTCGTAATTTTTGGAAGCTTGGGAACCCCTTTCCATGAAAGTGTTTCTCGCCAGTCACTGCTTAGGGATACATCAAGAGGAAACAAAACATAGAGATAGAACCTGAAACTACTTTATTGTGTCAAGTTTCAAGAAGCTAGCACAAACCGTGTTGGATTTAGAGTTCCAAATACATCTATCAATATAGGAGAAAACAGAGTGAAACCTAAAAATTCAAACTGTTACTGGAAATGAACGCTTTAACATAGAAGAACGAAATTTGGGGAACCAAGTCGGCTTAGTGTTCTGATCATTTCCTGAAAGTATCATCAAGTTTGGGTGAAAAAATATTTGCTGGGATTTCTGGTGATTCCTAATTTTTGGAAGCTTGGCAACCCCTTTCCATGAAAGTGTTTCTCGACAGTCACTGCTTAGGGCTACATCAAGAGGAAACAAAACATAGAGATAGAACGTGAAACTGCTTTATTTTCTCAAGTTTCAAGAAGCTAGCACAAACCGTGTTGGATTTAGAGTTCAAAATACATCTATCAATATAGGAGAAAACAGAGTGAAACCTAAAAATTCAAACTGTTACTGGAAATGAACGCTTCAACATAGAAGAACGAAACTTGGGGAACCAAGTCGGCTTAGTGTACTGATCATTACCTGAAAGTATCATCCAGTTTGGGTGAAAAAATATTTGCTGAGATTTCTGGAGATTCGTAATTTTTGGAAGCTTGGGAACCCCTTTCCATGAAAGTGTTTCTCGCCAGTCACTGCTTAGGGCTACATCAAGAGGAAACAAAACATAGAGATAGAATCTGAAACTCCTTTATTGTGTCAAGTTTCAAGAAGCTAGCACAAACCGTGTTGGATTTAGAGTTCCAAATACATCTATCAATATAGGAGAAAACAGAGTGAAACCTAAAAATTGAAACTGTTAGTAGAAACGAACGCTTCAACATAGAAGAATGAAATTTGGAGAACCAAGTTGGCTTAGTGTACTGATCATTACCTGAAAGTATCATCCAGTTTGGGTGAAAAAATACTTGCTGAGATTTCTGGAGATTCGTAATTTTAGGAAGCTTGGCAACCCCTTTCCATGAAAGTGTTTCTCGCCAGTCACTGCTTAGGGCTACTTCAAGAGGAAACAACACATAGAGATAGAACGTGAAACTGCTTTATTTTGTCAAGTTTCAAGAAGCTAGCACAAACCGTGTTGGATTTAGAGTTCCAAATACATCTATCAATATAGGAGAATACAGAGTGAAACCTAAAAATTCAAACTGTTACTGGAAATGAACGCTTCACCATTGAAGAACGAAATTTGGGGAACCAAGTTGGCTTAGTGTACTGATCATTACCTGAAAGTATCATCCAGTTTGGGTGAAAAAATATTTGCTGAGATTTCTGGAGATTCATAATTTTTGGAAGCCTGGCAACCCCTTTCTATGAAAGTGTTTCTCGCCAGTCACTGCTTAGGGCTACTTCAAGAGGAAACAAAACATAGAGACAGAACCTGAAACTACTTTATTGTGTCAAGTTTCAAGAAGCTAGCACAAACCGTGTTGGATTTAGAGTTCCAAATACATCTATCAATATAGGAGAAAACAGAGTGAAACCTAAAAATTGAAACTGTTAGTAGAAACGAACGCTTCAACATAGAAGAATGAAATTTGGGGAACCAAGTTGGCTTATTGTACTGATCATTACCTGAAAGTATCATCCAGTTTGGGTGAAAAAATATTTGCTGAGATTTCTGGAGATTCGTAATTTTTGGAAGCTTGGCAACCCCTTTCCATGAAAGTGTTTCTCGCCAGTCACTGCTTAGGGCTACTTCAAGAGGAAACAACACATAGAGATAGAACGTGAAACTGCTTTATTTTGTCAAGTTTCAAGAAGCTAGCACAAACCGTGTTGGATTTAGAGATCCAAATCCATCTATCAATATAGGAGAAAACAGAGTGAAACCTAAAAATTCAAACTGTTACTGGAAATGAACGCTTCAACATAGAAGAACAAAATTTGGGGAACCAAGTCGGCTTAGTGTACTGATCATTACCTGAAAGTATCATCCAGTTTGGGTGCAGAAATATTTGCTGTGATTTCTGGAGATTCGTAGTTTTTGGAAGCTTGGCAACCCCTTTCCATTAAAGTGTTTCTCGCCAGTCACTGCTTAGGGCTACTTCAAGAGGAAACAAAACATAGAGATAGAACGTGAAACTGCTTTATTTTGTCAAGTTTCAAGAAGCTAGCACAAACCGTGTTGGATTTAGAGTTCCAAATACATCTATCAATATAGGAGAAAACAGAGTGAAACCTAAAAATTCAAACTGTTACTGGAAATGAACGCTTCAACATAGAAGAACGAAATTTTGGGAACCAAGTTGGCTTAGTGTACTGATCATTACCTGAAAGTATCATCCAGTTTGGGTGAAAAAATATTTGCTGTGATTTCTGGAGATTCGTAGTTTTTGGAAGCTTGACAACCCCTTTCTATGAAAGTGTTTCTCGCCAGTCACTGCTTAGGGCTACATCAAGAGGAAACAACACATAGATATAGAACGTGAAACTGCTTTATTTTGTCAAGTTTCAAGAAGCTAGCACAAACCGTGTTGGATTTACAGTTCCAAATCCATCTATCAATATAGGAGAAAACAGAGTGAAACCTAAAAATTCAAACTGTTACTGGAAATGAACGCTTCAACATAGAAGAACGAAATTTGGGGAACCAAGTCGGCTTAGTGTACTGATCATTACCTGAAAGTATCATCCAGTTTGGGTGAAAAAATATTTGCTGAGATTTCTGGAGATTCGTAATTTTTGGAAGCTTGGCAACCCCTTTCCATGAAAGTGTTTCTCGCCAGTCACTGCTTAGGGATACATCAAGAGGAAACAAAAAATAGAGATAGAACCTGAAACTACTTTATTGTGTCAAGTTTCAAGAAGCTAGCACAAACCGTGTTGGATTTAGAGTTCCAAATACATCTATCAATATAGGAGAAAACAGAGTGAAACCTAAAAATTGAAACTGTTAGTAGAAACGAACGCTTCAACATAGAAGAATGAAATTTGGGGAACCAAGTTGGCTTAGTGTACTGATCATTACCTGAAAGTATCATCCAGTTTGGGTGAAAAAATATTTGCTGAGATTTCTGGAGATTCGTAATTTTTGGAAGCTTGGCAACCCCTTTCCATGAAAGTGTTTCTCGCCAGTCACTGCTTAGGGCTACATCAAGAGGAAAAAAAACATAGAGGACGAACGTGAAACTGCTTTATTTTGTCAAGTTTCAAGAAGCTAGCACAAACCGTGTTGGATTTAGAGTTCCAAATACATTTATCAATATAGGAGAAAACAGAGTGAAACCTAAAAATTTAAACTGTTACTGGAAATGAACGCTTCACCATAGAAGAACGAAATTTGGGGAACCAAGTCGGCTTAGTGTACTGACCATTACCTGAAAGTATCATCCAGTTTGGGTGAAAAAATATTTGCTGAGATTACTGGAGATTCGTAATTTTTGGAAGCTTGGGAACCCCTTTCCATGAAAATGTTTCTCGCCAGTCACTGCGTAGGGATACATCAAGAGGAAACAAGACATAGAGATAGAACGTGAAACTGCTTTATTTTGTCAAGTTTCAAGAAGCTAGCACAAACCGTGTTGGATTTAGATTTCCAAATACATCTATCAATATAGGAGAAAACAGAGTGAAACCTAAAAATTCAAACTGTTACTGGAAATGAACGCTTCAACATAGAAGAACGAAATTTGGGGAACCAAGTCGGCTTAGTGTACTGATCATTACCTGAAAGTATCATCCAGTTTGGGTGAAAAAATATTTGCTGAGATTTCTGGAGATTCGTAATTTTTGGAAGCTTGGGAACCCCTTTCCATGAAAGTGTTTCTCGCCAGTCACTGCTTAGGGATACATCAAGAGGAAACAAAACATAGAGATAGAACCTGAAACTACTTTATTGTGTCAAGTTTCAAGAAGCTAGCACAAACCGTGTTGGATTTAGAGTTCCAAATACATCTATCAATATAGGAGAAAACAGAGTGAAACCTAAAAATTGAAACAGTTAGTAGAAACGAACGCTTCAACATAGAAGAATGAAATTTGGGGAACCAAGTTGGCTTATTGTACTGATCATTACCTGAAAGTATCATCCAGTTTGGGTGAAAAAATATTTGCTGAGATTTCTGGAGATTCGTAATTTTTGGAAGCTTGGCAACCCCTTTCCATGAAAGTGTTTCTCGCCAGTCACTTCTTAGGGCTACATCAAGATGAAAAAAAACATGGAGATAGAATCTGAAACTACTTTATTGTGTCAAGTTTCAAGAAGCTAGCACAAACCGTGTTGGATTTAGAGTTCCAAATACATCTATCAATATAGGAGAAAACAGAGTGAAACCTAAAAATTCAAACTGTTACTGGAAATGAACGCTTTAACATAGAAGAACGAAATTTGGGGAACCAAGTCGGCTTAGTGTTCTGATCATTTCCTGAAAGTATCATCAAGTTTGGGTGAAAAAATATTTGCTGGGATTTCTGGTGATTCCTAATTTTTGGAAGCTTGGCAACCCCTTTCCATGAAAGTGTTTCTCGACAGTCACTGCTTAGGGCTACATCAAGAGGAAACAAAACATAGAGATAGAACGTGAAACTGCTTTATTTTGTCAAGTTTCAAGAAGCTAGCACAAACCGTGTTGGATTTAGAGTTCAAAATACATCTATCAATATAGGAGAAAGCAGAGTGAAACCTAAAAATTCAAACTGTTACTGGAAATGAACGCTTCAACATAGAAGAACGAAACTTGGGGAACCAAGTCGGCTTAGTGTACTGATCATTACCTGAAAGTATCATCCAGTTTGGGTGAAAAAATATTTGCTGAGATTTCTGGAGATTCGTAATTTTTGGAAGCTTGGGAACCCCTTTCCATGAAAGTGTTTCTCGCCAGTCACTGCTTAGGGCTACATCAAGAGGAAACAAAACATAGAGATAGAATCTGAAACTCCTTTATTGTGTCAAGTTTCAAGAAGCTAGCACAAACCGTGTTGGATTTAGAGTTCCAAATACATCTATCAATATAGGAGAAAACAGAGTGAAACCTAAAAATTGAAACTGTTAGTAGAAACGAACGCTTCAACATAGAAGAATGAAATTTGGAGAACCAAGTTGGCTTAGTGTACTGATCATTACCTGAAAGTATCATCCAGTTTGGGTGAAAAAATACTTGCTGAGATTTCTGGAGATTCGTAATTTTAGGAAGCTTGGCAACCCCTTTCCATGAAAGTGTTTCTCGCCAGTCACTGCTTAGGGCTACTTCAAGAGGAAACAACACATAGAGATAGAACGTGAAACTGCTTTATTTTGTCAAGTTTCAAGAAGCTAGCACAAACCGTGTTGGATTTAGAGTTCCAAATACATCTATCAATATAGGAGAATACAGAGTGAAACCTAAAAATTCAAACTGTTACTGGAAATGAACGCTTCACCATTGAAGAACGAAATTTGGGGAACCAAGTTGGATTAGTGTACTGATCATTACCTGAAAGTATCATCCAGTTTGGGTGAAAAAATATTTGCTGAGATTTCTGGAGATTCATAATTTTTGGAAGCCTGGCAACCCCTTTCTATGAAAGTGTTTCTCGCCAGTCACTGCTTAGGGCTACTTCAAGAGGAAACAAAACATAGAGACAGAACCTGAAACTACTTTATTGTGTCAAGTTTCAAGAAGCTAGCACAAACCGTGTTGGATTTAGAGTTCAAAATACATCTATCAATATAGGAGAAAACAGAGTGAAACCTAAAAATTGAAACTGTTAGTAGAAACGAACGCTTCAACATAGAAGAATGAAATTTGGGGAACCAAGTTGGCTTATTGTACTGATCATTACCTGAAAGTATCATCCAGTTTGGGTGAAAAAATATTTGCTGAGATTTCTGGAGATTCGTAATTTTTGGAAGCTTGGCAACCCCTTTCCATGAACGTGTTTCTCGCCAGTCACTGCTTAGGGCTACTTCAAGAGGAAACAACACATAGAGATAGAACGTGAAACTGCTTTATTTTGTCAAGTTTCAAGAAGCTAGCACAAACCGTGTTGGATTTAGAGTTCCAAATCCATCTATCAATATAGGAGAAAACAGAGTGAAACCTAAAAATTCAAACTGTTACTGGAAATGAACGCTTCAACATAGAAGAACAAAATTTGGGGAACCAAGTCGGCTTAGTGTACTGATCATTACCTGAAAGTATCATCCAGTTTGGGTGCAGAAATATTTGCTGTGATTTCTGGAGATTCGTAGTTTTTGGAAGCTTGGCAACCCCTTTCCATGAAAGTGTTTCTCGCCAGTCACTGCTTAGGGCTACTTAAAGAGGAAACAAAACATAGAGATAGAACGTGAAACTGCTTTATTTTGTCAAGTTTCAAAAAGCTAGCACAAACCGTGTTGGATTTAGAGTTCCAAATACATCTATCAATATAGGAGAAAACAGAGTGAAACCTAAAAATTCAAACTGTTACTGGAAATGAACGCTTCACCAAAGAAGAACGAAATTTGGGGAACCAAGTTGGCTTAGTGTACTGATCATTACCTGTAAGTATCATCCAGTTTTGGTGAAAAAATACTTGCTGAGATTTCTGGAGATTCGTAATTTTAGGAAGCTTGGCAACCCCTTTCCATGAAAGTGTTTCTCGCCAGTCACTGCATAGGGCTACTTCAAGAGGAAAGAACACATAGAGACAGAACGTGAAACTACATTATTTTGTCAAGTTTCAAGAAGCTAGCACAAACCGTGTTGGATTTAGAGTTCCAAATACATCTATCAATATAGGAGAAAACAGAGTGAAACCTAAAAATTCAAACTGTTACTGGAAATGAACGCTTCAACATAGAAGAACGAAATTTGGGGAACCAAGTTGGCTTAGTGTACTGATCATTACCTGAAAGTATCATCCAGTTTGGGTGAAAAAATATTTGCTGTGATTTCTGGAGATTCGTAGTTTTTGGAAGCTTGACAACCCCTTTCTATGAAAGTGTTTCTCGCCAGTCACTGCTTAGGGCTACATCAAGAGGAAACAACACATAGATATAGAACGTGAAACTGCTTTATTTTGTCAAGTTTCCAGAAGCTAGCACAAACCGTGTTGGATTTACAGTTCCAAATCCATCTATCAATATAGGAGAAAACAGAGTGAAACCTAAAAATTCAAACTGTTACTGGAAATGAACGCTTCAACATAGAAGAACGAAATTTGGGGAACCAAGTCGGCTTAGTGTACTGATCATTACCTGAAAGTATCATCCAGTTTGGGTGAAAAAATATTTGCTGAGATTTCTGGAGATTCGTAATTTTTGGAAGCTTGGCAACCCCTTTCCATGAAAGTGTTTCTCGCCAGTCACTGCTTAGGGATACATCAAGAGGAAACAAAAAATAGAGATAGAACCTGAAACTACTTTATTGTGTCAAGTTTCAAGAAGCTAGCACAAACCGTGTTGGATTTAGAGTTCCAAATACATCTATCAATATAGGAGAAAACAGAGTGAAACCTAAAAATTGAAACTGTTAGTAGAAACGAACGCTTCAACATAGAAGAATGAAATTTGGGGAACCAAGTTGGCTTAGTGTACTGATCATTACCTGAAAGTATCATCCAGTTTGGGTGAAAAAATATTTGCTGAGATTTCTGGAGATTCGTAATTTTTGGAAGCTTGGCAACCCCTTTCCATGAAAGTGTTTCTCGCCAGTCACTGCTTAGGGCTACATCAAGAGGAAAAAAAACATAGAGGACGAACGTGAAACTGCTTTATTTTGTCAAGTTTCAAGAAGCTAGCACAAACCGTGTTGGATTTAGAGTTCCAAATACATTTATCAATATAGGAGAAAACAGAGTGAAACCTAAAAATTTAAACTGTTACTGGAAATGAACGCTTCACCATAGAAGAACGAAATTTGGGGAACCAAGTCGGCTTAGTGTACTGACCATTACCTGAAAGTATCATCCAGTTTGGGTGAAAAAATATTTGCTGAGATTTCTGGAGATTCGTAATTTTTGGAAGCTTGGGAACCCCTTTCCATGAAAGTGTTTCTCGCCAGTCACTGCGTAGGGATACATCAAGAGGAAACAAGACATAGAGATAGAACGTGAAACTGCTTTATTTTGTCAAGTTTCAAGAAGCTAGCACAAACCGTGTTGGATTTAGATTTCCAAATACATCTATCAATATAGGAGAAAACAGAGTGAAACCTAAAAATTCAAACTGTTACTGGAAATGAACGCTTCAACATAGAAGAACGAAATTTGGGGAACCAAGTCGGCTTAGTGTACTGATCATTACCTGAAAGTATCATCCAGTTTGGGTGAAAAAATATTTGCTGAGATTTCTGGAGATTCGTAATTTTTGGAAGCTTGGGAACCCCTTTCCATGAAAGTGTTTCTCGCCAGTCACTGCTTAGGGATACATCAAGAGGAAACAAAACATAGAGATAGAACCTGAAACTACTTTATTGTGTCAAGTTTCAAGAAGCTAGCACAAACCGTGTTGGATTTAGAGTTCAAAATACATCTATCAATATAGGAGAAAACAGAGTGAAACCTAAAAATTGAAACAGTTAGTAGAAACGAACGCTTCAACATAGAAGAATGAAATTTGGGGAACCAAGTTGGCTTATTGTACTGATCATTACCTGAAAGTATCATCCAGTTTGGGTGAAAAAATATTTGCTGTGATTTCTGGAGATTCGTAGTTTTTGGAAGCTTGGCAACCCCTTTCCATGAAAGTGTTTCTCGCCAGTCACTTCTTAGGGCTACATCAAGATGAAAAAAAACATGGAGATAGAATCTGAAACTACTTTATTGTGTCAAGTTTCAAGAAGCTAGCACAAACCGTGTTGGATTTAGAGTTCCAAATACATCTATCAATATAGGAGAAAACAGAGTGAAACCTAAAAATTCAAACTGTTACTGGAAATGAACGCTTTAACATAGAAGAACGAAATTTGGGGAACCAAGTCGGCTTAGTGTTCTGATCATTTCCTGAAAGTATCATCAAGTTTGGGTGAAAAAATATTTGCTGGGATTTCTGGTGATTCCTAATTTTTGGAAGCTTGGCAACCCCTTTCCATGAAAGTGTTTCTCGAGAGTCACTGCTTAGGGCTACATCAAGAGGAAACAAAACATAGAGATAGAACGTGAAACTGCTTTATTTTGTCAAGTTTCAAGAAGCTAGCACAAACCGTGTTGGATTTAGAGTTCCAAATACATCTATCAATATAGGAGAAAACAGAGTGAAACCTAAAAATTCAAACTGTTACTGGAAATGAACGCTTCAACATAGAAGAACGAAACTTGGGGAACCAAGTCGGCTTAGTGTACTGATCATTACCTGAAAGTATCATCCAGTTTGGGTGAAAAAATATTTGCTGAGATTTCTGGAGATTCGTAATTTTTGGAAGCTTGGGAACCCCTTTCCATGAAAGTGTTTCTCGCCAGTCACTGCTTAGGGCTACATCAAGAGGAAACAAAACATAGAGGACGAACGTGAAACTGCTTTATTTTGTCAAGTTTCAAGAAGCTAGCACAAACCGTGTTGGATTTAGAGTTCCAAATACATTTATCAATATAGGAGAAAACAGAGTGAAACCTAAAAATTTAAACTGTTACTGGAAATGAACGCTTCACCATAGAAGAACGAAATTTGGGGAACCAAGTCGGCTTAGAGTACTGACCATTACCTGAAAGTATCATCCAGTTTGGGTGAAAAAATATTTGCTGAGATTACTGGAGATTCGTAATTTTTGGAAGCTTGGGAACCCCTTTCCATGAAAATGTTTCTCGCCAGTCACTGCGTAGGGATTCATCAAGAGGAAACAAGACATAGAGATAGAACGTGAAACTGCTTTATTTTGTCAAGTTTCAAGAAGCTAGCACAAACCGTGTTGGATTTAGATTTCCAAATACATCTATCAATATAGGAGAAAACAGAGTGAAACCTAAAAATTCAAACTGTTACTGCAAATGAACGCTTCAACATAGAAGAACGAAATTTGGGGAACCAAGTCGGCTTAGTGTACTGATCATTACCTGAAAGTATCATCCAGTTTGGGTGAAAAAATATTTGCTGAGATTTCTGGAGATTCGTAATTTTTGGAAGCTTGGGATCCCCTTTCCATGAAAGTGTTTCTCGCCAGTCACTGCTTAGGGATACATCAAGAGGAAACAAAACATAGAGATAGAACCTGAAACTACTTTATTGTGTCAAGTTTCAAGAAGCTAGCACAAACCGTGTTGGATTTAGAGTTCCAAATACATCTATCAATATAGGAGAAAACAGAGTGAAACCTAAAAATTGAAACTGTTAGTAGAAACGAACGCTTCAACATAGAAGAATGAAATTTGGAGAACCAAGTTGGCTTAGTGTACTGATCATTACCTGTAAGTATCATCCACTTTTGGTGAAAAAATACTTGCTGAGATTTCTGGAGATTCGTAATTTTAGGAAGCTTGGCAACCCCTTTCTATGAAAGTGTTTCTCGCCAGTCACTTCTTAGGGCTACATCAAGATGAAAAAAACCATGGAGATAGAATCTGAAACTACTTTATTGTGTCAAGTTTCAAGAAGCTAGCACAAACCGTGTTGGATTTAGAGTTCCAAATACATCTATCAATATAGGAGAAAACAGAGTGAAACCTAAAAATTCAAACTGTTACTGGAAATGAACGCTTCACCATTGAGGAACGAAATTTGGGTAACCAAGTTGGCTTATTGTACTGATCATTACCTGAAAGTATCATCCAGTTTGGGTGAAAAAATATTTGCTGAGATATCTGGAGATTCGTAATTTTTGGAAGCTTGGCAACCCCTTTCCATGAAAGTGTTTCTCGCCAGTCACTGCTTAGGGCTACATCAAGAGGAAAAAAAACATAGAGGACGAACGTGAAACTGCTTTATTTTGTCAAGTTTCAAGAAGCTAGCACAAACCGTGTTGGATTTAGAGTTCCAAATACATTTATCAATATAGGAGAAAACAGAGTGAAACCTAAAAATTTAAACTGTTACTGGAAATGAACGCTTCACCATAGAAGAACGAAATTTGGGGAACCAAGTCGGCTTAGTGTACTGACCATTACCTGAAAGTATCATCCAGTTTGGGTGAAAAAATATTTGCTGAGATTACTGGAGATTCGTAATTTTTGGAAGCTTGGGAACCCCTTTCCATGAAAATGTTTCTCGCCAGTCACTGCGTAGGGATACATCAAGAGGAAACAAGACATAGAGATAGAACGTGAAACTGCTTTATTTTGTCAAGTTTCAAGAAGCTAGCACAAACCGTGTTGGATTTAGATTTCCAAATACATCTATCAATATAGGAGAAAACAGAGTGAAACCTAAAAATTCAAACTGTTACTGGAAATGAACGCTTCAACATAGAAGAACGAAATTTGGGGAACCAAGTCGGCTTAGTGTACTGATCATTACCTGAAAGTATCATCCAGTTTGGGTGAAAAAATATTTGCTGAGATTTCTGGAGATTCGTAATTTTTGGAAGCTTGGGAACCCCTTTCCATGAAAGTGTTTCTCGCCAGTCACTGCTTAGGGATACATCAAGAGGAAACAAAACATGGAGATAGAACCTGAAACTACTTTATTGTGTCAAGTTTCAAGAAGCTAGCACAAACCGTGTTGGATTTAGAGTTCCAAATACATCTATCAATATAGGAGAAAACAGAGTGAAACCTAAAAATTGAAACAGTTAGTAGAAACGAACGCTTCAACATAGAAGAATGAAATTTGGGGAACCAAGTTGGCTTATTGTACTGATCATTACCTGAAAGTATCATCCAGTTTGGGTGAAAAAATATTTGCTGAGATTTCTGGAGATTCGTAATTTTTGGAAGCTTGGCAACCCCTTTCCATGAAAGTGTTTCTCGCCAGTCACTTCTTAGGGCTACATCAAGATGAAAAAAAACATGGAGATAGAATCTGAAACTACTTTATTGTGTCAAGTTTCAAGAAGCTAGCACAAACCGTGTTGGATTTAGAGTTCCAAATACATCTATCAATGTAGGAGAAAACAGAGTGAAACCTAAAAATTCAAACTGTTACTGGAAATGAACGCTTCAACATAGAAGAACGAAACTTGGGGAACCAAGTCGGCTTAGTGTACTGATCATTACCTGAAAGTATCATCCAGTTTGGGTGAAAAAATATTTGCTGAGATTTCTGGAGATTCGTAATTTTTGGAAGCTTGGGAACCCCTTTCCATGAAAGTGTTTCTCGCCAGTCACTGCTTAGGGCTACATCAAGAGGAAACAAAACATAGAGATAGAATCTGAAACTCCTTTATTGTGTCAAGTTTCAAGAAGCTAGCACAAACCGTGTTGGATTTAGAGTTCCAAATACATCTATCAATACAGGAGAAACCAGAGTGAAACCTAAAAATTGAAACTGTTAGTAGAAACGAACGCTTCAACATAGAAGAATGAAATTTGGAGAACCAAGTTGGCTTAGTGTACTGATCATTACCTGTAAGTATCATCCAGTTTTGGTGAAAAAATACTTGCTGAGATTTCTGGAGATTCGTAATTTTAGGAAGCTTGGCAACCCCTTTCCATGAAAGTGTTTCTCGCCAGTCACTGCATAGGGCTACTTCAAGAGGAAAGAACACATAGAGATAGAACGTGAAACTACTTTATTTTGTCAAGTTTCAAGAAGCTAGCACAAACCGTGTTGGATTTAGAGTTCCAAATACATCTATCTATATAGGAGAAAACAGAGTGAAACCTAAAAATTCAAACTGTTACTGGAAATGAACGCTTCAACATAGAAGAACGAAATTTGGGAACCAAGTCGGCTTAGTGTACTGATCATTACCTGAAAGTATCATCCAGTTTGGGTGAAAAAATATTTGCTGAGATTTCTGGAGATTCGTAATTTTTGGAAGCTTGGCAACCCCTTTCCATGAAAGTGTTTCTCGCCAGTCACTTCTTAGGGCTACATCAAGATGAAAAAAAACATGGAGATAGAATCTGAAACTACTTTATTGTGTCAAGTTTCAAGAAGCTAGCACAAACCGTGTTGGATTTAGAGTTCCAAATACATCTATCAATATAGGAGAAAACAGAGTGAAACCTAAAAATTCAAACTGTTACTGGAAATGAACGCTTTAACATAGAAGAACGAAATTTGGGGAACCAAGTCGGCTTAGTGTTCTGATCATTTCCTGAAAGTATCATCAAGTTTGGGTGAAAAAATATTTGCTGAGATTTCTGGAGATTCGAAATTTTAGGAAGCTTGGCAACCCCTTTCCATGAAAGTGTTTCTCGCCAGTCACTGCTTAGGGCTACTTCAAGAGGAAACAACACATAGAGATAGAACGTGAAACTGCTTTATTTTGTCAAGTTTCAAGAAGCTAGCACAAACCGTGTTGGATTTAGAGTTCCAAATACATCTATCAATATAGGAGAAAACAGAGTGAAACCCAAAAATTGAAACTGTTAGTAGAAACGAACGCTTCAACATAGAAAAATGAAATTTGGGGAACCAAGTTGGCTTATTGTACTGATCATTACCTGAAAGTATCATCCAGTTTGGGTGAAAAAATATTTGCTGAGATTTCTGGAGATTCGTAATTTTTGGAAGCTTGGCAACCCCTTTCCATGAAAGTGTTTCTCGCCAGTCACTGCTTAGGGCTACATCAAGAGGAAAAAAAACATAGAGGACGAACGTGAAACTGCTTTATTTTGTCAAGTTTCAAGAAGCTAGCACAAACCGTGTTGGATTTAGAGTTCCAAATACATTTATCAATATAGGAGAAAACAGAGTGAAACCTAAAAATTTAAACTGTTACTGGAAATGAACGCTTCACCATAGAAGAACGAAATTTGGGGAACCAAGTCGGCTTAGTGTACTGACCATTACCTGAAAGTATCATCCAGTTTGGGTGAAAAAATATTTGCTGAGATTACTGGAGATTCGTAATTTTTGGAAGCTTGGGAACCCCTTTCCATGAAAATGTTTCTCGCCAGTCACTGCGTAGGGATACATCAAGAGGAAACAAGACATAGAGATAGAACGTGAAACTGCTTTATTTTGTCAAGTTTCAAGAAGCTAGCACAAACCGTGTTGGATTTAGATTTCCAAATACATCTATCAATATAGGAGAAAACAGAGTGAAACCTAAAAATTCAAACTGTTACTGGAAATGAACGCTTCAACATAGAAGAACGAAATTTGGGGAACCAAGTCGGCTTAGTGTACTGATCATTACCTGAAAGTATCATCCAGTTTGGGTGAAAAAATATTTGCTGAGATTTCTGGAGATTCGTAATTTTTGGAAGCTTGGGAACCCCTTTCCATGAAAGTGTTTCTCGCCAGTCACTGCTTAGGGATACATCAAGAAGAAACAAAACATAGAGATAGAACCTGAAACTACTTTATTGTGTCAAGTTTCAAGAAGCTAGCACAAACCGTGTTGGATTTAGAGTTCCAAATACATCTATCAATATAGGAGAAAACAGAGTGAAACCTAAAAATTGAAACAGTTAGTAGAAACGAACGCTTCAACATAGAAGAATGAAATTTGGGGAACCAAGTTGGCTTATTGTACTGATCATTACCTGAAAGTATCATCCAGTTTGGGTGAAAAAATATTTGCTGAGATTTCTGGAGATTCGTAATTTTTGGAAGCTTGGCAACCCCTTTCCATGAAAGTGTTTCTCGCCAGTCACTTCTTAGGGCTACATCAAGATGAAAAAAAACATGGAGATAGAATCTGAAACTACTTTATTGTGTCAAGTTTCAAGAAGCTAGCACAAACCGTGTTGGATTTAGAGTTCCAAATACATCTATCAATATAGGAGAAAACAGAGTGAAACCTAAAAATTCAAACTGTTACTGGAAATGAACGCTTTAACATAGAAGAACGCAATTTGGGGAACCAAGTCGGCTTAGTGTTCTGATCATTTCCTGAAAGTATCATCAATTTTGGGTGAAAAAATATTTGCTGAGATTTCTGGAGATTCCTAATTTTTGGAAGCTTGGCAACCCCTTTCCATGAAAGTGTTTCTCGCCAGTCACTGCTTAGGGCTACATCAAGAGGAAACAAAACATAGAGATAGAACGTGAAACTGCTTTATTTTGTCAAGTTTCAAGAAGCTAGCACAAACCGTGTTGGATTTAGAGTTCCAAATACATTTATCAATATAGGAGAAAACAGAGTGAAACCTAAAAATTTAAACTGTTACTGGAAATGAACGCTTCACCATAGAAGAACGAAATTTGGGGAACCAAGTCGGCTTAGTGTACTGACCATTACCTGAAAGTATCATCCAGTTTGGGTGAAAAAATATTTGCTGAGATTACTGGAGATTCGTAATTTTTGGAAGCTTGGGAACCCCTTTCCATGAAAATGTTTCTCGCCAGTCACTGCTTAGGGATACATCAAGAGGAAACAAGACATAGAGATAGAACGTGAAACTGCTTTATTTTGTCAAGTTTCAAGAAGCTAGCACAAACCGTGTTGGATTTAGATTTCCAAATACATCTATCAATATAGGAGAAAACAGAGTGAAACCTAAAAATTCAAACTGTTACTGGAAATGAACGCTTCAACATAGAAGAACGAAATTTGGGGAACCAAGTCGGCTTAGTGTACTGATCATTACCTGAAAGTATCATCCAGTTTGGGTGAAAAAATATTTGCTGAGATTTCTGGAGATTCGTAATTTTTGGAAGCTTGGGAACCCCTTTCCATGAAAGTGTTTCTCGCCAGTCACTGCTTAGGGATACATCAAGAGGAAACAAAACATGGAGATAGAACCTGAAACTACTTTATTGTGTCAAGTTTCAAGAAGCTAGCACAAACCGTGTTGGATTTAGAGTTCCAAATACATCTATCAATATAGGAGAAAACAGAGTGAAACCTAAAAATTGAAACAGTTAGTAGAAACGAACGCTTCAACATAGAAGAATGAAATTTGGGGAACCAAGTTGGCTTATTGTACTGATCATTACCTGAAAGTATCATCCAGTTTGGGTGAAAAAATATTTGCTGAGATTTCTGGAGATTCGTAATTTTTGGAAGCTTGGCAACCCCTTTCCATGAAAGTGTTTCTCGCCAGTCACTTCTTAGGGCTACATCAAGATGAAAAAAAACATGGAGATAGAATCTGAAACTACTTTATTGTGTCAAGTTTCAAGAAGCTAGCACAAACCGTGTTGGATTTAGAGTTCCAAATACATCTATCAATATAGGAGAAAACAGAGTGAAACCTAAAAATTCAAACTGTTACTGGAAATGAACGCTTCACCATTGAGGAACGAAATTTGGGTAACCAAGTTGGCTTATTGTACTGATCATTACCTGAAAGTATCATCCAGTTTGGGTGAAAAAATATTTGCTGAGATATCTGGAGATTCGTAATTTTTGGAAGCTTGGCAACCCCTTTCCATGAAAGTGTTTCTCGCCAGTCACTGCTTAGGGCTACATCAAGAGGAAAAAAAACATAGAGGACGAACGTGAAACTGCTTTATTTTGTCAAGTTTCAAGAAGCTAGCACAAACCGTGTTGGATTTAGAGTTCCAAATACATTTATCAATATAGGAGAAAACAGAGTGAAACCTAAAAATTTAAACTGTTACTGGAAATGAACGCTTCACCATAGAAGAACGAAATTTGGGGAACCAAGTCGGCTTAGTGTACTGACCATTACCTGAAAGTATCATCCAGTTTGGGTGAAAAAATATTTGCTGAGATTACTGGAGATTCGTAATTTTTGGAAGCTTGGGAACCCCTTTCCATGAAAATGTTTCTCGCCAGTCACTGCGTAGGGATACATCAAGAGGAAACAAGACATAGAGATAGAACGTGAAACTGCTTTATTTTGTCAAGTTTCAAGAAGCTAGCACAAACCGTGTTGGATTTAGATTTCCAAATACATCTATCAATATAGGAGAAAACAGAGTGAAACCTAAAAATTCAAACTGTTACTGGAAATGAACGCTTCAACATAGAAGAACGAAATTTGGGGAACCAAGTCGGCTTAGTGTACTGATCATTACCTGAAAGTATCATCCAGTTTGGGTGAAAAAATATTTGCTGAGATTTCTGGAGATTCGTAATTTTTGGAAGCTTGGGAACCCCTTTCCATGAAAGTGTTTCTCGCCAGTCACTGCTTAGGGATACATCAAGAGGAAACAAAACATGGAGATAGAACCTGAAACTACTTTATTGTGTCAAGTTTCAAGAAGCTAGCACAAACCGTGTTGGATTTAGAGTTCCAAATACATCTATCAATATAGGAGAAAACAGAGTGAAACCTAAAAATTGAAACAGTTAGTAGAAACGAACGCTTCAACATAGAAGAATGAAATTTGGGGAACCAAGTTGGCTTATTGTACTGATCATTACCTGAAAGTATCATCCAGTTTGGGTGAAAAAATATTTGCTGAGATTTCTGGAGATTCGTAATTTTTGGAAGCTTGGCAACCCCTTTCCATGAAAGTGTTTCTCGCCAGTCACTTCTTAGGGCTACATCAAGATGAAAAAAAACATGGAGATAGAATCTGAAACTACTTTATTGTGTCAAGTTTCAAGAAGCTAGCACAAACCGTGTTGGATTTAGAGTTCCAAATACATCTATCAATGTAGGAGAAAACAGAGTGAAACCTAAAAATTCAAACTGTTACTGGAAATGAACGCTTCAACATAGAAGAACGAAACTTGGGGAACCAAGTCGGCTTAGTGTACTGATCATTACCTGAAAGTATCATCCAGTTTGGGTGAAAAAATATTTGCTGAGATTTCTGGAGATTCGTAATTTTTGGAAGCTTGGGAACCCCTTTCCATGAAAGTGTTTCTCGCCAGTCACTGCTTAGGGCTACATCAAGAGGAAACAAAACATAGAGATAGAATCTGAAACTCCTTTATTGTGTCAAGTTTCAAGAAGCTAGCACAAACCGTGTTGGATTTAGAGTTCCAAATACATCTATCAATACAGGAGAAACCAGAGTGAAACCTAAAAATTGAAACTGTTAGTAGAAACGAACGCTTCAACATAGAAGAATGAAATTTGGAGAACCAAGTTGGCTTAGTGTACTGATCATTACCTGTAAGTATCATCCAGTTTTGGTGAAAAAATACTTGCTGAGATTTCTGGAGATTCGTAATTTTAGGAAGCTTGGCAACCCCTTTCCATGAAAGTGTTTCTCGCCAGTCACTGCATAGGGCTACTTCAAGAGGAAAGAACACATAGAGATAGAACGTGAAACTACTTTATTTTGTCAAGTTTCAAGAAGCTAGCACAAACCGTGTTGGATTTAGAGTTCCAAATACATCTATCTATATAGGAGAAAACAGAGTGAAACCTAAAAATTCAAACTGTTACTGGAAATGAACGCTTCAACATAGAAGAACGAAATTTGGGAACCAAGTCGGCTTAGTGTACTGATCATTACCTGAAAGTATCATCCAGTTTGGGTGAAAAAATATTTGCTGAGATTTCTGGAGATTCGTAATTTTTGGAAGCTTGGCAACCCCTTTCCATGAAAGTGTTTCTCGCCAGTCACTTCTTAGGGCTACATCAAGATGAAAAAAAACATGGAGATAGAATCTGAAACTACTTTATTGTGTCAAGTTTCAAGAAGCTAGCACAAACCGTGTTGGATTTAGAGTTCCAAATACATCTATCAATATAGGAGAAAACAGAGTGAAACCTAAAAATTCAAACTGTTACTGGAAATGAACGCTTTAACATAGAAGAACGAAATTTGGGGAACCAAGTCGGCTTAGTGTTCTGATCATTTCCTGAAAGTATCATCAAGTTTGGGTGAAAAAATATTTGCTGAGATTTCTGGAGATTCGAAATTTTAGGAAGCTTGGCAACCCCTTTCCATGAAAGTGTTTCTCGCCAGTCACTGCTTAGGGCTACTTCAAGAGGAAACAACACATAGAGATAGAACGTGAAACTGCTTTATTTTGTCAAGTTTCAAGAAGCTAGCACAAACCGTGTTGGATTTAGAGTTCCAAATACATCTATCAATATAGGAGAAAACAGAGTGAAACCCAAAAATTGAAACTGTTAGTAGAAACGAACGCTTCAACATAGAAAAATGAAATTTGGGGAACCAAGTTGGCTTATTGTACTGATCATTACCTGAAAGTATCATCCAGTTTGGGTGAAAAAATATTTGCTGAGATTTCTGGAGATTCGTAATTTTTGGAAGCTTGGCAACCCCTTTCCATGAAAGTGTTTCTCGCCAGTCACTGCTTAGGGCTACATCAAGAGGAAAAAAAACATAGAGGACGAACGTGAAACTGCTTTATTTTGTCAAGTTTCAAGAAGCTAGCACAAACCGTGTTGGATTTAGAGTTCCAAATACATTTATCAATATAGGAGAAAACAGAGTGAAACCTAAAAATTTAAACTGTTACTGGAAATGAACGCTTCACCATAGAAGAACGAAATTTGGGGAACCAAGTCGGCTTAGTGTACTGACCATTACCTGAAAGTATCATCCAGTTTGGGTGAAAAAATATTTGCTGAGATTACTGGAGATTCGTAATTTTTGGAAGCTTGGGAACCCCTTTCCATGAAAATGTTTCTCGCCAGTCACTGCGTAGGGATACATCAAGAGGAAACAAGACATAGAGATAGAACGTGAAACTGCTTTATTTTGTCAAGTTTCAAGAAGCTAGCACAAACCGTGTTGGATTTAGATTTCCAAATACATCTATCAATATAGGAGAAAACAGAGTGAAACCTAAAAATTCAAACTGTTACTGGAAATGAACGCTTCAACATAGAAGAACGAAATTTGGGGAACCAAGTCGGCTTAGTGTACTGATCATTACCTGAAAGTATCATCCAGTTTGGGTGAAAAAATATTTGCTGAGATTTCTGGAGATTCGTAATTTTTGGAAGCTTGGGAACCCCTTTCCATGAAAGTGTTTCTCGCCAGTCACTGCTTAGGGATACATCAAGAAGAAACAAAACATAGAGATAGAACCTGAAACTACTTTATTGTGTCAAGTTTCAAGAAGCTAGCACAAACCGTGTTGGATTTAGAGTTCCAAATACATCTATCAATATAGGAGAAAACAGAGTGAAACCTAAAAATTGAAACAGTTAGTAGAAACGAACGCTTCAACATAGAAGAATGAAATTTGGGGAACCAAGTTGGCTTATTGTACTGATCATTACCTGAAAGTATCATCCAGTTTGGGTGAAAAAATATTTGCTGAGATTTCTGGAGATTCGTAATTTTTGGAAGCTTGGCAACCCCTTTCCATGAAAGTGTTTCTCGCCAGTCACTTCTTAGGGCTACATCAAGATGAAAAAAAACATGGAGATAGAATCTGAAACTACTTTATTGTGTCAAGTTTCAAGAAGCTAGCACAAACCGTGTTGGATTTAGAGTTCCAAATACATCTATCAATATAGGAGAAAACAGAGTGAAACCTAAAAATTCAAACTGTTACTGGAAATGAACGCTTTAACATAGAAGAACGCAATTTGGGGAACCAAGTCGGCTTAGTGTTCTGATCATTTCCTGAAAGTATCATCAATTTTGGGTGAAAAAATATTTGCTGAGATTTCTGGAGATTCCTAATTTTTGGAAGCTTGGCAACCCCTTTCCATGAAAGTGTTTCTCGCCAGTCACTGCTTAGGGCTACATCAAGAGGAAACAAAACATAGAGATAGAACGTGAAACTGCTTTATTTTGTCAAGTTTCAAGAAGCTAGCACAAACCGTGTTGGATTTAGAGTTCCAAATACATTTATCAATATAGGAGAAAACAGAGTGAAACCTAAAAATTTAAACTGTTACTGGAAATGAACGCTTCACCATAGAAGAACGAAATTTGGGGAACCAAGTCGGCTTAGTGTACTGACCATTACCTGAAAGTATCATCCAGTTTGGGTGAAAAAATATTTGCTGAGATTACTGGAGATTCGTAATTTTTGGAAGCTTGGGAACCCCTTTCCATGAAAATGTTTCTCGCCAGTCACTGCTTAGGGATACATCAAGAGGAAACAAGACATAGAGATAGAACGTGAAACTGCTTTATTTTGTCAAGTTTCAAGAAGCTAGCACAAACCGTGTTGGATTTAGATTTCCAAATACATCTATCAATATAGGAGAAAACAGAGTGAAACCTAAAAATTCAAACTGTTACTGGAAATGAACGCTTCAACATAGAAGAACGAAATTTGGGGAACCAAGTCGGCTTAGTGTACTGATCATTACCTGAAAGTATCATCCAGTTTGGGTGAAAAAATATTTGCTGAGATTTCTGGAGATTCGTAATTTTTGGAAGCTTGGGAACCCCTTTCCATGAAAGTGTTTCTCGCCAGTCACTGCTTAGGGATACATCAAGAGGAAACAAAACATGGAGATAGAACCTGAAACTACTTTATTGTGTCAAGTTTCAAGAAGCTAGCACAAACCGTGTTGGATTTAGAGTTCCAAATACATCTATCAATATAGGAGAAAACAGAGTGAAACCTAAAAATTGAAACAGTTAGTAGAAACGAACGCTTCAACATAGAAGAATGAAATTTGGGGAACCAAGTTGGCTTATTGTACTGATCATTACCTGAAAGTATCATCCAGTTTGGGTGAAAAAATATTTGCTGAGATTTCTGGAGATTCGTAATTTTTGGAAGCTTGGCAACCCCTTTCCATGAAAGTGTTTCTCGCCAGTCACTTCTTAGGGCTACATCAAGATGAAAAAAAACATGGAGATAGAATCTGAAACTACTTTATTGTGTCAAGTTTCAAGAAGCTAGCACAAACCGTGTTGGATTTAGAGTTCCAAATACATCTATCAATATAGGAGAAAACAGAGTGAAACCTAAAAATTCAAACTGTTACTGGAAATGAACGCTTTAACATAGAAGAACGAAATTTGGGGAACCAAGTCGGCTTAGTGTTCTGATCATTTCCTGAAAGTATCATCAAGTTTGGGTGAAAAAATATTTGCTGAGATTTCTGGTGATTCCTAATTTTTGGAAGCTTGGCAACCCCTTTCCATGAAAGTGTTTCTCGACAGTCACTGCTTAGGGCTACATCAAGAGGAAACAAAACATAGAGATAGAACGTGAAACTGCTTTATTTTGTCAAGTTTCAAGAAGCTAGCACAAACCGTGTTGGATTTAGAGTTCCAAATACATCTATCAATGTAGGAGAAAACAGAGTGAAACCTAAAAATTCAAACTGTTACTGGAAATGAACGCTTCAACATAGAAGAACGAAACTTGGGGAACCAAGTCGGCTTAGTGTACTGATCATTACCTGAAAGTATCATCCAGTTTGGGTGAAAAAATATTTGCTGAGATTTCTGGAGATTCGTAATTTTTGGAAGCTTGGGAACCCCTTTCCATGAAAGTGTTTCTCGCCAGTCACTGCTTAGGGCTACATCAAGAGGAAACAAAACATAGAGATAGAATCTGAAACTCCTTTATTGTGTCAAGTTTCAAGAAGCTAGCACAAACCGTGTTGGATTTAGAGTTCCAAATACATCTATCAATATAGGAGAAACCAGAGTGAAACCTAAAAATTGAAACTGTTAGTAGAAACGAACGCTTCAACATAGAAGAATGAAATTTGGAGAACCAAGTTGGCTTAGTGTACTGATCATTACCTGTAAGTATCATCCAGTTTTGGTGAAAAAATACTTGCTGAGATTTCTGGAGATTCGTAATTTTAGGAAGCTTGGCAACCCCTTTCCATGAAAGTGTTTCTCGCCAGTCACTGCATAGGGCTACTTCAAGAGGAAAGAACACATAGAGATAGAACGTGAAACTACTTTATTTTGTCAAGTTTCAAGAAGCTAGCACAAACCGTGTTGGATTTAGAGTTCCAAATACATCTATCTATATAGGAGAAAACAGAGTGAAACCTAAAAATTCAAACTGTTACTGGAAATGAACGCTTCAACATAGAAGAACGAAATTTGGGAACCAAGTCGGCTTAGTGTACTGATCATTACCTGAAAGTATCATCCAGTTTGGGTGAAAAAATATTTGCTGAGATTTCTGGAGATTCGTAATTTTTGGAAGCTTGGCAACCCCTTTCCATGAAAGTGTTTCTCGCCAGTCACTTCTTAGGGCTACATCAAGATGAAAAAAAACATGGAGATAGAATCTGAAACTACTTTATTGTGTCAAGTTTCAAGAAGCTAGCACAAACCGTGTTGGATTTAGAGTTCCAAATACATCTATCAATATAGGAGAAAACAGAGTGAAACCTAAAAATTCAAACTGTTACTGGAAATGAACGCTTTAACATAGAAGAACGAAATTTGGGGAACCAAGTCGGCTTAGTGTTCTGATCATTTCCTGAAAGTATCATCAAGTTTGGGTGAAAAAATATTTGCTGAGATTTCTGGAGATTCGAAATTTTAGGAAGCTTGGCAACCCCTTTCCATGAAAGTGTTTCTCGCCAGTCACTGCTTAGGGCTACTTCAAGAGGAAACAACACATAGAGATAGAACGTGAAACTGCTTTATTTTGTCAAGTTTCAAGAAGCTAGCACAAACCGTGTTGGATTTAGAGTTCCAAATACATCTATCAATATAGGAGAAAACAGAGTGAAACCTAAAAATTCAAACTGTTACTGGAAATGAACGCTTCACCATTGAGGAACGAAATTTGGGGAACCAAGTCGGCTTAGTGTACTGATCATTACCTGAAAGTATCATCCAGTTTGGGTGAAAAAATATTTGCTGAGATTTCTGGAGATTCGTAATTTTTGGAAGCTTGGCAACCCCTTTCCTTGAAAGTGTTTCTCGACAGTCACTGCTTAGGGCTACATCAAGAGGAAACAAAACATAGAGATAGAACGTGAAACTGCTTTATTTTGTCAAGTTTCAAGAAGCTAGCACAAACCGTGTTGGATTTAGAGTTCCAAATACATCTATCAATATAGGAGAAAGCAGAGTGAAACCTAAAAATTCAAACTGTTAGTAGAAACGAACGCTTCAACATAGAAGAATGAAATTTGGAGAACCAAGTTGGCTTAGTGTACTGATCATTACCTGTAAGTATCATCCAGTTTTGGTGAAAAAATACTTGTTGAGATTTCTGGAGATTCGTAATTTTAGGAAGCTTGGCAACCCCTTTCCATGAAAGTGTTTCTCGCCAGTCTCTGCATAGGGCTACTTCAAGAGGAAAGAACACATAGATATAGAACGTGAAACTACTTTATTTTGTCAAGTTTCAAGAAGCTAGCACAAACCGTGTTGGATTTAGAGTTCCAAATACATCTATCTATATAGGAGAAAACAGAGTGAAACCCAAAAATTGAAACTGTTAGTAGAAACGAACGCTTCAACATAGAAGAATGAAATTTGGGGAACCAAGTTGGCTTATTGTACTGATCATTACCTGAAAGTATCATCCAGTTTGGGTGAAAAAATATTTGCTGAGATTTCTGGAGATTCGTAATTTTTGGAAGCTTGGCAACCCCTTTCCATGAAAGTGTTTCTCGCCAGTCACTGCTTAGGGCTACATCAAGAGGAAAAAAAACATAGAGGACGAACGTGAAACTGCTTTATTTTGTCAAGTTTCAAGAAGCTAGCACAAACCGTGTTGGATTTAGAGTTCCAAATACATTTATCAATATAGGAGAAAACAGAGTGAAACCTAAAAATTTAAACTGTTACTGGAAATGAACGCTTCACCATAGAAGAACGAAATTTGGGGAACCAAGTCGGCTTAGTGTACTGATCATTACCTGAAAGTATCATCCAGTTTGGGTGAAAAAATATTTGCTGAGATTTCTGGAGATTCGTAATTTTTGGAAGCTTGGGAACCCCTTTCCATGAAAGTGTTTCTCGCCAGTCACTGCTTAGGGATACATCAAGAGGAAACAAAACATAGAGATAGAACCTGAAACTACTTTATTGTGTCAAGTTTCAAGAAGGTAGCACAAACCGTGTTGGATTTAGAGTTCCAAATACATCTATCAATATAGGAGAAAACAGAGTGAAACCTAAAAATTGAAACAGTAAGTAGAAACGAACGCTTCAACATAGAAGAATGAAATTTGGGGAACCAAGTTGGCTTATTGTACTGATCATTACCTGAAAGTATCATCCAGTTTGGGTGAAAAAATATTTGCTGAGATTTCTGGAGATTCGTAATTTTTGGAAGCTTGGCAACCCCTTTCCATGAAAGTGTTTCTCGCCAGTCACTTCTTAGGGCTACATCATGATGAAAAAAATCATGGAGACAGAATCTGAAACTACTTTATTGTGTCAAGTTTCAAGAAGCTAGCACAAACCGTGTTGGATTTAGAGTTCCAAATACATCTATCAATATAGGAGAAAACAGAGTGAAACCTAAAAATTCAAACTGTTACTGGAAATGAACGCTTTAACATAGAAGAACGCAATTTGGGGAACCAAGTCGGCTTAGTGTTCTGATCATTTCCTGAAAGTATCATCAATTTTGGGTGAAAAAATATTTGCTGGGATTTCTGGTGATTCCTAATTTTTGGAAGCTTGGCAACCCCTTTCCATGAAAGTGTTTCTCGACAGTCACTGCTTAGGGCTACATCAAGAGGAAACAAAACATAGAGATAGAACGTGAAACTGCTTTATTTTGTCAAGTTTCAAGAAGCTAGCACAAACCGTGTTGGATTTAGAGTTCCAAATACATTTATCAATATAGGAGAAAACAGAGTGAAACCTAAAAATTTAAACTGTTACTGGAAATGAACGCTTCACCATAGAAGAACGAAATTTGGGGAACCAAGTCGGCTTAGTGTACTGACCATTACCTGAAAGTATCATCCAGTTTGGGTGAAAAAATATTTGCTGAGATTACTGGAGATTCGTAATTTTTGGAAGCTTGGGAACCCCTTTCCATGAAAATGTTTCTCGCCAGTCACTGCTTAGGGATACATCAAGAGGAAACAAAACATAGAGATAGAACCTGAAACTACTTTATTGTGTCAAGTTTCAAGAAGCTAGCACAAACCGTGTTGGATTTAGAGTTCCAAATCCATCTATCAATATAGGAGAAAACAGAGTGAAACCCAAAAATTGAAACTGTTAGTAGAAACGAACGCTTCAACATAGAAGAATGAAATTTGGGGAACCAAGTTGGCTTATTGTACTGATCATTACCTGAAAGTATCATCCAGTTTGGGTGAAAAAATATTTGCTGAGATTTCTGGAGATTCGTAATTTTTGGAAGCTTGGCAACCCCTTTCCATGAAAGTGTTTCTCGCCAGTCACTGCTTAGGGCTACATCAAGAGGAAAAAAAACATAGAGGACGAACGTGAAACTGCTTTATTTTGTCAAGTTTCAAGAAGCTAGCACAAACCGTGTTGGATTTAGAGTTCCAAATACATTTATCAATATAGGAGAAAACAGAGTGAAACCTAAAAATTTAAACTGTTACTGGAAATGAACGCTTCACCATAGAAGAACGAAATTTGGGGAACCAAGTCGGCTTAGTGTACTGACCATTACCTGAAAGTATCATCCAGTTTGGGTGAAAAAATATTTGCTGAGATTACTGGAGATTCGTAATTTTTGGAAGCTTGGGAACCCCTTTCCATGAAAATGTTTCTCGCCAGTCACTGCGTAGGGATACATCAAGAGGAAACAAGACATAGAGATATAACGTGAAACTGCTTTATTTTGTCAAGTTTCAAGAAGCTAGCACAAACCGTGTTGGATTTAGATTTCCAAATACATCTATCAATATAGGAGAAAACAGAGTGAAACCTAAAAATTCAAACTGTTACTGGAAATGAACGCTTCAACATAGAAGAACGAAATTTGGGGAACCAAGTCGGCTTAGTGTACTGATCATTACCTGAAAGTATCATCCAGTTTGGGTGAAAAAATATTTGCTGAGATTTCTGGAGATTCGTAATTTTTGGAAGCTTGGGAACCCCTTTCCATGAAAGTGTTTCTCGCCAGTCACTGCTTAGGGATACATCAAGAGGAAACAAAACATAGAGATAGAACCTGAAACTACTTTATTGTGTCAAGTTTCAAGAAGCTAGCACAAACCGTGTTGGATTTAGAGTTCCAAATACATCTATCAATATAGGAGAAAACAGAGTGAAACCTAAAAATTGAAACTGTTAGTAGAAACGAACGCTTCAACATAGAAGAATGAAATTTGGAGAACCAAGTTGGCTTAGTGTACTGATCATTACCTGTAAGTATCATCCAGTTTTGGTGAAAAAATACTTGCTGAGATTTCTGGAGATTCGTAATTTTAGGAAGCTTGGCAACCCCTTTCCATGAAAGTGTTTCTCGCCAGTCACTTCTTAGGGCTACATCAAGATGAAAAAAACCATGGAGATAGAATCTGAAACTACTTTATTGTGTCAAGTTTCAAGAAGCTAGCACAAACCGTGTTGGATTTAGAGTTCCAAATACATCTATCAATATAGGAGAAAACAGAGTGAAACCTAAAAATTCAAACTGTTACTGGAAATGAACGCTTCACCATTGAGGAACGAAATTTGGGTAACCAAGTCGGCTTAGTGTACTGATCATTACCTGAAAGTATCATCCAGTTTGGGTGAAAAAATATTTGCTGAGATTTCTGGAGATTCGTAATTTTTGGAAGCTTGGCAACCCCTTTCCATGAAAGTGTTTCTCGCCAGTCACTGCTTAGGGCTACATCAAGAGGAAAAAAAACATAGAGGATGAACGTGAAACTGCTTTATTTTGTCAAGTTTCAAGAAGCTAGCACAAACCGTGTTGGATTTAGAGTTCCAAATACATTTATCAATATAGGAGAAAACAGAGTGAAACCTAAAAATTTAAACTGTTACTGGAAATGAATGCTTCACCATAGAAGAACGAAATTTGGGGAACCAAGTCGGCTTAGTGTACTGACCATTACCTGAAAGTATCATCCAGTTTGGGTGAAAAAATATTTGCTGAGATTACTGGAGATTCGTAATTTTTGGAAGCTTGGGAACCCCTTTCCATGAAAATGTTTCTCGCCAGTCACTGCTTAGGGATACATCAAGAGGAAACAAGACATAGAGATAGAACGTGAAACTGCTTTATTTTGTCAAGTTTCAAGAAGCTAGCACAAACCGTGTTGGATTTAGATTTCCAAATACATCTATCAATATAGGAGAAAACAGAGTGAAACCTAAAAATTCAAACAGTTACTGGAAATGAACGCTTCAACATAGAAGAACGAAATTTGGGGAACCAAGTCGGCTTAGTGTACTGATCATTACCTGAAAGTATCATCCAGTTTGGGTGAAAAAATATTTGCTGAGATTTCTGGAGATTCGTAATTTTTGGAAGCTTGGGAACCCCTTTCCATGAAAGTGTTTCTCGCCAGTCACTGCTTAGGGATACATCAAGAGGAAACAAAACATGGAGATAGAACCTGAAACTACTTTATTGTGTCAAGTTTCAAGAAGCTAGCACAAACCGTGTTGGATTTAGAGTTCCAAATACATCTATCAATATAGGAGAAAACAGAGTGAAACCTAAAAATTGAAACAGTTAGTAGAAACGAACGCTTCAACATAGAAGAATGAAATTTGGGGAACCAAGTTGGCTTATTGTACTGATCATTACCTGAAAGTATCATCCAGTTTGGGTGAAAAAATATTTGCTGAGATTTCTGGAGATTCGTAATTTTTGGAAGCTTGGCAACCCCTTTCCATGAAAGTGTTTCTCGCCAGTCACTTCTTAGGGCTACATCAAGATGAAAAAAAACATGGAGATAGAATCTGAAACTACTTTATTGTGTCAAGTTTCAAGAAGCTAGCACAAACCGTGTTGGATTTAGAGTTCCAAATACATCTATCAATATAGGAGAAAACAGAGTGAAACCTAAAAATTCAAACTGTTACTGGAAATGAACGCTTTAACATAGAAGAACGAAATTTGGGGAACCAAGTCGGCTTAGTGTTCTGATCATTTCCTGAAAGTATCATCAAGTTTGGGTGAAAAAATATTTGCTGAGATTTCTGGTGATTCCTAATTTTTGGAAGCTTGGCAACCCCTTTCCATGAAAGTGTTTCTCGACAGTCACTGCTTAGGGCTACATCAAGAGGAAACAAAACATAGAGATAGAACGTGAAACTGCTTTATTTTGTCAAGTTTCAAGAAGCTAGCACAAACCGTGTTGGATTTAGAGTTCCAAATACATCTATCAATGTAGGAGAAAACAGAGTGAAACCTAAAAATTCAAACTGTTACTGGAAATGAACGCTTCAACATAGAAGAACGAAACTTGGGGAACCAAGTCGGCTTAGTGTACTGATCATTACCTGAAAGTATCATCCAGTTTGGGTGAAAAAATATTTGCTGAGATTTCTGGAGATTCGTAATTTTTGGAAGCTTGGGAACCCCTTTCCATGAAAGTGTTTCTCGCCAGTCACTGCTTAGGGCTACATCAAGAGGAAACAAAACATAGAGATAGAATCTGAAACTCCTTTATTGTGTCAAGTTTCAAGAAGCTAGCACAAACCGTGTTGGATTTAGAGTTCCAAATACATCTATCAATATAGGAGAAACCAGAGTGAAACCTAAAAATTGAAACTGTTAGTAGAAACGAACGCTTCAACATAGAAGAATGAAATTTGGAGAACCAAGTTGGCTTAGTGTACTGATCATTACCTGTAAGTATCATCCAGTTTTGGTGAAAAAATACTTGCTGAGATTTCTGGAGATTCGTAATTTTAGGAAGCTTGGCAACCCCTTTCCATGAAAGTGTTTCTCGCCAGTCACTGCATAGGGCTACTTCAAGAGGAAAGAACACATAGAGATAGAACGTGAAACTACTTTATTTTGTCAAGTTTCAAGAAGCTAGCACAAACGGTGTTGGATTTAGAGTTCCAAATACATCTATCTATATAGGAGAAAACAGAGTGAAACCTAAAAATTCAAACTGTTACTGGAAATGAACGATTCAACATAGAAGAACGAAATTTGGGAACCAAGTCGGCTTAGTGTACTGATCATTACCTGAAAGTATCATCCAGTTTGGGTGAAAAAATATTTGCTGAGATTTCTGGAGATTCGTAATTTTTGGAAGCTTGGCAACCCCTTTCCATGAAAGTGTTTCTCGCCAGTCACTTCTTAGGGCTACATCAAGATGAAAAAAAACATGGAGAGAGAATCTGAAACTACTTTATTGTGTCAAGTTTCAAGAAGCTAGCACAAACCGTGTTGGATTTAGAGTTCCAAATACATCTATCAATATAGGAGAAAACAGAGTGAAACCTAAAAATTCAAACTGTTACTGGAAATGAACGCTTTAACATAGAAGAACGAAATTTGGGGAACCAAGTCGGCTTAGTGTTCTGATCATTTCCTGAAAGTATCATCAAGTTTGGGTGAAAAAATATTTGCTGAGATTTCTGGAGATTCGAAATTTTAGGAAGCTTGGCAACCCCTTTCCATGAAAGTGTTTCTCGCCAGTCACTGCTTAGGGCTACTTCAAGAGGAAACAACACATAGAGATAGAATGTGAAACTGCTTTATTTTGTCAAGTTTCAAGAAGCTAGCACAAACCGTGTTGGATTTAGAGTTCCAAATACATCTATCAATATAGGAGAAAACAGAGTGAAACCTAAAAATTCAAACTGTTACTGGAAATGAACGCTTCACCATTGAGGAACGAAATTTGGGGAACCAAGTCGGCTTAGTGTACTGATCATTACCTGAAAGTATCATCCAGTTTGGGTGAAAAAATATTTGCTGAGATTTCTGGAGATTCGTAATTTTTGGAAGCTTGGCAACCCCTTTCCTTGAAAGTGTTTCTCGACAGTCACTGCTTAGGGCTACATCAAGAGGAAACAAAACATAGAGATAGAACGTGAAACTGCTTTATTTTGTCAAGTTTCAAGAAGCTAGCACAAACCGTGTTGGATTTAGAGTTCCAAATACATCTATCAATATAGGAGAAAGCAGAGTGAAACCTAAAAATTCAAACTGTTAGTAGAAACGAACGCTTCAACATAGAAGAATGAAATTTGGAGAACCAAGTTGGCTTAGTGTACTGATCATTACCTGTAAGTATCATCCAGTTTTGGTGAAAAAATACTTGTTGAGATTTCTGGAGATTCGTAATTTTAGGAAGCTTGGCAACCCCTTTCCATGAAAGTGTTTCTCGCCAGTCACTGCATAGGGCTACTTCAAGAGGAAAGAACACATAGATATAGAACGTGAATCTACTTTATTTTGTCAAGTTTCAAGAAGCTAGCACAAACCGTGTTGGATTTAGAGTTCCAAATACATCTATCTATATAGGAGAAAACAGAGTGAAACCTAAAAATTCAAACTGTTACTGGAAATGAACGCTTCAACATAGAAGAACGAAATTTGGGGAACCAAGTCTGCTTAGTGTACTGATCATTACCTGAAAGTATCATCCAGTTTGGGTGAAAAAATATTTGCTGAGATTTCTGGAGATTCGTAATTTTTGGAAGCTTGGGAACCCCTTTCCATGAAAGTGTTTCTCGCCAGTCACTGCTTAGGGATACATCAAGAGGAAACAAAACATAGAGATAGAACCTGAAACTACTTTATTGTGTCAAGTTTCAAGAAGCTAGCACAAACCGTGTTGGATTTAGAGTTCCAAATACATCTATCAATATAGGAGAAAACAGAGTGAAACCTAAAAATTGAAACTGTTAGTAGAAACGAACGCTTCAACATAGAAGAATGAAATTTGGGGAACCAAGTTGGCTTATTGTACTGATCATTACCTGAAAGTATCATCCAGTTTGGGTGAAAAAATATTTGCTGAGATTTCTGGAGATTCGTAATTTTTGGAAGCTTGGCAACCCCTTTCCATGAAAGTGTTTCTCGCCAGTCACTGCTTAGGGCTACATCAAGAGGAAAAAAAACATAGAGGACGAACGTGAAACTGCTTTATTTTGTCAAGTTTCAAGAAGCTAGCACAAACCGTGTTGGATTTAGAGTTCCAAATACATCTATCAATATAGGAGAAAACAGAGTGAAACCTAAAAATTCAAACTGTTACTGGAAATGAACGCTTCAACATAGAAGAACGAAACTTGGGGAACCAAGTCGGCTTAGTGTACTGATCATTACCTGAAAGTATCATCCAGTTTGGGTGAAAAAATATTTGCTGAGATTTCTGGAGATTCGTAATTTTTGGAAGCTTGGGAACCCCTTTCCATGAAAGTGTTTCTCGCCAGTCACTGCTTAGGGCTACATCAAGAGGAAACAAAACATAGAGATAGAATCTGAAACTCCTTTATTGTGTCAAGTTTCAAGAAGCTAGCACAAACCGTGTTGGATTTAGAGTTCCAAATACATCTATCAATATAGGAGAAAACAGAGTGAAACCTAAAAATTGAAACTGTTAGTAGAAACGAACGCTTCAACATAGAAGAACGAAATTTGGGGAACCAAGTTGGCTTATTGTACTGATCATTACCTGAAAGTATCATCCAGTTTGGGTGAAAAAATACTTGCTGAGATTTCTGGAGATTCGTAATTTTAGGAAGCTTGGCAACCCCTTTCCATGAAAGTGTTTCTCGCCAGTCACTGCTTAGGGCTACTTCAAGAGGAAACAACACATAGAGATAGAACGTGAAACTGCTTTATTTTGTCAAGTTTCAAGAAGCTAGCACAAACCGTGTTGGATTTAGAATTCCAAATACATCTATCAATATAGGAGAATACAGAGTGAAACCTAAAAATTCAAACTGTTACTGGAAATGAACGCTTCACCATTGAAGAACGAAATTTGGGGAACCAAGTTGGATTAGTGTACTGATCATTACCTGAAAGTATCATCCAGTTTGGGTGAAAAAATATTTGCTGAGATTTCTGGAGATTCATAATTTTTGGAAGCCTGGCAACCCCTTTCTATGAAAGTGTTTCTTGCCAGTCACTGCTTAGGGCTACTTCAAGAGGAAACAAAACATAGAGACAGAACCTGAAACTACTTTATTGTGTCAAGTTTCAAGAAGCTAGCACAAACCGTGTTGGATTTAGAGTTCCAAATACATCTATCAATATAGGAGAAAACAGAGTGAAACCTAAAAATTGAAACAGTTAGTAGAAACGAACGCTTCAACATAGAAGAATGAAATTTGGGGAACCAAGTTGGCTTATTGTACTGATCATTACCTGAAAGTATCATCCAGTTTGGGTGAAAAAATATTTGCTGAGATTTCTGGAGATTCGTAATTTTTGGAAGCTTGGCAACCCCTTTCCATGAAAGTGTTTCTCGCCAGTCACTTCTTAGGGCTACATCAAGATGAAAAAAAACATGGAGATAGAATCTGAAACTACTTTATTGTGTCAAGTTTCAAGAAGCTAGCACAAACCGTGTTGGATTTAGAGTTCCAAATACATCTATCAATATAGGAGAAAACAGAGTGAAACCTAAAAATTCAAACTGTTACTGGAAATGAACGCTTTAACATAGAAGAACGAAATTTGGGGAACCAAGTCGGCTTAGTGTTCTGATCATTTCCTGAAAGTATCATCAAGTTTGGGTGAAAAAATATTTGCTGAGATTTCTGGTGATTCCTAATTTTTGAAAGCTTGGCAACCCCTTTCCATGAAAGTGTTTCTCGACAGTCACTGCTTAGGGCTACATCAAGAGGAAACAAAACATAGAGATAGAACGTGAAACTGCTTTATTTTGTCAAGTTTCAAGAAGCTAGCACAAACCGTGTTGGATTTAGAGTTCCAAATACATCTATCAATGTAGGAGAAAACAGAGTGAAACCTAAAAATTCAAACTGTTACTGGAAATGAACGCTTCAAGATAGAAGAACGAAACTTGGGGAACCAAGTCGGCTTAGTGTACTGATCATTACCTGAAAGTATCATCCAGTTTGGGTGAAAAAATATTTGCTGAGATTTCTGGAGATTCGTAATTTTTGGAAGCTTGGCAACCCCTTTCCATGAAAGTGTTTCTCGCCAGTCACTGCTTAGGGATACATCAAGAGGAAACAAAACATAGAGATAGAACCTGAAACTACTTTATTGTGTCAAGTTTCAAGAAGCTAGCACAAACCGTGTAGGATTTAGAGTTCCAAATACATCTATCAATATAGGAGAAAACAGAGTGAAACCTAAAAATTCAAACTGTTACTGGAAATGAACGCTTCAACATAGAAGAACGAAACTTGGGGAACCAAGTCGGCTTAGTGTACTGATCATTACCTGAAAGTATCATCCAGTTTGGGTGAAAAAATATTTGCTGAGATTTCTGGAGATTCGTAATTTTTGGAAGCTTGGGAACCCCTTTCCATGAAAGTGTTTCTCGCCAGTCACTGCTTAGGGCTACATCAAGAGGAAACAAAACATAGAGATAGAACGTGAAACTGCTTTATTTTGTCAAGTTTCAAGAAGCTAGCACAAACCGTGTTGGATTTAGAGTTCCAAATACATCTATCAATGTAGGAGAAAACAGAGTGAAACCTAAAAATTCAAACTGTTACTGGAAATGAACGCTTCAACATAGAAGAACAAAACTTGGGGAACCAAGTCGGCTTAGTGTACTGATCATTACCTGAAAGTATCATCCAGTTTGGGTGAAAAAATATTTGCTGAGATTTCTGGAGATTCGTAATTTTTGGAAGCTTGGGAACCCCTTTCCTTGAAAGTGTTTCTCGCCAGTCACTGCTTAGGGATACATCAAGAGGAAACAAAACATAGAGATAGAACCTGAAACTACTTTATTGTGTCAAGTTTCAAGAAGCTAGCACAAACCGTGTAGGATTTAGAGTTCCAAATACATCTATCAATATAGGAGAAAACAGAGTGAAACCTAAAAATTGAAACTGTTAGTAGAAACGAACGCTTCAACATAGAAGAATGAAATTTGGGGAACCAAGTTGGCTTAGTGTACTGATCATTACCTGAAAGAATCATCCAGTTTGGGTGAAAAAATATTTGCTGTGATTTCTGGAGATTCGTAGTTTTTGGAAGCTTGACAACCCCTTTCTATGAAAGTGTTTCTCGCCAGTCACTGCTTAGGGCTACAACAAGAGGAAACAACACATAGATATAGAACGTGAGACTGCTTTATTTTGTCAAGTTTCAAGAAGCTAGCACAAACCGTGTTGGATTTAGAGTTCCAAATACATCTATCAATATAGGAGAAAACAGAGTGAAACCTAAAAATTCAAACTGTTACTGGAAATGAACGCTTCAACATAGAAGAACGAAATTTGGGGAACCAAGTCGGCTTAGTGTACTGATCATTACCTGAAAGTATCATCCAGTTTGGGTGAAAAAATATTTGCTGAGATTTCTGGAGATTCGTAATTTTTGGAAGCTTGGCAACCCCTTTCCATGAAAGTGTTTCTCGCCAGTCACTGCTTAGGGATACATCAAGAGGAAACAAAACATAGAGATAGAACCTGAAACTACTTTATTGTGTCAAGTTTCAAGAAGCTAGCACAAACCGTGTTGGATTTAGAGTTCCAAATACATCTATCAATATAGGAGAAAACAGAGTGAAACCTAAAAATTGAAACTGTTAGTAGAAACGAACGCTTCAACATAGAAGAATGAAATTTGGGGAACCAAGTTGGCTTATTGTACTGATCATTACCTGAAAGTATCATCCAGTTTGGGTGAAAAAATATTTGCTGAGATTTCTGGAGATTCGTAATTTTTGGAAGCTTGGCAACCCCTTTCCATGAAAGTGTTTCTCGACAGTCACTGCTTAGGGCTACATCAAGAGGAAACAAAACATAGAGATAGAACGTGAAACTGATTTATTTTGTCAAGTTTCAAGAAGCTAGCACAAACCGTGTTGGATTTAGAGTTCCAAATACATCTATCAATATAGGAGAAAACAGAGTGAAACCTAAAAATTCAAACTGTTACTGGAAATGAACGCTTCAACATAGAAGAACGAAACTTGGGGAACCAAGTCGGCTTAGTGTACTGATCATTACCTGAAAGTATCATCCAGTTTGGGTGAAAAAATATTTGCTGAGATTTCTGGTGATTCCTAATTTTTGGAAGCTTGGGAACCCCTTTCCATGAAAGTGTTTCTCGCCAGTCACTGCTTAGGGCTACATCAAGAGGAAACAAAACATAGAGATAGAACGTGAAACTGCTTTATTTTGTCAAGTTTCAAGAAGCTAGCACAAACCGTGTTGGATTTAGAGTTTCAAATACATCTATCAATATAGGAGAAAACAGATTGAAACCTAAAAATTGAAACTGTTAGTAGAAACGAACGCTTCAACATAGAAGAATGAAATTTGGGGAACCAAGTTGGCTTATTGTACTGATCATTACCTGAAAGTATCATCCAGTTTGGGTGAAAAAATACTTGCTGAGATTTCTGGAGATTCGAAATTTTAGGAAGCTTGGCAACCCCTTTCCATGAAAGTGTTTCTCGCCAGTCACTGCTTAGGGCTACTTCAAGAGGAAACAACACATAGAGATAGAACGTGAAACTGCTTTATTTTGTCAAGTTTCAAGAAGCTAGCACAAACCGTGTTGGATTTAGAGTTCCAAATACATCTATCAATATAGGAGAAAACAGAGTGAAACCTAAAAATTCAAACTGTTACTGGAAATGAACGCTTCACCATTGAGGAACGAAATTTGGGGAACCAAGTTGGATTAGTGTACTGATCATTACGTGAAAGTATCATCCAGTTTGGGTGAAAAAATATTTGCTGAGATTTCTGGAGATTCGTAATTTTTGGAAGCTTGGCAACCCCTTTCCATGAAAGTGTTTCTCGACAGTCACTGCTTAGGGCTACATCAAGAGGAAACAAAACATAGAGATAGAACGTGAAACTGCTTTATTTTGTCACGTTTCAAGAAGCTAGCACAAACCGTGTTGGATTTAGAGTTCCAAATACATCTATCAATATAGGAGAAAACAGAGTGAAACCTAAAAATTCAAACTGTTAGTAGAAACGAACGCTTCAACATAGAAGAATGAAATTTGGAGAACCAAGTTGGCTTAGTGTACTGATCATTACCTGTAAGTATCATCCAGTTTTGGTGAAAAAATACTTGCTGAGATTTCTGGAGATTCGTAATTTTAGGAAGCTTGGCAACCCCTTTCCATGAAAGTGTTTCTCGCCAGTCACTGCATAGGGCTACTTCAAGAGGAAAGAACACATAGAGATAGAACGTGAAACTACTTTATTTTGTCAAGTTTCAAGAAGCTAGCACAAACCGTGTTGGATTTAGAGTTCCAAATACATCTATCTATATAGGAGAAAACAGAGTGAAACCTAAAACTTCAAACTGTTACTGGAAATGAACGCTTCAACATAGAAGAACGAAATTTGGGAACCAAGTCGGCTTAGTGTACTGATCATTACCTGAAAGTATCATCCAGTTTGGGTGAAAAAATATTTGCTGAGATTTCTGGAGATTCGTAATTTTTGGAAGCTTGGGAACCCCTTTCCATGAAAGTGTTTCTCGCCAGTCACTGCTTAGGGCTACATCAAGAGGAAACAAAACATAGAGATAGAATCTGAAACTCCTTTATTGTGTCAAGTTTCAAGAAGCTAGCACAAACCGTGTTGGATTTAGAGTTCCAAATACATCTATCAATATAGGAGAAAACAGAGTGAAACCTAAAAATTGAAACTGTTAGTAGAAACGAACGCTTCAACATAGAAGAACGAAATTTGGGGAACCAAGTTGGCTTATTGTACTGATCATTACCTGAAAGTATCATCCAGTTTGGGTGAAAAAATACTTGCTGAGATTTCTGGAGATTCGTAATTTTAGGAAGCTTGGCAACCCCTTTCCATGAAAGTGTTTCTCGCCAGTCACTGCTTAGGGCTACTTCAAGGGGAAACAAGACATAGAGATAGAACGTGAAACTGCTTTATTTTGTCAAGTTTCAAGAAGCTAGCACAAACCGTGTTGGATTTAGAGTTCCAAATACATCTATCTATATAGGAGAAAACAGAGTGAAACCTAAAAATTCAAACTGTTACTGGAAATGAACGCTTCAACATAGAAGAACGAAATTTGGGGAACCAAGTCTGCTTAGTGTACTGATCATTACCTGAAAGTATCATCCAGTTTGGGTGAAAAAATATTTGCTGAGATTTCTGGAGATTCGTAATTTTTGGAAGCTTGGGAACCCCTTTCCATGAAAGTGTTTCTCGCCAGTCACTGCTTAGGGATACATCAAGAGGAAACAAAACATAGAGATAGAACCTGAAACTACTTTATTGTGTCAAGTTTCAAGAAGCTAGCACAAACCGTGTTGGATTTAGAGTTCCAAATACATCTATCAATATAGGAGAAAACAGAGTGAAACCTAAAAATTGAAACTGTTAGTAGAAACGAACGCTTCAACATAGAAGAATGAAATTTGGGGAACCAAGTTGGCTTATTGTACTGATCATTACCTGAAAGTATCATCCAGTTTGGGTGAAAAAATATTTGCTGAGATTTCTGGAGATTCGTAATTTTTGGAAGCTTGGCAACCCCTTTCCATGAAAGTGTTTCTCGACAGTCACTGCTTAGGGCTACATCAAGAGGAAAAAAAACATAGAGGACGAACGTGAAACTGCTTTATTTTGTCAAGTTTCAAGAAGCTAGCACAAACCGTGTTGGATTTAGAGTTCCAAATACATCTATCAATATAGGAGAAAACAGAGTGAAACCTAAAAATTCAAACTGTTACTGGAAATGAACGCTTCAACATAGAAGAACGAAACTTGGGGAACCAAGTCGGCTTAGTGTACTGATCATTACCTGAAAGTATCATCCAGTTTCGGTGAAAAAATATTTGCTGAGATTTCTGGAGATTCGTAATTTTTGGAAGCTTGGGAACCCCTTTCCATGAAAGTGTTTCTCGCCAGTCACTGCTTAGGGCTACATCAAGAGGAAACAAAACATAGAGATAGAATCTGAAACTCCTTTATTGTGTCAAGTTTCAAGAAGCTAGCACAAACCGTGTTGGATTTAGAGTTCCAAATACATCTATCAATATAGGAGAAAACAGAGTGAAACCTAAAAATTGAAACTGTTAGTAGAAACGAACGCTTCAACATAGAAGAACGAAATTTGGGGAACCAAGTTGGCTTATTGTACTGATCATTACCTGAAAGTATCATCCAGTTTGGGTGAAAAAATACTTGCTGAGATTTCTGGAGATTCGTAATTTTAGGAAGCTTGGCAACCCCTTTCCATGAAAGTGTTTCTCGCCAGTCACTGCTTAGGGCTACTTCAAGAGGAAACAACACATAGAGAAAGAACGTGAAACTGCTTTATTTTGTCAAGTTTCAAGAAGCTAGCACAAACCGTGTTGGATTTAGAATTCCAAATACATCTATCAATATAGGAGAATACAGAGTGAAACCTAAAAATTCAAACTGTTACTGGAAATGAACGCTTCACCATTGAAGAACGAAATTTGGGGAACCAAGTTGGATTAGTGTACTGATCATTACCTGAAAGTATCATCCAGTTTGGGTGAAAAAATATTTGCTGAGATTTCTGGAGATTCATAATTTTTGGAAGCCTGGCAACCCCTTTCTATGAAAGTGTTTCTCGCCAGTCACTGCTTAGGGCTACTTCAAGAGGAAACAAAACATAGAGACAGAACCTGAAACTACTTTATTGTGTCAAGTTTCAAGAAGCTAGCACAAACCGTGTTGGATTTAGAGTTCCAAATACATCTATCAATATAGGAGAAAACAGAGTGAAACCTAAAAATTGAAACTGTTAGTAGAAACGAACGCTTCAACATAGAAGAATGAAATTTGGGGAACCAAGTTGGCTTAGTGTACTGATCATTACCTGAAAGAATCATCCAGTTTGGGTGAAAAAATATTTGCTGTGATTTCTGGAGATTCGTAGTTTTTGGAAGCTTGACAACCCCTTTCAATGAAAGTGTTTCTCGCCAGTCACTGCTTAGGGCTACATCAAGAGGAAACAACACATAGATATAGAACGTGAGACTGCTTTATTTTGTCAAGTTTCAAGAAGCTAGCACAAACCGTGTTGGATTTACAGTTCCAAATCCATCTATCAATATAGGAGAAAACAGAGTGAAACCTAAAAATTCAAACTGTTACTGGAAATGAACGCTTCAACATAGAAGAACGAAATTTGGGGAACCAAGTCGGCTTAGTGTACTGATCATTACCTGAAAGTATCATCCAGTTTGGGTGAAAAAATATTTGCTGAGATTTCTGGAGATTCGTAATTTTTGGAAGCTTGGCAACCCCTTTCCATGAAAGTGTTTCTCGCCAGTCACTGCTTAGGGATACATCAAGAGGAAACAAAACATAGAGATAGAACCTGAAACTACTTTATTGTGTCAAGTTTCAAGAAGCTAGCACAAACCGTGTTGGATTTAGAGTTCCAAATACATCTATCAATATAGGAGAAAACAGAGTGAAACCTAAAAATTGAAACTGTTAGTAGAAACGAACGCTTCAACATAGAAGAATGAAATTTGGGGAACCAAGTTGGCTTATTGTACTGATCATTACCTGAAAGTATCATCCAGTTTGGGTGAAAAAATATTTGCTGAGATTTCTGGAGATTCGTAATTTTTGGAAGCTTGGCAACCCCTTTCCATGAAAGTGTTTCTCGCCAGTCACTGCTTAGGGCTACATCAAGAGGAAAAAAAACATAGAGGACGAACGTGAAACTGCTTTATTTTGTCAAGTTTCAAGAAGCTAGCACAAACCGTGTTGGATTTAGAGTTCCAAATACATTTATCAATATAGGAGAAAACAGAGTGAAACCTAAAAATTTAAACTGTTACTGGAAATGAACGCTTCACCATAGAAGAACGAAATTTGGGGAACCAAGTCGGCTTAGTGTACTGACCATTACCTGAAAGTATCATCCAGTTTGGGTGAAAAAATATTTGCTGAGATTACTGGAGATTCGTAATTTTTGGAAGCTTGGGAACCCCTTTCCATGAAAATGTTTCTCGCCAGTCACTGCTTAGGGATACATCAAGAGGAAACAAGACATAGAGATAGAACGTGAAACCGCTTTATTTTGTCAAGTTTCAAGAAGCTAGCACAAACCGTGTTGGATTTAGAGTTCCAAATACATCTATCAATATAGGAGAAAACAGAGTGAAACCTAAAAATTCAAACTGTTAGTAGAAACGAACGCTTCAACATAGAAGAATGAAATTTGGAGAACCAAGTTGGCTTAGTGTACTGATCATTACCTGTAAGTATCATCCAGTTTTGGTGAAAAAATACTTGCTGAGATATCTGGAGATTCGTAATTTTAGGAAGCTTGGCAACCCCTTTCCATGAAAGTGTTTCTCGCCAGTCACTGCATAGGGCTACTTCAAGAGGAAAGAACACATAGAGACAGAACGTGAAACTACTTTATTTTGTCAAGTTTCAAGAAGCTAGCACAAACCGTGTTGGATTTAGAGTTCCAAATACATCTATCTATATAGGAGAAAACAGAGTGAAACCTAAAAATTCAAACTGTTACTGGAAATGAACGCTTCAACATAGAAGAACGAAATTTGGGGAACCAAGTCGGCTTAGTGTTCTGATCATTTCCTGAAAGTATCATCAAGTTTGGGTGAAAAAATATTTGCTGAGATTTCTGGTGATTCCTAATTTTTGGAAGCTTGGCAACCCCTTTCCATGAAAGTGTTTATCGACAGTCACTGCTTAGGGCTACATCAAGAGGAAACAAAACATAGAGATAGAACGTGAAACTGATTTATTTTGTCAAGTTTCAAGAAGCTAGCACAAACCGTGTTGGATTTAGAGTTCCAAATACATCTATCAATATAGGAGAAAACAGAGTGAAACCTAAAAATTCAAACTGTTACTGGAAATGAACGCTTCAACATAGAAGAACGAAACTTGGGGAACCAAGTCGGCTTAGTGTACTGATCATTACCTGAAAGTATCATCCAGTTTGGGTGAAAAAATATTTGCTGAGATTTCTGGAGATTCGTAATTTTTGGAAGCTTGGCAACCCCTTTCCATGAAAGTGTTTCTCGACAGTCACTGCTTAGGGCTACATCAAGAGGAAACAAAACATAGAGATAGAACGTGAAACTGCTTTATTTTGTCACGTTTCAAGAAGCTAGCACAAACCGTGTTGGATTTAGAGTTCCAAATACATCTATCAATATAGGAGAAAACAGAGTGAAACCTAAAAATTCAAACTGTTAGTAGAAACGAACGCTTCAACATAGAAGAATGAAATTTGGAGAACCAAGTTGGCTTAGTGTACTGATCATTACCTGTAAGTATCATCCAGTTTTGGTGAAAAAATACTTGCTGAGATTTCTGGAGATTCGTAATTTTAGGAAGCTTGGCAACCCCTTTCCATGAAAGTGTTTCTCGCCAGTCACTGCATAGGGCTACTTCAAGAGGAAAGAACACATAGAGATAGAACGTGAAACTACTTTATTTTGTCAAGTTTCAAGAAGCTAGCACAAACCGTGTTGGATTTAGAGTTCCAAATACATCTATCTATATAGGAGAAAACAGAGTGAAACCTAAAAATTCAAACTGTTACTGGAAATGAACGCTTCAACATAGAAGAACGAAATTTGGGAACCAAGTCGGCTTAGTGTACTGATCATTACCTGAAAGTATCATCCAGTTTGGGTGAAAAAATATTTGCTGAGATTTCTGGAGATTCGTAATTTTTGGAAGCTTGGGAACCCCTTTCCATGAAAGTGTTTCTCGCCAGTCACTGCTTAGGGCTACATCAAGAGGAAACAAAACATAGAGATAGAATCTGAAACTCCTTTATTGTGTCAAGTTTCAAGAAGCTAGCACAAACCGTGTTGGATTTAGAGTTCCAAATACATCTATCAATATAGGAGAAAACAGAGTGAAACCTAAAAATTGAAACTGTTAGTAGAAACGAACGCTTCAACATAGAAGAACGAAATTTGGGGAACCAAGTTGGCTTATTGTACTGATCATTACCTGAAAGTATCATCCAGTTTGGGTGAAAAAATACTTGCTGAGATTTCTGGAGATTCGTAATTTTAGGAAGCTTGGCAACCCCTTTCCATGAAAGTGTTTCTCGCCAGTCACTGCTTAGGGCTACTTCAAGAGGAAACAACACATAGAGATAGAACGTGAAACTGCTTTATTTTGTCAAGTTTCAAGAAGCTAGCACAAACCGTGTTGGATTTAGAGTTCCAAATACATCTATCAATATAGGAGAATACAGAGTGAAACCTAAAAATTCAAACTGTTACTGGAAATGAACGCTTCACCATTGAAGAACGAAATTTGGGGAACAAAGTTGGATTAGTGTACTGATCATTACCTGAAAGTATCATCCAGTTTGGGTGAAAAAATATTTGCTGAGATTTCTGGAGATTCATAATTTTTGGAAGCCTGGCAACCCCTTTCTATGAAAGTGTTTCTCGCCAGTCACTGCTTAGGGCTACTTCAAGAGGAAACAAAACATAGAGACAGAACCTGAAACTACTTTATTGTGTCAAGTTTCAAGAAGCTAGCACAAACCGTGTTGGATTTAGAGTTCCAAATACATCTATCAATATAGGAGAAAACAGAGTGAAACCTAAAAATTGAAACTGTTAGTAGAAACGAACGCTTCAACATAGAAGAATGAAATTTGGGGAACCAAGTTGGCTTAGTGTACTGATCATTACCTGAAAGTATCATCCAGTTTGGGTGAAAAAATATTTGCTGTGATTTCTGGAGATTCGTAGTTTTTGGAAGCTTGACAACCCCTTTCTATGAAAGTGTTTCTCGCCAGTCACTGCTTAGGGCTACATCAAGAGGAAACAACACATAGATATAGAACGTGAAACTGCTTTATTTTGTCAAGTTTCAAGAAGCTAGCACAAACCGTGTTGGATTTACAGTTCCAAATCCATCTATCAATATAGGAGAAAACAGAGTGAAACCTAAAAATTCAAACTGTTACTGGAAATGAACGCTTCAACATAGAAGAACGAAATTTGGGGAACCAAGTCGGCTTAGTGTACTGATCATTACCTGAAAGTATCATCCAGTTTGGGTGAAAAAATATTTGCTGAGATTTCTGGAGATTCGTAATTTTTGGAAGCTTGGCAACCCCTTTCCATGAAAGTGTTTCTTGCCAGTCACTGCTTAGGGATACATCAAGAGGAAACAAAACATAGAGATAGAACCTGAAACTACTTTATTGTGTCAAGTTTCAAGAAGCTAGCACAAACCGTGTTGGATTTAGAGTTCCAAATACATCTATCAATATAGGAGAAAACAGAGTGAAACCTAAAAATTGAAACTGTTAGTAGAAACGAACGCTTCAACATAGAAGAATGAAATTTGGGGAACCAAGTTGGCTTATTGTACTGATCATTACCTGAAAGTATCATCCAGTTTGGGTGAAAAAATATTTGCTGAGATTTCTGGAGATTCGTAATTTTTGGAAGCTTGGCAACCCCTTTCCATGAAAGTGTTTCTCGCCAGTCACTGCTTAGGGCTACATCAAGAGGAAAAAAAACATAGAGGACGAACGTGAAACTGCTTTATTTTGTCAAGTTTCAAGAAGCTAGCACAAACCGTGTTGGATTTAGAGTTCCAAATACATTTATCAATATAGGAGAAAACAGAGTGAAACCTAAAAATTTAAACTGTTACTGGAAATGAACGCTTCACCATAGAAGAACGAAATTTGGGGAACCAAGTCGGCTTAGTGTACTGACCATTACCTGAAAGTATCATCCAGTTTGGGTGAAAAAATATTTGCTGAGATTACTGGAGATTCGTAATTTTTGGAAGCTTGGGAACCCCTTTCCATGAAAATGTTTCTCGCCAGTCACTGCTTAGGGCTACATCAAGAGGAAACAACACATAGATATAGAACGTGAAACTGCTTTATTTTGTCAAGTTTCAAGAAGCTAGCACAAACCGTGTTGGATTTAGATTTCCAAATACATCTATCAATATAGGAGAAAACAGAGTGAAACCTAAAAATTCAAACTGTTACTGGAAATGAACGCTTCAACATAGAAGAACGAAATTTGGGGAACCAAGTCGGCTTAGTGTACTGATCATTACCTGAAAGTATCATCCAGTTTGGGTGAAAAAATATTTGCTGAGATTTCTGGAGATTCGTAATTTTTGGAAGCTTGGGAACCCCTTTCCATGAAAGTGTTTCTCGCCAGTCACTGCTTAGGGATACATCAAGAGGAAACAAAACATGGAGATAGAACCTGAAACTACTTTATTGTGTCAAGTTTCAAGAAGCTAGCACAAACCGTGTTGGATTTAGAGTTCCAAATACATCTATCAATATAGGAGAAAACAGAGTGAAACCTAAAAATTGAAACAGTTAGTAGAAACGAACGCTTCAACATAGAAGAATGAAATTTGGGGAACCAAGTTGGCTTATTGTACTGATCATTACCTGAAAGTATCATCCAGTTTGGGTGAAAAAATATTTGCTGAGATTTCTGGAGATTCGTAATTTTTGGAAGCTTGGCAACCCCTTTCCATGAAAGTGTTTCTCGCCAGTCACTTCTTAGGGCTACATCAAGATGAAAAAAAACATGGAGATAGAATCTGAAACTACTTTATTGTGTCAAGTTTCAAGAAGCTAGCACAAACCGTGTTGGATTTAGAGTTCCAAATACATCTATCAATATAGGAGAAAACAGAGTGAAACCTAAAAATTCAAACTGTTACTGGAAATGAACGCTTTAACATAGAAGAACGAAATTTGGGGAACCAAGTCGGCTTAGTGTTCTGATCATTTCCTGAAAGTATCATCAAGTTTGGGTGAAAAAATATTTGCTGAGATTTCTGGTGATTCCTAATTTTTGGAAGCTTGGCAACCCCTTTCCATGAAAGTGTTTCTCGACAGTCACTGCTTAGGGCTACATCAAGAGGAAACAAAACATAGAAATAGAACGTGAAACTGCTTTATTTTGTCAAGTTTCAAGAAGCTAGCACAAACCGTGTTGGATTTAGAGTTCCAAATACATCTATCAATGTAGGAGAAAACAGAGTGAAACCTAAAAATTCAAACTGTTACTGGAAATGAACGCTTCAACATAGAAGAACGAAACTTGGGGAACCAAGTCGGCTTAGTGTACTGATCATCACCTGAAAGTATCATCCAGTTTGGGTGAAAAAATATTTGCTGAGATTTCTGGAGATTCGTAATTTTTGGAAGCTTGGGAACCCCTTTCCATGAAAGTGTTTCTCGCCAGTCACTGCTTAGGGCTACATCAAGAGGAAACAAAACATAGAGATAGAATCTGAAACTCCTTTATTGTGTCAAGTTTCAAGAAGCTAGCACAAACCGTGTTGGATTTAGAGTTCCAAATACATCTATCAATATAGGAGAAAACAGAGTGAAACCTAAAAATTGAAACTGTTAGTAGAAATGAACGCTTCAACATAGAAGAATGAAATTTGGAGAACCAAGTTGGCTTAGTGTACTGATCATTACCTGTAAGTATCATCCCGTTTTGGTGAAAAAATATTTGCTGAGATTTCTGGAGATTCGTAATTTTTGGAAGCTTGGCAACCCCTTTCCATGAAAGTGTTTCTCGCCAGTCACTGCTTAGGGCTACATCAAGAGGAAAAAAAACATAGAGGACGAACGTGAAACTGCTTTATTTTGTCAAGTTTCAAGAAGCTAGCACAAACCGTGTTGGATTTAGAGTTCCAAATACATTTATCAATATAGGAGAAAACAGAGTGAAACCTAAAAATTTAAACTGTTACTGGAAATGAACGCTTCACCATAGAAGAACGAAATTTGGGGAACCAAGTTGGCCTATTGTACTGACCATTACCTGAAAGTATCATCCAGTTTGGGTGAAAAAATACTTGCTGAGATTTCTGGAGATTCGTAATTTTAGGAAGCTTGGCAACCCCTTTCCATGAAAGTGTTTCTCGCCAGTCACTGCTTAGGGCTACTTCAAGAGGAAACAACACATAGAGATAGAACGTGAAACTGCTTTATTTTGTCAAGTTTCAAGAAGCTAGCACAAACCGTGTTGGATTTAGAGTTCCAAATACATCTATCAATATAGGAGAATACAGAGTGAAACCTAAAAATTCAAACTGTTACTGGAAATGAACGCTTCACCATTGAAGAACGAAATTTGGGGAACCAAGTTGGATTAGTGTACTGATCATTACCTGAAAGTATCATCCAGTTTGGGTGAAAAAATATTTGCTGAGATTTCTGGAGATTCATAATTTTTGGAAGCCTGGCAACCCCTTTCTATGAAAGTGTTTCTCGCCAGTCACTGCTTAGGGCTACTTCAAGAGGAAACAAAACATAGAGACAGAACCTGAAACTACTTTATTGTGTCAAGTTTCAAGAAGCTAGCACAAACCGTGTTGGATTTAGAGTTCCAAATACATCTATCAATATAGGAGAAAACAGAGTGAAACCTAAAAATTGAAACTGTTAGTAGAAACGAACGCTTCAACATAGAAGAATGAAATTTGGGGAACCAAGTTGGCTTAGTGTACTGATCATTACCTGAAAGTATCATCCAGTTTGGGTGAAAAAATATTTGCTGTGATTTCTGGAGATTCGTAGTTTTTGGAAGCTTGACAACCCCTTTCTATGAAAGTGTTTCTCGCCAGTCACTGCTTAGGGCTACATCAAGAGGAAACAACACATAGATATAGAACGTGAAACTGCTTTATTTTGTCAAGTTTCAAGAAGCTAGCACAAACCGTGTTGGATTTAGATTTCCAAATACATCTATCAATATAGGAGAAAACAGAGTGAAACCTAAAAATTCAAACTGTTACTGGAAATGAACGCTTCCACATAGAAGAACGAAATTTGGGGAACCAAGTCGGCTTAGTGTACTGATCATTACCTGAAAGTATCATCCAGTTTGGGTGAAAAAATATTTGCTGAGATTTCTGGAGATTCGTAATTTTTGGAAGCTTGGGAACCCCTTTCCATGAAAGTGTTTCTCGCCAGTCACTGCTTAGGGATACATCAAGAGGAAACAAAACATAGAGATAGAACCTGAAACTACTTTATTGTGTCAAGTTTCAAGAAGCTACCACAAACCGTGTTGGATTTAGAGTTCCAAATACATCTATCAATATAGGAGAAAACAGAGTGAAACCTAAAAATTGAAACAGTTAGTAGAAACGAACGCTTCAACATAGAAGAATGAAATTTGGGGAACCAAGTTGGCTTATTGTACTGATCATTACCTGAAAGTATCATCCAGTTTGGGTGAAAAAATATTTGCTGAGATTTCTGGAGATTCGTAATTTTTGGAAGCTTGGCAACCCCTTTCCATGAAAGTGTTTCTCGCCAGTCACTTCTTAGGGCTACATCAAGATGAAAAAAAACATGGAGATAGAATCTGAAACTACTTTATTGTGTCAAGTTTCAAGAAGCTAGCACAAACCGTGTTGGATTTAGAGTTCCAAATACATCTATCAATATAGGAGAAAACAGAGTGAAACCTAAAAATTGAAACAGTTAGTAGAAACGAACGCTTCAACATAGAAGAATGAAATTTGGGGAACCAAGTTGGCTTATTGTACTGATCATTACCTGAAAGTATCATCCAGTTTGGGTGAAAAAATATTTGCTGAGATTTCTGGAGATTCGTAATTTTTGGAAGCTTGGCAACCCCTTTCCATGAAAGTGTTTCTCGCCAGTCACTTCTTAGGGCTACATCAAGATGAAAAAAAACATGGAGATAGAATCTGAAACTACTTTATTGTGTCAAGTTTCAAGAAGCTAGCACAAACCGTGTTGGATTTAGAGTTCCAAATACATCTATCAATATAGGAGAAAACAGAGTGAAACCTAAAAATTCAAACTGTTACTGGAAATGAACGCTTTAACATAGAAGAACGAAATTTGGGGAACCAAGTCGGCTTAGTGTTCTGATCATTTCCTGAAAGTATCATCAAGTTTGGGTGAAAAAATATTTGCTGAGATTTCTGGTGATTCCTAATTTTTGGAAGCTTGGCAACCCCTTTCCATGAAAGGGTTTCTCGACAGTCACTGCTTAGGGCTACATCAAGAGGAAACAAAACATAGAGATAGAACGTGAAACTGCTTTATTTTGTCAAGTTTCAAGAAGCTAGCACAAACCGTGTTGGATTTAGAGTTCCAAATACATCTATCAATATAGGAGAAAACAGAGTGAAACCTAAAAATTCAAACTGTTACTGGAAATGAACGCTTCAACATAGAAGAACGAAACTTGGGGAACCAAGTCGGCTTAGTGTACTGATCATTACCTGAAAGTATCATCCAGTTTGGGTGAAAAAATATTTGCTGAGATTTCTGGAGATTCGTAATTTTTGGAAGCTTGGGAACCCCTTTCCATGAAAGTGTTTCTCGCCAGTCACTGCTTAGGGCTACATCAAGAGGAAACAAAACATAGAGATAGAATCTGAAACTCCTTTATTGTGTCAAGTTTCAAGAAGCTAGCACAAACCGTGTTGGATTTAGAGTTCCAAATACATCTATCAATATAGGAGAAAACAGAGTGAAACCTAAAAATTGAAACTGTTAGTAGAAACGAACGCTTCAACATAGAAGAACGAAATTTGGGGAACCAAGTTGGCTTATTGTACTGATCATTACCTGAAAGTATCATCCAGTTTGGGTGAAAAAATACTTGCTGAGATTTCTGGAGATTCGTAATTTTAGGAAGCTTGGCAACCCCTTTCCATGAAAGTGTTTCTCGCCAGTCACTGCTTAGGGCTACTTCAAGAGGAAACAACACATAGAGATAGAACGTGAAACTGCTTTATTTTGTCAAGTTTCAAGAAGCTAGCACAAACCGTGTTGGATTTAGAGTTCCAAATACATCTATCAATATAGGAGAATACAGAGTGAAACCTAAAAATTCAAACTGTTACTGGAAATGAACGCTTCACCATTGAAGAACGAAATTTGGGGAACCAAGTTGGATTAGTGTACTGATCATTACCTGAAAGTATCATCCAGTTTGGGTGAAAAAATATTTGCTGAGATTTCTGGAGATTCATAATTTTTGGAAGCCTGGCAACCCCTTTCTTGAAAGTGTTTCTCGACAGTCACTGCTTAGGGCTACATCAAGAGGAAACAAAACATAGAGATAGAATCTGAAACTCCTTTATTTTGTCAAGTTTCAAGAAGCTAGCACAAACCGTGTTGGATTTAGATTTCCAAATACATCTATCAATATAGGAGAAAACAGAGTGAAACCTAAAAATTCAAACTGTTACTGGAAATGAACGCTTCAACATAGAAGAACGAAATTTGGGGAACCAAGTCGGCTTAGTGTACTGATCATTACCTGAAAGTATCATCCAGTTTGGGTGAAAAAATATTTGCTGAGATTTCTGGAGATTCGTAATTTTTGGAAGCTTGGCAACCCCTTTCCATGAAAGTGTTCCTCGCCAGTCACTGCTTAGGGATACATCAAGAGGAAACAAAACATAGAGATAGAACCTGAAACTATTTTATTGTGTCAAGTTTCAAGAAGCTAGCACAAACCGTGTTGGATTTAGAGTTCCAAATACATCTATCAATATAGGAGAAAACAGAGTGAAACCTAAAAATTGAAACAGTTAGTAGAAACGAACGCTTCAACATAGAAGAATGAAATTTGGGGAACCAAGTTGGCTTATTGTACTGATCATTACGTGAAAGTATCATCCAGTTTGGGTGAAAAAATATTTGCTGAGATTTCTGGAGATTCGTAATTTTTGGAAGCTTGGCAACCCCTTTCCATGAAAGTGTTTCTCGCCAGTCACTTCTTAGGGCTACATCAAGATGAAAAAAAACATGGAGATAGAATCTGAAACTACTTTATTGTGTCAAGTTTCAAGAAGCTAGCACAAACCGTGTTGGATTTAGAGTTCCAAATACATCTATCAATATAGGAGAAAACAGAGTGAAACCTAAAAATTCAAACTGTTACTGGAAATGAACGCTTTAACATAGAAGAACGAAATTTGGGGAACCAAGTCGGCTTAGTGTTCTGATCATTTCCTGAAAGTATCATCAAGTTTGGGTGAAAAAATATTTGCTGAGATTTCTGGTGATTCCTAATTTTTGGAAGCTTGGCAACCCCTTTCCATGAAAGTGTTTCTCGACAGTCACTGCTTAGGGCTACATCAAGAGGAAACAAAACATAGAGATAGAACGTGAAACTGCTTTATTTTGTCAAGTTTCAAGAAGCTAGCACAAACCGTGTTGGATTTAGAGTTCCAAATACATCTATCAATGTAGGAGAAAACAGAGTGAAACCTAAAAATTCAAACTGTTACTGGAAATGAACGCTTCAACATAGAAGAACGAAACTTGGGGAACCAAGTCGGCTTAGTGTACTGATCATTACCTGAAAGTATCATCCAGTTTGGGTGAAAAAATATTTGCTGAGATTTCTGGAGATTCGTAATTTTTGGAAGCTTGGGAACCCCTTTCCATGAAAGTGTTTCTCGCCAGTCACTGCTTAGGGCTACATCAAGAGGAAACAAAACATAGAGATAGAATCTGAAACTCCTTTATTGTGTCAAGTTTCAAGAAGCTAGCACAAACCGTGTTGGATTTAGAGTTCCAAATACATCTATCAATACAGGAGAAAACAGAGTGAAACCTAAAAATTGAAACTGTTAGTAGAAACGAACGCTTCAACATAGAAGAACGAAATTTGGGGAACCAAGTTGGCTTATTGTACTGATCATTACCTGAAAGTATCATCCAGTTTGGGTGAAAAAATACTTGCTGAGATTTCTGGAGATTCGTAATTTTAGGAAGCTTGGCAACCCCTTTCCATGAAAGTATTTCTCGCCAGTCACTGCTTAGGGCTACTTCAAGAGGAAACAACACATAGAGATAGAACGTGAAACTGCTTTATTTTGTCAAGTTTCAAGAAGCTAGCACAAACCGTGTTGGATTTAGAGTTCCAAATACATCTATCAATATAGGAGAATACAGAGTGAAACCTAAAAATTCAAACTGTTACTGGAAATGAACGCTTCACCATTGAAGAACGAAATTTGGGGAACCAAGTTGGATTAGTGTACTGATCATTACCTGAAAGTATCATCCAGTTTGGGTGAAAAAATATTTGCTGAGATTTCTGGAGATTCATAATTTTTGGAAGCCTGGCAACCCCTTTCCTTGAAAGTGTTTCTCGACAGTCACTGCTTAGGGCTACATCAAGAGGAAACAAAACATAGAGATAGAATCTGAAACTCCTTTATTTTGTCAAGTTTCAGGAAGCTAGCACAAACCGTGTTGGATTTAGATTTCCAAATACATCTATCAATATAGGAGAAAACAGAGTGAAAACTAAAAATTCAAACTGTTACTGGAAATGAACGCTTCAACATAGAAGAACGAAATTTGGGGAACCAAGTCGGCTTAGTGTACTGATCATTACCTGAAAGTATCATCCAGTTTGGGTGAAAAAATATTTGCTGAGATTTCTGGAGATTCGTAATTTTTGGAAGCTTGGGAACCCCTTTCTATGAAAGTGTTTCTCGCCAGTCACTGCTTAGGGCTACTTCAAGAGGAAACAAAACATAGAGATAGAACCTGAAACTACTTTATTGTGTCAAGTTTCAAGAAGCTAGCACAAACCGTGTTGGATTTAGAGTTCCAAATACATCTATCAATATAGGAGAAAACAGAGTGAAACCTAAAAATTGAAACTGTTAGTAGAAACGAACGCTTCAACATAGAAGAATGAAATTTGGGGAACCAAGTTGGCTTAGTGTACTGATCATTACCTGAAAGTATCATCCAGTTTGGGTTAAAAAATATTTGCTGTGATTTCTGGAGATTCGTAGTTTTTGGAAGCTTGACAACCCCTTTCTATGAAAGTGTTTCTCGCCAGTCACTGCTTAGGGCTACATCAAGAGGAAACAACACATAGATATAGAACGTGAAACTGCTTTATTTTGTCAAGTTTCAAGAAGCTAGCACAAACCGTGTTGGATTTACAGTTCCAAATCCATCTATCAATATAGGAGAAAACAGAGTGAAACCTAAAAATTCAAACTGTTACTGGAAATGAACGCTTCAACATAGAAGAACGAAATTTGGGGAACCAAGTCGGCTTAGTGTACTGATCATTACCTGAAAGTATCATCCAGTTTGGGTGAAAAAGTATTTGCTGAGATTTCTGGAGATTCGTAATTTTTGGAAGCTTGGCAACCCCTTTCCATGAAAGTGTTTCTCACTAGTCACTGCTTAGGGATACATCAAGAGGAAACAAAACATAGAGATAGAACCTGAAACTACTTTATTGTGTCAAGTTTCAAGAAGCTAGCACAAACCGTGTTGGATTTAGAGTTCCAAATACATCTATCAATATAGGAGAAAACAGAGTGAAACCTAAAAATTGAAACTGTTAGTAGAAACGAACGCTTCAACATAGAAGAATGAAATTTGGGGAACCAAGTTGGCTTATTGTACTGATCATTACATGAAAGTATCATCCAGTTTGGGTGAAAAAATATTTGCTGAGATTTCTGGAGATTCGTAATTTTTGGAAGCTTGGCAACCCCTTTCCATGAAAGTGTTTCTCGCCAGTCACTGCTTAGGGCTACATCAAGAGGAAAAAAAACATAGAGGACGAACGTGAAACTGCTTTATTTTGTCAAGTTTCAAGAAGCTAGCACAAACCGTGTTGGATTTAGAGTTCCAAATACATTTATCAATATAGGAGAAAACAGAGTGAAACCTAAAAATTTAAACTGTTACTGGAAATGAACGCTTCACCATAGAAGAACGAAATTTGGGGAACCAAGTCGGCTTAGTGTACTGACCATTACCTGAAAGTATCATCCAGTTTGGGTGAAAAAATATTTGCTGAGATTACTGGAGATTCGTAATTTTTGGAAGCTTGGGAACCCCTTTCCATGAAAATGTTTCTCGCCAGTCACTGCTTAGGGATACATCAAGAGGAAACAAGACATAGAGATAGAACGTGAAACTGCTTTATTTTGTCAAGTTTCAAGAAGCTAGCACAAACCGTGTTGGATTTAGATTTCCAAATACATCTATCAATATAGGAGAAAACAGAGTGAAACCTAAAAATTCAAACTGTTACTGGAAATGAACGCTTCAACATAGAAGAACGAAATTTGGGGAACCAAGTCGGCTTAGTGTACTGATCATTACCTGAAAGTATCATCCAGTTTGGGTGAAAAAATATTTGCTGAGATTTCTGGAGATTCGTAATTTTTGGAAGCTTGGGAACCCCTTTCCATGAAAGTGTTTCTCGCCAGTCACTGCTTAGGGATACATCAAGAGGAAACAAAACATAGAGATAGAACCTGAAACTACTTTATTGTGTCAAGTTTCAAGAAGCTAGCACAAACCGTGTTGGATTTAGAGTTCCAAATACTTCTATCAATATAGGAGAAAACAGAGTGAAACCTAAAAATTGAAACAGTTCGTAGAAACGAACGCTTCAACATAGAAGAATGAAATTTGGGGAACCAAGTTGGCTTATTGTACTGATCATTACCTGAAAGTATCATCCAGTTTGGGTGAAAAAATATTTGCTGAGATTTCTGGAGATTCGTAATTTTTGGAAGCTTGGCAACCCCTTTCCATGAAAGTGTTTCTCGCCAGTCACTTCTTAGGGCTACATCAAGATGAAAAAAAACATGGAGATAGAATCTGAAACTACTTTATTGTGTCAAGTTTCAAGAAGCTAGCACAAACCGTGTTGGATTTAGAGTTCCAAATACATCTATCAATATAGGAGAAAACAGAGTGAAACCTAAAAATTGAAACAGTTAGTAGAAACGAACGCTTCAACATAGAAGAATGAAATTTGGGGAACCAAGTTGGCTTATTGTACTGATCATTACCTGAAAGTATCATCCAGTTTGGGTGAAAAAATATTTGCTGAGATTTCTGGAGATTCGTAATTTTTGGAAGCTTGGCAACCCCTTTCCATGAAAGTGTTTCTCGCCAGTCACTTCTTAGGGCTACATCAAGATGAAAAAAAACATGGAGATAGAATCTGAAACTACTTTATTGTGTCAAGTTTCAAGAAGCTAGCACAAACCGTGTTGGATTTAGAGTTCCAAATACATCTATCAATATAGGAGAAAACAGAGTGAAACCTAAAAATTCAAACTGTTACTGGAAATGAACGCTTTAACATAGAAGAACGAAATTTGGGGAACCAAGTCGGCTTAGTGTTCTGATCATTTCCTGAAAGTATCATCAAGTTTGGGTGAAAAAATATTTGCTGAGATTTCTGGTGATTCCTAATTTTTGGAAGCTTGGCAACCCCTTTCCATGAAAGTGTTTCTCGCCAGTCACTTCTTAGGGCTACATCAAGATGAAAAAAAACATGGAGATAGAATCTGAAACTACTTTATTGTGTCAAGTTTCAAGAAGCTAGCACAAACCGTGTTGGATTTAGAGTTCCAAATACATCTATCAATATAGGAGAAAACAGAGTGAAACCTAAAAATTCAAACTGTTACTGGAAATGAACGCTTTAACATAGAAGAACGAAATTTGGGGAACCAAGTCGGCTTAGTGTTCTGATCATTTCCTGAAAGTATCATCAAGTTTGGGTGAAAAAATATTTGCTGAGATTTCTGGTGATTCCTAATTTTTGGAAGCTTGGCAACCCCTTTCCATGAAAGTGTTTCTCGACAGTCACTGCTTAGGGCTACATCAAGAGGAAACAAAACATAGAGATAGAACGTGAAACTGCTTTATTTTGTCAAGTTTCAAGAAGCTAGCACAAACCGTGTTGGATTTAGAGTTCCAAATACATCTATCAATGTAGGAGAAAACAGAGTGAAACCTAAAAATTCAAACTGTTACTGGAAATGAACGCTTCAACATAGAAGAACGAAACTTGGGGAACCAAGTCGGCTTAGTGTACTGATCATTACCTGAAAGTATCATCCAGTTTGGGTGAAAAAATATTTGCTGAGATTTCTGGAGATTCGTAATTTTTGGAAGCTTGGGAACCCCTTTCCATGAAAGTGTTTCTCGCCAGTCACTGCTTAGGGCTACATCAAGAGGAAACAAAACATAGAGATAGAATCTGAAACTCCTTTATTGTGTCAAGTTTCAAGAAGCTAGCACAAACCGTGTTGGATTTAGAGTTCCAAATACATCTATCAATACAGGAGAAAACAGAGTGAAACCTAAAAATTGAAACTGTTAGTAGAAACGAACGCTTCAACATAGAAGAACGAAATTTGGGGAACCAAGTTGGCTTATTGTACTGATCATTACCTGAAAGTATCATCCAGTTTGGGTGAAAAAATACTTGCTGAGATTTCTGGAGATTCGTAATTTTAGGAAGCTTGGCAACCCCTTTCCATGAAAGTATTTCTCGCCAGTCACTGCTTAGGGCTACTTCAAGAGGAAACAACACATAGAGATAGAACGTGAAACTGCTTTATTTTGTCAAGTTTCAAGAAGCTAGCACAAACCGTGTTGGATTTAGAGTTCCAAATACATCTATCAATATAGGAGAATACAGAGTGAAACCTAAAAATTCAAACTGTTACTGGAAATGAACGCTTCACCATTGAAGAACGAAATTTGGGGAACCAAGTTGGATTAGTGTACTGATCATTACCTGAAAGTATCATCCAGTTTGGGTGAAAAAATATTTGCTGAGATTTCTGGAGATTCATAATTTTTGGAAGCCTGGCAACCCCTTTCCTTGAAAGTGTTTCTCGACAGTCACTGCTTAGGGCTACATCAAGAGGAAACAAAACATAGAGATAGAATCTGAAACTCCTTTATTTTGTCAAGTTTCAGGAAGCTAGCACAAACCGTGTTGGATTTAGATTTCCAAATACATCTATCAATATAGGAGAAAACAGAGTGAAAACTAAAAATTCAAACTGTTACTGGAAATGAACGCTTCAACATAGAAGAACGAAATTTGGGGAACCAAGTCGGCTTAGTGTACTGATCATTACCTGAAAGTATCATCCAGTTTGGGTGAAAAAATATTTGCTGAGATTTCTGGAGATTCGTAATTTTTGGAAGCTTGGGAACCCCTTTCTATGAAAGTGTTTCTCGCCAGTCACTGCTTAGGGCTACTTCAAGAGGAAACAAAACATAGAGATAGAACCTGAAACTACTTTATTGTGTCAAGTTTCAAGAAGCTAGCACAAACCGTGTTGGATTTAGAGTTCCAAATACATCTATCAATATAGGAGAAAACAGAGTGAAACCTAAAAATTGAAACTGTTAGTAGAAACGAACGCTTCAACATAGAAGAATGAAATTTGGGGAACCAAGTTGGCTTAGTGTACTGATCATTACCTGAAAGTATCATCCAGTTTGGGTTAAAAAATATTTGCTGTGATTTCTGGAGATTCGTAGTTTTTGGAAGCTTGACAACCCCTTTCTATGAAAGTGTTTCTCGCCAGTCACTGCTTAGGGCTACATCAAGAGGAAACAACACATAGATATAGAACGTGAAACTGCTTTATTTTGTCAAGTTTCAAGAAGCTAGCACAAACCGTGTTGGATTTACAGTTCCAAATCCATCTATCAATATAGGAGAAAACAGAGTGAAACCTAAAAATTCAAACTGTTACTGGAAATGAACGCTTCAACATAGAAGAACGAAATTTGGGGAACCAAGTCGGCTTAGTGTACTGATCATTACCTGAAAGTATCATCCAGTTTGGGTGAAAAAGTATTTGCTGAGATTTCTGGAGATTCGTAATTTTTGGAAGCTTGGCAACCCCTTTCCATGAAAGTGTTTCTCACTAGTCACTGCTTAGGGATACATCAAGAGGAAACAAAACATAGAGATAGAACCTGAAACTACTTTATTGTGTCAAGTTTCAAGAAGCTAGCACAAACCGTGTTGGATTTAGAGTTCCAAATACATCTATCAATATAGGAGAAAACAGAGTGAAACCTAAAAATTGAAACTGTTAGTAGAAACGAACGCTTCAACATAGAAGAATGAAATTTGGGGAACCAAGTTGGCTTATTGTACTGATCATTACATGAAAGTATCATCCAGTTTGGGTGAAAAAATATTTGCTGAGATTTCTGGAGATTCGTAATTTTTGGAAGCTTGGCAACCCCTTTCCATGAAAGTGTTTCTCGCCAGTCACTGCTTAGGGCTACATCAAGAGGAAAAAAAACATAGAGGACGAACGTGAAACTGCTTTATTTTGTCAAGTTTCAAGAAGCTAGCACAAACCGTGTTGGATTTAGAGTTCCAAATACATTTATCAATATAGGAGAAAACAGAGTGAAACCTAAAAATTTAAACTGTTACTGGAAATGAACGCTTCACCATAGAAGAACGAAATTTGGGGAACCAAGTCGGCTTAGTGTACTGACCATTACCTGAAAGTATCATCCAGTTTGGGTGAAAAAATATTTGCTGAGATTACTGGAGATTCGTAATTTTTGGAAGCTTGGGAACCCCTTTCCATGAAAATGTTTCTCGCCAGTCACTGCTTAGGGATACATCAAGAGGAAACAAGACATAGAGATAGAACGTGAAACTGCTTTATTTTGTCAAGTTTCAAGAAGCTAGCACAAACCGTGTTGGATTTAGATTTCCAAATACATCTATCAATATAGGAGAAAACAGAGTGAAACCTAAAAATTCAAACTGTTACTGGAAATGAACGCTTCAACATAGAAGAACGAAATTTGGGGAACCAAGTCGGCTTAGTGTACTGATCATTACCTGAAAGTATCATCCAGTTTGGGTGAAAAAATATTTGCTGAGATTTCTGGAGATTCGTAATTTTTGGAAGCTTGGGAACCCCTTTCCATGAAAGTGTTTCTCGCCAGTCACTGCTTAGGGATACATCAAGAGGAAACAAAACATAGAGATAGAACCTGAAACTACTTTATTGTGTCAAGTTTCAAGAAGCTAGCACAAACCGTGTTGGATTTAGAGTTCCAAATACTTCTATCAATATAGGAGAAAACAGAGTGAAACCTAAAAATTGAAACAGTTCGTAGAAACGAACGCTTCAACATAGAAGAATGAAATTTGGGGAACCAAGTTGGCTTATTGTACTGATCATTACCTGAAAGTATCATCCAGTTTGGGTGAAAAAATATTTGCTGAGATTTCTGGAGATTCGTAATTTTTGGAAGCTTGGCAACCCCTTTCCATGAAAGTGTTTCTCGCCAGTCACTTCTTAGGGCTACATCAAGATGAAAAAAAACATGGAGATAGAATCTGAAACTACTTTATTGTGTCAAGTTTCAAGAAGCTAGCACAAACCGTGTTGGATTTAGAGTTCCAAATACATCTATCAATATAGGAGAAAACAGAGTGAAACCTAAAAATTGAAACAGTTAGTAGAAACGAACGCTTCAACATAGAAGAATGAAATTTGGGGAACCAAGTTGGCTTATTGTACTGATCATTACCTGAAAGTATCATCCAGTTTGGGTGAAAAAATATTTGCTGAGATTTCTGGAGATTCGTAATTTTTGGAAGCTTGGCAACCCCTTTCCATGAAAGTGTTTCTCGCCAGTCACTTCTTAGGGCTACATCAAGATGAAAAAAAACATGGAGATAGAATCTGAAACTACTTTATTGTGTCAAGTTTCAAGAAGCTAGCACAAACCGTGTTGGATTTAGAGTTCCAAATACATCTATCAATATAGGAGAAAACAGAGTGAAACCTAAAAATTCAAACTGTTACTGGAAATGAACGCTTTAACATAGAAGAACGAAATTTGGGGAACCAAGTCGGCTTAGTGTTCTGATCATTTCCTGAAAGTATCATCAAGTTTGGGTGAAAAAATATTTGCTGAGATTTCTGGTGATTCCTAATTTTTGGAAGCTTGGCAACCCCTTTCCATGAAAGTGTTTCTCGACAGTCACTGCTTAGGGCTACATCAAGAGTAAACAAAACATAGAGATAGAACGTGAAACTGCTTTATTTTGTCAAGTTTCAAGAAGCTAGCACAAACCGTGTTGGATTTAGAGTTCCAAATACATCTATCAATATAGGAGAAAACAGAGTGAAACCTAAAAATTCAAACTGTTACTGGAAATGAACGCTTCAACATAGAAGAACGAAACTTGGGGAACCAAGTCGGCTTAGTGTACTGATCATTACCTGAAAGTATCATCCAGTTTGGGTGAAAAAATATTTGCTGAGATTTCTGGAGATTCGTAATTTTTGGAAGCTTGGGAACCCCTTTCCATGAAAGTGTTTCTCGCCAGTCACTGCTTAGGGCTACATCAAGAGGAAACAAAACATAGAGATAGAATCTGAAACTCCTTTATTGTGTCAAGTTTCAAGAAGCTAGCACAAACCGTGTTGGATTTAGAGTTCCAAATACATCTATCAATATAGGAGAAAACAGAGTGAAACCTAAAAATTGAAACTGTTAGTAGAAACGAACGCTTCAACATAGAAGAACGAAATTTGGGGAACCAAGTTGGCTTATTGTACTGATCATTACCTGAAAGTATCATCCAGTTTGGGTGAAAAAATACTTGCTGAGATTTCTGGAGATTCGTAATTTTTGGAAGCTTGGCAACCCCTTTCCATGAAAGTGTTTCTCGCCAGTCACTGCTTAGGGCTACATCAAGAGGAAAAAAACATAGAGGACGAACGTGAAACTGCTTTATTTTGTCAAGTTTCAAGAAGCTAGCACAAACCGTGTTGGATTTAGAGTTCCAAATACATTTATCAATATAGGAGAAAACAGAGTGAAACCTAAAAATTTAAACTGTTACTGGAAATGAACGCTTCACCATAGAAGAACGAAATTTGGGGAACCAAGTCGGCTTAGTGTACTGACCATTACCTGAAAGTATCATCCAGTTTGGGTGAAAAAATATTTGCTGAGATTACTGGAGATTCGTAATTTTTGGAAGCTTGGGAACCCCTTTCCATGAAAATGTTTCTCGCCAGTCACTGCTTAGGGATACATCAAGAGGAAACAAGACATAGAGATAGAACGTGAAACTGCTTTATTTTGTCAAGTTTCAAGAAGCTAGCACAAACCGTGTTGGATTTAGATTTCCAAATACATCTATCAATATAGGAGAAAACAGAGTGAAACCTAAAAATTCAAACTGTTACTGGAAATGAACGCTTCAACATAGAAGAACGAAATTTGGGGAACCAAGTCGGCTTAGTGTACTGATCATTACCTGAAAGTATCATCCAGTTTGGGTGAAAAAATATTTGCTGAGATTTCTGGAGATTCGTAATTTTTGGAAGCTTGGGAACCCCTTTCCATGAAAGTGTTTCTCGCCAGTAACTGCTTAGGGATACATCAAGAGGAAACAAAACATAGAGATAGAACCTGAAACTACTTTATTGTGTCAAGTTTCAAGAAGCTAGCACAAACCGTGTTGGATTTAGAGTTCCAAATACATCTCTCAATATAGGAGAAAACAGAGTGAAACCTAAAAATTGAAACAGTTAGTAGAAACGAACGCTTCAACATAGAAGAATGAAATTTGGGGAACCAAGTTGGCTTATTGTACTGATCATTACCTGAAAGTATCATCCAGTTTGGGTGAAAAAATATTTGCTGAGATTTCTGGAGATTCGTAATTTTTGGAAGCTTGGCAACCCCTTTCCATGAAAGTGTTTCTCGCCAGTCACTTCTTAGGGCTACATCAAGATGAAAAAAAACATGGAGATAGAATCTGAAACTACTTTATTGTGTCAAGTTTCAAGAAGCTAGCACAAACCGTGTTGGATTTAGAGTTCCAAATACATCTATCAATATAGGAGAAAACAGAGTGAAACCTAAAAATTGAAACAGTTAGTAGAAACGAACGCTTCAACATAGAAGAATGAAATTTGGGGAACCAAGTTGGCTTATTGTACTGATCATTACCTGAAAGTATCATCCAGTTTGGGTGAAAAAATATTTGCTGAGATTTCTGGAGATTCGTAATTTTTGGAAGCTTGGCAACCCCTTTCCATGAAAGTGTTTCTCGCCAGTCACTTCTTAGGGCTACATCAAGATGAAAAAAAACATGGAGATAGAATCTGAAACTACTTTATTGTGTCAAGTTTCAAGAAGCTAGCACAAACCGTGTTGGATTTAGAGTTCCAAATACATCTATCAATATAGGAGAAAACAGAGTGAAACCTAAAAATTCAAACTGTTACTGGAAATGAACGCTTTAACATAGAAGAACGAAATTTGGGGAACCAAGTCGGCTTAGTGTTCTGATCATTTCCTGAAAGTATCATCAAGTTTGGGTGAAAAAATATTTGCTGAGATTTCTGGTGATTCCTAATTTTTGGAAGCTTGGCAACCCCTTTCCATGAAAGTGTTTCTCGACAGTCACTGCTTAGGGCTACATCAAGAGGAAACAAAACATAGAAATAGAACGTGAAACTGCTTTATTTTGTCAAGTTTCAAGAAGCTAGCACAAACCGTGTTGGATTTAGAGTTCCAAATACATCTATCGATGTAGGAGAAAACAGAGTGAAACCTAAAAATTCAAACTGTTACTGGAAATGAACGCTTCAACATAGAAGAACGAAACTTGGGGAACCAAGTCGGCTTAGTGTACTGATCATTACCTGAAAGTATCATCCAGTTTGGGTGAAAAAATATTTGCTGAGATTTCTGGAGATTCGTAATTTTTGGAAGCTTGGGAACCCCTTTCCATGAAAGTGTTTCTCGCCAGTCACTGCTTAGGGCTACATCAAGAGGAAACAAAACATAGAGATAGAATCTGAAACTCCTTTATTGTGTCAAGTTTCAAGAAGCTAGCACAAACCGTGTTGGATTTAGAGTTCCAAATACATCTATCAATATAGGAGAAAACAGAGTGAAACCTAAAAATTGAAACTGTTAGTAGAAACGAACGCTTCAACATAGAAGAACGAAATTTGGGGAACCAAGTTGGCTTATTGTACTGATCATTACCTGAAAGTATCATCCAGTTTGGGTGAAAAAATACTTGCTGAGATTTCTGGAGATTCGTAATTTTAGGAAGCTTGGCAACCCCTTTCCATGAAAGTGTTTCTCGCCAGTCACTGCTTAGGGCTACTTCAAGAGGAAACAACACATAGAGATAGAACGTGAAACTGCTTTATTTTGTCATGTTTCAAGAAGCTAGCACAAACCGTGTTGGATTTAGAGTTCCAAATACATCTATCAATATAGGAGAATACAGAGTGAAACCTAAAAATTCAAACTGTTACTGGAAATGAACGCTTCACCATTGAAGAACGAAATTTGGGGAACCAAGTTGGATTAGTGTACTGATCATTACCTGAAAGTATCATCCAGTTTGGGTGAAAAAATATTTGCTGAGATTTCTGGAGATTCATAATTTTTGGAAGCCTGGCAACCCCTTTCCTTGAAAGTGTTTCTCGACAGTCACTGCTTAGGGCTACATCAAGAGGAAACAAAACATAGAGATAGAATCTGAAACTTCTTTATTTTGTCAAGTTTCAAGAAGCTAGCACAAACCGTGTTGGATTTAGATTTCCAAATACATCTATCAATATAGGAGAAAACAGAGTGAAACCTAAAAATTCAAACTGTTACTGGAAATGAACGCTTCAACATAGAAGAACGAAATTTGGGGAACCAAGTCGGCTTAGTGTACTGATCATTACCTGAAAGTATCATCCAGTTTGGGTGAAAAAATATTTGCTGAGATTTCTGGAGATTCGTAATTTTTGGAAGCTTGGCAACCCCTTTCCATGAAAGTGTTCCTCGCCAGTCACTGCTTAGGGATACATCAAGAGGAAACAAAACATAGAGATAGAACCTGAAACTACTTTATTGTGTCAAGTTTCAAGAAGCTAGCACAAACCGTGTTGGATTTAGAGTTCCAAATACATCTATCAATATAGGAGAAAACAGAGTGAAACCTAAAAATTGAAACAGTTAGTAGAAACGAACGCTTCAACATAGAAGAATGAAATTTGGGGAACCAAGTTGGCTTATTGTACTGATCATTACCTGAAAGTATCATCCAGTTTGGGTGAAAAAAATATTTGCTGAGATTTCTGGAGATTCGTAATTTTTGGAAGCTTGGCAACCCCTTTCCATGAAAGTGTTTCTCGCCAGTCACTTCTTAGGGCTACATCAAGATGAAAAAAAACATGGAGATAGAATCTGAAACTACTTTATTGTGTCAAGTTTCAAGAAGCTAGCACAAACCGTGTTGGATTTAGAGTTCCAAATACATCTATCAATATAGGAGAAAACAGAGTGAAACCTAAAAATTCAAACTGTTACTGGAAATGAACGCTTTAACATAGAAGAACGAAATTTGGGGAACCAAGTCGGCTTAGTGTTCTGATCATTTCCTGAAAGTATCATCAAGTTTGGGTGAAAAAATATTTGCTGAGATTTCTGGTGATTCCTAATTTTTGGAAGCTTGGCAACCCCTTTCCATGAAAGTGTTTCTCGACAGTCACTGCTTAGGGCTACATCAAGAGGAAACAAAACATAGAGATAGAACGTGAAACTGCTTTATTTTGTCAAGTTTCAAGAAGCTAGCACAAACCGTGTTGGATTTAGAGTTCCAAATACATCTATCGATGTAGGAGAAAAAAGAGTGAAACCTAAAAATTCAAACTGTTACTGGAAATGAACGCTTCAACATAGAAGAACGAAACTTGGGGAACCAAGTCGGCTTAGTGTACTGATCATTACCTGAAAGTATCATCCAGTTTGGGTGAAAAAATATTTGCTGAGATTTCTGGTGATTCCTAATTTTTGGAAGCTTGGGAACCCCTTTCCATGAAAGTGTTTCTCGCCAGTCACTGCTTAGGGCTACATCAAGAGGAAACAAAACATAGAGATAGAATCTGAAACTCCTTTATTGTGTCAAGTTTCAAGAAGCTAGCACAAACCGTGTTGGATTTAGAGTTCCAAATACATCTATCAATATAGGAGAAAACAGAGTGAAACCTAAAAATTGAAACTGTTAGTAGAAACGAACGCTTCAACATAGAAGAACGAAATTTGGGGAACCAAGTTGGCTTATTGTACTGATCATTACCTGAAAGTATCATCCAGTTTGGGTGAAAAAATACTTGCTGAGATTTCTGGAGATTCGTAATTTTAGGAAGCTTGGCAACCCCTTTCCATGAAAGTGTTTCTCGCCAGTCACTGCTTAGGGATACATCAAGAGGAAACAAAACATAGAGATAGAACGTGAAACTGCTTTATTTTGTCAAGTTTCAAGAAGCTAGCACAAACCGTGTTGGATTTAGATTTCCAAATACATCTATCAATATAGGAGAAAACAGAGTGAAACCTAAAAATTCAAACTGTTACTGGAAATGAACGCTTCAACATAGAAGAACGAAATTTGGGGAACCAAGTCGGCTTAGTGTACTGATCATTACCTGAAAGTATCATCCAGTTTGGGTGAAAAAATATTTGCTGAGATTTCTGGAGATTCGTAATTTTTGGAAGCTTGGGAACCCCTTTCTATGAAAGTGTTTCTCGCCAGTCACTGCTTAGGGCTACTTCAAGAGGAAACAAAACATAGAGATAGAACCTGAAACTACTTTATTGTGTCAAGTTTCAAGAAGCTAGCACAAACCGTGTTGGATTTAGAGTTCCAAATACATCTATCAATATAGGAGAAAACAGAGTGAAACCTAAAAATTCAAACTGTTACTGGAAATGAACGCTTCAACATAGAAGAACGAAATTTGGGGAACCAAGTCAGCTTAGTGTACTGATCATTACCTGAAAGTATCATCCAGTTTGGGTGAAAAAGCATTTGCTGAGATTTCTGGAGATTCGTAATTTTTGGAAGCTTGGCAACCCCTTTCCATGAAAGTGTTTCTCGCCAGTCACTGCTTAGGGATACATCAAGAGGAAACAAAACATAGAGATAGAACCTGAAACTACTTTATTGTGTCAAGTTTCAAGAAGCTAGCACAAACCTTGTTGGATTTAGAGTTCCAAATACATCTATCAATATAGGAGAAAACAGAGTGAAACCTAAAAATTGAAACTGTTAGTAGAAACGAACGCTTCAACATAGAAGAATGAAATTTGGGGAACCAAGTTGGCTTATTGTACTGATCATTACCTGAAAGTATCATCCAGTTTGGGTGAAAAAATATTTGCTGAGATTTCTGGAGATTCGTAATTTTTGGAAGCTTGGCAACCCCTTTCCATGAAAGTGTTTCTCGCCAGTCACTGCTTAGGGCTACATCAAGAGGAAAAAAAAACATAGAGGACGAACGTGAAACTGCTTTATTTTGTCAAGTTTCAAGAAGCTAGCACAAACCGTGTTGGATTTAGAGTTCCAAATACATTTATCAATATAGGAGAAAACAGAGTGAAACCTAAAAATTTAAACTGTTACTGGAAATGAACGCTTCACCATAGAAGAACGAAATTTGGGGAACCAAGTCGGCTTAGTGTACTGACCATTACCTGAAAGTATCATCCAGTTTGGGTGAAAAAATATTTGCTGAGATTACTGGAGATTCGTAATTTTTGGAAGCTTGGGAACCCCTTTCCATGAAAATGTTTCTCGCCAGTCACTGCTTAGGGATACATCAAGAGGAAACAAGACATAGAGATAGAACGTGAAACTGCTTTATTTTGTCAAGTTTCAAGAAGCTAGCACAAACCGTGTTGGATTTAGATTTCCAAATACATCTATCAATATAGGAGAAAACAGAGTGAAACCTAAAAATTCAAACTGTTACTGGAAATGAACGCTTCAACATAGAAGAACGAAATTTGGGGAACCAAGTCGGCTTAGTGTACTGATCATTACCTGAAAGTATCATCCAGTTTGGGTGAAAAAATATTTGCTGAGATTTCTGGAGATTCGTAATTTTTGGAAGCTTGGGAACCCCTTTCCATGAAAGTGTTTCTCGCCAGTCACTGCTTAGGGATACATCAAGAGGAAACAAAACATAGAGATAGAACCTGAAACTACTTTATTGTGTCAAGTTTCAAGAAGCTAGCACAAACCGTGTTGGATTTAGAGTTCCAAATACATCTATCAATATAGGAGAAAACAGAGTGAAACCTAAAATTTGAAACAGTTAGTAGAAACGAACGCTTCAACATAGAAGAATGAAATTTGGGGAACCAAGTTGGCTTATTGTACTGATCATTACCTGAAAGTATCATCCAGTTTGGGTGAAAAAATATTTGCTGAGATTTCTGGAGATTCGTAATTTTTGGAAGCTTGGCAACCCCTTTCCATGAAAGTGTTTCTCGCCAGTCACTTCTTAGGGCTACATCAAGATGAAAAAAAACATGGAGATAGAATCTGAAACTACTTTATTGTGTCAAGTTTCAAGAAGCTAGCACAAACCGTGTTGGATTTAGAGTTCCAAATACATCTATCAATATAGGAGAAAACAGAGTGAAACCTAAAAATTCAAACTGTTACTGGAAATGAACGCTTCAACATAGAAGAACGAAATTTGGGGAACCAAGTCAGCTTAGTGTACTGATCATTACCTGAAAGTATCATCCAGTTTGGGTGAAAAAGCATTTGCTGAGATTTCTGGAGATTCGTAATTTTTGGAAGCTTGGCAACCCCTTTCCATGAAAGTGTTTCTCGCCAGTCACTGCTTAGGGATACATCAAGAGGAAACAAAACATAGAGATAGAACCTGAAACTACTTTATTGTGTCAAGTTTCAAGAAGCTAGCACAAACCGTGTTGGATTTAGAGTTCCAAATACATCTATCAATATAGGAGAAAACAGAGTGAAACCTAAAAATTGAAACTGTTAGTAGAAACGAACGCTTCAACATAGAAGAATGAAATTTGGGGAACCAAGTTGGCTTATTGTACTGATCATTACCTGAAAGTATCATCCAGTTTGGGTGAAAAAATATTTGCTGAGATTTCTGGAGATTCGTAATTTTTGGAAGCTTGGCAACCCCTTTCCATGAAAGTGTTTCTCGCCAGTCACTGCTTAGGGCTACATCAAGAGGAAAAAAAAACATAGAGGACGAACGTGAAACTGCTTTATTTTGTCAAGTTTCAAGAAGCTAGCACAAACCGTGTTGGATTTAGAGTTCCAAATACATTTATCAATATAGGAGAAAACAGAGTGAAACCTAAAAATTTAAACTGTTACTGGAAATGAACGCTTCACCATAGAAGAACGAAATTTGGGGAACCAAGTCGGCTTAGTGTACTGACCATTACCTGAAAGTATCATCCAGTTTGGGTGAAAAAATATTTGCTGAGATTACTGGAGATTCGTAATTTTTGGAAGCTTGGGAACCCCTTTCCATGAAAATGTTTCTCGCCAGTCACTGCTTAGGGATACATCAAGAGGAAACAAGACATAGAGATAGAACGTGAAACTGCTTTATTTTGTCAAGTTTCAAGAAGCTAGCACAAACCGTGTTGGATTTAGATTTCCAAATACATCTATCAATATAGGAGAAAACAGAGTGAAACCTAAAAATTCAAACTGTTACTGGAAATGAACGCTTCAACATAGAAGAACGAAATTTGGGGAACCAAGTCGGCTTAGTGTACTGATCATTACCTGAAAGTATCATCCAGTTTGGGTGAAAAAATATTTGCTGAGATTTCTGGAGATTCGTAATTTTTGGAAGCTTGGGAACCCCTTTCCATGAAAGTGTTTCTCGCCAGTCACTGCTTAGGGATACATCAAGAGGAAACAAAACATAGAGATAGAACCTGAAACTACTTTATTGTGTCAAGTTTCAAGAAGCTAGCACAAACCGTGTTGGATTTAGAGTTCCAAATACATCTATCAATATAGGAGAAAACAGAGTGAAACCTAAAATTTGAAACAGTTAGTAGAAACGAACGCTTCAACATAGAAGAATGAAATTTGGGGAACCAAGTTGGCTTATTGTACTGATCATTACCTGAAAGTATCATCCAGTTTGGGTGAAAAAATATTTGCTGAGATTTCTGGAGATTCGTAATTTTTGGAAGCTTGGCAACCCCTTTCCATGAAAGTGTTTCTCGCCAGTCACTTCTTAGGGCTACATCAAGATGAAAAAAAACATGGAGATAGAATCTGAAACTACTTTATTGTGTCAAGTTTCAAGAAGCTAGCACAAACCGTGTTGGATTTAGAGTTCCAAATACATCTATCAATATAGGAGAAAACAGAGTGAAACCTAAAAATTGAAACAGTTAGTAGAAACGAACGCTTCAACATAGAAGAATGAAATTTGGGGAACCAAGTTGGCTTATTGTACTGATCATTACCTGAAAGTATCATCCAGTTTGGGTGAAAAAATATTTGCTGAGATTTCTGGAGATTCGTAATTTTTGGAAGCTTGGCAACCCCTTTCCATGAAAGTGTTTCTCGCCAGTCACTTCTTAGGGCTACATCAAGATGAAAAAAAACATGGAGATAGAATCTGAAACTACTTTATTGTGTCAAGTTTCAAGAAGCTAGCACAAACCGTGTTGGATTTAGAGTTCCAAATACATCTATCAATATAGGAGAAAACAGAGTGAAACCTAAAAATTCAAACTGTTACTGGAAATGAACGCTTTAACATAGAAGAACGAAATTTGGGGAACCAAGTCGGCTTAGTGTTCTGATCATTTCCTGAAAGTATCATCAAGTTTGGGTGAAAAAATATTTGCTGAGATTTCTGGTGATTCCTAATTTTTGGAAGCTTGGCAACCCCTTTCCATGAAAGTGTTTCTCGACAGTCACTGCTTAGGGCTACATCAAGAGGAAACAAAACATAGAGATAGAACGTGAAACTGCTTTATTTTGTCAAGTTTCAAGAAGCTAGCACAAACCGTGTTGGATTTAGAGTTCCAAATACATCTATCAATATAGGAGAAAACAGAGTGAAACCTAAAAATTGAAACTGTTAGTAGAAACGAACGCTTCAACATAGAAGAATGAAATTTGGGGAACCAAGTTGGCTTATTGTACTGATCATTACCTGAAAGTATCATCCAGTTTGGGTGAAAAAATATTTGCTGAGATTTCTGGAGATTCGTAATTTTTGGAAGCTTGGCAACCCCTTTCCATGAAAGTGTTTCTCGCCAGTCACTGCTTAGGGCTACATCAAGAGGAAAAAAAAACATAGAGGACGAACGTGAAACTGCTTTATTTTGTCAAGTTTCAAGAAGCTAGCACAAACCGTGTTGGATTTAGAGTTCCAAATACATTTATCAATATAGGAGAAAACAGAGTGAAACCTAAAAATTTAAACTGTTACTGGAAATGAACGCTTCACCATAGAAGAACGAAATTTGGGGAACCAAGTCGGCTTAGTGTACTGACCATTACCTGAAAGTATCATCCAGTTTGGGTGAAAAAATATTTGCTGAGATTACTGGAGATTCGTAATTTTTGGAAGCTTGGGAACCCCTTTCCATGAAAATGTTTCTCGCCAGTCACTGCTTAGGGATACATCAAGAGGAAACAAGACATAGAGATAGAACGTGAAACTGCTTTATTTTGTCAAGTTTCAAGAAGCTAGCACAAACCGTGTTGGATTTAGATTTCCAAATACATCTATCAATATAGGAGAAAACAGAGTGAAACCTAAAAATTCAAACTGTTACTGGAAATGAACGCTTCAACATAGAAGAACGAAATTTGGGGAACCAAGTCGGCTTAGTGTACTGATCATTACCTGAAAGTATCATCCAGTTTGGGTGAAAAAATATTTGCTGAGATTTCTGGAGATTCGTAATTTTTGGAAGCTTGGGAACCCCTTTCCATGAAAGTGTTTCTCGCCAGTCACTGCTTAGGGATACATCAAGAGGAAACAAAACATAGAGATACAACCTGAAACTACTTTATTGTGTCAAGTTTCAAGAAGCTAGCACAAACCGTGTTGGATTTAGAGTTCCAAATACATCTATCAATATAGGAGAAAACAGAGTGAAACCTAAAAATTGAAACAGTTAGTAGAAACGAACGCTTCAACATAGAAGAATGAAATTTGGGGAACCAAGTTGGCTTATTGTACTGATCATTACCTGAAAGTATCATCCAGTTTGGGTGAAAAAATATTTGCTGAGATTTCTGGAGATTCGTAATTTTTGGAAGCTTGGCAACCCCTTTCCATGAAAGTGTTTCTCGCCAGTCACTTCTTAGGGCTACATCAAGATGAAAAAAAACATGGAGATAGAATCTGAAACTACTTTATTGTGTCAAGTTTCAAGAAGCTAGCACAAACCGTGTTGGATTTAGAGTTCCAAATACATCTATCAATATAGGAGAAAACAGAGTGAAACCTAAAAATTGAAACAGTTAGTAGAAACGAACGCTTCAACATAGAAGAATGAAATTTGGGGAACCAAGTTGGCTTATTGTACTGATCATTACCTGAAAGTATCATCCAGTTTGGGTGAAAAAATATTTGCTGAGATTTCTGGAGATTCGTAATTTTTGGAAGCTTGGCAACCCCTTTCCATGAAAGTGTTTCTCGCCAGTCACTTCTTAGGGCTACATCAAGATGAAAAAAAAACATGGAGATAGAATCTGAAACTACTTTATTGTGTCAAGTTTCAAGAAGCTAGCACAAACCGTGTTGGATTTAGAGTTCCAAATACATCTATCAATATAGGAGAAAACAGAGTGAAACCTAAAAATTCAAACTGTTACTGGAAATGAACGCTTTAACATAGAAGAACGAAATTTGGGGAACCAAGTCGGCTTAGTGTTCTGATCATTTCCTGAAAGTATCATCAAGTTTTGGTGAAAAAATATTTGCTGAGATTTCTGGTGATTCCTAATTTTTGGAAGCTTGGCAACCCCTTTCCATGAAAGTGTTTCTCGACAGTCACTGCTTAGGGCTACATCAAGAGGAAACAAAACATAGAGATAGAACGTGAAACTGCTTTATTTTGTCAAGTTTCAAGAAGCTAGCACAAACCGTGTTGGATTTAGAGTTCCAAATACATCTATCAATATAGGAGAAAACAGAGTGAAACCTAAAAATTCAAACTGTTACTGGAAATGAACGCTTCAACATAGAAGAACGAAACTTGGGGAACCAAGTCGGCTTAGTGTACTGATCATTACCTGAAAGTATCATCCAGTTTGGGTGAAAAAATATTTGCTGAGATTTCTGGAGATTCGTAATTTTTGGAAGCTTGGGAACCCCTTTCCATGAAAGTGTTTCTCGCCAGTCACTGCTTAGGGCTACATCAAGAGGAAACAAAACATAGAGATAGAATCTGAAACTCCTTTATTGTGTCAAGTTTCAAGAAGCTAGCACAAACCGTGTTGGATTTAGAGTTCCAAATACATCTATCAATATAGGAGAAAACAGAGTGAAACATAAAAATTGAAACTGTTAGTAGAAACGAACGCTTCAACATAGAAGAACGAAATTTGGGGAACCAAGTTGGCTTATTGTACTGATCATTACCTGAAAGTATCATCCAGTTTGGGTGAAAAAATACTTGCTGAGATTTCTGGAGATTCGTAATTATAGGAAGCTTGGCAACCCCTTTCCATGAAAGTGTTTCTCGCCAGTCACTGCTTAGGGCTACTTCAAGAGGAAACAACACATAGAGATAGAACGTGAAACTGCTTTATTTTGTCAAGTTTCAAGAAGCTAGCACAAACCGTGTTGGATTTAGAGTTCCAAATACATCTATCAATATAGGAGAATACAGAGTGAAACCTAAAAATTCAAACTGTTACTGGAAATGAACGCTTCACCATTGAAGAACGAAATTTGGGGAACCAAGTTGGATTAGTGTACTGATCATTACCTGAAAGTATCATCCAGTTTGGGTGAAAAAATATTTGCTGAGATTTCTGGAGATTCATAATTTTTGGAAGCCTGGCAACCCCTTTCCTTGAAAGTGTTTCTCGACAGTCACTGCTTAGGGCTACATCAAGAGGAAACAAAACATAGAGATAGAATCTGAAACTCCTTTATTTTGTCAAGTTTCAAGAAGCTAGCACAAACCGTGTTGGATTTAGATTTCCAAATACATCTATCAATATAGGAGAAAACAGAGTGAAACCTAAAAATTCAAACTGTTACTGGAAATGAACGCTTCAACATAGAAGAACGAAATTTGGGGAACCAAGTTGGCTTAGTGTACTGATCATTACCTGAAAGTATCATCCAGTTTGGGTGAAAAAATATTTGCTGAGATTTCTGGAGATTCGTAATTTTTGGAAGCTTGGGAACCCCTTTCCATGAAAGTGTTTCTCGCCAGTCACTGCTTAGGGATACATCAAGAGGAAACAAAACATAGAGATAGAACCTGAAACTACTTTATTGTGTCAAGTTTCAAGAAGCTAGCACAAACCGTGTTGGATTTAGAGTTTCAAATACATCTATCAATATAGGAGAAAACAGAGTGAAATCTAAAAATTGAAACAGTTAGTAGAAACGAACGCTTCAACATAGAAGAATGAAATTTGGGGAACCAAGTTGGCTTATTGTACTGATCATTACCTGAAAGTATCATCCAGTTTGGGTGAAAAAATATTTGCTGAGATTTCTGGAGATTCGTAATTTTTGGAAGCTTGGCAACCCCTTTCCATGAAAGTGTTTCTCGCCAGTCACTTCTTAGGGCTACATCAAGATGAAAAAAAACATGGAGATAGAATCTGAAACTACTTTATTGTGTCAAGTTTCAAGAAGCTAGCACAAACCGTGTTGGATTTAGAGTTCCAAATGCATCTATCAATATAGGAGAAAACAGAGTGAAACCTAAAAATTGAAACAGTTAGTAGAAACGAACGCTTCAACATAGAAGAATGAAATTTGGGGAACCAAGTTGGCTTATTGTACTGATCATTACCTGAAAGTATCATCCAGTTTGGGTGAAAAAATATTTGCTGAGATTTCTGGAGATTCGTAATTTTTGGAAGCTTGGCAACCCCTTTCCATGAAAGTGTTTCTCGCCAGTCACTTCTTAGGGCTACATCAAGATGAAAAAAAACATGGAGATAGAATCTGAAACTACTTTATTGTGTCAAGTTTCAAGAAGCTAGCACAAACCGTGTTGGATTTAGAGTTCCAAATACATCTATCAATATAGGAGAAAACAGAGTGAAACCTAAAAATTCAAACTGTTACTGGAAATGAACGCTTTAACATAGAAGAACGAAATTTGGGGAACCAAGTCGGCTTAGTGTTCTGATCATTTCCTGAAAGTATCATCAAGTTTGGTTGAAAAAATATTTGCTGAGATTTCTGGTGATTCCTAATTTTTGGAAGCTTGGCAACCCCTTTCCATGAAAGTGTTTCTCGACAGTCACTGCTTAGGGCTACATCAAGAGGAAACAAAACATAGAGATAGAACGTGAAACTGCTTTATTTTGTCAAGTTTCAAGAAGCTAGCACAAACCGTGTTGGATTTAGAGTTCCAAATACATCTATCAATATAGGAGAAAACAGAGTGAAACCTAAAAATTCAAACTGTTACTGGAAATGAACGCTTCAACATAGAAGAACGAAACTTGGGGAACCAAGTCGGCTTAGTGTACTGATCATTACCTGAAAGTATCATCCAGTTTGGGTGAAAAAATATTTGCTGAGATTTCTGGAGATTCGTAATTTTTGGAAGCTTGGGAACCCCTTTCCATGAAAGTGTTTCTCGCCAGTCACTGCTTAGGGCTACATCAAGAGGAAACAAAACATAGAGATAGAATCTGAAACTCCTTTATTGTGTCAAGTTTCAAGAAGCTAGCACAAACCGTGTTGGATTTAGAGTTCCAAATACATCTATCAATATAGGAGAAAACAGAGTGAAACCTAAAAATTGAAACTGTTAGTAGAAACGAACGCTTCAACATAGAAGAACGAAATTTGGGGAACCAAGTTGGCTTATTGTACTGATCATTACCTGAAAGTATCATCCAGTTTGGGTGAAAAAATACTTGCTGAGATTTCTGGAGATTCGTAATTTTAGGAAGCTTGGCAACCCCTTTCCATGAAAGTGTTTCTCGCCAGTCACTGCTTAGGGCTACTTCAAGAGGAAACAACACATAGAGATAGAACGTGAAACTGCTTTATTTTGTCAAGTTTCAAGAAGCTAGCACAAACCGTGTTGGATTTAGAGTTCCAAATACATCTATCAATATAGGAGAATACAGAGTGAAACCTAAAAATTCAAACTGTTACTGGAAATGAACGCTTCACCATTGAAGAACGAAATTTGGGGAACCAAGTTGGATTAGTGTACTGATCATTACCTGAAAGTATCATCCAGTTTGGGTGAAAAAATATTTGCTGAGATTTCTGGAGATTCATAATTTTTGGAAGCCTGGCAACCCCTTTCCTTGAAAGTGTTTCTCGACAGTCACTGCTTAGGGCTACATCAAGAGGAAACAAAACATAGAGATAGAATCTGAAACTCCTTTATTTTGTCAAGTTTCAAGAAGCTAGCACAAACCGTGTTGGATTTAGATTTCCAAATACATCTATCAATATAGGAGAAAACAGAGTGAAACCTAAAAATTCAAACTGTTACTGGAAATGAACGCTTCAACATAGAAGAACGAAATTTGGGGAACCAAGTCGGCTTAGTGTACTGATCATTACCTGAAAGTATCATCCAGTTTGGGTGAAAAAATATTTGCTGAGATTTCTGGAGATTCGTAATTTTTGGAAGCTTGGGAACCCCTTTCCATGAAAGTGTTTCTCGCCAGTCACTGCTTAGGGATACATCAAGAGGAAACAAAACATAGAGACAGAACCTGAAACTACTTTATTGTGTCAAGTTTCAAGAAGCTAGCACAAACCGTGTTGGATTTAGAGTTCCAAATACATCTATCAATATAGGAGAAAACAGAGTGAAACCTAAAAATTGAAACAGTTAGTAGAAACGAACGCTTCAACATAGAAGAATGAAATTTGGGGAACCAAGTTGGCTTATTGTACTGATCATTACCTGAAAGTATCATCCAGTTTGGGTGAAAAAATATTTGCTGAGATTTCTGGAGATTCGTAATTTTTGGAAGCTTGGCAACCCCTTTCCATGAAAGTGTTTCTCGCCAGTCACTTCTTAGGGCTACATCAAGATGAAAAAAAACATGGAGATAGAATCTGAAACTACTTTATTGTGTCAAGTTTCAAGAAGCTAGCACAAACCGTGTTGGATTTAGAGTTCCAAATACATCTATCAATATAGGAGAAAACAGAGTGAAACCTAAAAATTGAAACAGTTAGTAGAAACGAACGCTTCAACATAGAAGAATGAAATTTGGGGAACCAAGTTGGCTTATTGTACTGATCATTACCTGAAAGTATCATCCAGTTTGGGTGAAAAAATATTTGCTGAGATTTCTGGAGATTCGTAATTTTTGGAAGCTTGGCAACCCCTTTCCATGAAAGTGTTTCTCGCCAGTCACTTCTTAGGGCTACATCAAGATGAAAAAAAACATGGAGATAGAATCTGAAACTACTTTATTGTGTCAAGTTTCAAGAAGCTAGCACAAACCGTGTTGGATTTAGAGTTCCAAATACATCTATCAATATAGGAGAAAACAGAGTGAAACCTAAAAATTCAAACTGTTACTGGAAATGAACGCTTTAACATAGAAGAACGAAATTTGGGGAACCAAGTCGGCTTAGTGTTCTGATCATTTCCTGAAAGTATCATCAAGTTTGGGTGAAAAAATATTTGCTGAGATTTCTGGTGATTCCTAATTTTTGGAAGCTTGGCAACCCCTTTCCATGAAAGTGTTTCTCGACAGTCACTGCTTAGGGCTACATCAAGAGGAAACAAAACATAGAGATAGAACGTGAAACTGCTTTATTTTGTCAAGTTTCAAGAAGCTAGCACAAACCGTGTTGGATTTAGAGTTCCAAATACATCTATCAATATAGGAGAAAACAGAGTGAAACCTAAAAATTGAAACTGTTAGTAGAAACGAACGCTTCAACATAGAAGAACGAAATTTGGGGAACCAAGTTGGCTTATTGTACTGATCATTACCTGAAAGTATCATCCAGTTTGGGTGAAAAAATACTTGCTGAGATTTCTGGAGATTCGTAATTTTAGGAAGCTTGGCAACCCCTTTCCATGAAAGTGTTTCTCGCCAGTCACTGCTTAGGGCTACTTCAAGAGGAAACAACACATAGAGATAGAACGTGAAACTGCTTTATTTTGTCAAGTTTCAAGAAGCTAGCACAAACCGTGTTGGATTTAGAGTTCCAAATACATCTATCAATATAGGAGAATACAGAGTGAAACCTAAAAATTCAAACTGTTACTGGAAATGAACGCTTCACCATTGAAGAACGAAATTTGGGGAACCAAGTTGGATTAGTGTACTGATCATTACCTGAAAGTATCATCCAGTTTGGGTGAAAAAATATTTGCTGAGATTTCTGGAGATTCATAATTTTTGGAAGCCTGGCAACCCCTTTCCTTGAAAGTGTTTCTCGACAGTCACTGCTTAGGGCTACATCAAGAGGAAACAAAACATAGAGATAGAATCTGAAACTCCTTTATTTTGTCAAGTTTCAAGAAGCTAGCACAAACCGTGTTGGATTTAGATTTCCAAATACATCTATCAATATAGGAGAAAACAGAGTGAAACCTAAAAATTCAAACTGTTACTGGAAATGAACGCTTCAACATAGAAGAACGAAATTTGGGAAACCAAGTCGGCTTAGTGTACTGATCATTACCTGAAAGTATCATCCAGTTTGGGTGAAAAAATATTTGCTGAGATTTCTGGAGATTCGTAATTTTTGGAAGCTTGGGAACCCCTTTCCATGAAAGTGTTTCTCGCCAGTCACTGCTTAGGGATACATCAAGAGGAAACAAAACATAGAGATAGAACCTGAAACTACTTTATTGTGTCAAGTTTCAAGAAGCTAGCACAAACCGTGTTGGATTTAGAGTTCCAAATACATCTATCAATATAGGAGAAAACAGAGTGAAATCTAAAAATTGAAACAGTTAGTAGAAACGAACGCTTCAACATAGAAGAATGAAATTTGGGGAACCAAGTTGGCTTATTGTACTGATCATTACCTGAAAGTATCATCCAGTTTGGGTGAAAAAATATTTGCTGAGATTTCTGGAGATTCGTAATTTTTGGAAGCTTGGCAACCCCTTTCCATGAAAGTGTTTCTCGCCAGTCACTTCTTAGGGCTACATCAAGATGAAAAAAAACATGGAGATAGAATCTGAAACTACTTTATTGTGTCAAGTTTCAAGAAGCTAGCACAAACCGTGTTGGATTTAGAGTTCCAAATACATCTATCAATATAGGAGAAAACAGAGTGAAACCTAAAAATTCAAACTGTTACTGGAAATGAACGCTTTAACATAGAAGAACGAAATTTGGGGAACCAAGTCGGCTTAGTGTTCTGATCATTTCCTGAAAGTATCATCAAGTTTGGGTGAAAAAATATTTGCTGAGATTTCTGGTGATTCCTAATTTTTGGAAGCTTGGCAACCCCTTTCCATGAAAGTGTTTCTCGCCAGTCACTGCTTAGGGATACATCAAGAGGAAACAAAACATAGAGATAGAACGTGAAACTGCTTTATTTTGTCAAGTTTCAAGAAGCTAGCACAAACCGTGTTGGATTTAGAGTTCCAAATACATCTATCAATATAGGAGAAAACAGAGTGAAACCTAAAAATTCAAACTGTTACTGGAAATGAACGCTTCAACATAGAAGAACGAAACTTGGGGAACCAAGTCGGCTTAGTGTACTGATCATTACCTGAAAGTATCATCCATTGTGGGTGAAAAAATATTTACTGAGATTTCTGGAGATTCGTAATTTTTGGAAGCTTGGGAACCCCTTTCCATGAAAGTGTTTCTCGCCAGTCACTGCTTAGGGCTACATCAAGAGGAAACAAAACATAGAGATAGAATCTGAAACTCCTTTATTGTGTCAAGTTTCAAGAAGCTAGCACAAACCGTGTTGGATTTAGAGTTCCAAATACATCTATCAATATAGGAGAAAACAGAGTGAAACCTAAAAATTGAAACTGTTAGTAGAAACGAACGCTTCAACATAGAAGAACGAAATTTGGGGAACCAAGTTGGCTTATTGTACTGATCATTACCTGAAAGTATCATCCAGTTTGGGTGAAAAAATACTTGCTGAGATTTCTGGAGATTCGTAATTTTAGGAAGCTTGGCAACCCCTTTCCATGAAAGTGTTTCTCGCCAGTCACTGCTTAGGGCTACTTCAAGAGGAAACAACACATAGAGATAGAACGTGAAACTGCTTTATTTTGTCAAGTTTCAAGAAGCTAGCACAAACCGTGTTGGATTTAGAGTTCCAAATACATCTATCAATATAGGAGAAAACAGAGTGAAACCTAAAAATTGAAACAGTTAGTAGAAACGAACGCTTCAACATAGAAGAATGAAATTTGGGGAACCAAGTTGGCTTATTGTACTGATCATTACCTGAAAGTATCATCCAGTTTGGGTGAAAAAATATTTGCTGAGATTTCTGGAGATTCGTAATTTTTGGAAGCTTGGCAACCCCTTTCCATGAAAGTGTTTCTCGCCAGTCACTTCTTAGGGCTACATCAAGATGAAAAAAAACATGGAGATAGAATCTGAAACTACTTTATTGTGTCAAGTTTCAAGAAGCTAGCACAAACCGTGTTGGATTTAGAGTTCCAAATACATCTATCAATATAGGAGAAAACAGAGTGAAACCTAAAAATTCAAACTGTTACTGGAAATGAACGCTTTAACATAGAAGAACGAAATTTGGGGAACCAAGTCGGCTTAGTGTTCTGATCATTTCCTGAAAGTATCATCAAGTTTGGGTGAAAAAATATTTGCTGAGATTTCTGGTGATTCCTAATTTTTGGAAGCTTGGCAACCCCTTTCCATGAAAGTGTTTCTCGACAGTCACTGCTTAGGGCTACATCAAGAGGAAACAAAACATACAGATAGAACGTGAAACTGCTTTATTTTGTCAAGTTTCAAGAAGCTAGCACAAACCGTGTTGGATTTAGAGTTCCAAATACATCTATCAATATAGGAGAAAACAGAGTGAAACCTAAAAATTCAAACTGTTACTGGAAATGAACGCTTCAACATAGAAGAACGAAACTTGGGGAACCAAGTCGGCTTAGTGTACTGATCATTACCTGAAAGTATCATCCAGTTTGGGTGAAAAAATATTTGCTGAGATTTCTGGAGATTCGTAATTTTTGGAAGCTTGGGAACCCCTTTCCATGAAAGTGTTTCTCGCCAGTCACTGCTTAGGGCTACATCAAGAGGAAACAAAACATAGAGATAGAATCTGAAACTCCTTTATTGTGTCAAGTTTCAAGAAGCTAGCACAAACCGTGTTGGATTTAGAGTTCCAAATACATCTATCAATATAGGAGAAAACAGAGTGAAACCTAAAAATTGAAACTGTTAGTAGAAACGAACGCTTCAACATAGAAGAACGAAATTTGGGGAACCAAGTTGGCTTATTGTACTGATCATTACCTGAAAGTATCATCCAGTTTGGGTGAAAAAATACTTGCTGAGATTTCTGGAGATTCGTAATTTTAGGAAGCTTGGCAACCCCTTTCTATGAAAGTGTTTCTCGCCAGTCACTGCTTAGGGCTACTTCAAGAGGAAACAACACATAGAGATAGAACGTGAAACTGCTTTATTTTGTCAAGTTTCAAGAAGCTAGCACAAACCGTGTTGGATTTAGAGTTCCAAATACATCTATCAATATAGGAGAATACAGAGTGAAACCTAAAAATTCAAACTGTTACTGGAAATGAACGCTTCACCATTGAAGAACGAAATTTGGGGAACCAAGTTGGATTAGTGTACTGATCATTACCTGAAAGTATCATCCAGTTTGGGTGAAAAAATATTTGCTGAGATTTCTGGAGATTCATAATTTTTGGAAGCCTGGCAACCCCTTTCCTTGAAAGTGTTTCTCGACAGTCACTGCTTAGGGCTACATCAAGAGGAAACAAAACATAGAGATAGAATCTGAAACTCCTTTATTTTGTCAAGTTTCAAGAAGCTAGCACAAACCGTGTTAGATTTAGAGTTCCAAATACATCTATCAATATAGGAGAAAACAGAGTGAAACCTAAAAATTCAAACTGTTAGTAGAAACGAACGCTTCAACATAGAAGAATGAAATTTGGAGAACCAAGTTGGCTTAGTGTACTGATCATTACCTGTAAGTATCATCCAGTTTTGGTGAAAAAATACTTGCTGAGATATCTGGAGATTCGTAATTTTAGGAAGCTTGGCAACCCCTTTCCATGAAAGTGTTTCTCGCCAGTCACTGCATAGGGCTACTTCAAGAGGAAAGAACACATAGAGACAGAACGTGAAACTACTTTATTTTGTCAAGTTTCAAGAAGCTAGCACAAACCGTGTTGGATTTAGAGTTCCAAATACATCTATCTATATAGGAGAAAACAGAGTGAAACCTAAAAATTCAAACTGTTACTGGAAATGAATGCTTCAACATAGAAGAACGAAATTTGGGGAACCAAGTTGGCTTAGTGTACTGATCATTACCTGAAAGTATCATCCAGTTTGGGTGAAAAAATATTTGCTGTGATTTCTGGAGATTCGTAGTTTTTGGAAACTTGACAACCCCTTTCTATGAAAGTGTTTCTCGAGAGTCACTGCTTAGGGCTACATCAAGAGGAAACAACACATAGATATAGAACGTGAAACTGCTTTATTTTGTCAAGTTTCAAGAAGCTAGCACAAACCGTGTTGGATTTACAGTTCCAAATCCATCTATCAATATAGGAGAAAACAGAGTGAAACCTAAAAATTCAAACTGTTACTGGAAATGAACGCTTCAACATAGAAGAACAAAATTTGGGGAAAGAAGTCGGCTTAGTGTACTGATCATTACCTGAAAGTATCATCCAGTTTGGGTGCAGAAATATTTGCTGTGATTTCTGGAGATTCGTAGTTTTTGGAAGCTTGGCAACCCCTTTCTATGAAAGTGTTTCTCGCCAGTCACTGCTTAGGGCTACTTCAAGAGGAAACAAAACATAGAGATAGAACGTGAAACTGCTTTATTTTGTCAAGTTTCAAGAAGCTAGCACAAACCGTGTTGGATTTAGAGTTCCAAATACATCTATCAATATAGGAGAAAACAGAGTGAAACCTAAAAATTCAAACTGTTACTGGAAATGAACGCTTCACCATAGAAGAACGAAATTTGGGGAACCAAGTTGGCTTAGTGTACTGATCATTACCTGAAAGTATCATCCAGTTTTGGTGAAAAAATACTTGCTGAGATTTCTGGAGATTCGTAATTTTAGGAAGCTTGGCAACCCCTTTCCATGAAAGTGTTTCTCGCCAGTCACTGCTTAGGGATACATCAAGAGGAAACAAAACATAGAGATAGAACCTGAAACTACTTTATTGTGTCAAGTTTCAAGAAGCTAGCACAAACCGTGTTGGATTTAGAGTTCCAAATACATCTATCAATATAGGAGAAAACAGAGTGAAACCTAAAAATTGAAACAGTTAGTAGAAACGAACGCTTCAACATAGAAGAATGAAATTTGGGGAACCAAGTTGGCTTATTGTACTGATCATTACCTGAAAGTATCATCCAGTTTGGGTGAAAAAATATTTGCTGAGATTTCTGGAGATTCGTAATTTTTGGAAGCTTGGCAACCCCTTTCCATGAAAGTGTTTCTCGCCAGTCACTGCTTAGGGCTACATCAAGAGGAAAAAAAACATAGAGGACGAACGTGAAACTGCTTTATTTTGTCAAGTTTCAAGAAGCTAGCACAAACCGTGTTGGATTTAGAGTTCCAAATACATTTATCAATATAGGAGAAAACAGAGTTAAACCTAAAAATTTAAACTGTTACTGGAAATGAACGCTTCACCATAGAAGAACGAAATTTGGGGAACCAAGTCGGCTTAGTGTACTGACCATTACCTGAAAGTATCATCCAGTTTGGGTGAAAAAATATTTGCTGAGATTACTGGAGATTCGTAATTTTTGGAAGCTTGGGAACCCCTTTCCATGAAAATGTTTCTCGCCAATCACTGCTTAGGGATACATCAAGAGGAAACAAGACATAGAGATAGAACGTGAAACTGCTTTATTTTGTCAAGTTTCAAGAAGCTAGCACAAACCGTGTTGGATTTAGATTTCCAAATACATCTATCAATATAGGAGAAAACAGAGTGAAACCTAAAAATTCAAACTGTTACTGGAAATGAACGCTTCAACATAGAAGAACGAAATTTGGGGAACCAAGTCGGCTTAGTGTACTGATCATTACCTGAAAGTATCATCCAGTTTGGGTGAAAAAATATTTGCTGAGATTTCTGGAGATTCGTAATTTTTGGAAGCTTGGGAACCCCTTTCCATGAAAGTGTTTCTCGCCAGTCACTGCTTAGGGATACATCAAGAGGAAACAAAACATAGAGATAGAACCTGAAACTACTTTATTGTGTCAAGTTTCAAGAAGCTAGCACAAACCGTGTTGGATTTAGAGTTCCAAATACATCTATCAATATAGGAGAAAACAGAGTGAAACCTAAAAATTGAAACAGTTAGTAGAAACGAACGCTTCAACATAGAAGAATGAAATTTGGGGAACCAAGTTGGCTTATTGTACTGATCATTACCTGAAAGTATCATCCAGTTTGGGTGAAAAAATATTTGCTGAGATTTCTGGAGATTCGTAATTTTTGGAAGCTTGGCAACCCCTTTCCATGAAAGTGTTTCTCGCCAGTCACTTCTTAGGGCTACATCAAGATGAAAAAAAACATGGAGATAGAATCTGAAACTACTTTATTGTGTCAAGTTTCAAGAAGCTAGCACAAACCGTGTTGGATTTAGAGTTCCAAATACATCTATCAATATAGGAGATAACAGAGTGAAACCTAAAAATTGAAACAGTTAGTAGAAACGAACGCTTCAACATAGAAGAATGAAATTTGGGGAACCAAGTTGGCTTATTGTACTGATCATTACCTGAAAGTATCATCCAGTTTGGGTGAAAAAATATTTGCTGAGATTTCTGGAGATTCGTAATTTTTGGAAGCTTGGCAACCCCTTTCCATGAAAGTGTTTCTCGCCAGTCACTTCTTAGGGCTACATCAAGATGAAAAAAAACATGGAGGTAGAATCTGAAACTACTTTATTGTGTCAAGTTTCAAGAAGCTAGCACAAACCGTGTTGGATTTAGAGTTCCAAATACATCTATCAATATAGGAGAAAACAGAGTGAAACCTAAAAATTCAAACTGTTACTGGAAATGAACGCTTTAACATAGAAGAACGAAATTTGGGGAACCAAGTCGGCTTAGTGTTCTGATCATTTCCTGAAAGTATCATCAAGTTTGGGTGAAAAAATATTTGCTGAGATTTCTGGTGATTCCTAATTTTTGGAAGCTTGGCAACCCCTTTCCATGAAAGTGTTTCTCGACAGTCACTGCTTAGGGCTACATCAAGAGGAAACAAAACATAGAGATAGAACGTGAAACTGCTTTATTTTGTCAAGTTTCAAGAAGCTAGCACAAACCGTGTTGGATTTAGAGTTCCAAATACATCTATCAATATAGGAGAAAACAGAGTGAAACCTAAAAATTCAAACTGTTACTGGAAATGAACGCTTCAACATAGAAGAACGAAACTTGGGGAACCAAGTCGGCTTAGTGTACTGATCATTACCTGAAAGTATCATCCAGTTTGGGTGAAAAAATATTTTCTGAGATTTCTGGAGATTCGTAATTTTTGGAAGCTTGGGAACCCCTTTCCATGAAAGTGTTTCTCGCCAGTCACTGCTTAGGGCTACATCAAGAGGAAACAAAAAATAGAGATAGAATCTGAAACTCCTTTATTGTGTCAAGTTTCAAGAAGCTAGCACAAACCGTGTTGGATTTAGAGTTCCAAATACATCTATCAATATAGGAGAAAACAGAGTGAAACCTAAAAATTGAAACTGTTAGTAGAAACGAACGCTTCAACATAGAAGAACGAAATTTGGGGAACCAAGTTGGCTTATTGTACTGATCATTACCTGAAAGTATCATCCAGTTTGGGTGAAAAAATACTTGCTGAGATTTCTGGAGATTCGTAATTTTAGGAAGCTTGGCAACCCCTTTCCATGAAAGTGTTTCTCGCCAGTCACTGCTTAGGGCTACTTCAAGAGGAAACAACACATAGAGATAGAACGTGAAACTGCTTTATTTTGTCAAGTTTCAAGAAGCTAGCACAAACCGTGTTGGATTTAGAGTTCCAAATACATCTATCAATATAGGAGAATACAGAGTGAAACCTAAAAATTCAAACTGTTACTGGAAATGAACGCTTCAACATAGAAGAACGAAATTTGGGGAACCAAGTCGGCTTAGTGTACTGATCATTACCTGAAAGTATCATCCAGTTTGGGTGAAAAAATATTTGCTGAGATTTCTGGAGATTCGTAATTTTTGGAAGCTTGGGAACCCCTTTCCATGAAAGTGTTTCTCGCCAGTCACTGCTTAGGGATACATCAAGAGGAAACAAAACATAGAGATAGAACCTGAAACTACTTTATTGTGTCAAGTTTCAAGAAGGTAGCACAAACCGTGTTGGATTTAGAGTTCCAAATACATCTATCAATATAGGAGAAAACAGAGTGAAATCTAAAAATTGAAACAGTTAGTAGAAACAAACGCTTCAACATAGAAGAATGAAATTTGGGGAACCAAGTTGGCTTATTGTACTGATCATTACCTGAAAGTATCATCCAGTTTGGGTGAAAAAATATTTGCTGAGATTTCTGGAGATTCGTAATTTTTGGAAGCTTGGCAACCCCTTTCCATGAAAGTGTTTCTCGCCAGTCACTTCTTAGGGCTACATCAAGATGAAAAAAAACATGGAGATAGAATCTGAAACTACTTTATTGTGTCAAGTTTCAAGAAGCTAGCACAAACCGTGTTGGATTTAGAGTTCCAAATACATCTATCAATATAGGAGAAAACAGAGTGAAACCTAAAAATTGAAACAGTTAGTAGAAACGAACGCTTCAACATAGAAGAATGAAATTTAGGGAACCAAGTTGGCTTATTGTACTGATCATTACCTGAAAGTATCATCCAGTTTGGGTGAAAAAATATTTGCTGAGATTTCTGGAGATTCGTAATTTTTGGAAGCTTGGCAACCCCTTTCCATGAAAGTGTTTCTCGCCAGTCACTTCTTAGGGCTACATCAAGATGAAAAAAAACATGGAGATAGAATCTGAAACTACTTTATTGTGTCAAGTTTCAAGAAGCTAGCACAAACCGTGTTGGATTTAGAGTTCCAAATACATCTATCAATATAGGAGAAAACAGAGTGAAACCTAAAAATTCAAACTGTTACTGGAAATGAATGCTTTAACATAGAAGAACGAAATTTGGGGAACCAAGTCGGCTTAGTGTTCTGATCATTTCCTGAAAGTATCATCAAGTTTGGGTGAAAAAATATTTGCTGAGATTTCTGGTGATTCCTAATTTTTGGAAGCTTGGCAACCCCTTTCCATGAAAGTGTTTCTCGACAGTCACTGCTTAGGGCTACATCAAGAGGAAACAAAACATAGAGATAGAACGTGAAACTGCTTTATTTTGTCAAGTTTCAAGAAGCTAGCACAAACCGTGTTGGATTTAGAGTTCCAAATACATCTATCAATATAGGAGAAAACAGAGTGAAACCTAAAAATTCAAACTGTTACTGGAAATGAACGCTTCAACATAGAAGAACGAAACTTGGGGAACCAAGTCGGCTTAGTGTACTGATCATTACCTGAAAGTATCATCCATTTTGGGTGAAAAAATATTTGCTGAGATTTCTGGAGATTCGTAATTTTTGGAAGCTTGGGAACCCCTTTCCATGAAAGTGTTTCTCGCCAGTCACTGCTTAGGGCTACATCAAGAGGAAACAAAACATAGAGATAGAATCTGAAACTCCTTTATTGTGTCAAGTTTCAAGAAGCTAGCACAAACCGTGTTGGATTTAGAGTTCCAAATACATCTATCAATATAGGAGAAAACAGAGTGAAACCTAAAAATTGAAACTGTTAGTAGAAACGAACGCTTCAACATAGAAGAACGAAATTTGGGGAACCAAGTTGGCTTATTGTACTGATCATTACCTGAAAGTATCATCCAGTTTGGGTGAAAAAATACTTGCTGAGATTTCTGGAGATTCGTAATTTTTGGAAGCTTGGCAACCCCTTTCCATGAAAGTGTTTCTCGCCAGTCACTGCTTAGGGCTACTTCAAGAGGAAACAACACATAGAGATAGAACGTGAAACTGCTTTATTTTGTCAAGTTTCAAGAAGCTAGCACAAACCGTGTTGGATTTAGACTTCCAAATACATCTATCAATATAGGAGAATACAGAGTGAAACCTAAAAATTCAAACTGTTACTGGAAATGAACGCTTCACCATTGAAGAACGAAATTTGGGGAACCAAGTTGGATTAGTGTACTGATCATTACCTGAAAGTATCATCCAGTTTGGGTGAAAAAATATTTGCTGAGATTTCTGGAGATTCATAATTTTTGGAAGCCTGGCAACCCCTTTCCTTGAAAGTGTTTCTCGACAGTCACTGCTTAGGGCTACATCAAGAGGAAACAAAACATAGAGATAGAATCTGAAACTCCTTTATTTTGTCAAGTTTCAAGAAGCTAGCACAAACCGTGTTAGATTTAGAGTTCCAAATACATCTATCAATATAGGAGAAAACAGAGTGAAACCTAAAAATTCAAACTGTTAGTAGAAACGAACGCTTCAACATAGAAGAATGAAATTTGGAGAACCAAGTTGGCTTAGTGTACTGATCATTACCTGTAAGTATCATCCAGTTTTGGTGAAAAAATACTTGCTGAGATATCTGGAGATTCGTAATTTTAGGAAGCTTGGCAACCCCTTTCCATGAAAGTGTTTCTCGCCAGTCACTGCATAGGGCTACTTCAAGAGGAAAGAACACATAGAGACAGAACGTGAAACTACTTTATTTTGTCAAGTTTCAAGAAGCTAGCACAAACCGTGTTGGATTTAGAGTTCCAAATACATCTATCTATATAGGAGAAAACAGAGTGAAACCTAAAAATTCAAACTGTTACTGGAAATGAACGCTTCAACATAGAAGAACGAAATTTGGGGAACCAAGTTGGCTTAGTGTACTGATCATTACCTGAAAGTATCATCCAGTTTGGGTGAAAAAATATTTGCTGTGATTTCTGGAGATTCGTAGTTTTTGGAAGCTTGACAACCCCTTTCTATGAAAGTGTTTCTCGAGAGTCACTGCTTAGGGCTACATCAAGAGGAAACAACACATAGATATAGAACGTGAAACTGCTTTATTTTGTCAAGTTTCAAGAAGCTAGCACAAACCGTGTTGGATTTACAGTTCCAAATCCATCTATCAATATAGGAGAAAACAGAGTGAAACCTAAAAATTCAAACTGTTACTGGAAATGAAGGCTTCAACATAGAAGAACAAAATTTGGGGAAAGAAGTCGGCTTAGTGTACTGATCATTACCTGAAAGTATCATCCAGTTTGGGTGCAGAAATATTTGCTGTGATTTCTGGAGATTCGTAGTTTTTGGAAGCTTGGCAACCCCTTTCTATGAAAGTGTTTCTCGCCAGTCACTGCTTAGGGCTACTTCAAGAGGAAACAAAACATAGAGATAGAACGTGAAACTGCTTTATTTTGTCAAGTTTCAAGAAGCTAGCACAAACCGTGTTGGATTTAGAGTTCCAAATACATCTATCAATATAGGAGAAAACAGAGTGAAACCTAAAAATTCAAACTGTTACTGGAAATGAACGCTTCAACATAGAAGAACGAAATTTGGGAAACCGAGTCGGCTTAGTGTACTGATCATTACCTGAAAGTATCATCCAGTTTGGGTGAAAAAATATTTGCTGAGATTTATGGAGATTCGTAATTTTTGGAAGCTTGGCAACCCCTTTCCATGAAAGTGTTTCTCGCCAGTCACTGCTTAGGGCTACATCAAGAGGAAAAAAAAACATAGAGAAAGAACGTGAAACTGCTTTATTTTGTCAAGTTTCAAGAAGCTAGCACAAACCGTGTTGGATTTAGAGTTCCAAATACATTTATCAATATAGGAGAAAACAGAGTGAAACCTAAAAATTTAAACTGTTACTGGAAATGAACGCTTCACCATAGAAGAACGAAATTTGGGGAACCAAGTCGGCTTAGTGTACTGACCATTACCTGAAAGTATCATCCAGTTTGGGTGAAAAAATATTTGCTGAGATTTCTGGAGATTCGTAATTTTTGGAAGCTTGGGAACCTTTTTCCATGAAAGTGTTTCTCGACAGTCACTGCTTAGGGCTACATCAAGAGGAAACAAAACATAGAGATAGAACGTGAAACTGCTTTATTTTGTCAAGTTTCAAGAAGCTAGCACAAACCGTGTTGGATTTAGAGTTCCAAATACATCTATCAATATAGGAGAAAACAGAGTGAAACCTAAAAATTCAAACTGTTACTGGAAATGAACGCTTCAACATAGAAGAACGAAATTTGGGGAACCAAGTCGGCTTAGTGTACTGATCATTACCTGAAAGTATCATCCAGTTTGGGTGCAGAAATATTTGCTGTGATTTCTGGAGATTCGTAATTTTAGGAAGCTTGGCAACCCCTTTCCATGAAAGTGTTTCTCGCCAGTCACTGCATAGGGCTACTTCAAGAGGAAAGAACACATAGAGACACAACGTGAAACTACTTTATTTTGTCAAGTTTCAAGAAGCTAGCACAAACCGTGTTGGATTTAGAGTTCCAAATACATCTATCTATATAGGAGAAAACAGAGTGAAACCTAAAAATTCAAACTGTTACTGGAAATGAACGCTTCAACATAGAAGAACGAAATTTGGGGAACCAAGTTGGCTTAGTGTACTGATCATTACCTGAAAGTATCATCCAGTTTTGGTGAAAAAATACTTGCTGAGATATCTGGAGATTCGTAATTTTAGGAAGCTTGGCAACCCCTTTCCATGAAAGTGTTTCTCGCCAGTCACTGCATACGGCTACTTCAAGAGGAAAGAACACATAGAGACAGAACGTGAAACTACTTTATTTTGTCAAGTTTCAAGAAGCTAGCACAAACCGTGTTGGATTTAGAGTTCCAAATACATTTATCAATATAGGAGAAAACAGAGTGAAACCTAAAAATTCAAACTGTTACTGGAAATGTACGCTTCAACATAGAAGAACGAAATTTGGGGAACCAAGTCGGCTTAGTGTACTGATCATTACCTGAAAGTATCATCCAGTTTGGGTGAAAAAATATTTGCTGAGATTTCTGGAGATTCGTAATTTTTGGAAGCTTGGCAACCCCTTTCCATGAAAGTGTTTCTCGCCAGTCACTGCTTAGGGCTACATCAAGAGGAAACAAAACATAGAGATAGAACGTGAAACTGCTTTATTTTGTCAAGTTTCAAGAAGCTAGCACAAACCGTGTTGGATTTAGAGTTCCAAATACATCTATCAATATAGGAGAAAACAGAGTGAAACCTAAAAATTCAAACTGTTAGTAGAAACGAACGCTTCAACATAGAAGAATGAAATTTGGAGAACCAAGTTGGCTTAGTGTACTGATCATTACGTGTAAGTATCATCCAGTTTTGGTGAAAAAATACTTGCTGAGATTTCTGGAGATTCGTAATTTTAGGAAGCTTGGCAACCCCTTTCCATGAAAGTGTTTCTCGCCAGTCACTGCATAGGGCTACTTCAAGAGGAAAGAACACATAGAGACAGAACGTGAAACTACTTTATTTTGTCAAGTTTCAAGAAGCTAGCACAAACCGTGTTGGATTTAGAGTTCCAAATACATCTATCTATATAGGAGAAAACAGAGTGAAACCTAAAAATTCAAACTGTTACTGGAAATGAACGCTTCAACATAGAAGAACGAAATTTGGGGAACCAAGTCGGCTTAGTGTACTGATCATTACCTGAAAGTATCATCCAGTTTGGGTGAAAAAATATTTGCTGTGATTTCTGGAGATTCGTAGTTTTTGGAAGCTTGACAACCCCTTTCTATGAAAGTGTTTCTCGCCAGTCACTGCTTAGGGCTACATCAAGAGGAAACAACACATAGATATAGAACGTGAAACTGCTTTATTTTGTCAAGTTTCAAGAAGCTAGCACAAACCGTGTTGGATTTACAGTTCCAAATCCATCTATCAATATAGGAGAAAACAGAGTGAAACCTAAAAATTCAAACAGTTACTGGAAATGAACGCTTCAACATAGAAGAACGAAATTTGGGGAACCAAGTCGGCTTAGTGTACTGATCATTACCTGAAAGTATCATCCAGTTTGGGTGAAAAAATATTTGCTGAGATTTCTGGAGATTCGTAATTTTTGGAAGCTTGGCAACCCCTTTCCATGAAAGTGTTTCTCGCCAGTCACTGCTTAGGGCTACATCAAGAGGAAAAAAAACATAGAGAAAGAACGTGAAACTGCTTTATTTTGTCAAGTTTCAAGAAGCTAGCACAAACCGTGTTGGATTTAGAGTTCCAAATACATTTATCAATATAGGAGAAAACAGAGTGAAACCTAAAAATTTAAACTGTTACTGGAAATGAACGCTTCACCATAGAAGAACGAAATTTGGGGAACCAAGTCGGCTTAGTGTACTGACAATTACCTGAAAGTATCATCCAGTTTGGGTGAAAAAATATTTGCTGAGATTTCTGGAGATTCGTAATTTTTGGAAGCTTGGGAACCTTTTTCCATGAAAGTGTTTCTCGACAGTCACTGCTTAGGGCTACATCAAGAGGAAACAAAACATAGAGATAGAACGTGAAACTGCTTTATTTTGTCAAGTTTCAAGAAGCTAGCACAAACCGTGTTGGATTTAGAGTTCCAAATACATCTATCAATATAGGAGAAAACAGAGTGAAACCTAAAAATTCAAACTGTTACTGGAAATGAACGCTTCAACATAGAAGAACGAAATTTGGGGAACCAAGTCGGCTTAGTGTACTGATCATTACCTGAAAGTATCATCCAGTTTGGGTGCAGAAATATTTGCTGTGATTTCTGGAGATTCGTAATTTTAGGAAGCTTGGCAACCCCTTTCCATGAAAGTGTTTCTCGCCAGTCACTGCATAGGGCTACTTCAAGAGGAAAGAACACATAGAGACACAACGTGAAACTACTTTATTTTGTCAAGTTTCAAGAAGCTAGCACAAACCGTGTTGGATTTAGAGTTCCAAATACATCTATCTATATAGGAGAAAACAGAGTGAAACCTAAAAATTCAAACTGTTACTGGAAATGAACGCTTCAACATAGAAGAACGAAATTTGGGGAACCAAGTTGGCTTAGTGTACTGATCATTACCTGAAAGTATCATCCAGTTTTGGTGAAAAAATACTTGCTGAGATATCTGGAGATTCGTAATTTTAGGAAGCTTGGCAACCCCTTTCCATGAAAGTGTTTCTCGCCAGTCACTGCATAGGGCTACTTCAAGAGGAAAGAACACATAGAGACAGAACGTGAAACTACTTTATTTTGTCAAGTTTCAAGAAGCTAGCACAAACCGTGTTGGATTTAGAGTTCCAAATACATCTATCTATATAGGAGAAAACAGAGTGAAACCTAAAAATTCAAACTGTTACTGGAAATGAACGCTTCAACATAGAAGAACGAAATTTGGGGAACCAAGTTGGCTTAGTGTACTGATCATTACCTGTAAGTATCATCCAGTTTTGGTGAAAAAATACTTGCTGAGATTTCTGGAGATTCGTAATTTTAGGAAGCTTGGCAACCCCTTTCCATGAAAGTGTTTCTCGCCAGTCACTGCATAGGGCTACTTCAAGAGGAAAGAACACATAGAGACAGAACGTGAAAGTACTTTATTTTGTCAAGTTTCAAGAAGCTAGCACAAACCGTGTTGGATTTACAGTTCCAAATCCATCTATCAATATAGGAGAAAACAGAGTGAAACCTAAAAATTCAAACTCTTACTGGAAATGAACGCTTCAACATAGAAGAACGAAATTTGGGGAACCAAGTCGGCTTAGTGTACTGATCATTACCTGAAAGTATCATTCAGTTTGGGTGCAGAAATATTTGCTGTGATTTCTGGAGATTCGTAATTTTAGGAAGCTTGGCAACCCCTTTCCATGAAAGTGTTTCTCGCCAGTCACTGCATAGGGCTACTTGAAGAGGAAAGAACACATAGAGACACAACGTGAAACTACTTTATTTTGTCAAGTTTCAAGAAGCTAGCACAAACCGTGTTGGATTTAGAGTTCCAAATACATCTATCTATATAGGAGAAAACAGAGTGAAACCTAAAAATTCAAACTGTTACTGGAAATGAACGCTTCAACATAGAAGAACGAAATTTGGGGAACCAAGTTGGCTTAGTGTACTGATCATTACCTGAAAGTATCATCCGGTTTGGGTGAAAAAATATTTGCTGTGATTTCTGGAGATTCGTAGTTTTTGGAAGCTTGACAACCCCTTTCTATGAAAGTGTTTCTCGCCAGTCACTGCTTAGGGCTACATGAAGAGGAAACAACACATAGATATAGAACGTGAAACTGCTTTATTTTGTCAAGTTTCAAGAAGCTAGCACAAACCGTGTTGGATTTACAGTTCCAAATCCATCTATCAATATAGGAGAAAACAGAGTGAAACCTAAAAATTCAAACTGTTACTGGAAATGAACGCTTCAACATAGAAGAATGAAATTTGGGGAACCAAGTCGGCTTAGTGTACTGATCATTACCTGAAAGTATCATCCAGTTTGGGTGAAAAAATATTTGCTGTGATTTCTGGAGATTCGTAGTTTTTGGAAGCTTGGCAACCCCTTTCTATGAAAGTGTTTCTCGCCAGTCACTGCTTAGGGCTACTTCAAGAGGAAACAAAACATAGAGATAGAACGTGAAACTGCTTTATTTTGTCAAGTTTCAAGAAGCTAGCACAAACCGTGTTGGATTTAGAGTTCCAAATCCATCTATCAATATAGGAGAAAACAGAGTGAAACCTAAAAATTCAAACTGTTACTGGAAATGAACGCTTCACCATAGAAGAACGAAATTTGGGGAACCAAGTTGGCTTAGTGTACTGATCATTACCTGTAAGTATCATCCAGTTTTGGTGAAAAAATACTTGCTGAGATTTCTGGAGATTCGTAATTTTAGGAAGCTTGGCAACCCCTTTCCATGAAAGTGTTTCTCGCCAGTCACTGCATAGGGCTACTTCAAGAGGAAAGAACACCTAGAGACAGAACGTGAAACTACTTTATTTTGTCAAGTTTCAAGAAGCTAGCACAAACCGTGTTGGATTTAGAGTTCCAAATACATCTATCTATATAGGAGAAAACAGAGTGAAACCTAAAAATTCAAACTGTTACTGGAAATGAACGCTTCAACATAGAAGAACGAAATTTGGGGAACCAAGTTGGCTTAGTGTACTGATCATTACCTGAAAGTATCATCCAGTTTGGGTGAAAAAATATTTGCTGTGATTTCTGGAGATTCGTAGTATTTGGAAGCTTGACAACCCCTTTCCATGAAAGTGTTTCTCGCCAGTCACTGCATAGGGCTACTTCAAGAGGAAAGAACACCTAGAGACAGAACGTGAAACTACTTTATTTTGTCAAGTTTCAAGAAGCTAGCACAAACCGTGTTGGATTTAGAGTTCCAAATACATCTATCTATATAGGAGAAAACAGAGTGAAACCTAAAAATTCAAACTGTTACTGGAAATGAACGCTTCAACATAGAAGAACGAAATTTGGGGAACCAAGTTGGCTTAGTGTACTGATCATTACCTGAAAGTATCATCCAGTTTGGGTGAAAAAATATTTGCTGTGATTTCTGGAGATTCGTAGTTTTTGGAAGCTTGACAACCCCTTTCTATGAAAGTGTTTCTCGCCAGTCACTGCTTAGGGCTACATCAAGAGGAAACAACACATAGATATAGAACGTGAAACTGCTTTATTTTGTCAAGTTTCAAGAAGCTAGCACAAACCGTGTTGGATTTACAGTTCCAAATCCATCTATCAATATAGTAGAAAACAGAGTGAAACCTAAAAATTCAAACTGTTACTGGAAATGAACGCTTCACCATAGAAGAATGAAATTTGGGGAACCAAGTCGGCTTAGTGTACTGATCATTACCTGAAAGTATCATCCAGTTTGGGTGCAGAGATATTTGCTGTGATTTCTGGAGATTCGTAGTTTTTGGAAGCTTGGCAACCCCTTTCTATGAAAGTGTTTCTCGCCAGTCACTGCTTAGGGCTACTTCAAGAGGAAACAAAACATAGAGATAGAACGTGAAACTGCTTTATTTTGTCAAGTTTCAAGAAGCTAGCACAAACCGTGTTGGATTTAGAGTTCCAAATACATCTATCAATATAGGAGAAAACAGAGTGAAACCTAAAAATTCAAACTGTTACTGGAAATGAACGCTTCAACATAGAAGAACGAAATTTGGGGAACCAAGTTGGCTTAGTGTACTGATCATTACCTGTAAGTATCATCCAGTTTTGGTGAAAAAATACTTGCTGAGATTTCTGGAGATTCGTAATTTTAGGAAGCTTGGCAACCCCTTTCCATGAAAGTGTTTCTCGCCAGTCACTGCATAGGGCTACTTCAAGAGGAAAGAACACATAGAGACAGAACGTGAAACTACTTTATTTTGTCAAGTTTCAAGAAGCTAGCACAAACCGTGTTGGATTTAGAGTTCCAAATACATCTATCTATATAGGAGAAAACAGAGTGAAACCTAAAAATTCAAACTGTTACTGGAAATGAACGCTTCAACATAGAAGAACGAAATTTGGGGAACCAAGTCGGCTTAGTGTACTGATCATTACCTGAAAGTATCATCCAGTTTGGGTGAAAAAATATTTGCTGTGATTTCTGGAGATTCGTAGTTTTTGGAAGCTTGACAACCCCTTTCTATGAAAGTGTTTCTCGCCAGTCACTGCTTAGGGCTACATCAAGAGGAAACAACACATAGATATAGAACGTGAAACTGCTTTATTTTGTCAAGTTTCAAGAAGCTAGCACAAACCGTGTTGGATTTACAGTTCCAAATCCATCTATCAATATAGGAGAAAACAGAGTGAAACCTAAAAATTCAAACTGTTACTGGAAATGAACGCTTCAACATAGAAGAACGAAATTTGGGGAACCAAGTCGGCTTAGTGTACTGATCATTACCTGAAAGTATCATCCAGTTTGGGTGAAAAAATATTTGCTGAGATTTCTGGAGATTCGTAATTTTTGGAAGCTTGGCAACCCCTTTCCATGAAAGTGTTTCTCGCCAGTCACTGATTAGGGCTACATCAAGAGGAAAAAAAACATAGAGAAAGAACGTGAAACTGCTTTATTTTGTCAAGTTTCAAGAAGCTAGCACAAACCATGTTTTATTTAGAGTTCCAAATACATTTATCAATATAGGAGAAAACAGAGTGAAACCTAAAAATTTAAACTGTTACTGGAAATGAACGCTTCACCATAGAAGAACGAAATTTGGGGAACCAAGTCGGCTTAGTGTACTGACCATTACCTGAAAGTATCATCCAGTTTGGGTGAAAAAATATTTGCTGAGATTTCTGGAGATTCGTAATTTTTGGAAGCTTGGGAACCTTTTTCCATGAAAGTGTTTCTCGACAGTCACTGCTTAGGGCTACATCAAGAGGAAACAAAACATAGAGATAGAACGTGAAACTGCTTTATTTTGTCAAGTTTCAAGAAGCTAGCACAAACCGTGTTGGATTTAGAGTTCCAAATACATCTATCAATATAGGAGAAAACAGAGTGAAACCTAAAAATTCAAACTGTTACTGGAAATGAACGCTTCAACATAGAAGAACGAAATTTGGGGAACCAAGTCGGCTTAGTGTACTGATCATTACCTGAAAGTATCATCCAGTTTGGGTGCAGAAATATTTGCTGTGATTTCTGGAGATTCGTAATTTTAGGAAGCTTGGCAACCCCTTTCCATGAAAGTGTTTCTCGCCAGTCACTGCATAGGGCTACTTCAAGAGGAAAGAACACATAGAGACACAACGTGAAACTACTTTATTTTGTCAAGTTTCAAGAAGCTAGCACAAACCGTGTTGGATTTAGAGTTCCAAATCCATCTATCTATATAGGAGAAAACAGAGTGAAACCTAAAAATTCAAACTGTTACTGGAAATGAACGCTTCAACATAGAAGAACGAAATTTGGGGAACCAAGTTGGCTTAGTGTACTGATCATTACCTGAAAGTATCATCCAGTTTCGGTGAAAAAATACTTGCTGAGATATCTGGAGATTCGTAATTTTAGGAAGCTTGGCAACCCCTTTCCATGAAAGTGTTTCTCGCCAGTCACTGCATAGGGCTACTTCAAGAGGAAAGAACACATAGAGACAGAACGTGAAACTACTTTATTTTGTCAAGTTTCAAGAAGCTAGCACAAACCGTGTTGGATTTAGAGTTCCAAATACATCTATCTATATACGAGAAAACAGAGTGAAACCTAAAAATTCAAACTGTTACTGGAAATGAACGCTTCAACATAGAAGAACGAAATTTGGGGAACCAAGTTGGCTTAGTGTACTGATCATTACCTGTAAGTATCATCCAGTTTTGGTGAAAAAATACTTGCTGAGATTTCTGGAGATTCGTAATTTTAGGAAGCTTGGCAACCCCTTTCCATGAAAGTGTTTCTCGCCAGTCACTGCATAGGGCTACTTCAAGAGGAAAGAACACATAGAGACAGACGTGAAAGTACTTTATTTTGTCAAGTTTCAAGAAGCTAGCACAAACCGTGTTGGATTTACAGTTCCAAATCCATCTATCAATATAGGAGAAAACAGAGTGAAACCTAAAAATTCAAACTCTTACTGGAAATGAACGCTTCAACATAGAAGAACGAAATTTGGGGAACCAAGTCGGCTTAGTGTACTGATCATTACCTGAAAGTATCATTCAGTTTTGGTGCAGAAATATTTGCTGTGATTTCTGGAGATTCGTAATTTTAGGAAGCTTGGCAACCCCTTTTCATGAAAGTGTTTCTCGCCAGTCACTGCATAGGGCTACTTCAAGAGGAAAGAACACATAGAGACACAACGTGAAACTACTTTATATTGTCAAGTTTCAAGAAGCTAGCACAAACCGTGTTGGATTTAGAGTTCCAAATACATCTATCTATATAGGAGAAAACAGAGTGAAACCTAAAAATTCAAACTGTTACTGGAAATGAACGCTTCAACATAGAAGAACGAAATTTGGGGAACCAAGTTGGCTTAGTGTACTGATCATTACCTGAAAGTATCATCCAGTTTGGGTGAAAAAATATATGCTGTGATTTCTGGAGATTCGTAGTTTTTGGAAGCTTGACAACCCCTTTCTATGAAAGTGTTTCTCGCCAGTCACTCCTTAGGGCTACATGAAGAGGAAACAACACATAGATATAGAACGTGAAACTGCTTTATTTTGTCAAGTTTCAAGAAGCTAGCACAAACCGTGTTGGATTTACAGTTCCAAATCCATCTATCAATATAGGAGAAAACAGAGTGAAACCTAAAAATTCAAACTGTTACTGGAAATGAACGCTTCAACATAGAAGAATGAAATTTGGGGAACCAAGTCGGCTTAGTGTACTGATCATTACCTGAAAGTATCATCCAGTTTGGGTGCAGAAATATTTGCTGTGATTTCTGGAGATTCGTAGTTTTTGGAAGCTTGGCAACCCCTTTCTATGAAAGTGTTTCTCGCCAGTCACTGCTTAGGGCTACTACAAGAGGAAACAAAACATAGAGATAGAACGTGAAACTGCTTTATTTTGTCAAGTTTCAAGAAGCTAGCACAAACCGTGTTGGATTTAGAGTTCCAAATCCATCTATCAATATAGGAGAAAACAGAGTGAAACCTAAAAATTCAAACTGTTACTGGAAATGAACGCTTCACCATAGAAGAACGAAATTTGGGGAACCAAGTTGGCTTAGTGTACTGATCATTACCTGAAAGTATCATCCAGTTTGGGTGAAAAAATATTTGCTGTGATTTCTGGAGATTCGTAGTATTTGGAAGCTTGACAACCCCTTTCCATGAAAGTGTTTCTCGCCAGTCACTACATAGGGCTACTTCAAGAGGAAAGAACACCTAGAGACAGAACGTGAAACTACTTTATTTTGTCAAGTTTCAAGAAGCTAGCACAAACCGTGTTGGATTTAGAGTTCCAAATACATCTATCTATATAGGAGAAAACAGAGTGAAACCTAAAAATTCAAACTGTTACTGGAAATGAACGCTTCAACATAGAAGAACGAAATTTGGGGAACCAAGTTGGCTTAGTGTACTGATCATTACCTGAAAGTATCATCCAGTTTGGGTGAAAAAATATTTGCTGTGATTTCTGGAGATTCGTAGTTTTTGGAAGCTTGACAACCCCTTTCTATGAAAGTGTTTCTCGCCAGTCACTGCTTAGGGCTACATCAAGAGGAAACAACACATAGATATAGAACGTGAAACTGCTTTATTTTGTCAAGTTTCAAGAAGCTAGCACAAACCGTGTTGGATTTACAGTTCCAAATCCATCTATCAATATAGGAGAAAACAGAGTGAAACCTAAAAATTCAAACTGTTACTGGAAATGAACGCTTCAACATAGAAGAATGAAATTTGGGGAACCAAGTCGGCTTAGTGTACTGATCATTACCTGAAAGTATCATCCAGTTTGGGTGCAGAAATATTTGCTGTGATTTCTGGAGATTCGTAGTTTTTGGAAGCTTGACAACCCCTTTCTATGAAAGTGTTTCTCGCCAGTCACTGCTTAGGGCTACTTCAAGAGGAAACAAAACATAGAGATAGAACGTGAAACTGCTTTATTTTGTCAAGTTTCAAGAAGCTAGCACAAACCGTGTTGGATTTAGAGTTCCAAATACATCTATCAATATAGGAGAAAACAGAGTGAAACCTAAAAATTCAAACTGTTACTGGAAATGAACGCTTCACCATAGAAGAACGAAATTTGGGGAACCAAGTTGGCTTAGTGTACTGATCATTACCTGTAATTATCATCCAGTTTTGGTGAAAAAATACTTGCTGAGATTTCTGGAGATTCGTAATTTTAGGAAGCTTGGCAACCCCTTTCCATGAAAGTGTTTCTCGCCAGTCACTGCATAGGGCTACTTCAAGAGGAAAGAACACCTAGAGAGAGAACGTGAAACTACTTTATTTTGTCAAGTTTCAAGAAGCTAGCACAAACCGTGTTGGATTTAGAGTTCCAAATACATCTATCTATATAGGAGAAAACAGAGTGAAACCTAAAAATTCAAACTGTTACTGGAAATGAACGCTTCAACATAGAAGAACGAAATTTGGGGAACCAAGTTGGCTTAGTGTACTGATCATTACCTGAAAGTATCATCCAGTTTGGGTGAAAAAATATTTGCTGTGATTTCTGGAGATTCGTAGTTTTTGGAAGCTTGACAACCCCTTTCTATGAAAGTGTTTCTCGCCAGTCACTGCTTAGGGCTACATCAAGAGGAAACAACACATAGATATAGAACGTGAAACTGCTTTATTTTGTCAAGTTTCAAGAAGCTAGCACAAACCGTGTTGGATTTAGAGTTCCAAATACATCTATCAATATAGGAGAAAACAGAGTGAAACCTAAAAATTCAAACTGTTACTGGAAATGAACGCTTCACCATAGAAAAACGAAATTTGGGGAACCAAGTTGGCTTAGTGTACTGATCATTTCGTGTAAGTATCATCCAGTTTTGGTGAAAAAATACTTGCTGAGATTTCTGGAGATTCGTAATTTTAGGAAGCTTGGCAACCCCTTTCCATGAAAGTGTTTCTCGCCAGTCACTGCATACGGCTACTTCAAGAGGAAAGAACACATAGAGACAGAACGTGAAACTACTTTATTTTGTCAAGTTTCAAGAAGCTAGCACAAACCGTGTTGGATTTAGAGTTCCAAATACATCTATCTATATAGGAGAAAACAGAGTGAAACCTAAAAATTCAAACTGTTACTGGTAATGAACGCTTCAACATAGAAGAACGAAATTTGGGGAACCAAGTCGGCTTAGTGTACTGATCATTACCTGAAAGTATCATCCAGTTTGGGTGAAAAAATATTTGCTGTGATTTCTGGAGATTCGTAGTTTTTGGAAGCTTGACAACCCCTTTCTATGAAAGTGTTTCTCGCCAGTCACTGCTTAGGGCTACATCAAGAGGAAACAACACATAGATATAGAACGTGAAACTGCTTTATTTTGTCAAGTTTCAAGAAGCTGGCACAAACCGTGTTGGATTTACAGTTCCAAATCCATCTATCAATATAGGAGAAAACAGAGTGAAACCTAAAAATTCAAACTGTTACTGGAAATGAACGCTTCAACATAGAAGAACGAAATTTGGAGAACCAAGTCGGCTTAGTGTACTGATCATTACCTGAAAGTATCATCCCGTTTGGGTGAAAAAATATTTGCTGAGATTTCTGGAGATTCGTAATTTTTGGAAGCTTGGCAACCCCTTTCCATGAAAGTGTTTCTCGCCAGTCACTGATTAGGGCTACATCAAGAGGAAAAAAAACATAGATATAGAACGTGAAACTGCTTTATTTTGTCAAGTTTCAAGAAGCTAGCACAAACCGTGTTGGATTTAGAGTTCCAAATACATTTATCAATATAGGAGAAAACAGAGTGAAACCTAAAAATTTAAACTGTTACTGGAAATGAACGCTTCACCATAGAAGAACGAAATTTGGGGAACCAAGTCGGCTTAGTGTACTGACCATTACCTGAAAGTATCATCCAGTTTGGGTGAAAAAATATTTGCTGAGATTTCTGGAGATTCGTAATTTTTGGAAGCTTGGGAACCTTTTTCCATGAACGTGTTTCTCGACAGTCACTGCTTAGGGCTACATCTAGAGGAAACAAAACATAGAGATAGAACGTGAAACTACTTTATTTTGTCAAGTTTCAAGAAGCTAGCACAAACCGTGTTCGATTTAGAGTTCCAAATACATCTATCAATATAGGAGAAAACAGAGTGAAACCTAAAAATTCAAACTGTTAGTAGAAACGAACGCTTCAACATAGAAGAATGAAATTTGGAGAACCAAGTTGGCTTAGTGTACTGATCATTACCTGTAAGTATCATCCAGTTTTGGTGAAAAAATACTTGCTGAGATTTCTGGAGATTCGTAATTTTAGGAAGCTTGGCAACCCCTTTCCATGAAAGTGTTTCTCGCCAGTCACTGCATAGGGCTACTTCAAGAGGAAAGAACACATAGAGACAGAACGTGAAAGTACCTTATTTTGTCAAGTTTCAAGAAGCTAGCACAAACCGTGTTGGATTTAGAGTTCCAAATACATCCATCTATATAGGAGAAAACAGAGTGAAACCTAAAAATTCAAACTGTTACTGGAAATGAACGCTTCAACATAGAAGAACGAAATTTGGGGAACCAAGTCGGCTTAGTGTACTGATCATTACCTGAAAGTATCATCCAGTTTGGGTGAAAAAATATTTGCTGTGATTTCTGGAGATTCGTAGTTTTTGGAAGCTTGACAACCCCTTTCTATGAAAGTGTTTCTCGCCAGTCACTGCTTAGGGCTACATCAAGAGGAAACAACAGATAGATATAGAACGTGAAACTGCTTTATTTTGTCAAGTTTCAAGAAGCTAGCACAAACCGTGTTGGATTTACAGTTCCAAATCCATCTATCAATATAGGAGAAAACAGAGTGAAACCTAAAAATTCAAACTGTTACTGGAAATGAACGCTTCAATATAGAAGAACGAAATTTGGGGAACCAAGTCGGCTTAGTGTACTGATCATTACCTGAAAGTATCATCCAGTTTGGGTGAAAAAATATTTGCTGAGATTTCTGGAGATTCGTAATTTTGGAAGCTTGGCAACCCCTTTCCATGAAAGTGTTTCTCGCCAGTCACTGATTAGGGCTACATCAAGAGGAAAAAAAACATAGAGAAAGAACGTGAAACTGCTTTATTTTGTCAAGTTTCAAGAAGCTAGCACAAACCGTGTTGGATTTAGAGTTCCAAATCCATCTATCAATATAGGAGAAAACAGAGTGAAACCTAAAAATTCAAACTGTTACTGGAAATGAACGCTTCACCATAGAAGAACGAAATTTGGGGAACCAAGTTGGCTTAGTGTACTGATCATTACCTGAAAGTATCATCCAGTTTGGGTGAAAAAATATTTGCTGTGATTTCTGGAGATTCGTAGTATTTGGAAGCTTGACAACCCCTTTCCATGAAAGTGTTTCTCGCCAGTCACTACATAGGGCTACTTCAAGAGGAAAGAACACCTAGAGACAGAACGTGAAACTACTTTATTTTGTCAAGTTTCAAGAAGCTAGCACAAACCGTGTTGGATTTAGAGTTCCAAATACATCTATCTATATAGGAGAAAACAGAGTGAAACCTAAAAATTCAAACTGTTACTGGAAATGAACGCTTCAACATAGAAGAACGAAATTTGGGGAACCAAGTTGGCTTAGTGTACTGATCATTACCTGAAAGTATCATCCAGTTTGGGTGAAAAAATATTTGCTGTGATTTCTGGAGATTCGTAGTTTTTGGAAGCTTGACAACCCCTTTCTATGAAAGTGTTTCTCGCCAGTCACTGCTTAGGGCTACATCAAGAGGAAACAACACATAGATATAGAACGTGAAACTGCTTTATTTTGTCAAGTTTCAAGAAGCTAGCACAAACCGTGTTGGATTTACAGTTCCAAATCCATCTATCAATATAGGAGAAAACAGAGTGAAACCTAAAAATTCAAACTGTTACTGGAAATGAACGCTTCAACATAGAAGAATGAAATTTGGGGAACCAAGTCGGCTTAGTGTACTGATCATTACCTGAAAGTATCATCCAGTTTGGGTGCAGAAATATTTGCTGTGATTTCTGGAGATTCGTAGTTTTTGGAAGCTTGGCAACCCCTTTCTATGAAAGTGTTTCTCGCCAGTCACTGCTTAGGGCTACTTCAAGAGGAAACAAAACATAGAGATAGAACGTGAAACTGCTTTATTTTGTCAAGTTTCAAGAAGCTAGCACAAACCGTGTTGGATTTAGAGTTCCAAATACATCTATCAATATAGGAGAAAACAGAGTGAAACCTAAAAATTCAAACTGTTACTGGAAATGAACGCTTCACCATAGAAGAACGAAATTTGGGGAACCAAGTTGGCTTAGTGTACTGATCATTACCTGTAATTATCATCCAGTTTTGGTGAAAAAATACTTGCTGAGATTTCTGGAGATTCGTAATTTTAGGAAGCTTGGCAACCCCTTTCCATGAAAGTGTTTCTCGCCAGTCACTGCATAGGGCTACTTCAAGAGGAAAGAACACCTAGAGAGAGAACGTGAAACTACTTTATTTTGTCAAGTTTCAAGAAGCTAGCACAAACCGTGTTGGATTTAGAGTTCCAAATACATCTATCTATATAGGAGAAAACAGAGTGAAACCTAAAAATTCAAACTGTTACTGGAAATGAACGCTTCAACATAGAAGAACGAAATTTGGGGAACCAAGTTGGCTTAGTGTACTGATCATTACCTGAAAGTATCATCCAGTTTGGGTGAAAAAATATTTGCTGTGATTTCTGGAGATTCGTAGTTTTTGGAAGCTTGACAACCCCTTTCTATGAAAGTGTTTCTCGCCAGTCACTGCTTAGGGCTACATCAAGAGGAAACAACACATAGATATAGAACGTGAAACTGCTTTATTTTGTCAAGTTTCAAGAAGCTAGCACAAACCGTGTTGGATTTAGAGTTCCAAATACATCTATCAATATAGGAGAAAACAGAGTGAAACCTAAAAATTCAAACTGTTACTGGAAATGAACGCTTCACCATAGAAAAACGAAATTTGGGGAACCAAGTTGGCTTAGTGTACTGATCATTTCGTGTAAGTATCATCCAGTTTTGGTGAAAAAATACTTGCTGAGATTTCTGGAGATTCGTAATTTTAGGAAGCTTGGCAACCCCTTTCCATGAAAGTGTTTCTCGCCAGTCACTGCATACGGCTACTTCAAGAGGAAAGAACACATAGAGACAGAACATGAAACTACTTTATTTTGTCAAGTTTCAAGAAGCTAGCACAAACCGTGTTGGATTTAGAGTTCCAAATACATCTATCTATATAGGAGAAAACAGAGTGAAACCTAAAAATTCAAACTGTTACTGGTAATGAACGCTTCAACATAGAAGAACGAAATTTGGGGAACCAAGTCGGCTTAGTGTACTGATCATTACCTGAAAGTATCATCCAGTTTGGGTGAAAAAATATTTGCTGTGATTTCTGGAGATTCGTAGTTTTTGGAAGCTTGACAACCCCTTTCTATGAAAGTGTTTCTCGCCAGTCACTGCTTAGGGCTACATCAAGAGGAAACAACACATAGATATAGAACGTGAAACTGCTTTATTTTGTCAAGTTTCAAGAAGCTGGCACAAACCGTGTTGGATTTACAGTTCCAAATCCATCTATCAATATAGGAGAAAACAGAGTGAAACCTAAAAATTCAAACTGTTACTGGAAATGAACGCTTCAACATAGAAGAACGAAATTTGGAGAACCAAGTCGGCTTAGTGTACTGATCATTACCTGAAAGTATCATCCCGTTTGGGTGAAAAAATATTTGCTGAGATTTCTGGAGATTCGTAATTTTTGGAAGCTTGGCAACCCCTTTCCATGAAAGTGTTTCTCGCCAGTCACTGATTAGGGCTACATCAAGAGGAAAAAAAACATAGATATAGAACGTGAAACTGCTTTATTTTGTCAAGTTTCAAGAAGCTAGCACAAACCGTGTTGGATTTAGAGTTCCAAATACATTTATCAATATAGGAGAAAACAGAGTGAAACCTAAAAATTTAAACTGTTACTGGAAATGAACGCTTCACCATAGAAGAACGAAATTTGGGGAACCAAGTCGGCTTAGTGTACTGACCATTACCTGAAAGTATCATCCAGTTTGGGTGAAAAAATATTTGCTGAGATTTCTGGAGATTCGTAATTTTTGGAAGCTTGGGAACCTTTTTCCATGAAAGTGTTTCTCGACAGTCACTGCTTAGGGCTACATCTATAGGAAACAAAACATAGAGATAGAACGTGAAACTGCTTTATTTTGTCAAGTTTCAAGAAGCTAGCACAAACCGTGTTCGATTTAGAGTTCCAAATACATCTATCAATATAGGAGAAAACAGAGTGAAACCTAAAAATTCAAACTGTTAGTAGAAACGAACGCTTCAACATAGAAGAATGAAATTTGGAGAACCAAGTTGGCTTAGTGTACTGATCATTACCTGTAAGTATCATCCAGTTTTGGTGAAAAAATACTTGCTGAGATTTCTGGAGATTCGTAATTTTAGGAAGCTTGGCAACCCCTTTCCATGAAAGTGTTTCTCGCCAGTCACTGCATAGGGCTACTTCAAGAGGAAAGAACACATAGAGACAGAACGTGAAAGTACCTTATTTTGTCAAGTTTCAAGAAGCTAGCACAAACCGTGTTGGATTTAGAGTTCCAAATACATCCATCTATATAGGAGAAAACAGAGTGAAACCTAAAAATTCAAACTGTTACTGGAAATGAACGCTTCAACATAGAAGAACGAAATTTGGGGAACCAAGTCGGCTTAGTGTACTGATCATTACCTGAAAGTATCATCCAGTTTGGGTGAAAAAATATTTGCTGTGATTTCTGGAGATTCGTAGTTTTTGGACGCTTGACAACCCCTTTCTATGAAAGTGTTTCTCGCCAGTCACTGCTTAGGGCTACATCAAGAGGAAACAACAGATAGATATAGAACGTGAAACTGCTTTATTTTGTCAAGTTTCAAGAAGCTAGCACAAACCGTGTTGGATTTACAGTTCCAAATCCATCTATCAATATAGGAGAAAACAGAGTGAAACCTAAAAATTCAAACTGTTACTGGAAATGAACGCTTCAATATAGAAGAACGAAATTTGGGGAACCAAGTCGGCTTAGTGTACTGATCATTACCTGAAAGTATCATCCAGTTTGGGTGAAAAAATATTTGCTGAGATTTCTGGAGATTCGTAATTTTGGAAGCTTGGCAACCCCTTTCCATGAAAGTGTTTCTCGCCAGTCACTGATTAGGGCTACATCAAGAGGAAAAAAAACATAGAGAAAGAACGTGAAACTGCTTTATTTTGTCAAGTTTCAAGAAGCTAGCACAAACCGTGTTGGATTTAGAGTTCCAAATACATTTATCAATATAGGAGAAAACAGAGTGAAACCTAAAAATTTAAACTGTTACTGGAAATGAACGCTTCACCATAGAAGAACGAAATTTGGGGAACCAAGTCGGCTTAGTGTACTGACCATTACCTGAAAGTATCATCCAGTTTGGGTGAAAAAATATTTGCTGAGATTTCTGGAGATTCGTAATTTTTGGAAGCTTGGGAACCCCTTTCCATGAAAGTGTTTCTCGCCAGTCACTGCTTAGGGCTACATCAAGAGGAAACAAAACATAGAGAGAGAACGTGAAACTGCTTTATTTTGTCAAGTTTCAAGAAGCTAGCACAAATCGTGTTGGATTTAGAGTTCCAAATACATCTATCAATATAGGAGAAAACAGAGTGAAACCTAAAAATTCAAACTGTTACTGGAAATGAACGCTTCAACATAGAAGAACGAAATTTGGGGAACCAAGTCGGCTTAGTGTACTGATCATTACCTGAAAGTATCATCCAGTTTGCGTGAAAAAATATTTGCTGAGATTTCTGGAGATTCGTAATTTTTGGAAGCTTGGCAACCCCTTTCCATGAAAGTGTTTCTCGCCAGTCACTGCTTAGGGCTACATCAAGAGGAAACAAGACATAGAGATAGAAAGTGAAACTGCTTTATTTTGTCAAGTTTCAAGAAGCTAGCACAAACCGTGTTGGATTTACAGTTCCAAATACATCTATCAATATAGGAGAAAACAGAGTGAAACCTAAAAATTCAAACTGTTACTGGCAATGCACGCTTCAACATAGAAGAACGAAATTTGGGGAACCAAGTCGGCTTAGTGTACTGATCATTACCTGAAAGTATCATCCAGTTTGGGTGAAAAAATATTTGCTGAGATTTCTGGAGATTCGTAATTTTTGGAAGCTTGGGAACCCCTTTCCATGAAAGTGTTTCTCGCCAGTCACTGCTTAGGGATACATCAAGAGGAAACAAAACATAGAGATAGAACGTGAAACTACTTTATTGTGTCAAGTTTCAAGAAGCTAGCACAAACCGTGTTGGATTTAGAGTTCCAAATACATCTATCAATATAGGAGAAAACAGAGTGAAACCTAAAAATTGAAACTGTTAGTAGAAACGAACGCTTCAACATAGAAGAATGAAATTTGGGGAACCAAGTTGGCTTATTGTACTGATCATTACCTGAAAGTATCATCCAGTTTGGGTGAAAAAATATTTGCTGTGATTTCTGGAGATTCGTAGTTTTTGGAAGCTTGACAACCCCTTTCTATGAAAGTGTTTCTCGCCAGTCACTGCTTAGGGCTACATCAAGAGGAAACAACACATAGATATAGAACGTGAAACTGCTTTATTTTGTCAAGTTTCAAGAAGCTGGCACAAACCGTGTTGGATTTACAGTTCCAAATCCATCTATCAATATAGGAGAAAACAGAGTGAAACCTAAAAATTCAAACTGTTACTGGAAATGAACGCTTCAACATAGAAGAACGAAATTTGGAGAACCAAGTCGGCTTAGTGTACTGATCATTACCTGAAAGTATCATCCCGTTTGGGTGAAAAAATATTTGCTGAGATTTCTGGAGATTCGTAATTTTTGGAAGCTTGGCAACCCCTTTCCATGAAAGTGTTTCTCGCCAGTCACTGATTAGGGCTACATCAAGAGGAAAAAAAACATAGATATAGAACGTGAAACTGCTTTATTTTGTCAAGTTTCAAGAAGCTAGCACAAACCGTGTTGGATTTAGAGTTCCAAATACATTTATCAATATAGGAGAAAACAGAGTGAAACCTAAAAATTTAAACTGTTACTGGAAATGAACGCTTCACCATAGAAGAACGAAATTTGGGGAACCAAGTCGGCTTAGTGTACTGACCATTACCTGAAAGTATCATCCAGTTTGGGTGAAAAAATATTTGCTGAGATTTCTGGAGATTCGTAATTTTTGGAAGCTTGGGAACCTTTTTCCATGAAAGTGTTTCTCGACAGTCACTGCTTAGGGCTACATCTAGAGGAAACAAAACATAGAGATAGAACGTGAAACTGCTTTATTTTGTCAAGTTTCAAGAAGCTAGCACAAACCGTGTTCGATTTAGAGTTCCAAATACATCTATCAATATAGGAGAAAACAGAGTGAAACCTAAAAATTCAAACTGTTAGTAGAAACGAACGCTTCAACATAGAAGAATGAAATTTGGAGAACCAAGTTGGCTTAGTGTACTGATCATTACCTGTAAGTATCATCCAGTTTTGGTGAAAAAATACTTGCTGAGATTTCTGGAGATTCGTAAGTTTAGGAAGCTTGGCAACCCCTTTCCATGAAAGTGTTTCTCGCCAGTCACTGCATAGGGCTACTTCAAGAGGAAAGAACACATAGAGACAGAACGTGAAAGTACCTTATTTTGTCAAGTTTCAAGAAGCTAGCACAAACCGTGTTGGATTTAGAGTTCCAAATACATCCATCTATATAGGAGAAAACAGAGTGAAACCTAAAAATTCAAACTGTTACTGGAAATGAACGCTTCAACATAGAAGAACGAAATTTGGGGAACCAAGTCGGCTTAGTGTACTGATCATTACCTGAAAGTATCATCCAGTTTGGGTGAAAAAATATTTGCTGTGATTTCTGGAGATTCGTAGTTTTTGGAAGCTTGACAACCCCTTTCTATGAAAGTGTTTCTCGCCAGTCACTGCTTAGGGCTACATCAAGAGGAAACAACAGATAGATATAGAACGTGAAACTGCTTTATTTTGTCAAGTTTCAAGAAGCTAGCACAAACCGTGTTGGATTTACAGTTCCAAATCCATCTATCAATATAGGAGAAAACAGAGTGAAACCTAAAAATTCAAACTGTTACTGGAAATGAACGCTTCAATATAGAAGAACGAAATTTGGGGAACCAAGTCTGCTTAGTGTACTGATCATTACCTGAAAGTATCATCCAGTTTGGGTGAAAAAATATTTGCTGAGATTTCTGGAGATTCGTAATTTTGGAAGCTTGGCAACCCCTTTCCATGAAAGTGTTTCTCGCCAGTCACTGATTAGGGCTACATCAAGAGGAAAAAAAACATAGAGAAAGAACGTGAAACTGCTTTATTTTGTCAAGTTTCAAGAAGCTAGCACAAACCGTGTTGGATTTAGAGTTCCAAATCCATCTATCAATATAGGAGAAAACAGAGTGAAACCTAAAAATTCAAACTGTTACTGGAAATGAACGCTTCACCATAGAAGAACGAAATTTGGGGAACCAAGTTGGCTTAGTGTACTGATCATTACCTGAAAGTATCATCCAGTTTGGGTGAAAAAATATTTGCTGTGATTTCTGGAGATTCGTAGTATTTGGAAGCTTGACAACCCCTTTCCATGAAAGTGTTTCTCGCCAGTCACTACATAGGGCTACTTCAAGAGGAAAGAACACCTAGAGACAGAACGTGAAACTACTTTATTTTGTCAAGTTTCAAGAAGCTAGCACAAACCGTGTTGGATTTAGAGTTCCAAATACATCTATCTATATAGGAGAAAACAGAGTGAAACCTAAAAATTCAAACTGTTACTGGAAATGAACGCTTCAACATAGAAGAACGAAATTTGGGGAACCAAGTTGGCTTAGTGTACTGATCATTACCTGAAAGTATCATCCAGTTTGGGTGAAAAAATATTTGCTGTGATTTCTGGAGATTCGTAGTTTTTGGAAGCTTGACAACCCCTTTCTATGAAAGTGTTTCTCGCCAGTCACTGCTTAGGGCTACATCAAGAGGAAACAACACATAGATATAGAACGTGAAACTGCTTTATTTTGTCAAGTTTCAAGAAGCTAGCACAAACCGTGTTGGATTTACAGTTCCAAATCCATCTATCAATATAGGAGAAAACAGAGTGAAACCTAAAAATTCAAACTGTTACTGGAAATGAACGCTTCAACATAGAAGAATGAAATTTGGGGAACCAAGTCGGCTTAGTGTACTGATCATTACCTGAAAGTATCATCCAGTTTGGGTGCAGAAATATTTGCTGTGATTTCTGGAGATTCGTAGTTTTTGGAAGCTTGGCAACCCCTTTCTATGAAAGTGTTTCTCGCCAGTCACTGCTTAGGGCTACTTCAAGAGGAAACAAAACATAGAGATAGAACGTGAAACTGCTTTATTTTGTCAAGTTTCAAGAAGCTAGCACAAACCGTGTTGGATTTAGAGTTCCAAATACATCTATCAATATAGGAGAAAACAGAGTGAAACCTAAAAATTCAAACTGTTACTGGAAATGAACGCTTCACCATAGAAGAACGAAATTTGGGGAACCAAGTTGGCTTAGTGTACTGATCATTACCTGTAATTATCATCCAGTTTTGGTGAAAAAATACTTGCTGAGATTTCTGGAGATTCGTAATTTTAGGAAGCTTGGCAACCCCTTTCCATGAAAGTGTTTCTCGCCAGTCACTGCATAGGGCTACTTCAAGAGGAAAGAACACCTAGAGAGAGAACGTGAAACTACTTTATTTTGTCAAGTTTCAAGAAGCTAGCACAAACCGTGTTGGATTTAGAGTTCCAAATACATCTATCTATATAGGAGAAAACAGAGTGAAACCTAAAAATTCAAACTGTTACTGGAAATGAACGCTTCAACATAGAAGAACGAAATTTGGGGAACCAAGTTGGCTTAGTGTACTGATCATTACCTGAAAGTATCATCCAGTTTGGGTGAAAAAATATTTGCTGTGATTTCTGGAGATTCGTAGTTTTTGGAAGCTTGACAACCCCTTTCTATGAAAGTGTTTCTCGCCAGTCACTGCTTAGGGCTACATCAAGAGGAAACAACACATAGATATAGAACGTGAAACTGCTTTATTTTGTCAAGTTTCAAGAAGCTAGCACAAACCGTGTTGGATTTAGAGTTCCAAATACATCTATCAATATAGGAGAAAACAGAGTGAAACCTAAAAATTCAAACTGTTACTGGAAATGAACGCTTCACCATAGAAAAACGAAATTTGGGGAACCAAGTTGGCTTAGTGTACTGATCATTTCGTGTAAGTATCATCCAGTTTTGGTGAAAAAATACTTGCTGAGATTTCTGGAGATTCGTAATTTTAGGAAGCTTGGCAACCCCTTTCCATGAAAGTGTTTCTCGCCAGTCACTGCATACGGCTACTTCAAGAGGAAAGAACACATAGAGACAGAACGTGAAACTACTTTATTTTGTCAAGTTTCAAGAAGCTAGCACAAACCGTGTTGGATTTAGAGTTCCAAATACATCTATCTATATAGGAGAAAACAGAGTGAAACCTAAAAATTCAAACTGTTACTGGTAATGAACGCTTCAACATAGAAGAACGAAATTTGGGGAACCAAGTCGGCTTAGTGTACTGATCATTACCTGAAAGTATCATCCAGTTTGGGTGAAAAAATATTTGCTGTGATTTCTGGAGATTCGTAGTTTTTGGAAGCTTGACAACCCCTTTCTATGAAAGTGTTTCTCGCCAGTCACTGCTTAGGGCTACATCAAGAGGAAACAACACATAGATATAGAACGTGAAACTGCTTTATTTTGTCAAGTTTCAAGAAGCTGGCACAAACCGTGTTGGATTTACAGTTCCAAATCCATCTATCAATATAGGAGAAAACAGAGTGAAACCTAAAAATTCAAACTGTTACTGGAAATGAACGCTTCAACATAGAAGAACGAAATTTGGAGAACCAAGTCGGCTTAGTGTACTGATCATTACCTGAAAGTATCATCCCGTTTGGGTGAAAAAATATTTGCTGAGATTTCTGGAGATTCGTAATTTTTGGAAGCTTGGCAACCCCTTTCCATGAAAGTGTTTCTCGCCAGTCACTGATTAGGGCTACATCAAGAGGAAAAAAAACATAGATATAGAACGTGAAACTGCTTTATTTTGTCAAGTTTCAAGAAGCTAGCACAAACCGTGTTGGATTTAGAGTTCCAAATACATTTATCAATATAGGAGAAAACAGAGTGAAACCTAAAAATTTAAACTGTTACTGGAAATGAACGCTTCACCATAGAAGAACAAAATTTGGGGAACCAAGTCGGCTTAGTGTACTGACCATTACCTGAAAGTATCATCCAGTTTGGGTGAAAAAATATTTGCTGAGATTTCTGGAGATTCGTAATTTTTGGAAGCTTGGGAACCTTTTTCCATGAAAGTGTTTCTCGACAGTCACTGCTTAGGGCTACATCTAGAGGAAACAAAACATAGAGATAGAACGTGAAACTGCTTTATTTTGTCAAGTTTCAAGAAGCTAGCACAAACCGTGTTCGATTTAGAGTTCCAAATACATCTATCAATATAGGAGAAAACAGAGTGAAACCTAAAAATTCAAACTGTTAGTAGAAACGAACGCTTCAACATAGAAGAATGAAATTTGGAGAACCAAGTTGGCTTAGTGTACTGATCATTACCTGTAAGTATCATCCAGTTTTGGTGAAAAAATACTTGCTGAGATTTCTGGAGATTCGTAATTTTAGGAAGCTTGGCAACCCCTTTCCATGAAAGTGTTTCTCGCCAGTCACTGCATAGGGCTACTTCAAGAGGAAAGAACACATAGAGACAGAACGTGAAAGTACCTTATTTTGTCAAGTTTCAAGAAGCTAGCACAAACCGTGTTGGATTTAGAGTTCCAAATACATCCATCTATATAGGAGAAAACAGAGTGAAACCTAAAAATTCAAACTGTTACTGGAAATGAACGCTTCAACATAGAAGAACGAAATTTGGGGAACCAAGTCGGCTTAGTGTACTGATCATTACCTGAAAGTATCATCCAGTTTGGGTGAAAAAATATTTGCTGTGATTTCTGGAGATTCGTAGTTTTTGGAAGCTTGACAACCCCTTTCTATGAAAGTGTTTCTCGCCAGTCACTGCTTAGGGCTACATCAAGAGGAAACAACAGATAGATATAGAACGTGAAACTGCTTTATTTTGTCAAGTTTCAAGAAGCTAGCACAAACCGTGTTGGATTTACAGTTCCAAATCCATCTATCAATATAGGAGAAAACAGAGTGAAACCTAAAAATTCAAACTGTTACTGGAAATGAACGCTTCAATATAGAAGAACGAAATTTGGGGAACCAAGTCGGCTTAGTGTACTGATCATTACCTGAAAGTATCATCCAGTTTGGGTGAAAAAATATTTGCTGAGATTTCTGGAGATTCGTAATTTTGGAAGCTTGGCAACCCCTTTCCATGAAAGTGTTTCTCGCCAGTCACTGATTAGGGCTACATCAAGAGGAAAAAAAACATAGAGAAAGAACGTGAAACTGCTTTATTTTGTCAAGTTTCAAGAAGCTAGCACAAACCGTTTTGGATTTAGAGTTCCAAATACATTTATCAATATAGGAGAAAACAGAGTGAAACCTAAAAATTTAAACTGTTACTGGAAATGAACGCTTCACCATAGAAGAACGAAATTTGGGGAACCAAGTCGGCTTAGTGTACTGACCATTACCTGAAAGTATCATCCAGTTTGGGTGAAAAAATATTTGCTGAGATTTCTGGAGATTCGTAATTTTTGGAAGCTTGGGAACCCCTTTCCATGAAAGTGTTTCTCGCCAGTCACTGCTTAGGGCTACATCAAGAGGAAACAAAACATAGAGAGAGAACGTGAAACTGCTTTATTTTGTCAAGTTTCAAGAAGCTAGCACAAACCGTGTTGGATTTAGAGTTCCAAATACATCTATCAATATAGGAGAAAACAGAGTGAAACCTAAAAATTCAAACTGTTACTGGAAATGAACGCTTCAACATAGAAGAACGAAATTTGGGGAACCAAGTCGGCTTAGTGTACTGATCATTACCTGAAAGTATCATCCAGTTTGCGTGAAAAAATATTTGCTGAGATTTCTGGAGATTCGTAATTTTTGGAAGCTTGGCAACCCCTTTCCATGAAAGTGTTTCTCGCCAGTCACTGCTTAGGGCTACATCAAGAGGAAACAAGACATAGAGATAGAAAGTGAAACTGCTTTATTTTGTCAAGTTTCAAGAAGCTAGCACAAACCGTGTTGGATTTACAGTTCCAAATACATCTATCAATATAGGAGAAAACAGAGTGAAACCTAAAAATTCAAACTGTTACTGGCAATGCACGCTTCAACATAGAAGAACGAAATTTGGGGAACCAAGTCGGCTTAGTGTACTGATCATTACCTGAAAGTATCATCCAGTTTGGGTGAAAAAATATTTGCTGAGATTTCTGGAGATTCGTAATTTTTGGAAGCTTGGGAACCCCTTTCCATGAAAGTGTTTCTCGCCAGTCACTGCTTAGGGATACATCAAGAGGAAACAAAACATAGAGATAGAACCTGAAACTACTTTATTGTGTCAAGTTTCAAGAAGCTAGCACAAACCGTGTTGGATTTAGAGTTCCAAATACATCTATCAATATAGGAGAAAACAGAGTGAAACCTAAAAATTGAAACTGTTAGTAGAAACGAACGCTTCAACATAGAAGAACGAAATTTGGGGAACCAAGTTGGCTTAGTGTACTGATCATTACCTGTAATTATCATCCAGTTTTGGTGAAAAAATACTTGCTGAGATTTCTTGAGATTCGTAATTTTAGGAAGCTTGGCAACCCCTTTCCATGAAAGTGTTTCTCGCCAGTCACTGCATAGGGCTACTTCAAGAGGAAAGAACACCTAGAGAGAGAACGTGAAACTACTTTATTTTGTCAAGTTTCAAGAAGCTAGCACAAACCGTGTTGGATTTAGAGTTCCAAATACATCTATCTATATAGGAGAAAACAGAGTGAAACCTAAAAATTCAAACTGTTACTGGAAATGAACGCTTCAACATAGAAGAACGAAATTTGGGGAACCAAGTTGGCTTAGTGTACTGATCATTACCTGAAAGTATCATCCAGTTTGGGTGAAAAAATATTTGCTGTGATTTCTGGAGATTCGTAGTTTTTGGAAGCTTGACAACCCCTTTCTATGAAAGTGTTTCTCGCCAGTCACTGCTTAGGGCTACATCAAGAGGAAACAACACATAGATATAGAACGTGAAACTGCTTTATTTTGTCAAGTTTCAAGAAGCTAGCACAAACCGTGTTGGATTTAGAGTTCCAAATACATCTATCAATATAGGAGAAAACAGAGTGAAACCTAAAAATTCAAACTGTTACTGGAAATGAACGCTTCACCATAGAAAAACGAAATTTGGGGAACCAAGTTGGCTTAGTGTACTGATCATTTCGTGTAAGTATCATCCAGTTTTGGTGAAAAAATACTTGCTGAGATTTCTGGAGATTCGTAATTTTAGGAAGCTTGGCAACCCCTTTCCATGAAAGTGTTTCTCGCCAGTCACTGCATACGGCTACTTCAAGAGGAAAGAACACATAGAGACAGAACGTGAAACTACTTTATTTTGTCAAGTTTCAAGAAGCTAGCACAAACCGTGTTGGATTTAGAGTTCCAAATACATCTATCTATATAGGAGAAAACAGAGTGAAACCTAAAAATTCAAACTGTTACTGGTAATGAACGCTTCAACATAGAAGAACGAAATTTGGGGAACCAAGTCGGCTTAGTGTACTGATCATTACCTGAAAGTATCATCCAGTTTGGGTGAAAAAATATTTGCTGTGATTTCTGGAGATTCGTAGTTTTTGGAAGCTTGACAACCCCTTTCTATGAAAGTGTTTCTCGCCAGTCACTGCTTAGGGCTACATCAAGAGGAAACAACACATAGATATAGAACGTGAAACTGCTTTATTTTGTCATGTTTCAAGAAGCTGGCACAAACCGTGTTGGATTTACAGTTCCAAATCCATCTATCAATATAGGAGAAAACAGAGTGAAACCTAAAAATTCAAACTGTTACTGGAAATGAACGCTTCAACATAGAAGAACGAAATTTGGAGAACCAAGTCGGCTTAGTGTACTGATCATTACCTGAAAGTATCATCCCGTTTGGGTGAAAAAATATTTGCTGAGATTTCTGGAGATTCGTAATTTTTGGAAGCTTGGCAACCCCTTTCCATGAAAGTGTTTCTCGCCAGTCACTGATTAGGGCTACATCAAGAGGAAAAAAAACATAGATATAGAACGTGAAACTGCTTTATTTTGTCAAGTTTCAAGAAGCTAGCACAAACCGTGTTGGATTTAGAGTTCCAAATACATTTATCAATATAGGAGAAAACAGAGTGAAACCTAAAAATTTAAACTGTTACTGGAAATGAACGCTTCACCATAGAAGAACGAAATTTGGGGAACCATGTCGGCTTAGTGTACTGACCATTACCTGAAAGTATCATCCAGTTTGGGTGAAAAAATATTTGCTGAGATTTCTGGAGATTCGTAATTTTTGGAAGCTTGGGAACCTTTTTCCATGAAAGTGTTTCTCGACAGTCACTGCTTAGGGCTACATCTAGAGGAAACAAAACATAGAGATAGAACGTGAAACTGCTTTATTTTGTCAAGTTTCAAGAAGCTAGCACAAACCGTGTTCGATTTAGAGTTCCAAATACATCTATCAATATAGGAGAAAACAGAGTGAAACCTAAAAATTCAAACTGTTAGTAGAAACGAACGCTTCAACATAGAAGAATGAAATTTGGAGAACCAAGTTGGCTTAGTGTACTGATCATTACCTGTAAGTATCATCCAGTTTTGGTGAAAAAATACTTGCTGAGATTTCTGGAGATTCGTAATTTTAGGAAGCTTGGCAACCCCTTTCCATGAAAGTGTTTCTCGCCAGTCACTGCATAGGGCTACTTCAAGAGGAAAGAACACATAGAGACAGAACGTGAAAGTACCTTATTTTGTCAAGTTTCAAGAAGCTAGCACAAACCGTGTTGGATTTAGAGTTCCAAATACATCCATCTATATAGGAGAAAACAGAGTGAAACCTAAAAATTCAAACTGTTACTGGAAATGAACGCTTCAACATAGAAGAACGAAATTTGGGGAACCAAGTCGGCTTAGTGTACTGATCATTACCTGAAAGTATCATCCAGTTTGGGTGAAAAAATATTTGCTGTGATTTCTGGAGATTCGTAGTTTTTGGAAGCTTGACAACCCCTTTCTATGAAAGTGTTTCTCGCCAGTCACTGCTTAGGGCTACATCAAGAGGAAACAACAGATAGATATAGAACGTGAAACTGCTTTATTTTGTCAAGTTTCAAGAAGCTAGCACAAACCGTGTTGGATTTACAGTTCCAAATCCATCTATCAATATAGGAGAAAACAGAGTGAAACCTAAAAATTCAAACTGTTACTGGAAATGAACGCTTCAATATAGAAGAACGAAATTTGGGGAACCAAGTCGGCTTAGTGTACTGATCATTACCTGAAAGTATCATCCAGTTTGGGTGAAAAAATATTTGCTGAGATTTCTGGAGATTCGTAATTTTGGAAGCTTGGCAACCCCTTTCCATGAAAGTGTTTCTCGCCAGTCACTGATTAGGGCTACATCAAGAGGAAAAAAAACATAGAGAAAGAACGTGAAACTGCTTTATTTTGTCAAGTTTCAAGAAGCTAGCACAAACCGTGTTGGATTTAGAGTTCCAAATACATTTATCAATATAGGAGAAAACAGAGTGAAACCTAAAAATTTAAACTGTTACTGGAAATGAACGCTTCACCATAGAAGAACGAAATTTGGGGAACCAAGTCGGCTTAGTGTACTGACCATTACCTGAAAGTATCATCCAGTTTGGGTGAAAAAATATTTGCTGAGATTTCTGGAGATTCGTAATTTTTGGAAGCTTGGGAACCCCTTTCCATGAAAGTGTTTCTCGCCAGTCACTGCTTAGGGCTACATCAAGAGGAAACAAAACATAGAGAGAGAACGTGAAACTGCTTTATTTTGTCAAGTTTCAAGAAGCTAGCACAAACCGTGTTGGATTTAGAGTTCCAAATACATCTATCAATATAGGAGAAAACAGAGTGAAACCTAAAAATTCAAACTGTTACTGGAAATGAACGCTTCAACATAGAAGAACGAAATTTGGGGAACCAAGTCGGCTTAGTGTACTGATCATTACCTGAAAGTATCATCCAGTTTGCGTGAAAAAATATTTGCTGAGATTTCTGGAGATTCGTAATTTTTGGAAGCTTGGCAACCCCTTTCCATGAAAGTGTTTCTCGCCAGTCACTGCTTAGGGCTACATCAAGAGGAAACAAGACATAGAGATAGAAAGTGAAACTGCTTTATTTTGTCAAGTTTCAAGAAGCTAGCACAAACCGTGTTGGATTTACAGTTCCAAATACATCTATCAATATAGGAGAAAACAGAGTGAAACCTAAAAATTCAAACTGTTACTGGCAATGCACGCTTCAACATAGAAGAACGAAATTTGGGGAACCAAGTCGGCTTAGTGTACTGATCATTACCTGAAAGTATCATCCAGTTTGGGTGAAAAAATATTTGCTGAGATTTCTGGAGATTCGTAATTTTTGGAAGCTTGGGAACCCCTTTCCATGAAAGTGTTTCTCGCCAGTCACTGCTTAGGGATACATCAAGAGGAAACAAAACATAGAGATAGAACCTGAAACTACTTTATTGTGTCAAGTTTCAAGAAGCTAGCACAAACCGTGTTGGATTTAGAGTTCCAAATACATCTATCAATATAGGAGAAAACAGAGTGAAACCTAAAAATTGAAACTGTTAGTAGAAACGAACGCTTCAACATAGAAGAATGAAATTTGGGGAACCAAGTTGGCTTATTGTACTGATCATTACCTGAAAGTATCATCCAGTTTGGGTGAAAAAATATTTGCTGAGATTTCTGGAGATTCGTAATTTTTGGAAGCTTGGCAACCCCTTTCCATGAAAGTGTTTCTCGCCAGTCACTGCTTAGGGCTACATCAAGAGGAAACAACACATAGATATAGAACGTGAAACTGCTTTATTTTGTCAAGTTTCAAGAAGCTAGCACAAACCGTGTTGGATTTACAGTTCCAAATCCATCTATCAATATAGGAGAAAACAGAGTGAAACCTAAAAATTCAAACTGTTACTGGAAATGAACGCTTCAACATAGAAGAACGAAATTTGGGGAACCAAGTCGGCTTAGTGTACTGATCATTACCTGAAAGTATCATCCAGTTTGGGTGCAGAAATATTTGCTGTGATTTCTGGAGATTCGTAGTTTTTGGAAGCTTGGCAACCCCTTTCCATGAAAGTGTTTCTCGCAAGTCACTGCATAGGGCTACTTCAAGAGGAAAGAACACATAGAGACAGAACGTGAAACTACTTTATTTTGTCAAGTTTCAAGAAGCTAGCACAAACCGTGTTGGATTTAGAGTTCCAAATACATCTATCTATATAGGAGAAAACAGAGTGAAACCTAAAAATTCAAACTGTTACTGGAAATGAACGCTTCAACATAGAAGAACGAAATTTGGGGAACCAAGTTGGCTTAGTGTACTGACCATTACCTGAAAGTATCATCCAGTTTGGGTGAAAAAATATTTGCTGAGATTTCTGGAGATTCGTAATTTTTGGAAGCTTGGCAACCCCTTTCCATGAAAGTGTTTCTCGCCAGTCACTGCTTAGGGCTACATCAAGAGGAAAAAAAACATAGAGAAAGAACGTGAAACTGCTTTATTTTGTCAAGTTTCAAGAAGCTAGCACAAACCGTGTTGGATTTAGAGTTCCAAATACATTTATCAATATAGGAGAAAACAGAGTGAAACCTAAAAATTTAAACTGTTACTGGAAATGAAGGCTTCACCATAGAAGAACGAAATTTGGGGAACCTAGTCGGCTTAGTGTACTGACCATTACCTGAAAGTATCATCCAGTTTGGGTGAAAAAATATTTGCTGAGATTTCTGGAGATTCGTAATTTTTGGAAGCTTGGGAACCTTTTTCCATGAAAGTGTTTCTCGACAGTCACTGCTTAGGGCTACATCAAGAGGAAACAAAACATAGAGATAGAACGTGAAACTGCTTTATTTTGTCAAGTTTCAAGAAGCTAGCACAAACCGTGTTGGATTTAGAGTTCCAAATACATCTATCAATATAGGAGAAAACAGAGTGAAACCTAAAAATTCAAACTGTTAGTAGAAACGAACGCTTCAACATAGAAGAATGAAATTTGGAGAACCAAGTTGGCTTAGTGTACTGATCATTACCTGTAAGTATCATCCAGTTTTGGTGAAAAAATACTTGCTGAGATTTCTGGAGATTCTTAATTTTAGGAAGCTTGGCCACCCCTTTCCATGAAAGTGTTTCTCGCCAGTCACTGCATAGGGCTACTTCAAGAGGAAAGAACACATAGAGACAGAACGTGAAACTACTTTATTTTGTCAAGTTTCAAGAAGCTAGCACAAACCGTGTTGGATTTAGAGTTCGAAATACATCTATCTATATAGGAGAAAACAGAGTGAAACCTAAAAATTCAAACTGTTACTGGAAATGAACGCTTCACCATAGAAGAACGAAATTTGGGGAACCAAGTTGGCTTAGTGTACTGATCATTACCTGAAAGTATCATCCAGTTTGGGTGAAAAAATATTTGCTGTGATTTCTGGAGATTCGTAGTTTTTGGAAGCTTGGCAACCCCTTTCTATGAAAGTGTTTCTCGCCAGTCACTGCTTAGGGCTACTTCAAGAGGAAACAAAACATAGAGATAGAACGTGAAACTGCTTTATTTTGTCAAGTTTCAAGAAGCTAGCACAAACCGTGTTGGATTTAGAGTTCCAAATACATCTATCAATATAGGAGAAAACAGAGTGAAACCTAAAAATTCAAACTGTTACTGGAAATGTACGCTTCAACATAGAAGAACGAAATTTGGGGAACCAAGTCGGCTTAGTGTACTGATCATTACCTGAAAGTATCATCCAGTTTGGGTGAAAAAATATTTGCTGAGATTTCTGGAGATTCGTAATTTTTGGAAGCTTGGCAACCCCTTTCCATGAAAGTGTTTCTCGCCAGTCACTGCTTAGGGCTACATCAAGAGGAAAAAAAACATAGAGAAAGAACGTGAAACTGCTTTATTTTGTCAAGTTTCAAGAAGCTAGCACAAACCGTGTTGGATTTAGAGTTCCAAATCCATCTATCAATATAGGAGAAAACAGAGTGAAACCTAAAAATTTAAACTGTTACTGGAAATGAACGCTTCACCATAGAAGAACGAAATTTGGGGAACCAAGTCGGCTTAGTGTACTGATCATTACCTGAAAGTATCATCCAGTTTGGGTGAAAAAATATTTGCTGTGATTTCTGGAGATTCGTAGTTTTTGGAAGCTTGACAACCCCTTTCTATGAAAGTGTTTCTCGCCAGTCACTGCTTAGGGCTACATCAAGAGGAAACAACACATAGAGATAGAACGTGAAACTGCTTTATTTTGTCAAGTTTCAAGAAGCTAGCACAAACCGTGTTGGATTTAGAGGTCCAAATACATCTATCAATATAGGAGAAAACAGAGTGAAACCTAAAAATTCAAACTGTTAGTAGAAACGAACGCTTCAACATAGAAGAATGAAATTTGGAGAACCAAGTTGGCTTAGTGTACTGATCATTACCTGTAAGTATCATCCAGTTTTGGTGAAAAAATACTTGCTGAGATTTCTGGAGATTCGTAATTTTAGGAAGCTTGGCAACCCCTTTCCATGAAAGTGTTTCTCGCCAGTCACTGCATAGGGCTACTTCAAGAGGAAAGAACACCTAGAGACAGAACGTGAAACTGCTTTATTTTGTCAAGTTTCAAGAAGTTAGCACAAACCGTGTTGGATTTAGAGTTCCAAATCCATCTATCAATATAGGAGAAAACAGAGTGAAACCTAAAAATTTAAACTGTTACTGGAAAAGAACGCTTCACCATAGAAGAACGAAATTTGGGGAACCAAGTCGGCTTAGTGTACTGATCATTACCTGAAAGTATCATCCAGTTTGGGTGAAAAAATATTTGCTGTGATTTCTGGAGATTCGTAGTTTTTGGAAGCTTGACAACCCCTTTCTATGAAAGTGTTTCTCGCCAGTCACTGCTTAGGGCTACATCAAGAGGAAACAACACATAGATATAGAACGTGAAAATGCTTTATTTTGTCAAGTTTCAAGAAGCTAGCACAAACCGTGTTGGATTTACAGTTCCAAATCCATCTATCAATATAGGAGAAAACAGAGTGAAACCTAAAAATTCAAACTGTTACTGGAAATGAACGCTTCACCATAGAAGAACGAAATTTGGGGAACCAAGTTGGCTTAGTGTACTGATCATTACCTGAAAGTATCATCCAGTTTGGGTGAAAAAATATTTGCTGTGATTTCTGGAGATTCGTAGTTTTTGGAAGCTTGGCAACCCCTTTCTATGAAAGTGTTTCTCGCCAGTCACTGCTTAGGGCTACTTCAAGAGGAAACAAAACATAGAGATAGAACGTGAAACTGCTTTATTTTGTCAAGTTTCAAGAAGCTAGCACAAACCGTGTTGGATTTAGAGTTCCAAATACATCTATCAATATAGGAGAAAACAGAGTGAAACCTAAAAATTCAAACTGTTACTGGAAATGTACGCTTCAACATAGAAGAACGAAATTTGGGGAACCAAGTCGGCTTAGTGTACTGATCATTACCTGAAAGTATCATCCAGTTTGGGTGAAAAAATATTTGCTGAGATTTCTGGAGATTCGTAATTTTTGGAAGCTTGGCAACCCCTTTCCATGAAAGTGTTTCTCGCCAGTCACTGCTTAGGGCTACATCAAGAGGAAAAAAAACATAGAGAAAGAACGTGAAACTGCTTTATTTTGTCAAGTTTCAAGAAGCTAGCACAAACCGTGTTGGATTTAGAGTTCCAAATCCATCTATCAATATAGGAGAAAACAGAGTGAAACCTAAAAATTTAAACTGTTACTGGAAATGAACGCTTCACCATAGAAGAACGAAATTTGGGGAACCAAGTCGGCTTAGTGTACTGATCATTACCTGAAAGTATCATCCAGTTTGGGTGAAAAAATATTTGCTGTGATTTCTGGAGATTCGTAGTTTTTGGAAGCTTGACAACCCCTTTCTATGAAAGTGTTTCTCGCCAGTCACTGCTTAGGGCTACATGAAGAGGAAACAACACATAGAGATAGAACGTGAAACTGCTTTATTTTGTCAAGTTTCAAGAAGCTAGCACAAACCGTGTTGGATTTAGAGTTCCAAATACATCTATCAATATAGGAGAAAACAGAGTGAAACCTAAAAATTCAAACTGTTAGTAGAAACGAACGCTTCAACATAGAAGAATGAAATTTGGAGAACCAAGTTGGCTTAGTGTACTGATCATTACCTGTAAGTATCATCCAGTTTTGGTGAAAAAATACTTGCTGAGATTTCTGGAGATTCGTAATTTTAGGAAGCTTGGCAACCCCTTTCCATGAAAGTGTTTCTCGCCAGTCACTGCATAGGGCTACTTCAAGAGGAAAGAACACCTAGAGACAGAACGTGAAACTGCTTTATTTTGTCAAGTTTCAAGAAGCTAGCACAAACCGTGTTGGATTTAGAGTTCCAAATCCATCTATCAATATAGGAGAAAACAGAGTGAAACCTAAAAATTTAAACTGTTACTGGAAATGAACGCTTCACCATAGAAGAACGAAATTTGGGGAACCAAGTCGGCTTAGTGTACTGATCATTACCTGAAAGTATCATCCAGTTTGGGTGAAAAAATATTTGCTGTGATTTCTGGAGATTCGTAGTTTTTGGAAGCTTGACAACCCCTTTCTATGAAAGTGTTTCTCGCCAGTCACTGCTTAGGGCTACATCAAGAGGAAACAACACATAAATATAGAACGTGAAACTGCTTTATTTTGTCAAGTTTCAAGAAGCTAGCACAAACCGTGTTGGATTTACAGTTCCAAATCCATCTATCAATATAGGAGAAAACAGAGTGAAACCTAAAAATTCAAACTGTTACTGGCAATGCACGCTTCAACATAGAAGAACGAAATTTGGGGAACCAAGTCGGCTTAGTGTACTGATCATTACCTGAAAGTATCATCCAGTTTGGGTGAAAAAATATTTGCTGAGATTTCTGGAGATTCGTAATTTTTGGAAGCTTGGGAACCCCTTTCCATGAAAGTGTTTCTCGCCAGTCACTGCTTAGGGATACATCAAGAGGAAACAAAACATAGAGATAGAACCTGAAACTACTTTATTGTGTCAAGTTTCAAGAAGCTAGCACAAACCGTGTTGGATTTAGAGTTCCAAATACATCTATCAATATAGGAGAAAACAGAGTGAAACCTAAAAATTAAAACTGTTAGTAGAAACGAACGCTTCAACATAGAAGAATGAAATTTGGGGAACCAAGTTGGCTTATTGTACTGATCATTACCTGAAAGTATCATCCAGTTTGGGTGAAAAAATATTTGCTGAGATTTCTGGAGATTCGTAACTTTTGGAAGCTTGGCAACCCCTTTCATGAAAGTGTTTCTCGCCAGTCACTGCTTAGGGCTACATCAAGAGGAAACAACACATAGATATAGAACGTGAAACTGCTTTATTTTGTCAAGTTTCAAGAAGCTAGCACAAACCGTGTTGGATTTACAGTTCCAAATCCATCTATCAATATAGGAGAAAACAGAGTGAAACCTAAAAATTCAAACTGTTACTGGAAATGAACGCTTCAACATAGAAGAACGAAATTTGGGGAACCAAGTCGGCTTAGTGTACTGATCATTACCTGAAAGTATCATCCAGTTTGGGTGAAAAAATATTTGCTGTGATTTCTGGAGATTCGTAGTTTTTGGAAGCTTGGCAACCCCTTTCTATGAAAGTGTTTCTCGCCAGTCACTGCTTAGGGCTACTTCAAGAGGAAACAAAACATAGAGATAGAACGTGAAACTGCTTTATTTTGTCAAGTTTCAAGAAGCTAGCACAAACCGTGTTGGATTTAGAGTTCCAAATACATCTATCAATATAGGAGAAAACAGAGTGAAACCTAAAAATTCAAACTGTTACTGGAAATGTACGCTTCAACATAGAAGAACGAAATTTGGGGAACCAAGTCGGCTTAGTGTACTGATCATTACCTGAAAGTATCATCCAGTTTGGGTGAAAAAATATTTGCTGAGATTTCTGGAGATTCGTAATTTTTGGAAGCTTGGCAACCCCTTTCCATGAAAGTGTTTCTCGCCAGTCACTGCTTAGGGCTACATCAAGAGGAAAAAAAACATAGAGAAAGAACGTGAAACTGCTTTATTTTGTCAAGTTTCAAGAAGCTAGCACAAACCGTGTTGGATTTAGAGTTCCAAATCCATCTATCAATATAGGAGAAAACAGAGTGAAACCTAAAAATTTAAACTGTTACTGGAAATGAACGCTTCACCATAGAAGAACGAAATTTGGGGAACCAAGTCGGCTTAGTGTACTGATCATTACCTGAAAGTATCATCCAGTTTGGGTGAAAAAATATTTGCTGTGATTTCTGGAGATTCGTAGTTTTTGGAAGCTTGACAACCCCTTTCTATGAAAGTGTTTCTCGCCAGTCACTGCTTAGGGCTACATCAAGAGGAAACAACACATAGATATAGAACGTGAAACTGCTTTATTTTGTCAAGTTTCAAGAAGCTAGCACAAACCGTGTTGGATTTACAGTTCCAAATCCATCTATCAATATAGGAGAAAACAGAGTGAAACCTAAAAATTCAAACTGTTACTGAAAATGAACGCTTCAACATAGAAGAACGAAATTTGGGGAACCAAGTCGGCTTAGTGTACTGATCATTACCTGAAAGTATCATCCAGTTTGGGTGAAAAAATATTTGCTGAGATTTCTGGAGATTCGTAATTTTTGGAAGCTTGGCAACCCCTTTCCATGAAAGTGTTTCTCGCCAGTCACTGCTTAGGGCTACATCAAGAGGAAAAAAAACATAGAGAAAGAACGTGAAACTGCTTTATTTTGTCAAGTTTCAAGAAGCTAGCACAAACCGTGTTGGATTTAGAGTTCCAAATACATTTATCAATATAGGAGAAAACAGAGTGAAACCTAAAAATTTAAACTGTTACTGGAAATGAACGCTTCACCATAGAAGAACGAAATTTGGGGAACCAAGTCGGCTTAGTGTACTGACCATTACCTGAAAGTATCATCCAGTTTGGGTGAAAAAATATTTGCTGAGATTTCTGGAGATTCGTAATTTTTGGAAGCTTGGGAACCTTTTTCCATGAAAGTGTTTCTCGACAGTCACTGCTTAGGGCTACATCAAGAGGAAACAAAACATAGAGATAGAACGTGAAACTGCTTTATTTTGTCAAGTTTCAAGAAGCTAGCACAAACCGTGTTGGATTTAGAGTTCCAAATACATCTATCAATATAGGAGAAAACAGAGTGAAACCTAAAAATTCAAACTGTTAGTAGAAACGAACGCTTCAACATAGAAGAATGAAATTTGGAGAACCAAGTTGGCTTAGTGTACTGATCATTACCTGTAAGTATCATCCAGTTTTGGTGAAAAAATACTTGCTGAGATTTCTGGAGATTCGTAATTTTAGGAAGCTTGGCAACCCCTTTCCATGAAAGTGTTTCTCGCCAGTCACTGCATAGGGCTACTTCAAGAGGAAAGAACACATAGAGACAGAACGTGAAACTACTTTATTTTGTCAAGTTTCAAGAAGCTAGCACAAACCGTGTTGGATTTAGAGTTCCAAATACATCTATCTATATAGGAGAAAACAGAGTGAAACCTAAAAATTCAAACTGTTACTGGAAATGAACGCTTCAACATAGAGGAACGAAATTTGGGGAACCAAGTCGGCTTAGTGTACTGATCATTACCTGAAAGTATCATCCAGTTTGGGTGAAAAAATATTTGCTGTGATTTCTGGAGATTCGTAGTTTTTGGAAGCTTGACAACCCCTTTCTATGAAAGTGTTTCTCGCCAGTCACTGCTTAGGGCTACATCAAGAGGAAACAACACATAGATATAGAACGTGAAACTGCTTTATTTTGTCAAGTTTCAAGAAGCTAGCACAAACCGTGTTGGATTTACAGTTCCAAATCCATCTATCAATATAGGAGAAAACAGAGTGAAACCTAAAAATTCAAACTGTTACTGGAAATTAATGCTTCAACATAGAAGAACGAAATTTGGGGAACCAAGTCGGCTTAGTGTACTGATCATTACCTGAAAGTATCATCCAGTTTGGGTGCAGAAATATTTGCTGTGATTTCTGGAGATTCGTAGTTTTTGGAAGCTTGGCAACCCCTTTCTATGAAAGTGTTTCTCGCCAGTCACTGCTTAGGGCTACTTCAAGAGGAAACAAAACATAGAGATAGAACGTGAAACTGCTTTATTTTGTCAAGTTTCAAGAAGCTAGAACAAACCGTGTTGGATTTAGAGTTCCAAATACATCTATCAATATAGGAGAAAACAGAGTGAAACCTAAAAATTCAAACTGTTACTGGAAATGTACGCTTCAACATAGAAGAACGAAATTTGGGGAACCAAGTCGGCTTAGTGTACTGATCATTACCTGAAAGTATCATCCAGTTTGGGTGAAAAAATATTTGCTGAGATTTCTGGAGATTCGTAATTTTTGGAAGCTTGGCAACCCCTTTCCATGAATGTGTTTCTCGCCAGTCACTGCTTAGGGCTACATCAAGAGGAAAAAAAACATAGAGAAAGAACGTGAAACTGCTTTATTTTGTCAAGTTTCAAGAAGCTAGCACAAACCGTGTTGGATTTAGAGTTCCAAATCCATCTATCAATATAGGAGAAAACAGAGTGAAACCTAAAAATTGAAACTGTTACTGGAAATGAACGCTTCACCATAGAAGAACGAAATTTGGGGAACCAAGTCGGCTTAGTGTACTGATCATTACCTGAAAGTATCATCCAGTTTGGGTGAAAAAATATTTGCTGTGGTTTCTGGAGATTCGTAGTTTTTGGAAGCTTGACAACCCCTTTCTATGAAAGTGTTTCTCGCCAGTCACTGCTTAGGGCTACATCAAGAGGAAACAACACATAGATATAGAACGTGAAACTGCTTTATTTTGTCAAGTTTCAAGAAGCTAGCACAAACCGTGTTGGATTTACAGTTCCAAATCCATCTATCAATATAGGAGAAAACAGAGTGAAACCTAAAAATTCAAACTGTTACTGAAAATGAACGCTTCAACATAGAAGAACGAAATTTGGGGAACCAAGTCGGCTTAGTGTACTGATCATTACCTGAAAGTATCATCCAGTTTGGGTGAAAAAATATTTGCTGAGATTTCTGGAGATTCGTAATTTTTGGAAGCTTGGCAACCCCTTTCCATGAAAGTGTTTCTCGCCAGTCACTGCTTAGGGCTACATCAAGAGGAAAAAAAACATAGAGAAAGAACGTGAAACTGCTTTATTTTGTCAAGTTTCAAGAAGCTAGCACAAACCGTGTTGGATTTAGAGTTCCAAATACATTTATCAATATAGGAGAAAACAGAGTGAAACCTAAAAATTTAAACTGTTACTGGAAATGAAGGCTTCACCATAGAAGAACGAAATTTGGGGAACCAAGTCGGCTTAGTGTACTGACCATTACCTGAAAGTATCATCCAGTTTGGGTGAAAAAATATTTGCTGAGATTTCTGGAGATTCGTAATTTTTGGAAGCTTGGGAACCTTTTTCCATGAAAGTGTTTCTCGACAGTCACTGCTTAGGGCTACATCAAGAGGAAACAAAACATAGAGATAGAACGTGAAACTGCTTTATTTTGTCAAGTTTCAAGAAGCTAGCACAAACCGTGTTGGATTTAGAGTTCCAAATACATCTATCAATATAGGAGAAAACAGAGTGAAACCTAAAAATTCAAACTGTTAGTAGAAACGAACGCTTCAACATAGAAGAATGAAATTTGGAGAACCAAGTTGGCTTAGTGTACTGATCATTACCTGTAAGTATCATCCAGTTTTGGTGAAAAAATACTTGCTGAGATTTCTGGAGATTCGTAATTTTAGGAAGCTTGGCAACCCTTTTCCATGAAAGTGTTTCTCGCCAGTCACTGCATAGGGCTACTTCAAGAGGAAAGAACACCTAGAGACAGAACGTGAAACTACTTTATTTTGTCAAGTTTCAAGAAGCTAGCACAAACCGTGTTGGATTTAGAGTTCGAAATACATCTATCTATATAGGAGAAAACAGAGTGAAACCTAAAAATTCAAACTGTTACTGGAAATGAACGCTTCAACATAGAAGAACGAAATTTGGGGAACCAAGTTGGCTTAGTGTACTGATCATTACCTGAAAGTATCATCCAGTTTGGGTGAAAAAATATTTGCTGAGATTTCTGGAGATTCGTAATTTTTGGAAGCTTGGGAACCCCTTTCCATGAAAGTGTTTCTCGCCAGTCACTGCTTAGGGCTACATCAAGAGGAAACAAAACATAGAGATAGAACCTGAAACTACTTTATTGTGTCAAGTTTCAAGAAGCTAGCACAAACCGTGTTGGATTTAGAGTTCCAAATACATCTATCAATATAGGAGAAAACAGAGTGAAACCTAAAAATTTAAACTGTTACTGGAAATGAACGCTTCACCATTGAAGAACGAAATTTGGGGAACCAAGTTGGATTAGTGTACTGATCATTACCTGAAAGTATCATCCAGTTTGGGTGAAAAAATATTTGCTGAGATTTCTGGAGATTCATAATTTTTGGAAGCTTGGCAACCCCTTTCCATGAAAGTGTTTCTCGCCAGTCACTGCTTAGGGCTACATCAAGAGGAAACAACACATAGATATAGAACGTGAAACTGCTTTATTTTGTCAAGTTTCAAGAAGCTAGCACAAACCGTGTTGGATTTACAGTTCCAAATCCATCTATCAATATAGGAGAAAACAGAGTGAAACCTAAAAATTCAAACTGTTACTGGAAATGAACGCTTCACCATAGAAGAACGAAATTTGGGGAACCAAGTCGGCTTAGTGTACTGATCATTACCTGAAAGTATCATCCAGTTTGCGTGAAAAAAATATTTGCTGAGATTTCTGGAGATTCGTAATTTTTGGAAGCTTGGCAACCCCTTTCCATGAAAGTGTTTCTCGCCAGTCACTGCTTAGGGCTACATCAAGAGGAAACAAGACATAGAGATAGAAAGTGAAACTGCTTTATTTTGTCAAGTTTCATGAAGCTAGCACAAACCGTGTTGGATTTACAGTTCCAAATACATCTATCAATATAGGAGAAAACAGAGTGAAACCTAAAAATTCAAACTGTTACTGGCAATGCACGCTTCAACATAGAAGAACGAAATTTGGGGAACCAAGTTGGCTTAGTGTACTGATCATTACCTGAAAGTATCATCCAGTTTGGGTGAAAAAATATTTGCTGAGATTTCTGGAGATTCGTAATATTTGGAAGCTTGGGAACCCCTTTCCATGAAAGTGTTTCTCGCCAGTCACTGCTTAGGGATACATCAAGAGGAAACAACACATAGATATAGAACGTGAAACTGCTTTATTTTGTCAAGTTTCAAGAAGCTAGCACAAACCGTGTTGGATTTACAGTTCCAAATCCATCTATCAATATAGGAGAAAACAGAGTGAAACCTAAAAATTCAAACTGTTACTGGAAATGTACGCTTCAACATAGAAGAACGAAATTTGGGGAACCAAGTCGGCTTAGTGTACTGATCATTACCTGAAAGTATCATCCAGTTTGGGTGAAAAAATATTTGCTGAGATTTCTGGAGATTCGTAATTTTTGGAAGCTTGGCAACCCCTTTCCATGAAAGTGTTTCTCGCCAGTCACTGCTTAGGGCTACATCAAGAGGAAAAAAAACATAGAGAAAGAACGTGAAACTGCTTTATTTTGTCAAGTTTCAAGAAGCTAGCACAAACCGTGTTGGATTTAGAGTTCCAAATCCATCTATCAATATAGGAGAAAACAGAGTGAAACCTAAAAATTTAAACTGTTACTGGAAATGAACGCTTCACCATAGAAGAACGAAATTTGGGGAACCAAGTCGGCTTAGTGTACTGATCATTACCTGAAAGTATCATCCAGTTTGGGTGAAAAAATATTTGCTGTGATTTCTGGAGATTCGTAGTTTTTGGAAGCTTGACAACCCCTTTCTATGAAAGTGTTTCTCGCCAGTCACTGCTTAGGGCTACATCAAGAGGAAACAACACATAGAGATAGAACGTGAAACTGCTTTATTTTGTCAAGTTTCAAGAAGCTAGCACAAACCGTGTTGGATTTAGAGTTCCAAATACATCTATCAATATAGGAGAAAACAGAGTGAAACCTAAAAATTCAAACTGTTAGTAGAAACGAACGCTTCAACATAGAAGAATGAAATTTGGAGAACCAAGTTGGCTTAGTGTACTGATCATTACCTGTAAGTATCATCCAGTTTTGGTGAAAAAATACTTGCTGAGATTTCTGGAGATTCGTAATTTTAGGAAGCTTGGCAACCCCTTTCCATGAAAGTGTTTCTCGCCAGTCACTGCATAGGGCTACTTCAAGAGGAAAGAACACCTAGAGACAGAACGTGAAACTGCTTTATTTTGTCAAGTTTCAAGAAGCTAGCACAAACCGTGTTGGATTTAGAGTTCCAAATCCATCTATCAATATAGGAGAAAACAGAGTGAAACCTAAAAATTTAAACTGTTACTGGAAATGAACGCTTCACCATAGAAGAACGAAATTTGGAGAACCAAGTCGGCTTAGTGTACTAATCATTACCTGTAAGTATCATCCAGTTTTGGTGAAAAAATACTTGCTGAGATTTCTGGAGATTCGTAATTTTAGGAAGCTTGGCAAACCCTTTCCATGAAAGTGTTTCTCGCCAGTCACTGCATAGGGCTACTTCAAGAGGAAAGAACACCTAGAGACAGAACGTGAAACTACTTTATTTTGTCAAGTTTCAAGAAGCTAGCACAAACCGTGTTGGATTTAGAGTTCGAAATACATCTATCTATATAGGAGAAAACAGAGTGAAACCTAAAAATTCAAACTGTTACTGGAAATGAACGCTTCAACATAGAAGAACGAAATTTGGGGAACCAAGTTGGCTTAGTGTACTGATCATTACCTGAAAGTATCATCCAGTTTGGGTGAAAAAATATTTGCTGAGATTTCTGGAGATTCGTAATTTTTGGAAGCTTGGGAACCCCTTTCCATGAAAGTGTTTCTCGCCAGTCACTGCTTAGGGCTACATCAAGAGGAAACAAAACATAGAGATAGAACCTGAAACTACTTTATTGTGTCAAGTTTCAAGAAGCTAGCACAAACCGTGTTGGATTTAGTGTTCCAAATACATCTATCAATATAGGAGAAAACAGAGTGAAACCTAAAAATTTAAACTGTTACTGGAAATGAACGCTTCACCATTGAAGAACGAAATTTGGGGAACCAAGTTGGATTAGAGTACTGATCATTACCTGAAAGTATCATCCAGTTTGGGTGAAAAAATATTTGCTGAGATTTCTGGAGATTCATAATTTTTGGAAGCTTGGCAACCCCTTTCCATGAAAGTGTTTCTCGCCAGTCACTGCTTAGGGCTACATCAAGAGGAAACAACACATAGATATAGAACGTGAAACTGCTTTATTTTGTCAAGTTTCAAGAAGCTAGCACAAACCGTGTTGGATTTACAGTTCCAAATCCATCTATCAATATAGGAGAAAACAGAGTGAAACCTAAAAATTCAAACTGTTACTGGAAATGAACGCTTCAACATAGAAGAACGAAATTTGGGGAACCAAGTCGGCTTAGTGTACTGATCATTACCTGAAAGTATCATCCAGTTTGGGTGCAGAAATATTTGCTGTGATTTCTGGAGATTCGTAGTTTTTGGAAGCTTGGCAACCCCTTTCTATGAAAGTGTTTCTCGCCAGTCACTGCTTAGGGCTACTTCAAGAGGAAACAAAACATAGAGATAGAACGTGAAACTGCTTTATTTTGTCAAGTTTCAAGAAGCTAGCACAAACCGTGTTGGATTTAGAGTTCCAAATACATCTATCAATATAGGAGAAAACAGAGTGAAACCTAAAAATTCAAACTGTTACTGGAAATGTACGCTTCAACATAGAAGAACGAAATTTGGGGAACCAAGTCGGCTTAGTGTACTGATCATTACCTGAAAGTATCATCCAGTTTGGGTGAAAAAATATTTGCTGAGATTTCTGGAGATTCGTAATTTTTGGAAGCTTGGCAACCCCTTTCCATGAAAGTGTTTCTCGCCAGTCACTGCTTAGGGCTACATCAAGAGGAAAAAAAACATAGAGAAAGAACGTGAAACTGCTTTATTTTGTCAAGTTTCAAGAAGCTAGCACAAACCGTGTTGGATTTAGAGTTCCAAATCCATCTATCAATATAGGAGAAAACAGAGTGAAACCTAAAAATTGAAACTGTTACTGGAAATGAACGCTTCACCATAGAAGAACGAAATTTGGGGAACCAAGTCGGCTTAGTGTACTGATCATTACCTGAAAGTATCATCCAGTTTGGGTGAAAAAATATTTGCTGTGATTTCTGGAGATTCGTAGTTTTTGGAAGCTTGACAACCCCTTTCTATGAAAGTGTTTCTCGCCAGTCACTGCTTAGGGCTACATCAAGAGGAAACAACACATAGATATAGAACGTGAAACTGCTTTATTTTGTCAAGTTTCAAGAAGCTAGCACAAACCGTGTTGGATTTACAGTTCCAAATCCATCTATCAATATAGGAGAAAACAGAGTGAAACCTAAAAATTCAAACTGTTACTGAAAATGAACGCTTCAACATAGAAGAACGAAATTTGGGGAACCAAGTCGGCTTAGTGTACTGATCATTACCTGAAAGTATCATCCAGTTTGGGTGAAAAAATATTTGCTGAGATTTCTGGAGATTCGTAATTTTTGGAAGCTTGGCAACCCCTTTCCATGAAAGTGTTTCTCGCCAGTCACTGCTTAGGGCTACATCAAGAGGAAAAAAAACATAGAGAAAGAACGTGAAACTGCTTTATTTTGTCAAGTTTCAAGAAGCTAGCACAAACCGTGTTGGATTTAGAGTTCCAAATACATTTATCAATATAGGAGAAAACAGAGTGAAACCTAAAAATTTAAACTGTTACTGGAAATGAACGCTTCACCATAGAAGAACGAAATTTGGGGAACCAAGTCGGCTTAGTGTACTGACCATTACCTGAAAGTATCATCCAGTTTGGGTGAAAAAATATTTGCTGAGATTTCTGGAGATTCGTAATTTTTGGAAGCTTGGGAACCTTTTTCCATGAAAGTGTTTCTCGACAGTCACTGCTTAGGGCTACATCAAGAGGAAACAAAACATAGAGATAGAACGTGAAACTGCTTTATTTTGTCAAGTTTCAAGAAGCTAGCACAAACCGTGTTGGATTTAGAGTTCCAAATACATCTATCAATATAGGAGAAAACAGAGTGAAACCTAAAAATTCAAACTGTTAGTAGAAACGAACGCTTCAACATAGAAGAATGAAATTTGGAGAACCAAGTTGGCTTAGTGTACTGATCATTACCTGTAAGTATCATCCAGTTTTGGTGAAAAAATACTTGCTGAGATTTCTGGAGATTCGTAATTTTAGGAAGCTTGGCAACCCCTTTCCATGAAAGTGTTTCTCGCCAGTCACTGCATAGGGCTACTTCAAGAGGAAAGAACACATAGAGACAGAACGTGAAACTACTTTATTTTGTCAAGTTTCAAGAAGCTAGCACAAACCGTGTTGGATTTAGAGTTCCAAATACATCTATCTATATAGGAGAAAACAGAGTGAAACCTAAAAATTCAAACTGTTACTGGAAATGAACGCTTCAACATAGAGGAACGAAATTTGGGGAACCAAGTCGGCTTAGTGTACTGATCATTACCTGAAAGTATCATCCAGTTTGGGTGAAAAAATATTTGCTGTGATTTCTGGAGATTCGTAGTTTTTGGAAGCTTGACAACCCCTTTCTATGAAAGTGTTTCTCGCCAGTCACTGCTTAGGGCTACATCAAGAGGAAACAACACATAGATATAGAACGTGAAACTGCTTTATTTTGTCAAGTTTCAAGAAGCTAGCACAAACCGTGTTGGATTTACAGTTCCAAATCCATCTATCAATATAGGAGAAAACAGAGTGAAACCTAAAAATTCAAACTGTTACTGGAAATTAATGCTTCAACATAGAAGAACGAAATTTGGGGAACCAAGTCGGCTTAGTGTACTGATCATTACCTGAAAGTATCATCCAGTTTGGGTGCAGAAATATTTGCTGTGATTTCTGGAGATTCGTAGTTTTTGGAAGCTTGGCAACCCCTTTCTATGAAAGTGTTTCTCGCCAGTCACTGCTTAGGGCTACTTCAAGAGGAAACAAAACATAGAGATAGAACGTGAAACTGCTTTATTTTGTCAAGTTTCAAGAAGCTAGAACAAACCGTGTTGGATTTAGAGTTCCAAATACATCTATCAATATAGGAGAAAACAGAGTGAAACCTAAAAATTCAAACTGTTACTGGAAATGTACGCTTCAACATAGAAGAACGAAATTTGGGGAACCAAGTCGGCTTAGTGTACTGATCATTACCTGAAAGTATCATCCAGTTTGGGTGAAAAAATATTTGCTGAGATTTCTGGAGATTCGTAATTTTTGGAAGCTTGGCAACCCCTTTCCATGAATGTGTTTCTCGCCAGTCACTGCTTAGGGCTACATCAAGAGGAAAAAAAACATAGAGAAAGAACGTGAAACTGCTTTATTTTGTCAAGTTTCAAGAAGCTAGCACAAACCGTGTTGGATTTAGAGTTCCAAATCCATCTATCAATATAGGAGAAAACAGAGTGAAACCTAAAAATTGAAACTGTTACTGGAAATGAACGCTTCACCATAGAAGAACGAAATTTGGGGAACCAAGTCGGCTTAGTGTACTGATCATTACCTGAAAGTATCATCCAGTTTGGGTGAAAAAATATTTGCTGTGGTTTCTGGAGATTCGTAGTTTTTGGAAGCTTGACAACCCCTTTCTATGAAAGTGTTTCTCGCCAGTCACTGCTTAGGGCTACATCAAGAGGAAACAACACATAGATATAGAACGTGAAACTGCTTTATTTTGTCAAGTTTCAAGAAGCTAGCACAAACCGTGTTGGATTTACAGTTCCAAATCCATCTATCAATATAGGAGAAAACAGAGTGAAACCTAAAAATTCAAACTGTTACTGAAAATGAACGCTTCAACATAGAAGAACGAAATTTGGGGAACCAAGTCGGCTTAGTGTACTGATCATTACCTGAAAGTATCATCCAGTTTGGGTGAAAAAATATTTGCTGAGATTTCTGGAGATTCGTAATTTTTGGAAGCTTGGCAACCCCTTTCCATGAAAGTGTTTCTCGCCAGTCACTGCTTAGGGCTACATCAAGAGGAAAAAAAACATAGAGAAAGAACGTGAAACTGCTTTATTTTGTCAAGTTTCAAGAAGCTAGCACAAACCGTGTTGGATTTAGAGTTCCAAATACATTTATCAATATAGGAGAAAACAGAGTGAAACCTAAAAATTTAAACTGTTACTGGAAATGAAGGCTTCACCATAGAAGAACGAAATTTGGGGAACCAAGTCGGCTTAGTGTACTGACCATTACCTGAAAGTATCATCCAGTTTGGGTGAAAAAATATTTGCTGAGATTTCTGGAGATTCGTAATTTTTGGAAGCTTGGGAACCTTTTTCCATGAAAGTGTTTCTCGACAGTCACTGCTTAGGGCTACATCAAGAGGAAACAAAACATAGAGATAGAACGTGAAACTGCTTTATTTTGTCAAGTTTCAAGAAGCTAGCACAAACCGTGTTGGATTTAGAGTTCCAAATACATCTATCAATATAGGAGAAAACAGAGTGAAACCTAAAAATTCAAACTGTTAGTAGAAACGAACGCTTCAACATAGAAGAATGAAATTTGGAGAACCAAGTTGGCTTAGTGTACTGATCATTACCTGTAAGTATCATCCAGTTTTGGTGAAAAAATACTTGCTGAGATTTCTGGAGATTCGTAATTTTAGGAAGCTTGGCAACCCTTTTCCATGAAAGTGTTTCTCGCCAGTCACTGCATAGGGCTACTTCAAGAGGAAAGAACACCTAGAGACAGAACGTGAAACTACTTTATTTTGTCAAGTTTCAAGAAGCTAGCACAAACCGTGTTGGATTTAGAGTTCGAAATACATCTATCTATATAGGAGAAAACAGAGTGAAACCTAAAAATTCAAACTGTTACTGGAAATGAACGCTTCAACATAGAAGAACGAAATTTGGGGAACCAAGTTGGCTTAGTGTACTGATCATTACCTGAAAGTATCATCCAGTTTGGGTGAAAAAATATTTGCTGAGATTTCTGGAGATTCGTAATTTTTGGAAGCTTGGGAACCCCTTTCCATGAAAGTGTTTCTCGCCAGTCACTGCTTAGGGCTACATCAAGAGGAAACAAAACATAGAGATAGAACCTGAAACTACTTTATTGTGTCAAGTTTCAAGAAGCTAGCACAAACCGTGTTGGATTTAGAGTTCCAAATACATCTATCAATATAGGAGAAAACAGAGTGAAACCTAAAAATTTAAACTGTTACTGGAAATGAACGCTTCACCATTGAAGAACGAAATTTGGGGAACCAAGTTGGATTAGTGTACTGATCATTACCTGAAAGTATCATCCAGTTTGGGTGAAAAAATATTTGCTGAGATTTCTGGAGATTCATAATTTTTGGAAGCTTGGCAACCCCTTTCCATGAAAGTGTTTCTCGCCAGTCACTGCTTAGGGCTACATCAAGAGGAAACAACACATAGATATAGAACGTGAAACTGCTTTATTTTGTCAAGTTTCAAGAAGCTAGCACAAACCGTGTTGGATTTACAGTTCCAAATCCATCTATCAATATAGGAGAAAACAGAGTGAAACCTAAAAATTCAAACTGTTACTGGAAATGAACGCTTCACCATAGAAGAACGAAATTTGGGGAACCAAGTCGGCTTAGTGTACTGATCATTACCTGAAAGTATCATCCAGTTTGCGTGAAAAAAATATTTGCTGAGATTTCTGGAGATTCGTAATTTTTGGAAGCTTGGCAACCCCTTTCCATGAAAGTGTTTCTCGCCAGTCACTGCTTAGGGCTACATCAAGAGGAAACAAGACATAGAGATAGAAAGTGAAACTGCTTTATTTTGTCAAGTTTCATGAAGCTAGCACAAACCGTGTTGGATTTACAGTTCCAAATACATCTATCAATATAGGAGAAAACAGAGTGAAACCTAAAAATTCAAACTGTTACTGGCAATGCACGCTTCAACATAGAAGAACGAAATTTGGGGAACCAAGTTGGCTTAGTGTACTGATCATTACCTGAAAGTATCATCCAGTTTGGGTGAAAAAATATTTGCTGAGATTTCTGGAGATTCGTAATATTTGGAAGCTTGGGAACCCCTTTCCATGAAAGTGTTTCTCGCCAGTCACTGCTTAGGGATACATCAAGAGGAAACAACACATAGATATAGAACGTGAAACTGCTTTATTTTGTCAAGTTTCAAGAAGCTAGCACAAACCGTGTTGGATTTACAGTTCCAAATCCATCTATCAATATAGGAGAAAACAGAGTGAAACCTAAAAATTCAAACTGTTACTGGAAATGTACGCTTCAACATAGAAGAACGAAATTTGGGGAACCAAGTCGGCTTAGTGTACTGATCATTACCTGAAAGTATCATCCAGTTTGGGTGAAAAAATATTTGCTGAGATTTCTGGAGATTCGTAATTTTTGGAAGCTTGGCAACCCCTTTCCATGAAAGTGTTTCTCGCCAGTCACTGCTTAGGGCTACATCAAGAGGAAAAAAAACATAGAGAAAGAACGTGAAACTGCTTTATTTTGTCAAGTTTCAAGAAGCTAGCACAAACCGTGTTGGATTTAGAGTTCCAAATCCATCTATCAATATAGGAGAAAACAGAGTGAAACCTAAAAATTTAAACTGTTACTGGAAATGAACGCTTCACCATAGAAGAACGAAATTTGGGGAACCAAGTCGGCTTAGTGTACTGATCATTACCTGAAAGTATCATCCAGTTTGGGTGAAAAAATATTTGCTGTGATTTCTGGAGATTCGTAGTTTTTGGAAGCTTGACAACCCCTTTCTATGAAAGTGTTTCTCGCCAGTCACTGCTTAGGGCTACATCAAGAGGAAACAACACATAGAGATAGAACGTGAAACTGCTTTATTTTGTCAAGTTTCAAGAAGCTAGCACAAACCGTGTTGGATTTAGAGTTCCAAATACATCTATCAATATAGGAGAAAACAGAGTGAAACCTAAAAATTCAAACTGTTAGTAGAAACGAACGCTTCAACATAGAAGAATGAAATTTGGAGAACCAAGTTGGCTTAGTGTACTGATCATTACCTGTAAGTATCATCCAGTTTTGGTGAAAAAATACTTGCTGAGATTTCTGGAGATTCGTAATTTTAGGAAGCTTGGCAACCCCTTTCCATGAAAGTGTTTCTCGCCAGTCACTGCATAGGGCTACTTCAAGAGGAAAGAACACCTAGAGACAGAACGTGAAACTGCTTTATTTTGTCAAGTTTCAAGAAGCTAGCACAAACCGTGTTGGATTTAGAGTTCCAAATCCATCTATCAATATCGGAGAAAACAGAGTGAAACCTAAAAATTTAAACTGTTACTGGAAATGAACGCTTCACCATAGAAGAACGAAATTTGGAGAACCAAGTCGGCTTAGTGTACTAATCATTACCTGTAAGTATCATCCAGTTTTGGTGAAAAAATACTTGCTGAGATTTCTGGAGATTCGTAATTTTAGGAAGCTTGGCAACCCCTTTCCATGAAAGTGTTTCTCGCCAGTCACTGCATAGGGCTACTTCAAGAGGAAAGAACACCTAGAGACAGAACGTGAAACTACTTTATTTTGTCAAGTTTCAAGAAGCTAGCACAAACCGTGTTGGATTTAGAGTTCGAAATACATCTATCTATATAGGAGAAAACAGAGTGAAACCTAAAAATTCAAACTGTTACTGGAAATGAACGCTTCAACATAGAAGAACGAAATTTGGGGAACCAAGTTGGCTTAGTGTACTGATCATTACCTGAAAGTATCATCCAGTTTGGGTGAAAAAATATTTGCTGAGATTTCTGGAGATTCGTAATTTTTGGAAGCTTGGGAACCCCTTTCCATGAAAGTGTTTCTCGCCAGTCACTGCTTAGGGCTACATCAAGAGGAAACAAAACATAGAGATAGAACCTGAAACTACTTTATTGTGTCAAGTTTCAAGAAGCTAGCACAAACCGTGTTGGATTTAGTGTTCCAAATACATCTATCAATATAGGAGAAAACAGAGTGAAACCTAAAAATTTAAACTGTTACTGGAAATGAACGCTTCACCATTGAAGAACGAAATTTGGGGAACCAAGTTGGATTAGAGTACTGATCATTACCTGAAAGTATCATCCAGTTTGGGTGAAAAAATATTTGCTGAGATTTCTGGAGATTCATAATTTTTGGAAGCTTGGCAACCCCTTTCCATGAAAGTGTTTCTCGCCAGTCACTGCTTAGGGCTACATCAAGAGGAAACAACACATAGATATAGAACGTGAAACTGCTTTATTTTGTCAAGTTTCAAGAAGCTAGCACAAACCGTGTTGGATTTACAGTTCCAAATCCATCTATCAATATAGGAGAAAACAGAGTGAAACCTAAAAATTCAAACTGTTACTGGAAATGAACGCTTCAACATAGAAGAACGAAATTTGGGGAACCAAGTCGGCTTAGTGTACTGATCATTACCTGAAAGTATCATCCAGTTTGGGTGCAGAAATATTTGCTGTGATTTCTGGAGATTCGTAGTTTTTGGAAGCTTGGCAACCCCTTTCTATGAAAGTGTTTCTCGCCAGTCACTGCTTAGGGCTACTTCAAGAGGAAACAAAACATAGAGATAGAACGTGAAACTGCTTTATTTTGTCAAGTTTCAAGAAGCTAGCACAAACCGTGTTGGATTTAGAGTTCCAAATACATCTATCAATATAGGAGAAAACAGAGTGAAACCTAAAAATTCAAACTGTTACTGGAAATGTACGCTTCAACATAGAAGAACGAAATTTGGGGAACCAAGTCGGCTTAGTGTACTGATCATTACCTGAAAGTATCATCCAGTTTGGGTGAAAAAATATTTGCTGAGATTTCTGGAGATTCGTAATTTTTGGAAGCTTGGCAACCCCTTTCCATGAAAGTGTTTCTCGCCAGTCACTGCTTAGGGCTACATCAAGAGGAAAAAAAACATAGAGAAAGAACGTGAAACTGCTTTATTTTGTCAAGTTTCAAGAAGCTAGCACAAACCGTGTTGGATTTAGAGTTCCAAATCCATCTATCAATATAGGAGAAAACAGAGTGAAACCTAAAAATTGAAACTGTTACTGGAAATGAACGCTTCACCATAGAAGAACGAAATTTGGGGAACCAAGTCGGCTTAGTGTACTGATCATTACCTGAAAGTATCATCCAGTTTGGGTGAAAAAATATTTGCTGTGGTTTCTGGAGATTCGTAGTTTTTGGAAGCTTGACAACCCCTTTCTATGAAAGTGTTTCTCGCCAGTCACTGCTTAGGGCTACATCAAGAGGAAACAACACATAGATATAGAACGTGAAACTGCTTTATTTTGTCAAGTTTCAAGAAGCTAGCACAAACCGTGTTGGATTTACAGTTCCAAATCCATCTATCAATATAGGAGAAAACAGAGTGAAACCTAAAAATTCAAACTGTTACTGAAAATGAACGCTTCAACATAGAAGAACGAAATTTGGGGAACCAAGTCGGCTTAGTGTACTGATCATTACCTGAAAGTATCATCCAGTTTGGGTGAAAAAATATTTGCTGAGATTTCTGGAGATTCGTAATTTTTGGAAGCTTGGCAACCCCTTTCCATGAAAGTGTTTCTCGCCAGTCACTGCTTAGGGCTACATCAAGAGGAAAAAAAACATAGAGAAAGAACGTGAAACTGCTTTATTTTGTCAAGTTTCAAGAAGCTAGCACAAACCGTGTTGGATTTAGAGTTCCAAATACATTTATCAATATAGGAGAAAACAGAGTGAAACCTAAAAATTTAAACTGTTACTGGAAATGAACGCTTCACCATAGAAGAACGAAATTTGGGGAACCAAGTCGGCTTAGTGTACTGACCATTACCTGAAAGTATCATCCAGTTTGGGTGAAAAAATATTTGCTGAGATTTCTGGAGATTCGTAATTTTTGGAAGCTTGGGAACCTTTTTCCATGAAAGTGTTTCTCGACAGTCACTGCTTAGGGCTACATCAAGAGGAAACAAAACATAGAGATAGAACGTGAAACTGCTTTATTTTGTCAAGTTTCAAGAAGCTAGCACAAACCGTGTTGGATTTAGAGTTCCAAATACATCTATCAATATAGGAGAAAACAGAGTGAAACCTAAAAATTCAAACTGTTAGTTAAACGAACGCTTCAACATAGAAGAATGAAATTTGGAGAACCAAGTTGGCATAGTGTACTGATCATTACCTGTAAGTATCATCCAGTTTTGGTGAAAAAATACTTGCTGAGATTTCTGGAGATTCGTAATTTTAGGAAGCTTGGCAACCCCTTTCCATGAAAGTGTTTCTCGCCAGTCACTGCATAGGGCTACTTCAAGAGGAAAGAACACCTAGAGACAGAACGTGAAACTACTTTATTTTGTCAAGTTTCAAGAAGCTAGCACAAACCGTGTTGGATTTAGAGTTCGAAATACATCTATCTATATAGGAGAAAACAGAGTGAAACCTAAAAATTCAAACTGTTACTGGAAATGAACGCTTCAACATAGAAGAACGAAATTTGGGGAACCAAGTTGGCTTAGTGTACTGATCATTACCTGAAAGTATCATCCAGTTTGGGTGAAAAAATATTTGCTGAGATTTCTGGAGATTCGTAATTTTTGGAAGCTTGGGAACCCCTTTCCATGAAAGTGTTTCTCGCCAGTCACTGCTTAGGGCTACATCAAGAGGAAACAAAACATAGAGATAGAACCTGAAACTACTTTATTGTGTCAAGTTTCAAGAAGCTAGCACAAACCGTGTTGGATTTAGAGTTCCAAATACATCTATCAATATAGGAGAAAACAGAGTGAAACCTAAAAATTTAAACTGTTACTGGAAATGAACGCTTCACCATTGAAGAACGAAATTTGGGGAACCAAGTTGGATTAGTGTACTGATCATTACCTGAAAGTATCATCCAGTTTGGGTGAAAAAATATTTGCTGAGATTTCTGGAGATTCATAATTTTTGGAAGCTTGGCAACCCCTTTCCATGAAAGTGTTTCTCGCCAGTCACTGCTTAGGGCTACATCAAGAGGAAACAACACATAGATATAGAACGTGAAACTGCTTTATTTTGTCAAGTTTCAAGAAGCTAGCACAAACCGTGTTGGATTTACAGTTCCAAATCCATCTATCAATATAGGAGAAAACAGAGTGAAACCTAAAAATTCAAACTGTTACTGGAAATGAACGCTTCACCATAGAAGAACGAAATTTGGGGAACCAAGTCGGCTTAGTGTACTGATCATTACCTGAAAGTATCATCCAGTTTGCGTGAAAAAATATTTGCTGAGATTTCTGGAGATTCGTAATTTTTGGAAGCTTGGCAACCCCTTTCCATGAAAGTGTTTCTCGCCAGTCACTGCTTAGGGCTACATCAAGAGGAAACAAGACATAGAGATAGAAAGTGAAACTGCTTTATTTTGTCAAGTTTCATGAAGCTAGCACAAACCGTGTTGGATTTACTGTTCCAAATACATCTATCAATATAGGAGAAAACAGAGTGAAACCTAAAAATTCAAACTGTTACTGGCAATGCACGCTTCAACATAGAAGAACGAAATTTGGGGAACCAAGTCGGCTTAGTGTACTGATCATTACCTGAAAGTATCATCCAGTTTGGGTGAAAAAATATTTGCTGAGATTTCTGGAGATTCGTAATTTTTGGAAGCTTGGGAACCCCTTTCCATGAAAGTGTTTCTCGCCAGTCACTGCTTAGGGATACATCAAGAGGAAACAACACATAGATATAGAACGTGAAACTGCTTTATTTTGTCAAGTTTCAAGAAGCTAGCACAAACCGTGTTGGATTTACAGTTCCAAATCCATCTATCAATATAGGAGAAAACAGAGTGAAACCTAAAAATTCAAACAGTTACTGGAAATGTACGCTTCAACATAGAAGAACGAAATTTGGGGAACCAAGTCGGCTTAGTGTACTGATCATTACCTGTAAGTATCATCCAGTTTTGGTGAAAAAATACTTGCTGAGATTTCTGGAGATTCGTAATTTTAGGAAGCTTGGCAACCCCTTTCCATGAAAGTGTTTCTCGCCAGTCACTGCATAGGGCTACTTCAAGAGGAAAGAACACCTAGAGACAGAACGTGAAACTACTTTATTTTGTCAAGTTTCAAGAAGCTAGCACAAACCGTGTTGGATTTAGAGTTCGAAATACATCTATCTATATAGGAGAAAACAGAGTGAAACCTAAAAATTCAAACTGTTACTGGAAATGAACGCTTCAACATAGAAGAACGAAATTTGGGGAACCAAGTTGGCTTAGTGTACTGATCATTACCTGAAAGTATCATCCAGTTTGGGTGAAAAAATATTTGCTGAGATTTCTGGAGATTCGTAATTTTTGGAAGCTTGGGAACCCCTTTCCATGAAAGTGTTTCTCGCCAGTCACTGCTTAGGGCTACATCAAGAGGAAACAAAACATAGAGATAGAACCTGAAACTACTTTATTGTGTCAAGTTTCAAGAAGCTAGCACAAACCGTGTTGGATTTAGAGTTCCAAATACATCTATCAATATAGGAGAAAACAGAGTGAAACCTAAAAATTTAAACTGTTACTGGAAATGAACGCTTCACCATTGAAGAACGAAATTTGGGGAACCAAGTTGGATTAGTGTACTGATCATTACCTGAAAGTATCATCCAGTTTGGGTGCAGAAATATTTGCTGTGATTTCTGGAGATTCGTAGTTTTTGGAAGCTTGGCAACCCCTTTCTATGAAAGTGTTTCTCGCCAGTCACTGCTTAGGGCTACTTCAAGAGGAAACAAAACATAGAGATAGAACGTGAAACTGCTTTATTTTGTCAAGTTTCAAGAAGCTAGCACAAACCGTGTTGGATTTAGAGTTCCAAATACATCTATCAATATAGGAGAAAACAGAGTGAAACCTAAAAATTCAAACTGTTACTGGAAATGTACGCTTCAACATAGAAGAACGAAATTTGGGGAACCAAGTCGGCTTAGTGTACTGATCATTACCTGAAAGTATCATCCAGTTTGGGTGAAAAAATATTTGCTGAGATTTCTGGAGATTCGTAATTTTTGGAAGCTTGGCAACCCCTTTCCATGAAAGTGTTTCTCGCCAGTCACTGCTTAGGGCTACATCAAGAGGAAAAAAAACATAGAGAAAGAACGTGAAACTGCTTTATTTTGTCAAGTTTCAAGAAGCTAGCACAAACCGTGTTGGATTTAGAGTTCCAAATCCATCTATCAATATAGGAGAAAACAGAGTGAAACCTAAAAATTGAAACTGTTACTGGAAATGAACGCTTCACCATAGAAGAACGAAATTTGGGGAACCAAGTCGGCTTAGTGTACTGATCATTACCTGAAAGTATCATCCAGTTTGGGTGAAAAAATATTTGCTGTGGTTTCTGGAGATTCGTAGTTTTTGGAAGCTTGACAACCCCTTTCCATGAAAGTGTTTCTCGCCAGTCACTGCTTAGGGCTACATCAAGAGGAAACAACACATAGATATAGAACGTGAAACTGCTTTATTTTGTCAAGTTTCAAGAAGCTAGCACAAACCGTGTTGGATTTACAGTTCCAAATCCATCTATCAATATAGGAGAAAACAGAGTGAAACCTAAAAATTCAAACTGTTACTGAAAATGAACGCTTCAACATAGAAGAACGAAATTTGGGGAACCAAGTCGGCTTAGTGTACTGATCATTACCTGAAAGTATCATCCAGTTTGGGTGAAAAAATATTTGCTGAGATTTCTGGAGATTCGTAATTTTTGGAAGCTTGGCAACCCCTTTCCATGAAAGTGTTTCTCGCCAGTCACTGCTTAGGGCTACATCAAGAGGAAAAAAAACATAGAGAAAGAACGTGAAACTGCTTTATTTTGTCAAGTTTCAAGAAGCTAGCACAAACCGTGTTGGATTTAGAGTTCCAAATACATTTATCAATATAGGAGAAAACAGAGTGAAACCTAAAAATTTAAACTGTTACTGGAAATGAAGGCTTCACCATAGAAGAACGAAATTTGGGGAACCAAGTCGGCTTAGTGTACTGACCATTACCTGAAAGTATCATCCAGTTTGGGTGAAAAAATATTTGCTGAGATTTCTGGAGATTCGTAATTTTTGGAAGCTTGGGAACCTTTTTCCATGAAAGTGTTTCTCGACAGTCACTGCTTAGGGCTACATCAAGAGGAAACAAAACATAGAGATAGAACGTGAAACTGCTTTATTTTGTCAAGTTTCAAGAAGCTAGCACAAACCGTGTTGGATTTAGAGTTCCAAATACATCTATCAATATAGGAGAAAACAGAGTGAAACCTAAAAATTCAAACTGTTAGTAGAAACGAACGCTTCAACATAGAAGAATGAAATTTGGAGAACCAAGTTGGCTTAGTGTACTGATCATTACCTGTAAGTATCATCCAGTTTTGGTGAAAAAATACTTGCTGAGATTTCTGGAGATTCGTAATTTTAGGAAGCTTGGCAACCCTTTTCCATGAAAGTGTTTCTCGCCAGTCACTGCATAGGGCTACTTCAAGAGGAAAGAACACCTAGAGACAGAACGTGAAACTACTTTATTTTGTCAAGTTTCAAGAAGCTAGCACAAACCGTGTTGGATTTACAGTTCCAAATCCATCTATCAATATAGGAGAAAACAGAGTGAAACCTAAAAATTCAAACTGTTACTGAAAATGAACGCTTCAACATAGAAGAACGAAATTTGGGGAACCAAGTCGGCTTAGTGTACTGATCATTACCTGAAAGTATCATCCAGTTTGGGTGAAAAAATATTTGCTGAGATTTCTGGAGATTCGTAATTTTTGGAAGCTTGGCAACCCCTTTCCATGAAAGTGTTTCTCGCCAGTCACTGCTTAGGGCTACATCAAGAGGAAAAAAAACATAGAGAAAGAACGTGAAACTGCTTTATTTTGTCAAGTTTCAAGAAGCTAGCACAAACCGTGTTGGATTTAGAGTTCCAAATACATTTATCAATATAGGAGAAAACAGAGTGAAACCTAAAAATTTAAACTGTTACTGGAAATGAAGGCTTCACCATAGAAGAACGAAATTTGGGGAACCTAGTCGGCTTAGTGTACTGACCATTACCTGAAAGTATCATCCAGTTTGGGTGAAAAAATATTTGCTGAGATTTCTGGAGATTCGTAATTTTTGGAAGCTTGGGAACCTTTTTCCATGAAAGTGTTTCTCGACAGTCACTGCTTAGGGCTACATCAAGAGGAAACAAAACATAGAGATAGAACGTGAAACTGCTTTATTTTGTCAAGTTTCAAGAAGCTAGCACAAACCGTGTTGGATTTAGAGTTCCAAATACATCTATCAATATAGGAGAAAACAGAGTGAAACCTAAAAATTCAAACTGTTAGTTAAACGAACGCTTCAACATAGAAGAATGAAATTTGGAGAACCAAGTTGGCATAGTGTACTGATCATTACCTGTAAGTATCATCCAGTTTTGGTGAAAAAATACTTGCTGAGATTTCTGGAGATTCGTAATTTTAGGAAGCTTGGCAACCCCTTTCCATGAAAGTGTTTCTCGCCAGTCACTGCATAGGGCTACTTCAAGAGGAAAGAACACCTAGAGACAGAACGTGAAACTACTTTATTTTGTCAAGTTTCAAGAAGCTAGCACAAACCGTGTTGGATTTAGAGTTCGAAATACATCTATCTATATAGGAGAAAACAGAGTGAAACCTAAAAATTCAAACTGTTACTGGAAATGAACGCTTCAACATAGAAGAACGAAATTTGGGGAACCAAGTTGGCTTAGTGTACTGATCATTACCTGAAAGTATCATCCAGTTTGGGTGAAAAAATATTTGCTGAGATTTCTGGAGATTCGTAATTTTTGGAAGCTTGGGAACCCCTTTCCATGAAAGTGTTTCTCGCCAGTCACTGCTTAGGGCTACATCAAGAGGAAACAAAACATAGAGATAGAACCTGAAACTACTTTATTGTATCAAGTTTCAAGAAGCTAGCACAAACCGTGTTGGATTTAGAGTTCCAAATACATCTATCAATATAGGAGAAAACAGAGTGAAACCTAAAAATTTAAACTGTTACTGGAAATGAACGCTTCACCATTGAAGAACGAAATTTGGGGAACCAAGTTGGATTAGTGTACTGATCATTACCTGAAAGTATCATCCAGTTTGGGTGAAAAAATATTTGCTGAGATTTCTGGAGATTCATAATTTTTGGAAGCTTGGCAACCCCTTTCCATGAAAGTGTTTCTCGCCAGTCACTGCTTAGGGCTACATCAAGAGGAAACAACACATAGATATAGAACGTGAAACTGCTTTATTTTGTCAAGTTTCAAGAAGCTAGCACAAACCGTGTTGGATTTACAGTTCCAAATCCATCTATCAATATAGGAGAAAACAGAGTGAAACCTAAAAATTCAAACTGTTACTGGAAATGAACGCTTCACCATAGAAGAACGAAATTTGGGGAACCAAGTCGGCTTAGTGTACTGATCATTACCTGAAAGTATCATCCAGTTTGCGTGAAAAAATATTTGCTGAGATTTCTGGAGATTCGTAATTTTTGGAAGCTTGGCAACCCCTTTCCATGAAAGTGTTTCTCGCCAGTCACTGCTTAGGGCTACATCAAGAGGAAACAAGACATAGAGATAGAAAGTGAAACTGCTTTATTTTGTCAAGTTTCATGAAGCTAGCACAAACCGTGTTGGATTTACAGTTCCAAATACATCTATCAATATAGGAGAAAACAGAGTGAAACCTAAAAATTCAAACTGTTACTGGCAATGCACGCTTCAACATAGAAGAACGAAATTTGGGGAACCAAGTCGGCTTAGTGTACTGATCATTACCTGAAAGTATCATCCAGTTTGGGTGAAAAAATATTTGCTGAGATTTCTGGAGATTCGTAATTTTTGGAAGCTTGGGAACCCCTTTCCATGAAAGTGTTTCTCGCCAGTCACTGCTTAGGGATACATCAAGAGGAAACAACACATAGATATAGAACGTGAAACTGCTTTATTTTGTCAAGTTTCAAGAAGCTAGCACAAACCGTGTTGGATTTACAGTTCCAAATCCATCTATCAATATAGGAGAAAACAGAGTGAAACCTAAAAATTCAAACAGTTACTGGAAATGTACGCTTCAACATAGAAGAACGAAATTTGGGGAACCAAGTCGGCTTAGTGTACTGATCATTACCTGTAAGTATCATCCAGTTTTGGTGAAAAAATACTTGCTGAGATTTCTGGAGATTCGTAATTTTAGGAAGCTTGGCAACCCCTTTCCATGAAAGTGTTTCTCGCCAGTCACTGCATAGGGCTACTTCAAGAGGAAAGAACACCTAGAGACAGAACGTGAAACTACTTTATTTTGTCAGGTTTCAAGAAGCTAGCACAAACCGTGTTGGATTTAGAGTTCGAAATACATCTATCTATATAGGAGAAAACAGAGTGAAACCTAAAAATTCAAACTGTTACTGGAAATGAACGCTTCAACATAGAAGAACGAAATTTGGGGAACCAAGTTGGCTTAGTGTACTGATCATTACCTGAAAGTATCATCCAGTTTGGGTGAAAAAATATTTGCTGAGATTTCTGGAGATTCGTAATTTTTGGAAGCTTGGGAACCCCTTTCCATGAAAGTGTTTCTCGCCAGTCACTGCTTAGGGCTACATCAAGAGGAAACAAAACATAGAGATAGAACCTGAAACTACTTTATTGTGTCAAGTTTCAAGAAGCTAGCACAAACCGTGTTGGATTTAGAGTTCCAAATACATCTATCAATATAGGAGAAAACAGAGTGAAACCTAAAAATTTAAACTGTTACTGGAAATGAACGCTTCACCATTGAAGAACGAAATTTGGGGAACCAAGTTGGATTAGTGTACTGATCATTACCTGAAAGTATCATCCAGTTTGGGTGCAGAAATATTTGCTGTGATTTCTGGAGATTCGTAGTTTTTGGAAGCTTGGCAACCCCTTTCTATGAAAGTGTTTCTCGCCAGTCACTGCTTAGGGCTACTTCAAGAGGAAACAAAACATAGAGATAGAACGTGAAACTGCTTTATTTTGTCAAGTTTCAAGAAGCTAGCACAAACCGTGTTGGATTTAGAGTTCCAAATACATCTATCAATATAGGAGAAAACAGAGTGAAACCTAAAAATTCAAACTGTTACTGGAAATGTACGCTTCAACATAGAAGAACGAAATTTGGGGAACCAAGTCGGCTTAGTGTACTGATCATTACCTGAAAGTATCATCCAGTTTGGGTGAAAAAATATTTGCTGAGATTTCTGGAGATTCGTAATTTTTGGAAGCTTGGCAACCCCTTTCCATGAAAGTGTTTCTCGCCAGTCACTGCTTAGGGCTACATCAAGAGGAAAAAAAACATAGAGAAAGAACGTGAAACTGCTTTATTTTGTCAAGTTTCAAGAAGCTAGCACAAACCGTGTTGGATTTAGAGTTCCAAATCCATCTATCAATATAGGAGAAAACAGAGTGAAACCTAAAAATTGAAACTGTTACTGGAAATGAACGCTTCACCATAGAAGAACGAAATTTGGGGAACCAAGTCGGCTTAGTGTACTGATCATTACCTGAAAGTATCATCCAGTTTGGGTGAAAAAATATTTGCTGTGGTTTCTGGAGATTCGTAGTTTTTGGAAGCTTGACAACCCCTTTCCATGAAAGTGTTTCTCGCCAGTCACTGCTTAGGGCTACATCAAGAGGAAACAACACATAGATATAGAACGTGAAACTGCTTTATTTTGTCAAGTTTCAAGAAGCTAGCACAAACCGTGTTGGATTTACAGTTCCAAATCCATCTATCAATATAGGAGAAAACAGAGTGAAACCTAAAAATTCACACTGTTACTGAAAATGAACGCTTCAACATAGAAGAACGAAATTTGGGGAACCAAGTCGGCTTAGTGTACTGATCATTACCTGAAAGTATCATCCAGTTTGGGTGAAAAAATATTTGCTGAGATTTCTGGAGATTCGTAATTTTTGGAAGCTTGGCAACCCCTTTCCATGAAAGTGTTTCTCGCCAGTCACTGCTTAGGGCTACATCAAGAGGAAAAAAAACATAGAGAAAGAACGTGAAACTGCTTTATTTTGTCAAGTTTCAAGAAGCTAGCACAAACCGTGTTGGATTTAGAGTTCCAAATACATTTATCAATATAGGAGAAAACAGAGTGAAACCTAAAAATTTAAACTGTTACTGGAAATGAAGGCTTCACCATAGAAGAACGAAATTTGGGGAACCAAGTCGGCTTAGTGTACTGACCATTACCTGAAAGTATCATCCAGTTTGGGTGAAAAAATATTTGCTGAGATTTCTGGAGATTCGTAATTTTTGGAAGCTTGGGAACCTTTTTCCATGAAAGTGTTTCTCGACAGTCACTGCTTAGGGCTACATCAAGAGGAAACAAAACATAGAGATAGAACGTGAAACTGCTTTATTTTGTCAAGTTTCAAGAAGCTAGCACAAACCGTGTTGGATTTAGAGTTCCAAATACATCTATCAATATAGGAGAAAACAGAGTGAAACCTAAAAATTCAAACTGTTAGTAGAAACGAACGCTTCAACATAGAAGAATGAAATTTGGAGAACCAAGTTGGCTTAGTGTACTGATCATTACCTGTAAGTATCATCCAGTTTTGGTGAAAAAATACTTGCTGAGATTTCTGGAGATTCGTAATTTTAGGAAGCTTGGCAACCCCTTTCCATGAAAGTGTTTCTCGCCAGTCACTGCATAGGGCTACTTCAAGAGGAAAGAACACCTAGAGACAGAACGTGAAACTGCTTTATTTTGTCAAGTTTCAAGAAGCTAGCACAAACCGTGTTGGATTTAGAGTTCCAAATCCATCTATCAATATAGGAGAAAACAGAGTGAAACCTAAAAATTTAAACTGTTACTGGAAATGAACGCTTCACCATAGAAGAACGAAATTTGGAGAACCAAGTCGGCTTAGTGTACTGATCATTACCTGTAAGTATCATCCAGTTTTGGTGAAAAAATACTTGCTGAGATTTCTGGAGATTCGTAATTTTAGGAAGCTTGGCAACCCCTTTCCATGAAAGTGTTTCTCGCCAGTCACTGCATAGGGCTACTTCAAGAGGAAAGAACACCTAGAGACAGAACGTGAAACTACTTTATTTTGTCAAGTTTCAAGAAGCTAGCACAAACCGTGTTGGATTTAGAGTTCGAAATACATCTATCTATATAGGAGAAAACAGAGTGAAACCTAAAAATTCAAACTGTTACTGGAAATGAACGCTTCAACATAGAAGAACGAAATTTGGGGAACCAAGTTGGCTTAGTGTACTGATCATTACCTGAAAGTATCATCCAGTTTGGGTGAAAAAATATTTGCTGAGATTTCTGGAGATTCGTAATTTTTGGAAGCTTGGGAACCCCTTTCCATGAAAGTGTTTCTCGCCAGTCACTGCTTAGGGCTACATCAAGAGGAAACAAAACATAGAGATAGAACCTGAAACTACTTTATTGTGTCAAGTTTCAAGAAGCTAGCACAAACCGTGTTGGATTTAGTGTTCCAAATACATCTATCAATATAGGAGAAAACAGAGTGAAACCTAAAAATTTAAACTGTTACTGGAAATGAACGCTTCACCATTGAAGAACGAAATTTGGGGAACCAAGTTGGATTAGAGTACTGATCATTACCTGAAAGTATCATCCAGTTTGGGTGAAAAAATATTTGCTGAGATTTCTGGAGATTCATAATTTTTGGAAGCTTGGCAACCCCTTTCCATGAAAGTGTTTCTCGCCAGTCACTGCTTAGGGCTACATCAAGAGGAAACAACACATATATATAGAACGTGAAACTGCTTTATTTTGTCAAGTTTCAAGAAGCTAGCACAAACCGTGTTGGATTTACAGTTCCAAATCCATCTATCAATATAGGAGAAAACAGAGTGAAACCTAAAAATTCAAACTGTTACTGGAAATGAACGCTTCAACATAGAAGAACGAAATTTGGGGAACCAAGTCGGCTTAGTGTACTGATCATTACCTGAAAGTATCATCCAGTTTGGGTGCAGAAATATTTGCTGTGATTTCTGGAGATTCGTAGTTTTTGGAAGCTTGGCAACCCCTTTCTATGAAAGTGTTTCTCGCCAGTCACTGCTTAGGGCTACTTCAAGAGGAAACAAAACATAGAGATAGAACGTGAAACTGCTTTATTTTGTCAAGTTTCAAGAAGCTAGCACAAACCGTGTTGGATTTAGAGTTCCAAATACATCTATCAATATAGGAGAAAACAGAGTGAAACCTAAAAATTCAAACTGTTACTGGAAATGTACGCTTCAACATAGAAGAACGAAATTTGGGGAACCAAGTCGGCTTAGTGTACTGATCATTACCTGAAAGTATCATCCAGTTTGGGTGAAAAAATATTTGCTGAGATTTCTGGAGATTCGTAATTTTTGGAAGCTTGGCAACCCCTTTCCATGAAAGTGTTTCTCGCCAGTCACTGCTTAGGGCTACATCAAGAGGAAAAAAAACATAGAGAAAGAACGTGAAACTGCTTTATTTTGTCAAGTTTCAAGAAGCTAGCACAAACCGTGTTGGATTTAGAGTTCCAAATCCATCTATCAATATAGGAGAAAACAGAGTGAAACCTAAAAATTGAAACTGTTACTGGAAATGAACGCTTCACCATAGAAGAACGAAATTTGGGGAACCAAGTCGGCTTAGTGTACTGACCATTACCTGAAAGTATCATCCAGTTTGGGTGAAAAAATATTTGCTGAGATTTCTGGAGATTCGTAATTTTTGGAAGCTTGGGAACCTTTTTCCATGAAAGTGTTTCTCGACAGTCACTGCTTAGGGCTACATCAAGAGGAAACAAAACATAGAGATAGAACGTGAAACTGCTTTATTTTGTCAAGTTTCAAGAAGCTAGCACAAACCGTGTTGGATTTAGAGTTCCAAATACATCTATCAATATAGGAGAAAACAGAGTGAAACCTAAAAATTCAAACTGTTAGTTAAACGAACGCTTCAACATAGAAGAATGAAATTTGGAGAACCAAGTTGGCATAGTGTACTGATCATTACCTGTAAGTATCATCCAGTTTTGGTGAAAAAAATACTTGCTGAGATTTCTGGAGATTCGTAATTTTAGGAAGCTTGGCAACCCCTTTCCATGAAAGTGTTTCTCGCCAGTCACTGCATAGGGCTACTTCAAGAGGAAAGAACACCTAGAGACAGAACGTGAAACTACTTTATTTTGTCAAGTTTCAAGAAGCTAGCACAAACCGTGTTGGATTTAGAGTTCGAAATACATCTATCTATATAGGAGAAAACAGAGTGAAACCTAAAAATTCAAACTGTTACTGGAAATGAACGCTTCAACATAGAAGAACGAAATTTGGGGAACCAAGTTGGCTTAGTGTACTGATCATTACCTGAAAGTATCATCCAGTTTGGGTGAAAAAATATTTGCTGAGATTTCTGGAGATTCGTAATTTTTGGAAGCTTGGGAACCCCTTTCCATGAAAGTGTTTCTCGCCAGTCACTGCTTAGGGCTACATCAAGAGGAAACAAAACATAGAGATAGAACCTGAAACTACTTTATTGTGTCAAGTTTCAAGAAGCTAGCACAAACCGTGTTGGATTTAGAGTTCCAAATACATCTATCAATATAGGAGAAAACAGAGTGAAACCTAAAAATTTAAACTGTTACTGGAAATGAACGCTTCACCATTGAAGAACGAAATTTGGGGAACCAAGTTGGATTAGTGTACTGATCATTACCTGAAAGTATCATCCAGTTTGGGTGAAAAAATATTTGCTGAGATTTCTGGAGATTCATAATTTTTGGAAGCTTGGCAACCCCTTTCCATGAAAGTGTTTCTCGCCAGTCACTGCTTAGGGCTACATCAAGAGGAAACAACACATAGATATAGAACGTGAAACTGCTTTATTTTGTCAAGTTTCAAGAAGCTAGCACAAACCGTGTTGGATTTACAGTTCCAAATCCATCTATCAATATAGGAGAAAACAGAGTGAAACCTAAAAATTCAAACTGTTACTGGAAATGAACGCTTCACCATAGAAGAACGAAATTTGGGGAACCAAGTCGGCTTAGTGTACTGATCATTACCTGAAAGTATCATCCAGTTTGCGTGAAAAAATATTTGCTGAGATTTCTGGAGATTCGTAATTTTTGGAAGCTTGGCAACCCCTTTCCATGAAAGTGTTTCTCGCCAGTCACTGCTTAGGGCTACATCAAGAGGAAACAAGACATAGAGATAGAAAGTGAAACTGCTTTATTTTGTCAAGTTTCATGAAGCTAGCACAAACCGTGTTGGATTTACAGTTCCAAATACATCTATCAATATAGGAGAAAACAGAGTGAAACCTAAAAATTCAAACTGTTACTGGCAATGCACGCTTCAACATAGAAGAACGAAATTTGGGGAACCAAGTCGGCTTAGTGTACTGATCATTACCTGAAAGTATCATCCAGTTTGGGTGAAAAAATATTTGCTGAGATTTCTGGAGATTCGTAATTTTTGGAAGCTTGGGAACCTTTTTCCATGAAAGTGTTTCTCGACAGTCACTGCTTAGGGCTACATCAAGAGGAAACAAAACATAGAGATAGAACGTGAAACTGCTTTATTTTGTCAAGTTTCAAGAAGCTAGCACAAACCGTGTTGGATTTAGAGTTCCAAATCCATCTATCAATATAGGAGAAAACAGAGTGAAACCTAAAAATTTAAACTGTTACTGGAAATGAACGCTTCACCATAGAAGAACGAAATTTGGGGAACCAAGTCGGCTTAGTGTACTGATCATTACCTGAAAGTATCATCCAGTTTGGGTGAAAAAATATTTGCTGTGATTTCTGGAGATTCGTAGTTTTTGGAAGCTTGACAACCCCTTTCTATGAAAGTGTTTCTCGCCAGTCACTGCTTAGGGCTACATCAAGAGGAAACAACACATAGAGATAGAACGTGAAACTGCTTTATTTTGTCAAGTTTCAAGAAGCTAGCACAAACCGTGTTGGATTTAGAGTTCCAAATACATCTATCAATATAGGAGAAAACAGAGTGAAACCTAAAAATTCAAACTGTTAGTAGAAACGAACGCTTCAACATAGAAGAATGAAATTTGGAGAACCAAGTTGGCTTAGTGTACTGATCATTACCTGTAAGTATCATCCAGTTTTGGTGAAAAAATACTTGCTGAGATTTCTGGAGATTCGTAATTTTAGGAAGCTTGGCAACCCCTTTCCATGAAAGTGTTTCTCGCCAGTCACTGCATAGGGCTACTTCAAGAGGAAAGAACACCTAGAGACAGAACGTGAAACTGCTTTATTTTGTCAAGTTTCAAGAAGCTAGCACAAACCGTGTTGGATTTAGAGTTCCAAATCCATCTATCAATATAGGAGAAAACAGAGTGAAACCTAAAAATTTAAACTGTTACTGGAAATGAACGCTTCACCATAGAAGAACGAAATTTGGGGAACCAAGTCGGCTTAGTGTACTGATCATTACCTGAAAGTATCATCCAGTTTGGGTGAAAAAATATTTGCTGTGATTTCTGGAGATTCGTAGTTTTTGGAAGCTTGACAACCCCTTTCTATGAAAGTGTTTCTCGCCAGTCACTGCTTAGGGCTACATCAAGAGGAAACAACACATAGATATAGAACGTGAAACTGCTTTATTTTGTCAAGTTTCAAGAAGCTAGCACAAACCGTGTTGGATTTACAGTTCCAAATCCATCTATCAATATAGGAGAAAACAGAGTGAAACCTAAAAATTCAAACTGTTACTGAAAATGAACGCTTCAACATAGAAGAACGAAATTTGGGGAACCAAGTCGGCTTAGTGTACTGATCATTACCTGAAAGTATCATCCAGTTTGGGTGAAAAAATATTTGCTGAGATTTCTGGAGATTCGTAATTTTTGGAAGCTTGGCAACCCCTTTCCATGAAAGTGTTTCTCGCCAGTCACTGCTTAGGGCTACATCAAGAGGAAAAAAAACATAGAGAAAGAACGTGAAACTGCTTTATTTTGTCAAGTTTCAAGAAGCTAGCACAAACCGTGTTGGATTTAGAGTTCCAAATACATTTATCAATATAGGAGAAATCAGAGTGAAACCTAAAAATTTAAACTGTTACTGGAAATGAACGCTTCACCATAGAAGAACGAAATTTGGGGAACCAAGTCGGCTTAGTGTACTGACCATTACCTGAAAGTATCATCCAGTTTGGGTGAAAAAATATTTGCTGAGATTTCTGGAGATTCGTAATTTTTGGAAGCTTGGGAACCTTTTTCCATGAAAGTGTTTCTCGACAGTCACTGCTTAGGGCTACATCAAGAGGAAACAAAACATAGAGATAGAACGTGAAACTGCTTTATTTTGTCAAGTTTCAAGAAGCTAGCACAAACCGTGTTGGATTTAGAGTTCCAAATACATCTATCAATATAGGAGAAAACAGAGTGAAACCTAAAAATTCAAACTGTTAGTAGAAACGAACGCTTCAACATAGAAGAATGAAATTTGGAGAACCAAGTCGGCTTAGTGTACTGATCATTACCTGTAAGTATCATCCAGTTTTGGTGAAAAAATACTTGCTGAGATTTCTGGAGATTCGTAATTTTAGGAAGCTTGGCAACCCCTTTCCATGAAAGTGTTTCTCGCCAGTCACTGCATAGGGCTACTTCAAGAGGAAAGAACACCTAGAGACAGAACGTGAAACTACTTTATTTTGTCAAGTTTCAAGAAGCTAGCACAAACCGTGTTGGATTTAGAGTTCGAAATACATCTATCTATATAGGAGAAAACAGAGTGAAACCTAAAAATTGAAACTGTTACTGGAAATGAACGCTTCACCATAGAAGAACGAAATTTGGGGAACCAAGTTGGCTTAGTGTACTGATCATTACCTGAAAGTATCATCCAGTTTGGGTGAAAAAATATTTGCTGAGATTTCTGGAGATTCGTAATTTTTGGAAGCTTGGGAACCCCTTTCCATGAAAGTGTTTCTCGCCAGTCACTGCTTAGGGCTACATCAAGAGGAAACAAAACATAGAGATAGAACCTGAAACTACTTTATTGTGTCAAGTTTCAAGAAGCTAGCACAAACCGTGTTGGATTTAGAGTTCCAAATACATCTATCAATATAGGAGAAAACAGAGTGAAACCTAAAAATTTAAACTGTTACTGGAAATGAACGCTTCACCATTGAAGAACGAAATTTGGGGAACCAAGTTGGATTAGTGTACTGATCATTACCTGAAAGTATCATCCAGTTTGGGTGAAAAAATATTTGCTGAGATTTCTGGAGATTCATAATTTTTGGAAGCTTGGCAACCCCTTTCCATGAAAGTGTTTCTCGCCAGTCACTGCTTAGGGCTACATCAAGAGGAAACAACACATAGATATAGAACGTGAAACTGCTTTATTTTCTCAAGTTTCAAGAAGCTAGCACAAACCGTGTTGGATTTACAGTTCCAAATCCATCTATCAATATAGGAGAAAACAGAGTGAAACCTAAAAATTGAAACTGTTACTGGAAATGAACGCTTCAACATAGAAGAACGAAATTTGGGGAACCAAGTCGGCTTAGTGTACTGATCATTACCTGAAAGTATCATCCAGTTTGGGTGAAAAAATATTTGCTGTGGTTTCTGGAGATTCGTAGTTTTTGGAAGCTTGACAACCCCTTTCTATGAAAGTGTTTCTCGCCAGTCACTGCTTAGGGCTACATCAAGAGGAAACAACACATAGATATAGAACGTGAAACTGCTTTATTTTGTCAAGTTTCAAGAAGCTAGCACAAACCGTGTTGGATTTACAGTTCCAAATCCATCTATCAATATAGGAGAAAACAGAGTGAAACCTAAAAATTCAAACTGTTACTGAAAATGAACGCTTCAACATAGAAGAACGAAATTTGGGGAACCAAGTCGGCTTAGTGTACTGATCATTACCTGAAAGTATCATCCAGTTTGGGTGAAAAAATATTTGCTGAGATTTCTGGAGATTCGTAATTTTTGGAAGCTTGGCAACCCCTTTCCATGAAAGTGTTTCTCGCCAGTCACTGCTTAGGGCTACATCAAGAGGAAAAAAAACATAGAGAAAGAACGTGAAACTGCTTTATTTTGTCAAGTTTCAAGAAGCTAGCACAAACCGTGTTGGATTTAGAGTTCCAAATACATTTATCAATATAGGAGAAAACAGAGTGAAACCTAAAAATTTAAACTGTTACTGGAAATGAACGCTTCACCATAGAAGAACGAAATTTGGGGAACCAAGTCGGCTTAGTGTACTGACCATTACCTGAAAGTATCATCCAGTTTGGGTGAAAAAATATTTGCTGAGATTTCTGGAGATTCGTAATTTTTGGAAGCTTGGGAACCTTTTTCCATGAAAGTGTTTCTCGACAGTCACTGCTTAGGGCTACATCAAGAGGAAACAACACATAGAGATAGAACGTGAAACTGCTTTATTTTGTCAAGTTTCAAGAAGCTAGCACAAACCGTGTTGGATTTAGAGTTCCAAATACATCTATCAATATAGGAGAAAACAGAGTGAAACCTAAAAATTCAAACTGTTAGTAAAAACGAACGCTTCAACATAGAAGAATGAAATTTGGAGAACCAAGTTGGCTTAGTGTACTGATCATTACCTGTAAGTATCATCCAGTTTTGGTGAAAAAATACTTGCTGAGATTTCTGGAGATTCGTAATTTTAGGAAGCTTGGCAACCCCTTTCCATGAAAGTGTTTCTCGCCAGTCACTGCATAGGGCTACTTCAAGAGGAAAGAACACCTAGAGACAGAACGTGAAACTACTTTATTTTGTCAAGTTTCAAGAAGCTAGCACAAACCGTGTTGGATTTAGAGTTCGAAATACATCTATCTATATAGGAGAAAACAGAGTGAAACCTAAAAATTCAAACTGTTACTGGAAATGAACGCTTCAACATAGAAGAACGAAATTTGGGGAACCAAGTTGGCTTAGTGTACTGATCATTACCTGAAAGTATCATCCAGTTTGGGTGAAAAAATATTTGCTGAGATTTCTGGAGATTCGTAATTTTTGGAAGCTTGGGAACCCCTTTCCATGAAAGTGTTTCTCGCCAGTCACTGCTTAGGGCTACATCAAGAGGAAACAAAACATAGAGATAGAACCTGAAACTACTTTATTGTGTCAAGTTTCAAGAAGCTAGCACAAACCGTGTTGGATTTAGAGTTCCAAATACATCTATCAATATAGGAGAAAACAGAGTGAAACCTAAAAATTTAAACTGTTACTGGAAATGAACGCTTCACCATTGAAGAACGAAATTTGGGGAACCAAGTTGGATTAGTGTACTGATCATTACCTGAAAGTATCATCCAGTTTGGGTGAAAAAATATTTGCTGAGATTTCTGGAGATTCATAATTTTTGGAAGCTTGGCAACCCCTTTCCATGAAAGTGTTTCTCGCCAGTCACTGCTTAGGGCTACATCAAGAGGAAACAACACATAGATATAGAACGTGAAACTGCTTTATTTTGTCAAGTTTCAAGAAGCTAGCACAAACCGTGTTGGATTTACAGTTCCAAATCCATCTATCAATATAGGAGAAAACAGAGTGAAACCTAAAAATTCAAACTGTTACTGGAAATGAACGCTTCAACATAGAAGAACGAAATTTGGGAAACCAAGTCGGCTTAGTGTACTGATCATTACCTGAAAGTATCATCCAGTTTGGGTGCAGAAATATTTGCTGTGATTTCTGGAGATTCGTAGATTTTGGAAGCTTGGCAACCCCTTTCTATGAAAGTGTTTCTCGCCAGTCACTGCTTAGGGCTACTTCAAGAGGAAACAAAACATAGAGATAGAACGTGAAACTGCTTTATTTTGTCAAGTTTCAAGAAGCTAGCACAAACCGTGTTGGATTTAGAGTTCCAAATACATCTATCAATATAGGAGAAAACAGAGTGAAACCTAAAAATTCAAACTGTTACTGGAAATGTACGCTTCAACATAGAAGAACGAAATTTGGGGAACCAAGTCGGCTTAGTGTACTGATCATTACCTGAAAGTATCATCCAGTTTGGGTGAAAAAATATTTGCTGAGATTTCTGGAGATTCGTAATTTTTGGAAGCTTGGCAACCCCTTTCCATGAAAGTGTTTCTCGCCAGTCACTGCTTAGGGCTACATCAAGAGGAAAAAAAACATAGAGAAAGAACGTGAAACTGCTTTATTTTGTCAAGTTTCAAGAAGCTAGCACAAACCGTGTTGGATTTAGAGTTCCAAATCCATCTATCAATATAGGAGAAAACAGAGTGAAACCTAAAAATTGAAACTGTTACTGGAAATGAACGCTTCACCATAGAAGAACGAAATTTGGGGAACCAAGTCGGCTTAGTGTACTGATCATTACCTGAAAGTATCATCCAGTTTGGGTGAAAAAATATTTGCTGAGATTTCTGGAGATTCGTAATTTTTGGAAGCTTGGGAACCTTTTTCCATGAAAGTGTTTCTCGACAGTCACTGCTTAGGGCTACATCAAGAGGAAACAAAATATAGAGATAGAACGTGAAACTGCTTTATTTTGTCAAGTTTCAAGAAGCTAGCACAAACCGTGTTGGATTTAGAGTTCCAAATACATCTATCAATATAGGAGAAAACAGAGTGAAACCTAAAAATTCAAACTGTTAGTAGAAACGAACGCTTCAACATAGAAGAATGAAATTTGGAGAACCAAGTTGGCTTAGTGTACTGATCATTACCTGTAAGTATCATCCAGTTTTGGTGAAAAAATACTTGCTGAGATTTCTGGAGATTCGTAATTTTAGGAAGCTTGGCAACCCCTTTCCATGAAAGTGTTTCTCGCCAGTCACTGCATAGGGCTACTTCAAGAGGAAAGAACACCTAGAGACAGAACGTGAAACTACTTTATTTTGTCAAGTTTCAAGAAGCTAGCACAAACCGTGTTGGATTTAGAGTTCGAAATACATCTATCTATATAGGAGAAAACAGAGTGAAACCTAAAAATTCAAACTGTTACTGGAAATGAACGCTTCAACATAGAAGAACGAAATTTGGGGAACCAAGTTGGCTTAGTGTACTGATCATTACCTGAAAGTATCATCCAGTTTGGGTGAAAAAATATTTGCTGAGATTTCTGGAGATTCGTAATTTTTGGAAGCTTGGGAACCCCTTTCCATGAAAGTGTTTCTCGCCAGTCACTGCTTAGGGCTACATCAAGAGGAAACAAAACATAGAGATAGAACCTGAAACTACTTTATTGTGTCAAGTTTCAAGAAGCTAGCACAAACCGTGTTGGATTTAGAGTTCCAAATACATCTATCAATATAGGAGAAAACAGAGTGAAACCTAAAAATTTAAACTGTTACTGGAAATGAACGCTTCACCATTGAAGAACGAAATTTGGGGAACCAAGTTGGATTAGTGTACTGATCATTACCTGAAAGTATCATCCAGTTTGGGTGAAAAAATATTTGCTGAGATTTCTGGAGATTCATAATTTTTGGAAGCTTGGCAACCCCTTTCCATGAAAGTGTTTCTCGCCAGTCACTGCTTAGGGCTACATCAAGAGGAAACAACACATAGATATAGAACGTGAAACTGCTTTATTTTGTCAAGTTTCAAGAAGCTAGCACAAACCGTGTTGGATTTACAGTTCCAAATCCATCTATCAATATAGGAGAAAACAGAGTGAAACCTAAAAATTCAAACTGTTACTGGAAATGAACGCTTCAACATAGAAGAACGAAATTTGGGGAACCAAGTCGGCTTAGTGTACTGATCATTACCTGAAAGTATCATCCAGTTTGGGTGCAGAAATATTTGCTGTGATTTCTGGAGATTCGTAGTTTTTGGAAGCTTGGCAACCCCTTTCTATGAAAGTGTTTCTCGCCAGTCACTGCTTAGGGCTACTTCAAGAGGAAACAAAACATAGAGATAGAACGTGAAACTGCTTTATTTTGTCAAGTTTCAAGAAGCTAGCACAAACCGTGTTGGATTTAGAGTTCCAAATACATCTATCAATATAGGAGAAAACAGAGTGAAACCTAAAAATTCAAACTGTTACTGGAAATGTACGCTTCAACATAGAAGAACGAAATTTGGGGAACCAAGTCGGCTTAGTGTACTGATCATTACCTGAAAGTATCATCCAGTTTGGGTGAAAAAATATTTGCTGAGATTTCTGGAGATTCGTAATTTTTGGAAGCTTGGCAACCCCTTTCCATGAAAGTGTTTCTCGCCAGTCACTGCTTAGGGCTACATCAAGAGGAAAAAAAACATAGAGAAAGAACGTGAAACTGCTTTATTTTGTCAAGTTTCAAGAAGCTAGCACAAACCGTGTTGGATTTAGAGTTCCAAATCCATCTATCAATATAGGAGAAAACAGAGTGAAACCTAAAAATTGAAACTGTTACTGGAAATGAACGCTTCACCATAGAAGAACGAAATTTGGGGAACCAAGTCGGCTTAGTGTACTGATCATTACCTGAAAGTATCATCCAGTTTGGGTGAAAAAATATTTGCTGTGGTTTCTGGAGATTCGTAGTTTTTGGAAGCTTGACAACCCCTTTCTATGAAAGTGTTTCTCGCCAGTCACTGCTTAGGGCTACATCAAGAGGAAACAACACATAGATATAGAACGTGAAACTGCTTTATTTTGTCAAGTTTCAAGAAGCTAGCACAAACCGTGTTGGATTTACAGTTCCAAATCCATCTATCAATATAGGAGAAAACAGAGTGAAACCTAAAAATTCAAACTGTTACTGAAAATGAACGCTTCAACATAGAAGAACGAAATTTGGGGAACCAAGTTGGCTTAGTGTACTGATCATTACCTGAAAGTATCATCCAGTTTGGGTGAAAAAATATTTGCTGAGATTTCTGGAGATTCGTAATTTTTGGAAGCTTGGCAACCCCTTTCCATGAAAGTGTTTCTCGCCAGTCACTGCTTAGGGCTACATCAAGAGGAAAAAAAACATAGAGAAAGAACGTGAAACTGCTTTATTTTGTCAAGTTTCAAGAAGCTAGCACAAACCGTGTTGGATTTAGAGTTCCAAATACATTTATCAATATAGGAGAAAACAGAGTGAAACCTAAAAATTTAAACTGTTACTGGAAATGAACGCTTCACCATAGAAGAACGAAATTTGGGGAACCAAGTCGGCTTAGTGTACTGACCATTACCTGAAAGTATCATCCAGTTTGGGTGAAAAAATATTTGCTGAGATTTCTGGAGATTCGTAATTTTTGGAAGCTTGGGAACCTTTTTCCATGAAAGTGTTTCTCGACAGTCACTGCTTAGGGCTACATCAAGAGGAAACAAAACATAGAGATAGAACGTGAAACTGCTTTATTTTGTCAAGTTTCAAGAAGCTAGCACAAACCGTGTTGGATTTAGAGTTCCAAATACATCTATCAATATAGGAGAAAACAGAGTGAAACCTAAAAATTCAAACTGTTAGTAGAAACGAACGCTTCAACATAGAAGAATGAAATTTGGAGAACCAAGTTGGCTTAGTGTACTGATCATTACCTGTAAGTATCATCCAGTTTTGGTGAAAAAATACTTGCTGAGATTTCTGGAGATTCGTAATTTTAGGAAGCTTGGCAACCCCTTTCCATGAAAGTGTTTCTCGCCAGTCACTGCATAGGGCTACTTCAAGAGGAAAGAACACCTAGAGACAGAACGTGAAACTACTTTATTTTGTCAAGTTTCAAGAAGCTAGCACAAACCGTGTTGGATTTAGAGTTCGAAATACATCTATCTATATAGGAGAAAACAGAGTGAAACCTAAAAATTCAAACTGTTACTGGAAATGAACGCTTCAACATAGAAGAACGAAATTTGGGGAACCAAGTTGGCTTAGTGTACTGATCATTACCTGAAAGTATCATCCAGTTTGGGTGAAAAAATATTTGCTGAGATTTCTGGAGATTCGTAATTTTTGGAAGCTTGGGAACCTTTTTCCATGAAAGTGTTTCTCGACAGTCACTGCTTAGGGCTACATCAAGAGGAAACAACACATAGATATAGAACGTGAAACTGCTTTATTTTGTCAAGTTTCAAGAAGCTAGCACAAACCGTGTTGGATTTACAGTTCCAAATCCATCTATCAATATAGGAGAAAACAGAGTGAAACCTAAAAATTCAAACTGTTACTGGAAATGAACGCTTCACCATAGAAGAACGAAATTTGGGGAACCAAGTCGGCTTAGTGTACTGATCATTACCTGAAAGTATCATCCAGTTTGCGTGAAAAAATATTTGCTGAGATTTCTGGAGATTCGTAATTTTTGGAAGCTTGGCAACCCCTTTCCATGAAAGTGTTTCTCGCCAGTCACTGCTTAGGGCTACATCAAGAGGAAACAAGACATAGAGATAGAAAGTGAAACTGCTTTATTTTGTCAAGTTTCATGAAGCTAGCACAAACCGTGTTGGATTTACAGTTCCAAATACATCTATCAATATAGGAGAAAACAGAGTGAAACCTAAAAATTCAAACTGTTACTGGCAATGCACGCTTCAACATAGAAGAACGAAATTTGGGGAACCAAGTCGGCTTAGTGTACTGATCATTACCTGAAAGTATCATCCAGTTTGGGTGAAAAAATATTTGCTGAGATTTCTGGAGATTCGTAATTTTTGGAAGCTTGGGAACCCCTTTCCATGAAAGTGTTTCTCGCCAGTCACTGCTTAGGGATACATCAAGAGGAAACAACACATAGATATAGAACGTGAAACTGCTTTATTTTGTCAAGTTTCAAGAAGCTAGCACAAACCGTGTTGGATTTACAGTTCCAAATCCATCTATCAATATAGGAGAAAACAGAGTGAAACCTAAAAATTCAAACTGTTACTGGAAATGTACGCTTCAACATAGAAGAACGAAATTTGGGGAACCAAGTCGGCTTAGTGTACTGATCATTACCTGAAAGTATCATCCAGTTTGGGTGAAAAAATATTTGCTGAGATTTCTGGAGATTCGTAATTTTTGGAAGCTTGGCAACCCCTTTCCATGAAAGTGTTTCTCGCCAGTCACTGCTTAGGGCTACATCAAGAGGAAAAAAAACATAGAGAAAGAACGTGAAACTGCTTTATTTTGTCAAGTTTCAAGAAGCTAGCACAAACCGTGTTGGATTTAGAGTTCCAAATACATCTATCAATATAGGAGAAAACAGAGTGAAACCTAAAAATTTAAACTGTTACTGGAAATGAACGCTTCACCATAGAAGAACGAAATTTGGGGAACCAAGTCGGCTTAGTGTACTGATCATTACCTGAAAGTATCATCCAGTTTGGGTGAAAAAATATTTGCTGAGATTTCTGGAGATTCGTAATTTTTGGAAGCTTGGGAACCCCTTTCCATGAAAGTGTTTCTCGCCAGTCACTGCTTAGGGCTACATCAAGAGGAAACAACACATAGATATAGAACGTGAAACTGCTTTATTTTGTCAAGTTTCAAGAAGCTAGCACAAACCGTGTTGGATTTACAGTTCCAAATCCATCTATCAATATAGGAGAAAACAGAGTGAAACCTAAAAATTCAAACTGTTACTGGAAATGTACGCTTCAACATAGAAGAACGAAATTTGGGGAACCAAGTCGGCTTAGTGTACTGATCATTACCTGAAAGTATCATCCAGTTTGGGTGAAAAAATATTTGCTGAGATTTCTGGAGATTCGTAATTTTTGGAAGCTTGGCAACCCCTTTCCATGAAAGTGTTTCTCGCCAGTCACTGCTTAGGGCTACATCAAGAGGAAAAAAAACATAGAGAAAGAACGTGAAACTGCTTTATTTTGTCAAGTTTCAAGAAGCTAGCACAAACCGTGTTGGATTTAGAGTTCCAAATACATCTATCAATATAGGAGAAAACAGAGTGAAACCTAAAAATTTAAACTGTTACTGGAAATGAACGCTTCACCATAGAAGAACGAAATTTGGGGAACCAAGTCGGCTTAGTGTACTGATCATTACCTGAAAGTATCATCCAGTTTGGGTGAAAAAATATTTGCTGTGATTTCTGGAGATTCGTAGTTTTTGGAAGCTTGACAACCCCTTTCTATGAAAGTGTTTCTCGCCAGTCACTGCTTAGGGCTACATCAAGAGGAAACAACACATAGATATAGAACGTGAAACTGCTTTATTTTGTCAAGTTTCAAGAAGCTAGCACAAACCGTGTTGGATTTACAGTTCCAAATCCATCTATCAATATAGGAGAAAACAGAGTGAAACCTAAAAATTCAAACTGTTACTGGAAATGAACGCTTCAACATAGAAGAACGAAATTTGGGGAACCAAGTCGGCTTAGTGTACTGATCATTACCTGAAAGTATCATCCAGTTTGGGTGCAGAAATATTTGCTGTGATTTCTGGAGATTCGTAGTTTTTGGAAGCTTGGCAACCCCTTTCTATGAAAGTGTTTCTCGCCAGTCACTGCTTAGGGCTACTTCAAGAGGAAACAAAACATAGAGATAGAACGTGAAACTGCTTTATTTTGTCAAGTTTCAAGAAGCTAGCACAAACCGTGTTGGATTTAGAGTTCCAAATACATCTATCAATATAGGAGAAAACAGAGTGAAACCTAAAAATTCAAACTGTTACTGGAAATGTACGCTTCAACATAGAAGAACGAAATTTGGGGAACCAAGTCGGCTTAGTGTACTGATCATTACCTGAAAGTATCATCCAGTTTGGGTGAAAAAATATTTGCTGAGATTTCTGGAGATTCGTAATTTTTGGAAGCTTGGCAACCCCTTTCCATGTAAGTGTTTCTCGCCAGTCACTGCTTAGGGCTACATCAAGAGGAAAAAAAACATAGAGAAAGAACGTGAAACTGCTTTATTTTGTCAAGTTTCAAGAAGCTAGCACAAACCGTGTTGGATTTAGAGTTCCAAATCCATCTATCAATATAGGAGAAAACAGAGTGAAACCTAAAAATTGAAACTGTTACTGGAAATGAACGCTTCACCATAGAAGAACGAAATTTGGGGAACCAAGTCAGCTTAGTGTACTGATCATTACCTGAAAGTATCATCCAGTTTGGGTGAAAAAATATTTGCTGTGGTTTCTGGAGATTCGTAGTTTTTGGAAGCTTGACAACCCCTTTCTATGAAAGTGTTTCTCGCCAGTCACTGCTTAGGGCTACATCAAGAGGAAACAACACATAGATATAGAACGTGAAACTGCTTTATTTTGTCAAGTTTCAAGAAGCTAGCACAAACCGTGTTGGATTTACAGTTCCAAATCCATCTATCAATATAGGAGAAAACAGAGTGAAACCTAAAAATTCAAACTGTTACTGAAAATGAACGCTTCAACATAGAAGAACGAAATTTGGGGAACCAAGTCGGCTTAGTGTACTGATCATTACCTGAAAGTATCATCCAGTTTGGGTGAAAAAATATTTGCTGAGATTTCTGGAGATTCGTAATTTTTGGAAGCTTGGCAACCCCTTTCCATGAAAGTGTTTCTCGCCAGTCACTGCTTAGGGCTACATCAAGAGGAAAAAAAACATAGAGAAAGAACGTGAAACTGCTTTATTTTGTCAAGTTTCAAGAAGCTAGCACAAACCGTGTTGGATTTAGAGTTCCAAATACATTTATCAATATAGGAGAAATCAGAGTGAAACCTAAAAATTTAAACTGTTACTGGAAATGAACGCTTCACCATAGAAGAACAAAATTTGGGGAACCAAGTCGGCTTAGTGTACTGACCATTACCTGAAAGTATCATCCAGTTTGGGTGAAAAAATATTTGCTGAGATTTCTGGAGATTCGTAATTTTTGGAAGCTTGGGAACCCCTTTCCATGAAAGTGTTTCTCGCCAGTCACTGCTTAGGGCTACATCAAGAGGAAACAAAACATAGAGATAGAACCTGAAACTACTTTATTGTGTCAAGTTTCAAGAAGCTAGCACAAACCGTGTTGGATTTAGAGTTCCAAATACATCTATCAATATAGGAGAAAACAGAGTGAAACCTAAAAATTTAAACTGTTACTGGAAATGAACGCTTCACCATTGAAGAACGAAATTTGGGGAACCAAGTTGGATTAGTGTACTGATCATTACCTGAAAGTATCATCCAGTTTGGGTGAAAAAATATTTGCTGAGATTTCTGGAGATTCATAATTTTTGGAAGCTTGGCAACCCCTTTCCATGAAAGTGTTTCTCGCCAGTCACTGCTTAGGGCTACATCAAGAGGAAACAACACATAGATATAGAACATGAAACTGCTTTATTTTGTCAAGTTTCAAGAAGCTAGCACAAACCGTGTTGGATTTACAGTTCCAAATCCATCTATCAATATAGGAGAAAACAGAGTGAAACCTAAAAATTCAAACTGTTACTGGAAATGAACGCTTCAACATAGAAGAACGAAATTTGGGGAACCAAGTCGGCTTAGTGTACTGATCATTACCTGAAAGTATCATCCAGTTTGGGTGCAGAAATATTTGCTGTGATTTCTGGAGATTCGTAGTTTTTGGAAGCTTGGCAACCCCTTTCTATGAAAGTGTTTCTCGCCAGTCACTGCTTAGGGCTACTTCAAGAGGAAACAAAACATAGAGATAGAACGTGAAACTGCTTTATTTTGTCAAGTTTCAAGAAGCTAGCACAAACCGTGTTGGATTTAGAGTTCCAAATACATCTATCAATATAGGAGAAAACAGAGTGAAACCTAAAAATTCAAACTGTTACTGGAAATGTACGCTTCAACATAGAAGAACGAAATTTGGGGAACCAAGTCGGCTTAGTGTACTGATCATTACCTGAAAGTATCATCCAGTTTGGGTGAAAAAATATTTGCTGAGATTTCTGGAGATTCGTAATTTTTGGAAGCTTGGCAACCCCTTTCCATGAAAGTGTTTCTCGCCAGTCACTGCTTAGGGCTACATCAAGAGGAAAAAAAACATAGAGAAAGAACGTGAAACTGCTTTATTTTGTCAAGTTTCAAGAAGCTAGCACAAACCGTGTTGGATTTAGAGTTCCAAATCCATCTATCAATATAGGAGAAAACAGAGTGAAACCTAAAAATTGAAACTGTTACTGGAAATGAACGCTTCACCATAGAAGAACGAAATTTGGGGAACCAAGTCGGCTTAGTGTACTGATCATTACCTGAAAGTATCATCCAGTTTGGGTGAAAAAATATTTGCTGTGGTTTCTGGAGATTCGTAGTTTTTGGAAGCTTGACAACCCCTTTCTATGAAAGTGTTTCTCGCCAGTCACTGCTTAGGGCTACATCAAGAGGAAACAACACATAGATATAGAACGTGAAACTGCTTTATTTTGTCAAGTTTCAAGAAGCTAGCACAAACCGTGTTGGATTTACAGTTCCAAATCCATCTATCAATATAGGAGAAAACAGAGTGAAACCTAAAAATTCAAACTGTTACTGAAAATGAACGCTTCAACATAGAAGAACGAAATTTGGGGAACCAAGTTGGCTTAGTGTACTGATCATTACCTGAAAGTATCATCCAGTTTGGGTGAAAAAATATTTGCTGAGATTTCTGGAGATTCGTAATTTTTGGAAGCTTGGCAACCCCTTTCCATGAAAGTGTTTCTCGCCAGTCACTGCTTAGGGCTACATCAAGAGGAAAAAAAACATAGAGAAAGAACGTGAAACTGCTTTATTTTGTCAAGTTTCAAGAAGCTAGCACAAACCGTGTTGGATTTAGAGTTCCAAATACATTTATCAATATAGGAGAAAACAGAGTGAAACCTAAAAATTTAAACTGTTACTGGAAATGAACGCTTCACCATAGAAGAACGAAATTTGGGGAACCAAGTCGGCTTAGTGTACTGACCATTACCTGAAAGTATCATCCAGTTTGGGTGAAAAAATATTTGCTGAGATTTCTGGAGATTCGTAATTTTTGGAAGCTTGGGAACCTTTTTCCATGAAAGTGTTTCTCGACAGTCACTGCTTAGGGCTACATCAAGAGGAAACAAAACATAGAGATAGAACGTGAAACTGCTTTATTTTGTCAAGTTTCAAGAAGCTAGCACAAACCGTGTTGGATTTAGAGTTCCAAATACATCTATCAATATAGGAGAAAACAGAGTGAAACCTAAAAATTCAAACTGTTAGTAGAAACGAACGCTTCAACATAGAAGAATGAAATTTGGAGAACCAAGTTGGCTTAGTGTACTGATCATTACCTGTAAGTATCATCCAGTTTTGGTGAAAAAATACTTGCTGAGATTTCTGGAGATTCGTAATTTTAGGAAGCTTGGCAACCCCTTTCCATGAAAGTGTTTCTCGCCAGTCACTGCATAGGGCTACTTCAAGAGGAAAGAACACCTAGAGACAGAACGTGAAACTACTTTATTTTGTCAAGTTTCAAGAAGCTAGCACAAACCGTGTTGGATTTAGAGTTCGAAATACATCTATCTATATAGGAGAAAACAGAGTGAAACCTAAAAATTCAAACTGTTACTGGAAATGAACGCTTCAACATAGAAGAACGAAATTTGGGGAACCAAGTTGGCTTAGTGTACTGATCATTACCTGAAAGTATCATCCAGTTTGGGTGAAAAAATATTTGCTGAGATTTCTGGAGATTCGTAATTTTTGGAAGCTTGGGAACCCCTTTCCATGAAAGTGTTTCTCGCCAGTCACTGCTTAGGGCTACATCAAGAGGAAACAAAACATAGAGATAGAACCTGAAACTACTTTATTGTGTCAAGTTTCAAGAAGCTAGCACAAACCGTGTTGGATTTAGAGTTCCAAATACATCTATCAATATAGGAGAAAACAGAGTGAAACCTAAAAATTTAAACTGTTACTGGAAATGAAGGCTTCACCATTGAAGAACGAAATTTGGGGAACCAAGTTGGATTAGTGTACTGATCATTACCTGAAAGTATCATCCAGTTTGGGTGAAAAAATATTTGCTGAGATTTCTGGAGATTCATAATTTTTGGAAGCTTGGCAACCCCTTTCCATGAAAGTGTTTCTCGCCAGTCACTGCTTAGGGCTACATCAAGAGGAAACAACACATAGATATAGAACGTGAAACTGCTTTATTTTGTCAAGTTTCAAGAAGCTAGCACAAACCGTGTTGGATTTACAGTTCCAAATCCATCTATCAATATAGGAGAAAACAGAGTGAAACCTAAAAATTCAAACTGTTACTGGAAATGAACGCTTCACCATAGAAGAACGAAATTTGGGGAACCAAGTCGGCTTAGTGTACTGATCATTACCTGAAAGTATCATCCAGTTTGCGTGAAAAAATATTTGCTGAGATTTCTGGAGATTCGTAATTTTTGGAAGCTTGGCAACCCCTTTCCATGAAAGTGTTTCTCGCCAGTCACTGCTTAGGGCTACATCAAGAGGAAACAAGACATAGAGATAGAAAGTGAAACTGCTTTATTTTGTCAAGTTTCATGAAGCTAGCACAAACCGTGTTGGATTTACAGTTCCAAATACATCTATCAATATAGGAGAAAACAGAGTGAAACCTAAAAATTCAAACTGTTACTGGCAATGCACGCTTCAACATAGAAGAACGAAATTTGGGGAACCAAGTCGGCTTAGTGTACTGATCATTACCTGAAAGTATCATCCAGTTTGGGTGAAAAAATATTTGCTGAGATTTCTGGAGATTCGTAATTTTTGGAAGCTTGGGAACCCCTTTCCATGAAAGTGTTTCTCGCCAGTCACTGCTTAGGGATACATCAAGAGGAAACAACACATAGATATAGAACGTGAAACTGCTTTATTTTGTCAAGTTTCAAGAAGCTAGCACAAACCGTGTTGGATTTACAGTTCCAAATCCATCTATCAATATAGGAGAAAACAGAGTGAAACCTAAAAATTCAAACTGTTACTGGAAATGTACGCTTCAACATAGAAGAACGAAATTTGGGGAACCAAGTCGGCTTAGTGTACTGATCATTACCTGAAAGTATCATCCAGTTTGGGTGAAAAAATATTTGCTGAGATTTCTGGAGATTCGTAATTTTTGGAAGCTTGGCAACCCCTTTCCATGAAAGTGTTTCTCGCCAGTCACTGCTTAGGGCTACATCAAGAGGAAAAAAAACATAGAGAAAGAACGTGAAACTGCTTTATTTTGTCAAGTTTCAAGAAGCTAGCACAAACCGTGTTGGATTTAGAGTTCCAAATACATCTATCAATATAGGAGAAAACAGAGTGAAACCTAAAAATTTAAACTGTTACTGGAAATGAACGCTTCACCATAGAAGAACGAAATTTGGGGAACCAAGTCGGCTTAGTGTACTGATCATTACCTGAAAGTATCATCCAGTTTGGGTGAAAAAATATTTGCTGTGATTTCTGGAGATTCGTAGTTTTTGGAAGCTTGACAACCCCTTTCTATGAAAGTGTTTCTCGCCAGTCACTGCTTAGGGCTACATCAAGAGGAAACAACACATAGATATAGAACGTGAAACTGCTTTATTTTGTCAAGTTTCAAGAAGCTAGCACAAACCGTGTTGGATTTACAGTTCCAAATCCATCTATCAATATAGGAGAAAACAGAGTGAAACCTAAAAATTCAAACTGTTACTGGAAATGAACGCTTCAACATAGAAGAACGAAATTTGGGGAACCAAGTCGGCTTAGTGTACTGATCATTACCTGAAAGTATCATCCAGTTTGGGTGCAGAAATATTTGCTGTGATTTCTGGAGATTCGTAGTTTTTGGAAGCTTGGCAACCCCTTTCTATGAAAGTGTTTCTCGCCAGTCACTGCTTAGGGCTACTTCAAGAGGAAACAAAACATAGAGATAGAACGTGAAACTGCTTTATTTTGTCAAGTTTCAAGAAGCTAGCACAAACCGTGTTGGATTTAGAGTTCCAAATACATCTATCAATATAGGAGAAAACAGAGTGAAACCTAAAAATTCAAACTGTTACTGGAAATGTACGCTTCAACATAGAAGAACGAAATTTGGGGAACCAAGTCGGCTTAGTGTACTGATCATTACCTGAAAGTATCATCCAGTTTGGGTGAAAAAATATTTGCTGAGATTTCTGGAGATTCGTAATTTTTGGAAGCTTGGCAACCCCTTTCCATGTAAGTGTTTCTCGCCAGTCACTGCTTAGGGCTACATCAAGAGGAAAAAAAACATAGAGAAAGAACGTGAAACTGCTTTATTTTGTCAAGTTTCAAGAAGCTAGCACAAACCGTGTTGGATTTAGAGTTCCAAATCCATCTATCAATATAGGAGAAAACAGAGTGAAACCTAAAAATTGAAACTGTTACTGGAAATGAACGCTTCACCATAGAAGAACGAAATTTGGGGAACCAAGTCAGCTTAGTGTACTGATCATTACCTGAAAGTATCATCCAGTTTGGGTGAAAAAATATTTGCTGTGGTTTCTGGAGATTCGTAGTTTTTGGAAGCTTGACAACCCCTTTCTATGAAAGTGTTTCTCGCCAGTCACTGCTTAGGGCTACATCAAGAGGAAACAACACATAGATATAGAACGTGAAACTGCTTTATTTTGTCAAGTTTCAAGAAGCTAGCACAAACCGTGTTGGATTTACAGTTCCAAATCCATCTATCAATATAGGAGAAAACAGAGTGAAACCTAAAAATTCAAACTGTTACTGAAAATGAACGCTTCAACATAGAAGAACGAAATTTGGGGAACCAAGTCGGCTTAGTGTACTGATCATTACCTGAAAGTATCATCCAGTTTGGGTGAAAAAATATTTGCTGAGATTTCTGGAGATTCGTAATTTTTGGAAGCTTGGCAACCCCTTTCCATGAAAGTGTTTCTCGCCAGTCACTGCTTAGGGCTACATCAAGAGGAAAAAAAACATAGAGAAAGAACGTGAAACTGCTTTATTTTGTCAAGTTTCAAGAAGCTAGCACAAACCGTGTTGGATTTAGAGTTCCAAATACATTTATCAATATAGGAGAAATCAGAGTGAAACCTAAAAATTTAAACTGTTACTGGAAATGAACGCTTCACCATAGAAGAACAAAATTTGGGGAACCAAGTCGGCTTAGTGTACTGACCATTACCTGAAAGTATCATCCAGTTTGGGTGAAAAAATATTTGCTGAGATTTCTGGAGATTCGTAATTTTTGGAAGCTTGGGAACCTTTTTCCATGAAAGTGTTTCTCGACAGTCACTGCTTAGGGCTACATCAAGAGGAAACAAAACATAGAGATAGAACGTGAAACTGCTTTATTTTGTCAAGTTTCAAGAAGCTAGCACAAACCGTGTTGGATTTAGAGTTCCAAATACATCTATCAATATAGGAGAAAACAGAGTGAAACCTAAAAATTCAAACTGTTAGTAGAAACGAACGCTTCAACATAGAAGAATGAAATTTGGAGAACCAAGTTTGCTTAGTGTACTGATCATTACCTGTAAGTATCATCCAGTTTTGGTGAAAAAATACTTGCTGAGATTTCTGGAGATTCGTAATTTTAGGAAGCTTGGCAACCCCTTTCCATGAAAGTGTTTCTCGCCAGTCACTGCATAGGGCTACTTCAAGAGGAAAGAACACCTAGAGACAGAACGTGAAACTACTTTATTTTGTCAAGTTTCAAGAAGCTAGCACAAACCGTGTTGGATTTAGAGTTCGAAATACATCTATCTATATAGGAGAAAACAGAGTGAAACCTAAAAATTCAAACTGTTACTGGAAATGAACGCTTCAACATAGAAGAACGAAATTTGGGGAACCAAGTTGGCTTAGTGTACTGATCATTACCTGAAAGTATCATCCAGTTTGGGTGAAAAAATATTTGCTGAGATTTCTGGAGATTCGTAATTTTTGGAAGCTTGGGAACCCCTTTCCATGAAAGTGTTTCTCGCCAGTCACTGCTTAGGGCTACATCAAGAGGAAACAAAACATAGAGATAGAACCTGAAACTACTTTATTGTGTCAAGTTTCAAGAAGCTAGCACAAACCGTGTTGGATTTAGAGTTCCAAATACATCTATCAATATAGGAGAAAACAGAGTGAAACCTAAAAATTTAAACTGTTACTGGAAATGAACGCTTCACCATTGAAGAACGAAATGTGGGGAACCAAGTTGGATTAGTGTACTGATCATTACCTGAAAGTATCATCCAGTTTGGGTGAAAAAATATTTGCTGAGATTTCTGGAGATTCATAATTTTTGGAAGCTTGGCAACCCCTTTCCATGAAAGTGTTTCTCGCCAGTCACTGCTTAGGGCTACATCAAGAGGAAACAACACATAGATATAGAACGTGAAACTGCTTTATTTTGTCAAGTTTCAAGAAGCTAGCACAAACCGTGTTGGATTTACAGTTCCAAATCCATCTATCAATATAGGAGAAAACAGAGTGAAACCTAAAAATTCAAACTGTTACTGGAAATGAACGCTTCACCATAGAAGAACGAAATTTGGGGAACCAAGTCGGCTTAGTGTACTGATCATTACCTGAAAGTATCATCCAGTTTGCGTGAAAAAATATTTGCTGAGATTTCTGGAGATTCGTAATTTTTGGAAGCTTGGCAACCCCTTTCCATGAAAGTGTTTCTCACCAGTCACTGCTTAGGGCTACATCAAGAGGAAACAAGACATAGAGATAGAAAGTGAAACTGCTTTATTTTGTCAAGTTTCATGAAGCTAGCACAAACCGTGTTGGATTTACAGTTCCAAATACATCTATCAATATAGGAGAAAACAGAGTGAAACCTAAAAATTCAAACTGTTACTGGCAATGCACGCTTCAACATAGAAGAACAAAATTTGGGGAACCAAGTCGGCTTAGTGTACTGACCATTACCTGAAAGTATCATCCAGTTTGGGTGAAAAAATATTTGCTGAGATTTCTGGAGATTCGTAATTTTTGGAAGCTTGGGAACCCCTTTCCATGAAAGTGTTTCTCGCCAGTCACTGCTTAGGGATACATCAAGAGGAAACAACACATAGATATAGAACGTGAAACTGCTTTATTTTGTCAAGTTTCAAGAAGCTAGCACAAACCGTGTTGGATTTACAGTTCCAAATCCATCTATCAATATAGGAGAAAACAGAGTGAAACCTAAAAATTCAAACTGTTACTGGAAATGTACGCTTCAACATAGAAGAACGAAATTTGGGGAACCAAGTCGGCTTAGTGTACTGATCATTACCTGAAAGTATCATCCAGTTTGGGTGAAAAAATATTTGCTGAGATTTCTGGAGATTCGTAATTTTTGGAAGCTTGGCAACCCCTTTCCATGAAAGTGTTTCTCGCCAGTCACTGCTTAGGGCTACATCAAGAGGAAAAAAAAAACATAGAGAAAGAACGTGAAACTGCTTTATTTTGTCAAGTTTCAAGAAGCTAGCACAAACCGTGTTGGATTTAGAGTTCCAAATACATCTATCAATATAGGAGAAAACAGAGTGAAACCTAAAAATTTAAACTGTTACTGGAAATGAACGCTTCACCATAGAAGAACGAAATTTGGGGAACCAAGTCGGCTTAGTGTACTGATCATTACCTGAAAGTATCATCCAGTTTGGGTGCAGAAATATTTGCTGTGATTTCTGAAGATTCGTAGTTTTTGGAAGCTTGGCAACCCCTTTCTATGAAAGTGTTTCTCGCCAGTCACTGCTTAGGGCTACTTCAAGAGGAAACAAAACATAGAGATAGAACGTGAAACTGCTTTATTTTGTCAAGTTTCAAGAAGCTAGCACAAACCGTGTTGGATTTAGAGTTCCAAATACATCTATCAATATAGGAGAAAACAGAGTGAAACCTAAAAATTCAAACTGTTACTGGAAATGTACGCTTCAACATAGAAGAACGAAATTTGGGGAACCAAGTCGGCTTAGTGTACTGATCATTACCTGAAAGTATCATCCAGTTTGGGTGAAAAAATATTTGCTGAGATTTCTGGAGATTCGTAATTTTTGGAAGCTTGGCAACCCCTTTCCATGAAAGTGTTTCTCGCCAGTCACTGCTTAGGGCTACATCAAGAGGAAAAAAAACATAGAGAAAGAACGTGAAACTGCTTTATTTTGTCAAGTTTCAAGAAGCTAGCACAAACCGTGTTGGATTTAGAGTTCCAAATACATTTATCAATATAGGAGAAAACAGAGTGAAACCTAAAAATTTAAACTGTTACTGGAAATGAAGGCTTCACCATAGAAGAACGAAATTTGGGGAACCAAGTCGGCTTAGTGTACTGACCATTACCTGAAAGTATCATCCAGTTTGGGTGAAAAAATATTTGCTGAGATTTCTGGAGATTCGTAATTTTTGGAAGCTTGGGAACCTTTTTCCATGAAAGTGTTTCTCGACAGTCACTGCTTAGGGCTACATCAAGAGGAAACAACACATAGAGATAGAACGTGAAACTGCTTTATTTTGTCAAGTTTCAAGAAGCTAGCACAAACCGTGTTGGCTTTAGAGTTCCAAATACATCTATCAATATAGGAGAAAACAGAGTGAAACCTAAAAATTCAAACTGTTAGTAGAAACGAACGCTTCAACATAGAAGAATGAAATTTGGAGAACCAAGTTGGCTTAGTGTACTGATCATTACCTGTAAGTATCATCCAGTTTTGGTGAAAAAATACTTGCTGAGATTTCTGGAGATTCGTAATTTTAGGAAGCTTGGCAACCCCTTTCCATGAAAGTGTTTCTCGCCAGTCACTGCATAGGGCTACTTCAAGAGGAAAGAACACATAGAGACAGAACGTGAAACTACTTTATTTTGTCAAGTTTCAAGAAGCTAGCACAAACCGTGTTGGATTTAGAGTTCGAAATACATCTATCTATATAGGAGAAAACAGAGTGAAACCTAAAAATTCAAACTGTTACTGGAAATGAACGCTTCACCATAGAAGAACGAAATTTGGGGAACCAAGTTGGCTTAGTGTACTGATCATTACCTGAAAGTATCATCCAGTTTGGGTGAAAAAATATTTGCTGTGATTTCTGGAGATTCGTAGTTTTTGGAAGCTTGGCAACCCCTTTCTATGAAAGTGTTTCTCGCCAGTCACTGCTTAGGGCTACTTCAAGAGGAAACAAAACATAGAGATAGAACGTGAAACTGCTTTATTTTGTCAAGTTTCAAGAAGCTAGCACAAACCGTGTTGGATTTAGAGTTCCAAATACATCTATCAATATAGGAGAAAACAGAGTGAAACCTAAAAATTCAAACTGTTACTGGAAATGTACGCTTCAACATAGAAGAACGAAATTTGGGGAACCAAGTCGGCTTAGTGTACTGATCATTACCTGAAAGTATCATCCAGTTTGGGTGAAAAAATATTTGCTGAGATTTCTGGAGATTCGTAATTTTTGGAAGCTTGGCAACCCCTTTCCATGAAAGTGTTTCTCGCCAGTCACTGCTTAGGGCTACATCAAGAGGAAACAACACATAGATATAGAACGTGAAACTGCTTTATTTTGTCAAGTTTCAAGAAGCTAGCACAAACCGTGTTGGATTTACAGTTCCAAATCCATCTATCAATATAGGAGAAAACAGAGTGAAACCTAAAAATTCAAACTGTTACTGGAAATGAACGCTTCACCATAGAAGAACGAAATTTGGGGAACCAAGTCGGCTTAGTGTACTGATCATTACCTGAAAGTATCATCCAGTTTGCGTGAAAAAATATTTGCTGAGATTTCTGGAGATTCGTAATTTTTGGAAGCTTGGCAACCCCTTTCCATGAAAGTGTTTCTCACCAGTCACTGCTTAGGGCTACATCAAGAGGAAACAAGACATAGAGATAGAAAGTGAAACTGCTTTATTTTGTCAAGTTTCATGAAGCTAGCACAAACCGTGTTGGATTTACAGTTCCAAATACATCTATCAATATAGGAGAAAACAGAGTGAAACCTAAAAATTCAAACTGTTACTGGCAATGCACGCTTCAACATAGAAGAACAAAATTTGGGGAACCAAGTCGGCTTAGTGTACTGACCATTACCTGAAAGTATCATCCAGTTTGGGTGAAAAAATATTTGCTGAGATTTCTGGAGATTCGTAATTTTTGGAAGCTTGGGAACCCCTTTCCATGAAAGTGTTTCTCGCCAGTCACTGCTTAGGGATACATCAAGAGGAAACAACACATAGATATAGAACGTGAAACTGCTTTATTTTGTCAAGTTTCAAGAAGCTAGCACAAACCGTGTTGGATTTACAGTTCCAAATCCATCTATCAATATAGGAGAAAACAGAGTGAAACCTAAAAATTCAAACTGTTACTGGAAATGTACGCTTCAACATAGAAGAACGAAATTTGGGGAACCAAGTCGGCTTAGTGTACTGATCATTACCTGAAAGTATCATCCAGTTTGGGTGAAAAAATATTTGCTGAGATTTCTGGAGATTCGTAATTTTTGGAAGCTTGGCAACCCCTTTCCATGAAAGTGTTTCTCGCCAGTCACTGCTTAGGGCTACATCAAGAGGAAAAAAAAAACATAGAGAAAGAACGTGAAACTGCTTTATTTTGTCAAGTTTCAAGAAGCTAGCACAAACCGTGTTGGATTTAGAGTTCCAAATACATCTATCAATATAGGAGAAAACAGAGTGAAACCTAAAAATTTAAACTGTTACTGGAAATGAACGCTTCACCATAGAAGAACGAAATTTGGGGAACCAAGTCGGCTTAGTGTACTGATCATTACCTGAAAGTATCATCCAGTTTGGGTGCAGAAATATTTGCTGTGATTTCTGAAGATTCGTAGTTTTTGGAAGCTTGGCAACCCCTTTCTATGAAAGTGTTTCTCGCCAGTCACTGCTTAGGGCTACTTCAAGAGGAAACAAAACATAGAGATAGAACGTGAAACTGCTTTATTTTGTCAAGTTTCAAGAAGCTAGCACAAACCGTGTTGGATTTAGAGTTCCAAATACATCTATCAATATAGGAGAAAACAGAGTGAAACCTAAAAATTCAAACTGTTACTGGAAATGTACGCTTCAACATAGAAGAACGAAATTTGGGGAACCAAGTCGGCTTAGTGTACTGATCATTACCTGAAAGTATCATCCAGTTTGGGTGAAAAAATATTTGCTGAGATTTCTGGAGATTCGTAATTTTTGGAAGCTTAGCAACCCCTTTCCATGAAAGTGTTTCTCGCCAGTCACTGCTTAGGGCTACATCAAGAGGAAAAAAAACATAGAGAAAGAACGTGAAACTGCTTTATTTTGTCAAGTTTCAAGAAGCTAGCACAAACCGTGTTGGATTTAGAGTTCCAAATACATTTATCAATATAGGAGAAAACAGAGTGAAACCTAAAAATTTAAACTGTTACTGGAAATGAAGGCTTCACCATAGAAGAACGAAATTTGGGGAACCAAGTCGGCTTAGTGTACTGACCATTACCTGAAAGTATCATCCAGTTTGGGTGAAAAAATATTTGCTGAGATTTCTGGAGATTCGTAATTTTTGGAAGCTTGGGAACCTTTTTCCATGAAAGTGTTTCTCGACAGTCACTGCTTAGGGCTACATCAAGAGGAAACAACACATAGAGATAGAACGTGAAACTGCTTTATTTTGTCAAGTTTCAAGAAGCTAGCACAAACCGTGTTGGCTTTAGAGTTCCAAATACATCTATCAATATAGGAGAAAACAGAGTGAAACCTAAAAATTCAAACTGTTAGTAGAAACGAACGCTTCAACATAGAAGAATGAAATTTGGAGAACCAAGTTGGCTTAGTGTACTGATCATTACCTGTAAGTATCATCCAGTTTTGGTGAAAAAATACTTGCTGAGATTTCTGGAGATTCGTAATTTTAGGAAGCTTGGCAACCCCTTTCCATGAAAGTGTTTCTCGCCAGTCACTGCATAGGGCTACTTCAAGAGGAAAGAACACATAGAGACAGAACGTGAAACTACTTTATTTTGTCAAGTTTCAAGAAGCTAGCACAAACCGTGTTGGATTTAGAGTTCGAAATACATCTATCTATATAGGAGAAAACAGAGTGAAACCTAAAAATTCAAACTGTTACTGGAAATGAACGCTTCACCATAGAAGAACGAAATTTGGGGAACCAAGTTGGCTTAGTGTACTGATCATTACCTGAAAGTATCATCCAGTTTGGGTGAAAAAATATTTGCTGTGATTTCTGGAGATTCGTAGTTTTTGGAAGCTTGGCAACCCCTTTCTATGAAAGTGTTTCTCGCCAGTCACTGCTTAGGGCTACTTCAAGAGGAAACAAAACATAGAGATAGAACGTGAAACTGCTTTATTTTGTCAAGTTTCAAGAAGCTAGCACAAACCGTGTTGGATTTAGAGTTCCAAATACATCTATCAATATAGGAGAAAACAGAGTGAAACCTAAAAATTCAAACTGTTACTGGAAATGTACGCTTCAACATAGAAGAACGAAATTTGGGGAACCAAGTCGGCTTAGTGTACTGATCATTACCTGAAAGTATCATCCAGTTTGGGTGAAAAAATATTTGCTGAGATTTCTGGAGATTCGTAATTTTTGGAAGCTTGGCAACCCCTTTCCATGAAAGTGTTTCTCGCCAGTCACTGCTTAGGGCTACATCAAGAGGAAAAAAAACATAGAGAAAGAACGTGAAACTGCTTTATTTTGTCAAGTTTCAAGAAGCTAGCACAAACCGTGTTGGATTTAGAGTTCCAAATCCATCTATCAATATAGGAGAAAACAGAGTGAAACCTAAAAATTTAAACTGTTACTGGAAATGAACGCTTCACCATAGAAGAACGAAATTTGGGGAACCAAGTCGGCTTAGTGTACTGATCATTACCTGAAAGTATCATCCAGTTTGGGTGAAAAAATATTTGCTGTGATTTCTGGAGATTCGTAGTTTTTGGAAGCTTGACAACCCCTTTCTATGAAAGTGTTTCTCGCCAGTCACTGCTTAGCGCTACATCAAGAGGAAACAACACATAGAGATAGAACGTGAAACTGCTTTATTTTGTCAAGTTTCAAGAAGCTAGCACAAACCGTGTTGGATTTAGAGTTCCAAATACATCTATCAATATAGGAGAAAACAGAGTGAAACCTAAAAATTCAAACTGTTAGTAGAAACGAACGCTTCAACATAGAAGAATGAAATTTGGAGAACCAAGTTGGCTTAGTGTACTGATCATTACCTGTAAGTATCATCCAGTTTTGGTGAAAAAATACTTGCTGAGATTTCTGGAGATTCGTAATTTTAGGAAGCTTGGCAACCCCTTTCCATGAAAGTGTTTCTCGCCAGTCACTGCATAGGGCTACTTCAAGAGGAAAGAACACCTAGAGACAGAACGTGAAACTACTTTATTTTGTCAAGTTTCAAGAAGCTAGCACAAACCGTGTTGGATTTAGAGTTCCAAATACATCTATCTATATAGGAGAAAACAGAGTGAAACCTAAAAATTCAAACTGTTACTGGAAATGAACGCTTCAACATAGAAGAACGAAATTTGGGGAACCAAGTTGGCTTAGTGTACTGATCATTACCTGAAAGTATCATCCAGTTTGGGTGAAAAAATATTTGCTGTGATTTCTGGAGATTCGTAGTTTTTGGAAGCTTGACAACCCCTTTCTATGAAAGTGTTTCTCGCCAGTCACTGCTTAGGGCTACATCAAGAGGAAACAACACATAGATATAGAACGTGAAACTGCTTTATTTTGTCAAGTTTCAAGAAGCTAGCACAAACCGTGTTGGATTTACAGTTCCAAATCCATCTATCAATATAGGAGAAAACAGAGTGAAACCTAAAAATTCAAACTGTTACTGGAAATGAATGCTTCAACATAGAAGAACGAAATTTGGGGAACCAAGTCGGCTTAGTGTACTGATCATTACCTGAAAGTATCATCCAGTTTGGGTGCAGAAATATTTGCTGTGATTTCTGGAGATTCGTAGTTTTTGGAAGCTTGGCAACCCCTTTCTATGAAAGTGTTTCTCGCCAGTCACTGCTTAGGGCTACTTCAAGAGGAAACAAAACATAGAGATAGAACGTGAAACTGCTTTATTTTGTCAAGTTTCAAGAAGCTAGAACAAACTGTGTTGGATTTAGAGTTCCAAATACATCTATCAATATAGGAGAAAACAGAGTGAAACCTAAAAATTCAAACTGTTACTGGAAATGTACGCTTCAACATAGAAGAACGAAATTTGGGGAACCAAGTCGGCTTAGTGTACTGATCATTACCTGAAAGTATCATCCAGTTTGGGTGAAAAAATATTTGCTGAGATTTCTGGAGATTCGTAATTTTTGGAAGCTTGGCAACCCCTTTCCATGAAAGTGTTTCTCGCCAGTCACTGCTTAGGGCTACATCAAGAGGAAAAAAAACATAGAGAAAGAACGTGAAACTGCTTTATTTTGTCAAGTTTCAAGAAGCTAGCACAAACCGTGTTGGATTTACAGTTCCAAATCCATCTATCAATATAGGAGAAAACAGAGTGAAACCTAAAAATTCAAACTGTTACTGAAAATGAACGCTTCAACATAGAAGAACGAAATTTGGGGAACCAAGTCGGCTTAGTGTACTGATCATTACCTGAAAGTATCATCCAGTTTGGGTGAAAAAATATTTGCTGAGATTTCTGGAGATTCGTAATTTTTGGAAGCTTGGCAACCCCTTTCCATGAAAGTGTTTCTCGCCAGTCACTGCTTAGGGCTACATCAAGAGGAAAAAAAACATAGAGAAAGAACGTGAAACTGCTTTATTTTGTCAAGTTTCAAGAAGCTAGCACAAACCGTGTTGGATTTAGAGTTCCAAATACATTTATCAATATAGGAGAAAACAGAGTGAAACCTAAAAATTTAAACTGTTACTGGAAATGAACGCTTCACCATAGAAGAACGAAATTTGGGGAACCAAGTCGGCTTAGTGTACTGACCATTACCTGAAAGTATCATCCAGTTTGGGTGAAAAAATATTTGCTGAGATTTCTGGAGATTCGTAATTTTTGGAAGCTTGGGAACCTTTTTCCATGAAAGTGTTTCTCGACAGTCACTGCTTAGGGCTACATCAAGAGGAAACAAAACATAGAGATAGAACGTGAAACTGCTTTATTTTGTCAAGTTTCAAGAAGCTAGCACAAACCGTGTTGGATTTAGAGTTCCAAATCCATCTATCAATATAGGAGAAAACAGAGTGAAACCTAAAAATTCAAACTGTTACTGGAAATGTACGCTTCAACATAGAAGAACGAAATTTGGGGAACCAAGTCGGCTTAGTGTACTGATCATTACCTGAAAGTATCATCCAGTTTGGGTGAAAAAATATTTGCTGAGATTTCTGGAGATTCGTAATTTTTGGAAGCTTGGCAACCCCTTTCCATGAAAGTGTTTCTCGCCAGTCACTGCTTAGGGCTACATCAAGAGGAAAAAAAAACATAGAGAAAGAACGTGAAACTGCTTTATTTTGTCAAGTTTCAAGAAGCTAGCACAAACCGTGTTGGATTTAGAGTTCCAAATCCATCTATCAATATAGGAGAAAACAGAGTGAAACCTAAAAATTTAAACTGTTACTGGAAATGAACGCTTCACCATAGAAGAACGAAATTTGGGGAACCAAGTCGGCTTAGTGTACTGATCATTACCTGAAAGTATCATCCAGTTTGGGTGAAAAAATATTTGCTGTGATTTCTGGAGATTCGTAGTTTTTGGAAGCTTGACAACCCCTTTCTATGAAAGTGTTTCTCGCCAGTCACTGCTTAGGGCTACATCAAGAGGAAACAACACATAGAGATAGAACGTGAAACTGCTTTATTTTGTCAAGTTTCAAGAAGCTAGCACAAACCGTGTTGGATTTAGAGTTCCAAATACATCTATCAATATAGGAGAAAACAGAGTGAAACCTAAAAATTCAAACTGTTAGTAGAAACGAACGCTTCAACATAGAAGAATGAAATTTGGAGAACCAAGTTGGCTTAGTGTACTGATCATTACCTGTAAGTATCATCCAGTTTTGGTGAAAAAATACTTGCTGAGATTTCTGGAGATTCGTAATTTTAGGAAGCTTGGCAACCCCTTTCCATGAAAGTGTTTCTCGCCAGTCACTGCATAGGGCTACTTCAAGAGGAAAGAACACCTAGAGACAGAACGTGAAACTGCTTTATTTTGTCAAGTTTCAAGAAGCTAGCACAAACCGTGTTGGATTTAGAGTTCCAAATCCATCTATCAATATAGGAGAAAACAGAGTGAAACCTAAAAATTTAAACTGTTACTGGAAATGAACGCTTCACCATAGAAGAACGAAATTTGGGGAACCAAGTCGGCTTAGTGTACTGATCATTACCTGAAAGTATCATCCAGTTTGGGTGAAAAAATGTTTGCTGTGATTTCTGGAGATTCGTAGTTTTTGGAAGCTTGACAACCCCTTTCTATGAAAGTGTTTCTCGCCAGTCACTGCTTAGGGCTACATCAAGAGGAAACAACACATAGATATAGAACGTGAAACTGCTTTATTTTGTCAAGTTTCAAGAAGCTAGCACAAACCGTGTTGGATTTACAGTTCCAAATCCATCTATCAATATAGGAGAAAACAGAGTGAAACCTAAAAATTCAAACTGTTACTGAAAATGAACGCTTCAACATAGAAGAACGAAATTTGGGGAACCAAGTCGGCTTAGTGTACTGATCATTACCTGAAAGTATCATCCAGTTTGGGTGAAAAAATATTTGCTGAGATTTCTGGAGATTCGTAATTTTTGGAAGCTTGGCAACCCCTTTCCATGAAAGTGTTTCTCGCCAGTCACTGCTTAGGGCTACATCAAGAGGAAAAAAAAACATAGAGAAAGAACGTGAAACTGCTTTATTTTGTCAAGTTTCAAGAAGCTAGCACAAACCGTGTTGGATTTAGAGTTCCAAATACATTTATCAATATAGGAGAAAACAGAGTGAAACCTAAAAATTTAAACTGTTACTGGAAATGAACGCTTCACCATAGAAGAACGAAATTTGGGGAACCAAGTCGGCTTAGTGTACTGACCATTACCTGAAAGTATCATCCAGTTTGGGTGAAAAAATATTTGCTGAGATTTCTGGAGATTCGTAATTTTTGGAAGCTTGGGAACCTTTTTCCATGAAAGTGTTTCTCGACAGTCACTGCTTAGGGCTACATCAAGAGGAAAAAAAAACATAGAGAAAGAACGTGAAACTGCTTTATTTTGTCAAGTTTCAAGAAGCTAGCACAAACCGTGTTGGATTTAGAGTTCCAAATACATTTATCAATATAGGAGAAAACAGAGTGAAACCTAAAAATTCAAACTGTTACTGGAAATGAACGCTTCAACATAGAAGAACGAAATTTGGGGAACCAAGTTGGCTTAGTGTACTGATCATTACCTGAAAGTATCATCCAGTTTGGGTGAAAAAATATTTGCTGAGATTTCTGGAGATTCGTAATTTTTGGAAGCTTGGCAACCCCTTTCCATGAAAGTGTTTCTCGCCAGTCACTGCTTAGGGCTACATCAAGAGGAAAAAAAAACAGAGAAAGAACGTGAAACTGCTTTATTTTGTCAAGTTTCAAGAAGCTAGCACAAACCGTGTTGGATTTAGAGTTCCAAATACATTTATCAATATAGGAGAAAACAGAGTGAAACCTAAAAATTTAAACTGTTACTGGAAATGAACGCTTCACCATAGAAGAACGAAATTTGGGGAACCAAGTCGGCTTAGTGTACTGACCGTTACCTGAAAGTATCATCCAGTTTGGGTGAAAAAATATTTGCTGAGATTTCTGGAGATTCGTAATTTTTGGAAGCTTGGGAACCTTTTTCCATGAAAGTGTTTCTCGACAGTCACTGCTTAGGGCTACATCAAGAGGAAACAAAACATAGAGATAGAACGTGAAACTGCTTTATTTTGTCAAGTTTCAAGAAGCTAACACAAACCGTGTTGGATTTAGAGTTCCAAATACATCTATCAATATAGGAGAAAACAGAGTGAAACCTAAAAATTCAAACTGTTAGTAGAAACGAACGCTTCAACATAGAAGAATGAAATTTGGAGAACCAAGTTGGCTTAGTGTACTGATCATTACCTGTAAGTATCATCCAGTTTTGGTGAAAAAATACTTGCTGAGATTTCTGGAGATTCGTAATTTTAGGAAGCTTGGCAACCCCTTTCCATGAAAGTGTTTCTCGCCAGTCACTGCATAGGGCTACTTCAAGAGGAAAGAACACCTAGAGACAGAACGTGAAACTACTTTATTTTGTCAAGTTTCAAGAAGCTAGCACAAACCGTGTTGGATTTAGAGTTCGAAATACATCTATCTATATAGGAGAAAACAGAGTGAAACCTAAAAATTCAAACTGTTACTGGAAATGAACGCTTCAACATAGAAGAACGAAATTTGGGGAACCAAGTTGGCTTAGTGTACTGATCATTACCTGAAAGTATCATCCAGTTTGGGTGAAAAAATATTTGCTGAGATTTCTGGAGATTCGTAATTTTTGGAAGCTTGGGAACCCCTTTCCATGAAAGTGTTTCTCGCCAGTCACTGCTTAGGGCTACATCAAGAGGAAACAAAACATAGAGATAGAACCTGAAACTACTTTATTGTGTCAAGTTTCAAGAAGCTAGCACAAACCGTGTTGGATTTAGAGTTCCAAATACATCTATCAATATAGGAGAAAACAGAATGAAACCTAAAAATTTAAACTGTTACTGGAAATGAACGCTTCACCATTGAAGAACGAAATTTGGGGAACCAAGTTGGATTAGTGTACTGATCATTACCTGAAAGTATCATCCAGTTTGGGTGAAAAAATATTTGCTGAGATTTCTGGAGATTAATAATTTTTGGAAGCTTGGCAACCCCTTTCCATGAAAGTGTTTCTCGCCAGTCACTGCTTAGGGCTACATCAAGAGGAAACAACACATAGATATAGAACGTGAAACTGCTTTATTTTGTCAAGTTTCAAGAAGCTAGCACAAACCGTGTTGGATTTACAGTTCCAAATCCATCTATCAATATAGGAGAAAACAGAGTGAAACCTAAAAATTCAAACTGTTACTGGAAATGAACGCTTCACCATAGAAGAACGAAATTTGGGGAACCAAGTCGGCTTAGTGTACTGATCATTACCTGAAAGTATCATCCAGTTTGCGTGAAAAAATATTTGCTGAGATTTCTGGAGATTCGTAATTTTTGGAAGCTTGGCAACCCCTTTCCATGCTGGTGTTTCTCGCCAGTCACTTCTTAGGGCTACATCAAGAGGAAACAAGACATAGAGATAGAAAGTGAAACTGCTTTATTTTGTCAAGTTTCAAGAAGCTAGCACAAACCGTGTTGGATTTACAGTTCCAAATACATCTATCAATATAGGAGAAAACAGAGTGAAACCTAAAAATTCAAACTGTTACTGGCAATGCACGCTTCAACATAGAAGAACGAAATTTGGGGAACCAAGTCGGCTTAGTGTACTGATCATTACCTGAAAGTATCATCCAGTTTGGGTGAAAAAATATTTGCTGAGATTTCTGGAGATTCGTAATTTTTGGAAGCTTGGGACACCTTTCCATAAAAGTATTTCTCGCCAGTCACTGCTTAGGGATACATCAAGAGGAAACAACACATAGATATAGAACGTGAAACTGCTTTATTTTGTCAAGTTTCAAGAAGCTAGCACAAACCGTGTTGGATTTACAGTTCCAAATCCATCTATCAATATAGGAGAAAACAGATTGAAACCTAAAAATTCAAACTGTTACTGGAAATGAACGCTTCAACATAGAAGAACGAAATTTGGGGAACCAAGTCGGCTTAGTGTACTGATCATTACCTGAAAGTATCATCCAGTTTGGGTGCAGAAATATTTGCTGTGATTTCTGGAGATTCGTAGTTTTTGGAAGCTTGGCAACCCCTTTCTATGAAAGTGTTTCTCGCCAGTCACTGCTTAGGGCTACTTCAAGAGGAAACAAAACATAGAGATAGAACGTGAAACTGCTTTATTTTGTCAAGTTTCAAGAAGCTAGCACAAACCGTGTTGGATTTAGAGTTCCAAATACATTTATCAATATAGGAGAAAACAGAGTGAAACCTAAAAATTCAAACTGTTACTGGAAATGTACGCTTCAACATAGAAGAACGAAATTTGGGGAACCAAGTCGGCTTAGTGTACTGATCATTACCTGAAAGTATCATCCAGTTTGGGTGAAAAAATATTTGCTGAGATTTCTGGAGATTCGTAATTTTTGGAAGCTTGGCAACCCCTTTCCATGAAAGTGTTTCTCGCCAGTCACTGCTTAGGGCTACATCAAGAGGAAAAAAAACATAGAGAAAGAACGTGAAACTGCTTTATTTTGTCAAGTTTCAAGAAGCTAGCACAAACCGTGTTGGATTTAGAGTTCCAAATCCATCTATCAATATAGGAGAAAACAGAGTGAAACCTAAAAATTTAAACTGTTACTGGAAATGAACGCTTCACCATAGAAGAACGAAATTTGGGGAACCAAGTCGGCTTAGTGTACTGATCATTACCTGAAAGTATCATCCAGTTTGGGTGAAAAAATATTTGCTGTGATTTCTGGAGATTCGTAGTTTTTGGAAGCTTGACAACCCCTTTCTATGAAAGTGTTTCTCGCCAGTCACTGCTTAGGGCTACATCAAGAGGAAACAACACATAGATATAGAACGTGAAACTGCTTTATTTTGTCAAGTTTCAAGAAGCTAGCACAAACCGTGTTGGATTTACAGTTCCAAATCCATCTATCAATATAGGAGAAAACAGAGTGAAACCTAAAAATTCAAACTGTTACTGAAAATGAACGCTTCAACATAGAAGAACGAAATTTGGGGAACCAAGTCGGCTTAGTGTACTGATCATTACCTGAAAGTATCATCCAGTTTGGGTGAAAAAATATTTGCTGAGATTTCTGGAGATTCGTAATTTTTGGAAGCTTGGCAACCCCTTTCCATGAAAGTGTTTCTCGCCAGTCACTGCTTAGGGCTACATCAAGAGGAAAAAAAACATAGAGAAAGAACGTGAAACTGCTTTATTTTGTCAAGTTTCAAGAAGCTAGCACAAACCGTGTTGGATTTAGAGTTCCAAATACATTTATCAATATAGGAGAAAACAGAGTGAAACCTGAAAATTTAAACTGTTACTGGAAATGAAGGCTTCACCATAGAAGAACGAAATTTGGGGAACCAAGTCGGCTTAGTGTACTGACCATTACCTGAAAGTATCATCCAGTTTGGGTGAAAAAATATTTGCTGAGATTTCTGGAGATTCGTAATTTTTGGAAGCTTGGGAACCTTTTTCCATGAAAGTGTTTCTCGACAGTCACTGCTTAGGGCTACATCAAGAGGAAACAAAACATAGAGATAGAACGTGAAACTGCTTTATTTTGTCAAGTTTCAAGAAGCTAGCACAAACCGTGTTGGATTTAGAGTTCCAAATACATCTATCAATATAGGAGAAAACAGAGTGAAACCTAAAAATTCAAACTGTTAGTAGAAACGAACGCTTCAACATAGAAGAATGAAATTTGGAGAACCAAGTTGGCTTAGTGTACTGATCATTACCTGTAAGTATCATCCAGTTTTGGTGAAAAAATACTTGCTGAGATTTCTGGAGATTCGTAATTTTAGGAAGCTTGGCAACCCCTTTCCATGAAAGTGTTTCTCGCCAGTCACTGCATAGGGCTACTTCAAGAGGAAAGAACACCTAGAGACAGAACGTGAAACTACTTTATTTTGTCAAGTTTCAAGAAGCTAGCACAAACCGTGTTGGATTTAGAGTTCCAAATACATTTATCAATATAGGAGAAAACAGAGTGAAACCTAAAAATTCAAACTGTTACTGGAAATGAACGCTTCAACATAGAAGAACGAAATTTGGGGAACCAAGTTGGCTTAGTGTACTGATCATTACCTGAAAGTATCATCCAGTTTGGGTGAAAAAATATTTGCTGAGATTTCTGGAGATTCGTAATTTTTGGAAGCTTGGCAACCCCTTTCCATGAAAGTGTTTCTCGCCAGTCACTGCTTAGGGCTACATCAAGAGGAAAAAAAACATAGAGAAAGAACGTGAAACTGCTTTATTTTGTCAAGTTTCAAGAAGCTAGCACAAACCGTGTTGGATTTAGAGTTCCAAATACATTTATCAATATAGGAGAAAACAGAGTGAAACCTAAAAATTTAAACTGTTACTGGAAATGAACGCTTCACCATAGAAGAACGAAATTTGGGGAACCAAGTCGGCTTAGTGTACTGACCATTACCTGAAAGTATCATCCAGTTTGGGTGAAAAAATATTTGCTGAGATTTCTGGAGATTCGTAATTTTTGGAAGCTTGGGAACCTTTTTCCATGAAAGTGTTTCTCGACAGTCACTGCTTAGGGCTACATCAAGAGGAAACAACACATAGATATAGAACGTGAAACTGCTTTATTTTGTCAAGTTTCAAGAAGCTAGCACAAACCGTGTTGGATTTACAGTTCCAAATCCATCTATCAATATAGGAGAAAACAGATTGAAACCTAAAAATTCAAACTGTTACTGGAAATGAACGCTTCAACATAGAAGAACGAAATTTGGGGAACCAAGTCGGCTTAGTGTACTGATCATTACCTGAAAGTATCATCCAGTTTGGGTGCAGAAATATTTGCTGTGATTTCTGGAGATTCGTAGTTTTTGGAAGCTTGGCAACCCCTTTCTATGAAAGTGTTTCTCGCCAGTCACTGCTTAGGGCTACTTCAAGAGGAAACAAAACATAGAGATAGAACGTGAAACTGCTTTATTTTGTCAAGTTTCAAGAAGCTAGCACAAACCGTGTTGGATTTAGAGTTCCAAATACATCTATCAATATAGGAGAAAACAGAGTGAAACCTAAAAATTCAAACTGTTACTGGAAATGTACGCTTCAACATAGAAGAACGAAATTTGGGGAACCAAGTCGGCTTAGTGTACTGATCATTACCTGAAAGTATCATCCAGTTTGGGTGAAAAAATATTTGCTGAGATTTCTGGAGATTCGTAATTTTTGGAAGCTTGGCAACCCCTTTCCATGAAAGTGTTTCTCGCCAGTCACTGCTTAGGGCTACATCAAGAGGAAAAAAAACATAGAGAAAGAACGTGAAACTGCTTTATTTTGTCAAGTTTCAAGAAGCTAGCACAAACCGTGTTGGATTTAGAGTTCCAAATCCATCTATCAATATAGGAGAAAACAGAGTGAAACCTAAAAATTTAAACTGTTACTGGAAATGAACGCTTCACCATAGAAGAACGAAATTTGGGGAACCAAGTCGGCTTAGTGTACTGATCATTACCTGAAAGTATCATCCAGTTTGGGTGAAAAAATATTTGCTGTGATTTCTGGAGATTCGTAGTTTTTGGAAGCTTGACAACCCCTTTCTATGAAAGTGTTTCTCGCCAGTCACTGCTTAGGGCTACATCAAGAGGAAACAACACATAGATATAGAACGTGAAACTGCTTTATTTTGTCAAGTTTCAAGAAGCTAGCACAAACCGTGTTGGATTTACAGTTCCAAATCCATCTATCAATATAGGAGAAAACAGAGTGAAACCTAAAAATTCAAACTGTTACTGAAAATGAACGCTTCAACATAGAAGAATGAAATTTGGGGAACCAAGTCGGCTTAGTGTACTGATCATTACCTGAAAGTATCATCCAGTTTGGGTGAAAAAATATTTGCTGAGATTTCTGGAGATTCGTAATTTTTGGAAGCTTGGCAACCCCTTTCCATGAAAGTGTTTCTCGCCAGTCACTGCTTAGGGCTACATCAAGAGGAAAAAAAACATAGAGAAAGAACGTGAAACTGCTTTATTTTGTCAAGTTTCAAGAAGCTAGCACAAACCGTGTTGGATTTAGAGTTCCAAATACATTTATCAATATAGGAGAAAACAGAGTGAAACCTGAAAATTTAAACTGTTACTGGAAATGAAGGCTTCACCATAGAAGAACGAAATTTGGGGAACCAAGTCGGCTTAGTGTACTGACCATTACCTGAAAGTATCATCCAGTTTGGGTGAAAAAATATTTGCTGAGATTTCTGGAGATTCGTAATTTTTGGAAGCTTGGGAACCTTTTTCCATGAAAGTGTTTCTCGACAGTCACTGCTTAGGGCTACATCAAGAGGAAACAAAACATAGAGATAGAACGTGAAACTGCTTTATTTTGTCAAGTTTCAAGAAGCTAGCACAAACCGTGTTGGATTTAGAGTTCCAAATACATCTATCAATATAGGAGAAAACAGAGTGAAACCTAAAAATTCAAACTGTTAGTAGAAACGAACGCTTCAACATAGAAGAATGAAATTTGGAGAACCAAGTTGGCTTAGTGTACTGATCATTACCTGTAAGTATCATCCAGTTTTGGTGAAAAAATACTTGCTGAGATTTCTGGAGATTCGTAATTTTAGGAAGCTTGGCAACCCCTTTCCATGAAAGTGTTTCTCGCCAGTCACTGCATAGGGCTACTTCAAGAGGAAAGAACACCTAGAGACAGAACGTGAAACTACTTTATTTTGTCAAGTTTCAAGAAGCTAGCACAAACCGTGTTGGATTTAGAGTTCCAAATACATCTATCTATATAGGAGAAAACAGAGTGAAACCTAAAAATTCAAACTGTTACTGGAAATGAACGCTTCAACATAGAAGAACGAAATTTGGGGAACCAAGTTGGCTTAGTGTACTGATCATTACCTGAAAGTATCATCCAGTTTGGGTGAAAAAATATTTGCTGTGATTTCTGGAGATTCGTAGTTTTTGGAAGCTTGACAACCCCTTTCTATGAAAGTGTTTCTCGCCAGTCACTGCTTAGGGCTACATCAAGAGGAAACAACACATAGATATAGAACGTGAAACTGCTTTATTTTGTCAAGTTTCAAGAAGCTAGCACAAACCGTGTTGGATTTACAGTTCCAAATCCATCTATCAATATAGGAGAAAACAGAGTGAAACCTAAAAATTCAAACTGTTACTGAAAATGAACGCTTCAACATAGAAGAACGAAATTTGGGGAACCAAGTCGGCTTAGTGTACTGATCATTACCTGAAAGTATCATCCAGTTTGGGTGAAAAAATATTTGCTGAGATTTCTGGAGATTCGTAATTTTTGGAAGCTTGGCAACCCCTTTCCATGAAAGTGTTTCTCGCCAGTCACTGCTTAGGGCTACATCAAGAGGAAAAAAAACATAGAGAAAGAACGTGAAACTGCTTTATTTTGTCAAGTTTCAAGAAGCTAGCACAAACCGTGTTGGATTTAGAGTTCCAAATACATTTATCAATATAGGAGAAAACAGAGTGAAACCTAAAAATTTAAACTGTTACTGGAAATGAACGCTTCACCATAGAAGAACGAAATTTGGGGAACCAAGTCGGCTTAGTGTACTGACCATTACCTGAAAGTATCATCCAGTTTGGGTGAAAAAATATTTGCTGAGATTTCTGGAGATTCGTAATTTTTGGAAGCTTGGGAACCTTTTTCCATGAAAGTGTTTTTCGACAGTCACTGCTTAGGGCTACATCAAGAGGAAACAAAACATAGAGATAGAACGTGAAACTGCTTTATTTTGTCAAGTTTCAAGAAGCTAGCACAAACCGTGTTGGATTTAGAGTTCCAAATACATCTATCAATATAGGAGAAAACAGAGTGAAACCTAAAAATTCAAACTGTTAGTAGAAACGAACGCTTCAACATAGAAGAATGAAATTTGGAGAACCAAGTTGGCTTAGTGTACTGATCATTACCTGTAAGTATCATCCAGTTTTGGTGAAAAAATACTTGCTGAGATTTCTGGAGATTCGTAATTTTAGGAAGCTTGGCAACCCCTTTCCATGAAAGTGTTTCTCGCCAGTCACTGCATAGGGCTACTTCAAGAGGAAAGAACACCTAGAGACAGAACGTGAAACTACTTTATTTTGTCAAGTTTCAAGAAGCTAGCACAAACCGTGTTGGATTTAGAGTTCCAAATACATTTATCAATATAGGAGAAAACAGAGTGAAACCTAAAAATTCAAACTGTTACTGGAAATGAACGCTTCAACATAGAAGAACGAAATTTGGGGAACCAAGTTGGCTTAGTGTACTGATCATTACCTGAAAGTATCATCCAGTTTGGGTGAAAAAATATTTGCTGAGATTTCTGGAGATTCGTAATTTTTGGAAGCTTGGCAACCCCTTTCCATGAAAGTGTTTCTCGCCAGTCACTGCTTAGGGCTACATCAAGAGGAAAAAAAACATAGAGAAAGAACGTGAAACTGCTTTATTTTGTCAAGTTTCAAGAAGCTAGCACAAACCGTGTTGGATTTAGAGTTCCAAATACATTTATCAATATAGGAGAAAACAGAGTGAAACCTAAAAATTTAAACTGTTACTGGAAATGAACGCTTCACCATAGAAGAACGAAATTTGGGGAACCAAGTCGGCTTAGTGTACTGACCATTACCTGAAAGTATCATCCAGTTTGGGTGAAAAAATATTTGCTGAGATTTCTGGAGATTCGTAATTTTTGGAAGCTTGGGAACCTTTTTCCATGAAAGTGTTTCTCGACAGTCACTGCTTAGGGCTACATCAAGAGGAAACAACACATAGATATAGAACGTGAAACTGCTTTATTTTGTCAAGTTTCAAGAAGCTAGCACAAACCGTGTTGGATTTACAGTTCCAAATCCATCTATCAATATAGGAGAAAACAGATTGAAACCTAAAAATTCAAACTGTTACTGGAAATGAACGCTTCAACATAGAAGAACGAAATTTGGGGAACCAAGTCGGCTTAGTGTACTGATCATTACCTGAAAGTATCATCCAGTTTGGGTGCAGAAATATTTGCTGTGATTTCTGGAGATTCGTAGTTTTTGGAAGCTTGGCAACCCCTTTCTATGAAAGTGTTTCTCGCCAGTCACTGCTTAGGGCTACTTCAAGAGGAAACAAAACATAGAGATAGAACGTGAAACTGCTTTATTTTGTCAAGTTTCAAGAAGCTAGCACAAACCGTGTTGGATTTAGAGTTCCAAATACATCTATCAATATAGGAGAAAACAGAGTGAAACCTAAAAATTCAAACTGTTACTGGAAATGTACGCTTCAACATAGAAGAACGAAATTTGGGGAACCAAGTCGGCTTAGTGTACTGATCATTACCTGAAAGTATCATCCAGTTTGGGTGAAAAAATATTTGCTGAGATTTCTGGAGATTCGTAATTTTTGGAAGCTTGGCAACCCCTTTCCATGAAAGTGTTTCTCGCCAGTCACTGCTTAGGGCTACATCAAGAGGAAAAAAAACATAGAGAAAGAACGTGAAACTGCTTTATTTTGTCAAGTTTCAAGAAGCTAGCACAAACCGTGTTGGATTTAGAGTTCCAAATCCATCTATCAATATAGGAGAAAACAGAGTGAAACCTAAAAATTTAAACTGTTACTGGAAATGAACGCTTCACCATAGAAGAACGAAATTTGGGGAACCAAGTCGGCTTAGTGTACTGATCATTACCTGAAAGTATCATCCAGTTTGGGTGAAAAAATATTTGCTGTGATTTCTGGAGATTCGTAGTTTTTGGAAGCTTGACAACCCCTTTCTATGAAAGTGTTTCTCGCCAGTCACTGCTTAGGGCTACATCAAGAGGAAACAACACATAGATATAGAACGTGAAACTGCTTTATTTTGTCAAGTTTCAAGAAGCTAGCACAAACCGTGTTGGATTTACAGTTCCAAATCCATCTATCAATATAGGAGAAAACAGAGTGAAACCTAAAAATTCAAACTGTTACTGAAAATGAACGCTTCAACATAGAAGAATGAAATTTGGGGAACCAAGTCGGCTTAGTGTACTGATCATTACCTGAAAGTATCATCCAGTTTGGGTGAAAAAATATTTGCTGAGATTTCTGGAGATTCGTAATTTTTGGAAGCTTGGCAACCCCTTTCCATGAAAGTGTTTCTCGCCAGTCACTGCTTAGGGCTACATCAAGAGGAAAAAAAACATAGAGAAAGAACGTGAAACTGCTTTATTTTGTCAAGTTTCAAGAAGCTAGCACAAACCGTGTTGGATTTAGAGTTCCAAATACATTTATCAATATAGGAGAAAACAGAGTGAAACCTGAAAATTTAAACTGTTACTGGAAATGAAGGCTTCACCATAGAAGAACGAAATTTGGGGAACCAAGTCGGCTTAGTGTACTGACCATTACCTGAAAGTATCATCCAGTTTGGGTGAAAAAATATTTGCTGAGATTTCTGGAGATTCGTAATTTTTGGAAGCTTGGGAACCTTTTTCCATGAAAGTGTTTCTCGACAGTCACTGCTTAGGGCTACATCAAGAGGAAACAAAACATAGAGATAGAACGTGAAACTGCTTTATTTTGTCAAGTTTCAAGAAGCTAGCACAAACCGTGTTGGATTTAGAGTTCCAAATACATCTATCAATATAGGAGAAAACAGAGTGAAACCTAAAAATTCAAACTGTTAGTAGAAACGAACGCTTCAACATAGAAGAATGAAATTTGGAGAACCAAGTTGGCTTAGTGTACTGATCATTACCTGTAAGTATCATCCAGTTTTGGTGAAAAAATACTTGCTGAGATTTCTGGAGATTCGTAATTTTAGGAAGCTTGGCAACCCCTTTCCATGAAAGTGTTTCTCGCCAGTCACTGCATAGGGCTACTTCAAGAGGAAAGAACACCTAGAGACAGAACGTGAAACTACTTTATTTTGTCAAGTTTCAAGAAGCTAGCACAAACCGTGTTGGATTTAGAGTTCCAAATACATCTATCTATATAGGAGAAAACAGAGTGAAACCTAAAAATTCAAACTGTTACTGGAAATGAACGCTTCAACATAGAAGAACGAAATTTGGGGAACCAAGTTGGCTTAGTGTACTGATCATTACCTGAAAGTATCATCCAGTTTGGGTGAAAAAATATTTGCTGTGATTTCTGGAGATTCGTAGTTTTTGGAAGCTTGACAACCCCTTTCTATGAAAGTGTTTCTCGCCAGTCACTGCTTAGGGCTACATCAAGAGGAAACAACACATAGATATAGAACGTGAAACTGCTTTATTTTGTCAAGTTTCAAGAAGCTAGCACAAACCGTGTTGGATTTACAGTTCCAAATCCATCTATCAATATAGGAGAAAACAGAGTGAAACCTAAAAATTCAAACTGTTACTGAAAATGAACGCTTCAACATAGAAGAACGAAATTTGGGGAACCAAGTCGGCTTAGTGTACTGATCATTACCTGAAAGTATCATCCAGTTTGGGTGAAAAAATATTTGCTGAGATTTCTGGAGATTCGTAATTTTTGGAAGCTTGGCAACCCCTTTCCATGAAAGTGTTTCTCGCCAGTCACTGCTTAGGGCTACATCAAGAGGAAAAAAAACATAGAGAAAGAACGTGAAACTGCTTTATTTTGTCAAGTTTCAAGAAGCTAGCACAAACCGTGTTGGATTTAGAGTTCCAAATACATTTATCAATATAGGAGAAAACAGAGTGAAACCTAAAAATTTAAACTGTTACTGGAAATGAACGCTTCACCATAGAAGAACGAAATTTGGGGAACCAAGTCGGCTTAGTGTACTGACCATTACCTGAAAGTATCATCCAGTTTGGGTGAAAAAATATTTGCTGAGATTTCTGGAGATTCGTAATTTTTGGAAGCTTGGGAACCTTTTTCCATGAAAGTGTTTTTCGACAGTCACTGCTTAGGGCTACATCAAGAGGAAACAAAACATAGAGATAGAACGTGAAACTGCTTTATTTTGTCAAGTTTCAAGAAGCTAGCACAAACCGTGTTGGATTTAGAGTTCCAAATACATCTATCAATATAGGAGAAAACAGAGTGAAACCTAAAAATTCAAACTGTTAGTAGAAACGAACGCTTCAACATAGAAGAATGAAATTTGGAGAACCAAGTTGGCTTAGTGTACTGATCATTACCTGTAAGTATCATCCAGTTTTGGTGAAAAAATACTTGCTGAGATTTCTGGAGATTCGTAATTTTAGGAAGCTTGGCAACCCCTTTCCATGAAAGTGTTTCTCGCCAGTCACTGCATAGGGCTACTTCAAGAGGAAAGAACACCTAGAGACAGAACGTGAAACTACTTTATTTTGTCAAGTTTCAAGAAGCTAGCACAAACCGTGTTGGATTTAGAGTTCCAAATACATTTATCAATATAGGAGAAAACAGAGTGAAACCTAAAAATTCAAACTGTTACTGGAAATGAACGCTTCAACATAGAAGAACGAAATTTGGGGAACCAAGTTGGCTTAGTGTACTGATCATTACCTGAAAGTATCATCCAGTTTGGGTGAAAAAATATTTGCTGAGATTTCTGGAGATTCGTAATTTTTGGAAGCTTGGCAACCCCTTTCCATGAAAGTGTTTCTCGCCAGTCACTGCTTAGGGCTACAACAAGAGGAAAAAAAAACAGAGAAAGAACGTGAAACTGCTTTATTTTGTCAAGTTTCAAGAAGCTAGCACAAACCGTGTTGGATTTAGAGTTCCAAATACATTTATCAATATAGGAGAAAACAGAGTGAAACCTAAAAATTTAAACTGTTACTGGAAATGAACGCTTCACCATAGAAGAACGAAATTTGGGGAACCAAGTCGGCTTTGTGTACTGACCATTACCTGAAAGTATCATCCAGTTTGGGTGAAAAAATATTTGCTGAGATTTCTGGAGATTCGTAATTCTTGGAAGCTTGGGAACCTTTTTCCATGAAAGTGTTTCTCGACAGTCACTGCTTAGGGCTACATCAAGAGGAAACAAAACATAGAGATAGAACGTGAAACTGCTTTATTTTGTCAAGTTTCAAGAAGCTAGCACAAACCGTGTTGGATTTAGAGTTCCAAATACATCTATCAATATAGGAGAAAACAGAGTGAAACCTAAAAATTCAAACTGTTAGTAGAAACGAACGCTTCAACATAGAAGAATGAAATTTGGAGAACCAAGTTGGCTTAGTGTACTGATCATTACCTGTAAGTATCATCCAGTTTTGGTGAAAAAATACTTGCTGAGATTTCTGGAGATTCGTAATTTTAGGAAGCTTGGCAACCCCTTTCCATGAAAGTGTTTCTCGCCAGTCACTGCATAGGGCTACTTCAAGAGGAAAGAACACCTAGAGACAGAACGTGAAACTACTTTATTTTGTCAAGTTTCAAGAAGCTAGCACAAACCGTGTTGGATTTAGAGTTCCAAATACATTTATCAATATAGGAGAAAACAGAGTGAAACCTAAAAATTCAAACTGTTACTGGAAATGAACGCTTCAACATAGAAGAACGAAATTTGGGGAACCAAGTTGGCTTAGTGTACTGATCATTACCTGAAAGTATCATCCAGTTTGGGTGAAAAAATATTTGCTGAGATTTCTGGAGATTCGTAATTTTTGGAAGCTTGGCAACCCCTTTCCATGAAAGTGTTTCTCGCCAGTCACTGCTTAGGGCTACAACAAGAGGAAAAAAAAACAGAGAAAGAACGTGAAACTGCTTTATTTTGTCAAGTTTCAAGAAGCTAGCACAAACCGTGTTGGATTTAGAGTTCCAAATACATCTATCAATATAGGAGAAAACAGAGTGAAACCTAAAAATTTAAACTGTTACTGGAAATGAACGCTTCACCATAGAAGAACGAAATTTGGGGAACCAAGTCGGCTTTGTGTACTGACCATTACCTGAAAGTATCATCCAGTTTGGGTGAAAAAATATTTGCTGAGATTTCTGGAGATTCGTAATTCTTGGAAGCTTGGGAACCTTTTTCCATGAAAGTGTTTCTCGACAGTCACTGCTTAGGGCTACATCAAGAGGAAACAAAACATAGAGATAGAACGTGAAACTGCTTTATTTTGTCAAGTTTCAAGAAGCTAGCACAAACCGTGTTGGATTTAGAGTTCCAAATACATCTATCAATATAGGAGAAAACAGAGTGAAACCTAAAAATTCAAACTGTTAGTAGAAACGAACGCTTCAACATAGAAGAATGAAATTTGGAGAACCAAGTTGGCTTAGTGTACTGATCATTACCTGTAAGTATCATCCAGTTTTGGTGAAAAAATACTTGCTGAGATTTCTGGAGATTCGTAATTTTAGGAAGCTTGGCAACCCCTTTCCATGAAAGTGTTTCTCGCCAGTCACTGCATAGGGCTACTTCAAGAGGAAAGAACACCTAGAGACAGAACGTGAAACTACTTTATTTTGTCAAGTTTCAAGAAGCTAGCACAAACCGTGTTGGATTTAGAGTTCGAAATACATCTATCTATATAGGAGAAAACAGAGTGAAACCTAAAAATTCAAACTGTTACTGGAAATGAACGCTTCAACATAGAAGAACGAAATTTGGGGAACCAAGTTGGCTTAGTGTACTGATCATTACCTGAAAGTATCATCCAGTTTGGGTGAAAAAATATTTGCTGAGATTTCTGGAGATTCGTAATTTTTGGAAGCTTGGGAACCCCTTTCCATGAAAGTGTTTCTCGCCAGTCACTGCTTAGGGCTACATCAAGAGGAAACAAAACATAGAGATAGAACCTGAAACTACTTTATTGTGTCAAGTTTCAAGAAGCTAGCACAAACCGTGTTGGATTTAGAGTTCCAAATACATCTATCAATATAGGAGAAAACAGAATGAAACCTAAAAATTTAAACTGTTACTGGAAATGAACGCTTCACCATTGAAGAACGAAATTTGGGGAACCAAGTTGGATTAGTGTACTGATCATTACCTGAAAGTATCATCCAGTTTGGGTGAAAAAATATTTGCTGAGATTTCTGGAGATTAATAATTTTTGGAAGCTTGGCAACCCCTTTCCATGAAAGTGTTTCTCGCCAGTCACTGCTTAGGGCTACATCAAGAGGAAACAACACATAGATATAGAACGTGAAACTGCTTTATTTTGTCAAGTTTCAAGAAGCTAGCACAAACCGTGTTGGATTTACAGTTCCAAATCCATCTATCAATATAGGAGAAAACAGAGTGAAACCTAAAAATTCAAACTGTTACTGGAAATGAACGCTTCACCATAGAAGAACGAAATTTGGGGAACCAAGTCGGCTTAGTGTACTGATCATTACCTGAAAGTATCATCCAGTTTGCGTGAAAAAATATTTGCTGAGATTTCTGGAGATTCGTAATTTTTGGAAGCTTGGCAACCCCTTTCCATGCTGGTGTTTCTCGCCAGTCACTTCTTAGGGCTACATCAAGAGGAAACAAGACATAGAGATAGAAAGTGAAACTGCTTTATTTTGTCAAGTTTCAAGAAGCTAGCACAAACCGTGTTGGATTTACAGTTCCAAATACATCTATCAATATAGGAGAAAACAGAGTGAAACCTAAAAATTCAAACTGTTACTGGCAATGCACGCTTCAACATAGAAGAACGAAATTTGGGGAACCAAGTCGGCTTAGTGTACTGATCATTACCTGAAAGTATCATCCAGTTTGGGTGAAAAAATATTTGCTGAGATTTCTGGAGATTCGTAATTTTTGGAAGCTTGGGACACCTTTCCATAAAAGTATTTCTCGCCAGTCACTGCTTAGGGATACATCAAGAGGAAACAACACATAGATATAGAACGTGAAACTGCTTTATTTTGTCAAGTTTCAAGAAGCTAGCACAAACCGTGTTGGATTTACAGTTCCAAATCCATCTATCAATATAGGAGAAAACAGATTGAAACCTAAAAATTCAAACTGTTACTGGAAATGAACGCTTCAACATAGAAGAACGAAATTTGGGGAACCAAGTCGGCTTAGTGTACTGATCATTACCTGAAAGTATCATCCAGTTTGGGTGCAGAAATATTTGCTGTGATTTCTGGAGATTCGTAGTTTTTGGAAGCTTGGCAACCCCTTTCTATGAAAGTGTTTCTCGCCAGTCACTGCTTAGGGCTACTTCAAGAGGAAACAAAACATAGAGATAGAACGTGAAACTGCTTTATTTTGTCAAGTTTCAAGAAGCTAGCACAAACCGTGTTGGATTTAGAGTTCCAAATACATCTATCAATATAGGAGAAAACAGAGTGAAACCTAAAAATTCAAACTGTTACTGGAAATGTACGCTTCAACATAGAAGAACGAAATTTGGGGAACCAAGTCGGCTTAGTGTACTGATCATTACCTGAAAGTATCATCCAGTTTGGGTGAAAAAATATTTGCTGAGATTTCTGGAGATTCGTAATTTTTGGAAGCTTGGCAACCCCTTTCCATGAAAGTGTTTCTCGCCAGTCACTGCTTAGGGCTACATCAAGAGGAAAAAAAACATAGAGAAAGAACGTGAAACTGCTTTATTTTGTCAAGTTTCAAGAAGCTAGCACAAACCGTGTTGGATTTAGAGTTCCAAATCCATCTATCAATATAGGAGAAAACAGAGTGAAACCTAAAAATTTAAACTGTTACTGGAAATGAACGCTTCACCATAGAAGAACGAAATTTGGGGAACCAAGTCGGCTTAGTGTACTGATCATTACCTGAAAGTATCATCCAGTTTGGGTGAAAAAATATTTGCTGTGATTTCTGGAGATTCGTAGTTTTTGGAAGCTTGACAACCCCTTTCTATGAAAGTGTTTCTCGCCAGTCACTGCTTAGGGCTACATCAAGAGGAAACAACACATAGATATAGAACGTGAAACTGCTTTATTTTGTCAAGTTTCAAGAAGCTAGCACAAACCGTGTTGGATTTACAGTTCCAAATCCATCTATCAATATAGGAGAAAACAGAGTGAAACCTAAAAATTCAAACTGTTACTGAAAATGAACGCTTCAACATAGAAGAACGAAATTTGGGGAACCAAGTCGGCTTAGTGTACTGATCATTACCTGAAAGTATCATCCAGTTTGGGTGAAAAAATATTTGCTGAGATTTCTGGAGATTCGTAATTTTTGGAAGCTTGGCAACCCCTTTCCATGAAAGTGTTTCTCGCCAGTCACTGCTTAGGGCTACATCAAGAGGAAAAAAAACATAGAGAAAGAACGTGAAACTGCTTTATTTTGTCAAGTTTCAAGAAGCTAGCACAAACCGTGTTGGATTTAGAGTTCCAAATACATTTATCAATATAGGAGAAAACAGAGTGAAACCTGAAAATTTAAACTGTTACTGGAAATGAAGGCTTCACCATAGAAGAACGAAATTTGGGGAACCAAGTCGGCTTAGTGTACTGACCATTACCTGAAAGTATCATCCAGTTTGGGTGAAAAAATATTTGCTGAGATTTCTGGAGATTCGTAATTTTTGGAAGCTTGGGAACCTTTTTCCATGAAAGTGTTTCTCGACAGTCACTGCTTAGGGCTACATCAAGAGGAAACAAAACATAGAGATAGAACGTGAAACTGCTTTATTTTGTCAAGTTTCAAGAAGCTAGCACAAACCGTGTTGGATTTAGAGTTCCAAATACATCTATCAATATAGGAGAAAACAGAGTGAAACCTAAAAATTCAAACTGTTAGTAGAAACGAACGCTTCAACATAGAAGAATGAAATTTGGAGAACCAAGTTGGCTTAGTGTACTGATCATTACCTGTAAGTATCATCCAGTTTTGGTGAAAAAATACTTGCTGAGATTTCTGGAGATTCGTAATTTTAGGAAGCTTGGCAACCCCTTTCCATGAAAGTGTTTCTCGCCAGTCACTGCATAGGGCTACTTCAAGAGGAAAGAACACCTAGAGACAGAACGTGAAACTACTTTATTTTGTCAAGTTTCAAGAAGCTAGCACAAACCGTGTTGGATTTAGAGTTCCAAATACATCTATCTATATAGGAGAAAACAGAGTGAAACCTAAAAATTCAAACTGTTACTGGAAATGAACGCTTCAACATAGAAGAACGAAATTTGGGGAACCAAGTTGGCTTAGTGTACTGATCATTACCTGAAAGTATCATCCAGTTTGGGTGAAAAAATATTTGCTGTGATTTCTGGAGATTCGTAGTTTTTGGAAGCTTGACAACCCCTTTCTATGAAAGTGTTTCTCGCCAGTCACTGCTTAGGGCTACATCAAGAGGAAACAACACATAGATATAGAACGTGAAACTGCTTTATTTTGTCAAGTTTCAAGAAGCTAGCACAAACCGTGTTGGATTTACAGTTCCAAATCCATCTATCAATATAGGAGAAAACAGAGTGAAACCTAAAAATTCAAACTGTTACTGGAAATGAACGCTTCAACATAGAAGAACGAAATTTGGGGAACCAAGTCGGCTTAGTGTACTGATCATTACCTGAAAGTATCATCCAGTTTGGGTGAAAAAATATTTGCTGAGATTTCTGGAGATTCGTAATTTTTGGAAGCTTGGCAACCCCTTTCCATGAAAGTGTTTCTCGCCAGTCACTGCTTAGGGCTACATCAAGAGGAAAAAAAACATAGAGAAAGAACGTGAAACTGCTTTATTTTGTCAAGTTTCAAGAAGCTAGCAAAAACCGTGTTGGATTCAGAGTTCCAAATACATTTATCAATATAGGAGAAAACAGAGTGAAACCTAAAAATTTAAACTGTTACTGGAAATGAACGCTTCACCATAGAAGAACGAAATTTGGGGAACCAAGTCGGCTTAGTGTACTGACCATTACCTGAAAGTATCATCCAGTTTGGGTGAAAAAATATTTGCTGAGATTTCTGGAGATTCGTAATTTTTGGAAGCTTGGGAACCTTTTTCCATGAAAGTGTTTTTCGACAGTCACTGCTTAGGGCTACATCAAGAGGAAACAAAACATAGAGATAGAACGTGAAACTGCTTTATTTTGTCAAGTTTCAAGAAGCTAGCACAAACCGTGTTGGATTTAGAGTTCCAAATACATCTATCAATATAGGAGAAAACAGAGTGAAACCTAAAAATTCAAACTGTTAGTAGAAACGAACGCTTCAACATAGAAGAATGAAATTTGGAGAACCAAGTTGGCTTAGTGTACTGATCATTACCTGTAAGTATCATCCAGTTTTGGTGAAAAAATACTTGCTGAGATTTCTGGAGATTAATAATTTTTGGAAGCTTGGCAACCCCTTTCCATGAAAGTGTTTCTCGCCAGTCACTGCTTAGGGCTACATCAAGAGGAAACAACACATAGATATAGAACGTGAAACTGCTTTATTTTGTCAAGTTTCAAGAAGCTAGCACAAACCGTGTTGGATTTACAGTTCCAAATCCATCTATCAATATAGGAGAAAACAGAGTGAAACCTAAAAATTCAAACTGTTACTGGAAATGAACGCTTCACCATAGAAGAACGAAATTTGGGGAACCAAGTCGGCTTAGTGTACTGATCATTACCTGAAAGTATCATCCAGTTTGCGTGAAAAAATATTTGCTGAGATTTCTGGAGATTCGTAATTTTTGGAAGCTTGGCAACCCCTTTCCATGCTGGTGTTTCTCGCCAGTCACTTCTTAGGGCTACATCAAGAGGAAACAAGACATAGAGATAGAAAGTGAAACTGCTTTATTTTGTCAAGTTTCAAGAAGCTAGCACAAACCGTGTTGGATTTACAGTTCCAAATACATCTATCAATATAGGAGAAAACAGAGTGAAACCTAAAAATTCAAACTGTTACTGGCAATGCACGCTTCAACATAGAAGAACGAAATTTGGGGAACCAAGTCGGCTTAGTGTACTGATCATTACCTGAAAGTATCATCCAGTTTGGGTGAAAAAATATTTGCTGAGATTTCTGGAGATTCGTAATTTTTGGAAGCTTGGGACACCTTTCCATAAAAGTATTTCTCGCCAGTCACTGCTTAGGGATACATCAAGAGGAAACAACACATAGATATAGAACGTGAAACTGCTTTATTTTGTCAAGTTTCAAGAAGCTAGCACAAACCGTGTTGGATTTACAGTTCCAAATCCATCTATCAATATAGGAGAAAACAGATTGAAACCTAAAAATTCAAACTGTTACTGGAAATGAACGCTTCAACATAGAAGAACGAAATTTGGGGAACCAAGTCGGCTTAGTGTACTGATCATTACCTGAAAGTATCATCCAGTTTGGGTGCAGAAATATTTGCTGTGATTTCTGGAGATTCGTAGTTTTTGGAAGCTTGGCAACCCCTTTCTATGAAAGTGTTTCTCGCCAGTCACTGCTTAGGGCTACTTCAAGAGGAAACAAAACATAGAGATAGAACGTGAAACTGCTTTATTTTGTCAAGTTTCAAGAAGCTAGCACAAACCGTGTTGGATTTAGAGTTCCAAATACATCTATCAATATAGGAGAAAACAGAGTGAAACCTAAAAATTCAAACTGTTACTGGAAATGTACGCTTCAACATAGAAGAACGAAATTTGGGGAACCAAGTCGGCTTAGTGTACTGATCATTACCTGAAAGTATCATCCAGTTTGGGTGAAAAAATATTTGCTGAGATTTCTGGAGATTCGTAATTTTTGGAAGCTTGGCAACCCCTTTCCATGAAAGTGTTTCTCGCCAGTCACTGCTTAGGGCTACATCAAGAGGAAAAAAAACATAGAGAAAGAACGTGAAACTGCTTTATTTTGTCAAGTTTCAAGAAGCTAGCACAAACCGTGTTGGATTTAGAGTTCCAAATCCATCTATCAATATAGGAGAAAACAGAGTGAAACCTAAAAATTTAAACTGTTACTGGAAATGAACGCTTCACCATAGAAGAACGAAATTTGGGGAACCAAGTCGGCTTAGTGTACTGATCATTACCTGAAAGTATCATCCAGTTTGGGTGAAAAAATATTTGCTGTGATTTCTGGAGATTCGTAGTTTTTGGAAGCTTGACAACCCCTTTCTATGAAAGTGTTTCTCGCCAGTCACTGCTTAGGGCTACATCAAGAGGAAACAACACATAGATATAGAACGTGAAACTGCTTTATTTTGTCAAGTTTCAAGAAGCTAGCACAAACCGTGTTGGATTTACAGTTCCAAATCCATCTATCAATATAGGAGAAAACAGAGTGAAACCTAAAAATTCAAACTGTTACTGAAAATGAACGCTTCAACATAGAAGAACGAAATTTGGGGAACCAAGTCGGCTTAGTGTACTGATCATTACCTGAAAGTATCATCCAGTTTGGGTGAAAAAATATTTGCTGAGATTTCTGGAGATTCGTAATTTTTGGAAGCTTGGCAACCCCTTTCCATGAAAGTGTTTCTCGCCAGTCACTGCTTAGGGCTACATCAAGAGGAAAAAAAACATAGAGAAAGAACGTGAAACTGCTTTATTTTGTCAAGTTTCAAGAAGCTAGCACAAACCGTGTTGGATTTAGAGTTCCAAATACATTTATCAATATAGGAGAAAACAGAGTGAAACCTGAAAATTTAAACTGTTACTGGAAATGAAGGCTTCACCATAGAAGAACGAAATTTGGGGAACCAAGTCGGCTTAGTGTACTGACCATTACCTGAAAGTATCATCCAGTTTGGGTGAAAAAATATTTGCTGAGATTTCTGGAGATTCGTAATTTTTGGAAGCTTGGGAACCTTTTTCCATGAAAGTGTTTCTCGACAGTCACTGCTTAGGGCTACATCAAGAGGAAACAAAACATAGAGATAGAACGTGAAACTGCTTTATTTTGTCAAGTTTCAAGAAGCTAGCACAAACCGTGTTGGATTTAGAGTTCCAAATACATCTATCAATATAGGAGAAAACAGAGTGAAACCTAAAAATTCAAACTGTTAGTAGAAACGAACGCTTCAACATAGAAGAATGAAATTTGGAGAACCAAGTTGGCTTAGTGTACTGATCATTACCTGTAAGTATCATCCAGTTTTGGTGAAAAAATACTTGCTGAGATTTCTGGAGATTCGTAATTTTAGGAAGCTTGGCAACCCCTTTCCATGAAAGTGTTTCTCGCCAGTCACTGCATAGGGCTACTTCAAGAGGAAAGAACACCTAGAGACAGAACGTGAAACTACTTTATTTTGTCAAGTTTCAAGAAGCTAGCACAAACCGTGTTGGATTTAGAGTTCCAAATACATCTATCTATATAGGAGAAAACAGAGTGAAACCTAAAAATTCAAACTGTTACTGGAAATGAACGCTTCAACATAGAAGAACGAAATTTGGGGAACCAAGTTGGCTTAGTGTACTGATCATTACCTGAAAGTATCATCCAGTTTGGGTGAAAAAATATTTGCTGTGATTTCTGGAGATTCGTAGTTTTTGGAAGCTTGACAACCCCTTTCTATGAAAGTGTTTCTCGCCAGTCACTGCTTAGGGCTACATCAAGAGGAAACAACACATAGATATAGAACGTGAAACTGCTTTATTTTGTCAAGTTTCAAGAAGCTAGCACAAACCGTGTTGGATTTACAGTTCCAAATCCATCTATCAATATAGGAGAAAACAGAGTGAAACCTAAAAATTCAAACTGTTACTGGAAATGAACGCTTCAACATAGAAGAACGAAATTTGGGGAACCAAGTCGGCTTAGTGTACTGATCATTACCTGAAAGTATCATCCAGTTTGGGTGAAAAAATATTTGCTGAGATTTCTGGAGATTCGTAATTTTTGGAAGCTTGGCAACCCCTTTCCATGAAAGTGTTTCTCGCCAGTCACTGCTTAGGGCTACATCAAGAGGAAAAAAAACATAGAGAAAGAACGTGAAACTGCTTTATTTTGTCAAGTTTCAAGAAGCTAGCAAAAACCGTGTTGGATTCAGAGTTCCAAATACATTTATCAATATAGGAGAAAACAGAGTGAAACCTAAAAATTTAAACTGTTACTGGAAATGAACGCTTCACCATAGAAGAACGAAATTTGGGGAACCAAGTCGGCTTAGTGTACTGACCATTACCTGAAAGTATCATCCAGTTTGGGTGAAAAAATATTTGCTGAGATTTCTGGAGATTCGTAATTTTTGGAAGCTTGGGAACCTTTTTCCATGAAAGTGTTTTTCGACAGTCACTGCTTAGGGCTACATCAAGAGGAAACAAAACATAGAGATAGAACGTGAAACTGCTTTATTTTGTCAAGTTTCAAGAAGCTAGCACAAACCGTGTTGGATTTAGAGTTCCAAATACATCTATCAATATAGGAGAAAACAGAGTGAAACCTAAAAATTCAAACTGTTAGTAGAAACGAACGCTTCAACATAGAAGAATGAAATTTGGAGAACCAAGTTGGCTTAGTGTACTGATCATTACCTGTAAGTATCATCCAGTTTTGGTGAAAAAATACTTGCTGAGATTTCTGGAGATTCGTAATTTTAGGAAGCTTGGCAACCCCTTTCCATGAAAGTGTTTCTCGCCAGTCACTGCATAGGGCTACTTCAAGAGGAAAGAACACCTAGAGACAGAACGTGAAACTACTTTATTTTGTCAAGTTTCAAGAAGCTAGCACAAACCGTGTTGGATTTAGAGTTCGAAATACATCTATCTATATAGGAGAAAACAGAGTGAAACCTAAAAATTCAAACTGTTACTGGAAATGAACGCTTCAACATAGAAGAACGAAATTTGGGGAACCAAGTTGGCTTAGTGTACTGATCATTACCTGAAAGTATCATCCAGTTTGGGTGAAAAAATATTTGCTGAGATTTCTGGAGATTCGTAATTTTTGGAAGCTTGGGAACCCCTTTCCATGAAAGTGTTTCTCGCCAGTCACTGCTTAGGGCTACATCAAGAGGAAACAAAACATAGAGATAGAACCTGAAACTACTTTATTGTGTCAAGTTTCAAGAAGCTAGCACAAACCGTGTTGGATTTAGAGTTCCAAATACATCTATCAATATAGGAGAAAACAGAGTGAAACCTAAAAATTTAAACTGTTACTGGAAATGAACGCTTCACCATTGAAGAACGAAATTTGGGGAACCAAGTTGGATTAGTGTACTGATCATTACCTGAAAGTATCATCCGGTTTGGGTGAAAAAATATTTGCTGAGATTTCTGGAGATTCATAATTTTTGGAAGCTTGGCAACCCCTTTCCATGAAAGTGTTTCTCGCCAGTCACTGCTTAGGGCTACATCAAGAGGAAACAACACATAGATATAGAACGTGAAACTGCTTTATTTTGTCAAGTTTCAAGAAGCTAGCACAAACCGTGTTGGATTTACAGTTCCAAATCCATCTATCAATATAGGAGAAAACAGAGTGAAACCTAAAAATTCAAACTGGTACTGGCAATGCACGCTTCAACATTGAAGAACGAAATTTGGGGAACCAAGTCGGCTTAGTGTACTGATCATTACCTGAAAGTATCATCCAGTTTGGGTGAAAAAATATTTGCTGAGATTTCTGGAGATTCGTAATTTTTGGAAGCTTGGGAACCCCTTTCCATGAAAGTGTTTCTCGCCAGTCACTGCTTAGGGATACATCAAGAGGAAACAACACATAGATATAGAACGTGAAATTGCTTTATTTTGTCAAGTTTCAAGAAGCTAGCACAAACCGTGTTGGATTTACAGTTCCAAATCCATCTATCAATATAGGAGAAAACAGTGTGAAACCTAAAAATTCAAACTGTTACTGGAAATGAAAGCTTCAACATAGAAGAACGAAATTTGGGGAACCAAGTCGGCTTAGTGTACTGATCATTACCTGAAAGTATCATCCAGTTTGGGTGCAGAAATATTTGCTATGATTTCTGGAGATTCGTAGTTTTTGGAAGCTTGGCAACCCCTTTCTATGAAAGTTTTTCTCGCCAGTCACTGCTTAGGGCTACTTCAAGAGGAAACAAAACATAGAGATAGAACGTGAAACTGCTTTATTTTGTCAAGTTTCAAGAAGCTAGCACAAACCGTGTTGGATTTAGAGTTCCAAATACATCTATCAATATAGGAGAAAACAGAGTGAAACCTAAAAATTCAAACTGTTACTGGAAATGTACGCTTCAACATAGAAGAACGAAATTTGGGGAACCAAGTCGGCTTAGTGTACTGATCATTACCTGAAAGTATCATCCAGTTTGGGTGAAAAAATATTTGCTGAGATTTCTGGAGATTTGTAATTTTTGGAAGCTTGGCAACCCCTTTCCATGAAAGTGTTTCTCGCCAGTCACTGCTTAGGGCTACATCAAGAGGAAAAAAAACATAGAGAAAGAACGTGAAACTGCTTTATTTTGTCAAGTTTCAAGAAGCTAGCACAAACCGTGTTGGATTTAGAGTTCCAAATCCATCTATCAATATAGGAGAAAACAGAGTGAAACCTAAAAATTTAAACTGTTACTGGAAATGAAGGCTTCACCATAGAAGAACGAAATTTGGGGAACCAAGTCGGCTTAGTGTACTGATCATTACCTGAAAGTATCATCCAGTTTGGGTGAAAAAATATTTGCTGTGATTTCTGGAGATTCGTAGTTTTTGGAAGCTTGACAACCCCTTTCTATGAAAGTGTTTCTCGCCAGTCACTGCTTAGGGCTACATCAAGAGGAAACAACACATAGATATAGAACGTGAAACTGCTTTATTTTGTCAAGTTTCAAGAAGCTAGCACAAACCGTGTTGGATTTACAGTTCCAAATCCATCTATCAATATAGGAGAAAACAGAGTGAAACCTGAAAATTCAAACTGTTACTGAAAATGAACGCTTCAACATAGAAGAACGAAATTTGGGGAACCAAGTCGGCTTAGTGTACTGATCATTACCTGAAAGTATCATCCAGTTTGGGTGAAAAAATATTTGCTGAGATTTCTGGAGATTCGTAGTTTTTGGAAGCTTGGCAACCCCTTTCCATGAAAGTGTTTCTCGCCAGTCACTGCTTAGGGCTACATCAAGAGGAAAAAAAACATAGAGAAAGAACGTGAAACTTCTTTATTTTGTCAAGTTTCAAGAAGCTAGCACAAACCGTGTTGGATTTAGAGTTCCAAATACATTTATCAATATAGGAGAAAACAGAGTGAAACCTAAAAATTTAAACTGTTACTGGAAATGAAGGCTTCACCATAGAAGAACGAAATTTGGGGAACCAAGTCGGCTTAGTGTACTGACCATTACCTGAAAGTATCATCCAGTTTGGGTGAAAAAATATTTGCTGAGATTTCTGGAGATTCGTAATTTTTGGAAGCTTGGGAACCTTTTTCCATGAAAGTGTTTCTCGACAGTCACTGCTTAGGGCTACATCAAGAGGAAACAAAACATAGAGATAGAACATGAAACTGCTTTATTTTGTCAAGTTTCAAGAAGCTAGCACAAACCGTGTTGGATTTAGAGTTCCAAATACATCTATCAATATAGGAGAAAACAGAGTGAAACCTAAAAATTCAAACTGTTAGTAGAAACGAACGCTTCAACATAGAAGAATGAAATTTGGAGAACCAAGTTGGCTTAGTGTACTGATCATTACCTGTAAGTATCATCCAGTTTTGGTGAAAAAATACTTGCTGAGATTTCTGGAGATTCGTAATTTTAGGAAGCTTGGCAACCCCTTTCCATGAAAGTGTTTCTCGCCAGTCACTGCATAGGGCTACTTCAAGAGGAAAGAACACCTAGAGACAGAACGTGAAACTACTTTATTTTGTCAAGTTTCAAGAAGCTAGCACAAACCGTGTTGGATTTAGAGTTCCAAATACATCTATCTATATAGGAGAAAACAGAGTGAAACCTAAAAATTCAAACTGTTACTGGAAATGAACGCTTCAACATAGAAGAACGAAATTTGGGGAACCAAGTTGGCTTAGTGTACTGATCATTACCTGAAAGTATCATCCAGTTTGGGTGAAAAAATATTTGCTGTGATTTCTGGAGATTCGTAGTTTTTGGAAGCTTGACAACCCCTTTCTATGAAAGTGTTTCTCGCCAGTCACTGCTTAGGGCTACATCAAGAGGAAACAACACATAGATATAGAACGTGAAACTGCTTTATTTTGTCAAGTTTCAAGAAGCTAGCACAAACCGTGTTGGATTTACAGTTCCAAATCCATCTATCAATATAGGAGAAAACAGAGTGAAACCTAAAAATTCAAACTGTTACTGGAAATGAATGCTTCAACATAGAAGAACGAAATTTGGGGAACCAAGTCGGCTTAGTGTACTGATCATTACCTGAAAGTATCATCCAGTTTGGGTGCAGAAATATTTGCTGTGATTTCTGGAGATTCGTAGTTTTTGGAAGCTTGGCAACCCCTTTCTATGAAAGTGTTTCTCGCCAGTCACTGCTTAGGGCTACTTCAAGAGGAAACAAAACATAGAGATAGAACGTGAAACTGCTTTATTTTGTCAAGTTTCAAGAAGCTAGCACAAACCGTGTTGGATTTACAGTTCCAAATCCATCTATCAATATAGGAGAAAACAGAGTGAAACCTAAAAATTCAAACTGTTACTGAAAATGAACGCTTCAACATAGAAGAACGAAATTTGGGGAACCAAGTCGGCTTAGTGTACTGATCATTACCTGAAAGTATCATCCAGTTTGGGTGAAAAAATATTTGCTGAGATTTCTGGAGATTCGTAATTTTTGGAAGCTTGGGAACCCCTTTCCATGAAAGTGTTTCTCGCCAGTCACTGCTTAGGGCTACATCAAGAGGAAACAAAACATAGAGATAGAACCTGAAACTACTTTATTGTGTCAAGTTTCAAGAAGCTAGCACAAACCGTGTTGGATTTAGAGTTCCAAATACATCTATCAATATAGGAGAAAACAGAGTGAAACCTAAAAATTTAAACTGTTACTGGAAATGAACGCTTCACCATTGAAGAACGAAATTTGGGGAACCAAGTTGGATTAGTGTACTGATCATTACCTGAAAGTATCATCCAGTTTGGGTGAAAAAATATTTGCTGAGATTTCTGGAGATTCATAATTTTTGGAAGCTTGGCAACCCCTTTCCATGAAAGTGTTTCTCGCCAGTCACTGCTTAGGGCTACATCAAGAGGAAACAACACATAGATATAGAACGTGAAACTGCTTTATTTTGTCAAGTTTCAAGAAGCTAGCACAAACCGTGTTGGATTTACAGTTCCAAATCCATCTATCAATATAGGAGAAAACAGAGTGAAACCTAAAAATTCAAACTGGTACTGGCAATGCACGCTTCAACATAGAAGAACGAAATTTGGGGAACCAAGTCGGCTTAGTGTACTGATCATTACCTGAAAGTATCATCCAGTTTGGGTGAAAAAATATTTGCTGAGATTTCTGGAGATTCGTAATTTTTGGAAGCTTGGGAACCCCTTTCCATGAAAGTGTTTCTCGCCAGTCACTGCTTAGGGATACATCAAGAGGAAACAACACATAGATATAGAACGTGAAATTGCTTTATTTTGTCAAGTTTCAAGAAGGTAGCACAAACCGTGTTGGATTTACAGTTCCAAATCCATCTATCAATATAGGAGAAAACAGAGTGAAACCTAAAAATTCAAACTGTTACTGGAAATGAACGCTTCAACATAGAAGAACGAAATTTGGGGAACCAAGTCGGCTTAGTGTACTGATCATTACCTGAAAGTATCATCCAGTTTGGGTGCAGAAATATTTGCTATGATTTCTGGAGATTCGTAGTTTTTGGAAGCTTGGCAACCCCTTTCTATGAAAGTTTTTCTCGCCAGTCACTGCTTAGGGCTACTTCAAGAGGAAACAAAACATAGAGATAGAACGTGAAACTGCTTTATTTTGTCAAGTTTCAAGAAGCTAGCACAAACCGTGTTGGATTTAGAGTTCCAAATACATCTATCAATATAGGAGAAAACAGAGTGAAACCTAAAAATTCAAACTGTTACTGGAAATGTACGCTTCAACATAGAAGAACGAAATTTGGGGAACCAAGTCGGCTTAGTGTACTGATCATTACCTGAAAGTATCATCCAGTTTGGGTGAAAAAATATTTGCTGAGATTTCTGGAGATTCGTAATTTTTGGAAGCTTGGCAACCCCTTTCCATGAAAGTGTTTCTCGCCAGTCACTGCTTAGGGCTACATCAAGAGGAAAAAAAACATAGAGAAAGAACGTGAAACTGCTTTATTTTGTCAAGTTTCAAGAAGCTAGCACAAACCGTGTTGGATTTAGAGTTCCAAATCCATCTATCAATATAGGAGAAAACAGAGTGAAACCTAAAAATTTAAACTGTTACTGGAAATGAAGGCTTCACCATAGAAGAACGAAATTTGGGGAACCAAGTCGGCTTAGTGTACTGATCATTACCTGAAAGTATCATCCAGTTTGGGTGAAAAAATATTTGCTGTGATTTCTGGAGATTCGTAGTTTTTGGAAGCTTGACAACCCCTTTCTATGAAAGTGTTTCTCGCCAGTCACTGCTTAGGGCTACATCAAGAGGAAACAACACATAGATATAGAACGTGAAACTGCTTTATTTTGTCAAGTTTCAAGAAGCTAGCACAAACCGTGTTGGATTTACAGTTCCAAATCCATCTATCAATATAGGAGAAAACAGAGTGAAACCTGAAAATTCAAACTGTTACTGAAAATGAACGCTTCAACATAGAAGAACGAAATTTGGGGAACCAAGTCGGCTTAGTGTACTGATCATTACCTGAAAGTATCATCCAGTTTGGGTGAAAAAATATTTGCTGAGATTTCTGGAGATTCGTAATTTTTGGAAGCTTGGCAACCCCTTTCCATGAAAGTGTTTCTCGCCAGTCACTGCTTAGGGCTACATCAAGAGGAAAAAAAACATAGAGAAAGAACGTGAAACTTCTTTATTTTGTCAAGTTTCAAGAAGCTAGCACAAACCGTGTTGGATTTAGAGTTCCAAATACATTTATCAATATAGGAGAAAACAGAGTGAAACCTAAAAATTTAAACTGTTACTGGAAATGAAGGCTTCACCATAGAAGAACGAAATTTGGGGAACCAAGTCGGCTTAGTGTACTGACCATTACCTGAAAGTATCATCCAGTTTGGGTGAAAAAATATTTGCTGAGATTTCTGGAGATTCGTAATTTTTGGAAGCTTGGGAACCTTTTTCCATGAAAGTGTTTCTCGACAGTCACTGCTTAGGGCTACATCAAGAGGAAACAAAACATAGAGATAGAACATGAAACTGCTTTATTTTGTCAAGTTTCAAGAAGCTAGCACAAACCGTGTTGGATTTAGAGTTCCAAATACATCTATCAATATAGGAGAAAACAGAGTGAAACCTAAAAATTCAAACTGTTAGTAGAAACGAACGCTTCAACATAGAAGAATGAAATTTGGAGAACCAAGTTGGCTTAGTGTACTGATCATTACCTGTAAGTATCATCCAGTTTTGGTGAAAAAATACTTGCTGAGATTTCTGGAGATTCGTAATTTTAGGAAGCTTGGCAACCCCTTTCCATGAAAGTGTTTCTCGCCAGTCACTGCATAGGGCTACTTCAAGAGGAAAGAACACCTAGAGACAGAACGTGAAACTACTTTATTTTGTCAAGTTTCAAGAAGCTAGCACAAACCGTGTTGGATTTAGAGTTCCAAATACATCTATCTATATAGGAGAAAACAGAGTGAAACCTAAAAATTCAAACTGTTACTGGAAATGAACGCTTCAACATAGAAGAACGAAATTTGGGGAACCAAGTCGGCTTAGTGTACTGATCATTACCTGAAAGTATCATCCAGTTTGGGTGAAAAAATATTTGCTGTGATTTCTGGAGATTCGTAGTTTTTGGAAGCTTGACAACCCCTTTCTATGAAAGTGTTTCTCGCCAGTCACTGCTTAGGGCTACATCAAGAGGAAACAACACATAGATATAGAACGTGAAACTGCTTTATTTTGTCAAGTTTCAAGAAGCTAGCACAAACCGTGTTGGATTTACAGTTCCAAATCCATCTATCAATATAGGAGAAAACAGAGTGAAACCTAAAAATTCAAACTGTTACTGGAAATGAATGCTTCAACATAGAAGAACGAAATTTGGGGAACCAAGTCGGCTTAGTGTACTGATCATTACCTGAAAGTATCATCCAGTTTGGGTGCAGAAATATTTGCTGTGATTTCTGGAGATTCGTAGTTTTTGGAAGCTTGGCAACCCCTTTCTATGAAAGTGTTTCTCGCCAGTCACTGCTTAGGGCTACTTCAAGAGGAAACAAAACACAGAGATAGAACGTGAAACTGCTTTATTTTGTCAAGTTTCAAGAAGCTAGAACAAACCGTGTTGGATTTAGAGTTCCAAATACATCTATCAATATAGGAGAAAACAGAGTGAAACCTAAAAATTCAAACTGTTACTGGAAATGTACGCTTCAACATAGAAGAACGAAATTTGGGGAACCAAGTCGGCTTAGTGTACTGATCATTACCTGAAAGTATCATCCAGTTTGGGTGAAAAAATATTTGCTGAGATTTCTGGAGATTCGTAATTTTTGGAAGCTTGGCAACCCCTTTCCATGAAAGTGTTTCTCGCCAGTCACTGCTTAGGGCTACATCAAGAGGAAAAAAAACATAGAGAAAGAACGTGAAACTGCTTTATTTTGTCAAGTTTCAAGAAGCTAGCACAAACCGTGTTGGATTTACAGTTCCAAATCCATCTATCAATATAGGAGAAAACAGAGTGAAACCTAAAAATTCAAACAGTTACTGAAAATGAACGCTTCAACATAGAAGAACGAAATTTGGGGAACCAAGTTGGCTTAGTGTACTGATCATTACCTGAAAGTATCATCCAGTTTGGGTGAAAAAATATTTGCTGAGATTTCTGGAGATTCGTAATTTTTGGAATCTTGGCAACCCCTTTCCATGAAAGTGTTTCTCGCCAGTCACTGCTTAGGGCTACATCAAGAGGAAAAAAAACATAGAGAAAGAACGTGAAACTGCTTTATTTTGTCAAGTTTCAAGAAGCTAGCACAAACCGTGTTGGATTTAGAGTTCCAAATACATTTATCAATATAGGAGAAAACAGAGTGAAACCTAAAAATTTAAACTGTTACTGGAAATGAAGGCTTCACCATAGAAGAACGAAATTTGGGGAACCAAGTCGGCTTCGTGTACTGACCATTACCTGAAAGTATCATCCAGTTTGGGTGAAAAAATATTTGCTGAGATTTCTGGAGATTCGTAATTTTTGGAAGCTTGGGAACCTTTTTCCATGAAAGTGTTTCTCGACAGTCACTGCTTAGGGCTACATCAAGAGGAAACAAAACATAGAGATAGAACGTGAAACTGCTTTATTTTGTCAAGTTTCAAGAAGCTAGCACAAACCGTGTTGGATTTAGAGTTCCAAATACATCTATCAATATAGGAGAAAACAGAGTGAAACCTAAAAATTCAAACTGTTAGTAGAAACGAACGCTTCAACATAGAAGAATGAAATTTGGAGAACCAAGTTGGCTTAGTGTACTGATCATTACCTGTAAGTATCATCCAGTTTTGGTGAAAAAATACTTGCTGAGATTTCTGGAGATTCGTAATTTTAGGAAGCTTGGCAACCCCTTTCCATGAAAGTGTTTCTCGCCAGTCACTGCATAGGGCTACTTCAAGAGGAAAGAACACATAGAGACAGAACGTGAAACTACTTTATTTTGTCAAGTTTCAAGAAGCTAGCACAAACCGTGTTGGATTTAGAGTTCGAAATACATCTATCTATATAGGAGAAAACAGAGTGAAACCTAAAAATTCAAACTGTTACTGGAAATGAACGCTTCACCATAGAAGAACGAAATTTGGGGAACCAAGTTGGCTTAGTGTACTGATCATTACCTGAAAGTATCATCCAGTTTGGGTGAAAAAATATTTGCTGTGATTTCTGGAGATTCGTAGTTTTTGGAAGCTTGGCAACCCCTTTCTATGAAAGTGTTTCTCGCCAGTCACTGCTTAGGGCTACTTCAAGAGGAAACAAAACATAGAGATAGAACGTGAAACTGCTTTATTTTGTGAAGTTTCAAGAAGCTAGCACAAACCGTGTTGGATTTAGAGTTCCAAATACATCTATCAATAGAGGAGAAAACAGAGTGAAACCTAAAAATTCAAACTGTTACTGGAAATGTACGCTTCAACATAGAAGAACGAAATTTGGGGAATCAAGTCGGCTTAGTGTACTGATCATTACCTGAAAGTATCATCCAGTTTGGGTGAAAAAATATTTGCTGAGATTTCTGGAGATTCGTAATTTTTGGAAGCTTGGCAACCCCTTTCCATGAAAGTGTTTCTCGCCAGTCACTGCTTAGGGCTACATCAAGAGGAAAAAAAACATAGAGAAAGAACGTGAAAGTGCTTTATTTTGTCAAGTTTCAAGAAGCTAGCACAAACCGTGTTGGATTTAGAGTTCCAAATCCATCTATCAATATAGGAGAAAACAGAGTGAAACCTAAAAATTTAAACTGTTACTGGAAATGAACGCTTCACCATAGAAGAACGAAATTTGGGGAACCAAGTCGGCTTAGTGTACTGATCATTACCTGAAAGTATCATCCAGTTTGGGTGAAAAAATATTTGCTGTGAATTCTGGAGATACGTAGTTTTTGGAAGCTTGACAACGCCTTTCTATGAAAGTGTTTCTCGCCAGTCACTGCTTAGGGCTACATCAAGAGGAAACAACACATAGAGATAGAACGTGAAACTGCTTTATTTTGTCAAGTTTCAAGAAGCTAGCAAAAACCGTGTTGGATTTAGAGTTCCAAATACATCTATCAATATAGGAGAAAACAGAGTGAAACCTAAAAATTCAAACTGTTAGTAGAAACGAACGCTTCAACATAGAAGAATGAAATTTGGAGAACCAAGTTGGCTTAGTGTACTGATCATTACCTGTAAGTATCATCCAGTTTTGGTGAAAAAATACTTGCTGAGATTTCTGGAGATTCGTAATTTTAGGAAGCTTGGCAACCCCTTTCCATGAAAGTGTTTCTCGCCAGTCACTGCATAGGGCTACTTCAAGAGGAAAGAACACCTAGAGACAGAACGTGAAACTGCTTTATTTTGTCAAGTTTCAAGAAGCTAGCACAAACCGTGTTGGATTTAGAGTTCCAAATCCATCTATCAATATAGGAGAAAACAGAGTGAAACCTAAAAATTTAAACTGTTACTGGAAATGAACGCTTCACCATAGAAGAACGAAATTTGGGGAACCAAGTCGGCTTAGTGTACTGATCATTACCTGAAAGTATCATCCAGTTTGGATGAAAAAATATTTGCTGTGATTTCTGGAGATTCGTAGTTTTTGGAAGCTTGGCAACCCCTTTCTATGAAAGTGTTTCTCGCCAGTCACTGCTTAGGGCTACTTCAAGAGGAAACAAAACATAGAGATAGAACGTGAAACTGCTTTATTTTGTCAAGTTTCAAGAAGCTAGCACAAACCGTGTTGGATTTAGAGTTCCAAATACATCTATCAATATAGGAGAAAACAGAGTGAAACCTAAAAATTCAAACTGTTACTGGAAATGTACGCTTCAACATAGAAGAACGAAATTTGGGGAACCAAGTCGGCTTAGTGTACTGATCATTACCTGAAAGTATCATCCAGTTTGGGTGAAAAAATATTTGCTGAGATTTCTGGAGATTCGTAATTTTTGGAAGCTGGGCAACCCCTTTCCATGAAAGTGTTTCTCGCCAGTCACTGCTTAGGGCTACATCAAGAGAAAAAAAAACATAGAGAAAGAACGTGAAACTGCTTTATTTTGTCAAGTTTCAAGAAGCTAGCACAAACCGTGTTGGATTTAGAGTTCCAAATCCATCTATCAATATAGGAGAAAACAGAGTGAAACCTAAAAATTTAAACTGTTACTGGAAATGAACGCTTCACCATAGAAGAACGAAATTTGGGGAACCAAGTCGGCTTAGTGTACTGATCATTACCTGAAAGTATCATCCAGTTTGGGTGAAAAAATATTTGCTGTGATTTCTGGAGATTCGTAGTTTTTGGAAGCTTGACAACCCCTTTCTATGAAAGTGTTTCTCGCCAGTCACTGCTTAGGGCTACATCAAGAGGAAACAACACATAGAGATAGAACGTGAAACTGCTTTATTTTGTCAAGTTTCAAGAAGCTAGCACAAACCGTGTTGGATTTAGAGTTCCAAATACATCTATCAATATAGGAGAAAACAGAGTGAAACCTAAAAATTCAAACTGTTAGTAGAAACGAACGCTTCAACATAGAAGAATGAAATTTGGAGAACCAAGTTGGCTTAGTGTACTGATCATTACCTGTAAGTATCATCCAGTTTTGGTGAAAAAATACTTGCTGAGATTTCTGGAGATTCGTAATTTTAGGAAGCTTGGCAACCCCTTTCCATGAAAGTGTTTCTCGCCAGTCACTGCATAGGGCTACTTCAAGAGGAAAGAACACCTAGAGACAGAACGTGAAACTGCTTTATTTTGTCAAGTTTCAAGAAGCTAGCACAAACCGTGTTGGATTTAGAGTTCCAAATCCATCTATCAATATAGGAGAAAACAGAGTGAAACCTAAAAATTTAAACTGTTACTGGAAATGAACGCTTCACCATAGAAGAACGAAATTTGGGGAACCAAGTCGGCTTAGTGTACTGATCATTACCTGAAAGTATCATCCAGTTTGGGTGAAAAAATATTTGCTGTGATTTCTGGAGATTCGTAGTTTTTGGAAGCTTGACAACCCCTTTCTATGAAAGTGTTTCTCGCCAGTCACTGCTTAGGGCTACATCAAGAGGAAACAACACATAGATATAGAACGTGAAACTGCTTTATTTTGTCAAGTTTCAAGAAGCTAGCACAAACCGTGTTGGATTTACAGTTCCAAATCCATCTATCAATATAGGAGAAAACAGAGTGAAACCTAAAAATTCAAACTGTTACTGAAAATGAACGCTTCAACATAGAAGAACGAAATTTGGGGAACCAAGTCGGCTTAGTGTACTGATCATTACCTGAAAGTATCATCCAGTTTGGGTGAAAAAATATTTGCTGAGATTTCTGGAGATTCGTAATTTTTGGAAGCTTGGCAACCCCTTTCCATGAAAGTGTTTCTCGCCAGTCACTGCTTAGGGCTACATCAAGAGGAAAAAAAACATAGAGAAAGAACGTGAAACTGCTTTATTTTGTCAAGTTTCAAGAAGCTAGCACAAACCGTGTTGGATTTAGAGTTCCAAATACATTTATCAATATAGGAGAAAACAGAGTGAAACCTAAAAATTTAAACTGTTACTGGAAATGAAGGCTTCACCATAGAAGAACGAAATTTGGGGAACCAAGTCGGCTTAGTGTACTGACCATTACCTGAAAGTATCATCCAGTTTGGGTGAAAAAATATTTGCTGAGATTTCTGGAGATTCGTAATTTTTGGAAGCTTGGGAACCTTTTTCCATGAAAGTGTTTCTCGACAGTCACTGCTTAGGGCTACATCAAGAGGAAACAACACATAGATATAGAACGTGAAACTGCTTTATTTTGTCAAGTTTCAAGAAGCTAGCACAAACCGTGTTGGATTTACAGTTCCAAATCCATCTATCAATATAGGAGAAAACAGAGTGAAACCTAAAAATTCAAACTGTTAGTAGAAACGAACGCTTCAACATAGAAGAATGAAATTTGGAGAACCAAGTTGGCTTAGTGTACTGATCATTACCTGTAAGTATCATCCAGTTTTGGTGAAAAAATACTTGCTGAGATTTCTGGAGATTCGTAATTTTAGGAAGCTTGGCAACCCCTTTCCATGAAAGTGTTTCTCGCCAGTCACTGCATAGGGCTACTTCAAGAGGAAAGAACACCTAGAGACAGAACGTGAAACTACTTTATTTTGTCAAGTTTCAAGAAGCTAGCACAAACCGTGTTGGATTTAGAGTTCCAAATACATCTATCTATATAGGAGAAAACAGAGTGAAACCTAAAAATTCAAACTGTTACTGGAAATGAACGCTTCAACATAGAAGAACGAAATTTGGGGAACCAAGTTGGCTTAGTGTACTGATCATTACCTGAAAGTATCATCCAGTTTGGGTGAAAAAATATTTGCTGAGATTTCTGGAGATTCGTAATTTTTGGAAGCTTGGGAACCCCTTTCCATGAAAGTGTTTCTCGCCAGTCACTGCTTAGGGCTACATCAAGAGGAAACAAAACATAGAGATAGAACCTGAAACTACTTTATTGTGTCAAGTTTCAAGAAGCTAGCACAAACCGTGTTGGATTTAGAGTTCCAAATACATCTATCAATATAGGAGAAAACAGAGTGAAACCTAAAAATTTAAACTGTTACTGGAAATGAACGCTTCACCATTGAAGAACGAAATTTGGGGAACCAAGTTGGATTAGTGTACTGATCATTACCTGAAAGTATCATCCAGTTTGGGTGAAAAAATATTTGCTGAGATTTCTGGAGATTCATAATTTTTGGAAGCTTGGCAACCCCTTTCCATGAAAGTGTTTCTCGCCAGTCACTGCTTAGGGCTACATCAAGAGGAAACAACACATAGATATAGAACGTGAAACTGCTTTATTTTGTCAAGTTTCAAGAAGCTAGCACAAACCGTGTTGGATTTACAGTTCCAAATCCATCTATCAATATAGGAGAAAACAGAGTGAAACCTAAAAATTCAAACTGTTACTGGCAATGCACGCTTCAACATAGAAGAACGAAATTTGGGGAACCAAGTCGGCTTAGTGTACTGATCATTACCTGAAAGTATCATCCAGTTTGGGTGAAAAAATATTTGCTGAGATTTCTGGAGATTCATAATTTTTGGAAGCTTGGGAACCCCTTTCCATGAAAGTGTTTCTCGCCAGTCACTGCTTAGGGATACATCAAGAGGAAACAACACATAGATATAGAACGTGAAACTGCTTTATTTTGTCAAGTTTCAAGAAGCTAGCACAAACCGTGTTGGATTTACAGTTCCAAATCCATCTATCAATATAGGAGAAAACAGAGTGAAACCTAAAAATTCAAACTGTTACTGGAAATGAACGCTTCAACATAGAAGAACGAAATTTGGGGAACCAAGTCGGCTTAGTGTACTGATCATTACCTGAAAGTATCATCCAGTTTGGGTGCAGAAATATTTGCTGTGATTTCTGGAGATTCGTAGTTTTTGGAAGCTTGGCAACCCCTTTCTATGAAAGTGTTTCTCGCCAGTCACTGCTTAGGGCTACTTCAAGAGGAAACAAAACATAGAGATAGAACGTGAAACTGCTTTATTTTGTCAAGTTTCAAGAAGCTAGCACAAACCGTGTTGGATTTAGAGTTCCAAATACATCTATCAATATAGGAGAAAACAGAGTGAAACCTAAAAATTCAAACTGTTACTGGAAATGTACGCTTCAACATAGAAGAACGAAATTTGGGGAACCAAGTCGGCTTAGTGTACTGATCATTACCTGAAAGTATCATCCAGTTTGGGTGAAAAAATATTTGCTGAGATTTCTGGAGATTCGTAATTTTTGGAAGCTTGGCAACCCCTTTCCATGAAAGTGTTTCTCGCCAGTCACTGCTTAGGGCTACATCAAGAGGAAAAAAAACATAGAGAAAGAACGTGAAACTGCTTTATTTTGTCAAGTTTCAAGAAGCTAGCACAAACCGTGTTGGATTTAGAGTTCCAAATCCATCTATCAATATAGGAGAAAACAGAGTGAATCCTAAAAATTTAAACTGTTACTGGAAATGAACGCTTCACCATAGAAGAACGAAATTTGGGGAACCAAGTCGGCTTAGTGTACTGATCATTACCTGAAAGTATCATCCAGTTTGGGTGAAAAAATATTTGCTGTGATTTCTGGAGATTCGTAGTTTTTGGAAGCTTGACAACCCCTTTCTATGAAAGTGTTTCTCGCCAGTCACTGCTTAGGGCTACATCAAGAGGAAACAACACATGGATATAGAACGTGAAACTGCTTTATTTTGTCAAGTTTCAAGAAGCTAGCACAAACCGTGTTGGATTTACAGTTCAAATCCGTCTATCAATATAGGAGAAAACAGAGTGAAACCTAAAAATTCAAACTGTTACTGGAAATGTACGCTTCAACATAGAAGAACGAAATTTGGGGAACCAATTCGGCTTAGTGTACTGATCATTACCTGAAAGTATCATCCAGTTTGGGTGAAAAAATATTTGCTGAGATTTCTGGAGATTCGTAATTTTTGGAAGCTTGGCAACCCCTTTCCATGAAAGTGTTTCTCGCCAGTCACTGCTTAGGGCTACATCAAGAGGAAAAAAAACATAGAGAAAGAACATGAAACTGCTTTATTTTGTCAAGTTTCAAGAAGCTAGCACAAACCGTGTTGGATTTAGAGTTCCAAATACATTTATCAATATAGGAGAAAACAGAGTGAAACCTAAAAATTTAAACTGTTACTGGAAATGAAGGCTTCACCATAGAAGAACGAAATTTGGGGAACCAAGTCGGCTTAGTGTACTGACCAATACCTGAAAGTATCATCCAGTTTGGGTGAAAAAATATTTGCTGAGATTTCTGGAGATTCGTAATTTTTGGAAGCTTGGGAACCTTTTTCCATGAAAGTGTTTCTCGACAGTCACTGCTTAGGGCTACATCAAGAGGAAACAAAACATAGAGATAGAACGTGAAACTGCTTTATTTTGTCAAGTTTCAAGAAGCTAGCACAAACCGTGTTGGATTTAGAGTTCCAAATACATCTATCAATATAGGAGAAAACAGAGTGAAACCTAAAAATTCAAACTGTTAGTAGAAACGAACGCTTCAACATAGAAGAATGAAATTTGGAGAACCAAGTTGGCTTAGTGTACTGATCATTACCTGAAAGTATCATCCAGTTTGGGTGAAAAAATATTTGCTGAGATTTCTGGAGATTCGTAATTTTTGGAAGCTTGGGAACCCCTTTCCATGAAAGTGTTTCTCGCCAGTCACTGCTTAGGGATACATCAAGAGGAAACAACACATAGATATAGAACGTGAAACTGCTTTATTTTGTCAAGTTTCAAGAAGCTAGCACAAACCGTGTTGGATTTACAGTTCCAAATCCATCTATCAATATAGGAGAAAACAGAGTGAAACCTAAAAATTCAAACTGTTACTGGAAATGAACGCTTCAACATAGAAGAACGAAATTTGGGGAACCAAGTCGGCTTAGTGTACTGATCATTACCTGAAAGTATCATCCAGTTTGGGTGCAGAAATATTTGCTGTGATTTCTGGAGATTCGTAGTTTTTGGAAGCTTGGCAACCCCTTTCTATGAAAGTGTTTCTCGCCAGTCACTGCTTAGGGCTACTTCAAGAGGAAACAAAACATAGAGATAGAACGTGAAACTGCTTTATTTTGTCAAGTTTCAAGAAGCTAGCACAAACCGTGTTGGATTTAGAGTTCCAAATACATCTATCAATATAGGAGAAAACAGAGTGAAACCTAAAAATTCAAACTGTTACTGGAAATGTACGCTTCAACATAGAAGAACGAAATTTGGGGAACCAAGTCGGCTTAGTGTACTGATCATTACCTGAAAGTATCATCCAGTTTGGGTGAAAAAATATTTGCTGAGATTTCTGGAGATTCGTAATTTTTGGAAGCTTGGCAACCCCTTTCCATGAAAGTGTTTCTCGCCAGTCACTGCTTAGGGCTACATCAAGAGGAAAAAAAACATAGAGAAAGAACGTGAAACTGCTTTATTTTGTCAAGTTTCAAGAAGCTAGCACAAACCGTGTTGGATTTAGAGTTCCAAATCCATCTATCAATATAGGAGAAAACAGAGTGAATCCTAAAAATTTAAACTGTTACTGGAAATGAACGCTTCACCATAGAAGAACGAAATTTGGGGAACCAAGTCGGCTTAGTGTACTGATCATTACCTGAAAGTATCATCCAGTTTGGGTGAAAAAATATTTGCTGTGATTTCTGGAGATTCGTAGTTTTTGGAAGCTTGACAACCCCTTTCTATGAAAGTGTTTCTCGCCAGTCACTGCTTAGGGCTACATCAAGAGGAAACAACACATGGATATAGAACGTGAAACTGCTTTATTTTGTCAAGTTTCAAGAAGCTAGCACAAACCGTGTTGGATTTACAGTTCCAAATCCGTCTATCAATATAGGAGAAAACAGAGTGAAACCTAAAAATTCAAACTGTTACTGGAAATGTACGCTTCAACATAGAAGAACGAAATTTGGGGAACCAATTCGGCTTAGTGTACTGATCATTACCTGAAAGTATCATCCAGTTTGGGTGAAAAAATATTTGCTGAGATTTCTGGAGATTCGTAATTTTTGGAAGCTTGGCAACCCCTTTCCATGAAAGTGTTTCTCGCCAGTCACTGCTTAGGGCTACATCAAGAGGAAAAAAAACATAGAGAAAGAACATGAAACTGCTTTATTTTGTCAAGTTTCAAGAAGCTAGCACAAACCGTGTTGGATTTAGAGTTCCAAATACATTTATCAATATAGGAGAAAACAGAGTGAAACCTAAAAATTTAAACTGTTACTGGAAATGAAGGCTTCACCATAGAAGAACGAAATTTGGGGAACCAAGTCGGCTTAGTGTACTGACCAATACCTGAAAGTATCATCCAGTTTGGGTGAAAAAATATTTGCTGAGATTTCTGGAGATTCGTAATTTTTGGAAGCTTGGGAACCTTTTTCCATGAAAGTGTTTCTCGACAGTCACTGCTTAGGGCTACATCAAGAGGAAACAAAACATAGAGATAGAACGTGAAACTGCTTTATTTTGTCAAGTTTCAAGAAGCTAGCACAAACCGTGTTGGATTTAGAGTTCCAAATACATCTATCAATATAGGAGAAAACAGAGTGAAACCTAAAAATTCAAACTGTTAGTAGAAACGAACGCTTCAACATAGAAGAATGAAATTTGGAGAACCAAGTTGGCTTAGTGTACTGATCATTACCTGAAAGTATCATCCAGTTTGGGTGAAAAAATATTTGCTGTGATTTCTGGAGATTCGTAGTTTTTGGAAGCTTGGCAACCCCTTTCTATGAAAGTGTTTCTCGCCAGTCACTGCTTAGGGCTACTTCAAGAGGAAACAAAACATAGAGATAGAACGTGAAACTGCTTTATTTTGTCAAGTTTCAAGAAGCTAGCACAAACCGTGTTGGATTTAGAGTTCCAAATACATCTATCAATATAGGAGAAAACAGAGTGAAACCTAAAAATTCAAACTGTTACTGGAAATGTACGCTTCAACATAGAAGAACGAAATTTGGGGAACCAAGTCGGCTTAGTGTACTGATCATTACCTGAAAGTATCATCCAGTTTGGGTGAAAAAATATTTGCTGAGATTTCTGGAGATTCGTAATTTTTGGAAGCTTGGCAACCCCTTTCCATGAAAGTGTTTCTCGCCAGTCACTGCTTAGGGCTACATCAAGAGGAAAAAAAACATAGAGAAAGAACATGAAACTGCTTTATTTTGTCAAGTTTCAAGAAGCTAGCACAAACCGTGTTGGATTTAGAGTTCCAAATACATTTATCAATATAGGAGAAAACAGAGTGAAACCTAAAAATTTAAACTGTTACTGGAAATGAAGGCTTCACCATAGAAGAACGAAATTTGGGGAACCAAGTCGGCTTAGTGTACTGACCAATACCTGAAAGTATCATCCAGTTTGGGTGAAAAAATATTTGCTGAGATTTCTGGAGATTCGTAATTTTTGGAAGCTTGGGAACCTTTTTCCATGAAAGTGTTTCTCGACAGTCACTGCTTAGGGCTACATCAAGAGGAAACAAAACATAGAGATAGAACGTGAAACTGCTTTATTTTGTCAAGTTTCAAGAAGCTAGCACAAACCGTGTTGGATTTAGAGTTCCAAATACATCTATCAATATAGGAGAAAACAGAGTGAAACCTAAAAATTCAAACTGTTAGTAGAAACGAACGCTTCAACATAGAAGAATGAAATTTGGAGAACCAAGTTGGCTTAGTGTACTGATCATTACCTGAAAGTATCATCCAGTTTGGGTGAAAAAATATTTGCTGTGATTTCTGGAGATTCGTAGTTTTTGGAAGCTTGGCAACCCCTTTCTATGAAAGTGTTTCTCGCCAGTCACTGCTTAGGGCTACTTCAAGAGGAAACAAAACATAGAGATAGAACGTGAAACTGCTTTATTTTGTCAAGTTTCAAGAAGCTAGCACAAACCGTGTTGGATTTAGAGTTCCAAATACATCTATCAATATAGGAGAAAACAGAGTGAAACCTAAAAATTCAAACTGTTACTGGAAATGTACGCTTCAACATAGAAGAACGAAATTTGGGGAACCAAGTCGGCTTAGTGTACTGATCATTACCTGAAAGTATCATCCAGTTTGGGTGAAAAAATATTTGCTGAGATTTCTGGAGATTCGTAATTTTTGGAAGCTTGGCAACCCCTTTCCATGAAAGTGTTTCTCGCCAGTCACTGCTTAGGGCTACATCAAGAGGAAAAAAAACATAGAGAAAGAACGTGAAACTGCTTTATTTTGTCAAGTTTCAAGAAGCTAGCACAAACCGTGTTGGATTTAGAGTTCCAAATCCATCTATCAATATAGGAGAAAACAGAGTGAAACCTAAAAATTTAAACTGTTACTGGAAATGAACGCTTCACCATAGAAGAACGAAATTTGGGGAACCAAGTCGGCTTAGTGTACTGATCATTACCTGAAAGTATCATCCAGTTTGGGTGAAAAAATATTTGCTGTGATTTCTGGAGATTCGTAGTTTTTGGAAGCTTGACAACCCCTTTCTATGAAAGTGTTTCTCGCCAGTCACTGCTTAGGGCTACATCAAGAGGAAACAACACATAGAGATAGAACGTGAAACTGCTTTATTTTGTCAAGTTTCAAGAAGCTAGCACAAACCGTGTTGGATTTAGAGTTCCAAATACATCTATCAATATAGGAGAAAACAGAGTGAAACCTAAAAATTCAAACTGTTAGTAGAAACGAACGCTTCAACATAGAAGAATGAAATTTGGAGAACCAAGTTGGCTAAGTGTACTGATCATTACCTGTAAGTATCATCCAGTTTTGGTGAAAAAATACTTGCTGAGATTTCTGGAGATTCGTAATTTTAGGAAGCTTGGCAACCCCTTTCCATGAAAGTGTTTCTCGCCAGTCACTGCATAGGGCTACTTCAAGAGGAAAGAACACCTAGAGACAGAACGTGAAACTGCTTTATTTTGTCAAGTTTCAAGAAGCTAGCACAAACCGTGTTGGATTTACAGTTCCAAATCCATCTATCAATATAGGAGAAAACAGAGTGAAACCTAAAAATTCAAACTGTTACTGGAAATGAACGCTTCAACATAGAAGAACGAAATTTGGGGAACCAAGTCGGCTTAGTGTACTGATCATTACCTGAAAGTATCATCCAGTTTGGGTGAAAAAATATTTGCTGAGATTTCTGGAGATTCGTAATTTTTGGAAGCTTGGCAACCCCTTTCCATGAAAGTGTTTCTCGCCAGTCACTGCTTAGGGCTACATCAAGAGGAAAAAAAACATAGAGAAAGAACGTGAAACTGCTTTATTTTGTCAAGTTTCAAGAAGCTAGCACAAACCGTGTTGGATTTAGAGTTCCAAATACATTTATCAATATAGGAGAAAACAGAGTGAAACCTAAAAATTTAAACTGTTACTGGAAATGAAGGCTTCACCATAGAAGAACGAAATTTGGGGAACCAAGTCGGCTTAGTGTACTGACCATTACCTGAAAGTATCATCCAGTTTGGGTGAAAAAATATTTGCTGAGATTTCTGGAGATTCGTAATTTTTGGAAGCTTGGGAACCTTTTTCCATGAAAGTGTTTCTCGACAGTCACTGCTTAGGGCTACATCAAGAGGAAACAAAACATAGAGATAGAACGTGAAACTGCTTTATTTTGTCAAGTTTCAAGAAGCTAGCACAAACCGTGTTGGATTTAGAGTTCCAAATACATCTATCAATATAGGAGAAAACAGAGTGAAACCTAAAAATTCAAACTGTTAGTAGAAACGAACGCTTCAACATAGAAGAATGAAATTTGGAGAACCAAGTTGGCTTAGTGTACTGATCATTACCTGTAAGTATCATCCAGTTTTGGTGAAAAAATACTTGCTGAGATTTCTGGAGATTCGTAATTTTAGGAAGCTTGGCAACCCCTTTCCATGAAAGTGTTTCTCGCCAGTCACTGCATAGGGCTACTTCAAGAGGAAAGAACACCTAGAGACAGAACGTGAAACTACTTTATTTTGTCAAGTTTCAAGAAGCTAGCACAAACCGTGTTGGATTTAGAGTTCCAAATACATCTATCTATATAGGAGAAAACAGAGTGAAACCTAAAAATTCAAACTGTTACTGGAAATGAACGCTTCAACATAGAAGAACGAAATTTGGGGAACCAAGTTGGCTTAGTGTACTGATCATTACCTGAAAGTATCATCCAGTTTGGGTGAAAAAATATTTGCTGTGATTTCTGGAGATTCGTAGTTTTTGGAAGCTTGACAACCCCTTTCTATGAAAGTGTTTCTCGCCAGTCACTGCTTAGGGCTACATCAAGAGGAAACAACACATAGATATAGAACGTGAAACTGCTTTATTTTGTCAAGTTTCAAGAAGCTAGCACAAACCGTGTTGGATTTACAGTTCCAAATCCATCTATCAATATAGGAGAAAACAGAGTGAAACCTAAAAATTCAAACTGTTACTGGAAATGAATGCTTCAACATAGAAGAACGAAATTTGGGGAACCAAGTCGGCTTAGTGTACTGATCATTACCTGAAAATATCATCCAGTTTGGGTGCAGAAATATTTGCTGTGATTTCTGGAGATTCGTAGTTTTAGGAAGCTTGGCAACCCCTTTCCATGAAAGTGTTTCTCGCCAGTCACTGCTTAGGGCTACATCAAGAGGAAAAAAAACATAGAGAAAGAACGTGAAACTGCTTTATTTTGTCAAGTTTCAAGAAGCTAGCACAAACCGTGTTGGATTTAGAGTTCCAAATCCATCTATCAATATAGGAGAAAACAGAGTGAAACCTAAAAATTTAAACTGTTACTGGAAATGAACGCTTCACCATAGAAGAACGAAATTTGGGGAACCAAGTCGGCTTAGTGTACTGATCATTACCTGAAAGTATCATCCAGTTTGGGTGAAAAAATATTTGCTGTGATTTCTGGAGATTCGTAGTTTTTGGAAGCTTGACAACCCCTTTCTATGAAAGTGTTTCTCGCCAGTCACTGCTTAGGGCTACATCAAGAGGAAACAACACATAGATATAGAACGTGAAACTGCTTTATTTTGTCAAGTTTCAAGAAGCTAGCACAAACCGTGTTGGATTTAGAGTTCCAAATACATCTATCAATATAGAAGAAAACAGAGTGAAACCTAAAAATTCAAACTGTTAGTAGAAACGAACGCTTCAACATAGAAGAATGAAATTTGGAGAACCAAGTTGGCTTGGTGTACTGATCATTACCTGTAAGTATCATCCAGTTTTGGTGAAAAAATACTTGCTGAGATTTCTGGAGATTCGTAATTTTAGGAAGCTTGGCAACCCCTTTCCATGAAAGTGTTTCTCGCCAGTCACTGCATAGGGCTACTTCAAGAGGAAAGAACACCTAGAGACAGAACGTGAAACTGCTTTATTTTGTCAAGTTTCAAGAAGCTAGCACAAACCGTGTTGGATTTAGAGTTCCAAATCCATCTATCAATATAGGAGAAAACAGAGTGAAACCTAAAAATTTAAACTGTTACTGGAAATGAACGCTTCACCATAGAAGAACGAAATTTGGGGAACCAAGTCGGCTTAGTGTACTGATCATTACCTGAAAGTATCATCCAGTTTGGGTGAAAAAATATTTGCTGTGATTTCTGGAGATTCGTAGTTTTTGGAAGCTTGACAACCCCTTTCTATGAAAGTGTTTCTCGCCAGTCACTGCGTAGGGCTACATCAAGAGGAAACAACACATAGATATAGAACGTGAAACTGCTTTATTTTGTCAAGTTTCAAGAAGCTAGCACAAACCGTGTTGGATTTACAGTTCCAAATCCATCTATCAATATAGGAGAAAACAGAGTGAAACCTAAAAATTCAAACTGTTACTGAAAATGAACGCTTCAACATAGAAGAACGAAATTTGGGGAACCAAGTCGGCTTAGTGTACTGATCATTACCTGAAAGTATCATCCAGTTTGGGTGAAAAAATATTTGCTGAGATTTCTGGAGATTCGTAATTTTTGGAAGCTTGGCAACCCCTTTCCATGAAAGTGTTTCTCGCCAGTCACTGCTTAGGGCTACATCAAGAGGAAAAAAAACATAGAGAAAGAACGTGAAACTGCTTTATTTTGTCAAGTTTCAAGAAGCTAGCACAAACCGTGTTGGATTTAGAGTTCCAAATACATTTATCAATATAGGAGAAAACAGAGTGAAACCTAAAAATTTAAACTGTTACTGGAAATGAAGGCTTCACCATAGAAGAACGAAATTTGGGGAACCAAGTCGGCTTAGTGTACTGACCATTACCTGAAAGTATCATCCAGTTTGGGTGAAAAAATATTTGCTGAGATTTCTGGAGATTCGTTATTTTTGCAAGCTTGGAAACCTTTTTCCATGAAAGTGTTTCTCGACAGTCACTGCTTAGGGCTACATCAAGAGGAAACAAAACATAGAGATAGAACGTGAAACTGCTTTATTTTGTCAAGTTTCAAGAAGCTAGCACAAACCGTGTTGGATTTAGAGTTCCAAATACATCTATCAATATAGGAGAAAACAGAGTGAAACCTAAAAATTCAAACTGTTAGTAGAAACGAACGCTTCAACATAGAAGAATGAAATTTGGAGAACCAAGTTGGCTTAGTGTACTGATCATTACCTGTAAGTATCATCCAGTTTTGGTGAAAAAATACTTGCTGAGATTTCTGGAGATTCGTAATTTTAGGAAGCTTGGCAACCCCTTTCCATGAAAGTGTTTCTCGCCAGTCACTGCATAGGGCTACTTCAAGAGGAAAGAACACCTAGAGACAGAACGTGAAACTACTTTATTTTGTCAAGTTTCAAGAAGCTAGCACAAACCGTGTTGGATTTAGAGTTCGAAATACATCTATCTATATAGGAGAAAACAGAGTGAAACCTAAAAATTCAAACTGTTACTGGAAATGAACGCTTCAACATAGAAGAACGAAATTTGGGGAACCAAGTTGGCTTAGTGTACTGATCATTACCTGAAAGTATCATCCAGTTTGGGTGAAAAAATATTTGCTGAGATTTCTGGAGATTCGTAATTTTTGGAAGCTTGGGAACCCCTTTCCATGAAAGTGTTTCTCGCCAGTCACTGCTTAGGGCTACATCAAGAGGAAACAAAACATAGAGATAGAACCTGAAACTACTTTATTGTGTCAAGTTTCAAGAAGCTAGCACAAACCGTGTTGGATTTAGAGTTCCAAATACATCTATCAATATAGGAGAAAACAGAGTGAAACCTAAAAATTTAAACTGTTACTGGAAATGAACGCGTCACCATTGAAGAACGAAATTTGGGGAACCAAGTTGGATTAGTGTACTGATCATTACCTGAAAGTATCATCCAGTTTGGGTGAAAAAATATTTGCTGAGATTTCTGGAGATTCATAATTTTTGGAAGCTTGGCAACCCCTTTCCATGAAAGTGTTTCTCGCCAGTCACTGCTTAGGGCTACATCAAGAGGAAACAACACATAGATATAGAACGTGAAACTGCTTTATTTTGTCAAGTTTCAAGAAGCTAGCACAAACCGTGTTGGTTTTACAGTTCCAAATCCATCTATCTATATAGGAGAAAACAGAGTGAAACCTAAAAATTCAAACTGTTACTGGAAATGAACGCTTCACCATAGAAGAACGAAATTTGGGGAACCAAGTCGGCTTAGTGTACTGATCATTACCTGAAAGTATCATCCAGTTTGCATGAAAAAATATTTGCTGAGATTTCTGGAGATTCGTAATTTTTGGAAGCTTGGCAACCCCTTTCCATGAAAGTGTTTCTCGCCAGTCACTGCTTAGGGCTACATCAAGAGGAAACAAGACATAGAGATAGAAAGTGAAACTGCTTTATTTTGTCAAGTTTCAAGAAGCTAGCACAAACCGTGTTGGATTTACAGTTCCAAATACATCTATCAATATAGGAGAAAACAGAATGAATCCTAAAAATTCAAACTGTTACTGGCAATGCACGCTTCAACATAGAAGAACGAAATTTGGGGAACCAAGTCGGCTTAGTGTACTGATCATTACCTGAAAGTATCATCCAGTTTGGGTGAAAAAATATTTGCTGAGATTTCTGGAGATTCGTAATTTTTGGAAGCTTGGGAACCCCTTTCCATGAAAGTGTTTCTCGCCAGTCACTGCTTAGGGATACATCAAGAGGAAACAACACATAGATATAGAACGTGAAACTGCTTTATTTTGTCAAGTTTCAAGAAGCTAGCACAAACCGTGTTGGATTTACAGTTCCAAATCCATCTATCAATATAGGAGAAAACAGAGTGAAACCTAAAAATTCAAACTGTTACTGGAAATGAACGCTTCACCATAGAAGAACGAAATTTGGGGAACCAAGTCGGCTTAGTGTACTGATCATTACCTGAAAGTATCATCCAGTTTGGGTGCAGAAATATTTGCTGTGATTTCTGGAGATTCGTAGTTTTTGGAAGCTTGGCAACCCCTTTCTATGAAAGTGTTTCTCGCCAGTCACTGCTTAGGGCTACTTCAAGAGGAAACAAAACATAGTGATAGAACGTGAAACTGCTTTATTTTGTCAAGTTTCAAGAAGCTAGCACAAACCGTGTTGGATTTAGAGTTCCAAATACATCTATCAATATAGGAGAAAACAGAGTGAAACCTAAAAATTCAAACTGTTACTGGAAATGTACGCTTCACCATAGAAGAACGAAATTTGGGGAACCAAGTCGGCTTAGTGTACTGACCATTACCTGAAAGTATCATCCAGTTTGGGTGAAAAAATATTTGCTGAGATTTCTGGAGATTCGTAATTTTTGGAAGCTTGGCAACCCCTTTCCATGAAAGTGTTTCTCGCCAGTCACTGCTTAGGGCTACATCAAGAGGAAAAAAAACATAGAGAAAGAACGTGAAACTGCTTTATTTTGTCAAGTTTCAAGAAGCTAGCACAAACCGTGTTGGATTTAGAGTTCCAAATACATTTATCAATATAGGAGAAAACAGAGTGAAACCTAAAAATTTAAACTGTTACTGGAAATGAAGGCTTCACCATAGAAGAACGAAATTTGGGGAACCAAGTCGGCTTAGTGTACTGACCATTACCTGAAAGTATCATCCAGTTTGGGTGAAAAAATATTTGCTGAGATTTCTGGAGATTCGTAATTTTTGGAAGCTTGGGAACCTTTTTCCATGAAAGTGTTTCTCGACAGTCACTGCTTAGGGCTACATCAAGAGGAAACAAAACATAGAGATAGAACGTGAAACTGCTTTATTTTGTCAAGTTTCAAGAAGCTAGCACAAACCGTGTTGGATTTAGAGTTCCAAATACATCTATCAATATAGGAGAAAACAGAGTGAAACCTAAAAATTCAAACTGTTAGTAGAAACGAACGCTTCAACATAGAAGAATGAAATTTGGAGAACCAAGTTGGCTTAGTGTACTGATCATTACCTGTAAGTATCATCCAGTTTTGGTGAAAAAATACTTGCTGAGATTTCTGGAGATTCGTAATTTTAGGAAGCTTGGCAACCCCTTTCCATGAAAGTGTTTCTCGCCAGTCACTGCATAGGGCTACTTCAAGAGGAAAGAACACATAGAGACAGAACGTGAAACTACTTTATTTTGTCAAGTTTCAAGAAGCTAGCACAAACCGTGTTGGATTTAGAGTTCCAAATACATCTATCTATATAGGAGAAAACAGAGTGAAACCTAAAAATTCAAACTGTTACTGGAAATGAACGCTTCAACATAGAAGAACGAAATTTGGGGAACCAAGTTGGCTTAGTGTACTGATCATTACCTGAAAGTATCATCCAGTTTGGGTGAAAAAATATTTGCTGTGATTTCTGGAGATTCGTAGTTTTTGGAAGCTTGACAACCCCTTTCTATGAAAGTGTTTCTCGCCAGTCACTGCTTAGGGCTACATCAAGAGGAAACAACACATAGATATAGAACGTGAAACTGCTTTATTTTGTCAAGTTTCAAGAAGCTAGCACAAACCGTGTTGGATTTACAGTTCCAAATCCATCTATCAATATAGGAGAAAACAGAGTGAAACCTAAAAATTCAAACTGTTACTGGAAATGAATGCTTCAACATAGAAGAACGAAATTTGGGGAACCAAGTCGGCTTAGTGTACTGATCATTACCTGAAAGTATCATCCAGTTTGGGTGCAGAAATATTTGCTGTGATTTCTGGAGATTCGTAGTTTTTGGAAGCTTGGCAACCCCTTTCTATGAAAGTGTTTCTCGCCAGTCACTGCTTAGGGCTACTTCAAGAGGAAACAAAACATAGAGATAGAACGTGAAACTGCTTTATTTTGTCAAGTTTCAAGAAGCTAGCACAAACCGTGTTGGATTTAGAGTTCCAAATACATTTATCAATATAGGAGAAAACAGAGTGAAACCTAAAAATTTAAACTGTTACTGGAAATGAAGGCTTCACCATAGAAGAACGAAATTTGGGGAACCAAGTCGGCTTAGTGTACTGACCATTACCTGAAAGTATCATCCAGTTTGGGTGAAAAAATATTTGCTGAGATTTCTGGAGATTCGTAATTTTTGGAAGCTTGGGAACCTTTTTCCATGAAAGTGTTTCTCGACAGTCACTGCTTAGGGCTACATCAAGAGGAAACAAAACATAGAGATAGAACGTGAAACTGCTTTATTTTGTCAAGTTTCAAGAAGCTAGCACAAACCGTGTTGGATTTAGAGTTCCAAATACATCTATCAATATAGGAGAAAACAGAGTGAAACCTAAAAATTCAAACTGTTAGTAGAAACGAACGCTTCAACATAGAAGAATGAAATTTGGAGAACCAAGTTGGCTTAGTGTACTGATCATTACCTGTAAGTATCATCCAGTTTTGGTGAAAAAATACTTGCTGAGATTTCTGGAGATTGGTAATTTTAGGAAGCTTGGCAACCCCTTTCCATGAAAGTGTTTCTCGCCAGTCACTGCATAGGGCTACTTCAAGAGGAAAGAACACCTAGAGACAGAACGTGAAACTACTTTATTTTGTCAAGTTTCAAGAAGCTAGCACAAACCGTGTTGGATTTAGAGTTCGAAATACATCTATCTATATAGGAGAAAACAGAGTGAAACCTAAAAATTCAAACTGTTACTGGAAATGAACGCTTCAACATAGAAGAACGAAATTTGGGGAACCAAGTTGGCTTAGTGTACTGATCATTACCTGAAAGTATCATCCAGTTTGGGTGAAAAAATATTTGCTGTGATTTCTGGAGATTCGTAGTTTTTGGAAGCTTGACAACCCCTTTCTATGAAAGTGTTTCTCGCCAGTCACTGCTTAGGGCTACATCAAGAGGAAACAACACATAGATATAGAACGTGAAACTGCTTTATTTTGTCAAGTTTCAAGAAGCTAGCACAAACCGTGTTGGATTTACAGTTCCAAATCCATCTATCAATATAGGAGAAAACAGAGTGAAACCTAAAAATTCAAACTGTTACTGGAAATGAATGCTTCAACATAGAAGAACGAAATTTGGGGAACCAAGTCGGCTTAGTGTACTGATCATTACCTGAAAGTATCATCCAGTTTGGGTGCAGAAATATTTGCTGTGATTTCTGGAGATTCGTAGTTTTTGGAAGCTTGGCAACCCCTTTCTATGAAAGTGTTTCTCGCCAGTCACTGCTTAGGGCTACTTCAAGAGGAAACAAAACATAGAGATAGAACGTGAAACTGCTTTATTTTGTCAAGTTTCAAGAAGCTAGCACAAACCGTGTTGGATTTAGAGTTCCAAATACATTTATCAATATAGGAGAAAACAGAGTGAAACCTAAAAATTTAAACTGTTACTGGAAATGAAGGCTTCACCATAGAAGAACGAAATTTGGGGAACCAAGTCGGCTTAGTGTACTGACCATTACCTGAAAGTATCATCCAGTTTGGGTGAAAAAATATTTGCTGAGATTTCTGGAGATTCGTAATTTTTGGAAGCTTGGGAACCTTTTTCCATGAAAGTGTTTCTCGACAGTCACTGCTTAGGGCTACATCAAGAGGAAACAAAACATAGAGATAGAACGTGAAACTGCTTTATTTTGTCAAGTTTCAAGAAGCTAGCACAAACCGTGTTGGATTTAGAGTTCCAAATACATCTATCAATATAGGAGAAAACAGAGTGAAACCTAAAAATTCAAACTGTTAGTAGAAACGAACGCTTCAACATAGAAGAATGAAATTTGGAGAACCAAGTTGGCTTAGTGTACTGATCATTACCTGTAAGTATCATCCAGTTTTGGTGAAAAAATACTTGCTGAGATTTCTGGAGATTGGTAATTTTAGGAAGCTTGGCAACCCCTTTCCATGAAAGTGTTTCTCGCCAGTCACTGCATAGGGCTACTTCAAGAGGAAAGAACACCTAGAGACAGAACGTGAAACTACTTTATTTTGTCAAGTTTCAAGAAGCTAGCACAAACCGTGTTGGATTTAGAGTTCGAAATACATCTATCTATATAGGAGAAAACAGAGTGAAACCTAAAAATTCAAACTGTTACTGGAAATGAACGCTTCAACATAGAAGAACGAAATTTGGGGAACCAAGTTGGCTTAGTGTACTGATCATTACCTGAAAGTATCATCCAGTTTGGGTGAAAAAATATTTGCTGAGATTTCTGGAGATTCGTAATTTTTGGAAGCTTGGGAACCCCTTTCCATGAAAGTGTTTCTCGCCAGTCACTGCTTAGGGCTACATCAAGAGGAAACAAAACATAGAGATAGAACCTGAAACTACTTTATTGTGTCAAGTTTCAAGAAGCTAGCACAAACCGTGTTGGATTTAGAGTTCCAAATACATCTATCAATATAGGAGAAAACAGAGTGAAACCTAAAAATTTAAACTGTTACTGGAAATGAACGCTTCACCATTGAAGAACGAAATTTGGGGAATCAAGTTGGATTAGTGTACTGATCATTACCTGAAAGTATCATCCAGTTTGGGTGAAAAAATATTTGCTGAGATTTCTGGAGATTCATAATTTTTGGAAGCTTGGCAACCCCTTTCCATGAAAGTGTTTCTCGCCAGTCACTGCTTAGGGCTACATCAAGAGGAAACAACACATAGATATAGAACGTGAAACTGCTTTATTTTGTCAAGTTTCAAGAAGCTAGCACAAACCGTGTTGGTTTTACAGTTCCAAATCCATCTATCAATATAGGAGAAAACAGAGTGAAACCTAAAAATTCAAACTGTTACTGGAAATGAACGCTTCACCATAGAAGAACGAAATTTGGGGAACCAAGTCGGCTTAGTGTACTGATCATTACCTGAAAGTATCATCCAGTTTGCGTGAAAAAATATTTGCTGAGATTTCTGGAGATTCGTAATTTTGGAAGCTTGGCAACCCCTTTCCATGAAAGTGTTTCTCGCCAGTCACTGCTTAGGGCTACATCAAGAGGAAACAAGACATAGAGATAGAACGTGAAACTGCTTTATTTTGTCAAGTTTCAAGAAGCTAGCACAAACCGTGTTGGATTTACAGTTCCAAATACATCTATCAATATAGGAGAAAACAGAGTGAAACCTAAAAATTCAAACTGTTACTGGCAATGCACGCTTCAACATAGAAGAACGAAATTTGGGGAACCAAGTCGGCTTAGTGTACTGATCATTACCTGAAAGTATCATCCAGTTTGGGTGAAAAAATATTTGCTGAGATTTCTGGAGATTCGTAATTTTTGGAAGCTTGGGAACCCCTTTCCATGAAAGTGTTTCTCGCCAGTCACTGCTTAGGGATACATCAAGAGGAAACAACACATAGATATAGAACGTGAAACTGCTTTATTTTGTCAAGTTTCAAGAAGCTAGCACAAACCGTGTTGGATTTACAGTTCCAAATCCATCTATCAATATAGGAGAAAACAGAGTGAAACCTAAAAATTCAAATTGTTACTGGAAATGAACGCTTCAACATAGAAGAACGAAATTTGGGGAACCAAGTCGGCTTAGTGTACTGATCATTACCTGAAAGTATCATCCAGTTTGGGTGCAGAAATATTTGCTGTGATTTCTGGAGATTCGTAGTTTTTGGAAGCTTGGCAACCCCTTTCTATGAAAGTGTTTCTCGCCAGTCACTGCTTAGGGCTACTTCAAGAGGAAACAAAACATAGTGATAGAACGTGAAACTGCTTTATTTTGTCAAGTTTCAAGAAGCTAGCACAAACCGTGTTGGATTTAGAGTTCCAAATACATCTATCAATATAGGAGAAAACAGAGTGAAACCTAAAAATTCAAACTGTTACTGGAAATGTACGCTTCAACATAGAAGAACGAAATTTGGGGAACCAAGTCGGCTTAGTGTACTGATCATTACCTGAAAGTATCATCCAGTTTGGGTGAAAAAATATTTGCTGAGATTTCTGGAGATTCGTAATTTTTGGAAGCTTGGCAACCCCTTTCCATGAAAGTGTTTCTCGCCAGTCACTGCTTAGGGCTACATCAAGAGGAAAAAAAACATAGAGAAAGAACGTGAAACTGCTTTATTTTGTCAAGTTTCAAGAAGCTAGCACAAACCGTGTTGGATTTAGAGTTCCAAATCCATCTATCAATATAGGAGAAAACAGAGTGAAACCTAAAAATTTAAACTGTTACTGGAAATGAACGCTTCACCATAGAAGAACGAAATTTGGGGAACCAAGTCGGCTTAGTGTACTGATCATTACCTGAAAGTATCATCCAGTTTGTGTGAAAAAATATTTGCTGTGATTTCTGGAGATTCGTAGTTTTTGGAAGCTTGGCAACCCCTTTCTATGAAAGTGTTTCTCGCCAGTCACTGCTTAGGGCTACATCAAGAGGAAACAACACATAGATATAGAACGTGAAACTGCTTTATTTTGTCAAGTTTCAAGAAGCTAGCACAAACCGTGTTGGATTTACAGTTCCAAATCCATCTATCAATATAGGAGAAAACAGAGTGAAACCTAAAAATTCAAACTGTTACTGAAAATGAACGCTTCAACATAGAAGAACGAAATTTGGGGAACCAAGTCGGCTTAGTGTACTGATCATTACCTGAAAGTATCATCCAGTTTGGGTGAAAAAATATTTGCTGAGATTTCTGGAGATTCGTAATTTTTGGAAGCTTGGGAACCCCTTTCCATGAAAGTGTTTCTCGCCAGTCACTGCTTAGGGCTACATCAAGAGGAAACAAAACATAGAGATAGAACCTGAAACTACTTTATTGTGTCAAGTTTCAAGAAGCTAGCACAAACCGTGTTGGATTTAGAGTTCCAAATACATCTATCAATATAGGAGAAAACAGAGTGAAACCTAAAAATTTAAACTGTTACTGGAAATGAACGCTTCACCATTGAAGAACGAAATTTGGGGAACCAAGTTGGATTAGTGTACTGATCATTACCTGAAAGTATCATCCAGTTTGGGTGAAAAAATATTTGCTGAGATTTCTGGAGATTCATAATTTTTGGAAGCTTGGCAACCCCTTTCCATGAAAGTGTTTCTCGCCAGTCACTGCTTAGGGCTACATCAAGAGGAAACAACACATAGATATAGAACGTGAAACTGCTTTATTTTGTCAAGTTTCAAGAAGCTAGCACAAACCGTGTTGGTTTTACAGTTCCAAATCCATCTATCAATATAGGAGAAAACAGAGTGAAACCTAAAAATTCAAACTGTTACTGGAAATGAACGCTTCACCATAGAAGAACGAAATTTGGGGAACCAAGTCGGCTTAGTGTACTGATCATTACCTGAAAGTATCATCCAGTTTGCATGAAAAAATATTTGCTGAGATTTCTGGAGATTCGTAATTTTTGGAAGCTTGGCAACCCCTTTCCATGAAAGTGTTTCTCGCCAGTCACTGCTTAGGGCTACATCAAGAGGAAACAAGACATAGAGATAGAAAGTGAAACTGCTTTATTTTGTCAAGTTTCAAGAAGCTAGCACAAACCGTGTTGGATTTACAGTTCCAAATACATCTATCAATATAGGAGAAAACAGAATGAATCCTAAAAATTCAAACTGTTACTGGCAATGCACGCTTCAACATAGAAGAACGAAATTTGGGGAACCAAGTCGGCTTAGTGTACTGATCATTACCTGAAAGTATCATCCAGTTTGGGTGAAAAAATATTTGCTGAGATTTCTGGAGATTCGTAATTTTTGGAAGCTTGGGAACCCCTTTCCATGAAAGTGTTTCTCGCCAGTCACTGCTTAGGGATACATCAAGAGGAAACAACACATAGATATAGAACGTGAAACTGCTTTATTTTGTCAAGTTTCAAGAAGCTAGCACAAACCGTGTTGGATTTACAGTTCCAAATCCATCTATCAATATAGGAGAAAACAGAGTGAAACCTAAAAATTCAAACTGTTACTGGAAATGAACGCTTCACCATAGAAGAACGAAATTTGGGGAACCAAGTCGGCTTAGTGTACTGATCATTACCTGAAAGTATCATCCAGTTTGGGTGCAGAAATATTTGCTGTGATTTCTGGAGATTCGTAGTTTTTGGAAGCTTGGCAACCCCTTTCTATGAAAGTGTTTCTCGCCAGTCACTGCTTAGGGCTACTTCAAGAGGAAACAAAACATAGTGATAGAACGTGAAACTGCTTTATTTTGTCAAGTTTCAAGAAGCTAGCACAAACCGTGTTGGATTTAGAGTTCCAAATACATCTATCAATATAGGAGAAAACAGAGTGAAACCTAAAAATTCAAACTGTTACTGGAAATGTACGCTTCACCATAGAAGAACGAAATTTGGGGAACCAAGTCGGCTTAGTGTACTGACCATTACCTGAAAGTATCATCCAGTTTGGGTGAAAAAATATTTGCTGAGATTTCTGGAGATTCGTAATTTTTGGAAGCTTGGCAACCCCTTTCCATGAAAGTGTTTCTCGCCAGTCACTGCTTAGGGCTACATCAAGAGGAAAAAAAACATAGAGAAAGAACGTGAAACTGCTTTATTTTGTCAAGTTTCAAGAAGCTAGCACAAACCGTGTTGGATTTAGAGTTCCAAATACATTTATCAATATAGGAGAAAACAGAGTGAAACCTAAAAATTTAAACTGTTACTGGAAATGAAGGCTTCACCATAGAAGAACGAAATTTGGGGAACCAAGTCGGCTTAGTGTACTGACCATTACCTGAAAGTATCATCCAGTTTGGGTGAAAAAATATTTGCTGAGATTTCTGGAGATTCGTAATTTTTGGAAGCTTGGGAACCTTTTTCCATGAAAGTGTTTCTCGAGAGTCACTGCTTAGGGCTACATCAAGAGGAAACAAAACATAGAGATAGAACGTGAAACTGCTTTATTTTGTCAAGTTTCAAGAAGCTAGCACAAACCGTGTTGGATTTAGAGTTCCAAATACATCTATCAATATAGGAGAAAACAGAGTGAAACCTAAAAATTCAAACTGTTAGTAGAAACGAACGCTTCAACATAGAAGAATGAAATTTGGAGAACCAAGTTGGCTTAGTGTACTGATCATTACCTGTAAGTATCATCCAGTTTTGGTGAAAAAATACTTGCTGAGATTTCTGGAGATTCGTAATTTTAGGAAGCTTGGCAACCCCTTTCCATGAAAGTGTTTCTCGCCAGTCACTGCATAGGGCTACTTCAAGAGGAAAGAACACATAGAGACAGAACGTGAAACTACTTTATTTTGTCAAGTTTCAAGAAGCTAGCACAAACCGTGTTGGATTTAGAGTTCCAAATACATCTATCTATATAGGAGAAAACAGAGTGAAACCTAAAAATTCAAACTGTTACTGGAAATGAACGCTTCAACATAGAAGAACGAAATTTGGGGAACCAAGTTGGCTTAGTGTACTGATCATTACCTGAAAGTATCATCCAGTTTGGGTGAAAAAATATTTGCTGTGATTTCTGGAGATTCGTAGTTTTTGGAAGCTTGACAACCCCTTTCTATGAAAGTGTTTCTCGCCAGTCACTGCTTAGGGCTACATCAAGAGGAAACAACACATAGATATAGAACGTGAAACTGCTTTATTTTGTCAAGTTTCAAGAAGCTAGCACAAACCGTGTTGGATTTACAGTTCCAAATCCATCTATCAATATAGGAGAAAACAGAGTGAAACCTAAAAATTCAAACTGTTACTAGAAATGAATGCTTCAACATAGAAGAACGAAATTTGGGGAACCAAGTCGGCTTAGTGTACTGATCATTACCTGAAAGTATCATCCAGTTTGGGTGCAGAAATATTTGCTGTGATTTCTGGAGATTCGTAGTTTTTGGAAGCTTGGCAACCCCTTTCTATGAAAGTGTTTCTCGCCAGTCACTGCTTAGGGCTACTTCAAGAGGAAACAAAACATAGAGATAGAACGTGAAACTGCTTTATTTTGTCAAGTTTCAAGAAGCTAGCACAAACCGTGTTGGATTTAGAGTTCCAAATACATTTATCAATATAGGAGAAAACAGAGTGAAACCTAAAAATTTAAACTGTTACTGGAAATGAAGGCTTCACCATAGAAGAACGAAATTTGGGGAACCAAGTCGGCTTAGTGTACTGACCATTACCTGAAAGTATCATCCAGTTTGGGTGAAAAAATATTTGCTGAGATTTCTGGAGATTCGTAATTTTTGGAAGCTTGGGAACCTTTTTCCATGAAAGTGTTTCTCGACAGTCACTGCTTAGGGCTACATCAAGAGGAAACAAAACATAGAGATAGAACGTGAAACTGCTTTATTTTGTCAAGTTTCAAGAAGCTAGCACAAACCGTGTTGGATTTAGAGTTCCAAATACATCTATCAATATAGGAGAAAACAGAGTGAAACCTAAAAATTCAAACTGTTAGTAGAAACGAACGCTTCAACATAGAAGAATGAAATTTGGAGAACCAAGTTGGCTTAGTGTACTGATCATTACCTGTAAGTATCATCCAGTTTTGGTGAAAAAATACTTGCTGAGATTTCTGGAGATTGGTAATTTTAGGAAGCTTGGCAACCCCTTTCCATGAAAGTGTTTCTCGCCAGTCACTGCATAGGGCTACTTCAAGAGGAAAGAACACCTAGAGACAGAACGTGAAACTACTTTATTTTGTCAAGTTTCAAGAAGCTAGCACAAACCGTGTTGGATTTAGAGTTCGAAATACATCTATCTATATAGGAGAAAACAGAGTGAAACCTAAAAATTCAAACTGTTACTGGAAATGAACGCTTCAACATAGAAGAACGAAATTTGGGGAATCAAGTTGGATTAGTGTACTGATCATTACCTGAAAGTATCATCCAGTTTGGGTGAAAAAATATTTGCTGAGATTTCTGGAGATTCATAATTTTTGGAAGCTTGGCAACCCCTTTCCATGAAAGTGTTTCTCGCCAGTCACTGCTTAGGGCTACATCAAGAGGAAACAACACATAGATATAGAACGTGAAACTGCTTTATTTTGTCAAGTTTCAAGAAGCTAGCACAAACCGTGTTGGTTTTACAGTTCCAAATCCATCTATCAATATAGGAGAAAACAGAGTGAAACCTAAAAATTCAAACTGTTACTGGAAATGAACGCTTCACCATAGAAGAACGAAATTTGGGGAACCAAGTCGGCTTAGTGTACTGATCATTACCTGAAAGTATCATCCAGTTTGCGTGAAAAAATATTTGCTGAGATTTCTGGAGATTCGTAATTTTTGGAAGCTTGGCAACCCCTTTCCATGAAAGGGTTTCTCGCCAGTCACTGCTTAGGGCTACATCAAGAGGAAACAAGACATAGAGATAGAAAGTGAAACTGCTTTATTTTGTCAAGTTTCAAGAAGCTAGCACAAACCGTGTTGGATTTACAGTTCCAAATACATCTATCAATATAGGAGAAAACAGAGTGAAACCTAAAAATTCAAACTGTTACTGGCAATGCACGCTTCAACATAGAAGAACGAAATTTGGGGAACCAAGTCGGCTTAGTGTACTGATCATTACCTGAAAGTATCATCCAGTTTGGGTGAAAAAATATTTGCTGAGATTTCTGGAGATTCGTAATTTTTGGAAGCTTGGGAACCCCTTTCCATGAAAGTGTTTCTCGCCAGTCACTGCTTAGGGATACATCAAGAGGAAACAACACATAGATATAGAACGTGAAACTGCTTTATTTTGTCAAGTTTCAAGAAGCTAGCACAAACCGTGTTGGATTTACAGTTCCAAATCCATCTATCAATATAGGAGAAAACAGAGTGAAACCTAAAATTTCAAACTGTTACTGGAAATGAACGCTTCAACATAGAAGAACGAAATTTGGGGAACCAAGTCGGCTTAGTGTACTGATCATTACCTGAAAGTATCATCCAGTTTGGGTGCAGAAATATTTGCTGTGATTTCTGGAGATTCGTAGTTTTTGGAAGCTTGGCAACCCCTTTCTATGAAAGTGTTTCTCGCCAGTCACTGCTTAGGGCTACTTCAAGAGGAAACAAAACATAGTGATAGAACGTGAAACTGCTTTATTTTGTCAAGTTTCAAGAAGCTAGCACAAACCGTGTTGGATTTAGAGTTCCAAATACATCTATCAATATAGGAGAAAACAGAGTGAAACCTAAAAATTCAAACTGTTACTGGAAATGTACGCTTCAACATAGAAGAACGAAATTTGGGGAACCAAGTCGGCTTAGTGTACTGATCATTACCTGAAAGTATCATCCAGTTTGGGTGAAAAAATATTTGCTGAGATTTCTGGAGATTCGTAATTTTTGGAAGCTTGGCAACCCCTTTCCATGAAAGTGTTTCTCGCCAGTCACTGCTTAGGGCTACATCAAGAGGAAAAAAAACATAGAGAAAGAACGTGAAACTGCTTTATTTTGTCAAGTTTCAAGAAGCTAGCACAAACCGTGTTGGATTTAGAGTTCCAAATCCATCTATCAATATAGGAGAAAACAGAGTGAAACCTAAAAATTTAAACTGTTACTGGAAATGAACGCTTCACCATAGAAGAACGAAATTTGGGGAACCAAGTCGGCTTAGTGTACTGATCATTACCTGAAAGTATCATCCAGTTTGTGTGAAAAAATATTTGCTGTGATTTCTGGAGATTCGTAGTTTTTGGAAGCTTGACAACCCCTTTCTATGAAAGTGTTTCTCGCCAGTCACTGCTTAGGGCTACATCAAGAGGAAACCACACATAGATATAGAACGTGAAACTGCTTTATTTTGTCAAGTTTCAAGAAGCTAGCACAAACCGTGTTGGATTTACAGTTCCAAATCCATCTATCAATATAGGAGAAAACAGAGTGAAACCTAAAAATTCAAACTGTTACTGAAAATGAACGCTTCAACATAGAAGAACGAAATTTGGGGAACCAAGTCGGCTTAGTGTACTGACCATTACCTGAAAGTATCATCCAGTTTGGGTGAAAAAATATTTGCTGAGATTTCTGGAGATTCGTAATTTTTGGAAGCTTGGGAACCTTTTTCCATGAAAGTGTTTCTCGACAGTCACTGCTTAGGGCTACATCAAGAGGAAACAAAACATAGAGATAGAACGTGAAACTGCTTTATTTTGTCAAGTTTCAAGAAGCTAGCACAAACCGTGTTGGATTTAGAGTTCCAAATACATCTATCAATATAGGAGAAAACAGAGTGAAACCTAAAAATTCAAACTGTTAGTAGAAACGAACGCTTCAACATACAAGAATGAAATTTGGAGAACCAAGTTGGCTTAGTGTACTGATCATTACCTGTAAGTATCATCCAGTTTTGGTGAAAAAATACTTGCTGAGATTTCTGGAGATTCGTAATTTTAGGAAGCTTGGCAACCCCTTTCCATGAAAGTGTTTCTCGCCAGTCACTGCATAGGGCTACTTCAAGAGGAAAGAACACATAGAGACAGAACGTGAAACTACTTTATTTTGTCAAGTTTCAAGAAGCTAGCACAAACCGTGTTGGATTTAGAGTTCCAAATACATCTATCTATATAGGAGAAAACAGAGTGAAACCTAAAAATTCAAACTGTTACTGGAAATGAACGCTTCAACATAGAAGAACAAAATTTGGGGAACCAAGTTGGCTTAGTGTACTGATCATTACCTGAAAGTATCATCCAGTTTGGGTGAAAAAATATTTGCTGTGATTTCTGGAGATTCGTAGTTTTTGGAAGCTTGACAACCCCTTTCTATGAAAGTGTTTCTCGCCAGTCACTGCTTAGGGCTACATCAAGAGGAAACAACACATAGATATAGAACGTGAAACTGCTTTATTTTGTCAAGTTTCAAGAAGCTAGCACAAACCGTGTTGGATTTACAGTTCCAAATCCATCTATCAATATAGGAGAAAACAGAGTGAAACCTAAAAATTCAAACTGTTACTGGAAATGAATGCTACAACATAGAAGAACGAAATTTGGGGAACCAAGTCGGCTTAGTGTACTGATCATTACCTGAAAGTATCATCCAGTTTGGGTGCAGAAATATTTGCTGTGATTTCTGGAGATTCGTAGTTTTTGGAAGCTTGGCAACCCCTTTCTATGAAAGTGTTTCTCGCCAGTCACTGCTTAGGGCTACTTCAAGAGGAAACAAAACATAGAGATAGAACGTGAAACTGCTTTATTTTGTCAAGTTTCAAGAAGCTAGCACAAACCGTGTTGGATTTACAGTTCCAAATCCATCTATCAATATAGGAGAAAACAGAGTGAAACCTAAAAATTCAAACTGTTACTGAAAATGAACGCTTCAACATAGAAGAACGAAATTTGGGGAACCAAGTCGGCTTAGTGTACTGATCATTACCTGAAAGTATCATCCAGTTTGGGTGAAAAAATATTTGCTGAGATTTCTGGAGATTCGTAATTTTTGGAAGCTTGGCAACCCCTTTCCATGAAAGTGTTTCTCGCCAGTCACTGCTTAGGGCTACATCAAGAGGAAAAAAAACATAGAGAAAGAACGTGAAACTGCTTTATTTTGTCAAGTTTCAAGAAGCTAGCACAAACCGTGTTGGATTTAGAGTTCCAAATACATTTATCAATATAGGAGAAAACAGAGTGAAACCTAAAAATTTAAACTGTTACTGGAAATGAAGGCTTCACCATAGAAGAACGAAATTTGGGGAACCAAGTCGGCTTAGTGTACTGACCATTACCTGAAAGTATCATCCAGTTTGGGTGAAAAAATATTTGCTGAGATTTCTGGAGATTCGTAATTTTTGGAAGCTTGGGAACCTTTTTCCATGAAAGTGTTTCTCGACAGTCACTGCTTAGGGCTACATCAAGAGGAAACAAAACATAGAGATAGAACGTGAAACTGCTTTATTTTGTCAAGTTTCAAGAAGCTAGCACAAACCGTGTTGGATTTAGAGTTCCAAATACATCTATCAATATAGGAGAAAACAGAGTGAAACCTAAAAATTCAAACTGTTAGTAGAAACGAACGCTTCAACATAGAAGAATGAAATTTGGAGAACCAAGTTGGCTTAGTGTACTGATCATTACCTGTAAGTATCATCCAGTTTTGGTGAAAAAATACTTGCTGAGATTTCTGGAGATTCGTAATTTTAGGAAGCTTGGCAACCCCTTTCCATGAAAGTGTTTCTCGCCAGTCACTGCATAGGGCTACTTCAAGAGGAAAGAACACATAGAGACAGAACGTGAAACTACTTTATTTTGTCAAGTTTCAAGAAGCTAGCACAAACCGTGTTGGATTTAGAGTTCGAAATACATCTATCTATATAGGAGAAAACAGAGTGAAACCTAAAAATTCAAACTGTTACTGGAAATGAACGCTTCAACATAGAAGAACGAAATTTGGGGAACCAAGTTGGCTTAGTGTACTGATCATTACCTGAAAGTATCATCCAGTTTGGGTGAAAAAATATTTGCTGTGATTTCTGGAGATTCGTAGTTTTTGGAAGCTTGGCAACCCCTTTCTATGAAAGTGTTTCTCGCCAGTCACTGCTTAGGGCTACTTCAAGAGGAAACAAAACATAGAGATAGAACGTGAAACTGCTTTATTTTGTCAAGTTTCAAGAAGCTAGCACAAACCGTGTTGGATTTAGAGTTCCAAATACATCTATCAATATAGGAGAAAACAGAGTGAAACCTAAAAATTCAAACTGTTACTGGAAATGTACGCTTCAACATAGAAGAACGAAATTTGGGGAACCAAGTCGGCTTAGTGTACTGATCATTACCTGAAAGTATCATCCAGTTTGGGTGAAAAAATATTTGCTGAGATTTCTGGAGATTCGTAATTTTTGGAAGCTTGGCAACCCCTTTCCATGAAAGTGTTTCTCGCCAGTCACTGCTTAGGGCTACATCAAGAGGAAAAAAAACATAGAGAAAGAACGTGAAACTGCTTTATTTTGTCAAGTTTCAAGAAGCTAGCACAAACCGTGTTGGATTTAGAGTTCCAAATCCATCTATCAATATAGGAGAAAACAGAGTGAAACCTAAAAATTTAAACTGTTACTGGAAATGAACGCTTCACCATAGAAGAACGAAATTTGGGGAACCAAGTCGATTACTGTACTGATCATTACCTGAAAGTATCATCCAGTCTGGGTGAAAAAATATTTGCTGTGATTTCTGGAGATTCATAGTTTTTGGAAGCTTGACAACCCCTTTCTATGAAAGTGTTTCTCGCCAGTCACTGCTTAGGGCTACATCAAGAGGAAACAACACATAGATATAGAACGTGAAACTGCTTTATTTTGTCAAGTTTCAAGAAGCTAGCACAAACCGTGTTGGATTTACAGTTCCAAATCCATCTATCAATATAGGAGAAAACAGAGTGAAACCTAAAAATTCAAACTGTTACTGAAAATGAACGCTTCAACATAGAAGAACAAAATTTGGGGAACCAAGTCGGTTTAGTGTACTGATCATTACCTGAAAGTATCATCCAGTTTGGGTGAAAAAATATTTGCTGAGATTTCTGGAGATTCGTAATTTTTGGAAGCTTGGCAACCCCTTTCCATGAAAGTGTTTCTCGCCAGTCACTGCTTAGGGCTACATCAAGAGGAAACAAAACATAGAGATAGAACGTGAAACTGCTTTATTTTGTCAAGTTTCAAGAAGCTAGCACAAACCGTGTTGGATTTAGAGTTCCAAATACATCTATCAATATAGGAGAAAACAGAGTGAAACCTAAAAATTCAAACTGTTAGTAGAAACGAACGCTTCAACATAGAAGAATGAAATTTGGAGAACCAAGTTGGCTTAGTGTACTGATCATTACCTGTAAGTATCATCCAGTTTTGGTGAAAAAATACTTGCTGAGATTTCTGGAGATTCGTAATTTTAGGAAGCTTGGCAACCCCTTTCCATGAAAGTGTTTCTCGCCAGTCACTGCATAGGGCTACTTCAAGAGGAAAGAACACCTAGAGACAGAACGTGAAACTGCTTTATTTTGTCAAGTTTCAAGAAGCTAGCACAAACCGTGTTGGATTTAGAGTTCCAAATCCATCTATCAATATAGGAGAAAACAGAGTGAAACCTAAAAATTTAAACTGTTACTGGAAATGAACGCTTCACCATAGAAGAACGAAATTTGGGGAACCAAGTCGGCTTAGTGTACTGATCATTACCTGAAAGTATCATCCAGTTTGGGTGAAAAAATATTTGCTGAGATTTCTGGAGATTCGTAATTTTTGGAAGCTTGGCAACCCCTTTCCATGAAAGTGTTTCTCGCCAGTCACTGCTTAGGGCTACATCAAGAGGAAACAACACATAGATATAGAACGTGAAACTGCTTTATTTTGTCAAGTTTCAAGAAGCTAGCACAAACCGTGTTGGATTTACAGTTCCAAATCCATCTATCAATATAGGAGAAAACAGAGTGAAACCTAAAAATTCAAACTGTTACTGAAAATGAACGCTTCAACATAGAAGAACGAAATTTGGGGAACCAAGTCGGCTTAGTGTACTGATCATTACCTGAAAGTATCATCCAGTTTGGGTGAAAAAATATTTGCTGAGATTTCTGGAGATTCGTAATTTTTGGAAGCTTGGCAACCCCTTTCCATGAAAGTGTTTCTCGCCAGTCACTGCTTAGGGCTACATCAAGAGGAAAAAAAACATAGAGAAAGAACGTGAAACTGCTTTATTTTGTCAAGTTTCAAGAAGCTAGCACAAACCGTGATGGATTTAGAGTTCCAAATACATTTATCAATATAGGAGAAAACAGAGTGAAACCTAAAAATTTAAACTGTTACTGGAAATGAACGCTTCACCATAGAAGAACGAAATTTGGGGAACCAAGTCGGCTTAGTGTACTGACCATTACCTGAAAGTATCATCCAGTTTGGGTGAAAAAATATTTGCTGAGATTTCTGGAGATTCGTAATTTTTGGAAGCTTGGCAACCCCTTTCCATGAACGTGTTTCTCGCCAGTCACTGCTTAGGGCTACATCAAGAGGAAACAACACATAGATATAGAACGTGAAACTGCTTTATTTTGTCAAGTTTCAAGAAGCTAGCACAAACCGTGTTGGATTTACAGTTCCAAATCCATCCATCAATATAGGAGAAAACAGAGTGAAACCTAAAAATTCAAACTGTTACTGGAAATGAACGCTTCAACATAGAAGAACGAAATTTGGGGAACCAAGTCGGCTTAGTGTACTGATCATTACCTGAAATTATCATCCAGTTTGGGTGCAGAAATATTTGCTGTGATTTCTGGAGATTCGTAGTTTTTGGAAGCTTGGCAACCCCTTTCTATGAAAGTGTTTCTCGCCAGTCACTGCTTAGGGCTACTTCAAGAGGAAACAAAACATAGAGATAGAACGTGAAACTGCTTTATTTTGTCAAGTTTCAAGAAGCTAGCACAAACCGTGTTGGATTTAGAGTTCCAAATACATCTATCAATATAGGAGAAAACAGAGTGAAACCTAAAAATTCAAACTGTTACTGGAAATGTACGCTTCAACATAGAAGAACGAAATTTGGGGAACCAAGTCGGCTTAGTGTACTGATCATTACCTGAAAGTATCATCCAGTTTGGGTGAAAAAATATTTGCTGAGATTTCTGGAGATTCGTAATTTTTGGAAGCTTGGCAACCCCTTTCCATGAAAGTGTTTATCGCCAGTCACTGCTTAGGGCTACATCAAGAGGAAAAAAAACATAGAGAAAGAACGTGAAACTGCTTTATTTTGTCAAGTTTCAAGAAGCTAGCACAAACCGTGTTGGATTTAGAGTTCCAAATCCATCTATCAATATAGGAGAAAACAGAGTGAAACCTAAAAATTTAAACTGTTACTGGAAATGAACGCTTCACCATTGAAGAACGAAATTTGGGGAACCAAGTTGGATTAGTGTACTGATCATTACCTGAAAGTATCATCCAGTTTGGGTGAAAAAATATTTGCTGAGATTTCTGGAGATTCATAATTTTTGGAAGCTTGGCAACCCCTTTCCATGAACGTGTTTCTCGCCAGTCACTGCTTAGGGCTACATCAAGAGGAAACAACACATAGATATAGAACGTGAAACTGCTTTATTTTGTCAAGTTTCAAGAAGCTAGCACAAACCGTGTTGGATTTACAGTTCCAAATCCATCTATCAATATAGGAGAAAACAGAGTGAAACCTAAAAATTCAAACTGTTACTGGAAATGAACGCTTCAACATAGAAGAACGAAATTTGGGGAACCAAGTCGGCTTAGTGTACTGATCATTACCTGAAAGTATCATCCAGTTTGGGTGCAGAAATATTTGCTGTGATTTCTGGAGATTCGTAGTTTTTGGAAGCTTGGCAACCCCTTTCTATGAAAGTGTTTCTCGCCAGTCACTGCTTAGGGCTACTTCAGAGGAAACAAAACATAGAGATAGAATGTGAAACTGCTTTATTTTGTCAAGTTTCAAGAAGCTAGCACAAACCGTGTTGGATTTAGAGTTCCAAATACGTCTATCAATATAGGAGAAAACAGAGTGAAACCTAAAAATTCAAACTGTTACTGGAAATGTACGCTTCAACATAGAAGAACGAAATTTGGGGAACCAAGTCGGCTTAGTGTACTGATCATTACCTGAAAGTATCATCCAGTTTGGGTGAAAAAATATTTGCTGAGATTTCTGGAGATTCGTAATTTTTGGAAGCTTGGCAACCCCTTTCCATGAAAGTGTTTCTCGCCAGTCACTGCTTAGGGCTACATCAAGAGGAAAAAAAACATAGAGAAAGAACGTGAAACTGCTTTATTTTGTCAAGTTTCAAGAAGCTAGCACAAACCGTGTTGGATTTAGAGTTCCAAATCCATCTATCAATATAGGAGAAAACAGAGTGAAACCTAAAAATTTAAACTGTTACTGGAAATGAACGCTTCACCATAGAAGAACGAAATTTGGGGAACCAAGTCGGCTTAGTGTACTGATCATTACCTGAAAGTATCATCCAGTTTGGGTGAAAAAATATTTGCTGTGATTTCTGGAGATTCGTAGTTTTTGGAAGCTTGACAACCCCTTTCTATGAAAGTGTTTCTCGCCAGTCACTGCTTAGGGCTACATCAAGAGGAAACAACACATAGATATAGAACGTGAAACTGCTTTATTTTGTCAAGTTTCAAGAAGCTAGCACAAACCGTGTTGGATTTACAGTTCCAAATCCATCTATCAATATAGGAGAAAACAGAGTGAAACCTAAAAATTCAAACTGTTACTGGAAATGAACGCTTCACCATAGAAGAACGAAATTTGGGGAACCAAGTCGGCTTAGTGTACTGATCATTACCTGAAAGTATCATCCAGTTTGGGTGAAAAAATATTTGCTGAGATTTCTGGAGATTCGTAATTTTTGGAAGCTTGGCAACCCCTTTCCATGAAAGTGTTTCTCGCCAGTCACTGATTAGGGCTACATCAAGAGGAAAAAAAACATAGAGAAAGAACGTGAAACTGCTTTATTTTGTCAAGTTTCAAGAAGCTAGCACAAACCGTGTTGGATTTAGAGTTCCAAATACATTTATCAATATAGGAGAAAACAGAGTGTAACCTAAAAATTTAAACTGTTACTGGAAAAGAACGCTTAACCATAGAAGAACGAAATTTGGGGAACCAAGTCGGCTTAGTGTACTGACCATTACCTGAAAGTATCATCCAGTTTGGGTGAAAAAATATTTGCTGAGATTTCTGGAGATTCGTAATTTTTGGAAGCTTGGGAACCCCTTTCCATGAAAGTGTTTCTCGCCAGTCACTGCTTAAGGCTACATCAAGAGGAAACAAAACATAGAGAGAGAACGTGAAACTGCTTTATTTTGTCAAGTTTCAAGAAGCTAGCACAAATCGTGTTGGATTTAGAGTTCCAAATACATTAATCAATATAGGAGAAAACAGAGTGAAACCTAAAAATTTAAACTGTTACTGGAAATGAACGCTTCACCATAGAAGAACGAAATTTGGGGAACCAAGTCGGCTTAGTGTACTGACCATTACCTGAAAGTATCATCCAGTTTGGGTGAAAAAATATTTGCTGAGATTTCTGGAGATTCGTAATTTTTGGAAGCTTGGGAACCCCTTTCCATGAAAGTGTTTCTCGCCAGTCACTGCTTAGGGCTACATCAAGAGGAAACAAAACATAGAGAGAGAACGTGAAACTGCTTTATTTTGTCAAGTTTCAAGAAGCTAGCACAAATCGTGTTGGATTTAGAGTTCCAAATACATCTATCAATATAGGAGAAAACAGAGTGAAACCTAAAAATTCAAACTGTTACTGGAAATGAACGCTTCAACATAGAAGAACGAAATTTGGGGAACCAAGTCGGCTTAGTGTACTGATCATTACCTGAAAGTATCATCCAGTTTGCGTGAAAAAATATTTGCTGAGATTTCTGGAGATTCGTAATTTTTGGAAGCTTGGCAACCCCTTTCCATGAAAGTGTTTCTCGCCAGTCACTGCTTAGGGCTACATCAAGAGGAAACAAAACATAGAGACAGAACCTGAAACTACTTTATTGTGTCAAGTTTCAAGAAGCTAGCACAAACCGTGTTGGATTTAGAGTTCCAAATACATCTATCAATATAGGAGAAAACAGAGTGAAACCTAAAAATTTAAACTGTTACTGGAAATGAACGCTTCACCATTGAAGAACGAAATTTGGGGAACCAAGTTGGATTAGTGTACTGATCATTACCTGAAAGTATCATCCAGTTTGGGTGAAAAAATATTTGCTGAGATTTCTGGAGATTCATAATTTTTGGAAGCTTGGCAACCCCTTTCCATGAAAGTGTTTCTCGCCAGTCACTGCTTAGGGCTACATCAAGAGGAAACAACACATAGATATAGAACGTGAAACTGCTTTATTTTGTCAAGTTTCAAGAAGCTAGCACAAACCGTGTTGGATTTACAGTTCCAAATCCATCTATCAATATAGGAGAAAACAGAGTGAAACCTAAAAATTCAAACTGTTACTGGCAATGCACGCTTCAACATAGAAGAACGAAATTTGGGGAACCAAGTCGGCTTAGTGTACTGATCATTACCTGAAAGTATCATCCAGTTTGGGTGAAAAAATATTTGCTGAGATTTCTGGAGATTTGTAATTTTTGGAAGCTTGGGAACCCCTTTCCATGAAAGTGTTTCTCGCCAGTCACTGCTTAGGGATACATCAAGAGGTAACAAAACATAGAGATAGAACCTGAAACTACTTTATTTTGTCAAGTTTCAAGAAGCTAGCACAAACCGTGTTGGATTTAGAGTTCCAAATACATCTATCAATATAGGAGAAAACAGAGTGAAACCTAAAAATTGAAACTGTTAGTAGAAACGAACGCTTCAACATAGAAGAATGAAATTTGGGGAACCAAGTTGGCTTATTGTACTGATCATTACCTGAAAGTATCATCCAGTTTGGGTGAAAAAATATTTGCTGAGATTTCTGGAGATTCGTAATTTTTGGAAGCTTGGCAACCCCTTTCCATGAAAGTGTTTCTCGCCAGTCACTGCTTAGGGCTACATCAAGAGGAAACAACACATAGATATAGAACGTGAAACTGCTTTATTTTGTCAAGTTTCAAGAAGCTAGCACAAACCGTGTTGGATTTACAGTTCCAAATCCATCTATCAATATAGGAGAAAACAGAGTGAAACCTAAAAATTCAAACTGTTACTGGAAATGAACGCTTCAACATAGAAGAACGAAATTTGGGGAACCAAGTCGGCTTAGTGTACTGATCATTACCTGAAAGTATCATCCAGTTTGGGTGCAGAAATATTTGCTGTGATTTCTGGAGATTCGTAGTTTTTGGAAGCTTGGCAACCCCTTTCTATGAAAGTGTTTCTCGCCAGTCACTGCTTAGGGCTACTTCAAGAGGAAACAAAACATAGAGATAGAACGTGAAACTGCTTTATTTTGTCAAGTTTCAAGAAGCTAGCACAAACCGTGTTGGATTTAGAGTTCCAAATACATTTATCAATATAGGAGAAAACAGAGTGAAACCTAAAAATTTAAACTGTTACTGGAAATGAACGCTTCACCATAGAAGAACGAAATTTGGGGAACCAAGTCGGCTTAGTGTACTGACCATTACCTGAAAGTATCATCCAGTTTGGGTGAAAAAATATTTGCTGAGATTTCTGGAGATTCGTAATTTTTGGAAGCTTGGGAACCTTTTTCCATGAAAGTGTTTCTCAACAGTCACTGCTTAGGGCTACATCAAGAGGAAACAAAACATAGAGATAGAACGTGAAACTGCTTTATTTTGTCAAGTTTCAAGAAGCTAGCACAAACCGTGTTGGATTTAGAGTTCCAAATACATCTATCAATATAGGAGAAAACAGAGTGAAACCTAAAAATTCAAACTGTTAGTAGAAACGAACGCTTCAACATAGAAGAATGAAATTTGGAGAACCAAGTTGGCTTAGTGTACTGATCATTACCTGTAAGTATCATCCAGTTTTGGTGAAAAAATACTTGCTGAGATTTCTGGAGATTCGTAATTTTAGGAAGCTTGGCAACCCCTTTCCATGAAAGTGTTTCTCGCCAGTCACTGCATAGGGCTACTTCAAGAGGAAAGAACACCTAGAGACAGAACGTGAAACTACTTTATTTTGTCAAGTTTCAAGAAGCTAGCACAAACCGTGTTGGATTTAGAGTTCGAAATACATCTATCTATATAGGAGAAAACAGAGTGAAACCTAAAAATTCAAACTGTTACTGGAAATGAACGCTTCAACATAGAAGAACGAAATTTGGGGAACCAAGTTGGCTTAGTGTACTGATCATTACCTGAAAGTATCATCCAGTTTGGGTGAAAAAATATTTGCTGTGATTTCTGGAGATTCGTAGTTTTTGGAAGCTTGACAACCCCTTTCTATGAAAGTGTTTCTCGCCAGTCACTGCTTAGGGCTACATCAAGAGGAAACAACACATAGATATAGAACGTGAAACTGCTTTATTTTGTCAAGTTTCAAGAAGCTAGCACAAACCGTGTTGGATTTACAGTTCCAAATCCATCTATCAATATAGGAGAAAACAGAGTGAAACCTAAAAATTCAAACTGTTACTGGAAATGAATGCTTCAACATAGAAGAACGAAATTTGGGGAACTAAGTCGGCTTAGTGTACTGATCATTACCTGAAAGTATCATCCAGTTTGGGTGCAGAAATATTTGCTGTGATTTCTGGAGATTCGTAGTTTTTGGAAGCTTGGCAACCCCTTTCTATGAAAGTGTTTCTCGCCAGTCACTGCTTAGGGCTACTTCAAGAGGAAACAAAACATAGAGATAGAACGTGAAACTGCTTTATTTTGTCAAGTTTCAAGAAGCTAGAACAAACCGTGTTGGATTTAGAGTTCCAAATACATCTATCAATATAGGAGAAAACAGAGTGAAACCTAAAAATTCAAACTGTTACTGGAAATGAACGCTTCAACATAGAAGAACGAAATTTGGGGAACCAAGTCAGCTTAGTGTACTGATCATTACCTGAAAGTATCATCCAGTTTGGGTGAAAAAATATTTGCTGAGATTTCTGGAGATTCGTAATTTTTGGAAGCTTGGCAACCCCTTTCCATGAAAGTGTTTCTCGCCAGTCACTGCTTAGGGCTACATCAAGAGGAAAAAAAACATAGAGAAAGAACGTGAAACTGCTTTATTTTGTCAAGTTTCAAGAAGCTAGCACAAACCGTGTTGGATTTAGAGTTCCAAATCCATCTATCAATATAGGAGAAAACAGAGTGAAACCTAAAAATTCAAACTGTTACTGAAAATGAACGCTTCAACCTAGAAGAACGAAATTTGGGGAACCAAGTCGGCTTAGTGTACTGATCATTACCTGAAAGTATCATCCAGTTTGGGTGAAAAAATATTTGCTGAGATTTCTGGAGATTCGTAATTTTTGGAAGCTTGGCAACCCCTTTCCATGAAAGTGTTTCTCGCCAGTCACTGCTTAGGGCTACATCAAGAGGAAAAAAAACATAGAGAAAGAACGTGAAACTGCTTTACTTTGTCAAGTTTCAAGAAGCTAGCACAAACCGTGTTGGATTTAGAGTTCCAAATACATTTATCAATATAGGAGAAAACAGAGTGAAACCTAAAAATTTAAACTGTTACTGGAAATGAACGCTTCACCATAGAAGAACGAAATTTGGGGAACCAAGTCGGCTTAGTGTACTGACCATTACCTGAAAGTATCATCCAGTTTGGGTGAAAAAATATTTGCTGAGATTTCTGGAGATTCGTAATTTTTGGAAGCTTGGGAACCTTTTTCCATGAAAGTGTTTCTCGACAGTCACTGCTTAGGGCTACATCAAGAGGAAACAAAACATAGAGATAGAACGTGAAACTGCTTTATTTTGTCAAGTTTCAAGAAGCTAGCACAAACCGTGTTGGATTTAGAGTTCCAAATACATCTATCAATATAGGAGAAAACAGAGTGAAACCTAAAAATTCAAACTGTTAGTAGAAACGAACGCTTCAACATAGAAGAATGAAATTTGGAGAACCAAGTTGGCTTAGTGTACTGATCATTACCTGTAAGTATCATCCAGTTTTGGTGAAAAAATACTTGCTGAGATTTCTGGAGATTCGTAATTTTAGGAAGCTTGGCAACCCCTTTCCATGAAAGTGTTTCTCGCCAGTCACTGCATAGGGCTACTTCAAGAGGAAAGAACACATAGAGACAGAACGTGAAACTACTTTATTTTGTCAAGTTTCAAGAAGCTAGCACAAACCGTGTTGGATTTAGAGTTCGAAATACATCTATCTATATAGGAGAAAACAGAGTGAAACCTAAAAATTCAAACTGTTACTGGAAATGAACGCTTCAACATAGAAGAACGAAATTTGGGGAACCAAGTTGGCTTAGTGTACTGATCATTACCTGAAAGTATCATCCAGTTTGGGTGAAAAAATATTTGCTGTGATTTCTGGAGATTCGTAGTTTTTGGAAGCTTGGCAACCCCTTTCTATGAAAGTGTTTCTCGCCAGTCACTGCTTAGGGCTACTTCAAGAGGAAACAAAACATAGAGATAGAACGTGAAACTGCTTTATTTTGTCAAGTTTCAAGAAGCTAGCACAAACCGTGTTGGATTTAGAGTTCCAAATACATCTATCAATATAGGAGAAAACAGAGTGAAACCTAAAAATTCAAACTGTTACTGGAAATGTACGCTTCACCATAGAAGAACGAAATTTGGGGAACCAAGTCGGCTTAGTGTACTGATCATTACCTGAAAGTATCATCCAGTTTGGGTGAAAAAATATTTGCTGAGATTTCTGGAGATTCGTAATTTTTGGAAGCTTGGCAACCCCTTTCCATGAAAGTGTTTCTCGCCAGTCACTGCTTAGGGCTACATCAAGAGGAAACAACACATAGAGAAAGAACGTGAAACTGCTTTATTTTGTCAAGTTTCAAGAAGCTAGCACAAACCGTGTTGGATTTAGAGTTCCAAATCCATCTATCAATATAGGAGAAAACAGAGTGAAACCTAAATATTTAAACTGTTACTGGAAATGAACGCTTCACCATAGAAGAACGAAATTTGGGGAACCAAGTCGATTAGTGTACTGATCATTACCTGAAAGTATCATCCAGTTTGGGTGAAAAAATATTTGCTGTGATTTCTGGAGATTCATAGTTTTTGGAAGCTTGACAACCCCTTTCTATGAAAGCGTTTCTCGCCAGTCACTGCTTAGGGCTACATCAAGAGGAAACAACACATAGATATAGAACGTGAAACTGCTTTATTTTGTCAAGTTTCAAGAAGCTAGCACAAACCGTGTTGGATTTAGAGTTCCAAATACATCTATCAATATAGGAGAAAACAGAGTGAAACCTAAAAATTCAAACTGTTAGTAGAAACGAACGCTTCAACATAGAAGAATGAAATTTGGAGAACCAAGTTGGCTTAGTGTACTGATCATTACCTGTAAGTATCATCCAGTTTTGGTGAAAAAATACTTGCTGAGATTTCTGGAGATTCGTAATTTTAGGAAGCTTGGCAACCCCTTTCCATGAAAGTGTTTCTCGCCAGTCACTGCATAGGGCTACTTCAAGAGGAAAGAACACATAGAGACAGAACGTGAAACTACTTTATTTTGTCAAGTTTCAAGAAGCTAGCACAAACCGTGTTGGATTTAGAGTTCGAAATACATCTATCTATATAGGAGAAAACAGAGTGAAACCTAAAAATTCAAACTGTTACTGGAAATGAACGCTTCAACATAGAAGAACGAAATTTGGGGAACCAAGTTGGCTTAGTGTACTGATCATTACCTGAAAGTATCATCCAGTTTGCGTGAAAAAATCTTTGCTGTGATTTCTGGAGATTCGTAGTTTTTGGAAGCTTGGCAACCCCTTTCTATGAAAGTGTTTCTCGCCAGTCACTGCTTAGGGCTACTTCAAGAGGAAACAAAACATAGAGATAGAACGTGAAACTGCTTTATTTTGTCAAGTTTCAAGAAGCTAGCACAAACCGTGTTGGATTTAGAGTTCCAAATACATCTATCAATATAGGAGAAAACAGAGTGAAACCTAAAAATTCAAACTGTTACTGGAAATGTACGCTTCACCATAGAAGAACGAAATTTGGGGAACCAAGTCGGCTTAGTGTACTGATCATTACCTGAAAGTATCATCCAGTTTGGGTGAAAAAATATTTGCTGAGATTTCTGGAGATTCGTAATTTTTGGAAGCTTGGCAACCCCTTTCCATGAAAGTGTTTCTCGCCAGTCACTGCTTAGGGCTACATCAAGAGGAAAAAAAACATAGAGAAAGAACGTGAAACTGCTTTATTTTGTCAAGTTTCAAGAAGCTAGCACAAACCGTGTTGGATTTAGAGTTCCAAATCCATCTATCAATATAGGAGAAAACAGAGTGAAACCTAAAAATTTAAACTGTTACTGGAAATGAACGCTTCACCATAGAAGAACGAAATTTGGGGAACCAAGTCGATTAGTGTACTGATCATTACCTGAAAGTATCATCCAGTTTGGGTGAAAAAATATTTGCTGTGATTTCTGGAGATTCATAGTTTTTGGAAGCTTGACAACCCCTTTCTATGAAAGTGTTTCTCGCCAGTCACTGCTTAGGGCTACATCAAGAGGAAACAACACATAGATATAGAACGTGAAACTGCTTTATTTTCTCAAGTTTCAAGAAGCTAGCACAAACCGTGTTGGATTTAGAGTTCCAAATACATCTATCAATATAGGAGAAAACAGAGTGAAACCTAAAAATTCAAACTGTTAGTAGAAACGAACGCTTCAACATAGAAGAATGAAATTTGGAGAACCAAGTTGGCTTAGTGTACTGATCATTACCTGTAAGTATCATCCAGTTTTGGTGAAAAAATACTTGCTGAGATTTCTGGAGATTCGTAATTTTAGGAAGCTTGGCAACCCCTTTCCATGAAAGTGTTTCTCGCCAGTCACTGCATAGGGCTACTTCAAGAGGAAAGAACACCTAGAGACAGAACGTGAAACTGCTTTATTTTGTCAAGTTTCAAGAAGCTAGCACAAACCGTGTTGGATTTAGAGTTCCAAATCCATCTATCAATATAGGAGAAAACAGAGTGAAACCTAAAAATTTAAACTGTTACTGGAAATGAACGCTTCACCATAGAAGAACGAAATTTGGGGAACCAAGTCGGCTTAGTGTACTGATCATTACCTGAAAGTATCATCCAGTTTGGGTGAAAAAATATTTGCTGTGATTTCTGGAGATTCGTAGTTTTTGGAAGCTTGACAACCCCTTTCTATGAAAGTGTTTCTCGCCAGTCACTGCTTAGGGCTACATCAAGAGGAAACAACACATAGATATAGAACGTGAAACTGCTTTATTTTGTCAAGTTTCAAGAAGCTAGCACAAACCGTGTTGGATTTACAGTTCCAAATCCATCTATCAATATAGGAGAAAACAGAGTGAAACCTAAAAATTCAAACTGTTACTGAAAATGAACGCTTCAACATAGAAGAACGAAATTTGGGGAACCAAGTCGGCTTAGTGTACTGATCATTACCTGAAAGTATCATCCAGTTTGGGTGAAAAAATATTTGCTGAGATTTCTGGAGATTCGTAATTTTTGGAAGCTTGGCAACCCCTTTCCATGAAAGTGTTTCTCGCCAGTCACTGCTTAGGGCTACATCAAGAGGAAAAAAAAACATAGAGAAAGAACGTGAAACTGCTTTATTTTGTCAAGTTTCAAGAAGCTAGCACAAACCGTGTTGGATTTAGAGTTCCAAATACATTTATCAATATAGGAGAAAACAGAGTGAAACCTAAAAATTTAAACTGTTACTGGAAATGAACGCTTCACCATAGAAGAACGAAATTTGGGGAACCAAGTCGGCTTAGTGTACTGACCATTACCTGAAAGTATCATCCAGTTTGGGTGAAAAAATATTTGCTGAGATTTCTGGAGATTCGTAATTTTTGGAAGCTTGGGAACCTTTTTCCATGAAAGTGTTTCTCGACAGTCACTGCTTAGGGCTACATCAAGAGGAAACAAAACATAGAGATAGAACGTGAAACTGCTTTATTTTGTCAAGTTTCAAGAAGCTAGCACAAACCGTGTTGGATTTAGAGTTCCAAATACATCTATCAATATAGGAGAAAACAGAGTGAAACCTAAAAATTCAAACTGTTAGTAGAAACGAACGCTTCAACATAGAAGAATGAAATTTGGAGAACCAAGTCGGCTTAGTGTACTGATCATTACCTGTAAGTATCATCCAGTTTTGGTGAAAAAATACTTGCTGAGATTTCTGGAGATTCGTAATTTTAGGAAGCTTGGCAACCCCTTTCCATGAAAGTGTTTCTCGCCAGTCACTGCATAGGGCTACTTCAAGAGGAAAGAACACCTAGAGACAGAACGTGAAACTACTTTATTTTGTCAAGTTTCAAGAAGCTAGCACAAACCGTGTTGGATTTAGAGTTCGAAATACATCTATCTATATAGGAGAAAACAGAGTGAAACCTAAAAATTCAAACTGTTACTGGAAATGAACGCTTCAACATAGAAGAACGAAATTTGGGGAACCAAGTTGGCTTAGTGTACTGATCATTACCTGAAAGTATCATCCAGTTTGGGTGAAAAAATATTTGCTGAGATTTCTGGAGATTCGTAATTTTTGGAAGCTTGGGAACCCCTTTCCATGAAAGTGTTTCTCGCCAGTCACTGCTTAGGGCTACATCAAGAGGAAACAAAACATAGAGATAGAACCTGAAACTACTTTATTGTGTCAAGTTTCAAGAAGCTAGCACAAACCGTGTTGGATTTAGAGTTCCAAATACATCTATCAATATAGGAGAAAACAGAGTGAAACCTAAAAATTTAAACTGTTACTGGAAATGAACGCTTCACCATTGAAGAACGAAATTTGGGGAACCAAGTTGGATTAGTGTACTGATCATTACCTGAAAGTATCATCCAGTTTGGGTGAAAAAATATTTGCTGAGATTTCTGGAGATTCATAATTTTTGGAAGCTTGGCAACCCCTTTCCATGAAAGTGTTTCTCGCCAGTCACTGCTTAGGGCTACATCAAGAGGAAACAACACATAGATATAGAACGTGAAACTGCTTTATTTTGTCAAGTTTCAAGAAGCTAGCACAAACCGTGTTGGATTTACAGTTCCAAATCCATCTATCAATATAGGAGAAAACAGAGTGAAACCTAAAAATTCAAACTGTTACTGGAAATGAACGCTTCAACATAGAAGAACGAAATTTGGGGAACCAAGTCGGCTTAGTGTACTGATCATTACCTGAAAGTATCATCCAGTTTGGGTGCAGAAATATTTGCTGTGATTTCTGGAGATTCGTAGTTTTTGGAAGCTTGGCAACCCCTTTCTATGAAAGTGTTTCTCGCCAGTCACTGCTTAGGGCTACTTCAAGAGGAAACAAAACATAGAGATAGAACGTGAAACTGCTTTATTTTGTCAAGTTTCAAGAAGCTAGCACAAACCGTGTTGGATTTAGAGTTCCAAATACATCTATCAATATAGGAGAAAACAGAGTGAAACCTAAAAATTCAAACTGTTACTGGAAATGTACGCTTCAACATAGAAGAACGAAATTTGGGGAACCAAGTCGGCTTAGTGTACTGATCATTACCTGAAAGTATCATCCAGTTTGGGTGAAAAAATATTTGCTGAGATTTCTGGAGATTCGTAATTTTTGGAAGCTTGGCAACCCCTTTCCATGAAAGTGTTTCTCGCCAGTCACTGCTTAGGGCTACATCAAGAGGAAAAAAAACATAGAGAAAGAACGTGAAACTGCTTTATTTTGTCAAGTTTCAAGAAGCTAGCACAAACCGTGTTGGATTTAGAGTTCCAAATCCATCTATCAATATAGGAGAAAACAGAGTGAAACCTAAAAATTTAAACTGTTACTGGAAATGAACGCTTCACCATAGAAGAACGAAATTTGGGGAACCAAGTCGGCTTAGTGTACTGATCATTACCTGAAAGTATCATCCAGTTTGGGTGAAAAAATATTTGCTGTGATTTCTGGAGATTCGTAGTTTTTGGAAGCTTGACAACCCCTTTCTATGAAAGTGTTTCTCGCCAGTCACTGCTTAGGGCTACATCAAGAGGAAACAACACATAGATATAGAACGTGAAACTGCTTTATTTTGTCAAGTTTCAAGAAGCTAGCACAAACCGTGTTGGATTTACAGTTCCAAATCCATCTATCAATATAGGAGAAAACAGAGTGAAACCTAAAAATTCAAACTGTTACTGGAAATGAACGCTTCAACATAGAAGAACGAAATTTGGGGAACCAAGTCGGCTTAGTGTACTGACCATTACCTGAAAGTATCATCCAGTTTGGGTGAAAAAATATTTGCTGAGATTTCTGGAGATTCGTAATTTTTGGAAGCTTGGGAACCCCTTTCCATGAAAGTGTTTCTCGCCAGTCACTGCTTAGAGCTACATCAAGAGGAAACAAAACATAGAGAGAGAACGTGAAACTGCTTTATTTTGTCAAGTTTCAAGAAGCTAGCACAAATCGTGTTGGATTTAGAGTTCGAAATACATCTATCAATATAGGAGAAAACAGAGTGAAACCTAAAAATTCAAACTGTTACTGGAAATGAACGCTTCAACATAGAAGAACGAAATTTGGGGAACCAAGTCGGCTTAGTGTACTGATCATTACCTGAAAGTATCATCCAGTTTGCGTGAAAAAATATTTGCTGAGATTTCTGGAGATTCGTAATTTTTGGAAGCTTGGCAACCCCTTTCCATGAAAGTGTTTCTCGCCAGTCACTGCTTAGGGCTACATCAAGAGGAAACAAGACATAGAGATAGAAAGTGAAACTGCTTTATTTTGTCAAGTTTCAAGAAGCTAGCACAAACCGTGTTGGATTTACAGTTCCAAATACATCTATCAATATAGGAGAAAACAGAGTGAAACCTAAAAATTCAAACTGTTACTGGCAATGCACGCTTCAACATAGAAGAACGAAATTTGGGGAACCAAGTCGGCTTAGTGTACTGATCATTACCTGAAAGTATCATCCAGTTTGGGTGAAAAAATATTTGCTGTGATTTCTGGAGATTCGTAGTTTTTGGAAGCTTGGCAACCCCTTTCTATGAAAGTGTTTCTCGCCAGTCACTGCTTAGGGCTACTTCAAGAGGAAACAAAACATAGAGATAGAACGTGAAACTGCTTTATTTTGTCAAGTTTCAAGAAGCTAGCACAAACCGTGTTGGATTTAGAGTTCCAAATACATCTATCAATATAGGAGAAAACAGAGTGAAACCTAAAAATTCAAACTGTTACTGGAAATGTACGCTTCACCATAGAAGAACGAAATTTGGGGAACCAAGTCGGCTTAGTGTACTGATCATTACCTGAAAGTATCATCCAGTTTGGGTGAAAAAATATTTGCTGAGATTTCTGGAGATTCGTAATTTTTGGAAGCTTGGCAACCCCTTTCCATGAAAGTGTTTCTCGCCAGTCACTGCTTAGGGCTACATCAAGAGGAAAAAAAACATAGAGAAAGAACGTGAAACTGCTTTATTTTGTCAAGTTTCAAGAAGCTAGCACAAACCGTGTTGGATTTAGAGTTCCAAATCCATCTATCAATATAGGAGAAAACAGAGTGAAACCTAAAAATTTAAACTGTTACTGGAAATGAACGCTTCACCATAGAAAAACGAAATTTGGGGAACCAAGTCGATTAGTGTACTGATCATTACCTGAAAGTATCATCCAGTTTGGGTGAAAAAATATTTGCTGTGATTTCTGGAGATTCATAGTTTTTGGAAGCTTGACAACCCCTTTCTTTGAAAGCGTTTCTCGCCAGTCACTGCTTAGAGCTACATCAAGAGGAAACAACACATAGATATAGAACGTGAAACTGCTTTATTTTGTCAAGTTTCAAGAAGCTAGCACAAACCGTGTTGGATTTAGAGTTCCAAATACATCTATCAATATAGGAGAAAACAGAGTGAAACCTAAAAATTCAAACTGTTAGTAGAAACGAACGCTTCAACATAGAAGAATGAAATTTGGAGAACCAAGTTGGCTTAGTGTACTGATCATTACCTGTAAGTATCATCCAGTTTTGGTGAAAAAATACTTGCTGAGATTTCTGGAGATTCGTAATTTTAGGAAGCTTGGCAACCCCTTTCCATGAAAGTGTTTCTCGCCAGTCACTGCATAGGGCTACTTCAAGAGGAAAGAACACATAGAGACAGAACGTGAAACTACTTTATTTTGTCAAGTTTCAAGAAGCTAGCACAAACCGTGTTGGATTTAGAGTTCGAAATACATCTATCTATATAGGAGAAAACAGAGTGAAACCTAAAAATTCAAACTGTTACTGGAAATGAACGCTTCAACATAGAAGAACGAAATTTGGGGAACCAAGTTGGCTTAGTGTACTGATCATTACCTGAAAGTATCATCCAGTTTGGGTGAAAAAATATTTGCTGTGATTTCTGGAGATTCGTAGTTTTTGGAAGCTTGGCAACCCCTTTCTATGAAAGTGTTTCTCGCCAGTCACTGCTTAGGGCTACTTCAAGAGGAAACAAAACATAGAGATAGAACGTGAAACTGCTTTATTTTGTCAAGTTTCAAGAAGCTAGCACAAACCGTGTTGGATTTAGAGTTCCAAATACATCTATCAATATAGGAGAAAACAGAGTGAAACCTAAAAATTCAAACTGTTACTGGAAATGTACGCTTCACCATAGAAGAACGAAATTTGGGGAACCAAGTCGGCTTAGTGTACTGATCATTACCTGAAAGTATCATCCAGTTTGGGTGAAAAAATATTTGCTGAGATTTCTGGAGATTCGTAATTTTTGGAAGCTTGGCAACCCCTTTCCATGAAAGTGTTTCTCGCCAGTCACTGCTTAGGGCTACATCAAGAGGAAAAAAAACATAGAGAAAGAACGTGAAACTGCTTTATTTTGTCAAGTTTCAAGAAGCTAGCACAAACCGTGTTGGATTTAGAGTTCCAAATCCATCTATCAATATAGGAGAAAACAGAGTGAAACCTAAAAATTTAAACTGTTACTGGAAATGAACGCTTCACCATAGAAAAACGAAATTTGGGGAACCAAGTCGATTAGTGTACTGATCATTACCTGAAAGTATCATCCAGTTTGGGTGAAAAAATATTTGCTGTGATTTCTGGAGATTCATAGTTTTTGGAAGCTTGACAACCCCTTTCTTTGAAAGCGTTTCTCGCCAGTCACTGCTTAGAGCTACATCAAGAGGAAACAACACATAGATATAGAACGTGAAACTGCTTTATTTTGTCAAGTTTCAAGAAGCTAGCACAAACCGTGTTGGATTTAGAGTTCCAAATACATCTATCAATATAGGAGAAAACAGAGTGAAACCTAAAAATTCAAACTGTTAGTAGAAACGAACGCTTCAACATAGAAGAATGAAATTTGGAGAACCAAGTTGGCTTAGTGTACTGATCATTACCTGTAAGTATCATCCAGTTTTGGTGAAAAAATACTTGCTGAGATTTCTGGAGATTCGTAATTTTAGGAAGCTTGGCAACCCCTTTCCATGAAAGTGTTTCTCGCCAGTCACTGCATAGGGCTACTTCAAGAGGAAAGAACACATAGAGACAGAACGTGAAACTACTTTATTTTGTCAAGTTTCAAGAAGCTAGCACAAACCGTGTTGGATTTAGAGTTCGAAATACATCTATCTATATAGGAGAAAACAGAGTGAAACCTAAAAATTCAAACTGTTACTGGAAATGAACGCTTCAACATAGAAGAACGAAATTTGGGGAACCAAGTTGGCTTAGTGTACTGATCATTACCTGAAAGTATCATCCAGTTTGGGTGAAAAAATATTTGCTGTGATTTCTGGAGATTCGTAGTTTTTGGAAGCTTGGCAACCCCTTTCTATGAAAGTGTTTCTCGCCAGTCACTGCTTAGGGCTACTTCAAGAGGAAACAAAACATAGAGATAGAACGTGAAACTGCTTTATTTTGTCAAGTTTCAAGAAGCTAGCACAAACCGTGTTGGATTTAGAGTTCCAAATACATCTATCAATATAGGAGAAAACAGAGTGAAACCTAAAAATTCAAACTGTTACTGGAAATGTACGCTTCACCATAGAAGAACGAAATTTGGGGAACCAAGTCGGCTTAGTGTACTGATCATTACCTGAAAGTATCATCCAGTTTGGGTGAAAAAATATTTGCTGAGATTTCTGGAGATTCGTAATTTTTGGAAGCTTGGCAACCCCTTTCCATGAAAGTGTTTCTCGCCAGTCACTGCTTAGGGCTACATCAAGAGGAAAAAAAACATAGAGAAAGAACGTGAAACTGCTTTATTTTGTCAAGTTTCAAGAAGCTAGCACAAACCGTGTTGGATTTAGAGTTCCAAATCCATCTATCAATATAGGAGAAAACAGAGTGAAACCTAAAAATTTAAACTGTTACTGGAAATGAACGCTTCACCATAGAAAAACGAAATTTGGGGAACCAAGTCGATTAGTGTACTGATCATTACCTGAAAGTATCATCCAGTTTGGGTGAAAAAATATTTGCTGTGATTTCTGGAGATTCATAGTTTTTGGAAGCTTGACAACCCCTTTCTTTGAAAGCGTTTCTCGCCAGTCACTGCTTAGAGCTACATCAAGAGGAAACAACACATAGATATAGAACGTGAAACTGCTTTATTTTGTCAAGTTTCAAGAAGCTAGCACAAACCGTGTTGGATTTAGAGTTCCAAATACATCTATCAATATAGGAGAAAACAGAGTGAAACCTAAAAATTCAAACTGTTAGTAGAAACGAACGCTTCAACATAGAAGAATGAAATTTGGAGAACCAAGTTGGCTTAGTGTACTGATCATTACCTGTAAGTATCATCCAGTTTTGGTGAAAAAATACTTGCTGAGATTTCTGGAGATTCGTAATTTTAGGAAGCTTGGCAACCCCTTTCCATGAAAGTGTTTCTCGCCAGTCACTGCATAGGGCTACTTCAAGAGGAAAGAACACATAGAGACAGAACGTGAAACTACTTTATTTTGTCAAGTTTCAAGAAGCTAGCACAAACCGTGTTGGATTTAGAGTTCGAAATACATCTATCTATATAGGAGAAAACAGAGTGAAACCTAAAAATTCAAACTGTTACTGGAAATGAACGCTTCAACATAGAAGAACGAAATTTGGGGAACCAAGTTGGCTTAGTGTACTGATCATTACCTGAAAGTATCATCCAGTTTGGGTGAAAAAATATTTGCTGTGATTTCTGGAGATTCGTAGTTTTTGGAAGCTTGGCAACCCCTTTCTATGAAAGTGTTTCTCGCCAGTCACTGCTTAGGGCTACTTCAAGAGGAAACAAAACATAGAGATAGAACGTGAAACTGCTTTATTTTGTCAAGTTTCAAGAAGCTAGCACAAACCGTGTTGGATTTAGAGTTCCAAATACATCTATCAATATAGGAGAAAACAGAGTGAAACCTAAAAATTCAAACTGTTACTGGAAATGTACGCTTCACCATAGAAGAACGAAATTTGGGGAACCAAGTCGGCTTAGTGTACTGATCATTACCTGAAAGTATCATCCAGTTTGGGTGAAAAAATATTTGCTGAGATTTCTGGAGATTCGTAATTTTTGGAAGCTTGGCAACCCCTTTCCATGAAAGTGTTTCTCGCCAGTCACTGCTTAGGGCTACATCAAGAGGAAAAAAAACATAGAGAAAGAACGTGAAACTGCTTTATTTTGTCAAGTTTCAAGAAGCTAGCACAAACCGTGTTGGATTTAGAGTTCCAAATCCATCTATCAATATAGGAGAAAACAGAGTGAAACCTAAAAATTTAAACTGTTACTGGAAATGAACGCTTCACCATAGAAGAACGAAATTTGGGGAACCAAGTCGATTAGTGTACTGATCATTACCTGAAAGTATCATCCAGTTTGGGTGAAAAAATATTTGCTGTGATTTCTGGAGATTCATAGTTTTTGGAAGCTTGACAACCCCTTTCTATGAAAGTGTTTCTCGCCAGTCACTGCTTAGGGCTACATCAAGAGGAAACAACACATAGATATAGAACGTGAAACTGCTTTATTTTGTCAAGTTTCAAGAAGCTAGCACAAACCGTGTTGGATTTAGAGTTCCAAATACATCTATCAATATAGGAGAAAACAGAGTGAAACCTAAAAATTCAAACTGTTAGTAGAAACGAACGCTTCAACATAGAAGAATGAAATTTGGAGAACCAAGTTGGCTTAGTGTACTGAACATTACCTGTAAGTATCATCCAGTTTTGGTGAAAAAATACTTGCTGAGATTTCTGGAGATTCGTAATTTTAGGAAGCTTGGCAACCCCTTTCCATGAAAGTGTTTCTCGCCAGTCACTGCATAGGGCTACTTCAAGAGGAAAGAACACCTAGAGACAGAACGTGAAACTGCTTTATTTTGTCAAGTTTCAAGAAGCTAGCACAAACTGTGTTGGATTTAGAGTTCCAAATCCATCTATCAATATAGGAGAAAACAGAGTGAAACCTAAAAATTTAAACTGTTACTGGAAATGAACGCTTCACCATAGAAGAACGAAATTTGGGGAACCAAGTCGGCTTAGTGTACTGATCATTACCTGAAAGTATCATCCAGTTTGGGTGAAAAAATATTTGCTGTGATTTCTGGAGATTCGTAGTTTTTGGAAGCTTGACAACCCCTTTCTATGAAAGTGTTTCTCGCCAGTCACTGCTTAGGGCTACATCAAGAGGAAACAACACATAGATATAGAACGTGAAACTGCTTTATTTTGTCAAGTTTCAAGAAGCTAGCACAAACCGTGTTGGATTTACAGTTCCAAATCCATCTATCAATATAGGAGAAAACAGAGTGAAACCTAAAAATTCAAACTGTTACTGAAAATGAACGCTTCAACATAGAAGAACGAAATTTGGGGAACCAAGTTGGCTTAGTGTACTGATCATTACCTGAAAGTATCATCCAGTTTGGGTGAAAAAATATTTGCTGAGATTTCTGGAGATTCGTAATTTTTGGAAGCTTGGCAACCCCTTTCCATGAAAGTGTTTCTCGCCAGTCACTGCTTAGGGCTACATCAAGAGGAAAAAAAACATAGAGAAAGAACGTGAAACTGCTTTATTTTGTCAAGTTTCAAGAAGCTAGCACAAACCGTGTTGGATTTAGAGTTCCAAATACATTTATCAATATAGGAGAAAACAGAGTGAAACCTAAAAATTTAAACTGTTACTGGAAATGAACGCTTCACCATAGAAGAACGAAATTTGGGGAACCAAGTCGGCTTAGTGTACTGACCATTACCTGAAAGTATCATCCAGTTTGGGTGAAAAAATATTTGCTGAGATTTCTGGAGATTCGTAATTTTTGGAAGCTTGGGAACCTTTTTCCATGAAAGTGTTTCTCGACAGTCACTGCTTAGGGCTACATCAAGAGGAAACAAAACATAGAGATAGAACGTGAAACTGCTTTATTTTGTAAAGTTTCAAGAAGCTAGCACAAACCGTGTTGGATTTAGAGTTCCAAATACATCTATCAATATAGGAGAAAACAGAGTGAAACCTAAAAATTCAAACTGTTAGTAGAAACGAACGCTTCAACATAGAAGAACGAAATTTGGGGAACCAAGTCGGCTTAGTGTACTGACCATTACCTGAAAGTATCATCCAGTTTGGGTGAAAAAATATTTGCTGAGATTTCTGGAGATTCGTAATTTTTGGAAGCTTGGGAACCTTTTTCCATGAAAGTGTTTCTCGCCAGTCACTGCATAGGGCTACTTCAAGAGGAAAGAACACCTAGAGACAGAACGTGAAACTACTTTATTTTGTCAAGTTTCAAGAAGCTAGCACAAACCGTGTTGGATTTAGAGTTCGAAATACATCTATCTATATAGGAGAAAACAGAGTGAAACCTAAAAATTCAAACTGTTACTGGAAATGAACGCTTCAACATAGAAGAACGAAATTTGGGGAACCAAGTTGGCTTAGTGTACTGATCATTACCTGAAAGTATCATCCAGTTTGGGTGAAAAAATATTTGCTGAGATTTCTGGAGATTCGTAATTTTTGGAAGCTTGGGAACCCCTTTCCATGAAAGTATTTCTCGCCAGTCACTGCTTAGGGCTACATCAAGAGGAAACAAAACATAGAGATAGAACCTGAAACTACTTTATTGTGTCAAGTTTCAAGAAGCTAGCACAAACCGTGTTGGATTTAGAGTTCCAAATACATTTATCAATATAGGAGAAAACAGAGTGAAACCTAAAAATTTAAACTGTTACTGGAAATGAACGCTTCACCATTGAAGAACGAAATTTGGGGAACCAAGTTGGATTAGTGTACTGATCATTACCTGAAAGTATCATCCAGTTTGGGTGAAAAAATATTTGCTGAGATTTCTGGAGATTCATAATTTTTGGAAGCTTGGCAACCCCTTTCCATGAAAGTGTTTCTCGCCAGTCACTGCTTAGGGCTACATCAAGAGGAAACAACACATAGATATAGAACGTGAAACTGCTTTATTTTGTCAAGTTTCAAGAAGCTAGCACAAACCGTGTTGGATTTACAGTTCCAAATCCATCTATCAATATAGGAGAAAACAGAGTGAAACCTAAAAATTCAAACTGTTACTGGAAATGAACGCTTCAACATAGAAGAACGAAATTTGGGGAACCAAGTCGGCTTAGTGTACTGATCATTACCTGAAAGTATCATCCAGTTTGGGTGCAGAAATATTTGCTGTGATTTCTGGAGATTCGTAGTTTTTGGAAGCTTGGCAACCCCTTTCTATGAAAGTGTTTCTCGCCAGTCACTGCTTAGGGCTACTTCAAGAGGAAACAAAACATAGATATAGAACGTGAAACTGCTTTATTTTGTCAAGTTTCAAGAAGCTAGCACAAACCGTGTTGGATTTAGAGTTCCAAATACATCTATCAATATAGGAGAAAACAGAGTGAAACCTAAAAATTCAAACTGTTACTGGAAACGTACGCTTCAACATAGAAGAACGAAATTTGGGGAACCAAGTCGGCTTAGTGTACTGATCATTACCTGAAAGTATCATCCAGTTTGGGTGAAAAAATATTTGCTGAGATTTCTGGAGATTCGTAATTTTTGGAAGCTTGGCAACCCCTTTCCATGAAAGTGTTTCTCGCCAGTCACTGCTTAGGGCTACATCAAGAGGAAAAAAAACATAGAGAAAGAACGTGAAACTGCTTTATTTTGTCACGTTTCAAGAAGCTAGCACAAACCGTGTTGGATTTAGAGTTCCAAATCCATCTATCAATATAGGAGAAAACAGAGTGAAACCTAAAAATTTAAACTGTTACTGGAAATGAACGCTTCACCATAGAAGAACGAAATTTGGGGAACCAAGTCGGCTTAGTGTACTGATCATTACCTGAAAGTATCATCCAGTTTGGGTGAAAAAATATTTGCTGTGATTTCTGGAGATTCGTAGTTTTTGGAAGCTTGACAACCCCTTTCTATGAAAGTGTTTCTCGCCAGTCACTGCTTAGGGCTACATCAAGAGGAAACAACACATAGATATAGAACGTGAAACTGCTTTATTTTGTCAAGTTTCAAGAAGCTAGCACAAACCGTGTTGGATTTACAGTTCCAAATCCATCTATCAATATAGGAGAAAACAGAGTGAAACCTAAAAATTCAAACTGTTACTGGAAATGAACGCTTCAACATAGAAGAACGAAATTTGGGGAACCAAGTCGGCTTAGTGTACTGACCATTACCTGAAAGTATCATCCAGTTTGGGTGAAAAAATATTTGCTGAGATTTCTGGAGATTCGTAATTTTTGGAAGCTTGGGAACCCCTTTCCATGAAAGTGTTTCTCGCCAGTCACTGCTTAGGGCTACATCAAGAGGAAACAAAACATAGAGAGAGAACGTGAAACTGCTTTATTTTGTCAAGTTTCAAGAAGCTAGCACAAATCGTGTTGGATTTAGAGTTCGAAATACATCTATCAATATAGGAGAAAACAGAGTGAAACCTAAAAATTCAAACTGTTACTGGAAATGAACGCTTCAACATAGAAGAACGAAATTTGGGGAACCAAGTCGGCTTAGTGTACTGATCATTACCTGAAAGTATCATCCAGTTTGCGTGAAAAAATATTTGCTGAGATTTCTGGAGATTTGTAATTTTTGGAAGCTTGGCAACCCCTTTCCATGAAAGTGTTTCTCGCCAGTCACTGCTTAGGGCTACATCAAGAGGAAACAAGACATAGAGATAGAAAGTGAAACTGCTTTATTTTGTCAAGTTTCAAGAAGCTAGCACAAACCGTGTTGGATTTACAGTTCCAAATACATCTATCAATATAGGAGAAAACAGAGTGAAACCTAAAAATTCAAACTGTTACTGGCAATGCACGCTTCAACATAGAAGAACGAAATTTGGGGAACCAAGTCGGCTTAGTGTACTGATCATTACCTGAAAGTATCATCCAGTTTGGGTGAAAAAATATTTGCTGAGATTTCTGGAGATTCGTAATTTTTGGAAGCTTGGGAACCCCTTTTCATGTAAGTGTTTCTCGCCAGTCACTGCTTAGGGATACATCAAGAGGAAACAAGACATAGAGATAGAAAGTGAAACTGCTTTATTTTGTCAAGTTTCAAGAAGCTAGCACAAACCGTGTTGGATTTACAGTTCCAAATACATCTATCAATATAGGAGAAAACAGAGTGAAACCTAAAAATTCAAACTGTTACTGGCAATGCACGCTTCAACATAGAAGAACGAAATTTGGGGAACCAAGTCGGCTTAGTGTACTGATCATTACCTGAAAGTATCATCCAGTTTGGGTGAAAAAATATTTGCTGAGATTTCTGGAGATTCGTAATTTTTGGAAGCTTGGCAACCCCTTTCCATGAAAGTGTTTCTCGCCAGTCACTGCTTAGGGCTACATCAAGAGGAAAAAAAAACATAGAGAAAGAACGTGAAACTGCTTTATTTTGTCAAGTTTCAAGAAGCTAGCACAAACCGTGTTGGATTTAGAGTTCCAAATACATTTATCAATATAGGAGAAAACAGAGTGAAACCTAAAAATTTAAACTGTTACTGGAAATGAACGCTTCACCATAGAAGAACGAAATTTGGGGAACCAAGTCGGCTTAGTGTACTGACCATTACCTGAAAGTATCATCCAGTTTGGGTGAAAAAATATTTGCTGAGATTTCTGGAGATTCGTAATTTTTGGAAGCTTGGGAACCTTTTTCCATGAAAGTGTTTCTCGACAGTCACTGCTTAGGGCTACATCAAGAGGAAACAAAACATAGAGATAGAACGTGAAACTGCTTTATTTTGTCAAGTTTCAAGAAGCTAGCACAAACCGTGTTGGATTTAGAGTTCCAAATACATCTATCAATATAGGAGAAAACAGAGTGAAACCTAAAATTTCAAACTGTTAGTAGAAACGAACGCTTCAACATAGAAGAATGAAATTTGGAGAACCAAGTTGGCTTAGTGTACTGATCATTACCTGTAAGTATCATCCAGTTTTGGTGAAAAAATACTTGCTGAGATTTCTGGAGATTCGTAATTTTAGGAAGCTTGGCAACCCCTTTCCATGAAAGTGTTTCTCGCCAGTCACTGCATAGGGCTACTTCAAGAGGAAAGAACACATAGAGACAGAACGTGAAACTACTTCATTTTGTCAAGTTTCAAGAAGCTAGCACAAACCGTGTTGGATTTAGAGTTCGAAATACATCTATCTATATAGGAGAAAACAGAGTGAAACCTAAAAATTCAAACTGTTACTGGAAATGAACGCTTCAACATAGAAGAACGAAATTTGGGGAACCAAGTTGGCTTAGTGTACTGATCATTACCTGAAAGTATCATCCAGTTTGGGTGAAAAAATATTTGCTGTGATTTCTGGAGATTCGTAGTTTTTGGAAGCTTGGCAACCCCTTTCTATGAAAGTGTTTCTCGCCAGTCACTGCTTAGGGCTACTTCAAGAGGAAACAAAACATAGAGATAGAACGTGAAACTGCTTTATTTTGTCAAGTTTCAAGAAGCTAGCACAAACCGTGTTGGATTTAGAGTTCCAAATACATCTATCAATATAGGAGAAAACAGAGTGAAACCTAAAAATTCAAACTGTTACTGGAAATGTACGCTTCAACATAGAAGAACGAAATTTGGGGAACCAAGTCGGCTTAGTGTACTGATCATTACCTGAAAGTATCATCCAGTTTGGGTGAAAAAATATTTGCTGAGATTTCTGGAGATTCGTAATTTTTGGAAGCTTGGCAACCCCTTTCCATGAAAGTGTTTCTCGCCAGTCACTGCTTAGGGCTACATCAAGAAAAAAAAAAAACATAGAGAAAGAACGTGAAACTGCTTTATTTTGTCAAGTTTCAAGAAGCTAGCACAAACCGTGTTGGATTTAGAGTTCCAAATCCATCTATCAATATAGGAGAAAACAGAGTGAAACCTAAAAATTTAAACTGTTACTGGAAATGAACGCTTCACCATAGAAGAACGAAATTTGGGGAACCAAGTCGGCTTAGTGTACTGATCATTACCTGAAAGTATCATCCAGTTTGGGTGAAAAAATATTTGTTGTGATTTCTGGAGATTCGTAGTTTTTGGAAGCTTGACAACCCCTTTCTATGAAAGTGTTTCTCGCCAGTCACTGCTTAGGGCTACATCAAGAGGAAACAACACATAGATATAGAACGTGAAACTGCTTTATTTTGTCAAGTTTCAAGAAGCTAGCACAAACCGTGTTGGATTTACAGTTCCAAATCCATCTATCAATATAGGAGAAAACAGAGTGAAACCTAAAAATTCAAACTGTTACTGAAAATGAACGCTTCAACATAGAAGAACGAAATTTGGGGAACCAAGTCGGCTTAGTGTACTGATCATTACCTGAAAGTATCATCCAGTTTGGGTGAAAAAATATTTGCTGAGATTTCTGGAGATTCGTAATTTTTGGAAGCTTGGCAACCCCTTTCCATGAAAGTGTTTCTCGCCAGTCACTGCTTAGGGCTACATCAAGAGGAAAAAAAACATAGAGAAAGAACGTGAAACTGCTTTATTTTGTCAAGTTTCAAGAAGCTAGCACAAACCGTGTTGGATTTAGAGTTCCAAATACATTTATCAATATAGGAGAAAACAGAGTGAAACCTAAAAATTTAAACTGTTACTGGAAATGAACGCTTCACCATAGAAGAACGAAATTTGGGGAACCAAGTCGGCTTAGTGTACTGACCATTACCTGAAAGTATCATCCAGTTTGGGTGAAAAAATATTTGCTGAGATTTCTGGAGATTCGTAATTTTTGGAAGCTTGGGAACCTTTTTCCATGAAAGTGTTTCTCGACAGTCACTGCTTAGGGCTACATCAAGAGGAAACAAAACATAGAGATAGAACGTGAAACTGCTTTATTTTGTCAAGTTTCAAGAAGCTAGCACAAACCGTGTTGGATTTAGAGTTCCAAATACATCTATCAATATAGGAGAAAACAGAGTGAAACCTAAAAATTCAAACTGTTAGTAGAAACGAACGCTTCAACATAGAAGAATGAAATTTGGAGAACCAAGTTGGCTTAGTGTACTGATCATTACCTGTAAGTATCATCCAGTTTTGGTGAAAAAATACTTGCTGAGATTTCTGGAGATTCGTAATTTTAGGAAGCTTGGCAACCCCTTTCCATGAAAGTGTTTCTCGCCAGTCACTGCATAGGGCTACTTCAAGAGGAAAGAACACCTAGAGACAGAACGTGAAACTACTTTATTTTGTCAAGTTTCAAGAAGCTAGCACAAACCGTGTTGGATTTAGAGTTCGAAATACATCTATCTATATAGGAGAAAACAGAGTGAAACCTAAAAATTCAAACTGTTACTGGAAATGAACGCTTCAACATAGAAGAACGAAATTTGGGGAACCAAGTTGGCTTAGTGTACTGATCATTACCTGAAAGTATCATCCAGTTTGGGTGAAAAAATATTTGCTGTGATTTCTGGAGATTCGTAGTTTTTGGAAGCTTGACAACCCCTTTCTATGAAAGTGTTTCTCGCCAGTCACTGCTTAGGGCTACATCAAGAGGAAACAACACATAGATACAGAACGTGAAACTGCTTTATTTTGTCAAGTTTCAAGAAGCTAGCACAAACCGTGTTGGATTTACAGTTCCAAATCCATCTATCAATATAGGAGAAAACAGAGTGAAACCTAAAAATTCAAACTGTTACTGGAAATGAACGCTTCAACATAGAAGAACGAAATTTGGGGAACCAAGTCGGCTTAGTGTACTGATCATTACCTGAAAGTATCATCCAGTTTGGGTGAAAAAATATTTGCTGTGATTTCTGGAGATTCGTAGTTTTTGGAAGCTTGACAACCCCTTTCTATGAAAGTGTTTCTCGCCAGTCACTGCTTAGGGCTACATCAAGAGGAAACAACACATAGATATAGAACGTGAAACTGCTTTATTTTGTCAAGTTTCAAGAAGCTAGCACAAACCGTGTTGGATTTACAGTTCCAAATCCATCTATCAATATAGGAGAAAACAGAGTGAAACCTAAAAATTCAAACTGTTACTGGAAATGAACGCTTCAACATAGAAGAACGAAATTTGGGGAACCAATTCGGCTTAGTGTACTGATCATTACCTGAAAGTATCATCCAGTTTGGGTGCAGAAATATTTGCTGTGATTTCTGGAGATTCGTAGTTTTTGGAAGCTTGGCAACCCCTTTCTATGAAAGTGTTTCTCGCCAGTCACTGCTTAGGGCTACATCAAGAGGAAACAACACATAGATATAGAACGTGAAACTGCTTTATTTTGTCAAGTTTCAAGAAGCTAGCACAAACCGTGTTGGATTTACAGTTCCAAATCCATCTATCAATATAGGAGAAAACAGAGTGAAACCTAAAAATTCAAACTGTTACTGGAAATGAAAGCTTCAACATAGAAGAACGAAATTTGGGGAACCAATTCGGCTTAGTGTACTGATCATTACCTGAAAGTATCATCCAGTTTGGGTGCAGAAATATTTGCTGTGATTTCTGGAGATTCGTAGTTTTTGGAAGCTTGGCAACCCCTTTCTATGAAAGTGTTTCTCGCCAGTCACTGCTTAGGGCTACTTCAAGAGGAAATAAAACATAGATAGAACGTGAAACTGCTTTATTTTGTCAAGTTTCAAGAAGCTAGCACAAACCGTGTTGGATTTAGAGTTCCAAATACATTTATCAATATAGGAGAAAACAGAGTGAAACCTAAAAATTTAAACTGTTACTGGAAATGAACGCTTCACCATAGAAGAACGAAATTTGGGGAACCAAGTCGGCTTAGTGTACTGACCATTACCTGAAAGTATCATCCAGTTTGGGTGAAAAAATATTTGCTGAGATTTCTGGAGATTCGTAATTTTTGGAAGCTTGGGAACCTTTTTCCATGAAAGTGTTTCTCGACAGTCACTGCTTAGGGCTACATCAAGAGGAAACAAAACATAGAGATAGAACGTGAAACTGCTTTATTTTGTCAAGTTTCAAGAAGCTAGCACAAACCGTGTTGGATTTAGAGTTCCAAATACATCTATCAATATAGGAGAAAACAGAGTGAAACCTAAAAATTCAAACTGTTACTGGAAATGAACGCTTCAACATAGAAGAACGAAATTTGGAGAACCAAGTTGGCTTAGTGTACTGATCATTACCTGTAAGTATCATCCAGTTTTGGTGAAAAAATATTTGCTGAGATTTCTGGAGATTCGTAATTTTTGGAAGCTTGGGAACCCCTTTCCATGAAAGTGTTTCTCGCCAGTCACTGCATAGGGCTACTTCAAGAGGAAAGAACACATAGAGACAGAACGTGAAACTACTTTATTTTGTCAAGTTTCAAGAAGCTAGCACAAACCGTGTTGGATTTAGAGTTCGAAATACATCTATCTATGTAGGAGAAAACAGAGTGAAACCTAAAAATTCAAACTGTTACTGGAAATGAACGCTTCAACATAGAAGAACGAAATTTGGGGAACCAAGTTGGCTTAGTGTACTGATCATTACCTGAAAGTATCATCCAGTTTGGGTGAAAAAATATTTGCTGTGATTTCTGGAGATTCGTAGTTTTTGGAAGCTTGACAACCCCTTTCTATGAAAGTGTTTCTCGCCAGTCACTGCTTAGGGCTACATCAAGAGGAAACAACACATAGATATAGAACGTGAAACTGCTTTATTTTGTCAAGTTTCAAGAAGCTAGCACAAACCGTGTTGGATTTACAGTTCCAAATCCATCTATCAATATAGGAGAAAACAGAGTGAAACCTAAAAATTCAAACTGTTACTGGAAATGAACGCTTCAACATAGAAGAACGAAATTTGGGGAACCAATTCGGCTTAGTGTACTGATCATTACCTGAAAGTATCATCCAGTTTGGGTGCAGAAATATTTGCTGTGATTTCTGGAGATTCGTAGTTTTTGGAAGCTTGGCAACCCCTTTCTATGAAAGTGTTTCTCGCCAGTCACTGCTTAGGGCTACTTCAAGAGGAAACAAAACATAGATAGAACGTGAAACTGCTTTATTTTGTCAAGTTTCAATAAGCTAGCACAAACCGTGTTGGATTTAGAGTTCCAAATACATCTATCAATATAGGAGAAAACAGAGTGAAACCTAAAAATTCAAACTGTTACTGGAAATGTACGCTTCAACATAGAAGAACGAAATTTGGGGAACCAAGTCGGCTTAGTGTACTGATCATTACCTGAAAGTATCATCCAGTTTGGGTGAAAAAATCTTTGCTGAGATTTCTGGAGATTCGTAATTTTTGGAAGCTTGGCAACCCCTTTCCATGAAAGTGTTTCTCGCCAGTCACTGCTTAGGGCTACATCAAGAGGAAAAAAAACATAGAGAAAGAACGTGAAACTGCTTTATTTTGTCAAGTTTCAAGAAGCTAGCACAAACCGTGTTGGATTTACAGTTCCAAATCCATCTATCAATATAGGAGAAAACAGAGTGAAACCTAAAAATTCAAACTGTTACTGAAAATGAACGCTTCAACATAGAAGAACGAAATTTGGGGAACCAAGTCGGCTTAGTGTACTGATCATTACCTGAAAGTATCATCCAGTTTGGGTGAAAAAATATTTGCTGAGATTTCTGGAGATTCGTAATTTTTGGAAGCTTGGCAACCCCTTTCCATGAAAGTGTTTCTCGCCAGTCACTGCTTAGGGCTACATCAAGAGGAAAAAAAACATAGAGAAAGAACGTGAAACTGCTTTATTTTGTCAAGTTTCAAGAAGCTAGCACAAACCGTGTTGGATTTAGAGTTCCAAATACATTTATCAATATAGGAGAAAACAGAGTGAAACCTAAAAATTTAAACTGTTACTGGAAATGAACGCTTCACCATAGAAGAACGAAATTTGGGGAACCAAGTCGGCTTAGTGTACTGACCATTACCTGAAAGTATCATCCAGTTTGGGTGAAAAAATATTTGCTGAGATTTCTGGAGATTCTTAATTTTTGGAAGCTTGGGAACCTTTTTCCATGAAAGTGTTTCTCGACAGTCACTGCTTAGGGCTACATCAAGAGGAAACAAAACATAGAGATAGAACGTGAAACTGCTTTATTTTGTCAAGTTTCAAGAAGCTAGCACAAACCGTGTTGGATTTAGAGTTCCAAATACATCTATCAATATAGGAGAAAACAGAGTGAAACCTAAAAATTCAAACTGTTACTGGAAATGAACGCTTCAACATAGAAGAACGAAATTTGGAGAACCAAGTTGGCTTAGTGTACTGATCATTACCTGTAAGTATCATCCAGTTTTGGTGAAAAAATATTTGCTGAGATTTCTGGAGATTCGTAGTTTTTGGAAGCTTGACAACCCCTTTCTATGAAAGTGTTTCTCGCCAGTCACTGCTTAGGGCTACATCAAGAGGAAACAACACATAGATATAGAACGTGAAACTGCTTTATTTTGTCAAGTTTCAAGAAGCTAGCACAAACCGTGTTGGATTTACAGTTCCAAATCCATCTATCAATATAGGAGAAAACAGAGTGAAACCTAAAAATTCAAACTGTTACTGGAAATGAACGCTTCAACATAGAAGAACGAAATTTGGGGAACCAAGTTGGCTTAGTGTACTGATCATTACCTGAAAGTATCATCCAGTTTGGGTGAAAAAATATTTGCTGTGATTTCTGGAGATTCGTAGTTTTTGGAAGCTTGACAACCCCTTTCTATGAAAGTGTTTCTCGCCAGTCACTGCTTAGGGCTACATCAAGAGGAAACAACACATAGATATAGAACGTGAAACTGCTTTATTTTGTCAAGTTTCAAGAAGCTAGCACAAACCGTGTTGGATTTACAGTTCCAAATCCATCTATCAATATAGGAGAAAACAGAGTGAAACCTAAAAATTCAAACTGTTACTGGAAATGAACGCTTCAACATAGAAGAACGAAATTTGGGGAACCAAGTCGGCTTAGTGTACTGATCATTACCTGAAAGTATCATCCAGTTTGGGTGAAAAAATATTTGCTGTGATTTCTGGAGATTCGTAGTTTTTGGAAGCTTGACAACCCCTTTCTATGAAAGTGTTTCTCACCAGTCACTGCTTAGGGCTACATCAAGAGGAAAAAAACATAGAGAAAGAACGTGAAACTGCTTTATTTTGTCAAGTTTCAAGAAGCTAGCACAAACCGTGTTGGATTTAGAGTTCCAAATCCATCTATCAATATAGGAGAAAACAGAGTGAAACCTAAAAATTTAAACTGTTACTGGAAATGAACGCTTCACCATAGAAGAACGAAATTTGGGGAACCAAGTCGGCTTAGTGTACTGACCATTACCTGAAAGTATCATCCAGTTTGGGTGAAAAAATATTTGCTGAGATTTCTGGAGATTCGTAATTTTTGGAAGCTTGGGAACCTTTTTCCATGAAAGTGTTTCTCGACAGTCACTGCTTAGGGCTACATCAAGAGGAAACAAAACATAGAGATAGAACGTGAAACTGCTTTATTTTGTCAAGTTTCAAGAAGCTAGCACAAACCGTGTTGGATTTAGAGTTCCAAATACATCTATCAATATAGGAGAAAACAGAGTGAAACCTAAAAATTCAAACTGTTACTGGAAATGAACGCTTCAACATAGAAGAACGAAATTTGGAGAACCAAGTTGGCTTAGTGTACTGATCATTACCTGTAAGTATCATCCAGTTTTGGTGAAAAAATATTTGCTGAGATTTCTGGAGATTCGTAATTTTTGGAAGCTTGGGAACCCCTTTCCATGAAAGTGTTTCTCGCCAGTCACTGCATAGGGCTACTTCAAGAGGAAAGAACACATAGAGACAGAACGTGAAACTACTTTATTTTGTCAAGTTTCAAGAAGCTAGCACAAACCGTGTTGGATTTAGAGTTCGAAATACATCTATCTATGTAGGAGAAAACAGAGTGAAACCTAAAAATTCAAACTGTTACTGGAAATGAACGCTTCAACATAGAAGAACGAAATTTGGGGAACCAAGTTGGCTTAGTGTACTGATCATTACCTGAAAGTATCATCCAGTTTGGGTGAAAAAATATTTGCTGTGATTTCTGGAGATTCGTAGTTTTTGGAAGCTTGACAACCCCTTTCTATGAAAGTGTTTCTCGCCAGTCACTGCTTAGGGCTACATCAAGAGGAAACAACACATAGATATAGAACGTGAAACTGCTTTATTTTGTCAAGTTTCAAGAAGCTAGCACAAACCGTGTTGGATTTACAGTTCCAAATCCATCTATCAATATAGGAGAAAACAGAGTGAAACCTAAAAATTCAAACTGTTACTGGAAATGAACGCTTCAACATAGAAGAACGAAATTTGGGGAACCAATTCGGCTTAGTGTACTGATCATTACCTGAAAGTATCATCCAGTTTGGGTGCAGAAATATTTGCTGTGATTTCTGGAGATTCGTAGTTTTTGGAAGCTTGGCAACCCCTTTCTATGAAAGTGTTTCTCGCCAGTCACTGCTTAGGGCTACTTCAAGAGGAAACAAAACATAGATAGAACGTGAAACTGCTTTATTTTGTCAAGTTTCAATAAGCTAGCACAAACCGTGTTGGATTTAGAGTTCCAAATACATCTATCAATATAGGAGAAAACAGAGTGAAACCTAAAAATTCAAACTGTTACTGGAAATGTACGCTTCAACATAGAAGAACGAAATTTGGGGAACCAAGTCGGCTTAGTGTACTGATCATTACCTGAAAGTATCATCCAGTTTGGGTGAAAAAATATTTGCTGAGATTTCTGGAGATTCGTAATTTTTGGAAGCTTGGCAACCCCTTTCCATGAAAGTGTTTCTCGCCAGTCACTGCTTAGGGCTACATCAAGAGGAAAAAAAACATAGAGAAAGAACGTGAAACTGCTTTATTTTGTCAAGTTTCAAGAAGCTAGCACAAACCGTGTTGGATTTACAGTTCCAAATCCATCTATCAATATAGGAGAAAACAGAGTGAAACCTAAAAATTCAAACTGTTACTGAAAATGAACGCTTCAACATAGAAGAACGAAATTTGGGGAACCAAGTCGGCTTAGTGTACTGATCATTACCTGAAAGTATCATCCAGTTTGGGTGAAAAAATATTTGCTGAGATTTCTGGAGATTCGTAATTTTTGGAAGCTTGGCAACCCCTTTCCATGAAAGTGTTTCTCGCCAGTCACTGCTTAGGGCTACATCAAGAGGAAAAAAAACATAGAGAAAGAACGTGAAACTGCTTTATTTTGTCAAGTTTCAAGAAGCTAGCACAAACCGTGTTGGATTTAGAGTTCCAAATACATTTATCAATATAGGAGAAAACAGAGTGAAACCTAAAAATTTAAACTGTTACTGGAAATGAACGCTTCACCATAGAAGAACGAAATTTGGGGAACCAAGTCGGCTTAGTGTACTGACCATTACCTGAAAGTATCATCCAGTTTGGGTGAAAAAATATTTGCTGAGATTTCTGGAGATTCTTAATTTTTGGAAGCTTGGGAACCTTTTTCCATGAAAGTGTTTCTCGACAGTCACTGCTTAGGGCTACATCAAGAGGAAACAAAACATAGAGATAGAACGTGAAACTGCTTTATTTTGTCAAGTTTCAAGAAGCTAGCACAAACCGTGTTGGATTTAGAGTTCCAAATACATCTATCAATATAGGAGAAAACAGAGTGAAACCTAAAAATTCAAACTGTTACTGGAAATGAACGCTTCAACATAGAAGAACGAAATTTGGAGAACCAAGTTGGCTTAGTGTACTGATCATTACCTGTAAGTATCATCCAGTTTTGGTGAAAAAATATTTGCTGAGATTTCTGGAGATTCGTAGTTTTTGGAAGCTTGACAACCCCTTTCTATGAAAGTGTTTCTCGCCAGTCACTGCTTAGGGCTACATCAAGAGGAAACAACACATAGATATAGAACGTGAAACTGCTTTATTTTGTCAAGTTTCAAGAAGCTAGCACAAACCGTGTTGGATTTACAGTTCCAAATCCATCTATCAATATAGGAGAAAACAGAGTGAAACCTAAAAATTCAAACTGTTACTGGAAATGAACGCTTCAACATAGAAGAACGAAATTTGGGGAACCAAGTTGGCTTAGTGTACTGATCATTACCTGAAAGTATCATCCAGTTTGGGTGAAAAAATATTTGCTGTGATTTCTGGAGATTCGTAGTTTTTGGAAGCTTGACAACCCCTTTCTATGAAAGTGTTTCTCGCCAGTCACTGCTTAGGGCTACATCAAGAGGAAACAACACATAGATATAGAACGTGAAACTGCTTTATTTTGTCAAGTTTCAAGAAGCTAGCACAAACCGTGTTGGATTTACAGTTCCAAATCCATCTATCAATATAGGAGAAAACAGAGTGAAACCTAAAAATTCAAACTGTTACTGGAAATGAACGCTTCAACATAGAAGAACGAAATTTGGGGAACCAAGTCGGCTTAGTGTACTGATCATTACCTGAAAGTATCATCCAGTTTGGGTGAAAAAATATTTGCTGTGATTTCTGGAGATTCGTAGTTTTTGGAAGCTTGACAACCCCTTTCTATGAAAGTGTTTCTCACCAGTCACTGCTTAGGGCTACATCAAGAGGAAAAAAACATAGAGAAAGAACGTGAAACTGCTTTATTTTGTCAAGTTTCAAGAAGCTAGCACAAACCGTGTTGGATTTAGAGTTCCAAATCCATCTATCAATATAGGAGAAAACAGAGTGAAACCTAAAAATTTAAACTGTTACTGGAAATGAACGCTTCACCATAGAAGAACGAAATTTGGGGAACCAAGTCGGCTTAGTGTACTGACCATTACCTGAAAGTATCATCCAGTTTGGGTGAAAAAATATTTGCTGAGATTTCTGGAGATTCGTAATTTTTGGAAGCTTGGGAACCTTTTTCCATGAAAGTGTTTCTCGACAGTCACTGCTTAGGGATACATCAAGAGGAAACAAAACATAGAGATAGAACGTGAAACTGCTTTATTTTGTCAAGTTTCAAGAAGCTAGCACAAACCGTGTTGGATTTAGAGTTCCAAATACATCTATCAATATAGGAGAAAACAGAGTGAAACCTAAAAATTCAAACTGTTAGTAGAAACGAACGCTTCAACATAGATGAATGAAATTTGGAGAACCAAGTTGGCTTAGTGTACTGATCATTACCTGTAAGTATCATCCAGTTTTGGTGAAAAAATACTTGCTGAGATTTCTGGAGATTCGTAATTTTAGGAAGCTTGGCAACCCCTTTCCATGAAAGTGTTTCTCGCCAGTCACTGCATAGGGCTACTTCAAGAGGAAAGAACACCTAGAGACAGAACGTGAAACTACTTTATTTTGTCAAGTTTCAAGAAGCTAGCACAAACCGTGTTGGATTTAGAGTTCGAAATACATCTATCTATATAGGAGAAAACAGAGTGAAACCTAAAAATTCAAACTGTTACTGGAAATGAACGCTTCAACATAGAAGAACGAAATTTGGGGAACCAAGTTGGCTTAGTGTACTGATCATTACCTGAAAGTATCATCCAGTTTGGGTGAAAAAATATTTGCTGTGATTTCTGGAGATTCGTAGTTTTTGGAAGCTTGACAACCCCTTTCTATGAAAGTGTTTCTCGCCAGTCACTGCTTAGGGCTACATCAAGAGGAAACAACACATAGATATAGAACGTGAAACTGCTTTATTTTGTCAAGTTTCAAGAAGCTAGCACAAACCGTGTTGGATTTACAGTTCCAAATCCATCTATCAATATAGGAGAAAACAGAGTGAAACCTAAAAATTCAAACTGTTACTGGAAATGAACGCTTCAACATAGAAGAACGAAATTTGGGGAACCAATTCGGCTTAGTGTACTGATCATTACCTGTAAGTATCATCCAGTTTGGGTGAAAAAATATTTGCTGTGATTTCTGGAGATTCGTAGTTTTTGGAAGCTTGGCAACCCCTTTCTATGAAAGTGTTTCTCGCCAGTCACTGCTTAGGGCTACTTCAAGAGGAAACAAAACATAGAGATAGAACATGAAACTGCTTTATTTTGTCAAGTTTCAAGAAGCTAGCACAAACCGTGTTGGATTTAGAGTTCCAAATACATCTATCAATATAGGAGAAAACAGAGTGAAACCTAAAAATTCAAACTGTTACTGGAAATGTACGCTTCAACATAGAAGAACGAAATTTGGGGAACCAAATCGGCTTAGTGTACTGATCATTACCTGAAAGTATCATCCAGTTTGGGTGCAGAAATATTTGCTGTGATTTCTGGAGATTCGTAATTTTTGGAAGCTTGGCAACCCCTTTCTATGAAAGTGTTTCTCGCCAGTCACTGCTTAGGGCTACTTCAAGAGGAAACAAAACATAGAGAAAGAACGTGAAACTGCTTTATTTTGTCAAGTTTCAATAAGCTAGCACAAACCGTGTTGGATTTAGAGTTCCAAATACATCTATCAATATAGGAGAAAACAGAGTGAAACCTAAAAATTCAAACTGTTACTGGAAATATACGCTTCAACATAGAAGAACGAAATTTGGGGAACCAAGTCGGCTTAGTGTACTGATCATTACCTGAAAGTATCATCCAGTTTGGGTGAAAAAATATTTGCTGAGATTTCTGGAGATTCGTAATTTTTGGAAGCTTGGCAACCCCTTTCCATGAAAGTGTTTCTCGCCAGTCACTGCTTAGGGCTACATCAAGAGGAAAAAAAACATAGAGAAAGAACGTGAAACTGCTTTATTTTGTCAAGTTTCAAGAAGCTAGCACAAACCGTGTTGGATTTACAGTTCCAAATCCATCTATCAATATAGGAGAAAACAGAGTGAAACCTAAAAATTCAAACTGTTACTGAAAATGAACGCTTCAACATAGAAGAACGAAATTTGGGGAACCAAGTCGGCTTAGTGTACTGATCATTACCTGAAAGTATCATCCAGTTTGGGTGAAAAAATATTTGCTGAGATTTCTGGAGATTCGTAATTTTTGGAAGCTTGGCAACCCCTTTCCATGAAAGTGTTTCTCGCCAGTCACTGCTTAGGGCTACATCAAGAGGAAAAAAAACATAGAGAAAGAACGTGAAACTGCTTTATTTTGTCAAGTTTCAAGAAGCTAGCACAAACCGTGTTGGATTTAGAGTTCCAAATACATTTATCAATATAGGAGAAAACAGAGTGAAACCTAAAAATTTAAACTGTTACTGGAAATGAACGCTTCACCATAGAAGAACGAAATTTGGGGAACCAAGTCGGCTTAGTGTACTGACCATTACCTGAAAGTATCATCCAGTTTGGGTGAAAAAATATTTGCTGTGATTTCTGGAGATTCGTAGTTTTTGGAAGCTTGGCAACCCCTTTCCATGAAAGTGTTTCTCGCCAGTCACTGCTTAGGGCTACATCAAGAGGAAAAAAAACATAGAGAAAGAACGTGAAACTGCTTTATTTTGTCAAGTTTCAAGAAGCTAGCACAAACTGTGTTGGATTTACAGTTCCAAATCCATCTATCAATATAGGAGAAAACAGAGTGAAACCTAAAAATTCAAACTGTTAATGAAAATGAACGCTTCAACATAGAAGAACGAAATTTGGGGAACCAAGTCGGCTTAGTGTACTGATCATTACCTGAAAGTATCATCCAGTTTGGGTGAAAAAATATTTGCTGAGATTTCTGGAGATTCGTAATTTTTGGAAGCTTGGCAACCCCTTTCCATGAAAGTGTTTCTCGCCAGTCACTGCTTAGGGCTACATCAAGAGGAAAAAAAACATAGAGAAAGAACGTGAAACTGCTTTATTTTGTCAAGTTTCAAGAAGCTAGCACAAACCGTGTTGGATTTAGAGTTCCTAATACATTTATCAATATAGGAGAAAACAGAGTGAAACCTAAAAATTTAAACTGTTACTGGAAATGAACGCTTCACCATAGAAGAACGAAATTTGGGGAACCAAGTCGGCTTAGTGTACTGACCATTACCTGAAAGTATCATCCAGTTTGGGTGAAAAAATATTTGCTGAGATTTCTGGAGATTCGTAATTTTTGGAAGCTAGGGAACCTTTTTCCATGAAAGTGTTTCTCGACAGTCACTGCTTAGGGCTACATCAAGAGGAAAAAAAACATAGAGATAGAACGTGAAACTGCTTTATTTTGTCAAGTTTCAAGAAGCTAGCACAAACCGTGTTGGATTTAGAGTTCGAAATACATCTATCTATATAGGAGAAAACAGAGTGAAACCTAAAAATTCAAACTGTTACTGGAAATGAACGCTTCAACATAGAAGAACGAAATTTGGGGAACCAAGTTGGCTTAGTGTACTGATCATTACCTGTAAGTATCATCCAGTTTGGGTGAAAAAATATTTGCTGTGATTTCTGGAGATGCGTAGTTTTTGGAAGCTTGGCAACCCCTTTCTATGAAAGTGTTTCTCGCCAGTCACTGCTTAGGGCTACTTCAAGAGGAAACAAAACATAGAGATAGAACGTGAAACTGCTTTATTTTGTCAAGTTTCAAGAAGCTAGCACAAACCGTGTTGGATTTAGAGTTCCAAATACATCTATCAATATAGGAGAAAACAGAGTGAAACCTAAAAATTCAAACTGTTACTGGAAATGTACGCTTCAACATAGAAGAACGAAATTTGGGGAACCAATTCGGCTTAGTGTACTGATCATTACCTGAAAGTATCATCCAGTTTGGGTGAAAAAATATTTGCTGAGATTTCTGGAGATTCGTAATTTTTGGAAGCTTGGCAACCCCTTTCCATGAAAGTGTTTCTCGCCAGTCACTGCTTAGGGCTACATCAAGAGGAAAAAAAACATAGAGAAAGAACGTGAAACTGCTTTATTTTGTCAAGTTTCAAGAAGCTAGCACAAACCGTGTTGGATTTACAGTTCCAAATCCATCTATCAATATAGGAGAAAACAGAGTGAAACCTAAAAATTTAAACTGTTACTGGAAATGAACGCTTCACCATAGAAGAACGAAATTTGGGGAACCAAGTCGGCTTAGTGTACTGATCATTACCTGAAAGTATCATCCAGTTTGGGTGAAAAAATATTTGCTGTGATTTCTGGAGATTCGTAGTTTTTGGAAGCTTGACAACCCCTTTCTATGAAAGTGTTTCTCGCCAGTCACTGCTTAGGGCTACATCAAGAGGAAACAACACATAGATATAGAACGTGAAACTGCTTTATTTTGTCAAGTTTCAAGAAGCTAGCACAAACCGTGTTGGATTTAGAGTTCGAAATACATCTATCTATATAGGAGAAAACAGAGTGAAACCTAAAAATTCAAACTGTTACTGGAAATGAACGCTTCAACATAGAAGAACGAAATTTGGGGAACCAAGTTGGCTTAGTGTACTGATCATTACCTGTAAGTATCATCCAGTTTGGGTGAAAAAATATTTGCTGTGATTTCTGGAGATTCGTAGTTTTTGGAAGCTTGGCAACCCCTTTCTATGAAAGTGTTTCTCGCCAGTCACTGCTTAGGGCTACTTCAAGAGGAAACAAAACATAGAGATAGAACGTGAAACTGCTTTATTTTGTCAAGTTTCAAGAAGCTAGCACAAACCGTGTTGGATTTAGAGTTCCAAATACATCTATCAATATAGGAGAAAACAGAGTGAAACCTAAAAATTCAAACTGTTACTGGAAATGTACGCTTCAACATAGAAGAACGAAATTTGGGGAACCAAGTCGGCTTAGTGTACTGATCATTACCTGAAAGTATCATCCAGTTTGGGTGAAAAAATATTTGCTGAGATTTCTGGAGATTCGTAATTTTTGGAAGCTTGGCAACCCCTTTCCATGAAAGTGTTTCTCGCCAGTCACTGCTTAGGGCTACATCAAGAGGAAAAAAAACATAGAGAAAGAACGTGAAACTGCTTTATTTTGTCAAGTTTCAAGAAGCTAGCACAAACCGTGTTGGATTTAGAGTTCCAAATCCATCTATCAATATAGGAGAAAACAGAGTGAAACCTAAAAATTTAAACTGTTACTGGAAATGAACGCTTCACCATAGAAGAACGAAATTTGGGGAACCAAGTCGGCTTAGTGTACTGATCATTACCTGAAAGTATCATCCAGTTTGGGTGAAAAAATATTTGCTGTGATTTCTGGAGATTCGTAGTTTTTGGAAGCTTGACAACCCCTTTCTATGAAAGTGTTTCTCGCCAGTCACTGCTTAGGGCTACATCAAGAGGAAACAACACATAGATATAGAACATGAAACTGCTTTATTTTGTCAAGTTTCAAGAAGCTAGCACAAACCGTGTTGGATTTAGAGTTCGAAATACATCTATCTATATAGGAGAAAACAGAGTGAAACCTAAAAATTCAAACTGTTACTGGAAATGAACGCTTCAACATAGAAGAACGAAATTTGGGGAACCAAGTTGGCTTAGTGTACTGATCATTACCTGTAAGTATCATCCAGTTTGGGTGAAAAAATATTTGCTGTGATTTCTGGAGATTCGTAGTTTTTGGAAGCTTGGCAACCCCTTTCTATGAAAGTGTTTCTCGCCAGTCACTGCTTAGGGCTACTTCAAGAGGAAACAAAACATAGAGATAGAACGTGAAACTGCTTTATTTTGTCAAGTTTCGAGAAGCTAGCACAAACCGTGTTGGATTTAGAGTTCCAAATACATCTATCAATATAGGAGAAAACAGAGTGAAACCTAAAAATTCAAACTGTTACTGGAAATGTACGCTTCAACATAGAAGAACGAAATTTGGGGAACCAAGTCGGCTTAGTGTACTGATCATTACCTGAAAGTATCATCCAGTTTGGGTGAAAAAATATTTGCTGAGATTTCTGGAGATTCGTAATTTTTGGAAGCTTGGCAACCCCTTTCCATGAAAGTGTTTCTCGCCAGTCACTGCTTAGGGCTACATCAAGAGGAAAAAAAACATAGAGAAAGAACGTGAAACTGCTTTATTTTGTCAAGTTTCAAGAAGCTAGCACAAACCGTGTTGGATTTAGAGTTCCAAATCCATCTATCAATATAGGAGAAAACAGAGTGAAACCTAAAAATTTAAACTGTTACTGGAAATGAACGCTTCACCATAGAAGAACGAAATTTGGGGAACCAAGTCGGCTTAGTGTACTGATCATTACCTGAAAGTATCATCCAGTTTGGGTGAAAAAATATTTGTTGTGATTTCTGGAGATTCGTAGTTTTTGGAAGCTTGACAACCCCTTTCTATGAAAGTGTTTCTCGCCAGTCACTGCTTAGGGCTACATCAAGAGGAAACAACACATAGATATAGAACGTGAAACTGCTTTATTTTGTCAAGTTTCAAGAAGCTAGCACAAACCGTGTTGGATTTACAGTTCCAAATCCATCTATCAATATAGGAGAAAACAGAGTGAAACCTAAAAATTCAAACTGTTACTGAAAATGAACGCTTCAACATAGAAGAACAAAATTTGGGGAACCAAGTCGGCTTAGTGTACTGATCATTACCTGAAAGTATCATCCAGTTTGGGTGAAAAAATATTGGCTGAGATTTCTGGAGATTCGTAATTTTTGGAAGCTTGGCAACCCCTTTCCATGAAAGTGTTTCTCGCCAGTCACTGCTTAGGGCTACATCAAGAGGAAAAAAAACATAGAGAAAGAACGTGAAACTGCTTTATTTTGTCAAGTTTCGAGAAGCTAGCACAAACCGTGTTGGATTTAGAGTTCCAAATACATCTATCAATATAGGAGAAAACAGAGTGAAACCTAAAAATTCAAACTGTTACTGGAAATGTACGCTTCAACATAGAAGAACGAAATTTGGGGAACCAAGTCGGCTTAGTGTACTGATCATTACCTGAAAGTATCATCCAGTTTGGGTGAAAAAATATTTGCTGAGATTTCTGGAGATTCGTAATTTTTGGAAGCTTGGCAACCCCTTTCCATGAAAGTGTTTCTCGCCAGTCACTGCTTAGGGCTACATCAAGAGGAAAAAAAACATAGAGAAAGAACGTGAAACTGCTTTATTTTGTCAAGTTTCAAGAAGCTAGCACAAACCGTGTTGGATTTAGAGTTCCAAATCCATCTATCAATATAGGAGAAAACAGAGTGAAACCTAAAAATTTAAACTGTTACTGGAAATGAACGCTTCACCATAGAAGAACGAAATTTGGGGAACCAAGTCGGCTTAGTGTACTGATCATTACCTGAAAGTATCATCCAGTTTGGGTGAAAAAATATTTGTTGTGATTTCTGGAGATTCGTAGTTTTTGGAAGCTTGACAACCCCTTTCTATGAAAGTGTTTCTCGCCAGTCACTGCTTAGGGCTACATCAAGAGGAAACAACACATAGATATAGAACGTGAAACTGCTTTATTTTGTCAAGTTTCAAGAAGCTAGCACAAACCGTGTTGGATTTACAGTTCCAAATCCATCTATCAATATAGGAGAAAACAGAGTGAAACCTAAAAATTCAAACTGTTACTGAAAATGAACGCTTCAACATAGAAGAACAAAATTTGGGGAACCAAGTCGGCTTAGTGTACTGATCATTACCTGAAAGTATCATCCAGTTTGGGTGAAAAAATATTGGCTGAGATTTCTGGAGATTCGTAATTTTTGGAAGCTTGGCAACCCCTTTCCATGAAAGTGTTTCTCGCCAGTCACTGCTTAGGGCTACATCAAGAGGAAAAAAAACATAGAGAAAGAACGTGAAACTGCTTTATTTTGTCAAGTTTCAAGAAGCTAGCACAAACCGTGTTGGATTTAGAGTTCCAAATACATTTATCAATATAGGAGAAAACAGAGTGAAACCTAAAAATTTAAACTGTTACTGGAAATGAACGCTTCACCATAGAAGAACGAAATTTGGGGAACCAAGTCGGCTTAGTGTACTGACCATTACCTGAAAGTATCATCCAGTTTGGGTGAAAAAATATTTGCTGAGATTTCTGGAGATTCGTAATTTTTGGAAGCTTGGGAACCTTTTTCCATGAAAGTGTTTCTCGACAGTCACTGCTTAGGGCTACATCAAGAGGAAACAAAACATAGAGATAGAACGTGAAACTGCTTTATTTTGTCAAGTTTCAAGAAGCTAGCACAAACCGTGTTGGATTTAGAGTTCCAAATACATCTATCAATATAGGAGAAAACAGAGTGAAACCTAAAAATTTAAACTGTTACTGGAAATGAACGCTTCACCATAGAAGAACGAAATTTGGGGAACCAAGTCGGCTTAGTGTACTGATCATTACCTGAAAGTATCATCCAGTTTGGGTGAAAAAATATTTGTTGTGATTTCTGGAGATTCGTAGTTTTTGGAAGCTTGACAACCCCTTTCTATGAAAGTGTTTCTCGCCAGTCACTGCTTAGGGCTACATCAAGAGGAAACAACACATAGATATAGAACGTGAAACTGCTTTATTTTGTCAAGTTTCAAGAAGCTAGCACAAACCGTGTTGGATTTACAGTTCCAAATCCATCTATCAATATAGGAGAAAACAGAGTGAAACCTAAAAATTCAAACTGTTACTGAAAATGAACGCTTCAACATAGAAGAACAAAATTCGGGGAACCAAGTCGGCTTAGTGTACTGATCATTACCTGAAAGTATCATCCAGTTTGGGTGAAAAAATATTTGCTGAGATTTCTGGAGATTCGTAATTTTTGGAAGCTTGGCAACCCCTTTCCATGAAAGTGTTTCTCGCCAGTCACTGCTTAGGGCTACATCAAGAGGAAAAAAAACATAGAGAAAGAACGTGAAACTGCTTTATTTTGTCAAGTTTCAAGAAGCTAGCACAAACCGTGTTGGATTTAGAGTTCCAAATACATTTATCAATATAGGAGAAAACAGAGTGAAACCTAAAAATTTAAACTGTTACTGGAAATGAACGCTTCACCATAGAAGAACGAAATTTGGGGAACCAAGTCGGCTTAGTGTACTGACCATTACCTGAAAGTATCATCCAGTTTGGGTGAAAAAATATTTGCTGAGATTTCTGGAGATTCGTAATTTTTGGAAGCTTGGCAACCCCTTTCCATGAAAGTGTTTCTCGCCAGTCACTGCTTAGGGCTACATCAAGAGGAAAAAAAACATAGAGAAAGAACGTGAAACTGCTTTATTTTGTCAAGTTTCAAGAAGCTAGCACAAACCGTGTTGGATTTAGAGTTCCAAATACATTTATCAATATAGGAGAAAACAGAGTGAAACCTAAAAATTTAAACTGTTACTGGAAATGAACGCTTCACCATAGAAGAACGAAATTTGGGGAACCAAGTCGGCTTAGTGTACTGACCATTACCTGAAAGTATCATCCAGTTTGGGTGAAAAAATATTTGCTGAGATTTCTGGAGATTCGTAATTTTTGGAAGCTTGGGAACCTTTTTCCATGAAAGTGTTTCTCGACAGTCACTGCTTAGGGCTACATCAAGAGGAAACAAAACATAGAGATAGAACGTGAAACTGCTTTATTTTGTCAAGTTTCAAGAAGCTAGCACAAACCGTGTTGGATTTAGAGTTCCAAATACATCTATCAATATAGGAGAAAACAGAGTGAAACCTAAAAATTTAAACTGTTACTGGAAATGAACGCTTCACCATAGAAGAACGAAATTTGGGGAACCAAGTCGGCTTAGTGTACTGATCATTACCTGAAAGTATCATCCAGTTTGGGTGAAAAAATATTTGTTGTGATTTCTGGAGATTCGTAGTTTTTGGAAGCTTGACAACCCCTTTCTATGAAAGTGTTTCTCGCCAGTCACTGCTTAGGGCTACATCAAGAGGAAACAACACATAGATATAGAACGTGAAACTGCTTTATTTTGTCAAGTTTCAAGAAGCTAGCACAAACCGTGTTGGATTTACAGTTCCAAATCCATCTATCAATATAGGAGAAAACAGAGTGAAACCTAAAAATTCAAACTGTTACTGAAAATGAACGCTTCAACATAGAAGAACAAAATTCGGGGAACCAAGTCGGCTTAGTGTACTGATCATTACCTGAAAGTATCATCCAGTTTGGGTGAAAAAATATTTGCTGAGATTTCTGGAGATTCGTAATTTTTGGAAGCTTGGCAACCCCTTTCCATGAAAGTGTTTCTCGCCAGTCACTGCTTAGGGCTACATCAAGAGGAAAAAAAACATAGAGAAAGAACGTGAAACTGCTTTATTTTGTCAAGTTTCAAGAAGCTAGCACAAACCGTGTTGGATTTAGAGTTCCAAATACATTTATCAATATAGGAGAAAACAGAGTGAAACCTAAAAATTTAAACTGTTACTGGAAATGAACGCTTCACCATAGAAGAACGAAATTTGGGGAACCAAGTCGGCTTAGTGTACTGACCATTACCTGAAAGTATCATCCAGTTTGGGTGAAAAAATATTTGCTGAGATTTCTGGAGATTCGTAATTTTTGGAAGCTTGGCAACCCCTTTCCATGAAAGTGTTTCTCGCCAGTCACTGCTTAGGGCTACATCAAGAGGAAAAAAAACATAGAGAAAGAACGTGAAACTGCTTTATTTTGTCAAGTTTCAAGAAGCTAGCACAAACCGTGTTGGATTTAGAGTTCCAAATACATTTATCAATATAGGAGAAAACAGAGTGAAACCTAAAAATTTAAACTGTTACTGGAAATGAACGCTTCACCATAGAAGAACGAAATTTGGGGAACCAAGTCGGCTTAGTGTACTGACCATTACCTGAAAGTATCATCCAGTTTGGGTGAAAAAATATTTGCTGAGATTTCTGGAGATTCGTAATTTTTGGAAGCTTGGGAACCTTTTTCCATGAAAGTGTTTCTCGACAGTCACTGCTTAGGGCTACATCAAGAGGAAACAAAACATAGAGATAGAACGTGAAACTGCTTTATTTTGTCAAGTTTCAAGAAGCTAGCACAAACCGTGTTGGATTTAGAGTTCCAAATACATCTATCAATATAGGAGAAAACAGAGTGAAACCTAAAAATTTAAACTGTTACTGGAAATGAACGCTTCACCATAGAAGAACGAAATTTGGGGAACCAAGTCGGCTTAGTGTACTGATCATTACCTGTAAGTATCATCCAGTTTGGGTGAAAAAATATTTGTTGTGATTTCTGGAGATTCGTAGTTTTTGGAAGCTTGACAACCCCTTTCTATGAAAGTGTTTCTCGCCAGTCACTGCTTAGGGCTACATCAAGAGGAAACAACACATAGATATAGAACGTGAAACTGCTTTATTTTGTCAAGTTTCAAGAAGCTAGCACAAACCGTGTTGGATTTACAGTTCCAAATCCATCTATCAATATAGGAGAAAACAGAGTGAAACCTAAAAATTCAAACTGTTACTGAAAATGAACGCTTCAACATAGAAGAACGAAATTTGGGGAACCAAGTCGGCTTAGTGTACTGATCATTACCTGAAAGTATCATCCAGTTTGGGTGAAAAAATATTTGCTGAGATTTCTGGAGATTCGTAATTTTTGGAAGCTTGGCAACCCCTTTCCATGAAAGTGTTTCTCGCCAGTCACTGCTTAGGGCTACATCAAGAGGAAAAAAAACATAGAGAAAGAACGTGAAACTGCTTTATTTTGTCAAGTTTCAAGAAGCTAGCACAAACCGTGTTGGATTTAGAGTTCCAAATACATTTATCAATATAGGAGAAAACAGAGTGAAACCTAAAAATTTAAACTGTTACTGGAAATGAACGCTTCACCATAGAAGAACGAAATTTGGGGAACCAAGTCGGCTTAGTGTACTGACCATTACCTGAAAGTATCATCCAGTTTGGGTGAAAAAATATTTGCTGAGATTTCTGGAGATTCGTAATTTTTGGAAGCTTGGCAACCCCTTTCCATGAAAGTGTTTCTCGCCAGTCACTGCTTAGGGCTACATCAAGAGGAAAAAAAACATAGAGAAAGAACGTGAAACTGCTTTATTTTGTCAAGTTTCAAGAAGCTAGCACAAACCGTGTTGGATTTAGAGTTCCAAATACATCTATCAATATAGGAGAAAACAGAGTGAAACCTAAAAATTCAAACTGTTACTGGAAATGTACGCTTCAACATAGAAGAACGAAATTTGGGGAACCAAGTCGGCTTAGTGTACTGATCATTACCTGAAAGTATCATTCAGTTTGGGTGAAAAAATATTTGCTGAGATTTCTGGAGATTCGTAATTTTTGGAAGCTTGGCAACCCCTTTCCATGAAAGTGTTTCTCGCCAGTCACTGCTTAGGGCTACTTCAAGAGGAAAAAAAACATAGAGAAAGAACGTGAAACTGCTTTATTTTGTCAAGTTTCAAGAAGCTAGCACAAACCGTGTTGGATTTAGAGTTCCAAATCCATCTATCAATATAGGAGAAAACAGAGTGAAACCTAAAAATTTAAACTGTTACTGGAAATGAACGCTTCACCATAGAAGAACGAAATTTGGGGAACCAAGTCGGCTTAGTGTACTGATCATTACCTGAAAGTATCATCCAGTTTGGGTGAAAAAATATTTGTTGTGATTTCTGGAGATTCGTAGTTTTTGGAAGCTTGACAACCCCTTTCTATGAAAGTGTTTCTCGCCAGTCACTGCTTAGGGCTACATCAAGAGGAAACAACACATAGATATAGAACGTGAAACTGCTTTATTTTGTCAAGTTTCAAGAAGCTAGCACAAACCGTGTTGGATTTACAGTTCCAAATCCATCTATCAATATAGGAGAAAACAGAGTGAAACCTAAAAATTCAAACTGTTACTGAAAATGAACGCTTCAACATAGAAGAACGAAATTTGGGGAACCAAGTCGGCTTAGTGTACTGATCATTACCTGAAAGTATCATCCAGTTTGGGTGAAAAAATCTTTGCTGAGATTTCTGGAGATTCGTAATTTTTGGAAGCTTGGCAACCCCTTTCCATGAAAGTGTTTCTCGCCAGTCACTGCTTAGGGCTACATCAAGAGGAAACAAAACATAGAGAAAGAACGTGAAACTGCTTTATTTTGTCAAGTTTCAAGAAGCTAGCACAAACCGTGTTGGATTTAGAGTTCCAAATACATTTATCAATATAGGAGAAAACAGAGTGAAACCTAAAAATTTAAACTGTTACTGGAAATGAACGCTTCACCATAGAAGAACGAAATTTGGGGAACCAAGTCGGCTTAGTGTACTGACCATTACCTGAAAGTATCATCCAGTTTGGGTGAAAAAATATTTGCTGTGATTTCTGGAGATTCGTAGTTTTTGGAAGCTTGGCAACCCCTTTCTATGAAAGTGTTTCTCGCCAGTCACTGCTTAGGGCTACTTCAAGAGGAAACAAAACATAGATAGAACGTGAAACTGCTTTATTTTGTCAAGTTTCAATAAGCTAGCACAAACCGTGTTGGATTTAGAGTTCCAAATACATCTATCAATATAGGAGAAAACAGAGTGAAACCTAAAAATTCAAACTGTTACTGGAAATGTACGCTTCAACATAGAAGAACGAAATTTGGGGAACCAAGTCGGCTTAGTGTACTGATCATTACCTGAAAGTATCATCCAGTTTGGGTGAAAAAATATTTGCTGAGATTTCTGGAGATTCGTAATTTTTGGAAGCTTGGCAACCCCTTTCCATGAAAGTGTTTCTCGCCAGTCACTGCTTAGGGGTACATCAAGAGGAAAAAAAACATAGAGAAAGAACGTGAAACTGCTTTATTTTGTCAAGTTTCAAGAAGCTAGCACAAACCGTGTTGGATTTACAGTTCCAAATCCATCTATCAATAAAGGAGAAAACAGAGTGAAACCTAAAAATTCAAACTGTTACTGAAAATGAACGCTTCAACATAGAAGAACGAAATTTGGGGAACCAAGTCGGCTTAGTGTACTGATCATTACCTGAAAGTATCATCCAGTTTGGGTGAAAAAATATTTGCTGAGGTTTCTGGAGATTCGTAATTTTTGGAAGCTTGGCAACCCCTTTCCATGAAAGTGTTTCTCGCCAGTCACTGCTTAGGGCTACATCAAGAGGAAAAAAAACATAGAGAAAGAACGTGAAACTGCTTTATTTTGTCAAGTTTCAAGAAGCTAGCACAAACCGTGTTGGATTTAGAGTTCCAAATACATTTATCAATATAGGAGAAAACAGAGTGAAACCTAAAAATTTAAACTGTTACTGGAAATGAACGCTTCACCATAGAAGAACGAAATTTGGGGAACCAAGTCGGCTTAGTGTACTGACCATTACCTGAAAGTATCATCCAGTTTGAGTGAAAAAATATTTGCTGAGATTTCTGGAGATTCGTAATTTTTGGAAGCTTGGGAACCTTTTTCCATGAAAGTGTTTCTCGACAGTCACTGCTTAGGGCTACATCAAGAGGAAAGAAAACATAGAGATAGAACGTGAAACTGCTTTATTTTGTCAAGTTTCAAGAAGCTAGCACAAACCGTGTTGGATTTAGAGTTCGAAATACATCTATCTATATAGGAGAAAACAGAGTGAAACCTAAAAATTCAAACTGTTACTGGAAATGAACGCTTCAATATAGAAGAACGAAATTTGGGGAACCAAGTTGGCTTAGTGTACTGATCATTACCTGTAAGTATCATCCAGTTTGGCTGAAAAAATATTTGCTCTGATTTCTGGAGATTCGTAGTTTTTGGAAGCTTGGCAACCCCTTTCTTTGAAAGTGTTTCTCGCCAGTCACTGCTTAGGGCTACTTCAAGAGGAAACAAAACATAGAGATAGAACATGAAACTGCTTTATTTTGTCAAGTTTCAAGAAGCTAGCACAAACCGTGTTGGATTTAGAGTTCCAAATACATCTATCAATATAGGAGAAAACAGAGTGAAACCTAAAAATTCAAACTGTTACTGGAAATGTACGCTTCAACATAGAAGAACGAAATTTGGGGAACCAAGTCGGCTTAGTGTACTGATCATTACCTGAAAGTATCATCCAGTTTGGGTGAAAAAATATTTGCTGAGATTTCTGGAGATTCGTAATTTTTGGAAGCTTGGCAACCCCTTTCCATGAAAGTGTTTCTCGCCAGTCACTGCTTAGGGCTACATCAAGAGGAAAAAAACATAGAGAAAGAACGTGAAACTGCTTTATTTTGTCAAGTTTCAAGAAGCTAGCACAAACCGTGTTGGATTTAGAGTTCCAAATCCATCTATCAATATAGGAGAAAACAGAGTGAAACCTAAAAATTTAAACTGTTACTGGAAATGAACGCTTCACCATAGGAGAACGAAATTTGGGGAACCAAGTCGGCTTAGTGTACTGATCATTACCTGAAAGTATCATCCAGTTTGGGTGAAAAAATATTTGCTGTGATTTCTGGAGATTCGTAGTTTTTGGAAGCTTGACAACCCCTTTCTATGAAAGTGTTTCTCGCCAGTCACTGCTTAGGGCTACATCAAGAGGAAACAACACATAGATATAGAACGTGAAACTGCTTTATTTTGTCAAGTTTCAAGAAGCTAGCACAAACCGTGTTGGATTTAGAGTTCGAAATACATCTATCTACATAGGAGAAAACAGAGTGAAACCTAAAAATTCAAACTGTTACTGGAAATGAACGCTTCAACATAGAAGAACGAAATTTGGGGAACCAAGTTGGCTTAGTGTACTGATCATTACCTGTAAGTATCATCCAGTTTGGGTGAAAAAATATTTGCTGTGATTTCTGGAGATTCGTAGTTTTTGGAAGCTTGGCAACCCCTTTCTATGAAAGTGTTTCTCGCCAGTCACTGCTTAGGGCTACTTCAAGAGGAAACAAAACATAGAGATAGAACGTGAAACTGCTTTATTTTGTCAAGTTTCAAGAAGCTAGCACAAACCGTGTTGGATTTAGAGTTCCAAATACATCTATCAATATAGGAGAAAACAGAGTGAAACCTAAAAATTCAAACTGTTACTGGAAATGTACGCTTCAACATAGAAGAACGAAATTTGGGGAACCAAGTCGGCTTAGTGTACTGATCATTACCTGAAAGTATCATTCAGTTTGGGTGAAAAAATATTTGCTGAGATTTCTGGAGATTCGTAATTTTTGGAAGCTTGGCAACCCCTTTCCATGAAAGTGTTTCTCGCCAGTCACTGCTTAGGGCTACTTCAAGAGGAAAAAAAACATAGAGAAAGAACGTGAAACTGCTTTATTTTGTCAAGTTTCAAGAAGCTAGCACAAACCGTGTTGGATTTAGAGTTCCAAATCCATTTATCAATATAGGAGAAAACAGAGTGAAACCTAAAAATTTAAACTGTTACTGGAAATGAACGCTTCACCATAGAAGAACGAAATTTGGGGAACCAAGTCGGCTTAGTGTACTGATCATTACCTGAAAGTATCATCCAGTTTGGGTGAAAAAATATTTGTTGTGATTTCTGGAGATTCGTAGTTTTTGGAAGCTTGACAACCCCTTTCTATGAAAGTGTTTCTCGCCAGTCACTGCTTAGGGCTACATCAAGAGGAAACAACACATAGATATAGAACGTGAAACTGCTTTATTTTGTCAAGTTTCAAGAAGCTAGCACAAACCGTGTTGGATTTACAGTTCCAAATCCATCTATCAATATAGGAGAAAACAGAGTGAAACCTAAAAATTCAAACTGTTACTGAAAATGAACGCTTCAACATAGAAGAACGAAATTTGGGGAACCAAGTCGGCTTAGTGTACTGATCATTACCTGAAAGTATCATCCAGTTTGGGTGAAAAAATCTTTGCTGAGATTTCTGGAGATTCGTAATTTTTGGAAGCTTGGCAACCCCTTTCCATGAAAGTGTTTCTCGCCAGTCACTGCTTAGGGCTACATCAAGAGGAAACAAAACATAGAGAAAGAACGTGAAACTGCTTTATTTTGTCAAGTTTCAAGAAGCTAGCACAAACCGTGTTGGATTTAGAGTTCCAAATACATTTATCAATATAGGAGAAAACAGAGTGAAACCTAAAAATTTAAACTGTTACTGGAAATGAACGCTTCACCATAGAAGAACGAAATTTGGGGAACCAAGTCGGCTTAGTGTACTGACCATTACCTGAAAGTATCATCCAGTTTGGGTGAAAAAATATTTGCTGAGATTTCTGGAGATTCGTAATTTTTGGAAGCTTGGGAACCTTTTTCCATGAAAGTGTTTCTCGACAGTCACTGCTTAGGGCTACATCAAGAGGAAACAAAACATAGAGATAGAACGTGAAACTGCTTTATTTTGTCAAGTTTCAAGAAGCTAGCACAAACCGTGTTGGATTTAGAGTTCCAAATACATCTATCAATATAGGAGAAAACAGAGTGAAACCTAAAAATTCAAACTGTTAGTAGAAACGAACGCTTCAACATAGAAGAATGAAATTTGGAGAACCAAGTTGGCTTAGTGTACTGATCATTACCTGTAAGTATCATCCAGTTTTGGTGAAAAAATACTTGCTGAGATTTCTGGAGATTCGTAATTTTAGGAAGCTTGGCAACCCCTTTCCATGAAAGTGTTTCTCGCCAGTCACTGCATAGGGCTACTTCAAGAGGAAAGAACACCTAGAGACAGAACGTGAAACTACTTTATTTTGTCAAGTTTCAAGAAGCTAGCACAAACCGTGTTGGATTTAGAGTTCGAAATACATCTATCTATATAGGAGAAAACAGAGTGAAACCTAAAAATTCAAACTGTTACTGGAAATGAACGCTTCAACATAGAAGAACGAAATTTGGGGAACCAAGTTGGCTTAGTGTACTGATCATTACCTGAAAGTATCATCCAGTTTGGGTGAAAAAATATTTGCTGTGATTTCTGGAGATTCGTAGTTTTTGGAAGCTTGACAACCCCTTTCTATGAAAGTGTTTCTCGCCAGTCACTGCTTAGGGCTACATCAAGAGGAAACAACACATAGATATAGAACGTGAAACTGCTTTATTTTGTCAAGTTTCAAGAAGCTAGCACAAACCGTGTTGGATTTACAATTCCAAATCCATCTATCAATATAGGAGAAAACAGAGTGAAACCTAAAAATTCAAACTGTTACTGGAAATGAACGCTTCAACATAGAAGAACGAAATTTGGGGAACCAAGTCGGCTTAGTGTACTGATCATTACCTGAAAGTATCATCCAGTTTGGGTGAAAAAATATTTGCTGTGATTTCTGGAGATTCGTAGTTTTTGGAAGCTTGACAACCCCTTTCTATGAAAGTGTTTCTCGCCAGTCACTGCTTAGGGCTACATCAAGAGGAAACAACACATAGATATAGAACGTGAAACTGCTTTATTTTGTCAAGTTTCAAGAAGCTAGCACAAACCGTGTTGGATTTACAGTTCCAAATCCATCTATCAATATAGGAGAAAACAGAGTGAAACCTAAAAATTCAAACTGTTACTGGAAATGAACGCTTCAACATAGAAGAACGAAATTTGGGGAACCAATTCGGCTTAGTGTACTGATCATTACCTGAAAGTATCATCCAGTTTGGGTGCAGAAATATTTGCTGTGATTTCTGGAGATTCGTAGTTTTTGGAAGCTTGGCAACCCCTTTCTATGAAAGTGTTTCTCGCCAGTCACTGCTTAGGGCTACTTCAAGAGGAAACAAAACATAGATAGAACGTGAAACTGCTTTATTTTGTCAAGTTTCAATAAGCTAGCACAAACCGTGTTGGATTTAGAGTTCCAAATACATCTATCAATATAGGAGAAAACAGAGTGAAACCTAAAAATTCAAACTGTTACTGGAAATGTACGCTTCAACATAGAAGAACGAAATTTGGGGAACCAAGTCGGCTTAGTGTACTGATCATTACCTGAAAGTATCATCCAGTTTGGGTGAAAAAATATTTGCTGAGATTTCTGGAGATTCGTAATTTTTGGAAGCTTGGCAACCCCTTTCCATGAAAGTGTTTCTCGCCAGTCACTGCTTAGGGCTACATCAAGAGGAAAAAAAACATAGAGAAAGAACGTGAAACTGCTTTATTTTGTCAAGTTTCAAGAAGCTAGCACAAACCGTGTTGGATTTACAGTTCCAAATCCATCTATCAATATAGGAGAAAACAGAGTGAAACCTAAAAATTCAAACTGTTACTGAAAATGAACGCTTCAACATAGAAGAACAAAATTTGGGGAACCAAGTCGGCTTAGTGTACTGATCATTACCTGAAAGTATCATCCAGTTTGGGTGAAAAAATATTTGCTGAGATTTCTGGAGATTCGTAATTTTTGGAAGCTTGGCAACCCCTTTCCATGAAAGTGTTTCTCGCCAGTCACTGCTTAGGGCTACATCAAGAGGAAAAAAAACATAGAGAAAGAACGTGAAACTGCTTTATTTTGTCAAGTTTCAAGAAGCTAGCACAAACCGTGTTGGATTTAGAGTTCCAAATACATTTATCAATATAGGAGAAAACAGAGTGAAACCTAAAAATTTAAACTGTTACTGGAAATGAACGCTTCACCATAGAAGAACGAAATTTGGGGAACCAAGTCGGCTTAGTGTACTGACCATTACCTGAAAGTATCATCCAGTTTGGGTGAAAAAATATTTGCTGAGATTTCTGGAGATTCGTAATTTTTGGAAGCTTGGGAACCTTTTTCCATGAAAGTGTTTCTCGACAGTCACTGCTTAGGGCTACATCAAGAGGAAACAAAACATAGAGATAGAACGTGAAACTGCTTTATTTTGTCAAGTTTCAAGAAGCTAGCACAAACCTTGTTGGATTTACAGTTCCAAATCCATCTATCAATATAGGAGAAAACAGAGTGAAACCTAAAAATTCAAACTGTTACTGGAAATGAACGCTTCAACATAGAAGAACGAAATTTGGGGAACCAAGTCGGCTTAGTGTACTGATCATTACCTGAAAGTATCATCCAGTTTGGGTGAAAAAATATTTGCTGTGATTTCTGGAGATTCGTAGTTTTTGGAAGCTTGACAACCACTTTCTATGAAAGTGTTTCTCGCCAGTCACTGCTTAGGGCTACATCAAGAGGAAACAACACATAGATATAGAACGTGAAACTGCTTTATTTTGTCAAGTTTCAAGAAGCTAGCACAAACCGTGTTGGATTTACAGTTCCAAATCCATCTATCAATATAGGAGAAAACAGAGTGAAACCTAAAAATTCAAACTGTTACTGGAAATGAACGCTTCAACATAGAAGAACGAAATTTGGGGAACCAATTCGGCTTAGTGTACTGATCATTACCTGAAAGTATCATCCAGTTTGGGTGCAGAAATATTTGTTGTGATTTCTGGAGATTCGTAGTTTTTGGAAGCTTGGCAACCCCTTTCTATGAAAGTGTTTCTCGCCAGTCACTGCTTAGGGCTACTTCAAGAGGAAACAAAACATAGATAGAACGTGAAACTGCTTTATTTTGTCAAGTTTCAATAAGCTAGCACAAACCGTGTTGGATTTAGAGTTCCAAATACATCTATCAATATAGGAGAAAACAGAGTGAAACCTAAAAATTCAAACTGTTACTGAAAATGAACGCTTCAACATAGAAGAACGAAATTTGGGGAACCAAGTCGGCTTAGTGTACTGATCATTACCTGAAAGTATCATCCAGTTTGGGTGAAAAAATATTTGCTGAGATTTCTGGAGATTCGTAATTTTTGGAAGCTTGGCAACCCCTTTCCATGAAAGTGTTTCTCGCCAGTCACTGCTTAGGGCTACATCAAGAGGAAAAAAAACATAGAGAAAGAACGTGAAACTGCTTTATTTTGTCAAGTTTCAAGAAGCTAGCACAAACCGTGTTGGATTTACAGTTCCAAATCCATCTATCAATATAGGAGAAAACAGAGTGAAACCTAAAAATTCAAACTGTTACTGAAAATGAACGCTTCAACATAGAAGAACGAAATTTGGGGAACCAAGTCGGCTTAGTGTACTGATCATTACCTGAAAGTATCATCCAGTTTGGGTGAAAAAATATTTGCTGAGATTTCTGGAGATTCGTAATTTTTGGAAGCTTGGCAACCCCTTTCTATGAAAGTGTTTCTCACCAGTCACTGCTTAGGGCTACATCAAGAGGAAAAAAAACATAGAGAAAGAACGTGAAACTGCTTTATTTTGTCAAGTTTCAAGAAGCTAGCACAAACCGTGTTGGATTTAGAGTTCCAAATACATTTATCAATATAGGAGAAAACAGAGTGAAACCTAAAAATTTAAACTGTTACTGGAAATGAATGCTTCACCATAGAAGAACGAAATTTGGGGAACCAAGTCGGCTTAGTGTACTGACCATTACCTGAAAGTATCATCCAGTTTGGGTGAAAAAATATTTGCTGAGATTTCTGGAGATTCGTAATTTTTGGAAGCTTGGGAACCTTTTTCCATGAAAGTGTTTCTCGACAGTCACTGCTTAGGGCTACATCAAGAGGAAACAAAACATAGAGATAGAACGTGAAACTGCTTTATTTTGTCAAGTTTCAAGAAGCTAGCACAAACCGTGTTGGATTTAGAGTTCGAAATACATCTATCTATATAGGAGAAAACAGAGTGAAACCTAAAAATTCAAACTGTTACTGGAAATGAACGCTTCAACATAGAAGAACGAAATTTGGGGAACCAAGTTGGCTTAGTGTACTGATCATTACCTGAAAGTATCATCCAGTTTGGGTGAAAAAATATTTGCTGTGATTTCTGGAGATTCGTAGTTTTTGGAAGCTTGACAACCCCTTTCTATGAAAGTGTTTCTCGCCAGTCACTGCTTAGGGCTACATCAAGAGGAAACAACACATAGATATAGAACGTGAAACTGCTTTATTTTGTCAAGTTTCAAGAAGCTAGCACAAACCGTGTTGGATTTACAGTTCCAAATCCATCTATCAATATAGGAGAAAACAGAGTGAAACCTAAAAATTCAAACTGTTACTGGAAATGAACGCTTCAACATAGAAGAACGAAATTTGGGGAACCAAGTCGGCTTAGTGTACTGATCATTACCTGAAAGTATCATCCAGTTTGGGTGCAGAAATATTTGCTGTGATTTCTGGAGATTCGTAATTTTTGGAAGCTTGGCAACCCCTTTCCATGAAAGTGTTTCTCGCCAGTCACTGCTTAGGGCTACATCAAGAGGAAAAAAAACATAGAGAAAGAACGTGAAACTGCTTTATTTTGTCAAGTTTCAAGAAGCTAGCACAAACCGTGTTGGATTTAGAGTTCCAAATACATTTATCAATATAGGAGAAAACAGAGTGAAACCTAAAAATTTAAACTGTTACTGGAAATGAACGCTTCACCATAGAAGAACGAAATTTGGGGAACCAAGTCGGCTTAGTGTACTGACCATTACCTGAAAGTATCATCCAGTTTGAGTGAAAAAATATTTGCTGAGATTTCTGGAGATTCGTAATTTTTGGAAGCTTGGGAACCTTTTTCCATGAAAGTGTTTCTCGCCAGTCACTGCTTAGGGCTACATCAAGAGGAAAGAAAACATAGAGATAGAACGTGAAACTGCTTTATTTTGTCAAGTTTCAAGAAGCTAGCCCAAACCGTGTTGGATTTAGAGTTCGAAATACATCTATCTATATAGGAGAAAACAGAGTGAAACCTAAAAATTCAAACTGTTACTGGAAATGAACGATTCAATATAGAAGAACGAAATTTGGGGAACCAAGTTGGCTTAGTGTACTGATCATTACCTGTAAGTATCATCCAGTTTGGGTGAAAAAATATTTGCTGTGATTTCTGGAGATTCGTAGTTTTTGGAAGCTTGGCAACCCCTTTCTATGAAAGTGTTTCTCGCCAGTCACTGCTTAGGGCTACTTCAAGAGGAAACAAAACATAGAGATAGAACGTGAAACTGCTTTATTTTGTCAAGTTTCAAGAAGCTAGCACAAACCGTGTTGGATTTAGAGTTCCAAATACATCTATCAATATAGGAGAAACAGAGTGAAACCTAAAAATTCAAACTGTTACTGGAAATGTACGCTTCAACATAGAAGAACGAAATTTGGGGAACCAAGTCGGCTTAGTGTACTGATCATTACCTGAAAGTATCATCCAGTTTGGGTGAAAAAATATTTGCTGAGATTTCTGGAGATTCGTAATTTTTGGAAGCTTGGCAACCCCTTTCCATGAAAGTGTTTCTCGCCAGTCACTGCTTAGGGCTACTTCAAGAGGAAAAAAAACATAGAGAAAGAACGTGAAACTGCTTTATTTTGTCAAGTTTCAAGAAGCTAGCACAAACCGTGTTGGATTTAGAGTTCCAAATCCATCTATCAATATAGGAGAAAACAGAGTGAAACCTAAAAATTTAAACTGTTACTGGAAATGAACGCTTCACCATAGAAGAACGAAATTTGGGGAACCAAGTCGGCTTAGTGTACTGATCATTACCTGAAAGTATCATCCAGTTTGGGTGAAAAAATATTTGTTGTGATTTCTGGAGATTCGTAGTTTTTGGAAGCTTGACAACCCCTTTCTATGAAAGTGTTTCTCGCCAGTCACTGCTTAGGGCTACATCAAGAGGAAACAACACATAGATATAGAACGTGAAACTGCTTTATTTTGTCAAGTTTCAAGAAGCTAGCACAAACCGTGTTGGATATACAGTTCCAAATCCATCTATCAATATAGGAGAAAACAGAGTGAAACCTAAAAATTCAAACTGTTACTGAAAATGAACGCTTCAACATAGAAGAACAAAATTTGGGGAACCAAGTCGGCTTAGTGTACTGATCATTACCTGAAAGTATCATCCAGTTTGGGTGAAAAAATATTTGCTGAGATTTCTGGAGATTCGTAATTTTTGGAAGCTTGGCAACCCCTTTCCATGAAAGTGTTTCTCGCCAGTCACTGCTTAGGGCTACATCAAGAGGAAAAAAAACATAGAGAAAGAACGTGAAACTGCTTTATTTTGTCAAGTTTCAAGAAGCTAGCACAAACCGTGTTGGATTTAGAGTTCCAAATACATTTATCAATATAGGAGAAAACAGAGTGAAACCTAAAAATTTAAACTGTTACTGGAAATGAACGCTTCACCATAGAAGAACGAAATTTGGGGAACCAAGTCGGCTTAGTGTACTGACCATTACCTGAAAGTATCATCCAGTTTGGGTGAAAAAATATTTGCTGAGATTTCTGGAGATTCGTAATTTTTGGAAGCTTGGGAACCTTTTTCCATGAAAGTGTTTCTCGACAGTCACTGCTTAGGGCTACATCAAGAGGAAACAAAACATAGAGATAGAACGTGAAACTGCTTTATTTTGTCAAGTTTCAAGAAGCTAGCACAAACCGTGTTGGATTTAGAGTTCCAAATACATCTATCAATATAGGAGAAAACAGAGTGAAACCTAAAAATTCAAACTGTTAGTAGAAACGAACGCTTCAACATAGAAGAATGAAATTTGGAGAACCAAGTTGGCTTAGTGTACTGATCATTACCTGTAAGTATCATCCAGTTTTGGTGAAAAAATACTTGCTGAGATTTCTGGAGATTCGTAATTTTAGGAAGCTTGGCAACCCCTTTCCATGAAAGTGTTTCTCGCCAGTCACTGCATAGGGCTACTTCAAGAGGAAAGAACACCTAGAGACAGAACGTGAAACTACTTTATTTTGTCAAGTTTCAAGAAGCTAGCACAAACCGTGTTGGATTTAGAGTTCGAAATACATCTATCTATATAGGAGAAAACAGAGTGAAACCTAAAAATTCAAACTGTTACTGGAAATGAACGCTTCAACATAGAAGAACGAAATTTGGGGAACCAAGTTGGCTTAGTGTACTGATCATTACCTGAAAGTATCATCCAGTTTGGGTGAAAAAATATTTGCTGTGATTTCTGGAGATTCGTAGTTTTGGGAAGCTTGACAACCCCTTTCTATGAAAGTGTTTCTCGCCAGTCACTGCTTAGGGCTACATCAAGAGGAAACAACACATAGATATAGAACGTGAAACTGCTTTATTTTGTCAAGTTTCAAGAAGCTAGCACAAACCGTGTTGGATTTACAGTTCCAAATCCATCTATCAATATAGGAGAAAACAGAGTGAAACCTAAAAATTCAAACTGTTACTGGAAATGAACGCTTCAACATAGAAGAACGAAATTTGGGGAACCAAGTCGGCTTAGTGTACTGATCATTACCTGAAAGTATCATCCAGTTTGGGTGAAAAAATATTTGCTGTGATTTCTGGAGATTCGTAGTTTTTGGAAGCTTGACAACCCCTTTCTATGAAAGTGTTTCTCGCCAGTCACTGCTTAGGGCTACATCAAGAGGAAACAACACATAGATATAGAACGTGAAACTGCTTTATTTTGTCAAATTTCAAGAAGCTAGCACAAACCGTGTTGGATTTACAGTTCCAAATCCATCTATCAATATAGGAGAAAACAGAGTGAAACCTAAAAATTCAAACTGTTACTGGAAATGAACGCTTCAACATAGAAGAACGAAATTTGGGGAACCAATTCGGCTTAGTGTACTGATCATTACCTGAAAGTATCATCCAGTTTGGGTGCAGAAATATTTGCTGTGATTTCTGGAGATTCGTAGTTTTTGGAAGCTTGGCAACCCCTTTCTATGAAAGTGTTTCTCGCCAGTCACTGCTTAGGGCTACTTCAAGAGGAAACAAAACATAGATAGAACGTGAAACTGCTTTATTTTGTCAAGTTTCAATAAGCTAGTACAAACCGTGTTGGATTTAGAGTTCCAAATACATCTATCAATATAGGAGAAAACAGAGTGAAACCTAAAAATTCAAACTGTTACTGGAAATGTACGCTTCAACATAGAAGAACGAAATTTGGGGAACCAAGTCAGCTTAGTGTACTGATCATTACCTGAAAGTATCATCCAGTTTCGGTGAAAAAATATTTGCTGAGATTTCTGGAGATTCGTAATTTTTGGAAGCTTGGCAACCCCTTTCCATGAAAGTGTTTCTCGCCAGTCACTGCTTAGGGCTACATGAAGAGGAAAAAAAACATAGAGAAAGAACGTGAAACTGCTTTATTTTGTCAAGTTTCAAGAAGCTAGCACAAACCGTGTTGGATTTACAGTTCCAAATCCATCTATCAATATAGGAGAAAACAGAGTGAAACCTAAAAATTCAAACTGTTACTGAAAATGAACGCTTCAACATAGAAGAACGAAATTTGGGGAACCAAGTCGGCTTAGTGTACTGATCATTACCTGAAAGTATCATCCAGTTTGGGTGAAAAAATATTTGCTGAGATTTCTGGAGATTCGTAATTTTTGGAAGCTTGGCAACCCCTTTCCATGAAAGTGTTTCTCGCCAGTCACTGCTTAGGGCTACATCAAGAGGAAAAAAAACATAGAGAAAGAACGTGAAACTGCTTTATTTTGTCAAGTTTCAAGAAGCTAGCACAAACCGTGTTGGATTTAGAGTTCCAAATAGATTTATCAATATAGGAGAAAACAGAGTGAAACCTAAAAATTTAAACTGTTACTGGAAATGAACGCTTCACCATAGAAGAACGAAATTTGGGGAACCAAGTCGGCTTAGTGTACTGACCATTACCTGAAAGTATCATCCAGTTTGGGTGAAAAAATATTTGCTGATATTTCTGGAGATTCGTAATTTTTGGAAGCTTGGGAACTTTTTCCATGAAAGTGTTTCTCGACAGTCACTGCTTAGGGCTACATCAAGAGGAAACAAAACATAGAGATAGAACGTGAAACTGCTTTATTTTGTCAAGTTTCAAGAAGCTAGCACAAACCGTGTTGGATTTACAGTTCCAAATCCATCTATCAATATAGGAGAAAACAGAGTGAAACCTAAAAATTCAAACTGTTACTGGAAATGAACGCTTCAACATAGAAGAACGAAATTTGGGGAACCAAGTCGGCTTAGTGTACTGATCATTACCTGAAAGTATCATCCAGTTTGGGTGAAAAAATATTTGCTGTGATTTCTGGAGATTCGTAGTTTTTGGAAGCTTGACAACCCCTTTCTATGAAAGTGTTTCTCGCCAGTCACTGCTTAGGGCTACATCAAGAGGAAACAACACATAGATATAGAACGTGAAACTGCTTTATTTTGTCAAGTTTCAAGAAGCTACAACAAACCGTGTTGGATTTACAGTTCCAAATCCATCTATCAATATAGGAGAAAACAGAGTGAAACCTAAAAATTCAAACTGTTACTGGAAATGAACGCTTCAACATAGAAGAACGAAATTTGGGGAACCAATTCGGCTTAGTGTACTGATCATTACCTGAAAGTATCATCCAGTTTGGGTGCAGAAATATTTGCTGTGATTTCTGGAGATTCGTAGTTTTTGGAAGCTTGGCAACCCCTTTCTATGAAAGTGTTTCTCGCCAGTCACTGCTTAGGGCTACTTCAAGAGGAAACAAAACATAGATAGAACGTGAAACTGCTTTATTTTGTCAAGTTTCAATAAGCTAGCACAAACCGTGTTGGATTTAGAGTTCCAAATACATCTATCAATATAGGAGAAAACAGAGTGAAACCTAAAAATTCAAACTGTTACTGGAAATGTACGCTTCAACATAGAAGAACGAAATTTGGGGAACCAAGTCGGCTTAGTGTACTGATCATTACCTGAAAGTATCATCCAGTTTGGGTGAAAAAATATTTGCTGAGATTTCTGGAGATTCGTAATTTTTGGAAGCTTGGCTACCCCTTTCCATGAAAGTGTTTCTCGCCAGTCACTGCTTAGGGCTACATCAAGAGGAAAAAAAACATAGAGAAAGAACGTGAAACTGCTTTATTTTGTCAAGTTTCAAGAAGCTAGCACAAATCGTGTTGGATTTACAGTTCCAAATCCATCTATCAATTTAGGAGAAAACAGAGTGAAACCTAAAAATTCAAACTGTTACTGAAAATGAACGCTTCAACATAGAAGAACGAAATTTGGGGAACCAAGTCGGCTTAGTGTACTGATCATTACCTGAAAGTATCATCCAGTTTGGGTGAAAAAATATTTGCTGAGATTTCTGGAGATTCGTAATTTTTGGAAGCTTGGCAACCCCTTTCTATGAAAGTGTTTCTCGCCAGTCACTGCTTAGGGCTACATCAAGAGGAAAAAAAACATAGAGAAAGAACGTGAAACTGCTTTATTTTGTCAAGTTTCAAGAAGCTAGCACAAACCGTGTTGGATTTAGAGTTCCAAATACATTTATCAATATAGGAGAAAACAGAGTGAAACCTAAAAATTTAAACTGTTACTGGAAATGAACGCTTCACCATAGAAGAACGAAATTTGGGGAACCAAGTCGGCTTAGTGTACTGACCATTACCTGAAAGTATCATCCAGTTTGGGTGAAAAAATATTTGCTGAGATTTCTGGAGATTCGTAATTTTTGGAAGCTTGGGAACCTTTTTCCATGAAAGTGTTTCTCGACAGTCACTGCTTAGGGCTACATCAAGAGGAAACAAAACATAGAGATAGAACGTGAAACTGCTTTATTTTGTCAAGTTTCAAGAAGCTAGCACAAACCGTGTTGGATTTAGAGTTCCAAATACATCTATCAATATAGGAGAAAACAGAGTGAAACCTAAAAATTCAAACTGTTACTGGAAATGAACGCTTCAACATAGAAGAACGAAATTTGGAGAACCAAGTTGGCTTAGTGTACTGATCATTACCTGTAAGTATCATCCAGTTTTGGTGAAAAAATATTTGCTGAGATTTCTGGAGATTCGTAATTTTTGGAAGCTTGGGAACCCCTTTCCATGAAAGTGTTTCTCGCCAGTCACTGCATAGGGCTACTTCAAGAGGAAAGAACACATAGAGACAGAACGTGAAACTACTTTATTTTGTCAAGTTTCAAGAAGCTAGCACAAACCGTGTTGGATTTAGAGTTCGAAATACATCTATCTATATAGGAGAAAACAGAGTGAAACCTAAAAATTCAAACTGTTACTGGAAATGAACGCTTCAACATAGAAGAACGAAATTTGGGGAACCAAGTTGGCTTAGTGTACTGATCATTACCTGAAAGTATCATCCAGTTTGGGTGAAAAAATATTTGCTGTGATTTCTGGAGATTCGTAGTTTTTGGAAGCTTGACAACCCCTTCCTATGAAAGTGTTTCTCGCCAGTCACTGCTTAGGGCTACATCAAGAGGAAACAACACATAGATATAGAACGTGAAACTGCTTTATTTTGTCAAGTTTCAAGAAGCTAGCACAAACCGTGTTGGATTTACAGTTCCAAATCCATCTATCAATATAGGAGAAAACAGAGTGAAACCTAAAAATTCAAACTGTTACTGGAAATGAACGCTTCAACATAGAAGAACGAAATTTGGGGAACCAAGTCGGCTTAGTGTACTGATCATTACCTGAAAGTATCATCCAGTTTGGGTGCAGAAATATTTGCTGAGATTTCTGGAGATTCGTAATTTTTGGAAGCTTGGCAACCCCTTTCCATGAAAGTGTTTCTCGCCAGTCACTGCTTAGGGCTACATCAAGAGGAAAAAAAACATAGAGAAAGAACGTGAAACTGCTTTATTTTGTCAAGTTTCAAGAAGCTAGCACAAACCGTGTTGGATTTAGAGTTCCAAATCCATCTATCAATATAGGAGAAAACAGAGTGAAACCTAAAAATTTAAACTGTTACTGGAAATGAACGCTTCACCATAGAAGAACGAAATTTGGGGAACCAAGTCGGCTTAGTGTACTGATCATTACCTGAAAGTATCATCCAGTTTGGGTGAAAAAATATTTGCTGAGATTTCTGGAGATTCGTAATTTTTGGAAGCTTGGCAACCCCTTTCCATGAAAGTGTTTCTCGCCAGTCACTGCTTAGGGCTACATCAAGAGGAAAAAAAACATAGAGAAAGAACGTGAAACTGCTTTATTTTGTCAAGTTTCAAGAAGCTAGCACAAACCGTGTTGGATTTAGAGTTCCAAATACATTTATCAATATAGGAGAAAACAGAGTGAAACCTAAAAATTTAAACTGTTACTGGAAATGAACGCTTCACCATAGAAGAACGAAATTTGGGGAACCAAGTCGGCTTAGTGTACTGACCATTACCTGAAAGTATCATCCAGTTTGGGTGAAAAAATATTTGCTGAGATTTCTGGAGATTCGTAATTTTTGGAAGCTTGGGAACCTTTTTCCATGAAAGTGTTTCTCGACAGTCACTGCTTAGGGCTACATCAAGAGGAAAAAAAACATAGAGATAGAACGTGAAACTGCTTTATTTTGTCAAGTTTCAAGAAGCTAGCACAAACCGTGTTGGATTTAGAGTTCCAAATACATCTATCAATATAGGAGAAAACAGAGTGAAACCTAAAAATTTAAACTGTTACTGGAAATGAACGCTTCACCATAGAAGAACGAAATTTGGGGAACCAAGTCGGCTTAGTGTACTGATCATTACCTGAAAGTATCATCCAGTTTGGGTGAAAAAATATTTGTTGTGATTTCTGGAGATTCGTAGTTTTTGGAAGCTTGACAACCCCTTTCTATGAAAGTGTTTCTCGCCAGTCACTGCTTAGGGCTACATCAAGAGGAAACAACACATAGATATAGAACGTGAAACTGCTTTATTTTGTCAAGTTTCAAGAAGCTAGCACAAACCGTGTTGGATTTACAGTTCCAAATCCATCTATCAATATAGGAGAAAACAGAGTGAAACCTAAAAATTCAAACTGTTACTGAAAATGAACGCTTCAACATAGAAGAACAAAATTTGGGGAACCAAGTCGGCTTAGTGTACTGATCATTACCTGAAAGTATCATCCAGTTTGGGTGAAAAAATATTTGCTGAGATTTCTGGAGATTCGTAATTTTTGGAAGCTTGGCAACCCCTTTCCATGAAAGTGTTTCTCGCCAGTCACTGCTTAGGGCTACATCAAGAGGAAAAAAAACATAGAGAAAGAACGTGAAACTGCTTTATTTTGTCAAGTTTCAAGAAGCTAGCACAAACCGTGTTGGATTTACAGTTCCAAATCCATCTATCAATATAGGAGAAAACAGAGTGAAACCTAAAAATTCAAACTGTTACTGAAAATGTACGCTTCAACATAGAAGAACGAAATTTGGGGAACCAAGTTGGCTTAGTGTACTGATCATTACCTGAAAGTATCATCCAGTTTGGGTGAAAAAATATTTGCTGAGATTTCTGGAGATTCGTAATTTTTGGAAGCTTGGCAACCCCTTTCCATGAAAGTGTTTCTCGCCAGTCACTGCTTAGGGCTACATCAAGAGGAAAAAAAACATAGAGAAAGAACGTGAAACTGCTTTATTTTGTCAAGTTTCAAGAAGCTAGCACAAACCGTGTTGGATTTAGAGTTCCAAATACATTTATCAATATAGGAGAAAACAGAGTGAAACCTAAAAATTTAAACTGTTACTGGAAATGAACGCTTCACCATAGAAGAACGAAATTTGGGGAACCAAGTCGGCTTAGTGTACTGACCATTACCTGAAAGTATCATCCAGTTTGGGTGAAAAAATATTTGCTGAGATTTCTGGAGATTCGTAATTTTTGGAAGCTTGGGAACCTTTTTCCATGAAAGTGTTTCTCGACAGTCACTGCTTAGGGCTACATCAAGAGGAAACAAAACATAGAGATAGAACGTGAAACTGCTTTATTTTGTCAAGTTTCAAGAAGCTAGCACAAACCGTGTTGGATTTAGAGTTCCAAATACATCTATCAATATAGGAGAAAACAGAGTGAAACCTAAAAATTCAAACTGTTACTGGAAATGAACGCTTCAACATAGAAGAACGAAATTTGGAGAACCAAGTTGGCTTAGTGTACTGATCATTACCTGTAAGTATCATCCAGTTTTGGTGAAAAAATATTTGCTGAGATTTCTGGAGATTCGTAATTTTTGGAAGCTTGGGAACCCCTTTCCATGAAAGTGTTTCTCGCCAGTCACTGCATAGGGCTACTTCAAGAGGAAAGAACACATAGAGACAGAACGTGAAACTACTTTATTTTGTCAAGTTTCAAGAAGCTAGCACAAACCGTGTTGGATTTAGAGTTCGAAATACATCTATCTATATAGGAGAAAACAGAGTGAAACCTAAAAATTCAAACTGTTACTGGAAATGAACGCTTCAACATAGAAGAACGAAATTTGGGGAACCAAGTTGGCTTAGTGTACTGATCATTACCTGAAAGTATCATCCAGTTTGGGTGAAAAAATATTTGCTGTGATTTCTGGAGATTCGTAGTTTTTGGAAGCTTGACAACCCCTTTCTATGAAAGTGTTTCTCGCCAGTCACTGCTTAGGGCTACATCAAGAGGAAACAACACATAGATATAGAACGTGAAACTGCTTTATTTTGTCAAGTTTCAAGAAGCTAGCACAAACCGTGTTGGATTTACAGTTCCAAATCCATCTATCAATATAGGAGAAAACAGAGTGAAACCTAAAAATTCAAACTGTTACTGGAAATGAACGCTTCAACATAGAAGAACGAAATTTGGGGAACCAAGTCGGCTTAGTGTACTGATCATTACCTGAAAGTATCATCCAGTTTGGGTGCAGAAATATTTGCTGAGATTTCTGGAGATTCGTAATTTTTGGAAGCTTGGCAACCCCTTTCCATGAAAGTGTTTCTCGCCAGTCACTGCTTAGGGCTACATCAAGAGGAAAAAAAACATAGAGAAAGAACGTGAAACTGCATTATTTTGTCGAGTTTCAAGAAGCTAGCACAAACCGTGTTGGATTTAGAGTTCCAAATCCATCTATCAATATAGGAGAAAACAGAGTGAAACCTAAAAATTTAAACTGTTACTGGAAATGAACGCTTCACCATAGAAGAACGAAATTTGGGGAACCAAGTCGGCTTAGTGTACTGATCATTACCTGAAAGTATCATCCAGTTTGGGTGAAAAAATATTTGCTGAGATTTCTGGAGATTCGTAATTTTTGGAAGCTTGGCAACCCCTTTCCATGAAAGTGTTTCTCGCCAGTCACTGCTTAGGGCTACATCAAGAGGAAAAAAAACATAGAGAAAGAACGTGAAACTGCTTTATTTTGTCAAGTTTCAAGAAGCTAGCACAAACCGTGTTGGATTTAGAGTTCCAAATACATTTATCAATATAGGAGAAAACAGAGTGAAACCTAAAAATTTAAACTGTTACTGGAAATGAACGCTTCACCATAGAAGAACGAAATTTGGGGAACCAAGTCGGCTTAGTGTACTGACCATTACCTGAAAGTATCATCCAGTTTGGGTGAAAAAATATTTGCTGAGATTTCTGGAGATTCGTAATTTTTGGAAGCTTGGGAACCTTTTTCCATGAAAGTGTTTCTCGACAGTCACTGCTTAGGGCTACATCAAGAGGAAAAAAAACATAGAGATAGAACGTGAAACTGCTTTATTTTGTCAAGTTTCAAGAAGCTAGCACAAACCGTGTTGGATTTAGAGTTCCAAATACATCTATCAATATAGGAGAAAACAGAGTGAAACCTAAAAATTTAAACTGTTACTGGAAATGAACGCTTCACCATAGAAGAACGAAATTTGGGGAACCAAGTCGGCTTAGTGTACTGATCATTACCTGAAAGTATCATCCAGTTTGGGTGAAAAAATATTTGTTGTGATTTCTGGAGATTCGTAGTTTTTGGAAGCTTGACAACCCCTTTCTATGAAAGTGTTTCTCGCCAGTCACTGCTTAGGGCTACATCAAGAGGAAACAACACATAGATATAGAACGTGAAACTGCTTTATTTTGTCAAGTTTCAAGAAGCTAGCACAAACCGTGTTGGATTTACAGTTCCAAATCCATCTATCAATATAGGAGAAAACAGAGTGAAACCTAAAAATTCAAACTGTTACTGAAAATGAACGCTTCAACATAGAAGAACAAAATTTGGGGAACCAAGTCGGCTTAGTGTACTGATCATTACCTGAAAGTATCATCCAGTTTGGGTGAAAAAATATTTGCTGAGATTTCTGGAGATTCGTAATTTTTGGAAGCTTGGCAACCCCTTTCCATGAAAGTGTTTCTCGCCAGTCACTGCTTAGGGCTACATCAAGAGGAAAAAAAACATAGAGAAAGAACGTGAAACTGCTTTATTTTGTCAAGTTTCAAGAAGCTAGCACAAACCGTGTTGGATTTACAGTTCCAAATCCATCTATCAATATAGGAGAAAACAGAGTGAAACCTAAAAATTCAAACTGTTACTGAAAATGTACGCTTCAACATAGAAGAACGAAATTTGGGGAACCAAGTTGGCTTAGTGTACTGATCATTACCTGAAAGTATCATCCAGTTTGGGTGAAAAAATATTTGCTGAGATTTCTGGAGATTCGTAATTTTTGGAAGCTTGGCAACCCCTTTCCATGAAAGTGTTTCTCGCCAGTCACTGCTTAGGGCTACATCAAGAGGAAAAAAAACATAGAGAAAGAACGTGAAACTGCTTTATTTTGTCAAGTTTCAAGAAGCTAGCACAAACCGTGTTGGATTTAGAGTTCCAAATACATTTATCAATATAGGAGAAAACAGAGTGAAACCTAAAAATTTAAACTGTTACTGGAAATGAACGCTTCACCATAGAAGAACGAAATTTGGGGAACCAAGTCGGCTTAGTGTACTGACCATTACCTGAAAGTATCATCCAGTTTGAGTGAAAAAATATTTGCTGAGATTTCTGGAGATTCGTAATTTTTGGAAGCTTGGGAACCTTTTTCCATGAAAGTGTTTCTCGACAGTCACTGCTTAGGGCTACATCAAGAGGAAAGAAAACATAGAGATAGAACGTGAAACTGCTTTATTTTGTCAAGTTTCAAGAAGCTAGCACAAACCGTGTTGGATTTACAGTTCCAAATCCATCTATCAATATAGGAGAAAACAGAGTGAAACCTAAAAATTCAAACTGTTACTGAAAATGAACGCTTCAACATAGAAGAACAAAATTTGGGGAACCAAGTCGGCTTAGTGTACTGATCATTACCTGAAAGTATCATCCAGTTTGGGTGAAAAAATATTTGCTGAGATTTCTGGAGATTCGTAATTTTTGGAAGCTTGGCAACCCCTTTCCATGAAAGTGTTTCTCGCCAGTCACTGCTTAGGGCTACATCAAGAGGAAAAAAAACATAGAGAAAGAACGTGAAACTGCTTTATTTTGTCAAGTTTCAAGAAGCTAGCACAAACCGTGTTGGATTTAGAGTTCCAAATACATTTATCAATATAGGAGAAAACAGAGTGAAACCTAAAAATTTAAACTGTTACTGGAAATGAACGCTTCACCATAGAAGAACGAAATTTGGGGAACCAAGTCGGCTTAGTGTACTGACCATTACCTGAAAGTATCATCCAGTTTGAGTGAAAAAATATTTGCTGAGATTTCTGGAGATTCGTAATTTTTGGAAGCTTGGGAACCTTTTTCCATGAAAGTGTTTCTCGACAGTCACTGCTTAGGGCTACATCAAGAGGAAAGAAAACATAGAGATAGAACGTGAAACTGCTTTATTTTGTCAAGTTTCAAGAAGCTAGCACAAACCGTGTTGGATTTACAGTTCCAAATCCATCTATCAATATAGGAGAAAACAGAGTGAAACCTAAAAATTCAAACTGTTACTGAAAATGAACGCTTCAACATAGAAGAACAAAATTTGGGGAACCAAGTCGGCTTAGTGTACTGATCATTACCTGAAAGTATCATCCAGTTTGGGTGAAAAAATATTTGCTGAGATTTCTGGAGATTCGTAATTTTTGGAAGCTTGGCAACCCCTTTCCATGAAAGTGTTTCTCGCCAGTCACTGCTTAGGGCTACATCAAGAGGAAAAAAAACATAGAGAAAGAACGTGAAACTGCTTTATTTTGTCAAGTTTCAAGAAGCTAGCACAAACCGTGTTGGATTTACAGTTCCAAATCCATCTATCAATATAGGAGAAAACAGAGTGAAACCTAAAAATTCAAACTGTTACTGAAAATGAACGCTTCAACATAGAAGAACGAAATTTGGGGAACCAAGTCGGCTTAGTGTACTGATCATTACCTGAAAGTATCATCCAGTTTGGGTGAAAAAATATTTGCTGAGATTTCTGGAGATTCGTAATTTTTGGAAGCTTGGCAACCCCTTTCCATGAAAGTGTTTCTCGCCAGTCACTGCTTAGGGCTACATCAAGAGGAAAAAAAACATAGAGAAAGAACGTGAAACTGCTTTATTTTGTCAAGTTTCAAGAAGCTAGCACAAACCGTGTTGGATTTAGAGTTCCAAATACATTTATCAATATAGGAGAAAACAGAGTGAAACCTAAAAATTTAAACTGTTACTGGAAATGAACGCTTCACCATAGAAGAACGAAATTTGGGGAACCAAGTCGGCTTAGTGTACTGACCATTACCTGAAAGTATCATCCAGTTTGAGTGAAAAAATATTTGCTGAGATTTCTGGAGATTCGTAATTTTTGGAAGCTTGGGAACCTTTTTCCATGAAAGTGTTTCTCGACAGTCACTGCTTAGGGCTACATCAAGAGGAAAGAAAACATAGAGATAGAACGTGAAACTGCTTTATTTTGTCAAGTTTCAAGAAGCTAGCACAAACCGTGTTGGATTTAGAGTTCGAAATACATCTATCTATATAGGAGAAAACAGAGTGAAACCTAAAAATTCAAACTGTTACTGGAAATGAACGCTTCAATATAGAAGAACGAAATTTGGGGAACCAAGTTGGCTTAGTGTACTGATCATTACCTGTAAGTATCATCCAGTTTGGGTGAAAAAATATTTGCTGTGATTTCTGGAGATTCGTAGTTTTTGGAAGCTTGGCAACCCCTTTCTATGAAAGTGTTTCTCGCCAGTCACTGCTTAGGGCTACTTCAAGAGGAAACAAAACATAGAGATAGAACGTGAAACTGCTTTATTTTGTCAAGTTTCAAGAAGCTAGCACAAACCGTGTTGGATTTAGAGTTCCAAATACATCTATCAATATAGGAGAAAACAGAGTGAAACCTAAAAATTCAAACTGTTACTGGAAATGTACGCTTCAACATAGAAGAACGAAATTTGGGGAACCAAGTCGGCTTAGTGTACTGATCATTACCTGAAAGTATCATCCAGTTTGGGTGAAAAAATATTTGCTGAGATTTCTGGAGATTCGTAATTTTTGGAAGCTTGGCAACCCCTTTCTATGAAAGTGTTTCTCGCCAGTCACTGCTTAGGGCTACTTCAAGAGGAAACAAAACATAGAGATAGAACGTGAAACTGCTTTATTTTGTCAAGTTTCAAGAAGCTAGCACAAACCGTGTTGGATTTAGAGTTCCAAATACATCTATCAATATAGGAGAAAACAGAGTGAAACCTAAAAATTTAAACTGTTACTGGAAATGAACGCTTCACCATAGAAGAACGAAATTTGGGGAACCAAGTCGGCTTAGTGTACTGATCATTACCTGAAAGTATCATCCAGTTTGGGTGAAAAAATATTTGTTGTGATTTCTGGAGATTCGTAGTTTTTGGAAGCTTGACAACCCCTTTCTATGAAAGTGTTTCTCGCCAGTCACTGCTTAGGGCTACATCAAGAGGAAACAACACATAGATATAGAACGTGAAACTGCTTTATTTTGTCAAGTTTCAAGAAGCTAGCACAAACCGTGTTGGATTTACAGTTCCAAATCCATCTATCAATATAGGAGAAAACAGAGTGAAACCTAAAAATTCAAACTGTTACTGAAAATGAACGCTTCAACATAGAAGAACAAAATTTGGGGAACCAAGTCGGCTTAGTGTACTGATCATTACCTGAAAGTATCATCCAGTTTGGGTGAAAAAATATTTGCTGAGATTTCTGGAGATTCGTAATTTTTGGAAGCTTGGCAACCCCTTTCCATGAAAGTGTTTCTCGCCAGTCACTGCTTAGGGCTACATCAAGAGGAAAAAAAACATAGAGAAAGAACGTGAAACTGCTTTATTTTGTCAAGTTTCAAGAAGCTAGCACAAACCGTGTTGGATTTACAGTTCCAAATCCATCTATCAATATAGGAGAAAACAGAGTGAAACCTAAAAATTCAAACTGTTACTGAAAATGTACGCTTCAACATAGAAGAACGAAATTTGGGGAACCAAGTCGGCTTAGTGTACTGATCATTACCTGAAAGTATCATCCAGTTTGGGTGAAAAAATATTTGCTGAGATTTCTGGAGATTCGTAATTTTTGGAAGCTTGGCAACCCCTTTCCATGAAAGTGTTTCTCGCCAGTCACTGCTTAGGGCTACATCAAGAGGAAAAAAAACATAGAGAAAGAACGTGAAACTGCTTTATTTTGTCAAGTTTCAAGAAGCTAGCACAAACCGTGTTGGATTTAGAGTTCCAAATACATTTATCAATATAGGAGAAAACAGAGTGAAACCTAAAAATTTAAACTGTTACTGGAAATGAACGCTTCACCATAGAAGAACGAAATTTGGGGAACCAAGTCGGCTTAGTGTACTGACCATTACCTGAAAGTATCATCCAGTTTGAGTGAAAAAATATTTGCTGAGATTTCTGGAGATTCGTAATTTTTGGAAGCTTGGGAACCTTTTTCCATGAAAGTGTTTCTCGACAGTCACTGCTTAGGGCTACATCAAGAGGAAAGAAAACATAGAGATAGAACGTGAAACTGCTTTATTTTGTCAAGTTTCAAGAAGCTAGCACAAACCGTGTTGGATTTAGAGTTCGAAATACATCTATCTATATAGGAGAAAACAGAGTGAAACCTAAAAATTCAAACTGTTACTGGAAATGAACGCTTCAATATAGAAGAACGAAATTTGGGGAACCAAGTTGGCTTAGTGTACTGATCATTACCTGTAAGTATCATCCAGTTTGGGTGAAAAAATATTTGCTGTGATTTCTGGAGATTCGTAGTTTTTGGAAGCTTGGCAACCCCTTTCTATGAAAGTGTTTCTCGCCAGTCACTGCTTAGGGCTACTTCAAGAGGAAACAAAACATAGAGATAGAACGTGAAACTGCTTTATTTTGTCAAGTTTCAAGAAGCTAGCACAAACCGTGTTGGATTTAGAGTTCCAAATACATCTATCAATATAGGAGAAAACAGAGTGAAACCTAAAAATTCAAACTGTTACTGGAAATGTACGCTTCAACATAGAAGAACGAAATTTGGGGAACCAAGTCGGCTTAGTGTACTGATCATTACCTGAAAGTATCATCCAGTTTGGGTGAAAAAATATTTGCTGAGATTTCTGGAGATTCGTAATTTTTGGAAGCTTGGCAACCCCTTTCCATGAAAGTGTTTCTCGCCAGTCACTGCTTAGGGCTACATCAAGAGGAAAAAAAACATAGAGAAAGAACGTGAAACTGCTTTATTTTGTCAAGTTTCAAGAAGCTAGCACAAACCGTGTTGGATTTACAGTTCCAAATCCATCTATCAATATAGGAGAAAACAGAGTGAAACCTAAAAATTCAAACTGTTACTGGAAATGAACGCTTCACCATAGAAGAACGAAATTTGGGGAACCAAGTCGGCTTAGTGTACTGACCATTACCTGAAAGTATCATCCAGTTTGAGTGAAAAAATATTTGCTGAGATTTCTGGAGATTCGTAATTTTTGGAAGCTTGGGAACCTTTTTCCATGAAAGTGTTTCTCGACAGTCACTGCTTAGGGCTACATCAAGAGGAAAGAAAACATAGAGATAGAACGTGAAACTGCTTTATTTTGTCAAGTTTCAAGAAGCTAGCACAAACCGTGTTGGATTTAGAGTTCGAAATACATCTATCTATATAGGAGAAAACAGAGTGAAACCTAAAAATTCAAACTGTTACTGGAAATGAACGCTTCAATATAGAAGAACGAAATTTGGGGAACCAAGTTGGCTTAGTGTACTGATCATTACCTGTAAGTATCATCCAGTTTGGGTGAAAAAATATTTGCTGTGATTTCTGGAGATTCGTAGTTTTTGGAAGCTTGGCAACCCCTTTCTATGAAAGTGTTTCTCGCCAGTCACTGCTTAGGGCTACTTCAAGAGGAAACAAAACATAGAGATAGAACGTGAAACTGCTTTATTTTGTCAAGTTTCAAGAAGCTAGCACAAACCGTGTTGGATTTAGAGTTCCAAATACATCTATCAATATAGGAGAAAACAGAGTGAAACCTAAAAATTCAAACTGTTACTGGAAATGTACGCTTCAACATAGAAGAACGAAATTTGGGGAACCAAGTCGGCTTAGTGTACTGATCATTACCTGAAAGTATCATCCAGTTTGGGTGAAAAAATATTTGCTGAGATTTCTGGAGATTCGTAATTTTTGGAAGCTTGGCAACCCCTTTCCATGAAAGTGTTTCTCGCCAGTCACTGCTTAGGGCTACATCAAGAGGAAAAAAAACATAGAGAAAGAACGTGAAACTGCTTTATTTTGTCAAGTTTCAAGAAGCTAGCACAAACCGTGTTGGATTTACAGTTCCAAATCCATCTATCAATATAGGAGAAAACAGAGTGAAACCTAAAAATTCAAACTGTTACTGAAAATGAACGCTTCAACATAGAAGAACAAAATTTGGGGAACCAAGTCGGCTTAGTGTACTGATCATTACCTGAAAGTATCATCCAGTTTGGGTGAAAAAATATTTGCTGAGATTTCTGGAGATTCGTAATTTTTGGAAGCTTGGCAACCCCTTTCCATGAAAGTGTTTCTCGCCAGTCACTGCTTAGGGCTACATCAAGAGGAAAAAAAACATAGAGAAAGAACGTGAAACTGCTTTATTTTGTCAAGTTTCAAGAAGCTAGCACAAACCGTGTTGGATTTAGAGTTCCAAATCCATCTATCAATATAGGAGAAAACAGAGTGAAACCTAAAAATTCAAACTGTTACTGAAAATGAACGCTTCAACATAGAAGAACGAAATTTGGGGAACCAAGTCGGCTTAGTGTACTGATCATTACCTGAAAGTATCATCCAGTTTGGGTGAAAAAATATTTGCTGAGATTTCTGGAGATTCGTAATTTTTGGAAGCTTGGCAACCCCTTTCCATGAAAGTGTTTCTCGCCAGTAACTGCTTAGGGCTACATCAAAAGGAAAAAAAACATAGAGAAAGAACGTGAAACTGCTTTATTTTGTCAAGTTTCAAGAAGCTAGCACAAACCGTGTTGGATTTAGAGTTCCAAATACATTTATCAATATAGGAGAAAACAGAGTGAAACCTAAAAATTTAAACTGTTACTGGAAATGAACGCTTCACCATAGAAGAACGAAATTTGGGGAACCAAGTCGGCTTAGTGTACTGACCATTACCTGAAAGTATCATCCAGTTTGAGTGAAAAAATATTTGCTGTGATTTCTGGAGATTCGTAATTTTTGGAAGCTTGGGAACCTTTTTCCATGAAAGTGTTTCTCGACAGTCACTGCTTAGGGCTACATCAAGAGGAAAGAAAACATAGAGATAGAACGTGAAACTGCTTTATTTTGTCAAGTTTCAAGAAGCTAGCACAAACCGTGTTGGATTTACAGTTCCAAATCCATCTATCAATATAGGAGAAAACAGAGTGAAACCTAAAAATTCAAACTGTTACTGAAAATGAACGCTTCAACATAGAAGAACAAAATTTGGGGAACCAAGTCGGCTTAGTGTACTGATCATTACCTGAAAGTATCATCCAGTTTGGGTGAAAAAATATTTGCTGAGATTTCTGGAGATTCGTAATTTTTGGAAGCTTGGCAACCCCTTTCCATGAAAGTGTTTCTCGCCAGTCACTGCTTAGGGCTACATCAAGAGGAAAAAAAACATAGAGAAAGAACGTGAAACTGCTTTATTTTGTCAAGTTTCAAGAAGCTAGCACAAACCGTGTTGGATTTACAGTTCCAAATCCATCTATCAATATAGGAGAAAACAGAGTGAAACCTAAAAATTCAAACTGTTACTGAAAATGAACACTTCAACATAGAAGAACGAAATTTGGGGAACCAAGTCGGCTTAGTGTACTGATCATTACCTGAAAGTATCATCCAGTTTGGGTGAAAAAATATTTGCTGAGATTTCTGGAGATTCGTAATTTTTGGAAGCTTGGCAACCCCTTTCCATGAAAGTGTTTCTCGCCAGTCACTGCTTAGGGCTACATCAAGAGGAAAAAAAACATAGAGAAAGAACGTGAAACTGCTTTATTTTGTCAAGTTTCAAGAAGCTAGCACAAACCGTGTTGGATTTAGAGTTCCAAATACATTTATCAATATAGGAGAAAACAGAGTGAAACCTAAAAATTTAAACTGTTACTGGAAATGAACGCTTCACCATAGAAGAACGAAATTTGGGGAACCAAGTCGGCTTAGTGTACTGACCATTACCTGAAAGTATCATCCAGTTTGAGTGAAAAAATATTTGCTGAGATTTCTGGAGATTCGTAATTTTTGGAAGCTTGGGAACCTTTTTCCATGAAAGTGTTTCTCGACAGTCACTGCTTAGGGCTACATCAAGAGGAAAGAAAACATAGAGATAGAACGTGAAACTGCTTTATTTTGTCAAGTTTCAAGAAGCTAGCACAAACCGTGTTGGATTTAGAGTTCGAAATACATCTATCTATATAGGAGAAAACAGAGTGAAACCTAAAAATTCAAACTGTTACTGGAAATGAACGCTTCAATATAGAAGAACGAAATTTGGGGAACCAAGTTGGCTTAGTGTACTGATCATTACCTGTAAGTATCATCCAGTTTGGGTGAAAAAATATTTGCTGTGATTTCTGGAGATTCGTAGTTTTTGGAAGCTTGGCAACCCCTTTCTATGAAAGTGTTTCTCGCCAGTCACTGCTTAGGGCTACTTCAAGAGGAAACAAAACATAGAGATAGAACGTGAAACTGCTTTATTTTGTCAAGTTTCAAGAAGCTAGCACAAACCGTGTTGGATTTAGAGTTCCAAATACATCTATCAATATAGGAGAAAACAGAGTGAAACCTAAAAATTCAAACTGTTACTGGAAATGTACGCTTCAACATAGAAGAACGAAATTTGGGGAACCAAGTCGGCTTAGTGTACTGATCATTACCTGAAAGTATCATCCAGTTTGGGTGAAAAAATATTTGCTGAGATTTCTGGAGATTCGTAATTTTTGGAAGCTTGGCAACCCCTTTCCATGAAAGTGTTTCTCGCCAGTCACTGCTTAGGGCTACATCAAGAGGAAAAAAAACATAGAGAAAGAACGTGAAACTGCTTTATTTTGTCAAGTTTCAAGAAGCTAGCACAAACCGTGTTGGATTTAGAGTTCCAAATCCATCTATCAATATAGGAGAAAACAGAGTGAAACCTAAAAATTTAAACTGTTACTGGAAATGAACGCTTCACCATAGAAGAACGAAATTTGGGGAACCAAGTCGGCTTAGTGTACTGATCATTACCTGAAAGTATCATCCAGTTTGGGTGAAAAAATATTTGCTGTGATTTCTGGAGATTCGTAGTTTTTGGAAGCTTGACAACCCCTTTCTATGAAAGTGTTTCTCGCCAGTCACTGCTTAGGGCTACATCAAGAGGAAACAACACATAGATATAGAACGTGAAACTGCTTTATTTTGTCAAGTTTCAAGAAGCTAGCACAAACCGTGTTGGATTTAGAGTTCGAAATACATCTATCTATATAGGAGAAAACAGAGTGAAACCTAAAAATTCAAACTGTTACTGGAAATGAACGCTTCAACATAGAAGAACGAAATTTGGGGAACCAAGTTGGCTTAGTGTACTGATCATTACCTGTAAGTATCATCCAGTTTGGGTGAAAAAATATTTGCTGAGATTTCTGGAGATTCGTAATTTTTGGAAGCTTGGCAACCCATTTCTATGAAAGTGTTTCTCGCCAGTCACTGCTTAGGGCTACTTCAAGAGGAAACAAAACATAGAGATAGAACGTGAAACTGCTTTATTTTGTCAAGTTTCAAGAAGCTAGCACAAACCGTGTTGGATTTAGAGTTCCAAATACATCTATCAATATAGGAGAAAACAGAGTGAAACCTAAAAATTCAAACTGTTACTGGAAATGTACGCTTCAACATAGAAGAACGAAATTTGGGGAACCAAGTCGGCTTAGTGTACTGATCATTACCTGAAAGTATCATCCAGTTTGGGTGAAAAAATATTTGCTGAGATTTCTGGAGATTCGTAATTTTTGGAAGCTTGGCAACCCCTTTCCATGAAAGTGTTTCTCGCCAGTCACTGCTTAGGGCTACATCAAGAGGAAAAAAAACATAGAGAAAGAACGTGAAACTGCTTTATTTTGTCAAGTTTCAAGAAGCTAGCACAAACCGTGTTGGATTTAGAGTTCCAAATCCATCTATCAATATAGGAGAAAACAGAGTGAAACCTAAAAATTTAAACTGTTACTGGAAATGAACGCTTCACCATAGAAGAACGAAATTTGGGGAACCAAGTCGGCTTAGTGTACTGATCATTACCTGAAAGTATCATCCAGTTTGGGTGAAAAAATATTTGCTGTGATTTCTGGAGATTCGTAGTTTTTGGAAGCTTGACAACCCCTTTCTATGAAAGTGTTTCTCGCCAGTCACTGCTTAGGGCTACATCAAGAGGAAACAACACATAGATATAGAACGTGAAACTGCTTTATTTTGTCAAGTTTCAAGAAGCTAGCACAAACCGTGTTGGATTTACAGTTCCAAATCCATCTATCAATATAGGAGAAAACAGAGTGAAACCTAAAAATTCAAACTGTTACTGAAAATGAACGCTTCAACATAGAAGAACAAAATTTGGGGAACCAAGTCGGCTTAGTGTACTGATCATTACCTGAAAGTATCATCCAGTTTGGGTGAAAAAATATTTGCTGAGATTTCTGGAGATTCGTAATTTTTGGAAGCTTGGCAACCCCTTTCCATGAAAGTGTTTCTCGCCAGTCACTGCTTAGGGCTACATCAAGAGGAAAAAAAACATAGAGAAAGAACGTGAAACTGCTTTATTTTGTCAAGTTTCAAGAAGCTAGCACAAACCGTGTTGGATTTAGAGTTCCAAATACATTTATCAATATAGGAGAAAACAGAGTGAAACCTAAAAATTTAAACTGTTACTGGAAATGAACGCTTCACCATAGAAGAACGAAATTTGGGGAACCAAGTCGGCTTAGTGTACTGACCATTACCTGAAAGTATCATCCAGTTTGGGTGAAAAAATATTTGCTGTGATTTCTGGAGATTCATAGTTTTTGGAAGCTTGACAACCCCTTTCTATGAAAGTGTTTCTCGCCAGTCACTGCTTAGGGCTACATCAAGAGGAAACAACACATAGATATAGAACGTGAAACTGCTTTATTTTGTCAAGTTTCAAGAAGCTAGCACAAACCGTGTTGGATTTAGAGTTCCAAATACATCTATCAATATAGGAGAAAACAGAGTGAAACCTAAAAATTCAAACTGTTAGTAGAAACGAACGCTTCAACATAGAAGAATGAAATTTGGAGAACCAAGTTGGCTTAGTGTACTGATCATTACCTGTAAGTATCATCCAGTTTTGGTGAAAAAATACTTGCTGAGATTTCTGGAGATTCGTAATTTTAGGAAGCTTGGCAACCCCTTTCCATGAAAGTGTTTCTCGCCAGTCACTGCATAGGGCTACTTCAAGAGGAAAGAACACCTAGAGACAGAACGTGAAACTACTTTATTTTGTCAAGTTTCAAGAAGCTAGCACAAACCGTGTTGGATTTAGAGTTCGAAATACATCTATCTATATAGGAGAAAACAGAGTGAAACCTAAAAATTCAAACTGTTACTGGAAATGAACGCTTCAACATAGAAGAACGAAATTTGGGGAACCAAGTTGGCTTAGTGTACTGATCATTACCTGAAAGTATCATCCAGTTTGGGTGAAAAAATATTTGCTGTGATTTCTGGAGATTCGTAGTTTTTGGAAGCTTGACAACCCCTTTCTATGAAAGTGTTTCTCGATAGTCACTGCTTAGGGCTACATCAAGAGGAAACAACACATAGATATAGAACGTGAAACTGCTTTATTTTGTCAAGTTTCAAGAAGCTAGCACAAACCGTGTTGGATTTACAGTTCCAAATCCATCTATCAATATAGGAGAAAACAGAGTGAAACCTAAAAATTCAAACTGTTACTGGAAATGAACGCTTCAACATAGAAGAACGAAATTTGGGGAACCAAGTCGGCTTAGTGTACTGATCATTACCTGAAAGTATCATCCAGTTTGGGTGAAAAAATATTTGCTGTGATTTCTGGAGATTCGTAGTTTTTGGAAGCTTGACAACCCCTTTCTATGAAAGTGTTTCTCGCCAGTCACTGCTTAGGGCTACATCAAGAGGAAACAACACATAGATATAGAACGTGAAACTGCTTTATTTTGTCAAGTTTCAAGAAGCTAGCACAAACCGTGTTGGATTTACAGTTCCAAATCCATCTATCAATATAGGAGAAAACAGAGTGAAACCTAAAAATTCAAACTGTTACTGGAAATGAACGCTTCAACATAGAAGAACGAAATTTGGGGAACCAATTCGGCTTAGTGTACTGATCATTACCTGAAAGTATCATCCAGTTTGGGTGCAGAAATATTTGCTGTGATTTCTGGAGATTCGTAGTTTTTGGAAGCTTGGCAACCCCTTTCTATGAAAGTGTTTCTCGCCAGTCACTGCTTAGGGCTACTTCAAGAGGAAACAAAACATAGATAGAACGTGAAACTGCTTTATTTTGTCAAGTTTCAATAAGCTAGCACAAACCGTGTTGGATTTAGAGTTCCAAATACATCTATCAATATAGGAGAAAACAGAGTGAAACCTAAAAATTCAAACTGTTACTGGAAATGTACGCTTCAACATAGAAGAACGAAATTTGGGGAACCAAGTCGGCTTAGTGTACTGATCATTACCTGAAAGTATCATCCAGTTTGGGTGAAAAAATATTTGCTGAGATTTCTGGAGATTCGTAATTTTTGGAAGCTTGGCAACCCCTTTCCATGAAAGTGTTTCTCGCCAGTCACTGCTTAGGGCTACATCAAGAGGAAAAAAAACATAGAGAAAGAACGTGAAACTGCTTTATTTTGTCAAGTTTCAAGAAGCTAGCACAAACCGTGTTGGATTTACAGTTCCAAATCCATCTATCAATATAGGAGAAAACAGAGTGAAACCTAAAAATTCAAACTGTTACTGAAAATGAACGCTTCAACATAGAAGAACGAAATTTGGGGAACCAAGTCGGCTTAGTGTACTGATCATTACCTGAAAGTATCATCCAGTTTGGGTGAAAAAATATTTGCTGAGATTTCTGGAGATTCGTAATTTTTGGAAGCTTGGCAACCCCTTTCCATGAAAGTGTTTCTCGCCAGTCACTGCTTAGGGCTACATCAAGAGGAAAAAAAACATAGAGAAAGAACGTGAAACTGCTTTATTTTGTCAAGTTTCAAGAAGCTAGCACAAACCGTGTTGGATTTAGAGTTCCAAATACATTTATCAATATAGGAGAAAACAGAGTGAAACCTAAAAATTTAAACTGTTACTGGAAATGAAGGCTTCACCATAGAAGAACGAAATTTGGGGAACCAAGTCGGCTTAGTGTACTGACCATTACCTGAAAGTATCATCCAGTTTGGGTGAAAAAATATTTGCTGAGATTTCTGGAGATTCGTAATTTTTGGAAGCTTGGGAACCTTTTTCCATGAAAGTGTTTCTCGACAGTCACTGCTTAGGGCTACATCAAGAGGAAACAAAACATAGAGATAGAACGTGAAACTGCTTTATTTTGTCAAGTTTCAAGAAGCTAGCACAAACCGTGTTGGATTTAGAATTCCAAATACATCTATCAATATAGGAGAAAACAGAGTGAAACCTAAAAATTCAAACTGTTACTAGAAATGAACGCTTCACCATAGAAGAACGAAATTTGGGGAACCAAGTTGGCTTAGTGTACTGATCATTAACTGAAAGTATCATCCAGTTTGGGTGAAAAAATATTTGCTGTGATTTCTGGAGATTCGTAGTTTTTGGAAGCTTGACAACCCCTTTCTATGAAAGTGTTTCTCGCCAGTCACTGCTTAGGGCTACATCAAGAGGAAACAACACATAGAGATAGAACGTGAAACTGCTTTATTTTGTCAAGTTTCAAGAAGCTAGCACAAACCGTGTTGGATTTACAGTTCCAAATCCATCTATCAATATAGGAGAAAACAGAGTGAAACCTAAAAATTCAAACTGTTACTGGAAATGAACGCTTCAACATAGAAGAACGAAATTTGGAGAACCAAGTTGGCTTAGTGTACTGATCATTACCTGTAAGTGTCATCCAGTTTTGGTGAAAAAATATTTGCTGAGATTTCTGGAGATTCGTAATTTTTGGAAGCTTGGGAACCCCTTTCCATGAAAGTGTTTCTCGCCAGTCACTGCATAGGGCTACTTCAAGAGGAAAGAACACATAGAGACAGAACGTGAAACTACTTTATTTTGTCAAGTTTCAAGAAGCTAGCACAAACCGTGTTGGATTTAGAGTTCGATATACATCTATCTATATAGGAGAAAACAGAGTGAAACCTAAAAATTCAAACTGTTACTGGAAATGAACGCTTCAACATAGAAGAACGAAATTTGGGGAACCAAGTTGGCTTAGTGTACTGATCATTACCTGAAAGTATCATCCAGTTTGGGTGAAAAAATATTTGCTGTGATTTCTGGAGATTCGTAGTTTTTGGAAGCTTGACAACCCCTTTCTATGAAAGTGTTTCTCGCCAGTCACTGCTTAGGGCTACATCAAGAGGAAACAACACATAGATATAGAACGTGAAACTGCTTTATTTTGTCAAGTTTCAAGAAGCTAGCACAAACCGTGTTGGATTTACAGTTCCAAATCCATCTATCAATATAGGAGAAAACAGAGTGAAACCTAAAAATTCAAACTGTTACTGGAAATGAACGCTTCAACATAGAAGAACGAAATTTGGGGAACCAAGTCGGCTTAGTGTACTGATCATTACCTGAAAGTATCATCCAGTTTGGGTGCAGAAATATTTGCTGTGATTTCTGGAGATTCGTAGTTTTTGGAAGCTTGGCAACCCCTTTCTATGAAAGTGTTTCTCGCCAGTCACTGCTTAGGGCTACTTCAAGAGGAAACAAAACATAGAGATAGAATGTGAAACTGCTTTATTTTGTCAAGTTTCAAGAAGCTAGCACAAACCGTGTTGGATTTAGAGTTCCAAATACATCTATCAATATAGGAGAAAACAGAGTGAAACGTAAAAATTCAAACTGTTACTGGAAATGTACGCTTAAACATAGAAGAACGAAATTTGGGGAACCAAGTCGGCTTAGTGTACTGATCATTACCTGAAAGTATCATCCAGTTTGGGTGAAAAAATATTTGCTGAGATTTCTGGAGATTCGTAATTTTTGGAAGCTTGGCAACCCCTTTCCATGAAAGTGTTTCTCGCCAGTCACTGCTTAGGGCTACATCAAGAGGAAAAAAAACATAGAGAAAGAACGTGAAACTGCTTTATTTTGTCAAGTTTCAAGAAGCTAGCACAAACCGTGTTGGATTTAGAGTTCCAAATACATTTATCAATATAGGAGAAAACAGAGTGAAACCTAAAAATTTAAACTGTTACTGGAAATGAAGGCTTCACCATAGAAGAACGAAATTTGGGGAACCAAGTCGGCTTAGTGTACTGACCATTACCTGAAAGTATCATCCAGTTTGGGTGAAAAAATATTTGCTGAGATTTCTGGAGATTCGTAATTTTTGGAAGCTTGGGAACCTTTTTCCATGAAAGTGTTTCTCGACAGTCACTGCTTAGGGCTACATCAAGAGGAAACAAAACATAGAGATAGAACGTGAAACTGCTTTATTTTGTCAAGTTTCAAGAAGCTAGCACAAACCGTGTTGGATTTAGAATTCCAAATACATCTATCAATATAGGAGAAAACAGAGTGAAACCTAAAAATTCAAACTGTTACTGGAAATGAACGCTTCAACATAGAAGAACGAAATTTGGGGAACCAAGTTGGCTTAGTGTACTGATCATTACCTGAAAGTATCATCCAGTTTGGGTGAAAAAATATTTGCTGTGATTTCTGGAGATTCGTAGTTTTTGGAAGCTTGACAACCCCTTTCTATGAAAGTGTTTCTCGCCAGTCACTGCTTAGGGCTACATCAAGAGGAAACAACACATAGAGATAGAACGTGAAACTGCTTTATTTTGTCAAGTTTCAAGAAGCTAGCACAAACCGTGTTGGATTTACAGTTCCAAATCCATCTATCAATATAGGAGAAAACAGAGTGAAACCTAAAAATTCAAACTGTTACTGGAAATGAACGCTTCAACATAGAAGAACGAAATTTGGGGAACCAAGTCGGCTTAGTGTACTGATCATTACCTGAAAGTATCATCCAGTTTGGGTGCAGAAATATTTGCTGTGATTTCTGGAGATTCGTAGTTTTTGGAAGCTTGGCAACCCCTTTCTATGAAAGTGTTTCTCGCCAGTCACTGCTTAGGGCTACTTCAAGAGGAAACAAAACATAGAGATAGAACGTGAAACTGCTTTATTTTGTCAAGTTTCAAGAAGCTAGCACAAACCGTGTTGGATTTAGAGTTCCAAATACATCTATCAATATAGGAGAAAACAGAGTGAAACCTAAAAATTCAAACTGTTACTGGAAATGTACGCTTCAACATAGAAGAACGAAATTTGGGGAACCAAGTCGGCTTAGTGTACTGATCATTACCTGAAAGTATCATCCAGTTTGCGTGAAAAAATATTTGCTGAGATTTCTGGAGATTCGTAATTTTTGGAAGCTTGGCAACCCCTTTCCATGAAAGTGTTTCTCGCCAGTCACTGCTTAGGGCTACATCAAGAGGAAAAAAAACATAGAGAAAGAACGTGAAACTGCTTTATTTTGTCAAGTTTCAAGAAGCTAGCACAAACCGTGTTGGATTTAGAGTTCCAAATCCATCTATCAATATAGGAGAAAACAGAGTGAAACCTAAAAATTTAAACTGTTACTGGAAATGAACGCTTCACCATAGAAGAATGAAATTTGGGGAACCAAGTCGGCTTAGTGTACTGATCATTACCTGAAAGTATCATCCAGTTTGGGTGAAAAAATATTTGTTGTGATTTCTGGAGATTCGTAGTTTTTGGAAGCTTGACAACCCCTTTCTATGAAAGTGTTTCTCGCCAGTCACTGCTTAGGGCTACATCAAGAGGAAACAACACATAGATATAGAACGTGAAACTGCTTTATTTTGTCAAGTTTCAAGAAGCTAGCACAAACCGTGTTGGATTTACAGTTCCAAATCCATCTATCAATATAGGAGAAAACAGATTGAAACCTAAAAATTCAAACTGTTACTGAAAATGAACGCTTCAACATAGAAGAACAAAATTTGGGGAACCAAGTCGGCTTAGTGTACTGATCATTACCTGAAAGTATCATCCAGTTTGGGTGAAAAAATATTTGCTGAGATTTCTGGAGATTCGTAATTTTTGGAAGCTTGGCAACCCCTTTCCATGAAAGTGTTTCTCGCCAGTCACTGCTTAGGGCTACATCAAGAGGAAAAAAAACATAGAGAAAGAACGTGAAACTGCTTTATTTTGTCAAGTTTCAAGAAGCTAGCACAAACCGTGTTGGATTTAGAGTTCCAAATACATTTATCAATATAGGAGAAAACAGAGTGAAACCTAAAAATTTAAACTGTTACTGGAAATGAACGCTTCACCATAGAAGAACGAAATTTGGGGAACCAAGTCGGCTTAGTGTACTGACCATTACCTGAAAGTATCATCCAGTTTGGGTGAAAAAATATTTGCTGTGATTTCTGGAGATTCATAGTTTTTGGAAGCTTGACAACCCCTTTCTATGAAAGTGTTTCTCGCCAGTCACTGCTTAGGGCTACATCAAGAGGAAACAACACATAGATATAGAACGTGAAACTGCTTTATTTTGTCAAGTTTCAAGAAGCTAGCACAAACCGTGTTGGATTTAGAGTTCCAAATACATCTATCAATATAGGAGAAAACAGAGTGAAACCTAAAAATTCAAACTGTTAGTAGAAACGAACGCTTCAACATAGAAGAATGAAATTTGGAGAACCAAGTTGGCTTAGTGTACTGATCATTACCTGTAAGTATCATCCAGTTTTGGTGAAAAAATACTTGCTGAGATTTCTGGAGATTCGTAATTTTAGGAAGCTTGGCAACCCCTTTCCATGAAAGTGTTTCTCGCCAGTCACTGCATAGGGCTACTTCAAGAGGAAAGAACACCTAGAGACAGAACGTGAAACTACTTTATTTTGTCAAGTTTCAAGAAGCTAGCACAAACCGTGTTGGATTTAGAGTTCGAAATACATCTATCTATATAGGAGAAAACAGAGTGAAACCTAAAAATTCAAACTGTTACTGGAAATGAACGCTTCAACATAGAAGAACGAAATTTGGGGAACCAAGTTGGCTTAGTGTACTGATCATTACCTGAAAGTATCATCCAGTTTGGGTGAAAAAATATTTGCTGTGATTTCTGGAGATTCGTAGTTTTTGGAAGCTTGACAACCCCTTTCTATGAAAGTGTTTCTCGATAGTCACTGCTTAGGGCTACATCAAGAGGAAACAACACATAGATATAGAACGTGAAACTGCTTTATTTTGTCAAGTTTCAAGAAGCTAGCACAAACCGTGTTGGATTTACAGTTCCAAATCCATCTATCAATATAGGAGAAAACAGAGTGAAACCTAAAAATTCAAACTGTTACTGGAAATGAACGCTTCAACATAGAAGAACGAAATTTGGGGAACCAAGTCGGCTTAGTGTACTGATCATTACCTGAAAGTATCATCCAGTTTGGGTGAAAAAATATTTGCTGTGATTTCTGGAGATTCGTAGTTTTTGGAAGCTTGACAACCCCTTTCTATGAAAGTGTTTCTCGCCAGTCACTGCTTAGGGCTACATCAAGAGGAAACAACACATAGAGATAGAACGTGAAACTGCTTTATTTTGTCAAGTTTCAAGAAGCTAGCACAAACCGTGTTGGATTTACAGTTCCAAATCCATCTATCAATATAGGAGAAAACAGAGTGAAACCTAAAAATTCAAACTGTTACTGGAAATGAACGCTTCAACATAGAAGAACGAAATTTGGGGAACCAATTCGGCTTAGTGTACTGATCATTACCTGAAAGTATCATCCAGTTTGGGTGCAGAAATATTTGCTGTGATTTCTGGAGATTCGTAGTTTTTGGAAGCTTGGCAACCCCTTTCTATGAAAGTGTTTCTCGCCAGTCACTGCTTAGGGCTACTTCAAGAGGAAACAAAACATAGATAGAACGTGAAACTGCTTTATTTTGTCAAGTTTCAATAAGCTAGCACAAACCGTGTTGGATTTAGAGTTCCAAATACATCTATCAATATAGGAGAAAACAGAGTGAAACCTAAAAATTCAAACTGTTACTGGAAATGTACGCTTCAACATAGAAGAACGAAATTTGGGGAACCAAGTCGGCTTAGTGTACTGATCATTACCTGAAAGTATCATCCAGTTTGGGTGAAAAAATATTTGCTGAGATTTCTGGAGATTCGTAATTTTTGGAAGCTTGGCAACCCCTTTCCATGAAAGTGTTTCTCGCCAGTCACTGCTTAGGGCTACATCAAGAGGAAAAAAAACATAGAGAAAGAACGTGAAACTGCTTTATTTTGTCAAGTTTCAAGAAGCTAGCACAAACCGTGTTGGATTTACAGTTCCAAATCCATCTATCAATATAGGAGAAAACAGAGTGAAACCTAAAAATTCAAACTGTTACTGAAAATGAACGCTTCAACATAGAAGAACGAAATTTGGGGAACCAAGTCGGCTTAGTGTACTGATCATTACCTGAAAGTATCATCCAGTTTGGGTGAAAAAATATTTGCTGAGATTTCTGGAGATTCGTAATTTTTGGAAGCTTGGCAACCCCTTTCCATGAAAGTGTTTCTCGCCAGTCACTGCTTAGGGCTACATCAAGAGGAAAAAAAACATAGAGAAAGAACGTGAAACTGCTTTATTTTGTCAAGTTTCAAGAAGCTAGCACAAACCGTGTTGGATTTAGAGTTCCAAATACATTTATCAATATAGGAGAAAACAGAGTGAAACCTAAAAATTTAAACTGTTACTGGAAATGAAGGCTTCACCATAGAAGAACGAAATTTGGGGAACCAAGTCGGCTTAGTGTACTGACCATTACCTGAAAGTATCATCCAGTTTGGGTGAAAAAATATTTGCTGAGATTTCTGGAGATTCGTAATTTTTGAAAGCTTGGGAACCTTTTTCCATGAAAGTGTTTCTCGACAGTCACTGCTTAGGGCTACATCAAGAGGAAACAAAACATAGAGATAGAACGTGAAACTGCTTTATTTTGTCAAGTTTCAAGAAGCTAGCACAAACCGTGTTGGATTTAGAATTCCAAATACATCTATCAATATAGGAGAAAACAGAGTGAAACCTAAAAATTCAAACTGTTACTGGAAATGAACGCTTCACCATAGAAGAACGAAATTTGGGGAACCAAGTTGGCTTAGTGTACTGATCATTACCTGCAAGTATCATCCAGTTTGGGTGAAAAAATATTTGCTGTGATTTCTGGAGATTCGTAGTTTTTGGAAGCTTGACAACCCCTTTCTATGAAAGTGTTTCTCGCCAGTCACTGCTTAGGGCTACATCAAGAGGAAACAACACATAGAGATAGAACGTGAAACTGCTTTATTTTGTCAAGTTTCAAGAAGCTAGCACAAACCGTGTTGGATTTACAGTTCCAAATCCATCTATCAATATAGGAGAAAACAGAGTGAAACCTAAAAATTCAAACTGTTACTGGAAATGAACGCTTCAACATAGAAGAACGAAATTTGGAGAACCAAGTTGGCTTAGTGTACTGATCATTACCTGTAAGTGTCATCCAGTTTTGGTGAAAAAATATTTGCTGAGATTTCTGGAGATTCGTAATTTTTGGAAGCTTGGGAACCCCTTTCCATGAAAGTGTTTCTCGCCAGTCACTGCATAGGGCTACTTCAAGAGGAAAGAACACATAGAGACAGAACGTGAAACTACTTTATTTTGTCAAGTTTCAAGAAGCTAGCACAAACCGTGTTGGATTTAGAGTTCGATATACATCTATCTATATAGGAGAAAACAGAGTGAAACCTAAAAATTCAAACTGTTACTGGAAATGAACGCTTCAACATAGAAGAACGAAATTTGGGGAACCAAGTTGGCTTAGTGTACTGATCATTACCTGAAAGTATCATCCAGTTTGGGTGAAAAAATATTTGCTGTGATTTCTGGAGATTCGTAGTTTTTGGAAGCTTGACAACCCCTTTCTATGAAAGTGTTTCTCGCCAGTCACTGCTTAGGGCTACATCAAGAGGAAACAACACATAGATATAGAACGTGAAACTGCTTTATTTTGTCAAGTTTCAAGAAGCTAGCACAAACCGTGTTGGATTTACAGTTCCAAATCCATCTATCAATATAGGAGAAAACAGAGTGAAACCTAAAAATTCAAACTGTTACTGGAAATGAACGCTTCAACATAGAAGAACGAAATTTGGGGAACCAAGTCGGCTTAGTGTACTGATCATTACCTGAAAGTATCATCCAGTTTGGGTGAAAAAATATTTGCTGTGATTTCTGGAGATTCGTAGTTTTTGGAAGCTTGACAACCCCTTTCTATGAAAGTGTTTCTCGCCAGTCACTGCTTAGGGCTACATCAAGAGGAAACAACACATAGATATAGAACGTGAAACTGCTTTATTTTGTCAAGTTTCAAGAAGCTAGCACAAACCGTTTTGGATTTACAGTTCCAAATCCATCTATCAATATAGGAGAAAACAGAGTGAAACCTAAAAATTCAAACTGTTACTGGAAATGAACGCTTCAACATAGAAGAACGAAATTTGGGGAACCAAGTCGGCTTAGTGTACTGATCATTACCTGTAAGTGTCATCCAGTTTTGGTGAAAAAATATTTGCTGAGATTTCTGGAGATTCGTAATTTTTGGAAGCTTGGGAACCCCTTTCCATGAAAGTGTTTCTCGCCAGTCACTGCATAGGGCTACTTCAAGAGGAAAGAACACATAGAGACAGAACGTGAAACTACTTTATTTTGTCAAGTTTCAAGAAGCTAGCACAAACCGTGTTGGATTTAGAGTTCGATATACATCTATCTATATAGGAGAAAACAGAGTGAAACCTAAAAATTCAAACTGTTACTGGAAATGAACGCTTCAACATAGAAGAACGAAATTTGGGGAACCAAGTTGGCTTAGTGTACTGATCATTACCTGAAAGTATCATCCAGTTTGGGTGAAAAAATATTTGCTGTGATTTCTGGAGATTCGTAGTTTTTGGAAGCTTGACAACCCCTTTCTATGAAAGTGTTTCTCGCCAGTCACTGCTTAGGGCTACATCAAGAGGAAACAACACATAGATATAGAACGTGAAACTGCTTTATTTTGTCAAGTTTCAAGAAGCTAGCACAAACCGTGTTGGATTTACAGTTCCAAATCCATCTATCAATATAGGAGAAAACAGAGTGAAACCTAAAAATTCAAACTGTTACTGGAAATGAACGCTTCAACATAGAAGAACGAAATTTGGGGAACCAAGTCGGCTTAGTGTACTGATCATTACCTGAAAGTATCATCCAGTTTGGGTGAAAAAATATTTGCTGTGATTTCTGGAGATTCGTAGTTTTTGGAAGCTTGACAACCCCTTTCTATGAAAGTGTTTCTCGCCAGTCACTGCTTAGGGCTACATCAAGAGGAAACAACACATAGATATAGAACGTGAAACTGCTTTATTTTGTCAAGTTTCAAGAAGCTAGCACAAACCGTTTTGGATTTACAGTTCCAAATCCATCTATCAATATAGGAGAAAACAGAGTGAAACCTAAAAATTCAAACTGTTACTGGAAATGAACGCTTCAACATAGAAGAACGAAATTTGGGGAACCAAGTCGGCTTAGTGTACTGATCATTACCTGAAAGTATCATCCAGTTTGGGTGCAGAAATATTTGCTGTGATTTCTGGAGATTCGTAGTTTTTGGAAGCTTGGCAACCCCTTTCTATGAAAGTGTTTCTCGCCAGTCACTGCTTAGGGCTACTTCAAGAGGAAACAAAACATAGAGATAGAACGTGAAACTGCTTTATTTTGTCAAGTTTCAAGAAGCTAGCACAAACCGTGTTGGATTTAGAGTTCCAAATACATCTATCAATATAGGAGAAAACAGAGTGAAACGTAAAAATTCAAACTGTTACTGGAAATGTACGCTTCAACATAGAAGAACGAAATTTGGGGAACCAAGTCGGCTTAGTGTACTGATCATTACCTGAAAGTATCATCCAGTTTGGGTGAAAAAATATTTGCTGTGATTTCTGGAGATTCGTAGTTTTTGGAAGCTTGACAACCCCTTTCTATGAAAGTGTTTCTCGCCAGTCACTGCTTAGGGCTACATCAAGAGGAAACAACACATAGATATAGAACGTGAAACTGCTTTATTTTGTCAAGTTTCAAGAAGCTAGCACAAACCGTGTTGGATTTACAGTTCCAAATCCATCTATCAATATAGGAGAAAACAGAGTGAAACCTAAAAATTCAAACTGTTACTGGAAATGAACGCTTCAACATAGAAGAACGAAATTTGGGGAACCAAGTCGGCTTAGTGTACTGATCATTACCTGAAAGTATCATCCAGTTTGGGTGCAGAAATATTTGCTGTGATTTCTGGAGATTCGTAGTTTTTGGAAGCTTGGCAACCCCTTTCTATGAAAGTGTTTCTCGCCAGTCACTGCTTAGGGCTACTTCAAGAGGAAACAAAACATAGAGATAGAACGTGAAACTGCTTTATTTTGTCAAGTTTCAAGAAGCTAGCACAAACCGTGTTGGATTTAGAGTTCCAAATACATCTATCAATATAGGAGAAAACAGAGTGAAACGTAAAAATTCAAACTGTTACTGGAAATGTACGCTTAAACATAGAAGAACGAAATTTGGGGAACCAAGTCGGCTTAGTGTACTGATCATTACCTGAAAGTATCATCCAGTTTGGGTGAAAAAATATTTGCTGAGATTTCTGGAGATTCGTAATTTTTGGAAGCTTGGCAACCCCTTTCCATGAAAGTGTTTCTCGCCAGTCACTGCTTAGGGCTACATCAAGAGGAAAAAAAAACATAGAGAAAGAACGTGAAACTGCTTTATTTTGTCAAGTTTCAAGAAGCTAGCACAAACCGTGTTGGATTTAGAGTTCCAAATACATTTATCAATATAGGAGAAAACAGAGTGAAACCTAAAAATTTAAACTGTTACTGGAAATGAAGGCTTCACCATAGAAGAACGAAATTTGGGGAACCAAGTCGGCTTAGTGTACTGACCATTACCTGAAAGTATCATCCAGTTTGGGTGAAAAAATATTTGCTGAGATTTCTGGAGATTCGTAATTTTTGGAAGCTTGGGAACCTTTTTCCATGAAAGTGTTTCTCGACAGTCACTGCTTAGGGCTACATCAAGAGGAAACAAAACATAGAGATAGAACGTGAAACTGCTTTATTTTGTCAAGTTTCAAGAAGCTAGCACAAACCGTGTTGGATTTAGAATTCCAAATACATCTATCAATATAGGAGAAAACAGAGTGAAACCTAAAAATTCAAACTGTTACTGGAAATGAACGCTTCAACATAGAAGAACGAAATTTGGGGAACCAAGTTGGCTTAGTGTACTGATCATTACCTGAAAGTATCATCCAGTTTGGGTGAAAAAATATTTGCTGTGATTTCTGGAGATTCGTAGTTTTTGGAAGCTTGACAACCCCTTTCTATGAAAGTGTTTCTCGCCAGTCACTGCTTAGGGCTACATCAAGAGGAAACAACACATAGAGATAGAACGTGAAACTGCTTTATTTTGTCAAGTTTCAAGAAGCTAGCACAAACCGTGTTGGATTTACAGTTCCAAATCCATCTATCAATATAGGAGAAAACAGAGTGAAACCTAAAAATTCAAACTGTTATTGGAAATGAACGCTTCAACATAGAAGAACGAAATTTGGGGAACCAAGTCGGCTTAGTGTACTGATCATTACCTGAAAGTATCATCCAGTTTGGGTGAAAAAATATTTGCTGTGATTTCTGGAGATTCGTAGTTTTTGGAAGCTTGACAACCCCTTTCTATGAAAGTGTTTCTCGCCAGTCACTGCTTAGGGCTACATCAAGAGGAAACAACACATAGATATAGAACGTGAAACTGCTTTATTTTGTCAAGTTTCAAGAAGCTAGCACAAACCGTGTTGGATTTACAGTTCCAAATCCATCTATCAATATAGGAGAAAACAGAGTGAAACCTAAAAATTCAAACTGTTACTGGAAATGAACGCTTCAACATAGAAGAACGAAATTTGGGGAACCAAGTCGGCTTAGTGTACTGATCATTACCTGAAAGTATCATCCAGTTTGGGTGCAGAAATATTTGCTGTGATTTCTGGAGATTCGTAGTTTTTGGAAGCTTGGCAACCCCTTTCTATGAAAGTGTTTCTCGCCAGTCACTGCTTAGGGCTACTTCAAGAGGAAACAAAACATAGAGATAGAACGTGAAACTGCTTTATTTTGTCAAGTTTCAAGAAGCTAGCACAAACCGTGTTGGATTTAGAGTTCCAAATACATCTATCAATATAGGAGAAAACAGAGTGAAACGTAAAAATTCAAACTGTTACTGGAAATGTACGCTTAAACATAGAAGAACGAAATTTGGGGAACCAAGTCGGCTTAGTGTACTGATCATTACCTGAAAGTATCATCCAGTTTGGGTGAAAAAATATTTGCTGTGATTTCTGGAGATTCGTAGTTTTTGGAAGCTTGACAACCCCTTTCTATGAAAGTGTTTCTCGCCAGTCACTGCTTAGGGCTACATCAAGAGGAAACAACACATAGATATAGAACGTGAAACTGCTTTATTTTGTCAAGTTTCAAGAAGCTAGCACAAACCGTGTTGGATTTACAGTTCCAAATCCATCTATCAATATAGGAGAAAACAGAGTGAAACCTAAAAATTCAAACTGTTACTGAAAATGAACGCTTCAACATAGAAGAACGAAATTTGGGGAACCAAGTCGGCTTAGTGTACTGATCATTACCTGAAAGTATCATCCAGTTTGGGTGAAAAAATATTTGCTGAGATTTCTGGAGATTCGTAATTTTTGGAAGCTTGGCAACCCCTTTCCATGAAAGTGTTTCTCGCCAGTCACTGCTTAGGGCTACATCAAGAGGAAAAAAAACATAGAGAAAGAACGTGAAACTGCTTTATTTTGTCAAGTTTCAAGAAGCTAGCACAAACCGTGTTGGATTTAGAGTTCCAAATACATTTATCAATATAGGAGAAAACAGAGTGAAACCTAAAAATTTAAACTGTTACTGGAAATGAACGCTTCACCATAGAAGAACGAAATTTGGGGAACCAAGTCGGCTTAGTGTACTGATCATTACCTGAAAGTATCATCCAGTTTGGGTGAAAAAATATTTGCTGTGATTTCTGGAGATTCGTAGTTTTTGGAAGCTTGACAACCCCTTTCTATGAAAGTGTTTCTCGCCTATCACTGCTTAGGGCTACATCAAGAGGAAACAAAACATAGAGATAGAACGTGAAACTGCTTTATTTTGTCAAGTTTCAAGAAGCTAGCACAAACCGTGTTGGATTTAGAGTTCCAAATACATCTATCAATATAGGAGAAAACAGAGTGAAACCTAAAAATTCAAACTGTTACTGGAAATGAACGCTTCAACATAGAAGAACGAAATTTGGAGAACCAAGTTGGCTTAGTGTACTGATCATTACCTGTAAGTATCATCCAGTTTTGGTGAAAAAATATTTGCTGAGATTTCTGGAGATTCGTAATTTTTGGAAGCTTGGGAACCCCTTTCCATGAAAGTGTTTCTCGCCAGTCACTGCATAGGGCTACTTCAAGAGGAAAGAACACATAGAGACAGAACGTGAAACTACTTTATTTTGTCAAGTTTCAAGAAGCTAGCACAAACCGTGTTGGATTTAGAGTTCGATATACATCTATCTATATAGGAGAAAACAGAGTGAAACCTAAAAATTCAAACTGTTACTGGAAATGAACGCTTCAACATAGAAGAACGAAATTTGGGGAACCAAGTTGGCTTAGTGTACTGATCATTACCTGAAAGTATCATCCAGTTTGGGTGAAAAAATATTTGCTGTGATTTCTGGAGATTCGTAGTTTTTGGAAGCTTGACAACCCCTTTCTATGAAAGTGTTTCTCGCCAGTCACTGCTTAGGGCTACATCAAGAGGAAACAACACATAGATATAGAACGTGAAACTGCTTTATTTTGTCAAGTTTCAAGAAGCTAGCACAAACCGTGTTGGATTTACAGTTCCAAATCCATCTATCAATATAGGAGAAAACAGAGTGAAACCTAAAAATTCAAACTGTTACTGGAAATGAACGCTTCAACATAGAAGAACGAAATTTGGGGAACCAAGTCGGCTTAGTGTACTGATCATTACCTGAAAGTATCATCCAGTTTGGGTGAAAAAATATTTGCTGTGATTTCTGGAGATTCGTAGTTTTTGGAAGCTTGACAACCCCTTTCTATGAAAGTGTTTCTCGCCAGTCACTGCTTAGGGCTACATCAAGAGGAAACAACACATAGATATAGAACGTGAAACTGCTTTATTTTGTCAAGTTTCAAGAAGCTAGCACAAACCGTGTTGGATTTACAGTTCCAAATCCATCTATCAATATAGGAGAAAACAGAGTGAAACCTAAAAATTCAAACTGTTACTGGAAATGAACGCTTCAACATAGAAGAACGAAATTTGGGGAACCAAGTCGGCTTAGTGTACTGATCATTACCTGAAAGTATCATCCAGTTTGGGTGCAGAAATATTTGCTGTGATTTCTGGAGATTCGTAGTTTTTGGAAGCTTGGCAACCCCTTTCTATGAAAGTGTTTCTCGCCAGTCACTGCTTAGGGCTACTTCAAGAGGAAACAAAACATAGAGATAGAACGTGAAACTGCTTTATTTTGTCAAGTTTCAAGAAGCTAGCACAAACCGTGTTGGATTTAGAGTTCCAAATCCATCTATCAATATAGGAGAAAACAGAGTGAAACCTAAAAATTCAAACTGTTACTGAAAATGAACGCTTCAACATAGAAGAACGAAATTTGGGGAACCAAGTCGGCTTAGTGTACTGATCATTACCTGAAAGTATCATCCAGTTTGGGTGAAAAAATATTTGCTGAGATTTCTGGAGATTCGTAATTTTTGGAAGCTTGGCAACCCCTTTCCATGAAAGTGTTTCTCGCCAGTCACTGCTTAGGGCTACATCAAGAGGAAAAAAAACATAGAGAAAGAACGTGAAACTGCTTTATTTTGTCAAGTTTCAAGAAGCTAGCACAAACCGTGTTGGATTTAGAGTTCCAAATACATTTATCAATATAGGAGAAAACAGAGTGAAACCTAAAAATTTAAACTGTTACTGGAAATGAACGCTTCACCATAGAAGAACGAAATTTGGGGAACCAAGTCGGCTTAGTGTACTGACCATTACCTGAAAGTATCATCCAGTTTGGGTGAAAAAATATTTGCTGAGATTTCTGGAGATTCGTAATTTTTGGAAGCTTGGGAACCTTTTTCCATGAAAGTGTTTCTCGACAGTCACTGCTTAGGGCTACATCAAGAGGAAACAAAACATAGAGATAGAACGTGAAACTGCTTTATTTTGTCAAGTTTCAAGAAGCTAGCACAAACCGTGTTGGATTTAGAGTTCCAAATACATCTATCAATATACGAGAAAACAGAGTGAAACCTAAAAATTCAAACTGTTAGTAGAAACGAACGCTTCAACATAGAAGAATGAAATTTGGAGAACCAAGTTGGCTTAGTGTACTGATCATTACCTGTAAGTATCATCCAGTTTTGGTGAAAAAATACTTGCTGAGATTTCTGGAGATTCGTAATTTTAGGAAGCTTTGCAACCCCTTTCCATGAAAGTGTTTCTCGCCAGTCACTGCATAGGGCTACTTCAAGAGGAAAGAACACCTAGAGACAGAACGTGAAACTACTTTATTTTGTCAAGTTTCAAGAAGCTAGCACAAACCGTGTTGGATTTAGAGTTCGAAATACATCTATCTATATAGGAGAAAACAGAGTGAAACCTAAAAATTCAAACTGTTACTGGAAATGAACGCTTCAACATAGAAGAACGAAATTTGGGGAACCAAGTTGGCTTAGTGTACTGATCATTACCTGAAAGTATCATCCAGTTTGGGTGAAAAAATATTTGCTGTGATTTCTGGAGATTCGTAGTTTTTGGAAGCTTGACAACCCCTTTCTATGAAAGTGTTTCTCGCCAGTCACTGCTTAGGGCTACATCAAGAGGAAACAACACATAGATATAGAACGTGAAACTGCTTTATTTTGTCAAGTTTCAAGAAGCTAGCACAAACCGTGTTGGATTTACAGTTCCAAATCCATCTATCAATATAGGAGAAAACAGAGTGAAACCTAAAAATTCAAACTGTTACTGGAAATGAACGCTTCAACATAGAAGAACGAAATTTGGGGAACCAAGTCGGCTTAGTGTACTGATCATTACCTGAAAGTATCATCCAGTTTGGGTGAAAAAATATTTGCTGTGATTTCTGGAGATTCGTAGTTTTTGGAAGCTTGACAACCCCTTTCTATGAAAGTGTTTCTCGCCAGTCACTGCTTAGGGCTACATCAAGAGGAAACAACACATAGATATAGAACGTGAAACTGCTTTATTTTGTCAAGTTTCAAGAAGCTAGCACAAACCGTGTTGGATTTACAGTTCCAAATCCATCTATCAATATAGGAGAAAACAGAGTGAAACCTAAAAATTCAAACTGTTACTGGAAATGAACGCTTCAACATAGAAGAACGAAATTTGGGGAACCAAGTCGGCTTAGTGTACTGATCATTACCTGAAAGTATCATCCAGTTTGGGTGAAAAAATATTTGCTGTGATTTCTGGAGATTCGTAGTTTTTGGAAGCTTGACAACCCCTTTCTATGAAAGTGTTTCTCGCCAGTCACTGCTTAGGGCTACATCAAGAGGAAACAACACATAGATATAGAACGTGAAACTGCTTTATTTTGTCAAGTTTCAAGAAGCTAGCACAAACCGTGTTGGATTTACAGTTCCAAATCCATCTATCAATATAGGAGAAAACAGAGTGAAACCTAAAAATTCAAACTGTTACTGGAAATGAACGCTTCAACATAGAAGAACGAAATTTGGGGAACCAAGTCGGCTTAGTGTACTGATCATTACCTGAAAGTATCATCCAGTTTGGGTGCAGAAATATTTGCTGTGATTTCTGGAGATTCGTAGTTTTTGGAAGCTTGGCAACCCCTTTCTATGAAAGTGTTTCTCGCCAGTCACTGCTTAGGGCTACTTCAAGAGGAAACAAAACATAGAGATAGAACGTGAAACTGCTTTATTTTGTCAAGTTTCAAGAAGCTAGCACAAACCGTGTTGGATTTAGAGTTCCAAATACATCTATCAATATAGGAGAAAACAGAGTGAAACGTAAAAATTCAAACTGTTACTGGAAATGTACGCTTCAACATAGAAGAACGAAATTTGGGGAACCAAGTCGGCTTAGTGTACTGATCATTACCTGAAAGTATCATCCAGTTTGGGTGAAAAAATATTTGCTGTGATTTCTGGAGATTCGTAGTTTTTGGAAGCTTGACAACCCCTTTCTATGAAAGTGTTTCTCGCCAGTCACTGCTTAGGGCTACATCAAGAGGAAACAACACATAGATATAGAACGTGAAACTGCTTTATTTTGTCAAGTTTCAAGAAGCTAGCACAAACCGTGTTGGATTTACAGTTCCAAATCCATCTATCAATATAGGAGAAAACAGAGTGAAACCTAAAAATTCAAACTGTTACTGAAAATGAACGCTTCAACATAGAAGAACGAAATTTGGGGAACCAAGTCGGCTTAGTGTACTGATCATTACCTGAAAGTATCATCCAGTTTGGGTGAAAAAATATTTGCTGAGATTTCTGGAGATTCGTAATTTTTGGAAGCTTGGCAACCCCTTTCCATGAAAGTGTTTCTCGCCAGTCACTGCTTAGGGCTACATCAAGAGGAAAAAAAACATAGAGAAAGAACGTGAAACTGCTTTATTTTGTCAAGTTTCAAGAAGCTAGCACAAACCGTGTTGGATTTAGAGTTCCAAATACATTTATCAATATAGGAGAAAACAGAGTGAAACCTAAAAATTTAAACTGTTACTGGAAATGAACGCTTCACCATAGAAGAACGAAATTTGGGGAACCAAGTCGGCTTAGTGTACTGACCATTACCTGAAAGTATCATCCAGTTTGGGTGAAAAAATATTTGCTGAGATTTCTGGAGATTCGTAATTTTTGGAAGCTTGGGAACCTTTTTCCATGAAAGTGTTTCTCGACAGTCACTGCTTAGGGCTACATCAAGAGGAAACAAAACATAGAGATAGAACGTGAAACTGCTTTATTTTGTCAAGTTTCAAGAAGCTAGCACAAACCGTGTTGGATTTAGAGTTCCAAATACATCTATCAATATAGGAGAAAACAGAGTGAAACCTAAAAATTCAAACTGTTAGTAGAAACGAACGCTTCAACATAGAAGAATGAAATTTGGAGAACCAAGTTGGCTTAGTGTACTGATCATTACCTGTAAGTATCATCCAGTTTTGGTGAAAAAATACTTGCTGAGATTTCTGGAGATTCGTAATTTTAGGAAGCTTTGCAACCCCTTTCCATGAAAGTGTTTCTCGCCAGTCACTGCATAGGGCTACTTCAAGAGGAAAGAACACCTAGAGACAGAACGTGAAACTACTTTATTTTGTCAAGTTTCAAGAAGCTAGCACAAACCGTGTTGGATTTAGAGTTCGAAATACATCTATCTATATAGGAGAAAACAGAGTGAAACCTAAAAATTCAAACTGTTACTGGAAATGAACGCTTCAACATAGAAGAACGAAATTTGGGGAACCAAGTTGGCTTAGTGTACTGATCATTACCTGAAAGTATCATCCAGTTTGGGTGAAAAAATATTTGCTGTGATTTCTGGAGATTCGTAGTTTTTGGAAGCTTGACAACCCCTTTCTATGAAAGTGTTTCTCGCCAGTCACTGCTTAGGGCTACATCAAGAGGAAACAACACATAGATATAGAACGTGAAACTGCTTTATTTTGTCAAGTTTCAAGAAGCTAGCACAAACCGTGTTGGATTTACAGTTCCAAATCCATCTATCAATATAGGAGAAAACAGAGTGAAACCTAAAAATTCAAACTGTTACTGGAAATGAACGCTTCAACATAGAAGAACGAAATTTGGGGAACCAAGTCGGCTTAGTGTACTGATCATTACCTGAAAGTATCATCCAGTTTGGGTGAAAAAATATTTGCTGTGATTTCTGGAGATTCGTAGTTTTTGGAAGCTTGACAACCCCTTTCTATGAAAGTGTTTCTCGCCAGTCACTGCTTAGGGCTACATCAAGAGGAAACAACACATAGATATAGAACGTGAAACTGCTTTATTTTGTCAAGTTTCAAGAAGCTAGCACAAACCGTGTTGGATTTACAGTTCCAAATCCATCTATCAATATAGGAGAAAACAGAGTGAAACCTAAAAATTCAAACTGTTACTGGAAATGAACGCTTCAACATAGAAGAACGAAATTTGGGGAACCAAGTCGGCTTAGTGTACTGATCATTACCTGAAAGTATCATCCAGTTTGGGTGCAGAAATATTTGCTGTGATTTCTGGAGATTCGTAGTTTTTGGAAGCTTGGCAACCCCTTTCTATGAAAGTGTTTCTCGCCAGTCACTGCTTAGGGCTACTTCAAGAGGAAACAAAACATAGAGATAGAACGTGAAACTGCTTTATTTTGTCAAGTTTCAAGAAGCTAGCACAAACCGTGTTGGATTTAGAGTTCCAAATACATCTATCAATATAGGAGAAAACAGAGTGAAACGTAAAAATTCAAACTGTTACTGGAAATGTACGCTTCAACATAGAAGAACGAAATTTGGGGAACCAAGTCGGCTTAGTGTACTGATCATTACCTGAAAGTATCATCCAGTTTGGGTGAAAAAATATTTGCTGAGATTTCTGGAGATTCGTAATTTTTGGAAGCTTGGCAACCCCTTTCCATGAAAGTGTTTCTCGCCAGTCACTGCTTAGGGCTACATCAAGAGGAAAAAAAACATAGAGAAAGAACGTGAAACTGCTTTATTTTGTCAAGTTTCAAGAAGCTAGCACAAACCGTGTTGGATTTAGAGTTCCAAATAAATTTATCAATATAGGAGAAAACAGAGTGAAACCTAAAAATTTAAACTGTTACTGGAAATGAACGCTTCACCATAGAAGAACGAAATTTGGGGAACCAAGTCGGCTTAGTGTACTGACCATTACCTGAAAGTATCATCCAGTTTGGGTGAAAAAATATTTGCTGAGATTTCTGGAGATTCGTAATTTTTGGAAGCTTGGGAACCTTTTACCATGAAAGTGTTTCTCGACAGTCACTGCTTAGGGCTACATCAAGAGGAAACAAAACATAGAGATAGAACGTGAAACTGCTTTATTTTGTCAAGTTTCAAGAATCTAGCACAAACCGTGTTGGATTTAGAGTTCCAAATACATCTATCAATATAGGAGAAAACAGAGTGAAACCTAAAAATTCAAACTGTTACTGGAAATGAACGCTTCAACATAGAAGAACGAAATTTGGAGAACCAAGTTGGCTTAGTGTACTGATCATTACCTGTAAGTATCATCCAGTTTTGGTGAAAAAATATTTGCTGAGATTTCTGGAGATTCGTAATTTTTGGAAGCTTGGGAACCCCTTTCCATGAAAGTGTTTCTCGCCAGTCACTGCATAGGGCTACTTCAAGAGGAAAGAACACATAGAGACAGAACGTGAAACTACTTTATTTTGTCAAGTTTCAAGAAGCTAGCACAAACCGTGTTGGATTTAGAGTTCGATATACATCTATCTATATAGGAGAAAACAGAGTGAAACCTAAAAATTCAAACTGTTACTGGAAATGAACGCTTCAACATAGAAGAACGAAATTTGGGGAACCAAGTTGGCTTAGTGTACTGATCATTACCTGAAAGTATCATCCAGTTTGGGTGAAAAAATATTTGCTGTGATTTCTGGAGATTCGTAGTTTTTGGAAGCTTGACAACCCCTTTCTATGAAAGTGTTTCTCGCCAGTCACTGCTTAGGGCTACATCAAGAGGAAACAACACATAGATATAGAACGTGAAACTGCTTTATTTTGTCAAGTTTCAAGAAGCTAGCACAAACCGTGTTGGATTTACAGTTCCAAATCCATCTATCAATATAGGAGAAAACAGAGTGAAACCTAAAAATTCAAACTGTTACTGGAAATGAACGCTTCAACATAGAAGAACGAAATTTGGGGAACCAAGTCGGCTTAGTGTACTGATCATTACCTGAAAGTATCATCCAGTCTGGGTGAAAAAATATTTGCTGTGATTTCTGGAGATTCGTAGTTTTTGGAAGCTTGACAACCCCTTTCTATGAAAGTGTTTCTCGCCAGTCACTGCTTAGGGCTACATCAAGAGGAAACAACAAATAGATATAGAACGTGAAACTGCTTTATTTTGTCAAGTTTCAAGAAGCTAGCACAAACCGTGTTGGATTTACAGTTCCAAATCCATCTATCAATATAGGAGAAAACAGAGTGAAACCTAAAAATTCAAACTGTTACTGAAAATGAACGCTTCACCATAGAAGAACGAAATTTGGGGAACCAAGTCGGCTTAGTGTACTGACCATTACCTGAAAGTATCATCCAGTTTGGGTGAAAAAATATTTGCTGAGATTTCTGGAGATTCGTAATTTTTGGAAGATTGGAAACCTTTTTCCATGAAAGTGTTTCTCGACAGTCACTGCTTAGGGCTACATCAAGAGGAAAGAAAACATAGAGATAGAACGTGAAACTGCTTTATTTTGTCAAGTTTCAAGAAGCTAGCACAAACCGTGTTGGATTTAGAGTTCGAAATACATCTATCTATATAGGAGAAAACAGAGTGAAACCTAAAAATTCAAACTGTTACTGGAAATGAACGCTTCAATATAGAAGAATGAAATTTGGGGAACCAAGTTGGCTTAGTGTACTGATCATTACCTGTAAGTATCATCCAGTTTGGGTGAAAAAATATTTGCTGAGATTTCTGGAGATTCGTAATTTTTGGAAGCTTGGCAACCCCTTTCTATGAAAGTGTTTCTCGCCAGTCACTGCTTAGGGCTACTTCAAGAGGAAACAAAACATAGAGATAGAACGTGAAACTGCTTTATTTTGTCAAGTTTCAAGAAGCTAGCACAAACCGTGTTGGATTTAGAGTTCCAAATAAATCTATCAATATAGGAGAAAACAGAGTGAAACCTAAAAATTCAAACTGTTACTGGAAATGTACGCTTCAACATAGAAGAACGAAATTTGGGGAACCAAGTCGGCTTAGTGTACTGATCATTACCTGAAAGTATCATCTAGTTTGGGTGAAAAAATATTTGCTGAGATTTCTGGAGATTCGTAATTTTTGGAAGCTTGGCAACCCCTTTCCATGAAAGTGTTTCTCGCCAGTCACTGCTTAGGGCTACATCAAGAGGAAAAAAAACATAGAGAAAGAACGTGAAACTGCTTTATTTTGTCAAGTTTCAAGAAGCTAGCACAAACCGTGTTGGATTTAGAGTTCCAAATCCATCTATCAATATAGGAGAAAACAGAGTGAAACCTAAAAATTTAAACTGTTACTGGAAATGAACGCTTCACCATAGAAGAACGAAATTTGGGGAACCAAGTCGGCTTAGTGTACTGATCATTACCTGAAAGTATCATCCAGTTTGGGTGAAAAAATATTTGTTGTGATTTCTGGAGATTCGTAGTTTTTGGAAGCTTGACAACCCCTTTCTATGAAAGTGTTTCTCGCCAGTCACTGCTTAGGGCTACATCAAGAGGAAACAACACATAGATATAGAACGTGAAACTGCTTTATTTTGTCAAGTTTCAAGAAGCTAGCACAAACCGTGTTGGATTTACAGTTCCAAATCCATCTATCAATATAGGAGAAAACAGAGTGAAACCTAAAAATTCAAACTGTTACTGAAAATGAACGCTTCAACATAGAAGAACAAAATTTGGGGAACCAAGTCGGCTTAGTGTACTGATCATTACCTGAAAGTATCATCCAGTTTGGGTGAAAAAATATTTGCTGAGATTTCTGGAGATTCGTAATTTTTGGAAGCTTGGCAACCCCTTTCCATGAAAGTGTTTCTCGCCAGTCACTGCTTAGGGCTACATCAAGAGGAAAAAAAACAGAGAGAAAGAACGTGAAACTGCTTTATTTTGTCAAGTTTCAAGAAGCTAGCACAAACCGTGTTGGATTTAGAGTTCCAAATACATTTATCAATATAGGAGAAAACAGAGTGAAACCTAAAAATTTAAACTGTTACTGGAAATGAACGCTTCACCATAGAAGAACGAAATTTGGGGAACCAAGTCGGCTTAGTGTACTGACCATTACCTGAAAGTATCATCCAGTTTGGGTGAAAAAATATTTGCTGAGATTTCTGGAGATTCGTAATTTTTGGAAGCTTGGGAACCTTTTTCCATGAAAGTGTTTCTCGACAGTCACTGCTTAGGGCTACATCAAGAGGAAACAAAACATAGAGATAGAACGTGAAACTGCTTTATTTTGTCAAGTTTCAAGAAGCTAGCACAAACCGTGTTGGATTTAGAGTTCCAAATACATCTATCAATATAGGAGAAAACAGAGTGAAACCTAAAAATTCAAACTGTTAGTAGAAACGAACGCTTCAACATAGAAGAATGAAATTTGGAGAACCAAGTTGGCTTAGTGTACTGATCATTACCTGTAAGTATCATCCAGTTTTGGTGAAAAAATACTTGCTGAGATTTCTGGAGATTCGTAATTTTAGGAAGCTTGGCAACCCCTTTCCATGAAAGTGTTTCTCTCCAGTCACTGCATAGGGCTACTTCAAGAGGAAAGAACACCTAGAGACAGAACGTGAAACTACTTTATTTTGTCAAGTTTCAAGAAGCTAGCACAAACCGTGTTGGATTTAGAGTTCGAAATACATCTATCTATATAGGAGAAAACAGAGTGAAACCTAAAAATTCAAACTGTTACTGGAAATGAACGCTTCAACATAGAAGAACGAAATTTGGGGAACCAAGTTGGCTTAGTGTACTGATCATTACCTGAAAGTATCATCCAGTTTGGGTGAAAAAATATTTGCTGTGATTTCTGGAGATTCGTAGTTTTTGGAAGCTTGACAACCCCTTTCTATGAAAGTGTTTCTCGCCAGTCACTGCTTAGGGCTACATCAAGAGGAAACAACACATAGATATAGAACGTGAAACTGCTTTATTTTGTCAAGTTTCAAGAAGCTAGCACAAACCGTGTTGGATTTACAGTTCCAAATCCATATATCAATATAGGAGAAAACAGAGTGAAACCTAAAAATTCAAACTGTTACTGGAAATGAACGCTTCAACATAGAAGAACGAAATTTGGGGAACCAAGTCGGCTTAGTGTACTGATCATTACCTGAAAGTATCATCCAGTTTGGGTGAAAAAATATTTGCTGTGATTTCTGGAGATTCGTAGTTTTTGGAAGCTTGACAACCCCTTTCTATGAAAGTGTTTCTCGCCAGTCACTGCTTAGGGCTACATCAAGAGGAAACAACACATAGATATAGAACGTGAAACTGCTTTATTTTGTCAAGTTTCAAGAAGCTAGCACAAACCGTGTTGGATTTACAGTTCCAAATCCATCTATCAATATAGGAGAAAACAGAGTGAAACCTAAAAATTCAAACTGTTACTGGAAATGAACGCTTCAACATAGAAGAACGAAATTTGGGGAACCAAGTCGGCTTAGTGTACTGATCATTACCTGAAAGTATCATCCAGTCTGGGTGAAAAAATATTTGCTGTGATTTCTGGAGATTCGTAGTTTTTGGAAGCTTGACAACCCCTTTCTATGAAAGTGTTTCTCGCCAGTCACTGCTTAGGGCTACATCAAGAGGAAACAACAAATAGATATAGAACGTGAAACTGCTTTATTTTGTCAAGTTTCAAGAAGCTAGCACAAACCGTGTTGGATTTACAGTTCCAAATCCATCTATCAATATAGGAGAAAACAGAGTGAAACCTAAAAATTCAAACTGTTACTGAAAATGAACGCTTCACCATAGAAGAACGAAATTTGGGGAACCAAGTCGGCTTAGTGTACTGACCATTACCTGAAAGTATCATCCAGTTTGGGTGAAAAAATATTTGCTGAGATTTCTGGAGATTCGTAATTTTTGGAAGATTGGAAACCTTTTTCCATGAAAGTGTTTCTCGACAGTCACTGCTTAGGGCTACATCAAGAGGAAAGAAAACATAGAGATAGAACGTGAAACTGCTTTATTTTGTCAAGTTTCAAGAAGCTAGCACAAACCGTGTTGGATTTAGAGTTCGAAATACATCTATCTATATAGGAGAAAACAGAGTGAAACCTAAAAATTCAAACTGTTACTGGAAATGAACGCTTCAATATAGAAGAATGAAATTTGGGGAACCAAGTTGGCTTAGTGTACTGATCATTACCTGTAAGTATCATCCAGTTTGGGTGAAAAAATATTTGCTGAGATTTCTGGAGATTCGTAATTTTTGGAAGCTTGGCAACCCCTTTCTATGAAAGTGTTTCTCGCCAGTCACTGCTTAGGGCTACTTCAAGAGGAAACAAAACATAGAGATAGAACGTGAAACTGCTTTATTTTGTCAAGTTTCAAGAAGCTAGCACAAACCGTGTTGGATTTAGAGTTCCAAATAAATCTATCAATATAGGAGAAAACAGAGTGAAACCTAAAAATTCAAACTGTTACTGGAAATGTACGCTTCAACATAGAAGAACGAAATTTGGGGAACCAAGTCGGCTTAGTGTACTGATCATTACCTGAAAGTATCATCTAGTTTGGGTGAAAAAATATTTGCTGTGATTTCTGGAGATTCGTAATTTTTGGAAGCTTGGCAACCCCTTTCCATGAAAGTGTTTCTCGCCAGTCACTGCTTAGGGCTACATCAAGAGGAAAAAAAACATAGAGAAAGAACGTGAAACTGCTTTATTTTGTCAAGTTTCAAGAAGCTAGCACAAACCGTGTTGGATTTAGAGTTCCAAATCCATCTATCAATATAGGAGAAAACAGAGTGAAACCTAAAAATTTAAACTGTTACTGGAAATGAACGCTTCACCATAGAAGAACGAAATTTGGGGAACCAAGTCGGCTTAGTGTACTGATCATTACCTGAAAGTATCATCCAGTTTGGGTGAAAAAATATTTGTTGTGATTTCTGGAGATTCGTAGTTTTTGGAAGCTTGACAACCCCTTTCTATGAAAGTGTTTCTCGCCAGTCACTGCTTAGGGCTACATCAAGAGGAAACAACACATAGATATAGAACGTGAAACTGCTTTATTTTGTCAAGTTTCAAGAAGCTAGCACAAACCGTGTTGGATTTACAGTTCCAAATCCATCTATCAATATAGGAGAAAACAGAGTGAAACCTAAAAATTCAAACTGTTACTGAAAATGAACGCTTCAACATAGAAGAACAAAATTTGGGGAACCAAGTCGGCTTAGTGTACTGATCATTACCTGAAAGTATCATCCAGTTTGGGTGAAAAAATATTTGCTGAGATTTCTGGAGATTCGTAATTTTTGGAAGCTTGGCAACCCCTTTCCATGAAAGTGTTTCTCGCCAGTCACTGCTTAGGGCTACATCAAGAGGAAAAAAAACAGAGAGAAAGAACGTGAAACTGCTTTATTTTGTCAAGTTTCAAGAAGCTAGCACAAACCGTGTTGGATTTAGAGTTCCAAATACATTTATCAATATAGGAGAAAACAGAGTGAAACCTAAAAATTTAAACTGTTACTGGAAATGAACGCTTCACCATAGAAGAACGAAATTTGGGGAACCAAGTCGGCTTAGTGTACTGACCATTACCTGAAAGTATCATCCAGTTTGGGTGAAAAAATATTTGCTGAGATTTCTGGAGATTCGTAATTTTTGGAAGCTTGGGAACCTTTTTCCATGAAAGTGTTTCTCGACAGTCACTGCTTAGGGCTACATCAAGAGGAAACAAAACATAGAGATAGAACGTGAAACTGCTTTATTTTGTCAAGTTTCAAGAAGCTAGCACAAACCGTGTTGGATTTAGAGTTCCAAATACATCTATCAATATAGGAGAAAACAGAGTGAAACCTAAAAATTCAAACTGTTAGTAGAAACGAACGCTTCAACATAGAAGAATGAAATTTGGAGAACCAAGTTGGCTTAGTGTACTGATCATTACCTGTAAGTATCATCCAGTTTTGGTGAAAAAATACTTGCTGAGATTTCTGGAGATTCGTAATTTTAGGAAGCTTGGCAACCCCTTTCCATGAAAGTGTTTCTCTCCAGTCACTGCATAGGGCTACTTCAAGAGGAAAGAACACCTAGAGACAGAACGTGAAACTACTTTATTTTGTCAAGTTTCAAGAAGCTAGCACAAACCGTGTTGGATTTAGAGTTCGAAATACATCTATCTATATAGGAGAAAACAGAGTGAAACCTAAAAATTCAAACTGTTACTGGAAATGAACGCTTCAACATAGAAGAACGAAATTTGGGGAACCAAGTTGGCTTAGTGTACTGATCATTACCTGAAAGTATCATCCAGTTTGGGTGAAAAAATATTTGCTGTGATTTCTGGAGATTCGTAGTTTTTGGAAGCTTGACAACCCCTTTCTATGAAAGTGTTTCTCGCCAGTCACTGCTTAGGGCTACATCAAGAGGAAACAACACATAGATATAGAACGTGAAACTGCTTTATTTTGTCAAGTTTCAAGAAGCTAGCACAAACCGTGTTGGATTTACAGTTCCAAATCCATCTATCAATATAGGAGAAAACAGAGTGAAACCTAAAAATTCAAACTGTTACTGGAAATGAACGCTTCAACATAGAAGAACGAAATTTGGGGAACCAAGTCGGCTTAGTGTACTGATCATTACCTGAAAGTATCATCCAGTTTGGGTGAAAAAATATTTGCTGTGATTTCTGGAGATTCGTAGTTTTTGGAAGCTTGACAACCCCTTTCTATGAAAGTGTTTCTCGCCAGTCACTGCTTAGGGCTACATCAAGAGGAAACAACACATAGATATAGAACGTGAAACTGCTTTATTTTGTCAAGTTTCAAGAAGCTAGCACAAACCGTGTTGGATTTACAGTTCCAAATCCATCTATCAATATAGGAGAAAACAGAGTGAAACCTAAAAATTCAAACTGTTACTGGAAATGAACGCTTCAACATAGAAGAACGAAATTTGGGGAACCAATTCGGCTTAGTGTACTGATCATTACCTGAAAGTATCATCCAGTTTGGGTGCAGAAATATTTGCTGTGATTTCTGGAGATTCGTAGTTTTTGGAAGCTTGGCAACCCCTTTCTATGAAAGTGTTTCTCGCCAGTCACTGCTTAGGGCTACTTCAAGAGGAAACAAAACATAGAGATAGAACGTGAAACTGCTTTATTTTGTCAAGTTTCAAGAAGCTAGCACAAACCGTGTTGGATTTAGAGTTCCAAATACATTTATCAATATAGGAGAAAACAGAGTGAAACCTAAAAATTTAAACTGTTACTGGAAATGAACGCTTCACCATAGAAGAACGAAATTTGGGGAACCAAGTCGGCTTAGTGTACTGACCATTACCTGAAAGTATCATCCAGTTTGAGTGAAAAAATATTTGCTGAGATTTCTGGAGATTCGTAATTTTTGGAAGCTTGGGAACCTTTTTCCATGAAAGTGTTTCTCGACAGTCACTGCTTAGGGCTACATCAAGAGGAAAGAAAACATAGAGATAGAACGTGAAACTGCTTTATTTTGTCAAGTTTCAAGAAGCTAGCACAAACCGTGTTGGATTTAGAGTTCGAAATACATCTATCTATATAGGAGAAAACAGAGTGAAACCTAAAAATTCAAACTGTTACTGGAAATGAACGCTTCAATATAGAAGAACGAAATTTGGGGAACCAAGTTGGCTTAGTGTACTGATCATTACCTGTAAGTATCATCCAGTTTGGCTGAAAAAATATTTGCTGTGATTTCTGGAGATTCGTAGTTTTTGGAAGCTTGGCAACCCCTTTCTTTGAAAGTGTTTCTCGCCAGTCACTGCTTAGGGCTACTTCAAGAGGAAACAAAACATAGAGATAGAACGTGAAACTGCTTTATTTTGTCAAGTTTCAAGAAGCTAGCACAAACCGTGTTGGATTTAGAGTTCCAAATACATCTATCAATATAGGAGAAAACAGAGTGAAACCTAAAAATTCAAACTGTTACTGGAAATGTACGCTTCAACATAGAAGAACGAAATTTGGGGAACCAAGTCGGCTTAGTGTACTGATCATTACCTGAAAGTATCATCCAGTTTGGGTGAAAAAATATTTGCTGAGATTTCTGGAGATTCGTAATTTTTGGAAGCTTGGCAACCCCTTTCCATGAAAGTGTTTCTCGCCAGTCACTGCTTAGGGCTACATCAAGAGGAAAAAAACATAGAGAAAGAACGTGAAACTGCTTTATTTTGTCAAGTTTCAAGAAGCTAGCACAAACCGTGTTGGATTTAGAGTTCCAAATCCATCTATCAATATAGGAGAAAACAGAGTGAAACCTAAAAATTTAAACTGTTACTGGAAATGAACGCTTCACCATAGAAGAACGAAATTTGGGGAACCAAGTCGGCTTAGTGTACTGATCATTACCTGAAAGTATCATCCAGTTTGGGTGAAAAAATATTTGCTGTGATTTCTGGAGATTCGTAGTTTTTGGAAGCTTGACAACCCCTTTCTATGAAAGTGTTTCTCGCCAGTCACTGCTTAGGGCTACATCAAGAGGAAACAACACATAGATATAGAACGTGAAACTGCTTTATTTTGTCAAGTTTCAAGAAGCTAGCACAAACCGTGTTGGATTTAGAGTTCGAAATACATCTATCTACATAGGAGAAAACAGAGTGAAACCTAAAAATTCAAACTGTTACTGGAAATGAACGCTTCAACATAGAAGAACGAAATTTGGGGAACCAAGTTGGCTTAGTGTACTGATCATTACCTGTAAGTATCATCCAGTTTGGGTGAAAAAATATTTGCTGTGATTTCTGGAGATTCGTAGTTTTTGGAAGCTTGGCAACCCCTTTCTATGAAAGTGTTTCTCGCCAGTCACTGCTTAGGGCTACTTCAAGAGGAAACAAAACATAGAGATAGAACGTGAAACTGCTTTATTTTGTCAAGTTTCAAGAAGCTAGCACAAACCGTGTTGGATTTAGAGTTCCAAATACATCTATCAATATAGGAGAAAACAGAGTGAAACCTAAAAATTCAAACTGTTACTGGAAATGTACGCTTCAACATAGAAGAACGAAATTTGGGGAACCAAGTCGGCTTAGTGTACTGATCATTACCTGAAAGTATCATCCAGTTTGGGTGAAAAAATATTTGCTGAGATTTCTGGAGATTCGTAATTTTTGGAAGCTTGGCAACCCCTTTCCATGAAAGTGTTTCTCGCCAGTCACTGCTTAGGGCTACTTCAAGAGGAAAAAAAACATAGAGAAAGAACGTGAAACTGCTTTATTTTGTCAAGTTTCAAGAAGCTAGCACAAACCGTGTTGGATTTAGAGTTCCAAATCCATCTATCAATATAGGAGAAAACAGAGTGAAACCTAAAAATTTAAACTGTTACTGGAAATGAACGCTTCACCATAGAAGAACGAAATTTGGGGAACCAAGTCGGCTTAGTGTACTGATCATTACCTGAAAGTATCATCCAGTTTGGGTGAAAAAATATTTGTTGTGATTTCTGGAGATTCGTAGTTTTTGGAAGCTTGACAACCCCTTTCTATGAAAGTGTTTCTCGCCAGTCACTGCTTAGGGCTACATCAAGAGGAAACAACACATAGATATAGAACGTGAAACTGCTTTATTTTGTCAAGTTTCAAGAAGCTAGCACAAACCGTGTTGGATTTACAGTTCCAAATCCATCTATCAATATAGGAGAAAACAGAGTGAAACCTAAAAATTCAAACTGTTACTGAAAATGAACGCTTCAACATAGAAGAACGAAATTTGGGGAACCAATTCGGCTTAGTGTACTGATCATTACCTGAAAGTATCATCCAGTTTGGGTGAAAAAATCTTTGCTGAGATTTCTGGAGATTCGTAATTTTTGGAAGCTTGGCAACCCCTTTCCATGAAAGTGTTTCTCGCCAGTCACTGCTTAGGGCTACATCAAGAGGAAAAAAAACATAGAGAAAGAACGTGAAACTGCTTTATTTTGTCAAGTTTCAAGAAGCTAGCACAAACCGTGTTGGATTTAGAGTTCCAAATACATTTATCAATATAGGAGAAAACAGAGTGAAACCTAAAAATTTAAACTGTTACTGGAAATGAACGCTTCACCATAGAAGAACGAAATTTGGGGAACCAAGTCGGCTTAGTGTACTGACCATTACCTGAAAGTATCATCCAGTTTGGGTGAAAAAATATTTGCTGAGATTTCTGGAGATTCGTAATTTTTGGAAGCTTGGGAACCTTTTTCCATGAAAGTGTTTCTCGACAGTCACTGCTTAGGGCTACATCAAGAGGAAACAAAACATAGAGATAGAACGTGAAACTGCTTTATTTTGTCAAGTTTCAAGAAGCTAGCACAAACCGTGTTGGATTTAGAGTTCCAAATACATCTATCAATATAGGAGAAAACAGAGTGAAACCTAAAAATTCAAACTGTTAGTAGAAACGAACGCTTCAACATAGAAGAATGAAATTTGGAGAACCAAGTTGGCTTAGTGTACTGATCATTACCTGTAAGTATCATCCAGTTTTGGTGAAAAAATACTTGCTGAGATTTCTGGAGATTCGTAATTTTAGGAAGCTTGGCAACCCCTTTCCATGAAAGTGTTTCTCGCCAGTCACTGCATAGGGCTACTTCAAGAGGAAAGAACACCTAGAGACAGAACGTGAAACTACTTTATTTTGTCAAGTTTCAAGAAGCTAGCACAAACCGTGTTGGATTTAGAGTTCGAAATACATCTATCTATATAGGAGAAAACAGAGTGAAACCTAAAAATTCAAACTGTTACTGGAAATGAACGCTTCAACATAGAAGAACGAAATTTGGGGAACCAAGTTGGCTTAGTGTACTGATCATTACCTGAAAGTATCATCCAGTTTGGGTGAAAAAATATTTGCTGTGATTTCTGGAGATTCGTAGTTTTTGGAAGCTTGACAACCCCTTTCTATGAAAGTGTTTCTCGCCAGTCACTGCTTAGGGCTACATCAAGAGGAAACAACACATAGATATAGAACGTGAAACTGCTTTATTTTGTCAAGTTTCAAGAAGCTAGCACAAACCGTGTTGGATTTACAGTTCCAAATCCATCTATCAATATAGGAGAAAACAGAGTGAAACCTAAAAATTCAAACTGTTACTGGAAATGAACGCTTCAACATAGAAGAACGAAATTTGGGGAACCAAGTCGGCTTAGTGTACTGATCATTACCTGAAAGTATCATCCAGTTTGGGTGAAAAAATATTTGCTGTGATTTCTGGAGATTCGTAGTTTTTGGAAGCTTGACAACCCCTTTCTATGAAAGTGTTTCTCGCCAGTCACTGCTAAGGGCTACATCAAGAGGAAACAACACATAGATATAGAACGTGAAACTGCTTTATTTTGTCAAATTTCAAGAAGCTAGCACAAACCGTGTTGGATTTACAGTTCCAAATCCATCTATCAATATAGGAGAAAACAGAGTGAAACCTAAAAATTCAAACTGTTACTGGAAATGAACGCTTCAACATAGAAGAACGAAATTTGGGGAACCAATTCGGCTTAGTGTACTGATCATTACCTGAAAGTATCATCCAGTTTGGGTGCAGAAATATTTGCTGTGATTTCTGGAGATTCGTAGTTTTTGGAAGCTTGGCAACCCCTTTCTATGAAAGTGTTTCTCGCCAGTCACTGCTTAGGGCTACTTCAAGAGGAAACAAAACATAGATAGAACGTGAAACTGCTTTATTTTGTCAAGTTTCAATAAGCTAGCACAAACCGTGTTGGATTTAGAGTTCCAAATACATCTATCAATATAGGAGAAAACAGAGTGAAACCTAAAAATTCAAACTGTTACTGGAAATGTACGCTTCAACATAGAAGAACGAAATTTGGGGAACCAAGTCGGCTTAGTGTACTGATCATTACCTGAAAGTATCATCCAGTTTGGGTGAAAAAATATTTGCTGAGATTTCTGGAGATTCGTAATTTTTGGAAGCTTGGCAACTCCTTTCCATGAAAGTGTTTCTCGCCAGTCACTGCTTAGGGCTACATCAAGAGGAAAAAAAACATAGAGAAAGAACGTGAAACTGCTTTATTTAGTCAAGTTTCAAGAAGCTAGCACAAACCGTGTTGGATTTACAGTTCCAAATCCATCTATCAATATAGGAGAAAACAGAGTGAAACCTAAAAATTCAAACTGTTACTGAAAATGAACGATTCAACATAGAAGAACGAAATTTGGGGAACCAAGTCGGCTTAGTGTACTGATCATTACCTGAAAGTATCATCCAGTTTGGGTGAAAAAATATTTGCTGAGATTTCTGGAGATTCGTAATTTTTGGAAGCTTGGCAACCCCTTTCCATGAAAGTGTTTCTCGCCAGTCACTGCTTAGGGCTACATCAAGAGGAAAAAAAACATAGAGAAAGAACGTGAAACTGCTTTATTTTGTCAAGTTTCAAGAAGCTAGCACAAACCGTGTTGGATTTACAGTTCCAAATCCATCTATCAATATAGGAGAAAACAGAGTGAAACCTAAAAATTCAAACTGTTACTGAAAATGAACGCTTCAACATAGAAGAACGAAATTTGGGGAACCAAGTCGGCTTAGTGTACTGATCATTACCTGAAAGTATCATCCAGTTTGGGTGAAAAAATATTTGCTGAGATTTCTGGAGATTCGTAATTTTTGGAAGCTTGGCAACCTTTTTCCATGAAAGTGTTTCTCGACAGTCACTGCTTAGGGCTACATCAAGAGGAAACAAAACATAGAGATAGAACGTGAAACTGCTTTATTTTGTCAAGTTTCAAGAAGCTAGCACAAACCGTGTTGGATTTAGAGTTCGAAATACATCTATCTATATAGGAGAAAACAGAGTGAAACCTAAAAATTCAAACTGTTACTGGAAATGAACGCTTCAACATAGAAGAACGAAATTTGGGGAACCAAGTTGGCTTAGTGTACTGATCATTACCTGAAAGTATCATCCAGTTTGGGTGAAAAAATATTTGCTGTGATTTCTGGAGATTCGTAGTTTTTGGAAGCTTGACAACCCCTTTCTATGAAAGTGTTTCTCGCCAGTCACTGCTTAGGGCTACATCAAGAGGAAACAACACATAGATATAGAACGTGAAACTGCTTTATTTTGTCAAGTTTCAAGAAGCTAGCACAAACCGTGTTGGATTTACAGTTCCAAATCCATCTATCAATATAGGAGAAAACAGAGTGAAACCTAAAAATTCAAACTGTTACTGGAAATGAACGCTTCAACATAGAAGAACGAAATTTGGGGAACCAAGTCGGCTTAGTGTACTGATCATTACCTGAAAGTATCATCCAGTTTGGGTGCAGAAATATTTGCTGTGATTTCTGGAGATTCGTAATTTTTGGAAGCTTGGCAACCCCTTTCCATGAAAGTGTTTCTCGCCAGTCACTGCTTAGGGCTACATCAAGAGGAAAAAAAACATAGAGAAAGAACGTGAAACTGCTTTATTTTGTCAAGTTTCAAGAAGCTAGCACAAACCGTGTTGGATTTAGAGTTCCAAATACATTTATCAATATAGGAGAAATCAGAGTGAAACCTAAAAATTTAAACTGTTACTGGAAATGAACGCTTCACCATAGAAGAACGAAATTTGGGGAACCAAGTCGGCTTAGTGTACTGACCATTACCTGAAAGTATCATCCAGTTTGAGTGAAAAAATATTTGCTGAGATTTCTGGAGATTCGTAATTTTTGGAAGCTTGGGAACCTTTTTCCATGAAAGTGTTTCTCGACAGTCACTGCTTAGGGCTACATCAAGAGGAAAGAAAACATAGAGATAGAACGTGAAACTGCTTTATTTTGTCAAGTTTCAAGAAGCTAGCACAAACCGTGTTGGATTTAGAGTTCGAAATACATCTATCTATATAGGAGAAAACAGAGTGAAACCTAAAAATTCAAACTGTTACTGGAAATGAACGATTCAATATAGAAGAACGAAATTTGGGGAACCAAGTTGGCTTAGTGTACTGATCATTACCTGTAAGTATCATCCAGTTTGGGTGAAAAAATATTTGCTGTGATTTCTGGAGATTCGTAGTTTTTGGAAGCTTGGCAACCCCTTTCTATGAAAGTGTTTCTCGCCAGTCACTGCTTAGGGCTACTTCAAGAGGAAACAAAACATAGAGATAGAACGTGAAACTGCTTTATTTTGTCAAGTTTCAAGAAGCTAGCACAAACCGTGTTGGATTTAGAGTTCCAAATACATCTATCAATATAGGAGAAAACAGAGTGAAACCTAAAAATTCAAACTGTTACTGGAAATGTACGCTTCAACATAGAAGAACGAAATTTGGGGAACCAAGTCGGCTTAGTGTACTGATCATTACCTGAAAGTATCATCCAGTTTGGGTGAAAAAATATTTGCTGAGATTTCTGGAGATTCGTAATTTTTGGAAGCTTGGCAACCCCTTTCCATGAAAGTGTTTCTCGCCAGTCACTGCTTAGGGCTACTTCAAGAGGAAAAAAAACATAGAGAAAGAACGTGAAACTGCTTTATTTTGTCAAGTTTCAAGAAGCTAGCACAAACCGTGTTGGATTTAGAGTTCCAAATCCATCTATCAATATAGGAGAAAACAGAGTGAAACCTAAAAATTTAAACTGTTACTGGAAATGAACGCTTCACCATAGAAGAACGAAATTTGGGGAACCAAGTCGGCTTAGTGTACTGATCATTACCTGAAAGTATCATCCAGTTTGGGTGAAAAAATATTTGCTGTGATTTCTGGAGATTCGTAGTTTTTGGAAGCTTGACAACCCCTTTCTATGAAAGTGTTTCTCGCCAGTCACTGCTTAGGGCTACATCAAGAGGAAACAACACATAGATATAGAACGTGAAACTGCTTTATTTTGTCAAGTTTCAAGAAGCTAGCACAAACCGTGTTGGATTTAGAGTTCGAAATACATCTATCTATATAGGAGAAAACAGAGTGAAACCTAAAAATTCAAACTGTTACTGGAAATGAACGCTTCAACATAGAAGAACGAAATTTGGGGAACCAAGTTGGCTTAGTGTACTGATCATTACCTGTAAGTATCATCCAGTTTGGGTGAAAAAATATTTGCTGTGATTTCTGGAGATTCGTAGTTTTTGGAAGCTTGGCAACCCCTTTCTATGAAAGTGTTTCTCGCCAGTCACTGCTTAGGGCTACTTCAAGAGGAAACAAAACATAGAGATAGAACGTGAAACTGCTTTATTTTGTCAAGTTTCAAGAAGCTAGCACAAACCGTGTTGGATTTAGAGTTCCAAATACATCTATCAATATAGGAGAAAACAGAGTGAAACCTAAAAATTCAAACTGTTACTGGAAATGTACGCTTCAACATAGAAGAACGAAATTTGGGGAACCAAGTCGGCTTAGTGTACTGATCATTACCTGAAAGTATCATCCAGTTTGGGTGAAAAAATATTTGCTGAGATTTCTGGAGATTCGTAATTTTTGGAAGCTTGGCAACCCCTTTCCATGAAAGTGTTTCTCGCCAGTCACTGCTTAGGGCTACATCAAGAGGAAAAAAAACATAGAGAAAGAACGTGAAACTGCTTTATTTTGTCAAGTTTCAAGAAGCTAGCACAAACCGTGTTGGATTTAGAGTTCCAAATCCATCTATCAATATAGGAGAAAACAGAGTGCAACCTAAAAATTTAAACTGTTACTGGAAATGAACGCTTCACCATAGAAGAACGAAATTTGGGGAACCAAGTCGGCTTAGTGTACTGATCATTACCTGAAAGTATCATCCAGTTTGGGTGAAAAAATATTTGTTGTGATTTCTGGAGATTCGTAGTTTTTGGAAGCTTGACAACCCCTTTCTATGAAAGTGTTTCTCGCCAGTCACTGCTTAGGGCTACATCAAGAGGAAACAACACATAGATATAGAACGTGAAACTGCTTTATTTTGTCAAGTTTCAAGAAGCTAGCACAAACCGTGTTGGATTTACAGTTCCAAATCCATCTATCAATATAGGAGAAAACAGAGTGAAACCTAAAAATTCAAACTGTTACTGAAAATGAACGATTCAACATAGAAGAACGAAATTTGGGGAACCAAGTCGGCTTAGTGTACTGATCATTACCTGAAAGTATCATCCAGTTTGGGTGAAAAAATATTTGCTGAGATTTCTGGAGATTCGTAATTTTTGGAAGCTTGGCAACCCCTTTCCATGAAAGTGTTTCTCGCCAGTCACTGCTTAGGGCTACATCAAGAGGAAAAAAAACATAGAGAAAGAACGTGAAACTGCTTTATTTTGTCAAGTTTCAAGAAGCTAGCACAAACCGTGTTGGATTTACAGTTCCAAATCCATCTATCAATATAGGAGAAAACAGAGTGAAACCTAAAAATTCAAACTGTTACTGAAAATGAACGCTTCAACATAGAAGAACGAAATTTGGGGAACCAAGTCGGCTTAGTGTACTGATCATTACCTGAAAGTATCATCCAGTTTGGGTGAAAAAATATTTGCTGAGATTTCTGGAGATTCGTAATTTTTGGAAGCTTGGCAACCTTTTTCCATGAAAGTGTTTCTCGACAGTCACTGCTTAGGGCTACATCAAGAGGAAACAAAACATAGAGATAGAACGTGAAACTGCTTTATTTTGTCAAGTTTCAAGAAGCTAGCACAAACCGTGTTGGATTTAGAGTTCGAAATACATCTATCTATATAGGAGAAAACAGAGTGAAACCTAAAAATTCAAACTGTTACTGGAAATGAACGCTTCAACATAGAAGAACGAAATTTGGGGAACCAAGTTGGCTTAGTGTACTGATCATTACCTGAAAGTATCATCCAGTTTGGGTGAAAAAATATTTGCTGTGATTTCTGGAGATTCGTAGTTTTTGGAAGCTTGACAACCCCTTTCTATGAAAGTGTTTCTCGCCAGTCACTGCTTAGGGCTACATCAAGAGGAAACAACACATAGATATAGAACGTGAAACTGCTTTATTTTGTCAAGTTTCAAGAAGCTAGCACAAACCGTGTTGGATTTACAGTTCCAAATCCATCTATCAATATAGGAGAAAACAGAGTGAAACCTAAAAATTCAAACTGTTACTGGAAATGAACGCTTCAACATAGAAGAACGAAATTTGGGGAACCAAGTCGGCTTAGTGTACTGATCATTACCTGAAAGTATCATCCAGTTTGGGTGCAGAAATATTTGCTGTGATTTCTGGAGATTCGTAATTTTTGGAAGCTTGGCAACCCCTTTCCATGAAAGTGTTTCTCGCCAGTCACTGCTTAGGGCTACATCAAGAGGAAAAAAAACATAGAGAAAGAACGTGAAACTGCTTTATTTTGTCAAGTTTCAAGAAGCTAGCACAAACCGTGTTGGATTTAGAGTTCCAAATACATTTATCAATATAGGAGAAATCAGAGTGAAACCTAAAAATTTAAACTGTTACTGGAAATGAACGCTTCACCATAGAAGAACGAAATTTGGGGAACCAAGTCGGCTTAGTGTACTGACCATTACCTGAAAGTATCATCCAGTTTGAGTGAAAAAATATTTGCTGAGATTTCTGGAGATTCGTAATTTTTGGAAGCTTGGGAACCTTTTTCCATGAAAGTGTTTCTCGACAGTCACTGCTTAGGGCTACATCAAGAGGAAAGAAAACATAGAGATAGAACGTGAAACTGCTTTATTTTGTCAAGTTTCAAGAAGCTAGCACAAACCGTGTTGGATTTAGAGTTCGAAATACATCTATCTATATAGGAGAAAACAGAGTGAAACCTAAAAATTCAAACTGTTACTGGAAATGAACGATTCAATATAGAAGAACGAAATTTGGGGAACCAAGTTGGCTTAGTGTACTGATCATTACCTGTAAGTATCATCCAGTTTGGGTGAAAAAATATTTGCTGTGATTTCTGGAGATTCGTAGTTTTTGGAAGCTTGGCAACCCCTTTCTATGAAAGTGTTTCTCGCCAGTCACTGCTTAGGGCTACTTCAAGAGGAAACAAAACATAGAGATAGAACGTGAAACTGCTTTATTTTGTCAAGTTTCAAGAAGCTAGCACAAACCGTGTTGGATTTAGAGTTCCAAATACATCTATCAATATAGGAGAAAACAGAGTGAAACCTAAAAATTCAAACTGTTACTGGAAATGTACGCTTCAACATAGAAGAACGAAATTTGGGGAACCAAGTCGGCTTAGTGTACTGATCATTACCTGAAAGTATCATCCAGTTTGGGTGAAAAAATATTTGCTGAGATTTCTGGAGATTCGTAATTTTTGGAAGCTTGGCAACCCCTTTCCATGAAAGTGTTTCTCGCCAGTCACTGCATAGGGCTACTTCAAGAGGAAAGAACACCTAGAGACAGAACGTGAAACTACTTTATTTTGTCAAGTTTCAAGAAGCTAGCACAAACCGTGTTGGATTTAGAGTTCGAAATACATCTATCTATATAGGAGAAAACAGAGTGAAACCTAAAAATTCAAACTGTTACTGGAAATGAACGCTTCAACATAGAAGAACGAAATTTGGGGAACCAAGTTGGCTTAGTGTACTGATCATTACCTGAAAGTATCATCCAGTTTGGGTGAAAAAATATTTGCTGTGATTTCTGGAGATTCGTAGTTTTTGGAAGCTTGACAACCCCTTTCTATGAAAGTGTTTCTCGCCAGTCACTGCTTAGGGCTACATCAAGAGGAAACAACACATAGATATAGAACGTGAAACTGCTTTATTTTGTCAAGTTTCAAGAAGCTAGCACAAACCGTGTTGGATTTACAGTTCCAAATCCATCTATCAATATAGGAGAAAACAGAGTGAAACCTAAAAATTCAAACTGTTACTGGAAATGAACGCTTCAACATAGAAGAACGAAATTTGGGGAACCAAGTCGGCTTAGTGTACTGATCATTACCTGAAAGTATCATCCAGTTTGGGTGAAAAAATATTTGCTGTGATTTCTGGAGATTCGTAGTTTTTGGAAGCTTGACAACCCCTTTCTATGAAAGTGTTTCTCGCCAGTCACTGCTTAGGGCTACATCAAGAGGAAACAACACATAGATATAGAACGTGAAACTGCTTTATTTTGTCAAATTTCAAGAAGCTAGCACAAACCGTGTTGGATTTACAGTTCCAAATCCATCTATCAATATAGGAGAAAACAGAGTGAAACCTAAAAATTCAAACTGTTACTGGAAATGAACGCTTCAACATAGAAGAACGAAATTTGGGGAACCAATTCGGCTTAGTGTACTGATCATTACCTGAAAGTATCATCCAGTTTGGGTGCAGAAATATTTGCTGTGATTTCTGGAGATTCGTAGTTTTTGGAAGCTTGGCAACCCCTTTCTATGAAAGTGTTTCTCGCCAGTCACTGCTTAGGGCTACTTCAAGAGGAAACAAAACATAGATAGAACGTGAAACTGCTTTATTTTGTCAAGTTTCAATAAGCTAGCACAAACCGTGTTGGATTTAGAGTTCCAAATACATCTATCAATATAGGAGAAAACAGAGTGAAACCTAAAAATTCAAACTGTTACTGGAAATGTACGCTTCAACATAGAAGAACGAAATTTGGGGAACCAAGTCGGCTTAGTGTACTGATCATTACCTGAAAGTATCATCCAGTTTGGGTGAAAAAATATTTGCTGAGATTTCTGGAGATTCGTAATTTTTGGAAGCTTGGCAACCCCTTTCCATGAAAGTGTTTCTCGCCAGTCACTGCTTAGGGCTACATGAAGAGGAAAAAAAAACATAGAGAAAGAACGTGAAACTGCTTTATTTTGTCAAGTTTCAAGAAGCTAGCACAAACCGTGTTGGATTTACAGTTCCAAATCCATCTATCAATATAGGAGAAAACAGAGTGAAACCTAAAAATTCAAACTGTTACTGAAAATGAACGCTTCAACATAGAAGAACGAAATTTGGGGAACCAAGTCGGCTTAGTGTACTGATCATTACCTGAAAGTATCATCCAGTTTGGGTGAAAAAATATTTGCTGAGATTTCTGGAGATTCGTAATTTTTGGAAGCTTGGCAACCTTTTTCCATGAAAGTGTTTCTCGACAGTCACTGCTTAGGGCTACATCAAGAGGAAACAAAACATAGAGATAGAACGTGAAACTGCTTTATTTTGTCAAGTTTCAAGAAGCTAGCACAAACCGTGTTGGATTTAGAGTTCGAAATACATCTATCTATATAGGAGAAAACAGAGTGAAACCTAAAAATTCAAACTGTTACTGGAAATGAACGCTTCAACATAGAAGAACGAAATTTGGGGAACCAAGTTGGCTTAGTGTACTGATCATTACCTGAAAGTATCATCCAGTTTGGGTGAAAAAATATTTGCTGTGATTTCTGGAGATTCGTAGTTTTTGGAAGCTTGACAACCCCTTTCTATGAAAGTGTTTCTCGCCAGTCACTGCTTAGGGCTACATCAAGAGGAAACAACACATAGATATAGAACGTGAAACTGCTTTATTTTGTCAAGTTTCAAGAAGCTAGCACAAACCGTGTTGGATTTACAGTTCCAAATCCATCTATCAATATAGGAGAAAACAGAGTGAAACCTAAAAATTCAAACTGTTACTGGAAATGAACGCTTCAACATAGAAGAACGAAATTTGGGGAACCAAGTCGGCTTAGTGTACTGATCATTACCTGAAAGTATCATCCAGTTTGGGTGCAGAAATATTTGCTGTGATTTCTGGAGATTCGTAATTTTTGGAAGCTTGGCAACCCCTTTCCATGAAAGTGTTTCTCGCCAGTCACTGCTTAGGGCTACATCAAGAGGAAAAAAAACATAGAGAAAGAACGTGAAACTGCTTTATTTTGTCAAGTTTCAAGAAGCTAGCACAAACCGTGTTGGATTTAGAGTTCCAAATACATTTATCAATATAGGAGAAATCAGAGTGAAACCTAAAAATTTAAACTGTTACTGGAAATGAACGCTTCACCATAGAAGAACGAAATTTGGGGAACCAAGTCGGCTTAGTGTACTGACCATTACCTGAAAGTATCATCCAGTTTGAGTGAAAAAATATTTGCTGAGATTTCTGGAGATTCGTAATTTTTGGAAGCTTGGGAACCTTTTTCCATGAAAGTGTTTCTCGACAGTCACTGCTTAGGGCTACATCAAGAGGAAAGAAAACATAGAGATAGAACGTGAAACTGCTTTATTTTGTCAAGTTTCAAGAAGCTAGCACAAACCGTGTTGGATTTAGAGTTCGAAATACATCTATCTATATAGGAGAAAACAGAGTGAAACCTAAAAATTCAAACTGTTACTGGAAATGAACGATTCAATATAGAAGAACGAAATTTGGGGAACCAAGTTGGCTTAGTGTACTGATCATTACCTGTAAGTATCATCCAGTTTGGGTGAAAAAATATTTGCTGTGATTTCTGGAGATTCGTAGTTTTTGGAAGCTTGGCAACCCCTTTCTATGAAAGTGTTTCTCGCCAGTCACTGCTTAGGGCTACTTCAAGAGGAAACAAAACATAGAGATAGAACGTGAAACTGCTTTATTTTGTCAAGTTTCAAGAAGCTAGCACAAACCGTGTTGGATTTAGAGTTCCAAATACATCTATCAATATAGGAGAAAACAGAGTGAAACCTAAAAATTCAAACTGTTACTGGAAATGTACGCTTCAACATAGAAGAACGAAATTTGGGGAACCAAGTCGGCTTAGTGTACTGATCATTACCTGAAAGTATCATCCAGTTTGGGTGAAAAAATATTTGCTGAGATTTCTGGAGATTCGTAATTTTTGGAAGCTTGGCAACCCCTTTCCATGAAAGTGTTTCTCGCCAGTCACTGCTTAGGGCTACTTCAAGAGGAAAAAAAACATAGAGAAAGAACGTGAAACTGCTTTATTTTGTCAAGTTTCAAGAAGCTAGCACAAACCGTGTTGGATTTAGAGTTCCAAATCCATCTATCAATATAGGATTAAACAGAGTGAAACCTAAAAATTTAAACTGTTACTGGAAATGAACGCTTCACCATAGAAGAACGAAATTTGGGGAACCAAGTCGGCTTAGTGTACTGATCATTACCTGAAAGTATCATCCAGTTTGGGTGAAAAAATATTTGCTGTGATTTCTGGAGATTCGTAGTTTTTGGAAGCTTGACAACCCCTTTCTATGAAAGTGTTTCTCGCCAGTCACTGCTTAGGGCTACATCAAGAGGAAACAACACATAGATATAGAACGTGAAACTGCTTTATTTTGTCAAGTTTCAAGAAGCTAGCACAAACCGTGTTGGATTTAGAGTTCGAAATACATCTATCTATATAGGAGAAAACAGAGTGAAACCTAAAAATTCAAACTGTTACTGGAAATGAACGCTTCAACATAGAAGAACGAAATTTGGGGAACCAAGTTGGCTTAGTGTACTGATCATTACCTGTAAGTATCATCCAGTTTGGGTGAAAAAATATTTGCTGTGATTTCTGGAGATTCGTAGTTTTTGGAAGCTTGGCAACCCCTTTCTATGAAAGTGTTTCTCGCCAGTCACTGCTTAGGGCTACTTCAAGAGGAAACAAAACATAGAGATAGAACGTGAAACTGCTTTATTTTGTCAAGTTTCAAGAAGCTAGCACAAACCGTGTTGGATTTAGAGTTCCAAATCCATCTATCAATATAGGAGAAAACAGAGTGCAACCTAAAAATTTAAACTGTTACTGGAAATGAACGCTTCACCATAGAAGAACGAAATTTGGGGAACCAAGTCGGCTTAGTGTACTGATCATTACCTGAAAGTATCATCCAGTTTGGGTGAAAAAATATTTGTTGTGATTTCTGGAGATTCGTAGTTTTTGGAAGCTTGACAACCCCTTTCTATGAAAGTGTTTCTCGCCAGTCACTGCTTAGGGCTACATCAAGAGGAAACAACACATAGATATAGAACGTGAAACTGCTTTATTTTGTCAAGTTTCAAGAAGCTAGCACAAACCGTGTTGGATTTACAGTTCCAAATCCATCTATCAATATAGGAGAAAACAGAGTGAAACCTAAAAATTCAAACTGTTACTGAAAATGAACGCTTCAACATAGAAGAACAAAATTTGGGGAACCAAGTCGGCTTAGTGTACTGATCATTACCTGAAAGTATCATCCAGTTTGGGTGAAAAAATATTTGCTGAGATTTCTGGAGATTCGTAATTTTTGGAAGCTTGGCAACCCCTTTCCATGAAAGTGTTTCTCGCCAGTCACTGCTTAGGGCTACATCAAGAGGAAAAAAAACATAGAGGACGAACGTGAAACTGCTTTATTTTGTCAAGTTTCAAGAAGCTAGCACAAACCGTGTTGGATTTAGAGTTCCAAATACATTTATCAATATAGGAGAAAACAGAGTGAAACCTAAAAATTTAAACTGTTACTGGAAATGAACGCTTCACCATAGAAGAACGAAATTTGGGGAACCAAGTCGGCTTAGTGTACTGACCATTACCTGAAAGTATCATCCAGTTTGGGTGAAAAAATATTTGCTGAGATTTCTGGAGATTCGTAATTTTTGGAAGCTTGGGAACCTTTTTCCATGAAAGTGTTTCTCGACAGTCACTGCTTAGGGCTACATCAAGAGGAAACAAAACATAGAGATAGAACGTGAAACTGCTTTATTTTGTCAAGTTTCAAGAAGCTAGCACAAACCGTGTTGGATTTAGAGTTCCAAATACATCTATCAATATAGGAGAAAACAGAGTGAAACCTAAAAATTCAAACTGTTAGTAGAAACGAACGCTTCAACATAGAAGAATGAAATTTGGAGAACCAAGTTGGCTTAGTGTACTGATCATTACCTGTAAGTATCATCCAGTTTTGGTGAAAAAATACTTGCTGAGATTTCTGGAGATTCGTAATTTTAGGAAGCTTGGCAACCCCTTTCCATGAAAGTGTTTCTCGCCAGTCACTGCATAGGGCTACTTCAAGAGGAAAGAACACCTAGAGACAGAACGTGAAACTACTTTATTTTGTCAAGTTTCAAGAAGCTAGCACAAACCGTGTTGGATTTAGAGTTCGAAATACATCTATCTATATAGGAGAAAACAGAGTGAAACCTAAAAATTCAAACTGTTACTGGAAATGAACGCTTCAACATAGAAGAACGAAATTTGGGGAACCAAGTTGGCTTAGTGTACTGATCATTACCTGAAAGTATCATCCAGTTTGGGTGAAAAAATATTTGCTGTGATTTCTGGAGATTCGTAGTTTTTGGAAGCTTGACAACCCCTTTCTATGAAAGTGTTTCTCGCCAGTCACTGCTTAGGGCTACATCAAGAGGAAACAAAACATAGATATAGAACGTGAAACTGCTTTATTTTGTCAAGTTTCAAGAAGCTAGCACAAACCGTGTTGGATTTACAGTTCCAAATCCATCTATCAATATAGGAGAAAACAGAGTGAAACCTAAAAATTCAAACTGTTACTGGAAATGAACGCTTCAACATAGAAGAACGAAATTTGGGGAACCAAGTCGGCTTAGTGTACTGATCATTACCTGAAAGTATCATCCAGTTTGGGTGAAAAAATATTTGCTGTGATTTCTGGAGATTCGTAGTTTTTGGAAGCTTGACAACCCCTTTCTATGAAAGTGTTTCTCGCCAGTCACTGCTTAGGGCTACATCAAGAGGAAACAACACATAGATATAGAACGTGAAACTGCTTTATTTTGTCAAATTTCAAGAAGCTAGCACAAACCGTGTTGGATTTACAGTTCCAAATCCATCTATCAATATAGGAGAAAACAGAGTGAAACCTAAAAATTCAAACTGTTACTGGAAATGAACGCTTCAACATAGAAGAACGAAATTTGGGGAACCAATTCGGCTTAGTGTACTGATCATTACCTGAAAGTATCATCCAGTTTGGGTGCAGAAATATTTGCTGTGATTTCTGGAGATTCGTAGTTTTTGGAAGCTTGGCAACCCCTTTCTATGAAAGTGTTTCTCGCCAGTCACTGCTTAGGGCTACTTCAAGAGGAAACAAAACATAGATAGAACGTGAAACTGCTTTATTTTGTCAAGTTTCAATAAGCTAGCACAAACCGTGTTGGATTTAGAGTTCCAAATACATCTATCAATATAGGAGAAAACAGAGTGAAACCTAAAAATTCAAACTGTTACTGGAAATGTACGCTTCAACATAGAAGAACGAAATTTGGGGAACCAAGTCGGCTTAGTGTACTGATCATTACCTGAAAGTATCATCCAGTTTGGGTGAAAAAATATTTGCTGAGATTTCTGGAGATTCGTAATTTTTGGAAGCTTGGCAACCCCTTTCCATGAAAGTGTTTCTCGCCAGTCACTGCTTAGGGCTACATGAAGAGGAAAAAAAAACATAGAGAAAGAACGTGAAACTGCTTTATTTTGTCAAGTTTCAAGAAGCTAGCACAAACCGTGTTGGATTTACAGTTCCAAATCCATCTATCAATATAGGAGAAAACAGAGTGAAACCTAAAAATTCAAACTGTTACTGAAAATGAACGCTTCAACATAGAAGAACGAAATTTGGGGAACCAAGTCGGCTTAGTGTACTGATCATTACCTGAAAGTATCATCCAGTTTGGGTGAAAAAATATTTGCTGAGATTTCTGGAGATTCGTAATTTTTGGAAGCTTGGCAACCCCTTTCCATGAAAGTGTTTCTCGCCAGTCACTGCTTAGGGCTACATCAAGAGGAAAAAAAACATAGAGAAAGAACGTGAAACTGCTTTATTTTGTCAAGTTTCAAGAAGCTAGCACAAACCGTGTTGGATTTAGAGTTCCAAATAGATTTATCAATATAGGAGAAAACAGAGTGAAACCTAAAAATTTAAACTGTTACTGGAAATGAACGCTTCACCATAGAAGAACGAAATTTGGGGAACCAAGTCGGCTTAGTGTACTGACCATTACCTGAAAGTATCATCCAGTTTGGGTGAAAAAATATTTGCTGAGATTTCTGGAGATTCGTAATTTTTGGAAGCTTGGGAACCTTTTTCCATGAAAGTGTTTCTCGACAGTCACTGCTTAGGGCTACATCAAGAGGAAACAAAACATAGAGATAGAACGTGAAACTGCTTTATTTTGTCAAGGTTCAAGAAGCTAGCACAAACCGTGTTGGATTTACAGTTCCAAATCCATCTATCAATATAGGAGAAAACAGAGTGAAACCTAAAAATTCAAACTGTTACTGGAAATGAACGCTTCAACATAGAAGAACGAAATTTGGGGAACCAAGTCGGCTTAGTGTACTGATCATTACCTGAAAGTATCATCCAGTTTGGGTGAAAAAATATTTGCTGTGATTTCTGGAGATTCGTAGTTTTTGGAAGCTTGACAACCCCTTTCTATGAAAGTGTTTCTCGCCAGTCACTGCTTAGGGCTACATCAAGAGGAAACAACACATAGATATAGAACGTGAAACTGCTTTATTTTGTCAAGTTTCAAGAAGCTACAACAAACCGTGTTGGATTTACAGTTCCAAATCCATCTATCAATATAGGAGAAAACAGAGTGAAACCTAAAAATTCAAACTGTTACTGGAAATGAACGCTTCAACATAGAAGAACGAAATTTGGGGAACCAATTCGGCTTAGTGTACTGATCATTACCTGAAAGTATCATCCAGTTTGGGTGCAGAAATATTTGCTGTGATTTCTGGAGATTCGTAGTTTTTGGAAGCTTGGCAACCCCTTTCTATGAAAGTGTTTCTCGCCAGTCACTGCTTAGGGCTACTTCAAGAGGAAACAAAACATAGATAGAACGTGAAACTGCTTTATTTTGTCAAGTTTCAATAAGCTAGCACAAACCGTGTTGGATTTAGAGTTCCAAATACATCTATCAATATAGGAGAAAACAGAGTGAAACCTAAAAATTCAAACTGTTACTGGAAATGTACGCTTCAACATAGAAGAACGAAATTTGGGGAACCAAGTCGGCTTAGTGTACTGATCATTACCTGAAAGTATCATCCAGTTTGGGTGAAAAAATATTTGCTGAGATTTCTGGAGATTCGTAATTTTTGGAAGCTTGGCAACCCCTTTCCATGAAAGTGTTTCTCGCCAGTCACTGCTTAGGACTACATCAAGAGGAAAAAAAACATAGAGAAAGAACGTGAAACTGCTTTATTTTGTCAAGTTTCAAGAAGCTAGCACAAACCGTGTTGGATTTACAGTTCCAAATCCATCTATCAATTTAGGAGAAAACAGAGTGAAACCTAAAAATTCAAACTGTTACTGAAAATGAACGCTTCAACATAGAAGAACGAAATTTGGGGAACCAAGTCGGCTTAGTGTACTGATCATTACCTGAAAGTATCATCCAGTTTGGGTGAAAAAATATTTGCTGAGATTTCTGGAGATTCGTAATTTTTGGAAGCTTGGCAACCCCTTTCTATGAAAGTGTTTCTCGCCAGTCACTGCTTAGGGCTACATCAAGAGGAAAAAAAACATAGAGAAAGAACGTGAAACTGCTTTATTTTGTCAAGTTTCAAGAAGCTAGCACAAACCGTGTTGGATTTAGAGTTCCAAATACATTTATCAATATAGGAGAAAACAGAGTGAAACCTAAAAATTTAAACTGTTACTGGAAATGAACGCTTCACCATAGAAGAACGAAATTTGGGGAACCAAGTCGGCTTAGTGTACTGACCATTACCTGAAAGTATCATCCAGTTTGGGTGAAAAAATATTTGCTGAGATTTCTGGAGATTCGTAATTTTTGGAAGCTTGGGAACCTTTTTCCATGAAAGTGTTTCTCGACAGTCACTGCTTAGGGCTACATCAAGAGGAAACAAAACATAGAGATAGAACGTGAAACTGCTTTATTTTGTCAAGTTTCAAGAAGCTAGCACAAACCGTGTTGGATTTAGAGTTCCAAATACATCTATCAATATAGGAGAAAACAGAGTGAAACCTAAAAATTCAAACTGTTACTGGAAATGAACGCTTCAACATAGAAGAACGAAATTTGGAGAACCAAGTTGGCTTAGTGTACTGATCATTACCTGTAAGTATCATCCAGTTTTGGTGAAAAAATATTTGCTGAGATTTCTGGAGATTCGTAATTTTTGGAAGCTTGGGAACCCCTTTCCATGAAAGTGTTTCTCGCCAGTCACTGCATAGGGCTACTTCAAGAGGAAAGAACACATAGAGACAGAACGTGAAACTACTTTATTTTGTCAAGTTTCAAGAAGCTAGCACAAACCGTGTTGGATTTAGAGTTCGAAATACATCTATCTATATAGGAGAAAACAGAGTGAAACCTAAAAATTCAAACTGTTACTGGAAATGAACGCTTCAACATAGAAGAACGAAATTTGGGGAACCAAGTTGGCTTAGTGTACTGATCATTACCTGAAAGTATCATCCAGTTTGGGTGAAAAAATATTTGCTGTGATTTCTGGAGATTCGTAGTTTTTGGAAGCTTGACAACCCCTTTCTATGAAAGTGTTTCTCGCCAGTCACTGCTTAGGGCTACATCAAGAGGAAACAACACATAGATATAGAACGTGAAACTGCTTTATTTTGTCAAGTTTCAAGAAGCTAGCACAAACCGTGTTGGATTTACAGTTCCAAATCCATCTATCAATATAGGAGAAAACAGAGTGAAACCTAAAAATTTAAACTGTTACTGGAAATGAACGCTTCACCATAGAAGAACGAAATTTGGGGAACCAAGTCGGCTTAGTGTACTGATCATTACCTGAAAGTATCATCCAGTTTGGGTGAAAAAATATTTGCTGAGATTTCTGGAGATTCGTAATTTTTGGAAGCTTGGGAACCTTTTTCCATGAAAGTGTTTCTCGACAGTCACTGCTTAGGGCTACATCAAGAGGAAACAAAACATAGAGATAGAACGTGAAACTGCTTTATTTTGTCAAGTTTCAAGAAGCTAGCACAAACCGTGTTGGATTTAGAGTTCCAAATACATCTATCAATATAGGAGAAAACAGAGTGAAACCTAAAAATTTAAACTGTTACTGGAAATGAACGCTTCACCATAGAAGAACGAAATTTGGGGAACCAAGTCGGCTTAGTGTACTGATCATTACCTGAAAGTATCATCCAGTTTGGGTGAAAAAATATTTGTTGTGATTTCTGGAGATTCGTAGTTTTTGGAAGCTTGACAACCCCTTTCTATGAAAGTGTTTCTCGCCAGTCACTGCTTAGGGCTACATCAAGAGGAAACAACACATAGATATAGAACGTGAAACTGCTTTATTTTGTCAAGTTTCAAGAAGCTAGCACAAACCGTGTTGGATTTACAGTTCCAAATCCATCTATCAATATAGGAGAAAACAGAGTGAAACCTAAAAATTCAAACTGTTACTGAAAATGAACGCTTCAACATAGAAGAACAAAATTTGGGGAACCAAGTCGGCTTAGTGTACTGATCATTACCTGAAAGTATCATCCAGTTTGGGTGAAAAAATATTTGCTGAGATTTCTGGAGATTCGTAATTTTTGGAAGCTTGGCAACCCCTTTCCATGAAAGTGTTTCTCGCCAGTCACTGCTTAGGGCTACATCAAGAGGAAAAAAAACATAGAGAAAGAACGTGAAACTGCTTTATTTTGTCAAGTTTCAAGAAGCTAGCACAAACCGTGTTGGATTTACAGTTCCAAATCCATCTATCAATATAGGAGAAAACAGAGTGAAACCTAAAAATTTAAACTGTTACTGGAAATGAACGCTTCACCATAGAAGAACGAAATTTGGGGAACCAAGTCGGCTTAGTGTACTGACCATTACCTGAAAGTATCATCCAGTTTGAGTGAAAAAATATTTGCTGAGATTTCTGGAGATTCGTAATTTTTGGAAGCTTGGGAACCTTTTTCCATGAAAGTGTTTCTCGACAGTCACTGCTTAGGGCTACATCAAGAGGAAAGAAAACATAGAGATAGAACGTGAAACTGCTTTATTTTGTCAAGTTTCAAGAAGCTAGCACAAACCGTGTTGGATTTACAGTTCCAAATCCATCTATCAATATAGGAGAAAACAGAGTGAAACCTAAAAATTCAAACTGTTACTGAAAATGAACGCTTCAACATAGAAGAACAAAATTTGGGGAACCAAGTCGGCTTAGTGTACTGATCATTACCTGAAAGTATCATCCAGTTTGGGTGAAAAAATATTTGCTGAGATTTCTGGAGATTCGTAATTTTTGGAAGCTTGGCAACCCCTTTCCATGAAAGTGTTTCTTGCCAGTCACTGCTTAGGGCTACATCAAGAGGAAAAAAAACATAGAGAAAGAACGTGAAACTGCTTTATTTTGTCAAGTTTCAAGAAGCTAGCACAAACCGTGTTGGATTTACAGTTCCAAATCCATCTATCAATATAGGAGAAAACAGAGTGAAACCTAAAAATTCAAACTGTTACTGAAAATGAACGCTTCAACATAGAAGAACGAAATTTGGGGAACCAAGTCGGCTTAGTGTACTGATCATTACCTGAAAGTATCATCCAGTTTGGGTGAAAAAATATTTGCTGAGATTTCTGGAGATTCGTAATTTTTGGAAGCTTGGCAACCCCTTTCCATGAAAGTGTTTCTCGCCAGTCACTGCTTAGGGCTACATCAAGAGGAAAAAAAACATAGAGAAAGAACGTGAAACTGCTTTATTTTGTCAAGTTTCAAGAAGCTAGCACAAACCGTGTTGGATTTAGAGTTCCAAATACATTTATCAATATAGGAGAAAACAGAGTGAAACCTAAAAATTTAAACTGTTACTGGAAATGAACGCTTCACCATAGAAGAACGAAATTTGGGGAACCAAGTCGGCTTAGTGTACTGACCATTACCTGAAAGTATCATCCAGTTTGAGTGAAAAAATATTTGCTGAGATTTCTGGAGATTCGTAATTTTTGGAAGCTTGGGAACCTTTTTCCATGAAAGTGTTTCTCGACAGTCACTGCTTAGGGCTACATCAAGAGGAAAGAAAACATAGAGATAGAACGTGAAACTGCTTTATTTTGTCAAGTTTCAAGAAGCTAGCACAAACCGTGTTGGATTTACAGTTCCAAATCCATCTATCAATATAGGAGAAAACAGAGTGAAACCTAAAAATTCAAACTGTTACTGAAAATGAACGCTTCAACATAGAAGAACAAAATTTGGGGAACCAAGTCGGCTTAGTGTACTGATCATTACCTGAAAGTATCATCCAGTTTGGGTGAAAAAATATTTGCTGAGATTTCTGGAGATTCGTAATTTTTGGAAGCTTGGCAACCCCTTTCCATGAAAGTGTTTCTCGCCAGTCACTGCTTAGGGCTACATCAAGAGGAAAAAAAACATAGAGAAAGAACGTGAAACTGCTTTATTTTGTCAAGTTTCAAGAAGCTAGCACAAACCGTGTTGGATTTAGAGTTCCAAATACATTTATCAATATAGGAGAAAACAGAGTGAAACCTAAAAATTTAAACTGTTACTGGAAATGAACGCTTCACCATAGAAGAACGAAATTTGGGGAACCAAGTCGGCTTAGTGTACTGACCATTACCTGAAAGTATCATCCAGTTTGAGTGAAAAAATATTTGCTGAGATTTCTGGAGATTCGTAATTTTTGGAAGCTTGGGAACCTTTTTCCATGAAAGTGTTTCTCGACAGTCACTGCTTAGGGCTACATCAAGAGGAAAGAAAACATAGAGATAGAACGTGAAACTGCTTTATTTTGTCAAGTTTCAAGAAGCTAGCACAAACCGTGTTGGATTTAGAGTTCGAAATACATCTATCTATATAGGAGAAAACAGAGTGAAACCTAAAAATTCAAACTGTTACTGGAAATGAACGCTTCAATATAGAAGAACGAAATTTGGGGAACCAAGTTGGCTTAGTGTACTGATCATTACCTGTAAGTATCATCCAGTTTGGGTGAAAAAATATTTGCTGTGATTTCTGGAGATTCGTAGTTTTTGGAAGCTTGGCAACCCCTTTCTATGAAAGTGTTTCTCGCCAGTCACTGCTTAGGGCTACTTCAAGAGGAAACAAAACATAGAGATAGAACGTGAAACTGCTTTATTTTGTCAAGTTTCAAGAAGCTAGCACAAACCGTGTTGGATTTAGAGTTCCAAATACATCTATCAATATAGGAGAAAACAGAGTGAAACCTAAAAATTCAAACTGTTACTGGAAATGTACGCTTCAACATAGAAGAACGAAATTTGGGGAACCAAGTCGGCTTAGTGTACTGATCATTACCTGAAAGTATCATCCAGTTTGGGTGAAAAAATATTTGCTGAGATTTCTGGAGATTCGTAATTTTTGGAACCTTGGCAACCCCTTTCCATGAAAGTGTTTCTCGCCAGTCACTGCTTAGGGCTACATCAAGAGGAAAAAAAACATAGAGAAAGAACGTGAAACTGCTTTATTTTGTCAAGTTTCAAGAAGCTAGCACAAACCGTGTTGGATTTACAGTTCCAAATCCATCTATCAATATAGGAGAAAACAGAGTGAAACCTAAAAATTCAAACTGTTACTGAAAATGAACGCTTCAACATAGAAGAACAAAATTTGGGGAACCAAGTCGGCTTAGTGTACTGATCATAACCTGAAAGTATCATCCAGTTTGGGTGAAAAAATATTTGCTGAGATTTCTGGAGATTCGTAATTTTTGGAAGCTTGGCAACCCCTTTCCATGAAAGTGTTTCTCGCCAGTCACTGCTTAGGGCTACATCAAGAGGAAAAAAAACATAGAGAAAGAACGTGAAACTGCTTTATTTTGTCAAGTTTCAAGAAGCTAGCACAAACCGTGTTGGATTTACAGTTCCAAATCCATCTATCAATATAGGAGAAAACAGAGTGAAACCTAAAAATTCAAACTGTTACTGAAAATGAACGCTTCAACATAGAAGAACGAAATTTGGGGAACCAAGTCGGCTTAGTGTACTGATCATTACCTGAAAGTATCATCCAGTTTGGGTGAAAAAATATTTGCTGAGATTTCTGGAGATTCGTAATTTTTGGAAGCTTGGCAACCCCTTTCCATGAAAGTGTTTCTCGCCAGTCACTGCTTAGGGCTACATCAAGAGGAAAAAAAACATAGAGAAAGAACGTGAAACTGCTTTATTTTGTCAAGTTTCAAGAAGCTAGCACAAACCGTGTTGGATTTAGAGTTCCAAATACATTTATCAATATAGGAGAAAACAGAGTGAAACCTAAAAATTTAAACTGTTACTGGAAATGAACGCTTCACCATAGAAGAACGAAATTTGGGGAACCAAGTCGGCTTAGTGTACTGACCATTACCTGAAAGTATCATCCAGTTTGAGTGAAAAAATATTTGCTGAGATTTCTGGAGATTCGTAATTTTTGGAAGCTTGGGAACCTTTTTCCATGAAAGTGTTTCTCGACAGTCACTGCTTAGGGCTACATCAAGAGGAAAGAAAACATAGAGATAGAACGTGAAACTGCTTTATTTTGTCAAGTTTCAAGAAGCTAGCACAAACCGTGTTGGATTTACAGTTCCAAATCCATCTATCAATATAGGAGAAAACAGAGTGAAACCTAAAAATTCAAACTGTTACTGAAAATGAACGCTTCAACATAGAAGAACAAAATTTGGGGAACCAAGTCGGCTTAGTGTACTGATCATTACCTGAAAGTATCATCCAGTTTGGGTGAAAAAATATTTGCTGAGATTTCTGGAGATTCGTAATTTTTGGAAGCTTGGCAACCCCTTTCCATGAAAGTGTTTCTCGCCAGTCACTGCTTAGGGCTACATCAAGAGGAAAAAAAACATAGAGAAAGAACGTGAAACTGCTTTATTTTGTCAAGTTTCAAGAAGCTAGCACAAACCGTGTTGGATTTAGAGTTCCAAATACATTTATCAATATAGGAGAAAACAGAGTGAAACCTAAAAATTTAAACTGTTACTGGAAATGAACGCTTCACCATAGAAGAACGAAATTTGGGGAACCAAGTCGGCTTAGTGTACTGACCATTACCTGAAAGTATCATCCAGTTTGAGTGAAAAAATATTTGCTGAGATTTCTGGAGATTCGTAATTTTTGGAAGCTTGGGAACCTTTTTCCATGAAAGTGTTTCTCGACAGTCACTGCTTAGGGCTACATCAAGAGGAAAGAAAACATAGAGATAGAACGTGAAACTGCTTTATTTTGTCAAGTTTCAAGAAGCTAGCACAAACCGTGTTGGATTTAGAGTTCGAAATACATCTATCTATATAGGAGAAAACAGAGTGAAACCTAAAAATTCAAACTGTTACTGGAAATGAACGCTTCAATATAGAAGAACGAAATTTGGGGAACCAAGTTGGCTTAGTGTACTGATCATTACCTGTAAGTATCATCCATTTTGGGTGAAAAAATATTTGCTGTGATTTCTGGAGATTCGTAGTTTTTGGAAGCTTGGCAACCCCTTTCTATGAAAGTGTTTCTCGCCAGTCACTGCTTAGGGCTACTTCAAGAGGAAACAAAACATAGAGATAGAACGTGAAACTGCTTTATTTTGTCAAGTTTCAAGAAGCTAGCACAAACCGTGTTGGATTTAGAGTTCCAAATACATCTATCAATATAGGAGAAAACAGAGTGAAACCTAAAAATTCAAACTGTTACTGGAAATGTACGCTTCAACATAGAAGAACGAAATTTGGGGAACCAAGTCGGCTTAGTGTACTGATCATTACCTGAAAGTATCATCCAGTTTGGGTGAAAAAATATTTGCTGAGATTTCTGGAGATTCGTAATTTTTGGAAGCTTGGCAACCCCTTTCCATGAAAGTGTTTCTCGCCAGTCACTGCTTAGGGCTACATCAAGAGGAAAAAAAACATAGAGAAAGAACGTGAAACTGCTTTATTTTGTCAAGTTTCAAGAAGCTAGCACAAACCGTGTTGGATTTAGAGTTCCAAATACATTTATCAATATAGGAGAAAACAGAGTGAAACCTAAAAATTTAAACTGTTACTGGAAATGAACGCTTCACCATAGAAGAACGAAATTTGGGGAACCAAGTCGGCTTAGTGTACTGACCATTACCTGAAAGTATCATCCAGTTTGAGTGAAAAAATATTTGCTGAGATTTCTGGAGATTCGTAATTTTTGGAAGCTTGGGAACCTTTTTCCATGAAAGTGTTTCTCGACAGTCACTGCTTAGGGCTACATCAAGAGGAAAGAAAACATAGAGATAGAACGTGAAACTGCTTTATTTTGTCAAGTTTCAAGAAGCTAGCACAAACCGTGTTGGATTTACAGTTCCAAATCCATCTATCAATATAGGAGAAAACAGAGTGAAACCTAAAAATTCAAACTGTTACTGAAAATGAACGCTTCAACATAGAAGAACAAAATTTGGGGAACCAAGTCGGCTTAGTGTACTGATCATTACCTGAAAGTATCATCCAGTTTGGGTGAAAAAATATTTGCTGAGATTTCTGGAGATTCGTAATTTTTGGAAGCTTGGCAACCCCTTTCCATGAAAGTGTTTCTCGCCAGTCACTGCTTAGGGCTACATCAAGAGGAAAAAAAACATAGAGAAAGAACGTGAAACTGCTTTATTTTGTCAAGTTTCAAGAAGCTAGCACAAACCGTGTTGGATTTAGAGTTCCAAATACATTTATCAATATAGGAGAAAACAGAGTGAAACCTAAAAATTTAAACTGTTACTGGAAATGAACGCTTCACCATAGAAGAACGAAATTTGGGGAACCAAGTCGGCTTAGTGTACTGACCATTACCTGAAAGTATCATCCAGTTTGAGTGAAAAAATATTTGCTGAGATTTCTGGAGATTCGTAATTTTTGGAAGCTTGGGAACCTTTTTCCATGAAAGTGTTTCTCGACAGTCACTGCTTAGGGCTACATCAAGAGGAAAGAAAACATAGAGATAGAACGTGAAACTGCTTTATTTTGTCAAGTTTCAAGAAGCTAGCACAAACCGTGTTGGATTTAGAGTTCGAAATACATCTATCTATATAGGAGAAAACAGAGTGAAACCTAAAAATTCAAACTGTTACTGGAAATGAACGCTTCAATATAGAAGAACGAAATTTGGGGAACCAAGTTGGCTTAGTGTACTGATCATTACCTGTAAGTATCATCCATTTTGGGTGAAAAAATATTTGCTGTGATTTCTGGAGATTCGTAGTTTTTGGAAGCTTGGCAACCCCTTTCTATGAAAGTGTTTCTCGCCAGTCACTGCTTAGGGCTACTTCAAGAGGAAACAAAACATAGAGATAGAACGTGAAACTGCTTTATTTTGTCAAGTTTCAAGAAGCTAGCACAAACCGTGTTGGATTTAGAGTTCCAAATACATCTATCAATATAGGAGAAAACAGAGTGAAACCTAAAAATTCAAACTGTTACTGGAAATGTACGCTTCAACATAGAAGAACGAAATTTGGGGAACCAAGTCGGCTTAGTGTACTGATCATTACCTGAAAGTATCATCCAGTTTGGGTGAAAAAATATTTGCTGAGATTTCTGGAGATTCGTAATTTTTGGAACCTTGGCAACCCCTTTCCATGAAAGTGTTTCTCGCCAGTCACTGCTTAGGGCTACATCAAGAGGAAAAAAAACATAGAGAAAGAACGTGAAACTGCTTTATTTTGTCAAGTTTCAAGAAGCTAGCACAAACCGTGTTGGATTTAGAGTTCCAAATCCATCTATCAATATAGGAGAAAACAGAGTGAAACCTAAAAATTTAAACTGTTACTGGAAATGAACGCTTCACCATAGAAGAACGAAATTTGGGGAACCAAGTCGGCTTAGTGTACTGATCATTACCTGAAAGTATCATCCAGTTTGGGTGAAAAAATATTTGCTGTGATTTCTGGAGATTCGTAGTTTTTGGAAGCTTGACAACCCCTTTCTATGAAAGTGTTTCTCGCCAGTCACTGCTTAGGGCTACATCAAGAGGAAACAACACATAGATATAGAACGTGAAACTGCTTTATTTTGTCAAGTTTCAAGAAGCTAGCACAAACCGTGTTGGATTTAGAGTTCGAAATACATCTATCTATATAGGAGAAAACAGAGTGAAACCTAAAAATTCAAACTGTTACTGGAAATGAACGCTTCAACATAGAAGAACGAAATTTGGGGAACCAAGTTGGCTTAGTGTACTGATCATTACCTGTAAGTATCATCCAGTTTCGGTGAAAAAATATTTGCTGAGATTTCTGGAGATTCGTAATTTTTGGAAGCTTGGCAACCCATTTCTATGAAAGTGTTTCTCGCCAGTCACTGCTTAGGGCTACTTCAAGAGGAAACAAAACATAGAGATAGAACGTGAAACTGCTTTATTTTGTCAAGTTTCAAGAAGCTAGCACAAACCGTGTTGGATTTAGAGTTCCAAATACATCTATCAATATAGGAGAAAACAGAGTGAAACCTAAAAATTCAAACTGTTACTGGAAATGTACGCTTCAACATAGAAGAACGAAATTTGGGGAACCAAGTCGGCTTAGTGTACTGATCATTACCTGAAAGTATCATCCAGTTTGGGTGAAAAAATATTTGCTGAGATTTCTGGAGATTCGTAATTTTTGGAAGCTTGGCAACCCCTTTCCATGAAAGTGTTTCTCGCCAGTCACTGCTTAGGGCTACATCAAGAGGAAAAAAAACATAGAGAAAGAACGTGAAACTGCTTTATTTTGTCAAGTTTCAAGAAGCTAGCACAAACCGTGTTGGATTTAGAGTTCCAAATCCATCTATCAATATAGGAGAAAACAGAGTGAAACCTAAAAATTTAAACTGTTACTGGAAATGAACGCTTCACCATAGAAGAACGAAATTTGGGGAACCAAGTCGGCTTAGTGTACTGATCATTACCTGAAAGTATCATCCAGTTTGGGTGAAAAAATATTTGTTGTGATTTCTGGAGATTCGTAGTTTTTGGAAGCTTGACAACCCCTTTCTATGAAAGTGTTTCTCGCCAGTCACTGCTTAGGGCTACATCAAGAGGAAACAACACATAGATATAGAACGTGAAACTGCTTTATTTTGTCAAGTTTCAAGAAGCTAGCACAAACCGTGTTGGATTTACAGTTCCAAATCCATCTATCAATATAGGAGAAAACAGAGTGAAACCTAAAAATTCAAACTGTTACTGAAAATGAACGCTTCAACATAGAAGAACAAAATTTGGGGAACCAAGTCGGCTTAGTGTACTGATCATTACCTGAAAGTATCATCCAGTTTGGGTGAAAAAATATTTGCTGAGATTTCTGGAGATTCGTAATTTTTGGAAGCTTGGCAACCCCTTTCCATGAAAGTGTTTCTCGCCAGTCACTGCTTAGGGCTACATCAAGAGGAAAAAAAACATAGAGAAAGAACGTGAAACTGCTTTATTTTGTCAAGTTTCAAGAAGCTAGCACAAACCGTGTTGGATTTAGAGTTCCAAATACATTTATCAATATAGGAGAAAACAGAGTGAAACCTAAAAATTTAAACTGTTACTGGAAATGAACGCTTCACCATAGAAGAACGAAATTTGGGGAACCAAGTCGGCTTAGTGTACTGACCATTACCTGAAAGTATCATCCAGTTTGGGTGAAAAAATATTTGCTGTGATTTCTGGAGATTCATAGTTTTTGGAAGCTTGACAACCCCTTTCTATGAAAGTGTTTCTCGCCAGTCACTGCTTAGGGCTACATCAAGAGGAAACAACACATAGATATAGAACGTGAAACTGCTTTATTTTGTCAAGTTTCAAGAAGCTAGCACAAACCGTGTTGGATTTAGAGTTCCAAATACATCTATCAATATAGGAGAAAACAGAGTGAAACCTAAAAATTCAAACTGTTAGTAGAAACGAACGCTTCAACATAGAAGAATGAAATTTGGAGAACCAAGTTGGCTTAGTGTACTGATCATTACCTGTAAGTATCATCCAGTTTTGGTGAAAAAATACTTGCTGAGATTTCTGGAGATTCGTAATTTTAGGAAGCTTGGCAACCCCTTTCCATGAAAGTGTTTCTCGCCAGTCACTGCATAGGGCTACTTCAAGAGGAAAGAACACCTAGAGACAGAACGTGAAACTACTTTATTTTGTCAAGTTTCAAGAAGCTAGCACAAACCGTGTTGGATTTAGAGTTCGAAATACATCTATCTATATAGGAGAAAACAGAGTGAAACCTAAAAATTCAAACTGTTACTGGAAATGAACGCTTCAACATAGAAGAACGAAATTTGGGGAACCAAGTTGGCTTAGTGTACTGATCATTACCTGAAAGTATCATCCAGTTTGGGTGAAAAAATATTTGCTGTGATTTCTGGAGATTCGTAGTTTTTGGAAGCTTGACAACCCCTTTCTATGAAAGTGTTTCTCGCCAGTCACTGCTTAGGGCTACATCAAGAGGAAACAACACATAGATATAGAACGTGAAACTGCTTTATTTTGTCAAGTTTCAAGAAGCTAGCACAAACCGTGTTGGATTTACAGTTCCAAATCCATCTATCAATATAGGAGAAAACAGAGTGAAACCTAAAAATTCAAACTGTTACTGGAAATGAACGCTTCAACATAGAAGAACGAAATTTGGGGAACCAAGTCGGCTTAGTGTACTGATCATTACCTGAAAGTATCATCCAGTTTGGGTGAAAAAATATTTGCTGTGATTTCTGGAGATTCGTAGTTTTTGGAAGCTTGACAACCCCTTTCTATGAAAGTGTTTCTCGCCAGTCACTGCTTAGGGCTACATCAAGAGGAAACAACACATAGATATAGAACGTGAAACTGCTTTATTTTGTCAAGTTTCAAGAAGCTAGCACAAACCGTGTTGGATTTACAGTTCCAAATCCATCTATCAATATAGGAGAAAACAGAGTGAAACCTAAAAATTCAAACTGTTACTGGAAATGAACGCTTCAACATAGAAGAACGAAATTTGGGGAACCAATTCGGCTTAGTGTACTGATCATTACCTGAAAGTATCATCCAGTTTGGGTGCAGAAATATTTGCTGTGATTTCTGGAGATTCGTAGTTTTTGGAAGCTTGGCAACCCCTTTCTATGAAAGTGTTTCTCGCCAGTCACTGCTTAGGGCTACTTCAAGAGGAAACAAAACATAGATAGAACGTGAAACTGCTTTATTTTGTCAAGTTTCAATAAGCTAGCACAAACCGTGTTGGATTTAGAGTTCCAAATACATCTATCAATATAGGAGAAAACAGAGTGAAACCTAAAAATTCAAACTGTTACTGGAAATGTACGCTTCAACATAGAAGAACGAAATTTGGGGAACCAAGTCGGCTTAGTGTACTGATCATTACCTGAAAGTATCATCCAGTTTGGGTGAAAAAATATTTGCTGAGATTTCTGGAGATTCGTAATTTTTGGAAGCTTGGCAACCCCTTTCCATGAAAGTGTTTCTCGCCAGTCACTGCTTAGGGCTACATCAAGAGGAAAAAAAACATAGAGAAAGAACGTGAAACTGCTTTATTTTGTCAAGTTTCAAGAAGCTAGCACAAACCGTGTTGGATTTACAGTTCCAAATCCATCTATCAATATAGGAGAAAACAGAGTGAAACCTAAAAATTCAAACTGTTACTGAAAATGAACGCTTCAACATAGAAGAACGAAATTTGGGGAACCAAGTCGGCTTAGTGTACTGATCATTACCTGAAAGTATCATCCAGTTTGGGTGAAAAAATATTTGCTGAGATTTCTGGAGATTCGTAATTTTTGGAAGCTTGGCAACCCCTTTCCATGAAAGTGTTTCTCGCCAGTCACTGCTTAGGGCTACATCAAGAGGAAAAAAAACATAGAGAAAGAACGTGAAACTGCTTTATTTTGTCAAGTTTCAAGAAGCTAGCACAAACCGTGTTGGATTTAGAGTTCCAAATACATTTATCAATATAGGAGAAAACAGAGTGAAACCTAAAAATTTAAACTGTTACTGGAAATGAACGCTTCACCATAGAAGAACGAAATTTGGGGAACCAAGTCGGCTTAGTGTACTGACCATTACCTGAAAGTATCATCCAGTTTGGGTGAAAAAATATTTGCTGAGATTTCTGGAGATTCGTAATTTTTGGAAGCTTGGGAACCTTTTTCCATGAAAGTGTTTCTCGACAGTCACTGCTTAGGGCTACATCAAGAGGAAACAAAACATAGAGATAGAACGTGAAACTGCTTTATTTTGTCAAGTTTCAAGAAGCTAGCACAAACCGTGTTGGATTTAGAATTCCAAATACATCTATCAATATATGAGAAAACAGAGTGAAACCTAAAAATTCAAACTGTTACTGGAAATGAACGCTTCAACATAGAAGAACGAAATTTGGGGAACCAAGTTGGCTTAGTGTACTGATCATTACCTGAAAGTATCATCCAGTTTGGGTGAAAAAATATTTGCTGTGATTTCTGGAGATTCGTAGTTTTTGGAAGCTTGACAACCCCTTTCTATGAAAGTGTTTCTCGCCAGTCACTGCTTAGGGCTACATCAAGAGGAAACAACACATAGAGATAGAACGTGAAACTGCTTTATTTTGTCAAGTTTCAAGAAGCTAGCACAAACCGTGTTGGATTTACAGTTCCAAATCCATCTATCAATATAGGAGAAAACAGAGTGAAACCTAAAAATTCAAACTGTTATTGGAAATGAACGCTTCAACATAGAAGAACGAAATTTGGGGAACCAAGTCGGCTTAGTGTACTGATCATTACCTGAAAGTATCATCCAGTTTGGGTGAAAAAATATTTGCTGTGATTTCTGGAGATTCGTAGTTTTTGGAAGCTTGACAACCCCTTTCTATGAAAGTGTTTCTCGCCAGTCACTGCTTAGGGCTACATCAAGAGGAAACAACACATAGATATAGAACGTGAAACTGCTTTATTTTGTCAAGTTTCAAGAAGCTAGCACAAACCGTGTTGGATTTACAGTTCCAAATCCATCTATCAATATAGGAGAAAACAGAGTGAAACCTAAAAATTCAAACTGTTACTGGAAATGAACGCTTCAACATAGAAGAACGAAATTTGGGGAACCAAGTCGGCTTAGTGTACTGATCATTACCTGAAAGTATCATCCAGTTTGGGTGCAGAAATATTTGCTGTGATTTCTGGAGATTCGTAGTTTTTGGAAGCTTGGCAACCCCTTTCTATGAAAGTGTTTCTCGCCAGTCACTGCTTAGGGCTACTTCAAGAGGAAACACAACATAGAGATAGAACGTGAAACTGCTTTATTTTGTCAAGTTTCAAGAAGCTAGCACAAACCGTGTTGGATTTAGAGTTCCAAATACATCTATCAATATAGGAGAAAACAGAGTGAAACGTAAAAATTCAAACTGTTACTGGAAATGTACGCTTAAACATAGAAGAACGAAATTTGGGGAACCAAGTCGGCTTAGTGTACTGATCATTACCTGAAAGTATCATCCAGTTTGGGTGAAAAAATATTTGCTGTGATTTCTGGAGATTCGTAGTTTTTGGAAGCTTGACAACCCCTTTCTATGAAAGTGTTTCTCGCCAGTCACTGCTTAGGGCTACATCAAGAGGAAACAACACATAGATATAGAACGTGAAACTGCTTTATTTTGTCAAGTTTCAAGAAGCTAGCACAAACCGTGTTGGATTTACAGTTCCAAATCCATCTATCAATATAGGAGAAAACAGAGTGAAACCTAAAAATTCAAACTGTTACTGAAAATGAACGCTTCAACATAGAAGAACGAAATTTGGGGAACCAAGTCGGCTTAGTGTACTGATCATTACCTGAAAGTATCATCCAGTTTGGGTGAAAAAATATTTGCTGAGATTTCTGGAGATTCGTAATTTTTGGAAGCTTGGCAACCCCTTTCCATGAAAGTGTTTCTCGCCAGTCACTGCTTAGGGCTACATCAAGAGGAAAAAAAACATAGAGAAAGAACGTGAAACTGCTTTATTTTGTCAAGTTTCAAGAAGCTAGCACAAACCGTGTTGGATTTAGAGTTCCAAATACATTTATCAATATAGGAGAAAACAGAGTGAAACCTAAAAATTTAAACTGTTACTGGAAATGAACGCTTCACCATAGAAGAACGAAATTTGGGGAACCAAGTCGGCTTAGTGTACTGATCATTACCTGAAAGTATCATCCAGTTTGGGTGAAAAAATATTTGCTGTGATTTCTGGAGATTCGTAGTTTTTGGAAGCTTGACAACCCCTTTCTATGAAAGTGTTTCTCGCCAGTCACTGCTTAGGGCTACATCAAGAGGAAACAAAACATAGAGATAGAACGTGAAACTGCTTTATTTTGTCAAGTTTCAAGAAGCTAGCACAAACCGTGTTGGATTTAGAGTTCCAAATACATCTATCAATATAGGAGAAAACAGAGTGAAACCTAAAAATTCAAACTGTTACTGGAAATGAACGCTTCAACATAGAAGAACGAAATTTGGAGAACCAAGTTGGCTTAGTGTACTGATCATTACCTGTAAGTATCATCCAGTTTTGGTGAAAAAATATTTGCTGAGATTTCTGGAGATTCGTAATTTTTGGAAGCTTGGGAACCCCTTTCCATGAAAGTGTTTCTCGCCAGTCACTGCATAGGGCTACTTCAAGAGGAAAGAACACATAGAGACAGAACGTGAAACTACTTTATTTTGTCAAGTTTCAAGAAGCTAGCACAAACCGTGTTGGATTTAGAGTTCGATATACATCTATCTATATAGGAGAAAACAGAGTGAAACCTAAAAATTCAAACTGTTACTGGAAATGAACGCTTCAACATAGAAGAACGAAATTTGGGGAACCAAGTTGGCTTAGTGTACTGATCATTACCTGAAAGTATCATCCAGTTTGGGTGAAAAAATATTTGCTGTGATTTCTGGAGATTCGTAGTTTTTGGAAGCTTGACAACCCCTTTCTATGAAAGTGTTTCTCGCCAGTCACTGCTTAGGGCTACATCAAGAGGAAACAACACATAGATATAGAACGTGAAACTGCTTTATTTTGTCAAGTTTCAAGAAGCTAGCACAAACCGTGTTGGATTTACAGTTCCAAATCCATCTATCAATATAGGAGAAAACAGAGTGAAACCTAAAAATTCAAACTGTTACTGGAAATGAACGCTTCAACATAGAAGAACGAAATTTGGGGAACCAAGTCGGCTTAGTGTACTGATCATTACCTGAAAGTATCATCCAGTTTGGGTGAAAAAATATTTGCTGTGATTTCTGGAGATTCGTAGTTTTTGGAAGCTTGACAACCCCTTTCTATGAAAGTGTTTCTCGCCAGTCACTGCTTAGGGCTACATCAAGAGGAAACAACACATAGATATAGAACGTGAAACTGCTTTATTTTGTCAAGTTTCAAGAAGCTAGCACAAACCGTGTTGGATTTACAGTTCCAAATCCATCTATCAATATAGGAGAAAACGGAGTGAAACCTAAAAATTCAAACTGTTACTGGAAATGAACGCTTCAACATAGAAGAACGAAATTTGGGGAACCAAGTCGGCTTAGTGTACTGATCATTACCTGAAAGTATCATCCAGTTTGGGTGCAGAAATATTTGCTGTGATTTCTGGAGATTCGTAGTTTTTGGAAGCTTGGCAACCCCTTTCTATGAAAGTGTTTCTCGCCAGTCACTGCTTAGGGCTACTTCAAGAGGAAACAAAACATAGAGATAGAACGTGAAACTGCTTTATTTTGTCAAGTTTCAAGAAGCTAGCACAAACCGTGTTGGATTTAGAGTTCCAAATACATCTATCAATATAGGAGAAAACAGAGTGAAACGTAAAAATTCAAACTGTTACTGGAAATGTACGCTTCAACATAGAAGAACGAAATTTGGGGAACCAAGTCGGCTTAGTGTACTGATCATTACCTGAAAGTATCATCCAGTTTGGGTGAAAAAATATTTGCTGTGATTTCTGGAGATTCGTAGTTTTTGGAAGCTTGACAACCCCTTTCTATGAAAGTGTTTCTCGCCAGTCACTGCTTAGGGCTACATCAAGAGGAAACAACACATAGATATAGAACGTGAAACTGCTTTATTTTGTCAAGTTTCAAGAAGCTAGCACAAACCGTGTTGGATTTACAGTTCCAAATCCATCTATCAATATAGGAGAAAACAGAGTGAAACCTAAAAATTCAAACTGTTACTGGAAATGAACGCTTCAACATAGAAGAACGAAATTTGGGGAACCAATTCGGCTTAGTGTACTGATCATTACCTGAAAGTATCATCCAGTTTGGGTGCAGAAATATTTGCTGTGATTTCTGGAGATTCGTAGTTTTTGGAAGCTTGGCAACCCCTTTCTATGAAAGTGTTTCTCGCCAGTCACTGCTTAGGGCTACTTCAAGAGGAAACAAAACATAGATAGAACGTGAAACTGCTTTATTTTGTCAAGTTTCAATAAGCTAGCACAAACCGTGTTGGATTTAGAGTTCCAAATACATCTATCAATATAGGAGAAAACAGAGTGAAACCTAAAAATTCAAACTGTTACTGGAAATGTACGCTTCAACATAGAAGAACGAAATTTGGGGAACCAAGTCGGCTTAGTGTACTGATCATTACCTGAAAGTATCATCCAGTTTGGGTGAAAAAATATTTGCTGAGATTTCTGGAGATTCGTAATTTTTGGAAGCTTGGCAACCCCTTTCCATGAAAGTGTTTCTCGCCAGTCACTGCTTAGGGCTACATCAAGAGGAAAAAAAACATAGAGAAAGAACGTGAAACTGCTTTATTTTGTCAAGTTTCAAGAAGCTAGCACAAACCGTGTTGGATTTACAGTTCCAAATCCATCTATCAATATAGGAGAAAACAGAGTGAAACCTAAAAATTCAAACTGTTACTGAAAATGAACGCTTCAACATAGAAGAACGAAATTTGGGGAACCAAGTCGGCTTAGTGTACTGATCATTACCTGAAAGTATCATCCAGTTTGGGTGAAAAAATATTTGCTGAGATTTCTGGAGATTCGTAATTTTTGGAAGCTTGGCAACCCCTTTCCATGAAAGTGTTTCTCGCCAGTCACTGCTTAGGGCTACATCAAGAGGAAAAAAAACATAGAGAAAGAACGTGAAACTGCTTTATTTTGTCAAGTTTCAAGAAGCTAGCACAAACCGTGTTGGATTTAGAGTTCCAAATACATTTATCAATATAGGAGAAAACAGAGTGAAACCTAAAAATTTAAACTGTTACTGGAAATGAACGCTTCACCATAGAAGAACGAAATTTGGGGAACCAAGTCGGCTTAGTGTACTGACCATTACCTGAAAGTATCATCCAGTTTGGGTGAAAAAATATTTGCTGAGATTTCTGGAGATTCGTAATTTTTGGAAGCTTGGGAACCTTTTTCCATGAAAGTGTTTCTCGACAGTCACTGCTTAGGGCTACATCAAGAGGAAACAAAACATAGAGATAGAACGTGAAACTGCTTTATTTTGTCAAGTTTCAAGAAGCTAGCACAAACCGTGTTGGATTTAGAATTCCAAATACATCTATCAATATAGGAGAAAACAGAGTGAAACCTAAAAATTCAAACTGTTACTGGAAATGAACGCTTCAACATAGAAGAACGAAATTTGGGGAACCAAGTTGGCTTAGTGTACTGATCATTACCTGAAAGTATCATCCAGTTTGGGTGAAAAAATATTTGCTGTGATTTCTGGAGATTCGTAGTTTTTGGAAGCTTGACAACCCCTTTCTATGAAAGTGTTTCTCGCCAGTCACTGCTTAGGGCTACATCAAGAGGAAACAACACATAGAGATAGAACGTGAAACTGCTTTATTTTGTCAAGTTTCAAGAAGCTAGCACAAACCGTGTTGGATTTACAGTTCCAAATCCATCTATCAATATAGGAGAAAACAGAGTGAAACCTAAAAATTCAAACTGTTATTGGAAATGAACGCTTCAACATAGAAGAACGAAATTTGGGGAACCAAGTCGGCTTAGTGTACTGATCATTACCTGAAAGTATCATCCAGTTTGGGTGAAAAAATATTTGCTGTGATTTCTGGAGATTCGTAGTTTTTGGAAGCTTGACAACCCCTTTCTATGAAAGTGTTTCTCGCCAGTCACTGCTTAGGGCTACATCAAGAGGAAACAACACATAGATATAGAACGTGAAACTGCTTTATTTTGTCAAGTTTCAAGAAGCTAGCACAAACCGTGTTGGATTTACAGTTCCAAATCCATCTATCAATATAGGAGAAAACAGAGTGAAACCTAAAAATTCAAACTGTTACTGGAAATGAACGCTTCAACATAGAAGAACGAAATTTGGGGAACCAAGTCGGCTTAGTGTACTGATCATTACCTGAAAGTATCATCCAGTTTGGGTGCAGAAATATTTGCTGTGATTTCTGGAGATTCGTAGTTTTTGGAAGCTTGGCAACCCCTTTCTATGAAAGTGTTTCTCGCCAGTCACTGCTTAGGGCTACTTCAAGAGGAAACACAACATAGAGATAGAACGTGAAACTGCTTTATTTTGTCAAGTTTCAAGAAGCTAGCACAAACCGTGTTGGATTTAGAGTTCCAAATACATCTATCAATATAGGAGAAAACAGAGTGAAACCTAAAAATTCAAACTGTTACTGGAAATGTACGCTTAAACATAGAAGAACGAAATTTGGGGAACCAAGTCGGCTTAGTGTACTGATCATTACCTGAAAGTATCATCCAGTTTGGGTGAAAAAATATTTGCTGTGATTTCTGGAGATTCGTAGTTTTTGGAAGCTTGACAACCCCTTTCTATGAAAGTGTTTCTCGCCAGTCACTGCTTAGGGCTACATCAAGAGGAAACAACACATAGATATAGAACGTGAAACTGCTTTATTTTGTCAAGTTTCAAGAAGCTAGCACAAACCGTGTTGGATTTACAGTTCCAAATCCATCTATCAATATAGGAGAAAACAGAGTGAAACCTAAAAATTCAAACTGTTACTGAAAATGAACGCTTCAACATAGAAGAACGAAATTTGGGGAACCAAGTCGGCTTAGTGTACTGATCATTACCTGAAAGTATCATCCAGTTTGGGTGAAAAAATATTTGCTGAGATTTCTGGAGATTCGTAATTTTTGGAAGCTTGGCAACCCCTTTCCATGAAAGTGTTTCTCGCCAGTCACTGCTTAGGGCTACATCAAGAGGAAAAAAAACATAGAGAAAGAACGTGAAACTGCTTTATTTTGTCAAGTTTCAAGAAGCTAGCACAAACCGTGTTGGATTTAGAGTTCCAAATACATTTATCAATATAGGAGAAAACAGAGTGAAACCTAAAAATTTAAACTGTTACTGGAAATGAACGCTTCACCATAGAAGAACGAAATTTGGGGAACCAAGTCGGCTTAGTGTACTGATCATTACCTGAAAGTATCATCCAGTTTGGGTGAAAAAATATTTGCTGTGATTTCTGGAGATTCGTAGTTTTTGGAAGCTTGACAACCCCTTTCTATGAAAGTGTTTCTCGCCAGTCACTGCTTAGGGCTACATCAAGAGGAAACAAAACATAGAGATAGAACGTGAAACTGCTTTATTTTGTCAAGTTTCAAGAAGCTAGCACAAACCGTGTTGGATTTAGAGTTCCAAATACATCTATCAATATAGGAGAAAACAGAGTGAAACCTAAAAATTCAAACTGTTACTGGAAATGAACGCTTCAACATAGAAGAACGAAATTTGGAGAACCAAGTTGGCTTAGTGTACTGATCATTACCTGTAAGTATCATCCAGTTTTGGTGAAAAAATATTTGCTGAGATTTCTGGAGATTCGTAATTTTTGGAAGCTTGGGAACCCCTTTCCATGAAAGTGTTTCTCGCCAGTCACTGCATAGGGCTACTTCAAGAGGAAAGAACACATAGAGACAGAACGTGAAACTACTTTATTTTGTCAAGTTTCAAGAAGCTAGCACAAACCGAATTGGATTTAGAGTTCGATATACATCTATCTATATAGGGGAAAACAGAGTGAAACCTAAAAATTCAAACTGTTACTGGAAATGAACGCTTCAACATAGAAGAACGAAATTTGGGGAACCAAGTTGGCTTAGTGTACTGATCATTACCTGAAAGTATCATCCAGTTTGGGTGAAAAAATATTTGCTGTGATTTCTGGAGATTCGTAGTTTTTGGAAGCTTGACAACCCCTTTCTATGAAAGTGTTTCTCGCCAGTCACTGCTTAGGGCTACATCAAGAGGAAACAACACATAGATATAGAACGTGAAACTGCTTTATTTTGTCAAGTTTCAAGAAGCTAGCACAAACCGTGTTGGATTTACAGTTCCAAATCCATCTATCAATATAGGAGAAAACAGAGTGAAACCTAAAAATTCAAACTGTTACTGGAAATGAACGCTTCAACATAGAAGAACGAAATTTGGGGAACCAAGTCGGCTTAGTGTACTGATCATTACCTGAAAGTATCATCCAGTTTGGGTGAAAAAATATTTGCTGTGATTTCTGGAGATTCGTAGTTTTTGGAAGCTTGACAACCCCTTTCTATGAAAGTGTTTCTCGCCAGTCACTGCTTAGGGCTACATCAAGAGGAAACAACACATAGATATAGAACGTGAAACTGCTTTATTTTGTCAAGTTTCAAGAAGCTAGCACAAACCGTGTTGGATTTACAGTTCCAAATCCATCTATCAATATAGGAGAAAACAGAGTGAAACCTAAAAATTCAAACTGTTACTGGAAATGAACGCTTCAACATAGAAGAACGAAATTTGGGGAACCAAGTCGGCTTAGTGTACTGATCATTACCTGAAAGTATCATCCAGTTTGGGTGCAGAAATATTTGCTGTGATTTCTGGAGATTCGTAGTTTTTGGAAGCTTGGCAACCCCTTTCTATGAAAGTGTTTCTCGCCAGTCACTGCTTAGGGCTACTTCAAGAGGAAACAAAACATAGAGATAGAACGTGAAACTGCTTTATTTTGTCAAGTTTCAAGAAGCTAGCACAAACCGTGTTGGATTTAGAGTTCCAAATACATCTATCAATATAGGAGAAAACAGAGTGAAACGTAAAAATTCAAACTGTTACTGGAAATGTACGCTTCAACATAGAAGAACGAAATTTGGGGAACCAAGTCGGCTTAGTGTACTGATCATTACCTGAAAGTATCATCCAGTTTGGGTGAAAAAATATTTGCTGAGATTTCTGGAGATTCGTAATTTTTGGAAGCTTGGCAACCCCTTTCCATGAAAGTGTTTCTCGCCAGTCACTGCTTAGGGCTACATCAAGAGGAAAAAAAACATAGAGAAAGAACGTGAAACTGCTTTATTTTGTCAAGTTTCAAGAAGCTAGCACAAACCGTGTTGGATTTAGAGTTCCAAATACATTTATCAATATAGGAGAAAACAGAGTGAAACCTAAAAATTTAAACTGTTACTGGAAATGAACGCTTCACCATAGAAGAACGAAATTTGGGGAACCAAGTCGGCTTAGTGTACTGACCATTACCTGAAAGTATCATCCAGTTTGGGTGAAAAAATATTTGCTGTGATTTCTGGAGATTCATAGTTTTTGGAAGCTTGACAACCCCTTTCTATGAAAGTGTTTCTCGCCAGTCACTGCTTAGGGCTACATCAAGAGGAAACAACACATAGATATAGAACGTGAAACTGCTTTATTTTGTCAAGTTTCAAGAAGCTAGCACAAACCGTGTTGGATTTAGAGTTCCAAATACATCTATCAATATAGGAGAAAACAGAGTGAAACCTAAAAATTCAAACTGTTAGTAGAAACGAACGCTTCAACATAGAAGAATGAAATTTGGAGAACCAAGTTGGCTTAGTGTACTGATCATTACCTGTAAGTATCATCCAGTTTTGGTGAAAAAATACTTGCTGAGATTTCTGGAGATTCGTAATTTTAGGAAGCTTGGCAACCCCTTTCCATGAAAGTGTTTCTCGCCAGTCACTGCATAGGGCTACTTCAAGAGGAAAGAACACCTAGAGACAGAACGTGAAACTACTTTATTTTGTCAAGTTTCAAGAAGCTAGCACAAACCGTGTTGGATTTAGAGTTCGAAATACATCTATCTATATAGGAGAAAACAGAGTGAAACCTAAAAATTCAAACTGTTACTGGAAATGAACGCTTCAACATAGAAGAACGAAATTTGGGGAACCAAGTTGGCTTAGTGTACTGATCATTACCTGAAAGTATCATCCAGTTTGGGTGAAAAAATATTTGCTGTGATTTCTGGAGATTCGTAGTTTTTGGAAGCTTGACAACCCCTTTCTATGAAAGTGTTTCTCGCCAGTCACTGCTTAGGGCTACATCAAGAGGAAACAACACATAGATATAGAACGTGAAACTGCTTTATTTTGTCAAGTTTCAAGAAGCTAGCACAAACCGTGTTGGATTTACAGTTCCAAATCCATCTATCAATATAGGAGAAAACAGAGTGAAACCTAAAAATTCAAACTGTTACTGGAAATGAACGCTTCAACATAGAAGAACGAAATTTGGGGAACCAAGTCGGCTTAGTGTACTGATCATTACCTGAAAGTATCATCCAGTTTGGGTGAAAAAATATTTGCTGTGATTTCTGGAGATTCGTAGTTTTTGGAAGCTTGACAACCCCTTTCTATGAAAGTGTTTCTCGCCAGTCACTGCTTAGGGCTACATCAAGAGGAAACAACACATAGATATAGAACGTGAAACTGCTTTATTTTGTCAAGTTTCAAGAAGCTAGCACAAACCGTGTTGGATTTACAGTTCCAAATCCATCTATCAATATAGGAGAAAACAGAGTGAAACCTAAAAATTCAAACTGTTACTGGAAATGAACGCTTCAACATAGAAGAACGAAATTTGGGGAACCAATTCGGCTTAGTGTACTGATCATTACCTGAAAGTATCATCCAGTTTGGGTGCAGAAATATTTGCTGTGATTTCTGGAGATTCGTAGTTTTTGGAAGCTTGGCAACCCCTTTCTATGAAAGTGTTTCTCGCCAGTCACTGCTTAGGGCTACTTCAAGAGGAAACAAAACATAGATAGAACGTGAAACTGCTTTATTTTGTCAAGTTTCAATAAGCTAGCACAAACCGTGTTGGATTTAGAGTTCCAAATACATCTATCAATATAGGAGAAAACAGAGTGAAACCTAAAAATTCAAACTGTTACTGGAAATGTACGCTTCAACATAGAAGAACGAAATTTGGGGAACCAAGTCGGCTTAGTGTACTGATCATTACCTGAAAGTATCATCCAGTTTGGGTGAAAAAATATTTGCTGAGATTTCTGGAGATTCGTAATTTTTGGAAGCTTGGCAACCCCTTTCCATGAAAGTGTTTCTCGCCAGTCACTGCTTAGGGCTACATCAAGAGGAAAAAAAACATAGAGAAAGAACGTGAAACTGCTTTATTTTGTCAAGTTTCAAGAAGCTAGCACAAACCGTGTTGGATTTACAGTTCCAAATCCATCTATCAATATAGGAGAAAACAGAGTGAAACCTAAAAATTCAAACTGTTACTGAAAATGAACGCTTCAACATAGAAGAACGAAATTTGGGGAACCAAGTCGGCTTAGTGTACTGATCATTACCTGAAAGTATCATCCAGTTTGGGTGAAAAAATATTTGCTGTGATTTCTGGAGATTCGTAGTTTTTGGAAGCTTGACAACCCCTTTCTATGAAAGTGTTTCTCGCCAGTCACTGCTTAGGGCTACATCAAGAGGAAACAACACATAGATATAGAACGTGAAACTGCTTTATTTTGTCAAGTTTCAAGAAGCTAGCACAAACCGTGTTGGATTTACAGTTCCAAATCCATCTATCAATATAGGAGAAAACAGAGTGAAACCTAAAAATTCAAACTGTTACTGGAAATGAACGCTTCAACATAGAAGAACGAAATTTGGGGAACCAAGTCGGCTTAGTGTACTGATCATTACCTGAAAGTATCATCCAGTTTGGGTGCAGAAATATTTGCTGTGATTTCTGGAGATTCGTAGTTTTTGGAAGCTTGGCAACCCCTTTCTATGAAAGTGTTTCTCGCCAGTCACTGCTTAGGGCTACTTCAAGAGGAAACACAACATAGAGATAGAACGTGAAACTGCTTTATTTTGTCAAGTTTCAAGAAGCTAGCACAAACCGTGTTGGATTTAGAGTTCCAAATACATCTATCAATATAGGAGAAAACAGAGTGAAACGTAAAAATTCAAACTGTTACTGGAAATGTACGCTTAAACATAGAAGAACGAAATTTGGGGAACCAAGTCGGCTTAGTGTACTGATCATTACCTGAAAGTATCATCCAGTTTGGGTGAAAAAATATTTGCTGTGATTTCTGGAGATTCGTAGTTTTTGGAAGCTTGACAACCCCTTTCTATGAAAGTGTTTCTCGCCAGTCACTGCTTAGGGCTACATCAAGAGGAAACAACACATAGATATAGAACGTGAAACTGCTTTATTTTGTCAAGTTTCAAGAAGCTAGCACAAACCGTGTTGGATTTACAGTTCCAAATCCATCTATCAATATAGGAGAAAACAGAGTGAAACCTAAAAATTCAAACTGTTACTGAAAATGAACGCTTCAACATAGAAGAACGAAATTTGGGGAACCAAGTCGGCTTAGTGTACTGATCATTACCTGAAAGTATCATCCAGTTTGGGTGAAAAAATATTTGCTGAGATTTCTGGAGATTCGTAATTTTTGGAAGCTTGGCAACCCCTTTCCATGAAAGTGTTTCTCGCCAGTCACTGCTTAGGGCTACATCAAGAGGAAAAAAAACATAGAGAAAGAACGTGAAACTGCTTTATTTTGTCAAGTTTCAAGAAGCTAGCACAAACCGTGTTGGATTTAGAGTTCCAAATACATTTATCAATATAGGAGAAAACAGAGTGAAACCTAAAAATTTAAACTGTTACTGGAAATGAACGCTTCACCATAGAAGAACGAAATTTGGGGAACCAAGTCGGCTTAGTGTACTGATCATTACCTGAAAGTATCATCCAGTTTGGGTGAAAAAATATTTGCTGTGATTTCTGGAGATTCGTAGTTTTTGGAAGCTTGACAACCCCTTTCTATGAAAGTGTTTCTCGCCAGTCACTGCTTAGGGCTACATCAAGAGGAAACAAAACATAGAGATAGAACGTGAAACTGCTTTATTTTGTCAAGTTTCAAGAAGCTAGCACAAACCGTGTTGGATTTAGAGTTCCAAATACATCTATCAATATAGGAGAAAACAGAGTGAAACCTAAAAATTCAAACTGTTACTGGAAATGAACGCTTCAACATAGAAGAACGAAATTTGGAGAACCAAGTTGGCTTAGTGTACTGATCATTACCTGTAAGTATCATCCAGTTTTGGTGAAAAAATATTTGCTGAGATTTCTGGAGATTCGTAATTTTTGGAAGCTTGGGAACCCCTTTCCATGAAAGTGTTTCTCGCCAGTCACTGCATAGGGCTACTTCAAGAGGAAAGAACACATAGAGACAGAACGTGAAACTACTTTATTTTGTCAAGTTTCAAGAAGCTAGCACAAACCGTGTTGGATTTAGAGTTCGATATACATCTATCTATATAGGAGAAAACAGAGTGAAACCTAAAAATTCAAACTGTTACTGGAAATGAACGCTTCAACATAGAAGAACGAAATTTGGGGAACCAAGTTGGCTTAGTGTACTGATCATTACCTGAAAGTATCATCCAGTTTGGGTGAAAAAATATTTGCTGTGATTTCTGGAGATTCGTAGTTTTTGGAAGCTTGACAACCCCTTTCTATGAAAGTGTTTCTCGCCAGTCACTGCTTAGGGCTACATCAAGAGGAAACAACACATAGATATAGAACGTGAAACTGCTTTATTTTGTCAAGTTTCAAGAAGCTAGCACAAACCGTGTTGGATTTACAGTTCCAAATCCATCTATCAATATAGGAGAAAACAGAGTGAAACCTAAAAATTCAAACTGTTACTGGAAATGAACGCTTCAACATAGAAGAACGAAATTTGGGGAACCAAGTCGGCTTAGTGTACTGATCATTACCTGAAAGTATCATCCAGTTTGGGTGAAAAAATATTTGCTGTGATTTCTGGAGATTCGTAGTTTTTGGAAGCTTGACAACCCCTTTCTATGAAAGTGTTTCTCGCCAGTCACTGCTTAGGGCTACATCAAGAGGAAACAACACATAGATATAGAACGTGAAACTGCTTTATTTTGTCAAGTTTCAAGAAGCTAGCACAAACCGTGTTGGATTTACAGTTCCAAATCCATCTATCAATATAGGAGAAAACAGAGTGAAACCTAAAAATTCAAACTGTTACTGAAAATGAACGCTTCACCATAGAAGAACGAAATTTGGGGAACCAAGTCGGCTTAGTGTACTGACCATTACCTGAAAGTATCATCCAGTTTGGGTGAAAAAATATTTGCTGAGATTTCTGGAGATTCGTAATTTTTGGAAGCTTGGGAACCTTTTTCCATGAAAGTGTTTCTCGACAGTCACTGCTTAGGGCTACATCAAGAGGAAACAAAACATTGAGATAGAACGTGAAACTGCTTTATTTTGTCAAGTTTCAAGAAGCTAGCACAAACCGTGTTGGATTTAGAGTTCCAAATACATCTATCAATATAGGAGAAAACAGAGTGAAACCTAAAAATTCAAACTGTTAGTAGAAACGAACGCTTCAACATAGAAGAATGAAATTTGGAGAACCAAGTTGGCTTAGTGTACTGATCATTACCTGTAAGTATCATCCAGTTTTGGTGAAAAAATACTTGCTGAGATTTCTGGAGATTCGTAATTTTTGGAAGCTTGGCAACCCCTTTCCATGAAAGTGTTTCTCGCCAGTCACTGCTTAGGGCTACATCAAGAGGAAAAAAAACATAGAGAAAGAACGTGAAACTGCTTTATTTTGTCAAGTTTCAAGAAGCTAGCACAAACCGTGTTGGATTTAGAGTTCCAAATACATTTATCAATATAGGAGAAAACAGAGTAAAACCTAAAAATTTAAACTGTTACTGGAAATGAACGCTTCACCATAGAAGAACGAAATTTGGGGAACCAAGTCGGCTTAGTGTACTGACCATTACCTGAAAGTATCATCCAGTTTGAGTGAAAAAATATTTGCTGAGATTTCTGGAGATTCGTAATTTTTGGAAGCTTGGGAACCTTTTTCCATGAAAGTGTTTCTCGACAGTCACTGCTTAGGGCTACATCAAGAGGAAAGAAAACATAGAGATAGAACGTGAAACTGCTTTATTTTGTCAAGTTTCAAGAAGCTAGCACAAACCGTGTTGGATTTAGAGTTCGAAATACATCTATCTATATAGGAGAAAACAGAGTGAAACCTAAAAATTCAAACTGTTACTGGAAATGAACGCTTCAATATAGAAGAACGAAATTTGGGGAACCAAGTTGGCTTAGTGTACTGATCATTACCTGTAAGTATCATCCAGTTTGGGTGAAAAAATATTTGCTGTGATTTCTGGAGATTCGTAGTTTTTGGAAGCTTGGCAATCCCTTTCTATGAAAGTGTTTCTCGCCAGTCACTGCTTAGGGCTACTTCAAGAGGAAACAAAACATAGAGATAGAACGTGAAACTGCTTTATTTTGTCAAGTTTCAAGAAGCTAGCACAAACCGTGTTGGATTTAGAGTTCCAAATACATCTATCAATATAGGAGAAAACAGAGTGAAACCTAAAAATTCAAACTGTTACTGGAAATATACGCTTCAACATAGAAGAACGAAATTTGGGGAACCAAGTCGGCTTAGTGTACTGATCATTACCTGAAAGTATCATCCAGTTTGGGTGAAAAAATATTTGCTGAGATTTCTGGAGATTCGTAATTTTTGGAAGCTTGGCAACCCCTTTCCATGAAAGTGTTTCTCGCCAGTCACTGCTTAGGGCTACATCAAGAGGAAAAAAAACATAGAGAAAGAACGTGAAACTGCTTTATTTTGTCAAGTTTCAAGAAGCTAGCACAAACCGTGTTGGATTTAGAGTTCCAAATCCATCTATCAATATAGGAGAAAACAGAGTGAAACCTAAAAATTTAAACTGTTACTGGAAATGAACGCTTCACCATAGAAGAACGAAATTTGGGGAACCAAGTCGGCTTAGTGTACTGATCATTACCTGAAAGTATCATCCAGTTTGGGTGAAAAAATATTTGCTGTGATTTCTGGAGATTCGTAGTTTTTGGAAGCTTGACAACCCCTTTCTATGAAAGTGTTTCTCGCCAGTCACTGCTTAGGGCTACTTCAAGAGGAAACAAAACATAGAGATAGAACGTGAAACTGCTTTATTTTGTCAAGTTTCAAGAAGCTAGCACAAACCGTGTTGGATTTAGAGTTCCAAATACATCTATCAATATAGGAGAAAACAGAGTGAAACCTAAAAATTCAAACTGTTACTGGAAATCTACGCTTCAACATAGAAGAACGAAATTTGGGGAACCAAGTCGGCTTAGTGTACTGATCATTACCTGAAAGTATCATCCAGTTTGGGTGAAAAAATATTTGCTGAGATTTCTGGAGATTCGTAATTTTTGGAAGCTTGGCAACCCCTTTCCATGAAAGTGTTTCTCGCCAGTCACTGCTTAGGGCTACATCAAGAGGAAAAAAAACATAGAGAAAGAACGTGAAACTGCTTTATTTTGTCAAGTTTCAAGAAGCTAGCACAAACCGTGTTGGATTTAGAGTTCCAAATCCATCTATCAATATAGGAGAAAACAGAGTGAAACCTAAAAATTTAAACTGTTACTGGAAATGAACGCTTCACCATAGAAGAACGAAATTTGGGGAACCAAGTCGGCTTAGTGTACTGATCATTACCTGAAAGTATCATCCAGTTTGGGTGAAAAAATATTTGTTGTGATTTCTGGAGATTCGTAGTTTTTGGAAGCTTGACAACCCCTTTCTATGAAAGTGTTTCTCGCCAGTCACTGCTTAGGGCTACATCAAGAGGAAACAACACATAGATATAGAACGTGAAACTGCTTTATTTTGTCAAGTTTCAAGAAGCTAGCACAAACCGTGTTGGATTTACAGTTCCAAATCCATCTATCAATATAGGAGAAAACAGAGTGAAACCTAAAAATTCAAACTGTTACTGAAAATGAACGCTTCAACATAGAAGAACAAAATTTGGGGAACCAAGTCGGCTTAGTGTACTGATCATTACCTGAAAGTATCATCCAGTTTGGGTGAAAAAATATTGGCTGAGATTTCTGGAGATTCGTAATTTTTGGAAGCTTGGCAACCCCTTTCCATGAAAGTGTTTCTCGCCAGTCACTGCTTAGGGCTACATCAAGAGGAAAAAAAACATAGAGAAAGAACGTGAAACTGCTTTATTTTGTCAAGTTTCAAGAAGCTAGCACAAACCGTGTTGGATTTAGAGTTCCAAATACATTTATCAATATAGGAGAAAACAGAGTGAAACCTAAAAATTTAAACTGTTACTGGAAATGAACGCTTCACCATAGAAGAACGAAATTTGGGGAACCAAGTCGGCTTAGTGTACTGACCATTACCTGAAAGTATCATCCAGTTTGGGTGAAAAAATATTTGCTGAGATTTCTGGAGATTCGTAATTTTTGGAAGCTTGGGAACCTTTTTCCATGAAAGTGTTTCTCGACAGTCACTGCTTAGGGCTACATCAAGAGGAAACAAAACATAGAGATAGAACGTGAAACTGCTTTATTTTGTCAAGTTTCAAGAAGCTAGCACAAACCGTGTTGGATTTAGAGTTCCAAATACATCTATCAATATAGGAGAAAACAGAGTGAAACCTAAAAATTCAAACTGTTAGTAGAAACGAACGCTTCAACATAGAAGAATGAAATTTGGAGAACCAAGTTGGCTTAGTGTACTGATCATTACCTGTAAGTATCATCCAGTTTTGGTGAAAAAATACTTGCTGAGATTTCTGGAGATTCGTAATTTTAGGAAGCTTGGCAACCCCTTTCCATGAAAGTGTTTCTCGCCAGTCACTGCATAGGGCTACTTCAAGAGGAAAGAACACCTAGAGACAGAACGTGAAACTACTTTATTTTGTCAAGTTTCAAGAAGCTAGCACAAACCGTGTTGGATTTAGAGTTCGAAATACATCTATCTATATAGGAGAAAACAGAGTGAAACCTAAAAATTCAAACTGTTACTGGAAATGAACGCTTCAACATAGAAGAACGAAATTTGGGGAACCAAGTTGGCTTAGTGTACTGATCATTACCTGAAAGTATCATCCAGTTTGGGTGAAAAAATATTTGCTGTGATTTCTGGAGATTCGTAGTTTTTGGAAGCTTGACAACCCCTTTCTATGAAAGTGTTTCTCGCCAGTCACTGCTTAGGGCTACATCAAGAGGAAACAACACATAGATATAGAACGTGAAACTGCTTTATTTTGTCAAGTTTCAAGAAGCTAGCACAAACCGTGTTGGATTTACAGTTCCAAATCCATCTATCAATATAGGAGAAAACAGAGTGAAACCTAAAAATTCAAACTGTTACTGGAAATGAACGCTTCAACATAGAAGAACGAAATTTGGGGAACCAAGTCGGCTTAGTGTACTGATCATTACCTGAAAGTATCATCCAGTTTGGGTGAAAAAATATTTGCTGTGATTTCTGGAGATTCGTAGTTTTTGGAAGCTTGACAACCCCTTTCTATGAAAGTGTTTCTCGCCAGTCACTGCTTAGGGCTACATCAAGAGGAAACAACACATAGATATAGAACGTGAAACTGCTTTATTTTGTCAAGTTTCAAGAAGCTAGCACAAACCGTGTTGGATTTACAGTTCCAAATCCATCTATCAATATAGGAGAAAACAGAGTGAAACCTAAAAATTCAAACTGTTACTGGAAATGAACGCTTCAACATAGAAGAACGAAATTTGGGGAACCAATTCGGCTTAGTGTACTGATCATTACCCGAAAGTATCATCCAGTTTGGGTGCAGAAATATTTGCTGTGATTTCTGGAGATTCGTAGTTTTTGGAAGCTTGGCAACCCCTTTCTATGAAAGTGTTTCTCGCCAGTCACTGCTTAGGGCTACTTCAAGAGGAAACAAAACATAGATAGAACGTGAAACTGCTTTATTTTGTCAAGTTTCAATAAGCTAGCACAAACCGTGTTGGATTTAGAGTTCCAAATACATCTATCAATATAGGAGAAAACAGAGTGAAACCTAAAAATTCAAACTGTTACTGGAAATGTACGCTTCAACATAGAAGAACGAAATTTGGGGAACCAAGTCGGCTTAGTGTACTGATCATTACCTGAAAGTATCATCCAGTTTGGGTGAAAAAATATTTGCTGAGATTTCTGGAGATTCGTAATTTTTGGAAGCTTGGCAACCCCTTTCCATGAAAGTGTTTCTCGCCAGTCACTGCTTAGGGCTACATCAAGAGGAAAAAAAACATAGAGAAAGAACGTGAAACTGCTTTATTTTGTCAAGTTTCAAGAAGCTAGCACAAACCGTGTTGGATTTACAGTTCCAAATCCATCTATCAATATAGGAGAAAACAGAGTGAAACCTAAAAATTCAAACTGTTACTGAAAATGAACGCTTCAACATAGAAGAACGAAATTTGGGGAACCAAGTCGGCTTAGTGTACTGATCATTACCTGAAAGTATCATCCAGTTTGGGTGAAAAAATATTTGCTGAGATTTCTGGAGATTCGTAATTTTTGGAAGCTTGGCAACCCCTTTCCATGAAAGTGTTTCTCGCCAGTCACTGCTTAGGGCTACATCAAGAGGAAAAAAAACATAGAGAAAGAACGTGAAACTGCTTTATTTTGTCAAGTTTCAAGAAGCTAGCACAAACCGTGTTGGATTTAGAGTTCCAAATACATTTATCAATATAGGAGAAAACAGAGTGAAACCTAAAAATTTAAACTGTTACTGGAAATGAACGCTTCACCATAGAAGAACGAAATTTGGGGAACCAAGTCGGCTTAGTGTACTGACCATTACCTGAAAGTATCATCCAGTTTGGGTGAAAAAATATTTGCTGAGATTTCTGGAGATTCGTAATTTTTGGAAGCTTGGGAACCTTTTTCCATGAAAGTGTTTCTCGACAGTCACTGCTTAGGGCTACATCAAGAGGAAACAAAACATAGAGATAGAACGTGAAACTGCTTTATTTTGTCAAGTTTCAAGAAGCTAGCACAAACCGTGTTGGATTTAGAGTTCCAAATACATCTATCAATATAGGAGAAAACAGAGTGAAACCTAAAAATTCAAACTGTTACTGGAAATGAACGCTTCAACATAGAAGAACGAAATTTGGAGAACCAAGTTGGCTTAGTGTACTGATCATTACCTGTAAGTATCATCCAGTTTTGGTGAAAAAATATTTGCTGAGATTTCTGGAGATTCGTAATTTTTGGAAGCTTGGGAACCCCTTTCCATGAAAGTGTTTCTCGCCAGTCACTGCATAGGGCTACTTCAAGAGGAAAGAACACATAGAGACAGAACGTGAAACTACTTTATTTTGTCAAGTTTCAAGAAGCTAGCACAAACCGTGTTGGATTTAGAGTTCGAAATACATCTATCTATATAGGAGAAAACAGAGTGAAACCTAAAAATTCAAACTGTTACTGGAAATGAACGCTTCAACATAGAAGAACGAAATTTGGGGAACCAAGTTGGCTTAGTGTACTGATCATTACCTGAAAGTATCATCCAGTTTGGGTGAAAAAATATTTGCTGTGATTTCTGGAGATTCATAGTTTTTGGAAGCTTGACAACCCCTTTCTATGAAAGTGTTTCTCGCCAGTCACTGCTTAGGGCTACATCAAGAGGAAACAACACATAGAGATAGAACGTGAAACTGCTTTATTTTGTCAAGTTTCAAGAAGCTAGCACAAACCGTGTTGGATTTACAGTTCCAAATCCATCTATCAATATAGGAGAAAACAGAGTGAAACCTAAAAATTCAAACTGTTATTGGAAATGAACGCTTCAACATAGAAGAACGAAATTTGGGGAACCAAGTCGGCTTAGTGTACTGATCATTACCTGAAAGTATCATCCAGTTTGGGTGAAAAAAATATTTGCTGTGATTTCTGGAGATTCGTAGTTTTTGGAAGCTTGACAACCCCTTTCTATGAAAGTGTTTCTCGCCAGTCACTGCTTAGGGCTACATCAAGAGGAAACAACACATAGATATAGAACGTGAAACTGCTTTATTTTGTCAAGTTTCAAGAAGCTAGCACAAACCGTGTTGGATTTACAGTTCCAAATCCATCTATCAATATAGGAGAAAACAGAGTGAAACCTAAAAATTCAAACTGTTACTGAAAATGAACGCTTCAACATAGAAGAACAAAATTTGGGGAACCAAGTCGGCTTAGTGTACTGATCATTACCTGAAAGTATCATCCAGTTTGGGTGAAAAAATATTTGCTGAGATTTCTGGAGATTCGTAATTTTTGGAAGCTTGGCAACCCCTTTCCATGAAAGTGTTTCTCGCCAGTCACTGCTTAGGGCTACATCAAGAGGAAAAAAAACATAGAGAAAGAACGTGAAACTGCTTTATTTTGTCAAGTTTCAAGAAGCTAGCACAAACCGTGTTGGATTTAGAGTTCCAAATACATTTATCAATATAGGAGAAAACAGAGTGAAACCTAAAAATTTAAACTGTTACTGGAAATGAACGCTTCACCATAGAAGAACGAAATTTGGGGAACCAAGTCGGCTTAGTGTACTGACCATTACCTGAAAGTATCATCCAGTTTGGGTGAAAAAATATTTGCTGAGATTTCTGGAGATTCGTAATTTTTGGAAGCTTGGGAACCTTTTTCCATGAAAGTGTTTCTCGACAGTCACTGCTTAGGGCTACATCAAGAGGAAACAAAACATAGAGATAGAACGTGAAACTGCTTTATTTTGTCAAGTTTCAAGAAGCTAGCACAAACCGTGTTGGATTTAGAGTTCCAAATACATCTATCAATATAGGAGAAAACAGAGTGAAACCTAAAAATTCAAACTGTTAGTAGAAACGAACGCTTCAACATAGAAGAATGAAATTTGGAGAACCAAGTTGGCTTAGTGTACTGATCATTACCTGTAAGTATCATCCAGTTTTGGTGAAAAAATACTTGCTGAGATTTCTGGAGATTCGTAATTTTAGGAAGCTTGGCAACCCCTTTCCATGAAAGTGTTTCTCGCCAGTCACTGCATAGGGCTACTTCAAGAGGAAAGAACACCTAGAGACAGAACGTGAAACTACTTTATTTTGTCAAGTTTCAAGAAGCTAGCACAAACCGTGTTGGATTTAGAGTTCGAAATACATCTATCTATATAGGAGAAAACAGAGTGAAACCTAAAAATTCAAACTGTTACTGGAAATGAACGCTTCAACATAGAAGAACGAAATTTGGGGAACCAAGTTGGCTTAGTGTACTGATCATTACCTGAAAGTATCATCCAGTTTGGGTGAAAAAATATTTGCTGTGATTTCTGGAGATTCGTAGTTTTTGGAAGCTTGACAACCCCTTTCTATGAAAGTGTTTCTCGCCAGTCACTGCTTAGGGCTACATCAAGAGGAAACAACACATAGATATAGAACGTGAAACTGCTTTATTTTGTCAAGTTTCAAGAAGCTAGCACAAACCGTGTTGGATTTACAGTTCCAAATCCATCTATCAATATAGGAGAAAACAGAGTGAAACCTAAAAATTCAAACTGTTACTGGAAATGAACGCTTCAACATAGAAGAACGAAATTTGGGGAACCAAGTCGGCTTAGTGTACTGATCATTACCTGAAAGTATCATCCAGTTTGGGTGAAAAAATATTTGCTGTGATTTCTGGAGATTCGTAGTTTTTGGAAGCTTGACAACCCCTTTCTATGAAAGTGTTTCTCGCCAGTCACTGCTTAGGGCTACATCAAGAGGAAACAACACATAGATATAGAACGTGAAACTGCTTTATTTTGTCAAGTTTCAAGAAGCTAGCACAAACCGTGTTGGATTTACAGTTCCAAATCCATCTATCAATATAGGAGAAAACAGAGTGAAACCTAAAAATTCAAACTGTTACTGGAAATGAACGCTTCAACATAGAAGAACGAAATTTGGGGAACCAATTCGGCTTAGTGTACTGATAATTACCTGAAAGTATCATCCAGTTTGGGTGCAGAAATATTTGCTGTGATTTCTGGAGATTCGTAGTTTTTGGAAGCTTGGCAACCCCTTTCTATGAAAGTGTTTCTCGCCAGTCACTGCTTAGGGCTACTTCAAGAGGAAACAAAACATAGATAGAACGTGAAACTGCTTTATTTTGTCAAGTTTCAATAAGCTAGCACAAACCGTGTTGGATTTAGAGTTCCAAATACATCTATCAATATAGGAGAAAACAGAGTGAAACCTAAAAATTCAAACTGTTACTGGAAATGTACGCTTCAACATAGAAGAACGAAATTTGGGGAACCAAGTCGGCTTAGTGTACTGATCATTACCTGAAAGTATCATCCAGTTTGGGTGAAAAAATATTTGCTGAGATTTCTGGAGATTCGTAATTTTTGGAAGCTTGGCAACCCCTTTCCATGAAAGTGTTTCTCGCCAGTCACTGCTTAGGGCTACATCAAGAGGAAAAAAAACATAGAGAAAGAACGTGAAACTGCTTTATTTTGTCAAGTTTCAAGAAGCTAGCACAAACCGTGTTGGATTTACAGTTCCAAATCCATCTATCAATATAGGAGAAAACAGAGTGAAACCTAAAAATTCAAACTGTTACTGAAAATGAACGCTTCAACATAGAAGAACGAAATTTGGGGAACCAAGTCGGCTTAGTGTACTGATCATTACCTGAAAGTATCATCCAGTTTGGGTGAAAAAATATTTGCTGAGATTTCTGGAGATTCGTAATTTTTGGAAGCTTGGCAACCCCTTTCCATGAAAGTGTTTCTCGCCAGTCACTGCTTAGGGCTACATCAAGAGGAAAAAAAACATAGAGAAAGAACGTGAAACTGCTTTATTTTGTCAAGTTTCAAGAAGCTAGCACAAACCGTGTTGGATTTAGAGTTCCAAATACATTTATCAATATAGGAGAAAACAGAGTGAAACCTAAAAATTTAAACTGTTACTGGAAATGAACGCTTCACCATAGAAGAACGAAATTTGGGGAACCAAGTCGGCTTAGTGTACTGACCATTACCTGAAAGTATCATCCAGTTTGGGTGAAAAAATATTTGCTGTGATTTCTGGAGATTCGTAGTTTTTGGAAGCTTGGGAACCTTTTTCCATGAAAGTGTTTCTCGACAGTCACTGCTTAGGGCTACATCAAGAGGAAACAAAACATAGAGATAGAACGTGAAACTGCTTTATTTTGTCAAGTTTCAAGAAGCTAGCACAAACCGTGTTGGATTTAGAGTTCCAAATACATCTATCAATATAGGAGAAAACAGAGTGAAACCTAAAAATTCAAACTGTTACTGGAAATGAACGCTTCAACATAGAAGAACGAAATTTGGAGAACCAAGTTGGCTTAGTGTACTGATCATTACCTGTAAGTATCATCCAGTTTTGGTGAAAAAATATTTGCTGAGATTTCTGGAGATTCGTAATTTTTGGAAGCTTGGGAACCCCTTTCCATGAAAGTGTTTCTCGCCAGTCACTGCATAGGGCTACTTCAAGAGGAAAGAACACATAGAGACAGAACGTGAAACTACTTTATTTTGTCAAGTTTCAAGAAGCTAGCACAAACCGTGTTGGATTTAGAGTTCGAAATACATCTATCTATATAGGAGAAAACAGAGTGAAACCTAAAAATTCAAACTGTTACTGGAAATGAACGCTTCAACATAGAAGAACGAAATTTGGGGAACCAAGTTGGCTTAGTGTACTGATCATTACCTGAAAGTATCATCCAGTTTGGGTGAAAAAATATTTGCTGTGATTTCTGGAGATTCATAGTTTTTGGAAGCTTGACAACCCCTTTCTATGAAAGTGTTTCTCGCCAGTCACTGCTTAGGGCTACATCAAGAGGAAACAACACATAGAGATAGAACGTGAAACTGCTTTATTTTGTCAAGTTTCAAGAAGCTAGCACAAACCGTGTTGGATTTACAGTTCCAAATCCATCTATCAATATAGGAGAAAACAGAGTGAAACCTAAAAATTCAAACTGTTATTGGAAATGAACGCTTCAACATAGAAGAACGAAATTTGGGGAACCAAGTCGGCTTAGTGTACTGATCATTACCTGAAAGTATCATCCAGTTTGGGTGAAAAAATATTTGCTGTGATTTCTGGAGATTCGTAGTTTTTGGAAACTTGACAACCCCTTTCTATGAAAGTGTTTCTCGCCAGTCACTGCTTAGGGCTACATCAAGAGGAAACAACACATAGATATAGAACGTGAAACTGCTTTATTTTGTCAAGTTTCAAGAAGCTAGCACAAACCGTGTTGGATTTACAGTTCCAAATCCATCTATCAATATAGGAGAAAACAGAGTGAAACCTAAAAATTCAAACTGTTACTGGAAATGAACGCTTCAACATAGAAGAACGAAATTTGGGGAACCAAGTCGGCTTAGTGTACTGATCATTACCTGAAAGTATCATCCAGTTTGGGTGCAGAAATATTTGCTGTGATTTCTGGAGATTCGTAGTTTTTGGAAGCTTGGCAACCCCTTTCTATGAAAGTGTTTCTCGCCAGTCACTGCTTAGGGCTACATCAAGAGGAAACAACACATAGATATAGAACGTGAAACTGCTTTATTTTGTCAAGTTTCAAGAAGCTAGCACAAACCGTGTTGGATTTACAGTTCCAAATCCATCTATCAATATAGGAGAAAACAGAGTGAAACCTAAAAATTCAAACTGTTACTGGAAATGAACGCTTCAACATAGAAGAACGAAATTTGGAGAACCAAGTTGGCTTAGTGTACTGATCATTACCTGTAAGTATCATCCAGTTTTGGTGAAAAAATATTTGCTGAGATTTCTGGAGATTCGTAATTTTTGGAAGCTTGGGAACCCCTTTCCATGAAAGTGTTTCTCGCCAGTCACTGCATAGGGCTACTTCAAGAGGAAAGAACACATAGAGACAGAACGTGAAACTACTTTATTTTGTCAAGTTTCAAGAAGCTAGCACAAACCGTGTTGGATTTAGAGTTCGATATACATCTATCTATATAGGAGAAAACAGAGTGAAACCTAAAAATTCAAACTGTTACTGGAAATGAACGCTTCAACATAGAAGAACGAAATTTGGGGAACCAAGTTGGCTTAGTGTACTGATCATTACCTGAAAGTATCATCCAGTTTGGGTGAAAAAATATTTGCTGTGATTTCTGGAGATTCGTAGTTTTTGGAAGCTTGACAACCCCTTTCTATGAAAGTGTTTCTCGCCAGTCACTGCTTAGGGCTACATCAAGAGGAAACAACACATAGATATAGAACGTGAAACTGCTTTATTTTGTCAAGTTTCAAGAAGCTAGCACAAACCGTGTTGGATTTACAGTTCCAAATCCATCTATCAATATAGGAGAAAACAGAGTGAAACCTAAAAATTCAAACTGTTACTGGAAATGAACGCTTCAACATAGAAGAACGAAATTTGGGGAACCAAGTCGGCTTAGTGTACTGATCATTACCTGAAAGTATCATCCAGTTTGGGTGAAAAAATATTTGCTGTGATTTCTGGAGATTCGTAGTTTTTGGAAGCTTGACAACCCCTTTCTATGAAAGTGTTTCTCGCCAGTCACTGCTTAGGGCTACATCAAGAGGAAACAACACATAGATATAGAACGTGAAACTGCTTTATTTTGTCAAGTTTCAAGAAGCTAGCACAAACCGTGTTGGATTTACAGTTCCAAATCCATCTATCAATATAGGAGAAAACAGAGTGAAACCTAAAAATTCAAACTGTTACTGGAAATGAACGCTTCAACATAGAAGAACGAAATTTGGGGAACCAAGTCGGCTTAGTGTACTGATCATTACCTGAAAGTATCATCCAGTTTGGGTGAAAAAATATTTGCTGTGATTTCTGGAGATTCGTAGTTTTTGGAAGCTTGACAACCCCTTTCTATGAAAGTGTTTCTCGCCAGTCACTGCTTAGGGCTACATGAAGAGGAAACAACACATAGATATAGAACGTGAAACTGCTTTATTTTGTCAAGTTTCAAGAAGCTAGCACAAACCGTGTTGGATTTACAGTTCCAAATCCATCTATCAATATAGGAGAAAACAGAGTGAAACCTAAAAATTCAAACTGTTACTGAAAATGAACGCTTCAACATAGAAGAACGAAATTTGGGGAACCAAGTCGGCTTAGTGTACTGATCATTACCTGAAAGTATCATCCAGTTTGGGTGAAAAAATATTTGCTGAGATTTCTGGAGATTCGTAATTTTTGGAAGCTTGGCAACCCCTTTCCATGAAAGTGTTTCTCGCCAGTCACTGCTTAGGGCTACATCAAGAGGAAAAAAAACATAGAGAAAGAACGTGAAACTGCTTTATTTTGTCAAGTTTCAAGAAGCTAGCACAAACCGTGTTGGATTTAGAGTTCCAAATACATTTATCAATATAGGAGAAAACAGAGTGAAACCTAAAAATTTAAACTGTTACTGGAAATGAACGCTTCACCATAGAAGAACGAAATTTGGGGAACCAAGTCGGCTTAGTGTACTGACCATTACCTGAAAGTATCATCCAGTTTGGGTGAAAAAATATTTGCTGAGATTTCTGGAGATTCGTAATTTTTGGAAGCTTGGGAACCTTTTTCCATGAAAGTGTTTCTCGACAGTCACTGCTTAGGGCTACATCAAGAGGAAACAAAACATAGATATAGAACGTGAAACTGCTTTATTTTGTCAAGTTTCAAGAAGCTAGCACAAACCGTGTTGGATTTAGAGTTCCAAATACATCTATCAATATAGGAGAAAACAGAGTGAAACCTAAAAATTCAAACTGTTAGTAGAAACGAACGCTTCAACATAGAAGAATGAAATTTGGAGAACCAAGTTGGCTTAGTGTACTGATCATTACCTGTAAGTATCATCCAGTTTTGGTGAAAAAATACTTGCTGAGATTTCTGGAGATTCGTAATTTTAGGAAGCTTGGCAACCCCTTTCCATGAAAGTGTTTCTCGCCAGTCACTGCATAGGGCTACTTCAAGAGGAAAGAACACCTAGAGACAGAACGTGAAACTACTTTATTTTGTCAAGTTTCAAGAAGCTAGCACAAACCGTGTTGGATTTAGAGTTCGAAATACATCTATCTATATAGGAGAAAACAGAGTGAAACCTAAAAATTCAAACTGTTACTGGAAATGAACGCTTCAACATAGAAGAACGAAATTTGGGGAACCAAGTTGGCTTAGTGTACTGATCATTACCTGAAAGTATCATCCAGTTTGGGTGAAAAAATATTTGCTGTGATTTCTGGAGATTCGTAGTTTTTGGAAGCTTGACAACCCCTTTCTATGAAAGTGTTTCTCGCCAGTCACTGCTTAGGGCTACATCAAGAGGAAACAACACATAGATATAGAACGTGAAACTGCTTTATTTTGTCAAGTTTCAAGAAGCTAGCACAAACCGTGTTGGATTTACAGTTCCAAATCCATTTATCAATATAGGAGAAAACAGAGTGAAACCTAAAAATTCAAACTGTTACTGGAAATGAACGCTTCAACATAGAAGAACGAAATTTGGGGAACCAAGTCGGCTTAGTGTACTGATCATTACCTGAAAGTATCATCCAGTTTGGGTGAAAAAATATTTGCTGTGATTTCTGGAGATTCGTAGTTTTTGGAAGCTTGACAACCCCTTTCTATGAAAGTGTTTCTCGCCAGTCACTGCTTAGGGCTACATCAAGAGGAAACAACACATAGATATAGAACGTGAAACTGCTTTATTTTGTCAAGTTTCAAGAAGCTAGCACAAACCGTGTTGGATTTACAGTTCCAAATCCATCTATCAATATAGGAGAAAACAGAGTGAAACCTAAAAATTCAAACTGTTACTGGAAATGAACGCTTCAACATAGAAGAACGAAATTTGGGGAACCAAGTCGGCTTAGTGTACTGATCATTACCTGAAAGTATCATCCAGTTTGGGTGCAGAAATATTTGCTGTGATTTCTGGAGATTCGTAGTTTTTGGAAGCTTGGCAACCCCTTTCTATGAAAGTGTTTCTCGCCAGTCACTGCTTAGGGCTACTTCAAGAGGAAACAAAACATAGAGATAGAACGTGAAACTGCTTTATTTTGTCAAGTTTCAAGAAGCTAGCACAAACCGTGTTGGATTTAGAGTTCCAAATACATCTATCAATATAGGAGAAAACAGAGTGAAACGTAAAAATTCAAACTGTTACTGGAAATGTACGCTTCACCATAGAAGAACGAAATTTAGGGAACCAAGTCGGCTTAGTGTACTGATCATTACCTGAAAGTATCATCCAGTTTGGGTGAAAAAATATTTGTTGTGATTTCTGGAGATTCGTAGTTTTTGGAAGCTTGACAACCCCTTTCTATGAAAGTGTTTCTCGCCAGTCACTGCTTAGGGCTACATCAAGAGGAAACAACACATAGATATAGAACGTGAAACTGCTTTATTTTGTCAAGTTTCAAGAAGCTAGCACAAACCGTGTTGGATTTACAGTTCCAAATCCATCTATCAATATAGGAGAAAACAGAGTGAAACCTAAAAATTCAAACTGTTACTGAAAATGAACGCTTCAACATAGAAGAACGAAATTTGGGGAACCAAGTCGGCTTAGTGTACTGATCATTACCTGAAAGTATCATCCAGTTTGGGTGAAAAAATATTTGCTGAGATTTCTGGAGATTCGTAATTTTTGGAAGCTTGGCAACCCCTTTCCATGAAAGTGTTTCTCGCCAGTCACTGCTTAGGGCTACATCAAGAGGAAAAAAAACATAGAGAAAGAACGTGAAACTGCTTTATTTTGTCAAGTTTCAAGAAGCTAGCACAAACCGTGTTGGATTTAGAGTTCCAAATACATTTATCAATATAGGAGAAAACAGAGTGAAACCTAAAAATTTAAACTGTTACTGGAAATGAACGCTTCACCATAGAAGAACGAAATTTGGGGAACCAAGTCGGCTTAGTGTACTGACCATTACCTGAAAGTATCATCCAGTTTGGGTGAAAAAATATTTGCTGAGATTTCTGGAGATTCGTAATTTTTGGAAGCTTGGGAACCTTTTTCCATGAAAGTGTTTCTCGACAGTCACTGCTTAGGGCTACATCAAGAGGAAACAAAACATAGAGATAGAACTTGAAACTGCTTTATTTTGTCAAGTTTCAAGAAGCTAGCACAAACCGTGTTGGATTTAGAGTTCCAAATACATCTATCAATATAGGAGAAAACAGAGTGAAACCTAAAAATTCAAACTGTTAGTAGAAACGAACGCTTCAACATAGAAGAATGAAATTTGGAGAACCAAGTTGGCTTAGTGTACTGATCATTACCTGTAAGTATCATCCAGTTTTGGTGAAAAAATACTTGCTGAGATTTCTGGAGATTCGTAATTTTAGGAAGCTTGGCAACCCCTTTCCATGAAAGTGTTTCTCGCCAGTCACTGCATAGGGCTACTTCAAGAGGAAAGAACACCTAGAGACAGAACGTGAAACTACTTTATTTTGTCAAGTTTCAAGAAGCTAGCACAAACCGTGTTGGATTTAGAGTTCGAAATACATCTATCTATATAGGAGAAAACAGAGTGAAACCTAAAAATTCAAACTGTTACTGGAAATGAACGCTTCAACATAGAAGAACGAAATTTGGGGAACCAAGTTGGCTTAGTGTACTGATCATTACCTGAAAGTATCATCCAGTTTGGGTGAAAAAATATTTGCTGTGATTTCTGGAGATTCATAGTTTTTGGAAGCTTGACAACCCCTTTCTATGAAAGTGTTTCTCGCCAGTCACTGCTTAGGGCTACATCAAGAGGAAACAACACATAGATATAGAACGTGAAACTGCTTTATTTTGTCAAGTTTCAAGAAGCTAGCACAAACCGTGTTGGATTTACAGTTCCAAATCCATCTATCAATATAGGAGAAAACAGAGTGAAACCTAAAAATTCAAACTGTTACTGGAAATGAACGCTTCAACATAGAAGAACGAAATTTGGGGAACCAAGTCGGCTTAGTGTACTGATCATTACCTGAAAGTATCATCCAGTTTGGGTGAAAAAATATTTGCTGTGATTTCTGGAGATTCGTAGTTTTTGGAAGCTTGACAACCCCTTTCTATGAAAGTGTTTCTCGCCAGTCACTGCTTAGGGCTACATCAAGAGGAAACAACACATAGATAAAGAACGTGAAACTGCTTTATTTTGTCAAGTTTCAAGAAGCTAGCACAAACCGTGTTGGATTTACAGTTCCAAATCCATCTATCAATATAGGAGAAAACAGAGTGAAACCTAAAAATTCAAACTGTTACTGGAAATGAACGCTTCAACATAGAAGAACGAAATTTGGGGAACCAAGTCGGCTTAGTGTACTGATCATTACCTGAAAGTATCATCCAGTTTGGGTGCAGAAATATTTGCTGTGATTTCTGGAGATTCGTAGTTTTTGGAAGCTTGGCAACCCCTTTCTATGAAAGTGTTTCTCGCCAGTCACTGCTTAGGGCTACTTCAAGAGGAAACAAAACATAGAGATAGAACGTGAAACTGCTTTATTTTGTCAAGTTTCAAGAAGCTAGCACAAACCGTGTTGGATTTACAGTTCCAAATACATCTATCAATATAGGAGAAAACAGAGTGAAACGTAAAAATTCAAACTGTTACTGGAAATGTACGCTTCACCATAGAAGAACGAAATTTGGGGAACCAAGTCGGCTTAGTGTACTGATCATTACCTGAAAGTATCATCCAATTTGGGTGAAAAAATATTTGCTGAGATTTCTGGAGATTCGTAATTTTTGGAAGCTTGGCAACCCCTTTCCATGAAAGTGTTTCTCGCCAGTCACTGCTTAGGGCTACATCAAGAGGAAAAAAAACATAGAGAAAGAACGTGAAACTGCTTTATTTTGTCAAGTTTCAAGAAGCTAGCACAAACCGTGTTGGATTTAGAGTTCCAAATACATTTATCAATATAGGAGAAAACAGAGTGAAACCTAAAAATTTAAACTGTTACTGGAAATGAACGCTTCACCATAGAAGAACGAAATTTGGGGAACCAAGTCGGCTTAGTGTACTGACCATTACCTGAAAGTATCATCCAGTTTGGGTGAAAAAATATTTGCTGAGATTTCTGGAGATTCGTAATTTTTGGAAGCTTGGGAACCTTTTTCCATGAAAGTGTTTCTCGACAGTCACTGCTTAGGGCTACATCAAGAGGAAACAAAACATAGAGATAGAACGTGAAACTGCTTTATTTTGTCAAGTTTCAAGAAGCTAGCACAAACCGTGTTGGATTTAGAGTTCCAAATACATCTATCAATATAGGAGAAAACAGAGTGAAACCTAAAAATTCAAACTGTTACTGGAAATGAACGCTTCAACATAGAAGAACGAAATTTGGAGAACCAAGTTGGCTTAGTGTACTGATCATTACCTGTAAGTATCATCCAGTTTTGGTGAAAAAATATTTGCTGAGATTTCTGGAGATTCGTAATTTTTGGAAGCTTGGGAACCCCTTTCCATGAAAGTGTTTCTCGCCAGTCACTGCATAGGGCTACTTCAAGAGGAAAGAACACATAGAGACAGAACATGAAACTACTTTATTTTGTCAAGTTTCAAGAAGCTAGCACAAACCGTGTTGGATTTAGAGTTCGATATACATCTATCTATATAGGAGAAAACAGAGTGAAACCTAAAAATTCAAACTGTTACTGGAAATGAATGCTTCAACATAGAAGAACGAAATTTGGGGAACCAAGTTGGCTTAGTGTACTGATCATTACCTGAAAGTATCATCCAGTTTGGGTGAAAAAATATTTGCTGTGATTTCTGGAGATTCGTAGTTTTTGGAAGCTTGACAACCCCTTTCTATGAAAGTGTTTCTCGCCAGTCACTGCTTAGGGCTACATCAAGAGGAAACAACACATAGATATAGAACGTGAAACTGCTTTATTTTGTCAAGTTTCAAGAAGCTAGCACAAACCGTGTTGGATTTACAGTTCCAAATCCATCTATCAATATAGGAGAAAACAGAGTGAAACCTAAAAATTCAAACTGTTACTGGAAATGAACGCTTCAACATAGAAGAACGAAATTTGGGGAACCAAGTCGGCTTAGTGTACTGATCATTACCTGAAAGTATCATCCAGTTTGGGTGAAAAAATATTTGCTGTGATTTCTGGAGATTCGTAGTTTTTGGAAGCTTGACAACCCCTTTCTATGAAAGTGTTTCTCGCCAGTCACTGCTTAGGGCTACATCAAGAGGAAACAACACATAGATATAGAACGTGAAACTGCTTTATTTTGTCAAGTTTCAAGAAGCTAGCACAAACCGTGTTGGATTTACAGTTCCAAATCCATCTATCAATATAGGAGAAAACAGAGTGAAACCTAAAAATTCAAACTGTTACTGGAAATGAACGCTTCAACATAGAAGAACGAAATTTGGGGAACCAAGTCGGCTTAGTGTACTGATCATTACCTGAAAGTATCATCCAGTTTGGGTGCAGAAATATTTGCTGTGATTTCTGGAGATTCGTAGTTTTTGGAAGCTTGGCAACCCCTTTCTATGAAAGTGTTTCTCGCCAGTCACTGCTTAGGGCTACTTCAAGAGGAAACAAAACATAGAGATAGAACGTGAAACTGCTTTATTTTGTCAAGTTTCAAGAAGCTAGCACAAACCGTGTTGGATTTAGAGTTCCAAATACATCTATCAATATAGGAGAAAACAGAGTGAAACGTAAAAATTCAAACTGTTACTGGAAATGTACGCTTCAACATAGGAGAACGAAATTTGGGGAACCAAGTCGGCTTAGTGTACTGATCATTACCTGAAAGTATCATCCAGTTTGGGTGAAAAAATATTTGCTGTGATTTCTGGAGATTCGTAGTTTTTGGAAGCTTGACAACCCCTTTCTATGAAAGTGTTTCTCGCCAGTCACTGCTTAGGGCTACATCAAGAGGAAACAACACATAGATATAGAACGTGAAACTGCTTTATTTTGTCAAGTTTCAAGAAGCTAGCACAAACCGTGTTGGATTTACAGTTCCAAATCCATCTATCAATATAGGAGAAAACAGAGTGAAACCTAAAAATTCAAACTGTTACTGGAAATGAACGCTTCAACATAGAAGAACGAAATTTGGAGAACCAAGTTGGCTTAGTGTACTGATCATTACCTGTAAGTATCATCCAGTTTTGGTGAAAAAATATTTGCTGAGATTTCTGGAGATTCGTAATTTTTGGAAGCTTGGGAACCCCTTTCCATGAAAGTGTTTCTCGCCAGTCACTGCATAGGGCTACTTCAAGAGGAAAGAACACATAGAGACAGAACGTGAAACTACTTTATTTTGTCAAGTTTCAAGAAGCTAGCACAAACCGTGTTGGATTTAGAGTTCGATATACATCTATCTATATAGGAGAAAACAGAGTGAAACCTAAAAATTCAAACTGTTACTGGAAATGAACGCTTCAACATAGAAGAACGAAATTTGGGGAACCAAGTTGGCTTAGTGTACTGATCATTACCTGAAAGTATCATCCAGTTTGGGTGAAAAAATATTTGCTGTGATTTCTGGAGATTCGTAGTTTTTGGAAGCTTGACAACCCCTTTCTATGAAAGTGTTTCTTGCCAGTCACTGCTTAGGGCTACATCAAGAGGAAACAACACATAGATATAGAACGTGAAACTGCTTTATTTTGTCAAGTTTCAAGAAGCTAGCACAAACCGTGTTGGATTTACAGTTCCAAATCCATCTATCAATATAGGAGAAAACAGAGTGAAACCTAAAAATTCAAACTGTTACTGGAAATGAACGCTTCAACATAGAAGAACGAAATTTGGGGAACCAAGTCGGCTTAGTGTACTGATCATTACCTGAAAGTATCATCCAGTTTGGGTGAAAAAATATTTGCTGTGATTTCTGGAGATTCGTAGTTTTTGGAAGCTTGACAACCCCTTTCTATGAAAGTGTTTCTCGCCAGTCACTGCTTAGGGCTACATCAAGAGGAAACAACACATAGATATAGAACGTGAAACTGCTTTATTTTGTCAAGTTTCAAGAAGCTAGCACAAACCGTGTTGGATTTACAGTTCCAAATCCATCTATCAATATAGGAGAAAACAGAGTGAAACCTAAAAATTCAAACTGTTACTGGAAATGTACGCTTCAACATAGAAGAACGAAATTTGGGGAACCAAGTCGGCTTAGTGTACTGATCATTACCTGAAAGTATCATCCAGTTTGGGTGAAAAAATATTTGCTGTGATTTCTGGAGATTCGTAGTTTTTGGAAGCTTGACAACCCCTTTCTATGAAAGTGTTTCTCGCCAGTCACTGCTTAGGGCTACATCAAGAGGAAAAAAAACATAGAGAAAGAACGTGAAACTGCTTTATTTTGTCAAGTTTCAAGAAGCTAGCACAAACCGTGTTGGATTTAGAGTTCCAAATACATTTATCAATATAGGAGAAAACAGAGTGAAACCTAAAAATTTAAACTGTTACTGGAAATGAACGCTTCACCATAGAAGAACGAAATTTGGGGAACCAAGTCGGCTTAGTGTACTGACCATTACCTGAAAGTATCATCCAGTTTGTGTGAAAAAATATTTGCTGAGATTTCTGGAGATTCGTAATTTTTGGAAGCTTGGGAACCTTTTTCCATGAAAGTGTTTCTCGACAGTCACTGCTTAGGGCTACATCAAGAGGAAACAAAACATAGAGATAGAACGTGAAACTGCTTTATTTTGTCAAGTTTCAATAAGCTAGCACAAACCGTGTTGGATTTAGAGTTCCAAATACATCTATCAATATAGGAGAAAACAGAGTGAAACCTAAAAATTCAAACTGTTAGTAGAAACGAACGCTTCAACATAGAAGAATGAAATTTGGAGAACCAAGTTGGCTTAGTGTACTGATCATTACCTGTAAGTATCATCCAGTTTTGGTGAAAAAATACTTGCTGAGATTTCTGGAGATTCGTAATTTTAGGAAGCTTGGCAACCCCTTTCCATGAAAGTGTTTCTCGCCAGTCACTGCATAGGGCTACTTCAAGAGGAAAGAACACCTAGAGACAGAACGTGAAACTACTTTATTTTGTCAAGTTTCAAGAAGCTAGCACAAACCGTGTTGGATTTAGAGTTCGAAATACATCTATCTATATAGGAGAAAACAGAGTGAAACCTAAAAATTCAAACTGTTACTGGAAATGAACGCTTCAACATAGAAGAACGAAATTTGGGGAACCAAGTTGGCTTAGTGTACTGATCATTACCTGAAAGTATCATCCAGTTTGGGTGAAAAAATATTTGCTGTGATTTCTGGAGATTCGTAGTTTTTGGAAGCTTGACAACCCCTTTCTATGAAAGTGTTTCTCGCAAGTCACTGCTTAGGGCTACATCAAGAGGAAACAACACATAGATATAGAACGTGAAACTGCTTTATTTTGTCAAGTTTCAAGAAGCTAGCACAAACCGTGTTGGATTTACAGTTCCAAATCCATCTATCAATATAGGAGAAAACAGAGTGAAACCTAAAAATTCAAACTGTTACTGGAAATGAACGCTTCAACATAGAAGAACGAAATTTGGGGAACCAAGTCGGCTTAGTGTACTGATCATTACCTGAAAGTATCATCCAGTTTGGGTGAAAAAATATTTGCTGTGATTTCTGGAGATTCGTAGTTTTTGGAAGCTTGACAACCCCTTTCTATGAAAGTGTTTCTCGCCAGTCACTGCTTAGGGCTACATCAAGAGGAAACAACACATAGATATAGAACGTGAAACTGCTTTATTTTGTCAAGTTTCAAGAAGCTAGCACAAACCGTGTTCGATTTACAGTTCCAAATCCATCTATCAATATAGGAGAAAACAGAGTGAAACCTAAAAATTCAAACTGTTACTGGAAATGAACGCTTCAACATAGAAGAACGAAATTTGGGGAACCAAGTCGGCTTAGTGTACTGATCATTACCTGAAAGTATCATCCAGTTTGGGTGAAAAAATATTTGCTGAGATTTCTGGAGATTCGTAATTTTTGGAAGCTTGGCAACCCCTTTCCATGAAAGTGTTTCTCGCCAGTCACTGCTTAGGGCTACATCAAGAGGAAAAAAAACATAGAGAAAGAACGTGAAACTGCTTTATTTTGTCAAGTTTCAAGAAGCTAGCACAAACCGTGTTGGATTTAGAGTTCCAAATACATTTATCAATATAGGAGAAAACAGAGTGAAACCTAAAAATTTAAACTGTTACTGGAAATGAACGCTTCACCATAGAAGAACGAAATTTGGGGAACCAAGTCGGCTTAGTGTACTGACCATTACCTGAAAGTATCATCCAGTTTGGGTGAAAAAATATTTGCTGAGATTTCTGGAGATTCGTAATTTTTGGAAGCTTGGGAACCTTTTTCCATGAAAGTGTTTCTCGACAGTCACTGCTTAGGGCTACATCAAGAGGAAACAAAACATAGAGATAGAACTTGAAACTGCTTTATTTTGTCAAGTTTCAATAAGCTAGCACAAACCGTGTTGGATTTAGAGTTCCAAATACATCTATCAATATAGGAGAAAACAGAGTGAAACCTAAAAATTCAAACTGTTAGTAGAAACGAACGCTTCAACATAGAAGAATGAAATTTGGAGAACCAAGTTGGCTTAGTGTACTGATCATTACCTGTAAGTATCATCCAGTTTTGGTGAAAAAATACTTGCTGAGATTTCTGGAGATTCGTAATTTTAGGAAGCTTGGCAACCCCTTTCCATGAAAGTGTTTCTCTCCAGTCACTGCATAGGGCTACTTCAAGAGGAAAGAACACCTAGAGACAGAACGTGAAACTACTTTATTTTGTCAAGTTTCAAGAAGCTAGCACAAACCGTGTTGGATTTAGAGTTCGAAATACATCTATCTATATAGGAGAAAACAGAGTGAAACCTAAAAATTCAAACTGTTACTGGAAATGAACGCTTCAACATAGAAGAACGAAATTTGGGGAACCAAGTTGGCTTAGTGTACTGATCATTACCTGAAAGTATCATCCAGTTTGGGTGAAAAAATATTTGCTGAGATTTCTGGAGATTCGTAGTTTTTGGAAGCTTGACAACCCCTTTCTATGAAAGTGTTTCTCGCCAGTCACTGCTTAGGGCTACATCAAGAGGAAACAACACATAGATATAGAACGTGAAACTGCTTTATTTTGTCAAGTTTCAAGAAGCTAGCACAAACCGTGTTGGATTTACAGTTCCAAATCCATCTATCAATATAGGAGAAAACAGAGTGAAACCTAAAAATTCAAACTGTTACTGGAAATGAACGCTTCAACATAGAAGAACGAAATTTGGGGAACCAAGTCGGCTTAGTGTACTGATCATTACCTGAAAGTATCATCCAGTTTGGGTGAAAAAATATTTGCTGTGATTTCTGGAGATTCGTAGTTTTTGGAAGCTTGACAACCCCTTTCTATGAAAGTGTTTCTCGCCAGTCACTGCTTAGGGCTACATCAAGAGGAAACAACACATAGATATAGAACGTGAAACTGCTTTATTTTGTCAAGTTTCAAGAAGCTAGCACAAACCGTGTTGGATTTACAGTTCCAAATCCATCTATCAATATAGGAGAAAACAGAGTGAAACCTAAAAATTCAAACTGTTACTGGAAATGAACGCTTCAACATAGAAGAACGAAATTTGGGGAACCAAGTCGGCTTAGTGTACTGATCATTACCTGAAAGTATCATCCAGTTTGGGTGCAGAAATATTTGCTGTGATTTCTGGAGATTCGTAGTTTTTGGAAGCTTGGCAACCCCTTTCTATGAAAGTGTTTCTCGCCAGTCACTGCTTAGGGCTACTTCAAGAGGAAACAAAACATAGAGATAGAACGTGAAACTGCTTTATTTTGTCAAGTTTCAAGAAGCTAGCACAAACCGTGTTGGATTTAGAGTTCCAAATACATCTATCAATATAGGAGAAAACAGAGTGAAACGTAAAAATTCAAACTGTTACTGGAAATGTACGCTTCAACATAGAAGAACGAAATTTGGGGAACCAAGTCGGCTTAGTGTACTGATCATTACCTGAAAGTATCATCCAGTTTGGGTGAAAAAATATTTGCTGAGATTTCTGGAGATTCGTAATTTTTGGAAGCTTGGCAACCCCTTTCCATGAAAGTGTTTCTCGCCAGTCACTACTTAGGGCTACATCAAGAGGAAAAAAAACATAGAGAAAGAACGTGAAACTGCTTTATTTTGTCAAGTTTCAAGAAGCTAGCACAAACCGTGTTGGATTTAGAGTTCCAAATACATTTATCAATATAGGAGAAAACAGAGTGAAACCTAAAAATTTAAACTGTTACTGGAAATGAACGCTTCACCATAGAAGAACGAAATTTGGGGAACCAAGTCGGCTTAGTGTACTGACCATTACCTGAAAGTATAATCCAGTTTGGGTGAAAAAATATTTGCTGAGATTTCTGGAGATTCGTAATTTTTGGAAGCTTGGGAACCTTTTTCCATGAAAGTGTTTCTCGACAGTCACTGCTTAGGGCTACATCAAGAGGAAACAAAACATAGAGATAGAACGTGAAACTGCTTTATTTTGTCAAGTTTCAAGAAGCTAGCACAAACCGTGTTGGATTTAGAGTTCCAAATACATCTATCAATATAGGAGAAAACAGAGTGAAACCTAAAAATTCAAACTGTTACTGGAAATGAACGCTTCAACATAGAAGAACGAAATTTGGAGAACCAAGTTGGCTTAGTGTACTGATCATTACCTGTAAGTATCATCCAGTTTTGGTGAAAAAATATTTGCTGAGATTTCTGGAGATTCGTAATTTTTGGAAGCTTGGGAACCCCTTTCCATGAAAGTGTTTCTCGCCAGTCACTGCATAGGGCTACTTCAAGAGGAAAGAACACATAGAGACAGAACGTGAAACTACTTTATTTTGTCAAGTTTCAAGAAGCTAGCACAAACCCTGTTGGATTTAGAGTTCGATATACATCTATCTATATAGGAGAAAACAGAGTGAAACCTAAAAATTCAAACTGTTACTGGAAATGAACGCTTCAACATAGAAGAACGAAATTTGGGGAACCAAGTTGGCTTAGTGTACTGATCATTACCTGAAAGTATCATCCAGTTTGGGTGAAAAAATATTTGCTGTGATTTCTGGAGATTCGTAGTTTTTGGAAGCTTGACAACCCCTTTCTATGAAAGTGTTTCTCGCCAGTCACTGCTTAGGGCTACATCAAGAGGAAACAACACATAGATATAGAACGTGAAACTGCTTTATTTTGTCAAGTTTCAAGAAGCTAGCACAAACCGTGTTGGATTTACAGTTCCAAATCCATCTATCAATATAGGAGAAAACAGAGTGAAACCTAAAAATTCAAACTGTTACTGGAAATGAACGCTTCAACATAGAAGAACGAAATTTGGGGAACCAAGTCGGCTTAGTGTACTGATCATTACCTGAAAGTATCATCCAGTTTGGGTGAAAAAATATTTGCTGTGATTTCTGGAGATTCGTAGTTTTTGGAAGCTTGACAACCCCTTTCTATGAAAGTGTTTCTCGCCAGTCACTGCTTAGGGCTACATCAAGAGGAAACAACACATAGATATAGAACGTGAAACTGCTTTATTTTGTCAAGTTTCAAGAAGCTAGCACAAACCGTGTTGGATTTACAGTTCCAAATCCATCTATCAATATAGGAGAAAACAGAGTGAAACCTAAAAATTCAAACTGTTACTGGAAATGAACGCTTCAACATAGAAGAACGAAATTTGGGGAACCAAGTCGGCTTAGTGTACTGATCATTACCTGAAAGTATCATCCAGTTTGGGTGCAGAAATATTTGCTGTGATTTCTGGAGATTCGTAGTTTTTGGAAGCTTGGCAACCCCTTTCTATGAAAGTGTTTCTCGCCAGTCACTGCTTAGGGCTACTTCAAGAGGAAACAAAACATAGAGATAGAACGTGAAACTGCTTTATTTTGTCAAGTTTCAAGAAGCTAGCACAAACCGTGTTGGATTTAGAGTTCCAAATACATCTATCAATATAGGAGAAAACAGAGTGAAACGTAAAAATTCAAACTGTTACTGGAAATGAACGCTTCACCATAGAAGAACGAAATTTGGGGAACCAAGTCGGCTTAGTGTACTGATCATTACCTGAAAGTATCATCCAGTTTGGGTGAAAAAATATTTGCTGTGATTTCTGGAGATTCGTAGTTTTTGGAAGCTTGACAACCCCTTTCTATGAAAGTGTTTCTCGCCAGTCACTGCTTAGGGCTACATCAAGAGGAAACAACACATAGATATAGAACGTGAAACTGCTTTATTTTGTCAAGTTTCAAGAAGCTAGCACAAACCGTGTTGGATTTACAGTTCCAAATCCATCTATCAATATAGGAGAAAACAGAGTGAAACCTAAAAATTCAAACTGTTACTGAAAATGAACGCTTCAACATAGAAGAACGAAATTTGGGGAACCAAGTCGGCTTAGTGTACTGATCATTACCTGAAAGTATCATCCAGTTTGGGTGAAAAAATATTTGCTGAGATTTCTGGAGATTCGTAATTTTTGGAAGCTTGGCAACCCCTTTCCATGAAAGTGTTTCTCGCCAGTCACTGCTTAGGGCTACATCAAGAGGAAAAAAAACATAGAGAAAGAACGTGAAACTGCTTTATTTTGTCAAGTTTCAAGAAGCTAGCACAAACCGTGTTGGATTTAGAGTTCCAAATACATTTATCAATATAGGAGAAAACAGAGTGAAACCTAAAAATTTAAACTGTTACTGGAAATGAACGCTTCACCATAGAAGAACGAAATTTGGGGAACCAAGTCGGCTTAGTGTACTGACCATTACCTGAAAGTATCATCCAGTTTGGGTGAAAAAATATTTGCTGAGATTTCTGGAGATTCGTAATTTTTGGAAGCTTGGGAACCTTTTTCCATGAAAGTGTTTCTCGACAGTCACTGCTTAGGGCTACATCAAGAGGAAACAAAACATAGAGATAGAACGTGAAACTGCTTTATTTTGTCAAGTTTCAAGAAGCTAGCACAAACCGTGTTGGATTTAGAGTTCCAAATACATCTATCAATATAGGAGAAAACAGAGTGAAACCTAAAAATTCAAACTGTTAGTAGAAACGAACGCTTCAACATAGAAGAATGAAATTTGGAGAACCAAGTTGGCTTAGTGTACTGATCATTACCTGTAAGTATCATCCAGTTTTGGTGAAAAAATACTTGCTGAGATTTCTGGAGATTCGTAATTTTAGGAAGCTTGGCAACCCCTTTCCATGAAAGTGTTTCTCGCCAGTCACTGCATAGGGCTACTTCAAGAGGAAAGAACACCTAGAGACAGAACGTGAAACTACTTTATTTTGTCAAGTTTCAAGAAGCTAGCACAAACCGTGTTGGATTTAGAGTTCGAAATACATCTATCTATATAGGAGAAAACAGAGTGAAACCTAAAAATTCAAACTGTTACTGGAAATGAACGCTTCAACATAGAAGAACGAAATTTGGGGAACCAAGTCGGCTTAGTGTACTGATCATTACCTGAAAGTATCATCCATTTTGGGTGAAAAAATATTTGCTGTGATTTCTGGAGATTCGTAGTTTTTGGAAGCTTGACAACCCCTTTCTATGAAAGTGTTTCTCGCCAGTCACTGCTTAGGGCTACATCAAGAGGAAACAACACATAGATATAGAACGTGAAACTGCTTTATTTTGTCAAGTTTCAAGAAGCTAGCACAAACCGTGTTGGATTTACAGTTCCAAATCCATCTATCAATATAGGAGAAAACAGAGTGAAACCTAAAAATTCAAACTGTTACTGGAAATGAACGCTTCAACATAGAAGAACGAAATTTGGGGAACCAAGTCGGCTTAGTGTACTGATCATTACCTGAAAGTATCATCCAGTTTGGGTGAAAAAATATTTGCTGTGATTTCTGGAGATTCGTAGTTTTTGGAAGCTTGACAACCCCTTTCTATGAAAGTGTTTCTCTCCAGTCACTGCTTAGGGCTACATCAAGAGGAAACAACACATAGATATAGAACGTGAAACTGCTTTATTTTGTCAAGTTTCAAGAAGCTAGCACAAACCGTGTTGGATTTACAGTTCCAAATCCATCTATCAATATAGGAGAAAACAGAGTGAAACCTAAAAATTCAAACTGTTACTGGAAATGAACGCTTCAACATAGAAGAACGAAATTTGGGGAACCAAGTCGGCTTAGTGTACTGATCATTACCTGAAAGTATCATCCAGTTTGGGTGCAGAAATATTTGCTGTGATTTCTGGAGATTCGTAGTTTTTGGAAGCTTGGCAACCCCTTTCTATGAAAGTGTTTCTCGCCAGTCACTGCTTAGGGCTACTTCAAGAGGAAACAAAACATAGAGATAGAACGTGAAACTGCTTTATTTTGTCAAGTTTCAAGAAGCTAGCACAAACCGTGTTGGATTTAGAGTTCCAAATACATCTATCAATATAGGAGAAAACAGAGTGAAACGTAAAAATTCAAACTGTTACTGGAAATGTACGCTTCAACATAGAAGAACGAAATTTGGGGAACCAAGTCGGCTTAGTGTACTGATCATTACCTGAAAGTATCATCCAGTTTGGGTGAAAAAATATTTGCTGAGATTTCTGGAGATTCGTAATTTTTGGAAGCTTGGCAACCCCTTTCCATGAAAGTGTTTCTCGCCAGTCACTGCTTAGGGCTACATCAAGAGGAAAAAAAACATAGAGAAAGAACGTGAAACTGCTTTATTTTGTCAAGTTTCAAGAAGCTAGCACAAACCGTGTTGGATTTAGAGTTCCAAATACATTTATCAATATAGGAGAAAACAGAGTGAAACCTAAAAATTTAAACTGTTACTGGAAATGAACGCTTCACCATAGAAGAACGAAATTTGGGGAACCAAGTCGGCTTAGTGTACTGACCATTACCTGAAAGTATCATCCAGTTTGGGTGAAAAAATATTTGCTGAGATTTCTGGAGATTCGTAATTTTTGGAAGCTTGGGAACCTTTTTCCATGAAAGTGTTTCTCGACAGTCACTGCTTAGGGCTACATCAAGAGGAAACAAAACATAGAGATAGAACGTGAAACTGCTTTATTTTGTCAAGTTTCAAGAAGCTAGCACAAACCGTGTTGGATTTAGAGTTCCAAATCCATCTATCAATATAGGAGAAAACAGAGTGAAACCTAAAAATTCAAACTGTTACTGGAAATGAACGCTTCAACATAGAAGAACGAAATTTGGAGAACCAAGTTGGCTTAGTGTACTGATCATTACCTGTAAGTATCATCCAGTTTTGGTGAAAAAATATTTGCTGAGATTTCTGGAGATTCGTAATTTTTGGAAGCTTGGGAACCCCTTTCCATGAAAGTGTTTCTCGCCAGTCACTGCATAGGGCTACTTCAAGAGGAAAGAACACATAGAGACAGAACGTGAAACTACTTTATTTTGTCAAGTTTCAAGAAGCTAGCACAAACCGTGTTGGATTTAGAGTTCGAAATACATCTATCTATATAGGAGAAAACAGAGTGAAACCTAAAAATTCAAACTGTTACTGGAAATGAACGCTTCAACATAGAAGAACGAAATTTGGGGAACCAAGTCGGCTTAGTGTACTGATCATTACCTGAAAGTATCATCCAGTTTGGGTGAAAAAATATTTGCTGTGATTTCTGGAGATTCGTAGTTTTTGGAAGCTTGACAACCCCTTTCTATGAAAGTGTTTCTCGCCAGTCACTGCTTAGGGCTACATCAAGAGGAAACAACACATAGATATAGAACGTGAAACTGCTTTATTTTGTCAAGTTTCAAGAAGCTAGCACAAACCGTGTTGGATTTACAGTTCCAAATCCATCTATCAATATAGGAGAAAACAGAGTGAAACCTAAAAATTCAAACTGTTACTGGAAATGAACGCTTCAACATAGAAGAACGAAATTTGGGGAACCAAGTCGGCTTAGTGTACTGATCATTACCTGAAAGTATCATCCAGTTTGGGTGAAAAAATATTTGCTGTGATTTCTGGAGATTCGTAGTTTTTGGAAGCTTGACAACCCCTTTCTATGAAAGTGTTTCTCGCCAGTCACTTCTTAGGGCTACATCAAGAGGAAACAACACATAGATATAGAACGTGAAACTGCTTTATTTTGTCAAGTTTCAAGAAGCTAGCACAAACCGTGTTGGATTTACAGTTCCAAATCCATCGATCAATATAGGAGAAAACAGAGTGAAACCTAAAAATTCAAACTGTTACTGGAAATGAACGCTTCAACATAGAAGAACGAAATTTGGGGAACCAAGTCGGCTTAGTGTACTGATCATTACCTGAAAGTATCATCCAGTTTGGGTGCAGAAATATTTGCTGAGATTTCTGGAGATTCGTAATTTTTGGAAGCTTGGCAACCCCTTTCCATGAAAGTGTTTCTCGCCAGTCACTGCTTAGGGCTACATCAAGAGGAAAAAAAACATAGAGAAAGAACGTGAAACTGCTTTATTTTGTCAAGTTTCAAGAAGCTAGCACAAACCGTGTTGGATTTAGAGTTCCAAATCCATCTATCAATATAGGAGAAAACAGAGTGAAACCTAAAAATTTAAACTGTTACTGGAAATGAACGCTTCACCATAGAAGAACGAAATTTGGGGAACCAAGTCGGCTTAGTGTACTGATCATTACCTGAAAGTATCATCCAGTTTGGGTGAAAAAATATTTGTTGTGATTTCTGGAGATTCGTAGTTTTTGGAAGCTTGACAACCCCTTTCTATGAAAGTGTTTCTCGCCAGTCACTGCTTAGGGCTACATCAAGAGGAAACAACACATAGATATAGAACGTGAAACTGCTTTATTTTGTCAAGTTTTAAGAAGCTAGCACAAACCGTGTTGGATTTACAGTTCCAAATCCATCTATCAATATAGGAGAAAACAGAGTGAAACCTAAAAATTCAAACTGTTACTGAAAATGAACGCTTCAACATAGAAGAACAAAATTTGGGGAACCAAGTCGGCTTAGTGTACTGATCATTACCTGAAAGTATCATCCAGTTTGGGTGAAAAAATATTTGCTGAGATTTCTGGAGATTCGTAATTTTTGGAAGCTTGGCAACCCCTTTCCATGAAAGTGTTTCTCGCCAGTCACTGCTTAGGGCTACATCAAGAGGAAAAAAAACATAGAGAAAGAACGTGAAACTGCTTTATTTTGTCAAGTTTCAAGAAGCTAGCACAAACCGTGTTGGATTTAGAGTTCCAAATACATTTATCAATATAGGAGAAAACAGAGTGAAACCTAAAAATTTAAACTGTTACTGGAAATGAACGCTTCACCATAGAAGAACGAAATTTGGGGAACCAAGTCGGCTTAGTGTACTGACCATTACCTGAAAGTATCATCCAGTTTGGGTGAAAAAATATTTGCTGAGATTTCTGGAGATTCGTAATTTTTGGAAGCTTGGGAACCTTTTTCCATGAAAGTGTTTCTCGACAGTCACTGCTTAGGGCTACATCAAGAGGAAACAAAACATAGAGATAGAACGTGAAACTGCTTTATTTTGTCAAGTTTCAAGAAGCTAGCACAAACCGTGTTGGATTTAGAGTTCCAAATACATCTATCAATATAGGAGAAAACAGAGTGAAACCTAAAAATTTAAACTGTTACTGGAAATGAACGCTTCACCATAGAAGAACGAAATTTGGGGAACCAAGTCGGCTTAGTGTACTGATCATTACCTGAAAGTATCATCCAGTTTGGGTGAAAAAATATTTGTTGTGATTTCTGGAGATTCGTAGTTTTTGGAAGCTTGACAACCCCTTTCTATGAAAGTGTTTCTCGCCAGTCACTGCTTAGGGCTACATCAAGAGGAAACAACACATAGATATAGAACGTGAAACTGCTTTATTTTGTCAAGTTTCAAGAAGCTAGCACAAACCGTGTTGGATTTACAGTTCCAAATCCATCTATCAATATAGGAGAAAACAGAGTGAAACCTAAAAATTCAAACTGTTACTGAAAATGAACGCTTCAACATAGAAGAACAAAATTTGGGGAACCAAGTCGGCTTAGTGTACTGATCATTACCTGAAAGTATCATCCAGTTTGGGTGAAAAAATATTTGCTGAGATTTCTGGAGATTCGTAATTTTTGGAAGCTTGGCAACCCCTTTCCATGAAAGTGTTTCTCGCCAGTCACTGCTTAGGGCTACATCAAGAGGAAAAAAAACATAGAGAAAGAACGTGAAACTGCTTTATTTTGTCAAGTTTCAAGAAGCTAGCACAAACCGTGTTGGATTTAGAGTTCCAAATACATTTATCAATATAGGAGAAAACAGAGTGAAACCTAAAAATTTAAACTGTTACTGGAAATGAACGCTTCACCATAGAAGAACGAAATTTGGGGAACCAAGTCGGCTTAGTGTACTGACCATTACCTGAAAGTATCATCCAGTTTGGGTGAAAAAATATTTGCTGAGATTTCTGGAGATTCGTAATTTTTGGAAGCTTGGGAACCTTTTTCCATGAAAGTGTTTCTCGACAGTCACTGCTTAGGGCTACATCAAGAGGAAACAAAACGTAGAGATAGAACGTGAAACTGCTTTATTTTGTCAAGTTTCAAGAAGCTAGCACAAACCGTGTTGGATTTAGAGTTCCAAATACATCTATCAATATAGGAGAAAACAGAGTGAAACCTAAAAATTCAAACTGTTAGTAGAAACGAACGCTTCAACATAGAAGAATGAAATTTGGAGAACCAAGTTGGCTTAGTGTACTGATCATTACCTGTAAGTATCATCCAGTTTTGGTGAAAAAATACTTGCTGAGATTTCTGGAGATTCGTAATTTTAGGAAGCTTGGCAACCCCTTTCCATGAAAGTGTTTCTCGCCAGTCACTGCATAGGGCTACTTCAAGAGGAAAGAACACCTAGAGACAGAACGTGAAACTACTTTATTTTGTCAAGTTTCAAGAAGCTAGCACAAACCGTGTTGGATTTACAGTTCCAAATCCATCTATCAATATAGGAGAAAACAGAGTGAAACCTAAAAATTCAAACTGTTACTGGAAATGAACGCTTCAACATAGAAGAACGAAATTTGGGGAACCAAGTCGGCTTAGTGTACTGATCATTACCTGAAAGTATCATCCAGTTTGGGTGCAGAAATATTTGCTGTGATTTCTGGAGATTCGTAGTTTTTGGAAGCTTGGCAACCCCTTTCCATGAAAGTGTTTCTCGCCAGTCACTGCTTAGGGCTACTTCAAGAGGAAACAAAACATAGAGATAGAACGTGAAACTGCTTTATTTTGTCAAGTTTCAAGAAGCTAGCACAAACCGTGTTGGATTTAGAGTTCCAAATACATCTATCAATATAGGAGAAAACAGAGTGAAACGTAAAAATTCAAACTGTTACTGGAAATGAACGCTTCACCATAGAAGAACGAAATTTGGGGAACCAAGTCGGCTTAGTGTACTGACCATTACCTGAAAGTATCATCCAGTTTGGGTGAAAAAATATTTGCTGAGATTTCTGGAGATTCGTAGTTTTTGGAAGCTTGACAACCCCTTTCTATGAAAGTGTTTCTCGCCAGTCACTGCTTAGGGCTACATCAACAGGAAACAACACATAGATATAGAACGTGAAACTGCTTTATTTTGTCAAGTTTCAAGAAGCTAGCACAAACCGTGTTGGATTTACAGTTCCAAATCCATCTATCAATATAGGAGAAAACAGAGTGAAACCTAAAAATTCAAACTGTTACTGGAAATGAACGCTTCAACATAGAAGAACGAAATTTGGGGAACCAAGTCGGCTTAGTGTACTGATCATTACCTGAAAGTATCATCCAGTTTGGGTGCAGAAATATTTGCTGAGATTTCTGGATTTCGTAATTTTTGGAAGCTTGGCAACCCCTTTCCATGAAAGTGTTTCTCAAGTCACTGCTTAGGGCTACATCAAGAGGAAAAAAAACATAGAGAAAGAACGTGAAACTGCTTTATTTTGTCAAGTTTCAAGAAGCTAGCACAAACCGTGTTGGATTTAGAGTTCCAAATCCATCTATCAATATAGGAGAAAACAGAGTGAAACCTAAAAATTTAAACTGTTACTGGAAATGAACGCTTCACCATAGAAGAACGAAATTTGGGGAACCAAGTCGGCTTAGTGTACTGATCATTACCTGAAAGTATCATCCAGTTTGGGTGAAAAAATATTTGTTGTGATTTCTGGAGATTCGTAGTTTTTGGAAGCTTGACAACCCCTTTCTATGAAAGTGTTTCTCGCCAGTCACTGCTTAGGGCTACATCAAGAGGAAACAACACATAGATATAGAACGTGAAACTGCTTTATTTTGTCAAGTTTCAAGAAGCTAGCACAAACCGTGTTGGATTTACAGTTCCAAATCCATCTATCAATATAGGAGAAAACAGAGTGAAACCTAAAAATTCAAACTGTTACTGAAAATGAACGCTTCAACATAGAAGAACAAAATTTGGGGAACCAAGTCGGCTTAGTGTACTGATCATTACCTGAAAGTATCATCCAGTTTGGGTGAAAAAATATTTGCTGAGATTTCTGGAGATTCGTAATTTTTGGAAGCTTGGCAACCCCTTTCCATGAAAGTGTTTCTCGCCAGTCACTGCTTAGGGCTACATCAAGAGGAAAAAAAACATAGAGAAAGAACGTGAAACTGCTTTATTTTGTCAAGTTTCAAGAAGCTAGCACAAACCGTGTTGGATTTAGAGTTCCAAATACATTTATCAATATAGGAGAAAACAGAGTGAAACCTAAAAATTTAAACTGTTACTGGAAATGAACGCTTCACCATAGAAGAACGAAATTTGGGGAACCAAGTCGGCTTAGTGTACTGACCATTACCTGAAAGTATCATCCAGTTTGGGTGAAAAAATATTTGCTGAGATTTCTGGAGATTCGTAATTTTTGGAAGCTTGGGAACCTTTTTCCATGAAAGTGTTTCTCGACAGTCACTGCTTAGGGCTACATCAAGAGGAAACAAAACATAGAGATAGAACGTGAAACTGCTTTATTTTGTCAAGTTTCAAGAAGCTAGCACAAACCGTGTTGGATTTAGAGTTCCAAATACATCTATCAATATAGGAGAAAACAGAGTGAATCCTAAAAATTTAAACTGTTACTGGAAATGAACGCTTCACCATAGAAGAACGAAATTTGGGGAACCAAGTCGGCTTACTGTACTGACCATTACCTGAAAGTATCATCCAGTTTGGGTGAAAAAATATTTGCTGAGATTTCTGGAGATTCGTAATTTTTGGAAGCTTGGGAACCTTTTTCCATGAAAGTGTTTCTCGACAGTCACTGCTTAGGGCTACATCAAGAGGAAACAAAACATAGAGATAGAACGTGAAACTGCTTTATTTTGTCAAGTTTCAAGAAGCTAGCACAAACCGTGTTGGATTTAGAGTTCCAAATACATCTATCAATATAGGAGAAAACAGAGTGAAACCTAAAAATTCAAACTGTTACTGGAAATGAACGCTTCAACATAGAAGAACGAAATTTGGAGAACCAAGTTGGCTTAGTGTACTGATCATTACCTGTAAGTATCATCCAGTTTTGGTGAAAAAATATTTGCTGAGATTTCTGGAGATTCGTAATTTTTGGAAGCTTGGGAACCCCTTTCCATGAAAGTGTTTCTCGCCAGTCACTGCATAGGGCTACTTCAAGAGGAAAGAACACATAGAGACAGAACGTGAAACTACTTTATTTTGTCAAGTTTCAAGAAGCTAGCACAAACCGTGTTGGATTTAGAGTTCGAAATACATCTATCTATATAGGAGAAAACAGAGTGAAACCTAAAAATTCAAACTGTTACTGGAAATGAACGCTTCAACATAGAAGAACGAAATTTGGGGAACCAAGTCGGCTTAGTGTACTGATCATTACCTGAAAGTATCATTCAGTTTGGGTGAAAAAATATTTGCTGTGATTTCTGGAGATTCGTAGTTTTTGGAAGCTTGACAACCCCTTTCTATGAAAGTGTTTCTCGCCAGTCACTGCTTAGGGCTACATCAAGAGGAAACAACACATAGATATAGAACGTGAAACTGCTTTATTTTGTCAAGTTTCAAGAAGCTAGCACAAACCGTGTTGGATTTACAGTTCCAAATCCATCTATCAATATAGGAGAAAACAGAGTGAAACCTAAAAATTCAAACTGTTACTGGAAATGAACGCTTCAACATAGAAGAACGAAATTTGGGGAACCAAGTCGGCTTAGTGTACTGATCATTACCTGAAAGTATCATCCAGTTTGGGTGCAGAAATATTTGCTGAGATTTCTGGATTTCGTAATTTTTGGAAGCTTGGCAACCCCTTTCCATGAAAGTGTTTCTCAAGTCACTGCTTAGGGCTACATCAAGAGGAAAAAAAACATAGAGAAAGAACGTGAAACTGCTTTATTTTGTCAAGTTTCAAGAAGCTAGCACAAACCGTGTTGGATTTAGAGTTCCAAATCCATCTATCAATATAGGAGAAAACAGAGTGAAACCTAAAAATTTAAACTGTTACTGGAAATGAACGCTTCACCATAGAAGAACGAAATTTGGGGAACCAAGTCGGCTTAGTGTACTGATCATTACCTGAAAGTATCATCCAGTTTGGGTGAAAAAATATTTGTTGTGATTTCTGGAGATTCGTAGTTTTTGGAAGCTTGACAACCCCTTTCTATGAAAGTGTTTCTCGCCAGTCACTGCTTAGGGCTACATCAAGAGGAAACAACACATAGATATAGAACGTGAAACTGCTTTATTTTGTCAAGTTTCAAGAAGCTAGCACAAACCGTGTTGGATTTACAGTTCCAAATCCATCTATCAATATAGGAGAAAACAGAGTGAAACCTAAAAATTCAAACTGTTACTGAAAATGAACGCTTCAACATAGAAGAACAAAATTTGGGGAACCAAGTCGGCTTAGTGTACTGATCATTACCTGAAAGTATCATCCAGTTTGGGTGAAAAAATATTTGCTGAGATTTCTGGAGATTCGTAATTTTTGGAAGCTTGGCAACCCCTTTCCATGAAAGTGTTTCTCGCCAGTCACTGCTTAGGGCTACATCAAGAGGAAAAAAAACATAGAGAAAGAACGTGAAACTGCTTTATTTTGTCAACTTTCAAGAAGCTAGCACAAACCGTGTTGGATTTAGAGTTCCAAATACATTTATCAATATAGGAGAAAACAGAGTGAAACCTAAAAATTTAAACTGTTACTGGAAATGAACCCTTCACCATAGAAGAACGAAATTTGGGGAACCAAGTCGGCTTAGTGTACTGACCATTACCTGAAAGTATCATCCAGTTTGGGTGAAAAAATATTTGCTGAGATTTCTGGAGATTCGTAATTTTTGGAAGCTTGGGAACCTTTTTCCATGAAAGTGTTTCTCGACAGTCACTGCTTAGGGCTACATCAAGAGGAAACAAAACATAGAGATAGAACGTGAAACTGCTTTATTTTGTCAAGTTTCAAGAAGCTAGCACAAACCGTGTTGGATTTAGAGTTCCAAATACATCTATCAATATAGGAGAAAACAGAGTGAAACCTAAAAATTTAAACTGTTACTGGAAATGAACGCTTCACCATAGAAGAACGAAATTTGGGGAACCAAGTCGGCTTAGTGTACTGATCATTACCTGAAAGTATCATCCAGTTTGGGTGAAAAAATATTTGTTGTGATTTCTGGAGATTCGTAGTTTTTGGAAGCTTGACAACCCCTTTCTATGAAAGTGTTTCTCGCCAGTCACTGCTTAGGGCTACATCAAGAGGAAACAACACATAGATATAGAACGTGAAACTGCTTTATTTTGTCAAGTTTCAAGAAGCTAGCACAAACCGTGTTGGATTTACAGTTCCAAATCCATCTATCAATATAGGAGAAAACAGAGTGAAACCTAAAAATTCAAACTGTTACTGAAAATGAACGCTTCAACATAGAAGAACAAAATTTGGGGAACAAAGTCGGCTTAGTGTACTGATCATTACCTGAAAGTATCATCCAGTTTGGGTGAAAAAATATTTGCTGAGATTTCTGGAGATTCGTAATTTTTGGAAGCTTGGCAACCCCTTTCCATGAAAGTGTTTCTCGCCAGTCACTGCTTAGGGCTACATCAAGAGGAAAAAAAACATAGAGAAAGAACGTGAAACTGCTTTATTTTGTCAAGTTTCAAGAAGCTAGCACAAACCGTGTTGGATTTAGAGTTCCAAATACATTTATCAATATAGGAGAAAACAGAGTGAAACCTAAAAATTTAAACTGTTACTGGAAATGAACGCTTCACCATAGAAGAACGAAATTTGGGGAACCAAGTCGGCTTAGTGTACTGACCATTACCTGAAAGTATCATCCAGTTTGGGTGAAAAAATATTTGCTGAGATTTCTGGAGATTCGTAATTTTTGGAAGCTTGGGAACCTTTTTCCATGAAAGTGTTTCTCGACAGTCACTGCTTAGGGCTACATCAAGAGGAAACAAAACGTAGAGATAGAACGTGAAACTGCTTTATTTTGTCAAGTTTCAAGAAGCTAGCACAAACCGTGTTGGATTTAGAGTTCCAAATACATCTATCAATATAGGAGAAAACAGAGTGAAACCTAAAAATTCAAACTGTTAGTAGAAACGAACGCTTCAACATAGAAGAATGAAATTTGGAGAACCAAGTTGGCTTAGTGTACTGATCATTACCTGTAAGTATCATCCAGTTTTGGTGAAAAAATACTTGCTGAGATTTCTGGAGATTCGTAATTTTAGGAAGCTTGGCAACCCCTTTCCATGAAAGTGTTTCTCGCCAGTCACTGCATAGGGCTACTTCAAGAGGAAAGAACACCTAGAGACAGAACGTGAAACTACTTTATTTTGTCAAGTTTCAAGAAGCTAGCACAAACCGTGTTGGATTTAGAGTTCGAAATACATCTATCTATATAGGAGAAAACAGAGTGAAACCTAAAAATTCAAACTGTTACTGGAAATGAACGCTTCAACATAGAAGAACGAAATTTGGGGAACCAAGTTGGCTTAGTGTACTGATCATTACCTGAAAGTATCATCCAGTTTGGGTGAAAAAATATTTGCTGTGATTTCTGGAGATTCGTAGTTTTTGGAAGCTTGACAACCCCTTTCTATGAAAGTGTTTCTCGCCAGTCACTGCTTAGGGCTACATCAAGAGGAAACAACACATAGATATAGAACGTGAAACTGCTTTATTTTGTCAAGTTTCAAGAAGCTAGCACAAACCGTGTTGGATTTACACTTCCAAATCCATCTATCAATATAGGAGAAAACAGAGTGAAACCTAAAAATTCAAACTGTTACTGGAAATGAACGCTTCAACATAGAAGAACGAAATTTGGGGAACCAAGTCGGCTTAGTGTACTGATCATTACCTGAAAGTATCATCCAGTTTGGGTGAAAAAATATTTGCTGTGATTTCTGGAGATTCGTAGTTTTTGGAAGCTTGACAACCCCTTTCTATGAAAGTGTTTCTCGACAGTCACTGCTTAGGGCTACATCAAGAGGAAACAACACATAGATATAGAACGTGAAACTGCTTTATTTTGTCAAGTTTCAAGAAGCTAGCACAAACCGTGTTGGATTTACAGTTCCAAATCCATCTATCAATATAGGAGAAAACAGAGTGAAACCTAAAAATTCAAACTGTTACTGGAAATGAACGCTTCAACATAGAAGAACGAAATTTGGGGAACCAATTCGGCTTAGTGTACTGATCATTACCTGAAAGTATCATCCAGTTTGGGTGCAGAAATATTTGCTGTGATTTCTGGAGATTCGTAGTTTTTGGAAGCTTGGCAACCCCTTTCTATGAAAGTGTTTCTCGCCAGTCACTGCTTAGGGCTACTTCAAGAGGAAACAAAACATAGATAGAACGTGAAACTGCTTTATTTTGTCAAGTTTCAATAAGCTAGCACAAACCGTGTTGGATTTAGAGTTCCAAATACATCTATCAATATAGGAGAAAACAGAGTGAAACCTAAAAATTCAAACTGTTACTGGAAATGTACGCTTCAACATAGAAGAACGAAATTTGGGGAACCAAGTCGGCTTAGTGTACTGATCATTACCTGAAAGTATCATCCAGTTTGGGTGAAAAAATATTTGCTGAGATTTCTGGAGATTCGTAATTTTTGGAAGCTTGGCAACCCCTTTCCATGAAAGTGTTTCTCGCCAGTCACTGCTTAGGGCTACATCAAGAGGAAAAAAAACATAGAGAAAGAACGTGAAACTGCTTTATTTTGTCAAGTTTCAAGAAGCTAGCACAAACCGTGTTGGATTTACAGTTCCAAATCCATCTATCAATATAGGAGAAAACAGAGTGAAACCTAAAAATTCAAACTGTTACTGAAAATGAACGCTTCAACATAGAAGAACGAAATTTGGGGAACCAAGTCGGCTTAGTGTACTGATCATTACCTGAAAGTATCATCCAGTTTGGGTGAAAAAATATTTGCTGAGATTTCTGGAGATTCGTAATTTTTGGAAGCTTGGCAACCCCTTTCCATGAAAGTGTTTCTCGCCAGTCACTGCTTAGGGCTACATCAAGAGGAAACAAAACATAGAGAAAGAACGTGAAACTGCTTTATTTTGTCAAGTTTCAAGAAGCTAGCACAAACCGTGTTGGATTTAGAGTTCCAAATACATTTATCAATATAGGAGAAAACAGAGTGAAACCTAAAAATTTAAACTGTTACTGGAAATGAACGCTTCACCATAGAAGAACGAAATTTGGGGAACCAAGTCGGCTTAGTGTACTGACCATTACCTGAAAGTATCATCCAGTTTGAGTGAAAAAATATTTGCTGAGATTTCTGGAGATTCGTAATTTTTGGAAGCTTGGGAACCTTTTTCCATGAAAGTGTTTCTCGACAGTCACTGCTTAGGGCTACATCAAGAGGAAAGAAAACATAGAGATAGAACGTGAAACTGCTTTATTTTGTCAAGTTTCAAGAAGCTAGCACAAACCGTGTTGGATTTAGAGTTCGAAATACATCTATCTATATAGGAGAAAACAGAGTGAAACCTAAAAATTTAAACTGTTACTGGAAATGAACGCTTCACCATAGAAGAACGAAATTTGGGGAACCAAGTCGGCTTAGTGTACTGATCATTACCTGAAAGTATCATCCAGTTTGGGTGAAAAAATATTTGCTGTGATTTCTGGAGATTCGTAGTTTTTGGAAGCTTGACAACCCCTTTCTATGAAAGTGTTTCTCGCCAGTCACTGCTTAGGGCTACATCAAGAGGAAACAACACATAGATATAGAACGTGAAACTGCTTTATTTTGTCAAGTTTCAAGAAGCTAGCACAAACCGTGTTGGATTTAGAGTTCGAAATACATCTATCTATATAGGAGAAAACAGAGTGAAACCTAAAAATTCAAACTGTTACTGGAAATGAACGCTTCAACATAGAAGAACGAAATTTGGGGAACCAAGTTGTCTTAGTGTACTGATCATTACCTGTAAGTATCATCCAGTTTGGGTGAAAAAATATTTGCTGTGATTTCTGGAGATTCGTAGTTTTTGGAAGCTTGGCAACCCCTTTCTATGAAAGTGTTTCTCGCCAGTCACTGCTTAGGGCTACTTCAAGAGGAAACAAAACATAGAGATAGAACGTGAAACTGCTTTATTTTGTCAAGTTTCAAGAAGCTAGCACAAACCGTGTTGGATTTAGAGTTCCAAATACATCTATCAATATAGGAGAAAACAGAGTGAAACCTAAAAATTCAAACTGTTACTGGAAATGTACGCTTCAACATAGAAGAACGAAATTTGGGGAACCAAGTCGGCTTAGTGTACTGATCATTACCTGAAAGTATCATCCAGTTTGGGTGAAAAAATATTTGCTGAGATTTCTGGAGATTCGTAATTTTTGGAAGCTTGGCAACCCCTTTCCATGAAAGTGTTTCTCGCCAGTCACTGCTTAGGGCTACATCAAGAGGAAAAAAAACATAGAGAAAGAACGTGAAACTGCTTTATTTTGTCAAGTTTCAAGAAGCTAGCACAAACCGTGTTGGATTTAGAGTTCGAAATACATCTATCTATATAGGAGAAAACAGAGTGAAACCTAAAAATTTAAACTGTTACTGGAAATGAACGCTTCACCATAGAAGAACGAAATTTGGGGAACCAAGTCGGCTTAGTGTACTGATCATTACCTGAAAGTATCATCCAGTTTGGGTGAAAAAATATTTGCTGTGATTTCTGGAGATTCGTAGTTTTTGGAAGCTTGACAACCCCTTTCTATGAAAGTGTTTCTCGCCAGTCACTGCTTAGGGCTACATCAAGAGGAAACAACACATAGATATAGAACGTGAAACTGCTTTATTTTGTCAAGTTTCAAGAAGCTAGCACAAACCGTGTTGGATTTAGAGTTCGAAATACATCTATCTATATAGGAGAAAACAGAGTGAAACCTAAAAATTCAAACTGTTACTGGAAATGAACGCTTCAACATAGAAGAACGAAATTTGGGGAACCAAGTTGTCTTAGTGTACTGATCATTACCTGTAAGTATCATCCAGTTTGGGTGAAAAAATATTTGCTGTGATTTCTGGAGATTCGTAGTTTTTGGAAGCTTGGCAACCCCTTTCTATGAAAGTGTTTCTCGCCAGTCACTGCTTAGGGCTACTTCAAGAGGAAACAAAACATAGAGATAGAACGTGAAACTGCTTTATTTTGTCAAGTTTCAAGAAGCTAGCACAAACCGTGTTGGATTTAGAGTTCCAAATACATCTATCAATATAGGAGAAAACAGAGTGAAACCTAAAAATTCAAACTGTTACTGGAAATGTACGCTTCAACATAGAAGAACGAAATTTGGGGAACCAAGTCGGCTTAGTGTACTGATCATTACCTGAAAGTATCATCCAGTTTGGGTGAAAAAATATTTGCTGAGATTTCTGGAGATTCGTAATTTTTGGAAGCTTGGCAACCCCTTTCCATGAAAGTGTTTCTCGCCAGTCACTGCTTAGGGCTACATCAAGAGGAAAAAAAACATAGAGAAAGAACGTGAAACTGCTTTATTTTGTCAAGTTTCAAGAAGCTAGCACAAACCGTGTTGGATTTAGAGTTCCAAATCCATCTATCAATATAGGAGAAAACAGAGTGAAACCTAAAAATTTAAACTGTTACTGGAAATGAACGCTTCACCATAGAAGAACGAAATTTGGGGAACCAAGTCGGCTTAGTGTACTGATCATTACCTGAAAGTATCATCCAGTTTGGGTGAAAAAATATTTGTTGTGATTTCTGGAGATTCGTAGTTTTTGGAAGCTTGACAACCCCTTTCTATGAAAGTGTTTCTCGCCAGTCACTGCTTAGGGCTACATCAAGAGGAAACAACACATAGATATAGAACGTGAAACTGCTTTATTTTGTCAAGTTTCAAGAAGCTAGCACAAACCGTGTTGGATTTACAGTTCCAAATCCTTCTATCAATATAGGAGAAAACAGAGTGAAACCTAAAAATTCAAACTGTTACTGAAAATGAACGCTTCAACATAGAAGAACGAAATTTGGGGAACCAAGTCGGCTTAGTGTACTGACCATTACCTGAAAGTATCATCCAGTTTGAGTGAAAAAATATTTGCTGAGATTTCTGGAGATTCGTAATTTTTGGAAGCTTGGGAACCTTTTTCCATGAAAGTGTTTCTCGACAGTCACTGCTTAGGGCTACATCAAGAGGAAAGAAAACATAGATATAGAACGTGAAACTGCTTTATTTTGTCAAGTTTCAAGAAGCTAGCACAAACCGTGTTGGATTTAGAGTTCGAAATACATCTATCTATATAGGAGAAAACAGAGTGAAACCTAAAAATTTAAACTGTTACTGGAAATGAACGCTTCACCATAGAAGAACGAAATTTGGGGAACCAAGTCAGCTTAGTGTACTGATCATTACCTGAAAGTATCATCCAGTTTGGGTGAAAAAATATTTGCTGTGATTTCTGGAGATTCGTAGTTTTTGGAAGCTTGACAACCCCTTTCTATGAAAGTGTTTCTCGCCAGTCACTGCTTAGGGCTACATCAAGAGGAAACAACACATAGATATAGAACGTGAAACTGCTTTATTTTGTCAAGTTTCAAGAAGCTAGCACAAACCGTGTTGGATTTAGAGTTCGAAATACATCTATCTATATAGGAGAAAACAGAGTGAAACCTAAAAATTCAAACTGTTACTGGAAATGAACGCTTCAACATAGAAGAACAAAATTTGGGGAACCAAGTTGGCTTAGTGTACTGATCATTACCTGTAAGTATCATCCAGTTTGGGTGAAAAAATATTTGCTGTGATTTCTGGAGATTCGTAGTTTTTGGAAGCTTGGCAACCCCTTTCTATGAAAGTGTTTCTCGCCAGTCACTGCTTAGGGCTACTTCAAGAGGAAACAAAACATAGAGATAGAACGTGAAACTGCTTTATTTTGTCAAGTTTCAAGAAGCTAGCACAAACCGTGTTGGATTTAGAGTTCCAAATACATCTATCAATATAGGAGAAAACAGAGTGAAACCTAAAAATTCAAACTGTTACTGGAAATGTACGCTTCAACATAGAAGAACGAAATTTGGGGAACCAAGTCGGCTTAGTGTACTGATCATTACCTGAAAGTATCATCCAGTTTGGGTGAAAAAATATTTGCTGAGATTTCTGGAGATTCGTAATTTTTGGAAGCTTGGCAACCCCTTTCCATGAAAGTGTTTCTCGCCAGTCACTGCTTAGGGCTACATCAAGAGGAAAAAAAACATAGAGAAAGAACGTGAAACTGCTTTATTTTGTCAAGTTTCAAGAAGCTAGCACAAACCGTGTTGGATTTAGAGTTCCAAATCCATCTATCAATATAGGAGAAAACAGAGTGAAACCTAAAAATTTAAACTGTTACTGGAAATGAACGCTTCACCATAGAAGAACGAAATTTGGGGAACCAAGTCGGCTTAGTGTACTGATCATTACCTGAAAGTATCATCCAGTTTGGGTGAAAAAATATTTGTTGTGATTTCTGGAGATTCGTAGTTTTTGGAAGCTTGACAACCCCTTTCTATGAAAGTGTTTCTCGCCAGTCACTGCTTAGGGCTACATCAAGAGGAAACAACACATAGATATAGAACGTGAAACTGCTTTATTTTGTCAAGTTTCAAGAAGCTAGCACAAACCGTGTTGGATTTACAGTTCCAAATCCTTCTATCAATATAGGAGAAAACAGAGTGAAACCTAAAAATTCAAACTGTTACTGAAAATGAACGCTTCAACATAGAAGAACAAAATTTGGGGAACCAAGTCGGCTTAGTGTACTGATCATTACCTGAAAGTATCATCCAGTTTGGGTGAAAAAATATTTGCTGTGATTTCTGGAGATTCGTAGTTTTTGGAAGCTTGACAACCCCTTTCTATGAAAGTGTTTCTCGCCAGTCACTGCTTAGGGCTACATCAAGAGGAAACAAAACATAGAGATAGAACGTGAAACTGCTTTATTTTGTCAAGTTTCAAGAAGCTAGCACAAACCGTGTTGGATTTAGAGTTCCAAATACATCTATCAATATAGGAGAAAACAGAGTGAAACCTAAAAATTCAAACTGTTACTGGAAATGAACGCTTCAACATAGAAGAACGAAATTTGGAGAACCAAGTTGGCTTAGTGTACTGATCATTACCTGTAAGTATCATCCAGTTTTGGTGAAAAAATATTTGCTGAGATTTCTGGAGATTCGTAATTTTTGGAAGCTTGGGAACCCCTTTCCATGAAAGTGTTTCTCGCCAGTCACTGCATAGGGCTACTTCAAGAGGAAAGAACACATAGAGACAGAACGTGAAACTACTTTATTTTGTCAAGTTTCAAGAAGCTAGCACAAACCGTGTTGGATTTAGAGTTCGAAATACATCTATCTATATAGGAGAAAACAGAGTGAAACCTAAAAATTCAAACTGTTACTGGAAATGAACGCTTCACCATAGAAGAACGAAATTTGGGGAACCAAGTCGGCTTAGTGTACTGACCATTACCTGAAAGTATCATCCAGTTTGGGTGAAAAAATATTTGCTGAGATTTCTGGAGATTCGTAATTTTTGGAAGCTTGGGAACCTTTTTCCATGAAAGTGTTTCTCGACAGTCACTGCTTAGGGCTACATCAAGAGGAAACAAAACGTAGAGATAGAACGTGAAACTGCTTTATTTTGTCAAGTTTCAAGAAGCTAGCACAAACCGTGTTGGATTTAGAGTTCCAAATACATCTATCAATATAGGAGAAAACAGAGTGAAACCTAAAAATTCAAACTGTTAGTAGAAACGAACGCTTCAACATAGAAGAATGAAATTTGGAGAACCAAGTTGGCTTAGTGTACTGATCATTACCTGTAAGTATCATCCAGTTTTGGTGAAAAAATACTTGCTGAGATTTCTGGAGATTCGTAATTTTAGGAAGCTTGGCAACCCCTTTCCATGAAAGTGTTTCTCGCCAGTCACTGCATAGGGCTACTTCAAGAGGAAAGAACACCTAGAGACAGAACGTGAAACTACTTTATTTTGTCAAGTTTCAAGAAGCTAGCACAAACCGTGTTGGATTTAGAGTTCGAAATACATCTATCTATATAGGAGAAAACAGAGTGAAACCTAAAAATTCAAACTGTTACTGGAAATGAACGCTTCAACATAGAAGAACGAAATTTGGGGAACCAAGTTGGCTTAGTGTACTGATCATTACCTGAAAGTATCATCCAGTTTGGGTGAAAAAATATTTGCTGTGATTTCTGGAGATTCGTAGTTTTTGGAAGCTTGACAACCCCTTTCTATGAAAGTGTTTCTCGCCAGTCACTGCTTAGGGCTACATCAAGAGGAAACAACACATAGATATAGAACGTGAAACTGCTTTATTTTGTCAAGTTTCAAGAAGCTAGCACAAACCGTGTTGGATTTACAGTTCCAAATCCATCTATCAATATAGGAGAAAACAGAGTGAAACCTAAAAATTCAAACTGTTACTGAAAATGAACGCTTCAACATAGAAGAACGAAATTTGGGGAACCAAGTCGGCTTAGTGTACTGATCATTACCTGAAAGTATCATCCAGTTTGGGTGAAAAAATATTTGCTGAGATTTCTGGAGATTCGTAATTTTTGGAAGCTTGGCAACCCCTTTCTATGAAAGTGTTTCTCGCCAGTCACTGCTTAGGGCTACATCAAGAGGAAACAAAACATAGAGAAAGAACGTGAAACTGCTTTATTTTGTCAAGTTTCAAGAAGCTAGCACAAACCGTGTTGGATTTAGAGTTCCAAATACATTTATCAATATAGGAGAAAACAGAGTGAAACCTAAAAATTTAAACTGTTACTGGAAATGAACGCTTCACCATAGAAGAACGAAATTTGGGGAACCAAGTCGGCTTAGTGTACTGACCATTACCTGAAAGTATCATCCAGTTTGAGTGAAAAAATATTTGCTGAGATTTCTGGAGATTCGTAATTTTTGGAAGCTTGGGAACCTTTTTCCATGAAAGTGTTTCTCGACAGTCACTGCTTAGGGCTACATCAAGAGGAAAGAAAACATAGAGATAGAACGTGAAACTGCTTTATTTTGTCAAGTTTCAAGAAGCTAGCACAAACCGTGTTGGATTTAGAGTTCGAAATACATCTATCTATATAGGAGAAAACAGAGTGAAACCTAAAAATTTAAACTGTTACTGGAAATGAACGCTTCACCATAGAAGAACGAAATTTGGGGAACCAAGTCGGCTTAGTGTACTGATCATTACCTGAAAGTATCATCCAGTTTGGGTGAAAAAATATTTGCTGTGATTTCTGGAGATTCGTAGTTTTTGGAAGCTTGACAACCCCTTTCTATGAAAGTGTTTCTCGCCAGTCACTGCTTAGGGCTACATCAAGAGGAAACAACACATAGATATAGAACGTGAAACTGCTTTATTTTGTCAAGTTTCAAGAAGCTAGCACAAACCGTGTTGGATTTAGAGTTCGAAATACATCTATCTATATAGGAGAAAACAGAGTGAAACCTAAAAATTCAAACTGTTACTGGAAATGAACGCTTCAACATAGAAGAACGAAATTTGGGGAACCAAGTTGTCTTAGTGTACTGATCATTACCTGTAAGTATCATCCAGTTTGGGTGAAAAAATATTTGCTGTGATTTCTGGAGATTCGTAGTTTTTGGAAGCTTGGCAACCCCTTTCTATGAAAGTGTTTCTCGCCAGTCACTGCTTAGGGCTACTTCAAGAGGAAACAAAACATAGAGATAGAACGTGAAACTGCTTTATTTTGTCAAGTTTCAAGAAGCTAGCACAAACCGTGTTGGATTTAGAGTTCCAAATACATCTATCAATATAGGAGAAAACAGAGTGAAACCTAAAAATTCAAACTGTTACTGGAAATGTACGCTTCAACATAGAAGAACGAAATTTGGGGAACCAAGTCGGCTTAGTGTACTGATCATTACCTGAAAGTATCATCCAGTTTGGGTGAAAAAATATTTGCTGAGATTTCTGGAGATTCGTAATTTTTGGAAGCTTGGCAACCCCTTTCCATGAAAGTGTTTCTCGCCAGTCACTGCTTAGGGCTACATCAAGAGGAAAAAAAACATAGAGAAAGAACGTGAAACTGCTTTATTTTGTCAAGTTTCAAGAAGCTAGCACAAACCGTGTTGGATTTAGAGTTCGAAATACATCTATCTATATAGGAGAAAACAGAGTGAAACCTAAAAATTTAAACTGTTACTGGAAATGAACGCTTCACCATAGAAGAACGAAATTTGGGGAACCAAGTCGGCTTAGTGTACTGATCATTACCTGAAAGTATCATCCAGTTTGGGTGAAAAAATATTTGCTGTGATTTCTGGAGATTCGTAGTTTTTGGAAGCTTGACAACCCCTTTCTATGAAAGTGTTTCTCGCCAGTCACTGCTTAGGGCTACATCAAGAGGAAACAACACATAGATATAGAACGTGAAACTGCTTTATTTTGTCAAGTTTCAAGAAGCTAGCACAAACCGTGTTGGATTTAGAGTTCGAAATACATCTATCTATATAGGAGAAAACAGAGTGAAACCTAAAAATTCAAACTGTTACTGGAAATGAACGCTTCAACATAGAAGAACGAAATTTGGGGAACCAAGTTGTCTTAGTGTACTGATCATTACCTGTAAGTATCATCCAGTTTGGGTGAAAAAATATTTGCTGTGATTTCTGGAGATTCGTAGTTTTTGGAAGCTTGGCAACCCCTTTCTATGAAAGTGTTTCTCGCCAGTCACTGCTTAGGGCTACTTCAAGAGGAAACAAAACATAGAGATAGAACGTGAAACTGCTTTATTTTGTCAAGTTTCAAGAAGCTAGCACAAACCGTGTTGGATTTAGAGTTCCAAATACATCTATCAATATAGGAGAAAACAGAGTGAAACCTAAAAATTCAAACTGTTACTGGAAATGTACGCTTCAACATAGAAGAACGAAATTTGGGGAACCAAGTCGGCTTAGTGTACTGATCATTACCTGAAAGTATCATCCAGTTTGGGTGAAAAAATATTTGCTGAGATTTCTGGAGATTCGTAATTTTTGGAAGCTTGGCAACCCCTTTCCATGAAAGTGTTTCTCGCCAGTCACTGCTTAGGGCTACATCAAGAGGAAAAAAAACATAGAGAAAGAACGTGAAACTGCTTTATTTTGTCAAGTTTCAAGAAGCTAGCACAAACCGTGTTGGATTTAGAGTTCCAAATCCATCTATCAATATAGGAGAAAACAGAGTGAAACCTAAAAATTTAAACTGTTACTGGAAATGAACGCTTCACCATAGAAGAACGAAATTTGGGGAACCAAGTCGGCTTAGTGTACTGATCATTACCTGAAAGTATCATCCAGTTTGGGTGAAAAAATATTTGTTGTGATTTCTGGAGATTCGTAGTTTTTGGAAGCTTGACAACCCCTTTCTATGAAAGTGTTTCTCGCCAGTCACTGCTTAGGGCTACATCAAGAGGAAACAACACATAGATATAGAACGTGAAACTGCTTTATTTTGTCAAGTTTCAAGAAGCTAGCACAAACCGTGTTGGATTTACAGTTCCAAATCCTTCTATCAATATAGGAGAAAACAGAGTGAAACCTAAAAATTCAAACTGTTACTGAAAATGAACGCTTCAACATAGAAGAACGAAATTTGGGGAACCAAGTCGGCTTAGTGTACTGACCATTACCTGAAAGTATCATCCAGTTTGAGTGAAAAAATATTTGCTGAGATTTCTGGAGATTCGTAATTTTTGGAAGCTTGGGAACCTTTTTCCATGAAAGTGTTTCTCGACAGTCACTGCTTAGGGCTACATCAAGAGGAAAGAAAACATAGATATAGAACGTGAAACTGCTTTATTTTGTCAAGTTTCAAGAAGCTAGCACAAACCGTGTTGGATTTAGAGTTCGAAATACATCTATCTATATAGGAGAAAACAGAGTGAAACCTAAAAATTTAAACTGTTACTGGAAATGAACGCTTCACCATAGAAGAACGAAATTTGGGGAACCAAGTCAGCTTAGTGTACTGATCATTACCTGAAAGTATCATCCAGTTTGGGTGAAAAAATATTTGCTGTGATTTCTGGAGATTCGTAGTTTTTGGAAGCTTGACAACCCCTTTCTATGAAAGTGTTTCTCGCCAGTCACTGCTTAGGGCTACATCAAGAGGAAACAACACATAGATATAGAACGTGAAACTGCTTTATTTTGTCAAGTTTCAAGAAGCTAGCACAAACCGTGTTGGATTTAGAGTTCGAAATACATCTATCTATATAGGAGAAAACAGAGTGAAACCTAAAAATTCAAACTGTTACTGGAAATGAACGCTTCAACATAGAAGAACAAAATTTGGGGAACCAAGTTGGCTTAGTGTACTGATCATTACCTGTAAGTATCATCCAGTTTGGGTGAAAAAATATTTGCTGTGATTTCTGGAGATTCGTAGTTTTTGGAAGCTTGGCAACCCCTTTCTATGAAAGTGTTTCTCGCCAGTCACTGCTTAGGGCTACTTCAAGAGGAAACAAAACATAGAGATAGAACGTGAAACTGCTTTATTTTGTCAAGTTTCAAGAAGCTAGCACAAACCGTGTTGGATTTAGAGTTCCAAATACATCTATCAATATAGGAGAAAACAGAGTGAAACCTAAAAATTCAAACTGTTACTGGAAATGTACGCTTCAACATAGAAGAACGAAATTTGGGGAACCAAGTCGGCTTAGTGTACTGATCATTACCTGAAAGTATCATCCAGTTTGGGTGAAAAAATATTTGCTGAGATTTCTGGAGATTCGTAATTTTTGGAAGCTTGGCAACCCCTTTCCATGAAAGTGTTTCTCGCCAGTCACTGCTTAGGGCTACATCAAGAGGAAAAAAAACATAGAGAAAGAACGTGAAACTGCTTTATTTTGTCAAGTTTCAAGAAGCTAGCACAAACCGTGTTGGATTTAGAGTTCCAAATCCATCTATCAATATAGGAGAAAACAGAGTGAAACCTAAAAATTTAAACTGTTACTGGAAATGAACGCTTCACCATAGAAGAACGAAATTTGGGGAACCAAGTCGGCTTAGTGTACTGATCATTACCTGAAAGTATCATCCAGTTTGGGTGAAAAAATATTTGTTGTGATTTCTGGAGATTCGTAGTTTTTGGAAGCTTGACAACCCCTTTCTATGAAAGTGTTTCTCGCCAGTCACTGCTTAGGGCTACATCAAGAGGAAACAACACATAGATATAGAACGTGAAACTGCTTTATTTTGTCAAGTTTCAAGAAGCTAGCACAAACCGTGTTGGATTTACAGTTCCAAATCCTTCTATCAATATAGGAGAAAACAGAGTGAAACCTAAAAATTCAAACTGTTACTGAAAATGAACGCTTCAACATAGAAGAACAAAATTTGGGGAACCAAGTCGGCTTAGTGTACTGATCATTACCTGAAAGTATCATCCAGTTTGGGTGAAAAAATATTTGCTGTGATTTCTGGAGATTCGTAGTTTTTGGAAGCTTGACAACCCCTTTCTATGAAAGTGTTTCTCGCCAGTCACTGCTTAGGGCTACATCAAGAGGAAACAAAACATAGAGATAGAACGTGAAACTGCTTTATTTTGTCAAGTTTCAAGAAGCTAGCACAAACCGTGTTGGATTTAGAGTTCCAAATACATCTATCAATATAGGAGAAAACAGAGTGAAACCTAAAAATTCAAACTGTTACTGGAAATGAACGCTTCAACATAGAAGAACGAAATTTGGAGAACCAAGTTGGCTTAGTGTACTGATCATTACCTGTAAGTATCATCCAGTTTTGGTGAAAAAATATTTGCTGAGATTTCTGGAGATTCGTAATTTTTGGAAGCTTGGGAACCCCTTTCCATGAAAGTGTTTCTCGCCAGTCACTGCATAGGGCTACTTCAAGAGGAAAGAACACATAGAGACAGAACGTGAAACTACTTTATTTTGTCAAGTTTCAAGAAGCTAGCACAAACCGTGTTGGATTTAGAGTTCGAAATACATCTATCTATATAGGAGAAAACAGAGTGAAACCTAAAAATTCAAACTGTTACTGGAAATGAACGCTTCACCATAGAAGAACGAAATTTGGGGAACCAAGTCGGCTTAGTGTACTGACCATTACCTGAAAGTATCATCCAGTTTGGGTGAAAAAATATTTGCTGAGATTTCTGGAGATTCGTAATTTTTGGAAGCTTGGGAACCTTTTTCCATGAAAGTGTTTCTCGACAGTCACTGCTTAGGGCTACATCAAGAGGAAACAAAACGTAGAGATAGAACGTGAAACTGCTTTATTTTGTCAAGTTTCAAGAAGCTAGCACAAACCGTGTTGGATTTAGAGTTCCAAATACATCTATCAATATAGGAGAAAACAGAGTGAAACCTAAAAATTCAAACTGTTAGTAGAAACGAACGCTTCAACATAGAAGAATGAAATTTGGAGAACCAAGTTGGCTTAGTGTACTGATCATTACCTGTAAGTATCATCCAGTTTTGGTGAAAAAATACTTGCTGAGATTTCTGGAGATTCGTAATTTTAGGAAGCTTGGCAACCCCTTTCCATGAAAGTGTTTCTCGCCAGTCACTGCATAGGGCTACTTCAAGAGGAAAGAACACCTAGAGACAGAACGTGAAACTACTTTATTTTGTCAAGTTTCAAGAAGCTAGCACAAACCGTGTTGGATTTAGAGTTCGAAATACATCTATCTATATAGGAGAAAACAGAGTGAAACCTAAAAATTCAAACTGTTACTGGAAATGAACGCTTCAACATAGAAGAACGAAATTTGGGGAACCAAGTTGGCTTAGTGTACTGATCATTACCTGAAAGTATCATCCAGTTTGGGTGAAAAAATATTTGCTGTGATTTCTGGAGATTCGTAGTTTTTGGAAGCTTGACAACCCCTTTCTATGAAAGTGTTTCTCGCCAGTCACTGCTTAGGGCTACATCAAGAGGAAACAACACATAGATACAGAACGTGAAACTGCTTTATTTTGTCAAGTTTCAAGAAGCTAGCACAAACCGTGTTGGATTTACAGTTCCAAATCCATCTATCAATATAGGAGAAAACAGAGTGAAACCTAAAAATTCAAACTGTTACTGGAAATGAACGCTTCAACATAGAAGAACGAAATTTGGGGAACCAAGTCGGCTTAGTGTACTGATCATTACCTGAAAGTATCATCCAGTTTGGGTGAAAAAATATTTGCTGTGATTTCTGGAGATTCGTAGTTTTTGGAAGCTTGACAACCCCTTTCTATGAAAGTGTTTCTCGCCAGTCACTGCTTAGGGCTACATCAAGAGGAAACAACACATAGATATAGAACGTGAAACTGCTTTATTTTGTCAAGTTTCAAGAAGCTAGCACAAACCGTGTTGGATTTACAGTTCCAAATCCATCTATCAATATAGGAGAAAACAGAGTGAAACCTAAAAATTCAAACTGTTACTGGAAATGAACGCTTCAACATAGAAGAACGAAATTTGGGGAACCAAGTCGGCTTAGTGTACTGATCATTACCTGAAAGTATCATCCAGTTTGGGTGCAGAAATATTTGCTGTGATTTCTGGAGATTCGTAGTTTTTGGAAGCTTGGCAACCCCTTTCTATGAAAGTGTTTCTCGCCAGTCACTGCTTAGGACTACTTCAAGAGGAAACAAAACATAGAGATAGAACGTGAAACTGCTTTATTTTGTCAAGTTTCAAGAAGCTAGCACAAACCGTGTTGGATTTAGAGTTCCAAATACATCTATCAATATAGGAGAAAACAGAGTGAAACGTAAAAATTCAAACTGTTACTGGAAATGTACGCTTCAACATAGAAGAACGAAATTTGGGGAACCAAGTCGGCTTAGTGTACTGATCATTACCTGAAAGTATCATCCAGTTTGGGTGAAAAAATATTTGCTGTGATTTCTGGAGATTCGTAGTTTTTGGAAGCTTGACAACCCCTTTCTATGAAAGTGTTTCTCGCCAGTCACTGCTTAGGGCTACATCAAGAGGAAACAACACATAGATATAGAACGTGAAACTGCTTTATTTTGTCAAGTTTCAAGAAGCTAGCACAAACCGTGTTGGATTTACAGTTCCAAATCCATCTATCAATATAGGAGAAAACAGAGTGAAACCTAAAAATTCAAACTGTTACTGAAAATGAACGCTTCAACATAGAAGAACGAAATTTGGGGAACCAAGTCGGCTTAGTGTACTGATCATTACCTGAAAGTATCATCCAGTTTGGGTGAAAAAATATTTGCTGAGATTTCTGGAGATTCGTAATTTTTGGAAGCTTGGCAACCCCTTTCCATGAAAGTGTTTCTCGCCAGTCACTGCTTAGGGCTACATCAAGAGGAAAAAAAACATAGAGAAAGAACGTGAAACTGCTTTATTTTGTCAAGTTTCAAGAAGCTAGCACAAACCGTGTTGGATTTAGAGTTCCAAATACATTTATCAATATAGGAGAAAACAGAGTGAAACCTAAAAATTTAAACTGTTACTGGAAATGAACGCTTCACCATAGAAGAACGAAATTTGGGGAACCAAGTCGGCTTAGTGTACTGACCATTACCTGAAAGTATCATCCAGTTTGGGTGAAAAAATATTTGCTGAGATTTCTGGAGATTCGTAATTTTTGGAAGCTTGGGAACCTTTTTCCATGAAAGTGTTTCTCGACAGTCACTGCTTAGGGCTACATCAAGAGGAAACAAAACATAGAGATAGAACGTGAAACTGCTTTATTTTGTCAAGTTTCAAGAAGCTAGCACAAACCGTGTTGGATTTAGAGTTCCAAATACATCTATCAATATAGGAGAAAACAGAGTGAAACCTAAAAATTCAAACGGTTAGTAGAAACGAACGCTTCAACATAGAAGAATGAAATTTGGAGAACCAAGTTGGCTTAGTGTACTGATCATTACCTGTAAGTATCATCCAGTTTTGGTGAAAAAATACTTGCTGAGATTTCTGGAGATTCGTAATTTTAGGAAGCTTGGCAACCCCTTTCCATGAAAGTGTTTCTCGCCAGTCACTGCATAGGGCTACTTCAAGAGGAAAGAACACATAGAGACAGAACGTGAAACTACTTTATTTTGTCAAGTTTCAAGAAGCTAGCACAAACCGTGTTGGATTTACAGTTCCAAATCAATCTATCAATATAGGAGAAAACAGAGTGAAACCTAAAAATTCAAACTGTTACTGGAAATGAACGCTTCACCATAGAAGAACGAAATTTGGGGAACCAAGTCGGCTTAGTGTACTGACCATTACCTGAAAGTATCATCCAGTTTGGGTGAAAAAATATTTGCTGAGATTTCTGGAGATTCGTAATTTTTGGAAGCTTGGGAACCTTTTTCCATGAAAGTGTTTCTCGACAGTCACTGCTTAGGGCTACATCAAGAGGAAACAAAACGTAGAGATAGAACGTGAAACTGCTTTATTTTGTCAAGTTTCAAGAAGCTAGCACAAACCGTGTTGGATTTAGAGTTCCAAATACATCTATCAATATAGGAGAAAACAGAGTGAAACCTAAAAATTCAAACTGTTAGTAGAAACGAACGCTTCAACATAGAAGAATGAAATTTGGAGAACCAAGTTGGCTTAGTGTACTGATCATTACCTGTAAGTATCATCCAGTTTTGGTGAAAAAATACTTGCTGAGATTTCTGGAGATTCATAATTTTAGGAAGCTTGGCAACCCCTTTCCATGAAAGTGTTTCTCGCCAGTCACTGCATAGGGCTACTTCAAGAGGAAAGAACACCTAGAGACAGAACGTGAAACTACTTTATTTTGTCAAGTTTCAAGAAGCTAGCACAAACCGTGTTGGATTTAGAGTTCGAAATACATCTATCTATATAGGAGAAAACAGAGTGAAACCTAAAAATTCAAACTGTTACTGGAAATGAACGCTTCAACATAGAAGAACGAAATTTGGGGAACCAAGTTGGCTTAGTGTACTGATCATTACCTGAAAGTATCATCCAGTTTGGGTGAAAAAATATTTGCTGTGATTTCTGGAGATTCGTAGTTTTTGGAAGCTTGACAACCCCTTTCTATGAAAGTGTTTCTCGCCAGTCACTGCTTAGGGCTACATCAAGAGGAAACAACACATAGATATAGAACGTGAAACTGCTTTATTTTGTCAAGTTTCAAGAAGCTAGCACAAACCGTGTTGGATTTACAGTTCCAAATCCATCTATCAATATAGGAGAAAACAGAGTGAAACCTAAAAATTCAAACTGTTACTGGAAATGAACGCTTCAACATAGAAGAACGAAATTTGGGGAACCAAGTCGGCTTAGTGTACTGATCATTACCTGAAAGTATCATCCAGTTTGGGTGAAAAAATATTTGCTGTGATTTCTGGAGATTCGTAGTTTTTGGAAGCTTGACAACCCCTTTCTATGAAAGTGTTTCTCGCCAGTCACTGCTTAGGGCTACATCAAGAGGAAACAACACATAGATATAGAACGTGAAACTGCTTTATTTTGTCAAGTTTGAAGAAGCTAGCACAAACCGTGTTGGATTTACAGTTCCAAATCCATCTATCAATATAGGAGAAAACAGAGTGAAACCTAAAAATTCAAACTGTTACTGGAAATGAACGCTTCAACATAGAAGAACGAAATTTGGGGAACCAAGTCGGCTTAGTGTACTGATCATTACCTGAAAGTATCATCCAGTTTGGGTGCAGAAATATTTGCTGTGATTTCTGGAGATTCGTAGTTTTTGGAAGCTTGGCAACCCCTTTCTATGAAAGTGTTTCTCGCCAGTCACTGCTTAGGACTACTTCAAGAGGAAACAAAACATAGAGATAGAACGTGAAACTGCTTTATTTTGTCAAGTTTCAAGAAGCTAGCACAAACCGTGTTGGATTTAGAGTTCCAAATACATCTATCAATATAGGAGAAAACAGAGTGAAACGTAAAAATTCAAACTGTTACTGGAAATGTACGCTTCAACATAGAAGAACGAAATTTGGGGAACCAAGTCGGCTTAGTGTACTGATCATTACCTGAAAGTATCATCCAGTTTGGGTGAAAAAATATTTGCTGTGATTTCTGGAGATTCGTAGTTTTTGGAAGCTTGACAACCCCTTTCTATGAAAGTGTTTCTCGCCAGTCACTGCTTAGGGCTACATCAAGAGGAAACAACACATAGATATAGAACGTGAAACTGCTTTATTTTGTCAAGTTTCAAGAAGCTAGCACAAACCGTGTTGGATTTACAGTTCCAAATCCATCTATCAATATAGGAGAAAACAGAGTGAAACCTAAAAATTCAAACTGTTACTGAAAATGAACGCTTCAACATAGAAGAACGAAATTTGGGGAACCAAGTCGGCTTAGTGTACTGATCATTACCTGAAAGTATCATCCAGTTTGGGTGAAAAAATATTTGCTGAGATTTCTGGAGATTCGTAATTTTTGGAAGCTTGGCAACCCCTTTCCATGAAAGTGTTTCTCGCCAGTCACTGCTTAGGGCTACATCAAGAGGAAAAAAAACATAGAGAAAGAACGTGAAACTGCTTTATTTTGTCAAGTTTCAAGAAGCTAGCACAAACCGTGTTGGATTTAGAGTTCCAAATACATTTATCAATATAGGAGAAAACAGAGTGAAACCTAAAAATTTAAACTGTTACTGGAAATGAACGCTTCACCATAGAAGAACGAAATTTGGGGAACCAAGTCGGCTTAGTGTACTGACCATTACCTGAAAGTATCATCCAGTTTGGGTGAGAAAATATTTGCTGAGATTTCTGGAGATTCGTAATTTTTGGAAGCTTGGGAACCTTTTTCCATGAAAGTGTTTCTCGACAGTCACTGCTTAGGGCTACATCAAGAGGAAACAAAACATAGAGATAGAACGTGAAACTGCTTTATTTTGTCAAGTTTCAAGAAGCTAGCACAAACCGTGTTGGATTTAGAGTTCCAAATACATCTATCAATATAGGAGAAAACAGAGTGAAACCTAAAAATTCAAACGGTTAGTAGAAACGAACGCTTCAACATAGAAGAATGAAATTTGGAGAACCAAGTTGGCTTAGTGTACTGATCATTACCTGTAAGTATCATCCAGTTTTGGTGAAAAAATACTTGCTGAGATTTCTGGAGATTCGTAATTTTAGGAAGCTTGGCAACCCCTTTCCATGAAAGTGTTTCTCGCCAGTCACTGCATAGGGCTACTTCAAGAGGAAAGAACACATAGAGACAGAACGTGAAACTACTTTATTTTGTCAAGTTTCAAGAAGCTAGCACAAACCGTGTTGGATTTACAGTTCCAAATCAATCTATCAATATAGGAGAAAACAGAGTGAAACCTAAAAATTCAAACTGTTACTGGAAATGAACGCTTCAACATAGAAGAACGAAATTTGGGGAACCAAGTCGGCTTAGTGTACTGATCATTACCTGAAAGTATCATCCAGTTTGGGTGAAAAAATATTTGCTGTGATTTCTGGAGATTCGTAGTTTTTGGAAGCTTGACAACCCCTTTCTATGAAAGTGTTTCTCACCAGTCACTGCTTAGGGCTATATCAAGAGGAAACAACACATAGATATAGAACGTGAAACTGCTTTATTTTGTCAAGTTTCAAGAAGCTAGCACAAACCGTGTTGGATTTACAGTTCCAAATCCATCTATCAATATAGGAGAAAACAGAGTGAAACCTAAAAATTCAAACTGTTACTGAAAATGAACGCTTCAACATAGAAGAACGAAATTTGGGGAACCAAGTCGGCTTAGTGTACTGATCATTACCTGAAAGTATCATCCAGTTTGGGTGAAAAAATATTTGCTGAGATTTCTGGAGATTCGTAATTTTTGGAAGCTTGGCAACCCCTTTCCATGAAAGTGTTTCTCGCCAGTCACTGCTTAGGGCTACATCAAGAGGAAAAAAAACATAGAGAAAGAACGTGAAACTGCTTTATTTTGTCAAGTTTCAAGAAGCTAGCACAAACCGTGTTGGATTTAGAGTTCCAAATACATTTATCAATATAGGAGAAAACAGAGTGAAACCTAAAAATTTAAACTGTTACTGGAAATGAACGCTTCACCATAGAAGAACGAAATTTGGGGAACCAAGTCGGCTTAGTGTACTGATCATTACCTGAAAGTATCATCCAGTTTGGGTGAAAAAATATTTGCTGTGATTTCTGGAGATTCGTAGTTTTTGGAAGCTTGACAACCCCTTTCTATGAAAGTGTTTCTCGCCAGTCACTGCTTAGGGCTACATCAAGAGGAAACAAAACATAGAGATAGAACGTGAAACTGCTTTATTTTGTCAAGTTTCAAGAAGCTAGCACAAACCGTGTTGGATTTAGAGTTCCAAATACATCTATCAATATAGGAGAAAACAGAGTGAAACCTAAAAATTCAAACTGTTACTGGAAATGAACGCTTCAACATAGAAGAACGAAATTTGGAGAACCAAGTTGGCTTAGTGTACTGATCATTACCTGTAAGTATCATCCAGTTTTGGTGAAAAAATATTTGCTGAGATTTCTGGAGATTCGTAATTTTTGGAAGCTTGGGAACCCCTTTCCATGAAAGTGTTTCTCGCCAGTCACTGCATAGGGCTACTTCAAGAGGAAAGAACACATAGAGACAGAACGTGAAACTACTTTATTTTGTCAAGTTTCAAGAAGCTAGCACAAACCGTGTTGGATTTAGAGTTCGAAATACATCTATCTATATAGGAGAAAACAGAGTGAAACCTAAAAATTCAAACTGTTACTGGAAATGAACGCTTCAACATAGAAGAACGAAATTTGGGGAACCAAGTTGGCTTAGTGTACTGATCATTACCTGAAAGTATCATCCAGTTTGGGTGAAAAAATATTTGCTGTGATTTCTGGAGATTCGTAGTTTTTGGAAGCTTGACAACCCCTTTCTATGAAAGTGTTTCTCGCCAGTCACTGCTTAGGGCTACATCAAGAGGAAACAACACATAGATATAGAACGTGAAACTGCTTTATTTTGTCAAGTTTCAAGAAGCTAGCACAAACCGTGTTGGATTTACAGTTCCAAATCCATCTATCAATATAGGAGAAAACAGAGTGAAACCTAAAAATTCAAACTGTTACTGGAAATGAACGCTTCAACATAGAAGAACGAAATTTGGGGAACCAAGTCGGCTTAGTGTACTGATCATTACCTGAAAGTATCATCCAGTTTGGGTGCAGAAATATTTGCTGTGATTTCTGGAGATTCGTAGTTTTTGGAAGCTTGGCAACCCCTTTCTATGAAAGTGTTTCTCGCCAGTCACTGCTTAGGGCTACTTCAAGAGGAAACAAAACATAGAGATAGAACGTGAAACTGCTTTATTTTGTCAAGTTTCAAGAAGCTAGCACAAACCGTGTTGGATTTAGAGTTCCAAATACATCTATCAATATAGGAGAAAACAGAGTGAAACCTAAAAATTCAAACTGTTACTGGAAATGTACGCTTCAACATAGAAGAACGAAATTTGGGGAACCAAGTCGGCTTAGTGTACTGATCATTACCTGAAAGTATCATCCAGTTTGGGTGAAAAAATATTTGCTGTGATTTCTGGAGATTCGTAGTTTTTGGAAGCTTGACAACCCCTTTCTATGAAAGTGTTTCTCGCCAGTCACTGCTTAGGGCTACATCAAGAGGAAACAACACATAGATATAGAACGTGAAACTGCTTTATTTTGTCAAGTTTCAAGAAGCTAGCACAAACCGTGTTGGATTTAGAGTTCCAAATCCATCTATCAATATAGGAGAAAACAGAGTGAAACCTAAAAATTCAAACTGTTACTGAAAATGAACGCTTCAACATAGAAGAACGAAATTTGGGGAACCAAGTCGGCTTAGTGTACTGATCATTACCTGAAAGTATCATCCAGTTTGGGTGAAAAAATATTTGCTGAGATTTCTGGAGATTCGTAATTTTTGGAAGCTTGGCAACCCCTTTCCATGAAAGTGTTTCTCGCCAGTCACTGCTTAGGGCTACATCAAGAGGAAAAAAAACATAGAGAAAGAACGTGAAACTGCTTTATTTTGTCAAGTTTCAAGAAGCTAGCACAAACCGTGTTGGATTTAGAGTTCCAAATACATTTATCAATATAGGAGAAAACAGAGTGAAACCTAAAAATTTAAACTGTTACTGGAAATGAACGCTTCACCATAGAAGAACGAAATTTGGGGAACCAAGTCGGCTTAGTGTACTGACCATTACCTGAAAGTATCATCCAGTTTGGGTGAAAAAATATTTGCTGAGATTTCTGGAGATTCGTAATTTTTGGAAGCTTGGGAACCTTTTTCCATGAAAGTGTTTCTCGACAGTCACTGCTTAGGGCTACATCAAGAGGAAACAAAACATAGAGATAGAACGTGAAACTGCTTTATTTTGTCAAGTTTCAAGAAGCTAGCACAAACCGTGTTGGATTTAGAGTTCCAAATACATCTATCAATATAGGAGAAAACAGAGTGAAACCTAAAAATTCAAACTGTTAGTAGAAACGAACGCTTCAACATAGAAGAATGAAATTTGGAGAACCAAGTTGGCTTAGTGTACTGATCATTACCTGTAAGTATCATCCAGTTTTGGTGAAAAAATACTTGCTGAGATTTCTGGAGATTCGTAATTTTAGGAAGCTTGGCAACCCCTTTCCATGAAAGTGTTTCTCGCCAGTCACTGCATAGGGCTACTTCAAGAGGAAAGAACACATAGAGACAGAACGTGAAACTACTTTATTTTGTCAAGTTTCAAGAAGCTAGCACAAACCGTGTTGGATTTACAGTTCCAAATCAATCTATCAATATAGGAGAAAACAGAGTGAAACCTAAAAATTCAAACTGTTACTGGAAATGAACGCTTCAACATAGAAGAACGAAATTTGGGGAACCAATTCGGCTTAGTGTACTGATCATTACCTGAAAGTATCATCCAGTTTGGGTGCAGAAATATTTGCTGTGATTTCTGGAGATTCGTAGTTTTTGGAAGCTTGGCAATGCCTTTCTATGAAAGTGTTTCTCGCCAGTCACTGCTTAGGGCTACTTCAAGAGGAAACAAAACATAGATAGAACGTGAAACTGCTTTATTTTGTCAAGTTTCAATAAGCTAGCACAAACCGTGTTGGATTTAGAGTTCCAAATACATCTATCAATATAGGAGAAAACAGAGTGAAACCTAAAAATTCAAACTGTTACTGGAAATGTACGCTTCAACATAGAAGAACGAAATTTGGGGAACCAAGTCGGCTTAGTGTACTGATCATTACCTGAAAGTATCATCCAGTTTGGGTGAAAAAATATTTGCTGAGATTTCTGGAGATTCGTAATTTTTGGAAGCTTGGCAACCCCTTTCCATGAAAGTGTTTCTCGCCAGTCACTGCTTAGGGCTACATCAAGAGGAAAAAAAACATAGAGAAAGAACGTGAAACTGCTTTATTTTGTCAAGTTTCAAGAAGCTAGCACAAACCGTGTTGGATTTACAGTTCCAAATCCATCTATCAATATAGGAGAAAACAGAGTGAAACCTAAAAATTCAAACTGTTACTGAAAATGAACGCTTCAACATAGAAGAACGAAATTTGGGGAACCAAGTCGGCTTAGTGTACTGATCATTACCTGAAAGTATCATCCAGTTTGGGTGAAAAAATATTTGCTGAGATTTCTGGAGATTCGTAATTTTTGGAAGCTTGGCAACCCCTTTTCATGAAAGTGTTTCTCGCCAATCACTGCTTAGGGCTACATCAAGAGGATAAAAAACATAGAGATAGAACGTGAAACTGCTTTATTTTGTCAAGTTTCAAGAAGCTAGCACAAACCGTGTTGGATTTAGAGTTCCAAATACATTTATCAATATAGGAGAAAACAGATTGAAACCTAAAAATTTAAACTGTTACTGGAAATGAACGCTTCACCATAGAAGAACGAAATTTGGGGAACCAAGTCGGCTTAGTGTACTGACCATTACCTGAAAGTATCATCCAGTTTGGGTGAAAAAATATTTGCTGTGATTTCTGGAGATTCGTAGTTTTTGGAAGCTTGGCAATGCCTTTCTATGAAAGTGTTTCTCGCCAGTCACTGCTTAGGGCTACTTCAAGAGGAAACAAAACATAGATAGAACGTGAAACTGCTTTATTTTGTCAAGTTTCAAGAAGCTAGCACAAACCGTGTTGGATTTAGAGTTCCAAATACATCTATCAATATAGGAGAAAACAGAGTGAAACCTAAAAATTCAAACTGTTACTGGAAATGAACGCTTCAACATAGAAGAACGAAATTTGGAGAACCAAGTTGGCTTAGTGTACTGATCATTACCTGTAAGTATCATCCAGTTTTGGTGAAAAAATATTTGCTGAGATTTCTGGAGATTCGTAATTTTTGGAAGCTTGGGAACCCCTTTCCATGAAAGTGTTTCTCGCCAGTCACTGCATAGGGCTACTTCAAGAGGAAAGAACACATAGAGACAGAACGTGAAACTACTTTATTTTGTCAAGTTTCAAGAAGCTAGCACAAACCGTGTTGGATTTAGAGTTCGAAATACATCTATCTATATAGGAGAAAACAGAGTGAAACCTAAAAATTCAAACTGTTACTGGAAATGAACGCTTCAACATAGAAGAACGAAATTTGGGGAACCAAGTTGGCTTAGTGTACTGATCATTACCTGAAAGTATCATCCAGTTTGGGTGAAAAAATATTTGCTGTGATTTCTGGAGATTCGTAGTTTTTGGAAGCTTGACAACCCCTTTCTATGAAAGTGTTTCTCGCCAGTCACTGCTTAGGGCTACATCAAGAGGAAACAACACATAGATATAGAACGTGAAACTGCTTTATTTTGTCAAGTTTCAAGAAGCTAGCACAAACCGTGTTGGATTTACAGTTATAAATCCATCTATCAATATAGGAGAAAACAGAGTGAAACCTAAAAATTCAAACTGTTACTGGAAATGAACGCTTCAACATAGAAGAACGAAATTTGGGGAACCAAGTCGGCTTAGTGTACTGATCATTACCTGAAAGTATCATCCAGTTTGGGTGAAAAAATATTTGCTGTGATTTCTGGAGATTCGTAGTTTTTGGAAGCTTGACAACCCCTTTCTATGAAAGTGTTTCTCGCCAGTCACTGCTTAGGGCTACATCAAGAGGAAACAAAACATAGAGATAGAACGTGAAACTGCTTTATTTTGTCAAGTTTCAAGAAGCTAGCACAAACCGTGTTGGATTTACAGTTCCAAATCCATCTATCAATATAGGAGAAAACAGAGTGAAACCTAAAAATTCAAACTGTTACTGGAAATGAACGCTTCAACATAGAAGAACGAAATTTGGAGAACCAAGTTGGCTTAGTGTACTGATCATTACCTGTAAGTATCATCCAGTTTTGGTGAAAAAATATTTGCTGAGATTTCTGGAGATTCGTAATTTTTGGAAGCTTGGGAACCCCTTTCCATGAAAGTGTTTCTCGCCAGTCACTGCATAGGGCTACTTCAAGAGGAAAGAACACATAGAGACAGAACGTGAAACTACTTTATTTTGTCAAGTTTCAAGAAGCTAGCACAAACCGTGTTGGATTTAGAGTTCGAAATACATCTATCTATATAGGAGAAAACAGAGTGAAACCTAAAAATTCAAACTGTTACTGGAAATGAACGCTTCAACATAGAAGAACGAAATTTGGGGAACCAAGTTGGCTTAGTGTACTGATCATTACCTGAAAGTATCATCCAGTTTGGGTGAAAAAATATTTGCTGTGATTTCTGGAGATTCGTAGTTTTTGGAAGCTTGACAACCCCTTTCTATGAAAGTGTTTCTCGCCAGTCACTGCTTAGGGCTACATCAAGAGGAAACAACACATAGATATAGAACGTGAAACTGCTTTATTTTGTCAAGTTTCAAGAAGCTAGCACAAACCGTGTTGGATTTACAGTTCCAAATCCATCTATCAATATAGGAGAAAACAGAGTGAAACCTAAAAATTCAAACTGTTACTGGAAATGAACGCTTCACCATAGAAGAACGAAATTTGGGGAACCAAGTCGGCTTAGTGTACTGACCATTACCTGAAAGTATCATCCAGTTTGGGTGAAAAAATATTTGCTGAGATTTCTGGAGATTCGTAATTTTTGGAAGCTTGGGAACCTTTTTCCATGAAAGTGTTTCTCGACAGTCACTGCTTAGGGCTACATCAAGAGGAAACAAAACATAGAGATAGAACGTGAAACTGCTTTATTTTGTCAAGTTTCAAGAAGCTAGCACAAACCGTGTTGGATTTAGAGTTCCAAATACATCTATCAATATAGGAGAAAACAGAGTGAAACCTAAAAATTCAAACTGTTAGTAGAAACGAACGCTTCAACATAGAAGAATGAAATTTGGAGAACCAAGTTGGCTTAGTGTACTGATCATTACCTGTAAGTATCATCCAGTTTTGGTGAAAAAATACATGCTGAGATTTCTGGAGATTCGTAATTTTAGGAAGCTTGGGAACCCCTTTCCATGAAAGTGTTTCTCGCCAGTCACTGCATAGGGCTACTTCAAGAGGAAAGAACACATAGAGACAGAACGTGAAACTACTTTATTTTGTCAAGTTTCAAGAAGCTAGCACAAACCGTGTTGGATTTACAGTTCCAAATCAATCTATCAATATAGGAGAAAACAGAGTGAAACCTAAAAATTCAAACTGTTACTGGAAATGAACGCTTCAACATAGAAGAACGAAATTTGGGGAACCAAGTCGGCTTAGTGTACTGATCATTACCTGAAAGTATCATCCAGTTTGGGTGAAAAAATATTTGCTGTGATTTCTGGAGATTCGTAGTTTTTGGAAGCTTGACAACCCCTTTCTATGAAAGTGTTTCTCGCCAGTCACTGCTTAGGGCTACATCAAGAGGAAACAACACATAGATATAGAACGTGAAACTGCTTTATTTTGTCAAGTTTCAAGAAGCTAGCACAAACCGTGTTGGATTTACAGTTCCAAATCCATCTATCAATATAGGAGAAAACAGAGTGAAACCTAAAAATTCAAACTGTTACTGGAAATGAACGCTTCAACATAGAAGAACGAAATTTGGGGAACCAATTCGGCTTAGTGTACTGATCATTACCTGAAAGTATCATCCAGTTTGGGTGCAGAAATATTTGCTGTGATTTCTGGAGATTCGTAGTTTTTGGAAGCTTGGCAACCCCTTTCTATGAAAGTGTTTCTCGCCAGTCACTGCTTAGGGCTACTTCAAGAGGAAACAAAACATACATAGAACGTGAAACTGCTTTATTTTGTCAAGTTTCAATAAGCTAGCACAAACCGTGTTGGATTTAGAGTTCCAAATACATCTATCAATATAGGAGAAAACAGAGTGAAACCTAAAAATTCAAACTGTTACTGGAAATGTACGCTTCAACATAGAAGAACGAAATTTGGGGAACCAAGTCGGCTTAGTGTACTGATCATTACCTGAAAGTATCATCCAGTTTGGGTGAAAAAATATTTGCTGAGATTTCTGGAGATTCGTAATTTTTGGAAGCTTGGCAACCCCTTTCCATGAAAGTGTTTCTCGCCAGTCACTGCTTAGGGCTACATCAAGAGGAAAAAAAACATAGAGAAAGAACGTGAAACTGCTTTATTTTGTCAAGTTTCAAGAAGCTAGCACAAACCGTGTTGGATTTACAGTTCCAAATCCATCTATCAATATAGGAGAAAACAGAGTGAAACCTAAAAATTCAAACTGTTACTGAAAATGAACGCTTCAACATAGAAGAACGAAATTTGGGGAACCAAGTCGGCTTAGTGTACTGATCATTACCTGAAAGTATCATCCAGTTTGGGTGAAAAAATATTTGCTGAGATTTCTGGAGATTCGTAATTTTTGGAAGCTTGGCAACCCCTTTCCATGAAAGTGTTTCTCGCCAGTCACTGCTTAGGGCTACATCAAGAGGAAAAAAAACATAGAGAAAGAAAGTGAAACTGCTTTATTTTGTCAAGTTTCAAGAAGCTAGCACAAACCGTGTTGGATTTAGAGTTCCAAATACATTTATCAATATAGGAGAAAACAGAGTGAAACCTAAAAATTTAAACTGTTACTGGAAATGAACGCTTCACCATAGAAGAACGAAATTTGGGGAACCAAGTCGGCTTAGTGTACTGATCATTACCTGAAAGTATCATCCAGTTTGGGTGAAAAAATATTTGCTGAGATTTCTGGAGATTCGTAATTTTTGGAAGCTTTGGAACCTTTTTCCATGAAAGTGTTTCTCGACAGTCACTGCTTAGGGCTACATCAAGAGGAAACAAAACATAGAGATAGAACGTGAAACTGCTTTATTTTGTCAAGTTTCAAGAAGCTAGCACAAACCGTGTTGGATTTAGAGTTCCAAATACATCTATCAATATAGGAGAAAACAGAGTGAAACCTAAAAATTCAAACTGTTACTGGAAATGAACGCTTCAACATAGAAGAACGAAATTTGGAGAACCAAGTTGGCTTAGTGTACTGATCATTACCTGTAAGTATCATCCAGTTTTGGTGAAAAAATATTTGCTGAGATTTCTGGAGATTCGTAATTTTTGGAAGCTTGGGAACCCCTTTCCATGAAAGTGTTTCTCGCCAGTCACTGCATAGGGCTACTTCAAGAGGAAAGAACACATAGAGACAGAACGTGAAACTACTTTATTTTGTCAAGTTTCAAGAAGCTAGCACAAACCGTGTTGGATTTACAGTTCCAAATCAATCTATCAATATAGGAGAAAACAGAGTGAAACCTAAAAATTCAAACTGTTACTGGAAATGAACGCTTCAACATAGAAGAACGAAATTTGGGGAACCAAGTTGGCTTAGTGTACTGATCATTACCTGAAAGTATCATCCAGTTTGGGTGAAAAAATATTTGCTGTGATTTCTGGAGATTCGTAGTTTTTGGAAGCTTGACAACCCCTTTCTATGAAAGTGTTTCTCGCCAGTCACTGCTTAGGGCTACATCAAGAGGAAACAACACATAGATATAGAACGTGAAACTGCTTTATTTTGTCAAGTTTCAAGAAGCTAGCACAAACCGTGTTGGATTTACAGTTCCAAATCCATCTATCAATATAGGAGAAAACAGAGTGAAACCTAAAAATTCAAACTGTTACTGGAAATGAACGCTTCAACATAGAAGAACGAAATTTGGGGAACCAAGTCGGCTTAGTGTACTGATCATTACCTGAAAGTATCATCCAGTTTGGGTGAAAAAATATTTGCTGTGATTTCTGGAGATTCGTAGTTTTTGGAAGCTTGACAACCCCTTTCTATGAAAGTGTTTCTCGCCAGTCACTGCTTAGGGCTACATCAAGAGGAAACAAAACATAGAGATAGAACGTGAAACTGCTTTATTTTGTCAAGTTTCAAGAAGCTAGCACAAACCGTGTTGGATTTACAGTTCCAAATCCATCTATCAATATAGGAGAAAACAGAGTGAAACCTAAAAATTCAAACTGTTACTGGAAATGAACGCTTCAACATAGAAGAACGAAATTTGGAGAACCAAGTTGGCTTAGTGTACTGATCATTACCTGTAAGTATCATCCAGTTTTGGTGAAAAAATATTTGCTGAGATTTCTGGAGATTCGTAATTTTTGGAAGCTTGGGAACCCCTTTCCATGAAAGTGTTTCTCGCCAGTCACTGCATAGGGCTACTTCAAGAGGAAAGAACACATAGAGACAGAACGTGAAACTACTTTATTTTGTCAAGTTTCAAGAAGCTAGCACAAACCGTGTTGGATTTAGAGTTCGAAATACATCTATCTATATAGGAGAAAACAGAGTGAAACCTAAAAATTCAAACTGTTACTGGAAATGAACGCTTCAACATAGAAGAACGAAATTTGGGGAACCAAGTTGGCTTAGTGTACTGATCATTACCTGAAAGTATCATCCAGTTTGGGTGAAAAAATATTTGCTGTGATTTCTGGAGATTCGTAGTTTTTGGAAGCTTGACAACCCCTTTCTATGAAAGTGTTTCTCGCCAGTCACTGCTTAGGGCTACATCAAGAGGAAACAACACATAGATATAGAACGTGAAACTGCTTTATTTTGTCAAGTTTCAAGAAGCTAGCACAAACCGTGTTGGATTTACAGTTCCAAATCCATCTATCAATATAGGAGAAAACAGAGTGAAACCTAAAAATTCAAACTGTTACTGGAAATGAACGCTTCACCATAGAAGAACGAAATTTGGGGAACCAAGTCGGCTTAGTGTACTGACCATTACCTGAAAGTATCATCCAGTTTGGGTGAAAAAATATTTGCTGAGATTTCTGGAGATTCGTAATTTTTGGAAGCTTGGGAACCTTTTTCCATGAAAGTGTTTCTCGACAGTCACTGCTTAGGGCTACATCAAGAGGAAACAAAACATAGAGATAGAACGTGAAACTGCTTTATTTTGTCAAGTTTCAAGAAGCTAGCACAAACCGTGTTGGATTTAGAGTTCCAAATACATCTATCAATATAGGAGAAAACAGAGTGAAACCTAAAAATTCAAACTGTTAGTAGAAACGAACGCTTCAACATAGAAGAATGAAATTTGGAGAACCAAGTTGGCTTAGTGTACTGATCATTACCTGTAAGTATCATCCAGTTTTGGTGAAAAAATACATGCTGAGATTTCTGGAGATTCGTAATTTTAGGAAGCTTGGGAACCCCTTTCCATGAAAGTGTTTCTCGCCAGTCACTGCATAGGGCTACTTCAAGAGGAAAGAACACATAGAGACAGAACGTGAAACTACTTTATTTTGTCAAGTTTCAAGAAGCTAGCACAAACCGTGTTGGATTTACAGTTCCAAATCAATCTATCAATATAGGAGAAAACAGAGTGAAACCTAAAAATTCAAACTGTTACTGGAAATGAACGCTTCAACATAGAAGAACGAAATTTGGGGAACCAAGTCGGCTTAGTGTACTGATCATTACCTGAAAGTATCATCCAGTTTGGGTGAAAAAATATTTGCTGTGATTTCTGGAGATTCGTAGTTTTTGGAAGCTTGACAACCCCTTTCTATGAAAGTGTTTCTCGCCAGTCACTGCTTAGGGCTACATCAAGAGGAAACAACACATAGATATAGAACGTGAAACTGCTTTATTTTGTCAAGTTTCAAGAAGCTAGCACAAACCGTGTTGGATTTACAGTTCCAAATCCATCTATCAATATAGGAGAAAACAGAGTGAAACCTAAAAATTCAAACTGTTACTGGAAATGAACGCTTCAACATAGAAGAACGAAATTTGGGGAACCAATTCGGCTTAGTGTACTGATCATTACCTGAAAGTATCATCCAGTTTGGGTGCAGAAATATTTGCTGTGATTTCTGGAGATTCGTAGTTTTTGGAAGCTTGGCAACCCCTTTCTATGAAAGTGTTTCTCGCCAGTCACTGCTTAGGGCTACTTCAAGAGGAAACAAAACATACATAGAACGTGAAACTGCTTTATTTTGTCAAGTTTCAATAAGCTAGCACAAACCGTGTTGGATTTAGAGTTCCAAATACATCTATCAATATAGGAGAAAACAGAGTGAAACCTAAAAATTCAAACTGTTACTGGAAATGTACGCTTCAACATAGAAGAACGAAATTTGGGGAACCAAGTCGGCTTAGTGTACTGATCATTACCTGAAAGTATCATCCAGTTTGGGTGAAAAAATATTTGCTGAGATTTCTGGAGATTCGTAATTTTTGGAAGCTTGGCAACCCCTTTCCATGAAAGTGTTTCTCGCCAGTCACTGCTTAGGGCTACATCAAGAGGAAAAAAAACATAGAGAAAGAACGTGAAACTGCTTTATTTTGTCAAGTTTCAAGAAGCTAGCACAAACCGTGTTGGATTTACAGTTCCAAATCCATCTATCAATATAGGAGAAAACAGAGTGAAACCTAAAAATTCAAACTGTTACTGAAAATGAACGCTTCAACATAGAAGAACGAAATTTGGGGAACCAAGTCGGCTTAGTGTACTGATCATTACCTGAAAGTATCATCCAGTTTGGGTGAAAAAATATTTGCTGAGATTTCTGGAGATTCGTAATTTTTGGAAGCTTGGCAACCCCTTTCCATGAAAGTGTTTCTCGCCAGTCACTGCTTAGGGCTACATCAAGAGGAAAAAAAACATAGAGAAAGAAAGTGAAACTGCTTTATTTTGTCAAGTTTCAAGAAGCTAGCACAAACCGTGTTGGATTTAGAGTTCCAAATACATTTATCAATATAGGAGAAAACAGAGTGAAACCTAAAAATTTAAACTGTTACTGGAAATGAACGCTTCACCATAGAAGAACGAAATTTGGGGAACCAAGTCGGCTTAGTGTACTGACCATTACCTGAAAGTATCATCCAGTTTGGGTGAAAAAATATTTGCTGAGATTTCTGGAGATTCGTAATTTTTGGAAGCTTTGGAACCTTTTTCCATGAAAGTGTTTCTCGACAGTCACTGCTTAGGGCTACATCAAGAGGAAACAAAACATAGAGATAGAACGTGAAACTGCTTTATTTTGTCAAGTTTCAAGAAGCTAGCACAAACCGTGTTGGATTTAGAGTTCCAAATACATCTATCAATATAGGAGAAAACAGAGTGAAACCTAAAAATTCAAACTGTTACTGGAAATGAACGCTTCAACATAGAAGAACGAAATTTGGAGAACCAAGTTGGCTTAGTGTACTGATCATTACCTGTAAGTATCATCCAGTTTTGGTGAAAAAATATTTGCTGAGATTTCTGGAGATTCGTAATTTTTGGAAGCTTGGGAACCCCTTTCCATGAAAGTGTTTCTCGCCAGTCACTGCATAGGGCTACTTCAAGAGGAAAGAACACATAGAGACAGAACGTGAAACTACTTTATTTTGTCAAGTTTCAAGAAGCTAGCACAAACCGTGTTGGATTTACAGTTCCAAATCAATCTATCAATATAGGAGAAAACAGAGTGAAACCTAAAAATTCAAACTGTTACTGGAAATGAACGCTTCAACATAGAAGAACGAAATTTGGGGAACCAAGTCGGCTTAGTGTACTGATCATTACCTGAAAGTATCATCCAGTTTGGGTGAAAAAATATTTGCTGTGATTTCTGGAGATTCGTAGTTTTTGGAAGCTTGACAACCCCTTTCTATGAAAGTGTTTCTCACCAGTCACTGCTTAGGGCTATATCAAGAGGAAACAACACATAGATATAGAACGTGAAACTGCTTTATTTTGTCAAGTTTCAAGAAGCTAGCACAAACCGTGTTGGATTTACAGTTCCAAATCCATCTATCAATATAGGAGAAAACAGAGTGAAACCTAAAAATTCAAACTGTTACTGAAAATGAACGCTTCAACATAGAAGAACGAAATTTGGGGAACCAAGTCGGCTTAGTGTACTGATCATTACCTGAAAGTATCATCCAGTTTGGGTGAAAAAATATTTGCTGAGATTTCTGGAGATTCGTAATTTTTGGAAGCTTGGCAACCCCTTTCCATGAAAGTGTTTCTCGCCAGTCACTGCTTAGGGCTACATCAAGAGGAAAAAAAACATAGAGAAAGAACGTGAAACTGCTTTATTTTGTCAAGTTTCAAGAAGCTAGCACAAACCGTGTTGGATTTAGAGTTCCAAATACATTTATCAATATAGGAGAAAACAGAGTGAAACCTAAAAATTTAAACTGTTACTGGAAATGAACGCTTCACCATAGAAGAACGAAATTTGGGGAACCAAGTCGGCTTAGTGTACTGATCATTACCTGAAAGTATCATCCAGTTTGGGTGAAAAAATATTTGCTGTGATTTCTGGAGATTCGTAGTTTTTGGAAGCTTGACAACCCCTTTCTATGAAAGTGTTTCTCGCCAGTCACTGCTTAGGGCTACATCAAGAGGAAACAAAACATAGAGATAGAACGTGAAACTGCTTTATTTTGTCAAGTTTCAAGAAGCTAGCACAAACCGTGTTGGATTTAGAGTTCCAAATACATCTATCAATATAGGAGAAAACAGAGTGAAACCTAAAAATTCAAACTGTTACTGGAAATGAACGCTTCAACATAGAAGAACGAAATTTGGAGAACCAAGTTGGCTTAGTGTACTGATCATTACCTGTAAGTATCATCCAGTTTTGGTGAAAAAATATTTGCTGAGATTTCTGGAGATTCGTAATTTTTGGAAGCTTGGGAACCCCTTTCCATGAAAGTGTTTCTCGCCAGTCACTGCATAGGGCTACTTCAAGAGGAAAGAACACATAGAGACAGAACGTGAAACTACTTTATTTTGTCAAGTTTCAAGAAGCTAGCACAAACCGTGTTGGATTTAGAGTTCGAAATACATCTATCTATATAGGAGAAAACAGAGTGAAACCTAAAAATTCAAACTGTTACTGGAAATGAACGCTTCAACATAGAAGAACGAAATTTGGGGAACCAAGTTGGCTTAGTGTACTGATCATTACCTGAAAGTATCATCCAGTTTGGGTGAAAAAATATTTGCTGTGATTTCTGGAGATTCGTAGTTTTTGGAAGCTTGACAACCCCTTTCTATGAAAGTGTTTCTCGCCAGTCACTGCTTAGGGCTACATCAAGAGGAAACAACACATAGATATAGAACGTGAAACTGCTTTATTTTGTCAAGTTTCAAGAAGCTAGCACAAACCGTGTTGGATTTACAGTTCCAAATCCATCTATCAATATAGGAGAAAACAGAGTGAAACCTAAAAATTCAAACTGTTACTGGAAATGAACGCTTCAACATAGAAGAACGAAATTTGGGGAACCAAGTCGGCTTAGTGTACTGATCATTACCTGAAAGTATCATCCAGTTTGGGTGAAAAAATATTTGCTGTGATTTCTGGAGATTCGTAGTTTTTGGAAGCTTGACAACCCCTTTCTATGAAAGTGTTTCTCGCCAGTCACTGCTTAGGGCTACATCAAGAGGAAACAACACATAGATATAGAACGTGAAACTGCTTTATTTTGTCAAGTTTCAAGAAGCTAGCACAAACCGTGTTGGATTTACAGTTCCAAATCCATCTATCAATATAGGAGAAAACAGAGTGAAACCTAAAAATTCAAACTGTTACTGGAAATGAACGCTTCAACATAGAAGAACGAAATTTGGGGAACCAAGTCGGCTTAGTGTACTGATCATTACCTGAAAGTATCATCCAGTTTGGGTGCAGAAATATTTGCTGTGATTTCTGGAGATTCGTAGTTTTTGGAAGCTTGGCAACCCCTTTCTATGAAAGTGTTTCTCGCCAGTCACTGCTTAGGGCTACTTCAAGAGGAAACAAAACATAGAGATAGAACGTGAAACTGCTTTATTTTGTCAAGTTTCAAGAAGCTAGCACAAACCGTGTTGGATTTAGAGTTCCAAATACATCTATCAATATAGGAGAAAACAGAGTGAAACCTAAAAATTCAAACTGTTACTGGAAATGTACGCTTCAACATAGAAGAACGAAATTTGGGGAACCAAGTCGGCTTAGTGTACTGATCATTACCTGAAAGTATCATCCAGTTTGGGTGAAAAAATATTTGCTGTGATTTCTGGAGATTCGTAGTTTTTGGAAGCTTGACAACCCCTTTCTATGAAAGTGTTTCTCGCCAGTCACTGCTTAGGGCTACATCAAGAGGAAACAACACATAGATATAGAACGTGAAACTGCTTTATTTTGTCAAGTTTCAAGAAGCTAGCACAAACCGTGTTGGATTTACAGTTCCAAATCCATCTATCAATATAGGAGAAAACAGAGTGAAACCTAAAAATTCAAACTGTTACTGAAAATGAACGCTTCAACATAGAAGAACGAAATTTGGGGAACCAAGTCGGCTTAGTGTACTGATCATTACCTGAAAGTATCATCCAGTTTGGGTGAAAAAATATTTGCTGAGATTTCTGGAGATTCGTAATTTTTGGAAGCTTGGCAACCCCTTTCCATGAAAGTGTTTCTCGCCAGTCACTGCTTAGGGCTACATCAAGAGGAAAAAAAACATAGAGAAAGAACGTGAAACTGCTTTATTTTGTCAAGTTTCAAGAAGCTAGCACAAACCGTGTTGGATTTAGAGTTCCAAATACATTTATCAATATAGGAGAAAACAGAGTGAAACCTAAAAATTTAAACTGTTACTGGAAATGAACGCTTCACCATAGAAGAACGAAATTTGGGGAACCAAGTCGGCTTAGTGTACTGACCATTACCTGAAAGTATCATCCAGTTTGGGTGAAAAAATATTTGCTGAGATTTCTGGAGATTCGTAATTTTTGGAAGCTTGGGAACCTTTTTCCATGAAAGTGTTTCTCGACAGTCACTGCTTAGGGCTACATCAAGAGGAAACAAAACATAGAGATAGAACGTGAAACTGCTTTATTTTGTCAAGTTTCAAGAAGCTAGCACAAACCGTGTTGGATTTAGAGTTCCAAATACATCTATCAATATAGGAGAAAACAGAGTGAAACCTAAAAATTCAAACTGTTAGTAGAAACGAACGCTTCAACATAGAAGAATGAAATTTGGAGAACCAAGTTGGCTTAGTGTACTGATCATTACCTGTAAGTATCATCCAGTTTTGGTGAAAAAATACTTGCTGAGATTTCTGGAGATTCGTAATTTTAGGAAGCTTGGCAACCCCTTTCCATGAAAGTGTTTCTCGCCAGTCACTGCATAGGGCTACTTCAAGAGGAAAGAACACATAGAGACAGAACGTGAAACTACTTTATTTTGTCAAGTTTCAAGAAGCTAGCACAAACCGTGTTGGATTTACAGTTCCAAATCAATCTATCAATATAGGAGAAAACAGAGTGAAACCTAAAAATTCAAACTGTTACTGGAAATGAACGCTTCAACATAGAAGAACGAAATTTGGGGAACCAATTCGGCTTAGTGTACTGATCATTACCTGAAAGTATCATCCAGTTTGGGTGCAGAAATATTTGCTGTGATTTCTGGAGATTCGTAGTTTTTGGAAGCTTGGCAATGCCTTTCTATGAAAGTGTTTCTCGCCAGTCACTGCTTAGGGCTACTTCAAGAGGAAACAAAACATAGATAGAACGTGAAACTGCTTTATTTTGTCAAGTTTCAATAAGCTAGCACAAACCGTGTTGGATTTAGAGTTCCAAATACATCTATCAATATAGGAGAAAACAGAGTGAAACCTAAAAATTCAAACTGTTACTGGAAATGTACGCTTCAACATAGAAGAACGAAATTTGGGGAACCAAGTCGGCTTAGTGTACTGATCATTACCTGAAAGTATCATCCAGTTTGGGTGAAAAAATATTTGCTGAGATTTCTGGAGATTCGTAATTTTTGGAAGCTTGGCAACCCCTTTCCATGAAAGTGTTTCTCGCCAGTCACTGCTTAGGGCTACATCAAGAGGAAAAAAAACATAGAGATAGAACGTGAAACTGCTTTATTTTGTCAAGTTTCAAGAAGCTAGCACAAACCGTGTTGGATTTAGAGTTCCAAATACATTTATCAATATAGGAGAAAACAGAGTGAAACCTAAAAATTTAAACTGTTACTGGAAATGAACGCTTCACCATAGAAGAACGAAATTTGGGGAACCAAGTCGGCTTAGTGTACTGACCATTACCTGAAAGTATCATCCAGTTTGGGTGAAAAAATATTTGCTGAGATTTCTGGAGATTCGTAATTTTTGGAAGCTTTGGAACCTTTTTCCATGAAAGTGTTTCTCGACAGTCACTGCTTAGGGCTACATCAAGAGGAAACAAAAGATAGAGATAGAACGTGAAACTGCTTTATTTTGTCAAGTTTCAAGAAGCTAGCACAAACCGTGTTGGATTTAGAGTTCCAAATACATCTATCAATATAGGAGAAAACAGAGTGAAACCTAAAAATTCAAACTGTTACTGGAAATGAACGCTTCAACATAGAAGAACGAAATTTGGAGAACCAAGTTGGCTTAGTGTACTGATCATTACCTGTAAGTATCATCCAGTTTTGGTGAAAAAATATTTGCTGAGATTTCTGGAGATTCGTAATTTTTGGAAGCTTGGGAACCCCTTTCATGAAAGTGTTTCTCGCCAGTCACTGCATAGGGCTACTTCAAGAGGAAAGAACACATAGAGACAGAACGTGAAACTACTTTATTTTGTCAAGTTTCAAGAAGCTAGCACAAACCGTGTTGGATTTAGAGTTCGAAATACATCTATCTATATAGGAGAAAACAGAGTGAAACCTAAAAATTCAAACTGTTACTGGAAATGAACGCTTCAACATAGAAGAACGAAATTTGGGGAACCAAGTTGGCTTAGTGTACTGATCATTACCTGAAAGTATCATCCAGTTTGGGTGAAAAAATATTTGCTGTGATTTCTGGAGATTCGTAGTTTTTGGAAGCTTGACAACCCCTTTCTATGAAAGTGTTTCTCGCCAGTCACTGCTTAGGGCTACATCAAGAGGAAACAACACATAGATATAGAACGTGAAACTGCTTTATTTTGTCAAGTTTCAAGAAGCTAGCACAAACCGTGTTGGATTTACAGTTCCAAATCCATCTATCAATATAGGAGAAAACAGAGTGAAACCTAAAAATTCAAACTGTTACTGGAAATGAACGCTTCAACATAGAAGAACGAAATTTGGGGAACCAAGTCGGCTTAGTGTACTGATCATTACCTGAAAGTATCATCCAGTTTGGGTGAAAAAATATTTGCTGTGATTTCTGGAGATTCGTAGTTTTTGGAAGCTTGACAACCCCTTTCTATGAAAGTGTTTCTCGCCAGTCACTGCTTAGGGCTACATCAAGAGGAAACAACACATAGATATAGAACGTGAAACTGCTTTATTTTGTCAAGTTTCAAGAAGCTAGCACAAACCGTGTTGGATTTACAGTTCCAAATCCATCTATCAATATAGGAGAAAACAGAGTGAAACCTAAAAATTCAAACTGTTACTGGAAATGAACGCTTCAACATAGAAGAACGAAATTTGGAGAACCAAGTTGGCTTAGTGTACTGATCATTACCTGTAAGTATCATCCAGTTTTGGTGAAAAAATATTTGCTGAGATTTCTGGAGATTCGTAATTTTTGGAAGCTTGGGAACCCCTTTCCATGAAAGTGTTTCTCGCCAGTCACTGCATAGGGCTACTTCAAGAGGAAAGAACACATAGAGACAGAACGTGAAACTACTTTATTTTGTCAAGTTTCAAGAAGCTAGCACAAACCGTGTTGGATTTAGAGTTCGAAATACATCTATCTATATAGGAGAAAACAGAGTGAAACCTAAAAATTCAAACTGTTACTGGAAATGAACGCTTCAACATAGAAGAACGAAATTTGGGGAACCAAGTTGGCTTAGTGTACTGATCATTACCTGAAAGTATCATCCAGTTTGGGTGAAAAAATATTTGCTGTGATTTCTGGAGATTCGTAGTTTTTGGAAGCTTGACAACCCCTTTCTATGAAAGTGTTTCTCGCCAGTCACTGCTTAGGGCTACATCAAGAGGAAACAACACATAGATATAGAACGTGAAACTGCTTTATTTTGTCAAGTTTCAAGAAGCTAGCACAAACCGTGTTGGATTTACAGTTCCAAATCCATCTATCAATATAGGAGAAAACAGAGTGAAACCTAAAAATTCAAACTGTTACTGAAAATGAACGCTTCACCATAGAAGAACGAAATTTGGGGAACCAAGTCGGCTTAGTGTACTGACCATTACCTGAAAGTATCATCCAGTTTGGGTGAAAAAATATTTGCTGAGATTTCTGGAGATTCGTAATTTTTGGAAGCTTGGGAACCTTTTTCCATGAAAGTGTTTCTCGACAGTCACTGCTTAGAGCTACATCAAGAGGAAACAAAACATAGAGATAGAACGTGAAACTGCTTTATTTTGTCAAGTTTCAAGAAGCTAGCACAAACCGTGTTGGATTTAGAGTTCCAAATACATCTATCAATATAGGAGAAAACAGAGTGAAACCTAAAAATTCAAACTGTTAGTAGAAACGAACGCTTCAACATAGAAGAATGAAATTTGGAGAACCAAGTTGGCTTAGTGTACTGATCATTACCTGTAAGTATCATCCAGTTTTGGTGAAAAAATACATGCTGAGATTTCTGGAGATTCGTAATTTTAGGAAGCTTGGGAACCCCTTTCCATGAAAGTGTTTCTCGCCAGTCACTGCATAGGGCTACTTCAAGAGGAAAGAACACATAGAGACAGAACGTGAAACTACTTTATTTTGTCAAGTTTCAAGAAGCTAGCACAAACCGTGTTGGATTTACAGTTCCAAATCAATCTATCAATATAGGAGAAAACAGAGTGAAACCTAAAAATTCAAACTGTTACTGGAAATGAACGCTTCAACATAGAAGAACGAAATTTGGGGAACCAAGTCGGCTTAGTGTACTGATCATTACCTGAAAGTATCATCCAGTTTGGGTGAAAAAATATTTGCTGTGATTTCTGGAGATTCGTAGTTTTTGGAAGCTTGACAACCCCTTTCTATGAAAGTGTTTCTCGCCAGTCACTGCTTAGGGCTACATCAAGAGGAAACAACACATAGATATAGAACGTGAAACTGCTTTATTTTGTCAAGTTTCAAGAAGCTAGCACAAACCGTGTTGGATTTACAGTTCCAAATCCATCTATCAATATAGGAGAAAACAGAGTGAAACCTAAAAATTCAAACTGTTACTGGAAATGAACGCTTCAACATAGAAGAACGAAATTTGGGGAACCAATTCGGCTTAGTGTACTGATCATTACCTGAAAGTATCATCCAGTTTGGGTGCAGAAATATTTGCTGTGATTTCTGGAGATTCGTAGTTTTTGGAAGCTTGGCAACCCCTTTCTATGAAAGTGTTTCTCGCCAGTCACTGCTTAGGGCTACTTCAAGAGGAAACAAAACATACATAGAACGTGAAACTGCTTTATTTTGTCAAGTTTCAATAAGCTAGCACAAACCGTGTTGGATTTAGAGTTCCAAATACATCTATCAATATAGGAGAAAACAGAGTGAAACCTAAAAATTCAAACTGTTACTGGAAATGTACGCTTCAACATAGAAGAACGAAATTTGGGGAACCAAGTCGGCTTAGTGTACTGATCATTACCTGAAAGTATCATCCAGTTTGGGTGAAAAAATATTTGCTGAGATTTCTGGAGATTCGTAATTTTTGGAAGCTTGGCAACCCCTTTCCATGAAAGTGTTTCTCGCCAGTCACTGCTTAGGGCTACATCAAGAGGAAAAAAAACATAGAGAAAGAACGTGAAACTGCTTTATTTTGTCAAGTTTCAAGAAGCTAGCACAAACCGTGTTGGATTTACAGTTCCAAATCCATCTATCAATATAGGAGAAAACAGAGTGAAACCTAAAAATTCAAACTGTTACTGAAAATGAACGCTTCAACATAGAAGAACGAAATTTGGGGAACCAAGTCGGCTTAGTGTACTGATCATTACCTGAAAGTATCATCCAGTTTGGGTGAAAAAATATTTGCTGAGATTTCTGGAGATTCGTAATTTTTGGAAGCTTGGCAACCCCTTTCCATGAAAGTGTTTCTCGCCAGTCACTGCTTAGGGCTACATCAAGAGGAAAAAAAACATAGAGAAAGAACGTGAAACTGCTTTATTTTGTCAAGTTTCAAGAAGCTAGCACAAACCGTGTTGGATTTAGAGTTCCAAATACATTTATCAATATAGGAGAAAACAGAGTGAAACCTAAAAATTTAAACTGTTACTGGAAATGAACGCTTCACCATAGAAGAACGAAATTTGGGGAACCAAGTCGGCTTAGTGTACTGACCATTACCTGAAAGTATCATCCAGTTTGGGTGAAAAAATATTTGCTGAGATTTCTGGAGATTCGTAATTTTTGGAAGCTTTGGAACCTTTTTCCATGAAAGTGTTTCTCGACAGTCACTGCTTAGGGCTACATCAAGAGGAAACAAAACATAGAGATAGAACGTGAAACTGCTTTATTTTGTCAAGTTTCAAGAAGCTAGCACAAACCGTGTTGGATTTAGAGTTCCAAATACATCTATCAATATAGGAGAAAACAGAGTGAAACCTAAAAATTCAAACTGTTACTGGAAATGAACGCTTCAACATAGAAGAACGAAATTTGGAGAACCAAGTTGGCTTAGTGTACTGATCATTACCTGTAAGTATCATCCAGTTTTGGTGAAAAAATATTTGCTGAGATTTCTGGAGATTCGTAATTTTTGGAAGCTTGGGAACCCCTTTCCATGAAAGTGTTTCTCGCCAGTCACTGCATAGGGCTACTTCAAGAGGAAAGAACACATAGAGACAGAACGTGAAACTACTTTATTTTGTCAAGTTTCAAGAAGCTAGCACAAACCGTGTTGGATTTAGAGTTCGAAATACATCTATCTATATAGGAGAAAACAGAGTGAAACCTAAAAATTCAAACTGTTACTGGAAATGAACGCTTCAACATAGAAGAACGAAATTTGGGGAACCAAGTTGGCTTAGTGTACTGATCATTACATGAAAGTATCATCCAGTTTGGGTGAAAAAATATTTGCTGTGATTTCTGGAGATTCGTAGTTTTTGGAAGCTTGACAACCCCTTTCTATGAAAGTGTTTCTCGCCAGTCACTGCTTAGGGCTACATCAAGAGGAAACAACACATAGATATAGAACGTGAAACTGCTTTATTTTGTCAAGTTTCAAGAAGCTAGCACAAACCGTGTTGGATTTACAGTTCCAAATCCATCTATCAATATAGGAGAAAACAGAGTGAAACCTAAAAATTCAAACTGTTACTGGAAATGAACGCTTCAACATAGAAGAACGAAATTTGGGGAACCAAGTCGGCTTAGTGTACTGATCATTACCTGAAAGTATCATCCAGTTTGGGTGAAAAAATATTTGCTGTGATTTCTGGAGATACGTAGTTTTTGGAAGCTTGACAACCCCTTTCTATGAAAGTGTTTCTCGCCAGTCACTGCTTAGGGCTACATCAAGAGGAAACAACACATAGATATAGAACGTGAAACTGCTTTATTTTGTCAAGTTTCAAGAAGCTAGCACAAACCGTGTTGGATTTACAGTTCCAAATCCATCTATCAATATAGGAGAAAACAGAGTGAAACCTAAAAATTCAAACTGTTACTGGAAATGAACGCTTCAACATAGAAGAACGAAATTTGGGGAACCAAGTCGGCTTAGTGTACTGATCATTACCTGAAAGTATCATCCAGTTTGGGTGCAGAAATATTTGCTGTGATTTCTGGAGATTCGTAGTTTTTGGAAGCTTGGCAACCCCTTTCTATGAAAGTGTTTCTCGCCAGTCACTGCTTAGGGCTACTTCAAGAGGAAACAAAACATAGAGATAGAACGTGAAACTGCTTTATTTTGTCAAGTTTCAAGAAGCTAGCACAAACCGTGTTGGATTTAGAGTTCCAAATACATCTATCAATATAGGAGAAAACAGAGTGAAACGTAAAAATTCAAACTGTTACTGGAAATGTACGCTTCAACATAGAAGAACGAAATTTGGGGAACCAAGTCGGCTTAGTGTACTGATCATTACCTGAAAGTATCATCCAGTTTGGGTGAAAAAATATTTGCTGTGATTTCTGGAGATTCGTAGTTTTTGGAAGCTTGACAACCCCTTTCTATGAAAGTGTTTCTCGCCAGTCACTGCTTAGGGCTACATCAAGAGGAAACAACACATAGATATAGAACGTGAAACTGCTTTATTTTGTCAAGTTTCAAGAAGCTAGCACAAACCGTGTTGGATTTACAGTTCCAAATCCATCTATCAATATAGGAGAAAACAGAGTGAAACCTAAAAATTCAAACTGTTACTGAAAATGAACGCTTCAACATAGAAGAACGAAATTTGGGGAACCAAGTCGGCTTAGTGTACTGATCATTACCTGAAAGTATCATCCAGTTTGGGTGAAAAAATATTTGCTGAGATTTCTGGAGATTCGTAATTTTTGGAAGCTTGGCAACCCCTTTCCATGAAAGTGTTTCTCGCCAGTCACTGCTTAGGGCTACATCAAGAGGAAAAAAAACATAGAGAAAGAACGTGAAACTGCTTTATTTTGTCAAGTTTCAAGAAGCTAGCACAAACCGTGTTGGATTTAGAGTTCCAAATACATTCATCAATATAGGAGAAAACAGAGTGAAACCTAAAAATTTAAACTGTTACTGGAAATGAACGCTTCACCATAGAAGAACGAAATTTGGGGAACCAAGTCGGCTTAGTGTACTGATCATTACCTGAAAGTATCATCCAGTTTGGGTGAAAAAATATTTGCTGTGATTTCTGGAGATTCGTAATTTTTGGAAGCTTGGGAACCCCTTTCCATGAAAGTGTTTCTCGCCAGTCACTGCATAGGGCTACTTCAAGAGGAAAGAACACATAGAGACAGAACGTGAAACTACTTTATTTTGTCAAGTTTCAAGAAGCTAGCACAAACCGTGTTGGATTTAGAGTTCGAAATACATCTATCTATATAGGAGAAAACAGAGTGAAACCTAAAAATTCAAACTGTTACTGGAAATGAACGCTTCAACATAGAAGAACGAAATTTGGGGAACCAAGTCGGCTTAGTGTACTGATCATTACCTGAAAGTATCATCCAGTTTGGGTGAAAAAATATTTGCTGTGATTTCTGGAGATTCGTAGTTTTTGGAAGCTTGACAACCCCTTTCTATGAAAGTGTTTCTCGCCAGTCACTGCTTAGGGCTACATCAAGAGGAAACAACACATAGATATAGAACGTGAAACTGCTTTATTTTGTCAAGTTTCAAGAAGCTAGCACAAACCGTGTTGGATTTACAGTTCCAAATCCATCTATCAATATAGGAGAAAACAGAGTGAAACCTAAAAATTCAAACTGTTACTGAAAATGAACGCTTCAACATAGAAGAACGAAATTTGGGGAACCAAGTCGGCTTAGTGTACTGATCATTACCTGAAAGTATCATCCAGTTTGGGTGAAAAAATATTTGCTGAGATTTCTGGAGATTCGTAATTTTTGGAAGCTTGGCAACCCCTTTCCATGAAAGTGTTTCTCGCCAGTCACTGCTTAGGGCTACATCAAGAGGAAAAAAAAACATAGAGAAAGAACGTGAAACTGCTTTATTTTGTCAAGTTTCAAGAAGCTAGCACAAACCGTGTTGGATTTAGAGTTCCAAATACATTTATCAATATAGGAGAAAACAGAGTGAAACCTAAAAATTTAAACTGTTACTGGAAATGAACGCTTCACCATAGAAGAACGAAATTTGGGGAACCAAGTCGGCTTAGTGTACTGACCATTACCTGAAAGTATCATCCAGTTTGGGTGAAAAAATATTTGCTGAGATTTCTGGAGATTCGTAATTTTTGGAAGCTTGGGAACCTTTTTCCATGAAAGTGTTTCTCGACAGTCACTGCTTAGGGCTACATCAAGAGGAAACAAAACATAGAGATAGAACGTGAAACTGCTTTATTTTGTCAAGTTTCAAGAAGCTAGAACAAACCGTGTTGGATTTAGAGTTCCAAATACATCTATCAATATAGGAGAAAACAGAGTGAAACCTAAAAATTCAAACTGTTAGTAGAAACGAACGCTTCAACATAGAAGAATGAAATTTGGAGAACCAAGTTGGCTTAGTGTACTGATCATTACCTGTAAGTATCATCCAGTTTTGGTGAAAAAATACTTGCTGAGATTTCTGGAGATTCGTAATTTTAGGAAGCTTGGCAACCCCTTTCCATGAAAGTGTTTCTCGCCAGTCACTGCATAGGGCTACTTCAAGAGGAAAGAACACCTAGAGACAGAACATGAAACTACTTTATTTTGTCAAGTTTCAAGAAGCTAGCACAAACCGTGTTGGATTTAGAGTTCGAAATACATCTATCTATATAGGAGAAAACAGAGTGAAACCTAAAAATTCAAACTGTTACTGGAAATGAACGCTTCAACATAGAAGAACGAAATTTGGGGAACCAAGTTGGCTTAGTGTACTGATCATTACCTGAAAGTATCATCCAGTTTGGGTGAAAAAATATTTGCTGTGATTTCTGGAGATTCGTAGTTTGTGGAAGCTTGACAACCCCTTTCTATGAAAGTGTTTCTCGCCAGTCACTGCTTAGGGCTACATCAAGAGGAAACAACACATAGATATAGAACGTGAAACTGCTTTATTTTGTCAAGTTTCAAGAAGCTAGCACAAACCGTGTTGGATTTACAGTTCCAAATCCATCTATCAATATAGGAGAAAACAGAGTGAAACCTAAAAATTCAAACTGTTACTGGAAATGAACGCTTCAACATAGAAGAACGAAATTTGGGGAACCAAGTCGGCTTAGTGTACTGATCATTACCTGAAAGTATCATCCAGTTTGGGTGAAAAAATATTTGCTGTGATTTCTGGAGATTCGTAGTTTTTGGAAGCCTGACAACCCCTTTCTATGAAAGTGTTTCTCGCCAGTCACTGCTTAGGGCTACATCAAGAGGAAACAACACATAGATATACAACGTGAAACTGCTTTATTTTGTCAAGTTTCAAGAAGCTAGCACAAACCGTGTTGGATTTAGAGTTCGAAATACATCTATCTATATAGGAGAAAACAGAGTGAAACCTAAAAATTCAAACTGTTACTGGAAATGAACGCTTCAACATAGAAGAACGAAATTTGGGGAACCAAGTTGGCTTAGTGTACTGATCATTACCTGTAAGTATCATCCAGTATGGGTGAAAAAATATTTGCTGTGATTTCTGGAGATTCGTAGTTTTTGGAAGCTTGGCAACCCCTTTCTATGAAAGTGTTTCTCGCCAGTCACTGCTTAGGGCTACTTCAAGAGGAAACAAAACATAGAGATAGAACGTGAAACTGCTTTATTTTGTCAAGTTTCAAGAAGCTAGCACAAACCGTGTTGGATTTAGAGTTCCAAATACATCTATCAATATAGGAGAAAACAGAGTGAAACGTAAAAATTCAAACTGTTACTGGAAATGTACGCTTCAACATAGAAGAACGAAATTTGGGGAACCAAGTCGGCTTAGTGTACTGATCATTACCTGAAAGTATCATCCAGTTTGGGTGAAAAAATATTTGCTGAGATTTCTGGAGATTCGTAATTTTTGGAAGCTTGGCAACCCCTTTCCATGAAAGTGTTTCTCGCCAGTCACTGCTTAGGGCTACATCAAGAGGAAAAAAAACATAGAGAAAGAACGTGAAACTGCTTTATTTTGTCAAGTTTCAAGAAGCTAGCACAAACCGTGTTGGATTTAGAGTTCCAAATCCATCTATCAATATAGGAGAAAACAGAGTGAAACCTAAAAATTTAAACTGTTACTGGAAATGAACGCTTCACCATAGAAGAACGAAATTTGGGGAACCAAGTCGGCTTAGTGTACTGATCATTACCTGAAAGTATCATCCAGTTTGGGTGAAAAAATATTTGTTGTGATTTCTGGAGATTCGTAGTTTTTGGAAGCTTGACAACCCCTTTCTATGAAAGTGTTTCTCGCCAGTCACTGCTTAGGGCTACATCAAGAGGAAACAACACATAGATATAGAACGTGAAACTGCTTTATTTTGTCAAGTTTCAAGAAGCTAGCACAAACCGTGTTGGATTTACAGTTCCAAATCCATCTATCAATATAGGAGAAAACAGAGTGAAACCTAAAAATTCAAACTGTTACTGAAAATGAACGCTTCAACATAGAAGAACAAAATTTGGGGAACCAAGTCGGCTTAGTGTACTGATCATTACCTGAAAGTATCATCCAGTTTGGGTGAAAAAATATTTGCTGAGATTTCTGGAGATTCGTAATTTTTGGAAGCTTGGCAACCCCTTTCCATGAAAGTGTTTCTCGCCAGTCACTGCTTAGGGCTACATCAAGAGGAAAAAAAACATAGAGAAAGAACGTGAAACTGCTTTATTTTGTCAAGTTTCAAGAAGCTAGCACAAACCGTGTTGGATTTAGAGTTCCAAATACATTTATCAATATAGGAGAAAACAGAGTGAAACCTAAAAATTTAAACTGTTACTGGAAATGAACGCTTCACCATAGAAGAACGAAATTTGGGGAACCAAGTCGGCTTAGTGTACTGACCATTACCTGAAAGTATCATCCAGTTTGGGTGAAAAAATATTTGCTGAGATTTCTGGAGATTCGTAATTTTTGGAAGCTTGGGAACCTTTTTCCATGAAAGTGTTTCTCGACAGTCACTGCTTAGGGCTACATCAAGAGGAAACAAAACATAGAGATAGAACGTGAAACTGCTTTATTTTGTCAAGTTTCAAGAAGCTAGCACAAACCGTGTTGGATTTAGAGTTCCAAATACATCTATCAATATAGGAGAAAACAGAGTGAAACCTAAAAATTCAAACTGTTACTGGAAATGAACGCTTCAACATAGAAGAACGAAATTTGGAGAACCAAGTTGGCTTAGTGTACTGATCATTACCTGTAAGTATCATCCAGTTTTGGTGAAAAAATATTTGCTGAGATTTCTGGAGATTCGTAATTTTTGGAAGCTTGGGAACCCCTTTCCATGAAAGTGTTTCTCGCCAGTCACTGCATAGGGCTACTTCAAGAGGAAAGAACACATAGAGACAGAACGTGAAACTACTTTATTTTGTCAAGTTTCAAGAAGCTAGCACAAACCGTGTTGGATTTAGAGTTCGAAATACATCTATCTATATAGGAGAAAACAGAGTGAAACCTAAAAATTCAAACTGTTACTGGAAATGAACGCTTCAACATAGAAGAACGAAATTTGGGGAACCAAGTTGGCTTAGTGTACTGATCATTACCTGAAAGTATCATCCAGTTTGGGTGAAAAAATATTTGCTGTGATTTCTGGAGATTCGTAGTTTTTGGAAGCTTGACAACCCCTTTCTATGAAAGTGTTTCTCGCCAGTCACTGCTTAGGGCTACATCAAGAGGAAACAACACATAGATATAGAACGTGAAACTGCTTTATTTTGTCAAGTTTCAAGAAGCTAGCACAAACCGTGTTGGATTTACAGTTCCAAATCCATCTATCAATATAGGAGAAAACAGAGTGAAACCTAAAAATTCAAACTGTTACTGGAAATGAACGCTTCAACATAGAAGAACGAAATTTGGGGAACCAAGTCGGCTTAGTGTACTGATCATTACCTGAAAGTATCATCCAGTTTGGGTGAAAAAATATTTGCTGTGATTTCTGGAGATTCGTAGTTTTTGGAAGCTTGACAACCCCTTTCTATGAAAGTGTTTCTCGCCAGTCACTGCTTAGGGCTACATCAAGAGGAAACAACACATAGATATAGAACGTGAAACTGCTTTATTTTGTCAAGTTTCAAGAAGCTAGCACAAACCGTGTTGGATTTACAGTTCCAAATCCATCTATCAATATAGGAGAAAACAGAGTGAAACCTAAAAATTCAAACTGTTACTGGAAATGAACGCTTCAACATAGAAGAACGAAATTTGGGGAACCAAGTCGGCTTAGTGTACTGATCATTACCTGAAAGTATCATCCAGTTTGGGTGCAGAAATATTTGCTGTGATTTCTGGAGATTCGTAGTTTTTGGAAGCTTGGCAACCCCTTTCTATGAAAGTGTTTCTCGCCAGTCACTGCTTAGGGCTACTTCAAGAGGAAACAAAACATAGAGATAGAACGTGAAACTGCTTTATTTTGTCAAGTTTCAAGAAGCTAGCACAAACCGTGTTGGATTTAGAGTTCCAAATACATCTATCAATATAGGAGAAAACAGAGTGAAACGTAAAAATTCAAACTGTTACTGGAAATGTACGCTTCAACATAGAAGAACGAAATTTGGGGAACCAAGTCGGCTTAGTGTACTGATCATTACCTGAAAGTATCATCCAGTTTGGGTGAAAAAATATTTGCTGTGATTTCTGGAGATTCATAGTTTTTGGAAGCTTGACAACCCCTTTCTATGAAAGTGTTTCTCGCCAGTCACTGCTTAGGGCTACATCAAGAAGAAACAACACATAGATATAGAACGTGAAACTGCTTTATTTTGTCAAGTTTCAAGAAGCTAGCACAAACCGTGTTGGATTTACAGTTCCAAATCCATCTATCAATATAGGAGAAAACAGAGTGAAACCTAAAAATTCAAACTGTTACTGAAAATGAACGCTTCAACATAGAAGAACGAAATTTGGGGAACCAAGTCGGCTTAGTGTACTGATCATTACCTGAAAGTATCATCCAGTTTGGGTGAAAAAATATTTGCTGAGATTTCTGGAGATTCGTAATTTTTGGAAGCTTGGCAACCCCTTTCCATGAAAGTGTTTCTCGCCAGTCACTGCTTAGGGCTACATCAAGAGGAAAAAAAACATAGAGAAAGAACGTGAAACTGCTTTATTTTGTCAAGTTTCAAGAAGCTAGCACAAACCGTGTTGGATTTAGAGTTCCAAGTACATTTATCAATATAGGAGAAAACAGAGTGAAACCTAAAAATTTAAACTGTTACTGGAAATGAACGCTTCACCATAGAAGAACGAAATTTGGGGAACCAAGTCGGCTTAGTGTACTGATCATTACCTGAAAGTATCATCCAGTTTGGGTGAAAAAATATTTGCTGTGATTTCTGGAGATTCGTAGTTTTTGGAAGCTTGACAACCCCTTTCTATGAAAGTGTTTCTCGCCAGTCACTGCTTAGGGCTACATCAAGAGGAAACAAAACATAGAGATAGAACGTGAAACTGCTTTATTTTGTCAAGTTTCAAGAAGCTAGCACAAACCGTGTTGGATTTAGAGTTCCAAATACATCTATCAATATAGGAGAAAACAGAGTGAAACCTAAAAATTCAAACTGTTACTGGAAATGAACGCTTCAACATAGAAGAACGAAATTTGGAGAACCAAGTTGGCTTAGTGTACTGATCATTACCTGTAAGTATCATCCAGTTTTGGTGAAAAAATATTTGCTGAGATTTCTGGAGATTCGTAATTTTTGGAAGCTTGGCAACCCCTTTCCATGAAAGTGTTTCTCGCCAGTCACTGCTTAGGGCTACATCAAGAGGAAAAAAAACATAGAGAAAGAACGTGAAACTGCTTTATTTTGTCAAGTTTCAAGAAGCTAGCACAAACCGTGTTGGATTTACAGTTCCAAATCCATCTATCAATATAGGAGAAAACAGAGTGAAACCTAAAAATTCAAACTGTTACTGAAAATGAACGCTTCAACATAGAAGAACGAAATTTGGGGAACCAAGTCGGCTTAGTGTACTGATCATTACCTGAAAGTATCATCCAGTTTGGGTGAAAAAATATTTGCTGAGATTTCTGGAGATTCGTAATTTTTGGAAGCTTGGCAACCCCTTTCCATGAAAGTGTTTCTCGCCAGTCACTGCTTAGGGCTACATCAAAAGGAAAAAAAACATAGAGAAAGAACGTGAAACTGCTTTATTTTGTCAAGTTTCAAGAAGCTAGCACAAACCGTGTTGGATTTAGAGTTCCAAATACATTTATCAATATAGGAGAAAACAGAGTGAAACCTAAAAATTTAAACTGTTACTGGAAATGAACGCTTCACCATAGAAGAACGAAATTTGGGGAACCAAGTCGGCTTAGTGTACTGACCATTACCTGAAAGTATCATCCAGTTTGGGTGAAAAAATATTTGCTGAGATTTCTGGAGATTCGTAATTTTTGGAAGCTTGGGAACCTTTTTCCATGAAAGTGTTTCTCGACAGTCACTGCTTAGGGCTACATCAAGAGGAAACAAAACATAGAGATAGAACGTGAAACTGCTTTATTTTGTCAAGTTTCAAGAAGCTAGCACAAACCGTGTTGGATTTAGAGTTCCAAATACATCTATCAATATAGGAGAAAACAGAGTGAAACCTAAAAATTCAAACTGTTAGTAGAAACGAACGCTTCAACATAGAAGAATGAAATTTGGAGAACCAAGTTGGCTTAGTGTACTGATCATTACCTGTAAGTATCATCCAGTTTTGGTGAAAAAATACTTGCTGAGATTTCTGGAGATTCGTAATTTTAGGAAGCTTGGCAACCCCTTTCCATGAAAGTGTTTCTCGCCAGTCACTGCATAGGGCTACTTCAAGAGGAAAGAACACCTAGAGACAGAACGTGAAACTACTTTATTTTGTCAAGTTTCAAGAAGCTAGCACAAACCGTGTTGGATTTAGAGTTCGAAATACATCTATCTATATAGGAGAAAACAGAGTGAAACCTAAAAATTCAAACTGTTACTGGAAATGAACGCTTCAACATAGAAGAACGAAATTTGGGGAACCAAGTTGGCTTAGTGTACTGATCATTACCTGAAAGTATCATCCAGTTTGGGTGAAAAAATATTTGCTGTGATTTCTGGAGATTCGTAGTTTGTGGAAGCTTGACAACCCCTTTCTATGAAAGTGTTTCTCGCCAGTCACTGCTTAGGGCTACATCAAGAGGAAACAACACATAGATATAGAACGTGAAACTGCTTTATTTTGTCAAGTTTCAAGAAGCTAGCACAAACCGTGTTGGATTTACAGTTCCAAATCCATCTATCAATATAGGAGAAAACAGAGTGAAACCTAAAAATTCAAACTGTTACTGGAAATGAACGCTTCAACATAGAAGAACGAAATTTGGGGAACCAAGTCGGCTTAGTGTACTGATCATTACCTGAAAGTATCATCCAGTTTGGGTGAAAAAATATTTGCTGTGATTTCTGGAGATTCGTAGTTTTTGGAAGCTTGACAACCCCTTTCTATGAAAGTGTTTCTCGCCAGTCACTGCTTAGGGCTACATCAAGAGGAAACAACACATAGATATAGAACGTGAAACTGCTTTATTTTGTCAAGTTTCAAGAAGCTAGCACAAACCGTGTTGGATTTAGAGTTCGAAATACATCTATCTATATAGGAGAAAACAGAGTGAAACCTAAAAATTCAAACTGTTACTGGAAATGTACGCTTCAACATAGAAGAACGAAATTTGGGGAACCAAGTCGGCTTAGTGTACTGATCATTACCTGAAAGTATCATCCAGTTTGGGTGAAAAAATATTTGCTGAGATTTCTGGAGATTCGTAATTTTTCGAAGCTTGGCAACCCCTTTCCATGAAAGTGTTTCTCGCCAGTCACTGCTTAGGGCTACATCAAGAGGAAAAAAAACATAGAGAAAGAACGTGAAACTGCTTTATTTTGTCAAGTTTCAAGAAGCTAGCACAAACCGTGTTGGATTTAGAGTTCCAAATCCATCTATCAATATAGGAGAAAACAGAGTGAAACCTAAAAATTTAAACTGTTACTGGAAATGAACGCTTCACCATAGAAGAACGAAATTTGGGGAACCAAGTCGGCTTAGTGTACTGATCATTACCTGAAAGTATCATCCAGTTTGGGTGAAAAAATATTTGTTGTGATTTCTGGAGATTCGTAGTTTTTGGAAGCTTGACAACCCCTTTCTATGAAAGTGTTTCTCACCAGTCACTGCTTAGGGCTACATCAAGAGGAAACAACACATAGATATAGAACGTGAAACTGCTTTATTTTGTCAAGTTTCAAGAAGCTAGCACAAACCGTGTTGGATTTACAGTTCCAAATCCATCTATCAATATAGGAGAAAACAGAGTGAAACCTAAAAATTCAAACTGTTACTGAAAATGAACGCTTCAACATAGAAGAACAAAATTTGGGGAACCAAGTCGGCTTAGTGTACTGATCATTACCTGAAAGTATCATCCAGTTTGGGTGAAAAAATATTTGCTGAGATTTCTGGAGATTCGTAATTTTTGGAAGCTTGGCAACCCCTTTCCATGAAAGTGTTTCTCGCCAGTCACTGCTTAGGGCTACATCAAGAGGAAACAAAACATAGAGATAGAACGTGAAACTGCTTTATTTTGTCAAGTTTCAAGAAGCTAGCACAAACCGTGTTGGATTTAGAGTTCCAAATACATCTATCTATATAGGAGAAAAAAGAGTGAAACCTAAAAATTCAAACTGTTACTGGAAATGAACGCTTTAACATAGAAGAACGAAATTTGGGGAACCAAGTCGGCTTAGTGTACTGACCATTACCTGAAAGTATCATCCAGTTTGGGTGAAAAAATATTTGCTGAGATTTCTGGAGATTCGTAATTTTTGGAAGCTTGGGAACCTTTTTCCATGAAAGTGTTTCTCGACAGTCACTGCTTAGGGCTACATCAAGAGGAAACAAAACATAGAGATAGAACGTGAAACTGCTTTATTTTGTCAAGTTTCAAGAAGCTAGCACAAACCGTGTTGGATTTAGAGTTCCAAATACATCTATCAATATAGGAGAAAACAGAGTGAAACTTAAAAATTCAAACTGTTAGTAGAAACGAACGCTTCAACATAGAAGAATGAAATTTGGAGAACCAAGTTGGCTTAGTGTACTGATCATTACCTGTAAGTATCATCCAGTTTTGGTGAAAAAATACTTGCTGAGATTTCTGGAGATTCGTAATTTTAGGAAGCTTGGCAACCCCTTTCCATGAAAGTGTTTCTCGCCAGTCACTGCATAGGGCTACTTCAAGAGGAAAGAACACCTAGAGACAGAACGTGAAACTACTTTATTTTGTCAAGTTTCAAGAAGCTAGCACAAACCGTGTTGGATTTAGAGTTCGAAATACATCTATCTATATAGGAGAAAACAGAGTGAAACCTAAAAATTCAAACTGTTACTGGAAATGAACGCTTCAACATAGAAGAACGAAATTTGGGGAACCAAGTTGGCTTAGTGTACTGATCATTACCTGAAAGTATCATCCAGTTTGGGTGAAAAAATATTTGCTGTGATTTCTGGAGATTCGTAGTTTGTGGAAGCTTGACAACCCCTTTCTATGAAAGTGTTTCTCGCCAGTCACTGCTTAGGGCTACATCAAGAGGAAACAACACATAGATATAGAACGTGAAACTGCTTTATTTTGTCAAGTTTCAAGAAGCTAGCACAAACCGTGTTGGATTTACAGTTCCAAATCCATCTATCAATATAGGAGAAAACAGAGTGAAACCTAAAAATTCAAACTGTTACTGGAAATGAACGCTTCAACATAGAAGAACGAAATTTGGGGAACCAAGTCGGCTTAGTGTACTGATCATTACCTGAAAGTATCATCCAGTTTGGGTGAAAAAATATTTGCTGTGATTTCTGGAGATTCGTAGTTTTTGGAAGCTTGACAACCCCTTTCTATGAAAGTGTTTCTCGCCAGTCACTGCTTAGGGCTACATCAAGAGGAAACAACACATAGATATAGAACGTGAAACTGCTTTATTTTGTCAAGTTTCAAGAAGCTAGCACAAACCGTGTTGGATTTACAGTTCCAAATCCATCTATCAATATAGGAGAAAACAGAGTGAAACCTAAAAATTCAAACTGTTACTGGAAATGAACGCTTCAACATAGAAGAACGAAATTTGGGGAACCAAGTCGGCTTAGTGTACTGATCATTACCTGAAAGTATCATCCAGTTTGGGTGAAAAAATATTTGTTGTGATTTCTGGAGATTCGTAGTTTTTGGAAGCTTGGCAACCCCTTTCTATGAAAGTGTTTCTCGCCAGTCACTGCTTAGGGCTACTTCAAGAGGAAACAAAACATAGATAGAACGTGAAACTGCTTTATTTTGTCAAGTTTCAATAAGCTAGCACAAACCGTGTTGGATTTAGAGTTCCAAATACATCTATCAATATAGGAGAAAACAGAGTGAAACCTAAAAATTCAAACTGTTACTGGAAATGTACGCTTCAACATAGAAGAACGAAATTTGGGGAACCAAGTCGGCTTAGTGTACTGATCATTACCTGAAAGTATCATCCAGTTTGGGTGAAAAAATATTTGCTGAGATTTCTGGAGATTCGTAATTTTTGGAAGCTTGGCAACCCCTTTCCATGAAAGTGTTTCTCGCCAGTCACTGCTTAGGGCTACATCAAGAGGAAAAAAAACATAGAGAAAGAACGTGAAACTGCTTTATTTTGTCAAGTTTCAAGAAGCTAGCACAAACCGTGTTGGATTTACAGTTCCAAATCCATCTATCAATATAGGAGAAAACAGAGTGAAACCTAAAAATTCAAACTGTTACTGAAAATGAACGCTTCAACATAGAAGAACGAAATTTGGGGAACCAAGTCGGCTTAGTGTACTGATCATTACCTGAAAGTATCATCCAGTTTGGGTGAAAAAATATTTGCTGAGATTTCTGGAGATTCGTAATTTTTGGAAGCTTGGCAACCCCTTTCCATGAAAGTGTTTCTCGCCAGTCACTGCTTAGGGCTACATCAAGAGGAAAAAAAACATAGAGAAAGAACGTGAAACTGCTTTATTTTGTCAAGTTTCAAGAAGCTAGCACAAACCGTGTTGGATTTAGAGTTCCAAATACATTTATCAATATAGGAGAAAACAGAGTGAAACCTAAAAATTTAAACTGTTACTGGAAATGAACGCTTCACCATAGAAGAACGAAATTTGGGGAACCAAGTCGGCTTAGTGTACTGACCATTACCTGAAAGTATCATCCAGTTTGGGTGAAAAAATATTTGCTGAGATTTCTGGAGATTCGTAATTTTTGGAAGCTTGGGAACCTTTTTCCATGAAAGTGTTTCTCGACAGTCACTGCTTAGGGCTACATCAAGAGGAAACAAAACATAGAGATAGAACGTGAAACTGCTTTATTTTGTCAAGTTTCAAGAAGCTAGCACAAACCGTGTTGGATTTAGAGTTCCAAATACATCTATCAATATAGGAGAAAACAGAGTGAAACCTAAAAATTCAAACTGTTACTGGAAATGAACGCTTCAACATAGAAGAACGAAATTTGGAGAACCAAGTTGGCTTAGTGTACTGATCATTACCTGTAAGTATCATCCAGTTTTGGTGAAAAAATATTTGCTGAGATTTCTGGAGATTCGTAATTTTTGGAAGCTTGGGAACCCCTTTCCATGAAAGTGTTTCTCGCCAGTCACTGCATAGGGCTACTTCAAGAGGAAAGAACACATAGAGACAGAACGTGAAACTACTTTATTTTGTCAAGTTTCAAGAAGCTAGCACAAACCGTGTTGGATTTAGAGTTCGAAATACATCTATCTATATAGGAGAAAACAGAGTGAAACCTAAAAATTCAAACTGTTACTGGAAATGAACGCTTCAACATAGAAGAACGAAATTTGGGGAACCAAGTTGGCTTAGTGTACTGATCATTACCTGAAAGTATCATCCAGTTTGGGTGAAAAAATATTTGCTGTGATTTCTGGAGATTCGTAGTTTTTGGAAGCTTGACAACCCCTTTCTATGAAAGTGTTTCTCGCCAGTCACTGCTTAGGGCTACATCTAGAGGAAACAACACATAGATATAGAACGTGAAACTGCTTTATTTTGTCAAGTTTCAAGAAGCTAGCACAAACCGTGTTGGATTTACAGTTCCAAATCCATCTATCAATATAGGAGAAAACAGAGTGAAACCTAAAAATTCAAACTGTTACTGGAAATGAACGCTTCAACATAGAAGAACGAAATTTGGGGAACCAAGTCGGCTTAGTGTACTGATCATTACCTGAAAGTATCATCCAGTTTGGGTGAAAAAATATTTGCTGTGATTTCTGGAGATTCGTAGTTTTTGGAAGCTTGACAACCCCTTTCTATGAAAGTGTTTCTCGCCAGTCACTGCTTAGGGCTACATCAAGAGGAAACAACACATAGATATAGAACGTGAAACTGCTTTATTTTGTCAAGTTTCAAGAAGCTAGCACAAACCGTGTTGGATTTACAGTTCCAAATCCATCTATCAATATAGGAGAAAACAGAGTGAAACCTAAAAATTCAAACTGTTACTGGAAATGAACGCTTCAACATAGAAGAACGAAATTTGGGGAACCAAGTCGGCTTAGTGTACTGATCATTACCTGAAAGTATCATCCAGTTTGGGTGCAGAAATATTTGCTGTGATTTCTGGAGATTCGTAGTTTTTGGAAGCTTGGCAACCCCTTTCTATGAAAGTGTTTCTCGCCAGTCACTGCTTAGGGCTACTTCAAGAGGAAACAAAACATAGAGATAGAACGTGAAACTGCTTTATTTTGTCAAGTTTCAAGAAGCTAGCACAAACCGTGTTGGATTTAGAGTTCCAAATACATCTATCAATATAGGAGAAAACAGAGTGAAACGTAAAAATTCAAACTGTTACTGGAAATGTACGCTTCAACATAGAAGAACGAAATTTGGGGAACCAAGTCGGCTTAGTGTACTGATCATTACCTGAAAGTATCATACAGTTTGGGTGAAAAAATATTTGCTGTGATTTCTGGAGATTCGTAGTTTTTGGAAGCTTGACAACCCCTTTCTATGAAAGTGTTTCTCGCCAGTCACTGCTTAGGGCTACATCAAGAGGAAACAACACATAGATATAGAACGTGAAACTGCTTTATTTTGTCAAGTTTCAAGAAGCTAGCACAAACCGTGTTGGATTTACAGTTCCAAATCCATCTATCAATATAGGAGAAAACAGAGTGAAACCTAAAAATTCAAACTGTTACTGAAAATGAACGCTTCAACATAGAAGAACGAAATTTGGGGAACCAAGTCGGCTTAGTGTACTGATCATTACCTGAAAGTATCATCCAGTTTGGGTGAAAAAATATTTGCTGAGATTTCTGGAGATTCGTAATTTTTGGAAGCTTGGCAACCCCTTTCCATGAAAGTGTTTCTCGCCAGTCACTGCTTAGGGCTACATCAAGAGGAAAAAAAACATAGAGAAAGAACGTGAAACTGCTTTATTTTGTCAAGTTTCAAGAAGCTAGCACAAACCGTGTTGGATTTAGAGTTCCAAATACATTTATCAATATAGGAGAAAACAGAGTGAAACCTAAAAATTTAAACTGTTACTGGAAATGAACGCTTCACCATAGAAGAACGAAATTTGGGGAACCAAGTCGGCTTAGTGTACTGATCATTACCTGAAAGTATCATCCAGTTTGGGTGAAAAAATATTTGCTGTGATTTCTGGAGATTCGTAGTTTTTGGAAGCTTGACAACCCCTTTCTATGAAAGTGTTTCTCGCCAGTCACTGCTTAGGGCTACATCAAGAGGAAACAAAACATAGAGATAGAACGTGAAACTGCTTTATTTTGTCAAGTTTCAAGAAGCTAGCACAAACCGTGTTGGATTTACAGTTCCAAATCCATCTATCAATATAGGAGAAAACAGAGTGAAACCTAAAAATTTAAACTGTTACTGGAAATGAACGCTTCACCATAGAAGAACGAAATTTGGGGAACCAAGTCGGCCTAGTGTACTGACCATTACCTGAAAGTATCATCCAGTTTGGGTGAAAAAATATTTGCTGAGATTTCTGGAGATTCGTAATTTTTGGAAGCTTGGGAACCTTTTTCCATGAAAGTGTTTCTCGACAGTCACTGCTTAGGGCTACATCAAGAGGAAACAAAACATAGAGATAGAACGTGAAACTGCTTTATTTTGTCAAGTTTCAAGAAGCTAGCACAAACCGTGTTGGATTTAGAGTTCCAAATACATCTATCAATATAGGAGAAAACAGAGTGAAACCTAAAAATTCAAACTGTTAGTAGAAACGAACGCTTCAACATAGAAGAATGAAATTTGGAGAACCAAGTTGGCTTAGTGTACTGATCATTACCTGTAAGTATCATCCAGTTTTGGTGAAAAAATACTTGCTGAGATTTCTGGAGATTCGTAATTTTAGGAAGCTTGGCAACCCCTTTCCATGAAAGTGTTTCTCGCCAGTCACTGCATAGGGCTACTTCAAGAGGAAAGAACACCTAGAGACAGAACGTGAAACTACTTTATTTTGTCAAGTTTCAAGAAGCTAGCACAAACCGTGTTGGATTTAGAGTTCGAAATACATCTATCTATATAGGAGAAAACAGAGTGAAACCTAAAAATTCAAACTGTTACTGGAAATGAACGCTTCAACATAGAAGAACGAAATTTGGGGAACCAAGTCGGCTTAGTGTACTGATCATTACCTGAAAGTATCATCCAGTTTGGGTGAAAAAATATTTGCTGTGATTTCTGGAGATTCGTAGTTTTTGGAAGCTTGACAACCCCTTTCTATGAAAGTGTTTCTCGCCAGTCACTGCTTAGGGCTACATCAAGAGGAAACAACACATAGATATAGAACGTGAAACTGCTTTATTTTGTCAAGTTTCAAGAAGCTAGCACAAACCGTGTTGGATTTACAGTTCCAAATCCATCTATCAATATAGGAGAAAACAGAGTGAAACCTAAAAATTCAAACTGTTACTGGAAATGAACGCTTCAACATAGAAGAACGAAATTTGGGGAACCAAGTCGGCTTAGTGTACTGATCATTACCTGAAAGTATCATCCAGTTTGGGTGCAGAAATATTTGCTGTGATTTCTGGAGATTCGTAGTTTTTGGAAGCTTGGCAACCCCTTTCTATGAAAGTGTTTCTCGCCAGTCACTGCTTAGGGCTACTTCAAGAGGAAACAAAACATAGAGATAGAACGTGAAACTGCTTTATTTTGTCAAGTTTCAAGAAGCTAGCACAAACCGTGTTGGATTTAGAGTTCCAAATACATCTATCAATATAGGAGAAAACAGAGTGAAACGTAAAAATTCAAACTGTTACTGGAAATGTACGCTTCAACATAGAAGAACGAAATTTGGGGAACCAAGTCGGCTTAGTGTACTGATCATTACCTGAAAGTATCATCCAGTTTGGGTGAAAAAATATTTGCTGTGATTTCTGGAGATTCGTAGTTTTTGGAAGCTTGACAACCCCTTTCTATGAAAGTGTTTCTCGCCAGTCACTGCTTAGGGCTACATCAAGAGGAAACAACACATAGATATAGAACGTGAAACTGCTTTATTTTGTCAAGTTTCAAGAAGCTAGCACAAACCGTGTTGGATTTAGAGTTCCAAATACATCTATCAATATAGGAGAAAACAGAGTGAAACCTAAAAATTCAAACTGTTAGTAGAAACGAACGCTTCAACATAGAAGAATGAAATTTGGAGAACCAAGTTGGCTTAGTGTACTGATCATTACCTGTAAGTATCATCCAGTTTTGGTGAAAAAATACTTGCTGAGATTTCTGGAGATTCGTAATTTTAGGAAGCTTGGCAACCCCTTTCCATGAAAGTGTTTCTCGCCAGTCACTGCATAGGGCTACTTCAAGAGGAAAGAACACCTAGAGACAGAACGTGAAACTACTTTATTTTGTCAAGTTTCAAGAAGCTAGCACAAACCGTGTTGGATTTAGAGTTCGAAATACATCTATCTATATAGGAGAAAACAGAGTGAAACCTAAAAATTCAAACTGTTACTGGAAATGAACGCTTCAACATAGAAGAACGAAATTTGGGGAACCAAGTTGGCTTAGTGTACTGATCATTACCTGAAAGTATCATCCAGTTTGGGTGAAAAAATATTTGCTGTGATTTCTGGAGATTCGTAGTTTTTGGAAGCTTGACAACCCCTTTCTATGAAAGTGTTTCTCGCCAGTCACTGCTTAGGGCTACATCAAGAGGAAACAACACATAGATATAGAACGTGAAACTGCTTTATTTTGTCAAGTTTCAAGAAGCTAGCACAAACCGTGTTGGATTTACAGTTCCAAATCCATCTATCAATATAGGAGAAAACAGAGTGAAACCTAAAAATTCAAACTGTTACTGGAAATGAACGCTTCAACATAGAAGAACGAAATTTGGGGAACCAAGTTGGCTTAGTGTACTGATCATTACCTGAAAGTATCATCCAGTTTGGGTGAAAAAATATTTGCTGTGATTTCTGGAGATTCGTAGTTTTTGGAAGCTTGACAACCCCTTTCTATGAAAGTGTTTCTCGCCAGTCACTGCTTAGGGCTACATCAAGAGGAAACAACACATAGATATAGAACGTGAAACTGCTTTATTTTGTCAAGTTTCAAGAAGCTAGCACAAACCGTGTTGGATTTACAGTTCCAAATCCATCTATCAATATAGGAGAAAACAGAGTGAAACCTAAAAATTCAAACTGTTACTGGAAATGAACGCTTCAACATAGAAGAACGAAATTTGGGGAACCAAGTCGGCTTAGTGTACTGATCATTACCTGAAAGTATCATCCAGTTTGGGTGCAGAAATATTTGCTGTGATTTCTGGAGATTCGTAGTTTTTGGAAGCTTGGCAACCCCTTTCTATGAAAGTGTTTCTCGCCAGTCACTGCTTAGGGCTACTTCAAGAGGAAACAAAACATAGAGATAGAACGTGAAACTGCTTTATTTTGTCAAGTTTCAAGAAGCTAGTACAAACCGTGTTGGATTTAGAGTTCCAAATACATCTATCAATATAGGAGAAAACAGAGTGAAACGTAAAAATTCAAACTGTTACTGGAAATGTACGCTTCAACATAGAAGAACGAAATTTGGGGAACCAAGTCGGCTTAGTGTACTGATCATTACCTGAAAGTATCATCCAGTTTGGGTGAAAAAATATTTGCTGAGATTTCTGGAAATTCGTAATTTTTGGATGCTTGGCAACCCCTTTCCATGAAAGTGTTTCTCGCCAGTCACTGCTTAGGGCTACATCAAGAGGAAAAAAAACATAGAGAAAGAACGTGAAACTGCTTTATTTTGTCAAGTTTCAAGAAGCTAGCACAAACCGTGTTGGATTTAGAGTTCCAAATACATTTATCAATATAGGAGAAAACAGAGTGAAACCTAAAAATTTAAACTGTTACTGGAAATGAACGCTTCACCATAGAAGAACGAAATTTGGGGAACCAAGTCGGCTTAGTGTACTGATCATTACCTGAAAGTATCATCCAGTTTGGGTGAAAAAATATTTGCTGTGATTTCTGGAGATTCGTAGTTTTTGGAAGCTTGACAACCCCTTTCTATGAAAGTGTTTCTCGCCAGTCACTGCTTAGGGCTACATCAAGAGGAAACAACACATAGATATAGAACGTGAAACTGCTTTATTTTGTCAAGTTTCAAGAAGCTAGCACAAACCGTGTTGGATTTACAGTTCCAAATCCATCTATCAATATAGGAGAAAACAGAGTGAAACCTAAAAATTCAAACTGTTACTGAAAATGAACGCTTCAACATAGAAGAACGAAATTTGGGGAACCAAGTCGGCTTAGTGTACTGATCATTACCTGAAAGTATCATCCAGTTTGGGTGAAAAAATATTTGCTGAGATTTCTGGAGATTCGTAATTTTTGGAAGCTTGGCAACCCCTTTCCATGAAAGTGTTTCTCGCCAGTCACTGCTTAGGGCTACATCAAGAGGAAAAAAAACATAGAGAAAGAACGTGAAACTGCTTTATTTTGTCAAGTTTCAAGAAGCTAGCACAAACCGTGTTGGATTTAGAGTTCCAAATACATTTATCAATATAGGAGAAAACAGAGTGAAACCTAAAAATTTAAACTGTTACTGGAAATGAACGCTTCACCATAGAAGAACGAAATTTGGGGAACCAAGTCGGCTTAGTGTACTGACCATTACCTGAAAGTATCATCCAGTTTGGGTGAAAAAATATTTGCTGAGATTTCTGGAGATTCGTAATTTTTGGAAGCTTGGGAACCTTTTTCCATGAAAGTGTTTCTCGACAGTCACTGCTTAGGGCTACATCAAGAGGAAACAAAACATAGAGATAGAACGTGAAACTGCTTTATTTTGTCAAGTTTCAAGAAGCTAGCACAAACCGTGTTGGATTTAGAGTTCCAAATACATCTATCAATATAGGAGAAAACAGAGTGAAACCTAAAAATTCAAACTGTTAGTAGAAACGAACGCTTCAACATAGAAGAATGAAATTTGGAGAACCAAGTTGGCTTAGTGTACTGATCATTACCTGTAAGTATCATCCAGTTTTGGTGAAAAAATACTTGCTGAGATTTCTGGAGATTCGTAATTTTAGGAAGCTTGGCAACCCCTTTCCATGAAAGTGTTTCTCGCCAGTCACTGCATAGGGCTACTTCAAGAGGAAAGAACACCTAGAGACAGAACGTGAAACTACTTTATTTTGTCAAGTTTCAAGAAGCTAGCACAAACCGTGTTGGATTTAGAGTTCGAAATACATCTATCTATATAGGAGAAAACAGAGTGAAACCTAAAAATTCAAACTGTTACTGGAAATGAACGCTTCAACATAGAAGAACGAAATTTGGGGAACCAAGTTGGCTTAGTGTACTGATCATTACCTGAAAGTATCATCCAGTTTGGGTGAAAAAATATTTGCTGTGATTTCTGGAGATTCGTAGTTTTTGGAAGCTTGACAACCCCTTTCTATGAAAGTGTTTCTCGCCAGTCACTGCTTAGGGCTACATCAAGAGGAAACAACACATAGATATAGAACATGAAACTGCTTTATTTTGTCAAGTTTCAAGAAGCTAGCACAAACCGTGTTGGATTTACAGTTCCAAATCCATCTATCAATATAGGAGAAAACAGAGTGAAACCTAAAAATTCAAACTGTTACTGGAAATGAACGCTTCAACATAGAAGAACGAAATTTGGGGAACCAAGTCGGCTTAGTGTACTGATCATTACCTGAAAGTATCATCAAGTTTGGGTGAAAAAATATTTGCTGTGATTTCTGGAGATTCGTAGTTTTTGGAAGCTTGACAACCCCTTTCTATGAAAGTGTTTCTCGCCAGTCACTGCTTAGGGCTACATCAAGAGGAAACAACACATAGATATAGAACGTGAAACTGCTTTATTTTGTCAAGTTTCAAGAAGCTAGCACAAACCGTGTTGGATTTACAGTTCCAAATCCATCTATCAATATAGGAGAAAACAGAGTGAAACCTAAAAATTCAAACTGTTACTGGCAATGAACGCTTCAACATAGAAGAACGAAATTTGGGGAACCAAGTCGGCTTAGTGTACTGATCATTACCTGAAAGTATCATCCAGTTTGGGTGCAGAAATATTTGCTGTGATTTCTGGAGATTCGTAGTTTTTGGAAGCTTGGCAACCCCTTTCTATGAAAGTGTTTCTCGCCAGTCACTGCTTAGGGCTACTTCAAGAGGAAACAAAACATAGAGATAGAACGTGAAACTGCTTTATTTTGTCAAGTTTCAAGAAGCTAGTACAAACCGTGTTGGATTTAGAGTTCCAAATACATCTATCAATATAGGAGAAAACAGAGTGAAACGTAAAAATTCAAACTGTTACTGGAAATGTACGCTTCAACATAGAAGAACGAAATTTGGGGAGCCAAGTCGGCTTAGTGTACTGATCATTACCTGAAAGTATCATCCAGTTTGGGTGAAAAAATATTTGCTGAGATTTCTGGAAATTCGTAATTTTTGGATGCTTGGCAACCCCTTTCCATGAAAGTGTTTCTCGCCAGTCACTGCTTAGGGCTACATCAAGAGGAAAAAAAACATAGAGAAAGAACGTGAAACTGCTTTATTTTGTCAAGTTTCAAGAAGCTAGCACAAACCGTGTTGGATTTAGAGTTCCAAATACATTTATCAATATAGGAGAAAACAGAGTGAAACCTAAAAATTCAAACTGTTACTGGAAATGAACGCTTCAACATAGAAGAACGAAATTTGGGGAACCAAGTCGGCTTAGTGTACTGATCATTACCTGAAAGTATCATCCAGTTTGGGTGAAAAAATATTTGCTGTGATTTCTGGAGATTCGTAGTTTTTGGAAGCTTGACAACCCCTTTCTATGAAAGTGTTTCTCGCCAGTCACTGCTTAGGGCTACATCAAGAGGAAACAACACATAGATATAGAACGTGAAACTGCTTTATTTTGTCAAGTTTCAAGAAGCTAGCACAAACCGTGTTGGATTTACAGTTCCAAATCCATCTATCAATATAGGAGAAAACAGAGTGAAACCTAAAAATTCAAACTGTTACTGGCAATGAACGCTTCAACATAGAAGAACGAAATTTGGGGAACCAAGTCGGCTTAGTGTACTGATCATTACCTGAAAGTATCATCCAGTTTGGGTGCAGAAATATTTGCTGTGATTTCTGGAGATTCGTAGTTTTTGGAAGCTTGGCAACCCCTTTCTATGAAAGTGTTTCTCGCCAGTCACTGCTTAGGGCTACTTCAAGAGGAAACAAAACATAGAGATAGAACGTGAAACTGCTTTATTTTGTCAAGTTTCAAGAAGCTAGTACAAACCGTGTTGGATTTAGAGTTCCAAATACATCTATCAATATAGGAGAAAACAGAGTGAAACGTAAAAATTCAAACTGTTACTGGAAATGTACGCTTCAACATAGAAGAACGAAATTTGGGGAGCCAAGTCGGCTTAGTGTACTGATCATTACCTGAAAGTATCATCCAGTTTGGGTGAAAAAATATTTGCTGAGATTTCTGGAAATTCGTAATTTTTGGATGCTTGGCAACCCCTTTCCATGAAAGTGTTTCTCGCCAGTCACTGCTTAGGGCTACATCAAGAGGAAAAAAAACATAGAGAAAGAACGTGAAACTGCTTTATTTTGTCAAGTTTCAAGAAGCTAGCACAAACCGTGTTGGATTTAGAGTTCCAAATACATTTATCAATATAGGAGAAAACAGAGTGAAACCTAAAAATTTAAACTGTTACTGGAAATGAACGCTTCACCATAGAAGAACGAAATTTGGGGAACCAAGTCGGCTTAGTGTACTGATCATTACCTGAAAGTATCATCCAGTTTGGGTGAAAAAATATTTGCTGTGATTTCTGGAGATTCGTAGTTTTTGGAAGCTTGACAACCCCTTTCTATGAAAGTGTTTCTCGCCAGTCACTGCTTAGGGCTACATCAAGAGGAAACAACACATAGATATAGAACGTGAAACTGCTTTATTTTGTCAAGTTTCAAGAAGCTAGCACAAACCGTGTTGGATTTACAGTTCCAAATCCATCTATCAATATAGGAGAAAACAGAGTGAAACCTAAAAATTCAAACTGTTACTGAAAATGAACGCTTCAACATAGAAGAACGAAATTTGGGGAACCAAGTTGGCTTAGTGTACTGATCATTACCTGAAAGTATCATCCAGTTTGGGTGAAAAAATATTTGCTGAGATTTCTGGAGATTCGTAATTTTTGGAAGCTTGGCAACCCCTTTCCATGAAAGTGTTTCTCGCCAGTCACTGCTTAGGGCTACATCAAGAGGAAAAAAAACATAGAGAAAGAATGTGAAACTGCTTTATTTTGTCAAGTTTCAAGAAGCTAGCACAAACCGTGTTGGATTTAGAGTTCCAAATACATTTATCAATATAGGAGAAAACAGAGTGAAACCTAAAAATTTAAACTGTTACTGGAAATGAACGCTTCACCATAGAAGAACGAAATTTGGGGAACCAAGTCGGCTTAGTGTACTGACCATTACCTGAAAGTATCATCCAGTTTGGGTGAAAAAATATTTGCTGAGATTTCTGGAGATTCGTAATTTTTGGAAGCTTGGGAACCTTTTTCCATGAAAGTGTTTCTCGACAGTCACTGCTTAGGGCTACATCAAGAGGAAACAAAACATAGAGATAGAACGTGAAACTGCTTTATTTTGTCAAGTTTCAAGAAGCTAGCACAAACCGTGTTGGATTTAGAGTTCCAAATACATCTATCAATATAGGAGAAAACAGAGTGAAACCTAAAAATTCAAACTGTTAGTAGAAACGAACGCTTCAACATAGAAGAATGAAATTTGGAGAACCAAGTTGGCTTAGTGTACTGATCATTACCTGTAAGTATCATCCAGTTTTGGTGAAAAAATACTTGCTGAGATTTCTGGAGATTCGTAATTTTAGGAAGCTTGGCAACCCCTTTCCATGAAAGTGTTTCTCGCCAGTCACTGCATAGGGCTACTTCAAGAGGAAAGAACACCTAGAGACAGAACGTGAAACTACTTTATTTTGTCAAGTTTCAAGAAGCTAGCACAAACCGTGTTGGATTTAGAGTTCGAAATACATCTATCTATATAGGAGAAAACAGAGTGAAACCTAAAAATTCAAACTGTTACTGGAAATGAACGCTTCAACATAGAAGAACGAAATTTGGGGAACCAAGTTGGCTTAGTGTACTGATCATTACCTGAAAGTATCATCCAGTTTGGGTGAAAAAATATTTGCTGTGATTTCTGGAGATTCGTAGTTTTTGGAAGCTTGACAACCCCTTTCTATGAAAGTGTTTCTCGCCAGTCACTGCTTAGGGCTACATCAAGAGGAAACAACACATAGATATAGAACGTGAAACTGCTTTATTTTGTCAAGTTTCAAGAAGCTAGCACAAACCGTGTTGGATTTACAGTTCCAAATCCATCTATCAATATAGGAGAAAACAGAGTGAAACCTAAAAATTCAAACTGTTACTGGAAATGAACGCTTCAACATAGAAGAACGAAATTTGGGGAACCAAGTCGGCTTAGTGTACTGATCATTACCTGAAAGTATCATCCAGTTTGGGTGAAAAAATATTTGCTGTGATTTCTGGAGATTCGTAGTTTTTGGAAGCTTGACAACCCCTTTCTATGAAAGTGTTTCTCGCCAGTCACTGCTTAGGGCTACTTCAAGAGGAAACAAAACATAGAGATAGAACGTGAAACTGCTTTATTTTGTCAAGTTTCAAGAAGCTAGTACAAACCGTGTTGGATTTAGAGTTCCAAATACATCTATCAATATAGGAGAAAACAGAGTGAAACGTAAAAATTCAAACTGTTACTGGAAATGTACGCTTCAACATAGAAGAACGAAATTTGGGGAGCCAAGTCGGCTTAGTGTACTGATCATTACCTGAAAGTATCATCCAGTTTGGGTGAAAAAATATTTGCTGAGATTTCTGGAAATTCGTAATTTTTGGATGCTTGGCAACCCCTTTCCATGAAAGTGTTTCTCGCCAGTCACTGCTTAGGGCTACATCAAGAGGAAAAAAAACATAGAGAAAGAACGTGAAACTGCTTTATTTTGTCAAGTTTCAAGAAGCTAGCACAAACCGTGTTGGATTTAGAGTTCCAAATACATTTATCAATATAGGAGAAAACAGAGTGAAACCTAAAAATTTAAACTGTTACTGGAAATGAACGCTTCACCATAGAAGAACGAAATTTGGGGAACCAAGTCGGCTTAGTGTACTGATCATTACCTGAAAGTATCATCCAGTTTGGGTGAAAAAATATTTGCTGTGATTTCTGGAGATTCGTAGTTTTTGGAAGCTTGACAACCCCTTTCTATGAAAGTGTTTCTCGCCAGTCACTGCTTAGGGCTACATCAAGAGGAAACAACACATAGATATAGAACGTGAAACTGCTTTATTTTGTCAAGTTTCAAGAAGCTAGCACAAACCGTGTTGGATTTACAGTTCCAAATCCATCTATCAATATAGGAGAAAACAGAGTGAAACCTAAAAATTCAAACTGTTACTGAAAATGAACGCTTCAACATAGAAGAACGAAATTTGGGGAACCAAGTCGGCTTAGTGTACTGATCATTACCTGAAAGTATCATCCAGTTTGGGTGAAAAAATATTTGCTGAGATTTCTGGAGATTCGTAATTTTTGGAAGCTTGGGAACCTTTTTCCATGAAAGTGTTTCTCGACAGTCACTGCTTAGGGCTACATCAAGAGGAAACAAAACATAGAGATAGAACGTGAAACTGCTTTATTTTGTCAAGTTTCAAGAAGCTAGCACAAACCGTGTTGGATTTAGAGTTCCAAATACATCTATCAATATAGGAGAAAACAGAGTGAAACCTAAAAATTCAAACTGTTACTGGAAATGAACGCTTCAACATAGAAGAACGAAATTTGGAGAACCAAGTTGGCTTAGTGTACTGATCATTACCTGTAAGTATCATCCAGTTTTGGTGAAAAAATATTTGCTGAGATTTCTGGAGATTCGTAATTTTTGGAAGCTTGGGAACCCCTTTCCATGAAAGTGTTTCTCGCCAGTCACTGCATAGGGCTACTTCAAGAGGAAAGAACACATAGAGACAGAACGTGCAACTACTTTATTTTGTCAAGTTTCAAGAAGCTAGCACAAACCGTGTTGGATTTAGAGTTCGAAATACATCTATCTATATAGGAGAAAACAGAGTGAAACCTAAAAATTCAAACTGTTACTGGAAATGAACGCTTCAACATAGAAGAACGAAATTTGGGGAACCAAGTTGGCTTAGTGTACTGATCATTACCTGAAAGTATCATCCAGTTTGGGTGAAAAAATATTTGCTGTGATTTCTGGAGATTCGTAGTTTGTGGAAGCTTGACAACCCCTTTCTATGAAAGTGTTTCTCGCCAGTCACTGCTTAGGGCTACATCAAGAGGAAACAACACATAGATATAGAACGTGAAACTGCTTTATTTTGTCAAGTTTCAAGAAGCTAGCACAAACCGTGTTGGATTTACAGTTCCAAATCCATCTATCAATATAGGAGAAAACAGAGTGAAACCTAAAAATTCAAACTGTTACTGGAAATGAACGCTTCAACATAGAAGAACGAAATTTGGGGAACCAAGTCGGCTTAGTGTACTGATCATTACCTGAAAGTATCATCGAGTTTGGGTGAAAAAATATTTGCTGTGATTTCTGGAGATTCGTAGTTTTTGGAAGCTTGACAACCCCTTTCTATGAAAGTGTTTCTCGCCAGTCACTGCTTAGGGCTACATCAAGAGGAAACAACACATAGATATAGAACGTGAAACTGCTTTATTTTGTCAAGTTTCAATAAGCTAGCACAAACCGTGTTGGATTTAGAGTTCCAAATCCATCTATCAATATAGGAGAAAACAGAGTGAAACCTAAAAATTCAAACTGTTACTGGAAATGAACGCTTCAACATAGAAGAACGAAATTTGGGGAACCAAGTCGGCTTAGTGTACTGATCATTACCTGAAAGTATCATCCAGTTTGGGTGCAGAAATATTTGCTGTGATTTCTGGAGATTCGTAGTTTTTGGAAGCTTGGCAACCCCTTTCTATGAAAGTGTTTCTCGCCAGTCACTGCTTAGGGCTACTTCAAGAGGAAACAAAACATAGAGATAGAACGTGAAACTGCTTTATTTTGTCAAGTTTCAAGAAGCTAGCACAAACCGTGTTGGATTTAGAGTTCCAAATACATCTATCAATATAGGAGAAAACAGAGTGAAACGTAAAAATTCAAACTGTTACTGGAAATGTACGCTTCAACATAGAAGAACGAAATTTGGGGAACCAAGTCGGATTAGTGTACTGATCATTACCTGAAAGTATCATCCAGTTTGGGTGAAAAAATATTTGCTGTGATTTCTGGAGATTCGTAGTTTTTGGAAGCTTGACAACCCCTTTCTATGAAAGTGTTTCTCGCCAGTCACTGCTTAGGGCTACATCAAGAGGAAACAACACATAGATATAGAACGTGAAACTGCTTTATTTTGTCAAGTTTCAAGAAGCTAGCACAAACCGTGTTGGATTTACAGTTCCAAATCCATCTATCAATATAGGAGAAAACAGAGTGAAACCTAAAAATTCAAACTGTTACTGAAAATGAACGCTTCAACATAGAAGAACGAAATTTGGGGAACCAAGTCGGCTTAGTGTACTGATCATTACCTGAAAGTATCATCCAGTTTGGGTGAAAAAATATTTGCTGAGATTTCTGGAGATTCGTAATTTTTGGAAGCTTGGCAACCCCTTTCCATGAAAGTGTTTCTCGCCAGTCACTGCTTAGGGCTACATCAAGAGGAAAAAAAACATAGAGAAAGAACGTGAAACTGCTTTATTTTGTCAAGTTTCAAGAAGCTAGCACAAACCGTGTTGGATTTAGAGTTCCAAATACATTTATCAATATAGGAGAAAACAGAGTGAAACCTAAAAATTTAAACTGTTACTGGAAATGAACGCTTCACCATAGAAGAACGAAATTTGGGGAACCAAGTCGGCTTAGTGTACTGACCATTACCTGAAAGTATCATCCAGTTTGGGTGAAAAAATATTTGCTGAGATTTCTGGAGATTCGTAATTTTTGGAAGCTTGGGAACCTTTTTCCATGAAAGTGTTTCTCGACAGTCACTGATTAGGGCTACATCAAGAGGAAACAAAACATAGAGATAGAACGTGAAACTGCTTTATTTTGTCAAGTTTCAAGAAGCTAGCACAAACCGTGTTGGATTTAGAGTTCCAAATACATCTATCAATATAGGAGAAAACAGAGTGAAACCTAAAAATTCAAACTGTTAGTAGAAACGAACGCTTCAACATAGAAGAATGAAATTTGGAGAACCAAGTTGGCTTAGTGTACTGATCATTACCTGTAAGTATCATCCAGTTTTGGTGAAAAAATACTTGCTGAGATTTCTTGAGATTCGTAATTTTAGGAAGCTTGGCAACCCCTTTCCATGAAAGTGTTTCTCGCCAGTCACTGCTTAGGGCTACATCAAGAGGGAAAAAAACATAGAGAAAGAACGTGAAACTGCTTTATTTTGTCAAGTTTCAAGAAGCTAGCACAAACCGTGTTGGATTTACAGTTCCAAATCCATCTATCAATATAGGAGAAAACAGAGTGAAACCTAAAAATTCAAACTGTTACTGAAAATGAACGCTTCAACATAGAAGAACGAAATTTGGGGAACCAAGTCGGCTTAGTGTACTGATCATTACCTGAAAGTATCATCCAGTTTGGGTGCAGAAATATTTGCTGAGATTTCTGGAGATTCGTAATTTTTGGAAGCTTGGCAACCCCTTTCTATGAAAGTGTTTCTCGCCAGTCACTGCTTAGGGCTACATCAAGAGGAAAAAAAACATAGAGAAAGAACGTGAAACTGCTTTATTTTGTCAAGTTTCAAGAAGCTAGCACAAACCGTGTTGGATTTACAGTTCCAAATCCATCTATCAATATAGGAGAAAACAGAGTGAAACCTAAAAATTCAAACTGTTACTGAAAATGAACGCTTCAACATAGAAGAACGAAATTTGGGGAACCAAGTCGGCTTAGTGTACTGATCATTACCTGAAAGTATCATCCAGTTTGGGTGAAAAAATATTTGCTGAGATTTCTGGAGATTCGTAATTTTTGGAAGCTTGGGAACCTTTTTCCATGAAAGTGTTTCTCGACAGTCACTGCTTAGGGCTACATCAAGAGGAAACAAAACATAGAGATAGAACGTGAAACTGCTTTATTTTGTCAAGTTTCAAGAAGCTAGCACAAACCGTGTTGGATTTAGAGTTCCAAATACATCTATCAATATAGGAGAAAACAGAGTGAAACCTAAAAATTCAAACTGTTACTGGAAATGAACGCTTCAACATAGAAGAACGAAATTTGGAGAACCAAGTTGGCTTAGTGTACTGATCATTACCTGTAAGTATCATCCAGTTTTGGTGAAAAAATATTTGCTGAGATTTCTGGAGATTCGTAATTTTTGGAAGCTTGGGAACCCCTTTCCATGAAAGTGTTTCTCGCCAGTCACTGCATAGGGCTACTTCAAGAGGAAAGAACACATAGAGACAGAACGTGCAACTACTTTATTTTGTCAAGTTTCAAGAAGCTAGCACAAACCGTGTTGGATTTAGAGTTCGAAATACATCTATCTATATAGGAGAAAACAGAGTGAAACCTAAAAATTCAAACTGTTACTGGAAATGAACGCTTCAACATAGAAGAACGAAATTTGGGGAACCAAGTTGGCTTAGTGTACTGATCATTACCTGAAAGTATCATCCAGTTTGGGTGAAAAAATATTTGCTGTGATTTCTGGAGATTCGTAGTTTTTGGAAGCTTGACAACCCCTTTCTATGAAAGTGTTTCTCGCCAGTCACTGCTTAGGGCTACATCAAGAGGAAACAACACATAGATATAGAACGTGAAACTGCTTTATTTTGTCAAGTTTCAAGAAGCTAGCACAAACCGTGTTGGATTTACAGTTCCAAATCCATCTATCAATATAGGAGAAAACAGAGTGAAACCTAAAAATTCAAACTGTTACTGGAAATGAACGCTTCAACATAGAAGAACGAAATTTGGGGAACCAAGTCGGCTTAGTGTACTGATCATTACCTGAAAGTATCATCCAGTTTGGGTGAAAAAATATTTGCTGTGATTTCTGGAGATTCGTAGTTTTTGGAAGCTTGACAACCCCTTTCTATGAAAGTGTTTCTCGCCAGTCACTGCTTAGGGCTACATCAAGAGGAAACAACACATAGATATAGAACGTGAAACTGCTTTATTTTGTCAAGTTTCAAGAAGCTAGCACAAACCGTGTTGGATTTACAGTTCCAAATCCATCTATCAATATAGGAGAAAACAGAGTGAAACCTAAAAATTCAAACTGTTACTGGAAATGAACGCTTCAACATAGAAGAACGAAATTTGGGGAACCAAGTCGGCTTAGTGTACTGATCATTACCTGAAAGTATCATCCAGTTTGGGTGCAGAAATATTTGCTGTGATTTCTGGAGATTCGTAGTTTTTGGAAGCTTGGCAACCCCTTTCTATGAAAGTGTTTCTCGCCAGTCACTGCTTAGGGCTACTTCAAGAGGAAACAAAACATAGAGATAGAACGTGAAACTGCTTTATTTTGTCAAGTTTCAAGAAGCTAGCACAAACCGTGTTGGATTTAGAGTTCCAAATACATCTATCAATATAGGAGAAAACAGAGTGAAACGTAAAAATTCAAACTGTTACTGGAAATGTACGCTTCAACATAGAAGAACGAAATTTGGGGAACCAAGTCGGATTAGTGTACTGATCATTACCTGAAAGTATCATCCAGTTTGGGTGAAAAAATATTTGCTGTGATTTCTGGAGATTCGTAGTTTGTGGAAGCTTGACAACCCCTTTCTATGAAAGTGTTTCTCGCCAGTCACTGCTTAGGGCTACATCAAGAGGAAACAACACATAGATATAGAACGTGAAACTGCTTTATTTTGTCAAGTTTCAAGAAGCTAGCACAAACCGTGTTGGATTTACAGTTCCAAATCCATCTATCAATATAGGAGAAAACAGAGTGAAACCTAAAAATTCAAACTGTTACTGGAAATGAACGCTTCAACATAGAAGAACGAAATTTGGGGAACCAAGTCGGCTTAGTGTACTGATCATTACCTGAAAGTATCATCGAGTTTGGGTGAAAAAATATTTGCTGTGATTTCTGGAGATTCGTAGTTTTTGGAAGCTTGACAACCCCTTTCTATGAAAGTGTTTCTCGCCAGTCACTGCTTAGGGCTACATCAAGAGGAAACAACACATAGATATAGAACGTGAAACTGCTTTATTTTGTCAAGTTTCAAGAAGCTAGCACAAACCGTGTTGGATTTAGAGTTCCAAATCCATCTATCAATATAGGAGAAAACAGAGTGAAACCTAAAAATTCAAACTGTTACTGGAAATGAACGCTTCAACATAGAAGAACGAAATTTGGGGAACCAAGTCGGCTTAGTGTACTGATCATTACCTGAAAGTATCATCCAGTTTGGGTGCAGAAATATTTGCTGTGATTTCTGGAGATTCGTAGTTTTTGGAAGCTTGGCAACCCCTTTCTATGAAAGTGTTTCTCGCCAGTCACTGCTTAGGGCTACTTCAAGAGGAAACAAAACATAGAGATAGAACGTGAAACTGCTTTATTTTGTCAAGTTTCAAGAAGCTAGCACAAACCGTGTTGGATTTAGAGTTCCAAATACATCTATCAATATAGGAGAAAACAGAGTGAAACGTAAAAATTCAAACTGTTACTGGAAATGTACGCTTCAACATAGAAGAACGAAATTTGGGGAACCAAGTCGGATTAGTGTACTGATCATTACCTGAAAGTATCATCCAGTTTGGGTGAAAAAATATTTGCTGTGATTTCTGGAGATTCGTAGTTTTTGGAAGCTTGACAACCCCTTTCTATGAAAGTGTTTCTCGCCAGTCACTGCTTAGGGCTACATCAAGAGGAAACAACACATAGATATAGAACGTGAAACTGCTTTATTTTGTCAAGTTTCAAGAAGCTAGCACAAACCGTGTTGGATTTACAGTTCCAAATACATCTATCAATATAGGAGAAAACAGAGTGAAACGTAAAAATTCAAACTGTTACTGGAAATGTACGCTTCAACATAGAAGAACGAAATTTGGGGAACCAAGTCGGCTTAGTGTACTGATCATTACCTGAAAGTATCATCCAGTTTGGGTGAAAAAATATTTGCTGAGATTTCTGGAGATTCGTAATTTTTGGAAGCTTGGCAACCCCTTTCCATAAAAGTGTTTCTCGCCAGTCACTGCTTAGGGCTACATCAAGAGGAAAAAAAACATAGAGAAAGAACGTGAAACTGCTTTATTTTGTCAAGTTTCAAGAAGCTAGCACAAACCGTGTTGGATTTAGAGTTCCAAATACATTTATCAATATAGGAGAAAACAGAGTGAAACCTAAAAATTTAAACTGTTACTGGAAATGAACGCTTCACCATAGAAGAACGAAATTTGGGGAACCAAGTCGGCTTAGTGTACTGACCATTACCTGAAAGTATCATCCAGTTTGGGTGAAAAAATATTTGCTGAGATTTCTGGAGATTCGTAATTTTTGGAAGCTTGGGAACCTTTTTCCATGAAAGTGTTTCTCGACAGTCACTGCTTAGGGCTACATCAAGAGGAAAAAAAACATAGAGATAGAACGTGAAACTGCTTTATTTTGTCAAGTTTCAAGAAGCTAGCACAAACCGTGTTGGATTTAGAGTTCCAAATACATCTATCAATATAGGAGAAAACAGAGTGAAACCTAAAAATTCAAACTGTTAGTAGAAACGAACGCATCAACATAGAAGAATGAAATTTGGAGAACCAAGTTGGCTTAGTGTACTGATCATTACCTGTAAGTATCATCCAGTTTTGGTGAAAAAATACTTGCTGAGATTTCTTGAGATTCGTAATTTTAGGAAGCTTGGCAACCCCTTTCCATGAAAGTGTTTCTCGCCAGTCACTGCTTAGGGCTACATCAAGAGGGAAAAAAACATAGAGAAAGAACGTGAAACTGCTTTATTTTGTCAAGTTTCAAGAAGCTAGCACAAACCGTGTTGGATTTACAGTTCCAAATCCATCTATCAATATAGGAGAAAACAGAGTGAAACCTAAAAATTCAAACTGTTACTGAAAATGAACGCTTCAACATAGAAGAACGAAATTTGGGGAACCAAGTCGGCTTAGTGTACTGATCATTACCTGAAAGTATCATCCAGTTTGGGTGCAGAAATATTTGCTGAGATTTCTGGAGATTCGTAATTTTTGGAAGCTTGGCAACCCCTTTCTATGAAAGTGTTTCTCGCCAGTCACTGCTTAGGGCTACATCAAGAGGAAAAAAAACATAGAGAAAGAACGTGAAACTGCTTTATTTTGTCAAGTTTCAAGAAGCTAGCACAAACCGTGTTGGATTTACAGTTCCAAATCCATCTATCAATATAGGAGAAAACAGAGTGAAACCTAAAAATTCAAACTGTTACTGAAAATGAACGCTTCAACATAGAAGAACGAAATTTGGGGAACCAAGTCGGCTTAGTGTACTGATCATTACCTGAAAGTATCATCCAGTTTGGGTGAAAAAATATTTGCTGAGATTTCTGGAGATTCGTAATTTTTGGAAGCTTGGGAACCTTTTTCCTTGAAAGTGTTTCTCGACAGTCACTGCTTAGGGCTACATCAAGAGGAAACAAAACATAGAGATAGAACGTGAAACTGCTTTATTTTGTCAAGTTTCAAGAAGCTAGCACAAACCGTGTTGGATTTAGAGTTCCAAATACATCTATCAATATAGGAGAAAACAGAGTGAAACCTAAAAATTCAAACTGTTACTGGAAATGAACGCTTCAACATAGAAGAACGAAATTTGGAGAACCAAGTTGGCTTAGTGTACTGATCATTACCTGTAAGTATCATCCAGTTTTGGTGAAAAAATATTTGCTGAGATTTCTGGAGATTCGTAATTTTTGGAAGCTTGGGAACCCCTTTCCATGAAAGTGTTTCTCGCCAGTCACTGCATAGGGCTACTTCAAGAGGAAAGAACACATAGAGACAGAACGTGCAACTACTTTATTTTGTCAAGTTTCAAGAAGCTAGCACAAACCGTGTTGGATTTAGAGTTCGAAATACATCTATCTATATAGGAGAAAACAGAGTGAAACCTAAAAATTCAAACTGTTACTGGAAATGAACGCTTCAACATAGAAGAACGAAATTTGGGGAACCAAGTTGGCTTAGTGTACTGATCATTACCTGAAAGTATCATCCAGTTTGGGTGAAAAAATATTTGCTGTGATTTCTGGAGATTCGTAGTTTTTGGAAGCTTGACAACCCCTTTCTATGAAAGTGTTTCTCGCCAGTCACTGCTTAGGGCTACATCAAGAGGAAACAACACATAGATATAGAACGTGAAACTGCTTTATTTTGTCAAGTTTCAAGAAGCTAGCACAAACCGTGTTGGATTTACAGTTCCAAATCCATCTATCAATATAGGAGAAAACAGAGTGAAACCTAAAAATTCAAACTGTTACTGGAAATGAACGCTTCAACATAGAAGAACGAAATTTGGGGAACCAAGTCGGCTTAGTGTACTGATCATTACCTGAAAGTATCATCCAGTTTGGGTGAAAAAATATTTGCTGTGATTTCTGGAGATTCGTAGTTTTTGGAAGCTTGACAACCCCTTTCTATGAAAGTGTTTCTCGCCAGTCACTGCTTAGGGCTACATCAAGAGGAAACAACACATAGATATAGAACGTGAAACTGCTTTATTTTGTCAAATTTCAAGAAGCTAGCACAAACCGTGTTGGATTTACAGTTCCAAATCCATCTATCAATATAGGAGAAAACAGAGTGAAACCTAAAAATTCAAACTGTTACTGGAAATGAACGCTTCAACATAGAAGAACGAAATTTGGGGAACCAATTCGGCTTAGTGTACTGATCATTACCTGAAAGTATCATCCAGTTTGGGTGCAGAAATATTTGCTGTGATTTCTGGAGATTCGTAGTTTTTGGAAGCTTGGCAACCCCTTTCTATGAAAGTGTTTCTCGCCAGTCACTGCTTAGGGCTACTTCAAGAGGAAACAAAACATAGATAGAACGTGAAACTGCTTTATTTTGTCAAGTTTCAATAAGCTAGCACAAACCGTGTTGGATTTAGAGTTCCAAATACATCTATCAATATAGGAGAAAACAGAGTGAAACCTAAAAATTCAAACTGTTACTGGAAATGTACGCTTCAACATAGAAGAACGAAATTTGGGGAACCAAGTCGGCTTAGTGTACTGATCATTACCTGAAAGTATCATCCAGTTTGGGTGAAAAAATATTTGCTGAGATTTCTGGAGATTCGTAATTTTTGGAAGCTTGGCAACCCCTTTCCATGAAAGTGTTTCTCGCCAGTCACTGCTTAGGGCTACATCAAGAGGAAAAAAAACATAGAGAAAGAACGTGAAACTGCTTTATTTTGTCAAGTTTCAAGAAGCTAGCACAAACCGTGTTGGATTTACAGTTCCAAATCCATCTATCAATATAGGAGAAAACAGAGTGAAACCTAAAAATTCAAACTGTTACTGAAAATGAACGCTTCAACATAGAAGAACGAAATTTGGGGAACCAAGTCGGCTTAGTGTACTGATCATTACCTGAAAGTATCATCCAGTTTGGGTGAAAAAATATTTGCTGAGATTTCTGGAGATTCGTAATTTTTGGAAGCTTGGCAACCCCTTTCTATGAAAGTGTTTCTCGCCAGTCACTGCTTAGGGCTACATCAAGAGGAAAAAAAACATAGAGAAAGAACGTGAAACTGCTTTATTTTGTCAAGTTTCAAGAAGCTAGCACAAACCGTGTTGGATTTAGAGTTCCAAATACATTTATCAATATAGGAGAAAACAGAGTGAAACCTAAAAATTTAAACTGTTACTGGAAATGAACGCTTCACCATAGAAGAACGAAATTTGGGGAACCAAGTCGGCTTAGTGTACTGACCATTACCTGAAAGTATCATCCAGTTTGGGTGAAAAAATATTTGCTGAGATTTCTGGAGATTCGTAATTTTTGGAAGCTTGGGAACCTTTTTCCATGAAAGTGTTTCTCGACAGTCACTGCTTAGGGCTACATCAAGAGGAAACAAAACATAGAGATAGAACGTGAAACTGCTTTATTTTGTCAAGTTTCAAGAAGCTAGCACAAACCGTGTTGGATTTAGAGTTCCAAATACATCTATCAATATAGGAGAAAACAGAGTGAAACCTAAAAATTCAAACTGTTACTGGAAATGAACGCTTCAACATAGAAGAACGAAATTTGGAGAACCAAGTTGGCTTAGTGTACTGATCATTACCTGTAAGTATCATCCAGTTTTGGTGAAAAAATATTTGCTGAGATTTCTGGAGATTCGTAATTTTTGGAAGCTTGGGAACCCCTTTCCATGAAAGTGTTTCTCGCCAGTCACTGCATAGGGCTACTTCAAGAGGAAAGAACACATAGAGACAGAACGTGAAACTACTTTATTTTGTCAAGTTTCAAGAAGCTAGCACAAACCGTGTTGGATTTAGAGTTCGAAATACATCTATCTATATAGGAGAAAACAGAGTGAAACCTAAAAATTCAAACTGTTACTGGAAATGAACGCTTCAACATAGAAGAACGAAATTTGGGGAACCAAGTTGGCTTAGTGTACTGATCATTACCTGAAAGTATCATCCAGTTTGGGTGAAAAAATATTTGCTGTGATTTCTGGAGATTCGTAGTTTTTGGAAGCTTGACAACCCCTTTCTATGAAAGTGTTTCTCGCCAGTCACTGCTTAGGGCTACATCAAGAGGAAACAACACATAGATACAGAACGTGAAACTGCTTTATTTTGTCAAGTTTCAAGAAGCTAGCACAAACCGTGTTGGATTTACAGTTCCAAATCCATCTATCAATATAGGAGAAAACAGAGTGAAACCTAAAAATTCAAACTGTTACTGGAAATGAACGCTTCAACATAGAAGAACGAAATTTGGGGAACCAAGTCGGCTTAGTGTACTGATCATTACCTGAAAGTATCATCCAGTTTGGGTGCAGAAATATTTGCTGTGATTTCTGGAGATTCGTAATTTTTGGAAGCTTGGCAACCCCTTTCCATGAAAGTGTTTCTCGCCAGTCACTGCTTAGGGCTACATCAAGAGGAAAAAAAACATAGAGAAAGAACGTGAAACTGCTTTATTTTGTCAAGTTTCAAGAAGCTAGCACAAACCGTGTTGGATTTAGAGTTCCAAATCCATCTATCAATATAGGAGAAAACAGAGTGCAACCTAAAAATTTAAACTGTTACTGGAAATGAACGCTTCACCATAGAAGAACGAAATTTGGGGAACCAAGTCGGCTTAGTGTACTGATCATTACCTGAAAGTATCATCCAGTTTGGGTGAAAAAATATTTGTTGTGATTTCTGGAGATTCGTAGTTTTTGGAAGCTTGACAACCCCTTTCTATGAAAGTGTTTCTCGCCAGTCACTGCTTAGGGCTACATCAAGAGGAAACAACACATAGATATAGAACGTGAAACTGCTTTATTTTGTCAAGTTTCAAGAAGCTAGCACAAACCGTGTTGGATTTACAGTTCCAAATCCATCTATCAATATAGGAGAAAACAGAGTGAAACCTAAAAATTCAAACTGTTACTGAAAATGAACGCTTCAACATAGAAGAACAAAATTTGGGGAACCAAGTCGGCTTAGTGTACTGATCATTACCTGAAAGTATCATCCAGTTTGGGTGAAAAAATATTTGCTGAGATTTCTGGAGATTCGTAATTTTTGGAAGCTTGGCAACCCCTTTCCATGAAAGTGTTTCTCGCCAGTCACTGCTTAGGGCTACATCAAGAGGAAAAAAAACATAGAGAAAGAACGTGAAACTGCTTTATTTTGTCAAGTTTCAAGAAGCTAGCACAAACCGTGTTGGATTTAGAGTTCCAAATACATTTATCAATATAGGAGAAAACAGAGTGAAACCTAAAAATTTAAACTGTTACTGGAAATGAACGCTTCACCATAGAAGAACGAAATTTGGGGAACCAAGTCGGCTTAGTGTACTGACCATTACCTGAAAGTATCATCCAGTTTGGGTGAAAAAATATTTGCTGAGATTTCTGGAGATTCGTAATTTTTGGAAGCTTGGGAACCTTTTTCCATGAAAGTGTTTCTCGACAGTCACTGCTTAGGGCTACATCAAGAGGAAACAAAACATAGAGATAGAACGTGAAACTGCTTTATTTTGTCAAGTTTCAAGAAGCTAGCACAAACCGTGTTGGATTTAGAGTTCCAAATACATCTATCAATATAGGAGAAAACAGAGTGAAACCTAAAAATTCAAACTGTTAGTAGAAACGAACGCTTCAACATAGAAGAATGAAATTTGGAGAACCAAGTTGGCTTAGTGTACTGATCATTACCTGTAAGTATCATCCAGTTTTGGTGAAAAAATACTTGCTGAGATTTCTGGAGATTCGTAATTTTAGGAAGCTTGGCAACCCCTTTCCATGAAAGTGTTTCTCGCCAGTCACTGCATAGGGCTACTTCAAGAGGAAAGAACACCTAGAGACAGAACGTGAAACTACTTTATTTTGTCAAGTTTCAAGAAGCTAGCACAAACCGTGTTGGATTTAGAGTTCGAAATACATCTATCTATATAGGAGAAAACAGAGTGAAACCTAAAAATTCAAACTGTTACTGGAAATGAACGCTTCAACATAGAAGAACGAAATTTGGGGAACCAAGTTGGCTTAGTGTACTGATCATTACCTGAAAGTATCATCCAGTTTGGGTGAAAAAATATTTGCTGTGATTTCTGGAGATTCGTAGTTTTTGGAAGCTTGACAACCCCTTTCTATGAAAGTGTTTCTCGCCAGTCACTGCTTAGGGCTACATCAAGAGGAAACAACACATAGATATAGAACGTGAAACTGCTTTATTTTGTCAAGTTTCAAGAAGCTAGCACAAACCGTGTTGGATTTACAGTTCCAAATCCATCTATCAATATAGGAGAAAACAGAGTGCAACCTAAAAATTCAAACTGTTACTGAAAATGAACGCTTCAACATAGAAGAACGAAATTTGGGGAACCAAGTCGGCTTAGTGTACTGATCATTACCTGAAAGTATCATCCAGTTTGGGTGAAAAAATATTTGCTGTGATTTCTGGAGATTCGTAGATTTGGAAGCTTGACAACCCCTTTCTATGAAAGTGTTTCTCGCCAGTCACTTCTTAGGGCTACATCAAGAGGAATCAACACATAGATATAGAACGTGAAACTGCTTTATTTTGTCAAGTTTCAAGAAGCTAGCACAAACCGTGTTGGATTTAGAGTTCCAAATACATCTATCAATATAGGAGAAAACAGAGTGAAACCTAAAAATTCAAACTGTTACTGCAAATGTACGCTTCAACATAGAAGAACGAAATTTGGGGAACCAAGTCGGCTTAGTGTACTGATCATTACCTGAAAGTATCATCCAGTTTGGGTGAAAAAATATTTGCTGAGATTTCTGGAGATTCGTAATTTTTGGAAGCTTGGCAACCCCTTTCCATGAAAGTGTTTCTCGCCAGTCACTGCTTAGGGCTACATCAAGAGGAAAAAAAACATAGAGAAAGAACGTGAAACTGCTTTATTTTGTCAAGTTTCAAGAAGCTAGCACAAACCGTGTTGGATTTACAGTTCCAAATCCATCTATCAATATAGGAGAAAACAGAGTGAAACCTAAAAATTCAAACTGTTACTGAAAATGAACGCTTCAACATAGAAGAACGAAATTTGGGGAACCAAGTCGGCTTAGTGTACTGATCATTACCTGAAAGTATCATCCAGTTTGGGTGAAAAAATATTTGCTGTGATTTCTGGAGATTCGTAGTTTTTGGAAGCTTGACAACCCATTTCTATGAAAGTGTTTCTCGCCAGTCACTGCTTAGGGCTACATCAAGAGGAATCAACACATAGATATAGAACGTGAAACTGCTTTGTTTTGTCAAATTTCAAGAAGCTAGTACAAACCGTGTTGGATTTACAGTTCCAAATCCATCTATCAATATAGGAGAAAACAGAGTGAAACCTAAAAATTCAAACTGTTACTGGAAATGAACGCTTCAACATAGAAGAACGAAATTTGGGGAACCAATTCGGCTTAGTGTACTGATCATTACCTGAAAGTATCATCCAGTTTGGGTGCAGAAATATTTGCTGTGATTTCTGGAGATTCGTAGTTTTTGGAAGCTTGGCAACCCCTTTCTATGAAAGTGTTTCTCGCCAGTCACTGCTTAGGGCTACTTCAAGAGGAAACAAAACATAGATAGAACGTGAAACTGCTTTATTTTGTCAAGTTTCAATAAGCTAGCACAAACCGTGTTGGATTTAGAGTTCCAAATACATCTATCAATATAGGAGAAAACAGAGTGAAACCTAAAAATTCAAACTGTTACTGGAAATGTACGCTTCAACATAGAAGAACGAAATTTGGGGAACCAAGTCGGCTTAGTGTACTGATCATTACCTGAAAGTATCATCCAGTTTGGGTGAAAAAATATTTGCTGAGATTTCTGGAGATTCGTAATTTTTGGAAGCTTGGCAACCCCTTTCCATGAAAGTGTTTCTCGCCAGTCACTGCTTAGGGCTACATCAAGAGGAAAAAAAACATAGAGAAAGAACGTGAAACTGCTTTATTTTGTCAAGTTTCAAGAAGCTAGCACAAACCGTGTTGGATTTACACTTCCAAATCCATCTATCAATATAGGAGAAAACAGAGTGAAACCTAAAAATTCAAACTGTTACTGAAAATGAACGCTTCAACATAGAAGAACGAAATTTGGGGAACCAAGTCGGCTTAGTGTACTGATCATTACCTGAAAGTATCATCCAGTTTGGGTGAAAAAATATTTGCTGAGATTTCTGGAGATTCGTAATTTTTGGAAGCTTGGCAACCCCTTTCTATGAAAGTGTTTCTCGCCAGTCACTGCTTAGGGCTACATCAAGAGGAAAAAAAACATAGAGAAAGAACGTGAAACTGCTTTATTTTGTCAAGTTTCAAGAAGCTAGCACAAACCGTGCTGGATTTAGAGTTCCAAATACATTTATCAATATAGGAGAAAACAGAGTGAAACCTAAAAATTTAAACTGTTACTGGAAATGAACGCTTCACCATAGAAGAACGAAATTTGGGGAACCAAGTCGGCTTAGTGTACTGATCATTACCTGAAAGTATCATCCAGTTTGGGTGAAAAAATATTTGTTGTGATTTCTGGAGATTCGTAGTTTTTGGAAGCTTGACAACCCCTTTCTATGAAAGTGTTTCTCGACAGTCACTGCTTAGGGCTACATCAAGAGGAAACAACACATAGATATAGAACGTGAAACTGCTTTATTTTGTCAAGTTTCAAGAAGCTAGCACAAACCGTGTTGGATTTACAGTTCCAAATCCATCTATCAATATAGGAGAAAACAGAGTGAAACCTAAAAATTCAAACTGTTACTGAAAATGAACGCTTCAACATAGAAGAACAAAATTTGGGGAACCAAGTCGGCTTAGTGTACTGATCATTACCTGAAAGTATCATCCAGTTTGGGTGAAAAAATATTTGCTGAGATTTCTGGAGATTCGTAATTTTTGGAAGCTTGGCAACCCCTTTCTATGAAAGTGTTTCTCGCCAGTCACTGCTTAGGGCTACATCAAGAGGAAAAAAAACATAGAGAAAGAACGTGAAACTGCTTTATTTTGTCAAGTTTCAAGAAGCTAGCACAAACCGTGTTGGATTTAGAGTTCCAAATACATCTATCAATATAGGAGAAAACAGAGTGAAACCTAAAAATTCAAACTGTTAGTAGAAACGAACGCTTCAACATAGAAGAATGAAATTTGGAGAACCAAGTTGGCTTAGTGTACTGATCATTACCTGTAAGTATCATCCAGTTTTGGTGAAAAAATACTTGCTGAGATTTCTGAGATTCGTAATTTTAGGAAGCTTGGCAACCCCTTTCCATGAAAGTGTTTCTCGCCAGTCACTGCATAGGGCTACTTCAAGAGGAAAGAACACCTAGAGACAGAACGTGAAACTACTTTATTTTGTCAAGTTTCAAGAAGCTAGCACAAACCGTGTTGGATTTAGAGTTCGAAATACATCTATCTATATAGGAGAAAACAGAGTGAAACCTAAAAATTCAAACTGTTACTGGAAATGAACGCTTCAACATAGAAGAACGAAATTTGGGGAACCAAGTTGGCTTAGTGTACTGATCATTACCTGAAAGTATCATCCAGTTTGGGTGAAAAAATATTTGCTGTGATTTCTGAAGATTCGTAGTTTTTGGAAGCTTGACAACCCCTTTCTATGAAAGTGTTTCTCGCCAGTCACTGCTTAGGGCTACATCAAGAGGAAACAACACATAGATATAGAACGTGAAACTGCTTTATTTTGTCAAGTTTCAAGAAGCTAGCACAAACCGTGTTGGATTTACAGTTCCAAATCCATCTATCAATATAGGAGAAAACAGAGTGAAACCTAAAAATTCAAACTGTTACTGGAAATGAACGCTTCAACATAGAAGAACGAAATTTGGGGAACCAAGTCGGCTTAGTGTACTGATCATTACCTGAAAGTATCATCCAGTTTGGGTGAAAAAATATTTGCTGTGATTTCTGGAGATTCGTAGTTTTTGGAAGCTTGACAACCCCTTTCTATGAAAGTGTTTCTCGCCAGTCACTGCTTAGGGCTACATCAAGAGGAAACAACACATAGATATAGAACGTGAAACTGCTTTATTTTGTCAAATTTCAAGAAGCTAGCACAAACCGTGTTGGATTTACAGTTCCAAATCCATCTATCAATATAGGAGAAAACAGAGTGAAACCTAAAAATTCAAACTGTTACTGGAAATGAACGCTTCAACATAGAAGAACGAAATTTGGGGAACCAATTCGGCTTAGTGTACTGATCATTACCTGAAAGTATCATCCAGTTTGGGTGCAGAAATATTTGCTGTGATTTCTGGAGATTCGTAGTTTTTGGAAGCTTGGCAACCCCTTTCTATGAAAGTGTTTCTCGCCAGTCACTGCTTAGGGCTACTTCAAGAGGAAACAAAACATAGATAGAACGTGAAACTGCTTTATTTTGTCAAGTTTCAATAAGCTAGCACAAACCGTGTTGGATTTAGAGTTCCAAATACATCTATCAATATAGGAGAAAACAGAGTGAAACCTAAAAATTCAAACTGTTACTGGAAATGTACGCTTCAACATAGAAGAACGAAATTTGGGGAACCAAGTCGGCTTAGTGTACTGATCATTACCTGAAAGTATCATCCAGTTTGGGTGAAAAAATATTTGCTGAGATTTCTGGAGATTCGTAATTTTTGGAAGCTTGGGAACCTTTTTCCATGAAAGTGTTTCTCGACAGTCACTGCTTAGGGCTACATCAAGAGGAAACAAAACATAGAGATAGAACGTGAAACTGCTTTATTTTGTCAAGTTTCAAGAAGCTAGCACAAACCGTGTTGGATTTAGAGTTCCAAATACATCTATCAATATAGGAGAAAACAGAGTGAAACCTAAAAATTCAAACTGTTACTGGAAATGAACGCTTCAACATAGAAGAACGAAATTTGGAGAACCAAGTTGGCTTAGTGTACTGATCATTACCTGTAAGTATCATCCAGTTTTGGTGAAAAAATATTTGCTGAGATTTCTGGAGATTCGTAATTTTTGGAAGCTTGGGAACCCCTTTCCATGAAAGTGTTTCTCGCCAGTCACTGCATAGGGCTACTTCAAGAGGAAAGAACACATAGAGACAGAATGTGAAACTACTTTATTTTGTCAAGTTTCAAGAAGCTAGCACAAACCGTGTTGGATTTAGAGTTCGAAATACATCTATCTATATAGGAGAAAACAGAGTGAAACCTAAAAATTCAAACTGTTACTGGAAATGAACGCTTCAACATAGAAGAACGAAATTTGGGGAACCAAGTTGGCTTAGTGTACTGATCATTACCTGAAAGTATCATCCAGTTTGGGTGAAAAAATATTTGCTGTGATTTCTGGAGATTCGTAGTTTTTGGAAGCTTGACAACCCCTTTCTATGAAAGTGTTTCTCGCCAGTCACTGCTTAGGGCTACATCAAGAGGAAACAACACATAGATATAGAACGTGAAACTGCTTTATTTTGTCAAGTTTCAAGAAGCTAGCACAAACCGTGTTGGATTTACAGTTCCAAATCCATCTATCAATATAGGAGAAAACAGAGTGAAACCTAAAAATTCAAACTGTTACTGGAAATGAACGCTTCAACATAGAAGAACGAAATTTGGGGAACCAAGTCGGCTTAGTGTACTGATCATTACCTGAAAGTATCATCCAGTTTGGGTGCAGAAATATTTGCTGTGATTTCTGGAGATTCGTAATTTTTGGAAGCTTGGCAACCCCTTTCCATGAAAGTGTTTCTCGCCAGTCACTGCTTAGGGCTACATCAAGAGGAAAAAAAACATAGAGAAAGAACGTGAAACTGCTTTATTTTGTCAAGTTTCAAGAAGCTAGCACAAACCGTGTTGGATTTAGAGTTCCAAATCCATCTATCAATATAGGAGAAAACAGAGTGCAACCTAAAAATTTAAACTGTTACTGGAAATGAACGCTTCACCATAGAAGAACGAAATTTGGGGAACCAAGTCGGCTTAGTGTACTGATCATTACCTGAAAGTATCATCCAGTTTGGGTGAAAAAATATTTGTTGTGATTTCTGGAGATTCGTAGTTTTTGGAAGCTTGACAACCCCTTTCTATGAAAGTGTTTCTCGCCAGTCACTGCTTAGGGCTACATCAAGAGGAAACAACACATAGATATAGAACGTGAAACTGCTTTATTTTGTCAAGTTTCAAGAAGCTAGCACAAACCGTGTTGGATTTACAGTTCCAAATCCATCTATCAATATAGGAGAAAACAGAGTGAAACCTAAAAATTCAAACTGTTACTGAAAATGAACGCTTCAACATAGAAGAACAAAATTTGGGGAACCAAGTCGGCTTAGTGTACTGATCATTACCTGAAAGTATCATCCAGTTTGGGTGAAAAAATATTTGCTGAGATTTCTGGAGATTCGTAATTTTTGGAAGCTTGGCAACCCCTTTCCATGAAAGTGTTTCTCGCCAGTCACTGCTTAGGGCTACATCAAGAGGAAAAAAAACATAGAGAAAGAACGTGAAACTGCTTTATTTTGTCAAGTTTCAAGAAGCTAGCACAAACCGTGTTGGATTTAGAGTTCCAAATACATCTATCAATATAGGAGAAAACAGAGTGAAACCTAAAAATTCAAACTGTTAGTAGAAACGAACGCTTCAACATAGAAGAATGAAATTTGGAGAACCAAGTTGGCTTAGTGTACTGATCATTACCTGTAAGTATCATCCAGTTTTGGTGAAAAAATACTTGCTGAGATTTCTGAGATTCGTAATTTTAGGAAGCTTGGCAACCCCTTTCCATGAAAGTGTTTCTCGCCAGTCACTGCATAGGGCTACTTCAAGAGGAAAGAACACCTAGAGACAGAACGTGAAACTACTTTATTTTGTCAAGTTTCAAGAAGCTAGCACAAACCGTGTTGGATTTAGAGTTCGAAATACATCTATCTATATAGGAGAAAACAGAGTGAAACCTAAAAATTCAAACTGTTACTGGAAATGAACGCTTCAACATAGAAGAACGAAATTTGGGGAACCAAGTTGGCTTAGTGTACTGATCATTACCTGAAAGTATCATCCAGTTTGGGTGAAAAAATATTTGCTGTGATTTCTGGAGATTCGTAGTTTTTGGAAGCTTGACAACCCCTTTCTATGAAAGTGTTTCTCGCCAGTCACTGCTTAGGGCTACATCAAGAGGAAACAAGACATAGATATAGAACGTGAAACTGCTTTATTTTGTCAAGTTTCAAGAAGCTAGCACAAACCGTGTTGGATTTACAGTTCCAAATCCATCTATCAATATAGGAGAAAACAGAGTGAAACCTAAAAATTCAAACTGTTACTGGAAATGAACGCTTCAACATAGAAGAACGAAATTTGGGGAACCAAGTCGGCTTAGTGTACTGATCATTACCTGAAAGTATCATCCAGTTTGGGTGAAAAAAAATTTGCTGTGATTTCTGGAGATTCGTAGTTTTTGGAAGCTTGACAACCCCTTTCTATGAAAGTGTTTCTCGCCAGTCACTGCTTAGGGCTACATCAAGAGGAAACAACACATAGATATAGAACGTGAAACTGCTTTATTTTGTCAAATTTCAAGAAGCTAGCACAAACCGTGTTGGATTTACAGTTCCAAATCCATCTATCAATATAGGAGAAAACAGAGTGAAACCTAAAAATTCAAACTGTTACTGGAAATGAACGCTTCAACATAGAAGAACGAAATTTGGGGAACCAATTCGGCTTAGTGTACTGATCATTACCTGAAAGTATCATCCAGTTTGGGTGCAGAAATATTTGCTGTGATTTCTGGAGATTCGTAGTTTTTGGAAGCTTGGCAACCCCTTTCTATGAAAGTGTTTCTCGCCAGTCACTGCTTAGGGCTACTTCAAGAGGAAACAAAACATAGATAGAACGTGAAACTGCTTTATTTTGTCAAGTTTCAATAAGCTAGCACAAACCGTGTTGGATTTAGAGTTCCAAATACATCTATCAATATAGGAGAAAACAGAGTGAAACCTAAAAATTCAAACTGTTACTGGAAATGTACGCTTCAACATAGAAGAACGAAATTTGGGGAACCAAGTCGGCTTAGTGTACTGATCATTACCTGAAAGTATCATCCAGTTTGGGTGAAAAAATATTTGCTGAGATTTCTGGAGATTCGTAATTTTTGGAAGCTTGGCAACCCCTTTCCATGAAAGTGTTTCTCGCCAGTCACTGCTTAGGGCTACTTCAAGAGGAAAAAAAACATAGAGAAAGAACGTGAAACTGCTTTATTTTGTCAAGTTTCAAGAAGCTAGCACAAACCGTGTTGGATTTACAGTTCCAAATCCATCTATCAATATAGGAGAAAACAGAGTGAAACCTAAAAATTCAAACTGTTACTGAAAATGAACGCTTCAACATAGAAGAACGAAATTTGGGGAACCAAGTCGGCTTAGTGTACTGATCATTACCTGAAAGTATCATCCAGTTTGGGTGAAAAAATATTTGCTGAGATTTCTGGAGATTCGTAATTTTTGGAAGCTTGGCAACCCCTTTCTATGAAAGTGTTTCTCGCCAGTCACTGCTTAGGGCTACATCAAGAGGAAAAAAAACATAGAGAAAGAACGTGAAACTGCTTTATTTTGTCAAGTTTCAAGAAGCTAGCACAAACCGTGTTGGATTTAGAGTTCCAAATACATTTATCAATATAGGAGAAAACAGAGTGAAACCTAAAAATTTAAACTGTTACTGGAAATGAACGCTTCACCATAGAAGAACGAAATTTGGGGAACCAAGTCGGCTTAGTGTACTGACCATTACCTGAAAGTATCATCCAGTTTGGGTGAAAAAATATTTGCTGAGATTTCTGGAGATTCGTAATTTTTGGAAGCTTGGGAACCTTTTTCCATGAAAGTGTTTCTCGACAGTCACTGCTTAGGGCTACATCAAGAGGAAACAAAACATAGAGATAGAACGTGAAACTGCTTTATTTTGTCAAGTTTCAAGAAGCTAGCACAAACCGTGTTGGATTTAGAGTTCCAAATACATCTATCAATATAGGAGAAAACAGAGTGAAACCTAAAAATTCAAACTGTTACTGGAAATGAACGCTTCAACATAGAAGAACGAAATTTGGAGAACCAAGTTGGCTTAGTGTACTGATCATTACCTGTAAGTATCATCCTGTTTTGGTGAAAAAATATTTGCTGAGATTTCTGGAGATTCGTAATTTTTGGAAGCTTGGGAACCCCTTTCCATGAAAGTGTTTCTCGCCAGTCACTGCATAGGGCTACTTCAAGAGGAAAGAACACATAGAGACAGTACGTGAAACTACTTTATTTTGTCAAGTTTCAAGAAGCTAGCACAAACCGTGTTGGATTTAGAGTTCGAAATACATCTATCTATATAGGAGAAAACAGAGTGAAACCTAAAAATTCAAACTGTTACTGGAAATGAACGCTTCAACATAGAAGAACGAAATTTGGGGAACCAAGTTGGCTTAGTGTACTGATCATTACCTGAAAGTATCATCCAGTTTGGGTGAAAAAATATTTGCTGTGATTTCTGGAGATTCGTAGTTTTTGGAAGCTTGACAACCCCTTTCTATGAAAGTGTTTCTCGCCAGTCACTGCTTAGGGCTACATCAAGAGGAAACAACACATAGATATAGAACGTGAAACTGCTTTATTTTGTCAAGTTTCAAGAAGCTAGCACAAACCGTGTTGGATTTACAGTTCCAAATCCATCTATCAATATAGGAGAAAACAGAGTGAAACCTAAAAATTCCAACTGTTACTGGAAATGAACGCTTCAACATAGAAGAACGAAATTTGGGGAACCAAGTCGGCTTAGTGTACTGATCATTACCTGAAAGTATCATCCAGTTTGGGTGCAGAAATATTTGCTGTGATTTCTGGAGATTCGTAATTTTTGGAAGCTTGGCAACCCCTTTCCATGAAAGTGTTTCTCGCCAGTCACTGCTTAGGGCTACATCAAGAGGAAAAAAAACATAGAGAAAGAACGTGAAACTGCTTTATTTTGTCAAGTTTCAAGAAGCTAGCACAAACCGTGTTGGATTTAGAGTTCCAAATACATTTATCAATATAGGAGAAAACAGAGTGAAACCTAAAAATTTAAACTGTTACTGGAAATGAACGCTTCACCATAGAAGAACGAAATTTGGGGAACCAAGTCGGCTTAGTGTACTGACCATTACCTGAAAGTATCATTCAGTTTGAGTGAAAAAATATTTGCTGAGATTTCTGGAGATTCGTAATTTTTGGAAGCTTGGGAACCTTTTTCCATGAAAGTGTTTCTCGACAGTCACTGCTTAGGGCTACATCAAGAGGAAAGAAAACATAGAGATAGAACGTGAAACTGCTTTATTTTGTCAAGTTTCAAGAAGCTAGCACAAACCGTGTTGGATTTAGAGTTCGAAATACATCTATCTATATAGGAGAAAACAGAGTGAAACCTAAAAATTCAAACTGTTACTGGAAATGAACGATTCAATATAGAAGAACGAAATTTGGGGAACCAAGTTGGCTTAGTGTACTGATCATTACCTGTAAGTATCATCCAGTTTGGGTGAAAAAATATTTGCTGTGATTTCTGGAGATTCGTAGTTTTTGGAAGCTTGGCAACCCCTTTCTATGAAAGTGTTTCTCGCCAGTCACTGCTTAGGGCTACTTCAAGAGGAAACAAAACATAGAGATAGAACGTGAAACTGCTTTATTTTGTCAAGTTTCAAGAAGCTAGCACAAACCGTGTTGGATTTAGAGTTCCAAATACATCTATCAATATAGGAGAAAACAGAGTGAAACCTAAAAATTCAAACTGTTACTGGAAATGTACGCTTCAACATAGAAGAACGAAATTTGGGGAACCAAGTCGGCTTAGTGTACTGATCATTACCTGAAAGTATCATCCAGTTTGGGTGAAAAAATATTTGCTGAGATTTCTGGAGATTCGTAATTTTTGGAAGCTTGGCAACCCCTTTCCATGAAAGTGTTTCTCGCCAGTCACTGCTTAGGGCTACTTCAAGAGGAAAAAAAACATAGAGAAAGAACGTGAAACTGCTTTATTTTGTCAAGTTTCAAGAAGCTAGCACAAACCGTGTTGGATTTAGAGTTCCAAATCCATCTATCAATATAGGAGAAAACAGAGTGAAACCTAAAAATTTAAACTGTTACTGGAAATGAACGCTTCACCATAGAAGAACGAAATTTGGGGAACCAAGTCGGCTTAGTGTACTGATCATTACCTGAAAGTATCATCCAGTTTGGGTGAAAAAATATTTGCTGTGATTTCTGGAGATTCGTAGTTTTTGGAAGCTTGACAACCCCTTTCTATGAAAGTGTTTCTCGCCAGTCACTGCTTAGGGCTACATCAAGAGGAAACAACACATAGATATAGAACGTGAAACTGCTTTATTTTGTCAAGTTTCAAGAAGCTAGCACAAACCGTGTTGGATTTAGAGTTCGAAATACATCTATCTATATAGGAGAAAACAGAGTGAAACCTAAAAATTCAAACTGTTACTGGAAATGAACGCTTCAACATAGAAGAACGAAATTTGGGGAACCAAGTTGGCTTAGTGTACTGATCATTACCTGTAAGTATCATCCAGTTTGGGTGAAAAAATATTTGCTGTGATTTCTGGAGATTCGTAGTTTTTGGAAGCTTGGCAACCCCTTTCTATGAAAGTGTTTCTCGCCAGTCACTGCTTAGGGCTACTTCAAGAGGAAACAAAACATAGAGATAGAACGTGAAACTGCTTTATTTTGTCAAGTTTCAAGAAGCTAGCACAAACCGTGTTGGATTTAGAGTTCCAAATACATCTATCAATATAGGAGAAAACAGAGTGAAACCTAAAAATTCAAACTGTTACTGGAAATGTACGCTTCAACATAGAAGAACGAAATTTGGGGAACCAAGTCGGCTTAGTGTACTGATCATTACCTGAAAGTATCATCCAGTTTGGGTGAAAAAATATTTGCTGAGATTTCTGGAGATTCGTAATTTTTGGAAGCTTGGCAACCCCTTTCCATGAAAGTGTTTCTCGCCAGTCACTGCTTAGGGCTACATCAAGAGGAAAAAAAACATAGAGAAAGAACGTGAAACTGCTTTATTTTGTCCAGTTTCAAGAAGCTAGCACAAACCGTGTTGGATTTAGAGTTCCAAATCCATCTATCAATATAGGAGAAAACAGAGTGCAACCTAAAAATTTAAACTGTTACTGGAAATGAACGCTTCACCATAGAAGAACGAAATTTGGGGAACCAAGTCGGCTTAGTGTACTGATCATTACCTGAAAGTATCATCCAGTTTGGGTGAAAAAATATTTGTTGTGATTTCTGGAGATTCGTAGTTTTTGGAAGCTTGACAACCCCTTTCTATGAAAGTGTTTCTCGCCAGTCACTGCTTAGGGCTACATCAAGAGGAAACAACACATAGATATAGAACGTGAAACTGCTTTATTTTTTCAAGTTTCAAGAAGCTAGCACAAACCGTGTTGGATTTACAGTTCCAAATCCATCTATCAATATAGGAGAAAACAGAGTGAAACCTAAAAATTCAAACTGTTACTGAAAATGAACGCTTCAACATAGAAGAACAAAATTTGGGGAACCAAGTCGGCTTAGTGTACTGATCATTACCTGAAAGTATCATCCAGTTTGGGTGAAAAAATATTTGCTGAGATTTCTGGAGATTCGTAATTTTTGGAAGCTTGGCAACCCCTTTCCATGAAAGTGTTTCTCGCCAGTCACTGCTTAGGGCTACATCAAGAGGAAAAAAAACATAGAGAAAGAACGTGAAACTGCTTTATTTTGTCAAGTTTCAAGAAGCTAGCACAAACCGTGTTGGATTTAGAGTTCCAAATACATTTATCAATATAGGAGAAAACAGAGTGAAACCTAAAAATTTAAACTGTTACTGGAAATGAACGCTTCACCATAGAAGAACGAAATTTGGGGAACCAAGTCGGCTTAGTGTACTGACCATTACCTGAAAGTATCATCCAGTTTGGGTGAAAAAATATTTGCTGAGATTTCTGGAGATTCGTAATTTTTGGAAGCTTGGGAACCTTTTTCCATGAAAGTGTTTCTCGACAGTCACTGCTTAGGGCTACATCAAGAGGAAACAAAACATAGAGATAGAACATGAAACTGCTTTATTTTGTCAAGTTTCAAGAAGCTAGCACAAACCGTGTTGGATTTAGAGTTCCAAATACATCTATCAATATAGGAGAAAACAGAGTGAAACCTAAAAATTCAAACTGTTAGTAGAAACGAACGCTTCAACATAGAAGAATGAAATTTGGAGAACCAAGTTGGCTTAGTGTACTGATCATTACCTGTAAGTATCATCCAGTTTTGGTGAAAAAATACTTGCTGAGATTTCTGGAGATTCGTAATTTTAGGAAGCTTGGCAACCCCTTTCCATGAAAGTGTTTCTCGCCAGTCACTGCATAGGGCTACTTCAAGAGGAAAGAACACCTAGAGACAGAACGTGAAACTACTTTATTTTGTCAAGTTTCAAGAAGCTAGCACAAACCGTGTTGGATTTAGAGTTCGAAATACATCTATCTATATAGGAGAAAACAGAGTGAAACCTAAAAATTCAAACTGTTACTGGAAATGAACGCTTCAACATAGAAGAACGAAATTTGGGGAACCAAGTTGGCTTAGTGTACTGATCATTACCTGAAAGTATCATCCAGTTTGGGTGAAACAATATTTGCTGTGATTTCTGGAGATTCGTAGTTTTTGGAAGCTTGACAACCCCTTTCTATGAAAGTGTTTCTCGCCAGTCACTGCTTAGGGCTACATCAAGAGGAAACAACACATAGATATAGAACGTGAAACTGCTTTATTTTGTCAAGTTTCAAGAAGCTAGCACAAACCGTGTTGGATTTACAGTTCCAAATCCATCTATCAATATAGGAGAAAACAGAGTGAAACCTAAAAATTCAAACTGTTACTGGAAATGAACGCTTCAACATAGAAGAACGAAATTTGGGGAACCAAGTCGGCTTAGTGTACTGATCATTACCTGAAAGTATCATCCAGTTTGGGTGAAAAAATATTTGCTGAGATTTCTGGAGATTCGTAATTTTTGGAAGCTTGGCAACCCCTTTCCATGAAAGTGTTTCTCGCCAGTCACTGCTTAGGGCTACATCAAGAGGAAAAAAAACATAGAGAAAGAACGTGAAACTGCTTTATTTTGTCAAGTTTCAAGAAGCTAGCACAAACCGTGTTGGATTTACAGTTCCAAATCCATCTATCAATATAGGAGAAAACAGAGTGAAACCTAAAAATTCAAACTGTTACTAAAAATGAACGCTTCAACATAGAAGAACGAAATTTGGGGAACCAAGTCGGCTTAGTGTACTGATCATTACCTGAAAGTATCATCCAGTTTGGGTGAAAAAATATTTGCTGAGATTTCTGGAGATTCGTAATTTTTGGAAGCTTGGCAACCCCTTTCTATGAAAGTGTTTCTCGCCAGTCACTGCTTAGGGCTACATCAAGAGGAAAAAAAACATAGAGAAAGAACGTGAAACTGCTTTATTTTGTCAAGTTTCAAGAAGCTAGCACAAACCGTGTTGGATTTAGAGTTCCAAATACATTTATCAATATAGGAGAAAACAGAGTGAAACCTAAAAATTTAAACTGTTACTGGAAATGAACGCTTCACCATAGAAGAACGAAATTTGGGGAACCAAGTCGGCTTAGTGTACTGACCATTACCTGAAAGTATCATCCAGTTTGGGTGAAAAAATATTTGCTGAGATTTCTGGAGATTCGTAATTTTTGGAAGCTTGGGAACCTTTTTCCATGAAAGTGTTTCTCGACAGTCACTGCTTAGGGCTACATCAAGAGGAAACAAAACATAGAGATAGAACGTGAAACTGCTTTATTTTGTCAAGTTTCAAGAAGCTAGCACAAACCGTGTTGGATTTAGAGTTCCAAATACATCTATCAATATAGGAGAAAACAGAGTGAAACCTAAAAATTCAAACTGTTACTGGAAATGAACGCTTCAACATAGAAGAACGAAATTTGGAGAACCAAGTTGGCTTAGTGTACTGATCATTACCTGTAAGTATCATCCAGTTTTGGTGAAAATATATTTGCTGAGATTTCTGGAGATTCGTAATTTTTGGAAGCTTGGGAACCCCTTTCCATGAAAGTGTTTCTCGCCAGTCACTGCATAGGGCTACTTCAAGAGGAAAGAACACATAGAGACAGTACGTGAAACTACTTTATTTTGTCAAGTTTCAAGAAGCTAGCACAAACCGTGTTGGATTTAGAGTTCGAAATACATCTATCTATATAGGAGAAAACAGAGTGAAACCTAAAAATTCAAACTGTTACTGGAAATGAACGCTTCAACATAGAAGAACGAAATTTGGGGAACCAAGTTGGCTTAGTGTACTGATCATTACCTGAAAGTATCATCCAGTTTGGGTGAAAAAATATTTGCTGTGATTTCTGGAGATTCGTAGTTTTTGGAAGCTTGACAACCCCTTTCTATGAAAGTGTTTCTCGCCAGTCACTGCTTAGGGCTACATCAAGAGGAAACAACACATAGATATAGAACGTGAAACTGCTTTATTTTGTCAAGTTTCAAGAAGCTAGCACAAACCGTGTTGGATTTACAGTTCCAAATCCATCTATCAATATAGGAGAAAACAGAGTGAAACCTAAAAATTCCAACTGTTACTGGAAATGAACGCTTCAACATAGAAGAACGAAATTTGGGGAACCAAGTCGGCTTAGTGTACTGATCATTACCTGAAAGTATCATCCAGTTTGGGTGCAGAAATATTTGCTGTGATTTCTGGAGATTCGTAATTTTTGGAAGCTTGGCAACCCCTTTCCATGAAAGTGTTTCTCGCCAGTCACTGCTTAGGGCTACATCAAGAGGAAAAAAAACATAGAGAAAGAACGTGAAACTGCTTTATTTTGTCAAGTTTCAAGAAGCTAGCACAAACCGTGTTGGATTTAGAGTTCCAAATACATTTATCAATATAGGAGAAAACAGAGTGAAACCTAAAAATTTAAACTGTTACTGGAAATGAACGCTTCACCATGGAAGAACGAAATTTGGGGAACCAAGTCGGCTTAGTGTACTGACCATTACCTGAAAGTATCATCCAGTTTGAGTGAAAAAATATTTGCTGAGATTTCTGGAGATTCGTAATTTTTGGAAGCTTGGGAACCTTTTTCCATGAAAGTGTTTCTCGACAGTCACTGCTTAGGGCTACATCAAGAGGAAAGAAAACATAGAGATAGAACGTGAAACTGCTTTATTTTGTCAAGTTTCAAGAAGCTAGCACAAACCGTGTTGGATTTAGAGTTCGAAATACATCTATCTATATAGGAGAAAACAGAGTGAAACCTAAAAATTCAAACTGTTACTGGAAATGAACGATTCAATATAGAAGAACGAAATTTGGGGAACCAAGTTGGCTTAGTGTACTGATCATTACCTGTAAGTATCATCCAGTTTGGGTGAAAAAATATTTGCTGTGATTTCTGGAGATTCGTAGTTTTTGGAAGCTTGGCAACCCCTTTCTATGAAAGTGTTTCTCGCCAGTCACTGCTTAGGGCTACTTCAAGAGGAAACAAAACATAGAGATAGAACGTGAAACTGCTTTATTTTGTCAAGTTTCAAGAAGCTAGCACAAACCGTGTTGGATTTAGAGTTCCAAATACATCTATCAATATAGGAGAAAACAGAGTGAAACCTAAAAATTCAAACTGTTACTGGAAATGTACGCTTCAACATAGAAGAACGAAATTTGGGGAACCAAGTCGGCTTAGTGTACTGATCATTACCTGAAAGTATCATCCAGTTTGGGTGAAAAAATATTTGCTGAGATTTCTGGAGATTCGTAATTTTTGGAAGCTTGGCAACCCCTTTCCATGAAAGTGTTTCTCGCCAGTCACTGCTTAGGGCTACTTCAAGAGGAAAAAAAACATAGAGAAAGAACGTGAAACTGCTTTATTTTGTCAAGTTTCAAGAAGCTAGCACAAACCGTGTTGGATTTAGAGTTCCAAATCCATCTATCAATATAGGAGAAAACAGAGTGAAACCTAAAAATTTAAACTGTTACTGGAAATGAACGCTTCACCATAGAAGAACGAAATTTGGGGAACCAAGTCGGCTTAGTGTACTGATCATTACCTGAAAGTATCATCCAGTTTGGGTGAAAAAATATTTGCTGTGATTTCTGGAGATTCGTAGTTTTTGGAAGCTTGACAACCCCTTTCTATGAAAGTGTTTCTCGCCAGTCACTGCTTAGGGCTACATCAAGAGGAAACAACACATAGATATAGAACGTGAAACTGCTTTATTTTGTCAAGTTTCAAGAAGCTAGCACAAACCGTGTTGGATTTAGAGTTCGAAATACATCTATCTATATAGGAGAAAACAGAGTGAAACCTAAAAATTCAAACTGTTACTGGAAATGAACGCTTCAACATAGAAGAACGAAATTTGGGGAACCAAGTTGGCTTAGTGTACTGATCATTACCTGTAAGTATCATCCAGTTTGGGTGAAAAAATATTTGCTGTGATTTCTGGAGATTCGTAGTTTTTGGAAGCTTGGCAACCCCTTTCTATGAAAGTGTTTCTCGCCAGTCACTGCTTAGGGCTACTTCAAGAGGAAACAAAACATAGAGATAGAACGTGAAACTGCTTTATTTTGTCAAGTTTCAAGAAGCTAGCACAAACCGTGTTGGATTTAGAGTTCCAAATACATCTATCAATATAGGAGAAAACAGAGTGAAACCTAAAAATTCAAACTGTTACTGGAAATGTACGCTTCAACATAGAAGAACGAAATTTGGGGAACCAAGTCGGCTTAGTGTACTGATCATTACCTGAAAGTATCATCCAGTTTGGGTGAAAAAATATTTGCTGAGATTTCTGGAGATTCGTACTTTTTGGAAGCTTGGCAACCCCTTTCCATGAAAGTGTTTCTCGCCAGTCACTGCTTAGGGCTACATCAAGAGGAAAAAAAACATAGAGAAAGAACGTGAAACTGCTTTATTTTGTCCAGTTTCAAGAAGCTAGCACAAACCGTGTTGGATTTAGAGTTCCAAATCCATCTATCAATATAGGAGAAAACAGAGTGCAACCTAAAAATTTAAACTGTTACTGGAAATGAACGCTTCACCATAGAAGAACGAAATTTGGGGAACCAAGTCGGCTTAGTGTACTGATCATTACCTGAAAGTATCATCCAGTTTGGGTGAAAAAATATTCGTTGTGATTTCTGGAGATTCGTAGTTTTTGGAAGCTTGACAACCCCTTTCTATGAAAGTGTTTCTCGCCAGTCACTGCTTAGGGCTACATCAAGAGGAAACAACACATAGATATAGAACGTGAAACTGCTTTATTTTGTCAAGTTTCAAGAAGCTAGCACAAACCGTGTTGGATTTACAGTTCCAAATCCATCTATCAATATAGGAGAAAACAGAGTGAAACCTAAAAATTCAAACTGTTACTGAAAATGAACGCTTCAACATAGAAGAACAAAATTTGGGTAACCAAGTCGGCTTAGTGTACTGATCATTACCTGAAAGTATCATCCAGTTTGGGTGAAAAAATATTTGCTGAGATTTCTGGAGATTCGTAATTTTTGGAAGCTTGGCAACCCCTTTCCATGAAAGTGTTTCTCGCCAGTCACTGCTTAGGGCTACATCAAGAGGAAAAAAAACATAGAGAAAGAACGTGAAACTGCTTTATTTTGTCAAGTTTCAAGAAGCTAGCACAAACCGTGTTGGATTTAGAGTTCCAAATACATTTATCAATATAGGAGAAAACAGAGTGAAACCTAAAAATTTAAACTGTTACTGGAAATGAACGCTTCACCATAGAAGAACGAAATTTGGGGAACCAAGTCGGCTTAGTGTACTGACCATTACCTGAAAGTATCATCCAGTTTGGGTGAAAAAATATTTGCTGAGATTTCTGGAGATTCGTAATTTTTGGAAGCTTGGGAACCTTTTTCCATGAAAGTGTTTCTCGACAGTCACTGCTTAGGGCTACATCAAGAGGAAACAAAACATAGAGATAGAACGTGAAACTGCTTTATTTTGTCAAGTTTCAAGAAGCTAGCACAAACCGTGTTGGATTTAGAGTTCCAAATACATCTATCAATATAGGAGAAAACAGAGTGAAACCTAAAAATTCAAACTGTTAGTAGAAACGAACGCTTCAACATAGAAGAATGAAATTTGGAGAACCAAGTTGGCTTAGTGTACTGATCATTACCTGTAAGTATCATCCAGTTTTGGTGAAAAAATACTTGCTGAGATTTCTGGAGATTCGTAATATTAGGAAGCTTGGCAACCCCTTTCCATGAAAGTGTTTCTCGCCAGTCACTGCATAGGGCTACTTCAAGAGGAAAGAACACCTAGAGACAGAACGTGAAACTACTTTATTTTGTCAAGTTTCAAGAAGCTAGCACAAACCGTGTTGGATTTAGAGTTCGAAATACATCTATCTATATAGGAGAAAACAGAGTGAAACCTAAAAATTCAAACTGTTACTGGAAATGAACGCTTCAACATAGAAGAACGAAATTTGGGGAACCAAGTTGGCTTAGTGTACTGATCATTACCTGAAAGTATCATCCAGTTTGGGTGAAAAAATATTTGCTGTGATTTCTGGAGATTCGTAGTTTTTGGAAGCTTGACAACCCCTTTCTATGAAAGTGTTTCTCGCCAGTCACTGCTTAGGGCTACATCAAGAGGAAACAACACATAGATATAGAACGTGAAACTGCTTTATTTTGTCAAGTTTCAAGAAGCTAGCACAAACCGTGTTGGATTTACAGTTCCAAATCCATCTATCAATATAGGAGAAAACAGAGTGAAACCTAAAAATTCAAACTGTTACTGGAAATGAACGCTTCAACATAGAAGAACGAAATTTGGGGAACCAAGTCGGCTTAGTGTACTGATCATTACCTGAAAGTATCATCCAGTTTGGGTGAAAAAATATTTGCTGTGATTTCTGGAGATTCGTAGTTTTTGGAAGCTTGACAACCCCTTTCTATGAAAGTGTTTCTCGCCAGTCACTGCTTAGGGCTACATCAAGAGGAAACAACACATAGATATAGAACGTGAAACTGCTTTATTTTGTCAAATTTCAAGAAGCTAGCACAAACCGTGTTGGATTTACAGTTCCAAATCCATCTATCAATATAGGAGAAAACAGAGTGAAACCTAAAAATTCAAACTGTTACTGGAAATGAACGCTTCAACATAGAAGAAAGAAATTTGGGGAACCAATTCGGCTTAGTGTACTGATCATTACCTGAAAGTATCATCCAGTTTGGGTGCAGAAATATTTGCTGTGATTTCTGGAGATTCGTAGTTTTTGGAAGCTTGGCAACCCCTTTCTATGAAAGTGTTTCTCGCCAGTCACTGCTTAGGGCTACTTCAAGAGGAAACAAAACATAGATAGAACGTGAAACTGCTTTATTTTGTCAAGTTTCAATAAGCTAGCACAAACCGTGTTGGATTTAGAGTTCCAAATACATCTATCAATATAGGAGAAAACAGAGTGAAACCTAAAAATTCAAACTGTTACTGGAAATGTACGCTTCAACATAGAAGAACGAAATTTGGGGAACCAAGTCGGCTTAGTGTACTGATCATTACCTGAAAGTATCATCCAGTTTGGGTGAAAAAATATTTGCTGAGATTTCTGGAGATTCGTAATTTTTGGAAGCTTGGCAACCCCTTTCCATGAAAGTGTTTCTCGCCAGTCACTGCTTAGGGCTACATGAAGAGGAAAAAAAACATAGAGAAAGAACGTGAAACTGCTTTATTTTGTCAAGTTTCAAGAAGCTAGCACAAACCGTGTTGGATTTACAGTTCCAAATCCATCTATCAATATAGGAGAAAACAGAGTGAAACCTAAAAATTCAAACTGTTACTGAAAATGAACGCTTCAACATAGAAGAACGAAATTTGGGGAACCAAGTCGGCTTCGTGTACTGATCATTACCTGAAAGTATCATCCAGTTTGGGTGAAAAAATATTTGCTGAGATTTCTGGAGATTCGTAATTTTTGGAAGCTTGGCAACCCCTTTCCATGAAAGTGTTTCTCGCCAGTCACTGCTTAGGGCTACATCAAGAGGAAAAAAAACATAGAGAAAGAACGTGAAACTGCTTTATTTTGTCAAGTTTCAAGAAGCTAGCACAAACCGTGTTGGATTTAGAGTTCCAAATAGATTTATCAATATAGGAGAAAACAGAGTGAAACCTAAAATATAAACTGTTACTGGAAATGAACGCTTCACCATAGAAGAACGAAATTTGGGGAACCAAGTCGGCTTAGTGTACTGACCATTACCTGAAAGTATCATCCAGTTTGGGTGAAAAAATATTTGCTGAGATTTCTGGAGATTCGTAATTTTTGGAAGCTTGGGAACCTTTTTCCATGAAAGTGTTTCTCGACAGTCACTGCTTAGGGCTACATCAAGAGGAAACAAAACATAGAGATAGAACGTGAAACTGCTTTATTTTGTCAAGTTTCAAGAAGCTAGCACAAACCGTGTTGGATTTACAGTTCCAAATCCATCTATCAATATAGGAGAAAACAGAGTGAAACCTAAAAATTCAAACTGTTACTGGAAATGAACGCTTCAACATAGAAGAACGAAATTTGGGGAACCAAGTCGGCTTAGTGTACTGATCATTACCTGAAAGTATCATCCAGTTTGGGTGAAAAAATATTTGCTGTGCTTTCTGGAGATTCGTAGTTTTTGGAAGCTTGACAACCCCTTTCTATGAAAGTGTTTCTCGCCAGTCACTGCTTAGGGCTACATCAAGAGGAAACAACACATAGATATAGAACGTGAAACTGCTTTATTTTGTCAAGTTTCAAGAAGCTAGCACAAACCGTGTTGGATTTACAGTTCCAAATCCATCTATCAATATAGGAGAAAACAGAGTGAAACCTAAAAATTCAAACTGTTACTGGAAATGAACGCTTCAACATAGAAGAACGAAATTTGGGGAACCAATTCGGCTTAGTGTACTGATCATTACCTGAAAGTATCATCCAGTTTGGGTGCAGAAATATTTGCTGTGATTTCTGGAGATTCGTAGTTTTTGGAAGCTTGGCAACCCCTTTCTATGAAAGTGTTTCTCGCCAGTCACTGCTTAGGGCTACTTCAAGAGGAAACAAAACATAGATAGAACGTGAAACTGCTTTATTTTGTCAAGTTTCAATAAGCTAGCACAAACCGTGTTGGATTTAGAGTTCCAAATACATCTATCAATATAGGAGAAAACAGAGTGAAACCTAAAAATTCAAACTGTTACTGGAAATGTACGCTTCAACATAGAAGAACGAAATTTGGGGAACCAAGTCGGCTTAGTGTACTGATCATTACCTGAAAGTATCATCCAGTTTGGGTGAAAAAATATTTGCTGAGATTTCTGGAGATTCGTAATTTTTGGAAGCTTGGCAACCCCTTTCCATGAAAGTGTTTCTCGCCAGTCACTGCTTAGGGCTACATCAAGAGGAAAAAAAACATAGAGAAAGAACGTGAAACTGCTTTATTTTGTCAAGTTTCAAGAAGCTAGCAAAAATCGTGTTGGATTTACAGTTCCAAATCCATCTATCAATTTAGGAGAAAACAGAGTGAAACCTAAAAATTCAAACTGTTACTGAAAATGAACGCTTCAACATAGAAGAACGAAATTTGGGGAACCAAGTCGGCTTAGTGTACTGACCATTACCTGAAAGTATCATCCAGTTTGGGTGAAAAAATATTTGCTGAGATTTCTGGAGATTCGTAATTTTTGGAAGCTTGGCAACCCCTTTCTATGAAAGTGTTTCTCGCCAGTCACTGCTTAGGGCTACATCAAGAGGAAAAAAAACATAGAGAAAGAACGTGAAACTGCTTTATTTTGTCAAGTTTCAAGAAGCTAGCACAAACCGTGTTGGATTTAGAGTTCCAAATACATTTATCAATATAGGAGAAAACAGAGTGAAACCTAAAAATTTAAACTGTTACTGGAAATGAACGCTTCAACATAGAAGAACGAAATTTGGGGAACCAAGTCGGCTTAGTGTACTGACCATTACCTGAAAGTATCATCCAGTTTGGGTGAAAAAATATTTGCTGAGATTTCTGGAGATTCGTAATTTTTGGAAGCTTGGGAACCTTTTTCCATGAAAGTGTTTCTCGACAGTCACTGCTTAGGGCTACATCAAGAGGAAACAAAACATAGAGATAGAACGTGAAACTGCTTTATTTTGTCAAGTTTCAAGAAGCTAGCACAAACCGTGTTGGATTTAGAGTTCCAAATACATCTATCAATATAGGAGAAAACAGAGTGAAACCTAAAAATTCAAACTGTTACTGGAAATGAACGCTTCAACATAGAAGAACGAAATTTGGAGAACCAAGTTGGCTTAGTGTACTGATCATTACCTGTAAGTATCATCCAGTTTTGGTGAAAAAATATTTGCTGAGATTTCTGGAGATTCGTAATTTTTGGAAGCTTGGGAACCCCATTCCATGAAAGTGTTTCTCGCCAGTCACTGCATAGGGCTACTTCAAGAAGAAAGAACACATAGAGACAGAACGTGAAACTACTTTATTTTGTCAAGTTTCAAGAAGCTAGCACAAACCGTGTTGGATTTAGAGTTCCAAATACATCTATCTATATAGGAGAAAACAGAGTGAAACCTAAAAATTCAAACTGTTACTGGAAATGAACGCTTCAACATAGAAGAACGAAATTTGGGGAACCAAGTTGGCTTAGTGTACTGATCATTACCTGAAAGTATCATCCAGTTTGGGTGAAAAAATATTTGCTGTGATTTCTGGAGATTCGTAGTTTTTGGAAGCTTGACAACCCCTTTCTATGAAAGTGTTTCTCGCCAGTCACTGCTTAGGGCTACATCAAGAGGAAACAACACATAGATATAGAACGTGAAACTGCTTTATTTTGTCAAGTTTCAAGAAGCTAGCACAAACCGTGTTGGATTTACAGTTCCAAATCCATCTATCAATATAGGAGAAAACAGAGTGAAACCTAAAAATTCAAACTGTTACTGGAAATGAACGCTTCAACATAGAAGAACGAAATTTGGGGAACCAAGTCGGCTTAGTGTACTGATCATTACCTGAAAGTATCATCCAGTTTGGGTGCAGAAATATTTGCTGAGATTTCTGGAGATTCGTAATTTTTGGAAGCTTGGCAACCCCTTTCCATGAAAGTGTTTCTCGCCAGTCACTGCTTAGGGCTACATCAAGAGGAAAAAAAACATAGAGAAAGAACGTGAAACTGCTTTATTTTGTCAAGTTTCAAGAAGCTAGCACAAACCGTGTTGGATTTAGAGTTCCAAATCCATCTATCAATATAGGAGAAAACAGAGTGAAACCTAAAAATTTAAACTGTTACTGGAAATGAACGCTTCACCATAGAAGAACGAAATTTGGGGAACCAAGTCGGCTTAGTGTACTGATCATTACCTGAAAGTATCATCCAGTTTGGGTGAAAAAATATTTGTTGTGATTTCTGGAGATTCGTAGTTTTTGGAAGCTTGACAACCCCTTTCTATGAAAGTGTTTCTCGCCAGTCACTGCTTAGGGCTACATCAAGAGGAAACAACACATAGATATAGAACGTGAAACTGCTTTATTTTGTCAAGTTTCAAGAAGCTAGCACAAACCGTGTTGGATTTACAGTTCCAAATCCATCTATCAATATAGGAGAAAACAGAGTGAAACCTAAAAATTCAAACTGTTACTGAAAATGAACGCTTCAACATAGAAGAACAAAATTTGGGGAACCAAGTCGGCTTAGTGTACTGATCATTACCTGAAAGTATCATCCAGTTTGGGTGAAAAAATATTTGCTGAGATTTCTGGAGATTCATAATTTTTGGAAGCTTGGCAACCCCTTTCCATGAAAGTGTTTCTCGCCAGTCACTGCTTAGGGCTACATCAAGAGGAAAAAAAACATAGAGAAAGAACGTGAAACTGCTTTATTTTGTCAAGTTTCAAGAAGCTAGCACAAACCGTGTTGGATTTAGAGTTCCAAATCCATCTATCAATATAGGAGAAAACAGAGTGAAACCTAAAAATTTAAACTGTTACTGGAAATGAACGCTTCACCATAGAAGAACGAAATTTGGGGAACCAAGTCGGCTTAGTGTACTGACCATTACCTGAAAGTATCATCCAGTTTGGGTGAAAAAATATTTGCTGAGATTTCTGGAGATTCGTAATTTTTGGAAGCTTGGGAACCTTTTTCCATGAAAGTGTTTCTCGACAGTCACTGCTTAGGGCTACATCAAGAGGAAACAAAACATAGAGATAGAACGTGAAACTGCTTTATTTTGTCAAGTTTCAAGAAGCTAGCACAAACCGTGTTGGATTTAGAGTTCCAAATACATCTATCAATATAGGAGAAAACAGAGTGAAACCTAAAAATTTAAACTGTTACTGGAAATGAACGCTTCACCATAGAAGAACGAAATTTGGGGAACCAAGTCGGCTTAGTGTACTGATCATTACCTGAAAGTATCATCCAGTTTGGGTGAAAAAATATTTGTTGTGATTTCTGGAGATTCGTAGTTTTTGGAAGCTTGACAACCCCTTTCTATGAAAGTGTTTCTCGCCAGTCACTGCTTAGGGCTACATCAAGAGGAAACAACACATAGATATAGAACGTGAAACTGCTTTATTTTGTCAAGTTTCAAGAAGCTAGCACAAACCGTGTTGGATTTACAGTTCCAAATCCATCTATCAATATAGGAGAAAACAGAGTGAAACCTAAAAATTCAAACTGTTACTGAAAATGAACGCTTCAACATAGAAGAACAAAATTTGGGGAACCAAGTCGGCTTAGTGTACTGATCATTACCTGAAAGTATCATCCAGTTTGGGTGAAAAAATATTTGCTGAGATTTCTGGAGATTCGTAATTTTTGGAAGCTTGGCAACCCCTTTCCATGAAAGTGTTTCTCGCCAGTCACTGCTTAGGGCTACATCAAGAGGAAAAAAAACATAGAGAAAGAACGTGAAACTGCTTTATTTTGTCAAGTTTCAAGAAGCTAGCACAAACCGTGTTGGATTTACAGTTCCAAATCCATCTATCAATATAGGAGAAAACAGAGTGAAACCTAAAAATTCAAACTGTTACTGAAAATGAACGCTTCAACATAGAAGAACGAAATTTGGGGAACCAAGTCGGCTTAGTGTACTGATCATTACCTGAAAGTATCATCCAGTTTGGGTGAAAAAATATTTGCTGAGATTTCTGGAGATTCGTAATTTTTGGAAGCTTGGCAACCCCTTTCCATGAAAGTGTTTCTCGCCAGTCACTGCTTAGGGCTACATCAAGAGGAAAAAAAACATAGAGAAAGAACGTGAAACTGCTTTATTTTGTCAAGTTTCAAGAAGCTAGCACAAACCGTGTTGGATTTAGAGTTCCAAATACATTTATCAATATAGGAGAAAACAGAGTGAAACCTAAAAATTTAAACTGTTACTGGAAATGAACGCTTCACCATAGAAGAACGAAATTTGGGGAACCAAGTCGGCTTAGTGTACTGACCATTACCTGAAAGTATCATCCAGTTTGGGTGAAAAAATATTTGCTGAGATTTCTGGAGATTCGTAATTTTTGGAGGCTTGGGAACCTTTTTCCATGAAAGTGTTTCTCGACAGTCACTGCTTAGGGCTACATCAAGAGGAAAGAAAACATAGAGATAGAACGTGAAACTGCTTTATTTTGTCAAGTTTCAAGAAGCTAGCACAAACCGTGTTGGATTTAGAGTTCGAAATACATCTATCTATATAGGAAAAACAGAGTGAAACCTAAAAATTCAAACTGTTACTGGAAATGAACGCTTCAATATAGAAGAACGAAATTTGGGGAACCAAGTTGGCTTAGTGTACTGATCATTACCTGTAAGTATCATCCAGTTTGGGTGAAAAAATATTTGCTGTGATTTCTGGAGATTCGTAGTTTTTGGAAGCTTGGCAACCCCTTTCTATGAAAGTGTTTCTCGCCAGTCACTGCTTAGGGCTACTTCAAGAGGAAACAAAACATAGAGATAGAACGTGAAACTGCTTTATTTTGTCAAGTTTCAAGAAGCTAGCACAAACCGTGTTGGATTTAGAGTTCCAAATACATCTATCAATATAGGAGAAAACAGAGTGAAACCTAAAAATTCAAACTGTTACTGGAAATGTACGCTTCAACATAGAAGAACGAAATTTGGGGAACCAAGACGGCTTAGTGTACTGATCATTACCTGAAAGTATCATCCAGTTTGGGTGAAAAAATATTTGCTGAGATTTCTGGAGATTCGTAATTTTTGGAAGCTTGGCAACCCCTTTCCATGAAAGTGTTTCTCGCCAGTCACTGCTTAGGGCTACATCAAGAGGAAAAAAAACATAGAGAAAGAACGTGAAACTGCTTTATTTTGTCAAGTTTCAAGAAGCTAGCACAAACCGTGTTGGATTTAGAGTTCCAAATCCATCTATCAATATAGGAGAAAACAGAGTGAAACCTAAAAATTTAAACTGTTACTGGAAATGAACGCTTCACCATAGAAGAACGAAATTTGGGGAACCAATTCGGCTTAGTGTACTGATCATTACCTGAAAGTATCATCCAGTTTGGGTGAAAAAATATTTGCTGTGATTTCTGGAGATTCGTAGTTTTTGGAAGCTTGACAACCCCTTTCTATGAAAGTGTTTCTCGCCAGTCACTGCTTAGGGCTACATCAAGAGGAAACAACACATAGATATAGAACGTGAAACTGCTTTATTTTGTCAAGTTTCAAGAAGCTAGCACAAACCGTGTTGGATTTAGAGTTCGAAATACATCTATCTATATAGGAGAAAACAGAGTGAAACCTAAAAATTCAAACTGTTACTGGAAATGAACGCTTCAACATAGAAGAACAAAATTTGGGGAACCAAGTCGGCTTAGTGTACTGATCATTACCTGAAAGTATCATCCAGTTTGGGTGAAAAAATATTTGCTGAGATTTCTGGAGATTCGTAATTTTTGGAAGCTTGGCAACCCCTTTCCATGAAAGTGTTTCTCGCCAGTCACTGCTTAGGGCTACATCAAGAGGAAACAAAACATAGAGATAGAACGTGAAACTGCTTTATTTTGTCAAGTTTCAAGAAGCTAGCACAAACCGTGTTGGATTTAGAGTTCCAAATACATCTATCAATATAGGAGAAAACAGAGTGAAACCTAAAAATTCAAACTGTTAGTAGAAACGAACGCTTCAACATAGAAGAATGAAATTTGGAGAACCAAGTTGGCTTAGTGTACTGATCATTACCTGTAAGTATCATCCAGTTTTGGTGAAAAAATACTTGCTGAGATTTCTGGAGATTCGTAATTTTAGGAAGCTTGGCAACCCCTTTCCATGAAAGTGTTTCTCGCCAGTCACTGCATAGGGCTACTTCAAGAGGAAAGAACACCTAGAGACAGAACGTGAAACTACTTTATTTTGTCAAGTTTCAAGAAGCTAGCACAAACCGTGTTGGATTTAGAGTTCGAAATACATCTATCTATATAGGAGAAAACAGAGTGAAACCTAAAAATTCAAACTGTTACTGGAAATGAACGCTTCAACATAGAAGAACGAAATTTGGGGAACCAAGTTGGCTTAGTGTACTGATCATTACCTGAAAGTATCATCCAGTTTGGGTGAAAAAATATTTGCTGTGATTTCTGGAGATTCGTAGTTTTTGGAAGCTTGGCAACCCCTTTCTATGAAAGTGTTTCTCGCCAGTCACTTCTTAGGGCTACATCAAGAGGAAACAACACATAGATATAGAACGTGAAACTGCTTTATTTTGTCAAGTTTCAAGAAGCTAGCACAAACCGTGTTGGATTTACAGTTCCAAATCCATCTATCAATATAGGAGAAAACAGAGTGAAACCTAAAAATTCAAACTGTTACTGGAAATGAACGCTTCAACATAGAAGAACGAAATTTGGGGAACCAAGTCGGCTTAGTGTACTGATCATTACCTGAAAGTATCATCCAGTTTGGGTGAAAAAATATTTGCTGTGATTTCTGGAGATTCGTAGTTTTTGGAAGCTTGACAACCCCTTTCTATGAAAGTGTTTCTCGCCAGTCACTGCTTAGGGCTACATCAAGAGGAAACAACACATAGATATAGAACGTGAAACTGCTTTATTTTGTCAAGTTTCAAGAAGCTAGCACAAACCGTGTTGGATTTAGAGTTCGAAATACATCTATCTATATAGGAGAAAACAGAGTGAAACCTAAAAATTCAAACTGTTACTGGAAATGAACGCTTCAACATAGAAGAACGAAATTTGGGGAACCAAGTCGGCTTAGTGTACTGATCATTACCTGAAAGTATCATCCAGTTTGGGTGAAAAAATATTTGCTGAGATTTCTGGAGATTCGTAATTTTTGGAAGCTTGGCAACCCCTTTCCATGAAAGTGTTTCTCGCCAGTCACTGCTTAGGGCTACATCAAGAGGAAAAAAAACATAGAGAAAGAACGTGAAACTGCTTTATTTTGTCAAGTTTCAAGAAGCTAGCACAAACCGTGTTGGATTTACAGTTCCAAATCCATCTATCAATATAGGAGAAAACAGAGTGAAACCTAAAAATTCAAACTGTTACTGAAAATGAACGCTTCAACATAGAAGAACGAAATTTGGGGAACCAAGTCGGCTTAGTGTACTGATCATTACCTGAAAGTATCATCCAGTTTGGGTGAAAAAATATTTGCTGAGATTTCTGGAGATTCGTAATTTTTGGAAGCTTGGCAACCCCTTTCCATGAAAGTGTTTCTCGCCAGTCACTGCTTAGGGCTACATCAAGAGGAAAAAAAACACAGAGAAAGAACGTGAAACTGCTTTATTTTGTCAAGTTTCAAGAAGCTAGCACAAACCGTGTTGGATTTAGAGTTCCAAATACATTTATCAATATAGGAGAAAACAGAGTGAAACCTAAAAATTTAAACTGTTACTGGAAATGAACGCTTCAACATAGAAGAACGAAATTTGGGGAACCAAGTCGGCTTAGTGTACTGACCATTACCTGAAAGTATCATCCAGTTTGGGTGAAAAAATATTTGCTGAGATTTCTGGAGATTCGTAATTTTTGGAAGCTTGGGAACCTTTTTCCATGAAAGTGTTTCTCGACAGTCACTGCTTAGGGCTACATCAAGAGGAAACAAAACATAGAGATAGAACGTGAAACTGCTTTATTTTGTCAAGTTTCAAGAAGCTAGCACAAACCGTGTTGGATTTAGAATTCCAAATACATCTATCAATGTAGGAGAAAACAGAGTGAAACCTAAAAATTCAAACTGTTACTGGAAATGAACGCTTCAACATAGAAGAACGAAATTTGGGGAACCAAGTTGGCTTAGTGTACTGATCATTACCTGAAAGTATCATCCAGTTTGGGTGAAAAAATATTTGCTGTGATTTCTGGAGATTCGTAGTTTTTGGAAGCTTGACAACCCCTTTCTATGAAAGTGTTTCTCGCCAGTCACTGCTTAGGGCTACATCAAGAGGAAACAACACATAGAGATAGAACGTGAAACTGCTTTATTTTGTCAAGTTTCAAGAAGCTAGCACAAACCGTGTTGGATTTACAGTTCCAAATCCATCTATCAATATAGGAGAAAACAGAGTGAAACCTAAAAATTCAAACTGTTACTGGAAATGTACGCTTCAACATAGAAGAACGAAATTTGGGGAACCAAGTCGGCTTAGTGTACTGATCATTACCTGAAAGTATCATCCAGTTTGGGTGAAAAAATATTTGCTGTGATTTCTGGAGATTCGTAGTTTTTGGAAGCTTGACAACCCCTTTCTATGAAAGTGTTTCTCGCCAGTCACTGCTTAGGGCTACATCAAGAGGAAACAACACATAGATATAGAACGTGAAACTGCTTTATTTTGTCAAGTTTCAAGAAGCTAGCACAAACCGTGTTGGATTTACAGTTCCAAATCCATCTATCAATATAGGAGAAAACAGAGTGAAACCTAAAAATTCAAACTGTTACTGGAAATGAACGCTTCAACATAGAAGAACGAAATTTGGGGAACCAAGTCGGCTTAGTGTACTGATCATTACCTGAAAGTATCATCCAGTTTGGGTGCAGAAATATTTGCTGTGATTTCTGGAGATTCGTAGTTTTTGGAAGCTTGGCAACCCCTTTCTATGAAAGTGTTTCTCGCCAGTCACTGCTTAGGGCTACTTCAAGAGGAAACAAAACATAGAGATAGAACGTGAAACTGCTTTATTTTGTCAAGTTTCAAGAAGCTAGCACAAACCGTGTTGGATTTAGAGTTCCAAATACATCTATCAATATAGGAGAAAACAGAGTGAAACGTAAAAATTCAAACTGTTACTGGAAATGTACGCTTAAACATAGAAGAACGAAATTTGGGGAACCAAGTCGGCTTAGTGTACTGATCATTACCTGAAAGTATCATCCAGTTTGGGTGAAAAAATATTTGCTGTGATTTCTGGAGATTCGTAGTTTTTGGAAGCTTGACAACCCCTTTCTATGAAAGTGTTTCTCGCCAGTCACTGCTTAGGGCTACATCAAGAGGAAACAACACATAGATATAGAACGTGAAACTGCTTTATTTTGTCAAGTTTCAAGAAGCTAGCACAAACCGTGTTGGATTTACAGTTCCAAATCCATCTATCAATATAGGAGAAAACAGAGTGAAACCTAAAAATTCAAACTGTTACTGAAAATGAACGCTTCAACATAGAAGAACGAAATTTGGGGAACCAAGTCGGCTTAGTGTACTGATCATTACCTGAAAGTATCATCCAGTTTGGGTGAAAAAATATTTGTTGAGATTTCTGGAGATTCGTAATTTTTGGAAGCTTGGCAACCCCTTTCCATGAAAGTGTTTCTCGCCAGTCACTGCTTAGGGCTACATCAAGAGGAAAAAAAACATAGAGAAAGAACGTGAAACTGCTTTATTTTGTCAAGTTTCAAGAAGCTAGCACAAACCGTGTTGGATTTAGAGTTCCAAATACATTTATCAATATAGGAGAAAACAGAGTGAAACCTAAAAATTTAAACTGTTACTGGAAATGAACGCTTCACCATAGAAGAACGAAATTTGGGGAACCAAGTCGGCTTAGTGTACTGATCATTACCTGAAAGTATCATCCAGTTTGGGTGAAAAAATATTTGCTGTGATTTCTGGAGATTCGTAGTTTTTGGAAGCTTGACAACCCCTTTCTATGAAAGTGTTTCTCGCCAGTCACTGCTTAGGGCTACATCAAGAGGAAACAAAACATAGAGATAGAACGTGAAACTGCTTTATTTTGTCAAGTTTCAAGAAGCTAGCACAAACCGTGTTGGATTTAGAGTTCCAAATACATCTATCAATATAGGAGAAAACAGAGTGAAACCTAAAAATTCAAACTGTTACTGGAAATGAACGCTTCAACATAGAAGAACGAAATTTGGAGAACCAAGTTGGCTTAGTGTACTGATCATTACCTGTAAGTATCATCCAGTTTTGGTGAAAAAATATTTGCTGAGATTTCTGGAGATTCGTAATTTTTGGAAGCTTGGGAACCCCTTTCCATGAAAGTGTTTCTCGCCAGTCACTGCATAGGGCTACTTCAAGAGGAAAGAACACATAGAGACAGAACGTGAAACTACTTTATTTTGTCAAGTTTCAAGAAGCTAGCACAAACCGTGTTGGATTTAGAGTTCGATATACATCTATCTATATAGGAGAAAACAGAGTGAAACCTAAAAATTCAAACTGTTACTGGAAATGAACGCTTCAACATAGAAGAACGAAATTTGGGGAACCAAGTCGGCTTAGTGTACTGATCATTACCTGAAAGTATCATCCAGTTTGGGTGAAAAAATATTTGCTGTGATTTCTGGAGATTCGTAGTTTTTGGAAGCTTGACAACCCCTTTCTATGAAAGTGTTTCTCGCCAGTCACTGCTTAGGGCTACATCAAGAGGAAACAACACATAGATGTAGAACGTGAAACTGCTTTATTTTGTCAAGTTTCAAGAAGCTAGCACAAACCGTGTTGGATTTACAGTTCCAAATCCATCTATCAATATAGGAGAAAACAGAGTGAAACCTAAAAATTCAAACTGTTACTGGAAATGAACGCTTCAACATAGAAGAACGAAATTTGGGGAACCAAGTCGGCTTAGTGTACTGATCATTACCTGAAAGTATCATCCAGTTTGGGTGCAGAAATATTTGCTGTGATTTCTGGAGATTCGTAGTTTTTGGAAGCTTGGCAACCCCTTTCTATGAAAGTGTTTCTCGCCAGTCACTGCTTAGGGCTACTTCAAGAGGAAACAAAACATAGAGATAGAACGTGAAACTGCTTTATTTTGTCAAGTTTCAAGAAGCTAGCACAAACCGTGTTGGATTTAGAGTTCCAAATACATCTATCAATATAGGAGAAAACAGAGTGAAACGTAAAAATTCAAACTGTTACTGGAAATGTACGCTTAAACATAGAAGAACGAAATTTGGGGAACCAAGTCGGCTTAGTGTACTGATCATTACCTGAAAGTATCATCCAGTTTGGGTGAAAAAATATTTGCTGTGATTTCTGGAGATTCGTAGTTTTTGGAAGCTTGACAACCCCTTTCTATGAAAGTGTTTCTCGCCAGTCACTGCTTAGGGCTACATCAAGAGGAAACAACACATAGATATAGAACGTGAAACTGCTTTATTTTGTCAAGTTTCAAGAAGCTAGCACAAACCGTGTTGGATTTACAGTTCCAAATCCATCTATCAATATAGGAGAAAACAGAGTGAAACCTAAAAATTCAAACTGTTACTGAAAATGAACGCTTCAACATAGAAGAACGAAATTTGGGGAACCAAGTCGGCTTAGTGTACTGATCATTACCTGAAAGTATCATCCAGTTTGGGTGAAAAAATATTTGCTGAGATTTCTGGAGATTCGTAATTTTTGGAAGCTTGGCAACCCCTTTCCATGAAAGTGTTTCTCGCCAGTCACTGCTTAGGGCTACATCAAGAGGAAAAAAAACATAGAGAAAGAACGTGAAACTGCTTTATTTTGTCAAGTTTCAAGAAGCTAGCACAAACCGTGTTGGATTTAGAGTTCCAAATACATTTATCAATATAGGAGAAAACAGAGTGAAACCTAAAAATTTAAACTGTTACTGGAAATGAACGCTTCACCATAGAAGAACGAAATTTGGGGAACCAAGTCGGCTTAGTGTACTGATCATTACCTGAAAGTATCATCCAGTTTGGGTGAAAAAATATTTGCTGTGATTTCTGGAGATTCGTAGTTTTTGGAAGCTTGACAACCCCTTTCTATGAAAGTGTTTCTCGCCAGTCACTGCTTAGGGCTACATCAAGAGGAAACAAAACATAGAGATAGAACGTGAAACTGCTTTATTTTGTCAAGTTTCAAGAAGCTAGCACAAACCGTGTTGGATTTAGAGTTCCAAATACATCTATCAATATAGGAGAAAACAGAGTGAAACCTAAAAATTCAAACTGTTACTGGAAATGAATGCTTCAACATAGAAGAACGAAATTTGGAGAACCAAGTTGGCTTAGTGTACTGATCATTACCTGTAAGTATCATCCAGTTTTGGTGAAAAAATATTTGCTGAGATTTCTGGAGATTCGTAATTTTTGGAAGCTTGGGAACCCCTTTCCATGAAAGTGTTTCTCGCCAGTCACTGCATAGGGCTACTTCAAGAGGAAAGAACACATAGAGACAGAACGTGAAACTACTTTATTTTGTCAAGTTTCAAGAAGCTAGCACAAACCGTGTTGGATTTAGAGTTCGATATACATCTATCTATATAGGAGAAAACAGAGTGAAACCTAAAAATTCAAACTGTTACTGGAAATGAACGCTTCAACATAGAAGAACGAAATTTGGGGAACCAAGTCGGCTTAGTGTACTGATCATTACCTGAAAGTATCATCCAGTTTGGGTGAAAAAATATTTGCTGTGATTTCTGGAGATTCGTAGTTTTTGGAAGCTTGACAACCCCTTTCTATGAAAGTGTTTCTCGCCAGTCACTGCTTAGGGCTACATCAAGAGGAAACAACACATAGATGTAGAACGTGAAACTGCTTTATTTTGTCAAGTTTCAAGAAGCTAGCACAAACCGTGTTGGATTTACAGTTCCAAATCCATCTATCAATATAGGAGAAAACAGAGTGAAACCTAAAAATTCAAACTGTTACTGGAAATGAACGCTTCAACATAGAAGAACGAAATTTGGGGAACCAAGTCGGCTTAGTGTACTGATCATTACCTGAAAGTATCATCCAGTTTGGGTGAAAAAATATTTGCTGTGATTTCTGGAGATTCGTAGTTTTTGGAAGCTTGACAACCCCTTTCTATGAAAGTGTTTCTCGCCAGTCACTGCTTAGGGCTACATCAAGAGGAAACAACACATAGATATAGAACGTGAAACTGCTTTATTTTGTCAAGTTTCAAGAAGCTAGCACAAACTGTGTTGGATTTACAATTCCAAATCCATCTATCAATATAGGAGAAAACAGAGTGAAACCTAAAAATTCAAACTGTTACTGAAAATGAACGCTTCAACATAGAAGAACAAAATTTGGGGAACCAAGTCGGCTTAGTGTACTGATCATTACCTGAAAGTATCATCCAGTTTGGGTGAAAAAATATTTGCTGAGATTTCTGGAGATTCGTAATTTTTGGAAGCTTGGCAACCCCTTTCCATGAAAGTGTTTCTCGCCAGTCACTGCTTAGGGCTACATCAAGAGGAAAAAAAACATAGAGAAAGAACGTGAAACTGCTTTATTTTGTCAAGTTTCAAGAAGCTAGCACAAACCGTGTTGGATTTACAGTTCCAAATCCATCTATCAATATAGGAGAAAACAGAGTGAAACCTAAAAATTCAAACTGTTACTGAAAATGAACGCTTCAACATAGAAGAACGAAATTTGGGGAACCAAGTCGGCTTAGTGTACTGATCATTACCTGAAAGTATCATCCAGTTTGGGTGAAAAAATATTTGCTGAGATTTCTGGAGATTCGTAATTTTTGGAAGCTTGGCAACCCCTTTCCATGAAAGTGTTTCTCGCCAGTCACTGCTTAGGGCTACATCAAGAGGAAAAAAAACATAGAGAAAGAACGTGAAACTGCTTTATTTTGTCAAGTTTCAAGAAGCTAGCACAAACCGTGTTGGATTTAGAGTTCCAAATACATTTATCAATATAGGAGAAAACAGAGTGAAACCTAAAAATTTAAACTGCTACTGGAAATGAACGCTTCACCATAGAAGAACGAAATTTGGGGAACCAAGTCGGCTTAGTGTACTGACCATTACCTGAAAGTATCATCCAGTTTGGGTGAAAAAATATTTGCTGAGATTTGTGGAGATTCGTAATTTTTGGAGGCTTGGGAACCTTTTTCCATGAAAGTGTTTCTCGACAGTCACTGCTTAGGGCTACATCAAGAGGAAAGAAAACATAGAGATAGAACGTGAAACTGCTTTATTTTGTCAAGTTTCAAGAAGCTAGCACAAACCGTGTTGGATTTAGAGTTCGAAATACATCTATCTATATAGGAGAAAACAGAGTGAAACCTAAAAATTCAAACTGTTACTGGAAATGTACGCTTCAACATAGAAGAACGAAATTTGGGGAACCAAGTCGGCTTAGTGTACTGATCATTACCTGAAAGTATCATCCAGTTTGGGTGAAAAAATATTTGCTGAGATTTCTGGAGATTCGTAATTTTTGGAAGCTTGGCAACCCCTTTCCATGAAAGTGTTTCTCGCCAGTCACTGCTTAGGGCTACATCAAGAGGAAAAAAAACATAGAGAAAGAACGTGAAACTGCTTTATTTTGTCAAGTTTCAAGAAGCTAGCACAAACCGTGTTGGATTTAGAGTTCCAAATCCATCTATCAATATAGGAGAAAACAGAGTGAAACCTAAAAATTTAAACTGTTACTGGAAATGAACGCTTCACCATAGAAGAACGAAATTTGGGGAACCAAGTCGGCTTAGTGTACTGATCATTACCTGAAAGTATCATCCAGTTTGGGTGAAAAAATATTTGCTGTGATTTCTGGAGATTCGTAGTTTTTGGAAGCTTGACAACCCCTTTCTATGAAAGTGTTTCTCGCCAGTCACTGCTTAGGGCTACATCAAGAGGAAACAACACGTAGATATAGAACGTGAAACTGCTTTATTTTGTCAAGTTTCAAGAAGCTAGCACAAACCGTGTTGGATTTAGAGTTCGAAATACATCTATCTATATAGGAGAAAACAGAGTGAAACCTAAAAATTCAAACTGTTACTGGAAATGAACGCTTCAACATAGAAGAACAAAATTTGGGGAACCAAGTCGGCTTAGTGTACTGATCATTACCTGAAAGTATCATCCAGTTTGGGTGAAAAAATATTTGCTGAGATTTCTGGAGATTCGTAATTTTTGGAAGCTTGGCAACCCCTTTCCATGAAAGTGTTTCTCGCCAGTCACTGCTTAGGGCTACATCAAGAGGAAACAAAACATAGAGATAGAACGTGAAACTGCTTTATTTTGTCAAGTTTCAAGAAGCTAGCACAAACCGTGTTGGATTTAGAGTTCCAAATACATCTATCAATATAGGAGAAAACAGAGTGAAACCTAAAAATTCAAACTGTTAGTAGAAACGAACGCTTCAACATAGAAGAATGAAATTTGGAGAACCAAGTTGGCTTAGTGTACTGATCATTACCTGTAAGTATCATCCAGTTTTGGTGAAAAAATACTTGCTGAGATTTCTGGAGATTCGTAATTTTAGGAAGCTTGGCAACCCCTTTCCATGAAAGTGTTTCTCGCCAGTCACTGCATAGGGCTACTTCAAGAGGAAAGAACACCTAGAGACAGAACGTGAAACTACTTTATTTTGTCAAGTTTCAAGAAGCTAGCACAAACCGTGTTGGATTTAGAGTTCGAAATACATCTATCTATATAGGAGAAAACAGAGTGAAACCTAAAAATTCAAACTGTTACTGGAAATGAACGCTTCAACATAGAAGAACGAAATTTGGGGAACCAAGTTGGCTTAGTGTACTGATCATTACCTGAAAGTATCATCCAGTTTGGGTGAAAAAATATTTGCTGTGATTTCTGGAGATTCGTAGTTTTTGGAAGCTTGGCAACCCCTTTCTATGAAAGTGTTTCTCGCCAGTCACTGCTTAGGGCTACATCAAGAGGAAACAACACATAGATATGGAACGTGAAACTGCTTTATTTTGTCAAGTTTCAAGAAGCTAGCACAAACCGTGTTGGATTTACAGTTCCAAATCCATCTATCAATATAGGAGAAAACAGAGTGAAACCTAAAAATTCAAACTGTTACTGGAAATGAACGCTTCAACATAGAAGAACGAAATTTGGGGAACCAAGTCGGCTTAGTGTACTGATCATTACCTGAAAGTATCATCCAGTTTGGGTGAAAAAATATTTGCTGTGATTTCTGGAGATTCGTAGTTTTTGGAAGCTTGACAACCCCTTTCTATGAAAGTGTTTCTCGCCAGTCACTGCTTAGGGCTACATCAAGAGGAAACAACACATAGATATAGAACGTGAAACTGCTTTATTTTGTCAAGTTTCAAGAAGCTAGCACAAACCGTGTTGGATTTAGAGTTCGAAATACATCTATCTATATAGGAGAAAACAGAGTGAAACCTAAAAATTCAAACTGTTACTGGAAATGAACGCTTCAACATAGAAGAATGAAATTTGGGGAACCAAGTCGGCTTAGTGTACTGATCATTACCTGAAAGTATCATCCAGTTTGGGTGAAAAAATATTTGCTGAGATTTCTGGAGATTCGTAATTTTTGGAAGCTTGGCAACCCCTTTCCATGAAAGTGTTTCTCGCCAGTCACTGCTTAGGGCTACATCAAGAGGAAAAAAAACATAGAGAAAGAACGTGAAACTGCTTTATTTTGTCAAGTTTCAAGAAGCTAGCACAAACCGTGTTGGATTTACAGTTCCAAATCCATCTATCAATATAGGAGAAAACAGAGTGAAACCTAAAAATTCAAACTGTTACTGAAAATGAACGCTTCAACATAGAAGAACGAAATTTGGGGAACCAAGTCGGCTTAGTGTACTGATCATTACCTGAAAGTATCATCCAGTTTGGGTGAAAAAATATTTGCTGAGATTTCTGGAGATTCGTAATTTTTGGAAGCTTGGCAACCCCTTTCCATGAAAGTGTTTCTCGCCAGTCACTGCTTAGGGCTACATCAAGAGGAAAAAAAACATAGAGAAAGAACGTGAAACTGCTTTATTTTGTCAAGTTTCAAGAAGCTAGCACAAACCGTGTTGGATTTAGAGTTCCAAATACATTTATCAATATAGGAGAAAACAGAGTGAAACCTAAAAATTTAAACTGTTACTGGAAATGAACGCTTCACCATAGAAGAACGAAATTTGGGGAACCAAGTCGGCTTAGTGTACTGACCATTACCTGAAAGTATCATCCAGTTTGGGTGAAAAAATATTTGCTGAGATTTCTGGAGATTCGTAATTTTTGGAGGCTTGGGAACCTTTTTCCATGAAAGTGTTTCTCGACAGTCACTGCTTAGGGCTACATCAAGAGGAAAGAAAACATAGAGATAGAACGTGAAACTGCTTTATTTTGTCAAGTTTCAAGAAGCTAGCACAAACCGTGTTGGATTTAGAGTTCGAAATACATCTATCTATATAGGAGAAAACAGAGTGAAACCTAAAAATTCAAACTGTTACTGGAAATGAACGCTTCAATATAGAAGAACGAAATTTGGGGAACCAAGTTGGCTTAGTGTACTGATCATTACCTGTAAGTATCATCCAGTTTGGGTGAAAAAATATTTGCTGTGATTTCTGGAGATTCGTAGTTTTTGGAAGCTTGGCAACCCCTTTCTATGAAAGTGTTTCTCGCCAGTCACTGCTTAGGGCTACTTCAAGAGGAAACAAAACATAGAGATAGAACGTGAAACTGCTTTATTTTGTCAAGTTTCAAGAAGCTAGCACAAACCGTGTTGGATTTAGAGTTCCAAATACATCTATCAATATAGGAGAAAACAGAGTGAAACCTAAAAATTCAAACTGTTACTGGAAATGTACGCTTCAACATAGAAGAACGAAATTTGGGGAACCAAGTCGGCTTAGTGTACTGATCATTACCTGAAAGTATCATCCAGTTTGGGTGAAAAAATATTTGCTGAGATTTCTGGAGATTCGTAATTTTTGGAAGCTTGGCAACCCCTTTCCATGAAAGTGTTTCTCGCCAGTCACTGCTTAGGGCTACATCAAGAGGAAAAAAAACATAGAGAAAGAACGTGAAACTGCTTTATTTTGTCAAGTTTCAAGAAGCTAGCACAAACCGTGTTGGATTTAGAGTTCCAAATCCATCTATCAATATAGGAGAAAACAGAGTGAAACCTATAAATTTAAACTGTTACTGGAAATGAACGCTTCACCATAGAAGAACGAAATTTGGGGAACCAAGTCGGCTTAGTGTACTGATCATTACCTGAAAGTATCATCCAGTTTGGGTGAAAAAATATTTGCTGTGATTTCTGGAGATTCGTAGTTTTTGGAAGCTTGACAACCCCTTTCTATGAAAGTGTTTCTCGCCAGTCACTGCTTAGGGCTACATCAAGAGGAAACAACACGTAGATATAGAACGTGAAACTGCTTTATTTTGTCAAGTTTCAAGAAGCTAGCACAAACCGTGTTGGATTTAGAGTTCGAAATACATCTATCTATATAGGAGAAAACAGAGTGAAACCTAAAAATTCAAACTGTTACTGGAAATGAACGCTTCAACATAGAAGAACAAAATTTGGGGAACCAAGTCGGCTTAGTGTACTGATCATTACCTGAAAGTATCATCCAGTTTGGGTGAAAAAATATTTGCTGAGATTTCTGGAGATTCGTAATTTTTGGAAGCTTGGCAACCCCTTTCCATGAAAGTGTTTCTCGCCAGTCACTGCTTAGGGCTACATCAAGAGGAAACAAAACATAGAGATAGAACGTGAAACTGCTTTATTTTGTCAAGTTTCAAGAAGCTAGCACAAACCGTGTTGGATTTAGAGTTCCAAATACATCTATCAATATAGGAGAAAACAGAGTGAAACCTAAAAATTCAAACTGTTAGTAGAAACGAACGCTTCAACATAGAAGAATGAAATTTGGAGAACCAAGTTGGCTTAGTGTACTGATCATTACCTGTAAGTATCATCCAGTTTTGGTGAAAAAATACTTGCTGAGATTTCTGGAGATTCGTAATTTTAGGAAGCTTGGCAACCCCTTTCCATGAAAGTGTTTCTCGCCAGTCACTGCATAGGGCTACTTCAAGAGGAAAGAACACCTAGAGACAGAACGTGAAACTACTTTATTTTGTCAAGTTTCAAGAAGCTAGCACAAACCGTGTTGGATTTAGAGTTCGAAATACATCTATCTATATAGGAGAAAACAGAGTGAAACCTAAAAATTCAAACTGTTACTGGAAATGAACGCTTCAACATAGAAGAACGAAATTTGGGGAACCAAGTTGGCTTAGTGTACTGATCATTACCTGAAAGTATCATCCAGTTTGGGTGAAAAAATATTTGCTGTGATTTCTGGAGATTCGTAGTTTTTGGAAGCTTGGCAACCCCTTTCTATGAAAGTGTTTCTCGCCAGTCACTGCTTAGGGCTACATCAAGAGGAAACAACACATAGATATAGAACGTGAAACTGCTTTATTTTGTCAAGTTTCAAGAAGCTAGCACAAACCGTGTTGGATTTACAGTTCCAAATCCATCTATCAATATAGGAGAAAACAGAGTGAAACCTAAAAATTCAAACTGTTACTGGAAATGAACGCTTCAACATAGAAGAACGAAATTTGGGGAACCAAGTCGGCTTAGTGTACTGATCATTACCTGAAAGTATCATCCAGTTTGGGTGAAAAAATATTTGCTGTGATTTCTGGAGATTCGTAGTTTTTGGAAGCTTGACAACCCCTTTCTATGAAAGTGTTTCTCGCCAGTCACTGCTTAGGGCTACATCAAGAGGAAACAACACATAGATATAGAACGTGAAACTGCTTTATTTTGTCAAGTTTCAAGAAGCTAGCACAAACCGTGTTGGATTTAGAGTTCGAAATACATCTATCTATATAGGAGAAAACAGAGTGAAACCTAAAAATTCAAACTGTTACTGGAAATGAACGCTTCAACATAGAAGAACGAAATTTGGGGAACCAAGTCGGCTTAGTGTACTGATCATTACCTGAAAGTATCATCCAGTTTGGGTGAAAAAATATTTGCTGAGATTTCTGGAGATTCGTAATTTTTGGAAGCTTGGCAACCCCTTTCCATGAAAGTGTTTCTCGCCAGTCACTGCTTAGGGCTACATCAAGAGGAAAAAAAACATAGAGAAAGAACGTGAAACTGCTTTATTTTGTCAAGTTTCAAGAAGCTTGCACAAACCGTGTTGGATTTACAGTTCCAAATCCATCTATCAATATAGGAGAAAACAGAGTGAAACCTAAAAATTCAAACTGTTACTGAAAATGAACGCTTCAACATAGAAGAACGAAATTTGGGGAACCAAGTCGGCTTAGTGTACTGATCATTACCTGAAAGTATCATCCAGTTTGGGTGAAAAAATATTTGCTGAGATTTCTGGAGATTCGTAATTTTTGGAAGCTTGGCAACCCCTTTCCATGAAAGTGTTTCTCGCCAGTCACTGCTTAGGGCTACATCAAGAGGAAAAAAAACATAGAGAAAGAACGTGAAACTGCTTTATTTTGTCAAGTTTCAAGAAGCTAGCACAAACCGTGTTGGATTTAGAGTTCCAAATACATTTATCAATATAGGAGAAAACAGAGTGAAACCTAAAAATTTAAACTGTTACTGGAAATGAACGCTTCACCATAGAAGAACGAAATTTGGGGAACCAAGTCGGCTTAGTGTACTGACCATTACCTGAAAGTATCATCCAGTTTGGGTGAAAAAATATTTGCTGAGATTTCTGGAGATTCGTAATTTTTGGAGGCTTGGGAACCTTTTTCCATGAAAGTGTTTCTCGACAGTCACTGCTTAGGGCTACATCAAGAGGAAAGAAAACATAGAGATAGAACGTGAAACTGCTTTATTTTGTCAAGTTTCAAGAAGCTAGCACAAACCGTGTTGGATTTAGAGTTCGAAATACATCTATCTATATAGGAGAAAACAGAGTGAAACCTAAAAATTCAAACTGTTACTGGAAATGAACGCTTCAATATAGAAGAACGAAATTTGGGGAACCAAGTTGGCTTAGTGTACTGATCATTACCTGTAAGTATCATCCAGTTTGGGTGAAAAAATATTTGCTGTGATTTCTGGAGATTCGTAGTTTTTGGAAGCTTGGCAACCCCTTTCTATGAAAGTGTTTCTCGCCAGTCACTGCTTAGGGCTACTTCAAGAGGAAACAAAACATAGAGATAGAACGTGAAACTGCTTTATTTTGTCAAGTTTCAAGAAGCTAGCACAAACCGTGTTGGATTTAGAGTTCCAAATACATCTATCAATATAGGAGAAAACAGAGTGAAACCTAAAAATTCAAACTGTTACTGGAAATGTACGCTTCAACATAGAAGAACGAAATTTGGGGAACCAAGTCGGCTTAGTGTACTGATCATTACCTGAAAGTATCATCCAGTTTGGGTGAAAAAATATTTGCTGAGATTTCTGGAGATTCGTAATTTTTGGAAGCTTGGCAACCCCTTTCCATGAAAGTGTTTCTCGCCAGTCACTGCTTAGGGCTACATCAAGAGGAAAAAAAACATAGAGAAAGAACGTGAAACTGCTTTATTTTGTCAAGTTTCAAGAAGCTAGCACAAACCGTGTTGGATTTACAGTTCCAAATCCATCTATCAATATAGGAGAAAACAGAGTGAAACCTAAAAATTTAAACTGTTACTGGAAATGAACGCTTCACCATAGAAGAACGAAATTTGGGGAACCAAGTCGGCTTAGTGTACTGATCATTACCTGAAAGTATCATCCAGTTTGGGTGAAAAAATATTTGCTGTGATTTCTGGAGATTCGTAGTTTTTGGAAGCTTGACAACCCCTTTCTATGAAAGTGTTTCTCGCCAGTCACTGCTTAGGGCTACATCAAGAGGAAACAACACGTAGATATAGAACGTGAAACTGCTTTATTTTGTCAAGTTTCAAGAAGCTAGCACAAACCGTGTTGGATTTAGAGTTCGAAATACATCTATCTATATAGGAGAAAACAGAGTGAAACCTAAAAATTCAAACTGTTACTGGAAATGAACGCTTCAACATAGAAGAACAAAATTTGGGGAACCAAGTCGGCTTAGTGTACTGATCATTACCTGAAAGTATCATCCAGTTTGGGTGAAAAAATATTTGCTGAGATTTCTGGAGATTCGTAATTTTTGGAAGCTTGGCAACCCCTTTCCATGAAAGTGTTTCTCGCCAGTCACTGCTTAGGGCTACATCAAGAGGAAACAAAACATAGAGATAGAACGTGAAACTGCTTTATTTTGTCAAGTTTCAAGAAGCTAGCACAAACCGTGTTGGATTTAGAGTTCCAAATACATCTATCAATATAGGAGAAAACAGAGTGAAACCTAAAAATTCAAACTGTTAGTAGAAACGAACGCTTCAACATAGAAGAATGAAATTTGGAGAACCAAGTTGGCTTAGTGTACTGATCATTACCTGTAAGTATCATCCAGTTTTGGTGAAAAAATACTTGCTGAGATTTCTGGAGATTCGTAATTTTAGGAAGCTTGGCAACCCCTTTCCATGAAAGTGTTTCTCGCCAGTCACTGCATAGGGCTACTTCAAGAGGAAAGAACACCTAGAGACAGAACGTGAAACTACTTTATTTTGTCAAGTTTCAAGAAGCTAGCACAAACCGTGTTGGATTTAGAGTTCGAAATACATCTATCTATATAGGAGAAAACAGAGTGAAACCTAAAAATTCAAACTGTTACTGGAAATGAACGCTTCAACATAGAAGAACGAAATTTGGGGAACCAAGTTGGCTTAGTGTACTGATCATTACCTGAAAGTATCATCCAGTTTGGGTGAAAAAATATTTGCTGTGATTTCTGGAGATTCGTAGTTTTTGGAAGCTTGGCAACCCCTTTCTATGAAAGTGTTTCTCGCCAGTCACTGCTTAGGGCTACATCAAGAGGAAACAACACATAGATATAGAACGTGAAACTGCTTTATTTTGTCAAGTTTCAAGAAGCTAGCACAAACCGTGTTGGATTTACAGTTCCAAATCCATCTATCAATATAGGAGAAAACAGAGTGAAACCTAAAAATTCAAACTGTTACTGGAAATGAACGCTTCAACATAGAAGAACGAAATTTGGGGAACCAAGTCGGCTTAGTGTACTGATCATTACCTGAAAGTATCATCCAGTTTGGGTGAAAAAATATTTGCTGTGATTTCTGGAGATTCGTAGTTTTTGGAAGCTTGACAACCCCTTTCTATGAAAGTGTTTCTCGCCAGTCACTGCTTAGGGCTACATCAAGAGGAAACAACACATAGATATAGAACGTGAAACTGCTTTATTTTGTCAAGTTTCAAGAAGCTAGCACAAACCGTGTTGGATTTAGAGTTCGAAATACATCTATCTATATAGGAGAAAACAGAGTGAAACCTAAAAATTCAAACTGTTACTGGAAATGAACGCTTCAACATAGAAGAACGAAATTTGGGGAACCAAGTCGGCTTAGTGTACTGATCATTACCTGAAAGTATCATCCAGTTTGGGTGAAAAAATATTTGCTGAGATTTCTGGAGATTCGTAATTTTTGGAAGCTTGGCAACCCCTTTCCATGAAAGTGTTTCTCGCCAGTCACTGCTTAGGGCTACATCAAGAGGAAAAAAAACATAGAGAAAGAACGTGAAACTGCTTTATTTTGTCAAGTTTCAAGAAGCTAGCACAAACCGTGTTGGATTTACAGTTCCAAATCCATCTATCAATATAGGAGAAAACAGAGTGAAACCTAAAAATTCAAACTGTTACTGAAAATGAACGCTTCAACATAGAAGAACGAAATTTGGGGAACCAAGTCGGCTTAGTGTACTGATCATTACCTGAAAGTATCATCCAGTTTGGGTGAAAAAATATTTGCTGAGATTTCTGGAGATTCGTAATTTTTGGAAGCTTGGCAACCCCTTTCCATGAAAGTGTTTCTCGCCAGTCACTGCTTAGGGCTACATCAAGAGGAAAAAAAACACAGAGAAAGAACGTGAAACTGCTTTATTTTGTCAAGTTTCAAGAAGCTAGCACAAACCGTGTTGGATTTAGAGTTCCAAATACATTTATCAATATAGGAGAAAACAGAGTGAAACCTAAAAATTTAAACTGTTACTGGAAATGAACGCTTCAACATAGAAGAACGAAATTTGGGGAACCAAGTCGGCTTAGTGTACTGACCATTACCTGAAAGTATCATCCAGTTTGGGTGAAAAAATATTTGCTGAGATTTCTGGAGATTCGTAATTTTTGGAAGCTTGGGAACCTTTTTCCATGAAAGTGTTTCTCGACAGTCACTGCTTAGGGCTACATCAAGAGGAAACAAAACATAGAGATAGAACGTGAAACTGCTTTATTTTGTCAAGTTTCAAGAAGCTAGCACAAACCGTGTTGGATTTAGAATTCCAAATACATCTATCAATGTAGGAGAAAACAGAGTGAAACCTAAAAATTCAAACTGTTACTGGAAATGAACGCTTCAACATAGAAGAACGAAATTTGGGGAACCAAGTTGGCTTAGTGTACTGATCATTACCTGAAAGTATCATCCAGTTTGGGTGAAAAAATATTTGCTGTGATTTCTGGAGATTCGTAGTTTTTGGAAGCTTGACAACCCCTTTCTATGAAAGTGTTTCTCGCCAGTCACTGCTTAGGGCTACATCAAGAGGAAACAACACATAGAGATAGAACGTGAAACTGCTTTATTTTGTCAAGTTTCAAGAAGCTACCACAAACCGTGTTGGATTTACAGTTCCAAATCCATCTATCAATATAGGAGAAAACAGAGTGAAACCTAAAAATTCAAACTGTTATTGGAAATGAACGCTTCAACATAGAAGAACGAAATTTGGGGAACCAAGTCGGCTTAGTGTACTGATCATTACCTGAAAGTATCATCCAGTTTGGGTGAAAAAATATTTGCTGTGATTTCTGGAGATTCGTAGTTTTTGGAAGCTTGACAACCCCTTTCTATGAAAGTGTTTCTCGCCAGTCACTGCTTAGGGCTACATCAAGAGGAAACAACACATAGATATAGAACGTGAAACTGCTTTATTTTGTCAAGTTTCAAGAAGCTAGCACAAACTGTGTTGGATTTACAGTTCCAAATCCATCTATCAATATAGGAGAAAACAGAGTGAAACCTAAAAATTCAAACTGTTACTGGAAATGAACGCTTCAACATAGAAGAACGAAATTTGGGGAACCAAGTCGGCTTAGTGTACTGATCATTACCTGAAAGTATCATCCAGTTTGGGTGCAGAAATATTTGCTGTGATTTCTGGAGATTCGTAGTTTTTGGAAGCTTGGCAACCCCTTTCTATGAAAGTGTTTCTCGCCAGTCACTGCTTAGGGCTACTTCAAGAGGAAACAAAACATAGAGATAGAACGTGAAACTGCTTTATTTTGTCAAGTTTCAAGAAGCTAGCACAAACCGTGTTGGATTTAGAGTTCCAAATACATCTATCAATATAGGAGAAAACAGAGTGAAACGTAAAAATTCAAACTGTTACTGGAAATGTACGCTTAAACATAGAAGAACGAAATTTGGGGAACCAAGTCGGCTTAGTGTACTGATCATTACCTGAAAGTATCATCCAGTTTGGGTGAAAAAATATTTGCTGTGATTTCTGGAGATTCGTAGTTTTTGGAAGCTTGACAACCCCTTTCTATGAAAGTGTTTCTCGCCAGTCACTGCTTAGGGCTACATCAAGAGGAAACAACACATAGATATAGAACGTGAAACTGCTTTATTTTGTCAAGTTTCAAGAAGCTAGCACAAACCGTGTTGGATTTACAGTTCCAAATCCATCTATCAATATAGGAGAAAACAGAGTGAAACCTAAAAATTCAAACTGTTACTGAAAATGAACGCTTCAACATAGAAGAACGAAATTTGGGGAACCAAGTCGGCTTAGTGTACTGATCATTACCTGAAAGTATCATCCAGTTTGGGTGAAAAAATATTTGCTGAGATTTCTGGAGATTCGTAATTTTTGGAAGCTTGGCAACCCCTTTCCATGAAAGTGTTTCTCGCCAGTCACTGCTTAGGGCTACATCAAGAGGAAAAAAAACATAGAGAAAGAACGTGAAACTGCTTTATTTTGTCAAGTTTCAAGAAGCTAGCACAAACCGTGTTGGATTTAGAGTTCCAAATACATTTATCAATATAGGAGAAAACAGAGTGAAACCTAAAAATTTAAACTGTTACTGGAAATGAACGCTTCACCATAGAAGAACGAAATTTGGGGAACCAAGTCGGCTTAGTGTACTGATCATTACCTGAAAGTATCATCCAGTTTGGGTGAAAAAATATTTGCTGTGATTTCTGGAGATTCGTAGTTTTTGGAAGCTTGACAACCCCTTTCTATGAAAGTGTTTCTCGCCAGTCACTGCTTAGGGCTACATCAAGAGGAAAAAAAACATAGAGATAGAACGTGAAACTGCTTTATTTTGTCAAGTTTCAAGAAGCTAGCACAAACCGTGTTGGATTTAGAGTTCCAAATACATCTATCAATATAGGAGAAAACAGAGTGAAACCTAAAAATTCAAACTGTTACTGGAAATGAACGCTTCAACATAGAAGAACGAAATTTGGAGAACCAAGTTGGCTTAGTGTACTGATCATTACCTGTAAGTATCATCCAGTTTTGGTGAAAAAATATTTGCTGAGATTTCTGGAGATTCGTAATTTTTGGAAGCTTGGGAACCCCTTTCCATGAAAGTGTTTCTCGCCAGTCACTGCATAGGGCTACTTCAAGAGGAAAGAACACATAGAGACAGAACGTGAAACTACTTTATTTTGTCAAGTTTCAAGAAGCTAGCACAAACCGTGTTGGATTTAGAGTTCGATATACATCTATCTATATAGGAGAAAACAGAGTGAAACCTAAAAATTCAAACTGTTACTGGAAATGAACGCTTCAACATAGAAGAACGAAATTTGGGGAACCAAGTTGGCTTAGTGTACTGATCATTACCTGAAAGTATCATCCAGTTTGGGTGAAAAAATATTTGCTGTGATTTCTGGAGATTCGTAGTTTTTGGAAGCTTGACAACCCCTTTCTATGAAAGTGTTTCTCGCCAGTCACTGCTTAGGGCTACATCAAGAGGAAACAACACATAGATATAGAACGTGAAACTGCTTTATTTTGTCAAGTTTCAAGAAGCTAGCACAAACCGTGTTGGATTTACAGTTCCAAATCCATCTATCAATATAGGAGAAAACAGAGTGAAACCTAAAAATTCAAACTGTTACTGGAAATGAACGCTTCAACATAGAAGAACGAAATTTGGGGAACCAAGTCGGCTTAGTGTACTGATCATTACCTGAAAGTATCATCCAGTTTGGGTGAAAAAATATTTGCTGTGATTTCTGGAGATTCGTAGTTTTTGGAAGCTTGACAACCCCTTTCTATGAAAGTGTTTCTCGCCAGTCACTGCTTAGGGCTACATCAAGAGGAAACAACACATAGATATAGAACGTGAAACTGCTTTATTTTGTCAAGTTTCAAGAAGCTAGCACAAACTGTGTTGAATTTACAGTTCCAAATCCATCTATCAATATAGGAGAAAACAGAGTGAAACCTAAAAATTCAAACTGTTACTGGAAATGAACGCTTCAACATAGAAGAACGAAATTTGGGGAACCAAGTCGGCTTAGTGTACTGATCATTACCTGAAAGTATCATCCAGTTTGGGTGAAAAAATATTTGCTGAGATTTCTGGAGATTCGTAATTTTTGGAAGCTTGGCAACCCCTTTCCATGAAAGTGTTTCTCGCCAGTCACTGCTTAGGGCTACATCAAGAGGAAAAAAAACATAGAGAAAGAACGTGAAACTGCTTTATTTTGTCAAGTTTCAAGAAGCTTGCACAAACCGTGTTGGATTTACAGTTCCAAATCCATCTATCAATATAGGAGAAAACAGAGTGAAACCTAAAAATTCAAACTGTTACTGAAAATGAACGCTTCAACATAGAAGAATGAAATTTGGGGAACCAAGTCGGCTTAGTGTACTGATCATTACCTGAAAGTATCATCCAGTTTGGGTGAAAAAATATTTGCTGAGATTTCTGGAGATTCGTAATTTTTGGAAGCTTGGCAACCCCTTTCCATGAAAGTGTTTCTCGCCAGTCACTGCTTAGGGCTACATCAAGAGGAAAAAAAACATAGAGAAAGAACGTGAAACTGCTTTATTTTGTCAAGTTTCAAGAAGCTAGCACAAACCGTGTTGGATTTAGAGTTCCAAATACATTTATCAATATAGGAGAAAACAGAGTGAAACCTAAAAATTTAAACTGTTACTGGAAATGAACGCTTCACCATAGAAGAACGAAATTTGGGGAACCAAGTCGGCTTAGTGTACTGACCATTACCTGAAAGTATCATCCAGTTTGGGTGAAAAAATATTTGCTGAGATTTCTGGAGATTCGTAATTTTTGGAGGCTTGGGAACCTTTTTCCATGAAAGTGTTTCTCGACAGTCACTGCTTAGGGCTACATCAAGAGGAAAGAAAACATAGAGATAGAACGTGAAACTGCTTTATTTTGTCAAGTTTCAAGAAGCTAGCACAAACCGTGTTGGATTTAGAGTTCGAAATACATCTATCTATATAGGAGAAAACAGAGTGAAACCTAAAAATTCAAACTGTTACTGGAAATGAACGCTTCAATATAGAAGAACGAAATTTGGGGAACCAAGTTGGCTTAGTGTACTGATCATTACCTGTAAGTATCATCCAGTTTGGGTGAAAAAATATTTGCTGTGATTTCTGGAGATTCGTAGTTTTTGGAAGCTTGGCAACCCCTTTCTATGAAAGTGTTTCTCGCCAGTCACTGCTTAGGGCTACTTCAAGAGGAAACAAAACATAGAGATAGAACGTGAAACTGCTTTATTTTGTCAAGTTTCAAGAAGCTAGCACAAACCGTGTTGGATTTAGAGTTCCAAATACATCTATCAATATAGGAGAAAACAGAGTGAAACCTAAAAATTCAAACTGTTACTGGAAATGTACGCTTCAACATAGAAGAACGAAATTTGGGGAACCAAGTCGGCTTAGTGTACTGATCATTACCTGAAAGTATCATCCAGTTTGGGTGAAAAAATATTTGCTGAGATTTCTGGAGATTCGTAATTTTTGGAAGCTTGGCAACCCCTTTCCATGAAAGTGTTTCTCGCCAGTCACTGCTTAGGGCTACATCAAGAGGAAAAAAAACATAGAGAAAGAACGTGAAACTGCTTTATTTTGTCAAGTTTCAAGAAGCTAGCACAAACCGTGTTGGATTTACAGTTCCAAATCCATCTACAAATATAGGAGAAAACAGAGTGAAACCTAAAAATTTAAACTGTTACTGGAAATGAACGCTTCACCATAGAAGAACGAAATTTGGGGAACCAAGTCGGCTTAGTGTACTGATCATTACCTGAAAGTATCATCCAGTTTGGGTGAAAAAATATTTGCTGTGATTTCTGGAGATTCGTAGTTTTTGGAAGCTTGACAACCCCTTTCTATGAAAGTGTTTCTCGCCAGTCACTGCTTAGGGCTACATCAAGAGGAAACAACACGTAGATATAGAACGTGAAACTGCTTTATTTTGTCAAGTTTCAAGAAGCTAGCACAAACCGTGTTGGATTTAGAGTTCGAAATACATCTATCTATATAGGAGAAAACAGAGTGAAACCTAAAAATTCAAACTGTTACTGGAAATGAACGCTTCAACATAGAAGAACAAAATTTGGGGAACCAAGTCGGCTTAGTGTACTGATCATTACCTGAAAGTATCATCCAGTTTGGGTGAAAAAATATTTGCTGAGATTTCTGGAGATTCGTAATTTTTGGAAGCTTGGCAACCCCTTTCCATGAAAGTGTTTCTCGCCAGTCACTGCTTAGGGCTACATCAAGAGGAAACAAAACATAGAGATAGAACGTGAAACTGCTTTATTTTGTCAAGTTTCAAGAAGCTAGCACAAACCGTGTTGGATTTAGAGTTCCAAATACATCTATCAATATAGGAGAAAACAGAGTGAAACCTAAAAATTCAAACTGTTAGTAGAAACGAACGCTTCAACATAGAAGAATGAAATTTGGAGAACCAAGTTGGCTTAGTGTACTGATCATTACCTGTAAGTATCATCCAGTTTTGGTGAAAAAATACTTGCTGAGATTTCTGGAGATTCGTAATTTTAGGAAGCTTGGCAACCCCTTTCCATGAAAGTGTTTCTCGCCAGTCACTGCATAGGGCTACTTCAAGAGGAAAGAACACCTAGAGACAGAACGTGAAACTACTTTATTTTGTCAAGTTTCAAGAAGCTAGCACAAACCGTGTTGGATTTAGAGTTCGAAATACATCTATCTATATAGGAGAAAACAGAGTGAAACCTAAAAATTCAAACTGTTACTGGAAATGAACGCTTCAACATAGAAGAACGAAATTTGGGGAACCAAGTTGGCTTAGTGTACTGATCATTACCTGAAAGTATCATCCAGTTTGGGTGAAAAAATATTTGCTGTGATTTCTGGAGATTCGTAGTTTTTGGAAGCTTGGCAACCCCTTTCTATGAAAGTGTTTCTCGCCAGTCACTGCTTAGGGCTACATCAAGAGGAAACAACACATAGATATAGAACGTGAAACTGCTTTATTTTGTCAAGTTTCAAGAAGCTAGCACAAACCGTGTTGGATTTACAGTTCCAAATCCATCTATCAATATAGGAGAAAACAGAGTGAAACCTAAAAATTCAAACTGTTACTGGAAATGAACGCTTCAACATAGAAGAACGAAATTTGGGGAACCAAGTCGGCTTAGTGTACTGATCATTACCTGAAAGTATCATCCAGTTTGGGTGAAAAAATATTTGCTGTGATTTCTGGAGATTCGTAGTTTTTGGAAGCTTGACAACCCCTTTCTATGAAAGTGTTTCTCGCCAGTCACTGCTTAGGGCTACATCAAGAGGAAACAACACATAGATATAGAACGTGAAACTGCTTTATTTTGTCAAGTTTCAAGAAGCTAGCACAAACCGTGTTGGATTTAGAGTTCGAAATACATCTATCTATATAGGAGAAAACAGAGTGAAACCTAAAAATTCAAACTGTTACTGGAAATGAACGCTTCAACATAGAAGAACGAAATTTTGGGAACCAAGTTGGCTTAGTGTACTGATCATTACCTGAAAGTATCATCCAGTTTGGGTGAAAAAATATTTGCTGAGATTTCTGGAGATTCGTAATTTTTGGAAGCTTGGCAACCCCTTTCCATGAAAGTGTTTCTCGCCAGTCACTGCTTAGGGCTACATCAAGAGGAAAAAAAACATAGAGAAAGAACGTGAAACTGCTTTATTTTGTCAAGTTTCAAGAAGCTAGCACAAACCGTGTTGGATTTACAGTTCCAAATCCATCTATCAATATAGGAGAAAACAGAGTGAAACCTAAAAATTCAAACTGTTACTGAAAATGAACGCTTCAACATAGAAGAACGAAATTTGGGGAACCAAGTCGGCTTAGTGTACTGATCATTACCTGAAAGTATCATCCAGTTTGGGTGAAAAAATATTTGCTGAGATTTCTGGAGATTCGTAATTTTTGGAAGCTTGGCAACCCCTTTCCATGAAAGTGTTTCTCGCCAGTCACTGCTTAGGGCTACATCAAGAGGAAAAAAAACACAGAGAAAGAACGTGAAACTGCTTTATTTTGTCAAGTTTCAAGAAGCTAGCACAAACCGTGTTGGATTTAGAGTTCCAAATACATTTATCAATATAGGAGAAAACAGAGTGAAACCTAAAAATTTAAACTGTTACTGGAAATGAACGCTTCAACATAGAAGAACGAAATTTGGGGAACCAAGTCGGCTTAGTGTACTGACCATTACCTGAAAGTATCATCCAGTTTGGGTGAAAAAATATTTGCTGAGATTTCTGGAGATTCGTAATTTTTGGAAGCTTGGGAACCTTTTTCCATGAAAGTGTTTCTCGACAGTCACTGCTTAGGGCTACATCAAGAGGAAACAAAACATAGAGATAGAACGTGAAACTGCTTTATTTTGTCAAGTTTCAAGAAGCTAGCACAAACCGTGTTGGATTTAGAATTCCAAATACATCTATCAATGTAGGAGAAAACAGAGTGAAACCTAAAAATTCAAACTGTTACTGGAAATGAACGCTTCAACATAGAAGAACGAAATTTGGGGAACCAAGTTGGCTTAGTGTACTGATCATTACCTGAAAGTATCATCCAGTTTGGGTGAAAAAATATTTGCTGTGATTTCTGGAGATTCGTAGTTTTTGGAAGCTTGACAACCCCTTTCTATGAAAGTGTTTCTCGCCAGTCACTGCTTAGGGCTACATCAAGAGGAAACAACACATAGAGATAGAACGTGAAACTGCTTTATTTTGTCAAGTTTCAAGAAGCTACCACAAACCGTGTTGGATTTACAGTTCCAAATCCATCTATCAATATAGGAGAAAACAGAGTGAAACCTAAAAATTCAAACTGTTATTGGAAATGAACGCTTCAACATAGAAGAACGAAATTTGGGGAACCAAGTCGGCTTAGTGTACTGATCATTACCTGAAAGTATCATCCAGTTTGGGTGAAAAAATATTTGCTGTGATTTCTGGAGATTCGTAGTTTTTGGAAGCTTGACAACCCCTTTCTATGAAAGTGTTTCTCGCCAGTCACTGCTTAGGGCTACATCAAGAGGAAACAACACATAGATATAGAACGTGAAACTGCTTTATTTTGTCAAGTTTCAAGAAGCTAGCACAAACTGTGTTGGATTTACAGTTCCAAATCCATCTATCAATATAGGAGAAAACAGAGTGAAACCTAAAAATTCAAACTGTTACTGGAAATGAACGCTTCAACATAGAAGAACGAAATTTGGGGAACCAAGTCGGCTTAGTGTACTGATCATTACCTGAAAGTATCATCCAGTTTGGGTGCAGAAATATTTGCTGTGATTTCTGGAGATTCGTAGTTTTTGGAAGCTTGGCAACCCCTTTCTATGAAAGTGTTTCTCGCCAGTCACTGCTTAGGGCTACTTCAAGAGGAAACAATACATAGAGATAGAACGTGAAACTGCTTTATTTTGTCAAGTTTCAAGAAGCTAGCACAAACCGTGTTGGATTTAGAGTTCCAAATACATCTATCAATATAGGAGAAAACAGAGTGAAACGTAAAAATTCAAACTGTTACTGGAAATGTACGCTTAAACATAGAAGAACGAAATTTGGGGAACCAAGTCGGCTTAGTGTACTGATCATTACCTGAAAGTATCATCCAGTTTGGGTGAAAAAATATTTGCTGTGATTTCTGGAGATTCGTAGTTTTTGGAAGCTTGACAACCCCTTTCTATGAAAGTGTTTCTCGCCAGTCACTGCTTAGGGCTACATCAAGAGGAAACAACACATAGATATAGAACGTGAAACTGCTTTATTTTGTCAAGTTTCAAGAAGCTAGCACAAACCGTGTTGGATTTACAGTTCCAAATCCATCTATCAATATAGGAGAAAACAGAGTGAAACCTAAAAATTCAAACTGTTACTGAAAATGAACGCTTCAACATAGAAGAACGAAATTTGGGGAACCAAGTCGGCTTAGTGTACTGATCATTACCTGAAAGTATCATCCAGTTTGGGTGAAAAAATATTTGCTGAGATTTCTGGAGATTCGTAATTTTTGGAAGCTTGGCAACCCCTTTCCATGAAAGTGTTTCTCGCCAGTCACTGCTTAGGGCTACATCAAGAGGAAAAAAAACATAGAGAAAGAACGTGAAACTGCTTTATTTTGTCAAGTTTCAAGAAGCTAGCACAAACCGTGTTGGATTTAGAGTTCCAAATACATTTATCAATATAGGAGAAAACAGAGTGAAACCTAAAAATTTAAACTGTTACTGGAAATGAACGCTTCACCATAGAAGAACGAAATTTGGGGAACCAAGTCGGCTTAGTGTACTGATCATTACCTGAAAGTATCATCCAGTTTGGGTGAAAAAATATTTGCTGTGATTTCTGGAGATTCGTAGTTTTTGGAAGCTTGACAACCCCTTTCTATGAAAGTGTTTCTCGCCAGTCACTGCTTAGGGCTACATCAAGAGGAAAAAAAACATAGAGATAGAACGTGAAACTGCTTTATTTTGTCAAGTTTCAAGAAGCTAGCACAAACCGTGTTGGATTTAGAGTTCCAAATACATCTATCAATATAGGAGAAAACAGAGTGAAACCTAAAAATTCAAACTGTTACTGGAAATGAACGCTTCACCATTGAGGAACGAAATTTGGGGAACCAAGTCGGCTTAGTGTACTGATCATTACCTGAAAGTATCATCCAGTTTGGGTGAAAAAATATTTGCTGAGATTTCTGGAGATTCGTAATTTTTGGAAGCTTGGCAACCCCTTTCCATGAAAGTGTTTCTCGACAGTCACTGCTTAGGGCTACATCAAGAGGAAACAAAACATAGAGATAGAACGTGAAACTGCTTTATTTTGTCAAGTTTCAAGAAGCTAGCACAAACCGTGTTGGATTTAGAGTTCCAAATACATCTATCAATATAGGAGAAAACAGAGTGAAACCTAAAAATTCAAACTGTTAGTAGAAACGAACGCTTCAACATAGAAGAATGAAATTTGGAGAACCAAGTTGGCTTAGTGTACTGATCATTACCTGTAAGTATCATCCAGTTTTGGTGAAAAAATACTTGCTGAGATTTCTGGAGATTCGTAATTTTAGGAAGCTTGGCAACCCCGTTCCATGAAAGTGTTTCTCGCCAGTCACTGCATAGGGCTACTTCAAGAGGAAAGAACACCTAGAGACAGAACGTGAAACTACTTTATTTTGTCAAGTTTCAAGAAGCTAGCACAAACCGTGTTGGATTTAGAGTTCGAAATACATCTATCTATATAGGAGAAAACAGAGTGAAACCTAAAAATTCAAACTGTTACTGGAAATGAACGCTTCAACATAGAAGAACGAAATTTGGGGAACCAAGTTGGCTTAGTGTACTGATCATTACCTGAAAGTATCATCCAGTTTGGGTGAAAAAATATTTGCTGTGATTTCTGGAGATTCGTAGTTTTTGGAAGCTTGACAACCCCTTTCTATGAAAGTGTTTCTCGCCAGTCACTGCTTAGGGCTACATCAAGAGGAAACAACACATAGATATAGAACGTGAAACTGCTTTATTTTGTCAAGTTTCAAGAAGCTAGCACAAACCGTGTTGGATTTACAGTTCCAAATCCATCTATCAATATAGGAGAAAACAGAGTGAAACCTAAAAATTCAAACTGTTACTGGAAATGAACGCTTCAACATAGAAGAACGAAATTTGGGGAACCAAGTCGGCTTAGTGTACTGATCATTACCTGAAAGTATCATCCAGTTTGGGTGAAAAAATATTTGCTGTGATTTCTGGAGATTCGTAGTTTTTGGAAGCTTGACAACCCCTTTCTATGAAAGTGTTTCTCGCCAGTCACTGCTTAGGGCTACATCAAGAGGAAACAACACATAGATATAGAACGTGAAACTGCTTTATTTTGTCAAGTTTCAAGAAGCTAGCACAAACCGTGTTGGATTTACAGTTCCAAATCCATCTATCAATATAGGAGAAAACAGAGTGAAACCTAAAAATTCAAACTGTTACTGGAAATGAACGCTTCAACATAGAAGAACGAAATTTGGGGAACCAAGTCGGCTTAGTGTACTGATCATTACCTGAAAGTATCATCCAGTTTGGGTGCAGAAATATTTGCTGTGATTTCTGGAGATTCGTAGTTTTTGGAAGCTTGGCAACCCCTTTCTATGAAAGTGTTTCTCGCCAGTCACTGCTTAGGGCTACTTCAAGAGGAAACAAAACATAGAGATAGAACGTGAAACTGCTTTATTTTGTCAAGTTTCAAGAAGCTAGCACAAACCGTGTTGGATTTAGAGTTCCAAATACATCTATCAATATAGGAGAAAACAGAGTGAAACGTAAAAATTCAAACTGTTACTGGAAATGTACGCTTCAACATAGAAGAACGAAATTTGGGGAACCAAGTCGGCTTAGTGTACTGATCATTACCTGAAAGTATCATCCAGTTTGGGTGAAAAAATATTTGCTGAGATTTCTGGAGATTCGTAATTTTTGGAAGCTTGGCAACCCCTTTCCATGAAAGTGTTTCTCGCCAGTCACTGCTTAGGGCTACATCAAGAGGAAAAAAAACATAGAGAAAGAACGTGAAACTGCTTTATTTTGTCAAGTTTCAAGAAGCTAGCACAAACCGTGTTGGATTTAGAGTTCCAAATACATTTATCAATATAGGAGAAAACAGAGTGAAACCTAAAAATTTAAACTGTTACTGGAAATGAACGCTTCACCATAGAAGAACGAAATTTGGGGAACCAAGTCGGCTTAGTGTACTGACCATTACCTGAAAGTATCATCCAGTTTGGGTGAAAAAATATTTGCTGAGATTTCTGGAGATTCGTAATTTTTGGAAGCTTGGGAACCTTTTACCATGAAAGTGTTTCTCGACAGTCACTGCTTAGGGCTACATCAAGAGGAAACAAAACATAGAGAAAGAACGTGAAACTGCTTTATTTTGTCAAGTTTCAAGAAGCTAGCACAAACCGTGTTGGATTTAGAGTTCCAAATACATCTATCAATATAGGAGAAAACAGAGTGAAACCTAAAAATTCAAACTGTTACTGGAAATGAACGCTTCAACATAGAAGAACGAAATTTGGAGAACCAAGTTGGCTTAGTGTACTGATCATTACCTGTAAGTATCATCCAGTTTTGGTGAAAAAATATTTGCTGAGATTTCTGGAGATTCGTAATTTTTGGAAGCTTGGGAACCCCTTTCCATGAAAGTGTTTCTCGCCAGTCACTGCATAGGGCTACTTCAAGAGGAAAGAACACATAGAGACAGAACGTGAAACTACTTTATTTTGTCAAGTTTCAAGAAGCTAGCACAAACCGTGTTGGATTTAGAGTTCGATATACATCTATCTATATAGGAGAAAACAGAGTGAAACCTAAAAATTCAAACTGTTACTGGAAATGAACGCTTCAACATAGAAGAACGAAATTTGGGGAACCAAGTTGGCTTAGTGTACTGATCATTACCTGAAAGTATCATCCAGTTTGGGTGAAAAAATATTTGCTGTGATTTCTGGAGATTCGTAGTTTTTGGAAGCTTGACAACCCCTTTCTATGAAAGTGTTTCTCGCCAGTCACTGCTTAGGGCTACATCAAGAGGAAACAACACATAGATATAGAACGTGAAACTGCTTTATTTTGTCAAGTTTCAAGAAGCTAGCACAAACCGTGTTGGATTTACAGTTCCAAATCCATCTATCAATATAGGAGAAAACAGAGTGAAACCTAAAAATTCAAACTGTTACTGGAAATGAACGCTTCAACATAGAAGAACGAAATTTGGGGAACCAAGTCGGCTTAGTGTACTGATCATTACCTGAAAGTATCATCCAGTTTGGGTGAAAAAATATTTGCTGTGATTTCTGGAGATTCGTAGTTTTTGGAAGCTTGACAACCCCTTTCTATGAAAGTGTTTCTCGCCAGTCACTGCTTAGGGCTACATCAAGAGGAAACAACACATAGATATAGAACGTGAAACTGCTTTATTTTGTCAAGTTTCAAGAAGCTAGCACAAACTGTGTTGGATTTACAGTTCCAAATCCATCTATCAATATAGGAGAAAACAGAGTGAAACCTAAAAATTCAAACTGTTACTGGAAATGAACGCTTCAACATAGAAGAACGAAATTTGGGGAACCAAGTCGGCTTAGTGTACTGATCATTACCTGAAAGTATCATCCAGTTTGGGTGCAGAAATATTTGCTGTGATTTCTGGAGATTCGTAGTTTTTGGAAGCTTGGCAACCCCTTTCTATGAAAGTGTTTCTCGCCAGTCACTGCTTAGGGCTACTTCAAGAGGAAACAAAACATAGAGATAGAACGTGAAACTGCTTTATTTTGTCAAGTTTCAAGAAGCTAGCACAAACCGTGTTGGATTTAGAGTTCCAAATACATCTATCAATATAGGAGAAAACAGAGTGAAACGTAAAAATTCAAACTGTTACTGGAAATGTACGCTTCAACATAGAAGAACGAAATTTGGGGAACCAAGTCGGCTTAGTGTACTGATCATTACCTGAAAGTATCATCCAGCTTGGGTGAAAAAATATTTGCTGTGATTTCTGGAGATTCGTAGTTTTTGGAAGCTTGACAACCCCTTTCTATGAAAGTGTTTCTCGCCAGTCACTGCTTAGGGCTACATCAAGAGGCAACAACACATAGATATAGAACGTGAAACTGCTTTATTTTGTCAAGTTTCAAGAAGCTAGCACAAACCGTGTTGGATTTACAGTTCCAAATCCATCTATCAATATAGGAGAAAACAGAGTGAAACCTAAAAATTCAAACTGTTACTGAAAATGAACGCTTCAACATAGAAGAACGAAATTTGGGGAACCAAGTCGGCTTAGTGTACTGATCATTACCTGAAAGTATCATCCAGTTTGGGTGAAAAAATATTTGCTGAGATTTCTGGAGATTCGTAATTTTTGGAAGCTTGGCAACCCCTTTCCATGAAAGTGTTTCTCGCCAGTCACTGCTTAGGGCTACATCAAGAGGAAAAAAAACATAGAGAAAGAACGTGAAACTGCTTTATTTTGTCAAGTTTCAAGAAGCTAGCACAAACCGTGTTGGATTTAGAGTTCCAAATACATTTATCAATATAGGAGAAAACAGAGTGAAACCTAAAAATTTAAACTGTTACTGGAAATGAACGCTTCACCATAGAAGAACGAAATTTGGGGAACCAAGTCGGCTTAGTGTACTGACCATTACCTGAAAGTATCATCCAGTTTGGGTGAAAAAATATTTGCTGAGATTTCTGGAGATTCGTAATTTTTGGAAGCTTGGGAACCTTTTTCCATGAAAGTGTTTCTCGACAGTCACTGCTTAGGGCTACATCAAGAGGAAACAAAACATAGAGATAGAACGTGAAACTGCTTTATTTTGTCAAGTTTCAAGAAGCTAGCACAAACCGTGTTGGATTTAGAGTTCCAAATACATCTATCAATATAGGAGAAAACAGAGTGAAACCTAAAAATTCAAACTGTTAGTAGAAACGAACGCTTCAACATAGAAGAATGAAATTTGGAGAACCAAGTTGGCTTAGTGTACTGATCATTACCTGTAAGTATCATCCAGTTTTGGTGAAAAAATACTTGCTGAGATTTCTGGAGATTCGTAATTTTAGGAAGCTTGGCAACCCCTTTCCATGAAAGTGTTTCTCGCCAGTCACTGCATAGGGCTACTTCAAGAGGAAAGAACACCTAGAGACAGAACGTGAAACTACTTTATTTTGTCAAGTTTCAAGAAGCTAGCACAAACCGTGTTGGATTTAGAGTTCGAAATACATCTATCTATATAGGAGAAAACAGAGTGAAACCTAAAAATTCAAACTGTTACTGGAAATGAACGCTTCAACATAGAAGAACGAAATTTGGGGAACCAAGTTGGCTTAGTGTACTGATCATTACCTGAAAGTATCATCCAGTTTGGGTGAAAAAATATTTGCTGTGATTTCTGGAGATTCGTAGTTTTTGGAAGCTTGACAACCCCTTTCTATGAAAGTGTTTCTCGCCAGTCACTGCTTAGGGCTACATCAAGAGGAAACAACACATAGATATAGAACGTGAAACTGCTTTATTTTGTCAAGTTTCAAGAAGCTAGCACAAACCGTGTTGGATTTACAGTTCCAAATCCATCTATCAATATAGGAGAAAACAGAGTGAAACCTAAAAATTCAAACTGTTACTGGAAATGAACGCTTCAACATAGAAGAACGAAATTTGGGGAACCAAGTCGGCTTAGTGTACTGATCATTACCTGAAAGTATCATCCAGTTTGGGTGAAAAAATATTTGCTGTGATTTCTGGAGATTCGTAGTTTTTGGAAGCTTGACAACCCCTTTCTATGAAAGTGTTTCTCGCCAGTCACTGCTTAGGGCTACATCAAGAGGAAACAACACATAGATATAGAACGTGAAACTGCTTTATTTTGTCAAGTTTCAAGAAGCTAGCACAAACCGTGTTGGATTTACAGTTCCAAATCCATCTATCAATATAGGAGAAAACAGAGTGAAACCTAAAAATTCAAACTGTTACTGGAAATGAACGCTTCAACATAGAAGAACGAAATTTGGGGAACCAAGTCGGCTTAGTGTACTGATCATTACCTGAAAGTATCATCCAGTTTGGGTGCAGAAATATTTGCTGTGATTTCTGGAGATTCGTAGTTTTTGGAAGCTTGGCAACCCCTTTCTATGAAAGTGTTTCTCGCCAGTCACTGCTTAGGGCTACTTCAAGAGGAAACAAAACATAGAGATAGAACGTGAAACTGCTTTATTTTGTCAAGTTTCAAGAAGCTAGCACAAACCGTGTTGGATTTAGAGTTCCAAATACATCTATCAATATAGGAGAAAACAGAGTGAAACGTAAAAATTCAAACTGTTACTGGAAATGTACGCTTCAACATAGAAGAACGAAATTTGGGGAACCAAGTCGGCTTAGTGTACTGATCATTACCTGAAAGTATCATCCAGTTTGGGTGAAAAAATATTTGCTGAGATTTCTGGAGATTCGTAATTTTTGGAAGCTTGGCAACCCCTTTCCATGAAAGTGTTTCTCGCCAGTCACTGCTTAGGGCTACATCAAGAGGAAAAAAAACATAGAGAAAGAACGTGAAACTGCTTTATTTTGTCAAGTTTCAAGAAGCTAGCACAAACCGTGTTGGATTTAGAGTTCCAAATACATTTATCAATATAGGAGAAAACAGAGTGAAACCTAAAAATTTAAACTGTTACTGGAAATGAACGCTTCACCATAGAAGAACGAAATTTGGGGAACCAAGTCGGCTTAGTGTACTGACCATTACCTGAAAGTATCATCCAGTTTGGGTGAAAAAATATTTGCTGAGATTTCTGGAGATTCGTAATTTTTGGAAGCTTGGGAACCTTTTACCATGAAAGTGTTTCTCGACAGTCACTGCTTAGGGCTACATCAAGAGGAAACAAAACATAGAGATAGAACGTGAAACTGCTTTATTTTGTCAAGTTTCAAGAAGCTAGCACAAACCGTGTTGGATTTAGAGTTCCAAATACATCTATCAATATAGGAGAAAACAGAGTGAAACCTAAAAATTCAAACTGTTACTGGAAATGAACGCTTCAACATAGAAGAACGAAATTTGGAGAACCAAGTTGGCTTAGTGTACTGATCATTACCTGTAAGTATCATCCAGTTTTGGTGAAAAAATATTTGCTGAGATTTCTGGAGATTCGTAATTTTTGGAAGCTTGGGAACCCCTTTCCATGAAAGTGTTTCTTGCCAGTCACTGCATAGGGCTACTTCAAGAGGAAAGAACACATAGAGACAGAACGTGAAACTACTTTATTTTGTCAAGTTTCAAGAAGCTAGCACAAACCGTGTTGGATTTAGAGTTCGATATACATCTATCTATATAGGAGAAAACAGAGTGAAACCTAAAAATTCAAACTGTTACTGGAAATGAACGCTTCAACATAGAAGAACGAAATTTGGGGAACCAAGTTGGCTTAGTGTACTGATCATTACCTGAAAGTATCATCCAGTTTGGGTGAAAAAATATTTGCTGTGATTTCTGGAGATTCGTAGTTTTTGGAAGCTTGACAACCCCTTTCTATGAAAGTGTTTCTCGCCAGTCACTGCTTAGGGCTACATCAAGAGGAAACAACACATAGATATAGAACGTGAAACTGCTTTATTTTGTCAAGTTTCAAGAAGCTAGCACAAACCGTGTTGGATTTACAGTTCCAAATCCATCTATCAATATAGGAGAAAACAGAGTGAAACCTAAAAATTCAAACTGTTACTGGAAATGAACGCTTCAACATAGAAGAACGAAATTTGGGGAACCAAGTCGGCTTAGTGTACTGATCATTACCTGAAAGTATCATCCAGTTTGGGTGAAAAAATATTTGCTGTGATTTCTGGAGATTCGTAGTTTTTGGAAGCTTGACAACCCCTTTCTATGAAAGTGTTTCTCGCCAGTCACTGCTTAGGGCTACATCAAGAGGAAACAACACATAGATATAGAACGTGAAACTGCTTTATTTTGTCAAGTTTCAAGAAGCTAGCACAAACCGTGTTGGATTTACAGTTCCAAATCCATCTATCAATATAGGAGAAAACAGAGTGAAACCTAAAAATTCAAACTGTTACTGGAAATGAACGCTTCAACATAGAAGAACGAAATTTGGGGAACCAAGTCGGCTTAGTGTACTGATCATTACCTGAAAGTATCATCCAGTTTGGGTGCAGAAATATTTGCTGTGATTTCTGGAGATTCGTAGTTTTTGGAAGCTTGGCAACCCCTTTCTATGAAAGTGTTTCTCGCCAGTCACTGCTTAGGGCTACTTCAAGAGGAAACAAAACATAGAGATAGAACGTGAAACTGCTTTATTTTGTCAAGTTTCAAGAAGCTAGCACAAACCGTGTTGGATTTAGAGTTCCAAATACATCTATCAATATAGGAGAAAACAGAGTGAAACGTAAAAATTCAAACTGTTACTGGAAATGTACGCTTCAACATAGAAGAACGAAATTTGGGGAACCAAGTCGGCTTAGTGTACTGATCATTACCTGAAAGTATCATCCAGTTTGGGTGAAAAAATATTTGCTGTGATTTCTGGAGATTCGTAGTTTTTGGAAGCTTGACAACCCCTTTCTATGAAAGTGTTTCTCGCCAGTCACTGCTTAGGGCTACATCAAGAGGAAACAACACATAGATATAGAACGTGAAACTGCTTTATTTTGTCAAGTTTCAAGAAGCTAGCACAAACCGTGTTGGATTTACAGTTCCAAATCCATCTATCAATATAGGAGAAAACAGAGTGAAACCTAAAAATTCAAACTGTTACTGAAAATGAACGCTTCACCATAGAAGAACGAAATTTGGGGAACCAAGTCGGCTTAGTGTACTGACCATTACCTGAAAGTATCATCCAGTTTGGGTGAAAAAATATTTGCTGAGATTTCTGGAGATTCGTAATTTTTGGAAGCTTGGGAACCATTTTCCATGAAAGTGTTTCTCGACAGTCACTGCTTAGGGCTACATCAAGAGGAAACAAAACATAGAGATAGAACGTGAAACTGCTTTATTTTGTCAAGTTTCAAGAAGCTAGCACAAACCGTGTTGGATTTAGAGTTCCAAATACATCTATCAATATAGGAGAAAACAGAGTGAAACCTAAAAATTCAAACTGTTAGTAGAAACGAACGCTTCAACATAGAAGAATGAAATTTGGAGAACCAAGTTGGCTTAGTGTACTGATCATTACCTGTAAGTATCATCCAGTTTTGGTGAAAAAATACTTGCTGAGATTTCTGGAGATTCGTAATTTTTGGAAGCTTGGCAACCCCTTTCCATGAAAGTGTTTCTCGCCAGTCACTGCTTAGGGCTACATCAAGAGGAAAAAAAACATAGAGAAAGAACGTGAAACTGCTTTATTTTGTCAAGTTTCAAGAAGCTAGCACAAACCGTGTTGGATTTAGAGTTCCAAATACATTTTTCAATATAGGAGAAAACAGAGTGAAACCTAAAAATTTAAACTGTTACTGGAAATGAACGCTTCACCATAGAAGAACGAAATTTGGGGAACCAAGTCGGCTTAGTGTACTGACCATTACCTGAAAGTATCATCCAGTTTGAGTGAAAAAATATTTGCTGAGATTTCTGGAGATTCGTAATTTTTGGAAGCTTGGGAACCTTTTTCCATGAAAGTGTTTCTCGACAGTCACTGCTTAGGGCTACATCAAGAGGAAAGAAAACATAGAGATAGAACGTGAAACTGCTTTATTTTGTCAAGTTTCAAGAAGCTAGCACAAACCGTGTTGGATTTAGAGTTCGAAATACATCTATCTATATAGGAGAAAACAGAGTGAAACCTAAAAATTCAAACTGTTACTGGAAATGAACGCTTCAATATAGAAGAACGAAATTTGGGGAACCAAGTTGGCTTAGTGTACTGATCATTACCTGTAAGTATCATCCAGTTTGGGTGAAAAAATATTTGCTGTGATTTCTGGAGATTCGTAGTTTTTGGAAGCTTGGCAATCCCTTTCTATGAAAGTGTTTCTCGCCAGTCACTGCTTAGGGCTACTTCAAGAGGAAACAAAACATAGAGATAGAACGTGAAACTGCTTTATTTTGTCAAGTTTCAAGAAGCTAGCACAAACCGTGTTGGATTTAGAGTTCCAAATACATCTATCAATATAGGAGAAAACAGAGTGAAACCTAAAAATTCAAACTGTTACTGGAAATATACGCTTCAACATAGAAGAACGAAATTTGGGGAACCAAGTCGGCTTAGTGTACTGATCATTACCTGAAAGTATCATCCAGTTTGGGTGAAAAAATATTTGCTGAGATTTCTTGAGATTCGTAATTTTTGGAAGCTTGGCAACCCCTTTCCATGAAAGTGTTTCTCGCCAGTCACTGCTTAGGGCTACATCAAGAGGAAAAAAAACATAGAGAAAGAACGTGAAACTGCTTTATTTTGTCAAGTTTCAAGAAGCTAGCACAAACCGTGTTGGATTTAGAGTTCCAAATCCATCTATCAATATAGGAGAAAACAGAGTGAAACCTAAAAATTTAAACTGTTACTGGAAATGAACGCTTCACCATAGAAGAACGAAATTTGGGGAACCAAGTCGGCTTAGTGTACTGATCATTACCTGAAAGTATCATCCAGTTTGGGTGAAAAAATATTTGCTGTGATTTCTGGAGATTCGTAGTTTTTGGAAGCTTGACAACCCCTTTCTATGAAAGTGTTTCTCGCCAGTCACTGCTTAGGGCTACATCAAGAGGAAACAACACATAGATATAGAACGTGAAACTGCTTTATTTTGTCAAGTTTCAAGAAGCTAGCACAAACCGTGTTGGATTTAGAGTTCGAAATACATCTATCTATATAGGAGAAAACAGAGTGAAACCTAAAAATTCAAACTGTTACTGGAAATGAACGCTTCAACATAGAAGAACGAAATTTGGGGAACCAAGTTGGCTTAGTGTACTGATCATTACCTGTAAGTATCATCCAGTTTGGGTGAAAAAATATTTGCTGAGATTTCTGGAGATTCGTAATTTTTGGAAGCTTGGCAACCCCTTTCTATGAAAGTTTTTCTCGCCAGTCACTGCTTAGGGCTACTTCAAGAGGAAACAAAACATAGAGATAGAACGTGAAACTGCTTTATTTTGTCAAGTTTCAAGAAGCTAGCACAAACCGTGTTGGATTTAGAGTTCCAAATACATCTATCAATATAGGAGAAAACAGAGTGAAACCTAAAAATTCAAACTGTTACTGGAAATGTACGCTTCAACATAGAAGAACGAAATTTGGGGAACCAAGTCGGCTTAGTGTACTGATCATTACCTGAAAGTATCATCCAGTTTGGGTGAAAAAATATTTGCTGTGATTTCTGGAGATTCGTAGTTTTTGGAAGCTTGACAACCCCTTTCTATGAAAGTGTTTCTCGCCAGTCACTGCTTAGGGCTACATCAAGAGGAAACAACACATAGATATAGAACGTGAAACTGCTTTATTTTGTCAAGTTTCAAGAAGCTAGCACAAACCGTGTTGGATTTACAGTTCCAAATCCATCTATCAATATAGGAGAAAACAGAGTGAAACCTAAAAATTCAAACTGTTACTGAAAATGAACGCTTCACCATAGAAGAACGAAATTTGGGGAACCAAGTCGGCTTAGTGTACTGACCATTACCTGAAAGTATCATCCAGTTTGGGTGAAAAAATATTTGCTGAGATTTCTGGAGATTCGTAATTTTTGGAAGCTTGGGAACCTTTTTCCATGAAAGTGTTTCTCGACAGTCACTGCTTAGGGCTACATCAAGAGGAAACAAAACATAGAGATAGAATGTGAAACTGCTTTATTTTGTCAAGTTTCAAGAAGCTAGCACAAACCGTGTTGGATTTAGAGTTCCAAATACATCTATCAATATAGGAGAAAACAGAGTGAAACCTAAAAATTCAAACTGTTAGTAGAAACGAACGCTTCAACATAGAAGAATGAAATTTGGAGAACCAAGATGGCTTAGTGTACTGATCATTACCTGTAAGAATCATCCAGTTTTGGTGAAAAAATACTTGCTGAGATTTCTGGAGATTCGTAATTTTTGGAAGCTTGGCAACCCCTTTCCATGAAAGTGTTTCTCGCCAGTCACTGCTTAGGGCTACATCAAGAGGAAAAAAAACATAGAGAAAGAACGTGAAACTGCTTTATTTTGTCAAGTTTCAAGAAGCTAGCACAAACCGTGTTGGATTTAGAGTTCCAAATACATTTATCAATATAGGAGAAAACAGAGTGAAACCTAAAAATTTAAACTGTTACTGGAAATGAACGCTTCACCATAGAAGAACGAAATTTGGGGAACCAAGTCGGCTTAGTGTACTGACCATTACCTGAAAGTATCATCCAGTTTGAGTGAAAAAATATTTGCTGAGATTTCTGGAGATTCGTAATTTTTGGAAGCTTGGGAACCTTTTTCCATGAAAGTGTTTCTCGACAGTCACTGCTTAGGGCTACATCAAGAGGAAAGAAAACATAGAGATAGAACGTGAAACTGCTTTATTTTGTCAAGTTTCAAGAAGCTAGCACAAACCGTGTTGGATTTAGAGTTCGAAATACATCTATCTATATAGGAGAAAACAGAGTGAAACCTAAAAATTCAAACTGTTACTGGAAATGAACGCTTCAATATAGAAGAACGAAATTTGGGGAACCAAGTTGGCTTAGTGTACTGATCATTACCTGTAAGTATCATCCAGTTTGGGTGAAAAAATATTTGCTGTGATTTCTGGAGATTCGTAGTTTTTGGAAGCTTGGCAACCCCTTTCTATGAAAGTGTTTCTCGCCAGTCACTGCTTAGGGCTACTTCAAGAGGAAACAAAACATAGAGATAGAACGTGAAACTGCTTTATTTTGTCAAGTTTCAAGAAGCTAGCACAAACCGTGTTGGATTTAGAGTTCCAAATACATCTATCAATATAGGAGAAAACAGAGTGAAACCTAAAAATTCAAACTGTTACTGGAAATATACGCTTCAACATAGAAGAACGAAATTTGGGGAACCAAGTCGGCTTAGTGTACTGATCATTACCTGAAAGTATCATGCAGTTTGGGTGAAAAAATATTTGCTGAGATTTCTGGAGATTCGTAATTTTTGGAAGCTTGGCAACCCCTTTCCATGAAAGTGTTTCTCGCCAGTCACTGCTTAGGGCTACATCAAGAGGAAAAAAAACATAGAGAAAGAACGTGAAACTGCTTTATTTTGTCAAGTTTCAAGAAGCTAGCACAAACCGTGTTGGATTTAGAGTTCCAAATCCATCTATCAATATAGGAGAAAACAGAGTGAAACCTAAAAATTTAAACTGTTACTGGAAATGAACGCTTCACCATAGAAGAACGAAATTTGGGGAACCAAGTCGGCTTAGTGTACTGATCATTACCTGAAAGTATCATCCAGTTTGGGTGAAAAAATATTTGCTGTGATTTCTGGAGATTCGTAGTTTTTGGAAGCTTGACAACCCCTTTCTATGAAAGTGTTTCTCGCCAGTCACTGCTTAGGGCTACATCAAGAGGAAACAACACATAGATATAGAACGTGAAACTGCTTTATTTTGTCAAGTTTCAAGAAGCTAGCACAAACCGTGTTGGATTTAGAGTTCGAAATACATCTATCTATATAGGAGAAAACAGAGTGAAACCTAAAAATTCAAACTGTTACTGGAAATGAACGCTTCAACATAGAAGAACGAAATTTGGGGAACCAAGTTGGCTTAGTGTACTGATCATTACCTGTAAGTATCATCCAGTTTGGGTGAAAAAATATTTGCTGAGATTTCTGGAGATTCGTAATTTTTGGAAGCTTGGCAACCCCTTTCTATGAAAGTGTTTCTCGCCAGTCACTGCTTAGGGCTACTTCAAGAGGAAACAAAACATAGAGATAGAACGTGAAACTGCTTTATTTTGTCAAGTTTCAAGAAGCTAGCACAAACCGTGTTGGATTTAGAGTTCCAAATACATCTATCAATATAGGAGAAAACAGAGTGAAACCTAAAAATTCAAACTGTTACTGGAAATGTACGCTTCAACATAGAAGAACGAAATTTGGGGAACCAAGTCGGCTTAGTGTACTGATCATTACCTGAAAGTATCATCCAGTTTGGGTGAAAAAATATTTGCTGAGATTTCTGGAGATTCGTAATTTTTGGAAGCTTGGCAACCCCTTTCCATGAAAGTGTTTCTCGCCAGTCACTGCTTAGGGCTACATCAAGAGGAAAAAAAACATAGAGAAAGAACGTGAAACTGCTTTATTTTGTCAAGTTTCAAGAAGCTAGCACAAACCGTGTTGGATTTAGAGTTCCAAATCCATCTATCAATATAGGAGAAAACAGAGTGAAACCTAAAAATTTAAACTGTTACTGGAAATGAACGCTTCACCATAGAAGAACGAAATTTGGGGAACCAAGTCGGCTTAGTGTACTGATCATTACCTGAAAGTATCATCCAGTTTGGGTGAAAAAATATTTGCTGTGATTTCTGGAGATTCGTAGTTTTTGGAAGCTTGACAACCCCTTTCTATGAAAGTGTTTCTCGCCAGTCACTGCTTAGGGCTACATCAAGAGGAAACAACACATAGATATAGAACGTGAAACTGCTTTATTTTGTCAAGTTTCAAGAAGCTAGCACAAACCGTGTTGGATTTAGAGTTCGAAATACATCTATCTATAATGGAGGAAACAGAGTGAAACCTAAAAATTCAAACTGTTACTGGAAATGAACGCTTCAACATAGAAGAACGAAATTTGGGGAACCAAGTTGGCTTAGTGTACTGATCATTACCTGTAAGTATCATCCAGTTTGGGTGAAAAAATATTTGCTGAGATTTCTGGAGATTCGTAATTTTTGGAAGCTTGGCAACCCCTTTCTATGAAAGTGTTTCTCGCCAGTCACTGCTTAGGGCTACTTCAAGAGGAAACAAAACATAGAGATAGAACGTGAAACTGCTTTATTTTGTCAAGTTTCAAGAAGCTAGCACAAACCGTGTTGGATTTAGAGTTCCAAATACATCTATCAATATAGGAGAAAACAGAGTGAAACCTAAAAATTCAAACTGTTACTGGAAATGTACGCGTCAACATAGAAGAACGAAATTTGGGGAACCAAGTCGGCTTTGTGTACTGATCATTACCTGAAAGTATCATCCAGTTTGGGTGAAAAAATATTTGCTGAGATTTCTGGAGATTCGTAATTTTTGGAAGCTTGGCAACCCCTTTCCATGAAAGTGTTTCTCGCCAGTCACTGCTTAGGGCTACATCAAGAGGAAAAAAAACATAGAGAAAGAACGTGAAACTGCTTTATTTTGTCAAGTTTCAAGAAGCTAGCACAAACCGTGTTGGATTTAGAGTTCCAAATCCATCTATCAATATAGGAGAAAACAGAGTGAAACCTAAAAATTTAAACTGTTACTGGAAATGAACGCTTCACCATAGAAGAACGAAATTTGGGGAACCAAGTCGGCTTAGTGTACTGATCATTACCTGAAAGTATCATCCAGTTTGGGTGAAAAAATATTTGTTGTGATTTCTGGAGATTCGTAGTTTTTGGAAGCTTGACAACCCCTTTCTATGAAAGTGTTTCTCGCCAGTCACTGCTTAGGGCTACATCAAGAGGAAACAACACATAGATATAGAACGTGAAACTGCTTTATTTTGTCAAGTTTCAAGAAGCTAGCACAAACCGTGTTGGATTTACAGTTCCAAATCCATCTATCAATATAGGAGAAAACAGAGTGAAACCTAAAAATTCAAACTGTTACTGAAAATGAACGCTTCAACATAGAAGAACAAAATTTGGGGAACCAAGTCGGCTTAGTGTACTGATCATTACCTGAAAGTATCATCCAGTTTGGGTGAAAAAATATTTGCTGAGATTTCTGGAGATTCGTAATTTTTGGAAGCTTGGCAACCCCTTTCCATGAAAGTGTTTCTCGCCAGTCACTGCTTAGGGCTACTTCAAGAGGAAACAAAACATAGAGATAGAACGTGAAACTGCTTTATTTTGTCAAGTTTCAAGAAGCTAGCACAAACCGTGTTGGATTTAGAGTTCCAAATACATCTATCAATATAGGAGAAAACAGAGTGAAACCTAAAAATTCAAACTGTTACTGGAAATATACGCTTCAACATAGAAGAACGAAATTTGGGGAACCAAGTCGGCTTAGTGTACTGATCATTACCTGAAAGTATCATCCAGTTTGGGTGAAAAAATATTTGCTGAGATTTCTGGAGATTCGTAATTTTTGGAAGCTTGGCAACCCCTTTCCATGAAAGTGTTTCTCGCCAGTCAGTGCTTAGGGCTACATCAAGAGGAAAAAAAACATAGAGAAAGAACGTGAAACTGCTTTATTTTGTCAAGTTTCAAGAAGCTAGCACAAACCGTGTTGGATTTAGAGTTCCAAATCCATCTATCAATATAGGAGAAAACAGAGTGAAACCTAAAAATTTAAACTGTTACTGGAAATGAACGCTTCACCATAGAAGAACGAAATTTGGGGAACCAAGTCGGCTAAGTGTACTGATCATTACCTGAAAGTATCATCCAGTTTGGGTGAAAAAATATTTGCTGTGATTTCTGGAGATTCGTAGTTTTTGGAAGCTTGACAACCCCTTTCTATGAAAGTGTTTCTCGCCAGTCACTGCTTAGGGCTACATCAAGAGGAAACAACACATAGATATAGAACGTGAAACTGCTTTATTTTGTCAAGTTTCAAGAAGCTAGCACAAACCGTGTTGGATTTAGAGTTCGAAATACATCTATCTATATAGGAGAAAACAGAGTGAAACCTAAAAATTCAAACTGTTACTGGAAATGAACGCTTCAACATAGAAGAACGAAATTTGGGGAACCAAGTTGGCTTAGTGTACTGATCATTACCTGTAAGTATCATCCAGTTTGGGTGAAAAAATATTTGCTGAGATTTCTGGAGATTCGTAATTTTTGGAAGCTTGGCAACCCCTTTCTATGAAAGTGTTTCTCGCCAGTCACTGCTTAGGGCTACTTCAAGAGGAAACAAAACATAGAGATAGAACGTGAAACTGCTTTATTTTGTCAAGTTTCAAGAAGCTAGCACAAACCGTGTTGGATTTAGAGTTCCAAATACATCTATCAATATAGGAGAAAACAGAGTGAAACCTAAAAATTCAAACTGTTACTGGAAATGTACGCTTCAACATAGAAGAACGAAATTTGGGGAACCAAGTCGGCTTAGTGTACTGATCATTACCTGAAAGTATCATCCAGTTTGGGTGAAAAAATATTTGCTGTGATTTCTGGAGATTCGTAGTTTTTGGAAGCTTGACAACCCCTTTCTATGAAAGTGTTTCTCGCCAGTCACTGCTTAGGGCTACATCAAGAGGAAACAACACATAGATATAGAACGTGAAACTGCTTTATTTTGTCAAGTTTCAAGAAGCTAGCACAAACCGTGTTGGATTTACAGTTCCAAATCCATCTATCAATATAGGAGAAAACAGAGTGAAACCTAAAAATTCAAACTGTTACTGAAAATGAACGCTTCACCATAGAAGAACGAAATTTGGGGAACCAAGTCGGCTTAGTGTACTGACCATTACCTGAAAGTATCATCCAGTTTGGGTGAAAAAATATTTGCTGAGATTTCTGGAGATTCGTAATTTTTGGAAGCTTGGGAACCTTTTTCCATGAAAGTGTTTCTCGACAGTCACTGCTTAGGGCTACATCAAGAGGAAACAAAACATAGAGATAGAACGTGAAACTGCTTTATTTTGTCAAGTTTCAAGAAGCTAGCACAAACCGTGTTGGATTTAGAGTTCCAAATACATCTATCAATATAGGAGAAAACAGAGTGAAACCTAAAAATTCAAACTGTTAGTAGAAACGAACGCTTCAACATAGAAGAATGAAATTTGGAGAACCAAGTTGGCTTAGTGTACTGATCATTACCTGTAAGTATCATCCAGTTTTGGTGAAAAAATACTTGCTGAGATTTCTGGAGATTCGTAATTTTTGGAAGCTTGGCAACCCCTTTCCATGAAAGTGTTTCTCGCCAGTCACTGCTTAGGGCTACATCAAGAGGAAAAAAAACATAGAGAAAGAACGTGAAACTGCTTTATTTTGTCAAGTTTCAAGAAGCTAGCACAAACCGTGTTGGATTTAGAGTTCCAAATACATTTATCAATATAGGAGAAAACAGAGTGAAACCTAAAAATTTAAACTGTTACTGGAAATGAACGCTTCACCATAGAAGAACGAAATTTGGGGAACCAAGTCGGCTTAGTGTACTGACCATTACCTGAAAGTATCATCCAGTTTGAGTGAAAAAATATTTGCTGAGATTTCTGGAGATTCGTAATTTTTGGAAGCTTGGGAACCTTTTTCCATGAAAGTGTTTCTCGACAGTCACTGCTTAGGGCTACATCAAGAGGAAAGAAAACATAGAGATAGAACGTGAAACTGCTTTATTTTGTCAAGTTTCAAGAAGCTAGCACAAACCGTGTTGGATTTAGAGTTCGAAATACATCTATCTATATAGGAGAAAACAGAGTGAAACCTAAAAATTCAAACTGTTACTGGAAATGAACGCTTCAATATAGAAGAACGAAATTTGGGGAACCAAGTTGGCTTAGTGTACTGATCATTACCTGTAAGTATCATCCAGTTTGGGTGAAAAAATATTTGCTGTGATTTCTGGAGATTCGTAATTTTTGGAAGCTTGGCAACCCCTTTCCATGAAAGTGTTTCTCGCCAGTCACTGCTTAGGGCTACATCAAGAGGAAAAAAAACATAGAGAAAGAACGTGAAACTGCTTTATTTTGTCAAGTTTCAAGAAGCTAGCACAAACCGTGTTGGATTTAGAGTTCCAAATCCATCTATCAATATAGGAGAAAACAGAGTGAAACCTAAAAATTTAAACTGTTACTGGAAATGAACGCTTCACCATAGAAGAACGAAATTTGGGGAACCAAGTCGGCTTAGTGTACTGATCATTACCTGAAAGTATCATCCAGTTTGGGTGAAAAAATATTTGCTGTGATTTCTGGAGATTCGTAGTTTTGGAAGCTTGACAACCCCTTTCTATGAAAGTGTTTCTCGCCAGTCACTGCTTAGGGCTACATCAAGAGGAAACAACACATAGATATAGAACGTGAAACTGCTTTATTTTGTCAAGTTTCAAGAAGCTAGCACAAACCGTGTTGGATTTAGAGTTCGAAATACATCTATCTATATAGGAGAAAACAGAGTGAAACCTAAAAATTCAAACTGTTACTGGAAATGAACGCTTCAACATAGAAGAACGAAATTTGGGGAACCAAGTTGGCTTAGTGTACTGATCATTACCTGTAAGTATCATCCAGTTTGGGTGAAAAAATATTTGCTGAGATTTCTGGAGATTCGTAATTTTTGGAAGCTTGGCAACCCCTTTCTATGAAAGTGTTTCTCGCCAGTCACTGCTTAGGGCTACTTCAAGAGGAAACAAAACATAGAGATAGAACGTGAAACTGCTTTATTTTGTCAAGTTTCAAGAAGCTAGCACAAACCGTGTTGGATTTAGAGTTCCAAATACATCTATCAATATAGGAGAAAACAGAGTGAAACCTAAAAATTCAAACTGTTACTGGAAATGTACGCTTCAACATAGAAGAACGAAATTTGGGGAACCAAGTCGGCTTAGTGTACTGATCATTACCTGAAAGTATCATCCAGTTTGGGTGAAAAAATATTTGCTGAGATTTCTGGAGATTCGTAATTTTTGGAAGCTTGGCAACCCCTTTCCATGAAAGTGTTTCTCGCCAGTCACTGCTTAGGGCTACATCAAGAGGAAAAAAAACATAGAGAAAGAACGTGAAACTGCTTTATTTTGTCAAGTTTCAAGAAGCTAGCACAAACCGTGTTGGATTTAGAGTTCCAAATCCATCTATCAATATAGGAGAAAACAGAGTGAAACCTAAAAATTTAAACTGTTACTGGAAATGAACGCTTCACCATAGAAGAACGAAATTTGGGGAACCAAGTCGGCTTAGTGTACTGATCATTACCTGAAAGTATCATCCAGTTTGGGTGAAAAAATATTTGCTGTGATTTCTGGAGATTCGTAGTTTTTGGAAGCTTGACAACCCCTTTCTATGAAAGTGTTTCTCGCCAGTCACTGCTTAGGGCTACATCAAGAGGAAACAACACATAGATATAGAACGTGAAACTGCTTTATTTTGTCAAGTTTCAAGAAGCTAGCACAAACCGTGTTGGATTTAGAGTTCGAAATACATCTATCAATATAGGAGAAAACAGAGTGAAACCTAAAAATTCAAACTGTTACTGGAAATGTACGCTTCAACATAGAAGAACGAAATTTGGGGAACCAAGTCGGCTTAGTGTACTGATCATTACCTGAAAGTATCATCCAGTTTGGGTGAAAAAATATTTGCTGAGATTTCTGGAGATTCGTAATTTTTGGAAGCTTGGCAACCCCTTTCCATGAAAGTGTTTCTCGCCAGTCACTGCTTAGGGCTACATCAAGAGGAAAAAAAACATAGAGAAAGAACGTGAAACTGCTTTATTTTGTCAAGTTTCAAGAAGCTAGCACAAACCGTGTTGGATTTAGAGTTCCAAATCCATCTATCAATATAGGAGAAAACAGAGTGAAACCTAAAAATTTAAACTGTTACTGGAAATGAACGCTTCACCATAGAAGAACGAAATTTGGGGAACCAAGTCGGCTTAGTGTACTGATCATTACCTGAAAGTATCATCCAGTTTGGGTGAAAAAATATTTGCTGTGATTTCTGGAGATTCGTAGTTTTTGGAAGCTTGACAACCCCTTTCTATGAAAGTGTTTCTCGCCAGTCACTGCTTAGGGCTACATCAAGAGGAAACAACACATAGATATAGAACGTGAAACTGCTTTATTTTGTCAAGTTTCAAGAAGCTAGCACAAACCGTGTTGGATTTAGAGTTCGAAATACATCTATCTATATAGGAGAAAACAGAGTGAAACCTAAAAATTCAAACTGTTACTGGAAATGAACGCTTCAACATAGAAGAACGAAATTTGGGGAACCAAGTTGGCTTAGTGTACTGATCATTACCTGTAAGTATCATCCAGTTTGGGTGAAAAAATATTTGCTGAGATTTCTGGAGATTCGTAATTTTTGGAAGCTTGGCAACCCCTTTCTATGAAAGTGTTTCTCGCCAGTCACTGCTTAGGGCTACTTCAAGAGGAAACAAAACATAGAGATAGAACGTGAAACTGCTTTATTTTGTCAAGTTTCAAGAAGCTAGCACAAACCGTGTTGGATTTAGAGTTCCAAATACATCTATCAATATAGGAGAAAACAGAGTGAAACCTAAAAATTCAAACTGTTACTGGAAATGTACGCTTCAACATAGAAGAACGAAATTTGGGGAACCAAGTCGGCTTAGTGTACTGATCATTACCTGAAAGTATCATCCAGTTTGGGTGAAAAAATATTTGCTGAGATTTCTGGAGATTCGTAATTTTTGGAAGCTTGGCAACCCCTTTCCATGAAAGTGTTTCTCGCCAGTCACTGCTTAGGGCTACATCAAGAGGAAAAAAAACATAGAGAAAGAACGTGAAACTGCTTTATTTTGTCAAGTTTCAAGAAGCTAGCACAAACCGTGTTGGATTTAGAGTTCCAAATCCATCTATCAATATAGGAGAAAACAGAGTGAAACCTAAAAATTTAAACTGTTACTGGAAATGAACGCTTCACCATAGAAGAACGAAATTTGGGGAACCAAGTCGGCTTAGTGTACTGATCATTACCTGAAAGTATCATCCAGTTTGGGTGAAAAAATATTTGTTGTGATTTCTGGAGATTCGTAGTTTTTGGAAGCTTGACAACCCCTTTCTATGAAAGTGTTTCTCGCCAGTCACTGCTTAGGGCTACATCAAGAGGAAACAACACATAGATATAGAACGTGAAACTGCTTTATTTTGTCAAGTTTCAAGAAGCTAGCACAAACCGTGTTGGATTTACAGTTCCAAATCCATCTATCAATATAGGAGAAAACAGAGTGAAACCTAAAAATTCAAACTGTTACTGAAAATGAACGCTTCAACATAGAAGAACAAAATTTGGGGAACCAAGTCGGCTTAGTGTACTGATCATTACCTGAAAGTATCATCCAGTTTGGGTGAAAAAATATTTGCTGAGATTTCTGGAGATTCGTAATTTTTGGAAGCTTGGCAACCCCTTTCCATGAAAGTGTTTCTCGCCAGTCACTGCTTAGGGCTACATCAAGAGGAAAAAAAACATAGAGAAAGAACGTGAAACTGCTTTATTTTGTCAAGTTTCAAGAAGCTAGCACAAACCGTGTTGGATTTAGAGTTCCAAATACATTTATCAATATAGGAGAAAACAGAGTGAAACCTAAAAATTTAAACTGTTACTGGAAATGAACGCTTCACCATAGAAGAACGAAATTTGGGGAACCAAGTCGGCTTAGTGTACTGACCATTACCTGAAAGTATCATCCAGTTTGGGTGAAAAAATATTTGCTGAGATTTCTGGAGATTCGTAATTTTTGGAAGCTTGGGAACCTTTTTCCATGAAAGTGTTTCTCGACAGTCACTGCTTAGGGCTACATCAAGAGGAAACAAAACATAGAGATAGAACGTGAAACTGCTTTATTTTGTCAAGTTTCAAGAAGCTAGCACAAACCGTGTTGGATTTAGAGTTCCAAATACATCTATCAATATAGGAGAAAACAGAGTGAAACCTAAAAATTCAAACTGTTAGTAGAAACGAACGCTTCAACATAGAAGAATGAAATTTGGAGAACCAAGTTGGCTTAGTGTACTGATCATTACCTGTAAGTATCATCCAGTTTTGGTGAAAAAATACTTGCTGAGATTTCTGGAGATTCGTAATTTTAGGAAGCTTGGCAACCCCTTTCCATGAAAGTGTTTCTCGCCAGTCACTGCATAGGGCTACTTCAAGAGGAAAGAACACCTAGAGACAGAACGTGAAACTACTTTATTTTGTCAAGTTTCAAGAAGCTAGCACAAACTGTGTTGGATTTAGAGTTCGAAATACATCTATCTATATAGGAGAAAACAGAGTGAAACCTAAAAATTCAAACTGTTACTGGAAATGAACGCTTCAACATAGAAGAACGAAATTTGGGGAACCAAGTTGGCTTAGTGTACTGATCATTACCTGAAAGTATCATCCAGTTTGGGTGAAAAAATATTTGCTGTGATTTCTGGAGATTCGTAGTTTTTGGAAGCTTGACAACCCCTTTCTATGAAAGTGTTTCTCGCCAGTCACTGCTTAGGGCTACATCAAGAGGAAACAACACATAGATATAGAACGTGAAACTGCTTTATTTTGTCAAGTTTCAAGAAGCTAGCACAAACCGTGTTGGATTTACAGTTCCAAATCCATCTATCAATATAGGAGAAAACAGAGTGAAACCTAAAAATTCAAACTTTTACTGGAAATGAACGCTTCAACATAGAAGAACGAAATTTGGGGAACCAAGTCGGCTTAGTGTACTGATCATTACCTGAAAGTATCATCCAGTTTGGGTGAAAAAATATTTGCTGTGATTTCTGGAGTTTCGTAGTTTTTGGAAGCTTGACAACCCCTTTCTATGAAAGTGTTTCTCGCCAGTCACTGCTTAGGGCTACATCAAGAGGAAACAACACATAGATATAGAACGTGAAACTGCTTTATTTTGTCAAGTTTCAAGAAGCTAGCACAAACCGTGTTGGATTTACAGTTCCAAATCCATCTATCATATAGGAGAAAACAGAGTGAAACCTAAAAATTCAAACTGTTACTGGAAATGAACGCTTCAACATAGAAGAACGAAATTTGGGGAACCAATTCGGCTTAGTGTACTGATCATTACCTGAAAGTATCATCCAGTTTGGGTGCAGAAATATTTGCTGTGATTTCTGGAGATTCGTAGTTTTTGGAAGCTTGGCAACCCCTTTCTATGAAAGTGTTTCTCGCCAGTCACTGCTTAGGGCTACTTCAAGAGGAAACAAAACATAGATAGAACGTGAAACTGCTTTATTTTGTCAAGTTTCAATAAGCTAGCACAAACCGTGTTGGATTTAGAGTTCCAAATACATCTATCAATATAGGAGAAAACAGAGTGAAACCTAAAAATTCAAACTGTTACTGGAAATGTACGCTTCAACATAGAAGAACGAAATTTGGGGAACCAAGTCGGCTTAGTGTACTGATCATTACCTGAAAGTATCATCCAGTTTGGGTGAAAAAATATTTGCTGAGATTTCTGGAGATTCGTAATTTTTGGAAGCTTGGCAACCCCTTTCCATGAAAGTGTTTCTCGCCAGTCACTGCTTAGGGCTACATCAAGAGGAAAAAAAACATAGAGAAAGAACGTGAAACTGCTTTATTTTGTCAAGTTTCAAGAAGCTAGCACAAACCGTGTTGGATTTACAGTTCCAAATCCATCTATCAATATAGGAGAAAACAGAGTGAAACCTAAAAATTCAAACTGTTACTGAAAATGAACGCTTCAACATAGAAGAACGAAATTTGGGGAACCAAGTCGGCTTAGTGTACTGATCATTACCTGAAAGTATCATCCAGTTTGGGTGAAAAAATATTTGCTGAGATTTCTGGAGATTCGTAATTTTTGGAAGCTTGGCAACCCCTTTCCATGAAAGTGTTTCTCGCCAGTCACTGCTTAGGGCTACATCAAGAGGAAAAAAAACATAGAGAAAGAACGTGAAACTGCTTTATTTTGTCAAGTTTCAAGAAGCTAGCACAAACCGTGTTGGATTTAGAGTTCCAAATACATTTATCAATATAGGAGAAAACAGAGTGAAACCTAAAAATTTAAACTGTTACTGGAAATGAACGCTTCACCATAGAAGAACGAAATTTGGGGAACCAAGTCGGCTTAGTGTACTGACCATTACCTGAAAGTATCATCCAGTTTGGGTGAAAAAATATTTGCTGAGATTTCTGGAGATTCATAATTTTTGGAAGCTTGGGAACCTTTTTCCATGAAAGTGTTTCTCGACAGTCACTGCTTAGGGCTACATCAAGAGGAAACAAAACATAGAGATAGAACGTGAAACTGCTTTATTTTGTCAAGTTTCAAGAAGCTAGCACAAACCGTGTTGGATTTAGAGTTCCAAATACATCTATCAATATAGGAGAAAACAGAGTGAAACCTAAAAATTCAAACTGTTACTGGAAATGAACGCTTCAACATAGAAGAACGAAATTTGGAGAACCAAGTTGGCTTAGTGTACTGATCATTACCTGTAAGTATCATCCAGTTTTGGTGAAAAAATATTTGCTGAGATTTCTGGAGATTCGTAATTTTTGGAAGCTTGGGAACCCCTTTCCATGAAAGTGTTTCTCGCCAGTCACTGCATAGGGCTACTTCAAGAGGAAAGAACACATAGAGACAGAACGTGAAACTACTTTATTTTGTCAAGTTTCAAGAAGCTAGCACAAACCGTGTTGGATTTAGAGTTCGAAATACATCTATCTATATAGGAGAAAACAGAGTGAAACCTAAAAATTCAAACTGTTACTGGAAATGAACGCTTCAACATAGAAGAACGAAATTTGGGGAACCAAGTTGGCTTAGTGTACTGATCATTACCTGAAAGTATCATCCAGTTTGGGTGAAAAAATATTTGCTGTGATTTCTGGAGATTCGTAGTTTTTGGAAGCTTGACAACCCCTTTCTATGAAAGTGTTTCTCGCCAGTCACTGCTTAGGGCTACATCAAGAGGAAACAACACATAGAGATAGAACGTGAAACTGCTTTATTTTGTCAAGTTTCAAGAAGCTAGCACAAACCGTGTTGGATTTACAGTTCCAAATCCATCTATCAATATAGGAGAAAACAGAGTGAAACCTAAAAATTCAAACTGTTATTGGAAATGAACGCTTCAACATAGAAGAACGAAATTTGGGGAACCAAGTCGGCTTAGTGTACTGATCATTACCTGAAAGTATCATCCAGTTTGGGTGAAAAAATATTTGCTGTGATTTCTGGAGATTCGTAGTTTTTGGAAGCTTGACAACCCCTTTCTATGAAAGTGTTTCTCGCCAGTCACTGCTTAGGGCTACATCAAGAGGAAACAACACATAGATATAGAACGTGAAACTGCTTTATTTTGTCAAGTTTCAAGAAGCTAGCACAAACCGTGTTGGATTTACAGTTCCAAATCCATCTATCAATATAGGAGAAAACAGAGTGAAACCTAAAAATTCAAACTGTTACTGGAAATGAACGCTTCAACATAGAAGAACGAAATTTGGGGAACCAATTCGGCTTAGTGTACTGATCATTACCTGAAAGTATCATCCAGTTTGGGTGCAGAAATATTTGCTGTGATTTCTGGAGATTCGTAGTTTTTGGAAGCTTGGCAACCCCTTTCTATGAAAGTGTTTCTCGCCAGTCACTGCTTAGGGCTACTTCAAGAGGAAACAAAACATAGATAGAACGTGAAACTGCTTTATTTTGTCAAGTTTCAATAAGCTAGCACAAACCGTGTTGGATTTAGAGTTCCAAATACATCTATCAATATAGGAGAAAACAGAGTGAAACCTAAAAATTCAAACTGTTACTGGAAATGTACGCTTCAACATAGAAGAACGAAATTTGGGGAACCAAGTCGGCTTAGTGTACTGATCATTACCTGAAAGTATCATCCAGTTTGGGTGAAAAAATATTTGCTGAGATTTCTGGAGATTCGTAATTTTTGGAAGCTTGGCAACCCCTTTCCATGAAAGTGTTTCTCGCCAGTCACTGCTTAGGGCTACATCAAGAGGAAAAAAAACATAGAGAAAGAACGTGAAACTGCTTTATTTTGTCAAGTTTCAAGAAGCTAGCACAAACCGTGTTGGATTTACAGTTCCAAATCCATCTATCAATATAGGAGAAAACAGAGTGAAACCTAAAAATTCAAACTGTTACTGAAAATGAACGCTTCAACATAGAAGAACGAAATTTGGGGAACCAAGTCGGCTTAGTGTACTGATCATTACCTGTAAGTATCATCCAGTTTTGGTGAAAAAATATTTGCTGAGATTTCTGGAGATTCGTAATTTTTGGAAGCTTGGGAACCCCTTTCCATGAAAGTGTTTCTCGCCAGTCACTGCATAGGGCTACTTCAAGAGGAAAGAACACATAGAGACAGAACGTGAAACTACTTTATTTTGTCAAGTTTCAAGAAGCTAGCACAAACCGTGTTGGATTTAGAGTTCGAAATACATCTATCTATATAGGAGAAAACAGAGTGAAACCTAAAAATTCAAACTGTTACTGGAAATGAACGCTTCAACATAGAAGAACGAAATTTGGGGAACCAAGTTGGCTTAGTGTACTGATCATTACCTGAAAGTATCATCCAGTTTGGGTGAAAAAATATTTGCTGTGATTTCTGGAGATTCGTAGTTTTTGGAAGCTTGACAACCCCTTTCTATGAAAGTGTTTCTCGCCAGTCACTGCTTAGGGCTACATCAAGAGGAAACAACACATAGAGATAGAACGTGAAACTGCTTTATTTTGTCAAGTTTCAAGAAGCTAGCACAAACCGTGTTGGATTTACAGTTCCAAATCCATCTATCAATATAGGAGAAAACAGAGTGAAACCTAAAAATTCAAACTGTTATTGGAAATGAACGCTTCAACATAGAAGAACGAAATTTGGGGAACCAAGTCGGCTTAGTGTACTGATCATTACCTGAAAGTATCATCCAGTTTGGGTGAAAAAATATTTGCTGTGATTTCTGGAGATTCGTAGTTTTTGGAAGCTTGACAACCCCTTTCTATGAAAGTGTTTCTCGCCAGTCACTGCTTAGGGCTACATCAAGAGGAAACAACACATAGATATAGAACGTGAAACTGCTTTATTTTGTCAAGTTTCAAGAAGCTAGCACAAACCGTGTTGGATTTACAGTTCCAAATCCATCTATCAATATAGGAGAAAACAGAGTGAAACCTAAAAATTCAAACTGTTACTGGAAATGAACGCTTCAACATAGAAGAACGAAATTTGGGGAACCAATTCGGCTTAGTGTACTGATCATTACCTGAAAGTATCATCCAGTTTGGGTGCAGAAATATTTGCTGTGATTTCTGGAGATTCGTAGTTTTTGGAAGCTTGGCAACCCCTTTCTATGAAAGTGTTTCTCGCCAGTCACTGCTTAGGGCTACTTCAAGAGGAAACAAAACATAGATAGAACGTGAAACTGCTTTATTTTGTCAAGTTTCAATAAGCTAGCACAAACCGTGTTGGATTTAGAGTTCCAAATACATCTATCAATATAGGAGAAAACAGAGTGAAACCTAAAAATTCAAACTGTTACTGGAAATGTACGCTTCAACATAGAAGAACGAAATTTGGGGAACCAAGTCGGCTTAGTGTACTGATCATTACCTGAAAGTATCATCCAGTTTGGGTGAAAAAATATTTGCTGAGATTTCTGGAGATTCGTAATTTTTGGAAGCTTGGCAACCCCTTTCCATGAAAGTGTTTCTCGCCAGTCACTGCTTAGGGCTACATCAAGAGGAAAAAAAACATAGAGAAAGAACGTGAAACTGCTTTATTTTGTCAAGTTTCAAGAAGCTAGCACAAACCGTGTTGGATTTACAGTTCCAAATCCATCTATCAATATAGGAGAAAACAGAGTGAAACCTAAAAATTCAAACTGTTACTGAAAATGAACGCTTCAACATAGAAGAACGAAATTTGGGGAACCAAGTCGGCTTAGTGTACTGATCATTACCTGAAAGTATCATCCAGTTTGGGTGAAAAAATATTTGCTGAGATTTCTGGAGATTCGTAATTTTTGGAAGCTTGGCAACCCCTTTCCATGAAAGTGTTTCTCGCCAGTCACTGCTTAGGGCTACATCAAGAGGAAAAAAAACATAGAGAAAGAACGTGAAACTGCTTTATTTTGTCAAGTTTCAAGAAGCTAGCACAAACCGTGTTGGACTTAGAGTTCCAAATACATTTATCAATATAGGAGAAAACAGAGTGAAACCTAAAAATTTAAACTGTTACTGGAAATGAACGCTTCACCATAGAAGAACGAAATTTGGGGAACCAAGTCGGCTTAGTGTACTGACCATTACCTGAAAGTATCATCCAGTTTGGGTGAAAAAATATTTGCTGAGATTTCTGGAGATTCGTAATTTTTGGAAGCTTGGGAACCTTTTTCCATGAAAGTGTTTCTCGACAGTCACTGCTTAGGGCTACATCAAGAGGAAACAAAACATAGAGATAGAACGTGAAACTGCTTTATTTTGTCAAGTTTCAAGAAGCTAGCACAAACCGTGTTGGATTTAGAGTTCCAAATACATCTATCAATATAGGAGAAAACAGAGTGAAACCTAAAAATTCAAACTGTTACTGGAAATGAACGCTTCAACATAGAAGAACGAAATTTGGAGAACCAAGTTGGCTTAGTGTACTGATCATTACCTGTAAGTATCATCCAGTTTTGGTGAAAAAATATTTGCTGAGATTTCTGGAGATTCGTAATTTTTGGAAGCTTGGGAACCCCTTTCCATGAAAGTGTTTCTCGCCAGTCACTGCATAGGGCTACTTCAAGAGGAAAGAACACATAGAGACAGAACGTGAAACTACTTTATTTTGTCAAGTTTCAAGAAGCTAGCACAAACCGTGTTGGATTTAGAGTTCGAAATACATCTATCTATATAGGAGAAAACAGAGTGAAACCTAAAAATTCAAACTGTTACTGGAAATGAACGCTTCAACATAGAAGAACGAAATTTGGGGAACCAAGTTGGCTTAGTGTACTGATCATTACCTGAAAGTATCATCCAGTTTGGGTGAAAAAATATTTGCTGTGATTTCTGGAGATTCGTAGTTTTTGGAAGCTTGACAACCCCTTTCTATGAAAGTGTTTCTCGCCAGTCACTGCTTAGGGCTACATCAAGAGGAAACAACACATAGAGATAGAACGTGAAACTGCTTTATTTTGTCAAGTTTCAAGAAGCTAGCACAAACCGTGTTGGATTTACAGTTCCAAATCCATCTATCAATATAGGAGAAAACAGAGTGAAACCTAAAAATTCAAACTGTTATTGGAAATGAACGCTTCAACATAGAAGAACGAAATTTGGGGAACCAAGTCGGCTTAGTGTACTGATCATTACCTGAAAGTATCATCCAGTTTGGGTGAAAAAATATTTGCTGTGATTTCTGGAGATTCGTAGTTTTTGGAAGCTTGACAACCCCTTTCTATGAAAGTGTTTCTCGCCAGTCACTGCTTAGGGCTACATCAAGAGGAAACAACACATAGATATAGAACGTGAAACTGCTTTATTTTGTCAAGTTTCAAGAAGCTAGCACAAACCGTGTTGGATTTACGGTTCCAAATCCATCTATCAATATAGGAGAAAACAGAGTGAAACCTAAAAATTCAAACTGTTACTGGAAATGAACGCTTCAACATAGAAGAACGAAATTTGGGGAACCAAGTCGGCTTAGTGTACTGATCATTACCTGAAAGTATCATCCAGTTTGGGTGCAGAAATATTTGCTGTGATTTCTGGAGATTCGTAGTTTTTGGAAGCTTGGCAACCCCTTTCTATGAAAGTGTTTCTCGCCAGTCACTGCTTAGGGCTACTTCAAGAGGAAACAAAACATAGAGATAGAACGTGAAACTGCTTTATTTTGTCAAGTTTCAATAAGCTAGCACAAACCGTGTTGGATTTAGAGTTCCAAATACATCTATCAATATAGGAGAAAACAGAGTGAAACCTAAAAATTCAAACTGTTACTGGAAATGTACGCTTCAACATAGAAGAACGAAATTTGGGGAACCAAGTCTGCTTAGTGTACTGATCATTACCTGAAAGTATCATCCAGTTTGGGTGAAAAAATATTTGCTGAGATTTCTGGAGATTCGTAATTTTTGGAAGCTTGGCAACCCCTTTCCATGAAAGTGTTTCTCGCCAGTCACTGCTTAGGGCTACATCAAGAGGAAAAAAAACATAGAGAAAGAACGTGAAACTGCTTTATTTTGTCAAGTTTCAAGAAGCTAGCACAAACCGTGTTGGATTTACAGTTCCAAATCCATCTATCAATATAGGAGAAAACAGAGTGAAACCTAAAAATTCAAACTGTTACTGAAAATGAACGCTTCAACATAGAAGAACGAAATTTGGGGAACCAAGTCAGCTTAGTGTACTGATCATTACCTGAAAGTATCATCCAGTTTGGGTGAAAAAATATTTGCTGAGATTTCTGGAGATTCGTAATTTTTGGAAGCTTGGCAACCCCTTTCCATGAAAGTGTTTCTCGCCAGTCACTGCTTAGGGCTACATCAAGAGGAAAAAAAACATAGAGAAAGAACGTGAAACTGCTTTATTTTGTCAAGTTTCAAGAAGCTAGCACAAACCGTGTTGGATTTAGAGTTCCAAATACATTTATCAATATAGGAGAAAACAGAGTGAAACCTAAAAATTTAAACTGTTACTGGAAATGAACGCTTCACCATAGAAGAACGAAATTTGGGGAACCAAGTCGGCTTAGTGTACTGACCATTACCTGAAAGTATCATCCAGTTTGGGTGAAAAAATATTTGCTGAGATTTCTGGAGATTCGTAATTTTTGGAAGCTTGGGAACCTTTTTCCATGAAAGTGTTTCTCGACAGTCACTGCTTAGGGCTACATCAAGAGGAAACAAAACATAGAGATAGAACGTGAAACTGCTTTATTTTGTCAAGTTTCAAGAAGCTAGCACAAACCGTGTTGGATTTAGAGTTCCAAATACATCTATCAATATAGGAGAAAACAGAGTGAAACCTAAAAATTCAAACTGTTACTGGAAATGAACGCTTCAACATAGAAGAACGAAATTTGGAGAACCAAGTTGGCTTAGTGTACTGATCATTACCTGTAAGTATCATCCAGTTTTGGTGAAAAAATATTTGCTGAGATTTCTGGAGATTCGTAATTTTTGGAAGCTTGGGAACCCCTTTCCATGAAAGTGTTTCTCGCCAGTCACTGCATAGGGCTACTTCAAGAGGAAAGAACACATAGAGACAGAACGTGAAACTACTTTATTTTGTCAAGTTTCAAGAAGCTAGCACAAACCGTGTTGGATTTAGAGTTCGAAATACATCTATCTATATAGGAGAAAACAGAGTGAAACCTAAAAATTCAAACTGTTACTGGAAATGAACGCTTCAACATAGAAGAACGAAATTTGGGGAACCAAGTTGGCTTAGTGTACTGATCATTACCTGAAAGTATCATCCAGTTTGGGTGAAAAAATATTTGCTGTGATTTCTGGAGATTCGTAGTTTTTGGAAGCTTGACAACCCCTTTCTATGAAAGTGTTTCTCGCCAGTCACTGCTTAGGGCTACATCAAGAGGAAACAACACATAGAGATAGAACGTGAAACTGCTTTATTTTGTCAAGTTTCAAGAAGCTAGCACAAACCGTGTTGGATTTACAGTTCCAAATCCATCTATCAATATAGGAGAAAACAGAGTGAAACCTAAAAATTCAAACTGTTATTGGAAATGAACGCTTCAACATAGAAGAACGAAATTTGGGGAACCAAGTCGGCTTAGTGTACTGATCATTACCTGAAAGTATCATCCAGTTTGGGTGAAAAAATATTTGCTGTGATTTCTGGAGATTCGTAGTTTTTGGAAGCTTGACAACCCCTTTCTATGAAAGTGTTTCTCGCCAGTCACTGCTTAGGGCTACATCAAGAGGAAACAACACATAGATATAGAACGTGAAACTGCTTTATTTTGTCAAGTTTCAAGAAGCTAGCACAAACCGTGTTGGATTTACGGTTCCAAATCCATCTATCAATATAGGAGAAAACAGAGTGAAACCTAAAAATTCAAACTGTTACTGGAAATGAACGCTTCAACATAGAAGAACGAAATTTGGGGAACCAAGTCGGCTTAGTGTACTGATCATTACCTGAAAGTATCATCCAGTTTGGGTGCAGAAATATTTGCTGTGATTTCTGGAGATTCGTAGTTTTTGGAAGCTTGGCAACCCCTTTCTATGAAAGTGTTTCTCGCCAGTCACTGCTTAGGGCTACTTCAAGAGGAAACAAAACATAGAGATAGAACGTGAAACTGCTTTATTTTGTCAAGTTTCAAGAAGCTAGCACAAACCGTGTTGGATTTAGAGTTCCAAATACATCTATCAATATAGGAGAAAACAGAGTGAAACGTAAAAATTCAAACTGTTACTGGAAATGTACGCTTCAACATAGAAGAACGAAATTTGGGGAACCAAGTCGGCTTAGTGTACTGATCATTACCTGAAAGTATCATCCAGTTTGGGTGAAAAAATATTTGCTGTGATTTCTGGAGATTCGTAGTTTTTGGAAGCTTGACAACCCCTTTCTATGAAAGTGTTTCTCGCCAGTCACTGCTTAGGGCTACATCAAGAGGAAACAACACATAGATATAGAACGTGAAACTGCTTTATTTTGTCAAGTTTCAAGAAGCTAGCACAAACCGTGTTGGATTTACAGTTCCAAATCCATCTATCAATATAGGAGAAAACAGAGTGAAACCTAAAAATTCAAACTGTTACTGGAAATGAACGCTTCAACATAGAAGAACGAAATTTGGAGAACCAAGTTGGCTTAGTGTACTGATCATTACCTGTAAGTATCATCCAGTTTTGGTCAAAAAATATTTGCTGAGATTTCTGGAGATTCGTAATTTTTGGAAGCTTGGGAACCCCTTTCCATGAAAGTGTTTCTCGCCAGTCACTGCATAGGGCTACTTCAAGAGGAAAGAACACATAGAGACAGAACGTGAAACTACTTTATTTTGTCAAGTTTCAAGAAGCTAGCACAAACCGTGTTGGATTTAGAGTTCGATATACATCTATCTATATAGGAGAAAACAGAGTGAAACCTAAAAATTCAAACTGTTACTGGAAATGAACGCTTCAACATAGAAGAACGAAATTTGGGGAACCAAGTTGGCTTAGTGTACTGATCATTACCTGAAAGTATCATCCAGTTTGGGTGAAAAAATATTTGCTGTGATTTCTGGAGATTCGTAGTTTTTGGAAGCTTGACAACCCCTTTCTATGAAAGTGTTTCTCGCCAGTCACTGCTTAGGGCTACATCAAGAGGAAACAACACATAGATATAGAACGTGAAACTGCTTTATTTTGTCAAGTTTCAAGAAGCTGGCACAAACCGTGTTGGATTTACAGTTCCAAATCCATCTATCAATATAGGAGAAAACAGAGTGAAACCTAAAAATTCAAACTGTTACTGGAAATGAACGCTTCAACATAGAAGAACAAAATTTGGGGAACCAAGTCGGCTTAGTGTACTGATCATTACCTGAAAGTATCATCCAGTTTGGGTGAAAAAATATTTGCTGTGATTTCTGGAGATTCGTAGTTTTTGGAAGCTTGACAACCCCTTTCTATGAAAGTGTTTCTCGCCAGTCACTGCTTAGGGCTACATCAAGAGGAAACAACACATAGATATAGAACGTGAAACTGCTTTATTTTGTCAAGTTTCAAGAAGCTAGCACAAACCGTGTTGGATTTACAGTTCCAAATCCATCTATCAATATAGGAGAAAACAGAGTGAAACCTAAAAATTCAAACTGTTACTGGAAATGTACGCTTCAACATAGAAGAACGAAATTTGGGGAACCAAGTCGGCTTAGTGTACTGATCATTACCTGAGAGTATCATCCAGTTTGGGTGAAAAAATATTTGCTGTGATTTCTGGAGATTCGTAGTTTTTGGAAGCTTGACAACCCCTTTCTATGAAAGTGTTTCTCGCCAGTCACTGCTTAGGGCTACATCAAGAGGAAACAACACATAGATATAGAACGTGAAACTGCTTTATTTTGTCAAGTTTCAAGAAGCTAGCACAAACCGTGTTGGATTTACAGTTCCAAATCCATCTATCAATATAGGAGAAAACAGAGTGAAACCTAAAAATTCAAACTGTTACTGAAAATGAACGCTTCAACATAGAAGAACGAAATTTGGGGAACCAAGTCGGCTTAGTGTACTGATCATTACCTGAAAGTATCATCCAGTTTGGGTGAAAAAATATTTGCTGAGATTTCTGGAGATTCGTAATTTTTGGAAGCTTGGCAACCCCTTTCCATGAAAGTGTTTCTCGCCAGTCACTGCTTAGGGCTACATCAAGAGGAAAAAAAACATAGAGAAAGAACGTGAAACTGCTTTATTTTGTCAAGTTTCAAGAAGCTAGCACAAACCGTGTTGGATTTAGAGTTCCAAATACATTTATCAATATAGGAGAAAACAGAGTGAAACCTAAAAATTTAAACTGTTACTGGAAATGAACGCTTCACCATAGAAGAACGAAATTTGGGGAACCAAGTCGGCTTAGTGTACTGACCATTACCTGAAAGTATCATCCAGTTTGGGTGAAAAAATATTTGCTGAGATTTCTGGAGATTCGTAATTTTTGGAAGCTTGGGAACCTTTTTCCATGAAAGTGTTTCTCGACAGTCACTGCTTAGGGCTACATCAAGAGGAAACAAAACATAGAGATAGAACGTGAAACTGCTTTATTTTGTCAAGTTTCAAGAAGCTAGCACAAACCGTGTTGGATTTAGAGTTCCAAATACATCTATCAATATAGGAGAAAACAGAGTGAAACCTAAAAATTCAAACTGTTAGTAGAAACGAACGCTTCAACATAGAAGAATGAAATTTGGAGAACCAAGTTGGCTTAGTGTACTGATCATTACCTGTAAGTATCATCCAGTTTTGGTGAAAAAATACTTGCTGAGATTTCTGGAGATTCGTAATTTTAGGAAGCTTGGCAACCCCTTTCCATGAAAGTGTTTCTCGCCAGTCACTGCATAGGGCTACTTCAAGAGGAAAGAACACCTAGAGACAGAACGTGAAACTACTTTATTTTGTCAAGTTTCAAGAAGCTAGCACAAACCGTGTTGGATTTAGAGTTCGAAATACATCTATCTATATAGGAGAAAACAGAGTGAAACCTAAAAATTCAAACTGTTACTGGAAATGAACGCTTCAACATAGAAGAACGAAATTTGGGGAACCCAGTTGGCTTAGTGTACTGATCATTACCTGAAAGTATCATCCAGTTTGGGTGAAAAAATATTTGCTGTGATTTCTGGAGATTCGTAGTTTGTGGAAGCTTGACAACCCCTTTCTATGAAAGTGTTTCTCGCCAGTCACTGCTTAGGGCTACATCAAGAGGAAACAACACATAGATATAGAACGTGAAACTGCTTTATTTTGTCAAGTTTCAAGAAGCTAGCACAAACCGTGTTGGATTTACAGTTCCAAATCCATCTATCAATATAGGAGAAAACAGAGTGAAACCTAAAAATTCAAACTGTTACTGGAAATGAACGCTTCAACATAGAAGAACGAAATTTGGGGAACCAAGTCGGCTTAGTGTACTGATCATTACCTGAAAGTATCATCCAGTTTGGGTGAAAAAATATTTGCTGTGATTTCTGGAGATTCGTAGTTTTTGGAAGCTTGACAACCCCTTTCTATGAAAGTGTTTCTCGCCAGTCACTGCTTAGGGCTACATCAAGAGGAAACAACACATAGATATAGAACGTGAAACTGCTTTATTTTGTCAAGTTTCAAGAAGCTAGCACAAACCGTGTTGGATTTACAGTTCCAAATCCATCTATCAATATAGGAGAAAACAGAGTGAAACCTAAAAATTCAAACTGTTACTGGAAATGAACGCTTCAACATAGAAGAACGAAATTTGGGGAACCAAGTTGGCTTAGTGTACTGATCATTACCTGAAAGTATCATCCAGTTTGGGTGCAGAAATATTTGCTGTGATTTCTGGAGATTCGTAGTTTTTGGAAGCTTGGCAACCCCTTTCTATGAAAGTGTTTCTCGCCAGTCACTCCTTAGGGCTACTTCAAGAGGAAACAAAACATAGAGATAGAACGTGAAACTGCTTTATTTTGTCAAGTTTCAAGAAGCTAGCACAAACCGTGTTGGATTTAGAGTTCCAAATACATCTATCAATATAGGAGAAAACAGAGTGAAACGTAAAAATTCAAACTGTTACTGGAAATGTACGCTTCACCATAGAAGAACGAAATTTGGGGAACCAAGTCGGCTTAGTGTACTGATCATTACCTGAAAGTATCATCCAGTTTGGGTGAAAAAATATTTGTTGTGATTTCTGGAGATTCGTAGTTTTTGGAAGCTTGACAACCCCTTTCTATGAAAGTGTTTCTCGCCAGTCACTGCTTAGGGCTACATCAAGAGGAAACAACACATAGATATAGAACGTGAAACTGCTTTATTTTGTCAAGTTTCAAGAAGCTAGCACAAACCGTGTTGGATTTACAGTTCCAAATCCATCTATCAATATAGGAGAAAACAGAGTGAAACCTAAAAATTCAAACTGTTACTGGAAATGTACGCTTCAACATAGAAGAACGAAATTTGGGGAACCAAGTCGGCTTAGTGTACTGATCATTACCTGAAAGTATCATCCAGTTTGGGTGAAAAAATATTTGCTGTGATTTCTGGAGATTCGTAGTTTTTGGAAGCTTGACAACCCCTTTCTATGAAAGTGTTTCTCGCCAGTCACTGCTTAGGGCTACATCAAGAGGAAACAACACATAGATATAGAACGTGAAACTGCTTTATTTTGTCAAGTTTCAAGAAGCTAGCACAAACCGTGTTGGATTTACAGTTCCAAATCCATCTATCAATATAGGAGAAAACAGAGTGAAACCTAAAAATTCAAACTGTTACTGAAAATGAACGCTTCAACATAGAAGAACGAAATTTGGGGAACCAAGTCGGCTTAGTGTACTGATCATTACCTGAAAGTATCATCCAGTTTGGGTGAAAAAATATTTGCTGAGATTTCTGGAGATTCGTAATTTTTGGAAGCTTGGCAACCCCTTTCCATGAAAGTGTTTCTCGCCAGTCACTGCTTAGGGCTACATCAAGAGGAAAAAAAAACATAGAGAAAGAACGTGAAACTGCTTTATTTTGTCAAGTTTCAAGAAGCTAGCACAAACCGTGTTGGATTTAGAGTTCCAAATACATTTATCAATATAGGAGAAAACAGAGTGAAACCTAAAAATTTAAACTGTTACTGGAAATGAACGCTTCACCATAGAAGAACGAAATTTGGGGAACCAAGTCGGCTTAGTGTACTGACCATTACCTGAAAGTATCATCCAGTTTGGGTGAAAAAATATTTGCTGAGATTTCTGGAGATTCGTAATTTTTGGAAGCTTGGGAACCTTTTTCCATGAAAGTGTTTCTCGACAGTCACTGCTTAGGGCTACATCAAGAGGAAACAAAACATAGAGATAGAACGTGAAACTGCTTTATTTTGTCAAGTTTCAAGAAGCTAGCACAAACCGTGTTGGATTTAGAGTTCCAAATACATCTATCAATATAGGAGAAAACAGAGTGAAACCTAAAAATTCAAACTGTTAGTAGAAACGAACGCTTCAACATAGAAGAATGAAATTTGGAGAACCAAGTTGGCTTAGTGTACTGATCATTACCTGTAAGTATCATCCAGTTTTGGTGAAAAAATACTTGCTGAGATTTCTGGAGATTCGTAATTTTAGGAAGCTTGGCAACCCCTTTCCATGAAAGTGTTTCTCGCCAGTCACTGCATAGGGCTACTTCAAGAGGAAAGAACACCTAGAGACAGAACGTGAAACTACTTTATTTTGTCAAGTTTCAAGAAGCTAGCACAAACCGTGTTGGATTTAGAGTTCGAAATACATCTATCTATATAGGAGAAAACAGAGTGAAACCTAAAAATTCAAACTGTTACTGGAAATGAACGCTTCAACATAGAAGAACGAAATTTGGGGAACCAAGTCGGCTTAGTGTACTGATCATTACCTGAAAGTATCATCCAGTTTGGGTGAAAAAATATTTGCTGTGATTTCTGGAGATTCGTAGTTTTTGGAAGCTTGACAACCCCTTTCTATGAAAGTGTTTCTCGCCAGTCACTGCTTAGGGCTACATCAAGAGGAAACAACACATAGATATAGAACGTGAAACTGCTTTATTTTGTCAAGTTTCAAGAAGCTAGCACAAACCGTGTTGGATTTACAGTTCCAAATCCATCTATCAATATAGGAGAAAACAGAGTGAAACCTAAAAATTCAAACTGTTACTGGAAATGAACGCTTCAACATAGAAGAACGAAATTTGGGGAACCAAGTCGGCTTAGTGTACTGATCATTACCTGAAAGTATCATCCAGTTTGGGTGCAGAAATATTTGCTGTGATTTCTGGAGATTCGTAGTTTTTGGAAGCTTGGCAACCCCTTTCTATGAAAGTGTTTCTCGCCAGTCACTGCTTAGGGCTACTTCAAGAGGAAACAAAACATAGAGATAGAACGTGAAACTGCTTTATTTTGTCAAGTTTCAAGAAGCTAGCACAAACCGTGTTGGATTTAGAGTTCCAAATACATCTATCAATATAGGAGAAAACAGAGTGAAACGTAAAAATTCAAACTGTTACTGGAAATGTACGCTTCACTCTTATAGAAGAACGAAATTTGGGGAACCAAGTCGGCTTAGTGTACTGATCATTACCTGAAAGTATCATCCAGTTTGGGTGAAAAAATATTTGTTGTGATTTCTGGAGATTCGTAGTTTTTGGAAGCTTGACAACCCCTTTCTATGAAAGTGTTTCTCGCCAGTCACTGCTTAGGGCTACATCAAGAGGAAACAACACATAGATATAGAACGTGAAACTGCTTTATTTTGTCAAGTTTCAAGAAGCTAGCACAAACCGTGTTGGATTTACAGTTCCAAATCCATCTATCAATATAGGAGAAAACAGAGTGAAACCTAAAAATTCAAACTGTTACTGGAAATGTACGCTTCAACATAGAAGAACGAAATTTGGGGAACCAAGTCGGCTTAGTGTACTGATCATTACCTGAAAGTATCATCCAGTTTGGGTGAAAAAATATTTGCTGTGATTTCTGGAGATTCGTAGTTTTTGGAAGCTTGACAACCCCTTTCTATGAAAGTGTTTCTCGCCAGTCACTGCTTAGGGCTACATCAAGAGGAAACAACACATAGATATAGAACGTGAAACTGCTTTATTTTGTCAAGTTTCAAGAAGCTAGCACAAACCGTGTTGGATTTACAGTTCCAAATCCATCTATCAATATAGGAGAAAACAGAGTGAAACCTAAAAATTCAAACTGTTACTGAAAATGAACGCTTCAACATAGAAGAACGAAATTTGGGGAACCAAGTCGGCTTAGTGTACTGATCATTACCTGAAAGTATCATCCAGTTTGGGTGAAAAAATATTTGCTGAGATTTCTGGAGATTCGTAATTTTTGGAAGCTTGGCAACCCCTTTCCATGAAAGTGTTTCTCGCCAGTCACTGCTTAGGGCTACATCAAGAGGAAAAAAAACATAGAGAAAGAACGTGAAACTGCTTTATTTTGTCAAGTTTCAAGAAGCTAGCACAAACCGTGTTGGATTTAGAGTTCCAAATACATTTATCAATATAGGAGAAAACAGAGTGAAACCTAAAAATTTAAACTGTTACTGGAAATGAACGCTTCACCATAGAAGAACGAAATTTGGGGAACCAAGTCGGCTTAGTGTACTGACCATTACCTGAAAGTATCATCCAGTTTGGGTGAAAAAATATTTGCTGAGATTTCTGGAGATTCGTAATTTTTGGAAGCTTGGGAACCTTTTTCCATGAAAGTGTTTCTCGACAGTCACTGCTTAGGGCTACATCAAGAGGAAACAAAACATAGAGATAGAACGTGAAACTGCTTTATTTTGTCAAGTTTCAAGAAGCTAGCACAAACCGTGTTGGATTTAGAGTTCCAAATACATCTATCAATATAGGAGAAAACAGAGTGAAACCTAAAAATTCAAACTGTTAGTAGAAACGAACGCTTCAACATAGAAGAATGAAATTTGGAGAACCAAGTTGGCTTAGTGTACTGATCATTACCTGTAAGTATCATCCAGTTTTGGTGAAAAAATACTTGCTGAGATTTCTGGAGATTCGTAATTTTAGGAAGCTTGGCAACCCCTTTCCATGAAAGTGTTTCTCGCCAGTCACTGCATAGGGCTACTTCAAGAGGAAAGAACACCTAGAGACAGAACGTGAAACTACTTTATTTTGTCAAGTTTCAAGAAGCTAGCACAAACCGTGTTGGATTTAGAGTTCGAAATATATCTATCTATATAGGAGAAAACAGAGTGAAACCTAAAAATTCAAACTGTTACTGGAAATGAACGCTTCAACATAGAAGAACGAAATTTGGGGAACCAAGTTGGCTTAGTGTACTGATCATTACCTGAAAGTATCATCCAGTTTGGGTGAAAAAATATTTGCTGTGATTTCTGGAGATTCGTAGTTTTTGGAAGCTTGACAACCCCTTTCTATGAAAGTGTTTCTCGCCAGTCACTGCTTAGGGCTACATCAAGAGGAAACAACACATAGATATAGAACGTGAAACTGCTTTATTTTGTCAAGTTTCAAGAAGCTAGCACAAACCGTGTTGGATTTACAGTTCCAAATCCATCTATCAATATAGGAGAAAACAGAGTGAAACCTAAAAATTCAAACTGTTACTGGAAATGAACGCTTCAACATAGAAGAACGAAATTTGGGGAACCAAGTCGGCTTAGTGTACTGATCATTACCTGAAAGTATCATCCAGTTTGGGTGAAAAAATATTTGCTGTGATTTCTGGAGATTCGTAGTTTTTGGAAGCTTGACAACCCCTTTCTATGAAAGTGTTTCTCGCCAGTCACTGCTTAGGGCTACATCAAGAGGAAACAACACATAGATATAGAACGTGAAACTGCTTTATTTTGTCAAGTTTCAAGAAGCTAGCACAAACCGTGTTGGATTTACAGTTCCAAATCCATCTATCAATATAGGAGAAAACAGAGTGAAACCTAAAAATTCAAACTGTTACTGGAAATGAACGCTTCAACATAGAAGAACGAAATTTGGGGAACCAAGTCGGCTTAGTGTACTGATCATTACCTGAAAGTATCATCCAGTTTGGGTGCAGAAATATTTGCTGTGATTTCTGGAGATTCGTAGTTTTTGGAAGCTTGGCAACCCCTTTCTATGAAAGTGTTTCTCGCCAGTCACTGCTTAGGGCTACTTCAAGAGGAAACAAAACATAGAGATAGAACGTGAAACTGCTTTATTTTGTCAAGTTTCAAGAAGCTAGCACAAACCGTGTTGGATTTAGAGTTCCAAATACATCTATCAATATAGGAGAAAACAGAGTGAAACGTAAAAATTCAAACTGTTACTGGAAATGTACGCTTCACCATAGAAGAACGAAATTTGGGGAACCAAGTCGGCTTAGTGTACTGATCATTACCTGAAAGTATCATCCAGTTTGGGTGAAAAAATATTTGTTGTGATTTCTGGAGATTCGTAGTTTTTGGAAGCTTGACAACCCCTTTCTATGAAAGTGTTTCTCGCCAGTCACTGCTTAGGGCTACATCAAGAGGAAACAACACATAGATATAGAACGTGAAACTGCTTTATTTTGTCAAGTTTCAAGAAGCTAGCACAAACCGTGTTGGATTTACAGTTCCAAATCCATCTATCAATATAGGAGAAAACAGAGTGAAACCTAAAAATTCAAACTGTTACTGAAAATGAACGCTTCAACATAGAAGAACGAAATTTGGGGAACCAAGTCGGCTTAGTGTACTGATCATTACCTGAAAGTATCATCCAGTTTGGGTGAAAAAATATTTGCTGAGATTTCTGGAGATTCGTAATTTTTGGAAGCTTGGCAACCCCTTTCCATGAAAGTGTTTCTCGCCAGTCACTGCTTAGGGCTACATCAAGAGGAAAAAAAACATAGAGAAAGAACGTGAAACTGCTTTATTTTGTCAAGTTTCAAGAAGCTAGCACAAACCGTGTTGGATTTAGAGTTCCAAATACATTTATCAATATAGGAGAAAACAGAGTGAAACCTAAAAATTTAAACTGTTACTGGAAATGAACGCTTCACCATAGAAGAACGAAATTTGGGGAACCAAGTCGGCTTAGTGTACTGACCATTACCTGAAAGTATCATCCAGTTTGGGTGAAAAAATATTTGCTGAGATTTCTGGAGATTCGTAATTTTTGGAAGCTTGGGAACCTTTTTCCATGAAAGTGTTTCTCGACAGTCACTGCTTAGGGCTACATCAAGAGGAAACAAAACATAGAGATAGAACGTGAAACTGCTTTATTTTGTCAAGTTTCAAGAAGCTAGCACAAACCGTGTTGGATTTAGAGTTCCAAATACATCTATCAATATAGGAGAAAACAGAGTGAAACCTAAAAATTCAAACTGTTTTAGAAACGAACGCTTCAACATAGAAGAATGAAATTTGGAGAACCAAGTTGGCTTAGTGTACTGATCATTACCTGTAAGTATCATCCAGTTTTGGTGAAAAAATACTTGCTGAGATTTCTGGAGATTCGTAATTTTAGGAAGCTTGGCAACCCCTTTCCATGAAAGTGTTTCTCGCCAGTCACTGCATAGGGCTACTTCAAGAGGAAAGAACACCTAGAGACAGAACGTGAAACTACTTTATTTTGTCAAGTTTCAAGAAGCTAGCACAAACCGTGTTGGATTTAGAGTTCGAAATACATCTATCTATATAGGAGAAAACAGAGTGAAACCTAAAAATTCAAACTGTTACTGGAAATAAACGCTTCAACATAGAAGAACGAAATTTGGGGAACCAAGTTGGCTTAGTGTACTGATCATTACCTGAAAGTATCATCCAGTTTGGGTGAAAAAATATTTGCTGTGATTTCTGGAGATTCGTAGTTTTTGGAAGCTTGACAACCCCTTTCTATGAAAGTGTTTCTCGCCAGTCACTGCTTAGGGCTACATCAAGAGGAAACAACACATAGATATAGAACGTGAAACTGCTTTATTTTGTCAAGTTTCAAGAAGCTAGCACAAACCGTGTTGGATTTACAGTTCCAAATCCATCTATCAATATAGGAGAAAACAGAGTGAAACCTAAAAATTCAAACTGTTACTGGAAATGAACGCTTCAACATAGAAGAACGAAATTTGGGGAACCAAGTCGGCTTAGTGTACTGATCATTACCTGAAAGTATCATCCAGTTTGGGTGAAAAAATATTTGCTGTGATTTCTGGAGATTCGTAGTTTTTGGAAGCTTGACAACCCCTTTCTATGAAAGTGTTTCTCGCCAGTCACTGCTTAGGGCTACATCAAGAGGAAACAACACATAGATATAGAACGTGAAACTGCTTTATTTTGTCAAGTTTCAAGAAGCTAGCACAAACCGTGTTGGATTTACAGTTCCAAATCCATCTATCAATATAGGAGAAAACAGAGTGAAACCTAAAAATTCAAACTGTTACTGGAAATGAACGCTTCAACATAGAAGAACGAAATTTGGGGAACCAAGTCGGCTTAGTGTACTGATCATTACCTGAAAGTATCATCCAGTTTGGGTGCAGAAATATTTGCTGTGATTTCTGGAGATTCGTAGTTTTTGGAAGCTTGGCAACCCCTTTCTATGAAAGTGTTTCTCGCCAGTCACTGCTTAGGGCTACTTCAAGAGGAAACAAAACATAGAGATAGAACGTGAAACTGCTTTATTTTGTCAAGTTTCAAGAAGCTAGCACAAACCGTGTTGGATTTAGAGTTCCAAATACATCTATCAATATAGGAGAAAACAGAGTGAAACGTAAAAATTCAAACTGTTACTGGAAATGTACGCTTCACCATAGAAGAACGAAATTTGGGGAACCAAGTCGGCTTAGTGTACTGATCATTACCTGAAAGTATCATCCAGTTTGGGTGAAAAAATATTTGTTGTGATTTCTGGAGATTCGTAGTTTTTGGAAGCTTGACAACCCCTTTCTATGAAAGTGTTTCTCGCCAGTCACTGCTTAGGGCTACATCAAGAGGAAACAAAACATAGATATAGAACGTGAAACTGCTTTATTTTGTCAAGTTTCAAGAAGCTAGCACAAACCGTGTTGGATTTACAGTTCCAAATCCATCTATCAATATAGGAGAAAACAGAGTGAAACCTAAAAATTCAAACTGTTACTGGAAATGTACGCTTCAACATAGAAGAACGAAATTTGGGGAACCAAGTCGGCTTAGTGTACTGATCATTACCTGAAAGTATCATCCAGTTTGGGTGAAAAAATATTTGCTGTGATTTCTGGAGATTCGTAGTTTTTGGAAGCTTGACAACCCCTTTCTATGAAAGTGTTTCTCGCCAGTCACTGCTTAGGGCTACATCAAGAGGAAACAACACATAGATATAGAACGTGAAACTGCTTTATTTTGTCAAGTTTCAAGAAGCTAGCACAAACCGTGTTGGATTTACAGTTCCAAATCCATCTATCAATATAGGAGAAAACAGAGTGAAACCTAAAAATTCAAACTGTTACTGGAAATGAACGCTTCAACATAGAAGAACGAAATTTGGGGAACCAAGTTGGCTTAGTGTACTGATCATTACCTGAAAGTATCATCCAGTTTGGGTGCAGAAATATTTGCTGTGATTTCTGGAGATTCGTAGTTTTTGGAAGCTTGGCAACCCCTTTCTATGAAAGTGTTTCTCGCCAGTCACTGCTTAGGGCTACTTCAAGAGGAAACAAAACATAGAGATAGAACGTGAAACTGCTTTATTTTGTCAAGTTTCAAGAAGCTAGCACAAACCGTGTTGGATTTAGAGTTCCAAATACATCTATCAATATAGGAGAAAACAGAGTGAAACGTAAAAATTCAAACTGTTACTGGAAATGTACGCTTCACCATAGAAGAACGAAATTTGGGGAACCAAGTCGGCTTAGTGTACTGATCATTACCTGAAAGTATCATCCAGTTTGGGTGAAAAAATATTTGTTGTGATTTCTGGAGATTCGTAGTTTTTGGAAGCTTGACAACCCCTTTCTATGAAAGTGTTTCTCGCCAGTCACTGCTTAGGGCTACATCAAGAGGAAACAACACATAGATATAGAACGTGAAACTGCTTTATTTTGTCAAGTTTCAAGAAGCTAGCACAAACCGTGTTGGATTTACAGTTCCAAATCCATCTATCAATATAGGAGAAAACAGAGTGAAACCTAAAAATTCAAACTGTTACTGAAAATGAACGCTTCAACATAGAAGAACGAAATTTGGGGAACCAAGTCGGCTTAGTGTACTGATCATTACCTGAAAGTATCATCCAGTTTGGGTGAAAAAATATTTGCTGTGATTTCTGGAGATTCGTAGTTTTTGGAAGCTTGACAACCCCTTTCTATGAAAGTGTTTCTCGCCAGTCACTGCTTAGGGCTACATCAAGAGGAAACAACACATAGATATAGAACGTGAAACTGCTTTATTTTGTCAAGTTTCAAGAAGCTAGCACAAACCGTGTTGGATTTACAGTTCCAAATCCATCTATCAATATAGGAGAAAACAGAGTGAAACCTAAAAATTCAAACTGTTACTGAAAATGAACGCTTCAACATAGAAGAACGAAATTTGGGGAACCAAGTCGGCTTAGTGTACTGATCATTACCTGAAAGTATCATCCAGTTTGGGTGAAAAAATATTTGCTGAGATTTCTGGAGATTCGTAATTTTTGGAAGCTTGGCAACCCCTTTCCATGAAAGTGTTTCTCGCCAGTCACTGCTTAGGGCTACATCAAGAGGAAAAAAAACATAGAGAAAGAACGTGAAACTGCTTTATTTTGTCAAGTTTCAAGAAGCTAGCACAAACCGTGTTGGATTTAGAGTTCCAAATACATTTATCAATATAGGAGAAAACAGAGTGAAACCTAAAAATTTAAACTGTTACTGGAAATGAACGCTTCACCATAGAAGAACGAAATTTGGGGAACCAAGTCGGCTTAGTGTACTGACCATTACCTGAAAGTATCATCCAGTTTGGGTGAAAAAATATTTGCTGAGATTTCTGGAGATTCGTAATTTTTGGAAGCTTGGGAACCTTTTTCCATGAAAGTGTTTCTCGACAGTCACTGCTTAGGGCTACATCAAGAGGAAACAAAACATAGAGATAGAACGTGAAACTGCTTTATTTTGTCAAGTTTCAAGAAGCTAGCACAAACCGTGTTGGATTTAGAGTTCCAAATACATCTATCAATATAGGAGAAAACAGAGTGAAACCAAAAAATTCAAACTGTTTTAGAAACGAACGCTTCAACATAGAAGAATGAAATTTGGAGAACCAAGTTGGCTTAGTGTACTGATCATTACCTGTAAGTATCATCCAGTTTTGGTGAAAAAATACTTGCTGAGATTTCTGGAGATTCGTAATTTTAGGAAGCTTGGCAACCCCTTTCCATGAAAGTGTTTCTCGCCAGTCACTGCATAGGGCTACTTCAAGAGGAAAGAACACCTAGAGACAGAACGTGAAACTACTTTATTTTGTCAAGTTTCAAGAAGCTAGCACAAACCGTGTTGGATTTAGAGTTCGAAATACATCTATCTATATAGGAGAAAACAGAGTGAAACCTAAAAATTCAAACTGTTACTGGAAATGAACGCTTCAACATAGAAGAACGAAATTTGGGGAACCAAGTTGGCTTAGTGTACTGATCATTACCTGAAAGTATCATCCAGTTTGGGTGAAAAAATATTTGCTGTGATTTCTGGAGATTCGTAGTTTTTGGAAGCTTGACAACCCCTTTCTATGAAAGTGTTTCTCGCCAGTCACTGCTTAGGGCTACATCAAGAGGAAACAACACATAGATATAGAACGTGAAACTGCTTTATTTTGTCAAGTTTCAAGAAGCTAGCACAAACCGTGTTGGATTTACAGTTCCAAATCCATCTATCAATATAGGAGAAAACAGAGTGAAACCTAAAAATTCAAACTGTTACTGGAAATGAACGCTTCAACATAGAAGAACGAAATTTGGGGAACCAAGTCGGCTTAGTGTACTGATCATTACCTGAAAGTATCATCCAGTTTGGGTGAAAAAATATTTGCTGTGATTTCTGGAGATTCGTAGTTTTTGGAAGCTTGACAACCCCTTTCTATGAAAGTGTTTCTCGCCAGTCACTGCTTAGGGCTACATCAAGAGGAAACAACACATAGATATAGAACGTGAAACTGCTTTATTTTGTCAAGTTTCAAGAAGCTAGCACAAACCGTGTTGGATTTACAGTTCCAAATCCATCTATCAATATAGGAGAAAACAGAGTGAAACCTAAAAATTCAAACTGTTACTGGAAATGAACGCTTCAACATAGAAGAACGAAATTTGGGGAACCAAGTCGGCTTAGTGTACTGATCATTACCTGAAAGTATCATCCAGTTTGGGTGCAGAAATATTTGCTGTGATTTCTGGAGATTCGTAGTTTTTGGAAGCTTGGCAACCCCTTTCTATGAAAGTGTTTCTCGCCAGTCACTGCTTAGGGCTACTTCAAGAGGAAACAAAACATAGAGATAGAACGTGAAACTGCTTTATTTTGTCAAGTTTCAAGAAGCTAGCACAAACCGTGTTGGATTTAGAGTTCCAAATACATCTATCAATATAGGAGAAAACAGAGTGAAACGTAAAAATTCAAACTGTTACTGGAAATGTACGCTTCACCATAGAAGAACGAAATTTGGGGAACCAAGTCGGCTTAGTGTACTGATCATTACCTGAAAGTATCATCCAGTTTGGGTGAAAAAATATTTGTTGTGATTTCTGGAGATTCGTAGTTTTTGGAAGCTTGACAACCCCTTTCTATGAAAGTGTTTCTCGCCAGTCACTGCTTAGGGCTACATCAAGAGGAAACAAAACATAGATATAGAACGTGAAACTGCTTTATTTTGTCAAGTTTCAAGAAGCTAGCACAAACCGTGTTGGATTTACAGTTCCAAATCCATCTATCAATATAGGAGAAAACAGAGTGAAACCTAAAAATTCAAACTGTTACTGGAAATGTACGCTTCAACATAGAAGAACGAAATTTGGGGAACCAAGTCGGCTTAGTGTACTGATCATTACCTGAAAGTATCATCCAGTTTGGGTGAAAAAATATTTGCTGTAATTTCTGGAGATTCGTAGTTTTTGGAAGCTTGACAACCCCTTTCTATGAAAGTGTTTCTCGCCAGTCACTGCTTAGGGCTACATCAAGAGGAAACAACACATAGATATAGAACGTGAAACTGCTTTATTTTGTCAAGTTTCAAGAAGCTAGCACAAACCGTGTTGGATTTACAGTTCCAAATCCATCTATCAATATAGGAGAAAACAGAGTGAAACCTAAAAATTCAAACTGTTACTGGAAATGAACGCTTCAACATAGAAGAACGAAATTTGGGGAACCAAGTTGGCTTAGTGTACTGATCATTACCTGAAAGTATCATCCAGTTTGGGTGCAGAAATATTTGCTGTGATTTCTGGAGATTCGTAGTTTTTGGAAGCTTGGCAACCCCTTTCTATGAAAGTGTTTCTCGCCAGTCACTGCTTAGGGCTACTTCAAGAGGAAACAAAACATAGAGATAGAACGTGAAACTGCTTTATTTTGTCAAGTTTCAAGAAGCTAGCACAAACCGTGTTGGATTTAGAGTTCCAAATACATCTATCAATATAGGAGAAAACAGAGTGAAACGTAAAAATTCAAACTGTTACTGGAAATGTACGCTTCACCATAGAAGAACGAAATTTGGGGAACCAAGTCGGCTTAGTGTACTGATCATTACCTGAAAGTATCATCCAGTTTGGGTGAAAAAATATTTGTTGTGATTTCTGGAGATTCGTAGTTTTTGGAAGCTTGACAACCCCTTTCTATGAAAGTGTTTCTCGCCAGTCACTGCTTAGGGCTACATCAAGAGGAAACAACACATAGATATAGAACGTGAAACTGCTTTATTTTGTCAAGTTTCAAGAAGCTAGCACAAACCGTGTTGGATTTACAGTTCCAAATCCATCTATCAATATAGGAGAAAACAGAGTGAAACCTAAAAATTCAAACTGTTACTGAAAATGAACGCTTCAACATAGAAGAACGAAATTTGGGGAACCAAGTCGGCTTAGTGTACTGATCATTACCTGAAAGTATCATCCAGTTTGGGTGAAAAAATATTTGCTGAGATTTCTGGAGATTCGTAATTTTTGGAAGCTTGGCAACCCCTTTCCATGAAAGTGTTTCTCGCCAGTCACTGCTTAGGGCTACATCAAGAGGAAAAAAAACATAGAGAAAGAACGTGAAACTGCTTTATTTTGTCAAGTTTCAAGAAGCTAGCACAAACCGTGTTGGATTTAGAGTTCCAAATACATTTATCAATATAGGAGAAAACAGAGTGAAACCTAAAAATTTAAACTGTTACTGGAAATGAACGCTTCACCATAGAAGAACGAAATTTGGGGAACCAAGTCGGCTTAGTGTACTGACCATTACCTGAAAGTATCATCCAGTTTGGGTGAAAAAATATTTGCTGAGATTTCTGGAGATTCGTAATTTTTGGAAGCTTGGGAACCTTTTTCCATGAAAGTGTTTCTCGACAGTCACTGCTTAGGGCTACATCAAGAGGAAACAAAACATAGAGATAGAACTTGAAACTGCTTTATTTTGTCAAGTTTCAAGAAGCTAGCACAAACCGTGTTGGATTTAGAGTTCCAAATACATCTATCAATATAGGAGAAAACAGAGTGAAACCTAAAAATTCAAACTGTTAGTAGAAACGAACGCTTCAACATAGAAGAATGAAATTTGGAGAACCAAGTTGGCTTAGTGTACTGATCATTACCTGTAAGTATCATCCAGTTTTGGTGAAAAAATACTTGCTGAGATTTCTGGAGATTCGTAATTTTAGGAAGCTTGGCAACCCCTTTCCATGAAAGTGTTTCTCGCCAGTCACTGCATAGGGCTACTTCAAGAGGAAATGACACCTAGAGACAGAACGTGAAACTACTTTATTTTGTCAAGTTTCAAGAAGCTAGCACAAACCGTGTTGGATTTAGAGTTCGAAATACATCTATCTATATAGGAGAAAACAGAGTGAAACCTAAAAATTCAAACTGTTACTGGAAATGAACGCTTCAACATAGAAGAACGAAATTTGGGGAACCAAGTTGGCTTAGTGTACTGATCATTACCTGAAAGTATCATCCAGTTTGGGTGAAAAAATATTTGCTGTGATTTCTGGAGATTCGTAGTTTTTGGAAGCTTGACAACCCCTTTCTATGAAAGTGTTTCTCGCCAGTCACTGCTTAGGGCTACATCAAGAGGAAACAACACATAGATATAGAACGTGAAACTGCTTTATTTTGTCAAGTTTCAAGAAGCTAGCACAAACCGTGTTGGATTTACAGTTCCAAATCCATCTATCAATATAGGAGAAAACAGAGTGAAACCTAAAAATTCAAACTGTTACTGGAAATGAACGCTTCAACATAGAAGAACGAAATTTGGGGAACCAAGTCGGCTTAGTGTACTGATCATTACCTGAAAGTATCATCCAGTTTGGGTGAAAAAATATTTGCTGTGATTTCTGGAGATTCGTAGTTTTTGGAAGCTTGACAACCCCTTTCTATGAAAGTGTTTCTCGCCAGTCACTGCTTAGGGCTACATCAAGAGGAAACAACACATAGATATAGAACGTGAAACTGCTTTATTTTGTCAAGTTTCAAGAAGCTAGCACAAACCGTGTTGGATTTACAGTTCCAAATCCATCTATCAATATAGGAGAAAACAGAGTGAAACCTAAAAATTCAAACTGTTACTGGAAATGAACGCTTCAACATAGAAGAACGAAATTTGGGGAACCAAGTCGGCTTAGTGTACTGATCATTACCTGAATGTATCATCCAGTTTGGGTGCAGAAATATTTGCTGTGATTTCTGGAGATTCGTAGTTTTTGGAAGCTTGGCAACCCCTTTCTATGAAAGTGTTTCTCGCCAGTCACTGCTTAGGGCTACTTCAAGAGGAAACAAAACATAGAGATAGAACGTGAATCTGCTTTATTTTGTCAAGTTTCAAGAAGCTAGCACAAACCGTGTTGGATTTAGAGTTCCAAATACATCTATCAATATAGGAGAAAACAGAGTGAAACGTAAAAATTCAAACTGTTACTGGAAATGTACGCTTCAACATAGAAGAACGAAATTTGGGGAACCAAGTCGGCTTAGTGTACTGATCATTACCTGAAAGTATCATCCAGTTTGGGTGAAAAAATATTTGCTGAGATTTCTGGAGATTCGTAATTTTTGGAAGCTTGGCAACCCCTTTCCATGAAAGTGTTTCTCGCCAGTCACTGCTTAGGGCTACATCAAGAGGAAAAAAAACATAGAGAAAGAACGTGAAACTGCTTTATTTTGTCAAGTTTCAAGAAGCTAGCACAAACCGTGTTGGATTTAGAGTTCCAAATACATTTATCAATATAGGAGAAAACAGAGTGAAACCTAAAAATTTAAACTGTTACTGGAAATGAACGCTTCACCATAGAAGAACGAAATTTGGGGAACCAAGTCGGCTTAGTGTACTGACCATTACCTGAAAGTATCATCCAGTTTGGGTGAAAAAATATTTGCTGAGATTTCTGGAGATTCGTAATTTTTGGAAGCTTGGGAACCTTTTTCCATGAAAGTGTTTCTCGACAGTCACTGCTTAGGGCTACATCAAGAGGAAACAAAACATAGAGATAGAACGTGAAACTGCTTTATTTTGTCAAGTTTCAAGAAGCTAGCACAAACCGTGTTGGATTTAGAGTTCCAAATACATCTATCAATATAGGAGAAAACAGAGTGAAACCTAAAAATTCAAACTGTTACTGGAAATGAACGCTTCAACATAGAAGAACGAAATTTGGAGAACCAAGTTGGCTTAGTGTACTGATCATTACCTGTAAGTATCATCCAGTTTTGGTGAAAAAATATTTGCTGAGATTTCTGGAGATTCGTAATTTTTGGAAGCTTGGGAACCCCTTTCCATGAAAGTGTTTCTCGCCAGTCACTGCATAGGGCTACTTCAAGAGGAAAGAACACATAGAGACAGAACGTGAAACTGCTTTATTTTGTCAAGTTTCAAGAAGCTAGCACAAACCGTGTTGGATTTAGAGTTCCAAATACATCTATCAATATAGGAGAAAACAGAGTGAAACCTAAAAATTCAAACTGTTAGTAGAAACGAACGCTTCAACATAGAAGAATGAAATTTGGAGAACCAAGTTGGCTTAGTGTACTGATCATTACCTGTAAGTATCATCCAGTTTTGGTGAAAAAATACTTGCTGAGATTTCTGGAGATTCGTAATTTTAGGAAGCTTGGCAACCCCTTTCCATGAAAGTGTTTCTCGCCAGTCACTGCATAGGGCTACTTCAAGAGGAAAGAACACCTAGAGACAGAACGTGAAACTACTTTATTTTGTCAAGTTTCAAGAAGCTAGCACAAACCGTGTTGGATTTAGAGTTCGAAATACATCTATCTATATAGGAGAAAACAGAGTGAAACCTAAAAATTCAAACTGTTACTGGAAATGAACGCTTCAACATAGAAGAACGAAATTTGGGGATCCAAGTCGGCTTAGTGTACTGATCATTACCTGAAAGTATCATCCAGTTTGGGTGAAAAAATATTTGCTGTGATTTCTGGAGATTCGTAGTTTTTGGAAGCTTGACAACCCCTTTCTATGAAAGTGTTTCTCGCCAGTCACTGCTTAGGGCTACATCAAGAGGAAACAACACATAGATATAGAACGTGAAACTGCTTTATTTTGTCAAGTTTCAAGAAGCTAGCACAAACCGTGTTGGATTTACAGTTCCAAATCCATCTATCAATATAGGAGAAAACAGAGTGAAACCTAAAAATTCAAACTGTTACTGGAAATGAACGCTTCAACATAGAAGAACGAAATTTGGGGAACCAAGTCGGCTTAGTGTACTGATCATTACCTGAAAGTATCATCCAGTTTGGGTGCAGAAATATTTGCTGTGATTTCTGGAGATTCGTAGTTTTTGGAAGCTTGGCAACCCCTTTCTATGAAAGTGTTTCTCGCCAGTCACTGCTTAGGGCTACTTCAAGAGGAAACAAAACATAGAGATAGAACGTGAAACTGCTTTATTTTGTCAAGTTTCAAGAAGCTAGCACAAACCGTGTTGGATTTAGAGTTCCAAATACATCTATCAATATAGGAGAAAACAGAGTGAAACGTAAAAATTCAAACTGTTACTGGAAATGTACGCTTCAACATAGAAGAACGAAATTTGGGGAACCAAGTCGGCTTAGTGTACTAATCATTACCTGAAAGTATCATCCAGTTTGGGTGAAAAAATATTTGCTGTGATTTCTGGAGATTCGTAGTTTTTGGAAGCTTGACAACCCCTTTCTATGAAAGTGTTTCTCGCCAGTCACTGCTTAGGGCTACATCAAGAGGAAACAACACATAGATATAGAACGTGAAACTGCTTTATTTTGTCAAGTTTCAAGAAGCTAGCACAAACCGTGTTGGATTTACAGTTCCAAATCCATCTATCAATATAGGAGAAAACAGAGTGAAACCTAAAAATTCAAACTGTTATTGGAAATGAACGCTTCAACATAGAAGAACGAAATTTGGGGAACCAAGTCGGCTTAGTGTACTGATCATTACCTGAAAGTATCATCCAGTTTGGGTGAAAAAATATTTGCTGTGATTTCTGGAGATTCGTAGTTTTTGGAAGCTTGACAACCCCTTTCTATGAAAGTGTTTCTCGCCAGTCACTGCTTAGGGCTACATCAAGAGGAAACAACACATAGATATAGAACGTGAAACTGCTTTATTTTGTCAAGTTTCAAGAAGCTAGCACAAACCGTGTTGGATTTACAGTTCCAAATCCATCTATCAATATAGGAGAAAACAGAGTGAAACCTAAAAATTCAAACTGTTACTGGAAATGAACGCTTCAACATAGAAGAACGAAATTTGGGGAACCAAGTAGGCTTAGTGTACTGATCATTACCTGAAAGTATCATCCAGTTTGGGTGCAGAAATATTTGCTGTGATTTCTGGAGATTCGTAGTTTTTGGAAGCTTGGCAACCCCTTTCTATGAAAGTGTTTCTCGCCAGTCACTGCTTAGGGCTACTTCAAGAGGAAACAAAACATAGAGATAGAACGTGAAACTGCTTTATTTTGTCAAGTTTCAAGAAGCTAGCACAAACCGTGTTGGATTTAGAGTTCCAAATACATCTATCAATATAGGAGAAAACAGAGTGAAACGTAAAAATTCAAACTGTTACTGGAAATGTACGCTTCAACATAGAAGAACGAAATTTGGGGAACCAAGTCGGCTTAGTGTACTGATCATTACCTGAAAGTATCATCCAGTTTGGGTGAAAAAATATTTGCTGTGATTTCTGGAGATTCGTAGTTTTTGGAAGCTTGACAACCCCTTTCTATGAAAGTGTTTCTCGCCAGTCACTGCTTAGGGCTACATCAAGAGGAAACAACACATAGATATAGAACGTGAAACTGCTTTATTTTGTGAAGTTTCAAGAAGCTAGCACAAACCGTGTTGGATTTACAGTTCCAAATCCATCTATCAATATAGGAGAAAACAGAGTGAAACCTAAAAATTCAAACTGTTACTGGAAATGAACGCTTCAACATAGAAGAACGAAATTTGGAGAACCAAGTTGGCTTAGTGTACTGATCATTACCTGTAAGTATCATCCAGTTTTGGTGAAAAAATACTTGCTGAGATTTCTGGAGATTCGTAATTTTAGGAAGCTTGGCAACCCCTTTCCATGAAAGTGTTTCTCGCCAGTCACTGCATAGGGCTACTTCAAGAGGAAAGAACACCTAGAGACAGAACGTGAAACTACTTTATTTTGTCAAGTTTCAAGAAGCTAGCACAAACCGTGTTGGATTTAGAGTTCGAAATACATCTATCTATATAGGAGAAAACAGAGTGAAACCTAAAAATTCAAACTGTTACTGGAAATGAACGCTTCAACATAGAAGAACGAAATTTGGGGAACCAAGTTGGCTTAGTGTACTGATCATTACCTGAAAGTATCATCCAGTTTGGGTGAAAAAATATTTGCTGTGATTTCTGGAGATTCGTAGTTTTTGGAAGCTTGACAACCCCTTTCTATGAAAGTGTTTCTCGCCAGTCACTGCTTAGGGCTACATCAAGAGGAAACAACACATATATATAGAACGTGAAACTGCTTTATTTTGTCAAGTTTCAAGAAGCTAGCACAAACCGTGTTGGATTTACAGTTCCAAATCCATCTATCAATATAGGAGAAAACAGAGTGAAACCTAAAAATTCAAACTGTTACTGGAAATGAACGCTTCAACATAGAAGAACGAAATTTGGGGAACCAAGTCGGCTTAGTGTACTGATCATTACCTGAAAGTATCATCCAGTTTGGGTGAAAAAATATTTGCTGTGATTTCTGGAGATTTGTAGTTTTTGGAAGCTTGACAACCCCTTTCTATGAAAGTGTTTCTCGCCAGTCACTGCTTAGGGCTACATCAAGAGGAAACAACACATAGATATAGAACGTGAAACTGCTTTATTTTGTCAAGTTTCAAGAAGCTAGCACAAACCGTGTTGGATTTACAGTTCCAAATCCATCTATCAATATAGGAGAAAACAGAGTGAAACCTAAAAATTCAAACTGTTACTGGAAATGAACGCTTCAACATAGAAGAACGAAATTTGGGGAACCAAGTCGGCTTAGTGTACTGATCATTACCTGAAAGTATCATCCAGTTTGGGTGCAGAAATATTTGCTGTGATTCCTGGAGATTCGTAGTTTTTGGAAGCTTGGCAACCCCTTTCTATGAAAGTGTTTCTCGCCAGTCACTGCTTAGGGCTACTTCAAGAGGAAACAAAACATAGAGATAGAACGTGAAACTGCTTTATTTTGTCAAGTTTCAAGAAGCTAGCACAAACCGTGTTGGATTTAGAGTTCCAAATACATCTATCAATATAGGAGAAAACAGAGTGTAACGTAAAAATTCAAACTGTTACTGGAAATGTACGCTTCACCATAGAAGAACGAAATTTGGGGAACCAAGTCGGCTTAGTGTACTGATCATTACCTGAAAGTATCATCCAGTTTGGGTGAAAAAATATTTTTTGTGATTTCTGGAGATTCGTAGTTTTTGGAAGCTTGACAACCCCTTTCTATGAAAGTGTTTCTCGCCAGTCACTGCTTAGGGCTACATCAAGAGGAAACAACACATAGATATAGAACGTGAAACTGCTTTATTTTGTCAAGTTTCAAGAAGCTAGCACAAACCGTGTTGGATTTACAGTTCCAAATCCATCTATCAATATAGGAGAAAACAGAGTGAAACCTAAAAATTCAAACTGTTACTGAAAATGAACGCTTCAACATAGAAGAACGAAATTTGGGGAACCAAGTCGGCTTAGTGTACTGATCATTACCTGAAAGTATCATCCAGTTTGGGTGAAAAAATATTTGCTGAGATTTCTGGAGATTCGTAATTTTTGGAAGCTTGGCAACCCCTTTCCATGAAAGTGTTTCTCGCCAGTCACTGCTTAGGGCTACATCAAGAGGAAAAAAAACATAGAGAAAGAACGTGAAACTGCTTTATTTTGTCAAGTTTCAAGAAGCTAGCACAAACCGTGTTGGATTTAGAGTTCCAAATACATTTATCAATATAGGAGAAAACAGAGTGAAACCTAAAAATTTAAACTGTTACTGGAAATGAACGCTTCACCATAGAAGAACGAAATTTGGGGAACCAAGTCGGCTTAGTGTACTGACCATTACCTGAAAGTATCATCCAGTTTGGGTGAAAAAATATTTGCTGAGATTTCTGGAGATTCGTAATTTTTGGAAGCTTGGGAACCTTTTTCCATGAAAGTGTTTCTCGACAGTCACTGCTTAGGGCTACATCAAGAGGAAACAAAACATAGAGATAGAACTTGAAACTGCTTTATTTTGTCAAGTTTCAAGAAGCTAGCACAAACCGTGTTGGATTTAGAGTTCCAAATACATCTATCAATATAGGAGAAAACAGAGTGAAACCTAAAAATTCAAACTGTTAGTAGAAACGAACGCTTCAACATAGAAGAATGAAATTTGGAGAACCAAGTTGGCTTAGTGTACTGATCATTACCTGTAAGTATCATCCAGTTTTGGTGAAAAAATACTTGCTGAGATTTCTGGAGATTCGTAATTTTAGGAAGCTTGGCAACCCCTTTCCATGAAAGTGTTTCTCGCCAGTCACTGCATAGGGCTACTTCAAGAGGAAAGAACACCTAGAGACAGAACGTGAAACTACTTTATTTTGTCAAGTTTCAAGAAGCTAGCACAAACCGTGTTGGATTTAGAGTTCGAAATACATCTATCTATATAGGAGAAAACAGAGTGAAACCTAAAAATTCAAACTGTTACTGGAAATGAACGCTTCAACATAGAAGAACGAAATTTGGGGAACCAAGTTGGCTTAGTGTACTGATCATTACCTGAAAGTATCATCCAGTTTGGGTGAAAAAATATTTGCTGTGATTTCTGGAGATTCGTAGTTTTTGGAAGCTTGACAACCCCTTTCTATGAAAGTGTTTCTCGCCAGTCACTGCTTAGGGCTACATCAAGAGGAAACAACACATAGATATAGAACGTGAAACTGCTTTATTTTGTCAAGTTTCAAGAAGCTAGCACAAACCGTGTTGGATTTACAGTTCCAAATCCATCTATCAATATAGGAGAAAACAGAGTGAAACCTAAAAATTCAAACTGTTACTGGAAATGAACGCTTCAACATAGAAGAACGAAATTTGGGGAACCAAGTCGGCTTAGTGTACTGATCATTACCTGAAAGTATCATCCAGTTTGGGTGAAAAAATATTTGCTGTGATTTCTGGAGATTCGTAGTTTTTGGAAGCTTGACAACCCCTTTCTATGAAAGTGTTTCTCGCCAGTCACTGCTTAGGGCTACATCAAGAGGAAACAACACATAGATATAGAACGTGAAACTGCTTTATTTTGTCAAGTTTCAAGAAGCTAGCACAAACCGTGTTGGATTTACCGTTCCAAATCCATCTATCAATATAGGAGAAAACAGAGTGAAACCTAAAAATTCAAACTGTTACTGGAAATGAACGCTTCAACATAGAAGAACGAAATTTGGGGAACCAAGTCGGCTTAGTGTACTGATCATTACCTGAAAGTATCATCCAGTTTGGGTGAAAAAATATTTGCTGTGATTTCTGGAGATTCGTAGTTTTTGGAAGCTTGGCAACCCCTTTCTATGAAAGTGTTTCTCGCCAGTCACTGCTTAGGGCTACTTCAAGAGGAAACAAAACATAGAGATAGAACGTGAATCTGCTTTATTTTGTCAAGTTTCAAGAAGCTAGCACAAACCGTGTTGGATTTAGAGTTCCAAATACTTCTATCAATATAGGAGAAAACAGAGTGAAACGTAAAAATTCAAACTGTTACTGGAAATGTACGCTTCAACATAGAAGAACGAAATTTGGGGAACCAAGTCGGCTTAGTGTACTGATCATTACCTGAAAGTATCATCCAGTTTGGGTGAAAAAATATTTGCTGAGATTTCTGGAGATTCGTAATTTTTGGAAGCTTGGCAACCCCTTTCCATGAAAGTGTTTCTCGCCAGTCACTGCTTAGGGCTACATCAAGAGGAAAAAAAACATAGAGAAAGAACGTGAAACTGCTTTATTTTGTCAAGTTTCAAGAAGCTAGCACAAACCGTGTTGGATTTAGAGTTCCAAATACATTTATCAATATAGGAGAAAACAGAGTGAAACCTAAAAATTTAAACTGTTACTGGAAATGAACGCTTCACCATAGAAGAACGAAATTTGGGGAACCAAGTCGGCTTAGTGTACTGACCATTACCTGAAAGTATCATCCAGTTTGGGTGAAAAAATATTTGCTGAGATTTCTGGAGATTCGTAATTTTTGGAAGCTTGGGAACCTTTTTCCATGAAAGTGTTTCTCGACAGTCACTGCTTAGGGCTACATCAAGAGGAAACAAAACATAGAGATAGAACGTGAAACTGCTTTATTTTGTCAAGTTTCAAGAAGCTAGCACAAACCGTGTTGGATTTAGAGTTCCAAATACATCTATCAATATAGGAGAAAACAGAGTGAAACCTAAAAATTCAAACTGTTACTGGAAATGAACGCTTCAACATAGAAGAACGAAATTTGGAGAACCAAGTTGGCTTAGTGTACTGATCATTACCTGTAAGTATCATCCAGTTTTGGTGAAAAAATATTTGCTGAGATTTCTGGAGATTCGTAATTTTTGGAAGCTTGGGAACCCCTTTCCATGAAAGTGTTTCTCGCCAGTCACTGCATAGGGCTACTTCAAGAGGAAAGAACACATAGAGACAGAACGTGAAACTACTTTATTTTGTCAAGTTTCAAGAAGCTAGCACAAACCGTGTTGGATTTAGAGTTCGATATACATCTATCTATATAGGAGAAAACAGAGTGAAACCTAAAAATTCAAACTGTTACTGGAAATGAACGCTTCAACATAGAAGAACGAAATTTGGGGAACCAAGTTGGCTTAGTGTACTGATCATTACCTGAAAGCATCATCCAGTTTGGGTGAAAAAATATTTGCTGTGATTTCTGGAGATTCGTAGTTTTTGGAAGCTTGACAACCCCTTTCTATGAAAGTGTTTCTCGCCAGTCACTGCTTAGGGCTACATCAAGAGGCAACAACACATAGATATAGAACGTGAAACTGCTTTATTTTGTCAAGTTTCAAGAAGCTAGCACAAACCGTGTTGGATTTACAGTTCCAAATCCATCTATCAATATAGGAGAAAACAGAGTGAAACCTAAAAATTCAAACTGTTACTGAAAATGAACGCTTCAACATAGAAGAACGAAATTTGGGGAACCAAGTCGGCTTAGTGTACTGATCATTACCTGAAAGTATCATCCAGTTTGGGTGAAAAAATATTTGCTGAGATTTCTGGAGATTCGTAATTTTTGGAAGCTTGGCAACCCCTTTCCATGAAAGTGTTTCTCGCCAGTCACTGCTTAGGGCTACATCAAGAGGAAAAAAAACATAGAGAAAGAACGTGAAACTGCTTTATTTTGTCAAGTTTCAAGAAGCTAGCACAAACCGTGTTGGATTTAGAGTTCCAAATACATTTATCAATATAGGAGAAAACAGAGTGAAACCTAAAAATTTAAACTGTTACTGGAAATGAACGCTTCACCATAGAAGAACGAAATTTGGGGAACCAAGTCGGCTTAGTGTACTGACCATTACCTGAAAGTATCATCCAGTTTGGGTGAAAAAATATTTGCTGAGATTTCTGGAGATTCGTAATTTTTGGAAGCTTGGGAACCTTTTTCCATGAAAGTGTTTCTCGAAAGTCACTGCTTAGGGCTACATCAAGAGGAAACAAAACATAGAGATAGAACGTGAAACTGCTTTATTTTGTCAAGTTTCAAGAAGCTAGCACAAACCGTGTTGGATTTAGAGTTCCAAATACATCTATCAATATAGGAGAAAACAGAGTGAAACCTAAAAATTCAAACTGTTAGTAGAAACGAACGCTTCAACATAGAAGAATGAAATTTGGAGAACCAAGTTGGCTTAGTGTACTGATCATTACCTGTAAGTATCATCCAGTTTTGGTGAAAAAATACTTGATGAGATTTCTGGAGATTCGTAATTTTAGGAAGCTTGGCAACCCCTTTCCATGAAAGTGTTTCTCGCCAGTCACTGCATAGGGCTACTTCAAGAGGAAAGAACACCTAGAGACAGAACGTGAAACTACTTTATTTTGTCAAGTTTCAAGAAGCTAGCACAAACCGTGTTGGATTTAGAGTTCGAAATACATCTATCTATATAGGAGAAAACAGAGTGAAACCTAAAAATTCAAACTGTTACTGGAAATGAACGCTTCAACATAGAAGAACGAAATTTGGGGAACCAAGTTGGCTTAGTGTACTGATCATTACCTGAAAGTATCATCCAGTTTGGGTGAAAAAATATTTGCTGTGATTTCTGGAGATTCGTAGTTTTTGGAAGCTTGACAACCCCTTTCTATGAAAGTGTTTCTCGCCAGTCACTGCTTAGGGCTACATCAAGAGGAAACAACACATAGATATAGAACGTGAAACTGCTTTATTTTGTCAAGTTTCAAGAAGCTAGCACAAACCGTGTTGGATTTAGAGTTCCAAATACATCTATCAATATAGGAGAAAACAGAGTGTAACGTAAAAATTCAAACTGTTACTGGAAATGTACGCTTCACCATAGAAGAACGAAATTTGGGGAACCAAGTCGGCTTAGTGTACTGATCATTACCTGAAAGTATCATCCAGTTTGGGTGAAAAAATATTTTTTGTGATTTCTGGAGATTCGTAGTTTTTGGAAGCTTGACAACCCCTTTCTATGAAAGTGTTTCTCGCCAGTCACTGCTTAGGGCTACATCAAGAGGAAACAACACATAGATATAGAACGTGAAACTGCTTTATTTTGTCAAGTTTCAAGAAGCTAGCACAAACCGTGTTGGATTTACAGTTCCAAATCCATCTATCAATATAGGAGAAAACAGAGTGAAACCTAAAAATTCAAACTGTTACTGAAAATGAACGCTTCAACATAGAAGAACGAAATTTGGGGAACCAAGTCGGCTTAGTGTACTGATCATTACCTGAAAGTATCATCCAGTTTGGGTGAAAAAATATTTGCTGAGATTTCTGGAGATTCGTAATTTTTGGAAGCTTGGCAACCCCTTTCCATGAAAGTGTTTCTCGCCAGTCACTGCTTAGGGCTACATCAAGAGGAAAAAAAACATAGAGAAAGAACGTGAAACTGCTTTATTTTGTCAAGTTTCAAGAAGCTAGCACAAACCGTGTTGGATTTAGAGTTCCAAATACATTTATCAATATAGGAGAAAACAGAGTGAAACCTAAAAATTTAAACTGTTACTGGAAATGAACGCTTCACCATAGAAGAACGAAATTTGGGGAACCAAGTCGGCTTAGTGTACTGACCATTACCTGAAAGTATCATCCAGTTTGGGTGAAAAAATATTTGCTGAGATTTCTGGAGATTCGTAATTTTTGGAAGCTTGGGAACCTTTTTCCATGAAAGTGTTTCTCGACAGTCACTGCTTAGGGCTACATCAAGAGGAAACAAAACATAGAGATAGAACGTGAAACTGCTTTATTTTGTCAAGTTTCAAGAAGCTAGCACAAACCGTGTTGGATTTAGAGTTCCAAATACATCTATCAATATAGGAGAAAACAGAGTGAAACCTAAAAATTCAAACTGTTAGTAGAAACGAACGCTTCAACATAGAAGAATGAAATTTGGAGAACCAAGTTGGCTTAGTGTACTGATCATTACCTGTAAGTATCATCCAGTTTTGGTGAAAAAATACTTGATGAGATTTCTGGAGATTCGTAATTTTAGGAAGCTTGGCAACCCCTTTCCATGAAAGTGTTTCTCGCCAGTCACTGCATAGGGCTACTTCAAGAGGAAAGAACACCTAGAGACAGAACGTGAAACTACTTTATTTTGTCAAGTTTCAAGAAGCTAGCACAAACCGTGTTGGATTTAGAGTTCGAAATACATCTATCTATATAGGAGAAAACAGAGTGAAACCTAAAAATTCAAACTGTTACTGGAAATGAACGCTTCAACATAGAAGAACGAAATTTGGGGAACCAAGTTGGCTTAGTGTACTGATCATTACCTGAAAGTATCATCCAGTTTGGGTGAAAAAATATTTGCTGTGATTTCTGGAGATTCGTAGTTTTTGGAAGCTTGACAACCCCTTTCTATGAAAGTGTTTCTCGCCAGTCACTGCTTAGGGCTACATCAAGAGGAAACAACACATAGATATAGAACGTGAAACTGCTTTATTTTGTCAAGTTTCAAGAAGCTAGCACAAACCGTGTTGGATTTACAGTTCCAAATCCATCTATCAATATAGGAGAAAACAGAGTGAAACCTAAAAATTCAAACTGTTACTGGAAATGAACGCTTCAACATAGAAGAACGAAATTTGGGGAACCAAGTCGGCTTAGTGTACTGATCATTACCTGAAAGTATCATCCAGTTTGGGTGAAAAAATATTTGCTGTGATTTCTGGAGATTCGTAGTTTTTGGAAGCTTGACAACCCCTTTCTATGAAAGTGTTTCTCGCCAGTCACTGCTTAGGGCTACATCAAGAGGAAACAACACATAGATATAGAACGTGAAACTGCTTTATTTTGTCAAGTTTCAAGAAGCTAGCACAAACCGTGTTGGATTTACAGTTCCAAATCCATCTATCAATATAGGAGAAAACAGAGTGAAACCTAAAAATTCAAACTGTTACTGGAAATGAACGCTTCAACATAGAAGAACGAAATTTGGAGAACCAAGTTGGCTTAGTGTACTGATCATTACCTGTAAGTATCATCCAGTTTTGGTGAAAAAATACTTGCTGAGATTTCTGGAGATTCGTAATTTTAGGAAGCTTGGCAACCCCTTTCCATGAAAGTGTTTCTCGCCAGTCACTGCATAGGGCTACTTCAAGAGGAAAGAACACCTAGAGACAGAACGTGAAACTACTTTATTTTGTCAAGTTTCAAGAAGCTAGCACAAACCGTGTTGGATTTAGAGTTCGAAATACATCTATCTATATAGGAGAAAACAGAGTGAAACCTAAAAATTCAAACTGTTACTGGAAATGAACGCTTCAACATAGAAGAACGAAATTTGGGGAACCAAGTTGGCTTAGTGTACTGATCATTACCTGAAAGTATCATCCAGTTTGGGTGAAAAAATATTTGCTGTGATTTCTGGAGATTCGTAGTTTTTGGAAGCTTGACAACCCCTTTCTATGAAAGTGTTTCTCGCCAGTCACTGCTTAGGGCTACATCAAGAGGAAACAACACATATATATAGAACGTGAAACTGCTTTATTTTGTCAAGTTTCAAGAAGCTAGCACAAACCGTGTTGGATTTACAGTTCCAAATCCATCTATCAATATAGGAGAAAACAGAGTGAAACCTAAAAATTCAAACTGTTACTGGAAATGAACGCTTCAACATAGAAGAACGAAATTTGGGGAACCAAGTCGGCTTAGTGTACTGATCATTACCTGAAAGTATCATCCAGTTTGGGTGAAAAAATATTTGCTGTGATTTCTGGAGATTTGTAGTTTTTGGAAGCTTGACAACCCCTTTCTATGAAAGTGTTTCTCGCCAGTCACTGCTTAGGGCTACATCAAGAGGAAACAACACATAGATATAGAACGTGAAACTGCTTTATTTTGTCAAGTTTCAAGAAGCTAGCACAAACCGTGTTGGATTTACAGTTCCAAATCCATCTATCAATATAGGAGAAAACAGAGTGAAACCTAAAAATTCAAACTGTTACTGGAAATGAACGCTTCAACATAGAAGAACGAAATTTGGGGAACCAAGTCGGCTTAGTGTACTGATCATTACCTGAAAGTATCATCCAGTTTGGGTGAAAAAATATTTGCTGTGATTTCTGGAGATTCGTAGTTTTTGGAAGCTTGACAACCCCTTTCTATGAAAGTGTTTCTCGCCAGTCACTGCTTAGGGCTACATCAAGAGGAAACAAAACATAGAGATAGAACGTGAAACTGCTTTATTTTGTCAAGTTTCAAGAAGCTAGCACAAACCGTGTTGGATTTAGAGTTCCAAATACATCTATCAATATAGGAGAAAACAGAGTGTAACGTAAAAATTCAAACTGTTACTGGAAATGTACGCTTCAACATAGAAGAACGAAATTTGGGGAACCAAGTCGGCTTAGTGTACTGATCATTACCTGAAAGTATCATCCAGTTTGGGTGAAAAAATATTTTTTGTGATTTCTGGAGATTCGTAGTTTTTGGAAGCTTGACAACCCCTTTCTATGAAAGTGTTTCTCGCCAGTCACTGCTTAGGGCTACATCAAGAGGAAACAACACATAGATATAGAACGTGAAACTGCTTTATTTTGTCAAGTTTCAAGAAGCTAGCACAAACCGTGTTGGATTTACAGTTCCAAATCCATCTATCAATATAGGAGAAAACAGAGTGAAACCTAAAAATTCAAACTGTTACTGAAAATGAACGCTTCAACATAGAAGAACGAAATTTGGGGAACCAAGTCGGCTTAGTGTACTGATCATTACCTGAAAGTATCATCCAGTTTGGGTGAAAAAATATTTGCTGAGATTTCTGGAGATTCGTAATTTTTGGAAGCTTGGCAACCCCTTTCCATGAAAGTGTTTCTCGCCAGTCACTGCTTAGGGCTACATCAAGAGGAAAAAAAACATAGAGAAAGAACGTGAAACTGCTTTATTTTGTCAAGTTTCAAGAAGCTAGCACAAACCGTGTTGGATTTAGAGTTCCAAATACATTTATCAATATAGGAGAAAACAGAGTGAAACCTAAAAATTTAAACTGTTACTGGAAATGAACGCTTCACCATAGAAGAACGAAATTTGGGGAACCAAGTCGGCTTAGTGTACTGACCATTACCTGTAAGTATCATCCAGTTTGGGTGAAAAAATATTTGCTGAGATTTCTGGAGATTCGTAATTTTTGGAAGCTTGGGAACCTTTTTCCATGAAAGTGTTTCTCGACAGTCACTGCTTAGGGCTACATCAAGAGGAAACAAAACATAGAGATAGAACTTGAAACTGCTTTATTTTGTCAAGTTTCAAGAAGCTAGCACAAACCGTGTTGGATTTAGAGTTCCAAATACATCTATCAATATAGGAGAAAACAGAGTGAAACCTAAAAATTCAAACTGTTAGTAGAAACGAACGCTTCAACATAGAAGAATGAAATTTGGAGAACCAAGTTGGCTTAGTGTACTGATCATTACCTGTAAGTATCATCCAGTTTTGGTGAAAAAATACTTGCTGAGATTTCTGGAGATTCGTAATTTTAGGAAGCTTGGCAACCCCTTTCCATGAAAGTGTTTCTCGCCAGTCACTGCATAGGGCTACTTCAAGAGGAAAGAACACCTAGAGACAGAACGTGAAACTACTTTATTTTGTCAAGTTTCAAGAAGCTAGCACAAACCGTGTTGGATTTAGAGTTCGAAATACATCTATCTATATAGGAGAAAACAGAGTGAAACCTAAAAATTCAAACTGTTACTGGAAATGAACGCTTCAACATAGAAGAACGAAATTTGGGGAACCAAGTTGGCTTAGTGTACTGATCATTACCTGAAAGTATCATCCAGTTTGGGTGAAAAAATATTTGCTGTGATTTCTGGAGATTCGTAGTTTTTGGAAGCTTGACAACCCCTTTCTATGAAAGTGTTTCTCGCCAGTCACTGCTTAGGGCTACATCAAGAGGAAACAACACATAGATATAGAACGTGAAACTGCTTTATTTTGTCAAGTTTCAAGAAGCTAGCACAAACCGTGTTGGATTTACAGTTCCAAATCCATCTATCAATATAGGAGAAAACAGAGTGAAACCTAAAAATTCAAACTGTTACTGGAAATGAACGCTTCAACATAGAAGAACGAAATTTGGGGAACCAAGTCGGCTTAGTGTACTGATCATTACCTGAAAGTATCATCCAGTTTGGGTGAAAAAATATTTGCTGTGATTTCTGGAGATTCGTAGTTTTTGGAAGCTTGACAACCCCTTTCTATGAAAGTGTTTCTCGCCAGTCACTGCTTAGGGCTACATCAAGAGGAAACAACACATAGATATAGAACGTGAAACTGCTTTATTTTGTCAAGTTTCAAGAAGCTAGCACAAACCGTGTTGGATTTACAGTTCCAAATCCATCTATCAATATAGGAGAAAACAGAGTGAAACGTAAAAATTCAAACTGTTACTGGAAATGTACGCTTCACCATAGAAGAACGAAATTTGGGGAACCAAGTCGGCTTAGTGTACTGATCATTACCTGAAAGTATCATCCAGTTTGGGTGAAAAAATATTTGTTGTGATTTCTGGAGATTCGTAGTTTTTGGAAGCTTGACAACCCCTTTCTATGAAAGTGTTTCTCGCCAGTCACTGCTTAGGGCTACATCAAGAGGAAACAACACATAGATATAGAACGTGAAACTGCTTTATTTTGTCAAGTTTCAAGAAGCTAGCACAAACCGTGTTGGATTTACAGTTCCAAATCCATCTATCAATATAGGAGAAAACAGAGTGAAACCTAAAAATTCAAACTGTTACTGAAAATGAACGCTTCAACATAGAAGAACGAAATTTGGGGAACCAAGTCGGCTTAGTGTACTGATCATTACCTGAAAGTATCATCCAGTTTGGGTGAAAAAATATTTGCTGAGATTTCTGGAGATTCGTAATTTTTGGAAGCTTGGCAACCCCTTTCCATGAAAGTGTTTCTCGCCAGTCACTGCTTAGGGCTACATCAAGAGGAAAAAAAACATAGAGAAAGAACGTGAAACTGCTTTATTTTGTCAAGTTTCAAGAAGCTAGCACAAACCGTGTTGGATTTAGAGTTCCAAATACATTTATCAATATAGGAGAAAACAGAGTGAAACCTAAAAATTTAAACTGTTACTGGAAATGAACGCTTCACCATAGAAGAACGAAATTTGGGGAACCAAGTCGGCTTAGTGTACTGACCATTACCTGAAAGTATCATCCAGTTTGGGTGAAAAAATATTTGCTGAGATTTCTGGAGATTCGTAATTTTTGGAAGCTTGGGAACCTTTTTCCATGAAAGTGTTTCTCGACAGTCACTGCTTAGGGCTACATCAAGAGGAAACAAAACATAGAGATAGAACTTGAAACTGCTTTATTTTGTCAAGTTTCAAGAAGCTAGCACAAACCGTGTTGGATTTAGAGTTCCAAATACATCTATCAATATAGGAGAAAACAGAGTGAAACCTAAAAATTCAAACTGTTAGTAGAAACGAACGCTTCAACATAGAAGAATGAAATTTGGAGAACCAAGTTGGCTTAGTGTACTGATCATTACCTGTAAGTATCATCCAGTTTTGGTGAAAAAATACTTGCTGAGATTTCTGGAGATTCGTAATTTTAGGAAGCTTGGCAACCCCTTTCCATGAAAGTGTTTCTCGCCAGTCACTGCATAGGGCTACTTCAAGAGGAAAGAACACCTAGAGACAGAACGTGAAACTACTTTATTTTGTCAAGTTTCAAGAAGCTAGCACAAACCGTGTTGGATTTAGAGTTCGAAATACATCTATCTATATAGGAGAAAACAGAGTGAAACCTAAAAATTCAAACTGTTACTGGAAATGAACGCTTCAACATAGAAGAACGAAATTTGGGGAACCAAGTTGGCTTAGTGTACTGATCATTACCTGAAAGTATCATCCAGTTTGGGTGAAAAAATATTTGCTGTGATTTCTGGAGATTCGTAGTTTTTGGAAGCTTGACAACCCCTTTCTATGAAAGTGTTTCTCGCCAGTCACTGCTTAGGGCTACATCAAGAGGAAACAACACATAGATATAGAACGTGAAACTGCTTTATTTTGTCAAGTTTCAAGAAGCTAGCACAAACCGTGTTGGATTTACAGTTCCAAATCCATCTATCAATATAGGAGAAAACAGAGTGAAACCTAAAAATTCAAACTGTTACTGGAAATGAACGCTTCAACATAGAAGAACGAAATTTGGGGAACCAAGTCGGCTTAGTGTACTGATCATTACCTGAAAGTATCATCCAGTTTGGGTGAAAAAATATTTGCTGTGATTTCTGGAGATTCGTAGTTTTTGGAAGCTTGACAACCCCTTTCTATGAAAGTGTTTCTCGCCAGTCACTGCTTAGGGCTACATCAAGAGGAAACAACACATAGATATAGAACGTGAAACTGCTTTATTTTGTCAAGTTTCAAGAAGCTAGCACAAACCGTGTTGGATTTACCGTTCCAAATCCATCTATCAATATAGGAGAAAACAGAGTGAAACCTAAAAATTCAAACTGTTACTGGAAATGAACGCTTCAACATAGAAGAACGAAATTTGGGGAACCAAGTCGGCTTAGTGTACTGATCATTACCTGAAAGTATCATCCAGTTTGGGTGAAAAAATATTTGCTGTGATTTCTGGAGATTCGTAGTTTTTGGAAGCTTGGCAACCCCTTTCTATGAAAGTGTTTCTCGCCAGTCACTGCTTAGGGCTACTTCAAGAGGAAACAAAACATAGAGATAGAACGTGAATCTGCTTTATTTTGTCAAGTTTCAAGAAGCTAGCACAAACCGTGTTGGATTTAGAGTTCCAAATACTTCTATCAATATAGGAGAAAACAGAGTGAAACGTAAAAATTCAAACTGTTACTGGAAATGTACGCTTCAACATAGAAGAACGAAATTTGGGGAACCAAGTCGGCTTAGTGTACTGATCATTACCTGAAAGTATCATCCAGTTTGGGTGAAAAAATATTTGCTGAGATTTCTGGAGATTCGTAATTTTTGGAAGCTTGGCAACCCCTTTCCATGAAAGTGTTTCTCGCCAGTCACTGCTTAGGGCTACATCAAGAGGAAAAAAAACATAGAGAAAGAACGTGAAACTGCTTTATTTTGTCAAGTTTCAAGAAGCTAGCACAAACCGTGTTGGATTTAGAGTTCCAAATACATTTATCAATATAGGAGAAAACAGAGTGAAACCTAAAAATTTAAACTGTTACTGGAAATGAACGCTTCACCATAGAAGAACGAAATTTGGGGAACCAAGTCGGCTTAGTGTACTGACCATTACCTGAAAGTATCATCCAGTTTGGGTGAAAAAATATTTGCTGAGATTTCTGGAGATTCGTAATTTTTGGAAGCTTGGGAACCTTTTTCCATGAAAGTGTTTCTCGACAGTCACTGCTTAGGGCTACATCAAGAGGAAACAAAACATAGAGATAGAACGTGAAACTGCTTTATTTTGTCAAGTTTCAAGAAGCTAGCACAAACCGTGTTGGATTTAGAGTTCCAAATACATCTATCAATATAGGAGAAAACAGAGTGAAACCTAAAAATTCAAACTGTTACTGGAAATGAACGCTTCAACATAGAAGAACGAAATTTGGAGAACCAAGTTGGCTTAGTGTACTGATCATTACCTGTAAGTATCATCCAGTTTTGGTGAAAAAATATTTGCTGAGATTTCTGGAGATTCGTAATTTTTGGAAGCTTGGGAACCCCTTTCCATGAAAGTGTTTCTCGCCAGTCACTGCATAGGGCTACTTCAAGAGGAAAGAACACATAGAGACAGAACGTGAAACTACTTTATTTTGTCAAGTTTCAAGAAGCTAGCACAAACCGTGTTGGATTTAGAGTTCGATATACATCTATCTATATAGGAGAAAACAGAGTGAAACCTAAAAATTCAAACTGTTACTGGAAATGAACGCTTCAACATAGAAGAACGAAATTTGGGGAACCAAGTTGGCTTAGTGTACTGATCATTACCTGAAAGCATCATCCAGTTTGGGTGAAAAAATATTTGCTGTGATTTCTGGAGATTCGTAGTTTTTGGAAGCTTGACAACCCCTTTCTATGAAAGTGTTTCTCGCCAGTCACTGCTTAGGGCTACATCAAGAGGAAACAACACATAGATATAGAACGTGAAACTGCTTTATTTTGTCAAGTTTCAAGAAGCTAGCACAAACCGTGTTTGATTTACAGTTCCAAATCCATCTATCAATATAGGCGAAAACAGAGTGAAACCTAAAAATTCAAACTGTTACTGGAAATGAACGCTTCAACATAGAAGAACGAAATTTGGGGAACCAAGTCGGCTTAGTGCACTGATCATTACCTGAAAGTATCATCCAGTTTGGGTGAAAAAATATTTGCTGTGATTTCTGGAGATTCGTAGTTTTTGGAAGCTTGACAACCCCTTTCTATGAAAGTGTTTCTCGCCAGTCACTGCTTAGGGCTACATCAAGAGGAAACAACACATAGATATAGAACGTGAAACTGCTTTATTTTGTCAAGTTTCAAGAAGCTAGCACAAACCGTGTTGGATTTACAGTTCCAAATCCATCTATCAATATAGGAGAAAACAGAGTGAAACCTAAAAATTCAAACTGTTACTGGAAATGAACGCTTCAACATAGAAGAACGAAATTTGGGGAACCAAGTCGGCTTAGTGTACTGATCATTACCTGAAAGTATCATCCAGTTTGGGTGCAGAAATATTTGCTGTGATTTCTGGAGATTCGTAGTTTTTGGAAGCTTGGCAACCCCTTTCTATGAAAGTGTTTCTCGCCAGTCACTGCTTAGGGCTACTTCAAGAGGAAACAAAACATAGAGATAGAACGTGAAACTGCTTTATTTTGTCAAGTTTCAAGAAGCTAGCACAAACCGTGTTGGATTTAGAGTTCCAAATACATCTATCAATATAGGAGAAAACAGAGTGAAACGTAAAAATTCAAACTGTTATTGGAAATGAACGCTTCAACATAGAAGAACGAAATTTGGGAAACCAAGTCGGCTTAGTGTACTGATCATTACCTGAAAGTATCATCCAGTTTGGGTGAAAAAATATTTGCTGTGATTTCTGGAGATTCGTAGTTTTTGGAAGCTTGACAACCCCTTTCTATGAAAGTGTTTCTCGCCAGTCACTGCTTAGGGCTACATCAAGAGGAAACAACACATAGATATAGAACGTGAAACTGCTTTATTTTGTCAAGTTTCAAGAAGCTAGCACAAACCGTGTTGGATTTACAGTTCCAAATCCATCTATCAATATAGGAGAAAACAGAGTGAAACCTAAAAATTCAAACTGTTACTGGAAATGAACGCTTCAACATAGAAGAACGAAATTTGGAGAACCAAGTTGGCTTAGTGTACTGATCATTACCTGTAAGTATCATCCAGTTTGGGTGAAAAAATATTTGCTGAGATTTCTGGAGATTCGTAATTTTTGGAAGCTTGGGAACCCCTTTCCATGAAAGTGTTTCTCGCCAGTCACTGCATAGGGCTACTTCAAGAGGAAAGAACACATAGAGACAGAACGTGAAACTACTTTATTTTGTCAAGTTTCAAGAAGCTAGCACAAACCGTGTTGGATTTAGAGTTCGATATACATCTATCTATATAGGAGAAAACAGAGTGAAACCTAAAAATTCAAACTGTTACTGGAAATGAACGCTTCAACATAGAAGAACGAAATTTGGGGAACCAAGTTGGCTTAGTGTACTGATCATTACCTGAAAGTATCATCCAGTTTGGGTGAAAAAATATTTGCTGTGATTTCTGGAGATTCGTAGTTTTTGGAAGCTTGACAACCCCTTTCTATGAAAGTGTTTCTCGCCAGTCACTGCTTAGGGCTACATCAAGAGGAAACAACACATAGATATAGAACGTGAAACTGCTTTATTTTGTCAAGTTTCAAGAAGCTAGCACAAACCGTGTTGGATTTACAGTTCCAAATCCATCTATCAATATAGGAGAAAACAGAGTGAAACCTAAAAATTCAAACTGTTACTGGAAATGAACGCTTCAACATAGAAGAACGAAATTTGGGGAACCAAGTCGGCTTAGTGTACTGATCATTACCTGAAAGTATCATCCAGTTTGGGTGAAAAAATATTTGCTGTGATTTCTGGAGATTCGTAGTTTTTGGAAGCTTGACAACCCCTTTCTATGAAAGTGTTTCTCGCCAGTCACTGCTTAGGGCTACATCAAGAGGAAACAACACATAGATATAGAACGTGAAACTGCTTTATTTTGTCAAGTTTCAAGAAGCTAGCACAAACCGTGTTGGATTTACAGTTCCAAATCCATCTATCAATATAGGAGAAAACAGAGTGAAACCTAAAAATTCAAACTGTTACTGGAAATGTACGCTTCAACATAGAAGAACGAAATTTGGGGAACCAAGTCGGCTTAGTGTACTGATCATTACCTGAAAGTATCATCCAGTTTGGGTGAAAAAATATTTGCTGTGATTTCTGGAGATTCGTAGTTTTTGGAAGCTTGACAACCCCTTTCTATGAAAGTGTTTCTCGCCAGTCACTGCTTAGGGCTACATCAAGAGGAAACAACACATAGATATAGAACGTGAAACTGCTTTATTTTGTCAAGTTTCAAGAAGCTAGCACAAACCGTGTTGGATTTACAGTTCCAAATCCATCTATCAATATAGGAGAAAACAGAGTGAAACCTAAAAATTCAAACTGTTACTGAAAATGAACGCTTCAACATAGAAGAACGAAATTTGGGGAACCAAGTCGGCTTAGTGTACTGATCATTACCTGAAAGTATCATCCAGTTTGGGTGAAAAAATATTTGCTGAGATTTCTGGAGATTCGTAATTTTTGGAAGCTTGGCAACCCCTTTCCATGAAAGTGTTTCTCGCCAGTCACTGCTTAGGGCTACATCAAGAGGAAAAAAAACATAGAGAAAGAACGTGAAACTGCTTTATTTTGTCAAGTTTCAAGAAGCTAGCACAAACCGTGTTGGATTTAGAGTTCCAAATACATTTATCAATATAGGAGAAAACAGAGTGAAACCTAAAAATTTAAACTGTTACTGGAAATGAACGCTTCACCATAGAAGAACGAAATTTGGGGAACCAAGTCGGCTTAGTGTACTGACCATTACCTGAAAGTATCATCCAGTTTGGGTGAAAAAATATTTGCTGAGATTTCTGGAGATTCGTAATTTTTGGAAGCTTGGGAACCTTTTTCCATGAAAGTGTTTCTCGACAGTCACTGCTTAGGGCTACATCAAGAGGAAACAAAACATAGAGATAGAACGTGAAACTGCTTTATTTTGTCAAGTTTCAAGAAGCTAGCACAAACCGTGTTGGATTTAGAGTTCCAAATACATCTATCAATATAGGAGAAAACAGAGTGAAACCTAAAAATTCAAACTGTTAGTAGAAACGAACGCTTCAACATAGAAGAATGAAATTTGGAGAACCAAGTTGGCTTAGTGTACTGATCATTACCTGTAAGTATCATCCAGTTTTGGTGAAAAAATACTTGATGAGATTTCTGGAGATTCGTAATTTTAGGAAGCTTGGCAACCCCTTTCCATGAAAGTGTTTCTCGCCAGTCACTGCATAGGGCTACTTCAAGAGGAAAGAACACCTAGAGACAGAACGTGAAACTACTTTATTTTGTCAAGTTTCAAGAAGCTAGCACAAACCGTGTTGGATTTAGAGTTCGAAATACATCTATCTATATAGGAGAAAACAGAGTGAAACCTAAAAATTCAAACTGTTACTGGAAATGAACGCTTCAACATAGAAGAACGAAATTTGGGGAACCAAGTTGGCTTAGTGTACTGATCATTACCTGAAAGTATCATCCAGTTTGGGTGAAAAAATATTTGCTGTGATTTCTGGAGATTCGTAGTTTTTGGAAGCTTGACAACCCCTTTCTATGAAAGTGTTTCTCGCCAGTCACTGCTTAGGGCTACATCAAGAGGAAACAACACATAGATATAGAACGTGAAACTGCTTTATTTTGTCAAGTTTCAAGAAGCTAGCACAAACCGTGTTGGATTTACAGTTCCAAATCCATCTATCAATATAGGAGAAAACAGAGTGAAACCTAAAAATTCAAACTGTTACTGGAAATGAACGCTTCAACATAGAAGAACGAAATTTGGGGAACCAAGTCGGCTTAGTGTACTGATCATTACCTGAAAGTATCATCCAGTTTGGGTGAAAAAATATTTGCTGTGATTTCTGGAGATTCGTAGTTTTTGGAAGCTTGACAACCCCTTTCTATGAAAGTGTTTCTCGCCAGTCACTGCTTAGGGCTACATCAAGAGGAAACAACACATAGATATAGAACGTGAAACTGCTTTATTTTGTCAAGTTTCAAGAAGCTAGCACAAACCGTGTTGGATTTACAGTTCCAAATCCATCTATCAATATAGGAGAAAACAGAGTGAAACCTAAAAATTCAAACTGTTACTGGAAATGAACGCTTCAACATAGAAGAACGAAATTTGGGGAACCAAGTCGGCTTAGTGTACTGATCATTACCTGAAAGTATCATCCAGTTTGGGTGCAGAAATATTTGCTGTGATTTCTGGAGATTCGTAGTTTTTGGAAGCTTGGCAACCCCTTTCTATGAAAGTGTTTCTCGCCAGTCACTGCTTAGGGCTACTTCAAGAGGAAACAAAACATAGAGATAGAACGTGAAACTGCTTTATTTTGTCAAGTTTCAAGAAGCTAGCACAAACCGTGTTGGATTTAGAGTTCCAAATACATCTATCAATATAGGAGAAAACAGAGTGAAACGTAAAAATTCAAACTGTTACTGGAAATGTACGCTTCACCATAGAAGAACGAAATTTGGGGAACCAAGTCGGCTTAGTGTACTGATCATTACCTGAAAGTATCATCCAGTTTGGGTGAAAAAATATTTGTTGTGATTTCTGGAGATTCGTAGTTTTTGGAAGCTTGACAACCCCTTTCTATGAAAGTGTTTCTCGCCAGTCACTGCTTAGGGCTACATCAAGAGGAAACAACACATAGATATAGAACGTGAAACTGCTTTATTTTGTCAAGTTTCAAGAAGCTAGCACAAACCGTGTTGGATTTACAGTTCCAAATCCATCTATCAATATAGGAGAAAACAGAGTGAAACCTAAAAATTCAAACTGTTACTGAAAATGAACGCTTCAACATAGAAGAACGAAATTTGGGGAACCAAGTCGGCTTAGTGTACTGATCATTACCTGAAAGTATCATCCAGTTTGGGTGAAAAAATATTTGCTGAGATTTCTGGAGATTCGTAATTTTTGGAAGCTTGGCAAGCCCTTTCCAAGAAAGTGTTTCTCGCCAGTCACTGCTTAGGGCTACATCAAGAGGAAAAAAAACATAGAGAAAGAACGTGAAACTGCTTTATTTTGTCAAGTTTCAAGAAGCTAGCACAAACCGTGTTGGATTTAGAGTTCCAAATACATTTATCAATATAGGAGAAAACAGAGTGAAACCTAAAAATTTAAACTGTTACTGGAAATGAACGCTTCACCATAGAAGAACGAAATTTGGGGAACCAAGTCGGCTTAGTGTACTGACCATTACCTGAAAGTATCATCCAGTTTGGGTGAAAAAATATTTGCTGAGATTTCTGGAGATTCGTAATTTTTGGAAGCTTGGGAACCTTTTTCCATGAAAGTGTTTCTCGACAGTCACTGCTTAGGGCTACATCAAGAGGAAACAAAACATAGAGATAGAACTTGAAACTGCTTTATTTTGTCAAGTTTCAAGAAGCTAGCACAAACCGTGTTGGATTTAGAGTTCCAAATACATCTATCAATATAGGAGAAAACAGAGTGAAACCTAAAAATTCAAACTGTTAGTAGAAACGAACGCTTCAACATAGAAGAATGAAATTTGGAGAACCAAGTTGGCTTAGTGTACTGATCATTACCTGTAAGTATCATCCAGTTTTGGTGAAAAAATACTTGCTGAGATTTCTGGAGATTCGTAATTTTAGGAAGCTTGGCAACCCCTTTCCATGAAAGTGTTTCTCGCCAGTCACTGCATAGGGCTACTTCAAGAGGAAAGAACACCTAGAGACAGAACGTGAAACTACTTTATTTTGTCAAGTTTCAAGAAGCTAGCACAAACCGTGTTGGATTTAGAGTTCGAAATACATCTATCTATATAGGAGAAAACAGAGTGAAACCTAAAAATTCAAACTGTTACTGGAAATGAACGCTTCAACATAGAAGAACGAAATTTGGGGAACCAAGTTGGCTTAGTGTACTGATCATTACCTGAAAGTATCATCCAGTTTGGGTGAAAAAATATTTGCTGTGATTTCTGGAGATTCGTAGTTTTTGGAAGCTTGACAACCCCTTTCTATGAAAGTGTTTCTCGCCAGTCACTGCTTAGGGCTACATCAAGAGGAAACAACACATAGATATAGAACGTGAAACTGCTTTATTTTGTCAAGTTTCAAGAAGCTAGCACAAACCGTGTTGGATTTACAGTTCCAAATCCATCTATCAATATAGGAGAAAACAGAGTGAAACCTAAAAATTCAAACTGTTACTGGAAATGAACGCTTCAACATAGAAGAACGAAATTTGGGGAACCAAGTCGGCTTAGTGTACTGATCATTACCTGAAAGTATCATCCAGTTTGGGTGCAGAAATATTTGCTGTGATTTCTGGAGATTCGTAGTTTTTGGAAGCTTGGCAACCCCTTTCTATGAAAGTGTTTCTCGCCAGTCACTGCTTAGGGCTACTTCAAGAGGAAACAAAACATAGAGATAGAACGTGAAACTGCTTTATTTTGTCAAGTTTCAAGAAGCTAGCACAAACCGTGTTGGATTTAGAGTTCCAAATACATCTATCAATATAGGAGAAAACAGAGTGAAACGTAAAAATTCAAACTGTTACTGGAAATGTACGCTTCAACATAGAAGAACGAAATTTGGGGAACCAAGTCGGCTTAGTGTACTGATCATTACCTGAAAGTATCATCCAGTTTGGGTGAAAAAATATTTGCTGAGATTTCTGGAGATTCGTAATTTTTGGAAGCTTGGCAACCCCTTTCCATGAAAGTGTTTCTCGCCAGTCACTGCTTAGGGCTACATCAAGAGGAAAAAAAACATAGAGAAAGAACGTGAAACTGCTTTATTTTGTCAAGTTTCAAGAAGCTAGCACAAACCGTGTTGGATTTAGAGTTCCAAATACATTTATCAATATAGGAGAAAACAGAGTGAAACCTAAAAATTTAAACTGTTACTGGAAATGAACGCTTCACCATAGAAGAACGAAATTTGGGGAACCAAGTCGGCTTAGTGTACTGACCATTACCTGAAAGTATCATCCAGTTTGGGTGAAAAAATATTTGCTGAGATTTCTGGAGATTCGTAATTTTTGGAAGCTTGGGAACCTTTTTCCATGAAAGTGTTTCTCGACAGTCACTGCTTAGGGCTACATCAAGAGGAAACAAAACATAGAGATAGAACGTGAAACTGCTTTATTTAGTCAAGTTTCAAGAAGCTAGCACAAACCGTGTTGGATTTAGAGTTCCAAATACATCTATCAATATAGGAGAAAACAGAGTGAAACCTAAAAATTCAAACTGTTACTGGAAATGAACGCTTCAACATAGAAGAACGAAATTTGGAGAACCAAGTTGGCTTAGTGTACTGATCATTACCTGTAAGTATCATCCAGTTTTGGTGAAAAAATATTTGCTGAGATTTCTGGAGATTCGTAATTTTTGGAAGCTTGGGAACCCCTTTCCATGAAAGTGTTTCTCGCCAGTCACTGCATAGGGCTACTTCAAGAGGAAAGAACACATAGAGACAGAACGTGAAACTACTTTATTTTGTCAAGTTTCAAGAAGTTAGCACAAACCGTGTTGGATTTAGAGTTCGATATACATCTATCTATATAGGAGAAAACAGAGTGAAACCTAAAAATTCAAACTGTTACTGGAAATGAACGCTTCAACATAGAAGAACGAAATTTGGGGAACCAAGTTGGCTTAGTGTACTGATCATTACCTGAAAGTATCATCCAGTTTGGGTGAAAAAATATTTGGTGTGATTTCTGGAGATTCGTAGTTTTTGGAAGCTTGACAACCCCTTTCTATGAAAGTGTTTCTCGCCAGTCACTGCTTAGGGCTACATCAAGAGGAAACAACACATAGATATAGAACGTGAAACTGCTTTATTTTGTCAAGTTTCAAGAAGCTAGCACAAACCGTGTTGGATTTACAGTTCCAAATCCATCTATCAATATAGGAGAAAACAGAGTGAAACCTAAAAATTCAAACTGTTACTGGAAATGAACGCTTCAACATAGAAGAACGAAATTTGGGGAACCAAGTCGGCTTAGTGTACTGATCATTACCTGAAAGTATCATCCAGTTTGGGTGAAAAAATATTTGCTGTGATTTCTGGAGATTCGTAGTTTTTGGAAGCTTGACAACCCCTTTCTATGAAAGTGTTTCTCGCCAGTCACTGCTTAGGGCTACATCAAGAGGAAACAACACATAGATATAGAACGTGAAACTGCTTTATTTTGTCAAGTTTCAAGAAGCTAGCACAAACCGTGTTGGATTTAGAGTTCCAAATACATCTATCAATATAGGAGAAAACAGAGTGAAACGTAAAAATTCAAACTGTTACTGGAAATGTACGCTTCAACATAGAAGAACGAAATTTGGGGAACCAAGTCGGCTTAGTGTACTGATCATTACCTGAAAGTATCATCCAGTTTGGGTGAAAAAATATTTGCTGAGATTTCTGGAGATTCGTAATTTTTGGAAGCTTGGCAACCCCTTTCCATGAAAGTGTTTCTCGCCAGTCACTGCTTAGGGCTACATCAAGAGGAAAAAAAACATAGAGAAAGAACGTGAAACTGCTTTATTTTGTCAAGTTTCAAGAAGCTAGCACAAACCGTGTTGGATTTAGAGTTCCAAATACATTTATCAATATAGGAGAAAACAGAGTGAAACCTAAAAATTTAAACTGTTACTGGAAATGAACGCTTCACCATAGAAGAACGAAATTTGGGGAACCAAGTCGGCTTAGTGTACTGACCATTACCTGAAAGTATCATCCAGTTTGGGTGAAAAAATATTTGCTGAGATTTCTGGAGATTCGTAATTTTTGGAAGCTTGGGAACCTTTTTCCATGAAAGTGTTTCTCGACAGTCACTGCTTAGGGCTACATCAAGAGGAAACAAAACATAGAGATAGAACGTGAAACTGCTTTATTTAGTCAAGTTTCAAGAAGCTAGCACAAACCGTGTTGGATTTAGAGTTCCAAATACATCTATCAATATAGGAGAAAACAGAGTGAAACCTAAAAATTCAAACTGTTACTGGAAATGAACGCTTCAACATAGAAGAACGAAATTTGGAGAACCAAGTTGGCTTAGTGTACTGATCATTACCTGTAAGTATCATCCAGTTTTGGTGAAAAAATATTTGCTGAGATTTCTGGAGATTCGTAATTTTTGGAAGCTTGGGAACCCCTTTCCATGAAAGTGTTTCTCGCCAGTCACTGCATAGGGCTACTTCAAGAGGAAAGAACACATAGAGACATAACGTGAAACTACTTTATTTTGTCAAGTTTCAAGAAGCTAGCACAAACCGTGTTGGATTTAGAGTTCGATATACATCTATCTATATAGGAGAAAACAGAGTGAAACCTAAAAATTCAAACTGTTACTGGAAATGAACGCTTCAACATAGAAGAACGAAATTTGGGGAACCAAGTTGGCTTAGTGTACTGATCATTACCTGAAAGTATCATCCAGTTTGGGTGAAAAAATATTTGGTGTGATTTCTGGAGATTCGTAGTTTTTGGAAGCTTGACAACCCCTTTCTATGAAAGTGTTTCTCGCCAGTCACTGCTTAGGGCTACATCAAGAGGAAACAACACATAGATATAGAACGTGAAACTGCTTTATTTTGTCAAGTTTCAAGAAGCTAGCACAAACCGTGTTGGATTTACAGTTCCAAATCCATCTATCAATATAGGAGAAAACAGAGTGAAACCTAAAAATTCAAACTGTTACTGGAAATGAACGCTTCAACATAGAAGAACGAAATTTGGGGAACCAAGTCGGCTTAGTGTACTGATCATTACCTGAAAGTATCATCCAGTTTGGGTGAAAAAATATTTGCTGTGATTTCTGGAGATTCGTAGTTTTTGGAAGCTTGACAACCCCTTTCTATGAAAGTGTTTCTCGCCAGTCACTGCTTAGGGCTACATCAAGAGGAAACAACACATAGATATAGAACGTGAAACTGCTTTATTTTGTCAAGTTTCAAGAAGCTAGCACAAACCGTGTTGGATTTACAGTTCCAAATCCATCTATCAATATAGGAGAAAACAGAGTGAAACCTAAAAATTCAAACTGTTACTGGAAATGAACGCTTCAACATAGAAGAACGAAATTTGGGGAACCAAGTCGGCTTAGTGTACTGATCATTACCTGAAAGTATCATCCAGTTTGGGTGCAGAAATATTTGCTGTGATTTCTGGAGATTCGTAGTTTTTGGAAGCTTGGCAACCCCTTTCTATGAAAGTGTTTCTCGCCAGTCACTGCTTAGGGCTACTTCAAGAGGAAACAAAACATAGAGATAGAACGTGAAACTGCTTTATTTTGTCAAGTTTCAAGAAGCTAGCACAAACCGTGTTGGATTTAGAGTTCCAAATACATCTATCAATATAGGAGAAAACAGAGTGAAACGTAAAAATTCAAACTGTTACTGGAAATGTACGCTTCAACATAGAAGAACGAAATTTGGAGAACCAAGTCGGCTTAGTGTACTGATCATTACCTGAAAGTATCATCCAGTTTGGGTGAAAAAATATTTGCTGTGATTTCTGGAGATTCGTAGTTTTTGGAAGCTTGACAACCCCTTTCTATGAAAGTGTTTCTCGCCAGTCACTGCTTAGGGCTACATCAAGAGGAAACAACACATAGATATAGAACGTGAAACTGCTTTATTTTGTCAAGTTTCAAGAAGCTAGCACAAACCGTGTTGGATTTACAGTTCCAAATCCATCTATCAATATAGGAGAAAACAGAGTGAAACCTAAAAATTCAAACTGTTACTGAAAATGAACGCTTCAACATAGAAGAACGAAATTTGGGGAACCAAGTCGGCTTAGTGTACTGATCATTACCTGAAAGTATCATCCAGTTTGGGTGAAAAAATATTTGCTGAGATTTCTGGAGATTCGTAATTTTTGGAAGCTTGGCAACCCCTTTCCATGAAAGTGTTTCTCGCCAGTCACTGCTTAGGGCTACATCAAGAGGAAAAAAAACATAGAGAAAGAACGTGAAACTGCTTTATTTTGTCAAGTTTCAAGAAGCTAGCACAAACCGTGTTGGATTTAGAGTTCCAAATACATTTATCAATATAGGAGAAAACAGAGTGAAACCTAAAAATTTAAACTGTTACTGGAAATGAACGCTTCACCATAGAAGAACGAAATTTGGGGAACCAAGTCGGCTTAGTGTACTGACCATTACCTGAAAGTATCATCCAGTTTGGGTGAAAAAATATTTGCTGAGATTTCTGGAGATTCGTAATTTTTGGAAGCTTGGGAACCTTTTTCCATGAAAGTGTTTCTCGACAGTCACTGCTTAGGGCTACATCAAGAGGAAACAAAACATAGAGATAGAACGTGAAACTGCTTTATTTTGTCAAGTTTCAAGAAGCTAGCACAAACCGTGTTGGATTTAGAGTTCCAAATACATCTATCAATATAGGAGAAAACAGAGTGAAACCTAAAAATTCAAACTGTTAGTAGAAACGAACGCTTCAACATAGAAGAATGAAATTTGGAGAACCAAGTTGGCTTAGTGTACTGATCATTACCTGTAAGTATCATCCAGTTTTGGTGAAAAAATACTTGCTGAGATTTCTGGAGATTCGTAATTTTAGGAAGCTTGGCAACCCCTTTCCATGAAAGTGTTTCTCGCCAGTCACTGCATAGGGCTACTTCAAGAGGAAAGAACACCTAGAGACAGAACGTGAAACTACTTTATTTTGTCAAGTTTCAAGAAGCTAGCACAAACCGTGTTGGATTTAGAGTTCGAAATACATCTATCTATATAGGAGAAAACAGAGTGAAACCTAAAAATTCAAACTGTTACTGGAAATGAACGCTTCAACATAGAAGAACGAAATTTGGGGAACCAAGTTGGCTTAGTGTACTGATCATTACTGAAAGTATCATCCAGTTTGGGTGAAAAAATATTTGCTGTGATTTCTGGAGATTCGTAGTTTTTGGAAGCTTGACAACCCCTTTCTATGAAAGTGTTTCTCGCCAGTCACTGCTTAGGGCTACATCAAGAGGAAACAACACATAGATATAGAACGTGAAACTGCTTTATTTTGTCAAGTTTCAAGAAGCTAGCACAAACCGTGTTGGGTTTACAGTTCCAAATCCATCTATCAATATAGGAGAAAACAGAGTGAAACCTAAAAATTCAAACTGTTACTGGAAATGAACGCTTCAACATAGAAGAACGAAATTTGGGGAACCAAGTCGGCTTAGTGTACTGATCATTACCTGAAAGTATCATCCAGTTTGGGTGAAAAAATATTTGCTGTGATTTCTGGAGATTCGTAGTTTTTGGAAGCTTGACAACCCCTTTCTATGAAAGTGTTTCTCGCCAGTCACTGCTTAGGGCTACATCAAGAGGAAACAACACATAGATATAGAACGTGAAACTGCTTTATTTTGTCAAGTTTCAAGAAGCTAGCACAAACCGTGTTGGATTTACAGTTCCAAATCCATCTATCAATATAGGAGAAAACAGAGTGAAACCTAAAAATTCAAACTGTTACTGGAAATGAACGCTTCAACATAGAAGAACGAAATTTGGGGAACCAAGTCGGCTTAGTGTACTGATCATTACCTGAAAGTATCATCCAGTTTGGGTGCAGAAATATTTGCTGTGATTTCTGGAGATTCGTAGTTTTTGGAAGCTTGGCAACCCCTTTCTATGAAAGTGTTTCTCGCCAGTCACTGCTTAGGGCTACTTCAAGAGGAAACAAAACATAGAGATAGAACGTGAAACTGCTTTATTTTGTCAAGTTTCAAGAAGCTAGCACAAACCGTGTTGGATTTAGAGTTCCAAATACATCTATCAATATAGGAGAAAACAGAGTGAAACGTAAAAATTCAAACTGTTACTGGAAATGTACGCTTCAACATAGAAGAACGAAATTTGGGGAACCAAGTCGGCTTAGTGTACTGATCATTACCTGAAAGTATCATCCAGTTTGGGTGAAAAAATATTTGCTGTGATTTCTGGAGATTCGTAGTTTTTGGAAGCTTGACAACCCCTTTCTATGAAAGTGTTTCTCGCCAGTCACTGCTTAGGGCTACATCAAGAGGAAACAACACATAGATATAGAACGTGAAACTGCTTTATTTTGTCAAGTTTCAAGAAGCTAGCACAAACCGTGTTGGATTTACAGTTCCAAATCCATCTATCAATATAGGAGAAAACAGAGTGAAACCTAAAAATTCAAACTGTTACTGAAAATGAACGCTTCAACATAGAAGAACGAAATTTGGGGAACCAAGTCGGCTTAGTGTACTGATCATTACCTGAAAGTATCATCCAGTTTGGGTGAAAAAATATTTGCTGAGATTTCTGGAGATTCGTAATTTTTGGAAGCTTGGCAACCCCTTTCCATGAAAGTGTTTCTCGCCAGTCACTGCTTAGGGCTACATCAAGAGGAAAAAAAACATAGAGAAAGAACGTGAAACTGCTTTATTTTGTCAAGTTTCAAGAAGCTAGCACAAACCGTGTTGGATTTAGAGTTCCAAATACATTTATCAATATAGGAGAAAACAGAGTGAAACCTAAAAATTTAAACTGTTACTGGAAATGAACGCTTCACCATAGAAGAACGAAATTTGGGGAACCAAGTCGGCTTAGTGTACTGACCATTACCTGCAAGTATCATCCAGTTTGGGTGAAAAAATATTTGCTGAGATTTCTGGAGATTCGTAATTTTTGGAAGCTTGGGAACCTTTTTCCATGAAAGTGTTTCTCGACAGTCACTGCTTAGGGCTACATCAAGAGGAAACAAAACATAGAGATAGAACGTGAAACTGCTTTATTTTGTCAAGTTTCAAGAAGCTAGCACAAACCGTGTTGGATTTAGAGTTCCAAATACATCTATCAATATAGGAGAAAACAGAGTGAAACCTAAAAATTCAAACTGTTAGTAGAAACGAACGCTTCAACATAGAAGAATGAAATTTGGAGAACCAAGTTGGCTTAGTGTACTGATCATTACCTGTAAGTATCATCCAGTTTTGGTGAAAAAATACTTGCTGAGATTTCTGGAGATTCGTAATTTTAGGAAGCTTGGCAACCCCTTTCCATGTAAGTGTTTCTCGCCAGTCACTGCATAGGGCTACTTCAAGAGGAAAGAACACCTAGAGACAGAACGTGAAACTACTTTATTTTGTCAAGTTTCAAGAAGCTAGCACAAACCGTGTTGGATTTAGAGTTCGAAATACATCTATCTATATAGGAGAAAACAGAGTGAAACCTAAAAATTCAAACTGTTACTGGAAATGAACGCTTCAACATAGAAGAACGAAATTTGGGGAACCAAGTTGGCTTAGTGTACTGATCATTACCTGAAAGTATCATCCAGTTTGGGTGAAAAAATATTTGCTGTGATTTCTGGAGATTCGTAGTTTTTGGAAGCTTGACAACCCCTTTCTATGAAAGTGTTTCTCGCCAGTCACTGCTTAGGGCTACATCAAGAGGAAACAACACATAGATATAGAACGTGAAACTGCTTTATTTTGTCAAGTTTCAAGAAGCTAGCACAAACCGTGTTGGGTTTACAGTTCCAAATCCATCTATCAATATAGGAGAAAACAGAGTGAAACCTAAAAATTCAAACTGTTACTGGAAATGAACGCTTCAACATAGAAGAACGAAATTTGGGGAACCAAGTCGGCTTAGTGTACTGATCATTACCTGAAAGTATCATCCAGTTTGGGTGAAAAAATATTTGCTGTGATTTCTGGAGATTCGTAGTTTTTGGAAGCTTGACAACCCCTTTCTATGAAAGTGTTTCTCGCCAGTCACTGCTTAGGGCTACATCAAGAGGAAACAACACATAGATATAGAACGTGAAACTGCTTTATTTTGTCAAGTTTCAAGAAGCTAGCACAAACCGTGTTGGATTTACAGTTCCAAATCCATCTATCAATATAGGAGAAAACAGAGTGAAACCTAAAAATTCAAACTGTTACTGGAAATGAACGCTTCAACATAGAAGAACGAAATTTGGGGAACCAAGTCGGCTTAGTGTACTGATCATTACCTGAAAGTATCATCCAGTTTGGGTGCAGAAATATTTGCTGTGATTTCTGGAGATTCGTAGTTTTTGGAAGCTTGGCAACCCCTTTCTATGAAAGTGTTTCTCGCCAGTCACTGCTTAGGGCTACTTCAAGAGGAAACAAAACATAGAGATAGAACGTGAAACTGCTTTATTTTGTCAAGTTTCAAGAAGCTAGCACAAACCGTGTTGGATTTAGAGTTCCAAATACATCTATCAATATAGGAGAAAACAGAGTGAAACGTAAAAATTCAAACTGTTACTGGAAATGTACGCTTCAACATAGAAGAACGAAATTTGGGGAACCAAGTCGGCTTAGTGTACTGATCATTACCTGAAAGTATCATCCAGTTTGGGTGAAAAAATATTTGCTGTGATTTCTGGAGATTCGTAGTTTTTGGAAGCTTGACAACCCCTTTCTATGAAAGTGTTTCTCGCCAGTCACTGCTTAGGGCTACATCAAGAGGAAACAACACATAGATATAGAACGTGAAACTGCTTTATTTTGTCAAGTTTCAAGAAGCTAGCACAAACCGTGTTGGATTTACAGTTCCAAATCCATCTATCAATATAGGAGAAAACAGAGTGAAACCTAAAAATTCAAACTGTTACTGAAAATGAACGCTTCAACATAGAAGAACGAAATTTGGGGAACCAAGTCGGCTTAGTGTACTGATCATTACCTGAAAGTATCATCCAGTTTGGGTGAAAAAATATTTGCTGAGATTTCTGGAGATTCGTAATTTTTGGAAGCTTGGCAACCCCTTTCCATGAAAGTGTTTCTCGCCAGTCACTGCTTAGGGCTACATCAAGAGGAAAAAAAACATAGAGAAAGAACGTGAAACTGCTTTATTTTGTCAAGTTTCAAGAAGCTAGCACAAACCGTGTTGGATTTAGAGTTCCAAATACATTTATCAATATAGGAGAAAACAGAGTGAAACCTAAAAATTTAAACTGTTACTGGAAATGAACGCTTCACCATAGAAGAACGAAATTTGGGGAACCAAGTCGGCTTAGTGTACTGACCATTACCTGAAAGTATCATCCAGTTTGGGTGAAAAAATATTTGCTGAGATTTCTGGAGATTCGTAATTTTTGGAAGCTTGGGAACCTTTTTCCATGAAAGTGTTTCTCGACAGTCACTGCTTAGGGCTACATCAAGAGGAAACAAAACATAGAGATAGAACGTGAAACTGCTTTATTTTGTCAAGTTTCAAGAAGCTAGCACAAACCGTGTTGGATTTAGAGTTCCAAATACATCTATCAATATAGGAGAAAACAGAGTGAAACCTAAAAATTCAAACTGTTAGTAGAAACGAACGCTTCAACATAGAAGAATGAAATTTGGAGAACCAAGTTGGCTTAGTGTACTGATCATTACCTGTAAGTATCATCCAGTTTTGGTGAAAAAATACTTGCTGAGATTTCTGGAGATTCGTAATTTTAGGAAGCTTGGCAACCCCTTTCCATGAAAGTGTTTCTCGCCAGTCACTGCATAGGGCTACTTCAAGAGGAAAGAACACCTAGAGACAGAACGTGAAACTACTTTATTTTGTCAAGTTTCAAGAAGCTAGCACAAACCGTGTTGGATTTAGAGTTCGAAATACATCTATCTATATAGGAGAAAACAGAGTGAAACCTAAAAATTCAAACTGTTACTGGAAATGAACGCTTCAACATAGAAGAACGAAATTTGGGGAACCAAGTTGGCTTAGTGTACTGATCATTACCTGAAAGTATCATCCAGTTTGGGTGAAAAAATATTTGCTGTGATTTCTGGAGATTCGTAGTTTGTGGAAGCTTGACAACCCCTTTCTATGAAAGTGTTTCTCGCCAGTCACTGCTTAGGGCTACATCAAGAGGAAACAACACATAGATATAGAACGTGAAACTGCTTTATTTTGTCAAGTTTCAAGAAGCTAGCACAAACCGTGTTGGATTTACAGTTCCAAATCCATCTATCAATATAGGAGAAAACAGAGTGAAACCTAAAAATTCAAACTGTTACTGGAAATGAACGCTTCAACATAGAAGAACGAAATTTGGGGAACCAAGTCGGCTTAGTGTACTGATCATTACCTGAAAGTATCATCCAGTTTGGGTGAAAAAATATTTGCTGTGATTTCTGGAGATTCGTAGTTTTTGGAAGCTTGACAACCCCTTTCTATGAAAGTGTTTCTCGCCAGTCACTGCTTAGGGCTACATCAAGAGGAAACAACACATAGATATAGAACGTGAAACTGCTTTATTTTGTCAAGTTTCAAGAAGCTAGCACAAACCGTGTTGGATTTACAGTTCCAAATCCATCTATCAATATAGGAGAAAACAGAGTGAAACCTAAAAATTCAAACTGTTACTGGAAATGAACGCTTCAACATAGAAGAACGAAATTTGGGGAACCAAGTCGGCTTAGTGTACTGATCATTACCTGAAAGTATCATCCAGTTTGGGTGCAGAAATATTTGCTGTGATTTCTGGAGATTCGTAGTTTTTGGAAGCTTGGCAACCCCTTTCTATGAAAGTGTTTCTCGCCAGTCACTGCTTAGGGCTACTTCAAGAGGAAACAAAACATAGAGATAGAACGTGAAACTGCTTTATTTTGTCAAGTTTCAAGAAGCTAGCACAAACCGTGTTGGATTTAGAGTTCCAAATACATCTATCAATATAGGAGAAAACAGAGTGAAACGTAAAAATTCAAACTGTTACTGGAAATGTACGCTTCAACATAGAAGAACGAAATTTGGGGAACCAAGTCGGCTTAGTGTACTGATCATTACCTGAAAGTATCATCCAGTTTGGGTGAAAAAATATTTGCTGAGATTTCTGGAGATTCGTAATTTTTGGAAGCTTGGGAACCTTTTTCCATGAAAGTGTTTCTCGACAGTCACTGCTTAGGGCTACATCAAGAGGAAACAAAACATAGAGATAGAACGTGAAACTGCTTTATTTTGTCAAGTTTCAAGAAGCTAGCACAAACCGTGTTGGATTTAGAGTTCCAAATACATCTATCAATATAGGAGAAAACAGAGTGAAACCTAAAAATTCAAACTGTTACTGGAAATGAACGCTTCAACATAGAAGAACGAAATTTGGAGAACCAAGTTGGCTTAGTGTACTGATCATTACCTGTAAGTATCATCCAGTTTTGGTGAAAAAATATTTGCTGAGATTTCTGGAGATTCGTAATTTTTGGAAGCTTGGGAACCCCTTTCCATGAAAGTGTTTCTCGCCAGTCACTGCATAGGGCTACTTCAAGAGGAAAGAACACATAGAGACAGAACGTGAAACTGCTTTATTTTGTCAAGTTTCAAGAAGCTAGCACAAACCGTGTTGGATTTAGAGTTCCAAATACATTTATCAATATAGGAGAAAACAGAGTGAAACCTAAAAATTTAAACTGTTACTGGAAATGAACGCTTCACCATAGAAGAACGAAATTTGGGGAACCAAGTCGGCTTAGTGTACTGACCATTACCTGAAAGTATCATCCAGTTTGGGTGAAAAAATATTTGCTGAGATTTCTGGAGATTCGTAATTTTTGGAAGCTTGGGAACCTTTTTCCATGAAAGTGTTTCTCGACAGTCACTGCTTAGGGCTACATCAAGAGGAAACAAAACATAGAGATAGAACGTGAAACTGCTTTATTTTGTCAAGTTTCAAGAAGCTAGCACAAACCGTGTTGGATTTAGAGTTCCAAATACATCTATCAATATAGGAGAAAACAGAGTGAAACCTAAAAATTCAAACTGTTAGTAGAAACGAACGCTTCAACATAGAAGAATGAAATTTGGAGAACCAAGTTGGCTTAGTGTACTGATCATTACCTGTAAGTATCATCCAGTTTTGGTGAAAAAATACTTGCTGAGATTTCTGGAGATTCGTAATTTTAGGAAGCTTGGCAACCCCTTTCCATGAAAGTGTTTCTCGCCAGTCACTGCATAGGGCTACTTCAAGAGGAAAGAACACCTAGAGACAGAACGTGAAACTACTTTATTTTGTCAAGTTTCAAGAAGCTAGCACAAACCGTGTTGGATTTAGAGTTCGAAATACATCTATCTATATAGGAGAAAACAGAGTGAAACCTAAAAATTCAAACTGTTACTGGAAATGAACGCTTCAACATAGAAGAACGAAATTTGGGGAACCAAGTTGGCTTAGTGTACTGATCATTACCTGAAAGTATCATCCAGTTTGGGTGAAAAAATATTTGCTGTGATTTCTGGAGATTCGTAGTTTGTGGAAGCTTGACAACCCCTTTCTATGAAAGTGTTTCTCGCCAGTCACTGCTTAGGGCTACATCAAGAGGAAACAACACATAGATATAGAACGTGAAACTGCTTTATTTTGTCAAGTTTCAAGAAGCTAGCACAAACCGTGTTGGATTTACAGTTCCAAATCCATCTATCAATATAGGAGAAAACAGAGTGAAACCTAAAAATTCAAACTGTTACTGGAAATGAACGCTTCAACATAGAAGAACGAAATTTGGGGAACCAAGTCGGCTTAGTGTACTGATCATTACCTGAAAGTATCATCCAGTTTGGGTGAAAAAATATTTGCTGTGATTTCTGGAGATTCGTAGTTTTTGGAAGCTTGACAACCCCTTTCTATGAAAGTGTTTCTCGCCAGTCACTGCTTAGGGCTACATCAAGAGGAAACAACACATAGATATAGAACGTGAAACTGCTTTATTTTGTCAAGTTTCAAGAAGCTAGCACAAACCGTGTTGGATTTACAGTTCCAAATCCATCTATCAATATAGGAGAAAACAGAGTGAAACCTAAAAATTCAAACTGTTACTGGAAATGAACGCTTCAACATAGAAGAACGAAATTTGGGGAACCAAGTCGGCTTAGTGTACTGATCATTACCTGAAAGTATCATCCAGTTTGGGTGCAGAAATATTTGCTGTGATTTCTGGAGATTCGTAGTTTTTGGAAGCTTGGCAACCCCTTTCTATGAAAGTGTTTCTCGCCAGTCACTGCTTAGGGCTACTTCAAGAGGAAACAAAACATAGAGATAGAACGTGAAACTGCTTTATTTTGTCAAGTTTCAAGAAGCTAGCACAAACCGTGTTGGATTTAGAGTTCCAAATACATCTATCAATATAGGAGAAAACAGAGTGAAACGTAAAAATTCAAACTGTTACTGGAAATGTACGCTTCAACATAGAAGAACGAAATTTGGGGAACCAAGTCGGCTTAGTGTACTGATCATTACCTGAAAGTATCATCCAGTTTGGGTGAAAAAATATTTGCTGAGATTTCTGGAGATTCGTAATTTTTGGAAGCTTGGGAACCTTTTTCCATGAAAGTGTTTCTCGACAGTCACTGCTTAGGGCTACATCAAGAGGAAACAAAACATAGAGATAGAACGTGAAACTGCTTTATTTTGTCAAGTTTCAAGAAGCTAGCACAAACCGTGTTGGATTTAGAGTTCCAAATACATCTATCAATATAGGAGAAAACAGAGTGAAACCTAAAAATTCAAACTGTTACTGGAAATGAACGCTTCAACATAGAAGAACGAAATTTGGAGAACCAAGTTGGCTTAGTGTACTGATCATTACCTGTAAGTATCATCCAGTTTTGGTGAAAAAATATTTGCTGAGATTTCTGGAGATTCGTAATTTTTGGAAGCTTGGGAACCCCTTTCCATGAAAGTGTTTCTCGCCAGTCACTGCATAGGGCTACTTCAAGAGGAAAGAACACATAGAGACAGAACGTGAAACTACTTTATTTTGTCAAGTTTCAAGAAGCTAGCACAAACCGTGTTGGATTTAGAGTTCCAAATACATTTATCAATATAGGAGAAAACAGAGTGAAACCTAAAAATTTAAACTGTTACTGGAAATGAACGCTTCACCATAGAAGAACGAAATTTGGGGAACCAAGTCGGCTTAGTGTACTGACCATTACCTGAAAGTATCATCCAGTTTGGGTGAAAAAATATTTGCTGAGATTTCTGGAGATTCGTAATTTTTGGAAGCTTGGGAACCTTTTTCCATGAAAGTGTTTCTCGACAGTCACTGCTTAGGGCTACATCAAGAGGAAACAAAACATAGAGATAGAACGTGAAACTGCTTTATTTTGTCAAGTTTCAAGAAGCTAGCACAAACCGTGTTGGATTTAGAGTTCCAAATACATCTATCAATATAGGAGAAAACAGAGTGAAACCTAAAAATTCAAACTGTTAGTAGAAACGAACGCTTCAACATAGAAGAATGAAATTTGGAGAACCAAGTTGGCTTAGTGTACTGATCATTACCTGTAAGTATCATCCAGTTTTGGTGAAAAAATACTTGCTGAGATTTCTGGAGATTCGTAATTTTAGGAAGCTTGGCAACCCCTTTCCATGAAAGTGTTTCTCGCCAGTCACTGCATAGGGCTACTTCAAGAGGAAAGAACACCTAGAGACAGAACGTGAAACTACTTTATTTTGTCAAGTTTCAAGAAGCTAGCACAAACCGTGTTGGATTTAGAGTTCGAAATACATCTATCTATATAGGAGAAAACAGAGTGAAACCTAAAAATTCAAACTGTTACTGGAAATGAACGCTTCAACATAGAAGAACGAAATTTGGGGAACCAAGTTGGCTTAGTGTACTGATCATTACCTGAAAGTATCATCCAGTTTGGGTGAAAAAATATTTGCTGTGATTTCTGGAGATTCGTAGTTTGTGGAAGCTTGACAACCCCTTTCTATGAAAGTGTTTCTCGCCAGTCACTGCTTAGGGCTACATCAAGAGGAAACAACACATAGATATAGAACGTGAAACTGCTTTATTTTGTCAAGTTTCAAGAAGCTAGCACAAACCGTGTTGGATTTACAGTTCCAAATCCATCTATCAATATAGGAGAAAACAGAGTGAAACCTAAAAATTCAAACTGTTACTGGAAATGAACGCTTCAACATAGAAGAACGAAATTTGGGGAACCAAGTCGGCTTAGTGTACTGATCATTACCTGAAAGTATCATCCAGTTTGGGTGAAAAAATATTTGCTGTGATTTCTGGAGATTCGTAGTTTTTGGAAGCTTGACAACCCCTTTCTATGAAAGTGTTTCTCGCCAGTCACTGCTTAGGGCTACATCAAGAGGAAACAACACATAGATATAGAACGTGAAACTGCTTTATTTTGTCAAGTTTCAAGAAGCTAGCACAAACCGTGTTGGATTTACAGTTCCAAATCCATCTATCAATATAGGAGAAAACAGAGTGAAACCTAAAAATTCAAACTGTTACTGGAAATGAACGCTTCAACATAGAAGAACGAAATTTGGGGAACCAAGTCGGCTTAGTGTACTGATCATTACCTGAAAGTATCATCCAGTTTGGGTGCAGAAATATTTGCTGTGATTTCTGGAGATTCGTAGTTTTTGGAAGCTTGGCAACCCCTTTCTATGAAAGTGTTTCTCGCCAGTCACTGCTTAGGGCTACTTCAAGAGGAAACAAAACATAGAGATAGAACGTGAAACTGCTTTATTTTGTCAAGTTTCAAGAAGCTAGCACAAACCGTGTTGGATTTAGAGTTCCAAATACATCTATCAATATAGGAGAAAACAGAGTGAAACGTAAAAATTCAAACTGTTACTGGAAATGTACGCTTCAACATAGAAGAACGAAATTTGGGGAACCAAGTCGGCTTAGTGTACTGATCATTACCTGAAAGTATCATCCAGTTTGGGTGAAAAAATATTTGCTGAGATTTCTGGAGATTCGTAATTTTTGGAAGCTTGGGAACCTTTTTCCATGAAAGTGTTTCTCGACAGTCACTGCTTAGGGCTACATCAAGAGGAAACAAAACATAGAGATAGAACGTGAAACTGCTTTATTTTGTCAAGTTTCAAGAAGCTAGCACAAACCGTGTTGGATTTAGAGTTCCAAATACATCTATCAATATAGGAGAAAACAGAGTGAAACCTAAAAATTCAAACTGTTACTGGAAATGAACGCTTCAACATAGAAGAACGAAATTTGGAGAACCAAGTTGGCTTAGTGTACTGATCATTACCTGTAAGTATCATCCAGTTTTGGTGAAAAAATATTTGCTGAGATTTCTGGAGATTCGTAATTTTTGGAAGCTTGGGAACCCCTTTCCATGAAAGTGTTTCTCGCCAGTCACTGCATAGGGCTACTTCAAGAGGAAAGAACACATAGAGACAGAACGTGAAACTACTTTATTTTGTCAAGTTTCAAGAAGCTAGCACAAACCGTGTTGGATTTAGAGTTCCAAATACATTTATCAATATAGGAGAAAACAGAGTGAAACCTAAAAATTTAAACTGTTACTGGAAATGAACGCTTCACCATAGAAGAACGAAATTTGGGGAACCAAGTCGGCTTAGTGTACTGACCATTACCTGAAAGTATCATCCAGTTTGGGTGAAAAAATATTTGCTGAGATTTCTGGAGATTCGTAATTTTTGGAAGCTTGGGAACCTTTTTCCATGAAAGTGTTTCTCGACAGTCACTGCTTAGGGCTACATCAAGAGGAAACAAAACATAGAGATAGAACGTGAAACTGCTTTATTTTGTCAAGTTTCAAGAAGCTAGCACAAACCGTGTTGGATTTAGAGTTCCAAATACATCTATCAATATAGGAGAAAACAGAGTGAAACCTAAAAATTCAAACTGTTAGTAGAAACGAACGCTTCAACATAGAAGAATGAAATTTGGAGAACCAAGTTGGCTTAGTGTACTGATCATTACCTGTAAGTATCATCCAGTTTTGGTGAAAAAATACTTGCTGAGATTTCTGGAGATTCGTAATTTTAGGAAGCTTGGCAACCCCTTTCCATGAAAGTGTTTCTCGCCAGTCACTGCATAGGGCTACTTCAAGAGGAAAGAACACCTAGAGACAGAACGTGAAACTACTTTATTTTGTCAAGTTTCAAGAAGCTAGCACAAACCGTGTTGGATTTAGAGTTCGAAATACATCTATCTATATAGGAGAAAACAGAGTGAAACCTAAAAATTCAAACTGTTACTGGAAATGAACGCTTCAACATAGAAGAACGAAATTTGGGGAACCAAGTTGGCTTAGTGTACTGATCATTACCTGAAAGTATCATCCAGTTTGGGTGAAAAAATATTTGCTGTGATTTCTGGAGATTCGTAGTTTTTGGAAGCTTGACAACCCCTTTCTATGAAAGTGTTTCTCGCCAGTCACTGCTTAGGGCTACATCAAGAGGAAACAACACATAGATATAGAACGTGAAACTGCTTTATTTTGTCAAGTTTCATGAAGCTAGCACAAACCGTGTTGGATTTACAGTTCCAAATCCATCTATCAATATAGGAGAAAACAGAGTGAAACCTAAAAATTCAAACTGTTACTGGAAATGAACGCTTCAACATAGAAGAACGAAATTTGGGGAACCAAGTCGGCTTAGTGTACTGATCATTACCTGAAAGTATCATCCAGTTTGGGTGAAAAAATATTTGCTGTGATTTCTGGAGATTCGTAGTTTTTGGAAGCTTGACAACCCCTTTCTATGAAAGTGTTTCTCGCCAGTCACTGCTTAGGGCTACATCAAGAGGAAACAACACATAGATATAGAACGTGAAACTGCTTTATTTTGTCAAGTTTCAAGAAGCTAGCACAAACCGTGTTGGATTTACAGTTCCAAATCCATCTATCAATATAGGAGAAAACAGAGTGAAACCTAAAAATTCAAACTGTTACTGGAAATGAACGCTTCAACATAGAAGAACGAAATTTGGGGAACCAAGTCGGCTTAGTGTACTGATCATTACCTGAAAGTATCATCCAGTTTGGGTGAAAAAATATTTGCTGTGATTTCTGGAGATTCGTAGTTTTTGGAAGCTTGACAACCCCTTTCTATGAAAGTGTTTCTCGCCAGTCACTGCTTAGGGCTACATCAAGAGGAAACAACACATAGATATAGAACGTGAAACTGCTTTATTTTGTCAAGTTTCAAGAAGCTAGCACAAACCGTGTTGGATTTACAGTTCCAAATCCATCTATCAATATAGGAGAAAACAGAGTGAAACCTAAAAATTCAAACTGTTACTGGAAATGAACGCTTCAACATAGAAGAACGAAATTTGGGGAACCAAGTCGGCTTAGTGTACTGATCATTACCTGAAAGTATCATCCAGTTTGGGTGCAGAAATATTTGCTGTGATTTCTGGAGATTCGTAGTTTTTGGAAGCTTGGCAACCCCTTTCTATGAAAGTGTTTCTCGCCAGTCACTGCTTAGGGCTACTTCAAGAGGAAACAAAACATAGAGATAGAACGTGAAACTGCTTTATTTTGTCAAGTTTCAAGAAGCTAGCACAAACCGTGTTGGATTTAGAGTTCCAAATACATCTATCAATATAGGAGAAAACAGAGTGAAACGTAAAAATTCAAACTGTTACTGGAAATGTACGCTTCAACATAGAAGAACGAAATTTGGGGAACCAAGTCGGCTTAGTGTACTGATCATTACCTGAAAGTATCATCCAGTTTGGGTGAAAAAATATTTGCTGAGATTTCTGGAGATTCGTAATTTTTGGAAGCTTGGGAACCTTTTTCCATGAAAGTGTTTCTCGACAGTCACTGCTTAGGGCTACATCAAGAGGAAACAAAACATAGAGATAGAACGTGAAACTGCTTTATTTTGTCAAGTTTCAAGAAGCTAGCACAAACCGTGTTGGATTTAGAGTTCCAAATACATCTATCAATATAGGAGAAAACAGAGTGAAACCTAAAAATTCAAACTGTTACTGGAAATGAACGCTTCAACATAGAAGAACGAAATTTGGAGAACCAAGTTGGCTTAGTGTACTGATCATTACCTGTAAGTATCATCCAGTTTTGGTGAAAAAATATTTGCTGAGATTTCTGGAGATTCGTAATTTTTGGAAGCTTGGGAACCCCTTTCCATGAAAGTGTTTCTCGCCAGTCACTGCATAGGGCTACTTCAAGAGGAAAGAACACATAGAGACAGAACGTGAAACTACTTTATTTTGTCAAGTTTCAAGAAGCTAGCACAAACCGTGTTGGATTTAGAGTTCCAAATACATTTATCAATATAGGAGAAAACAGAGTGAAACCTAAAAATTTAAACTGTTACTGGAAATGAACGCTTCACCATAGAAGAACGAAATTTGGGGAACCAAGTCGGCTTAGTGTACTGACCATTACCTGAAAGTATCATCCAGTTTGGGTGAAAAAATATTTGCTGAGATTTCTGGAGATTCGTAATTTTTGGAAGCTTGGGAACCTTTTTCCATGAAAGTGTTTCTCGACAGTCACTGCTTAGGGCTACATCAAGAGGAAACAAAACATAGAGATAGAACGTGAAACTGCTTTATTTTGTCAAGTTTCAAGAAGCTAGCACAAACCGTGTTGGATTTAGAGTTCCAAATACATCTATCAATATAGGAGAAAACAGAGTGAAACCTAAAAATTCAAACTGTTAGTAGAAACGAACGCTTCAACATAGAAGAATGAAATTTGGAGAACCAAGTTGGCTTAGTGTACTGATCATTACCTGTAAGTATCATCCAGTTTTGGTGAAAAAATACTTGCTGAGATTTCTGGAGATTCGTAATTTTAGGAAGCTTGGCAACCCCTTTCCATGAAAGTGTTTCTCGCCAGTCACTGCATAGGGCTACTTCAAGAGGAAAGAACACCTAGAGACAGAACGTGAAACTACTTTATTTTGTCAAGTTTCAAGAAGCTAGCACAAACCGTGTTGGATTTAGAGTTCGAAATACATCTATCTATATAGGAGAAAACAGAGTGAAACCTAAAAATTCAAACTGTTACTGGAAATGAACGCTTCAACATAGAAGAACGAAATTTGGGGAACCAAGTTGGCTTAGTGTACTGATCATTACCTGAAAGTATCATCCAGTTTGGGTGAAAAAATATTTGCTGTGATTTCTGGAGATTCGTAGTTTTTGGAAGCTTGACAACCCCTTTCTATGAAAGTGTTTCTCGCCAGTCACTGCTTAGGGCTACATCAAGAGGAAACAACACATAGATATAGAACGTGAAACTGCTTTATTTTGTCAAGTTTCATGAAGCTAGCACAAACCGTGTTGGATTTACAGTTCCAAATCCATCTATCAATATAGGAGAAAACAGAGTGAAACCTAAAAATTCAAACTGTTACTGGAAATGAACGCTTCAACATAGAAGAACGAAATTTGGGGAACCAAGTCGGCTTAGTGTACTGATCATTACCTGAAAGTATCATCCAGTTTGGGTGAAAAAATATTTGCTGTGATTTCTGGAGATTCGTAGTTTTTGGAAGCTTGACAACCCCTTTCTATGAAAGTGTTTCTCGCCAGTCACTGCTTAGGGCTACATCAAGAGGAAACAACACATAGATATAGAACGTGAAACTGCTTTATTTTGTCAAGTTTCAAGAAGCTAGCACAAACCGTGTTGGATTTACAGTTCCAAATCCATCTATCAATATAGGAGAAAACAGAGTGAAACCTAAAAATTCAAACTGTTACTGGAAATGAACGCTTCAACATAGAAGAACGAAATTTGGGGAACCAAGTCGGCTTAGTGTACTGATCATTACCTGAAAGTATCATCCAGTTTGGGTGCAGAAATATTTGCTGTGATTTCTGGAGATTCGTAGTTTTTGGAAGCTTGGCAACCCCTTTCTATGAAAGTGTTTCTCGCCAGTCACTGCTTAGGGCTACTTCAAGAGGAAACAAAACATAGAGATAGAACGTGAAACTGCTTTATTTTGTCAAGTTTCAAGAAGCTAGCACAAACCGTGTTGGATTTAGAGTTCCAAATACATCTATCAATATAGGAGAAAACAGAGTGAAACGTAAAAATTCAAACTGTTACTGGAAATGTACGCTTCAACATAGAAGAACGAAATTTGGGGAACCAAGTCGGCTTAGTGTACTGATCATTACCTGAAAGTATCATCCAGTTTGGGTGAAAAAATATTTGCTGAGATTTCTGGAGATTCGTAATTTTTGGAAGCTTGGCAACCCCTTTCCATGAAAGTGTTTCTCGCCAGTCACTGCTTAGGGCTACATCAAGAGGAAAAAAAACATAGAGAAAGAACGTGAAACTGCTTTATTTTGTCAAGTTTCAAGAAGCTAGCACAAACCGTGTTGGATTTAGAGTTCCAAATACATTTATCAATATAGGAGAAAACAGAGTGAAACCTAAAAATTTAAACTGTTACTGGAAATGAACGCTTCACCATAGAAGAACGAAATTTGGGGAACCAAGTCGGCTTAGTGTACTGACCATTACCTGAAAGTATCATCCAGTTTGGGTGAAAAAATATTTGCTGAGATTTCTGGAGATTCGTAATTTTTGGAAGCTTGGGAACCTTTTTCCATGAAAGTGTTTCTCGACAGTCACTGCTTAGGGCTACATCAAGAGGAAACAAAACATAGAGATAGAACGTGAAACTGCTTTATTTAGTCAAGTTTCAAGAAGCTAGCACAAACCGTGTTGGATTTAGAGTTCCAAATACATCTATCAATATAGGAGAAAACAGAGTGAAACCTAAAAATTCAAACTGTTACTGGAAATGAACGCTTCAACATAGAAGAACGAAATTTGGAGAACCAAGTTGGCTTAGTGTACTGATCATTACCTGTAAGTATCATCCAGTTTTGGTGAAAAAATATTTGCTGAGATTTCTGGAGATTCGTAATTTTTGGAAGCTTGGGAACCCCTTTCCATGAAAGTGTTTTTCGCCAGTCACTGCATAGGGCTACTTCAAGAGGAAAGAACACATAGAGACAGAACGTGAAACTACTTTATTTTGTCAAGTTTCAAGAAGCTAGCACAAACCGTGTTGGATTTAGAGTTCGATATACATCTATCTATATAGGAGAAAACAGAGTGAAACCTAAAAATTCAAACTGTTACTGGAAATGAACGCTTCAACATAGAAGAACGAAATTTGGGGAACCAAGTTGGCTTAGTGTACTGATCATTACCTGAAAGTATCATCCAGTTTGGGTGAAAAAATATTTGGTGTGATTTCTGGAGATTCGTAGTTTTTGGAAGCTTGACAACCCCTTTCTATGAAAGTGTTTCTCGCCAGTCACTGCTTAGGGCTACATCAAGAGGAAACAACACATAGATATAGAACGTGAAACTGCTTTATTTTGTCAAGTTTCAAGAAGCTAGCACAAACCGTGTTGGATTTACAGTTCCAAATCCATCTATCAATATAGGAGAAAACAGAGTGAAACCTAAAAATTCAAACTGTTACTGGAAATGAACGCTTCAACATAGAAGAACGAAATTTGGGGAACCAAGTCGGCTTAGTGTACTGATCATTACCTGAAAGTATCATCCAGTTTGGGTGAAAAAATATTTGCTGTGATTTCTGGAGATTCGTAGTTTTTGGAAGCTTGACAACCCCTTTCTATGAAAGTGTTTCTCGCCAGTCACTGCTTAGGGCTACATCAAGAGGAAACAACACATAGATATAGAACGTGAAACTGCTTTATTTTGTCAAGTTTCAAGAAGCTAGCACAAACCGTGTTGGATTTACAGTTCCAAATCCATCTATCAATATAGGAGAAAACAGAGTGAAACCTAAAAATTCAAACTGTTACTGGAAATGAACGCTTCAACATAGAAGAACGAAATTTGGGGAACCAAGTCGGCTTAGTGTACTGATCATTACCTGAAAGTATCATCCAGTTTGGGTGCAGAAATATTTGCTGTGATTTCTGGAGATTCGTAGTTTTTGGAAGCTTGGCAACCCCTTTCTATGAAAGTGTTTCTCGCCAGTCACTGCTTAGGGCTACTTCAAGAGGAAACAAAACATAGAGATAGAACGTGAAACTGCTTTATTTTGTCAAGTTTCAAGAAGCTAGCACAAACCGTGTTGGATTTAGAGTTCCAAATACATCTATCAATATAGGAGAAAACAGAGTGAAACGTAAAAATTCAAACTGTTACTGGAAATGTACGCTTCAACATAGAAGAACGAAATTTGGGGAACCAAGTCGGCTTAGTGTACTGATCATTACCTGAAAGTATCATCCAGTTTGGGTGAAAAAATATTTGCTGTGATTTCTGGAGATTCGTAGTTTTTGGAAGCTTGACAACCCCTTTCTATGAAAGTGTTTCTCGCCAGTCACTGCTTAGGGCTACATCAAGAGGAAACAACACATAGATATAGAACGTGAAACTGCTTTATTTTGTCAAGTTTCAAGAAGCTAGCACAAACCGTGTTGGATTTACAGTTCCAAATCCATCTATCAATATAGGAGAAAACAGAGTGAAACCTAAAAATTCAAACTGTTACTGAAAATGAACGCTTCAACATAGAAGAACGAAATTTGGGGAACCAAGTCGGCTTAGTGTACTGATCATTACCTGAAAGTATCATCCAGTTTGGGTGAAAAAATATTTGCTGAGATTTCTGGAGATTCGTAATTTTTGGAAGCTTGGCAACCCCTTTCCATGAAAGTGTTTCTCGCCAGTCACTGCTTAGGGCTACATCAAGAGGAAAAAAAACATAGAGAAAGAACGTGAAACTGCTTTATTTTGTCAAGTTTCAAGAAGCTAGCACAAACCGTGTTGGATTTAGAGTTCCAAATACATTTATCAATATAGGAGAAAACAGAGTGAAACCTAAAAATTTAAACTGTTACTGGAAATGAACGCTTCACCATAGAAGAACGAAATTTGGGGAACCAAGTCGGCTTAGTGTACTGACCATTACCTGAAAGTATCATCCAGTTTGGGTGAAAAAATATTTGCTGAGATTTCTGGAGATTCGTAATTTTTGGAAGCTTGGGAACCTTTTTCCATGAAAGTGTTTCTCGACAGTCACTGCTTAGGGCTACATCAAGAGGAAACAAAACATAGAGATAGAACGTGAAACTGCTTTATTTTGTCAAGTTTCAAGAAGCTAGCACAAACCGTGTTGGATTTAGAGTTCCAAATACATCTATCAATATAGGAGAAAACAGAGTGAAACCTAAAAATTCAAACTGTTAGTAGAAACGAACGCTTCAACATAGAAGAATGAAATTTGGAGAACCAAGTTGGCTTAGTGTACTGATCATTACCTGTAAGTATCATCCAGTTTTGGTGAAAAAATACTTGCTGAGATTTCTGGAGATTCGTAATTTTAGGAAGCTTGGCAACCCCTTTCCATGAAAGTGTTTCTCGCCAGTCACTGCATAGGGCTACTTCAAGAGGAAAGAACACCTAGAGACAGAACGTGAAACTACTTTATTTTGTCAAGTTTCAAGAAGCTAGCACAAACCGTGTTGGATTTAGAGTTCGAAATACATCTATCTATATAGGAGAAAACAGAGTGAAACCTAAAAATTCAAACTGTTACTGGAAATGAACGCTTCAACATAGAAGAACGAAATTTGGGGAACCAAGTTGGCTTAGTGTACTGATCATTACCTGAAAGTATCATCCAGTTTGGGTGAAAAAATATTTGCTGTGATTTCTGGAGATTCGTAGTTTTTGGAAGCTTGACAACCCCTTTCTATGAAAGTGTTTCTCGCCAGTCACTGCTTAGGGCTACATCAAGAGGAAACAACACATAGATATAGAACGTGAAACTGCTTTATTTTGTCAAGTTTCAAGAAGCTAGCACAAACCGTGTTGGGTTTACAGTTCCAAATCCATCTATCAATATAGGAGAAAACAGAGTGAAACCTAAAAATTCAAACTGTTACTGGAAATGAACGCTTCAACATAGAAGAACGAAATTTGGGGAACCAAGTCGGCTTAGTGTACTGATCATTACCTGAAAGTATCATCCAGTTTGGATGAAAAAATATTTGCTGTGATTTCTGGAGATTCGTAGTTTTTGGAAGCTTGACAACCCCTTTCTATGAAAGTGTTTCTCGCCAGTCACTGCTTAGGGCTACATCAAGAGGAAACAACACATAGATATAGAACGTGAAACTGCTTTATTTTGTCAAGTTTCAAGAAGCTAGCACAAACCGTGTTGGATTTACAGTTCCAAATCCATCTATCAATATAGGAGAAAACAGAGTGAAACCTAAAAATTCAAACTGTTACTGGAAATGAACGCTTCAACATAGAAGAACGAAATTTGGGGAACCAAGTCGGCTTAGTGTACTTATCATTACCTGAAAGTATCATCCAGTTTGGGTGCAGAAATATTTGCTGTGATTTCTGGAGATTCGTAGTTTTTGGAAGCTTGGCAACCCCTTTCTATGAAAGTGTTTCTCGCCAGTCACTGCTTAGGGCTACTTCAAGAGGAAACAAAACATAGAGATAGAACGTGAAACTGCTTTATTTTGTCAAGTTTCAAGAAGCTAGCACAAACCGTGTTGGATTTAGAGTTCCAAATACATCTATCAATATAGGAGAAAACAGAGTGAAACGTAAAAATTCAAACTGTTACTGGAAATGTACGCTTCAACATAGAAGAACGAAATTTGGGGAACCAAGTCGGCTTAGTGTACTGATCATTACCTGAAAGTATCATCCAGTTTGGGTGAAAAAATATTTGCTGTGATTTCTGGAGATTCGTAGTTTTTGGAAGCTTGACAACCCCTTTCTATGAAAGTGTTTCTCGCCAGTCACTGCTTAGGGCTACATCAAGAGGAAACAACACATAGATATAGAACGTGAAACTGCTTTATTTTGTCAAGTTTCAAGAAGCTAGCACAAACCGTGTTGGATTTACAGTTCCAAATCCATCTATCAATATAGGAGAAAACAGAGTGAAACCTAAAAATTCAAACTGTTACTGAAAATGAACGCTTCAACATAGAAGAACGAAATTTGGGGAACCAAGTCGGCTTAGTGTACTGATCATTACCTGAAAGTATCATCCAGTTTGGGTGAAAAAATATTTGCTGAGATTTCTGGAGATTCGTAATTTTTGGAAGCTTGGCAACCCCTTTCCATGAAAGTGTTTCTCGCCAGTCACTGCTTAGGGCTACATCAAGAGGAAAAAAAACATAGAGAAAGAACGTGAAACTGCTTTATTTTGTCAAGTTTCAAGAAGCTAGCACAAACCGTGTTGGATTTAGAGTTCCAAATACATTTATCAATATAGGAGAAAACAGAGTGAAACCTAAAAATTTAAACTGTTACTGGAAATGAACGCTTCACCATAGAAGAACGAAATTTGGGGAACCAAGTCGGCTTAGTGTACTGACCATTACCTGAAAGTATCATCCAGTTTGGGTGAAAAAATATTTGCTGAGATTTCTGGAGATTCGTAATTTTTGGAAGCTTGGGAACCTTTTTCCATGAAAGTGTTTCTCGACAGTCACTGCTTAGGGCTACATCAAGAGGAAACAAAACGTAGAGATAGAACGTGAAACTGCTTTATTTTGTCAAGTTTCAAGAAGCTAGCACAAACCGTGTTGGATTTAGAGTTCCAAATACATCTATCAATATAGGAGAAAACAGAGTGAAACCTAAAAATTCAAACTGTTAGTAGAAACGAACGCTTCAACATAGAAGAATGAAATTTGGAGAACCAAGTTGGCTTAGTGTACTGATCATTACCTGTAAGTATCATCCAGTTTTGGTGAAAAAATACTTGCTGAGATTTCTGGAGATTCGTAATTTTAGGAAGCTTGGCAACCCCTTTCCATGAAAGTGTTTCTCGCCAGTCACTGCATAGGGCTACTTCAAGAGGAAAGAACACCTAGAGACAGAACGTGAAACTACTTTATTTTGTCAAGTTTCAAGAAGCTAGCACAAACCGTGTTGGATTTAGAGTTCGAAATACATCTATCTATATAGGAGAAAACAGAGTGAAACCTAAAAATTCAAACTGTTACTGGAAATGAACGCTTCAACATAGAAGAACGAAATTTGGGGAACCAAGTTGGCTTAGTGTACTGATCATTACCTGAAAGTATCATCCAGTTTGGGTGAAAAAATATTTGCTGTGATTTCTGGAGATTCGTAGTTTTTGGAAGCTTGACAACCCCTTTCTATGAAAGTGTTTCTCGCCAGTCACTGCTTAGGGCTACATCAAGAGGAAACAACACATAGATATAGAACGTGAAACTGCTTTATTTTGTCAAGTTTCAAGAAGCTAGCACAAACCGTGTTGGATTTACAGTTCCAAATCCATCTATCAATATAGGAGAAAACAGAGTGAAACCTAAAAATTCAAACTGTTACTGGAAATGAACGCTTCAACATAGAAGAACGAAATTTGGGGAACCAAGTCGGCTTAGTGTACTGATCATTACCTGAAAGTATCATCCAGTTTGGGTGAAAAAATATTTGCTGTGATTTCTGGAGATTCGTAGTTTTTGGAAGCTTGACAACCCCTTTCTATGAAAGTGTTTCTCGCCAGTCACTGCTTAGGGCTACATCAAGAGGAAACAACACATAGATATAGAACGTGAAACTGCTTTATTTTGTCAAGTTTCAAGAAGCTAGCACAAACCGTGTTGGATTTACAGTTCCAAATACATCTATCAATATAGGAGAAAACAGAGTGAAACCTAAAAATTCAAACTGTTACTGGAAATGAACGCTTCAACATAGAAGAACGAAATTTGGGGAACCAATTCGGCTTAGTGTACTGATCATTACCTGAAAGTATCATCCAGTTTGGGTGCAGAAATATTTGCTGTGATTTCTGGAGATTCGTAGTTTTTGGAAGCTTGGCAACCCCTTTCTATGAAAGTGTTTCTCGCCAGTCACTGCTTAGGGCTACTTCAAGAGGAAACAAAACATAGATAGAACGTGAAACTGCTTTATTTTGTCAAGTTTCAATAAGCTAGCACAAACCGTGTTGGATTTAGAGTTCCAAATACATCTATCAATATAGGAGAAAACAGAGTGAAACCTAAAAATTCAAACTGTTACTGGAAATGTACGCTTCAACATAGAAGAACGAAATTTGGGGAACCAAGTCGGCTTAGTGTACTGATCATTACCTGAAAGTATCATCCAGTTTGGGTGAAAAAATATTTGCTGAGATTTCTGGAGATTCGTAATTTTTGGAAGCTTGGCAACCCCTTTCCATGAAAGTGTTTCTCGCCAGTCAGTGCTTAGGGCTACATCAAGAGGAAAAAAAACATAGAGAAAGAACGTGAAACTGCTTTATTTTGTCAAGTTTCAAGAAGCTAGCACAAACCGTGTTGGATTTACAGTTCCAAATCCATCTATCAATATAGGAGAAAACAGAGTGAAACCTAAAAATTCAAACTGTTACTGAAAATGAACGCTTCAACATAGAAGAACGAAATTTGGGGAACCAAGTCGGCTTAGTGTACTGATCATTACCTGAAAGTATCATCCAGTTTGGGTGAAAAAATATTTGCTGAGATTTCTGGAGATTCGTAATTTTTGAAAGCTTGGCAACCCCTTTCCATGAAAGTGTTTCTCGCCAGTCACTGCTTAGGGCTACATCAAGAGGAAACAAAACATAGAGAAAGAACGTGAAACTGCTTTATTTTGTCAAGTTTCAAGAAGCTAGCACAAACCGTGTTGGATTTAGAGTTCCAAATACATTTATCAATATAGGAGAAAACAGAGTGAAACCTAAAAATTTAAACTGTTACTGGAAATGAACGCTTCACCATAGAAGAACGAAATTTGGGGAACCAAGTCGGCTTAGTGTACTGACCATTACCTGAAAGTATCATCCAGTTTGAGTGAAAAAATATTTGCTGAGATTTCTGGAGATTCGTAATTTTTGGAAGCTTGGGAACCTTTTTTCATGAAAGTGTTTCTCGACAGTCACTGCTTAGGGCTACATCAAGAGGAAAGAAAACATAGAGATAGAACGTGAAACTGCTTTATTTTGTCAAGTTTCAAGAAGCTAGCACAAACCGTGTTGGATTTAGAGTTCGAAATACATCTATCTATATAGGAGAAAACAGAGTGAAACCTAAAAATTTAAACTGTTACTGGAAATGAACGCTTCACCATAGAAGAACGAAATTTGGGGAACCAAGTCGGCTTAGTGTACTGATCATTACCTGAAAGTATCATCCAGTTTGGGTGAAAAAATATTTGCTGTGATTTCTGGAGATTCGTAGTTTTTGGAAGCTTGACAACCCCTTTCTATGAAAGTGTTTCTCGCCAGTCACTGCTTAGGGCTACATCAAGAGGAAACAACACATAGATATAGAACGTGAAACTGCTTTATTTTGTCAAGTTTCAAGAAGCTAGCACAAACCGTGTTGGATTTAGAGTTCGAAATACATCTATCTATATAGGAGAAAACAGAGTGAAACCTAAAAATTCAAACTGTTACTGGAAATGAACGCTTCAACATAGAAGAACGAAATTTGGGGAACCAAGTCGGCTTAGTGTACTGATCATTACCTGAAAGTATCATCCAGTTTGGGTGAAAAAATATTTGCTGTGATTTCTGGAGATTCGTAGTTTTTGGAAGCTTGACAACCCCTTTCTATGAAAGTGTTTCTCGCCAGTCACTGCTTAGGGCTACATCAAGAGGAAACAACACATAGATATAGAACGTGAAACTGCTTTATTTTGTCAAGTTTCAAGAAGCTAGCACAAACCGTGTTGGATTTACAGTTCCAAATCCATCTATCAATATAGGAGAAAACAGAGTGAAACCTAAAAATTCAAACTGTTACTGGAATGAACGCTTCAACATAGAAGAACGAAATTTGGGGAACCAAGTCGGCTTAGTGTACTGATCATTACCTGAAAGTATCATCCAGTTTGGGTGCAGAAATATTTGCTGTGATTTCTGGAGATTCGTAGTTTTTGGAAGCTTGGCAACCCCTTTCTATGAAAGTGTTTCTCGCCAGTCACTGCTTAGGGCTACTTCAAGAGGAAACAAAACATAGAGATAGAACGTGAAACTGCTTTATTTTGTCAAGTTTCAAGAAGCTAGCACAAACCGTGTTGGATTTAGAGTTCCAAATACATCTATCAACATAGGAGAAAACAGAGTGAAACGTAAAAATTCAAACTGTTACTGGAAATGTACGCTTCAACATAGAAGAACGAAATTTGGGGAACCAAGTCGGCTTAGTGTACTGATCATTACCTGAAAGTATCATCCAGTTTGGGTGAAAAAATATTTGCTGAGATTTCTGGAGATTCGTAATTTTTGGAAGCTTGGCAACCCCTTTCCATAAAAGTGTTTCTCGCCAGTCACTGCTTAGGGCTACATCAAGAGGAAAAAAAACATAGAGAAAGAACGTGAAACTGCTTTATTTTGTCAAGTTTCAAGAAGCTAGCACAAACCGTGTTGGATTTAGAGTTCCAAATACATTTATCAATATAGGAGAAAACAGAGTGAAACCTAAAAATTTAAACTGTTACTGGAAATGAACGCTTCACCATAGAAGAACGAAATTTGGGGAACCAAGTCGGCTTAGTGTACTGATCATTACCTGAAAGTATCATCCAGTTTGGGTGAAAAAATATTTGCTGAGATTTCTGGAGATTCGTAATTTTTGGAAGCTTGGGAACCTTTTTCCATGAAAGTGTTTCTCGACAGTCACTGCTTAGGGCTACATCAAGAGGAAACAAAACATAGAGATAGAACGTGAAACTGCTTTATTTTGTCAAGTTTCAAGAAGCTAGCACAAACCGTGTTGGATTTAGAGTTCCAAATACATCTATCAATATAGGAGAAAACAGAGTGAAACCTAAAAATTCAAACTGTTACTGGAAATGAACGCTTCAACATAGAAGAACAAAATTTGGGGAACCAAGTCGGCTTAGTGTACTGATCATTACCTGAAAGTATCATCCAGTTTGGGTGAAAAAATATTTGCTGAGATTTCTGGAGATTCGTAATTTTTGGAAGCTTGGCAACCCCTTTCCATGAAAGTGTTTCTCGCCAGTCACTGCTTAGGGCTACATCAAGAGGAAAAAAAACATAGAGAAAGAACGTGAAACTGCTTTATTTTGTCAAGTTTCAAGAAGCTAGCACAAACCGTGTTGGATTTAGAGTTCCAAATACATTTATCAATATAGGAGAAAACAGAGTGAAACCTAAAAATTTAAACTGTTACTGGAAATGAACGCTTCACCATAGAAGAACGAAATTTGGGGAACCAAGTCGGCTTAGTGTACTGACCATTACCTGTAAGTATCATCCAGTTTTGGTGAAAAAATACTTGCTGAGATTTCTGGAGATTCGTAATTTTAGGAAGCTTGGCAACCCCTTTCCATGAAAGTGTTTCTCGCCAGTCACTGCATAGGGCTACTTCAAGAGGAAAGAACACCTAGAGACAGAACGTGAAACTACTTTATTTTGTCAAGTTTCAAGAAGCTAGCACAAACCGTGTTGGATTTAGAGTTCGAAATACATCTATCTATATAGGAGAAAACAGAGTGAAACCTAAAAATTCAAACTGTTACTGGAAATGAACGCTTCAACATAGAAGAACGAAATTTGGGGAACCAAGTTGGCTTAGTGTACTGATCATTACCTGAAAGTATCATCCAGTTTGGGTGAAAAAATATTTGCTGTGATTTCTGGAGATTCGTAGTTTTTGGAAGCTTGACAACCCCTTTCTATGAAAGTGTTTCTCGCCAGTCACTGCTTAGGGCTACATCAAGAGGAAACAACACATAGATATAGAACGTGAAACTGCTTTATTTTGTCAAGTTTCAAGAAGCCTGCACAAACCGTGTTGGATTTACAGTTCCAAATCCATCTATCAATATAGGAGAAAACAGAGTGAAACCTAAAAATTCAAACTGTTACTGGAAATGAACGCTTCAACATAGAAGAACGAAATTTGGGGAACCAAGTCGGCTTAGTGTACTGATCATTACCTGAAAGTATCATCCAGTTTGGGTGAAAAAATATTTGCTGTGATTTCTGGAGATTCGTAGTTTTTGGAAGCTTGACAACCCCTTTCTATGAAAGTGTTTCTCGCCAGTCACTGCTTAGGGCTACATCAAGAGGAAACAACACATAGATATAGAACGTGAAACTGCTTTATTTTGTCAAGTTTCAAGAAGCTAGCACAAACCGTGTTGGATTTACAGTTCCAAATCCATCTATCAATATAGGAGAAAACAGAGTGAAACCTAAAAATTCAAACTGTTACTGGAAATGAACGCTTCAACATAGAAGAATGAAATTTGGGGAACCAATTCGGCTTAGTGTACTGATCATTACCTGAAAGTATCATCCAGTTTGGGTGCAGAAATATTTGCTGTGATTTCTGGAGATTCGTAGTTTTTGGAAGCTTGGCAACCCCTTTCTATGAAAGTGTTTCTCGCCAGTCACTGCTTAGGGCTACTTCAAGAGGAAACAAAACATAGATAGAACGTGAAACTGCTTTATTTTGTCAAGTTTCAATAAGCTAGCACAAACCGTGTTGGATTTAGAGTTCCAAATCCATCTATCAATATAGGAGAAAACAGAGTGAAACCTAAAAATTCAAACTGTTACTGAAAATGAACGCTTCAACATAGAAGAACGAAATTTGGGGAACCAAGTCGGCTTAGTGTACTGATCATTACCTGAAAGTATCATCCAGTTTGGGTGAAAAAATATTTGCTGAGATTTCTGGAGATTCGTAATTTTTGGAAGCTTGGCAACCCCTTTCCATGAAAGTGTTTCTCGCCAGTCACTGCTTAGGGCTACATCAAGAGGAAACAAAACATAGAGAAAGAACGTGAAACTGCTTTATTTTGTCAAGTTTCAAGAAGCTAGCACAAACCGTGTTGGATTTAGAGTTCCAAATACATTTATCAATATAGGAGAAAACAGAGTGAAACCTAAAAATTTAAACTGTTACTGGAAATGAACGCTTCACCATAGAAGAACGAAATTTGGGGAACCAAGTCGGCTTAGTGTACTGACCATTACCTGAAAGTATCATCCAGTTTGAGTGAAAAAATATTTGCTGAGATTTCTGGAGATTCATAATTTTTGGAAGCTTGGGAACCTTTTTCCATGAAAGTGTTTCTCGACAGTCACTGCTTAGGGCTACATCAAGAGGAAAGAAAACATAGAGATAGAACGTGAAACTGCTTTATTTTGTCAAGTTTCAAGAAGCTAGCACAAACCGTGTTGGATTTAGAGTTCGAAATACATCTATCTATATAGGAGAAAACAGAGTGAAACCTAAAAATTTAAACTGTTACTGGAAATGAACGCTTCACCATAGAAGAACGAAATTTGGGGAACCAAGTCGGCTTAGTGTACTGATCATTACCTGAAAGTATCATCCAGTTTGGGTGAAAAAATATTTGCTGTGATTTCTGGAGATTCGTAGTTTTTGGAAGCTTGACAACCCCTTTCTATGAAAGTGTTTCTCGCCAGTCACTGCTTAGGGCTACATCAAGAGGAAACAACACATAGATATAGAACGTGAAACTGCTTTATTTTGTCAAGTTTCAAGAAGCTAGCACAAACCGTGTTGGATTTAGAGTTCGAAATACATCTATCTATATAGGAGAAAACAGAGTGAAACCTAAAAATTCAAACTGTTACTGGAAATGAACGCTTCAACATAGAAGAACGAAATTTGGGGAACCAAGTTGGCTTAGTGTACTGATCATTACCTGTAAGTATCATCCAGTTTGGGTGAAAAAATATTTGCTGTGATTTCTGGAGATTCGTAGTTTTTGGAAGCTTGGCAACCCCTTTCTATGAAAGTGTTTCTCGCCAGTCACTGCTTAGGGCTACTTCAAGAGGAAACAAAACATAGAGATAGAACGTGAAACTGCTTTATTTTGTCAAGTTTCAAGAAGCTAGCACAAACCGTGTTGGATTTAGAGTTCCAAATACATCTATCAATATAGGAGAAAACAGAGTGAAACCTAAAAATTCAAACTGTTACTGGAAATGTACGCTTCAACATAGAAGAACGAAATTTGGGGAACCAAGTCGGCTTAGTGTACTGATCATTACCTGAAAGTATCATCCAGTTTGGGTGAAAAAATATTTGCTGAGATTTCTGGAGATTCGTAATTTTTGGAAGCTTGGCAACCCCTTTCCATGAAAGTGTTTCTCGCCAGTCACTGCTTAGGGCTACATCAAGAGGAAAAAAAACATAGAGAAAGAACGTGAAACTGCTTTATTTTGTCAAGTTTCAAGAAGCTAGCACAAACCGTGTTGGATTTAGAGTTCCAAATCCATCTATCAATATAGGAGAAAACAGAGTGAAACCTAAAAATTTAAACTGTTACTGGAAATGAACGCTTCACCATAGAAGAACGAAATTTGGGGAACCAAGTCGGCTTAGTGTACTGATCATTACCTGAAAGTATCATCCAGTTTGGGTGAAAAAATATTTGTTGTGATTTCTGGAGATTCGTAGTTTTTGGAAGCTTGACAACCCCTTTCTATGAAAGTGTTTCTCGCCAGTCACTGCTTAGGGCTACATCAAGAGGAAACAACACATAGATATAGAACGTGAAACTGCTTTATTTTGTCAAGTTTCAAGAAGCTAGCACAAACCGTGTTGGATTTACAGTTCCAAATCCTTCTATCAATATAGGAGAAAACAGAGTGAAACCTAAAAATTCAAACTGTTACTGAAAATGAACGCTTCAACATAGAAGAACAAAATTTGGGGAACCAAGTCGGCTTAGTGTACTGATCATTACCTGAAAGTATCATCCAGTTTGGGTGAAAAAATATTTGCTGTGATTTCTGGAGATTCGTAGTTTTTGGAAGCTTGACAACCCCTTTCTATGAAAGTGTTTCTCGCCAGTCACTGCTTAGGGCTACATCAAGAGGAAACAAAACATAGAGATAGAACGTGAAACTGCTTTATTTTGTCAAGTTTCAAGAAGCTAGCACAAACCGTGTTGGATTTAGAGTTCCAAATACATCTATCAATATAGGAGAAAACAGAGTGAAACCTAAAAATTCAAACTGTTACTGGAAATGAACGCTTCAACATAGAAGAACGAAATTTGGAGAACCAAGTTGGCTTAGTGTACTGATCCTTACCTGTAAGTATCATCCAGTTTTGGTGAAAAAATATTTGCTGAGATTTCTGGAGATTCGTAATTTTTGGAAGCTTGGGAACCCCTTTCCATGAAAGTGTTTCTCGCCAGTCACTGCATAGGGCTACTTCAAGAGGAAAGAACACATAGAGACAGAACGTGAAACTACTTTATTTTGTCAAGTTTCAAGAAGCTAGCACAAACCGTGTTGGATTTAGAGTTCGAAATACATCTATCTATATAGGAGAAAACAGAGTGAAACCTAAAAATTCAAACTGTTACTGGAAATGAACGCTTCACCATAGAAGAACGAAATTTGGGGAACCAAGTCGGCTTAGTGTACTGACCATTACCTGAAAGTATCATCCAGTTTGGGTGAAAAAATATTTGCTGAGATTTCTGGAGATTCGTAATTTTTGGAAGCTTGGGAACCTTTTTCCATGAAAGTGTTTCTCGACAGTCACTGCTTAGGGCTACATCAAGAGGAAACAAAACGTAGAGATATAACGTGAAACTGCTTTATTTTGTCAAGTTTCAAGAAGCTAGCACAAACCGTGTTGGATTTAGAGTTCCAAATACATCTATCAATATAGGAGAAAACAGAGTGAAACCTAAAAATTCAAACTGTTAGTAGAAACGAACGCTTCAACATAGAAGAATGAAATTTGGAGAACCAAGTTGGCTTAGTGTACTGATCATTACCTGTAAGTATCATCCAGTTTTGGTGAAAAAATTCTTGCTGAGATTTCTGGAGATTCGTAATTTTAGGAAGCTTGGCAACCCCTTTCCATGAAAGTGTTTCTCGCCAGTCACTGCATAGGGCTACTTCAAGAGGAAAGAACACCTAGAGACAGAACGTGAAACTACTTTATTTTGTCAAGTTTCAAGAAGCTAGCACAAACCGTGTTGGATTTAGAGTTCGAAATACATCTATCTATATAGGAGAAAACAGAGTGAAACCTAAAAATTCAAACTGTTACTGGAAATGAACGCTTCAACATAGAAGAACGAAATTTGGCGAACCAATTCGGCTTAGTGTACTGATCATTACCTGAAAGTATCATCCAGTTTGGGTGCAGAAATATTTGCTGTGATTTCTGGAGATTCGTAGTTTTTGGAAGCTTGGCAACCCCTTTCTATGAAAGTGTTTCTCGCCAGTCACTGCTTAGGGCTACTTCAAGAGGAAACAAAACATAGATAGAACGTGAAACTGCTTTATTTTGTCAAGTTTCAATAAGCTAGCACAAACCGTGTTGGATTTAGAGTTCCAAATACATCTATCAATATAGGAGAAAACAGAGTGAAACCTAAAAATTCAAACTGTTACTGGAAATGTACGCTTCAACATAGAAGAACGAAATTTGGGGAACCAAGTCGGCTTAGTGTACTGATCATTACCTGAAAGTATCATCCAGTTTGGGTGAAAAAATATTTGCTGAGATTTCTGGAGATTCGTAATTTTTGGAAGCTTGGCAACCCCTTTCCATGAAAGTGTTTCTCGCCAGTCACTGCTTAGGGCTACATCAAGAGGAAAAAAAACATAGAGAAAGAACGTGAAACTGCTTTATTTTGTCAAGTTTCAAGAAGCTAGCACAAACCGTGTTGGATTTACAGTTCCAAATCCATCTATCAATATAGGAGAAAACAGAGTGAAACCTAAAAATTCAAACTGTTACTGAAAATGAACGCTTCAACATAGAAGAACGAAATTTGGGGAACCAAGTCGGCTTAGTGTAGTGATCATTACCTGAAAGTATCATCCAGTTTGGGTGAAAAAATATTTGCTGAGATTTCTGGAGATTCGTAATTTTTGGAAGCTTGGCAACCCCTTTCCATGAAAGTGTTTCTCGCCAGTCACTGCTTAGGGCTACATCAAGAGGAAACAAAACATAGAGAAAGAACGTGAAACTGCTTTATTTTGTCAAGTTTCAAGAAGCTAGCACAAACCGTGTTGGATTTAGAGTTCCAAATACATTTATCAATATAGGAGAAAACAGAGTGAAACCTAAAAATTTAAACTGTTACTGGAAATGAACGCTTCACCATAGAAGAACGAAATTTGGGGAACCAAGTCGGCTTAGTGTACTGACCATTACCTGAAAGTATCATCCAGTTTGAGTGAAAAAATATTTGCTGAGATTTCTGGAGATTCGTAATTTTTGGAAGCTTGGGAACCTTTTTCCATGAAAGTGTTTCTCGACAGTCACTGCTTAGGGCTACATCAAGAGGAAAGAAAACATAGAGATAGAACGTGAAACTGCTTTATTTTGTCAAGTTTCAAGAAGCTAGCACAAACCGTGTTGGATTTAGAGTTCGAAATACATCTATCTATATAGGAGAAAACAGAGTGAAACCTAAAAATTTAAACTGTTACTGGAAATGAACGCTTCACCATAGAAGAACGAAATTTGGGGAACCAAGTCGGCTTAGTGTACTGATCATTACCTGAAAGTATCATCCAGTTTGGGTGAAAAAATATTTGCTGTGATTTCTGGAGATTCGTAGTTTTTGGAAGCTTGACAACCCCTTTCTATGAAAGTGTTTCTCGCCAGTCACTGCTTAGGGCTACATCAAGAGGAAACAACACATAGATATAGAACGTGAAACTGCTTTATTTTGTCAAGTTTCAAGAAGCTAGCACAAACCGTGTTGGATTTAGAGTTCGAAATACATCTATCTATATAGGAGAAAACAGAGTGAAACCTAAAAATTCAAACTGTTACTGGAAATGAACGCTTCAACATAGAAGAACGAAATTTGGGGAACCAAGTTGGCTTAGTGTACTGATCATTACCTGTAAGTATCATCCAGTTTGGGTGAAAAAATATTTGCTGTGATTTCTGGAGATTCGTAGTTTTTGGAAGCTTGGCAACCCCTTTCTATGAAAGTGTTTCTCGCCAGTCACTGCTTAGGGCTACTTCAAGAGGAAACAAAACATAGAGATAGAACGTGAAACTGCTTTATTTTGTCAAGTTTCAAGAAGCTAGCACAAACCGTGTTGGATTTAGAGTTCCAAATACATCTATCAATATAGGAGAAAACAGAGTGAAACCTAAAAATTCAAACTGTTACTGGAAATGTACGCTTCAACATAGAAGAACGAAATTTGGGGAACCAAGTCGGCTTAGTGTACTGATCATTACCTGAAAGTATCATCCAGTTTGGGTGAAAAAATATTTGCTGAGATTTCTGGAGATTCGTAATTTTTGGAAGCTTGGCAACCCCTTTCCATGAAAGTGTTTCTCGCCAGTCACTGCTTAGGGCTACATCAAGAGGAAAAAAAACATAGAGAAAGAACGTGAAACTGCTTTATTTTGTCAAGTTTCAAGAAGCTAGCACAAACCGTGTTGGATTTAGAGTTCCAAATCCATCTATCAATATAGGAGAAAACAGAGTGAAACCTAAAAATTTAAACTGTTACTGGAAATGAACGCTTCACCATAGAAGAACGAAATTTGGGGAACCAAGTCGGCTTAGTGTACTGATCATTACCTGAAAGTATCATCCAGTTTGGGTGAAAAAATATTTGTTGTGATTTCTGGAGATTCGTAGTTTTTGGAATCTTGACAACCCCTTTCTATGAAAGTGTTTCTCGCCAGTCACTGCTTAGGGCTACATCAAGAGGAAACAACACATAGATATAGAACGTGAAACTGCTTTATTTTGTCAAGTTTCAAGAAGCTAGCACAAACCGTGTTGGATTTACAGTTCCAAATCCTTCTATCAATATAGGAGAAAACAGAGTGAAACCTAAAAATTCAAACTGTTACTGAAAATGAACGCTTCAACATAGAAGAACAAAATTTGGGGAACCAAGTCGGCTTAGTGTACTGATCATTACCTGAAAGTATCATCCAGTTTGGGTGAAAAAATATTTGCTGTGATTTCTGGAGATTCGTAGTTTTTGGAAGCTTGACAACCCCTTTCTATGAAAGTGTTTCTCGCCAGTCACTGCTTAGGGCTACATCAAGAGGAAACAAAACATAGAGATAGAACGTGAAACTGCTTTATTTTGTCAAGTTTCAAGAAGCTAGCACAAACCGTGTTGGATTTAGAGTTCCAAATACATCTATCAATATAGGAGAAAACAGAGTGAAACCTAAAAATTCAAACTGTTACTGGAAATGAACGCTTCAACATAGAAGAACGAAATTTGGAGAACCAAGTTGGCTTAGTGTACTGATCATTACCTGTAAGTATCATCCAGTTTTGGTGAAAAAATATTTGCTGAGATTTCTGGAGATTCGTAATTTTTGGAAGCTTGGGAACCCCTTTCCATGAAAGTGTTTCTCGCCAGTCACTGCATAGGGCTACTTCAAGAGGAAAGAACACATAGAGACAGAACGTGAAACTACTTTATTTTGTCAAGTTTCAAGAAGCTAGCACAAACCGTGTTGGATTTAGAGTTCGAAATACATCTATCTATATAGGAGAAAACAGAGTGAAACCTAAAAATTCAAACTGTTACTGGAAATGAACGCTTCACCATAGAAGAACGAAATTTGGGGAACCAAGTCGGCTTAGTGTACTGACCATTACCTGAAAGTATCATCCAGTTTGGGTGAAAAAAATTTGCTGAGATTTCTGGAGATTCGTAATTTTTGGAAGCTTGGGAACCTTTTTCCATGAAAGTGTTTCTCGACAGTCACTGCTTAGGGCTACATCAAGAGGAAACAAAACGTAGAGATAGAACGTGAAACTGCTTTATTTTGTCAAGTTTCAAGAAGCTAGCACAAACCGTGTTGGATTTAGAGTTCCAAATACATCTATCAATATAGGAGAAAACAGAGTGAAACCTAAAAATTCAAACTGTTAGTAGAAACGAACGCTTCAACATAGAAGAATGAAATTTGGAGAACCAAGTTGGCTTAGTGTACTGATCATTACCTGTAAGTATCATCCAGTTTTGGTGAAAAAATACTTGCTGAGATTTCTGGAGATTCGTAATTTTAGGAAGCTTGGCAACCCCTTTCCATGAAAGTGTTTCTCGCCAGTCACTGCATAGGGCTACTTCAAGAGGAAAGAACACCTAGGGACAGAACGTGAAACTACTTTATTTTGTCAAGTTTCAAGAAGCTAGCACAAACCGTGTTGGATTTAGAGTTCGAAATACATCTATCTATATAGGAGAAAACAGAGTGAAACCTAAAAATTCAAACTGTTACTGGAAATGAACGCTTCAACATAGAAGAACGAAATTTGGGGAACCAAGTTGGCTTAGTGTACTGATCATTACCTGAAAGTATCATCCAGTTTGGGTGAAAAAATATTTGCTGTGATTTCTGGAGATTCGTAGTTTTTGGAAGCTTGACAACCCCTTTCTATGAAAGTGTTTCTCGCCAGTCACTGCTTAGGGCTACATCAAGAGGAAACAACACATAGATATAGAACGTGAAACTGCTTTATTTTGTCAAGTTTCAAGAAGCTAGCACAAACCGTGTTGGATTTACAGTTCCAAATCCATCTATCAATATAGGAGAAAACAGAGTGAAACCTAAAAATTCAAACTGTTACTGGAAATGAACGCTTCAACATAGAAGAACGAAATTTGGGGAACCAAGTCGGCTTAGTGTACTGATCATTACCTGAAAGTATCATCCAGTTTGGGTGAAAAAATATTTGCTGTGATTTCTGGAGATTCGTAGTTTTTGGAAGCTTGACAACCCCTTTCTATGAAAGTGTTTCTCGCCAGTCACTGCTTAGGGCTACATCAAGAGGAAACAACACATAGATATAGAACGTGAAACTGCTTTATTTTGTCAAGTTTCAAGAAGCTAGCACAAACCGTGTTGGATTTACAGTTCCAAATCCATCTATCAATATAGGAGAAAACAGAGTGAAACCTAAAAATTCAAACTGTTACTGGAAATGAACGCTTCAACATAGAAGAACGAAATTTGGGGAACCAAGTCGGCTTAGTGTACTGATCATTACCTGAAAGTATCATCCAGTTTGGGTGCAGAAATATTTGCTGTGATTTCTGGAGATTCGTAGTTTTTGGAAGCTTGGCAACCCCTTTCTATGAAAGTGTTTCTCGCCAGTCACTGCTTAGGGCTACTTCAAGAGGAAACAAAACATAGAGATAGAACGTGAAACTGCTTTATTTTGTCAAGTTTCAAGAAGCTAGCACAAACCGTGTTGGATTTAGAATTCCAAATACATCTATCAATATAGGAGAAAACAGAGTGAAACGTAAAAATTCAAACTGTTACTGGAAATGTACGCTTCAACATAGAAGAACGAAATTTGGGGAACCAAGTCGGCTTAGTGTACTGATCATTACCTTAAAGTATCATCCAGTTTGGGTGAAAAAATATTTGCTGTGATTTCTGGAGATTCGTAGTTTTTGGAAGCTTGACAACCCCTTTCTATGAAAGTGTTTCTCGCCAGTCACTGCTTAGGGCTACATCAAGAGGAAACAACACATAGATATAGAACGTGAAACTGCTTTATTTTGTCAAGTTTCAAGAAGCTAGCACAAACCGTGTTGGATTTACAGTTCCAAATCCATCTATCAATATAGGAGAAAACAGAGTGAAACCTAAAAATTCAAACTGTTACTGAAAATGAACGCTTCAACATAGAAGAACGAAATTTGGGGAACCAAGTCGGCTTAGTGTACTGATCATTACCTGAAAGTATCATCCAGTTTGGGTGAAAAAATATTTGCTGAGATTTCTGGAGATTCGTAATTTTTGGAAGCTTGGCAACCCCTTTCCATGAAAGTGTTTCTCGCCAGTCACTGCTTAGGGCTACATCAAGAGGAAAAAAAACATAGAGAAAGAACGTGAAACTGCTTTATTTTGTCAAGTTTCAAGAAGCTAGCACAAACCGTGTTGGATTTAGAGTTCCAAATACATTTATCAATATAGGAGAAAACAGAGTGAAACCTAAAAATTTAAACTGTTACTGGAAATGAACGCTTCACCATAGAAGAACGAAATTTGGGGAACCAAGTCGGCTTAGTGTACTGACCATTACCTGAAAGTATCATCCAGTTTGGGTGAAAAAATATTTGCTGAGATTTCTGGAGATTCGTAATTTTTGGAAGCTTGGGAACCTTTTTCCATGAAAGTGTTTCTCGACAGTCACTGCTTAGGGCTACATCAAGAGGAAACAAAACATAGAGATAGAACGTGAAACTGCTTTATTTTGTCAAGTTTCAAGAAGCTAGCACAAACCGTGTTGGATTTAGAGTTCCAAATACATCTATCAATATAGGAGAAAACAGAGTGAAACCTAAAAATTCAAATGGTTAGTAGAAACGAACGCTTCAACATAGAAGAATGAAATTTGGAGAACCAAGTTGGCTTAGTGTACTGATCATTACCTGTAAGTATCATCCAGTTTTGGTGAAAAAATACTTGCTGAGATTTCTGGAGATTCGTAATTTTAGGAAGCTTGGCAACCCCTTTCCATGAAAGTGTTTCTCGCCAGTCACTGCATAGGGCTACTTCAAGAGGAAAGAACACATAGAGACAGAACGTGAAACTACTTTATTATGTCAAGTTTCAAGAAGCTAGCACAAACCGTGTTGGATTTACAGTTCCAAATCAATCTATCAATATAGGAGAAAACAGAGTGAAAAATAAAAATTCAAACTGTTACTGGAAATGAACGCTTCAACATAGAAGAACGAAATTTGGGGAACCAAGTTGGCTTAGTGTACTGATCATTACCTGAAAGTATCATCCAGTTTGGGTGAAAAAATATTTGCTGTGATTTCTGGAGATTCGTAGTTTTTGGAAGCTTGACAACCCCTTTCTATGAAAGTGTTTCTCGCCAGTCACTGCTTAGGGCTATATCAAGAGGAAACAACACATAGATATAGAACGTGAAACTGCTTTATTTTGTCAAGTTTCAAGAAGCTAGCACAAACCGTGTTGGATTTACAGTTCCAAATCCATCTATCAATATAGGAGAAAACAGAGTGAAACCTAAAAATTCAAACTGTTACTGGAAATGAACGCTTCAACATAGAAGAACGAAATTTGGGGAACCAAGTCGGCTTAGTGTACTGATCATTACCTGAAAGTATCATCCAGTTTGGGTGAAAAAATATTTGCTGAGATTTCTGGAGATTCGTAATTTTTGGAAGCTTGGCAACCCCTTTCCATGAAAGTGTTTCTCGCCAGTCACTGCTTAGGGCTACATCAAGAGGAAAAAAAACATAGAGAAAGAACGTGAAACTGCTTTATTTTGTCAAGTTTCAAGAAGCTAGCACAAACCGTGTTGGATTTAGAGTTCCAAATACATTTATCAATATAGGAGAAAACAGAGTGAAACCTAAAAATTTAAACTGTTACTGGAAATGAACGCTTCACCATAGAAGAACGAAATTTGGGGAACCAAGTCGGCTTAGTGTACTGATCATTACCTGAAAGTATCATCCAGTTTGGGTGAAAAAATATTTGCTGTGATTTCTGGAGATTCGTAGTTTTTGGAAGCTTGACAACCCCTTTCTATGAAAGTGTTTCTCGCCAGTCACTGCTTAGGGCTACATCAAGAGGAAACAAAACATAGAGATAGAACGTGAAACTGCTTTATTTTGTCAAGTTTCAAGAAGCTAGCACAAACCGTGTTGGATTTAGAGTTCCAAATACATCTATCAATATAGGAGAAAACAGAGTGAAACCTAAAAATTCAAACTGTTACTGGAAATGAACGCTTCAACATAGAAGAACGAAATTTGGAGAACCAAGTTGGCTTAGTGTACTGATCATTACCTGTAAGTATCATCCAGTTTTGGTGAAAAAATATTTGCTGAGATTTCTGGAGATTCGTAATTTTTGGAAGCTTGGGAACCCCTTTCCATGAAAGTGTTTCTCGCCAGTCACTGCATAGGGCTACTTCAAGAGGAAAGAACACATAGAGACAGAACGTGAAACTACTTTATTTTGTCAAGTTTCAAGAAGCTAGCACAAACCGTGTTGGATTTAGAGTTCGAAATACATCTATCTATATAGGAGAAAACAGAGTGAAACCTAAAAATTCAAACTGTTACTGGAAATGAACGCTTCAACATAGAAGAATGAAATTTGGGGAACCAAGTTGGCTTAGTGTACTGATCATTACCTGAAAGTATCATCCAGTTTGGGTGAAAAAATATTTGCTGTGATTTCTGGAGATTCGTAGTTTTTGGAAGCTTGACAACCCCTTTCTATGAAAGTGTTTCTCGCCAGTCACTGCTTAGGGCTACATCAAGAGGAAACAACACATAGATATAGAACGTGAAACTGCTTTATTTTGTCAAGTTTCAAGAAGCTAGCACAAACCGTGTTGGATTTACAGTTCCAAATCCATCTATCAATATAGGAGAAAACAGAGTGAAACCTAAAAATTCAAACTGTTACTGGAAATGAACGCTTCAACATAGAAGAACGAAATTTGGGGAACCAAGTCGGCTTAGTGTACTGATCATTACCTGAAAGTATCATCCAGTTTGGGTGAAAAAATATTTGCTGTGATTTCTGGAGATTCGTAGTTTTTGGAAGCTTGACAACCCCTTTCTATGAAAGTGTTTCTCGCCAGTCACTGCTTAGGGCTACATCAAGAGGAAACAACACGTAGATATAGAACGTGAAACTGCTTTATTTTGTCAAGTTTCAAGAAGCTAGCACAAACCGTGTTGGATTTACAGTTCCAAATCCATCTATCAATATAGGAGAAAACAGAGTGAAACCTAAAAATTCAAACTGTTACTGGAAATGAACGCTTCAACATAGAAGAACGAAATTTGGGGAACCAAGTCGGCTTAGTGTACTGATCATTACCTGAAAGTATCATCCAGTTTGGGTGCAGAAATATTTGCTGTGATTTCTGGAGATTCGTAGTTTTTGGAAGCTTGGCAACCCCTTTCTATGAAAGTGTTTCTCGCCAGTCACTGCTTAGGGCTACTTCAAGAGGAAACAAAACATAGAGATAGAACGTGAAACTGCTTTATTTTGTCAAGTTTCAAGAAGCTAGCACAAACCGTGTTGGATTTAGAGTTCCAAATCCATCTATCAATATAGGAGAAAACAGAGTGAAACGTAAAAATTCAAACTGTTACTGGAAATGTACGCTTCAACATAGAAGAACGAAATTTGGGGAACCAAGTCGGCTTAGTGTACTGATCATTACCTGAAAGTATCATCCAGTTTGGGTGAAAAAATATTTGCTGAGATTTCTGGAGATTCGTAATTTTTGGAAGCTTGGCAACCCCTTTCCATGAAAGTGTTTCTCGCCAGTCACTGCTTAGGGCTACATCAAGAGGAAAAAAAACATAGAGAAAGAACGTGAAACTGCTTTATTTTGTCAAGTTTCAAGAAGCTAGCACAAACCGTGTTGGATTTAGAGTTCCAAATACATTTATCAATATAGGAGAAAACAGAGTGAAACCTAAAAATTTAAACTGTTACTGGAAATGAACGCTTCACCATAGAAGAACGAAATTTGGGGAACCAAGTCGGCTTAGTGTACTGACCATTACCTGAAAGTATCATCCAGTTTGGGTGAAAAAATATTTGCTGAGATTTCTGGAGATTCGTAATTTTTGGAAGCTTGGGAACCTTTTTCCATGAAAGTGTTTCTCGACAGTCACTGCTTAGGGCTACATCAAGAGGAAACAAAACGTAGAGATAGAACGTGAAACTGCTTTATTTTGTCAAGTTTCAAGAAGCTAGCACAAACCGTGTTGGATTTAGAGTTCCAAATACATCTATCAATATAGGAGAAAACAGAGTGAAACCTAAAAATTCAAACTGTTAGTAGAAACGAACGCTTCAACATAGAAGAATGAAATTTGGAGAACCAAGTTGGCTTAGTGTACTGATCATTACCTGTAAGTATCATCCAGTTTTGGTGAAAAAATACTTGCTGAGATTTCTGGAGATTCGTAATTTTAGGAAGCTTGGCAACCCCTTTCCATGAAAGTGTTTCTCGCCAGTCACTGCATAGGGCTACTTCAAGAGGAAAGAACACATAGAGACAGAACGTGAAACTACTTTATTTTGTCAAGTTTCAAGAAGCTAGCACAAACCGTGTTGGATTTACAGTTCCAAATCAATCTATCAATATAGGAGAAAACAGAGTGAAACCTAAAAATTCAAACTGTTACTGGAAATGAACGCTTCAACATAGAAGAACGAAATTTGGGGAACCAATTCGGCTTAGTGTACTGATCATTACCTGAAAGTATCATCCAGTTTGGGTGCAGAAATATTTGCTGTGATTTCTGGAGATTCGTAGTTTTTGGAAGCTTGGCAACCCCTTTCTATGAAAGTGTTTCTCGCCAGTCACTGCTTAGGGCTACTTCAAGAGGAAACAAAACATAGATAGAACGTGAAACTGCTTTATTTTGTCAAGTTTCAATAAGCTAGCACAAACCGTGTTGGATTTAGAGTTCCAAATACATCTATCAATATAGGAGAAAACAGAGTGAAACCTAAAAATTCAAACTGTTACTGGAAATGTACGCTTCAACATAGAAGAACGAAATTTGGGGAACCAAGTCGGCTTAGTGTACTGATCATTACCTGAAAGTATCATCCAGTTTGGGTGAAAAAATATTTGCTGAGATTTCTGGAGATTCGTAATTTTTGGAAGCTTGGCAACCCCTTTCCATGAAAGTGTTTCTCGCCAGTCACTGCTTAGGGCTACATCAAGAGGAAAAAAAACATAGAGAAAGAACGTGAAACTGCTTTATTTTGTCAAGTTTCAAGAAGCTAGCACAAACCGTGTTGGATTTACAGTTCCAAATCCATCTATCAATATAGGAGAAAACAGAGTGAAACCTAAAAATTCAAACTGTTACTGAAAATGAACGCTTCAACATAGAAGAACGAAATTTGGGGAACCAAGTCGGCTTAGTGTACTGACCATTACCTGAAAGTATCATCCAGTTTGGGTGAAAAAATATTTGCTGAGATTTCTGGAGATTCGTAATTTTTGGAAGCTTTGGAACCTTTTTCCATGAAAGTGTTTCTCGACAGTCACTGCTTAGGGCTACATCAAGAGGAAACAAAAGATAGAGATAGAACGTGAAACTGCTTTATTTTGTCAAGTTTCAAGAAGCTAGCACAAACCGTGTTGGATTTAGAGTTCCAAATACATCTATCAATATAGGAGAAAACAGAGTGAAACCTAAAAATTCAAACTGTTACTGGAAATGAACGCTTCAACATAGAAGAACGAAATTTGGAGAACCAAGTTGGCTTAGTGTACTGATCCTTACCTGTAAGTATCATCCAGTTTTGGTGAAAAAATATTTGCTGAGATTTCTGGAGATTCGTAATTTTTGGAAGCTTGGGAACCCCTTTCCATGAAAGTGTTTCTCGCCAGTCACTGCATAGGGCTACTTCAAGAGGAAAGAACACATAGAGACAGAACGTGAAACTACTTTATTTTGTCAAGTTTCAAGAAGCTAGCACAAACCGTGTTGGATTTAGAGTTCGAAATACATCTATCTATATAGGAGAAAACAGAGTGAAACCTAAAAATTCAAACTGTTACTGGAAATGAACGCTTCAACATAGAAGAACGAAATTTGGGGAACCAAGTTGGCTTAGTGTACTGATCATTACCTGAAAGTATCATCCAGTTTGGGTGAAAAAATATTTGCTGTGATTTCTGGAGATTCGTAGTTTTTGGAAGCTTGACAACCCCTTTCTATGAAAGTGTTTCTCGCCAGTCACTGCTTATGGCTACATCAAGAGGAAACAACACATAGATATAGAACGTGAAACTGCTTTATTTTGTCAAGTTTCAAGAAGCTAGCACAAACCGTGTTGGATTTACAGTTCCAAATCCATCTATCAATATAGGAGAAAACAGAGTGAAACCTGAAAATTCAAACTGTTACTGGAAATGAACGCTTCAACATAGAAGAACGAAATTTGGGGAACCAAGTCGGCTTAGTGTACTGATCATTACCTGAAAGTATCATCCAGTTTGGGTGAAAAAATATTTGCTGTGATTTCTGGAGATTCGTAGTTTTTGGAAGCTTGACAACCCCTTTCTATGAAAGTGTTTCTCGCCAGTCACTGCTTATGGCTACATCAAGAGGAAACAACACATAGATATAGAACGTGAAACTGCTTTATTTTGTCAAGTTTCAAGAAGCTAGCACAAACCGTGTTGGATTTACAGTTCCAAATCCATCTATCAATATAGGAGAAAACAGAGTGAAACCTAAAAATTCAAACTGTTACTGGAAATGAACGCTTCAACATAGAAGAACGAAATTTGGAGAACCAAGTTGGCTTAGTGTACTGATCATTACCTGTAAGTATCATCCAGTTTTGGTGAAAAAATATTTGCTGAGATTTCTGGAGATTCGTAATTTTTGGAAGCTTGGGAACCCCTTTCCATGAAAGTGTTTCTCGCCAGTCACTGCATAGGGCTACTTCAAGAGGAAAGAACACATAGAGACAGAACGTGAAACTACTTTATTTTGTCAAGTTTCAAGAAGCTAGCACAAACCGTGTTGGATTTAGAGTTCGAAATACATCTATCTATATAGGAGAAAACAGAGTGAAACCTAAAAATTCAAACTGTTACTGGAAATGAACGCTTCAACATAGAAGAACGAAATTTGGGGAACCAAGTTGGCTTAGTGTACTGATCATTACCTGAAAGTATCATCCAGTTTGGGTGAAAAAATATTTGCTGTGATTTCTGGAGATTCGTAGTTTTTGGAAGCTTGACAACCCCTTTCTATGAAAGTGTTTCTCGCCAGTCACTGCTTAGGGCTACATCAAGAGGAAACAACACATAGATATAGAACGTGAAACTGCTTTATTTTGTCAAGTTTCAAGAAGCTAGCACAAACCGTGTTGGATTTACAGTTCCAAATCCATCTATCAATATAGGAGAAAACAGAGTGAAACCTAAAAATTCAAACTGTTACTGGAAATGAACGCTTCAACATAGAAGAACGAAATTTGGGGAACCAAGTCGGCTTAGTGTACTGATCATTACCTGAAAGTATCATCCAGTTTGGGTGCAGAAATATTTGCTGTGATTTCTGGAGATTCGTAGTTTTTGGAAGCTTGGCAACCCCTTTCTATGAAAGTGTTTCTCGCCAGTCACTGCTTAGGGCTACTTCAAGAGGAAACAAAACATAGAGATAGAACGTGAAACTGCTTTATTTTGTCAAGTTTCAAGAAGCTAGCACAAACCGTGTTGGATTTAGAGTTCCAAATCCATCTATCAATATAGGAGAAAACAGAGTGAAACGTAAAAATTCAAACTGTTACTGGAAATGTACGCTTCAACATAGAAGAACGAAATTTGGGGAACCAAGTCGGCTTAGTGTACTGATCATTACCTGAAAGTATCATCCAGTTTGGGTGAAAAAATATTTGCTGAGATTTCTGGAGATTCGTAATTTTTGGAAGCTTGGCAACCCCTTTCCATGAAAGTGTTTCTCGCCAGTCACTGCTTAGGGCTACATCAAGAGGAAAAAAAACATAGAGAAAGAACGTGAAACTGCTTTATTTTGTCAAGTTTCAAGAAGCTAGCACAAACCGTGTTGGATTTAGAGTTCCAAATACATTTATCAATATAGGAGAAAACAGAGTGAAACCTAAAAATTTAAACTGTTACTGGAAATGAACGCTTCACCATAGAAGTACGAAATTTGGGGAACCAAGTCGGCTTAGTGTACTGACCATTACCTGAAAGTATCATCCAGTTTGGGTGAAAAAATATTTGCTGAGATTTCTGGAGATTCGTAATTTTTGGAAGCTTGGGAACCTTTTTCCATGAAAGTGTTTCTCGACAGTCACTGCTTAGGGCTACATCAAGAGGAAACAAAACGTAGAGATAGAACGTGAAACTGCTTTATTTTGTCAAGTTTCAAGAAGCTAGCACAAACCATGTTGGATTTAGAGTTCCAAATACATCTATCAATATAGGAGAAAACAGAGTGAAACCTAAAAATTCAAACTGTTAGTAGAAACGAACGCTTCAACATAGAAGAATGAAATTTGGAGAACCAAGTTGGCTTAGTGTACTGATCATTACCTGTAAGTATCATCCAGTTTTGGTGAAAAAATACTTGCTGAGATTTCTGGAGATTCGTAATTTTAGGAAGCTTGGCAACCCCTTTCCATGAAAGTGTTTCTCGCCAGTCACTGCATAGGGCTACTTCAAGAGGAAAGAACACATAGAGACAGAACGTGAAACTACTTTATTTTGTCAAGTTTCAAGAAGCTAGCACAAACCGTGTTGGATTTACAGTTCCAAATCAATCTATCAATATAGGAGAAAACAGAGTGAAACCTAAAAATTCAAACTGTTACTGGAAATGAACGCTTCAACATAGAAGAACGAAATTTGGGGAACCAATTCGGCTTAGTGTACTGATCATTACCTGAAAGTATCATCCAGTTTGGGTGCAGAAATATTTGCTGTGATTTCTGGAGATTCGTAGTTTTTGGAAGCTTGGCAACCCCTTTCTATGAAAGTGTTTCTCGCCAGTCACTGCTTAGGGCTACTTCAAGAGGAAACAAAACATAGATAGAACGTGAAACTGCTTTATTTTGTCAAGTTTCAATAAGCTAGCACAAACCGTGTTGGATTTAGAGTTCCAAATACATCTATCAATATAGGAGAAAACAGAGTGAAACCTAAAAATTCAAACTGTTACTGGAAATGTACGCTTCAACATAGAAGAACGAAATTTGGGGAACCAAGTCGGGTTAGTGTACTGATCATTACCTGAAAGTATCATCCAGTTTGGGTGAAAAAATATTTGCTGAGATTTCTGGAGATTCGTAATTTTTGGAAGCTTGGCAACCCCTTTCCATGAAAGTGTTTCTCGCCAGTCACTGCTTAGGGCTACATCAAGAGGAAAAAAAACATAGAGAAAGAACGTGAAACTGCTTTATTTTGTCAAGTTTCAAGAAGCTAGCACAAACCGTGTTGGATTTACAGTTCCAAATCCATCTATCAATATAGGAGAAAACAGAGTGAAACCTAAAAATTCAAACTGTTACTGAAAATGAACGCTTCAACATAGAAGAACGAAATTTGGGGAACCAAGTCGGCTTAGTGTACTGATCATTACCTGAAAGTATCATCCAGTTTGGGTGAAAAAATATTTGCTGAGATTTCTGGAGATTCGTAATTTTTGGAAGCTTGGCAACCCCTTTCCATGAAAGTGTTTCTCGCCAGTCACTGCTTAGGGCTACATCAAGAGGAAAAAAAACATAGAGATAGAACGTGAAACTGCTTTATTTTGTCAAGTTTCAAGAAGCTAGCACAAACCGTGTTGGATTTAGAGTTCCAAATACATTTATCAATATAGGAGAAAACAGAGTGAAACCTAAAAATTTAAACTGTTACTGGAAATGAACGCTTCACCATAGAAGAACGAAATTTGGGGAACCAAGTCGGCTTAGTGTACTGACCATTACCTGAAAGTATCATCCAGTTTGGGTGAAAAAATATTTGCTGAGATTTCTGGAGATTCGTAATTTTTGGAAGCTTTGGAACCTTTTTCCATGAAAGTGTTTCTCGACAGTCACTGCTTAGGGCTACATCAAGAGGAAACAAAAGATAGAGATAGAACGTGAAACTGCTTTATTTTGTCAAGTTTCAAGAAGCTAGCACAAACCGTGTTGGATTTAGAGTTCCAAATACATCTATCAATATAGGAGAAAACAGAGTGAAACCTAAAAATTCAAACTGTTACTGGAAATGAACGCTTCAACATAGAAGAACGAAATTTGGAGAACCAAGTTGGCTTAGTGTACTGATCATTACCTGTAAGTATCATCCAGTTTTGGTGAAAAAATATTTGCTGAGATTTCTGGAGATTCGTAATTTTTGGAAGCTTGGGAACCCCTTTCCATGAAAGTGTTTCTCGCCAGTCACTGCATAGGGCTACTTCAAGAGGAAAGAACACATAGAGACAGAACGTGAAACTACTTTATTTTGTCAAGTTTCAAGAAGCTAGCACAAACCGTGTTGGATTTAGAGTTCGAAATACATCTATCTATATAGGAAAAAACAGAGTGAAACCTAAAAATTCAAACTGTTACTGGAAATGAACGCTTCAACATAGAAGAACGAAATTTGGGGAACCAAGTTGGCTTAGTGTACTGATCATTACCTGAAAGTATCATCCAGTTTGGGTGAAAAAATATTTGCTGTGATTTCTGGAGATTCGTAGTTTTTGGAAGCTTGACAACCCCTTTCTATGAAAGTGTTTCTCGCCAGTCACTGCTTAGGGCTACATCAAGAGGAAACAACACATAGATATAGAACGTGAAACTGCTTTATTTTGTCAAGTTTCAAGAAGCTAGCACAAACCGTGTTGGATTTACAGTTCCAAATCCATCTATCAATATAGGAGAAAACAGAGTGAAACCTAAAAATTCAAACTGTTACTGGAAATGAACGCTTCAACATAGAAGAACGAAATTTGGGGAACCAAGTCGGCTTAGTGTACTGATCATTACCTGAAAGTATCATCCAGTTTGGGTGAAAAAATATTTGCTGTGATTTCTGAAGATTCGTAGTTTTTGGAAGCTTGACAACCCCTTTCTATGAAAGTGTTTCTCGCCAGTCACTGCTTAGGGCTACATCAAGAGGAAACAACACATAGATATAGAACGTGAAACTGCTTTATTTTGTCAAGTTTCAAGAAGCTAGCACAAACCGTGTTGGATTTACAGTTCCAAATCCATCTATCAATATAGGAGAAAACAGAGTGAAACCTAAAAATTCAAACTGTTACTGGAAATGAACGCTTCAACATAGAAGAACGAAATTTGGAGAACCAAGTTGGCTTAGTGTACTGATCATTACCTGTAAGTATCATCCAGTTTTGGTGAAAAAATATTTGCTGAGATTTCTGGAGATTCGTAATTTTTGGAAGCTTGGGAACCCCTTTCCATGAAAGTGTTTCTCGCCAGTCACTGCATAGGGCTACTTCAAGAGGAAAGAACACATAGAGACAGAACGTGAAACTACTTTATTTTGTCAAGTTTCAAGAAGCTAGCACAAACCGTGTTGGATTTAGAGTTCGAAATACATCTATCTATATAGGAGAAAACAGAGTGAAACCTAAAAATTCAAACTGTTACTGGAAATGAACGCTTCAACATAGAAGAACGAAATTTGGGGAACCAAGTTGGCTTAGTGTACTGATCATTACCTGAAAGTATCATCCAGTTTGGGTGAAAAAATATTTGCTGTGATTTCTGGAGATTCGTAGTTTTTGGAAGCTTGACAACCCCTTTCTATGAAAGTGTTTCTCGCCAGTCACTGCTTAGGGCTACATCAAGAGGAAACAACACATACATATAGAACGTGAAACTGCTTTATTTTGTCAAGTTTCAAGAAGCTAGCACAAACCGTGTTGGATTTACAGTTCCAAATCCATCTATCAATATAGGAGAAAACAGAGTGAAACCTAAAAATTCAAACTGTTACTGGAAATGAACGCTTCACCATAGAAGAACGAAATTTGGGGAACCAAGTCGGCTTAGTGTACTGATCATTACCTGAAAGTATCATCCAGTTTGGGTGAAAAAATATTTGCTGAGATTTCTGGAGATTCGTAATTTTTGGAAGCTTGGGAACCTTTTTCCATGAAAGTGTTTCTCGACAGTCACTGCTTAGGGCTACATCAAGAGGAAACAAAACATAGAGATAGAACGTGAAACTGCTTTATTTTGTCAAGTTTCAAGAAGCTAGCACAAACCGTGTTGGATTTAGAGTTCCAAATACATCTATCAATATAGGAGAAAACAGAGTGAAACCTAAAAATTCAAACGGTTAGTAGAAACGAACGCTTCAACATAGAAGAATGAAATTTGGAGAACCAAGTTGGCTTAGTGTACTGATCATTACCTGTAAGTATCATCCAGTTTTGGTGAAAAAATACATGCTGAGATTTCTGGAGATTCGTAATTTTAGGAAGCTTGGGAACCCCTTTCCATGAAAGTGTTTCTCGCCAGTCACTGCATAGGGCTACTTCAAGAGGAAAGAACACATAGAGACAGAACGTGAAACTACTTTATTTTGTCAAGTTTCAAGAAGCTAGCACAAACCGTGTTGGATTTACAGTTCCAAATCAATCTATCAATATAGGAGAAAACAGAGTGAAACCTAAAAATTCAAACTGTTACTGGAAATGAACGCTTCAACATAGAAGAACGAAATTTGGGGAACCAAGTCGGCTTAGTGTACTGATCATTACCTGAAAGTATCATCCAGTTTGGGTGCAGAAATATTTGCTGTGATTTCTGGAGATTCGTAGTTTTTGGAAGCTTGGCAACCCCTTTCTATGAAAGTGTTTCTCGCCAGTCACTGCTTAGGGCTACTTCAAGAGGAAACAAAACATAGATAGAACGTGAAACTGCTTTATTTTGTCAAGTTTCAATAAGCTAGCACAAACCGTGTTGGATTTAGAGTTCCAAATACATCTATCAATATAGGAGAAAACAGAGTGAAACCTAAAAATTCAAACTGTTACTGGAAATGTACGCTTCAACATAGAAGAACGAAATTTGGGGAACCAAGTCGGCTTAGTGTACTGATCATTACCTGAAAGTATCATCCAGTTTGGGTGAAAAAATATTTGCTGAGATTTCTGGAGATTCGTAATTTTTGGAAGCTTGGCAACCCCTTTCCATGAAAGTGTTTCTCGCCAGTCACTGCTTAGGGCTACATCAAGAGGAAAAAAAACATAGAGAAAGAACGTGAAACTGCTTTATTTTGTCAAGTTTCAAGAAGCTAGCACAAACCGTGTTGGATTTACAGTTCCAAATCCATCTATCAATATAGGAGAAAACAGAGTGAAACCTAAAAATTCAAACTGTTACTGAAAATGAACGCTTCAACATAGAAGAACAAAATTTGGGGAACCAAGTCGGCTTAGTGTACTGATCATTACCTGAAAGTATCATCCAGTTTGGGTGAAAAAATATTTGCTGAGATTTCTGGAGATTCGTAATTTTTGGAAGCTTGGCAACCCCTTTCCATGAAAGTGTTTCTCGCCAGTCACTGCTTAGGGCTACATCAAGAGGAAAAAAAACATAGAGAAAGAACGTGAAACTGCTTTATTTTGTCAAGTTTCAAGAAGCTAGCACAAACCGTGTTGGATTTAGAGTTCCAAATACATTTATCAATATAGGAGAAAACAGAGTGAAACCTAAAAATTTAAACTGTTACTGGAAATGAACGCTTCACCATAGAAGAACGAAATTTGGGGAACCAAGTCGGCTTAGTGTACTGACCATTACCTGAAAGTATCATCCAGTTTGGGTGAAAAAATATTTGCTGAGATTTCTGGAGATTCGTAATTTTTGGAAGCTTGGGAACCTTTTTCCATGAAAGTGTTTCTCGACAGTCACTGCTTAGGGCTACATCAAGAGGAAACAAAACGTAGAGATAGAACGTGAAACTGCTTTATTTTGTCAAGTTTCAAGAAGCTAGCACAAACCATGTTGGATTTAGAGTTCCAAATACATCTATCAATATAGGAGAAAACAGAGTGAAACCTAAAAATTCAAACTGTTAGTAGAAACGAACGCTTCAACATAGAAGAATGAAATTTGGAGAACCAAGTTGGCTTAGTGTACTGATCATTACCTGTAAGTATCATCCAGTTTCGGTGAAAAAATACTTGCTGAGATTTCTGGAGATTCGTAATTTTAGGAAGCTTGGCAACCCCTTTCCATGAAAGTGTTTCTCGCCAGTCACTGCATAGGGCTACTTCAAGAGGAAAGAACACATAGAGACAGAACGTGAAACTACTTTATTTTGTCAAGTTTCAAGAAGCTAGCACAAACCGTGTTGGATTTACAGTTCCAAATCAATCTATCAATATAGGAGAAAACAGAGTGAAACCTAAAAATTCAAACTGTTACTGGAAATGAACGCTTCAACATAGAAGAACGAAATTTGGGGAACCAATTCGGCTTAGTGTACTGATCATTACCTGAAAGTATCATCCAGTTTGGGTGCAGAAATATTTGCTGTGATTTCTGGAGATTCGTAGTTTTTGGAAGCTTGGCAACCCCTTTCTATGAAAGTGTTTCTCGCCAGTCACTGCTTAGGGCTACTTCAAGAGGAAACAAAACATAGATAGAACGTGAAACTGCTTTATTTTGTCAAGTTTCAATAAGCTAGCACAAACCGTGTTGGATTTAGAGTTCCAAATACATCTATCAATATAGGAGAAAACAGAGTGAAACCTAAAAATTCAAACTGTTACTGGAAATGTACGCTTCAACATAGAAGAACGAAATTTGGGGAACCAAGTCGGCTTAGTGTACTGATCATTACCTGAAAGTATCATCCAGTTTGGGTGAAAAAATATTTGCTGAGATTTCTGGAGATTCGTAATTTTTGGAAGCTTGGCAACCCCTTTCCATGAAAGTGTTTCTCGCCAGTCACTGCTTAGGGCTACATCAAGAGGAAAAAAAACATAGAGAAAGAACGTGAAACTGCTTTATTTTGTCAAGTTTCAAGAAGCTAGCACAAACCGTGTTGGATTTACAGTTCCAAATCCATCTATCAATATAGGAGAAAACAGAGTGAAACCTAAAAATTCAAACTGTTACTGAAAATGAACGCTTCAACATAGAAGAACGAAATTTGGGGAACCAAGTCGGCTTAGTGTACTGATCATTACCTGAAAGTATCATCCAGTTTGGGTGAAAAAATATTTGCTGAGATTTCTGGAGATTCGTAATTTTTGGAAGCTTGGCAACCCCTTTCCATGAAAGTGTTTCTCGCCAGTCACTGCTTAGGGCTACATCAAGAGGAAAAAAAACATAGAGATAGAACGTGAAACTGCTTTATTTTGTCAAGTTTCAAGAAGCTAGCACAAACCGTGTTGGATTTAGAGTTCCAAATACATTTATCAATATAGGAGAAAACAGAGTGAAACCTAAAAATTTAAACTGTTACTGGAAATGAACGCTTCACCATAGAAGAACGAAATTTGGGGAACCAAGTCGGCTTAGTGTACTGACCATTACCTGAAAGTATCATCCAGTTTGGGTGAAAAAATATTTGCTGAGATTTCTGGAGATTCGTAATTTTTGGAAGCTTTGGAACCTTTTTCCATGAAAGTGTTTCTCGACAGTCACTGCTTAGGGCTACATCAAGAGGAAACAAAAGATAGAGATAGAACGTGAAACTGCTTTATTTTGTCAAGTTTCAAGAAGCTAGCACAAACCGTGTTGGATTTAGAGTTCCAAATACATCTATCAATATAGGAGAAAACAGAGTGAAACCTAAAAATTCAAACTGTTACTGGAAATGAACGCTTCAACATAGAAGAACGAAATTTGGAGAACCAAGTTGGCTTAGTGTACTGATCATTACCTGTAAGTATCATCCAGTTTTGGTGAAAAAATATTTGCTGAGATTTCTGGAGATTCGTAATTTTTGGAAGCTTGGGAACCCCTTTCCATGAAAGTGTTTCTCGCCAGTCACTGCATAGGGCTACTTCAAGAGGAAAGAACACATAGAGACAGAACGTGAAACTACTTTATTTTGTCAAGTTTCAAGAAGCTAGCACAAACCGTGTTGGATTTAGAGTTCGAAATACATCTATCTATATAGGAGAAAACAGAGTGAAACCTAAAAATTCAAACTGTTACTGGAAATGAACGCTTCAACATAGAAGAACGAAATTTGGGGAACCAAGTTGGCTTAGTGTACTGATCATTACCTGAAAGTATCATCCAGTTTGGGTGAAAAAATATTTGCTGTGATTTCTGGAGATTCGTAGTTTTTGGAAGCTTGACAACCCCTTTCTATGAAAGTGTTTCTCGCCAGTCACTGCTTAGGGCTACATCAAGAGGAAACAACACATAGATATAGAACGTGAAACTGCTTTATTTTGTCAAGTTTCAAGAAGCTAGCACAAACCGTGTTGGATTTACAGTTCCAAATCCATCTATCAATATAGGAGAAAACAGAGTGAAACCTAAAAATTCAAACTGTTACTGGAAATGAACGCTTCAACATAGAAGAACGAAATTTGGGGAACCAAGTCGGCTTAGTGTACTGATCATTACCTGAAAGTATCATCCAGTTTGGGTGAAAAAATATTTGCTGTGATTTCTGAAGATTCGTAGTTTTTGGAAGCTTGACAACCCCTTTCTATGAAAGTGTTTCTCGCCAGTCACTGCTTAGGGCTACATCAAGAGGAAACAACACATAGATATAGAACGTGAAACTGCTTTATTTTGTCAAGTTTCAAGAAGCTAGCACAAACCGTGTTGGATTTACAGTTCCAAATCCATCTATCAATATAGGAGAAAACAGAGTGAAACCTAAAAATTCAAACTGTTACTGGAAATGAACGCTTCAACATAGAAGAACGAAATTTGGAGAACCAAGTTGGCTTAGTGTACTGATCATTACCTGTAAGTATCATCCAGTTTTGGTGAAAAAATATTTGCTGAGATTTCTGGAGATTCGTAATTTTTGGAAGCTTGGGAACCCCTTTCCATGAAAGTGTTTCTCGCCAGTCACTGCATAGGGCTACTTCAAGAGGAAAGAACACATAGAGACAGAACGTGAAACTACTTTATTTTGTCAAGTTTCAAGAAGCTAGCACAAACCGTGTTGGATTTAGAGTTCGAAATACATCTATCTATATAGGAGAAAACAGAGTGAAACCTAAAAATTCAAACTGTTACTGGAAATGAACGCTTCAACATAGAAGAACGAAATTTGGGGAACCAAGTTGGCTTAGTGTACTGATCATTACCTGAAAGTATCATCCAGTTTGGGTGAAAAAATATTTGCTGTGATTTCTGGAGATTCGTAGTTTTTGGAAGCTTGACAACCCCTTTCTATGAAAGTGTTTCTCGCCAGTCACTGCTTAGGGCTACATCAAGAGGAAACAACACATACATATAGAACGTGAAACTGCTTTATTTTGTCAAGTTTCAAGAAGCTAGCACAAACCGTGTTGGATTTACAGTTCCAAATCCATCTATCAATATAGGAGGAAACAGAGTGAAACCTAAAAATTCAAACTGTTACTGGAAATGAACGCTTCACCATAGAAGAACGAAATTTGGGGAACCAAGTCGGCTTAGTGTACTGACCATTACCTGAAAGTATCATCCAGTTTGGGTGAAAAAATATTTGCTGAGATTTCTGGAGATTCATAATTTTTGGAAGCTTGGGAACCTTTTTCCATGAAAGTGTTTCTCGACAGTCACTGCTTAGGGCTACATCAAGAGGAAACAAAACATAGAGATAGAACGTGAAACTGCTTTATTTTGTCAAGTTTCAAGAAGCTAGCACAAACCGTGTTGGATTTAGAGTTCCAAATACATCTATCAATATAGGAGAAAACAGAGTGAAACCTAAAAATTCAAACGGTTAGTAGAAACGAACGCTTCAACATAGAAGAATGAAATTTGGAGAACCAAGTTGGCTTAGTGTACTGATCATTACCTGTAAGTATCATCCAGTTTTGGTGAAAAAATACATGCTGAGATTTCTGGAGATTCGTAATTTTAGGAAGCTTGGGAACCCCTTTCCATGAAAGTGTTTCTCGCCAGTCACTGCATAGGGCTACTTCAAGAGGAAAGAACACATAGAGACAGAACGTGAAACTACTTTATTTTGTCAAGTTTCAAGAAGCTAGCACAAACCGTGTTGGATTTACAGTTCCAAATCAATCTATCAATATAGGAGAAAACAGAGTGAAACCTAAAAATTCAAACTGTTACTGGAAATGAACGCTTCAACATAGAAGAACGAAATTTGGGGAACCAAGTCGGCTTAGTGTACTGATCATTACCTGAAAGTATCATCCAGTTTGGGTGCAGAAATATTTGCTGTGATTTCTGGAGATTCGTAGTTTTTGGAAGCTTGGCAACCCCTTTCTATGAAAGTGTTTCTCGCCAGTCACTGCTTAGGGCTACTTCAAGAGGAAACAAAACATAGATAGAACGTGAAACTGCTTTATTTTGTCAAGTTTCAATAAGCTAGCACAAACCGTGTTGGATTTAGAGTTCCAAATACATCTATCAATATAGGAGAAAACAGAGTGAAACCTAAAAATTCAAACTGTTACTGGAAATGTACGCTTCAACATAGAAGAACGAAATTTGGGGAACCAAGTCGGCTTAGTGTACTGATCATTACCTGAAAGTATCATCCAGTTTGGTTGAAAAAATATTTGCTGAGATTTCTGGAGATTCGTAATTTTTGGAAGCTTGGCAACCCCTTTCCATGAAAGTGTTTCTCGCCAGTCACTGCTTAGGGCTACATCAAGAGGAAAAAAAACATAGAGAAAGAACGTGAAACTGCTTTATTTTGTCAAGTTTCAAGAAGCTAGCACAAACCGTGTTGGATTTACAGTTCCAAATCCATCTATCAATATAGGAGAAAACAGAGTGAAACCTAAAAATTCAAACTGTTACTGGAAATGAACGCTTCAACATAGAAGAACGAAATTTGGGGAACCAATTCGGCTTAGTGTACTGATCATTACCTGAAAGTATCATCCAGTTTGGGTGCAGAAATATTTGCTGTGATTTCTGGAGATTCGTAGTTTTTGGAAGCTTGGCAACCCCTTTCTATGAAAGTGTTTCTCGCCAGTCACTGCTTAGGGCTACTTCAAGAGGAAACAAAACATAGATAGAACGTGAAACTGCTTTATTTTGTCAAGTTTCAATAAGCTAGCACAAACCGTGTTGGATTTAGAGTTCCAAATACATCTATCAATATAGGAGAAAACAGAGTGAAACCTAAAAATTCAAACTGTTACTGGAAATGTACGCTTCAACATAGAAGAACGAAATTTGGGGAACCAAGTCGACTTAGTGTACTGATCATTACCTGAAAGTATCATCCAGTTTGGGTGAAAAAATATTTGCTGAGATTTCTGGAGATTCGTAATTTTTGGAAGCTTGGCAACCCCTTTCCATGAAAGTGTTTCTCGCCAGTCACTGCTTAGGGCTACATCAAGAGAAAAAAAAACATAGAGAAAGAACGTGAAACTGCTTTATTTTGTCAAGTTTCAAGAAGCTAGCACAAACCGTGTTGGATTTAGAGTTCGAAATACATCTATCTATATAGGAGAAAACAGAGTGAAACCTAAAAATTCAAACTGTTACTGGAAATGAATGCTTCAACATAGAAGAACGAAATTTGGGGAACCAAGTCGGCTTAGTGTACTGATCATTACCTGAAAGTATCATCCAGTTTGGGTGCAGAAATATTTGCTGTGATTTCTGGAGATTCGTAGTTTTTGGAAGCTTGGCAACCCCTTTCTATGAAAGTGTTTCTCGCCAGTCACTGCTTAGGGCTACTTCAAGAGGAAACAAAACATAGATAGAACGTGAAACTGCTTTATTTTGTCAAGTTTCAATAAGCTAGCACAAACCGTGTTGGATTTAGAGTTCCAAATACATCTATCAATATAGGAGAAAACAGAGTGAAACCTAAAAATTCAAACTGTTACTGGAAATGTACGCTTCAACATAGAAGAACGAAATTTGGGGAACCAAGTCGGCTTAGTGTACTGATCATTACCTGAAAGTATCATCCAGTTTGGGTGAAAAAATATTTGCTGAGATTTCTGGAGATTCGTAATTTTTGGAAGCTTGGCAACCCCTTTCCATGAAAGTGTTTCTCGCCAGTCACTGCTTAGGGCTACATCAAGAGGAAAAAAAACATAGAGAAAGAACGTGAAACTGCTTTATTTTGTCAAGTTTCAAGAAGCTAGCACAAACCGTGTTGGATTTACAGTTCCAAATCCATCTATCAATATAGGAGAAAACAGAGTGAAACCTAAAAATTCAAACTGTTACTGAAAATGAACGCTTCAACATAGAAGAACGAAATTTGGGGAACCAAGTCGGCTTAGTGTACTGATCATTACCTGAAAGTATCATCCAGTTTGGGTGAAAAAATATTTGCTGAGATTTCTGGAGATTCGTAATTTTTGGAAGCTTGGCAACCCCTTTCCATGAAAGTGTTTCTCGCCAGTCACTGCTTAGGGCTACATCAAGAGGAAAAAAAACATAGAGAAAGAACGTGAAACTGCTTTATTTTGTCAAGTTTCAAGAAGCTAGCACAAACCGTGTTGGATTTAGAGTTCCAAATACATTTATCAATATAGGAGAAAACAGAGTGAAACCTAAAAATTTAAACTGTTACTGGAAATGAACGCTTCACCATAGAAGAACGAAATTTGGGGAACCAAGTCGGCTTAGTGTACTGACCATTACCTGAAAGTATCATCCAGTTTGGGTGAAAAAATATTTGCTGAGATTTCTGGAGATTCGTAATTTTTGGAAGCTTTGGAACCTTTTTCCATGAAAGTGTTTCTCGACAGTCACTGCTTAGGGCTACATCAAGAGGAAACAAAACATAGAGATAGAACGTGAAACTGCTTTATTTTGTCAAGTTTCAAGAAGCTAGCACAAACCGTGTTGGATTTAGAGTTCCAAATACATCTATCAATATAGGAGAAAACAGAGTGAAACCTAAAAATTCAAACTGTTACTGGAAATGAACGCTTCAACATAGAAGAACGAAATTTGGAGAACCAAGTTGGCTTAGTGTACTGATCATTACCTGTAAGTATCATCCAGTTTTGGTGAAAAAATATTTGCTGAGATTTCTGGAGATTCGTAATTTTTGGAAGCTTGGGAACCCATTTCCATGAAAGTGTTTCTCGCCAGTCACTGCATAGGGCTACTTCAAGAGGAAAGAACACATAGAGACAGAACGTGAAACTACTTTATTTTGTCAAGTTTCAAGAAGCTAGCACAAACCGTGTTGGATTTAGAGTTCGAAATACATCTATCTATATAGGAGAAAACAGAGTGAAACCTAAAAATTCAAACTGTTACTGGAAATGAACGCTTCAACATAGAAGAACGAAATTTGGGGAACCAAGTTGGCTTAGTGTACTGATCATTACCTGAAAGTATCATCCAGTTTGGGTGAAAAAATATTTGCTGTGATTTCTGGAGATTCGTAGTTTTTGGAAGCTTGACAACCCTTCTATGAAAGTGTTTCTCGCCAGTCACTGCTTAGGGCTACATCAAGAGGAAACAACACATAGATATAGAACGTGAAACTGCTTTATTTTGTCAAGTTTCAAGAAGCTAGCACAAACCGTGTTGGATTTACAGTTCCAAATCCATCTATCAATATAGGAGAAAACAGAGTGAAACCTAAAAATTCAAACTGTTACTGGAAATGAACGCTTCAACATAGAAGAACGAAATTTGGGGAACCAAGTCGGCTTAGTGTACTGATCATTACCTGAAAGTATCATCCAGTTTGGGTGAAAAAATATTTGCTGTGATTTCTGGAGATTCGTAGTTTTTGGAAGCTTGGCAACCCCTTTCTATGAAAGTGTTTCTCGCCAGTCACTGCTTAGGGCTACTTCAAGAGGAAACAAAACATAGATAGAACGTGAAACTGCTTTATTTTGTCAAGTTTCAATAAGCTAGCACAAACCGTGTTGGATTTAGAGTTCCAAATACATCTATCAATATAGGAGAAAACAGAGTGAAACCTAAAAATTCAAACTGTTACTGGAAATGTACGCTTCAACATAGAAGAACGAAATTTGGGGAACCAAGTCGGCTTAGTGTACTGATCATTACCTGAAAGTATCATCCAGTTTGGTTGAAAAAATATTTGCTGAGATTTCTGGAGATTCGTAATTTTTGGAAGCTTGGCAACCCCTTTCCATGAAAGTGTTTCTCGCCAGTCACTGCTTAGGGCTACATCAAGAGGAAAAAAAACATAGAGAAAGAACGTGAAACTGCTTTATTTTGTCAAGTTTCAAGAAGCTAGCACAAACCGTGTTGGATTTACAGTTCCAAATCCATCTATCAATATAGGAGAAAACAGAGTGAAACCTAAAAATTCAAACTGTTACTGAAAATGAACGCTTCAACATAGAAGAACGAAATTTGGGGAACCAAGTCGGCTTAGTGTACTGATCATTACCTGAAAGTATCATCCAGTTTGGGTGCAGAAATATTTGCTGTGATTTCTGGAGATTCGTAGTTTTTGGAAGCTTGGCAACCCCTTTCTATGAAAGTGTTTCTCGCCAGTCACTGCTTAGGGCTACTTCAAGAGGAAACAAAACATAGAGATAGAACGTGAAACTGCTTTATTTTGTCAAGTTTCAAGAAGCTAGCACAAACCGTGTTGGATTTAGAGTTCCAAATACATCTATCAATATAGGAGAAAACAGAGTGAAACGTAAAAATTCAAACTGTTACTGGAAATGAACGCTTCAACATAGAAGAACGAAATTTGGGGAACCAAGTCGGCTTAGTGTACTGATCATTACCTGAAAGTATCATCCAGTTTGGGTGAAAAAATATTTGCTGTGATTTCTGGAGATTCGTAGTTTTTGGAAGCTTGACAACCCCTTTCTATGAAAGTGTTTCTCGCCAGTCACTGCTTAGGGCTACATCAAGAGGAAACAACACATAGATATAGAACGTGAAACTGCTTTATTTTGTCAAGTTTCAAGAAGCTAGCACAAACCGTGTTGGATTTACAGTTCCAAATCCATCTATCAATATAGGAGAAAACAGAGTGAAACCTAAAAATTCAAACTGTTACTGAAAATGAACGCTTCAACATAGAAGAACGAAATTTGGGGAACCAAGTCGGCTTAGTGTACTGATCATTACCTGAAAGTATCATCCAGTTTGGGTGAAAAAATATTTGCTGAGATTTCTGGAGATTCGTAATTTTTGGAAGCTTGGCAACCCCTTTCCATGAAAGTGTTTCTCGCCAGTCACTGCTTAGGGCTACATCAAGAGGAAAAAAAACATAGAGAAAGAACGTGAAACTGCTTTATTTTGTCAAGTTTCAAGAAGCTAGCACAAACCGTGTTGGATTTAGAGTTCCAAATACATTTATCAATATAGGAGAAAACAGAGTGAAACCTAAAAATTTAAACTGTTACTGGAAATGAACGCTTCACCATAGAAGAACGAAATTTGGGGAACCAAGTCGGCTTAGTGTACTGACCATTACCTGAAAGTATCATCCAGTTTGGGTGAAAAAATATTTGCTGAGATTTCTGGAGATTCGTAATTTTTGGAAGCTTGGGAACCTTTTTCCATGAAAGTGTTTCTCGACAGTCACTGCTTAGGGCTACATCAAGAGGAAACAAAACATAGAGATAGAACGTGAAACTGCTTTATTTTGTCAAGTTTCAAGAAGCTAGCACACACCGTGTTGGATTTAGAGTTCCAAATACATCTATCAATATAGGAGAAAACAGAGTGAAACCTAAAAATTCAAACTGTTAGTAGAAACGAACGCTTCAACATAGAAGAATGAAATTTGGAGAACCAAGTTGGCTTAGTGTACTGATCATTACCTGTAAGTATCATCCAGTTTTGGTGAAAAAATACTTGCTGAGATTTCTGGAGATTCGTAATTTTAGGAAGCTTGGCAACCCCTTTCCATGAAAGTGTTTCTCGCCAGTCACTGCATAGGGCTACTTCAAGAGGAAAGAACACCTAGAGACAGAACGTGAAACTACTTTATTTTGTCAAGTTTCAAGAAGCTAGCACAAACCGTGTTGGATTTAGAGTTCGAAATACATCTATCTATATAGGAGAAAACAGAGTGAAACCTAAAAATTCAAACTGTTACTGGAAATGAACGCTTCAACATAGAAGAACGAAATTTGGGGAACCAAGTTGGCTTAGTGTACTGATCATTACCTGAAAGTATCATCCAGTTTGGGTGAAAAAATATTTGCTGTGATTTCTGGAGATTCGTAGTTTTTGGAAGCTTGACAACCCCTTTCTATGAAAGTGTTTCTCGCCAGTCACTGCTTAGGGCTACATCAAGAGGAAACAACACATAGATATAGAACGTGAAACTGCTTTATTTTGTCAAGTTTCAAGAAGCTAGCACAAACCGTGTTGGATTTACAGTTCCAAATCCATCTATCAATATAGGAGAAAACAGAGTGAAACCTAAAAATTCAAACTGTTACTGGAAATGAACGCTTCAACATAGAAGAACGAAATTTGGGGAACCAAGTCGGCTTAGTGTACTGATCATTACCTGAAAGTATCATCCAGTTTGGGTGAAAAAATATTTGCTGTGATTTCTGGAGATTCGTAGTTTTTGGAAGCTTGACAACCCCTTTCTATGAAAGTGTTTCTCGCCAGTCACTGCTTAGGGCTACATCAAGAGGAAACAACACATAGATATAGAACGTGAAACTGCTTTATTTTGTCAAGTTTCAAGAAGCTAGCACAAACCGTGTTGGATTTACAGTTCCAAATCCATCTATCAATATAGGAGAAAACAGAGTGAAACCTAAAAATTCAAACTGTTACTGAAAATGAACGCTTCAACATAGAAGAACGAAATTTGGGGAACCAAGTCGGCTTAGTGTACTGATCATTACCTGAAAGTATCATCCAGTTTGGGTGAAAAAATATTTGCTGAGATTTCTGGAGATTCGTAATTTTTGGAAGCTTGGCAACCCCTTTCCATGAAAGTGTTTCTCGCCAGTCACTGCTTAGGGCTACATCAAGAGGAAAAAAAACATAGAGAAAGAACGTGAAACTGCTTTATTTTGTCAAGTTTCAAGAAGCTAGCACAAACCGTGTTGGATTTAGAGTTCCAAATACATTTATCAATATAGGAGAAAACAGAGTGAAACCTAAAAATTTAAACTGTTACTGGAAATGAACGCTTCACCATAGAAGAACGAAATTTGGGGAACCAAGTCGGCTTAGTGTACTTATCATTACCTGAAAGTATCATCCAGTTTGGGTGAAAAAATATTTGCTGTGATTTCTGGAGATTCGTAGTTTTTGGAAGCTTGACAACCCCTTTCTATGAAAGTGTTTCTCGCCAGTCACTGCTTAGGGCTACATCAAGAGGAAACAAAACATAGAGATAGAACGTGAAACTGCTTTATTTTGTCAAGTTTCAAGAAGCTAGCACAAACCGTGTTGGATTTAGAGTTCCAAATACATCTATCAATATAGGAGAAAACAGAGTGAAACCTAAAAATTCAAACTGTTACTGGAAATGAACGCTTCAACATAGAAGAACGAAATTTGGAGAACCAAGTTGGCTTAGTGTACTGATCATTACCTGTAAGTATCATCCAGTTTTGGTGAAAAAATATTTGCTGAGATTTCTGGAGATTCGTAATTTTTGGAAGCTTGGGAACCCCTTTCCATGAAAGTGTTTCTCGCCAGTCACTGCATAGGGCTACTTCAAGAGGAAAGAACACATAGAGACAGAACGTGAAACTACTTTATTTTGTCAAGTTTCAAGAAGCTAGCACAAACCGTGTTGGATTTAGAGTTCGAAATACATCTATCTATATAGGAGAAAACAGAGTGAAACCTAAAAATTCAAACTGTTACTGGAAATGAACGCTTCAACATAGAAGAACGAAATTTGGGGAACCAAGTTGGCTTAGTGTACTGATCATTACCTGAAAGTATCATCCAGTTTGGGTGAAAAAATATTTGCTGTGATTTCTGGAGATTCGTAGTTTTTGGAAGCTTGACAACCCCTTTCTATGAAAGTGTTTCTCGCCAGTCACTGCTTAGGGCTACATCAAGAGGAAACAACACATAGATATAGAACGTGAAACTGCTTTATTTTGTCAAGTTTCAAGAAGCTAGCACAAACCGTGTTGGATTTACAGTTCCAAATCCATCTATCAATATAGGAGAAAACAGAGTGAAACCTAAAAATTCAAACTGTTACTGGAAATGAACGCTTCAACATAGAAGAACGAAATTTGGGGAACCAAGTCGGCTTAGTGTACTGATCATTACCTGAAAGTATCATCCAGTTTGGGTGAAAAAATATTTGCTGTGATTTCTGGAGATTCGTAGTTTTTGGAAGCTTGACAACCCCTTTCTATGAAAGTGTTTCTCGCCAGTCACTGCTTAGGGCTACATCAAGAGGAAACAACACATAGATATAGAACGTGAAACTGCTTTATTTTGTCAAGTTTCAAGAAGCTAGCACAAACCGTGTTGGATTTACAGTTCCAAATCCATCTATCAATATAGGAGAAAACAGAGTGAAACCTAAAAATTCAAACTGTTACTGGAAATGAACGCTTCAACATAGAAGAACGAAATTTGGGGAACCAAGTCGGCTTAGTGTACTGATCATTACCTGAAAGTATCATCCAGTTTGGGTGCAGAAATATTTGCTGTGATTTCTGGAGATTCGTAGTTTTTGGAAGCTTGGCAACCCCTTTCTATGAAAGTGTTTCTCGCCAGTCACTGCTTAGGGCTACTTCAAGAGGAAACAAAACATAGAGATAGAACGTGAAACTGCTTTATTTTGTCAAGTTTCAAGAAGCTAGCACAAACCGTGTTGGATTTAGAGTTCCAAATACATCTATCAATATAGGAGAAAACAGAGTGAAACGTAAAAATTCAAACTGTTACTGGAAATGAACGCTTCAACATAGAAGAACGAAATTTGGGGAACCAAGTCGGCTTAGTGTACTGATCATTACCTGAAAGTATCATCCAGTTTGGGTGAAAAAATATTTGCTGTGATTTCTGGAGATTCGTAGTTTTTGGAAGCTTGACAACCCCTTTCTATGAAAGTGTTTCTCGCCAGTCACTGCTTAGGGCTACATCAAGAGGAAACAACACATAGATATAGAACGTGAAACTGCTTTATTTTGTCAAGTTTCAAGAAGCTAGCACAAACCGTGTTGGATTTACAGTTCCAAATCCATCTATCAATATAGGAGAAAACAGAGTGAAACCTAAAAATTCAAACTGTTACTGAAAATGAACGCTTCAACATAGAAGAACGAAATTTGGGGAACCAAGTCGGCTTAGTGTACTGATCATTACCTGAAAGTATCATCCAGTTTGGGTGAAAAAATATTTGCTGAGATTTCTGGAGATTCGTAATTTTTGGAAGCTTGGCAACCCCTTTCCATGAAAGTGTTTCTCGCCAGTCACTGCTTAGGGCTACATCAAGAGGAAAAAAAACATAGAGAAAGAACGTGAAACTGCTTTATTTTGTCAAGTTTCAAGAAGCTAGCACAAACCGTGTTGGATTTAGAGTTCCAAATACATTTATCAATATAGGAGAAAACAGAGTGAAACCTAAAAATTTAAACTGTTACTGGAAATGAACGCTTCACCATAGAAGAACGAAATTTGGGGAACCAAGTCGGCTTAGTGTACTGACCATTACCTGAAAGTATCATCCAGTTTGGGTGAAAAAATATTTGCTGAGATTTCTGGAGATTCGTAATTTTTGGAAGCTTGGGAACCTTTTTCCATGAAAGTGTTTCTCGACAGTCACTGCTTAGGGCTACATCAAGAGGAAACAAAACATAGAGATAGAACGTGAAACTGCTTTATTTTGTCAAGTTTCAAGAAGCTAGCACAAACCGTGTTGGATTTAGAGTTCCAAATACATCTATCAATATAGGAGAAAACAGAGTGAAACCTAAAAATTCAAACTGTTAGTAGAAACGAACGCTTCAACATAGAAGAATGAAATTTGGAGAACCAAGTTGGCTTAGTGTACTGATCATTACCTGTAAGTATCATCCAGTTTTGGGGAAAAAATACTTGCTGAGATTTCTGGAGATTCGTAATTTTAGGAAGCTTGGCAACCCCTTTCCATGAAAGTGTTTCTCGCCAGTCACTGCATAGGGCTACTTCAAGAGGAAAGAACACCTAGAGACAGAACGTGAAACTACTTTATTTTGTCAAGTTTCAAGAAGCTAGCACAAACCGTGTTGGATTTAGAGTTCGAAATACATCTATCTATATAGGAGAAAACAGAGTGAAACCTAAAAATTCAAACTGTTACTGGAAATGAACGCTTCAACATAGAAGAACGAAATTTGGGGAACCAAGTTGGCTTAGTGTACTGATCATTACCTGAAAGTATCATCCAGTTTGGGTGAAAAAATATTTGCTGTGATTTCTGGAGATTCGTAGTTTGTGGAAGCTTGACAACCCCTTTCTATGAAAGTGTTTCTCGCCAGTCACTGCTTAGGGCTACATCAAGAGGAAACAACACATAGATATAGAACGTGAAACTGCTTTATTTTGTCAAGTTTCAAGAAGCTAGCACAAACCGTGTTGGATTTACAGTTCCAAATCCATCTATCAATATAGGAGAAAACAGAGTGAAACCTAAAAATTCAAACTGTTACTGGAAATGAACGCTTCAACATAGAAGAACGAAATTTGGGGAACCAAGTCGGCTTAGTGTACTGATCATTACCTGAAAGTATCATCCAGTTTGGGTGAAAAAATATTTGCTGTGATTTCTGGAGATTCGTAGTTTTTGGAAGCTTGACAACCCCTTTCTATGAAAGTGTTTCTCGCCAGTCACTGCTTAGGGCTACATCAAGAGGAAAAAAAACATAGAGAAAGAACGTGAAACTGCTTTATTTTGTCAAGTTTCAAGAAGCTAGCACAAACCGTGTTGGATTTACAGTTCCAAATCCATCTATCAATATAGGAGAAAACAGAGTGAAACCTAAAAATTCAAACTGTTACTGGAAATGAACGCTTCAACATAGAAGAACGAAATTTGGGGAACAAATTCGGCTTAGTGTACTGATCATTACCTGAAAGTATCATCCAGTTTGGGTGCAGAAATATTTGCTGTGATTTCTGGAGATTCGTAGTTTTTGGAAGCTTGGCAACCCCTTTCTATGAAAGTGTTTCTCGCCAGTCACTGCTTAGGGCTACTTCAAGAGGAAACAAAACATAGATAGAACGTGAAACTGCTTTATTTTGTCAAGTTTCAAGAAGCTAGCACAAACCGTGTTGGATTTAGAGTTCCAAATACATCTATCAATATAGGAGAAAACAGAGTGAAACCTAAAAATTCAAACTGTTACTGGAAATGTACGCTTCAACATAGAAGAACGAAATTTGGGGAACCAAGTCGGCTTAGTGTACTGATCATTACCTGAAAGTATCATCCAGTTTGGGTGAAAAAATATTTGCTGAGATTTCTGGAGATTTGTAATTTTTGGAAGCTTGGCAAACCCTTTCCATGAAAGTGTTTCTCGCCAGTCACTGCTTAGGGCTACATCAAGAGGAAAAAAAACATAGAGAAAGAACGTGAAACTGCTTTATTTTGTCAAGTTTCAAGAAGCTAGCACAAACCGTGTTGGATTTACAGTTCCAAATCCATCTATCAATATAGGAGAAAACAGAGTGAAACCTAAAAATTCAAACTGTTACTGGAAATGAACGCTTCAACATAGAAGAACGAAATTTGGGGAACCAAGTCGGCTTAGTGTACTGATCATTACCTGAAAGTATCATCCAGTTTGGGTGAAAAAATATTTGCTGTGATTTCTGGAGATTCGTAGTTTTTGGAAGCTTGGCAACCCCTTTCTATGAAAGTGTTTCTCGCCAGTCACTGCTTAGGGCTATTTCAAGAGGAAACAAAACATAGATAGAACGTGAAACTGCTTTATTTTGTCAAGTTTCAATAAGCTAGCACAAACCGTGTTGGATTTAGAGTTCCATATACATCTATCAATATAGGAGAAAACAGAGTGAAACCTAAAAATTCAAACTGTTACTGGAAATGTACGCTTCAACATAGAAGAACGAAATTTGGGGAACCAAGTCGGCTTAGTGTACTGATCATTACCTGAAAGTATCATCCAGTTTGGGTGAAAAAATATTTGCTGAGATTTCTGGAGATTCGTAATTTTTGGAAGCTTGGCAACCCCTTTCCATGAAAGTGTTTCTCGCCAGTCACTGCTTAGGGCTACATCAAGAGGAAAAAAAACATAGAGAAAGAACGTGAAACTGCTTTATTTTGTCAAGTTTCAAGAAGCTAGCACAAACCGTGTTGGATTTACAGTTCCAAATCCATCTATCAATATAGGAGAAAACAGAGTGAAACCTAAAAATTCAAACTGTTACTGAAAATGAACGCTTCAACATAGAAGAACGAAATTTGGGGAACCAAGTCGGCTTAGTGTACTGATCATTACCTGAAAGTATCATCCAGTTTGGGTGAAAAAATATTTGCTGAGATTTCTGGAGATTCGTAATTTTTGGAAGCTTGGCAACCCCTTTCCATGAAAGTGTTTCTCGCCAGTCACTGCTTAGGGCTACATCAAGAGGAAAAAAAACATAGAGAAAGAACGTGAAACTGCTTTATTTTGTCAAGTTTCAAGAAGCTAGCACAAACCGTGTTGGATTTAGAGTTCCAAATACATTTATCAATATAGGAGAAAACAGAGTGAAACCTAAAAATTTAAACTGTTACTGGAAATGAACGCTTCACCATAGAAGAACGAAATTTGGGGAACCAAGTCGGCTTAGTGTACTGACCATTACCTGAAAGTATCATCCAGTTTGGGTGAAAAAATATTTGCTGAGATTTCTGGAGATTCGTAATTTTTGGAAGCTTTGGAACCTTTTTCCATGAAAGTGTTTCTCGACAGTCACTGCTTAGGGCTACATCAAGAGGAAACAAAACATAGAGATAGAACGTGAAACTGCTTTATTTTGTCAAGTTTCAAGAAGCTAGCACAAACCGTGTTGGATTTAGAGTTCCAAATACATCTATCAATATAGGAGAAAACAGAGTGAAACCTAAAAATTCAAACTGTTACTGGAAATGAACGCTTCAACATAGAAGAACGAAATTTGGAGAACCAAGTTGGCTTAGTGTACTGATCATTACCTGTAAGTATCATCCAGTTTTGGTGAAAAAATATTTGCTGAGATTTCTGGAGATTCGTAATTTTTGGAAGCTTGGGAACCCATTTCCATGAAAGTGTTTCTCGCCAGTCACTGCATAGGGCTACTTCAAGAGGAAAGAACACATAGAGACAGAACGTGAAACTACTTTATTTTGTCAAGTTTCAAGAAGCTAGCACAAACCGTGTTGGATTTAGAGTTCGAAATACATCTATCTATATAGGAGAAAACAGAGTGAAACCTAAAAATTCAAACTGTTACTGGAAATGAACGCTTCAACATAGAAGAACGAAATTTGGGGAACCAAGTTGGCTTAGTGTACTGATCATTACCTGAAAGTATCATCCAGTTTGGGTGAAAAAATATTTGCTGTGATTTCTGGAGATTCGTAGTTTTTGGAAGCTTGACAACCCTTCTATGAAAGTGTTTCTCGCCAGTCACTGCTTAGGGCTACATCAAGAGGAAACAACACATAGATATAGAACGTGAAACTGCTTTATTTTGTCAAGTTTCAAGAAGCTAGCACAAACCGTGTTGGATTTACAGTTCCAAATCCATCTATCAATATAGGAGAAAACAGAGTGAAACCTAAAAATTCAAACTGTTACTGGAAATGAACGCTTCAACATAGAAGAACGAAATTTGGGGAACCAAGTCGGCTTAGTGTACTGATCATTACCTGAAAGTATCATCCAGTTTGGGTGAAAAAATATTTGCTGTGATTTCTGGAGATTCGTAGTTTTTGGAAGCTTGGCAACCCCTTTCTATGAAAGTGTTTCTCGCCAGTCACTGCTTAGGGCTACTTCAAGAGGAAACAAAACATAGATAGAACGTGAAACTGCTTTATTTTGTCAAGTTTCAATAAGCTAGCACAAACCGTGTTGGATTTAGAGTTCCAAATACATCTATCAATATAGGAGAAAACAGAGTGAAACCTAAAAATTCAAACTGTTACTGGAAATGTACGCTTCAACATAGAAGAACGAAATTTGGGGAACCAAGTCGGCTTAGTGTACTGATCATTACCTGAAAGTATCATCCAGTTTGGTTGAAAAAATATTTGCTGAGATTTCTGGAGATTCGTAATTTTTGGAAGCTTGGCAACCCCTTTCCATGAAAGTGTTTCTCGCCAGTCACTGCTTAGGGCTACATCAAGAGGAAAAAAAACATAGAGAAAGAACGTGAAACTGCTTTATTTTGTCAAGTTTCAAGAAGCTAGCACAAACCGTGTTGGATTTACAGTTCCAAATCCATCTATCAATATAGGAGAAAACAGAGTGAAACCTAAAAATTCAAACTGTTACTGAAAATGAACGCTTCAACATAGAAGAACGAAATTTGGGGAACCAAGTCGGCTTAGTGTACTGATCATTACCTGAAAGTATCATCCAGTTTGGGTGCAGAAATATTTGCTGTGATTTCTGGAGATTCGTAGTTTTTGGAAGCTTGGCAACCCCTTTCTATGAAAGTGTTTCTCGCCAGTCACTGCTTAGGGCTACTTCAAGAGGAAACAAAACATAGAGATAGAACGTGAAACTGCTTTATTTTGTCAAGTTTCAAGAAGCTAGCACAAACCGTGTTGGATTTAGAGTTCCAAATACATCTATCAATATAGGAGAAAACAGAGTGAAACGTAAAAATTCAAACTGTTACTGGAAATGAACGCTTCAACATAGAAGAACGAAATTTGGGGAACCAAGTCGGCTTAGTGTACTGATCATTACCTGAAAGTATCATCCAGTTTGGGTGAAAAAATATTTGCTGTGATTTCTGGAGATTCGTAGTTTTTGGAAGCTTGACAACCCCTTTCTATGAAAGTGTTTCTCGCCAGTCACTGCTTAGGGCTACATCAAGAGGAAACAACACATAGATATAGAACGTGAAACTGCTTTATTTTGTCAAGTTTCAAGAAGCTAGCACAAACCGTGTTGGATTTACAGTTCCAAATCCATCTATCAATATAGGAGAAAACAGAGTGAAACCTAAAAATTCAAACTGTTACTGAAAATGAACGCTTCAACATAGAAGAACGAAATTTGGGGAACCAAGTCGGCTTAGTGTACTGATCATTACCTGAAAGTATCATCCAGTTTGGGTGAAAAAATATTTGCTGAGATTTCTGGAGATTCGTAATTTTTGGAAGCTTGGCAACCCCTTTCCATGAAAGTGTTTCTCGCCAGTCACTGCTTAGGGCTACATCAAGAGGAAAAAAAACATAGAGAAAGAACGTGAAACTGCTTTATTTTGTCAAGTTTCAAGAAGCTAGCACAAACCGTGTTGGATTTAGAGTTCCAAATACATTTATCAATATAGGAGAAAACAGAGTGAAACCTAAAAATTTAAACTGTTACTGGAAATGAACGCTTCACCATAGAAGAACGAAATTTGGGGAACCAAGTCGGCTTAGTGTACTGACCATTACCTGAAAGTATCATCCAGTTTGGGTGAAAAAATATTTGCTGAGATTTCTGGAGATTCGTAATTTTTGGAAGCTTGGGAACCTTTTTCCATGAAAGTGTTTCTCGACAGTCACTGCTTAGGGCTACATCAAGAGGAAACAAAACATAGAGATAGAACGTGAAACTGCTTTATTTTGTCAAGTTTCAAGAAGCTAGCACACACCGTGTTGGATTTAGAGTTCCAAATACATCTATCAATATAGGAGAAAACAGAGTGAAACCTAAAAATTCAAACTGTTAGTAGAAACGAACGCTTCAACATAGAAGAATGAAATTTGGAGAACCAAGTTGGCTTAGTGTACTGATCATTACCTGTAAGTATCATCCAGTTTTGGTGAAAAAATACTTGCTGAGATTTCTGGAGATTCGTAATTTTAGGAAGCTTGGCAACCCCTTTCCATGAAAGTGTTTCTCGCCAGTCACTGCATAGGGCTACTTCAAGAGGAAAGAACACCTAGAGACAGAACGTGAAACTACTTTATTTTGTCAAGTTTCAAGAAGCTAGCACAAACCGTGTTGGATTTAGAGTTCGAAATACATCTATCTATATAGGAGAAAACAGAGTGAAACCTAAAAATTCAAACTGTTACTGGAAATGAACGCTTCAACATAGAAGAACGAAATTTGGGGAACCAAGTTGGCTTAGTGTACTGATCATTACCTGAAAGTATCATCCAGTTTGGGTGAAAAAATATTTGCTGTGATTTCTGGAGATTCGTAGTTTTTGGAAGCTTGACAACCCCTTTCTATGAAAGTGTTTCTCGCCAGTCACTGCTTAGGGCTACATCAAGAGGAAACAACACATAGATATAGAACGTGAAACTGCTTTATTTTGTCAAGTTTCAAGAAGCTAGCACAAACCGTGTTGGATTTACAGTTCCAAATCCATCTATCAATATAGGAGAAAACAGAGTGAAACCTAAAAATTCAAACTGTTACTGGAAATGAACGCTTCAACATAGAAGAACGAAATTTGGGGAACCAAGTCGGCTTAGTGTACTGATCATTACCTGAAAGTATCATCCAGTTTGGGTGAAAAAATATTTGCTGTGATTTCTGGAGATTCGTAGTTTTTGGAAGCTTGACAACCCCTTTCTATGAAAGTGTTTCTCGCCAGTCACTGCTTAGGGCTACATCAAGAGGAAACAACACATAGATATAGAACGTGAAACTGCTTTATTTTGTCAAGTTTCAAGAAGCTAGCACAAACCGTGTTGGATTTACAGTTCCAAATCCATCTATCAATATAGGAGAAAACAGAGTGAAACCTAAAAATTCAAACTGTTACTGAAAATGAACGCTTCAACATAGAAGAACGAAATTTGGGGAACCAAGTCGGCTTAGTGTACTGATCATTACCTGAAAGTATCATCCAGTTTGGGTGAAAAAATATTTGCTGAGATTTCTGGAGATTCGTAATTTTTGGAAGCTTGGCAACCCCTTTCCATGAAAGTGTTTCTCGCCAGTCACTGCTTAGGGCTACATCAAGAGGAAAAAAAACATAGAGAAAGAACGTGAAACTGCTTTATTTTGTCAAGTTTCAAGAAGCTAGCACAAACCGTGTTGGATTTAGAGTTCCAAATACATTTATCAATATAGGAGAAAACAGAGTGAAACCTAAAAATTTAAACTGTTACTGGAAATGAACGCTTCACCATAGAAGAACGAAATTTGGGGAACCAAGTCGGCTTAGTGTACTTATCATTACCTGAAAGTATCATCCAGTTTGGGTGAAAAAATATTTGCTGTGATTTCTGGAGATTCGTAGTTTTTGGAAGCTTGACAACCCCTTTCTATGAAAGTGTTTCTCGCCAGTCACTGCTTAGGGCTACATCAAGAGGAAACAAAACATAGAGATAGAACGTGAAACTGCTTTATTTTGTCAAGTTTCAAGAAGCTAGCACAAACCGTGTTGGATTTAGAGTTCCAAATACATCTATCAATATAGGAGAAAACAGAGTGAAACCTAAAAATTCAAACTGTTACTGGAAATGAACGCTTCAACATAGAAGAACGAAATTTGGAGAACCAAGTTGGCTTAGTGTACTGATCATTACCTGTAAGTATCATCCAGTTTTGGTGAAAAAATATTTGCTGAGATTTCTGGAGATTCGTAATTTTTGGAAGCTTGGGAACCCCTTTCCATGAAAGTGTTTCTCGCCAGTCACTGCATAGGGCTACTTCAAGAGGAAAGAACACATAGAGACAGAACGTGAAACTACTTTATTTTGTCAAGTTTCAAGAAGCTAGCACAAACCGTGTTGGATTTAGAGTTCGAAATACATCTATCTATATAGGAGAAAACAGAGTGAAACCTAAAAATTCAAACTGTTACTGGAAATGAACGCTTCAACATAGAAGAACGAAATTTGGGGAACCAAGTTGGCTTAGTGTACTGATCATTACCTGAAAGTATCATCCAGTTTGGGTGAAAAAATATTTGCTGTGATTTCTGGAGATTCGTAGTTTTTGGAAGCTTGACAACCCCTTTCTATGAAAGTGTTTCTCGCCAGTCACTGCTTAGGGCTACATCAAGAGGAAACAACACATAGATATAGAACGTGAAACTGCTTTATTTTGTCAAGTTTCAAGAAGCTAGCACAAACCGTGTTGGATTTACAGTTCCAAATCCATCTATCAATATAGGAGAAAACAGAGTGAAACCTAAAAATTCAAACTGTTACTGGAAATGAACGCTTCAACATAGAAGAACGAAATTTGGGGAACCAAGTCGGCTTAGTGTACTGATCATTACCTGAAAGTATCATCCAGTTTGGGTGAAAAAATATTTGCTGTGATTTCTGGAGATTCGTAGTTTTTGGAAGCTTGACAACCCCTTTCTATGAAAGTGTTTCTCGCCAGTCACTGCTTAGGGCTACATCAAGAGGAAACAACACATAGATATAGAACGTGAAACTGCTTTATTTTGTCAAGTTTCAAGAAGCTAGCACAAACCGTGTTGGATTTACAGTTCCAAATCCATCTATCAATATAGGAGAAAACAGAGTGAAACCTAAAAATTCAAACTGTTACTGGAAATGAACGCTTCAACATAGAAGAACGAAATTTGGGGAACCAAGTCGGCTTAGTGTACTGATCATTACCTGAAAGTATCATCCAGTTTGGGTGCAGAAATATTTGCTGTGATTTCTGGAGATTCGTAGTTTTTGGAAGCTTGGCAACCCCTTTCTATGAAAGTGTTTCTCGCCAGTCACTGCTTAGGGCTACTTCAAGAGGAAACAAAACATAGAGATAGAACGTGAAACTGCTTTATTTTGTCAAGTTTCAAGAAGCTAGCACAAACCGTGTTGGATTTAGAGTTCCAAATACATCTATCAATATAGGAGAAAACAGAGTGAAACGTAAAAATTCAAACTGTTACTGGAAATGAACGCTTCAACATAGAAGAACGAAATTTGGGGAACCAAGTCGGCTTAGTGTACTGATCATTACCTGAAAGTATCATCCAGTTTGGGTGAAAAAATATTTGCTGTGATTTCTGGAGATTCGTAGTTTTTGGAAGCTTGACAACCCCTTTCTATGAAAGTGTTTCTCGCCAGTCACTGCTTAGGGCTACATCAAGAGGAAACAACACATAGATATAGAACGTGAAACTGCTTTATTTTGTCAAGTTTCAAGAAGCTAGCACAAACCGTGTTGGATTTACAGTTCCAAATCCATCTATCAATATAGGAGAAAACAGAGTGAAACCTAAAAATTCAAACTGTTACTGAAAATGAACGCTTCAACATAGAAGAACGAAATTTGGGGAACCAAGTCGGCTTAGTGTACTGATCATTACCTGAAAGTATCATCCAGTTTGGGTGAAAAAATATTTGCTGAGATTTCTGGAGATTCGTAATTTTTGGAAGCTTGGCAACCCCTTTCCATGAAAGTGTTTCTCGCCAGTCACTGCTTAGGGCTACATCAAGAGGAAAAAAAACATAGAGAAAGAACGTGAAACTGCTTTATTTTGTCAAGTTTCAAGAAGCTAGCACAAACCGTGTTGGATTTAGAGTTCCAAATACATTTATCAATATAGGAGAAAACAGAGTGAAACCTAAAAATTTAAACTGTTACTGGAAATGAACGCTTCACCATAGAAGAACGAAATTTGGGGAACCAAGTCGGCTTAGTGTACTGACCATTACCTGAAAGTATCATCCAGTTTGGGTGAAAAAATATTTGCTGAGATTTCTGGAGATTCGTAATTTTTGGAAGCTTGGGAACCTTTTTCCATGAAAGTGTTTCTCGACAGTCACTGCTTAGGGCTACATCAAGAGGAAACAAAACATAGAGATAGAACGTGAAACTGCTTTATTTTGTCAAGTTTCAAGAAGCTAGCACAAACCGTGTTGGATTTAGAGTTCCAAATACATCTATCAATATAGGAGAAAACAGAGTGAAACCTAAAAATTCAAACTGTTAGTAGAAACGAACGCTTCAACATAGAAGAATGAAATTTGGAGAACCAAGTTGGCTTAGTGTACTGATCATTACCTGTAAGTATCATCCAGTTTTGGGGAAAAAATACTTGCTGAGATTTCTGGAGATTCGTAATTTTAGGAAGCTTGGCAACCCCTTTCCATGAAAGTGTTTCTCGCCAGTCACTGCATAGGGCTACTTCAAGAGGAAAGAACACCTAGAGACAGAACGTGAAACTACTTTATTTTGTCAAGTTTCAAGAAGCTAGCACAAACCGTGTTGGATTTAGAGTTCGAAATACATCTATCTATATAGGAGAAAACAGAGTGAAACCTAAAAATTCAAACTGTTACTGGAAATGAACGCTTCAACATAGAAGAACGAAATTTGGGGAACCAAGTTGGCTTAGTGTACTGATCATTACCTGAAAGTATCATCCAGTTTGGGTGAAAAAATATTTGCTGTGATTTCTGGAGATTCGTAGTTTGTGGAAGCTTGACAACCCCTTTCTATGAAAGTGTTTCTCGCCAGTCACTGCTTAGGGCTACATCAAGAGGAAACAACACATAGATATAGAACGTGAAACTGCTTTATTTTGTCAAGTTTCAAGAAGCTAGCACAAACCGTGTTGGATTTACAGTTCCAAATCCATCTATCAATATAGGAGAAAACAGAGTGAAACCTAAAAATTCAAACTGTTACTGGAAATGAACGCTTCAACATAGAAGAACGAAATTTGGGGAACCAAGTCGGCTTAGTGTACTGATCATTACCTGAAAGTATCATCCAGTTTGGGTGAAAAAATATTTGCTGTGATTTCTGGAGATTCGTAGTTTTTGGAAGCTTGACAACCCCTTTCTATGAAAGTGTTTCTCGCCAGTCACTGCTTAGGGCTACATCAAGAGGAAAAAAAACATAGAGAAAGAACGTGAAACTGCTTTATTTTGTCAAGTTTCAAGAAGCTAGCACAAACCGTGTTGGATTTACAGTTCCAAATCCATCTATCAATATAGGAGAAAACAGAGTGAAACCTAAAAATTCAAACTGTTACTGGAAATGAACGCTTCAACATAGAAGAACGAAATTTGGGGAACAAATTCGGCTTAGTGTACTGATCATTACCTGAAAGTATCATCCAGTTTGGGTGCAGAAATATTTGCTGTGATTTCTGGAGATTCGTAGTTTTTGGAAGCTTGGCAACCCCTTTCTATGAAAGTGTTTCTCGCCAGTCACTGCTTAGGGCTACTTCAAGAGGAAACAAAACATAGATAGAACGTGAAACTGCTTTATTTTGTCAAGTTTCAAGAAGCTAGCACAAACCGTGTTGGATTTAGAGTTCCAAATACATCTATCAATATAGGAGAAAACAGAGTGAAACCTAAAAATTCAAACTGTTACTGGAAATGTACGCTTCAACATAGAAGAACGAAATTTGGGGAACCAAGTCGGCTTAGTGTACTGATCATTACCTGAAAGTATCATCCAGTTTGGGTGAAAAAATATTTGCTGAGATTTCTGGAGATTTGTAATTTTTGGAAGCTTGGCAAACCCTTTCCATGAAAGTGTTTCTCGCCAGTCACTGCTTAGGGCTACATCAAGAGGAAAAAAAACATAGAGAAAGAACGTGAAACTGCTTTATTTTGTCAAGTTTCAAGAAGCTAGCACAAACCGTGTTGGATTTACAGTTCCAAATCCATCTATCAATATAGGAGAAAACAGAGTGAAACCTAAAAATTCAAACTGTTACTGGAAATGAACGCTTCAACATAGAAGAACGAAATTTGGGGAACCAAGTCGGCTTAGTGTACTGATCATTACCTGAAAGTATCATCCAGTTTGGGTGAAAAAATATTTGCTGTGATTTCTGGAGATTCGTAGTTTTTGGAAGCTTGGCAACCCCTTTCTATGAAAGTGTTTCTCGCCAGTCACTGCTTAGGGCTATTTCAAGAGGAAACAAAACATAGATAGAACGTGAAACTGCTTTATTTTGTCAAGTTTCAATAAGCTAGCACAAACCGTGTTGGATTTAGAGTTCCATATACATCTATCAATATAGGAGAAAACAGAGTGAAACCTAAAAATTCAAACTGTTACTGGAAATGTACGCTTCAACATAGAAGAACGAAATTTGGGGAACCAAGTCGGCTTAGTGTACTGATCATTACCTGAAAGTATCATCCAGTTTGGGTGAAAAAATATTTGCTGAGATTTCTGGAGATTCGTAATTTTTGGAAGCTTGGCAACCCCTTTCCATGAAAGTGTTTCTCGCCAGTCACTGCTTAGGGCTACATCAAGAGGAAAAAAAACATAGAGAAAGAACGTGAAACTGCTTTATTTTGTCAAGTTTCAAGAAGCTAGCACAAACCGTGTTGGATTTACAGTTCCAAATCCATCTATCAATATAGGAGAAAACAGAGTGAAACCTAAAAATTCAAACTGTTACTGAAAATGAACGCTTCAACATAGAAGAACGAAATTTGGGGAACCAAGTCGGCTTAGTGTACTGATCATTACCTGAAAGTATCATCCAGTTTGGGTGAAAAAATATTTGCTGAGATTTCTGGAGATTCGTAATTTTTGGAAGCTTGGCAACCCCTTTCCATGAAAGTGTTTCTCGCCAGTCACTGCTTAGGGCTACATCAAGAGGAAAAAAAACATAGAGAAAGAACGTGAAACTGCTTTATTTTGTCAAGTTTCAAGAAGCTAGCACAAACCGTGTTGGATTTAGAGTTCCAAATACATTTATCAATATAGGAGAAAACAGAGTGAAACCTAAAAATTTAAACTGTTACTGGAAATGAACGCTTCAACATAGAAGAACGAAATTTGGGGAACCAAGTCGGCTTAGTGTACTGACCATTACCTGAAAGTATCATCCAGTTTGGGTGAAAAAATATTTGCTGAGATTTCTGGAGATTCGTAATTTTTGGAAGCTTGGGAACCTTTTTCCATGAAAGTGTTTCTCGACAGTCACTGCTTAGGGCTACATCAAGAGGAAACAAAACATAGAGATAGAACGTGAAACTGCTTTATTTTGTCAAGTTTCAAGAAGCTAGCACAAACCGTGTTGGATTTAGAGTTCCAAATACATCTATCAATATAGGAGAAAACAGAGTGAAACCTAAAAATTCAAACTGTTACTGGAAATGAACGCTTCAACATAGAAGAACGAAATTTGGAGAACCAAGTTGGCTTAGTGTACTGATCATTACCTGTAAGTATCATCCAGTTTTGGTGAAAAAATATTTGCTGAGATTTCTGGAGATTCGTAATTTTTGGAAGCTTGGGAAAACCTTTCCATGAAAGTGTTTCTCGCCAGTCACTGCATAGGGCTACTTCAAGAGGAAAGAACACATAGAGACAGAACGTGAAACTACTTTATTTTGTCAAGTTTCAAGAAGCTAGCACAAACCGTGTTGGATTTAGAGTTCGAAATACATCTATCTATATAGGAGAAAACAGAGTGAAACCTAAAAATTCAAACTGTTACTGGAAATGAACGCTTCAACATAGAAGAACGAAATTTGGGGAACCAAGTTGGCTTAGTGTACTGATCATTACCTGAAAGTATCATCCAGTTTGGGTGAAAAAATATTTGCTGTGATTTCTGGAGATTCGTAGTTTTTGGAAGCTTGACAACCCCTTTCTATGAAAGTGTTTCTCGCCAGTCACTGCTTAGGGCTACATCAAGAGGAAACAACACATAGATATAGAACGTGAAACTGCTTTATTTTGTCAAGTTTCAAGAAGCTAGCACAAACCGTGTTGGATTTACAGTTCCAAATCCATCTATCAATATAGGAGAAAACAGAGTGAAACCTAAAAATTCAAACTGTTACTGGAAATGAACGCTTCAACATAGAAGAACGAAATTTGGGGAACCAAGTCGCCTTAGTGTACTGATCATTACCTGAAAGTATCATCCAGTTTGGGTGAAAAAATATTTGCTGTGATTTCTGGAGATTCGTAGTTTTTGGAAGCTTGACAACCCCTTTCTATGAAAGTGTTTCTCGCCAGTCACTGCTTAGGGCTACATCAAGAGGAAACAACACATAGATATAGAACGTGAAACTGCTTTATTTTGTCAAGTTTCAAGAAGCTAGCACAAACCGTGTTGGATTTACAATTCCAAATCCATCTATCAATATAGGAGAAAACAGAGTGAAACCTAAAAATTCAAACTGTTACTGGAAATGAACGCTTCAACATAGAAGAACGAAATTTGGGGAACCAAGTCGGCTTAGTGTACTGATCATTACCTGAAAGTATCATCCAGTTTGGGTGCAGAAATATTTGCTGTGATTTCTGGAGATTCGTAGTTTTTGGAAGCTTGGCAACCCCTTTCTATGAAAGTGTTTCTCGCCAGTCACTGCTTAGGGCTACTTCAAGAGGAAACAAAACATAGAGATAGAACGTAAAACTGCTTTATTTTGTCAAGTTTCAAGAAGCTAGCACAAACCGTGTTGGATTTAGAGTTCCAAATACATCTATCAATATAGGAGAAAACAGAGTGAAACGTAAAAATTCAAACTGTTACTGGAAATGTACGCTTCAACATAGAAGAACGAAATTTGGGGAACCAAGTCGGCTTAGTGTACTGATCATTACCTGAAAGTATCATCCAGTTTGGGTGAAAAAATATTTGCTGTGATTTCTGGAGATTCGTAGTTTTTGGAAGCTTGACAACCCCTTTCTATGAAAGTGTTTCTCGCCAGTCACTGCTTAGGGCTACATCAAGAGGAAACAACACATAGATATAGAACGTGAAACTGCTTTATTTTGTCAAGTTTCAAGAAGCTAGCACAAACCGTGTTGGATTTACAGTTCCAAATCCATCTATCAATATAGGAGACAACAGAGTGAAACCTAAAAATTCAAACTGTTACTGGAAATGAACGCTTCAACATAGAAGAACGAAATTTGGGGAACCAAGTCGGCTTAGTGTACTGATCATTACCTGAAAGTATCATCCAGTTTGGGTGAAAAAATATTTGCTGAGATTTCTGGAGATTCGTAATTTTTGGAAGCTTGGCAACCCCTTTCCATGAAAGTGTTTCTCGCCAGTCACTGCTTAGGGCTACATCAAGAGGAAAAAAAACATAGAGAAAGAACGTGAAACTGCTTTATTTTGTCAAGTTTCAAGAAGCTAGCACAAACCGTGTTGGATTTAGAGTTCCAAATACATTTATCAATATAGGAGAAAACAGAGTGAAACCTAAAAATTTAAACTGTTACTGGAAATGAACGCTTCACCATAGAAGAACGAAATTTGGGGAACCAAGTCGGCTTAGTGTACTGATCATTACCTGAAAGTATCATCCAGTTTGGGTGAAAAAATATTTGCTGTGATTTCTGGAGATTCGTAGTTTTTGGAAGCTTGACAACCCCTTTCTATGAAAGTGTTTCTCGCCAGTCACTGCTTAGGGCTACATCAAGAGGAAACAAAACATAGAGATAGAACGTGAAACTGCTTTATTTTGTCAAGTTTCAAGAAGCTAGCACAAACCGTGTTGGATTTAGAGTTCCAAATACATCTATCAATATAGGAGAAAACAGAGTGAAACCTAAAAATTCAAACTGTTACTGGAAATGAACGCTTCAACATAGAAGAACGAAATTTGGAGAACCAAGTTGGCTTAGTGTACTGATCATTACCTGTAAGTATCATCCAGTTTTGGTGAAAAAATATTTGCTGAGATTTCTGGAGATTCGTAATTTTTGGAAGCTTGGGAACCCCTTTCCATGAAAGTGTTTCTCGCCAGTCACTGCATAGGGCTACTTCAAGAGGAAAGAACACATAGAGACAGAACGTGAAACTACTTTATTTTGTCAAGTTTCAAGAAGCTAGCACAAACCGTGTTGGATTTAGAGTTCGAAATACATCTATCTATATAGGAGAAAACAGAGTGAAACCTAAAAATTCAAACTGTTACTGGAAATGAACGCTTCAACATAGAAGAACGAAATTTGGGGAACCAAGTTGGCTTAGTGTACTGATCATTACCTGAAAGTATCATCCAGTTTGGGTGAAAAAATATTTGCTGTGATTTCTGGAGATTCGTAGTTTTTGGAAGCTTGACAACCCCTTTCTATGAAAGTGTTTCTCGCCAGTCACTGCTTAGGGCTACATCAAGAGGAAACAACACATAGATATAGAACGTGAAACTGCTTTATTTTGTCAAGTTTCAAGAAGCTAGCACAAACCGTGTTGGATTTACAGTTCCAAATCCATCTATCAATATAGGAGAAAACAGAGTGAAACCTAAAAATTCAAACTGTTACTGGAAATGAACGCTTCAACATAGAAGAACGAAATTTGGGGAACCAAGTCGGCTTAGTGTACTGATCATTACCTGAAAGTATCATCCAGTTTGGGTGAAAAAATATTTGCTGTGATTTCTGGAGATTCGTAGTTTTTGGAAGCTTGACAACCCCTTTCTATGAAAGTGTTTCTCGCCAGTCACTGCTTAGGGCTACATCAAGAGGAAACAACACATAGATATAGAACGTGAAACTGCTTTATTTTGTCAAGTTTCAAGAAGCTAGCACAAACCGTGTTGGATTTACAGTTCCAAATCCATCTATCAATATAGGAGAAAACAGAGTGAAACCTAAAAATTCAAACTGTTACTGGAAATGAACGCTTCAACATAGAAGAACGAAATTTGGGGAACCAAGTCGGCTTAGTGTACTGATCATTACCTGAAAGTATCATCCAGTTTGGGTGCAGAAATATTTGCTGTGATTTCTGGAGATTCGTAGTTTTTGGAAGCTTGGCAACCCCTTTCTATGAAAGTGTTTCTCGCCAGTCACTGCTTAGGGCTACTTCAAGAGGAAACAAAACATAGAGATAGAACGTGAAACTGCTTTATTTTGTCAAGTTTCAAGAAGCTAGCACAAACCGTGTTGGATTTAGAGTTCCAAATACATCTATCAATATAGGAGAAAACAGAGTGAAACGTAAAAATTCAAACGGTTACTGGAAATGAACGCTTCAACATAGAAGAACGAAATTTGGGGAACCAAGTCGGCTTAGTGTACTGATCATTACCTGAAAGTATCATCCAGTTTGGGTGAAAAAATATTTGCTGAGATTTCTGGAGATTCGTAATTTTTGGAAGCTTGGGAACCTTTTTCCATGAAAGTGTTTCTCGACAGTCACTGCTTAGGGCTACATCAAGAGGAAACAAAACATAGAGATAGAACGTGAAACTGCTTTATTTTGTCAAGTTTCAAGAAGCTAGCACAAACCGTGTTGGATTTAGAGTTCCAAATACATCTATCAATATAGGAGAAAACAGAGTGAAACCTAAAAATTCAAACTGTTAGTAGAAACGAACGCTTCAACATAGAAGAATGAAATTTGGAGAACCAAGTTGGCTTAGTGTACTGATCATTACCTGTAAGTATCATCCAGTTTTGGTGAAAAAATACTTGCTGAGATTTCTGGAGATTCGTAATTTTAGGAAGCTTGGCAACCCCTTTCCATGAAAGTGTTTCTCGCCAGTCACTGCATAGGGCTACTTCAAGAGGAAAGAACACCTAGAGACAGAACGTGAAACTACTTTATTTTGTCAAGTTTCAAGAAGCTAGCACAAACCGTGTTGGATTTAGAGTTCGAAATACATCTATCTATATAGGAGAAAACAGAGTGAAACCTAAAAATTCAAACTGTTACTGGAAATGAACGCTTCAACATAGAAGAACGAAATTTGGGGAACCAAGTTGGCTTAGTGTACTGATCATTACCTGAAAGTATCATCCAGTTTGGGTGAAAAAATATTTGCTGTGATTTCTGGAGATTCGTAGTTTGTGGAAGCTTGACAACCCCTTTCTATGAAAGTGTTTCTCGCCAGTCACTGCTTAGGGCTACATCAAGAGGAAACAACACATAGATATAGAACGTGAAACTGCTTTATTTTGTCAAGTTTCAAGAAGCTAGCACAAACCGTGTTGGATTTACAGTTCCAAATCCATCTATCAATATAGGAGAAAACAGAGTGAAACCTAAAAATTCAAACTGTTACTGGAAATGAACGCTTCAACATAGAAGAACGAAATTTGGGGAACCAAGTCGGCTTAGTGTACTGATCATTACCTGAAAGTATCATCCAGTTTGGGTGAAAAAATATTTGCTGTGATTTCTGGAGATTCGTAGTTTTTGGAAGCTTGACAACCCCTTTCTATGAAAGTGTTTCTCGCCAGTCACTGCTTAGGGCTACATCAAGAGGAAACAACACATAGATACAGAACGTGAAACTGCTTTATTTTGTCAAGTTTCAAGAAGCTAGCACAAACCGTGTTGGATTTAGAGTTCGAAATACATCTATCTATATAGGAGAAAACAGAGTGAAACCTAAAAATTCAAACTGTTACTGGAAATGAACGCTTCAACATAGAAGAACGAAATTTGGGGAACCAAGTTGGCTTAGTGTACTGATCATTACCTGTAAGTATCATCCAGTTTGGGTGAAAAAATATTTGCTGTGATTTCTGGAGATTCGTAGTTTTTGGAAGCTTGGCAACCCCTTTCTATGAAAGTGTTTCTCGCCAGTCACTGCTTAGGGCTACTTCAAGAGGAAACAAAACATAGAGATAGAACGTGAAACTGCTTTATTTTGTCAAGTTTCAAGAAGCTAGCACAAACCGTGTTGGATTTAGAGTTCCAAATACATCTATCAATATAGGAGAAAACAGAGTGAAACCTAAAAATTCAAACTGTTACTGGAAATGTACGCTTCAACATAGAAGAACGAAATTTGGGGAACCAAGTCGGCTTAGTGTACTGATCATTACCTGAAAGTATCATCCAGTTTGGGTGAAAAAATATTTGCTGAGATTTCTGGAGATTCGTAATTTTTGGAAGCTTGGCAACCCCTTTCCATGAAAGTGTTTCTCGCCAGTCACTGCTTAGGGCTACATCAAGAGGAAAAAAAACATAGAGAAAGAACGTGAAACTGCTTTATTTTGTCAAGTTTCAAGAAGCTAGCACAAACCGTGTTGGATTTAGAGTTCCAAATCCATCTATCAATATAGGAGAAAACAGAGTGAAACCTAAAAATTTAAACTGTTACTGGAAATGAACGCTTCACCATAGAAGAACGAAATTTGGGGAACCAAGTCGGCTTAGTGTACTGATCATTACCTGAAAGTATCATCCAGTTTGGGTGAAAAAATATTTGTTGTGATTTCTGGAGATTCGTAGTTTTTGGAAGCTTGACAACCCCTTTCTATGAAAGTGTTTCTCGCCAGTCACTGCTTAGGGCTACATCAAGAGGAAACAACACATAGATATAGAACGTGAAACTGCTTTATTTTGTCAAGTTTCAAGAAGCTAGCACAAACCGTGTTGGATTTACAGTTCCAAATCCATCTATCAATATAGGAGAAAACAGAGTGAAACCTAAAAATTCAAACTGTTACTGAAAATGAACGCTTCAACATAGAAGAACGAAATTTGGGGAACCAAGTCGGCTTAGTGTACTGATCATTACCTGAAAGTATCATCCAGTTTGGGTGAAAAAATATTTGCTGAGATTTCTGGAGATTCGTAATTTTTGGAAGCTTGGCAACCCCTTTCCATGAAAGTGTTTCTCGCCAGTCACTGCTTAGGGCTACATCAAGAGGAAAAAAAACATAGAGAAAGAACGTGAAACTGCTTTATTTTGTCAAGTTTCAAGAAGCTAGCACAAACCGTGTTGGATTTAGAGTTCCAAATACATTTATCAATATAGGAGAAAACAGAGTGAAACCTAAAAATTTAAACTGTTACTGGAAATGAACGCTTCACCATAGAAGAACGAAATTTGGGGAACCAAGTCGGCTTAGTGTACTGACCATTACCTGAAAGTATCATCCAGTTTGGGTGAAAAAATATTTGCTGAGATTTCTGGAGATTCGTAATTTTTGGAAGCTTGGGAACCTTTTTCCATGAAAGTGTTTCTCGACAGTCACTGCTTAGGGCTACATCAAGAGGAAACAAAACATAGAGATAGAACGTGAAACTACTTTATTTTGTCAAGTTTCAAGAAGCTAGCACAAACCGTGTTGGATTTAGAGTTCCAAATACATCTATCAATATAGGAGAAAACAGAGTGAAACCTAAAAATTCAAACTGTTACTGGAAATGAACGCTTCAACATAGAAGAACGAAATTTGGAGAACCAAGTTGGCTTAGTGTACTGATCATTACCTGTAAGTATCATCCAGTTTTGGTGAAAAAATATTTGCTGAGATTTCTGGAGATTCGTAATTTTTGGAAGCTTGGGAACCCCTTTCCATGAAAGTGTTTCTCGCCAGTCACTGCATAGGGCTACTTCAAGAGGAAAGAACACATAGAGACAGAACGTGAAACTACTTTATTTTGTCAAGTTTCAAGAAGCTAGCACAAACCGTGTTGGATTTAGAGTTCGAAATACATCTATCTATATAGGAGAAAACAGAGTGAAACCTAAAAATTCAAACTGTTACTGGAAATGAACGCTTCAACATAGAAGAACGAAATTTGGGGAACCAAGTTGGCTTAGTGTACTGATCATTACCTGAAAGTATCATCCAGTTTGGGTGAAAAAATATTTGCTGTGATTTCTGGAGATTCGTAGTTTTTGGAAGCTTGACAACCCCTTTCTATGAAAGTGTTTCTCGCCAGTCACTGCTTAGGGCTACATCAAGAGGAAACAACACATAGATATAGAACGTGAAACTGCTTTATTTTGTCAAGTTTCAAGAAGCTAGCACAAACCGTGTTGGATTTACAGTTCCAAATCCATCTATCAATATAGGAGAAAACAGAGTGAAACCTAAAAATTCAAACTGTTACTGGAAATGAACGCTTCAACATAGAAGAACGAAATTTGGGGAACCAAGTCGGCTTAGTGTACTGATCATTACCTGAAAGTATCATCCAGTTTGGGTGAAAAAATATTTGCTGTGATTTCTGGAGATTCGTAGTTTTTGGAAGCTTGACAACCCCTTTCTATGAAAGTGTTTCTCGCCAGTCACTGCTTAGGGCTACATCAAGAGGAAACAACACATAGATATAGAACGTGAAACTGCTTTATTTTGTCAAGTTTCAAGAAGCTAGCACAAACCGTGTTGGATTTACAGTTCCAAATCCATCGATCAATATAGGAGAAAACAGAGTGAAACCTAAAAATTCAAACTGTTACTGGAAATGAACGCTTCAACATAGAAGAACGAAATTTGGGGAACCAAGTCGGCTTAGTGTACTGATCATTACCTGAAAGTATCATCCAGTTTGGGTGCAGAAATATTTGCTGTGATTTCTGGAGATTCGTAGTTTTTGGAAGCTTGGCAACCCCTTTCTATGAAAGTGTTTCTCGCCAGTCACTGCTTAGGGCTACTTCAAGAGGAAACAAAACATAGAGATAGAACGTGAAACTGCTTTATTTTGTCAAGTTTCAAGAAGCTAGCACAAACCGTGTTGGATTTAGAGTTCCAAATACATCTATCAATATAGGAGAAAACAGAGTGAAACGTAAAAATTCAAACTGTTACTGGAAATGTACGCTTCAACATAGAAGAACGAAATTTGGGGAACCAAGTCGGCTTAGTGTACTGATCATTACCTGAAAGTATCATCCAGTTTGGGTGAAAAAATATTTGCTGTGATTTCTGGAGATTCGTAGTTTTTGGAAGCTTGACAACCCCTTTCTATGAAAGTGTTTCTCGCCAGTCACTGCTTAGGGCTACATCAAGAGGAAACAACACATAGATATAGAACGTGAAACTGCTTTATTTTGTCAAGTTTCAAGAAGCTAGCACAAACCGTGTTGGATTTACAGTTCCAAATCCATCTATCAATATAGGAGAAAACAGAGTGAAACCTAAAAATTCAAACTGTTACTGAAAATGAACGCTTCAACATAGAAGAACGAAATTTGGGGAACCAAGTCGGCTTAGTGTACTGATCATTACCTGAAAGTATCATCCAGTTTGGGTGAAAAAATATTTGCTGAGATTTCTGGAGATTCGTAATTTTTGGAAGCTTGGCAACCCCTTTCCATGAAAGTGTTTCTCGCCAGTCACTGCTTAGGGCTACATCAAGAGGAAAAAAAACATAGAGAAAGAACGTGAAACTGCTTTATTTTGTCAAGTTTCAAGAAGCTAGCACAAACCGTGTTGGATTTAGAGTTCCAAATCCATCTATCAATATAGGAGAAAACAGAGTGAAACCTAAAAATTTAAACTGTTACTGGAAATGAACGCTTCACCATAGAAGAACGAAATTTGGGGAACCAAGTCGGCTTAGTGTACTGATCATTACCTGAAAGTATCATCCAGTTTGGGTGAAAAAATATTTGTTGTGATTTCTGGAGATTCGTAGTTTTTGGAAGCTTGACAACCCCTTTCTATGAAAGTGTTTCTCGCCAGTCACTGCTTAGGGCTACATCAAGAGGAAACAACACATAGATATAGAACGTGAAACTGCTTTATTTTGTCAAGTTTCAAGAAGCTAGCACAAACCGTGTTGGATTTACAGTTCCAAATCCATCTATCAATATAGGAGAAAACAGAGTGAAACCTAAAAATTCAAACTGTTACTGAAAATGAACGCTTCAACATAGAAGAACGAAATTTGGGGAACCAAGTCGGCTTAGTGTACTGATCATTACCTGAAAGTATCATCCAGTTTGGGTGAAAAAATATTTGCTGAGATTTCTGGAGATTCGTAATTTTTGGAAGCTTGGCAACCCCTTTCCATGAAAGTGTTTCTCGCCAGTCACTGCTTAGGGCTACATCAAGAGGAAAAAAAACATAGAGAAAGAACGTGAAACTGCTTTATTTTGTCAAGTTTCAAGAAGCTAGCACAAACCGTGTTGGATTTAGAGTTCCAAATACATTTATCAATATAGGAGAAAACAGAGTGAAACCTAAAAATTTAAACTGTTACTGGAAATGAACGCTTCACCATAGAAGAACGAAATTTGGGGAACCAAGTCGGCTTAGTGTACTGACCATTACCTGAAAGTATCATCCAGTTTGGGTGAAAAAATATTTGCTGAGATTTCTGGAGATTCGTAATTTTTGGAAGCTTAGGAACCTTTTTCCATGAAAGTGTTTCTCGACAGTCACTGCTTAGGGCTACATCAAGAGGAAACAAAACATAGAGATAGAACGTGAAACTACTTTATTTTGTCAAGTTTCAAGAAGCTAGCACAAACCGTGTTGGATTTAGAGTTCCAAATACATCTATCAATATAGGAGAAAACAGAGTGAAACCTAAAAATTCAAACTGTTACTGGAAATGAACGCTTCAACATAGAAGAACGAAATTTGGAGAACCAAGTTGGCTTAGTGTACTGATCATTACCTGTAAGTATCATCCAGTTTTGGTGAAAAAATATTTGCTGAGATTTCTGGAGATTCGTAATTTTTGGAAGCTTGGGAACCCCTTTCCATGAAAGTGTTTCTCGCCAGTCACTGCATAGGGCTACTTCAAGAGGAAAGAACACATAGAGACAGAACGTGAAACTACTTTATTTTGTCAAGTTTCAAGAAGCTAGCACAAACCGTGTTGGATTTAGAGTTCGAAATACATCTATCTATATAGGAGAAAACAGAGTGAAACCTAAAAATTCAAACTGTTACTGGAAATGAACGCTTCAACATAGAAGAACGAAATTTGGGGAACCAAGTTGGCTTAGTGTACTGATCATTACCTGAAAGTATCATCCAGTTTGGGTGAAAAAATATTTGCTGTGATTTCTGGAGATTCGTAGTTTTTGGAAGCTTGACAACCCCTTTCTATGAAAGTGTTTCTCGCCAGTCACTGCTTAGGGCTACATCAAGAGGAAACAACACATAGATATAGAACGTGAAACTGCTTTATTTTGTCAAGTTTCAAGAAGCTAGCACAAACCGTGTTGGATTTACAGTTCCAAATCCATCTATCAATATAGGAGAAAACAGAGTGAAACCTAAAAATTCAAACTGTTACTGGAAATGAACGCTTCAACATAGAAGAACGAAATTTGGGGAACCAAGTCGGCTTAGTGTACTGATCATTACCTGAAAGTATCATCCAGTTTGGGTGAAAAAATATTTGCTGTGATTTCTGGAGATTCGTAGTTTTTGGAAGCTTGACAACCCCTTTCTATGAAAGTGTTTCTCGCCAGTCACTGCTTAGGGCTACATCAAGAGGAAACAACACATAGATATAGAACGTGAAACTGCTTTATTTTGTCAAGTTTCAAGAAGCTAGCACAAACCGTGTTGGATTTACAGTTCCAAATCCATCGATCAATATAGGAGAAAACAGAGTGAAACCTAAAAATTCAAACTGTTACTGGAAATGAACGCTTCAACATAGAAGAACGAAATTTGGGGAACCAAGTCGGCTTAGTGTACTGATCATTACCTGAAAGTATCATCCAGTTTGGGTGCAGAAATATTTGCTGTGATTTCTGGAGATTCGTAGTTTTTGGAAGCTTGGCAACCCCTTTCTATGAAAGTGTTTCTCGCCAGTCACTGCTTAGGGCTACTTCAAGAGGAAACAAAACATAGAGATAGAACGTGAAACTGCTTTATTTTGTCAAGTTTCAAGAAGCTAGCACAAACCGTGTTGGATTTAGAGTTCCAAATACATCTATCAATATAGGAGAAAACAGAGTGAAACGTAAAAATTCAAACTGTTACTGGAAATGTACGCTTCAACATAGAAGAACGAAATTTGGGGAACCAAGTCGGCTTAGTGTACTGATCATTACCTGAAAGTATCATCCAGTTTGGGTGAAAAAATATTTGCTGTGATTTCTGGAGATTCGTAGTTTTTGGAAGCTTGACAACCCCTTTCTATGAAAGTGTTTCTCGCCAGTCACTGCTTAGGGCTACATCAAGAGGAAACAACACATAGATATAGAACGTGAAACTGCTTTATTTTGTCAAGTTTCAAGAAGCTAGCACAAACCGTGTTGGATTTACAGTTCCAAATCCATCTATCAATATAGGAGAAAACAGAGTGAAACCTAAAAATTCAAACTGTTACTGAAAATGAACGCTTCAACATAGAAGAACGAAATTTGGGGAACCAAGTCGGCTTAGTGTACTGATCATTACCTGAAAGTATCATCCAGTTTGGGTGAAAAAATATTTGCTGAGATTTCTGGAGATTCGTAATTTTTGGAAGCTTGGCAACCCCTTTCCATGAAAGTGTTTCTCGCCAGTCACTGCTTAGGGCTACATCAAGAGGAAAAAAAACATAGAGAAAGAACGTGAAACTGCTTTATTTTGTCAAGTTTCAAGAAGCTAGCACAAACCGTGTTGGATTTAGAGTTCCAAATACATTTATCAATATAGGAGAAAACAGAGTGAAACCTAAAAATTTAAACTGTTACTGGAAATGAACGCTTCACCATAGAAGAACGAAATTTGGGGAACCAAGTCGGCTTAGTGTACTGATCATTACCTGAAAGTATCATCCAGTTTGGGTGAAAAAATATTTGCTGTGATTTCTGGAGATTCGTAGTTTTTGGAAGCTTGACAACCCCTTTCTATGAAAGTGTTTCTCGCCAGTCACTGCTTAGGGCTACATCAAGAGGAAACAAAACATAGAGATAGAACGTGAAACTGCTTTATTTTGTCAAGTTTCAAGAAGCTAGCACAAACCGTGTTGGATTTAGAGTTCCAAATACATCTATCAATATAGGAGAAAACAGAGTGAAACCTAAAAATTCAAACTGTTACTGGAAATGAACGCTTCAACATAGAAGAACGAAATTTGGGGAACCAAGTCGGCTTAGTGTACTGATCATTACCTGAAAGTATCATCCAGTTTGGGTGAAAAAATATTTGCTGAGATTTCTGGAGATTCGTAATTTTTGGAAGCTTGGCAACCCCTTTCCATGAAAGTGTTTCTCGCCAGTCACTGCTTAGGGCTACATCAAGAGGAAAAAAAACATAGAGAAAGAACGTGAAACTGCTTTATTTTGTCAAGTTTCAAGAAGCTAGCACAAACCGTGTTGGATTTAGAGTTCCAAATACATCTATCAATATAGGAGAAAACAGAGTGAAACCTAAAAATTCAAACTGTTAGTAGAAACGAACGCTTCAACATAGAAGAATGAAATTTGGAGAACCAAGTTGGCTTAGTGTACTGATCATTACCTGAAAGTATCATCCAGTTTTGGTGAAAAAATACTTGCTGAGATTTCTGGAGATTCGTAATTTTAGGAAGCTTGGCAACCCCTTTCCATGAAAGTGTTTCTCGCCAGTCACTGCATAGGGCTACTTCAAGAGGAAAGAACACCTAGAGACAGAACGTGAAACTACTTTATTTTGTCAAGTTTCAAGAAGCTAGCACAAACCGTGTTGGATTTAGAGTTCGAAATACATCTATCTATATAGGAGAAAACAGAGTGAAACCTAAAAATTCAAACTGTTACTGGAAATGAACGCTTCAACATAGAAGAACGAAATTTGGGGAACCAAGTTGGCTTAGTGTACTGATCATTACCTGAAAGTATCATCCAGTTTGGGTGAAAAAATATTTGCTGTGATTTCTGGAGATTCGTAGTTTTTGGAAGCTTGACAACCCCTTTCTATGAAAGTGTTTCTCGCCAGTCACTGCTTAGGGCTACATCAAGAGGAAACAACACATAGATATAGAACGTGAAACTGCTTTATTTTGTCAAGTTTCAAGAAGCTAGCACAAACCGTGTTGGATTTACAGTTCCAAATCCATCTATCAATATAGGAGAAAACAGAGTGAAACCTAAAAATTCAAACTGTTACTGGAAATGAACGCTTCAACATAGAAGAACGAAATTTGGGGAACCAAGTCGGCTTAGTGTACTGATCATTACCTGAAAGTATCATCCAGTTTGGGTGAAAAAATATTTGCTGTGATTTCTGGAGATTCGTAGTTTTTGGAAGCTTGACAACCCCTTTCTATGAAAGTGTTTCTCGCCAGTCACTGCTTAGGGCTACATCAAGAGGAAACAACACATAGATATAGAACGTGAAACTGCTTTATTTTGTCAAGTTTCAAGAAGCTAGCACAAACCGTGTTGGATTTACAGTTCCAAATCCATCTATCAATATAGGAGAAAACAGAGTGAAACCTAAAAATTCAAACTGTTACTGGAAATGAACGCTTCAACATAGAAGAACGAAATTTGGGGAACCAAGTCGGCTTAGTGTACTGATCATTACCTGAAAGTATCATCCAGTTTGGGTGCAGAAATATTTGCTGTGATTTCTGGAGATTCGTAGTTTTTGGAAGCTTTGCAACCCCTTTCTATGAAAGTGTTTCTCGCCAGTCACTGCTTAGGGCTACTTCAAGAGGAAACAAAACATAGATAGAACGTGAAACTGCTTTATTTTGTCAAGTTTCAATAAGCTAGCACAAACCGTGTTGGATTTAGAGTTCCAAATACATCTATCAATATAGGAGAAAACAGAGTGAAACCTAAAAATTCAAACTGTTACTGGAAATGTACGCTTCAACATAGAAGAACGAAATTTGGGGAACCAAGTCGGCTTAGTGTACTGATCATTACCTGAAAGTATCATCCAGTTTGGGTGAAAAAATATTTGCTGAGATTTCTGGAGATTCGTAATTTTTGGAAGCTTGGCAACCCCTTTCCATGAAAGTGTTTCTCGCCAGTCACTGCTTAGGGCTACATCAAGAGGAAAAAAAACATAGAGAAAGAACGTGAAACTGCTTTATTTTGTCAAGTTTCAAGAAGCTAGCACAAACCGTGTTGGATTTACAGTTCCAAATCCATCTATCAATATAGGAGAAAACAGAGTGAAACCTAAAAATTCAAACTGTTACTGAAAATGAACGCTTCAACATAGAAGAACGAAATTTGGGGAACCAAGTCGGCTTAGTGTACTGATCATTACCTGAAAGTATCATCCAGTTTGGGTGAAAAAATATTTGCTGAGATTTCTGGAGATTCGTAATTTTTGGAAGCTTGGGAACCCCTTTCCATGAAAGTGTTTCTCGCCAGTCACTGCATAGGGCTACTTCAAGAGGAAAGAACACATAGAGACAGAACGTGAAACTACTTTATTTTGTCAAGTTTCAAGAAGCTAGCACAAACCGTGTTGGATTTAGAGTTCGAAATACATCTATCTATATAGGAGAAAACAGAGTGAAACCTAAAAATTCAAACTGTTACTGGAAATGAACGCTTCAACATAGAAGAACGAAATTTGGGGAACCAAGTCGGCTTAGTGTACTGATCATTACCTGAAAGTATCATCCAGTTTGGGTGAAAAAATATTTGCTGTGATTTCTGGAGATTCGTAGTTTTTGGAAGCTTGACAACCCCTTTCTATGAAAGTGTTTCTCGCCAGTCACTGCTTAGGGCTACATCAAGAGGAAACAACACATAGATATAGAACGTGAAACTGCTTTATTTTGTCAAGTTTCAAGAAGCTAGCACAAACCGTGTTGGATTTACAGTTCCAAATCCATCTATCAATATAGGAGAAAACAGAGTGAAACCTAAAAATTCAAACTGTTACTGGAAATGAACGCTTCAACATAGAAGAACGAAATTTGGGGAACCAAGTCGGCTTAGTGTACTGATCATTACCTGAAAGTATCATCCAGTTTGGGTGAAAAAATATTTGCTGTGATTTCTGGAGATTCGTAGTTTTTGGAAGCTTGACAACCCCTTTCTATGAAAGTGTTTCTCGCCAGTCACTGCTTAGGGCTACATCAAGAGGAAACAACACATAGATATAGAACGTGAAACTGCTTTATTTTGTCAAGTTTCAAGAAGCTAGCACAAACCGTGTTGGATTTAGAGTTCCAAATATATCTATCTATATAGGAGAAAACAGAGTGAAACCTAAAAATTCAAACTGTTACTGGAAATGAACGCTTCGACATAGAAGAACGAAATTTGGGGAACCAAGTCGGCTTAGTGTACTGATCATTACCTGAAAGTATCATCCAGTTTGGGTGAAAAAATATTTGCTGAGATTTCTGGAGATTCGTAATTTTTGGAAGCTTGGCAACCCCTTTCCATGAAAGTGTTTCTCGCCAGTCACTGCTTAGGGCTACATCAAGAGGAAACAACACATAGATATAGAACGTGAAACTGCTTTATTTTGTCAAGTTTCAAGAAGCTAGCACAAACCGTGTTGGATTTAGAGTTCCAAATACATTTATCAATATAGGAGAAAACAGAGTGAAACCTAAAAATTTAAACTGTTACTGGAAATGAACGCTTCACCATAGAAGAACGAAATTTGGGGAACCAAGTCGGCTTAGTGTACTGATCATTACCTGAAAGTATCATCCAGTTTGGGTGAAAAAATATTTGCTGTGATTTCTGGAGATTCGTAGTTTTTGGAAGCTTGACAACCCCTTTCTATGAAAGTGTTTCTCGCCAGTCACTGCTTAGGGCTACATCAAGAGGAAACAAAACATAGAGATAGAACGTGAAACTGCTTTATTTTGTCAAGTTTCAAGAAGCTAGCACAAACCGTGTGGGATTTAGAGTTCCAAATACATCTATCAATATAGGAGAAAACAGAGTGAAACCTAAAAATTCAAACTGTTACTGGAAATGAACGCTTCAACATAGAAGAACGAAATTTGGAGAACCAAGTTGGCTTAGTGTACTGATCATTACCTGTAAGTATCATCCAGTTTTGGTGAAAAAATATTTGCTGAGATTTCTGGAGATTCGTAATTTTTGGAAGCTTGGGAACCCCTTTCCATGAAAGTGTTTCTCGCCAGTCAATGCATAGGGCTACTTCAAGAGGAAAGAACACATAGAGACAGAACGTGAAACTACTTTATTTTGTCAAGTTTCAAGAAGCTAGCACAAACCGTGTTGGATTTAGAGTTCGAAATACATCTATCTATATAGGAGAAAACAGAGTGAAACCTAAAAATTCAAACTGTTACTGGAAATGAACGCTTCAACATAGAAGAACGAAATTTGGGGAACCAAGTTGGCTTAGTGTACTGATCATTACCTGAAAGTATCATCCAGTTTGGGTGAAAAAATATTTGCTGTGATTTCTGGAGATTCGTAGTTTTTGGAAGCTTGACAACCCCTTTCTATGAAAGTGTTTCTCGCCAGTCACTGCTTAGGGCTACATCAAGAGGAAACAACACATAGATATAGAACGTGAAACTGCTTTATTTTGTCAAGTTTCAAGAAGCTAGCACAAACCGTGTTGGATTTACAGTTCCAAATCCATCTATCAATATAGGAGAAAACAGAGTGAAACCTAAAAATTCAAACTGTTACTGGAAATGAACGCTTCAACATAGAAGAACGAAATTTGGGGAACCAAGTCGGCTTAGTGTACTGATCATTACCTGAAAGTATCATCCAGTTTGGGTGAAAAAATATTTGCTGTGATTTCTGGAGATTCGTAGTTTTTGGAAGCTTGACAACCCCTTTCTATGAAAGTGTTTCTCGCCAGTCACTGCTTAGGGCTACATCAAGAGGAAACAACACATAGATATAGAACGTGAAACTGCTTTATTTTGTCAAGTTTCAAGAAGCTAGCACAAACCGTGTTGGATTTACAGTTCCAAATCCATCTATCAATATAGGAGAAAACAGAGTGAAACCTAAAAATTCAAACTGTTACTGGAAATGAACGCTTCAACATAGAAGAACGAAATTTGGGGAACCAAGTCGGCTTAGTGTACTGATCATTACCTGAAAGTATCATCCAGTTTGGGTGCAGAAATATTTGCTGTGATTTCTGGAGATTCGTAGTTTTTGGAAGCTTTGCAACCCCTTTCTATGAAAGTGTTTCTCGCCAGTCACTGCTTAGGGCTACTTCAAGAGGAAACAAAACATAGATAGAACGTGAAACTGCTTTATTTTGTCAAGTTTCAATAAGCTAGCACAAACCGTGTTGGATTTAGAGTTCCAAATACATCTATCAATATAGGAGAAAACAGAGTGAAACCTAAAAATTCAAACTGTTACTGGAAATGTACGCTTCAACATAGAAGAACGAAATTTGGGGAACCAAGTCGGCTTAGTGTACTGATCATTACCTGAAAGTATCATCCAGTTTGGGTGAAAAAATATTTGCTGAGATTTCTGGAGATTCGTAATTTTTGGAAGCTTGGCAACCCCTTTCCATGAAAGTGTTTCTCGCCAGTCACTGCTTAGGGCTACATCAAGAGGAAAAAAAACATAGAGAAAGAACGTGAAACTGCTTTATTTTGTCAAGTTTCAAGAAGCTAGCACAAACCGTGTTGGATTTACAGTTCCAAATCCATCTATCAATATAGGAGAAAACAGAGTGAAACCTAAAAATTCAAACTGTTACTGAAAATGAACGCTTCAACATAGAAGAACGAAATTTGGGGAACCAAGTCGGCTTAGTGTACTGATCATTACCTGAAAGTATCATCCAGTTTGGGTGAAAAAATATTTGCTGAGATTTCTGGAGATTCGTAATTTTTGGAAGCTTGGCAACCCCTTTCCATGAAAGTGTTTCTCGCCAGTCACTGCTTAGGGCTACATCAAGAGGAAAAAAAACATAGAGAAAGAACGTGAAACTGCTTTATTTTGTCAAGTTTCAAGAAGCTAGCACAAACCGTGTTGGATTTAGAGTTCCAAATACATTTATCAATATAGGAGAAAACAGAGTGAAACCTAAAAATTTAAACTGTTACTGGAAATGAACGCTTCACCATAGAAGAACGAAATTTGGGGAACCAAGTCGGCTTAGTGTACTGACCATTACCTGAAAGTATCATCCAGTTTGGGTGAAAAAATATTTGCTGAGATTTCTGGAGATTCGTAATTTTTGGAAACTTGGCAACCCCTTTCCATGAAAGTGTTTCTCGCCAGTCACTGCTTAGGGCTACATCAAGAGGAAAAAAAACATAGAGAAAGAACGTGAAACTGCTTTATTTTGTCAAGTTTCAAGAAGCTAGCACAAACCGTGTTGGATTTAGAGTTCCAAATACATCTATCAATATAGGAGAAAACAGAGTGAAACCTAAAAATTCAAACTGTTAGTAGAAACGAACGCTTCAACATAGAAGAATGAAATTTGGAGAAACAAGTTGGCTTAGTGTACTGATCATTACCTGTAAGTATCATCCAGTTTTGGTGAAAAAATACTTGCTGAGATTTCTGGAGATTCGTAATTTTAGGAAGCTTGGCAACCCCTTTCCATGAAAGTGTTTCTCGCCAGTCACTGCATAGGGCTACTCCAAGAGGAAAGAACACCTAGAGACAGAACGTGAAACTACTTTATTTTGTCAAGTTTCAAGAAGCTAGCACAAACCGTGTTGGATTTAGAGTTCGAAATACATCTATCTATATAGGAGAAAACAGAGTGAAACCTAAAAATTCAAACTGTTACTGGAAATGAACGCTTCAACATAGAAGAACGAAATTTGGGGAACCAAGTTGGCTTAGTGTACTGATCATTACCTGAAAGTATCATCCAGTTTGGGTGAAAAAATATTTGCTGTGATTTCTGGAGATTCGTAGTTTTTGGAAGCTTGACAACCCCTTTCTATGAAAGTGTTTCTCGCCAGTCACTGCTTAGGGCTACATCAAGAGGAAACAACACATAGATATAGAACGTGAAACTGCTTTATTTTGTCAAGTTTCAAGAAGCTAGCACAAACCGTGTTGGATTTACAGTTCCAAATCCATCTATCAATATAGGAGAAAACAGAGTGAAACCTAAAAATTCAAACTGTTACTGGAAATGAACGCTTCAACATAGAAGAACGAAATTTGGGGAACCAAGTCGGCTTAGTGTACTGATCATTACCTGAAAGTATCATCCAGTTTGGGTGAAAAAATATTTGCTGTGATTTCTGGAGATTCGTAGTTTTTGGAAGCTTGACAACCCCTTTCTATGAAAGTGTTTCTCGCCAGTCACTGCTTAGGGCTACATCAAGAGGAAACAACACATAGATATAGAACGTGAAACTGCTTTATTTTGTCAAGTTTCAAGAAGCTAGCACAAACCGTGTTGGATTTAGAGTTCGAAATACATCTATCTATATAGGAGAAAACAGAGTGAAACCTAAAAATTCAAACTGTTACTGGAAATGAACGCTTCAACATAGAAGAACGAAATTTGGGGAACCAAGTTGGCTTAGTGTACTGATCATTACCTGTAAATATCATCCAGTTTGGGTGAAAAAATATTTGCTGTGATTTCTGGAGATTCGTAGTTTTTGGAAGCTTGACAACCCCTTTCTATGAAAGTGTTTCTCGCCAGTCACTGCTTAGGGCTACTTCAAGAGGAAACAAAACATAGAGATAGAACGTGAAACTGCTTTATTTTGTCAAGTTTCAAGAAGCTAGCACAAACCGTGTTGGATTTAGAGTTCCAAATACATCTATCAATATAGGAGAAAACAGAGTGAAACCTAAAAATTCAAACTGTTACTGGAAATGTACGCTTCAACATAGAAGAACGAAATTTGGGGAACCAAGTCGGCTTAGTGTACTGATCATTACCTGAAAGTATCATCCAGTTTGGGTGAAAAAATATTTGCTGAGATTTCTGGAGATTCGTAATTTTTGGAAGCTTGGCAACCCCTTTCCATGAAAGTGTTTCTCGCCAGTCACTGCTTAGGGCTACATCAAGAGGAAAAAAAACATAGAGAAAGAACGTGAAACTGCTTTATTTTGTCAAGTTTCAAGAAGCTAGCACAAACCGTGTTGGATTTAGAGTTCCAAATCCATCTATCAATATAGGAGAAAACAGAGTGAAACCTAAAAATTTAAACTGTTACTGGAAATGAACGCTTCACCATAGAAGAACGAAATTTGGGGAACCAAGTCGGCTTAGTGTACTGATCATTACCTGAAAGTATCATCCAGTTTGGGTGAAAAAATATTTGTTGTGATTTCTGGAGATTCGTAGTTTTTGGAAGCTTGACAACCCCTTTCTATGAAAGTGTTTCTCGCCAGTCACTGCTTAGGGCTACATCAAGAGGAAACAACACATAGATATAGAACGTGAAACTGCTTTATTTTGTCAAGTTTCAAGAAGCTAGCACAAACCGTGTTGGATTTAGAGTTCCAAATCCATCTATCAATATAGGAGAAAACAGAGTGAAACCTAAAAATTCAAACTGTTACTGAAAATGAACGCTTCAACATAGAAGAACGAAATTTGGGGAACCAAGTCGGCTTAGTGTACTGATCATTACCTGAAAGTATCATCCAGTTTGGGGGAAAAATATTTGCTGAGATTTCTGGAGATTCGTAATTTTTGGAAGCTTGGCAACCCCTTTCCATGAAAGTGTTTCTCGCCAGTCACTGCTTAGGGCTACATCAAGAGGAAACAAAACATAGAGATAGAACGTGAAACTGCTTTATTTTGTCAAGTTTCAAGAAGCTAGCACAAACCGTGTTGGATTTAGAGTTCCAAATACATCTATCAATATAGGAGAAAAAAGAGTGAAACCTAAAAATTCAAACTGTTACTGGAAATGAACGCTTTAACATAGAAGAACGAAATTTGGGGAACCAAGTCGGCTTAGTGTACTGACCATTACCTGAAAGTATCATCCAGTTTGGGTGAAAAAATATTTGCTGAGATTTCTGGAGATTCGTAATTTTTGGAAGCTTGGGAACCTTTTTCCATGAAAGTGTTTCTCGACAGTCACTGCTTAGGGCTACATCAAGAGGAAACAAAACATAGAGATAGAACGTGAAACTGCTTTATTTTGTCAAGTTTCAAGAAGCTAGCACAAACCGTGTTGGATTTAGAGTTCCAAATACATCTATCAATATAGGAGAAAACAGAGTGAAACCTAAAAATTCAAACTGTTAGTAGAAACGAACGCTTCAACATAGAAGAATGAAATTTGGAGAACCAAGTTGGCTTAGTGTACTGATCATTACCTGTAAGTATCATCCAGTTTTGGTGAAAAAATACTTGCTGAGATTTCTGGAGATTCGTAATTTTAGGAAGCTTGGCAACCCCTTTCCATGAAAGTGTTTCTCGCCAGTCACTGCATAGGGCTACTTCAAGAGGAAAGAACACCTAGAGACAGAACGTGAAACTACTTTATTTTGTCAAGTTTCAAGAAGCTAGCACAAACCGTGTTGGATTTAGAGTTCGAAATACATCTATCTATATAGGAGAAAACAGAGTGAAACCTAAAAATTCAAACTGTTACTGGAAATGAACGCTTCAACATAGAAGAACGAAATTTGGGGAACCAAGTTGGCTTAGTGTACTGATCATTACCTGAAAGTATCATCCAGTTTGGGTGAAAAAATATTTGCTGTGATTTCTGGAGATTCGTAGTTTTTGGAAGCTTGACAACCCCTTTCTATGAAAGTGTTTCTCGCCAGTCACTGCTTAGGGCTACATCAAGAGGAAACAACACATAGATATAGAACGTGAAACTGCTTTATTTTGTCAAGTTTCAAGAAGCTAGCACAAACCGTGTTGGATTTACAGTTCCAAATCCATCTATCAATATAGGAGAAAACAGAGTGAAACCTAAAAATTCAAACTGTTACTGGAAATGAACGCTTCAACATAGAAGAACGAAATTTGGGGAACCAAGTCGGCTTAGTGTACTGATCATTACCTGAAAGTATAATCCAGTTTGGGTGAAAAAATATTTGCTGTGATTTCTGGAGATTCGTAGTTTTTGGAAGCTTGACAACCCCTTTCTATGAAAGTGTTTCTCGCCAGTCACTGCTTAGGGCTACATCAAGAGGAAACAACTCATAGATATAGAACGTGAAACTGCTTTATTTTGTCAAGTTTCAAGAAGCTAGCACAAACCGTGTTGGATTTAGAGTTCGAAATACATCTATCTATATAGGAGAAAACAGAGTGAAACCTAAAAATTCAAACTGTTACTGGAAATGAACGCTTCAACATAGAAGAACGAAATTTGGGGAACCAAGTTGGCTTAGTGTACTGATCATTACCTGTAAGTATCATCCAGTTTGGGTGAAAAAATATTTGCTGTGATTTCTGGAGATTCGTAGTTTTTGGAAGCTTGACAACCCCTTTCTATGAAAGTGTTTCTCGCCAGTCACTGCTTAGGGCTACTTCAAGAGGAAACAAAACATAGAGATAGAACGTGAAACTGCTTTATTTTGTCAAGTTTCAAGAAGCTAGCACAAACCGTGTTGGATTTAGAGTTCCAAATACATCTATCAATATAGGAGAAAACAGAGTGAAACCTAAAAATTCAAACTGTTACTGGAAATGTACGCTTCAACATAGAAGAACGAAATTTGGGGAACCAAGTCGGCTTAGTGTACTGATCATTACCTGAAAGTATCATCCAGTTTGGGTGAAAAAATATTTGCTGAGATTTCTGGAGATTCGTAATTTTTGGAAGCTTGGCAACCCCTTTCCATGAAAGTGTTTCTCGCCAGTCACTGCTTAGGGCTACATCAAGAGGAAAAAAAACATAGAGAAAGAACGTGAAACTGCTTTATTTTGTCAAGTTTCAAGAAGCTAGCACAAACCGTGTTGGATTTAGAGTTCCAAATCCATCTATCAATATAGGAGAAAACAGAGTGAAACCTAAAAATTTAAACTGTTACTGGAAATGAACGCTTCACCATAGAAGAACGAAATTTGGGGAACCAAGTCGGCTTAGTGTACTGATCATTACCTGAAAGTATCATCCAGTTTGGGTGAAAAAATATTTGTTGTGATTTCTGGAGATTCGTAGTTTTTGGAAGCTTGACAACCCCTTTCTATGAAAGTGTTTCTCGCCAGTCACTGCTTAGGGCTACATCAAGAGGAAACAACACATAGATATAGAACGTGAAACTGCTTTATTTTGTCAAGTTTCAAGAAGCTAGCACAAACCGTGTTGGATTTACAGTTCCAAATCCATCTATCAATATAGGAGAAAACAGAGTGAAACCTAAAAATTCAAACTGTTACTGAAAATGAACGCTTCAACATAGAAGAACGAAATTTGGGGAACCAAGTCGGCTTAGTGTACTGATCATTACCTGAAAGTATCATCCAGTTTGGGTGAAATAATATTTGCTGAGATTTCTGGAGATTCGTAATTTTTGGAAGCTTGGCAACCCCTTTCCATGAAAGTGTTTCTCGCCAGTCACTGCTTAGGGCTACATCAAGAGGAAAAAAAACATAGAGAAAGAACGTGAAACTGCTTTATTTTGTCAAGTTTCAAGAAGCTAGCACAAACCGTGTTGGATTTAGAGTTCCAAATACATTTATCAATATAGGAGAAAACAGAGTGAAACCTAAAAATTTAAACTGTTACTGGAAATGAACGCTTCACCATAGAAGAACGAAATTTGGGGAACCAAGTCGGCTTAGTGTACTGACCATTACCTGAAAGTATCATCCAGTTTGGGTGAAAAAATATTTGCTGAGATTTCTGGAGATTCGTAATTTTTGGAAGCTTGGGAACCTTTTTCCATGAAAGTGTTTCTCGACAGTCACTGCTTAGGGCTACATCAAGAGGAAACAAAACATAGAGATAGAACGTGAAACTGCTTTATTTTGTCAAGTTTCAAGAAGCTAGCACAAACCGTGTTGGATTTAGAGTTCTAAATACATCTATCAATATAGGAGAAAACAGAGTGAAACCTAAAAATTCAAACTGTTAGTAGAAACGAACGCTTCAACATAGAAGAATGAAATTTGGAGAACCAAGTTGGCTTAGTGTACTGATCATTACCTGTAAGTATCATCCAGTTTTGGTGAAAAAATACTTGCTGAGATTTCTGGAGATTCGTAATTTTAGGAAGCTTGGCAACCCCTTTCCATGAAAGTGTTTCTCGCCAGTCACTGCATAGGGCTACTTCAAGAGGAAAGAACACCTAGAGACAGAACGTGAAACTACTTTATTTTGTCAAGTTTCAAGAAGCTAGCACAAACCGTGTTGGATTTAGAGTTCGAAATACATCTATCTATATAGGAGAAAACAGAGTGAAACCTAAAAATTCAAACTGTTACTGGAAATGAACGCTTCAACATAGAAGAACGAAATTTGGGGAACCAAGTTGGCTTAGTGTACTGATCATTACCTGAAAGTATCATCCAGTTTGGGTGAAAAAATATTTGCTGTGATTTCTGGAGATTCGTAGTTTTTGGAAGCTTGACAACCCCTTTCTATGAAAGTGTTTCTCGCCAGTCACTGCTTAGGGCTACATCAAGAGGAAACAACACATAGATATAGAACGTGAAACTGCTTTATTTTGTCAAGTTTCAAGAAGCTAGCACAAACCGTGTTGGATTTACAGTTCCAAATCCATCTATCAATATAGGAGAAAACAGAGTGAAACCTAAAAATTCAAACTGTTACTGGAAATGAACGCTTCAACATAGAAGAACGAAATTTGGGGAACCAAGTCGGCTTAGTGTACTGATCATTACCTGAAAGTATCATCCAGTTTGGGTGAAAAAATATTTGCTGTGATTTCTGGAGATTCGTAGTTTTTGGAAGCTTGACAACCCCTTTCTATGAAAGTGTTTCTCGCCAGTCACTGCTTAGGGCTACATCAAGAGGAAACAACACATAGATATAGAACGTGAAACTGCTTTGTTTTGTCAAGTTTCAAGAAGCTAGCACAAACCGTGTTGGATTTACAGTTCCAAATCCATCTATCAATATAGGAGAAAACAGAGTGAAACCTAAAAATTCAAACTGTTACTGGAAATGAACGCTTCAACATAGAAGAACGAAATTTGGGGAACCAAGTCGGCTTAGTGTACTGATCATTACCTGAAAGTATCATCCAGTTTGGGTGCAGAAATATTTGCTGTGATTTCTGGAGATTCGTAGTTTTTGGAAGCTTTGCAACCCCTTTCTATGAAAGTGTTTCTCGCCAGTCACTGCTTAGGGCTACTTCAAGAGGAAACAAAACATAGATAGAACGTGAAACTGCTTTATTTTGTCAAGTTTCAATAAGCTAGCACAAACCGTGTTGGATTTAGAGTTCCAAATACATCTATCAATATAGGAGAAAACAGAGTGAAACCTAAAAATTCAAACTGTTACTGGAAATGTACGCTTCAACATAGAAGAACGAAATTTGGGGAACCAAGTCGGCTTAGTGTACTGATCATTACCTGAAAGTATCATCCAGTTTGGGTGAAAAAATATTTGCTGAGATTTCTGGAGATTCGTAATTTTTGGAAGCTTGGCAACCCCTTTCCATGAAAGTGTTTCTCGCCAGTCACTGCTTAGGGCTACATCAAGAGGAAAAAAAACATAGAGAAAGAACGTGAAACTGCTTTATTTTGTCAAGTTTCAAGAAGCTAGCACAAACCGTGTTGGATTTACAGTTCCAAATCCATCTATCAATATAGGAGAAAACAGAGTGAAACCTAAAAATTCAAACTGTTACTGAAAATGAACGCTTCAACATAGAAGAACGAAATTTGGGGAACCAAGTCGGCTTAGTGTACTGATCATTACCTGAAAGTATCATCCAGTTTGGGTGAAAAAATATTTGCTGTGATTTCTGGAGATTCGTAGTTTTTGGAAGCTTGACAACCCCTTTCTATGAAAGTGTTTCTCGCCAGTCACTGCTTAGGGCTACTTCAAGAGGAAACAAAACATAGAGATAGAACGTGAAACTGCTTTATTTTGTCAAGTTTCAAGAAGCTAGCACAAACCGTGTTGGATTTAGAGTTCCAAATACATCTATCAATATAGGAGAAAACAGAGTGAAACCTAAAAATTCAAACTGTTACTGGAAATGTACGCTTCAACATAGAAGAACGAAATTTGGGGAACCAAGTCGGCTTAGTGTACTGATCATTACCTGAAAGTATCATCCAGTTTGGGTGAAAAAATATTTGCTGAGATTTCTGGAGATTCGTAATTTTTGGAAGCTTGGCAACCCCTTTCCATGAAAGTGTTTCTCGCCAGTCACTGCTTAGGGCTACATCAAGAGGAAAAAAAACATAGAGAAAGAACGTGAACCTGCTTTATTTTGTCAAGTTTCAAGAAGCTAGCACAAACCGTGTTGGATTTAGAGTTCCAAATCCATCTATCAATATAGGAGAAAACAGAGTGAAACCTAAAAATTTAAACTGTTACTGGAAATGAACGCTTCACCATAGAAGAACGAAATTTGGGGAACCAAGTCGGCTTAGTGTACTGATCATTACCTGAAAGTATCATCCAGTTTGGGTGAAAAAATATTTGTTGTGATTTCTGGAGATTCGTAGTTTTTGGAAGCTTGACAACCCCTTTCTATGAAAGTGTTTCTCGCCAGTCACTGCTTAGGGCTACATCAAGAGGAAACAACACATAGATATAGAACGTGAAACTGCTTTATTTTGTCAAGTTTCAAGAAGCTACCACAAACCGTGTTGGATTTAGAGTTCCAAATCCATCTATCAATATAGGAGAAAACAGAGTGAAACCTAAAAATTCAAACTGTTACTGAAAATGAACGCTTCAACATAGAAGAACGAAATTTGGGGAACCAAGTCGGCTTAGTGTACTGATCATTACCTGAAAGTATCATCCAGTTTGGGTGAAAAAATGTTTGCTGAGATTTCTGGAGATTCGTAATTTTTGGAAGCTTGGCAACCCCTTTCCATGAAAGTGTTTCTCGCCAGTCACTGCTTAGGGCTACATCAAGAGGAAACAAAACATAGAGATAGAACGTGAAACTGCTTTATTTTGTCAAGTTTCAAGAAGCTAGCACAAACCGTGTTGGATTTAGAGTTCCAAATACATCTATCAATATAGGAGAAAAAAGAGTGAAACCTAAATATTCAAACTGTTACTGGAAATGAACGCTTTAACATAGAAGAACGAAATTTGGGGAACCAAGTCGGCTTAGTGTACTGACCATTACCTGAAAGTATCATCCAGTTTGGGTGAAAAAATATTTGCTGAGATTTCTGGAGATTCGTAATTTTTGGAAGCTTGGGAACCTTTTTCCATGAAAGTGTTTCTCGACAGTCACTGCTTAGGGCTACATCAAGAGGAAACAAAACATAGAGATAGAACGTGAAACTGCTTTATTTTGTCAAGTTTCAAGAAGCTAGCACAAACCGTGTTGGATTTAGAGTTCCAAATACATCTATCAATATAGGAGAAAACAGAGTGAAACCTAAAAATTCAAACTGTTAGTAGAAACGAACGCTTCAACATAGAAGAATGAAATTTGGAGAACCAAGTTGGCTTAGTGTACTGATCATTACCTGTAAGTATCATCCAGTTTTGGTGAAAAAATACTTGCTGAGATTTCTGGAGATTCGTAATTTTAGGAAGCTTGGCAACCCCTTTCCATGAAAGTATTTCTCGCCAGTCACTGCATAGGGCTACTTCAAGAGGAAAGAACACCTAGAGACAGAACGTGAAACTACTTTATTTTGTCAAGTTTCAAGAAGCTAGCACAAACCGTGTTGGATTTAGAGTTCGAAATACATCTATCTATATAGGAGAAAACAGAGTGAAACCTAAAAATTCAAACTGTTACTGGAAATGAACGCTTCAACATAGAAGAACGAAATTTGGGGAACCAAGTTGGCTTAGTGTACTGATCATTACCTGAAAGTATCATCCAGTTTGGGTGAAAAAATATTTGCTGTGATTTCTGGAGATTCGTAGTTTTTGGAAGCTTGACAACCCCTTTCTATGAAAGTGTTTCTCGCCAGTCACTGCTTAGGGCTACATCAAGAGGAAACAACACATAGATATAGAACGTGAAACTGCTTTATTTTGTCAAGTTTCAAGAAGCTAGCACAAACCGTGTTGGATTTACAGTTCCAAATCCATCTATCAATATAGGAGAAAACAGAGTGAAACCTAAAAATTCAAACTGTTACTGGAAATGAACGCTTCAACATAGAAGAACGAAATTTGGGGAACCAAGTCGGCTTAGTGTACTGATCATTACCTGAAAGTATCATCCAGTTTGGGTGAAAAAATATTTGCTGTGATTTCTGGAGATTCGTAGTTTTTGGAAGCTTGACAACCCCTTTCTATGAAAGTGTTTCTCGCCAGTCACTGCTTAGGGCTACATCAAGAGGAAACAACACATAGATATAGAACGTGAAACTGCTTTATTTTGTCAAGTTTCAAGAAGCTAGCACAAACCGTGTTGGATTTACAGTTCCAAATCCATCTATCAATATAGGAGAAAACAGAGTGAAACCTAAAAATTCAAACTGTTACTGGAAATGAACGCTTCAACATAGAAGAACGAAATTTGGGGAACCAAGTCGGCTTAGTGTACTGATCATTACCTGAAAGTATCATCCAGTTTGGGTGCAGAAATATTTGCTGTGATTTCTGGAGATTCGTAGTTTTTGGAAGCTTGGCAACCCCTTTCTATGAAAGTGTTTCTCGCCAGTCACTGCTTAGGGCTACTTCAAGAGGAAACAAAACATAGATAGAACGTGAAACTGCTTTATTTTGTCAAGTTTCAATAAGCTAGCACAAACCGTGTTGGATTTAGAGTTCCAAATACATCTATCAATATAGGAGAAAACAGAGTGAAACCTAAAAATTCAAACTGTTACTGGAAATGTACGCTTCAACATAGAAGAACGAAATTTGGGGAACCAAGTCGGCTTAGTGTACTGATCATTACCTGAAAGTATCATCCAGTTTGGGTGAAAAAATATTTGCTGAGATTTCTGGAGATTCGTAATTTTTGGAAGCTTGGCAACCCCTTTCCATGAAAGTGTTTCTCGCCAGTCACTGCTTAGGGCTACATCAAGAGGAAAAAAAACATAGAGAAAGAACGTGAAACTGCTTTATTTTGTCAAGTTTCAAGAAGCTAGCACAAACCGTGTTGGATTTACAGTTCCAAATCCATCTATCAATATAGGAGAAAACAGAGTGAAACCTAAAAATTCAAACTGTTACTGAAAATGAACGCTTCAACATAGAAGAACGAAATTTGGGGAACCAAGTCGGCTTAGTGTACTGATCATTACCTGAAAGTATCATCCAGTTTGGGTGAAAAAATATTTGCTGAGATTTCTGGAGATTCGTAATTTTTGGAAGCTTGGCAACCCCTTTCCATGAAAGTGTTTCTCGCCAGTCACTGCTTAGGGCTACATCAAGAGGAAAAAAAACATAGAGAAAGAACGTGAAACTGCTTTATTTTGTCAAGTTTCAAGAAGCTAGCACAAACCGTGTTGGATTTAGAGTTCCAAATACATTTATCAATATAGGAGAAAACAGAGTGAAACCTAAAAATTTAAACTGTTACTGGAAATGAACGCTTCACCATAGAAGAACGAAATTTGGGGAACCAAGTCGGCTTAGTGTACTGACCATTCCCTGAAAGTATCATCCAGTTTGGGTGAAAAAATATTTGCTGAGATTTCTGGAGATTCGTAATTTTTGGAAGCTTGGGAACCTTTTTCCATGAAAGTGTTTCTCGACAGTCACTGCTTAGGGCTACATCAAGAGGAAACAAAACATAGAGATAGAACGTGAAACTGCTTTATTTTGTCAAGTTTCAAGAAGCTAGCACAAACCGTGTTGGATTTAGAGTTCCAAATACATCTATCAATATAGGAAAAAACAGAGTGAAACCTAAAAATTCAAACTGTTACTGGAAATGAACGCTTCAACATAGAAGAACGAAATTTGGAGAACCAAGTTGGCTTAGTGTACTGATCATTACCTGTAAGTATCATCCAGTTTTGGTGAAAAAATATTTGCTGAGATTTCTGGAGATTCGTAATTTTTGGAAGCTTGGGAACCCCTTTCCATGAAAGTGTTTCTCGCCAGTCACTGCATAGGGCTACTTCAAGAGGAAAGAACACATAGAGACAGAACGTGAAACTACTTTATTTTGTCAAGTTTCAAGAAGCTAGCACAAACCGTGTTGGATTTAGAGTTCGAAATACATCTATCTATATAGGAGAAAACAGAGTGAAACCTAAAAATTCAAACTGTTACTGGAAATGAACGCTTCAACATAGAAGAACGAAATTTGGGGAACCAAGTTGGCTTAGTGTACTGATCATTACCTGAAAGTATCATCCAGTTTGGGTGAAAAAATATTTGCTGTGATTTCTGGAGATTCGTAGTTTTTGGAAGCTTGACAACCCCTTTCTATGAAAGTGTTTCTCGCCAGTCACTGCTTAGGGCTACATCAAGAGGAAACAACACATAGATATAGAACGTGAAACTGCTTTATTTTGTCAAGTTTCAAGAAGCTAGCACAAACCGTGTTGGATTTACAGTTCCAAATCCATCTATCAATATAGGAGAAAACAGAGTGAAACCTAAAAATTCAAACTGTTACTGGAAATGAACGCTTCAACATAGAAGAACGAAATTTGGGGAACCAAGTCGGCTTAGTGTACTGATCATTACCTGAAAGTATCATCCAGTTTGGGTGAAAAAATATTTGCTGTGATTTCTGGAGATTCGTAGTTTTTGGAAGCTTGACAACCCCTTTCTATGAAAGTGTTTCTCGCCAGTCACTGCTTAGGGCTACATCAAGAGGAAACAACACATAGATATAGAACGTGAAACTGCTTTATTTTGTCAAGTTTCAAGAAGCTAGCACAAACCGTGTTGGATTTACAGTTCCAAATCCATCTATCAATATAGGAGAAAACAGAGTGAAACCTAAAAATTCAAACTGTTACTGGAAATGAACGCTTCAACATAGAAGAACGAAATTTGGGGAACCAAGTCGGCTTAGTGTACTGATCATTACCTGAAAGTATCATCCAGTTTGGGTGCAGAAATATTTGCTGTGATTTCTGGAGATTCGTAGTTTTTGGAAGCTTGGCAACCCCTTTCTATGAAAGTGTTTCTCGCCAGTCACTGCTTAGGGCTACTTCAAGAGGAAACAAAACATAGAGATAGAACGTGAAACTGCTTTATTTTGTCAAGTTTCAAGAAGCTAGCACAAACCGTGTTGGATTTAGAGTTCCAAATACATCTATCAATATAGGAGAAAACAGAGTGAAACGTAAAAATTCAAACTGTTACTGGAAATGTACGCTTCAACATAGAAGAACGAAATTTGGGGAACCAAGTCGGCTTAGTGTACTGATCATTACCTGAAAGTATCATCCAGTTTGGGTGAAAAAATATTTGCTGTGATTTCTGGAGATTCGTATTTTTTGGAAGCTTGACAACCCCTTTCTATGAAAGTGTTTCTCGCCAGTCACTGCTTAGGGCTACATCAAGAGGAAACAACACATAGATATAGAACGTGAAACTGCTTTATTTTGTCAAGTTTCAAGAAGCTAGCACAAACCGTGTTGGATTTACAGTTCCAAATCCATCTATCAATATAGGAGAAAACAGAGTGAAACCTAAAAATTCAAACTGTTACTGAAAATGAACGCTTCAACATAGAAGAACGAAATTTGGGGAACCAAGTCGGCTTAGTGTACTGATCATTACCTGAAAGTATCATCCAGTTTGGGTGAAAAAATATTTGCTGTGATTTCTGGAGATTCGTAGTTTTTGGAAGCTTGACAACCCCTTTCCATGAAAGTGTTTCTCGACAGTCACTGCTTAGGGCTACATCAAGAGGAAACAAAACATAGAGATAGAACGTGAAACTGCTTTATTTTGTCAAGTTTCAAGAAGCTAGCACAAACCGTGTGGGATTTAGAGTTCGAAATACATCTATCTATATAGGAGAAAACAGAGTGAAACCTAAAAATTCAAACTGTTACTGGAAATGAACGCTTCAACATAGAAGAACGAAATTTGGGGAACCAAGTTGGCTTAGTGTACTGATCATTACCTGTAAGTATCATCCAGTTTGGGTGAAAAAATATTTGCTGTGATTTCTGGAGATTCGTAGTTTTTGGAAGCTTGACAACCCCTTTCTATGAAAGTGTTTCTCGCCAGTCACTGCTTAGGGCTACTTCAAGAGGAAACAAAACATAGAGATAGAACGTGAAACTGCTTTATTTTGTCAAGTTTCAAGAAGCTAGCACAAACCGTGTTGGATTTAGAGTTCCAAATACATCTATCAATATAGGAGAAAACAGAGTGAAACCTAAAAATTCAAACTGTTACTGGAAATGTACGCTTCAACATAGAAGAACGAAATTTGGGGAACCAAGTCGGCTTAGTGTACTGATCATTACCTGAAAGTATCATCCAGTTTGGGTGAAAAAATATTTGCTGAGATTTCTGGAGATTCGTAATTTTTGGAAGCTTGGCAACCCCTTTCCATGAAAGTGTTTCTCGCCAGTCACTGCTTAGGGCTACATCAAGAGGAAAAAAAACGTAGAGAAAGAACGTGAAACTGCTTTATTTTGTCAAGTTTCAAGAAGCTAGCACAAACCGTGTTGGATTTAGAGTTCCAAATCCATCTATCAATATAGGAGAAAACAGAGTGAAACCTAAAAATTTAAACTGTTACTGGAAATGAACGCTTCACCATAGAAGAACGAAATTTGGGGAACCAAGTCGGCTTAGTGTACTGATCATTACCTGAAAGTATCATCCAGTTTGGGTGAAAAAATATTTGTTGTGATTTCTGGAGATTCGTAGTTTTTGGAAGCTTGACAACCCCTTTCTATGAAAGTGTTTCTCGCCAGTCACTGCTTAGGGCTACATCAAGAGGAAACAACACATAGATATAGAACGTGAAACTGCTTTATTTTGTCAAGTTTCAAGAAGCTAGCACAAACCGTGTTGGATTTACAGTTCCAAATCCATCTATCAATATAGGAGAAAACAGAGTGAAACCTAAAAATTCAAACTGTTACTGAAAATGAACGCTTCAACATAGAAGAACAAAATTTGGGGAACCAAGTCGGCTTAGTGTAGTGATCATTACCTGAAAGTATCATCCAGTTTGGGTGAAAAAATATTTGCTGAGATTTCTGGAGATTCGTAATTTTTGGAAGCTTGGCAACCCCTTTCCATGAAAGTGTTTCTCGCCAGTCACTGCTTAGGGCTACATCAAGAGGAAAAAAAACATAGAGAAAGAACGTGAAACTGCTTTATTTTGTCAAGTTTCAAGAAGCTAGCACAAACCGTGTTGGATTTAGAGTTCCAAATACATTTATCAATATAGGAGAAAACAGAGTGAAACCTAAAAATTTAAACTGTTACTGGAAATGAACGCTTCACCATAGAAGAACGAAATTTGGGGAACCAAGTCGGCTTAGTGTACTGACCATTACCTGAAAGTATCATCCAGTTTGGGTGAAAAAATATTTGCTGAGATTTCTGGAGATTCGTAATTTTTGGAAGCTTGGGAACCTTTTTCCATGAAAGTGTTTCTCGACAGTCACTGCTTAGGGCTACATCAAGAGGAAACAAAACATAGAGATAGAACGTGAAACTGCTTTATTTTGTCAAGTTTCAAGAAGCTAGCACAAACCGTGTTGGATTTAGAGTTCTAAATACATCTATCAATATAGGAGAAAACAGAGTGAAACCTAAAAATTCAAACTGTTAGTAGAAACGAACGCTTCAACATAGAAGAATGAAATTTGGAGAACCAAGTTGGCTTAGTGTACTGATCATTACCTGTAAGTATCATCCAGTTTTGGTGAAAAAATACTTGCTGAGATTTCTGGAGATTCGTAATTTTAGGAAGCTTGGCAACCCCTTTCCATGAAAGTGTTTCTCGCCAGTCACTGCATAGGGCTACTTCAAGAGGAAAGAACACCTAGAGACAGAACGTGAAACTACTTTATTTTGTCAAGTTTCAAGAAGCTAGCACAAACCGTGTTGGATTTAGAGTTCGAAATACATCTATCTATATAGGAGAAAACAGAGTGAAACCTAAAAATTCAAACTGTTACTGGAAATGAACGCTTCAACATAGAAGAACGAAATTTGGGGAACCAAGTTGGCTTAGTGTACTGATCATTACCTGAAAGTATCATCCAGTTTGGGTGAAAAAATATTTGCTGTGATTTCTGGAGATTCGTAGTTTTTGGAAGCTTGACAACCCCTTTCTATGAAAGTGTTTCTCGCCAGTCACTGCTTAGGGCTACATCAAGAGGAAACAACACATAGATATAGAACGTGAAACTGCTTTATTTTGTCAAGTTTCAAGAAGCTAGCACAAACCGTGTTGGATTTACAGTTCCAAATCCATCTATCAATATAGGAGAAAACAGAGTGAAACCTAAAAATTCAAACTGTTACTGGAAATGAACGCTTCAACATAGAAGAACGAAATTTGGGGAACCAAGTCGGCTTAGTGTACTGATCATTACCTGAAAGTATCATCCAGTTTGGGTGAAAAAATATTTGCTGTGATTTCTGGAGATTCGTAGTTTTTGGAAGCTTGACAACCCCTTTCTATGAAAGTGTTTCTCGCCAGTCACTGCTTAGGGCTACATCAAGAGGAAACAACACATAGATATAGAACGTGAAACTGCTTTATTTTGTCAAGTTTCAAGAAGCTAGCACAAGCCGTGTTGGATTTACAGTTCCAAATCCATCTATCAATATAGGAGAAAACAGAGTGAAACCTAAAAATTCAAACTGTTACTGGAAATGAACGCTTCAACATAGAAGAACGAAATTTGGGGAACCAAGTCGGCTTAGTGTACTGATCATTACCTGAAAGTATCATCCAGTTTGGGTGCAGAAATATTTGCTGTGATTTCTGGAGATTCGTAGTTTTTGGAAGCTTTGCAACCCCTTTCTATGAAAGTGTTTCTCGCCAGTCACTGCTTAGGGCTACTTCAAGAGGAAACAAAACATAGATAGAACGTGAAACTGCTTTATTTTGTCAAGTTTCAATAAGCTAGCACAAACCGTGTTGGATTTAGAGTTCCAAATACATCTATCAATATAGGAGAAAACAGAGTGAAACCTAAAAATTCAAACTGTTACTGGAAATGTACGCTTCAACATAGAAGAACGAAATTTGGGGAACCAAGTCGGCTTAGTGTACTGATCATTACCTGAAAGTATCATCCAGTTTGGGTGAAAAAATATTTGCTGAGATTTCTGGAGATTCGTAATTTTTGGAAGCTTGGCAACCCCTTTCCATGAAAGTGTTTCTCGCCAGTCACTGCTTAGGGCTACATCAAGAGGAAAAAAAACATAGAGAAAGAACGTGAAACTGCTTTATTTTGTCAAGTTTCAAGAAGCTAGCACAAACCGTGTTGGATTTACAGTTCCAAATCCATCTATCAATATAGGAGAAAACAGAGTGAAACCTAAAAATTCAAACTGTTACTGAAAATGAACGCTTCAACATAGAAGAACGAAATTTGGGGAACCAAGTCGGCTTAGTGTACTGATCATTACCTGAAAGTATCATCCAGTTTGGGTGAAAAAATATTTGCTGAGATTTCTGGAGATTCGTAATTTTTGGAAGCTTGGCAACCCCTTTCCATGAAAGTGTTTCTCGCCAGTCACTGCTTAGGGCTACATCAAGAGGAAAAAAAACATAGAGAAAGAACGTGAAACTGCTTTATTTTGTCAAGTTTCAAGAAGCTAGCACAAACCGTGTTGGATTTAGAGTTCCAAATACATTTATCAATATAGGAGAAAACAGAGTGAAACCTAAAAATTTAAACTGTTACTGGAAATGAACGCTTCACCATAGAAGAACGAAATTTGGGGAACCAAGTCGGCTTAGTGTACTGACCATTACCTGAAAGTATCATCCAGTTTGGGTGAAAAAATATTTGCTGAGATTTCTGGAGATTCGTAATTTTTGGAAGCTTGGGAACCTTTTTCCATGAAAGTGTTTCTCGACAGTCACTGCTTAGGGCTACATCAAGAGGAAACAAAACATAGAGATAGAACGTGAAACTGCTTTATTTTGTCAAGTTTCAAGAAGCTAGCACAAACCGTGTTGGATTTAGAGTTCCAAATACATCTATCTATATAGGAGAAAACAGAGTGAAACCTAAAAATTCAAACTGTTACTGGAAATGAACGCTTCAACATAGAAGAACGAAATTTGGGGAACCAAGTTGGCTTAGTGTACTGATCATTACCTGAAAGTATCATCCAGTTTGGGTGAAAAAATATTTGCTGTGATTTCTGGAGATTCGTAGTTTTTGGAAGCTTGACAACCCCTTTCTATGAAAGTGTTTCTCGCCAGTCACTGCTTAGGGCTACATCAAGAGGAAACAACACATAGATATAGAACGTGAAACTGCTTTATTTTGTCAAGTTTCAAGAAGCTAGCACAAACCGTGTTGGATTTACAGTTCCAAATCCATCTATCAATATAGGAGAAAACAGAGTGAAACCTAAAAATTCAAACTGTTACTGGAAATGAACGCTTCAACATAGAAGAACGAAATTTGGGGAACCAAGTCGGCTTAGTGTACTGATCATTACCTGAAAGTATCATCCAGTTTGGGTGAAAAAATATTTGCTGTGATTTCTGGAGATTCGTAGTTTTTGGAAGCTTGACAACCCCTTTCTATGAAAGTGTTTCTCGCCAGTCACTGCTTAGGGCTACATCAAGAGGAAACAACACATAGATATAGAACGTGAAACTGCTTTATTTTGTCAAGTTTCAAGAAGCTAGCACAAGCCGTGTTGGATTTACAGTTCCAAATCCATCTATCAATATAGGAGAAAACAGAGTGAAACCTAAAAATTCAAACTGTTACTGGAAATGAACGCTTCAACATAGAAGAACGAAATTTGGGGAACCAAGTCGGCTTAGTGTACTGATCAATACCTGAAAGTATCATCCAGTTTGGGTGCAGAAATATTTGCTGTGATTTCTGGAGATTCGTAGTTTTTGGAAGCTTTGCAACCCCTTTCTATGAAAGTGTTTCTCGCCAGTCACTGCTTAGGGCTACTTCAAGAGGAAACAAAACATAGATAGAACGTGAAACTGCTTTATTTTGTCAAGTTTCAATAAGCTAGCACAAACCGTGTTGGATTTAGAGTTCCAAATACATCTATCAATATAGGAGAAAACAGAGTGAAACCTAAAAATTCAAACTGTTACTGGAAATGTACGCTTCAACATAGAAGAACGAAATTTGGGGAACCAAGTCGGCTTAGTGTACTGATCATTACCTGAAAGTATCATCCAGTTTGGGTGAAAAAATATTTGCTGAGATTTCTGGAGATTCGTAATTTTTGGAAGCTTGGCAACCCCTTTCCATGAAAGTGTTTCTCGCCAGTCACTGCTTAGGGCTACATCAAGAGGAAAAAAAACATAGAGAAAGAACGTGAAACTGCTTTATTTTGTCAAGTTTCAAGAAGCTAGCACAAACCGTGTTGGATTTACAGTTCCAAATCCATCTATCAATATAGGAGAAAACAGAGTGAAACCTAAAAATTCAAACTGTTACTGAAAATGAACGCTTCAACATAGAAGAACGAAATTTGGGGAACCAAGTCGGCTTAGTGTACTGATCATTACCTGAAAGTATCATCCAGTTTGGGTGAAAAAATATTTGCTGAGATTTCTGGAGATTCGTAATTTTTGGAAGCTTGGCAACCCCTTTCCATGAAAGTGTTTCTCGCCAGTCACTGCTTAGGGCTACATCAAGAGGAAAAAAAACATAGAGAAAGAACGTGAAACTGCTTTATTTTGTCAAGTTTCAAGAAGCTAGCACAAACCGTGTTGGATTTAGAGTTCCAAATACATTTATCAATATAGGAGAAAACAGAGTGAAACCTAAAAATTTAAACTGTTACTGGAAATGAACGCTTCACCATAGAAGAACGAAATTTGGGGAACCAAGTCGGCTTAGTGTACTGACCATTACCTGAAAGTATCATCCAGTTTGGGTGAAAAAATATTTGCTGAGATTTCTGGAGATTCGTAATTTTTGGAAGCTTGGGAACCTTTTTCCATGAAAGTGTTTCTCGACAGTCACTGCTTAGGGCTACATCAAGAGGAAACAAAACATAGAGATAGAACGTGAAACTGCTTTATTTTGTCAAGTTTCAAGAAGCTAGCACAAACCGTGTTGGATTTAGAGTTCCAAATACATCTATCAATATAGGAGAAAACAGAGTGAAACCTAAAAATTCAAACTGTTAGTAGAAACGAACGCTTCAACATAGAAGAATGAAATTTGGAGAAACAAGTTGGCTTAGTGTACTGATCATTACCTGTAAGTATCATCCAGTTTTGGTGAAAAAATACTTGCTGAGATTTCTGGAGATTCGTAATTTTAGGAAGCTTGGCAACCCCTTTCCATGAAAGTGTTTCTCGCCAGTCACTGCATAGGGCTACTTCAAGAGGAAAGAACACCTAGAGACAGAACGTGAAACTACTTTATTTTGTCAAGTTTCAAGAAGCTAGCACAAACCGTGTTGGATTTAGAGTTCGAAATACATCTATCTATATAGGAGAAAACAGAGTGAAACCTAAAAATTCAAACTGTTACTGGAAATGAACGCTTCAACATAGAAGAACGAAATTTGGGGAACCAAGTTGGCTTAGTGTACTGATCATTACCTGAAAGTATCATCCAGTTTGGGTGAAAAAATATTTGCTGTGATTTCTGGAGATTCGTAGTTTTTGGAAGCTTGACAACCCCTTTCTATGAAAGTGTTTCTCGCCAGTCACTGCTTAGGGCTACATCAAGAGGAAACAACACATAGATATAGAACGTGAAACTGCTTTATTTTGTCAAGTTTCAAGAAGCTAGCACAAACCGTGTTGGATTTACAGTTCCAAATCCATCTATCAATATAGGAGAAAACAGAGTGAAACCTAAAAATTCAAACTGTTACTGGAAATGAACGCTTCAACATAGAAGAACGAAATTTGGGGAACCAAGTCGGCTTAGTGTACTGATCATTACCTGAAAGTATCATCCAGTTTGGGTGAAAAAATATTTGCTGTGATTTCTGGAGATTCGTAGTTTTTGGAAGCTTGACAACCCCTTTCTATGAAAGTGTTTCTCGCCAGTCACTGCTTAGGGCTACATCAAGAGGAAACAACACATAGATATAGAACGTGAAACTGCTTTATTTTGTCAAGTTTCAAGAAGCTAGCACAAACCGTGTTGGATTTAGAGTTCGAAATACATCTATCTATATAGGAGAAAACAGAGTGAAACCTAAAAATTCAAACTGTTACTGGAAATGAACGCTTCAACATAGAAGAACGAAATTTGGGGAACCAAGTTGGCTTAGTGTACTGATCATTACCTGTAAATATCATCCAGTTTGGGTGAAAAAATATTTGCTGTGATTTCTGGAGATTCGTAGTTTTTGGAAGCTTGACAACCCCTTTCTATGAAAGTGTTTCTCGCCAGTCACTGCTTAGGGCTACTTCAAGAGGAAACAAAACATAGAGATAGAACGTGAAACTGCTTTATTTTGTCAAGTTTCAAGAAGCTAGCACAAACCGTGTTGGATTTAGAGTTCCAAATACATCTATCAATATAGGAGAAAACAGAGTGAAACCTAAAAATTCAAACTGTTACTGGAAATGTACGCTTCAACATAGAAGAACGAAATTTGGGGAACCAAGTCGGCTTAGTGTACTGATCATTACCTGAAAGTATCATCCAGTTTGGGTGAAAAAATATTTGCTGAGATTTCTGGAGATTCGTAATTTTTGGAAGCTTGGCAACCCCTTTCCATGAAAGTGTTTCTCGCCAGTCACTGCTTAGGGCTACATCAAGAGGAAAAAAAACATAGAGAAAGAACGTGAAACTGCTTTATTTTGTCAAGTTTCAAGAAGCTAGCACAAACCGTGTTGGATTTAGAGTTCCAAATCCATCTATCAATATAGGAGAAAACAGAGTGAAACCTAAAAATTTAAACTGTTACTGGAAATGAACGCTTCACCATAGAAGAACGAAATTTGGGGAACCAAGTCGGCTTAGTGTACTGATCATTACCTGAAAGTATCATCCAGTTTGGGTGAAAAAATATTTGTTGTGATTTCTGGAGATTCGTAGTTTTTGGAAGCTTGACAACCCCTTTCTATGAAAGTGTTTCTCGCCAGTCACTGCTTAGGGCTACATCAAGAGGAAACAACACATAGATATAGAACGTGAAACTGCTTTATTTTGTCAAGTTTCAAGAAGCTACCACAAACCGTGTTGGATTTAGAGTTCCAAATCCATCTATCAATATAGGAGAAAACAGAGTGAAACCTAAAAATTCAAACTGTTACTGAAAATGAACGCTTCAACATAGAAGAACGAAATTTGGGGAACCAAGTCGGCTTAGTGTACTGATCATTACCTGAAAGTATCATCCAGTTTGGGTGAAAAAATATTTGCTGAGATTTCTGGAGATTCGTAATTTTTGGAAGCTTGGCAACCCCTTTCCATGAAAGTGTTTCTCGCCAGTCACTGCTTAGGGCTACATCAAGAGGAAACAAAACATAGAGATAGAACGTGAAACTGCTTTATTTTGTCAAGTTTCAAGAAGCTAGCACAAACCGTGTTGGATTTAGAGTTCCAAATACATCTATCAATATAGGAGAAAAAAGAGTGAAACCTAAAAATTCAAACTGTTACTGGAAATGAACGCTTTAACATAGAAGAACGAAATTTGGGGAACCAAGTCGGCTTAGTGTACTGACCATTACCTGAAAGTATCATCCAGTTTGGGTGAAAAAATATTTGCTGAGATTTCTGGAGATTCGTAATTTTTGGAAGCTTGGGAACCTTTTTCCATGAAAGTGTTTCTCGACAGTCACTGCTTAGGGCTACATCAAGAGGAAACAAAACATAGAGATAGAACGTGAAACTGCTTTATTTTGTCAAGTTTCAAGAAGCTAGCACAAACCGTGTTGGATTTAGAGTTCCAAATACATCTATCAATATAGGAGAAAACAGAGTGAAACCTAAAAATTCAAACTGTTAGTAGAAACGAACGCTTCAACATAGAAGAATGAAATTTGGAGAACCAAGTTGGCTTAGTGTACTGATCATTACCTGTAAGTATCATCCAGTTTTGGTGAAAAAATACTTGCTGAGATTTCTGGAGATTCGTAATTTTAGGAAGCTTGGCAACCCCTTTCCATGAAAGTATTTCTCGCCAGTCACTGCATAGGGCTACTTCAAGAGGAAAGAACACCTAGAGACAGAACGTGAAACTACTTTATTTTGTCAAGTTTCAAGAAGCTAGCACAAACCGTGTTGGATTTAGAGTTCGAAATACATCTATCTATATAGGAGAAAACAGAGTGAAACCTAAAAATTCAAACTGTTACTGGAAATGAACGCTTCAACATAGAAGAACGAAATTTGGGGAACCAAGTTGGCTTAGTGTACTGATCATTACCTGAAAGTATCATCCAGTTTGGGTGAAAAAATATTTGCTGTGATTTCTGGAGATTCGTAGTTTTTGGAAGCTTGACAACCCCTTTCTATGAAAGTGTTTCTCGCCAGTCACTGCTTAGGGCTACATCAAGAGGAAACAACACATAGATATAGAACGTGAAACTGCTTTATTTTGTCAAGTTTCAAGAAGCTAGCACAAACCGTGTTGGATTTACACTTCCAAATCCATCTATCAATATAGGAGAAAACAGAGTGAAACCTAAAAATTCAAACTGTTACTGGAAATGAACGCTTCAACATAGAAGAACGAAATTTGGGGAACCAAGTCGGCTTAGTGTACTGATCATTACCTGAAAGTATCATCCAGTTTGGGTGAAAAAATATTTGCTGTGATTTCTGGAGATTCGTAGTTTTTGGAAGCTTGACAACCCCTTTCTATGAAAGTGTTTCTCGCCAGTCACTGCTTAGGGCTACATCAAGAGGAAACAACACATAGATATAGAACGTGAAACTGCTTTATTTTGTCAAGTTTCAAGAAGCTAGCACAAACCGTGTTGGATTTACAGTTCCAAATCCATCTATCAATATAGGAGAAAACAGAGTGAAACCTAAAAATTCAAACTGTTACTGGAAATGAACGCTTCAACACAGAAGAACGAAATTTGGGGAACCAAGTCGGCTTAGTGTACTGATCATTACCTGAAAGTATCATCCAGTTTGGGTGCAGAAATATTTGCTGTGATTTCTGGAGATTCGTAGTTTTTGGAAGCTTGGCAACCCCTTTCTATGAAAGTGTTTCTCGCCAGTCACTGCTTAGGGCTACTTCAAGAGGAAACAAAACATAGAGATAGAACGTGAAACTGCTTTATTTTGTCAAGTTTCAAGAAGCTAGCACAAACCGTGTTGGATTTAGAGTTCCAAATACATCTATCAATATAGGAGAAAACAGAGTGAAACGTAAAAATTCAAACTGTTACTGGAAATGTACGCTTCAACATAGAAGAACGAAATTTGGGGAACCAAGTCGGCTTAGTGTACTGATCATTACCTGAAAGTATCATCCAGTTTGGGTGAAAAAATATTTGCTGTGATTTCTGGAGATTCGTATTTTTTGGAAGCTTGACAACCCCTTTCTATGAAAGTGTTTCTCGCCAGTCACTGCTTAGGGCTACATCAAGAGGAAACAACACATAGATATAGAACGTGAAACTGCTTTATTTTGTCAAGTTTCAAGAAGCTAGCACAAACCGTGTTGGATTTACAGTTCCAAATCCATCTATCAATATAGGAGAAAACAGAGTGAAACCTAAAAATTCAAACTGTTACTGAAAATGAACGCTTCAACATAGAAGAACGAAATTTGGGGAACCAAGTCGGCTTAGTGTACTGATCATTACCTGAAAGTATCATCCAGTTTGGGTGAAAAAATATTTGCTGTGATTTCTGGAGATTCGTAGTTTTTGGAAGCTTGACAACCCCTTTCCATGAAAGTGTTTCTCGCCAGTCACTGCTTAGGGCTACATCAAGAGGAAAAAAAACATAGAGAAAGAACGTGAAACTGCTTTATTTTGTCAAGTTTCAAGAAGCTAGCACAAACCGTGTTGGATTTAGAGTTCCAAATACATTTATCAATATAGGAGAAAACAGAGTGAAACCTAAAAATTTAAACTGTTACTGGAAATGAACGCTTCACCATAGAAGAACGAAATTTGGGGAACCAAGTCGGCTTAGTGTACTGACCATTCCCTGAAAGTATCATCCAGTTTGGGTGAAAAAATATTTGCTGAGATTTCTGGAGATTCGTAATTTTTGGAAGCTTGGGAACCTTTTTCCATGAAAGTGTTTCTCGACAGTCACTGCTTAGGGCTACATCAAGAGGAAACAAAACATAGAGATAGAACGTGAAACTGCTTTATTTTGTCAAGTTTCAAGAAGCTAGCACAAACCGTGTTGGATTTAGAGTTCCAAATACATCTATCAATATAGGAGAAAACAGAGTGAAACCTAAAAATTCAAACTGTTACTGGAAATGAACGCTTCAACATAGAAGAACGAAATTTGGAGAACCAAGTTGGCTTAGTGTACTGATCATTACCTGTAAGTATCATCCAGTTTTGGTGAAAAAATATTTGCTGAGATTTCTGGAGATTCGTAATTTTTGGAAGCTTGGGAACCCCTTTCCATGAAAGTGTTTCTCGCCAGTCACTGCATAGGGCTACTTCAAGAGGAAAGAACACATAGAGACAGAACGTGAAACTACTTTATTTTGTCAAGTTTCAAGAAGCTAGCACAAACCGTGTTGGATTTAGAGTTCGAAATACATCTATCTATATAGGAGAAAACAGAGTGAAACCTAAAAATTCAAACTGTTACTGGAAATGAACGCTTCAACATAGAAGAACGAAATTTGGGGAACCAAGTTGGCTTAGTGTACTGATCATTACCTGAAAGTATCATCCAGTTTGGGTGAAAAAATATTTGCTGTGATTTCTGGAGATTCGTAGTTTTTGGAAGCTTGACAACCCCTTTCTGTGAAAGTGTTTCTCGCCAGTCACTGCTTAGGGCTACATCAAGAGGAAACAACACATAGATATAGAACGTGAAACTGCTTTATTTTGTCAAGTTTCAAGAAGCTAGCACAAACCGTGTTGGATTTACAGTTCCAAATCCATCTATCAATATAGGAGAAAACAGAGTGAAACCTAAAAATTCAAACTGTTACTGGAAATGAACGCTTCAACATAGAAGAACGAAATTTGGGGAACCAAGTCGGCTTAGTGTACTGATCATTACCTGAAAGTATCATCCAGTTTGGGTGAAAAAATATTTGCTGTGATTTCTGGAGATTCGTAGTTTTTGGAAGCTTGACAACCCCTTTCTATGAAAGTGTTTCTCGCCAGTCACTGCTTAGGGCTACATCAAGAGGAAACAACACATAGATATAGAACGTGAAACTGCTTTATTTTGTCAAGTTTCAAGAAGCTAGCACAAACCGTGTTGGATTTACAGTTCCAAATCCATCTATCAATATAGGAGAAAACAGAGTGAAACCTAAAAATTCAAACTGTTACTGGAAATGAACGCTTCAACATAGAAGAACGAAATTTGGGGAACCAAGTCGGCTTAGTGTACTGATCATTACCTGAAAGTATCATCCAGTTTGGGTGCAGAAATATTTGCTGTGATTTCTGGAGATTCGTAGTTTTTGGAAGCTTGGCAACCCCTTTCTATGAAAGTGTTTCTCGCCAGTCACTGCTTAGGGCTACTTCAAGAGGAAACAAAACATAGAGATAGAACGTGAAACTGCTTTATTTTGTCAAGTTTCAAGAAGCTAGCACAAACCGTGTTGGATTTAGAGTTCCAAATACATCTATCAATATAGGAGAAAACAGAGTGAAACGTAAAAATTCAAACTGTTACTGGAAATGTACGCTTCAACATTGAAGAACGAAATTTGGGGAACCAAGTCGGCTTAGTGTACTGATCATTACCTGAAAGTATCATCCAGTTTGGGTGAAAAAATATTTGCTGTGATTTCTGGAGATTCGTATTTTTTGGAAGCTTGACAACCCCTTTCTATGAAAGTGTTTCTCGCCAGTCACTGCTTAGGGCTACATCAAGAGGAAACAACACATAGATATAGAACGTGAAACTGCTTTATTTTGTCAAGTTTCAAGAAGCTAGCACAAACCGTGTTGGATTTACAGTTCCAAATCCATCTATCAATATAGGAGAAAACAGAGTGAAACCTAAAAATTCAAACTGTTACTGAAAATGAACGCTTCAACATAGAAGAACGAAATTTGGGGAACCAAGTCGGCTTAGTGTACTGATCATTACCTGAAAGTATCATCCAGTTTGGGTGAAAAAATATTTGCTGTGATTTCTGGAGATTCGTAGTTTTTGGAAGCTTGACAACCCCTTTCTATGAAAGTGTTTCTCGCCAGTCACTGCTTAGGGCTACATCAAGAGGAAACAACACATAGATATAGAACGTGAAACTGCTTTATTTTGTCAAGTTTCAAGAAGCTAGCACAAACCGTGTTGGATTTACAGTTCCAAATCCATCTATCAATATAGGAGAAAACAGAGTGAAACCTAAAAATTCAAACTGTTACTGGAAATGAACGCTTCAACATAGAAGAACGAAATTTGGGGAACCAAGTCGGCTTAGTGTACTGATCATTACCTGAAAGTATCATCCAGTTTGGGTGCAGAAATATTTGCTGTGATTTCTGGAGATTCGTAGTTTTTGGAAGCTTGGCAACCCCTTTCTATGAAAGTGTTTCTCGCCAGTCACTGCTTAGGGCTACTTCAAGAGGAAACAAAACATAGAGATAGAACGTGAAACTGCTTTATTTTGTCAAGTTACAAGAAGCTAGCACAAACCGTGTTGGATTTAGAGTTCCAAATACATCTATCAATATAGGAGAAAACAGAGTGAAACGTAAAAATTCAAACTGTTACTGGAAATGTACGCTTCAACATAGAAGAACGAAATTTGGGGAACCAAGTCGGCTTAGTGTACTGATCATTACCTGAAAGTATCATCCAGTTTGGGTGAAAAAATATTTGCTGTGATTTCTGGAGATTCGTAGTTTTTGGAAGCTTGACAACCCCTTTCTATGAAAGTGTTTCTCGCCAGTCACTGCTTAGGGCTACATCAAGAGGAAACAACACATAGATATAGAACGTGAAACTGCTTTATTTTGTCAAGTTTCAAGAAGCTAGCACAAACCGTGTTGGATTTACAGTTCCAAATCCATCTATCAATATAGGAGAAAACAGAGTGAAACCTAAAAATTCAAACTGTTACTGAAAATGAACGCTTCAACATAGAAGAACGAAATTTGGGGAACCAAGTCGGCTTAGTGTACTGATCATTACCTGAAAGTATCATCCAGTTTGGGTGAAAAAATATTTGCTGAGATTTCTGGAGATTCGTAATTTTTGGAAGCTTGGCAACCCCTTTCCATGAAAGTGTTTCTCGCCAGTCACTGCTTAGGGCTACATCAAGAGGAAAAAAACATAGAGAAAGAACGTGAAACTGCTTTATTTTGTCAAGTTTCAAGAAGCTAGCACAAACCGTGTTGGATTTAGAGTTCCAAATACATCTATCAATATAGGAGAAAACAGAGTGAAACCTAAAAATTCAAACTGTTACTGGAAATGAACGCTTCAACATAGAAGAACGAAATTTGGAGAACCAAGTTGGCTTAGTGTACTGATCATTACCTGTAAGTATCATCCAGTTTTGGTGAAAAAATATTTGCTGAGATTTCTGGAGATTCGTAATTTTTGGAAGCTTGGGAACCCCTTTCCATGAAAGTGTTTCTCGCCAGTCACTGCATAGGGCTACTTCAAGAGGAAAGAACACATAGAGACAGAACGTGAAACTACTTTATTTTGTCAAGTTTCAAGAAGCTAGCACAAACCGTGTTGGATTTAGAGTTCGAAATACATCTATCTATATAGGAGAAAACAGAGTGAAACCTAAAAATTCAAACTGTTACTGGAAATGAACGCTTCAACATAGAAGAACGAAATTTGGGGAACCAAGTTGGCTTAGTGTACTGATCATTACCTGAAAGTATCATCCAGTTTGGGTGAAAAAATATTTGCTGTGATTTCTGGAGATTCGTAGTTTTTGGAAGCTTGACAACCCCTTTCTATGAAAGTGTTTCTCGCCAGTCACTGCTTAGGGCTACATCAAGAGGAAACAACACATAGATATAGAACGTGAAACTGCTTTATTTTGTCAAGTTTCAAGAAGCTAGCACAAACCGTGTTGGATTTACAGTTCCAAATCCATCTATCAATATAGGAGAAAACAGTGAAACCTAAAAATTCAAACTGTTACTGGAAATGAACGCTTCAACATAGAAGAACGAAATTTGGGGAACCAAGTCGGCTTAGTGTACTGATCATTACCTGAAAGTATCATCCAGTTTGGGTGAAAAAATATTTGCTGTGATTTCTGGAGATTCGTAGTTTTTGGAAGCTTGACAACCCCTTTCTATGAAAGTGTTTCTCGCCAGTCACTGCTTAGGGCTACATCAAGAGGAAACAACACATAGATATAGAACGTGAAACTGCTTTATTTTGTCAAGTTTCAAGAAGCTAGCACAAACCGTGTTGGATTTACAGTTCCAAATCCATCTATCAATATAGGAGAAAACAGAGTGAAACCTAAAAATTCAAACTGTTACTGGAAATGAACGCTTCAACATAGAAGAACGAAATTTGGGGAACCAAGTCGGCTTAGTGTACTGATCATTACCTGAAAGTATCATCCAGTTTGGGTGCAGAAATATTTGCTGTGATTTCTGGAGATTCGTAGTTTTTGGAAGCTTGGCAACCCCTTTCTATGAAAGTGTTTCTCGCCAGTCACTGCTTAGGGCTACTTCAAGAGGAAACAAAACATAGAGATAGAACGTGAAACTGCTTTATTTTGTCAAGTTTCAAGAAGCTAGCACAAACCGTGTTGGATTTAGAGTTCCAAATACATCTATCAATATAGGAGAAAACAGAGTGAAACGTAAAAATTCAAACTGTTACTGGAAATGTACGCTTCAACATAGAAGAACGAAATTTGGGGAACCAAGTCGGCTTAGTGTACTGATCATTACCTGAAAGTATCATCCAGTTTGGGTGAAAAAATATTTGCTGTGATTTCTGGAGATTCGTAGTTTTTGGAAGCTTGACAACCCCTTTCTATGAAAGTGTTTCTCGCCAGTCACTGCTTAGGGCTACATCAAGAGGAAACAACACATAGATATAGAACGTGAAACTGCTTTATTTTGTCAAGTTTCAAGAAGCTAGCACAAACCGTGTTGGATTTACAGTTCCAAATCCATCTATCAATATAGGAGAAAACAGAGTGAAACCTAAAAATTCAAACTGTTACTGAAAATGAACGCTTCAACATAGAAGAACGAAATTTGGGGAACCAAGTCGGCTTAGTGTACTGATCATTACCTGAAAGTATCATCCAGTTTGGGTGAAAAAATATTTGCTGAGATTTCTGGAGATTCGTAATTTTTGGAAGCTTGGCAACCCCTTTCCATGAAAGTGTTTCTCGCCAGTCACTGCTTAGGGCTACATCAAGAGGAAAAAAAACATAGAGAAAGAACGTGAAACTGCTTTATTTTGTCAAGTTTCAAGAAGCTAGCACAAACCGTGTTGGATTTAGAGTTCCAAATACATTTATCAATATAGGAGAAAACAGAGTGAAACCTAAAAATTTAAACTGTTACTGGAAATGAACGCTTCACCATAGAAGAACGAAATTTGGGGAACCAAGTCGGCTTAGTGTACTGACCATTACCTGAAAGTATCATCCAGTTTGGGTGAAAAAATATTTGCTGAGATTTCTGGAGATTCGTAATTTTTGGAAGCTTGGGAACCTTTTTCCATGAAAGTGTTTCTCGACAGTCACTGCTTAGGGCTACATCAAGAGGAAACAAAACATAGAGATAGAACGTGAAACTGCTTTATTTTGTCAAGTTTCAAGAAGCTAGCACAAACCGTGTTGGATTTAGAGTTCCAAATACATCTATCAATATAGGAGAAAACAGAGTGAAACCTAAAAATTCAAACAGTTAGTAGAAACGAACGCTTCAACATAGAAGAATGAAATTTGGAGAACCAAGTTGGCTTAGTGTACTGATCATTACCTGTAAGTATCATCCAGTTTTGGTGAAAAAATACTTGCTGAGATTTCTGGAGATTCGTAATTTTAGGAAGCTTGGCAACCCCTTTCCATGAAAGTGTTTCTCGCCAGTCACTGCATAGGGCTACTTCAAGAGGAAAGAACACCTAGAGACAGAACGTGAAACTACTTTATTTTGTCAAGTTTCAAGAAGCTAGCACAAACCGTGTTGGATTTAGAGTTCGAAATACATCTATCTATATAGGAGAAAACAGAGTGAAACCTAAAAATTCAAACTGTTACTGGAAATGAACGCTTCAACATAGAAGAACGAAATTTGGGGAACCAAGTTGGCTTAGTGTACTGATCATTACCTGAAAGTATCATCCAGTTTGGGTGAAAAAATATTTGCTGTGATTTCTGGAGATTCGTAGTTTTTGGAAGCTTGACAACCCCTTTCTATGAAAGTGTTTCTCGCCAGTCACTGCTTAGGGCTACATCAAGAGGAAACAACACATAGATATAGAACGTGAAACTGCTTTATTTTGTCAAGTTTCAAGAAGCTAGCACAAACCGTGTTGGATTTACAGTTCCAAATCCATCTATCAATATAGGAGAAAACAGAGTGAAACCTAAAAATTCAAACTGTTACTGGAAATGAACGCTTCAACATAGAAGAACGAAATTTGGGGAACCAAGTCGGCTTAGTGTACTGATCATTACCTGAAAGTATCATCCAGTTTGGGTGAAAAAATATTTGCTGTGATTTCTGGAGATTCGTAGTTTTTGGAAGCTTGACAACCCCTTTCTATGAAAGTGTTTCTCGCCAGTCACTGCTTAGGGCTACATCAAGAGGAAACAACACATAGATATAGAACGTGAAACTGCTTTATTTTGTCAAGTTTCAAGAAGCTAGCACAAACCGTGTTGGATTTACAGTTCCAAATCCATCTATCAATATAGGAGAAAACAGAGTGAAACCTAAAAATTCAAACTGTTACTGGAAATGAACGCTTCAACATAGAAGAACGAAATTTGGGGAACCAAGTCGGCTTAGTGTACTGATCATTACCTGAAAGTATCATCCAGTTTGGGTGCAGAAATATTTGCTGTGATTTCTGGAGATTCGTAGTTTTTGGAAGCTTGGCAACCCCTTTCTATGAAAGTGTTTCTCGCCAGTCACTGCTTAGGGCTACTTCAAGAGGAAACAAAACATAGATAGAACGTGAAACTGCTTTATTTTGTCAAGTTTCAATAAGCTAGCACAAACCGTGTTGGATTTAGAGTTCCAAATACATCTATCAATATAGGAGAAAACAGAGTGAAACCTAAAAATTCAAACTGTTACTGGAAATGTACGCTTCAACATAGAAGAACGAAATTTGGGGAACCAAGTCGGCTTAGTGTACTGATCATTACCTGAAAGTATCATCCAGTTTGGGTGAAAAAATATTTGCTGAGATTTCTGGAGATTCGTAATTTTTGGAAGCTTGGCAACCCCTTTCCATGAAAGTGTTTCTCGCCAGTCACTGCTTAGGGCTACATCAAGAGGAAAAAAAACATAGAGAAAGAACGTGAAACTGCTTTATTTTGTCAAGTTTCAAGAAGCTAGCACAAACCGTGTTGGATTTACAGTTCCAAATCCATCTATCAATATAGGAGAAAACAGAGTGAAACCTAAAAATTCAAACTGTTACTGAAAATGAACGCTTCAACATAGAAGAACGAAATTTGGGGAACCAAGTCGGCTTAGTGTACTGATCATTACCTGAAAGTATCATCCAGTTTGGGTGAAAAAATATTTGCTGAGATTTCTGGAGATTCGTAATTTTTGGAAGCTTGGCAACCCCTTTCCATGAAAGTGTTTCTCGCCAGTCACTGCTTAGGGCTACATCAAGAGGAAAAAAAACATAGAGAAAGAACGTGAAACTGCTTTATTTTGTCAAGTTTCAAGAAGCTAGCACAAACCGTGTTGGATTTAGAGTTCCAAATACATTTATCAATATAGGAGAAAACAGAGTGAAACCTAAAAATTTAAACTGTTACTGGAAATGAACGCTTCACCATAGAAGAACGAAATTTGGGGAACCAAGTCGGCTTAGTGTACTGACCATTACCTGAAAGTATCATCCAGTTTGGGTGAAAAAATATTTGCTGAGATTTCTGGAGATTCGTAATTTTTGGAAGCTTGGGAACCTTTTTCCATGAAAGTGTTTCTCGACAGTCACTGCTTAGGGCTACATCAAGAGGAAACAAAACATAGAGATAGAACGTGAAACTGCTTTATTTTGTCAAGTTTCAAGAAGCTAGCACAAACCGTGTTGGATTTAGAGTTCCAAATACATCTATCAATATAGGAGAAAACAGAGTGAAACCTAAAAATTCAAACTGTTACTGGAAATGAACGCTTCAACATAGAAGAACGAAATTTGGAGAACCAAGTTGGCTTAGTGTACTGATCATTACCTGTAAGTATCATCCAGTTTTGGTGAAAAAATATTTGCTGAGATTTCTGGAGATTCGTAATTTTTGGAAGCTTGGGAACCCCTTTCCATGAAAGTGTTTCTCGCCAGTCACTGCATAGGGCTACTTCAAGAGGAAAGAACACATAGAGACAGAACGTGAAACTACTTTATTTTGTCAAGTTTCAAGAAGCTAGCACAAACCGTGTTGGATTTAGAGTTCGAAATACATCTATCTATATAGGAGAAAACAGAGTGAAACCTAAAAATTCAAACTGTTACTGGAAATGAACGCTTCAACATAGAAGAACGAAATTTGGGGAACCAAGTTGGCTTAGTGTACTGATCATTACCTGAAAGTATCATCCAGTTTGGGTGAAAAAATATTTGCTGTGATTTCTGGAGATTCGTAGTTTTTGGAAGCTTGACAACCCCTTTCTATGAAAGTGTTTCTCGCCAGTCACTGCTTAGGGCTACATCAAGAGGAAACAACACATAGATATAGAACGTGAAACTGCTTTATTTTGTCAAGTTTCAAGAAGCTAGCACAAACCGTGTTGGATTTACAGTTCCAAATCCATCTATCAATATAGGAGAAAACAGAGTGAAACCTAAAAATTCAAACTGTTACTGGAAATGAACGCTTCAACATAGAAGAACGAAATTTGGGGAACCAAGTCGGCTTAGTGTACTGATCATTACCTGAAAGTATCATCCAGTTTGGGTGCAGAAATATTTGCTGTGATTTCTGGAGATTCGTAGTTTTTGGAAGCTTGGCAACCCCTTTCTATGAAAGTGTTTCTCGCCAGTCACTGCTTAGGGCTGCTTCAAGAGGAAACAAAACATAGAGATAGAACGTGAAACTGCTTTATTTTGTCAAGTTTCAAGAAGCTAGCACAAACCGTGTTGGATTTAGAGTTCCAAATACATCTATCAATATAGGAGAAAACAGAGTGAAACGTAAAAATTCAAACTGTTACTGGAAATGTACGCTTCAACATAGAAGAACGAAATTTGGGGAACCAAGTCGGCTTAGTGTACTGATCATTACCTGAAAGTATCATCCAGTTTGGGTGAAAAAATATTTGCTGTGATTTCTGGAGATTCGTAGTTTTTGGAAGCTTGACAACCCCTTTCTATGAAAGTGTTTCTCGCCAGTCACTGCTTAGGGCTACATCAAGAGGAAACAACACATAGATATAGAACGTGAAACTGCTTTATTTTGTCAAGTTTCAAGAAGCTAGCACAAACCGTGTTGGATTTACAGTTCCAAATCCATCTATCAATATAGGAGAAAACAGAGTGAAACCTAAAAATTCAAACTGTTACTGAAAATGAACGCTTCAACATAGAAGAACGAAATTTGGGGAACCAAGTCGGCTTAGTGTACTGATCATTACCTGAAAGTATCATCCAGTTTGGGTGAAAAAATATTTGCTGAGATTTCTGGAGATTCGTAATTTTTGGAAGCTTGGCAACCCCTTTCCATGAAAGTGTTTCTCGCCAGTCACTGCTTAGGGCTACATCAAGAGGAAAAAAAACATAGAGAAAGAACGTGAAACTGCTTTATTTTGTCAAGTTTCAAGAAGCTAGCACAAACCGTGTTGGATTTAGAGTTCCAAATACATTTATCAATATAGGAGAAAACAGAGTGAAACCTAAAAATTTAAACTGTTACTGGAAATGAACGCTTCACCATAGAAGAACGAAATTTGGGGAACCAAGTCGGCTTAGTGTACTGATCATTACCTGAAAGTATCATCCAGTTTGGGTGAAAAAATATTTGCTGTGATTTCTGGAGATTCGTAGTTTTTGGAAGCTTGACAACCCCTTTCTATGAAAGTGTTTCTCGCCAGTCACTGCTTAGGGCTACATCAAGAGGAAACAAAACATAGAGATAGAACGTGAAACTGCTTTATTTTGTCAAGTTTCAAGAAGCTAGCACAAACCGTGTTGGATTTAGAGTTCCAAATACATCTATCAATATAGGAGAAAACAGAGTGAAACCTAAAAATTCAAACTGTTACTGGAAATGAACGCTTCAACATAGAAGAACGAAATTTGGAGAACCAAGTTGGCTTAGTGTACTGATCATTACCTGTAAGTATCATCCAGTTTTGGTGAAAAAATATTTGCTGAGATTTCTGGAGATTCGTAATTTTTGGAAGCTTGGGAACCCCTTTCCATGAAAGTGTTTCTCGCCAGTCACTGCATAGGGCTACTTCAAGAGGAAAGAACACATAGAGACAGAACGTGAAACTACTTTATTTTGTCAAGTTTCAAGAAGCTAGCACAAACCGTGTTGGATTTAGAGTTCGAAATACATCTATCTATATAGGAGAAAACAGAGTGAAACCTAAAAATTCAAACTGTTACTGGAAATGAACGCTTCAACATAGAAGAACGAAATTTGGGGAACCAAGTTGGCTTAGTGTACTGATCATTACCTGAAAGTATCATCCAGTTTGGGTGAAAAAATATTTGCTGTGATTTCTGGAGATTCGTAGTTTTTGGAAGCTTGACAACCCCTTTCTATGAAAGTGTTTCTCGCCAGTCACTGCTTAGGGCTACATCAAGAGGAAACAACACATAGATATAGAACGTGAAACTGCTTTATTTTGTCAAGTTTCAAGAAGCTAGCACAAACCGTGTTGGATTTACAGTTCCAAATCCATCTATCAATATAGGAGAAAACAGAGTGAAACCTAAAAATTCAAACTGTTACTGGAAATGAACGCTTCAACATAGAAGAACGAAATTTGGGGAACCAAGTCGGCTTAGTGTACTGATCATTACCTGAAAGTATCATCCAGTTTGGGTGAAAAAATATTTGCTGTGATTTCTGGAGATTCGTAGTTTTTGGAAGCTTGACAACCCCTTTCTATGAAAGTGTTTCTCGCCAGTCACTGCTTAGGGCTACATCAAGAGGAAACAACACATAGATATAGAACGTGAAACTGCTTTATTTTGTCAAGTTTCAAGAAGCTAGCACAAACCGTGTTGGATTTACAGTTCCAAATCCATCTATCAATATAGGAGAAAACAGAGTGAAACGTAAAAATTCAAACTGTTACTGGAAATGAACGCTTCAACATAGAAGAACGAAATTTGGGGAACCAAGTCGGCTTAGTGTACTGATCATTACCTGAAAGTATCATCCAGTTTGGGTGCAGAAATATTTGCTGTGATTTCTGGAGATTCGTAGTTTTTGGAAGCTTGGCAACCCCTTTCTATGAAAGTGTTTCTCGCCAGTCACTGCTTAGGGCTACTTCAAGAGGAAACAAAACATAGAGATAGAACGTGAAACTGCTTTATTTTGTCAAGTTTCAAGAAGCTAGCACAAACCGTGTTGGATTTAGAGTTCCAAATACATCTATCAATATAGGAGAAAACAGAGTGAAACGTAAAAATTCAAACTGTTACTGGAAATGTACGCTTCAACATAGAAGAACGAAATTTGGGGAACCAAGTCGGCTTAGTGTACTGATCATTACCTGAAAGTATCATCCAGTTTGGGTGAAAAAATATTTGCTGTGATTTCTGGAGATTCGTAGTTTTTGGAAGCTTGACAACCCCTTTCTATGAAAGTGTTTCTCGCCAGTCACTGCTTAGGGCTACATCAAGAGGAAACAACACATAGATATAGAACGTGAAACTGCTTTATTTTGTCAAGTTTCAAGAAGCTAGCACAAACCGTGTTGGATTTACAGTTCCAAATCCATCTATCAATATAGGAGAAAACAGAGTGAAACCTAAAAATTCAAACTGTTACTGAAAATGAACGCTTCAACATAGAAGAACGAAATTTGGGGAACCAAGTCGGCTTAGTGTACTGATCATTACCTGAAAGTATCATCCAGTTTGGGTGAAAAAATATTTGCTGAGATTTCTGGAGATTCGTAATTTTTGGAAGCTTGGCAACCCCTTTCCATGAAAGTGTTTCTCGCCAGTCACTGCTTAGGGCTACATCAAGAGGAAAAAAAACATAGAGAAAGAACGTGAAACTGCTTTATTTTGTCAAGTTTCAAGAAGCTAGCACAAACCGTGTTGGATTTAGAGTTCCAAATACATTTATCAATATAGGAGAAAACAGAGTGAAACCTAAAAATTTAAACTGTTACTGGAAATGAACGCTTCACCATAGAAGAACGAAATTTGGGGAACCAAGTCGGCTTAGTGTACTGATCATTACCTGAAAGTATCATCCAGTTTGGGTGAAAAAATATTTGCTGTGATTTCTGGAGATTCGTAGTTTTTGGAAGCTTGACAACCCCTTTCTATGAAAGTGTTTCTCGCCAGTCACTGCTTAGGGCTACATCAAGAGGAAACAAAACATAGAGATAGAACGTGAAACTGCTTTATTTTGTCAAGTTTCAAGAAGCTAGCACAAACCGTGTTGGATTTAGAGTTCCAAATACATCTATCAATATAGGAGAAAACAGAGTGAAACCTAAAAATTCAAACTGTTACTGGAAATGAACGCTTCAACATAGAAGAACGAAATTTGGGGAACCAAGTCGGCTTAGTGTACTGATCATTACCTGAAAGTATCATCCAGTTTGGGTGCAGAAATATTTGCTGTGATTTCTGGAGATTCGTAGTTTTTGGAAGCTTGGCAACCCCTTTCTATGAAAGTGTTTCTCGCCAGTCACTGCTTAGGGCTACTTCAAGAGGAAACAAAACATAGAGATAGAACGTGAAACTGCTTTATTTTGTCAAGTTTCAAGAAGCTAGCACAAACCGTGTTGGATTTAGAGTTCCAAATACATCTATCAATATAGGAGAAAACAGAGTGAAACGTAAAAATTCAAACTGTTACTGGAAATGTACGCTTCAACATAGAAGAACGAAATTTGGGGAACCAAGTCGGCTTAGTGTACTGATCATTACCTGAAAGTATCATCCAGTTTGGGTGAAAAAATATTTGCTGTGATTTCTGGAGATTCGTATTTTTTGGAAGCTTGACAACCCCTTTCTATGAAAGTGTTTCTCGCCAGTCACTGCTTAGGGCTACATCAAGAGGAAACAACACATAGATATAGAACGTGAAACTGCTTTATTTTGTCAAGTTTCAAGAAGCTAGCACAAACCGTGTTGGATTTACAGTTCCAAATCCATCTATCAATATAGGAGAAAACAGAGTGAAACCTAAAAATTCAAACTGTTACTGAAAATGAACGCTTCAACATAGAAGAACGAAATTTGGGGAACCAAGTCGGCTTAGTGTACTGATCATTACCTGAAAGTATCATCCAGTTTGGGTGAAAAAATATTTGCTGTGATTTCTGGAGATTCGTAGTTTTTGGAAGCTTGACAACCCCTTTCCATGAAAGTGTTTCTCGCCAGTCACTGCTTAGGGCTACATCAAGAGGAAAAAAAACATAGAGAAAGAACGTGAAACTGCTTTATTTTGTCAAGTTTCAAGAAGCTAGCACAAACCGTGTTGGATTTAGAGTTCCAAATACATTTATCAATATAGGAGAAAACAGAGTGAAACCTAAAAATTTAAACTGTTACTGGAAATGAACGCTTCACCATAGAAGAACGAAATTTGGGGAACCAAGTCGGCTTAGTGTACTGACCATTCCCTGAAAGTATCATCCAGTTTGGGTGAAAAAATATTTGCTGAGATTTCTGGAGATTCGTAATTTTTGGAAGCTTGGGAACCTTTTTCCATGAAAGTGTTTCTCGACAGTCACTGCTTAGGGCTACATCAAGAGGAAACAAAACATAGAGATAGAACGTGAAACTGCTTTATTTTGTCAAGTTTCAAGAAGCTAGCACAAACCGTGTTGGATTTAGAGTTCCAAATACATCTATCAATATAGGAGAAAACAGAGTGAAACCTAAAAATTCAAACTGTTACTGGAAATGAACGCTTCAACATAGAAGAACGAAATTTGGAGAACCAAGTTGGCTTAGTGTACTGATCATTACCTGTAAGTATCATCCAGTTTTGGTGAAAAAATATTTGCTGAGATTTCTGGAGATTCGTAATTTTTGGAAGCTTGGGAACCCCTTTCCATGAAAGTGTTTCTCGCCAGTCACTGCATAGGGCTACTTCAAGAGGAAAGAACACATAGAGACAGAACGTGAAACTACTTTATTTTGTCAAGTTTCAAGAAGCTAGCACAAACCGTGTTGGATTTAGAGTTCGAAATACATCTATCTATATAGGAGAAAACAGAGTGAAACCTAAAAATTCAAACTGTTACTGGAAATGAACGCTTCAACATAGAAGAACGAAATTTGGGGAACCAAGTTGGCTTAGTGTACTGATCATTACCTGAAAGTATCATCCAGTTTGGGTGAAAAAATATTTGCTGTGATTTCTGGAGATTCGTAGTTTTTGGAAGCTTGACAACCCCTTTCTATGAAAGTGTTTCTCGCCAGTCACTGCTTAGGGCTACATCAAGAGGAAACAACACATAGATATAGAACGTGAAACTGCTTTATTTTGTCAAGTTTCAAGAAGCTAGCACAAACCGTGTTGGATTTACAGTTCCAAATCCATCTATCAATATAGGAGAAAACAGAGTGAAACCTAAAAATTCAAACTGTTACTGGAAATGAACGCTTCAACATAGAAGAACGAAATTTGGGGAACCAAGTCGGCTTAGTGTACTGATCATTACCTGAAAGTATCATCCAGTTTGGGTGAAAAAATATTTGCTGTGATTTCTGGAGATTCGTAGTTTTTGGAAGCTTGACAACCCCTTTCTATGAAAGTGTTTCTCGCCAGTCACTGCTTAGGGCTACATCAAGAGGAAACAACACATAGATATAGAACGTGAAACTGCTTTATTTTGTCAAGTTTCAAGAAGCTAGCACAAACCGTGTTGGATTTACAGTTCCAAATCCATCTATCAATATAGGAGAAAACAGAGTGAAACCTAAAAATTCAAACTGTTACTGGAAATGAACGCTTCAACATAGAAGAACGAAATTTGGGGAACCAAGTCGGCTTAGTGTACTGATCATTACCTGAAAGTATCATCCAGTTTGGGTGCAGAAATATTTGCTGTGATTTCTGGAGATTCGTAGTTTTTGGAAGCTTGGCAACCCCTTTCTATGAAAGTGTTTCTCGCCAGTCACTGCTTAGGGCTACTTCAAGAGGAAACAAAACATAGAGATAGAACGTGAAACTGCTTTATTTTGTCAAGTTACAAGAAGCTAGCACAAACCGTGTTGGATTTAGAGTTCCAAATACATCTATCAATATAGGAGAAAACAGAGTGAAACGTAAAAATTCAAACTGTTACTGGAAATGTACGCTTCAACATAGAAGAACGAAATTTGGGGAACTAAGTCGGCTTAGTGTACTGATCATTACCTGAAAGTATCATCCAGTTTGGGTGAAAAAATATTTGCTGTGATTTCTGGAGATTCGTAGTTTTTGGAAGCTTGACAACCCCTTTCTATGAAAGTGTTTCTCGCCAGTCACTGCATAGGGCTACTTCAAGAGGAAAGAACACCTAGAGACAGAACGTGAAACTACTTTATTTTGTCAACTTTCAAGAAGCTAGCACAAACCGTGTTGGATTTAGAGTTCGAAATACATCTATCTATATAGGAGAAAACAGAGTGAAACCTAAAAATTCAAACTGTTACTGGAAATGAACGCTTCAACATAGAAGAACGAAATTTGGGGAACCAAGTCGGCTTAGTGTACTGATCATTACCTGAAAGTATCATCCAGTTTGGGTGCAGAAATATTTGCTGTGATTTCTGGAGATTCGTAGTTTTTGGAAGCTTGGCAACCCCTTTCTATGAAAGTGTTTCTCGCCAGTCACTGCTTAGGGCTACTTCAAGAGGAAACAAAACATAGAGATAGAACGTGAAACTGCTTTATTTTGTCAAGTTACAAGAAGCTAGCACAAACCGTGTTGGATTTAGAGTTCCAAATACATCTATCAATATAGGAGAAAACAGAGTGAAACGTAAAAATTCAAACTGTTACTGGAAATGTACGCTTCAACATAGAAGAACGAAATTTGGGGAACCAAGTCGGCTTAGTGTACTGATCATTACCTGAAAGTATCATCCAGTTTGGGTGAAAAAATATTTGCTGTGATTTCTGGAGATTCGTAGTTTTTGGAAGCTTGACAACCCCTTTCTATGAAAGTGTTTCTCGCCAGTCACTGCTTAGGGCTACATCAAGAGGAAACAACACATAGATATAGAACGTGAAACTGCTTTATTTTGTCAAGTTTCAAGAAGCTAGCACAAACCGTGTTGGATTTACAGTTCCAAATCCATCTATCAATATAGGAGAAAACAGAGTGAAACCTAAAAATTCAAACTGTTACTGAAAATGAACGCTTCAACATAGAAGAACGAAATTTGGGGAACCAAGTCGGCTTAGTGTACTGATCATTACCTGAAAGTATCATCCAGTTTGGGTGAAAAAATATTTGCTGAGATTTCTGGAGATTCGTAATTTTTGGAAGCTTGGCAACCCCTTTCCATGAAAGTGTTTCTCGCCAGTCACTGCTTAGGGCTACATCAAGAGGAAAAAAACATAGAGAAAGAACGTGAAACTGCTTTATTTTGTCAAGTTTCAAGAAGCTAGCACAAACCGTGTTGGATTTAGAGTTCCAAATACATTTATCAATATAGGAGAAAACAGAGTGAAACCTAAAAATTTAAACTGTTACTGGAAATGAACGCTTCACCATAGAAGAACGAAATTTGGGGAACCAAGTCGGCTTAGTGTACTGATCATTACCTGAAAGTATCATCCAGTTTGGGTGAAAAAATATTTGCTGTGATTTCTGGAGATTCGTAGTTTTTGGAAGCTTGACAACCCCTTTCTATGAAAGTGTTTCTCGCCAGTCACTGCTTAGGGCTACATCAAGAGGAAACAAAACATAGAGATAGAACGTGAAACTGCTTTATTTTGTCAAGTTTCAAGAAGCTAGCACAAACCGTGTTGGATTTAGAGTTCCAAATACATCTATCAATATAGGAGAAAACAGAGTGAAACCTAAAAATTCAAACTGTTACTGGAAATGAACGCTTCAACATAGAAGAACGAAATTTGGAGAACCAAGTTGGCTTAGTGTACTGATCATTACCTGTAAGTATCATCCAGTTTTGGTGAAAAAATATTTGCTGAGATTTCTGGAGATTCGTAATTTTTGGAAGCTTGGGAACCCCTTTCCATGAAAGTGTTTCTCGCCAGTCACTGCATAGGGCTACTTCAAGAGGAAAGAACACATAGAGACAGAACGTGAAACTACTTTATTTTGTCAAGTTTCAAGAAGCTAGCACAAACCGTGTTGGATTTTCAGTTCGAAATACATCTATCTATATAGGAGAAAACAGAGTGAAACCTAAAAATTCAAACTGTTACTGGAAATGAACGCTTCAACATAGAAGAACGAAATTTGGGGAACCAAGTTGGCTTAGTGTACTGATCATTACCTGAAAGTATCATCCAGTTTGGGTGAAAAAATATTTGCTGTGATTTCTGGAGATTCGTAGTTTTTGGAAGCTTGACAACCCCTTTCTATGAAAGTGTTTCTCGCCAGTCACTGCTTAGGGCTACATCAAGAGGAAACAACACATAGATATAGAACGTGAAACTGCTTTATTTTGTCAAGTTTCAAGAAGCTAGCACAAACCGTGTTGGATTTACAGTTCCAAATCCATCTATCAATATAGGAGAAAACAGTGAAACCTAAAAATTCAAACTGTTACTGGAAATGAACGCTTCAACATAGAAGAACGAAATTTGGGGAACCAAGTCGGCTTAGTGTACTGATCATTACCTGAAAGTATCATCCAGTTTGGGTGAAAAAATATTTGCTGTGATTTCTGGAGATTCGTAGTTTTTGGAAGCTTGACAACCCCTTTCTATGAAAGTGTTTCTCGCCAGTCACTGCTTAGGGCTACATCAAGAGGAAACAACACATAGATATAGAACGTGAAACTGCTTTATTTTGTCAAGTTTCAAGAAGCTAGCACAAACCGTGTTGGATTTACAGTTCCAAATCCATCTATCAATATAGGAGAAAACAGAGTGAAACCTAAAAATTCAAACTGTTACTGGAAATGAACGCTTCAACATAGAAGAACGAAATTTGGGGAACCAAGTCGGCTTAGTGTACTGATCATTACCTGAAAGTATCATCCAGTTTGGGTGCAGAAATATTTGCTGTGATTTCTGGAGATTCGTAGTTTTTGGAAGCTTGGCAACCCCTTTCTATGAAAGTGTTTCTCGCCAGTCACTGCTTAGGGCTACTTCAAGAGGAAACAAAACATAGAGATAGAACGTGAAACTGCTTTATTTTGTCAAGTTTCAAGAAGCTAGCACAAACCGTGTTGGATTTAGAGTTCCAAATACATCTATCAATATAGGAGAAAACAGAGTGAAACGTAAAAATTCAAACTGTTACTGGAAATGTACGCTTCAACATAGAAGAACGAAATTTGGGGAACCAAGTCGGCTTAGTGTACTGATCATTACCTGAAAGTATCATCCAGTTTGGGTGAAAAAATATTTGCTGTGATTTCTGGAGATTCGTAGTTTTTGGAAGCTTGACAACCCCTTTCTATGAAAGTGTTTCTCGCCAGTCACTGCTTAGGGCTACATCAAGAGGAAACAACACATAGATATAGAACGTGAAACTGCTTTATTTTGTCAAGTTTCAAGAAGCTAGCACAAACCGTGTTGGATTTACAGTTCCAAATCCATCTATCAATATAGGAGAAAACAGAGTGAAACCTAAAAATTCAAACTGTTACTGAAAATGAACGCTTCAACATAGAAGAACGAAATTTGGGGAACCAAGTCGGCTTAGTGTACTGATCATTACCTGAAAGTATCATCCAGTTTGGGTGAAAAAATATTTGCTGAGATTTCTGGAGATTCGTAATTTTTGGAAGCTTGGCAACCCCTTTCCATGAAAGTGTTTCTCGCCAGTCACTGCTTAGGGCTACATCAAGAGGAAAAAAAACATAGAGAAAGAACGTGAAACTGCTTTATTTTGTCAAGTTTCAAGAAGCTAGCACAAACCGTGTTGGATTTAGAGTTCCAAATACATTTATCAATATAGGAGAAAACAGAGTGAAACCTAAAAATTTAAACTGTTACTGGAAATGAACGCTTCACCATAGAAGAACGAAATTTGGGGAACCAAGTCGGCTTAGTGTACTGACCATTACCTGAAAGTATCATCCAGTTTGGGTGAAAAAATATTTGCTGAGATTTCTGGAGATTCGTAATTTTTGGAAGCTTGGGAACCTTTTTCCATGAAAGTGTTTCTCGACAGTCACTGCTTAGGGCTACATCAAGAGGAAACAAAACATAGAGATAGAACGTGAAACTGCTTTATTTTGTCAAGTTTCAAGAAGCTAGCACAAACCGTGTTGGATTTAGAGTTCCAAATACATCTATCAATATAGGAGAAAACAGAGTGAAACCTAAAAATTCAAACAGTTAGTAGAAACGAACGCTACAACATAGAAGAATGAAATTTGGAGAACCAAGTTGGCTTAGTGTACTGATCATTACCTGTAAGTATCATCCAGTTTTGGTGAAAAAATACTTGCTGAGATTTCTGGAGATTCGTAATTTTAGGAAGCTTGGCAACCCCTTTCCATGAAAGTGTTTCTCGCCAGTCACTGCATAGGGCTACTTCAAGAGGAAAGAACACCTAGAGACAGAACGTGAAACTACTTTATTTTGTCAAGTTTCAAGAAGCTAGCACAAACCGTGTTGGATTTAGAGTTCGAAATACATCTATCTATATAGGAGAAAACAGAGTGAAACCTAAAAATTCAAACTGTTACTGGAAATGAACGCTTCAACATAGAAGAACGAAATTTGGGGAACCAAGTTGGCTTAGTGTACTGATCATTACCTGAAAGTATCATCCAGTTTGGGTGAAAAAATATTTGCTGTGATTTCTGGAGATTCGTAGTTTTTGGAAGCTTGACAACCCCTTTCTATGAAAGTGTTTCTCGCCAGTCACTGCTTAGGGCTACATCAAGAGGAAACAACACATAGATATAGAACGTGAAACTGCTTTATTTTGTCAAGTTTCAAGAAGCTAGCACAAACCGTGTTGGATTTACAGTTCCAAATCCATCTATCAATATAGGAGAAAACAGAGTGAAACCTAAAAATTCAAACTGTTACTGGAAATGAACGCTTCAACATAGAAGAACGAAATTTGGGGAACCAAGTCGGCTTAGTGTACTGATCATTACCTGAAAGTATCATCCAGTTTGGGTGAAAAAATATTTGCTGTGATTTCTGGAGATTCGTAGTTTTTGGAAGCTTGACAACCCCTTTCTATGAAAGTGTTTCTCGCCAGTCACTGCTTAGGGCTACATCAAGAGGAAACAACACATAGATATAGAACGTGAAACTGCTTTATTTTGTCAAGTTTCAAGAAGCTAGCACAAACCGTGTTGGATTTACAGTTCCAAATCCATCTATCAATATAGGAGAAAACAGAGTGAAACCTAAAAATTCAAACTGTTACTGGAAATGAACGCTTCAACATAGAAGAACGAAATTTGGGGAACCAAGTCGGCTTAGTGTACTGATCATTACCTGAAAGTATCATCCAGTTTGGGTGCAGAAATATTTGCTGTGATTTCTGGAGATTCGTAGTTTTTGGAAGCTTGGCAACCCCTTTCTATGAAAGTGTTTCTCGCCAGTCACTGCTTAGGGCTACTTCAAGAGGAAACAAAACATAGATAGAACGTGAAACTGCTTTATTTTGTCAAGTTTCAATAAGCTAGCACAAACCGTGTTGGATTTAGAGTTCCAAATACATCTATCAATATAGGAGAAAACAGAGTGAAACCTAAAAATTCAAACTGTTACTGGAAATGTACGCTTCAACATAGAAGAACGAAATTTGGGGAACCAAGTCGGCTTAGTGTACTGATCATTACCTGAAAGTATCATCCAGTTTGGGTGAAAAAATATTTGCTGAGATTTCTGGAGATTCGTAATTTTTGGAAGCTTGGCAACCCCTTTCCATGAAAGTGTTTCTCGCCAGTCACTGCTTAGGGCTACATCAAGAGGAAAAAAAACATAGAGAAAGAACGTGAAACTGCTTTATTTTGTCAAGTTTCAAGAAGCTAGCACAAACCGTGTTGGATTTACAGTTCCAAATCCATCTATCAATATAGGAGAAAACAGAGTGAAACCTAAAAATTCAAACTGTTACTGAAAATGAACGCTTCAACATAGAAGAACGAAATTTGGGGAACCAAGTCGGCTTAGTGTACTGATCATTACCTGAAAGTATCATCCAGTTTGGGTGAAAAAATATTTGCTGAGATTTCTGGAGATTCGTAATTTTTGGAAGCTTGGCAACCCCTTTCCATGAAAGTGTTTCTCGCCAGTCACTGCTTAGGGCTACATCAAGAGGAAAAAAAACATAGAGAAAGAACGTGAAACTGCTTTATTTTGTCAAGTTTCAAGAAGCTAGCACAAACCGTGTTGGATTTAGAGTTCCAAATACATTTATCAATATAGGAGAAAACAGAGTGAAACCTAAAAATTTAAACTGTTACTGGAAATGAACGCTTCACCATAGAAGAACGAAATTTGGGGAACCAAGTCGGCTTAGTGTACTGACCATTACCTGAAAGTATCATCCAGTTTGGGTGAAAAAATATTTGCTGAGATTTCTGGAGATTCGTAATTTTTGGAAGCTTGGGAACCTTTTTCCATGAAAGTGTTTCTCGACAGTCACTGCTTAGGGCTACATCAAGAGGAAACAAAACATAGAGATAGAACGTGAAACTGCTTTATTTTGTCAAGTTTCAAGAAGCTAGCACAAACCGTGTTGGATTTAGAGTTCCAAATACATCTATCAATATAGGAGAAAACAGAGTGAAACCTAAAAATTCAAACTGTTACTGGAAATGAACGCTTCAACATAGAAGAACGAAATTTGGAGAACCAAGTTGGCTTAGTGTACTGATCATTACCTGTAAGTATCATCCAGTTTTGGTGAAAAAATATTTGCTGAGATTTCTGGAGATTCGTAATTTTTGGAAGCTTGGGAACCCCTTTCCATGAAAGTGTTTCTCGCCAGTCACTGCATAGGGCTACTTCAAGAGGAAAGAACACATAGAGACAGAACGTGAAACTACTTTATTTTGTCAAGTTTCAAGAAGCTAGCACAAACCGTGTTGGATTTAGAGTTCGAAATACATCTATCTATATAGGAGAAAACAGAGTGAAACCTAAAAATTCAAACTGTTACTGGAAATGAACGCTTCAACATAGAAGAACGAAATTTGGGGAACCAAGTTGGCTTAGTGTACTGATCATTACCTGAAAGTATCATCCAGTTTGGGTGAAAAAATATTTGCTGTGATTTCTGGAGATTCGTAGTTTTTGGAAGCTTGACAACCCCTTTCTATGAAAGTGTTTCTCGCCAGTCACTGCTTAGGGCTACATCAAGAGGAAACAACACATAGATATAGAACGTGAAACTGCTTTATTTTGTCAAGTTTCAAGAAGCTAGCACAAACCGTGTTGGATTTACAGTTCCAAATCCATCTATCAATATAGGAGAAAACAGAGTGAAACTTAAAAATTCAAACTGTTACTGGAAATGAACGCTTCAACATAGAAGAACGAAATTTGGGGAACCAAGTCGGCTTAGTGTACTGATCATTACCTGAAAGTATCATCCAGTTTGGGTGCAGAAATATTTGCTGTGATTTCTGGAGATTCGTAGTTTTTGGAAGCTTGGCAACCCCTTTCTATGAAAGTGTTTCTCGCCAGTCACTGCTTAGGGCTACTTCAAGAGGAAACAAAACATAGAGATAGAACGTGAAACTGCTTTATTTTGTCAAGTTTCAAGAAGCTAGCACAAACCGTGTTGGATTTAGAGTTCCAAATACATCTATCAATATAGGAGAAAACAGAGTGAAACGTAAAAATTCAAACTGTTACTGGAAATGTACGCTTCAACATAGAAGAACGAAATTTGGGGAACCAAGTCGGCTTAGTGTACTGATCATTACCTGAAAGTATCATCCAGTTTGGGTGAAAAAATATTTGCTGTGATTTCTGGAGATTCGTAGTTTTTGGAAGCTTCACAACCCCTTTCTATGAAAGTGTTTCTCGCCAGTCACTGCTTAGGGCTACATCAAGAGGAAACAACACATAGATATAGAACGTGAAACTGCTTTATTTTGTCAAGTTTCAAGAAGCTAGCACAAACCGTGTTGGATTTACAGTTCCAAATCCATCTATCAATATAGGAGAAAACAGAGTGAAACCTAAAAATTCAAACTGTTACTGAAAATGAACGCTTCAACATAGAAGAACGAAATTTGGGGAACCAAGTCGGCTTAGTGTACTGATCATTACCTGAAAGTATCATCCAGTTTGGGTGAAAAAATATTTGCTGAGATTTCTGGAGATTCGTAATTTTTGGAAGCTTGGCAACCCCTTTCCATGAAAGTGTTTCTCGCCAGTCACTGCTTAGGGCTACATCAAGAGGAAAAAAAACATAGAGAAAGAACGTGAAACTGCTTTATTTTGTCAAGTTTCAAGAAGCTAGCACAAACCGTGTTGGATTTAGAGTTCCAAATACATTTATCAATATAGGAGAAAACAGAGTGAAACCTAAAAATTTAAACTGTTACTGGAAATGAACGCTTCACCATAGAAGAACGAAATTTGGGGAACCAAGTCGGCTTAGTGTACTGATCATTACCTGAAAGTATCATCCAGTTTGGGTGAAAAAATATTTGCTGTGATTTCTGGAGATTCGTAGTTTTTGGAAGCTTGACAACCCCTTTCTATGAAAGTGTTTCTCGCCAGTCACTGCTTAGGGCTACATCAAGAGGAAACAAAACATAGAGATAGAACGTGAAACTGCTTTATTTTGTCAAGTTTCAAGAAGCTAGCACAAACCGTGTTGGATTTAGAGTTCCAAATACATCTATCAATATAGGAGAAAACAGAGTGAAACCTAAAAATTCAAACTGTTACTGGAAATGAACGCTTCAACATAGAAGAACGAAATTTGGAGAACCAAGTTGGCTTAGTGTACTGATCATTACCTGTAAGTATCATCCAGTTTTGGTGAAAAAATATTTGCTGAGATTTCTGGAGATTCGTAATTTTTGGAAGCTTGGGAACCCCTTTCCATGAAAGTGTTTCTCGCCAGTCACTGCATAGGGCTACTATAAGAGGAAAGAACACATAGAGACAGAACGTGAAACTACTTTATTTTGTCAAGTTTCAAGAAGCTAGCACAAACCGTGTTGGATTTAGAGTTCGAAATACATCTATCTATATAGGAGAAAACAGAGTGAAACCTAAAAATTCAAACTGTTACTGGAAATGAACGCTTCAACATAGAAGAACGAAATTTGGGGAACCAAGTTGGCTTAGTGTACTGATCATTACCTGAAAGTATCATCCAGTTTGGGTGAAAAAATATTTGCTGTGATTTCTGGAGATTCGTAGTTTTTGGAAGCTTGACAACCCCTTTCTATGAAAGTGTTTCTCGCCAGTCACTGCTTAGGGCTACATCAAGAGGAAACAACACATAGATATAGAACGTGAAACTGCTTTATTTTGTCAAGTTTCAAGAAGCTAGCACAAACCGTGTTGGATTTACAGTTCCAAATCCATCTATCAATATAGGAGAAAACAGAGTGAAACCTAAAAATTCAAACTGTTACTGAAAATGAACGCTTCAACATAGAAGAACGAAATTTGGGGAACCAAGTCGGCTTAGTGTACTGATCATTACCTGAAAGTATCATCCAGTTTGGGTGAAAAAATATTTGCTGAGATTTCTGGAGATTCGTAATTTTTGGAAGCTTGGCAACCCCTTTCCATGAAAGTGTTTCTCGCCAGTCACTGCGTAGGGCTACATCAAGAGGAAAAAAAACATAGAGAAAGAACGTGAAACTGCTTTATTTTGTCAAGTTTCAAGAAGCTAGCACAAACCGTGTTGGATTTAGAGTTCCAAATACATTTATCAATATAGGAGAAAACAGAGTGAAACCTAAAAATTTAAACTGTTACTGGAAATGAACGCTTCACCATAGAAGAACGAAATTTGGGGAACCAAGTCGGCTTAGTGTACTGATCATTACCTGAAAGTATCATCCAGTTTGGGTGAAAAAATATTTGCTGTGATTTCTGGAGATTCGTAGTTTTTGGAAGCTTGACAACCCCTTTCTATGAAAGTGTTTCTCGCCAGTCACTGCTTAGGGCTACATCAAGAGGAAACAAAACATAGAGATAGAACGTGAAACTGCTTTATTTTGTCAAGTTTCAAGAAGCTAGCACAAACCGTGTTGGATTTAGAGTTCCAAATACATCTATCAATATAGGAGAAAACAGAGTGAAACCTAAAAATTCAAACTGTTACTGGAAATGAACGCTTCAACATAGAAGAACGAAATTTGGAGAACCAAGTTGGCTTAGTGTACTGATCATTACCTGTTAGTATCATCCAGTTTTGGTGAAAAAATATTTGCTGAGATTTCTGGAGATTCGTAATTTTTGGAAGCTTGGGAACCCCTTTCCATGAAAGTGTTTCTCGCCAGTCACTGCATAGGGCTACTTCAAGAGGAAAGAACACATAGAGACAGAACGTGAAACTACTTTATTTTGTCAAGTTTCAAGAAGCTAGCACAAACCGTGTTGGATTTAGAGTTCGAAATACATCTATCTATATAGGAGAAAACAGAGTGAAACCTAAAAATTCAAACTGTTACTGGAAATGAACGCTTCAACATAGAAGAACGAAATTTGGGGAACCAAGTTGGCTTAGTGTACTGATCATTACCTGAAAGTATCATCCAGTTTGGGTGAAAAAATATTTGCTGTGATTTCTGGAGATTCGTAGTTTTTGGAAGCTTGACAAGCCCTTTCTATGAAAGTGTTTCTCGCCAGTCACTGCTTAGGGCTACATCAAGAGGAAACAACACATAGATATAGAACGTGAAACTGCTTTATTTTGTCAAGTTTCAAGAAGCTAGCACAAACCGTGTTGGATTTACAGTTCCAAATCCATCTATCAATATAGGAGAAAACAGAGTGAAACCTAAAAATTCAAACTGTTACTGGAAATGAACGCTTCAACATAGAAGAACGAAATTTGGGGAACCAAGTCGGCTTAGTGTACTGATCATTACCTGAAAGTATCATCCAGTTTGGGTGAAAAAATATTTGCTGTGATTTCTGGAGATTCGTAGTTTTTGGAAGCTTGACAACCCCTTTCTATGAAAGTGTTTCTCGCCAGTCACTGCTTAGGGCTACATCAAGAGGAAACAACACATAGATATAGAACGTGAAACTGCTTTATTTTGTCAAGTTTCAAGAAGCTAGCACAAACCGTGTTGGATTTACAGTTCCAAATCCATCTATCAATATAGGAGAAAACAGAGTGAAACCTAAAAATTCAAACTGTTACTGGAAATGAACGCTTCAACATAGAAGAACGAAATTTGGGGAACCAAGTCGGCTTAGTGTACTGATCATTACCTGAAAGTATCATCCAGTTTGGGTGCAGAAATATTTGCTGTGATTTCTGGAGATTCGTAGTTTTTGGAAGCTTGGCAACCCCTTTCTATGAAAGTGTTTCTCGCCAGTCACTGCTTAGGGCTACTTCAAGAGGAAACAAAACATAGAGATAGAACGTGAAACTGCTTTATTTTGTCAAGTTTCAAGAAGCTAGTACAAACCGTGTTGGATTTAGAGTTCCAAATACATCTATCAATATAGGAGAAAACAGAGTGAAACGTAAAAATTCAAACTGTTACTGGAAATGTACGCTTCAACATAGAAGAACGAAATTTGGGGAACCAAGTCGGCTTAGTGTACTGATCATTACCTGAAAGTATCATCCAGTTTGGGTGAAAAAATATTTGCTGAGATTTCTGGAAATTCGTAATTTTTGGATGCTTGGCAACCCCTTTCCATGAAAGTGTTTCTCGCCAGTCACTGCTTAGGGCTACATCAAGAGGAAAAAAAACATAGAGAAAGAACGTGAAACTGCTTTATTTTGTCAAGTTTCAAGAAGCTAGCACAAACCGTGTTGGATTTAGAGTTCCAAATACATTTATCAATATAGGAGAAAACAGAGTGAAACCTAAAAATTTAAACTGTTACTGGAAATGAACGCTTCACCACAGAAGAACGAAATTTGGGGAACCAAGTCGGCTTAGTGTACTGATCATTACCTGAAAGTATCATCCAGTTTGGGTGAAAAAATATTTGCTGTGATTTCTGGAGATTCGTAGTTTTTGGAAGCTTGACAACCCCTTTCTATGAAAGTGTTTCTCGCCAGTCACTGCTTAGGGCTACATCAAGAGGAAACAACACATAGATATAGAACGTGAAACTGCTTTATTTTGTCAAGTTTCAAGAAGCTAGCACAAACCGTGTTGGATTTACAGTTCCAAATCCATCTATCAATATAGGAGAAAACAGAGTGAAACCTAAAAATTCAAACTGTTACTGAAAATGAACGCTTCAACATAGAAGAACGAAATTTGGGGAACCAAGTCAGCTTAGTGTACTGATCATTACCTGAAAGTATCATCCAGTTTGGGTGAAAAAATATTTGCTGAGATTTCTGGAGATTCGTAATTTTTGGAAGCTTGGCAACCCCTTTCCATGAAAGTGTTTCTCGCCAGTCACTGCTTAGGGCTACATCAAGAGGAAAAAAAACATAGAGAAAGAACGTGAAACTGCTTTATTTTGTCAAGTTTCAAGAAGCTAGCACAAACCGTGTTGGATTTAGAGTTCCAAATACATTTATCAATATAGGAGAAAACAGAGTGAAACCTAAAAATTTAAACTGTTACTGGAAATGAACGCTTCACCATAGAAGAACGAAATTTGGGGAACCAAGTCGGCTTAGTGTACTGACCATTACCTGAAAGTATCATCCAGTTTGGGTGAAAAAATATTTGCTGAGATTTCTGGAGATTCGTAATTTTTGGAAGCTTGGGAACCTTTTTCCATGAAAGTGTTTCTCGACAGTCACTGCTTAGGGCTACATCAAGAGGAAACAAAACATAGAGATAGAACGAGAAACTGCTTTATTTTGTCAAGTTTCAAGAAGCTAGCACAAACCGTGTTGGATTTAGAGTTCCAAATACATCTATCAATATAGGAGAAAACAGAGTGAAACCTAAAAATTCAAACTGTTAGTAGAAACGAACGCTTCAACATAGAAGAATGAAATTTGGAGAACCAAGTTGGCTTAGTGTACTGATCATTACCTGTAAGTATCATCCAGTTTTGGTGAAAAAATACTTGCTGAGATTTCTGGAGATTCGTAATTTTAGGAAGCTTGGGAACCCCTTTCCATGAAAGTGTTTCTCGCCAGTCACTGCATAGGGCTACTTCAAGAGGAAAGAACACCTAGAGACAGAACGTGAAACTACTTTATTTTGTCAAGTTTCAAGAAGCTAGCACAAACCGTGTTGGATTTAGAGTTCGAAATACATCTATCTATATAGGAGAAAACAGAGTGAAACCTAAAAATTCAAACTGTTACTGGAAATGAACGCTTCAACATAGAAGAACGAAATTTGGGGAACCAAGTTGGCTTAGTGTACTGATCATTACCTGAAAGTATCATCCAGTTTGGGTGAAAAAATATTTGCTGTGATTTCTGGAGATTCGTAGTTTTTGGAAGCTTGACAACCCCTTTCTATGAAAGTGTTTCTCGCCAGTCACTGCTTAGGGCTACATCAAGAGGAAACAACACATAGATATAGAACGTGAAACTGCTTTATTTTGTCAAGTTTCAAGAAGCTAGCACAAACCGTGTTGGATTTACAGTTCCAAATCCATCTATCAATATAGGAGAAAACAGAGTGAAACCTAAAAATTCAAACTGTTACTGGAAATGAACGCTTCAACATAGAAGAACGAAATTTGGGGAACCAAGTCGGCTTAGTGTACTGATCATTACCTGAAAGTATCATCCAGTTTGGGTGCAGAAATATTTGCTGTGATTTCTGGAGATTCGTAGTTTTTGGAAGCTTGGCAACCCCTTTCTATGAAAGTGTTTCTCGCCAGTCACTGCTTAGGGCTACTTCAAGAGGAAACAAAACATAGAGATAGAACGTGAAACTGCTTTATTTTGTCAAGTTTCAAGAAGCTAGTACAAACCGTGTTGGATTTAGAGTTCCAAATACATCTATCAATATAGGAGAAAACAGAGTGAAACGTAAAAATTCAAACTGTTACTGGAAATGTACGCTTCAACATAGAAGAACGAAATTTGGGGAGCCAAGTCGGCTTAGTGTACTGATCATTACCTGAAAGTATCATCCAGTTTGGGTGAAAAAATATTTGCTGAGATTTCTGGAAATTCGTAATTTTTGGATGCTTGGCAACCCCTTTCCATGAAAGTGTTTCTCGCCAGTCACTGCTTAGGGCTACATCAAGAGGAAAAAAAACATAGAGAAAGAACGTGAAACTGCTTTATTTTGTCAAGTTTCAAGAAGCTAGCACAAACCGTGTTGGATTTAGAGTTCCAAATACATTTATCAATATAGGAGAAAACAGAGTGAAACCTAAAAATTTAAACTGTTACTGGAAATGAACGCTTCACCATAGAAGAACGAAATTTGGGGAACCAAGTCGGCTTAGTGTACTGATCATTACCTGAAAGTATCATCCAGTTTGGGTGAAAAAATATTTGCTGTGATTTCTGGAGATTCGTAGTTTTTGGAAGCTTGACAACCCCTTTCTATGAAAGTGTTTCTCGCCAGTCACTGCTTAGGGCTACATCAAGAGGAAACAACACATAGATATAGAACGTGAAACTGCTTTATTTTGTCAAGTTTCAAGAAGCTAGCACAAACCGTGTTGGATTTACAGTTCCAAATCCATCTATCAATATAGGAGAAAACAGAGTGAAACCTAAAAATTCAAACTGTTACTGAAAATGAACGCTTCAACATAGAAGAACGAAATTTGGGGAACCAAGTCGGCTTAGTGTACTGATCATTACCTGAAAGTATCATCCAGTTTGGGTGAAAAAATATTTGCTGAGATTTCTGGAGATTCGTAATTTTTGGAAGCTTGGCAACCCCTTTCCATGAAAGTGTTTCTCGCCAGTCACTGCTTAGGGCTACATCAAGAGGAAACAAAACATAGAGATAGAACGTGAAACTGCTTTATTTTGTCAAGTTTCAAGAAGCTAGCACAAACCGTGTTGGATTTAGAGTTCCAAATACATTTATCAATATAGGAGAAAACAGAGTGAAACCTAAAAATTTAAACTGTTACTGGAAATGAACGCTTCACCATAGAAGAACGAAATTTGGGGAACCAAGTCGGCTTAGTGTACTGACCATTACCTGAAAGTATCATCCAGTTTGGGTGAAAAAATATTTGCTGAGATTTCTGGAGATTCGTAATTTTTGGAAGCTTGGGAACCTTTTTCCATGAAAGTGTTTCTCGACAGTCACTGCTTAGGGCTACATCAAGAGGAAACAAAACATAGAGATAGAACGTGAAACTGCTTTATTTTGTCAAGTTTCAAGAAGCTAGCACAAACCGTGTTGGATTTAGAGTTCCAAATACATCTATCAATATAGGAGAAAACAGAGTGAAACCTAAAAATTCAAACTGTTACTGGAAATGAACGCTTCAACATAGAAGAACGAAATTTGGAGAACCAAGTTGGCTTAGTGTACTGATCATTACCTGTAAGTATCATCCAGTTTTGGTGAAAAAATATTTGCTGAGATTTCTGGAGATTCGTAATTTTTGGAAGCTTGGGAACCCCTTTCCATGAAAGTGTTTCTCGCCAGTCACTGCATAGGGCTACTTCAAGAGGAAAGAACACATAGAGACAGAACGTGCAACTACTTTATTTTGTCAAGTTTCAAGAAGCTAGCACAAACCGTGTTGGATTTAGAGTTCGAAATACATCTATCTATATAGGAGAAAACAGAGTGAAACCTAAAAATTCAAACTGTTACTGGAAATGAACGCTTCAACATAGAAGAACGAAATTTGGGGAACCAAGTTGGCTTAGTGTACTGATCATTACCTGAAAGTATCATCCAGTTTGGGTGAAAAAATATTTGCTGTGATTTCTGGAGATTCGTAGTTTTTGGAAGCTTGACAACCCCTTTCTATGAAAGTGTTTCTCGCCAGTCACTGCTTAGGGCTACATCAAGAGGAAACAACACATAGATATAGAACGTGAAACTGCTTTATTTTGTCAAGTTTCAAGAAGCTAGCACAAACCGTGTTGGATTTACAGTTCCAAATCCATCTATCAATATAGGAGAAAACAGAGTGAAACCTAAAAATTCAAACTGTTACTGGAAATGAACGCTTCAACATAGAAGAACGAAATTTGGGGAACCAAGTCGGCTTAGTGTACTGATCATTACCTGAAAGTATCATCCAGTTTGGGTGAAAAAATATTTGCTGTGATTTCTGGAGATTCGTAGTTTTTGGAAGCTTGACAACCCCTTTCTATGAAAGTGTTTCTCGCCAGTCACTGCTTAGGGCTACATCAAGAGGAAACAACACATAGATATAGAACGTGAAACTGCTTTATTTTGTCAAGTTTCAAGAAGCTAGCACAAACCGTGTTGGATTTAGAGTTCCAAATCCATCTATCAATATAGGAGAAAACAGAGTGAAACCTAAAAATTCAAACTGTTACTGGAAATGAACGCTTCAACATAGAAGAACGAAATTTGGGGAACCAAGTCGGCTTAGTGTACTGATCATTACCTGAAAGTATCATCCAGTTTGGGTGCAGAAATATTTGCTGTGATTTCTGGAGATTCGTAGTTTTTGGAAGCTTGGCAACCCCTTTCTATGAAAGTGTTTCTCACCAGTCACTGCTTAGGGCTACTTCAAGAGGAAACAAAACATAGAGATAGAACGTGAAACTGCTTTATTTTGTCAAGTTTCAAGAAGCTAGCACAAACCGTGTTGGATTTAGAGTTCCAAATACATCTATCAATATAGGAGAAAACAGAGTGAAACCTAAAAATTCAAACTGTTACTGGAAATGTACGCTTCAACATAGAAGAACGAAATTTGGGGAACCAAGTCGGATTAGTTTACTGATCATTACCTGAAAGTATCATCCAGTTTGGGTGAAAAAATATTTGCTGAGATTTCTGGAGATTCGTAATTTTTGGAAGCTTGGCAACCCCTTTCCATGAAAGTGTTTCTCGCCAGTCACTGCTTAGGGCTACATCAAGAGGAAAAAAAACATAGAGAAAGAACGTGAAACTGCTTTATTTTGTCAAGTTTCAAGAAGCTAGCACAAACCGTGTTGGATTTACAGTTCCAAATCCATCTATCAATATAGGAGAAAACAGAGTGAAACCTAAAAATTCAAACTGTTACTGAAAATGAACGCTTCAACATAGAAGAACGAAATTTGGGGAACCAAGTCGGCTTAGTGTACTGATCATTACCTGAAAGTATCATCCAGTTTGGGTGAAAAAATATTTGCTGAGATTTCTGTAGATTCGTAATTTTTGGAAGCTTGGCAACCCCTTTCTATGAAAGTGTTTCTCGCCAGTCAATGCTTAGGACAACTTCAAGAGGAAACAAAACATAGAGATAGAACGTGAAACTGCTTTATTTTGTCAAGTTTCAAGAAGCTAGCACAAACCGTGTTGGATTTAGAGTTCCAAATACATTTATCAATATAGGAGAAAACAGAGTGAAACCTAAAAATTTAAACTGTTACTGGAAATGAACGCTTCACCATAGAAGAACGAAATTTGGGGAACCAAGTCGGCTTAGTGTACTGACCATTACCTGAAAGTATCATCCAGTTTGGGTGAAAAAATATTTGCTGAGATTTCTGGAGATTCGTAATTTTTGGAAGCTTGGGAACCTTTTTCCATGAAAGTGTTTCTCGACAGTCACTGCTTAGGGCTACATCAAGAGGAAACAAAACATAGAGATAGAACGTGAAACTGCTTTATTTTGTCAAGTTTCAAGAAGCTAGCACAAACCGTGTTGGATTTAGAGTTCCAAATACATCTATCAATATAGGAGAAAACAGAGTGAAACCTAAAAATTCAAACTGTTACTGGAAATGAACGCTTCAACATAGAAGAACGAAATTTGGAGAACCAAGTTGGCTTAGTGTACTGATCATTACCTGTAAGTATCATCCAGTTTTGGTGAAAAAATATTTGCTGAGATTTCTGGAGATTCGTAATTTTTGGAAGCTTGGGAACCCCTTTCCATGAAAGTGTTTCTCGCCAGTCACTGCATAGGGCTACTTCAAGAGGAAAGAACACATAGAGACAGAACGTGAAACTACTTTATTTTGTCAAGTTTCAAGAAGCTAGCACAAAACGTGTTGGATTTAGAGTTCGAAATACATCTATCTATATAGGAGAAAAGAGAGTGAAACCTAAAAATTCAAACTGTTACTGGAAATGAACGCTTCAACATAGAAGAACGAAATTTGGGGAACCAAGTTGGCTTAGTGTACTGATCATTACCTGAAAGTATCATCCAGTTTGGGTGAAAAAATATTTGCTGTGATTTCTGGAGATTCGTAGTTTTTGGAAGCTTGACAACCCCTTTCTATGAAAGTGTTTCTCGCCAGTCACTGCTTAGGGCTACATCAAGAGGAAACAACACATAGATATAGAACGTGAAACTGCTTTATTTTGTCAAGTTTCAAGAAGCTAGCACAAACCGTGTTGGATTTACAGTTCCAAATCCATCTATCAATATAGGAGAAAACAGAGTGAAACCTAAAAATTCAAACTGTTACTGGAAATGAACGCTTCAACATAGAAGAACGAAATTTGGGGAACCAAGTCGGCTTAGTGTACTGATCATTACCTGAAAGTATCATCCAGTTTGGGTGCAGAAATATTTGCTGTGATTTCTGGAGATTCGTAGTTTTTGGAAGCTTGGCAACCCCTTTCTATGAAAGTGTTTCTCGCCAGTCACTGCTTAGGGCTACTTCAAGAGGAAACAAAACATAGAGATAGAACGTGAAACTGCTTTATTTTGTCAAGTTTCAAGAAGCTAGCACAAACCGTGTTGGATTTAGAGTTCCAAATACATCTATCAATATAGGAGAAAACAGAGTGAAACGTAAAAATTCAAACTGTTACTGGAAATGTACGCTTCAACATAGAAGAACGAAATTTGGGGAACCAAGTCGGCTTAGTGTACTGATCATTACCTGAAAGTATCATCCAGTTTGGGTGAAAAAATATTTGCTGTGATTTCTGGAGATTCGTAGTTTTTGGAAGCTTGACAACCCCTTTCTATGAAAGTGTTTCTCGCCAGTCACTGCTTAGGGCTACATCAAGAGGAAACAACACATAGATATAGAACGTGAAACTGCTTTATTTTGTCAAGTTTCAAGAAGCTAGCACAAACCGTGTTGGATTTACAGTTCCAAATCCATCTATCAATATAGGAGAAAACAGAGTGAAACCTAAAAATTCAAACTGTTACTGAAAATGAACGCTTCAACATAGAAGAACGAAATTTGGGGAACCAAGTCGGCTTAGTGTACTGATCATTACCTGAAAGTATCATCCAGTTTGGGTGAAAAAATATTTGCTGAGATTTCTGGAGATTCGTAATTTTTGGAAGCTTGGCAACCCCTTTCCATGAAAGTGTTTCTCGCCAGTCACTGCTTAGGGCTACATCAAGAGGAAAAAAAACATAGAGAAAGAACGTGAAACTGCTTTATTTTGTCAAGTTTCAAGAAGCTAGCACAAACCGTGTTGGATTTAGAGTTCCAAATACATTTATCAATATAGGAGAAAACAGAGTGAAACCTAAAAATTTAAACTGTTACTGGAAATGAACGCTTCACCATAGAAGAACGAAATTTGGGGAACCAAGTCGGCTTAGTGTACTGATCATTACCTGAAAGTATCATCCAGTTTGGGTGAAAAAATATTTGCTGTGATTTCTGGAGATTCGTAGTTTTTGGAAGCTTGACAACCCCTTTCTATGAAAGTGTTTCTCGCCAGTCACTGCTTAGGGCTACATCAAGAGGAAACAAAACATAGAGATAGAACGTGAAACTGCTTTATTTTGTCAAGTTTCAAGAAGCTAGCACAAACCGTGTTGGATTTAGAGTTCCAAATACATCTATCAATATAGGAGAAAACAGAGTGAAACCTAAAAATTCAAACTGTTACTGGAAATGAACGCTTCAACATAGAAGAACGAAATTTGGAGAACCAAGTTGGCTTAGTGTACTGATCATTACCTGTAAGTATCATCCAGTTTTGGTGAAAAAATATTTGCTGAGATTTCTGGAGATTCGTAATTTTTGGAAGCTTGGGAACCCCTTTCCATGAAAGTGTTTCTCGCCAGTCACTGCATAGGGCTACTTCAAGAGGAAAGAGCACATAGAGACAGAACGTGAAACTACTTTATTTTGTCAAGTTTCAAGAAGCTAGCACAAACCGTGTTGGATTTAGAGTTCGAAATACATCTATCTATATAGGAGAAAACAGAGTGAAACCTAAAAATTCAAACTGTTACTGGAAATGAACGCTTCAACATAGAAGAACGAAATTTGGGGAACCAAGTTGGCTTAGTGTACTGATCATTACCTGAAAGTATCATCCAGTTTGGGTGAAAAAATATTTGCTGTGATTTCTGGAGATTCGTAGTTTTTGGAAGCTTGACAACCCCTTTCTATGAAAGTGTTTCTCGCCAGTCACTGCTTAGGGCTACATCAAGAGGAAACAACACATAGATATAGAACGTGAAACTGCTTTATTTTGTCAAGTTTCAAGAAGCTAGCACAAACCGTGTTGGATTTACAGTTCCAAATCCATCTATCAATATAGGAGAAAACAGAGTGAAACCTAAAAATTCAAACTGTTACTGGAAATGAACGCTTCAACATAGAAGAACGAAATTTGGGGAACCAAGTCGGCTTAGTGTACTGATCATTACCTGAAAGTATCATCCAGTTTGGGTGAAAAAATATTTGCTGTGATTTCTGGAGATTCGTAGTTTTTGGAAGCTTGACAACCCCTTTCTATGAAAGTGTTTCTCGCCAGTCACTGCTTAGGGCTACATCAAGAGGAAACAACACATAGATATAGAACGTGAAACTGCTTTATTTTGTCAAGTTTCAAGAAGCTAGCACAAACCGTGTTGGATTTACAGTTCCAAATCCATCTATCAATATAGGAGAAAACAGAGTGAAACCTAAAAATTCAAACTGTTACTGGAAATGAACGCTTCAACATAGAAGAACGAAATTTGGAGAACCAAGTTGGCTTAGTGTACTGATCATTACCTGTAAGTATCATCCAGTTTTGGTGAAAAAATATTTGCTGAGATTTCTGGAGATTCGTAATTTTTGGAAGCTTGGGAACCCCTTTCCATGAAAGTGTTTCTCGCCAGTCACTGCATAGGGCTACTTCAAGAGGAAAGAACACATAGAGACAGAACGTGAAACTACTTTATTTTGTCAAGTTTCAAGAAGCTAGCACAAACCGTGTTGGATTTAGAGTTCGAAATACATCTATCTATATAGGAGAAAACAGAGTGAAACCTAAAAATTCAAACTGTTACTGGAAATGAACGCTTCAACATAGAAGAACGAAATTTGGGGAACCAAGTTGGCTTAGTGTACTGATCATTACCTGAAAGTATCATCCAGTTTGGGTGAAAAAATATTTGCTGTGATTTCTGGAGATTCGTAGTTTTTGGAAGCTTGACAACCCCTTTCTATGAAAGTGTTTCTCGCCAGTCACTGCTTAGGGCTACATCAAGAGGAAACAACACATAGATATAGAACGTGAAACTGCTTTATTTTGTCAAGTTTCAAGAAGCTAGCACAAACCGTGTTGGATTTACAGTTCCAAATCCATCTATCAATATAGGAGAAAACAGAGTGAAACCTAAAAATTCAAACTGTTACTGGAAATGAACGCTTCAACATAGAAGAACGAAATTTGGGGAACCAAGTCGGCTTAGTGTACTGATCATTACCTGAAAGTATCATCCAGTTTGGGTGAAAAAATATTTGCTGTGATTTCTGGAGATTCGTAGTTTTTGGAAGCTTGACAACCCCTTTCTATGAAAGTGTTTCTCGCCAGTCACTGCTTAGGGCTACATCAAGAGGAAACAACACATAGATATAGAACGTGAAACTGCTTTATTTTGTCAAGTTTCAAGAAGCTAGCACAAACCGTGTTGGATTTACAGTTCCAAATCCATCTATCAATATAGGAGAAAACAGAGTGAAACCTAAAAATTCAAACTGTTACTGGAAATGAACGCTTCAACATAGAAGAACGAAATTTGGGGAACCAAGTCGGCTTAGTGTACTGATCATTACCTGAAAGTATCATCCAGTTTGGGTGCAGAAATATTTGCTGTGATTTCTGGAGATTCGTAGTTTTTGGAAGCTTGGCAACCCCTTTCTATGAAAGTGTTTCTCGCCAGTCACTGCTTAGGGCTACTTCAAGAGGAAACAAAACATAGAGATAGAACGTGAAACTGCTTTATTTTGTCAAGTTTCAAGAAGCTAGCACAAACCGTGTTGGATTTAGAGTTCCAAATACATCTATCAATATAGGAGAAAACAGAGTGAAACGTAAAAATTCAAACTGTTACTGGAAATGTACGCTTCAACATAGAAGAACGAAATTTGGGGAACCAAGTCGGCTTAGTGTACTGATCATGACCTGAAAGTATCATCCAGTTTGGGTGAAAAAATATTTGCTGTGATTTCTGGAGATTCGTAGTTTTTGGAAGCTTGACAACCCCTTTCTATGAAAGTGTTTCTCGCCAGTCACTGCTTAGGGCTACATCAAGAGGAAACAACACATAGATATAGAACGTGAAACTGCTTTATTTTGTCAAGTTTCAAGAAGCTAGCACAAACCGTGTTGGATTTACAGTTCCAAATCCATCTATCAATATAGGAGAAAACAGAGTGAAACCTAAAAATTCAAACTGTTACTGAAAATGAACGCTTCAACATAGAAGAACGAAATTTGGGGAACCAAGTCGGCTTAGTGTACTGATCATTACCTGAAAGTATCATCCAGTTTGGGTGAAAAAATATTTGCTGAGATTTCTGGAGATTCGTAGTTTTTGGAAGCTTGACAACCCCTTTCCATGAAAGTGTTTCTCGCCAGTCACTGCTTAGGGCTACATCAAGAGGAAAAAAAACATAGAGAAAGAACGTGAAACTGCTTTATTTTGTCAAGTTTCAAGAAGCTAGCACAAACCGTGTTGGATTTAGAGTTCCAAATACATTTATCAATATAGGAGAAAACAGAGTGAAACCTAAAAATTTAAACTGTTACTGGAAATGAACGCTTCACCATAGAAGAACGAAATTTGGGGAACCAAGTCGGCTTAGTGTACTGACCATTACCTGAAAGTATCATCCAGTTTGGGTGAAAAAATATTTGCTGAGATTTCTGGAGATTCGTAATTTTTGGAAGCTTGGGAACCTTTTTCCATGAAAGTGTTTCTCGACAGTCACTGCTTAGGGCTACATCAAGAGGAAACAAAACATAGAGATAGAACGTGAAACTGCTTTATTTTGTCAAGTTTCAAGAAGCTAGCACAAACCGTGTTGGATTTAGAGTTCCAAATACATCTATCAATATAGGAGAAAACAGAGTGAAACCTAAAAATTCAAACTGTTAGTAGAAACGAACGCTTCAACATAGAAGAATGAAATTTGGAGAACCAAGTTGGCTTAGTGTACTGATCATTACCTGTAAGTATCATCCAGTTTTGGTGAAAAAATACTTGCTGAGATTTCTGGAGATTCGTAATTTTAGGAAGCTTGGCAACCCCTTTCCACGAAAGTGTTTCTCGCCAGTCACTGCATAGGGCTACTTCAAGAGGAAAGAACACCTAGAGACAGAACGTGAAACTACTTTATTTTGTCAAGTTTCAAGAAGCTAGCACAAACCGTGTTGGATTTAGAGTTCGAAATACATCTATCTATATAGGAGAAAACAGAGTGAAACCTAAAAATTCAAACTGTTACTGGAAATGAACGCTTCAACATAGAAGAACGAAATTTGGGGAACCAAGTTGGCTTAGTGTACTGATCATTACCTGAAAGTATCATCCAGTTTGGGTGAAAAAATATTTGCTGTGATTTCTGGAGATTCGTAGTTTTTGGAAGCTTGACAACCCCTTTCTATGAAAGTGTTTCTCGCCAGTCACTGCTTAGGGCTACATCAAGAGGAAACAACACATAGATATAGAACGTGAAACTGCTTTATTTTGTCAAGTTTCAAGAAGCTAGCACAAACCGTGTTGGATTTACAGTTCCAAATCCATCTATCAATATAGGAGAAAACAGAGTGAAACCTAAAAATTCAAACTGTTACTGGAAATGAACGCTTCAACATAGAAGAACGAAATTTGGGGAACCAAGTCGGCTTAGTGTACTGATCATTACCTGAAAGTATCATCCAGTTTGGGTGAAAAAATATTTGCTGTGATTTCTGGAGATTCGTAGTTTTTGGAAGCTTGACAACCCCTTTCTATGAAAGTGTTTCTCGCCAGTCACTGCTTAGGGCTACATCAAGAGGAAACAACACATAGATATAGAACGTGAAACTGCTTTATTTTGTCAAGTTTCAAGAAGCTAGCACAAACCGTGTTGGATTTACAGTTCCAAATCCATCTATCAATATAGGAGAAAACAGAGTGAAACCTAAAAATTCAAACTGTTACTGGAAATGAACGCTTCAACATAGAAGAACGAAATTTGGGGAACCAAGTCGGCTTAGTGTACTGATCATTACCTGAAAGTATCATCCAGTTTGGGTGCAGAAATATTTGCTGTGATTTCTGGAGATTCGTAGTTTTTGGAAGCTTGGCAACCCCTTTCTATGAAAGTGTTTCTCGCCAGTCACTGCTTAGGGCTACTTCAAGAGGAAACAAAACATAGAGATAGAACGTGAAACTGCTTTATTTTGTCAAGTTTCAAGAAGCTAGTACAAACCGTGTTGGATTTAGAGTTCCAAATACATCTATCAATATAGGAGAAAACAGAGTGAAACGTAAAAATACAAACTGTTACTGGAAATGTACGCTTCAACATAGAAGAACGAAATTTGGGGAACCAAGTCGGCTTAGTGTACTGATCATTACCTGAAAGTATCATCCAGTTTGGGTGAAAAAATATTTGCTGAGATTTCTGGAAATTCGTAATTTTTGGATGCTTGGCAACCCCTTTCCATGAAAGTGTTTCTCGCCAGTCACTGCTTAGGGCTACATCAAGAGGAAAAAAAACATAGAGAAAGAACGTGAAACTGCTTTATTTTGTCAAGTTTCAAGAAGCTAGCACAAACCGTGTTGGATTTAGAGTTCCAAATACATTTATCAATATAGGAGAAAACAGAGTGAAACCTAAAAATTTAAACTGTTACTGGAAATGAACGCTTCACCATAGAAGAACGAAATTTGGGGAACCAAGTCGGCTTAGTGTACTGATCATTACCTGAAAGTATCATCCAGTTTGGGTGAAAAAATATTTGCTGTGATTTCTGGAGATTCGTAGTTTTTGGAAGCTTGACAACCCCTTTCTATGAAAGTGTTTCTCGCCAGTCACTGCTTAGGGCTACATCAAGAGGAAACAACACATAGATATAGAACGTGAAACTGCTTTATTTTGTCAAGTTTCAAGAAGCTAGCACAAACCGTGTTGGATTTACAGTTCCAAATCCATCTATCAATATAGGAGAAAACAGAGTGAAACCTAAAAATTCAAACTGTTACTGAAAATGAACGCTTCAACATAGAAGAACGAAATTTGGGGAACCAAGTCGGCTTAGTGTACTGATCATTACCTGAAAGTATCATCCAGTTTGGGTGAAAAAATATTTGCTGAGATTTCTGGAGATTCGTAATTTTTGGAAGCTTGGCAACCCCTTTCCATGAAAGTGTTTCTCGCCAGTCACTGCTTAGGGCTACATCAAGAGGAAAAAAAACATAGAGAAAGAACGTGAAACTGCTTTATTTTGTCAAGTTTCAAGAAGCTAGCACAAACCGTGTTGGATTTAGAGTTCCAAATACATTTATCAATATAGGAGAAAACAGAGTGAAACCTAAAAATTTAAACTGTTACTGGAAATGAACGCTTCACCATAGAAGAACGAAATTTGGGGAACCAAGTCGGCTTAGTGTACTGACCATTACCTGAAAGTATCATCCAGTTTGGGTGAAAAAATATTTGCTGAGATTTCTGGAGATTCGTAATTTTTGGAAGCTTGGCAACCCCTTTCCATGAAAGTGTTTCTCGCCAGTCACTGCTTAGGGCTACATCAAGAGGAAAAAAAAACATAGAGAAAGAACGTGAAACTGCTTTATTTTGTCAAGTTTCAAGAAGCTAGCACAAACCGTGTTGGATTTAGAGTTCCAAATACATTTATCAATATAGGAGAAAACAGAGTGAAACCTAAAAATTTAAACTGTTACTGGAAATGAACGCTTCACCATAGAAGAACGAAATTTGGGGAACCAAGTCGGCTTAGTGTACTGACCATTACCTGAAAGTATCATCCAGTTTGGGTGAAAAAATATTTGCTGAGATTTCTGGAGATTCGTAATTTTTGGAAGCTTGGGAACCTTTTTCCATGAAAGTGTTTCTCGACAGTCACTGCTTAGGGCTACATCAAGAGGAAACAAAACATAGAGATAGAAAGTGAAACTGCTTTATTTTCTCAAGTTTCAAGAAGCTAGCACAAACCGTGTTGGATTTAGAGTTCCAAATACATCTATCAATATAGGAGAAAACAGAGTGAAACCTAAAAATTCAAACTGTTAGTAGAAACGAACGCTTCAACATAGAAGAATGAAATTTGGAGAACCAAGTTGGCTTAGTGTACTGATCATTACCTGTAAGTATCATCCAGTTTTGGTGAAAAAATACTTGCTGAGATTTCTGGAGATTCGTAATTTTAGGAAGCTTGGCAACCCCTTTCCATGAAAGTGTTTCTCGCCAGTCACTGCATAGGGCTACTTCAAGAGGAAAGAACACCTAGAGACAGAACGTGAAACTACTTTATTTTGTCAAGTTTCAAGAAGCTAGCACAAACCGTGTTGGATTTAGAGTTCGAAATACATCTATCTATATAGGAGAAAACAGAGTGAAACCTAAAAATTCAAACTGTTACTGGAAATGAACGCTTCAACATAGAAGAACGAAATTTGGGGAACCAAGTTGGCTTAGTGTACTGATCATTACCTGAAAGTATCATCCAGTTTGGGTGAAAAAATATTTGCTGTGATTTCTGGAGATTCGTAGTTTTTGGAAGCTTGACAACCCCTTTCTATGAAAGTGTTTCTCGCCAGTCACTGCTTAGGGCTACATCAAGAGGAAACAACACATAGATATAGAACGTGAAACTGCTTTATTTTGTCAAGTTTCAAGAAGCTAGCACAAACCGTGTTGGATTTACAGTTCCAAATCCATCTATCAATATAGGAGAAAACAGAGTGAAACCTAAAAATTCAAACTGTTACTGGAAATGAACGCTTCAACATAGAAGAACGAAATTTGGGGAACCAAGTCGGCTTAGTGTACTGATCATTACCTGAAAGTATCATCCAGTTTGGGTGAAAAAATATTTGCTGTGATTTCTGGAGATTCGTAGTTTTTGGAAGCTTGACAACCCCTTTCTATGAAAGTGTTTCTCGCCAGTCACTGCTTAGGGCTACATCAAGAGGAAACAACACATAGATATAGAACGTGAAACTGCTTTATTTTGTCAAGTTTCAAGAAGCTAGCACAAACCGTGTTGGATTTACAGTTCCAAATCCATCTATCAATATAGGAGAAAACAGAGTGAAACCTAAAAATTCAAACTGTTACTGGAAATGAACGCTTCAACATAGAAGAACGAAATTTGGGGAACCAAGTCGGCTTAGTGTACTGATCATTACCTGAAAGTATCATCCAGTTTGGGTGCAGAAATATTTGCTGTGATTTCTGGAGATTCGTAGTTTTTGGAAGCTTGGCAACCCCTTTCTATGAAAGTGTTTCTCGCCAGTCACTGCTTAGGGCTACTTCAAGAGGAAACAAAACATAGAGATAGAACGTGAAACTGCTTTATTTTGTCAAGTTTCAAGAAGCTAGCACAAACCGTGTTGGATTTAGAGTTCCAAATACATCTATCAATATAGGAGAAAACAGAGTGAAACGTAAAAATACAAACTGTTACTGGAAATGTACGCTTCAACATAGAAGAACGAAATTTGGGGAACCAAGTCGGCTTAGTGTACTGATCATTACCTGAAAGTATCATCCAGTTTGGGTGAAAAAATATTTGCTGAGATTTCTGGAAATTCGTAATTTTTGGATGCTTGGCAACCCCTTTCCATGAAAGTGTTTCTCGCCAGTCACTGCTTAGGGCTACATCAAGAGGAAAAAAAACATAGAGAAAGAACGTGAAACTGCTTTATTTTGTCAAGTTTCAAGAAGCTAGCACAAACCGTGTTGGATTTAGAGTTCCAAATACATTTATCAATATAGGAGAAAACAGAGTGAAACCTAAAAATTTAAACTGTTACTGGAAATGAACGCTTCACCATAGAAGAACGAAATTTGGGGAACCAAGTCGGCTTAGTGTACTGATCATTACCTGAAAGTATCATCCAGTTTGGGTGAAAAAATATTTGCTGTGATTTCTGGAGATTCGTAGTTTTTGGAAGCTTGACAACCCCTTTCTATGAAAGTGTTTCTCGCCAGTCACTGCTTAGGGCTACATCAAGAGGAAACAACACATAGATATAGAACGTGAAACTGCTTTATTTTGTCAAGTTTCAAGAAGCTAGCACAAACCGTGTTGGATTTACAGTTCCAAATCCATCTATCAATATAGGAGAAAACAGAGTGAAACCTAAAAATTCAAACTGTTACTGAAAATGAACGCTTCAACATAGAAGAACGAAATTTGGGGAACCAAGTCGGCTTAGTGTACTGATCATTACCTGAAAGTATCATCCAGTTTGGGTGAAAAAATATTTGCTGAGATTTCTGGAGATTCGTAATTTTTGGAAGCTTGGCAACCCCTTTCCATGAAAGTGTTTCTCGCCAGTCACTGCTTAGGGCTACATCAAGAGGAAAAAAAACATAGAGAAAGAACGTGAAACTGCTTTATTTTGTCAAGTTTCAAGAAGCTAGCACAAACCGTGTTGGATTTAGAGTTCCAAATACATTTATCAATATAGGAGAAAACAGAGTGAAACCTAAAAATTTAAACTGTTACTGGAAATGAACGCTTCACCATAGAAGAACGAAATTTGGGGAACCAAGTCGGCTTAGTGTACTGACCATTACCTGAAAGTATCATCCAGTTTGGGTGAAAAAATATTTGCTGAGATTTCTGGAGATTCGTAATTTTTGGAAGCTTGGGAACCTTTTTCCATGAAAGTGTTTCTCGACAGTCACTGCTTAGGGCTACATCAAGAGGAAACAAAACATAGAGATAGAACGTGAAACTGCTTTATTTTGTCAAGTTTCAAGAAGCTAGCACAAACCGTGTTGGATTTAGAGTTCCAAATACATCTATCAATATAGGAGAAAACAGAGTGAAACCTAAAAATTCAAACTGTTACTGGAAATGAACGCTTCAACATAGAAGAACGAAATTTGGGGAACCAAGTCGGCTTAGTGTACTGATCATTACCTGAAAGTATCATCCAGTTTGGGTGAAAAAATATTTGCTGTGATTTCTGGAGATTCGTAGTTTTTGGAAGCTTGACAACCCCTTTCTATGAAAGTGTTTCTCGCCAGTCACTGCTTAGGGCTACATCAAGAGGAAACAACACATAGATATAGAACGTGAAACTGCTTTATTTTGTCAAGTTTCAAGAAGCTAGCACAAACCGTGTTGGATTTACAGTTCCAAATCCATCTATCAATATAGGAGAAAACAGAGTGAAACCTAAAAATTCAAACTGTTACTGAAAATGAACGCTTCAACATAGAAGAACGAAATTTGGGGAACCAAGTCGGCTTAGTGTACTGATCATTACCTGAAAGTATCATCCAGTTTGTGTGAAAAAATATTTGCTGAGATTTCTGGAGATTCGTAATTTTTGGAAGCTTGGCAACCCCTTTCTATGAAAGTGTTTCTCGCCAGTCACTGCTTAGGGCTACTTCAAGAGGAAACAAAACATAGAGATAGAACGTGAAACTGCTTTATTTTGTCAAGTTTCAAGAAGCTAGCACAAACCGTGTTGGATTTAGAGTTCCAAATACATCTATCAATATAGGAGAAAACAGAGTGAAACGTAAAAATTCAAACTGTTACTGGAAATGTACGCTTCAACATAGAAGAACGAAATTTGGGGAACCAAGTCGGCTTAGTGTACTGATCATTACCTGAAAGTATCATCCAGTTTGGGTGAAAAAATATTTGCTGTGATTTCTGGAGATTCGTAGTTTTTGGAAGCTTGACAACCCCTTTCTATGAAAGTGTTTCTCGCCAGTCACTGCTTAGGGCTACATCAAGAGGAAACAACACATAGATATAGAACGTGAAACTGCTTTATTTTGTCAAGTTTCAAGAAGCTAGCACAAACCGTGTTGGATTTACAGTTCCAAATCCATCTATCAATATAGGAGAAAACAGAGTGAAACCTAAAAATTAAAACTGTTACTGAAAATGAACGCTTCAACATAGAAGAACGAAATTTGGGGAACCAAGTCGGCTTAGTGTACTGATCATTACCTGAAAGTATCATCCAGTTTGGGTGAAAAAATATTTGCTGAGATTTCTGGAGATTCGTAATTTTTGGAAGCTTGGCAACCCCTTTCCATGAAAGTGTTTCTCGCCAGTCACTGCTTAGGGCTACATCAAGAGGAAAAAAAAACATAGAGAAAGAACGTGAAACTGCTTTATTTTGTCAAGTTTCAAGAAGCTAGCACAAACCGTGTTGGATTTAGAGTTCCAAATACATCTATCAATATAGGAGAAAACAGAGTGAAACCTAAAAATTCAAACTGTTAGTAGAAACGAACGCTTCAACATAGAAGAATGAAATTTGGAGAACCAAGTTGGCTTAGTGTACTGATCATTACCTGTAAGTATCATCCAGTTTTGGTGAAAAAATACTTGCTGAGATTTCTGGAGATTCGTAATTTTAGGAAGCTTGGCAACCCCTTTCCATGAAAGTGTTTCTCGCCAGTCACTGCATAGGGCTACTTCAAGAAGAAAGAACACCTAGAGACAGAACGTGAAACTACTTTATTTTGTCAAGTTTCAAGAAGCTAGCACAAACCGTGTAGGATTTAGAGTTCGAAATACATCTATCTATATAGGAGAAAACAGAGTGAAACCTAAAAATTCAAACTGTTACTGGAAATGAACGCTTCAACATAGAAGAACGAAATTTGGGGAACCAAGTTGGCTTAGTGTACTGATCATTACCTGAAAGTATCATCCAGTTTGGGTGAAAAAATATTTGCTGTGATTTCTGGAGATTCGTAGTTTTTGGAAGCTTGACAACCCCTTTCTATGAAAGTGTTTCTCGCCAGTCACTGCTTAGGGCTACATCAAGAGGAAACAACACATAGATATAGAACGTGAAACTGCTTTATTTTGTCAAGTTTCAAGAAGCTAGCACAAACCGTGTTGGATTTACAGTTCCAAATCCATCTATCAATATAGGAGAAAACAGAGTGAAACCTAAAAATTCAAACTGTTACTGGAAATGAACGCTTCAACATAGAAGAACGAAATTTGGGGAACCAAGTCGGCTTAGTGTACTGATCATTACCTGAAAGTATCATCCAGTTTGGGTGAAAAAATATTTGCTGTGATTTCTGGAGATTCGTAGTTTTTGGAAGCTTGACAACCCCTTTCTATGAAAGTGTTTCTCGCCAGTCACTGCTTAGGGCTACATCAAGAGGAAACAACACATAGATATAGAACGTGAAACTGCTTTATTTTGTCAAGTTTCAAGAAGCTAGCACAAACCGTGTTGGATTTACAGTTCCAAATCCATCTATCAATATAGGAGAAAACAGAGTGAAACCTAAAAATTCAAACTGTTACTGGAAATGAACGCTTCAACATAGAAGAACGAAATTTGGGGAACCAAGTCGGCTTAGTGTACTGATCATTACCTGAAAGTATCATCCAGTTTGGGTGCAGAAATATTTGCTGTGATTTCTGGAGATTCGTAGTTTTTGGAAGCTTGGCAACCCCTTTCTATGAAAGTGTTTCTCGCCAGTCACTGCTTAGGGCTACTTCAAGAGGAAACAAAACATAGAGATAGAACGTGAAACTGCTTTATTTTGTCAAGTTTCAAGAAGCTAGTACAAACCGTGTTGGATTTAGAGTTCCAAATACATCTATCAATATAGGAGAAAACAGAGTGAAACGTAAAAATACAAACTGTTACTGGAAATGTACGCTTCAACATAGAAGAACGAAATTTGGGGAACCAAGTCGGCTTAGTGTACTGATCATTACCTGAAAGTATCATCCAGTTTGGGTGAAAAAATATTTGCTGAGATTTCTGGAAATTCGTAATTTTTGGATGCTTGGCAACCCCTTTCCATGAAAGTGTTTCTCGCCAGTCACTGCTTAGGGCTACATCAAGAGAAAAAAAAACATGAGAAAGAACGTGAAACTGCTTTATTTTGTCAAGTTTCAAGAAGCTAGCACAAACCGTGTTGGATTTAGAGTTCCAAATACATTTATCAATATAGGAGAAAACAGAGTGAAACCTAAAAATTTAAACTGTTACTGGAAATGAACGCTTCACCATAGAAGAACGAAATTTGGGGAACCAAATCGGCTTAGTGTACTGATCATTACCTGAAAGTATCATCCAGTTTGGGTGAAAAAATATTTGCTGTGATTTCTGGAGATTCGTAGTTTTTGGAAGCTTGACAACCCCTTTCTATGAAAGTGTTTCTCGCCAGTCACTGCTTAGGGCTACATCAAGAGGAAACAACACATAGATATAGAACGTGAAACTGCTTTATTTTGTCAAGTTTCAAGAAGCTAGCACAAACCGTGTTGGATTTACAGTTCCAAATCCATCTATCAATATAGGAGAAAACAGAGTGAAACCTAAAAATTCAAACTGTTACTGAAAATGAACGCTTCAACATAGAAGAACGAAATTTGGGGAACCAAGTCGGCTTAGTGTACTGATCATTACCTGAAAGTATCATCCAGTTTGGGTGAAAAAATATTTGCTGAGATTTCTGGAGATTCGTAATTTTTGGAAGCTTGGCAACCCCTTTCCATGAAAGTGTTTCTCGCCAGTCACTGCTTAGGGCTACATCAAGAGGAAAAAAAACATAGAGAAAGAACGTGAAACTGCTTTATTTTGTCAAGTTTCAAGAAGCTAGCACAAACCGTGTTGGATTTACAGTTCCAAATCCATCTATCAATATAGGAGAAAACAGAGTGAAACCTAAAAATTCAAACTGTTACTGAAAATGAACGCTTCAACATAGAAGAACGAAATTTGGGGAACCAAGTCGGCTTAGTGTACTGATCATTACCTGAAAGTATCATCCAGTTTGGGTGAAAAAATATTTGCTGAGATTTCTGGAGATTCGTAATTTTTGGAAGCTTGGCAACCCCTTTCTATGAAAGTGTTTCTCGCCAGTCACTGCTTAGGGCTACTTCAAGAGGAAACAAAACATAGAGATAGAACGTGAAACTGCTTTATTTTGTCAAGTTTCAAGAAGCTAGCACAAACCGTGTTGGATTTAGAGTTCCAAATACATCTATCAATATAGGAGAAAACAGAGTGAAACGTAAAAATTCAAACTGTTACTGGAAATGTATGCTTCAACATAGAAGAACGAAATTTGGGGAACCAAGTCGGCTTAGTGTACTGATCATTACCTGAAAGTATCATCCAGTTTGGGTGAAAAAATATTTGCTGTGATTTCTGGAGATTCGTAGTTTTTGGAAGCTTGACAACCCCTTTCTATGAAAGTGTTTCTCGCCAGTCACTGCTTAGGGCTACATCAAGAGGAAACAACACATAGATATAGAACGTGAAACTGCTTTATTTTGTCAAGTTTCAAGAAGCTAGCACAAACCGTGTTGGATTTACAGTTCCAAATCCATCTATCAATATAGGAGAAAACAGAGTGAAACCTAAAAATTCAAACTGTTACTGAAAATGAACGCTTCAACATAGAAGAACGAAATTTGGGGAACCAAGTCGGCTTAGTGTACTGATCATTACCTGAAAGTATCATCCAGTTTGGGTGAAAAAATATTTGCTGAGATTTCTGGAGATTCGTAATTTTTGGAAGCTTGGCAACCCCTTTCTATGAAAGTGTTTCTCGCCAGTCACTGCTTAGGGCTACTTCAAGAGGAAACAAAACATAGAGATAGAACGTGAAACTGCTTTATTTTGTCAAGTTTCAAGAAGCTAGCACAAACCGTGTTGGATTTAGAGTTCCAAATACATCTATCAATATAGGAGAAAACAGAGTGAAACGTAAAAATTCAAACTGTTACTGGAAATGTATGCTTCAACATAGAAGAACGAAATTTGGGGAACCAAGTCGGCTTAGTGTACTGATCATTACCTGAAAGTATCATCCAGTTTGGGTGAAAAAATATTTGCTGTGATTTCTGGAGATTCGTAGTTTTTGGAAGCTTGACAACCCCTTTCTATGAAAGTGTTTCTCGCCAGTCACTGCTTAGGGCTACATCAAGAGGAAACAACACATAGATATAGAACGTGAAACTGCTTTATTTTGTCAAGTTTCAAGAAGCTAGCACAAACCGTGTTGGATTTACAGTTCCAAATCCATCTATCAATATAGGAGAAAACAGAGTGAAACCTAAAAATTCAAACTGTTACTGAAAATGAACGCTTCAACATAGAAGAACGAAATTTGGGGAACCAAGTCGGCTTAGTGTACTGATCATTACCTGAAAGTATCATCCAGTTTGGGTGAAAAAATATTTGCTGAGATTTCTGGAGATTCGTAATTTTTGGAAGCTTGGCAACCCCTTTCTATGAAAGTGTTTCTCGCCAGTCACTGCTTAGGGCTACTTCAAGAGGAAACAAAACATAGAGATAGAACGTGAAACTGCTTTATTTTGTCAAGTTTCAAGAAGCTAGCACAAACCGTGTTGGATTTAGAGTTCCAAATACATCTATCAATATAGGAGAAAACAGAGTGAAACGTAAAAATTCAAACTGTTACTGGAAATGTACGCTTCAACATAGAAGAACGAAATTTGGGGAACCAAGTCGGCTTAGTGTACTGATCATTACCTGAAAGTATCATCCAGTTTGGGTGAAAAAATATTTGCTGTGATTTCTGGAGATTCGTAGTTTTTGGAAGCTTGACAACCCCTTTCTATGAAAGTGTTTCTCGCCAGTCACTGCTTAGGGCTACATCAAGAGGAAACAACACATAGATATAGAACGTGAAACTGCTTTATTTTGTCAAGTTTCAAGAAGCTAGCACAAACCGTGTTGGATTTACAGTTCCAAATCCATCTATCAATATAGGAGAAAACAGAGTGAAACCTAAAAATTCAAACTGTTACTGAAAATGAACGCTTCAACATAGAAGAACGAAATTTGGGGAACCAAGTCGGCTTAGTGTACTGATCATTACCTGAAAGTATCATCCAGTTTGGGTGAAAAAATATTTGCTGAGATTTCTGGAGATTCGTAATTTTTGGAAGCTTGGCAACCCCTTTCTATGAAAGTGTTTCTCGCCAGTCACTGCTTAGGGCTACTTCAAGAGGAAACAAAACATAGAGATAGAACGTGAAACTGCTTTATTTTGTCAAGTTTCAAGAAGCTAGCACAAACCGTGTTGGATTTAGAGTTCCAAATACATCTATCAATATAGGAGAAAACAGAGTGAAACGTAAAAATTCAAACTGTTACTGGAAATGTATGCTTCAACATAGAAGAACGAAATTTGGGGAACCAAGTCGGCTTAGTGTACTGATCATTACCTGAAAGTATCATCCAGTTTGGGTGAAAAAATATTTGCTGTGATTTCTGGAGATTCGTAGTTTTTGGAAGCTTGACAACCCCTTTCTATGAAAGTGTTTCTCGCCAGTCACTGCTTAGGGCTACATCAAGAGGAAACAACACATAGATATAGAACGTGAAACTGCTTTATTTTGTCAAGTTTCAAGAAGCTAGCACAAACCGTGTTGGATTTACAGTTCCAAATCCATCTATCAATATAGGAGAAAACAGAGTGAAACCTAAAAATTCAAACTGTTACTGAAAATGAACGCTTCAACATAGAAGAACGAAATTTGGGGAACCAAGTCGGCTTAGTGTACTGATCATTACCTGAAAGTATCATCCAGTTTGGGTGAAAAAATATTTGCTGAGATTTCTGGAGATTCGTAATTTTTGGAAGCTTGGCAACCCCTTTCTATGAAAGTGTTTCTCGCCAGTCACTGCTTAGGGCTACTTCAAGAGGAAACAAAACATAGAGATAGAACGTGAAACTGCTTTATTTTGTCAAGTTTCAAGAAGCTAGCACAAACCGTGTTGGATTTAGAGTTCCAAATACATCTATCAATATAGGAGAAAACAGAGTGAAACGTAAAAATTCAAACTGTTACTGGAAATGTATGCTTCAACATAGAAGAACGAAATTTGGGGAACCAAGTCGGCTTAGTGTACTGATCATTACCTGAAAGTATCATCCAGTTTGGGTGAAAAAATATTTGCTGTGATTTCTGGAGATTCGTAGTTTTTGGAAGCTTGACAACCCCTTTCTATGAAAGTGTTTCTCGCCAGTCACTGCTTAGGGCTACATCAAGAGGAAACAACACATAGATATAGAACGTGAAACTGCTTTATTTTGTCAAGTTTCAAGAAGCTAGCACAAACCGTGTTGGATTTACAGTTCCAAATCCATCTATCAATATAGGAGAAAACAGAGTGAAACCTAAAAATTCAAACTGTTACTGAAAATGAACGCTTCAACATAGAAGAACGAAATTTGGGGAACCAAGTCGGCTTAGTGTACTGATCATTACCTGAAAGTATCATCCAGTTTGGGTGAAAAAATATTTGCTGAGATTTCTGGAGATTCGTAATTTTTGGAAGCTTGGCAACCCCTTTCTATGAAAGTGTTTCTCGCCAGTCACTGCTTAGGGCTACTTCAAGAGGAAACAAAACATAGAGATAGAACGTGAAACTGCTTTATTTTGTCAAGTTTCAAGAAGCTAGCACAAACCGTGTTGGATTTAGAGTTCCAAATACATCTATCAATATAGGAGAAAACAGAGTGAAACGTAAAAATTCAAACTGTTACTGGAAATGTACGCTTCAACATAGAAGAACGAAATTTGGGGAACCAAGTCGGCTTAGTGTACTGATCATTACCTGAAAGTATCATCCAGTTTGGGTGAAAAAATATTTGCTGTGATTTCTGGAGATTCGTAGTTTTTGGAAGCTTGACAACCCCTTTCTATGAAAGTGTTTCTCGCCAGTCACTGCTTAGGGCTACATCAAGAGGAAACAACACATAGATATAGAACGTGAAACTGCTTTATTTTGTCAAGTTTCAAGAAGCTAGCACAAACCGTGTTGGATTTACAGTTCCAAATCCATCTATCAATATAGGAGAAAACAGAGTGAAACCTAAAAATTCAAACTGTTACTGAAAATGAACGCTTCAACATAGAAGAACGAAATTTGGGGAACCAAGTCGGCTTAGTGTACTGATCATTACCTGAAAGTATCATCCAGTTTGGGTGAAAAAATATTTGCTGAGATTTCTGGAGATTCGTAATTTTTGGAAGCTTGGCAACCCCTTTCCATGAAAGTGTTTCTCGCCAGTCACTGCTTAGGGCTACATCAAGAGGAAAAAAAACATAGAGAAAGAACGTGAAACTGCTTTATTTTGTCAAGTTTCAAGAAGCTAGCACAAACCGTGTTGGATTTAGAGTTCCAAATACATCTATCAATATAGGAGAAAACAGAGTGAAACCTAAAAATTCAAACTGTTAGTAGAAACGAACGCTTCAACATAGAAGAATGAAATTTGGAGAACCAAGTTGGCTTAGTGTACTGATCATTACCTGAAAGTATCATCCAGTTTTGGTGAAAAAATACTTGCTGAGATTTCTGGAGATTCGTAATTTTAGGAAGCTTGGCAACCCCTTTCCATGAAAGTGTTTCTCGCCAGTCACTGCATAGGGCTACTTCAAGAGGAAAGAACACCTAGAGACAGAACGTGAAACTACTTTATTTTGTCAAGTTTCAAGAAGCTAGCACAAACCGTGTTGGATTTAGAGTTCGAAATACATCTATCTATATAGGAGAAAACAGAGTGAAACCTAAAAATTCAAACTGTTACTGGAAATGAACGCTTCAACATAGAAGAACGAAATTTGGGGAACCAAGTTGGCTTAGTGTACTGATCATTACCTGAAAGTATCATCCAGTTTGGGTGAAAAAATATTTGCTGTGATTTCTGGAGATTCGTAGTTTTTGGAAGCTTGACAACCCCTTTCTATGAAAGTGTTTCTCGCCAGTCACTGCTTAGGGCTACATCAAGAGGAAACAACACATAGATATAGAACGTGAAACTGCTTTATTTTGTCAAGTTTCAAGAAGCTAGCACAAACCGTGTTGGATTTACAGTTCCAAATCCATCTATCAATATAGGAGAAAACAGAGTGAAACCTAAAAATTCAAACTGTTACTGGAAATGAACGCTTCAACATAGAAGAACGAAATTTGGGGAACCAAGTCGGCTTAGTGTACTGATCATTACCTGAAAGTATCATCCAGTTTGGGTGAAAAAATATTTGCTGTGATTTCTGGAGATTCGTAGTTTTTGGAAGCTTGACAACCCCTTTCTATGAAAGTGTTTCTCGCCAGTCACTGCTTAGGGCTACATCAAGAGGAAACAACACATAGATATAGAACGTGAAACTGCTTTATTTTGTCAAGTTTCAAGAAGCTAGCACAAACCGTGTTGGATTTACAGTTCCAAATCCATCTATCAATATAGGAGAAAACAGAGTGAAACCTAAAAATTCAAACTGTTACTGGAAATGAACGCTTCAACATAGAAGAACGAAATTTGGGGAACCAAGTCGGCTTAGTGTACTGATCATTACCTGAAAGTATCATCCAGTTTGGGTGCAGAAATATTTGCTGTGATTTCTGGAGATTCGTAGTTTTTGGAAGCTTGGCAACCCCTTTCTATGAAAGTGTTTCTCGCCAGTCACTGCTTAGGGCTACTTCAAGAGGAAACAAAACATAGAGATAGAACGTGAAACTGCTTTATTTTGTCAAGTTTCAAGAAGCTAGTACAAACCGTGTTGGATTTAGAGTTCCAAATACATCTATCAATATAGGAGAAAACAGAGTGAAACGTAAAAATACAAACTGTTACTGGAAATGTACGCTTCAACATAGAAGAACGAAATTTGGGGAACCAAGTCGGCTTAGTGTACTGATCATTACCTGAAAGTATCATCCAGTTTGGGTGAAAAAATATTTGCTGAGATTTCTGGAAATTCGTAATTTTTGGATGCTTGGCAACCCCTTTCCATGAAAGTGTTTCTCGCCAGTCACTGCTTAGGGCTACATCAAGAGGAAAAAAAACATAGAGAAAGAACGTGAAACTGCTTTATTTTGTCAAGTTTCAAGAAGCTAGCACAAACCGTGTTGGATTTAGAGTTCCAAATACATTTATCAATATAGGAGAAAACAGAGTGAAACCTAAAAATTTAAACTGTTACTGGAAATGAACGCTTCACCATAGAAGAACGAAATTTGGGGAACCAAGTCGGCTTAGTGTACTGATCATTACCTGAAAGTATCATCCAGTTTGGGTGAAAAAATATTTGCTGTGATTTCTGGAGATTCGTAGTTTTTGGAAGCTTGACAACCCCTTTCTATGAAAGTGTTTCTCGCCAGTCACTGCTTAGGGCTACATCAAGAGGAAAAAACACATAGATATAGAACGTGAAACTGCTTTATTTTGTCAAGTTTCAAGAAGCTAGCACAAACCGTGTTGGATTTACAGTTCCAAATCCATCTATCAATATAGGAGAAAACAGAGTGAAACCTAAAAATTCAAACTGTTACTGAAAATGAACGCTTCAACATAGAAGAACGAAATTTGGGGAACCAAGTCGGCTTAGTGTACTGATCATTACCTGAAAGTATCATCCAGTTTGGGTGAAAAAATATTTGCTGAGATTTCTGGAGATTCGTAATTTTTGGAAGCTTGGCAACCCCTTTCCATGAAAGTGTTTCTCGCCACTCACTGCTTAGGGCTACATCAAGAGGAAAAAAAACATAGAGAAAGAACGTGAAACTGCTTTATTTTGTCAAGTTTCAAGAAGCTAGCACAAACCGTGTTGGATTTAGAGTTCCAAATACATTTATCAATATAGGAGAAAACAGAGTGAAACCTAAAAATTTAAACTGTTACTGGAAATGAACGCTTCACCATAGAAGAACGAAATTTGGGGAACCAAGTCGGCTTAGTGTACTGACCATTACCTGAAAGTATCATCCAGTTTGGGTGAAAAAATATTTGCTGAGATTTCTGGAGATTCGTAATTTTTGGAAGCTTGGGAACCTTTTTCCATGAAAGTGTTTCTCGACAGTCACTGCTTAGGGCTACATCAAGAGGAAACAAAACATAGAGATAGAACGTGAAACTGCTTTATTTTGTCAAGTTTCAAGAAGCTAGCACAAACCGTGTTGGATTTAGAGTTCCAAATCCATCTATCAATATAGGAGAAAACAGAGTGAAACCTAAAAATTCAAACTGTTACTGGAAATGAACGCTTCAACATAGAAGAACGAAATTTGGGGAACCAAGTCGGCTTAGTGTACTGATCATTACCTGAAAGTATCATCCAGTTTGGGTGAAAAAATATTTGCTGTGATTTCTGGAGATTCGTAGTTTTTGGAAGCTTGACAACCCCTTTCTATGAAAGTGTTTCTCGCCAGTCACTGCTTAGGGCTACATCAAGAGGAAACAACACATAGATATAGAACGTGAAACTGCTTTATTTTGTCAAGTTTCAAGAAGCTAGCACAAACCGTGTTGGATTTACAGTTCCAAATCCATCTATCAATATAGGAGAAAACAGAGTGAAACCTAAAAATTCAAACTGTTACTGAAAATGAACGCTTCAACATAGAAGAACGAAATTTGGGGAACCAAGTCGGCTTAGTGTACTGATCATTACCTGAAAGTATCATCCAGTTTGGGTGAAAAAATATTTGCTGAGATTTCTGGAGATTCGTAATTTTTGGAAGCTTGGCAACCCCTTTCTATGAAAGTGTTTCTCGCCAGTCACTGCTTAGGGCTACTTCAAGAGGAAACAAAACATAGAGATAGAACGTGAAACTGCTTTATTTTGTCAAGTTTCAAGAAGCTAGCACAAACCGTGTTGGATTTACAGTTCCAAATCCATCTATCAATATAGGAGAAAACAGAGTGAAACCTAAAAATTCAAACTGTTACTGAAAATGAACGCTTCAACATAGAAGAACGAAATTTGGGGAACCAAGTCGGCTTAGTGTACTGATCATTACCTGAAAGTATCATCCAGTTTGGGTGAAAAAATATTTGCTGAGATTTCTGGAGATTCGTAATTTTTGGAAGCTTGGCAACCCCTTTCCATGAAAGTGTTTCTCGCCAGTCACTGCTTAGGGCTACATCAAGAGGAAAAAAAACATAGAGAAAGAACGTGAAACTGCTTTATTTTGTCAAGTTTCAAGAAGCTAGCACAAACCGTGTTGGATTTAGAGTTCCAAATACATTTATCAATATAGGAGAAAACAGAGTGAAACCTAAAAATTTAAACTGTTACTGGAAATGAACGCTTCACCATAGAAGAACGAAATTTGGGGAACCAAGTCGGCTTAGTGTACTGATCATTACCTGAAAGTATCATCCAGTTTGGGTGAAAAAATATTTGCTGAGATTTCTGGAGATTCGTAATTTTTGGAAGCTTGGGAACCCCTTTCCATGAAAGTGTTTCTCGCCAGTCACTGCATAGGGCTACTTCAAGAGGAAAGAACACATAGAGACAGAACGTGAAACTACTTTATTTTGTCAAGTTTCAAGAAGCTAGCACAAACCGTGTTGGATTTAGAGTTCGAAATACATCTATCTATATAGGAGAAAACAGAGTGAAACCTAAAAATTCAAACTGTTAGTAGAAACGAACGCTTCAACATAGAAGAATGAAATTTGGAGAACCAAGTTGGCTTAGTGTACTGATCATTACCTGTCAGTATCATCCAGTTTTGGTGAAAAAATACTTGCTGAGATTTCTGGAGATTCGTAATTTTAGGAAGCTTGGCAACCCCTTTCCATGAAAGTGTTTCTCGCCAGTCACTGCAATGGGCTACTTCAAGAGGAAAGAACACCTAGAGACAGAACGTGAAACTACTTTATTTTGTCAAGTTTCAAGAAGCTAGCACAAACCGTGTTGGATTTAGAGTTCCAAATACATTTATCAATATAGGAGAAAACAGAGTGAAACCTAAAAATTTAAACTGTTACTGGAAATGAACGCTTCACCATAGAAGAACGAAATTTGGGGAACCAAGTCGGCTTAGTGTACTGACCATTACCTGAAAGTATCATCCAGTTTGGGTGAAAAAATATTTGCTGAGATTTCTGGAGATTCGTAATTTTTGGAAGCTTGGGAACCTTTTTCCATGAAAGTGTTTCTCGACAGTCACTGCTTAGGGCTACATCAAGAGGAAACAAAACATAGAGATAGAACGTGAAACTGCTTTATTTTGTCAAGTTTCAAGAAGCTAGCACAAACCGTGTTGGATTTAGAGTTCCAAATACATCTATCAATATAGGAGAAAACAGAGTGAAACCTAAAAATTCAAACTGTTACTGGAAATGAACGCTTCACCATAGAAGAACGAAATTTGGGGAACCAAGTCGGCTTAGTGTACTGATCATTACCTGAAAGTATCATCCAGTTTGGGTGAAAAAATATTTGCTGTGATTTCTGGAGATTCGTAGTTTTTGGAAGCTTGACAACCCCTTTCTATGAAAGTGTTTCTCGCCAGTCACTGCTTAGGGCTACATCAAGAGGAAACAACACATAGATATAGAACGTGAAACTGCTTTATTTTGTCAAGTTTCAAGAAGCTAGCACAAACCGTGTTGGATTTACAGTTCCAAATCCATCTATCAATATAGGAGAAAACAGAGTGAAACCTAAAAATTCAAACTGTTACTGAAAATGAACGCTTCAACATAGAAGAACGAAATTTGGGGAACCAAGTCAGCTTAGTGTACTGATCATTACCTGAAAGTATCATCCAGTTTGGGTGAAAAAATATTTGCTGAGATTTCTGGAGATTCGTAATTTTTGGAAGCTTGGCAACCCCTTTCTATGAAAGTGTTTCTCGCCAGTCACTGCTTAGGGCTACTTCAAGAGGAAACAAAACATAGAGATAGAACGTGAAACTGCTTTATTTTGTCAAGTTTCAAGAAGCTAGCACAAACCGTGTTGGATTTACAGTTCCAAATCCATCTATCAATATAGGAGAAAACAGAGTGAAACCTAAAAATTCAAACTGTTACTGAAAATGAACGCTTCAACATAGAAGAACGAAATTTGGGGAACCAAGTCAGCTTAGTGTACTGATCATTACCTGAAAGTATCATCCAGTTTGGGTGAAAAAATATTTGCTGAGATTTCTGGAGATTCGTAATTTTTGGAAGCTTGGCAACCCCTTTCCATGAAAGTGTTTCTCGCCAGTCACTGCTTAGGGCTACATCAAGAGGAAAAGAAACATAGAGAAAGAACGTGAAACTGCTTTATTTTGTCAAGTTTCAAGAAGCTAGCACAAACCGTGTTGGATTTAGAGTTCCAAATACATTTATCAATATAGGAGAAAACAGAGTGAAACCTAAAAATTTAAACTGTTACTGGAAATGAACGCTTCACCATAGAAGAACGAAATTTGGGGAACCAAGTCGGCTTAGTGTACTGATCATTACCTGAAAGTATCATCCAGTTTGGGTGAAAAAATATTTGCTGTGATTTCTGGAGATTCGTAGTTTTTGGAAGCTTGACAACCCCTTTCTATGAAAGTGTTTCTCGCCAGTCACTGCTTAGGGCTACATCAAGAGGAAACAAAACATAGAGATAGAACGTGAAACTGCTTTATTTTGTCAAGTTTCAAGAAGCTAGCACAAACCGTGTTGGATTTAGAGTTCCAAATACATCTATCAATATAGGAGAAAACAGAGTGAAACCTAAAAATTCAAACTGTTACTGGAAATGAACGCTTCAACATAGAAGAACGAAATTTGGAGAACCAAGTTGGCTTAGTGTACTGATCATTACCTGTAAGTATCATCCAGTTTTGGTGAAAAAATATTTGCTGAGATTTCTGGAGATTCGTAATTTTTGGAAGCTTGGGAACCCCTTTCCATGAAAGTGTTTCTCGCCAGTCACTGCATAGGGCTACTTCAAGAGGAAAGAACACATAGAGACAGAACGTGAAACTACTTTATTTTGTCAAGTTTCAAGAAGCTAGCACAAACCGTGTTGGATTTAGAGTTCGAAATACATCTATCTATATAGGAGAAAACAGAGTGAAACCTAAAAATTCAAACTGTTACTGGAAATGAACGCTTCAACATAGAAGAACGAAATTTGGGGAACCAAGTCGGCTTAGTGTACTGATCATTACCTGAAAGTATCATCCAGTTTGGGTGAAAAAATATTTGCTGAGATTTCTGGAGATTCGTAATTTTTGGAAGCTTGGCAACCCCTTTCTATGAAAGTGTTTCTCGCCAGTCACTGCTTAGGGCTACTTCAAGAGGAAACAAAACATAGAGATAGAACGTGAAACTGCTTTATTTTGTCAAGTTTCAAGAAGCTAGCACAAACCGTGTTGGATTTAGAGTTCCAAATACATCTATCAATATAGGAGAAAACAGAGTGAAACGTAAAAATTCAAACTGTTACTGGAAATGTACGCTTCAACATAGAAGAACGAAATTTGGGGAACCAAGTCGGCTTAGTGTACTGATCATTACCTGAAAGTATCATCCAGTTTGGGTGAAAAAATATTTGCTGTGATTTCTGGAGATTCGTAGTTTTTGGAAGCTTGACAACCCCTTTCTATGAAAGTGTTTCTCGCCAGTCACTGCTTAGGGCTACATCAAGAGGAAACAACACATAGATATAGAACGTGAAACTGCTTTATTTTGTCAAGTTTCAAGAAGCTAGCACAAACCGTGTTGGATTTACAGTTCCAAATCCATCTATCAATATAGGAGAAAACAGAGTGAAACCTAAAAATTCAAACTGTTACTGAAAATGAACGCTTCAACATAGAAGAACGAAATTTGGGGAACCAAGTCGGCTTAGTGTACTGATCATTACCTGAAAGTATCATCCAGTTTGGGTGAAAAAATATTTGCTGAGATTTCTGGAGATTCGTAATTTTTGGAAGCTTGGCAACCCCTTTCCATGAAAGTGTTTCTCGCCAGTCACTGCTTAGGGCTACATCAAGAGGAAAAAAAACATAGAGAAAGAACGTGAAACTGCTTTATTTTGTCAAGTTTCAAGAAGCTAGCACAAACCGTGTTGGATTTAGAGTTCCAAATACATTTATCAATATAGGAGAAAACAGAGTGAAACCTAAAAATTTAAACTGTTACTGGAAATGAACGCTTCACCATAGAAGAACGAAATTTGGGGAACCAAGTCGGCTTAGTGTACTGATCATTACCTGAAAGTATCATCCAGTTTGGGTGAAAAAATATTTGCTGTGATTTCTGGAGATTCGTAGTTTTTGGAAGCTTGACAACCCCTTTCTATGAAAGTGTTTCTCGCCAGTCACTGCTTAGGGCTACATCAAGAGGAAACAAAACATAGAGATAGAACGTGAAACTGCTTTATTTTGTCAAGTTTCAAGAAGCTAGCACAAACCGTGTTGGATTTAGAGTTCCAAATACATCTATCAATATAGGAGAAAACAGAGTGAAACCTAAAAATTCAAACTGTTACTGGAAATGAACGCTTCAACATAGAAGAACGAAATTTGGAGAACCAAGTTGGCTTAGTGTACTGATCATTACCTGTAAGTATCATCCAGTTTGGGTGAAAAAATATTTGCTGAGATTTCTGGAGATTCGTAATTTTTGGAAGCTTGGGAACCCCTTTCCATGAAAGTGTTTCTCGCCAGTCACTGCATAGGGCTACTTCAAGAGGAAAGAACACATAGAGACAGAACGTGAAACTACTTTATTTTGTCAAGTTTCAAGAAGCTAGCACAAACCGTGTTGGATTTAGAGTTCGAAATACATCTATCAATATAGGAGAAAACAGAGTGAAACCTAAAAATTCAAACTGTTACTGAAAATGAACGCTTCAACATAGAAGAACGAAATTTGGGGAACCAAGTCGGCTTAGTGTACTGATCATTACCTGAAAGTATCATCCAGTTTGGGTGAAAAAATATTTGCTGAGATTTCTGGAGATTCGTAATTTTTGGAAGCTTGGCAACCCCTTTCCATGAAAGTGTTTCTCGCCAGTCACTGCTTAGGGCTACATCAAGAGGAAAAAAAACATAGAGAAAGAACGTGAAACTGCTTTATTTTGTCAAGTTTCAAGAAGCTAGCACAAACCGTGTTGGATTTAGAGTTCCAAATACATTTATCAATATAGGAGAAAACAGAGTGAAACCTAAAAATTTAAACTGTTACTGGAAATGAACGCTTCACCATAGAAGAACGAAATTTGGGGAACCAAGTCGGCTTAGTGTACTGATCATTACCTGAAAGTATCATCCAGTTTGGGTGAAAAAATATTTGCTGAGATTTCTGGAGATTCGTAATTTTTGGAAGCTTGGGAACCCCTTTCCATGAAAGTGTTTCTCGCCAGTCACTGCATAGGGCTACTTCAAGAGGAAAGAACACATAGAGACAGAACGTGAAACTACTTTATTTTGTCAAGTTTCAAGAAGCTAGCACAAACCGTGTTGGATTTAGAGTTCGAAATACATCTATCTATATAGGAGAAAACAGAGTGAAACCTAAAAATTCAAACTGTTAGTAGAAACGAACGCTTCAACATAGAAGAATGAAATTTGGAGAACCAAGTTGGCTTAGTGTACTGATCATTACCTGTAAGTATCATCCAGTTTTGGTGAAAAAATACTTGCTGAGATTTCTGGAGATTCGTAATTTTAGGAAGCTTGGCAACCCCTTTCCATGAAAGTGTTTCTCGCCAGTCACTGCAATGGGCTACTTCAAGAGGAAAGAACACCTAGAGACAGAACGTGAAACTACTTTATTTTGTCAAGTTTCAAGAAGCTAGCACAAACCGTGTTGGATTTAGAGTTCCAAATACATTTATCAATATAGGAGAAAACAGAGTGAAACCTAAAAATTTAAACTGTTACTGGAAATGAACGCTTCACCATAGAAGAACGAAATTTGGGGAACCAAGTCGGCTTAGTGTACTGACCATTACCTGAAAGTATCATCCAGTTTGGGTGAAAAAATATTTGCTGAGATTTCTGGAGATTCGTAATTTTTGGAAGCTTGGGAACCTTTTTCCATGAAAGTGTTTCTCGACAGTCACTGCTTAGGGCTACATCAAGAGGAAACAAAACATAGAGATAGAACGTGAAACTGCTTTATTTTGTCAAGTTTCAAGAAGCTAGCACAAACCGTGTTGGATTTAGAGTTCCAAATACATCTATCAATATAGGAGAAAACAGAGTGAAACCTAAAAATTCAAACTGTTACTGGAAATGAACGCTTCACCATAGAAGAACGAAATTTGGGGAACCAAGTCGGCTTAGTGTACTGATCATTACCTGAAAGTATCATCCAGTTTGGGTGAAAAAATATTTGCTGTGATTTCTGGAGATTCGTAGTTTTTGGAAGCTTGACAACCCCTTTCTATGAAAGTGTTTCTCGCCAGTCACTGCTTAGGGCTACATCAAGAGGAAACAACACATAGATATAGAACGTGAAACTGCTTTATTTTGTCAAGTTTCAAGAAGCTAGCACAAACCGTGTTGGATTTACAGTTCCAAATCCATCTATCAATATAGGAGAAAACAGAGTGAAACCTAAAAATTCAAACTGTTACTGAAAATGAACGCTTCAACATAGAAGAACGAAATTTGGGGAACCAAGTCAGCTTAGTGTACTGATCATTACCTGAAAGTATCATCCAGTTTGGGTGAAAAAATATTTGCTGAGATTTCTGGAGATTCGTAATTTTTGGAAGCTTGGCAACCCCTTTCTATGAAAGTGTTTCTCGCCAGTCACTGCTTAGGGCTACTTCAAGAGGAAACAAAACATAGAGATAGAACGTGAAACTGCTTTATTTTGTCAAGTTTCAAGAAGCTAGCACAAACCGTGTTGGATTTACAGTTCCAAATCCATCTATCAATATAGGAGAAAACAGAGTGAAACCTAAAAATTCAAACTGTTACTGAAAATGAACGCTTCAACATAGAAGAACGAAATTTGGGGAACCAAGTCAGCTTAGTGTACTGATCATTACCTGAAAGTATCATCCAGTTTGGGTGAAAAAATATTTGCTGAGATTTCTGGAGATTCGTAATTTTTGGAAGCTTGGCAACCCCTTTCCATGAAAGTGTTTCTCGCCAGTCACTGCTTAGGGCTACATCAAGAGGAAAAGAAACATAGAGAAAGAACGTGAAACTGCTTTATTTTGTCAAGTTTCAAGAAGCTAGCACAAACCGTGTTGGATTTAGAGTTCCAAATACATTTATCAATATAGGAGAAAACAGAGTGAAACCTAAAAATTTAAACTGTTACTGGAAATGAACGCTTCACCATAGAAGAACGAAATTTGGGGAACCAAGTCGGCTTAGTGTACTGATCATTACCTGAAAGTATCATCCAGTTTGGGTGAAAAAATATTTGCTGTGATTTCTGGAGATTCGTAGTTTTTGGAAGCTTGACAACCCCTTTCTATGAAAGTGTTTCTCGCCAGTCACTGCTTAGGGCTACATCAAGAGGAAACAAAACATAGAGATAGAACGTGAAACTGCTTTATTTTGTCAAGTTTCAAGAAGCTAGCACAAACCGTGTTGGATTTAGAGTTCCAAATACATCTATCAATATAGGAGAAAACAGAGTGAAACCTAAAAATTCAAACTGTTACTGGAAATGAACGCTTCAACATAGAAGAACGAAATTTGGAGAACCAAGTTGGCTTAGTGTACTGATCATTACCTGTAAGTATCATCCAGTTTTGGTGAAAAAATATTTGCTGAGATTTCTGGAGATTCGTAATTTTTGGAAGCTTGGGAACCCCTTTCCATGAAAGTGTTTCTCGCCAGTCACTGCATAGGGCTACTTCAAGAGGAAAGAACACATAGAGACAGAACGTGAAACTACTTTATTTTGTCAAGTTTCAAGAAGCTAGCACAAACCGTGTTGGATTTAGAGTTCGAAATACATCTATCTATATAGGAGAAAACAGAGTGAAACCTAAAAATTCAAACTGTTACTGGAAATGAACGCTTCAACATAGAAGAACGAAATTTGGGGAACCAAGTCGGCTTAGTGTACTGATCATTACCTGAAAGTATCATCCAGTTTGGGTGAAAAAATATTTGCTGAGATTTCTGGAGATTCGTAATTTTTGGAAGCTTGGCAACCCCTTTCTATGAAAGTGTTTCTCGCCAGTCACTGCTTAGGGCTACTTCAAGAGGAAACAAAACATAGAGATAGAACGTGAAACTGCTTTATTTTGTCAAGTTTCAAGAAGCTAGCACAAACCGTGTTGGATTTAGAGTTCCAAATACATCTATCAATATAGGAGAAAACAGAGTGAAACGTAAAAATTCAAACTGTTACTGGAAATGTACGCTTCAACATAGAAGAACGAAATTTGGGGAACCAAGTCGGCTTAGTGTACTGATCATTACCTGAAAGTATCATCCAGTTTGGGTGAAAAAATATTTGCTGTGATTTCTGGAGATTCGTAGTTTTTGGAAGCTTGACAACCCCTTTCTATGAAAGTGTTTCTCGCCAGTCACTGCTTAGGGCTACATCAAGAGGAAACAACACATAGATATAGAACGTGAAACTGCTTTATTTTGTCAAGTTTCAAGAAGCTAGCACAAACCGTGTTGGATTTACAGTTCCAAATCCATCTATCAATATAGGAGAAAACAGAGTGAAACCTAAAAATTCAAACTGTTACTGAAAATGAACGCTTCAACATAGAAGAACGAAATTTGGGGAACCAAGTCGGCTTAGTGTACTGATCATTACCTGAAAGTATCATCCAGTTTGGGTGAAAAAATATTTGCTGAGATTTCTGGAGATTCGTAATTTTTGGAAGCTTGGCAACCCCTTTCCATGAAAGTGTTTCTCGCCAGTCACTGCTTAGGGCTACATCAAGAGGAAAAAAAACATAGAGAAAGAACGTGAAACTGCTTTATTTTGTCAAGTTTCAAGAAGCTAGCACAAACCGTGTTGGATTTAGAGTTCCAAATACATTTATCAATATAGGAGAAAACAGAGTGAAACCTAAAAATTTAAACTGTTACTGGAAATGAACGCTTCACCATAGAAGAACGAAATTTGGGGAACCAAGTCGGCTTAGTGTACTGATCATTACCTGAAAGTATCATCCAGTTTGGGTGAAAAAATATTTGCTGTGATTTCTGGAGATTCGTAGTTTTTGGAAGCTTGACAACCCCTTTCTATGAAAGTGTTTCTCGCCAGTCACTGCTTAGGGCTACATCAAGAGGAAACAAAACATAGAGATAGAACGTGAAACTGCTTTATTTTGTCAAGTTTCAAGAAGCTAGCACAAACCGTGTTGGATTTAGAGTTCCAAATACATCTATCAATATAGGAGAAAACAGAGTGAAACCTAAAAATTCAAACTGTTACTGGAAATGAACGCTTCAACATAGAAGAACGAAATTTGGAGAACCAAGTTGGCTTAGTGTACTGATCATTACCTGTAAGTATCATCCAGTTTGGGTGAAAAAATATTTGCTGAGATTTCTGGAGATTCGTAATTTTTGGAAGCTTGGGAACCCCTTTCCATGAAAGTGTTTCTCGCCAGTCACTGCATAGGGCTACTTCAAGAGGAAAGAACACATAGAGACAGAACGTGAAACTACTTTATTTTGTCAAGTTTCAAGAAGCTAGCACAAACCGTGTTGGATTTAGAGTTCGAAATACATCTATCAATATAGGAGAAAACAGAGTGAAACCTAAAAATTCAAACTGTTACTGGAAATGAACGCTTCAACATAGAAGAACGAAATTTGGAGAACCAAGTTGGCTTAGTGTACTGATCATTACCTGTAAGTATCATCCAGTTTGGGTGAAAAAATATTTGCTGAGATTTCTGGAGATTCGTAATTTTTGGAAGCTTGGGAACCCCTTTCCATGAAAGTGTTTCTCGCCAGTCACTGCATAGGGCTACTTCAAGAGGAAAGAACACATAGAGACAGAACGTGAAACTACTTTATTTTGTCAAGTTTCAAGAAGCTAGCACAAACCGTGTTGGATTTAGAGTTCGAAATACATCTATCTATATAGGAGAAAACAGAGTGAAACCTAAAAATTCTAACTGTTACTGGAAATGAACGCTTCAACATAGAAGAACGAAATTTGGGGAACCAAGTCGGCTTAGTGTACTGATCATTACCTGAAAGTATCATCCAGTTTGGGTGAAAAAATATTTGCTGAGATTTCTGGAGATTCGTAATTTTTGGAAGCTTGGCAACCCCTTTCTATGAAAGTGTTTCTCGCCAGTCACTGCTTAGGGCTACTTCAAGAGGAAACAAAACATAGAGATAGAACGTGAAACTGCTTTATTTTGTCAAGTTTCAAGAAGCTAGCACAAACCGTGTTGGATTTAGAGTTCCAAATACATCTATCAATATAGGAGAAAACAGAGTGAAACGTAAAAATTCAAACTGTTACTGGAAATGTACGCTTCAACATAGAAGAACGAAATTTGGGGAACCAAGTCGGCTTAGTGTACTGATCATTACCTGAAAGTATCATCCAGTTTGGGTGAAAAAATATTTGCTGTGATTTCTGGAGATTCGTAGTTTTTGGAAGCTTGACAACCCCTTTCTATGAAAGTGTTTCTCGCCAGTCACTGCTTAGGGCTACATCAAGAGGAAACAACACATAGATATAGAACGTGAAACTGCTTTATTTTGTCAAGTTTCAAGAAGCTAGCACAAACCGTGTTGGATTTACAGTTCCAAATCCATCTATCAATATAGGAGAAAACAGAGTGAAACCTAAAAATTCAAACTGTTACTGAAAATGAACGCTTCAACATAGAAGAACGAAATTTGGGGAACCAAGTCGGCTTAGTGTACTGATCATTACCTGAAAGTATCATCCAGTTTGGGTGAAAAAATATTTGCTGAGATTTCTGGAGATTCGTAATTTTTGGAAGCTTGGCAACCCCTTTCCATGAAAGTGTTTCTCGCCAGTCACTGCTTAGGGCTACATCAAGAGGAAAAAAAACATAGAGAAAGAACGTGAAACTGCTTTATTTTGTCAAGTTTCAAGAAGCTAGCACAAACCGTGTTGGATTTAGAGTTCCAAATACATTTATCAATATAGGAGAAAACAGAGTGAAACCTAAAAATTTAAACTGTTACTGGAAATGAACGCTTCACCATAGAAGAACGAAATTTGGGGAACCAAGTTGGCTTAGTGTACTGATCATTACCTGAAAGTATCATCCAGTTTGGGTGAAAAAATATTTGCTGAGATTTCTGGAGATTCGTAATTTTTGGAAGCTTGGGAACCCCTTTCCATGAAAGTGTTTCTCGCCAGTCACTGCATAGGGCTACTTCAAGAGGAAAGAACACATAGAGACAGAACGTGAAACTACTTTATTTTGTCAAGTTTCAAGAAGCTAGCACAAACCGTGTTGGATTTAGAGTTCGAAATACATCTATCTATATAGGAGAAAACAGAGTGAAACCTAAAAATTCAAACTGTTAGTAGAAACGAACGCTTCAACATAGAAGAATGAAATTTGGAGAACCAAGTTGGCTTAGTGTACTGATCATTACCTGTAAGTATCATCCAGTTTTGGTGAAAAAATACTTGCTGAGATTTCTGGAGATTCGTAATTTTAGGAAGCTTGGCAACCCCTTTCCATGAAAGTGTTTCTCGCCAGTCACTGCAATGGGCTACTTCAAGAGGAAAGAACACCTAGAGACAGAACGTGAAACTACTTTATTTTGTCAAGTTTCAAGAAGCTAGCACAAACCGTGTTGGATTTAGAGTTCCAAATACATTTATCAATATAGGAGAAAACAGAGTGAAACCTAAAAATTTAAACTGTTACTGGAAATGAACGCTTCACCATAGAAGAACGAAATTTGGGGAACCAAGTCGGCTTAGTGTACTGACCATTACCTGAAAGTATCATCCAGTTTGGGTGAAAAAATATTTGCTGAGATTTCTGGAGATTCGTAATTTTTGGAAGCTTGGGAACCTTTTTCCATGAAAGTGTTTCTCGACAGTCACTGCTTAGGGCTACATCAAGAGGAAACAAAACATAGAGATAGAACGTGAAACTGCTTTATTTTGTCAAGTTTCAAGAAGCTAGCACAAACCGTGTTGGATTTAGAGTTCCAAATACATCTATCAATATAGGAGAAAACAGAGTGAAACCTAAAAATTCAAACTGTTACTGGAAATGAACGCTTCACCATAGAAGAACGAAATTTGGGGAACCAAGTCGGCTTAGTGTACTGATCATTACCTGAAAGTATCATCCAGTTTGGGTGAAAAAATATTTGCTGTGATTTCTGGAGATTCGTAGTTTTTGGAAGCTTGACAACCCCTTTCTATGAAAGTGTTTCTCGCCAGTCACTGCTTAGGGCTACATCAAGAGGAAACAACACATAGATATAGAACGTGAAACTGCTTTATTTTGTCAAGTTTCAAGAAGCTAGCACAAACCGTGTTGGATTTACAGTTCCAAATCCATCTGTCAATATAGGAGAAAACAGAGTGAAACCTAAAAATTCAAACTGTTACTGAAAATGAACGCTTCAACATAGAAGAACGAAATTTGGGGAACCAAGTCAGCTTAGTGTACTGATCATTACCTGAAAGTATCATCCAGTTTGGGTGAAAAAATATTTGCTGAGATTTCTGGAGATTCGTAATTTTTGGAAGCTTGGCAACCCCTTTCTATGAAAGTGTTTCTCGCCAGTCACTGCTTAGGGCTACTTCAAGAGGAAACAAAACATAGAGATAGAACGTGAAACTGCTTTATTTTGTCAAGTTTCAAGAAGCTAGCACAAACCGTGTTGGATTTACAGTTCCAAATCCATCTATCAATATAGGAGAAAACAGAGTGAAACCTAAAAATTCAAACTGTTACTGAAAATGAACGCTTCAACATAGAAGAACGAAATTTGGGGAACCAAGTCAGCTTAGTGTACTGATCATTACCTGAAGGTATCATCCAGTTTGGGTGAAAAAATATTTGCTGAGATTTCTGGAGATTCGTAATTTTTGGAAGCTTGGCAACCCCTTTCCATGTAAGTGTTTCTCGCCAGTCACTGCTTAGGGCTACATCAAGAGGAAAAGAAACATAGAGAAAGAACGTGAAACTGCTTTATTTTGTCAAGTTTCAAGAAGCTAGCACAAACCGTGTTGGATTTAGAGTTCCAAATACATTTATCAATATAGGAGAAAACAGAGTGAAACCTAAAAATTTAAACTGTTACTGGAAATGAACGCTTCACCATAGAAGAACGAAATTTGGGGAACCAAGTCGGCTTAGTGTACTGATCATTACCTGAAAGTATCATCCAGTTTGGGTGAAAAAATATTTGCTGTGATTTCTGGAGATTCGTAGTTTTTGGAAGCTTGACAACCCCTTTCTATGAAAGTGTTTCTCGCCAGTCACTGCTTAGGGCTACATCAAGAGGAAACAAAACATAGAGATAGAACGTGAAACTGCTTTATTTTGTCAAGTTTCAAGAAGCTAGCACAAACCGTGTTGGATTTAGAGTTCCAAATACATCTATCAATATAGGAGAAAACAGAGTGAAACCTAAAAATTCAAACTGTTACTGGAAATGAACGCTTCAACATAGAAGAACGAAATTTGAGAACCAAGTTGGCTTAGTGTACTGATCATTACCTGTAAATATCATCCAGTTTTGGTGAAAAAATATTTGCTGAGATTTCTGGAGATTCGTAATTTTTGGAAGCTTGGGAACCCCTTTCCATGAAAGTGTTTCTCGCCAGTCACTGCATAGGGCTACTTCAAGAGGAAAGAACACATAGAGACAGAACGTGAAACTACTTTATTTTGTCAAGTTTCAAGAAGCTAGCACAAACCGTGTTGGATTTAGAGTTCGAAATACATCTATCTATATAGGAGAAAACAGAGTGAAACCTAAAAATTCAAACTGTTACTGGAAATGAACGCTTCAACATAGAAGAACGAAATTTGGGGAACCAAGTCGGCTTAGTGTACTGATCATTACCTGAAAGTATCATCCAGTTTGGGTGAAAAAATATTTGCTGAGATTTCTGGAGATTCGTAATTTTTGGAAGCTTGGCAACCCCTTTCTATGAAAGTGTTTCTCGCCAGTCACTGCTTAGGGCTACTTCAAGAGGAAACAAAACATAGAGATAGAACGTGAAACTGCTTTATTTTGTCAAGTTTCAAGAAGCTAGCACAAACCGTGTTGGATTTAGAGTTCCAAATACATCTATCAATATAGGAGAAAACAGAGTGAAACGTAAAAATTCAAACTGTTACTGGAAATGTACGCTTCAACATAGAAGAACGAAATTTGGGGAACCAAGTCGGCTTAGTGTACTGATCATTACCTGAAAGTATCATCCAGTTTGGGTGAAAAAATATTTGCTGTGATTTCTGGAGATTCGTAGTTTTTGGAAGCTTGACAACCCCTTTCTATGAAAGTGTTTCTCGCCAGTCACTGCTTAGGGCTACATCAAGAGGAAACAACACATAGATATAGAACGTGAAACTGCTTTATTTTGTCAAGTTTCAAGAAGCTAGCACAAACCGTGTTGGATTTACAGTTCCAAATCCATCTATCAATATAGGAGAAAACAGAGTGAAACCTAAAAATTCAAACTGTTACTGAAAATGAACGCTTCAACATAGAAGAACGAAATTTGGGGAACCAAGTCGGCTTAGTGTACTGATCATTACCTGAAAGTATCATCCAGTTTGGGTGAAAAAATATTTGCTGAGATTTCTGGAGATTCGTAATTTTTGGAAGCTTGGCAACCCCTTTCCATGAAAGTGTTTCTCGCCAGTCACTGCTTAGGGCTACATCAAGAGGAAAAAAAACATAGAGAAAGAACGTGAAACTGCTTTATTTTGTCAAGTTTCAAGAAGCTAGCACAAACCGTGTTGGATTTAGAGTTCCAAATACATTTATCAATATAGGAGAAAACAGAGTGAAACCTAAAAATTTAAACTGTTACTGGAAATGAACGCTTCACCATAGAAGAACGAAATTTGGGGAACCAAGTCGGCTTAGTGTACTGATCATTACCTGAAAGTATCATCCAGTTTGGGTGAAAAAATATTTGCTGTGATTTCTGGAGATTCGTAGTTTTTGGAAGCTTGACAACCCCTTTCTATGAAAGTGTTTCTCGCCAGTCACTGCTTAGGGCTACATCAAGAGGAAACAAAACATAGAGATAGAACGTGAAACTGCTTTATTTTGTCAAGTTTCAAGAAGCTAGCACAAACCGTGTTGGATTTAGAGTTCCAAATACATCTATCAATATAGGAGAAAACAGAGTGAAACCTAAAAATTCAAACTGTTACTGGAAATGAACGCTTCAACATAGAAGAACGAAATTTGGAGAACCAAGTTGGCTTAGTGTACTGATCATTACCTGTAAGTATCATCCAGTTTGGGTGAAAAAATATTTGCTGAGATTTCTGGAGATTCGTAATTTTTGGAAGCTTGGGAACCCCTTTCCATGAAAGTGTTTCTCGCCAGTCACTGCATAGGGCTACTTCAAGAGGAAAGAACACATAGAGACAGAACGTGAAACTACTTTATTTTGTCAAGTTTCAAGAAGCTAGCACAAACCGTGTTGGATTTAGAGTTCGAAATACATCTATCAATATAGGAGAAAACAGAGTGAAACCTAAAAATTCAAACTGTTACTGGAAATGAACGCTTCAACATAGAAGAACGAAATTTGGAGAACCAAGTTGGCTTAGTGTACTGATCATTACCTGTAAGTATCATCCAGTTTTGGTGAAAAAATATTTGCTGAGATTTCTGGAGATTCGTAATTTTTGGAAGCTTGGGAACCCCTTTCCATGAAAGTGTTTCTCGCCAGTCACTGCATAGGGCTACTTCAAGAGGAAAGAACACATAGAGACAGAACGTGAAACTACTTTATTTTGTCAAGTTTCAAGAAGCTAGCACAAACCGTGTTGGATTTAGAGTTCGAAATACATCTATCTATATAGGAGAAAACAGAGTGAAACCTAAAAATTCAAACTGTTACTGGAAATGAACGCTTCAACATAGAAGAACGAAATTTGGGGAACCAAGTCGGCTTAGTGTACTGATCATTACCTGAAAGTATCATCCAGTTTGGGTGAAAAAATATTTGCTGAGATTTCTGGAGATTCGTAATTTTTGGAAGCTTGGCAACCCCTTTCTATGAAAGTGTTTCTCGCCAGTCACTGCTTAGGGCTACTTCAAGAGGAAACAAAACATAGAGATAGAACGTGAAACTGCTTTATTTTGTCAAGTTTCAAGAAGCTAGCACAAACCGTGTTGGATTTAGAGTTCCAAATACATCTATCAATATAGGAGAAAACAGAGTGAAACGTAAAAATTCAAACTGTTACTGGAAATGTACGCTTCAACATAGAAGAACGAAATTTGGGGAACCAAGTCGGCTTAGTGTACTGATCATTACCTGAAAGTATCATCCAGTTTGGGTGAAAAAATATTTGCTGTGATTTCTGGAGATTCGTAGTTTTTGGAAGCTTGACAACCCCTTTCTATGAAAGTGTTTCTCGCCAGTCACTGCTTAGGGCTACATCAAGAGGAAACAACACATAGATATAGAACGTGAAACTGCTTTATTTTGTCAAGTTTCAAGAAGCTAGCACAAACCGTGTTGGATTTACAGTTCCAAATCCATCTATCAATATAGGAGAAAACAGAGTGAAACCTAAAAATTCAAACTGTTACTGAAAATGAACGCTTCAACATAGAAGAACGAAATTTGGGGAACCAAGTCGGCTTAGTGTACTGATCATTACCTGAAAGTATCATCCAGTTTGGGTGAAAAAATATTTGCTGAGATTTCTGGAGATTCGTAATTTTTGGAAGCTTGGCAACCCCTTTCCATGAAAGTGTTTCTCGCCAGTCACTGCTTAGGGCTACATCAAGAGGAAAAAAAACATAGAGAAAGAACGTGAAACTGCTTTATTTTGTCAAGTTTCAAGAAGCTAGCACAAACCGTGTTGGATTTAGAGTTCCAAATACATTTATCAATATAGGAGAAAACAGAGTGAAACCTAAAAATTTAAACTGTTACTGGAAATGAACGCTTCACCATAGAAGAACGAAATTTGGGGAACCAAGTCGGCTTAGTGTACTGATCATTACCTGAAAGTATCATCCAGTTTGGGTGAAAAAATATTTGCTGTGATTTCTGGAGATTCGTAGTTTTTGGAAGCTTGACAACCCCTTTCTATGAAAGTGTTTCTCGCCAGTCACTGCTTAGGGCTACATCAAGAGGAAACAAAACATAGAGATAGAACGTGAAACTGCTTTATTTTGTCAAGTTTCAAGAAGCTAGCACAAACCGTGTTGGATTTAGAGTTCCAAATACATCTATCAATATAGGAGAAAACAGAGTGAAACCTAAAAATTCAAACTGTTACTGGAAATGAACGCTTCAACATAGAAGAACGAAATTTGGAGAACCAAGTTGGCTTAGTGTACTGATCATTACCTGTAAGTATCATCCAGTTTGGGTGAAAAAATATTTGCTGAGATTTCTGGAGATTCGTAATTTTTGGAAGCTTGGGAACCCCTTTCCATGAAAGTGTTTCTCGCCAGTCACTGCATAGGGCTACTTCAAGAGGAAAGAACACATAGAGACAGAACGTGAAACTACTTTATTTTGTCAAGTTTCAAGAAGCTAGCACAAACCGTGTTGGATTTAGAGTTCGAAATACATCTATCAATATAGGAGAAAACAGAGTGAAACCTAAAAATTCAAACTGTTACTGGAAATGAACTCTTCAACATAGAAGAACGAAATTTGGAGAACCAAGTTGGCTTAGTGTACTGATCATTACCTGTAAGTATCATCCAGTTTTGGTGAAAAAATATTTGCTGAGATTTCTGGAGATTCGTAATTTTTGGAAGCTTGGGAACCCCTTTCCATGAAAGTGTTTCTCGCCAGTCACTGCATAGGGCTACTTCAAGAGGAAAGAACACATAGAGACAGAACGTGAAACTACTTTATTTTGTCAAGTTTCAAGAAGCTAGCACAAACCGTGTTGGATTTAGAGTTCGAAATACATCTATCTATATAGGAGAAAACAGAGTGAAACCTAAAAATTCAAACTGTTACTGGAAATGAACGCTTCAACATAGAAGAACGAAATTTGGGGAACCAAGTCGGCTTAGTGTACTGATCATTACCTGAAAGTATCATCCAGTTTGGGTGAAAAAATATTTGCTGAGATTTCTGGAGATTCGTAATTTTTGGAAGCTTGGCAACCCCTTTCTATGAAAGTGTTTCTCGCCAGTCACTGCTTAGGGCTACTTCAAGAGGAAACAAAACATAGAGATAGAACGTGAAACTGCTTTATTTTGTCAAGTTTCAAGAAGCTAGCACAAACCGTGTTGGATTTAGAGTTCCAAATACATCTATCAATATAGGAGAAAACAGAGTGAAACGTAAAAATTCAAACTGTTACTGGAAATGTACGCTTCAACATAGAAGAACGAAATTTGGGGAACCAAGTCGGCTTAGTGTACTGATCATTACCTGAAAGTATCATCCAGTTTGGGTGAAAAAATATTTGCTGTGATTTCTGGAGATTCGTAGTTTTTGGAAGCTTGACAACCCCTTTCTATGAAAGTGTTTCTCGCCAGTCACTGCTTAGGGCTACATCAAGAGGAAACAACACATAGATATAGAACGTGAAACTGCTTTATTTTGTCAAGTTTCAAGAAGCTAGCACAAACCGTGTTGGATTTACAGTTCCAAATCCATCTATCAATATAGGAGAAAACAGAGTGAAACCTAAAAATTCAAACTGTTACTGAAAATGAACGCTTCAACATAGAAGAACGAAATTTGGGGAACCAAGTCGGCTTAGTGTACTGATCATTACCTGAAAGTATCATCCAGTTTGGGTGAAAAAATATTTGCTGAGATTTCTGGAGATTCGTAATTTTTGGAAGCTTGGCAACCCCTTTCCATGAAAGTGTTTCTCGCCAGTCACTGCTTAGGGCTACATCAAGAGGAAAAAAAACATAGAGAAAGAACGTGAAACTGCTTTATTTTGTCAAGTTTCAAGAAGCTAGCACAAACCGTGTTGGATTTAGAGTTCCAAATACATTTATCAATATAGGAGAAAACAGAGTGAAACCTAAAAATTTAAACTGTTACTGGAAATGAACGCTTCACCATAGAAGAACGAAATTTGGGGAACCAAGTCGGCTTAGTGTACTGATCATTACCTGAAAGTATCATCCAGTTTGGGTGAAAAAATATTTGCTGTGATTTCTGGAGATTCGTAGTTTTTGGAAGCTTGACAACCCCTTTCTATGAAAGTGTTTCTCGCCAGTCACTGCTTAGGGCTACATCAAGAGGAAACAAAACATAGAGATAGAACGTGAAACTGCTTTATTTTGTCAAGTTTCAAGAAGCTAGCACAAACCGTGTTGGATTTAGAGTTCCAAATACATCTATCAATATAGGAGAAAACAGAGTGAAACCTAAAAATTCAAACTGTTACTGGAAATGAACGCTTCAACATAGAAGAACGAAATTTGGAGAACCAAGTTGGCTTAGTGTACTGATCATTACCTGTAAGTATCATCCAGTTTGGGTGAAAAAATATTTGCTGAGATTTCTGGAGATTCGTAATTTTTGGAAGCTTGGGAACCCCTTTCCATGAAAGTGTTTCTCGCCAGTCACTGCATAGGGCTACTTCAAGAGGAAAGAACACATAGAGACAGAACGTGAAACTACTTTATTTTGTCAAGTTTCAAGAAGCTAGCACAAACCGTGTTGGATTTAGAGTTCGAAATACATCTATCTATATAGGAGAAAACAGAGTGAAACCTAAAAATTCAAACTGTTACTGGAAATGAACGCTTCAACATAGAAGAACGAAATTTGGGGAACCAAGTTGGCTTAGTGTACTGATCATTACCTGAAAGTATCATCCAGTTTGGGTGAAAAAATATTTGCTGTGATTTCTGGAGATTCGTAGTTTTTGGAAGCTTGACAACCCCTTTCTATGAAAGTGTTTCTCGCCAGTCACTGCTTAGGGCTACATCAAGAGGAAACAACACATAGATATAGAACGTGAAACTGCTTTATTTTGTCAAGTTTCAAGAAGCTAGCACAAACCGTGTTGGATTTACAGTTCCAAATCCATCTATCAATATAGGAGAAAACAGAGTGAAACCTAAAAATTCAAACTGTTACTGGAAATGAACGCTTCAACATAGAAGAACGAAATTTGGGGAACCAAGTCGGCTTAGTGTACTGATCATTACCTGAAAGTATCATCCAGTTTGGGTGAAAAAATATTTGCTGTGATTTCTGGAGATTCGTAGTTTTTGGAAGCTTGACAACCCCTTTCTATGAAAGTGTTTCTCGCCAGTCACTGCTTAGGGCTACATCAAGAGGAAACAACACATAGATATAGAACGTGAAACTGCTTCATTTTGTCAAGTTTCAAGAAGCTAGCACAAACCGTGTTGGATTTACAGTTCCAAATCCATCTATCAATATAGGAGAAAACAGAGTGAAACCTAAAAATTCAAACTGTTACTGGAAATGAACGCTTCAACATAGAAGAACGAAATTTGGGGAACCAAGTCGGCTTAGTGTACTGATCATTACCTGAAAGTATCATCCAGTTTGGGTGCAGAAATATTTGCTGTGATTTCTGGAGATTCGTAGTTTTTGGAAGCTTGGCAACCCCTTTCTATGAAAGTGTTTCTCGCCAGTCACTGCTTAGGGCTACTTCAAGAGGAAACAAAACATAGAGATAGAACGTGAAACTGCTTTATTTTGTCAAGTTTCAAGAAGCTAGCACAAACCGTGTTGGATTTAGAGTTCCAAATACATCTATCAATATAGGAGAAAACAGAGTGAAACGTAAAAATTCAAACTGTTACTGGAAATGTACGCTTCAACATAGAAGAACGAAATTTGGGGAACCAAGTTGGCTTCGTGTACTGATCATGACCTGAAAGTATCATCCAGTTTGGGTGAAAAAATATTTGCTGTGATTTCTGGAGATTCGTAGTTTTTGGAAGCTTGACAACCCCTTTCTATGAAAGTGTTTCTCGCCAGTCACTGCTTAGGGCTACATCAAGAGGAAACAACACATAGATATAGAACGTGAAACTGCTTTATTTTGTCAAGTTTCAAGAAGCTAGCACAAACCGTGTTGGATTTACAGTTCCAAATCCATCTATCAATATAGGAGAAAACAGAGTGAAACCTAAAAATTCAAACTGTTACTGAAAATGAACGCTTCAACATAGAAGAACGAAATTTGGGGAACCAAGTCGGCTTAGTGTACTGATCATTACCTGAAAGTATCATCCAGTTTGGGTGAAAAAATATTTGCTGAGATTTCTGGAGATTCGTAATTTTTGGAAGCTTGGCAACCGCTTTCCATGAAAGTGTTTCTCGCCAGTCACTGCTTAGGGCTACATCAAGAGGAAAAAAAACATAGAGAAAGAACGTGAAACTGCTTTATTTTGTCAAGTTTCAAGAAGCTAGCACAAACCGTGTTGGATTTAGAGTTCCAAATACATTTATCAATATAGGAGAAAACAGAGTGAAACCTAAAAATTTAAACTGTTACTGGAAATGAACGCTTCACCATAGAAGAACGAAATTTGGGGAACCAAGTCGGCTTAGTGTACTGACCATTACCTGAAAGTATCATCCAGTTTGGGTGAAAAAATATTTGCTGAGATTTCTGGAGATTCGTAATTTTTGGAAGCTTGGGAACCTTTTTCCATGAAAGTGTTTCTCGACAGTCACTGCTTAGGGCTACATCAAGAGGAAACAAAACATAGAGATAGAACGTGAAACTGCTTTATTTTGTCAAGTTTCAAGAAGCTAGCACAAACCGTGTTGGATTTAGAGTTCCAAATACATCTATCAATATAGGAGAAAACAGAGTGAAACCTAAAAATTCAAACTGTTAGTAGAAACGAACGCTTCAACATAGAAGAATGAAATTTGGAGAACCAAGTTGGCTTAGTGTACTGATCATTACCTGTAAGTATCATCCAGTTTTGGTGAAAAAATACTTGCTGAGATTTCTGGAGATTCGTAATTTTAGGAAGCTTGGCAACCCCTTTCCATGAAAGTGTTTCTCGCCAGTCACTGCATAGGGCTACTTCAAGAGGAAAGAAAACCTAGAGACAGAACGTGAAACTACTTTATTTTGTCAAGTTTCAAGAAGCTAGCACAAACCGTGTTGGATTTAGAGTTCCAAATACATCTATCAATATAGGAGAAAACAGAGTGAAACGTAAAAATTCAAACTGTTACTGGAAATGTACGCTTCAACATAGAAGAACGAAATTTGGGGAACCAAGTTGGCTTCGTGTACTGATCATGACCTGAAAGTATCATCCAGTTTGGGTGAAAAAATATTTGCTGTGATTTCTGGAGATTCGTAGTTTTTGGAAGCTTGACAACCCCTTTCTATGAAAGTGTTTCTCGCCAGTCACTGCTTAGGGCTACATCAAGAGGAAACAACACATAGATATAGAACGTGAAACTGCTTTATTTTGTCAAGTTTCAAGAAGCTAGCACAAACCGTGTTGGATTTACAGTTCCAAATCCATCTATCAATATAGGAGAAAACAGAGTGAAACCTAAAAATTCAAACTGTTACTGAAAATGAACGCTTCAACATAGAAGAACGAAATTTGGGGAACCAAGTCGGCTTAGTGTACTGATCATTACCTGAAAGTATCATCCAGTTTGGGTGAAAAAATATTTGCTGAGATTTCTGGAGATTCGTAATTTTTGGAAGCTTGGCAACCCCTTTCCATGAAAGTGTTTCTCGCCAGTCACTGCTTAGGGCTACATCAAGAGGAAAAAAAACATAGAGAAAGAACGTGAAACTGCTTTATTTTGTCAAGTTTCAAGAAGCTAGCACAAACCGTGTTGGATTTAGAGTTCCAAATACATTTATCAATATAGGAGAAAACAGAGTGAAACCTGAAAATTTAAACTGTTACTGGAAATGAACGCTTCACCATAGAAGAACGAAATTTGGGGAACCAAGTCGGCTTAGTGTACTGACCATTACCTGAAAGTATCATCCAGTTTGGGTGAAAAAATATTTGCTGAGATTTCTGGAGATTCGTAATTTTTGGAAGCTTGGGAACCTTTTTCCATGAAAGTGTTTCTCGACAGTCACTGCTTAGGGCTACATCAAGAGGAAACAAAACATAGAGATAGAACGTGAAACTGCTTTATTTTGTCAAGTTTCAAGAAGCTAGCACAAACCGTGTTGGATTTAGAGTTCCAAATACATCTATCAATATAGGAGAAAACAGAGTGAAACCTAAAAATTCAAACTGTTAGTAGAAACGAACGCTTCAACATAGAAGAATGAAATTTGGAGAACCAAGTTGGCTTAGTGTACTGATCATTACCTGTAAGTATCATCCAGTTTTGGTGAAAAAATACTTGCTGAGATTTCTGGAGATTCGTAATTTTAGGAAGCTTGGCAACCCCTTTCCATGAAAGTGTTTCTCGCCAGTCACTGCATAGGGCTACTTCAAGAGGAAAGAACACCTAGAGACAGAACGTGAAACTACTTTATTTTGTCAAGTTTCAAGAAGCTAGCACAAACCGTGTTGGATTTAGAGTTCGAAATACATCTATCAATATAGGAGAAAACAGAGTGAAACCTAAAAATTCAAACTGTTACTGGAAATGAACGCTTCAACATAGAAGAACGAAATTTGGGGAACCAAGTCGGCTTAGTGTACTGATCATTACCTGAAAGTATCATCCAGTTTGGGTGAAAAAATATTTGCTGTGATTTCTGGAGATTCGTAGTTTTTGGAAGCTTGACAACCCCTTTCTATGAAAGTGTTTCTCGCCAGTCACTGCTTAGGGCTACATCAAGAGGAAACAACACATAGATATAGAACGTGAAACTGCTTTATTTTGTCAAGTTTCAAGAAGCTAGCACAAACCGTGTTGGATTTACAGTTCCAAATCCATCTATCAATATAGGAGAAAACAGAGTGAAACCTAAAAATTCAAACTGTTACTGGAAATGAACGCTTCAACATAGAAGAACGAAATTTGGGGAACCAAGTCGGCTTAGTGTACTGATCATTACCTGAAAGTATCATCCAGTTTGGGTGCAGAAATATTTGCTGTGATTTCTGGAGATTCGTAGTTTTTGGAAGCTTGGCAACCCCTTTCTATGAAAGTGTTTCTCGCCAGTCACTGCTTAGGGCTACTTCAAGAGGAAACAAAACATAGAGATAGAACGTGAAACTGCTTTATTTTGTCAAGTTTCAAGAAGCTAGTACAAACCGTGTTGGATTTAGAGTTCCAAATACATCTATCAATATAGGAGAAAACAGAGTGAAACGTAAAAATACAAACTGTTACTGGAAATGTACGCTTCAACATAGAAGAACGAAATTTGGGGAACCAAGTCGGCTTAGTGTACTGATCATTACCTGAAAGTATCATCCAGTTTGGGTGAAAAAATATTTGCTGAGATTTCTGGAAATTCGTAATTTTTGGATGCTTGGCAACCCCTTTCCATGAAAGTGTTTCTCGCCAGTCACTGCTTAGGGCTACATCAAGAGGAAAAAAAACATAGAGAAAGAACGTGAAACTGCTTTATTTTGTCAAGTTTCAAGAAGCTAGCACAAACCGTGTTGGATTTAGAGTTCCAAATACATTTATCAATATAGGAGAAAACAGAGTGAAACCTAAAAATTTAAACTGTTACTGGAAATGAACGCTTCACCATAGAAGAACGAAATTTGGGGAACCAAGTCGGCTTAGTGTACTGATCATTACCTGAAAGTATCATCCAGTTTGGGTGAAAAAATATTTGCTGTGATTTCTGGAGATTCGTAGTTTTTGGAAGCTTGACAACCCCTTTCTATGAAAGTGTTTCTCGCCAGTCACTGCTTAGGGCTACATCAAGAGGAAACAACACATAGATATAGAACGTGTAACTGCTTTATTTTGTCAAGTTTCAAGAAGCTAGCACAAACCGTGTTGGATTTACAGTTCCAAATCCATCTATCAATATAGGAGAAAACAGAGTGAAACCTAAAAATTCAAACTGTTACTGAAAATGAACGCTTCAACATAGAAGAACGAAATTTGGGGAACCAAGTCGGCTTAGTGTACTGATCATTACCTGAAAGTATCATCCAGTTTGGGTGAAAAAATATTTGCTGAGATTTCTGGAGATTCGTAATTTTTGGAAGCTTGGCAACCCCTTTCCATGAAAGTGTTTCTCGCCAGTCACTGCTTAGGGCTACATCAAGAGGAAAAAAAACATAGAGAAAGAACGTGAAACTGCTTTATTTTGTCAAGTTTCAAGAAGCTAGCACAAACCGTGTTGGATTTAGAGTTCCAAATACATTTATCAATATAGGAGAAAACAGAGTGAAACCTAAAAATTTAAACTGTTACTGGAAATGAACGCTTCACCATAGAAGAACGAAATTTGGGGAACCAAGTCGGCTTAGTGTACTGACCATTACCTGAAAGTATCATCCAGTTTGGGTGAAAAAATATTTGCTGAGATTTCTGGAGATTCGTAATTTTTGGAAGCTTGGGAACCTTTTTCCATGAAAGTGCTTCTCGACAGTCACTGCTTAGGGCTACATCAAGAGGAAACAAAACATAGAGATAGAACGTGAAACTGCTTTATTTTGTCAAGTTTCAAGAAGCTAGCACAAACCGTGTTGGATTTAGAGTTCCAAATACATCTATCAATATAGGAGAAAACAGAGTGAAACCTAAAAATTCAAACTGTTACTGGAAATGAACGCTTCAACATAGAAGAACGAAATTTGGGGAACCAAGTCGGCTTAGTGTACTGATCATTACCTGAAAGTATCATCCAGTTTGGGTGAAAAAATATTTGCTGTGATTTCTGGAGATTCGTAGTTTTTGGAAGCTTGACAACCCCTTTCTATGAAAGTGTTTCTCGCCAGTCACTGCTTAGGGCTACATCAAGAGGAAACAACACATAGATATAGAACGTGAAACTGCTTTATTTTGTCAAGTTTCAAGAAGCTAGCACAAACCGTGTTGGATTTACAGTTCCAAATCCATCTATCAATATAGGAGAAAACAGAGTGAAACCTAAAAATTCAAACTGTTACTGAAAATGAACGCTTCAACATAGAAGAACGAAATTTGGGGAACCAAGTCGGCTTAGTGTACTGATCATTACCTGAAAGTATCATCCAGTTTGGGTGAAAAAATATTTGCTGAGATTTCTGGAGATTCGTAATTTTTGGAAGCTTGGCAACCCCTTTCTATGAAAGTGTTTCTCGCCAGTCACTGCTTAGGGCTACTTCAAGAGGAAACAAAACATAGAGATAGAACGTGAAACTGCTTTATTTTGTCAAGTTTCAAGAAGCTAGCACAAACCGTGTTGGATTTAGAGTTCCAAATACATCTATCAATATAGGAGAAAATAGAGTGAAACGTAAAAATTCAAACTGTTACTGGAAATGTACGCTTCAACATAGAAGAACGAAATTTGGGGAACCAAGTCGGATTAGTGTACTGATCATTACCTGAAAGTATCATCCAGTTTGGGTGAAAAAATATTTGCTGTGATTTCTGGAGATTCGTAGTTTTTGGAAGCTTGACAACCCCTTTCTATGAAAGTGTTTCTCGCCAGTCACTGCTTAGGGCTACATCAAGAGGAAACAACACATAGATATAGAACGTGAAACTGCTTTATTTTGTCAAGTTTCAAGAAGCTAGCACAAACCGTGTTGGATTTACAGTTCCAAATCCATCTATCAATATAGGAGAAAACAGAGTGAAACCTAAAAATTCAAACTGTTACTGAAAATGAACGCTTCAACATAGAAGAACGAAATTTGGGGAACCAAGTCGGCTTAGTGTACTGATCATTACCTGAAAGTATCATCCAGTTTGGGTGAAAAAATATTTGCTGAGATTTCTGGAGATTCGTAATTTTTGGAAGCTTGGCAACCCCTTTCCATGAAAGTGTTTCTCGCCAGTCACTGCTTAGGGCTACATCAAGAGGAAAAAAAACATAGAGAAAGAACGTGAAACTGCTTTATTTTGTCAAGTTTCAAGAAGCTAGCACAAACCGTGTTGGATTTAGAGTTCCAAATACATCTATCAATATAGGAGAAAACAGAGTGAAACCTAAAAATTCAAACTGTTAGTAGAAACGAACGCTTCAACATAGAAGAATGAAATTTGGAGAACCAAGTTGGCTTAGTGTACTGATCATTACCTGTAAGTATCATCCAGTTTTGGTGAAAAAATACTTGCTGAGATTTCTGGAGATTCGTAATTTTAGGAAGCTTGGCAACCCCTTTCCATGAAAGTGTTTCTCGCCAGTCACTGCATAGGGCTACTTCAAGAGGAAAGAACACCTAGAGACAGAACGTGAAACTACTTTATTTTGTCAAGTTTCAAGAAGCTAGCACAAACCGTGTTGGATTTAGAGTTCGAAATACATCTATCTATATAGGAGAAAACAGAGTGAAACCTAAAAATTCAAACTGTTACTGGAAATGAACGCTTCAACATAGAAGAACGAAATTTGGGGAACCAAGTTGGCTTAGTGTACTGATCATTACCTGAAAGTATCATCCAGTTTGGGTGAAAAAATATTTGCTGTGATTTCTGGAGATTCGTAGTTTTTGGAAGCTTGACAACCCCTTTCTATGAAAGTGTTTCTCGCCAGTCACTGCTTAGGGCTACATCAAGAGGAAACAACACATAGATATAGAACGTGAAACTGCTTTATTTTGTCAAGTTTCAAGAAGCTAGCACAAACCGTGTTGGATTTACAGTTCCAAATCCATCTATCAATATAGGAGAAAACAGAGTGAAACCTAAAAATTCAAACTGTTACTGGAAATGAACGCTTCAACATAGAAGAACGAAATTTGGGGAACCAAGTCGGCTTAGTGTACTGATCATTACCTGAAAGTATCATCCAGTTTGGGTGAAAAAATATTTGCTGTGATTTCTGGAGATTCGTAGTTTTTGGAAGCTTGACAACCCCTTTCTATGAAAGTGTTTCTCGCCAGTCACTGCTTAGGGCTACATCAAGAGGAAACAACACATAGATATAGAACGTGAAACTGCTTTATTTTGTCAAGTTTCAAGAAGCTAGCACAAACCGTGTTGGATTTACAGTTCCAAATCCATCTATCAATATAGGAGAAAACAGAGTGAAACCTAAAAATTCAAACTGTTACTGGAAATGAACGCTTCAACATAGAAGAACGAAATTTGGGGAACCAAGTCGGATTAGTGTACTGATCATTACCTGAAAGTATCATCCAGTTTGGGTGCAGAAATATTTGCTGTGATTTCTGGAGATTCGTAGTTTTTGGAAGCTTGGCAACCCCTTTCTATGAAAGTGTTTCTCGCCAGTCACTGCTTAGGGCTACTTCAAGAGGAAACAAAACATAGAGATAGAACGTGAAACTGCTTTATTTTGTCAAGTTTCAAGAAGCTAGTACAAACCGTGTTGGATTTAGAGTTCCAAATACATCTATCAATATAGGAGAAAACAGAGTGAAACGTAAAAATACAAACTGTTACTGGAAATGTACGCTTCAACATAGAAGAACGAAATTTGGGGAACCAAGTCGGCTTAGTGTACTGATCATTACCTGAAAGTATCATCCAGTTTGGGTGAAAAAATATTTGCTGAGATTTCTGGAAATTCGTAATTTTTGGATGCTTGGCAACCCCTTTCCATGAAAGTGTTTCTCGCCAGTCACTGCTTAGGGCTACATCAAGAGGAAAAAAAACATAGAGAAAGAACGTGAAACTGCTTTATTTTGTCAAGTTTCAAGAAGCTAGCACAATCCGTGTTGGATTTAGAGTTCCAAATACATTTATCAATATAGGAGAAAACAGAGTGAAACCTAAAAATTTAAACTGTTACTGGAAATGAACGCTTCACCATAGAAGAACGAAATTTGGGGAACCAAGTCGGCTTAGTGTACTGATCATTACCTGAAAGTATCATCCAGTTTGGGTGAAAAAATATTTGCTGTGATTTCTGGAGATTCGTAGTTTTTGGAAGCTTGACAACCCCTTTCTATGAAAGTGTTTCTCGCCAGTCACTGCTTAGGGCTACATCAAGAGGAAACAACACATAGATATAGAACGTGAAACTGCTTTATTTTGTCAAGTTTCAAGAAGCTAGCACAAACCGTGTTGGATTTACAGTTCCAAATCCATCTATCAATATAGGAGAAAACAGAGTGAAACCTAAAAATTCAAACTGTTACTGAAAATGAACGCTTCAACATAGAAGAACGAAATTTGGGGAACCAAGTCGGCTTAGTGTACTGATCATTACCTGAAAGTATCATCCAGTTTGGGTGAAAAAATATTTGCTGAGATTTCTGGAGATTCGTAATTTTTGGAAGCTTGGCAACCCCTTTCCATGAAAGTGTTTCTCGCCAGTCACTGCTTAGGGCTACATCAAGAGGAAAAAAAACATAGAGAAAGAACGTGAAACTGCTTTATTTTGTCAAGTTTCAAGAAGCTAGCACAAACCGTGTTGGATTTAGAGTTCCAAATACATTTATCAATATAGGAGAAAACAGAGTGAAACCTAAAAATTTAAACTGTTACTGGAAATGAACGCTTCACCATAGAAGAACGAAATTTGGGGAACCAAGTCGGCTTAGTGTACTGACCATTACCTGAAAGTATCATCCAGTTTGGGTGAAAAAATATTTGCTGAGATTTCTGGAGATTCGTAGTTTTTGGAAGCTTGACAACCCCTTTCTATGAAAGTGTTTCTCGCCAGTCACTGCTTAGGGCTACATCAAGAGGAAACAACACATAGATATAGAACGTGAAACTGCTTTATTTTGTCAAGTTTCAAGAAGCTAGCACAAACCGTGTTGGATTTACAGTTCCAAATCCATCTATCAATATAGGAGAAAACAGAGTGAAACCTAAAAATTCAAACTGTTACTGAAAATGAACGCTTCAACATAGAAGAACGAAATTTGGGGAACCAAGTCGGCTTAGTGTACTGATCATTACCTGAAAGTATCATCCAGTTTGGGTGAAAAAATATTTGCTGAGATTTCTGGAGATTCGTAATTTTTGGAAGCTTGGCAACCCCTTTCTATGAAAGTGTTTCTCGCCAGTCACTGCTTAGGGCTACTTCAAGAGGAAACAAAACATAGAGATAGAACGTGAAACTGCTTTATTTTGTCAAGTTTCAAGAAGCTAGCACAAACCGTGTTGGATTTAGAGTTCCAAATACATCTATCAATATAGGAGAAAACAGAGTGAAACGTAAAAATTCAAACTGTTACTGGAAATGTACGCTTCAACATAGAAGAACGAAATTTGGGGAACCAAGTCGGCTTAGTGTACTGATCATTACCTGAAAGTATCATCCAGTTTGGGTGAAAAAATATTTGCTGTGATTTCTGGAGATTCGTAGTTTTTGGAAGCTTGACAACCCCTTTCTATGAAAGTGTTTCTCGCCAGTCACTGCTTAGGGCTACATCAAGAGGAAACAACACATAGATATAGAACGTGAAACTGCTTTATTTTGTCAAGTTTCAAGAAGCTAGCACAAACCGTGTTGGATTTACAGTTCCAAATCCATCTATCAATATAGGAGAAAACAGAGTGAAACCTAAAAATTCAAACTGTTACTGAAAATGAACGCTTCAACATAGAAGAACGAAATTTGGGGAACCAAGTCGGCTTAGTGTACTGATCATTACCTGAAAGTATCATCCAGTTTGGGTGAAAAAATATTTGCTGAGATTTCTGGAGATTCGTAATTTTTGGAAGCTTGGCAACCCCTTTCCATGAAAGTGTTTCTCGCCAGTCACTGCTTAGGGCTACATCAAGAGGAAAAAAAACATAGAGAAAGAACGTGAAACTGCTTTATTTTGTCAAGTTTCAAGAAGCTAGCACAAACCGTGTTGGATTTAGAGTTCCAAATACATTTATCAATATAGGAGAAAACAGAGTGAAACCTAAAAATTTAAACTGTTACTGGAAATGAACGCTTCACCATAGAAGAACGAAATTTGGGGAACCAAGTCGGCTTAGTGTACTGATCATTACCTGAAAGTATCATCCAGTTTGGGTGAAAAAATATTTGCTGTGATTTCTGGAGATTCGTAGTTTTTGGAAGCTTGACAACCCCTTTCTATGAAAGTGTTTCTCGCCAGTCACTGCTTAGGGCTACATCAAGAGGAAACTAAACATAGAGATAGAACGTGAAACTGCTTTATTTTGTCAAGTTTCAAGAAGCTAGCACAAACCGTGTTGGATTTAGAGTTCCAAATACATCTATCAATATAGGAGAAAACAGAGTGAAACCTAAAAATTCAAACTGTTACTGGAAATGAACGCTTCAACATAGAAGAACGAAATTTGGAGAACCAAGTTGGCTTAGTGTACTGATCATTACCTGTAAGTATCATCCAGTTTGGGTGAAAAAATATTTGCTGAGATTTCTGGAGATTCGTAATTTTTGGAAGCTTGGGAACCCCTTTCCATGAAAGTGTTTCTCGCCAGTCACTGCATAGGGCTACTTCAAGAGGAAAGAACACATAGAGACAGAACGTGAAACTACTTTATTTTGTCAAGTTTCAAGAAGCTAGCACAAACCGTGTTGGATTTAGAGTTCGAAATACATCTATCTATATAGGAGAAAACAGAGTGAAACCTAAAAATTCAAACTGTTAGTAGAAACGAACGCTTCAACATAGAAGAATGAAATTTGGAGAACCAAGTTGGCTTAGTGTACTGATCATTACCTGTAAGTATCATCCAGTTTTGGTGAAAAAATACTTGCTGAGATTTCTGGAGATTCGTAATTTTAGGAAGCTTGGCAACCCCTTTCCATGAAAGTGTTTCTCGCCAGTCACTGCATAGGGCTACTTCAAGAGGAAAGAACACCTAGAGACAGAACGTGAAACTACTTTATTTTGTCAAGTTTCAAGAAGCTAGCACAAACCGTGTTGGATTTAGAGTTCCAAATACATTTATCAATATAGGAGAAAACAGAGTGAAACCTAAAAATTTAAACTGTTACTGGAAATGAACGCTTCACCATAGAAGAACGAAATTTGGGGAACCAAGTCGGCTTAGTGTACTGACCATTACCTGAAAGTATCATCCAGTTTGGGTGAAAAAATATTTGCTGAGATTTCTGGAGATTCGTAATTTTTGGAAGCTTGGGAACCTTTTTCCATGAAAGTGTTTCTCGACAGTCACTGCTTAGGGCTACATCAAGAGGAAACAAAACATAGAGATAGAACGTGAAACTGCTTTATTTTGTCAAGTTTCAAGAAGCTAGCACAAACCGTGTTGGATTTAGAGTTCCAAATACATCTATCAATATAGGAGAAAACAGAGTGAAACCTAAAAATTCAAACTGTTACTGGAAATGAACGCTTCAACATAGAAGAACGAAATTTGGGGAACCAAGTCGGCTTAGTGTACTGATCATTACCTGAAAGTATCATCCAGTTTGGGTGAAAAAATATTTGCTGTGATTTCTGGAGATTCGTAGTTTTTGGAAGCTTGACAACCCCTTTCTATGAAAGTGTTTCTCGCCAGTCACTGCTTAGGGCTACATCAAGAGGAAACAACACATAGATATAGAACGTGAAACTGCTTTATTTTGTCAAGTTTCAAGAAGCTAGCACAAACCGTGTTGGATTTACAGTTCCAAATCCATCTATCAATATAGGAGAAAACAGAGTGAAACCTAAAAATTCAAACTGTTACTGAAAATGAACGCTTCAACATAGAAGAACGAAATTTGGGGAACCAAGTCGGCTTAGTGTACTGATAATTACCTGAAAGTATCATCCAGTTTGGGTGAAAAAATATTTGCTGAGATTTCTGGAGATTCGTAATTTTTGGAAGCTTGGCAACCCCTTTCTATGAAAGTGTTTCTCGCCAGTCACTGCTTAGGGCTACTTCAAGAGGAAACAAAACATAGAGATAGAACGTGAAACTGCTTTATTTTGTCAAGTTTCAAGAAGCTAGCACAAACCGTGTTGGATTTAGAGTTCCAAATACATCTATCAATATAGGAGAAAACAGAGTGAAACGTAAAAATTCAAACTGTTACTGGAAATGTACGCTTCAACATAGAAGAACGAAATTTGGGGAACCAAGTCGGCTTAGTGTACTGATCATTACCTGAAAGTATCATCCAGTTTGGGTGAAAAAATATTTGCTGTGATTTCTGGAGATTCGTAGTTTTTGGAAGCTTGACAACCCCTTTCTATGAAAGTGTTTCTCGCCAGTCACTGCTTAGGGCTACATCAAGAGGAAACAACACATAGATATAGAACGTGAAACTGCTTTATTTTGTCAAGTTTCAAGAAGCTAGCACAAACCGTGTTGGATTTACAGTTCCAAATCCATCTATCAATATAGGAGAAAACAGAGTGAAACCTAAAAATTCAAACTGTTACTGAAAATGAACGCTTCAACATAGAAGAACGAAATTTGGGGAACCAAGTCGGCTTAGTGTACTGATCATTACCTGAAAGTATCATCCAGTTTGGGTGAAAAAATATTTGCTGAGATTTCTGGAGATTCGTAATTTTTGGAAGCTTGGCAACCCCTTTCCATGAAAGTGTTTCTCGCCAGTCACTGCTTAGGGCTACATCAAGAGGAAAAAAAACATAGAGAAAGAACGTGAAACTGCTTTATTTTGTCAAGTTTCAAGAAGCTAGCACAAACCGTGTTGGATTTAGAGTTCCAAATACATCTATCAATATAGGAGAAAACAGAGTGAAACCTAAAAATTCAAACTGTTAGTAGAAAAGAACGCTTCAACATAGAAGAATGAAATTTGGAGAACCAAGTTGGCTTAGTGTACTGATCATTACCTGTAAGTATCATCCAGTTTTGGTGAAAAAATACTTGCTGAGATTTCTGGAGATTCGTAATTTTAGGAAGCTTGGCAACCCCTTTCCATGAAAGTGTTTCTCGCCAGTCACTGCATAGGGCTACTTCAAGAGGAAAGAACACCTAGAGACAGAACGTGAAACTACTTTATTTTGTCAAGTTTCAAGAAGCTAGCACAAACCGTGTTGGATTTAGAGTTCGAAATACATCTATCTATATAGGAGAAAACAGAGTGAAACCTAAAAATTCAAACTGTTACTGGAAATGAACGCTTCAACATAGAAGAACGAAATTTGGGGAACCAAGTTGGCTTAGTGTACTGATCATTACCTGAAAGTATCATCCAGTTTGGGTGAAAAAATATTTGCTGTGATTTCTGGAGATTCGTAGTTTTTGGAAGCTTGACAACCCCTTTCTATGAAAGTGTTTCTCGCCAGTCACTGCTTAGGGCTACATCAAGAGGAAACAACACATAGATATAGAACGTGAAACTGCTTTATTTTGTCAAGTTTCAAGAAGCTAGCACAAACCGTGTTGGATTTACAGTTCCAAATCCATCTATCAATATAGGAGAAAACAGAGTGAAACCTAAAAATTCAAACTGTTACTGGAAATGAACGCTTCAACATAGAAGAACGAAATTTGGGGAACCAAGTCGGCTTAGTGTACTGATCATTACCTGAAAGTATCATCCAGTTTGGGTGAAAAAATATTTGCTGAGATTTCTGGAGATTCGTAATTTTTGGAAGCTTGGCAACCCCTTTCCATGAAAGTGTTTCTCGCCAGTCACTGCTTAGGGCTACATCAAGAGGAAAAAAAACATAGAGAAAGAACGTGAAACTGCTTTATTTTGTCAAGTTTCAAGAAGCTAGCACAAACCGTGTTGGATTTAGAGTTCCAAATACATCTATCAATATAGGAGAAAACAGAGTGAAACCTAAAAATTCAAACTGTTAGTAGAAACGAACGCTTCAACATAGAAGAATGAAATTTGGAGAACCAAGTTGGCTTAGTGTACTGATCATTACCTGTAAGTATCATCCAGTTTTGGTGAAAAAATACTTGCTGAGATTTCTGGAGATTCGTAATTTTAGGAAGCTTGGCAACCCCTTTCTATGAAAGTGTTTCTCGCCAGTCACTGCTTAGGGCTACTTCAAGAGGAAACAAAACATAGAGATAGAACGTGAAACTGCTTTATTTTGTCAAGTTTCAAGAAGCTAGCACAAACCGTGTTGGATTTAGAGTTCCAAATACATCTATCAATATAGGAGAAAACAGAGTGAAACCTAAAAATTCAAACTGTTACTGGAAATGAACGCTTCAACATAGAAGAACGAAATTTGGGGAACCAAGTCGGCTTAGTGTACTGATCATTACCTGAAAGTATCATCCAGTTTGGGTGAAAAAATATTTGCTGTGATTTCTGGAGATTCGTAGTTTTTGGAAGCTTGACAACCCCTTTCTATGAAAGTGTTTCTCGCCAGTCACTGCTTAGGGCTACATCAAGAGGAAACAACACATAGATATAGAACGTGAAACTGCTTTATTTTGTCAAGTTTCAAGAAGCTAGCACAAACCGTGTTGGATTTACAGTTCCAAATCCATCTATCAATATAGGAGAAAACAGAGTGAAACCTAAAAATTCAAACTGTTACTGAAAATGAACGCTTCAACATAGAAGAACGAAATTTGGGGAACCAAGTCGGCTTAGTGTACTGATAATTACCTGAAAGTATCATCCAGTTTGGGTGAAAAAATATTTGCTGAGATTTCTGGAGATTCGTAATTTTTGGAAGCTTGGCAACCCCTTTCTATGAAAGTGTTTCTCGCCAGTCACTGCATAGGGCTACTTCAAGAGGAAACAAAACATAGAGATAGAACGTGAAACTGCTTTATTTTGTCAAGTTTCAAGAAGCTAGCACAAACCGTGTTGGATTTAGAGTTCCAAATACATCTATCAATATAGGAGAAAACAGAGTGAAACGTAAAAATTCAAACTGTTACTGGAAATGTACGCTTCAACATAGAAGAACGAAATTTGGGGAACCAAGTCGGCTTAGTGTACTGATCATTACCTGAAAGTATCATCCAGTTTGGGTGAAAAAATATTTGCTGTGATTTCTGGAGATTCGTAGTTTTTGGAAGCTTGACAACCCCTTTCTATGAAAGTGTTTCTCGCCAGTCACTGCTTAGGGCTACATCAAGAGGAAACAACACATAGATATAGAACGTGAAACTGCTTTATTTTGTCAAGTTTCAAGAAGCTAGCACAAACCGTGTTGGATTTACAGTTCCAAATCCATCTATCAATATAGGAGAAAACAGAGTGAAACCTAAAAATTCAAACTGTTACTGAAAATGAACGCTTCAACATAGAAGAACGAAATTTGGGGAACCAAGTCGGCTTAGTGTACTGATCATTACCTGAAAGTATCATCCAGTTTGGGTGAAAAAATATTTGCTGAGATTTCTGGAGATTCGTAATTTTTGGAAGCTTGGCAACCCCTTTCCATGAAAGTGTTTCTCGCCAGTCACTGCTTAGGGCTACATCAAGAGGAAAAAAAACATAGAGAAAGAACGTGAAACTGCTTTATTTTGTCAAGTTTCAAGAAGCTAGCACAAACCGTGTTGGATTTAGAGTTCCAAATACATCTATCAATATAGGAGAAAACAGAGTGAAACCTAAAAATTCAAACTGTTAGTAGAAACGAACGCTTCAACATAGAAGAATGAAATTTGGAGAACCAAGTTGGCTTAGTGTACTGATCATTACCTGTAAGTATCATCCAGTTTTGGTGAAAAAATACTTGCTGAGATTTCTGGAGATTCGTAATTTTAGGAAGCTTGGCAACCCCTTTCCATGAAAGTGTTTCTCGCCAGTCACTGCATAGGGCTACTTCAAGAGGAAAGAACACCTAGAGACAGAACGTGAAACTACTTTATTTTGTCAAGTTTCAAGAAGCTAGCACAAACCGTGTTGGATTTAGAGTTCGAAATACATCTATCTATATAGGAGAAAACAGAGTGAAACCTAAAAATTCAAACTGTTACTGGAAATGAACGCTTCAACATAGAAGAACGAAATTTGGGGAACCAAGTTGGCTTAGTGTACTGATCATTACCTGAAAGTATCATCCAGTTTGGGTGAAAAAATATTTGCTGTGATTTCTGGAGATTCGTAGTTTTTGGAAGCTTGACAACCCCTTTCTATGAAAGTGTTTCTCGCCAGTCACTGCTTAGGGCTACATCAAGAGGAAACAACACATAGATATAGAACGTGAAACTGCTTTATTTTGTCAAGTTTCAAGAAGCTAGCACAAACCGTGTTGGATTTACAGTTCCAAATCCATCTATCAATATAGGAGAAAACAGAGTGAAACCTAAAAATTCAAACTGTTACTGGAAATGAACGCTTCAACATAGAAGAACGAAATTTGGGGAACCAAGTCGGCTTAGTGTACTGATCATTACCTGAAAGTATCATCCAGTTTGGGTGTAAAAATATTTGCTGAGATTTCTGGAGATTCGTAATTTTTGGAAGCTTGGCAACCCCTTTCCATGAAAGTGTTTCTCGCCAGTCACTGCTTAGGGCTACATCAAGAGGAAAAAAAACATAGAGAAAGAACGTGAAACTGCTTTATTTTGTCAAGTTTCAAGAAGCTAGCACAAACCGTGTTGGATTTAGAGTTCCAAATACATCTATCAATATAGGAGAAAACAGAGTGAAACCTAAAAATTCAAACTGTTAGTAGAAACGAACGCTTCAACATAGAAGAATGAAATTTGGAGAACCAAGTTGGCTTAGTGTACTGATCATTACCTGTAAGTATCATCCAGTTTTGGTGAAAAAATACTTGCTGAGATTTCTGGAGATTCGTAATTTTAGGAAGCTTGGCAACCCCTTTCCATGAAAGTGTTTCTCGCCAGTCACTGCATAGGGCTACTTCAAGAGGAAAGAACACCTAGAGACAGAACGTGAAACTACTTTATTTTGTCAAGTTTCAAGAAGCTAGCACAAACCGTGTTGGATTTAGAGTTCGAAATACATCTATGTATATAGGAGAAAACAGAGTGAAACCTAAAAATTCAAACTGTTACTGGAAATGAACGCTTCAACATAGAAGAACGAAATTTGGGGAACCAAGTTGGCTTAGTGTACTGATCATTACCTGAAAGTATCATCCAGTTTGGGTGAAAAAATATTTGCTGTGATTTCTGGAGATTCGTAGTTTTTGGAAGCTTGACAACCCCTTTCTATGAAAGTGTTTCTCGCCAGTCACTGCTTAGGGCTACATCAAGAGGAAACAACACATAGATATAGAACGTGAAACTGCTTTATTTTGTCAAGTTTCAAGAAGCTAGCACAAACCGTGTTGGATTTACAGTTCCAAATCCATCTATCAATATAGGAGAAAACAGAGTGAAACCTAAAAATTCAAACTGTTACTGGAAATGAACGCTTCAACATAGAAGAACGAAATTTGGGGAACCAAGTCGGCTTAGTGTACTGATCATTACCTGAAAGTATCATCCAGTTTGGGTGAAAAAATATTTGCTGTGATTTCTGGAGATTCGTAGTTTTTGGAAGCTTGACAACCCCTTTCTATGAAAGTGTTTCTCGCCAGTCACTGCTTAGGGCTACATCAAGAGGAAACAACACATAGATATAGAACGTGAAACTGCTTTATTTTGTCAAGTTTCAAGAAGCTAGCACAAACCGTGTTGGATTTACAGTTCCAAATCCATCTATCAATATAGGAGAAAACAGAGTGAAACCTAAAAATTCAAACTGTTACTGGGAATGAACGCTTCAACATAGAAGAACGAAATTTGGGGAACCAAGTCGGCTTAGTGTACTGATCATTACCTGAAAGTATCATCCAGTTTGGGTGCAGAAATATTTGCTGTGATTTCTGGAGATTCGTAGTTTTTGGAAGCTTGGCAACCCCTTTCTATGAAAGTGTTTCTCGCCAGTCACTGCTTAGGGCTACATCAAGAGGAAACAACACATAGATATAGAACGTGAAACTGCTTTATTTTGTCAAGTTTCAAGAAGCTAGCACAAACCGTGTTGGATTTAGAGTTCCAAATACATCTATCAATATAGGAGAAAACAGAGTGAAACGTAAAAATACAAACTGTTACTGGAAATGTACGCTTCAACATAGAAGAACGAAATTTGGGGAACCAAGTCGGCTTAGTGTACTGATCATTACCTGAAAGTATCATCCAGTTTGGGTGAAAAAATATTTGCTGAGATTTCTGGAAATTCGTAATTTTTGGATGCTTGGCAACCCCTTTCCATGAAAGTGTTTCTCGCCAGTCACTGCTTAGGGCTACATCAAGAGGAAAAAAAACATAGAGAAAGAACGTGAAACTGCTTTATTTTGTCAAGTTTCAAGAAGCTAGCACAAACCGTGTTGGATTTAGAGTTCCAAATACATTTATCAATATAGGAGAAAACAGAGTGAAACCTAAAAATTTAAACTGTTACTGGAAATGAACGCTTCACCATAGAAGAACGAAATTTGGGGAACCAAGTCGGCTTAGTGTACTGATCATTACCTGAAAGTATCATCCAGTTTGGGTGAAAAAATATTTGCTGTGATTTCTGGAGATTCGTAGTTTTTGGAAGCTTGACAACCCCTTTCTATGAAAGTGTTTCTCGCCAGTCACTGCTTAGGGCTACATCAAGAGGAAACAACACATAGATATAGAACGTGAAACTGCTTTATTTTGTCAAGTTTCAAGAAGCTAGCACAAACCGTGTTGGATTTACAGTTCCAAATCCATCTATCAATATAGGAGAAAACAGAGTGAAACCTAAAAATTCAAACTGTTACTGAAAATGAACGCTTCAACATAGAAGAACGAAATTTGGGGAACCAAGTCGGCTTAGTGTACTGATCATTACCTGAAAGTATCATCCAGTTTGGGTGAAAAAATATTTGCTGAGATTTCTGGAGATTCGTAATTTTTGGAAGCTTGGCAACCCCTTTCCATGAAAGTGTTTCTCGCCAGTCACTGCTTAGGGCTACATCAAGAGGAAAAAAAACATAGAGAAAGAACGTGAAACTGCTTTATTTTGTCAAGTTTCAAGAAGCTAGCACAAACCGTGTTGGATTTAGAGTTCCAAATACATTTATCAATATAGGAGAAAACAGAGTGAAACCTAAAAATTTAAACTGTTACTGGAAATGAACGCTTCACCATAGAAGAACGAAATTTGGGGAACCAAGTCGGCTTAGTGTACTGACCATTACCTGAAAGTATCATCCAGTTTGGGTGAAAAAATATTTGCTGAGATTTCTGGAGATTCGTAATTTTTGGAAGCTTGGGAACCTTTTTCCATGAAAGTGTTTCTCGACAGTCACTGCTTAGGGCTACATCAAGAGGAAACAAAACATAGAGATAGAACGTGAAACTGCTTTATTTTGTCAAGTTTCAAGAAGCTAGCACAAACCGTGTTGGATTTAGAGTTCCAAATACATCTATCAATATAGGAGAAAACAGAGTGAAACCTAAAAATTCAAACTGTTACTGGAAATGAACGCTTCAACATAGAAGAACGAAATTTGGGGAACCAAGTCGGCTTAGTGTACTGATCATTACCTGAAAGTATCATCCAGTTTGGGTGAAAAAATATTTGCTGTGATTTCTGGAGATTCGTAGTTTTTGGAAGCTTGACAACCCCTTTCTATGAAAGTGTTTCTCGCCAGTCACTGCTTAGGGCTACATCAAGAGGAAACAACACATAGATATAGAACGTGAAACTGCTTTATTTTGTCAAGTTTCAAGAAGCTAGCACAAACCGTGTTGGATTTACAGTTCCAAATCCATCTATCAATATAGGAGAAAACAGAGTGAAACCTAAAAATTCAAACTGTTACTGAAAATGAACGCTTCAACATAGAAGAACGAAATTTGGGGAACCAAGTCGGCTTAGTGTACTGATCATTACCTGAAAGTATCATCCAGTTTGGGTGAAAAAATATTTGCTGAGATTTCTGGAGATTCGTAATTTTTGGAAGCTTGGCAACCCCTTTCTATGAAAGTGTTTCTCGCCAGTCACTGCTTAGGGCTACTTCAAGAGGAAACAAAACATAGAGATAGAACGTGAAACTGCTTTATTTTGTCAAGTTTCAAGAAGCTAGCACAAACCGTGTTGGATTTAGAGTTCCAAATACATCTATCAATATAGGAGAAAACAGAGTGAAACGTAAAAATTCAAACTGTTACTGGAAATGTACGCTTCAACATAGAAGAACGAAATTTGGGGAACCAAGTCGGCTTAGTGTACTGATCATTACCTGAAAGTATCATCCAGTTTGGGTGAAAAAATATTTGCTGTGATTTCTGGAGATTCGTAGTTTTTGGAAGCTTGACAACCCCTTTCTATGAAAGTGTTTCTCGCCAGTCACTGCTTAGGGCTACATCAAGAGGAAACAAAACATAGAGATAGAACGTGAAACTGCTTTATTTTGTCAAGTTTCAAGAAGCTAGCACAAACCGTGTTGGATTTAGAGTTCCAAATACATCTATCAATATAGGAGAAAACAGAGTGAAACCTAAAAATTCAAACTGTTACTGGAAATGAACGCTTCAACATAGAAGAACGAAATTTGGAGAACCAAGTTGGCTTAGTGTACTGATCATTACCTGTAAGTATCATCCAGTTTGGGTGAAAAAATATTTGCTGAGATTTCTGGAGATTCGTAATTTTTGGAAGCTTGGGAACCCCTTTCCATGAAAGTGTTTCTCGCCAGTCACTGCATAGGGCTACTTCAAGAGGAAAGAACACATAGAGACAGAACGTGAAACTACTTTATTTTGTCAAGTTTCAAGAAGCTAGCACAAACCGTGTTGGATTTAGAGTTCGAAATACATCTATCTATATAGGAGAAAACAGAGTGAAACCTAAAAATTCAAACTGTTAGTAGAAACGAACGCTTCAACATAGAAGAATGAAATTTGGAGAACCAAGTTGGCTTAGTGTACTGATCATTACCTGTAAGTATCATCCAGTTTTGGTGAAAAAATACTTGCTGAGATTTCTGGAGATTCGTAATTTTAGGAAGCTTGGCAACCCCTTTCCATGAAAGTGTTTCTCGCCAGTCACTGCATAGGGCTACTTCAAGAGGAAAGAACACCTAGAGACAGAACGTGAAACTACTTTATTTTGTCAAGTTTCAAGAAGCTAGCATAAACCGTGTTGGATTTAGAGTTCCAAATACATTTATCAATATAGGAGAAAACAGAGTGAAACCTAAAAATTTAAACTGTTACTGGAAATGAACGCTTCACCATAGAAGAACGAAATTTGGGGAACCAAGTCGGCTTAGTGTACTGACCATTACCTGAAAGTATCATCCAGTTTGGGTGAAAAAATATTTGCTGAGATTTCTGGAGATTCGTAATTTTTGGAAGCTTGGGAACCTTTTTCCATGAAAGTGTTTCTCGACAGTCACTGCTTAGGGCTACATCAAGAGGAAACAAAACATAGAGATAGAACGTGAAACTGCTTTATTTTGTCAAGTTTCAAGAAGCTAGCACAAACCGTGTTGGATTTAGAGTTCCAAATACATCTATCAATATAGGAGAAAACAGAGTGAAACCTAAAAATTCAAACTGTTACTGGAAATGAACGCTTCAACATAGAAGAACGAAATTTGGGGAACCAAGTCGGCTTAGTGTACTGATCATTACCTGAAAGTATCATCCAGTTTGGGTGAAAAAATATTTGCTGTGATTTCTGGAGATTCGTAGTTTTTGGAAGCTTGACAACCCCTTTCTATGAAATTGTTTCTCGCCAGTCACTGCTTAGGGCTACATCAAGAGGAAACAACACATAGATATAGAACGTGAAACTGCTTTATTTTGTCAAGTTTCAAGAAGCTAGCACAAACCGTGTTGGATTTACAGTTCCAAATCCATCTATCAATATAGGAGAAAACAGAGTGAAACCTAAAAATTCAAACTGTTACTGAAAATGAACGCTTCAACATAGAAGAACGAAATTTGGGGAACCAAGTCGGCTTAGTGTACTGATAATTACCTGAAAGTATCATCCAGTTTGGGTGAAAAAATATTTGCTGAGATTTCTGGAGATTCGTAATTTTTGGAAGCTTGGCAACCCCTTTCTATGAAAGTGTTTCTCGCCAGTCACTGCTTAGGGCTACTTCAAGAGGAAACAAAACATAGAGATAGAACGTGAAACTGCTTTATTTTGTCAAGTTTCAAGAAGCTAGCACAAACCGTGTTGGATTTAGAGTTCCAAATACATCTATCAATATAGGAGAAAACAGAGTGAAACGTAAAAATTCAAACTGTTACTGGAAATGTACGCTTCAACATAGAAGAACGAAATTTGGGGAACCAAGTCGGCTTAGTGTACTGATCATTACCTGAAAGTATCATCCAGTTTGGGTGAAAAAATATTTGCTGTGATTTCTGGAGATTCGTAGTTTTTGGAAGCTTGACAACCCCTTTCTATGAAAGTGTTTCTCGCCAGTCACTGCTTAGGGCTACATCAAGAGGAAACAACACATAGATATAGAACGTGAAACTGCTTTATTTTGTCAAGTTTCAAGAAGCTAGCACAAACCGTGTTGGATTTACAGTTCCAAATCCATCTATCAATATAGGAGAAAACAGAGTGAAACCTAAAAATTCAAACTGTTACTGAAAATGAACGCTTCAACATAGAAGAACGAAATTTGGGGAACCAAGTCGGCTTAGTGTACTGATCATTACCTGAAAGTATCATCCAGTTTGGGTGAAAAAATATTTGCTGAGATTTCTGGAGATTCGTAATTTTTGGAAGCTTGGCAACCCCTTTCCATGAAAGTGTTTCTCGCCAGTCACTGCTTAGGGCTACATCAAGAGGAAAAAAAACATAGAGAAAGAACGTGAAACTGCTTTATTTTGTCAAGTTTCAAGAAGCTAGCACAAACCGTGTTGGATTTAGAGTTCCAAATACATCTATCAATATAGGAGAAAACAGAGTGAAACCTAAAAATTCAAACTGTTAGTAGAAACGAACGCTTCAACATAGAAGAATGAAATTTGGAGAACCAAGTTGGCTTAGTGTACTGATCATTACCTGTAAGTATCATCCAGTTTTGGTGAAAAAATACTTGCTGAGATTTCTGGAGATTCGTAATTTTAGGAAGCTTGGCAACCCCTTTCCATGAAAGTGTTTCTCGCCAGTCACTGCATAGGGCTACTTCAAGAGGAAAGAACACCTAGAGACAGAACGTGAAACTACTTTATTTTGTCAAGTTTCAAGAAGCTAGCACAAACCGTGTTGGATTTAGAGTTCGAAATACATCTATCTATATAGGAGAAAACAGAGTGAAACCTAAAAATTCAAACTGTTACTGGAAATGAACGCTTCAACATAGAAGAACGAAATTTGGGGAACCAAGTTGGCTTCGTGTACTGATCATTACCTGAAAGTATCATCCAGTTTGGGTGAAAAAATATTTGCTGTGATTTCTGGAGATTCGTAGTTTTTGGAAGCTTGACAACCCCTTTCTATGAAAGTGTTTCTCGCCAGTCACTGCTTAGGGCTACATCAAGAGGAAACAACACATAGATATAGAACGTGAAACTGCTTTATTTTGTCAAGTTTCAAGAAGCTAGCACAAACCGTGTTGGATTTACAGTTCCAAATCCATCTATCAATATAGGAGAAAACAGAGTGAAACCTAAAAATTTAAACTGTTACTGGAAATGAACGCTTCAACATAGAAGAACGAAATTTGGGGAACCAAGTCGGCTTAGTGTACTGATCATTACCTGAAAGTATCATCCAGTTTGGGTGAAAAAATATTTGCTGTGATTTCTGGAGATTCGTAGTTTTTGGAAGCTTGACAACCCCTTTCTATGAAAGTGTTTCTCGCCAGTCACTGCTTAGGGCTACATCAAGAGGAAACAACACATAGATATAGAACGTGAAACTGCTTTATTTTGTCAAGTTTCAAGAAGCTAGCACAAACCGTGTTGGATTTACAGTTCCAAATCCATCTATCAATATAGGAGAAAACAGAGTGAAACCTAAAAATTCAAACTGTTACTGGAAATGAACGCTTCAACATAGAAGAACGAAATTTGGGGAACCAAGTCGGCTTAGTGTACTGATCATTACCTGAAAGTATCATCCAGTTTGGGTGCAGAAATATTTGCTGTGATTTCTGGAGATTCGTAGTTTTTGGAAGCTTGGCAACCCCTTTCTATGAAAGTGTTTCTCGCCAGTCACTGCTTAGGACTACTTCAAGAGGAAACAAAACATAGAGATAGAACGTGAAACTGCTTTATTTTGTCAAGTTTCAAGAAGCTAGTACAAACCGTGTTGGATTTAGAGTTCCAAATACATCTATCAATATAGGAGAAAACAGAGTGAAACGTAAAAATACAAACTGTTACTGGAAATGTACGCTTCAACATAGAAGAACGAAATTTGGGGAACCAAGTCGGCTTAGTGTACTGATCATTACCTGAAAGTATCATCCAGTTTGGGTGAAAAAATATTTGCTGTGATTTCTGGAAATTCGTAATTTTTGGATGCTTGGCAACCCCTTTCCATGAAAGTGTTTCTCGCCAGTCACTGCTTAGGGCTACATCAAGAGGAAAAAAAACATAGAGAAAGAACGTGAAACTGCTTTATTTTGTCAAGTTTCAAGAAGCTAGCACAAACCGTGTTGGATTTAGAGTTCCAAATACATTTATCAATATAGGAGAAAACAGAGTGAAACCTAAAAATTTAAACTGTTACTGGAAATGAACGCTTCACCATAGAAGAACGAAATTTGGGGAACCAAGTCGGCTTAGTGTACTGATCATTACCTGAAAGTATCATCCAGTTTGGGTGAAAAAATATTTGCTGTGATTTCTGGAGATTCGTAGTTTTTGGAAGCTTGACAACCCCTTTCTATGAAAGTGTTTCTCGCCAGTCACTGCTTAGGGCTACATCAAGAGGAAACAACACATAGATATAGAACGTGAAACTGCTTTATTTTGTCAAGTTTCAAGAAGCTAGCACAAACCGTGTTGGATTTACAGTTCCAAATCCATCTATCAATATAGGAGAAAACAGAGTGAAACCTAAAAATTCAAACTGTTACTGAAAATGAACGCTTCAACATAGAAGAACGAAATTTGGGGAACCAAGTCGGCTTAGTGTACTGATCATTACCTGAAAGTATCATCCAGTTTGGGTGAAAAAATATTTGCTGAGATTTCTGGAGATTCGTAATTTTTGGAAGCTTGGCAACCCCTTTCCATGAAAGTGTTTCTCGCCAGTCACTGCTTAGGGCTACATCAAGAGGAAAAAAAACATAGAGAAAGAACGTGAAACTGCTTTATTTTGTCAAGTTTCAAGAAGCTAGCACAAACCGTGTTGGATTTAGAGTTCCAAATACATTTATCAATATAGGAGAAAACAGAGTGAAACCTAAAAATTTAAACTGTTACTGGAAATGAACGCTTCACCATAGAAGAACGAAATTTGGGGAACCAAGTCGGCTTAGTGTACTGACCATTACCTGAAAGTATCATCCAGTTTGGGTGAAAAAATATTTGCTGAGATTTCTGGAGATTCGTAATTTTTGGAAGCTTGGGAACCTTTTTCCATGAAAGTGTTTCTCGACAGTCACTGCTTAGGGCTACATCAAGAGGAAACAAAACATAGAGATAGAACGTGAAACTGCTTTATTTTGTCAAGTTTCAAGAAGCTAGCACAAACCGTGTTGGATTTAGAGTTCCAAATACATCTATCAATATAGGAGAAAACAGAGTGAAACCTAAAAATTCAAACTGTTACTGGAAATGAACGCTTCAACATAGAAGAACGAAATTTGGGGAACCAAGTCGGCTTAGTGTACTGATCATTACCTGAAAGTATCATCCAGTTTGGGTGAAAAAATATTTGCTGTGATTTCTGGAGATTCGTAGTTTTTGGAAGCTTGACAACCCCTTTCTATGAAAGTGTTTCTCGCCAGTCACTGCTTAGGGCTACATCAAGAGGAAACAACACATAGATATAGAACGTGAAACTGCTTTATTTTGTCAAGTTTCAAGAAGCTAGCACAAACCGTGTTGGATTTACAGTTCCAAATCCATCTATCAATATAGGAGAAAACAGAGTGAAACCTAAAAATTCAAACTGTTACTGAAAATGAACGCTTCAACATAGAAGAACGAAATTTGGGGAACCAAGTCGGCTTAGTGTACTGATCATTACCTGAAAGTATCATCCAGTTTGGGTGAAAAAATATTTGCTGAGATTTCTGGAGATTCGTAATTTTTGGAAGCTTGGCAACCCCTTTCTATGAAAGTGTTTCTCGCCAGTCACTGCTTAGGGCTACTTCAAGAGGAAACAAAACATAGAGATAGAACGTGAAACTGCTTTATTTTGTCAAGTTTCAAGAAGCTAGCACAAACCGTGTTGGATTTACAGTTCCAAATCCATCTATCAATATAGGAGAAAACAGAGTGAAACCTAAAAATTCAAACTGTTACTGAAAATGAACGCTTCAACATAGAAGAACGAAATTTGGGGAACCAAGTCGGCTTAGTGTACTGATCATTACCTGAAAGTATCATCCAGTTTGGGTGAAAAAATATTTGCTGAGATTTCTGGAGATTCGTAATTTTTGGAAGCTTGGCAACCCCTTTCCATGAAAGTGTTTCTCGCCAGTCACTGCTTAGGGCTACATCAAGAGGAAAAAAAACATAGAGAAAGAACGTGAAACTGCTTTATTTTGTCAAGTTTCAAAAAGCTAGCACAAACCGTGTTGGATTTAGAGTTCCAAATACATCTATCAATATAGGAGAAAACAGAGTGAAACCTAAAAATTCAAACTGTTAGTAGAAACGAACGCTTCAACATAGAAGAATGAAATTTGGAGAACCAAGTCGGCTTAGTGTACTGATCATTACCTGAAAGTATCATCCAGTTTGGGTGAAAAAATATTTGCTGAGATTTCTGGAGATTCGTAATTTTTGGAAGCTTGGCAACCCCTTTCCATGAAAGTGTTTCTCGCCAGTCACTGCTTAGGGCTACATCAAGAGGAAAAAAAACATAGAGAAAGAACGTGAAACTGCTTTATTTTGTCAAGTTTCAAGAAGCTAGCACAAACCGTGTTGGATTTAGAGTTCCAAATACATTTATCAATATAGGAGAAAACAGATTGAAACCTAAAAATTTAAACTGTTACTGGAAATGAACGCTTCACCATAGAAGAACGAAATTTGGGGAACCAAGTCGGCTTAGTGTACTGATCATTACCTGAAAGTATCATCCAGTTTGGGTGAAAAAATATTTGCTGTGATTTCTGGAGATTCGTAGTTTTTGGAAGCTTGACAACCCCTTTCTATGAAAGTGTTTCTCGCCAGTCACTGCTTAGGGCTACATCAAGAGGAAACAAAACATAGAGATAGAACGTGAAACTGCTTTATTTTGTCAAGTTTCAAGAAGCTAGCACAAACCGTGTTGGATTTAGAGTTCCAAATACATCTATCAATATAGGAGAAAACAGAGTGAAACCTAAAAATTCAAACTGTTACTGGAAATGAACGCTTCAACATAGAAGAACGAAATTTGGAGAACCAAGTTGGCTTAGTGTACTGATCATTACCTGTAAGTATCATCCAGTTTGGGTGAAAAAATATTTGCTGAGATTTCTGGAGATTCGTAATTTTTGGAAGCTTGGGAACCCCTTTCCATGAAAGTGTTTCTCGCCAGTCACTGCATAGGGCTACTTCAAGAGGAAAGAACACATAGAGACAGAACGTGAAACTACTTTATTTTGTCAAGTTTCAAGAAGCTAGCACAAACCGTGTTGGATTTAGAGTTCGAAATACATCTATCTATATAGGAGAAAACAGAGTGAAACCTAAAAATTCAAACTGTTAGTAGAAACGAACGCTTCAACATAGAAGAATGAAATTTGGAGAACCAAGTTGGCTTAGTGTACTGATCATTACCTGTAAGTATCATCCAGTTTTGGTGAAAAAATACTTGCTGAGATTTCTGGAGATTCGTAATTTTAGGAAGCTTGGCAACCCCTTTCCATGAAAGTGTTTCTCGCCAGTCACTGCATAGGGCTACTTCAAGAGGAAAGAACACCTAGAGACAGAACGTGAAACTACTTTATTTTGTCAAGTTTCAAGAAGCTAGCACAAACCGTGTTGGATTTAGAGTTCGAAATACATCTATCTATATAGGAGAAAACAGAGTGAAACCTAAAAATTCAAACTGTTACTGGAAATGAACGCTTCAACATAGAAGAACGAAATTTGGGGAACCAAGTCGGCTTAGTGTACTGATCATTACCTGAAAGTATCATCCAGTTTGGGTGAAAAAATATTTGCTGTGATTTCTGGAGATTCGTAGTTTTTGGAAGCTTGACAACCCCTTTCTATGAAAGTGTTTCTCGCCAGTCACTGCTTAGGGCTACATCAAGAGGAAACAACACATAGATATAGAACGTGAAACTGCTTTATTTTGTCAAGTTTCAAGAAGCTAGCACAAACCGTGTTATATTTACAGTTCCAAATCCATCTATCAATATAGGAGAAAACAGAGTGAAACCTAAAAATTCAAACTGTTACTGGAAATGAACGCTTCAACATAGAAGAACGAAATTTGGGGAACCAAGTCGGCTTAGTGTACTGATCATTACCTGAAAGTATCATCCAGTTTGGGTGAAAAAATATTTGCTGTGATTTCTGGAGATTCGTAGTTTTTGGAAGCTTGACAACCCCTTTCTATGAAAGTGTTTCTCGCCAGTCACTGCTTAGGGCTACATCAAGAGGAAACAACACATAGATATAGAACGTGAAACTGCTTTATTTTGTCAAGTTTCAAGAAGCTAGCACAAACCGTGTTGGATTTACAGTTCCAAATCCATCTATCAATATAGGAGAAAACAGAGTGAAACCTAAAAATTCAAACTGTTACTGGAAATGAACGCTTCAACATAGAAGAACGAAATTTGGGGAACCAAGTCGGCTTAGTGTACTGATCATTACCTGAAAGTATCATCCAGTTTGGGTGCAGAAATATTTGCTGTGATTTCTGGAGATTCGTAGTTTTTGGAAGCTTGGCAACCCCTTTCTATGAAAGTGTTTCTCGCCAGTCACTGCTTAGGGCTACATCAAGAGGAAACAAAACATAGAGATAGAACGTGAAACTGCTTTATTTTGTCAAGTTTCAAGAAGCTAGTACAAACCGTGTTGGATTTAGAGTTCCAAATACATCTATCAATATAGGAGAAAACAGAGTGAAACGTAAAAATTCAAACTGTTACTGGAAATGTACGCTTCAACATAGAAGAACGAAATTTGGGGAGCCAAGTCGGCTTAGTGTACTGATCATTACCTGAAAGTATCATCCAGTTTGGGTGAAAAAATATTTGCTGAGATTTCTGGAAATTCGTAATTTTTGGATGCTTGGCAACCCCTTTCCATGAAAGTGTTTCTCGCCAGTCACTGCTTAGGGCTACATCAAGAGGAAAAAAAACATAGAGAAAGAACGTGAAACTGCTTTATTTTGTCAAGTTTCAAGAAGCTAGCACAAACCGTGTTGGATTTAGAGTTCCAAATACATTTATCAATATAGGAGAAAACAGAGTGAAACCTAAAAATTTAAACTGTTACTGGAAATGAACGCTTCACCATAGAAGAACGAAATTTGGGGAACCAAGTCGGCTTAGTGTACTGATCATTACCTGAAAGTATCATCCAGTTTGGGTGAAAAAATATTTGCTGTGATTTCTGGAGATTCGTAGTTTTTGGAAGCTTGACAACCCCTTTCTATGAAAGTGTTTCTCGCCAGTCACTGCTTAGGGCTACATCAAGAGGAAACAACACATAGATATAGAACGTGAAACTGCTTTATTTTGTCAAGTTTCAAGAAGCTAGCACAAACCGTGTTGGATTTACAGTTCCAAATCCATCTATCAATATAGGAGAAAACAGTGTGAAACCTAAAAATTCAAACTGTTACTGAAAATGAACGCTTCAACATAGAAGAACGAAATTTGGGGAACCAAGTCGGCTTAGTGTACTGATCATTACCTGAAAGTATCATCCAGTTTGGGTGAAAAAATATTTGCTGAGATTTCTGGAGATTCGTAATTTTTGGAAGCTTGGCAACCCCTTTCCATGAAAGTGTTTCTCGCCAGTCACTGCTTAGGGTTACATCAAGAGGAAAAAAAACATAGAGAAAGAACGTGAAACTGCTTTATTTTGTCAAGTTTCAAGAAGCTAGCACAAACCGTGTTGGATTTAGAGTTCCAAATACATTTATCAATATAGGAGAAAACAGAGTGAAACCTAAAAATTTAAACTGTTACTGGAAATGAACGCTTCACCATAGAAGAACGAAATTTGGGGAACCAAGTCGGCTTAGTGTACTGACCATTACCTGAAAGTATCATCCAGTTTGGGTGAAAAAATATTTGCTGAGATTTCTGGAGATTCGTAATTTTTGGAAGCTTGGGAACCTTTTTCCATGAAAGTGTTTCTCGACAGTCACTGCTTAGGGCTACATCAAGAGGAAACAAAACATAGATATAGAACGTGAAACTGCTTTATTTTGTCAAGTTTCAAGAAGCTAGCACAAACCGTGTTGGATTTACAGTTCCAAATCCATCTATCAATATAGGAGAAAACAGAGTGAAACCTAAAAATTCAAACTGTTACTGGAAATGAACGCTTCAACATAGAAGAACGAAATTTGGGGAACCAAGTCGGCTTAGTGTACTGATCATTACCTGAAAGTATCATCCAGTTTGGGTGCAGAAATATTTGCTGTGATTTCTGGAGATTCGTAGTTTTTGGAAGCTTGGCAACCCCTTTCTATGAAAGTGTTTCTCGCCAGTCACTGCTTAGGGCTACATCAAGAGGAAACAAAACATAGAGATAGAACGTGAAACTGCTTTATTTTGTCAAGTTTCAAGAAGCTAGTACAAACCGTGTTGGATTTAGAGTTCCAAATACATCTATCAATATAGGAGAAAACAGAGTGAAACGTAAAAATTCAAACTGTTACTGGAAATGTACGCTTCAACATAGAAGAACGAAATTTGGGGAGCCAAGTCGGCTTAGTGTACTGATCATTACCTGAAAGTATCATCCAGTTTGGGTGAAAAAATATTTGCTGAGATTTCTGGAAATTCGTAATTTTTGGATGCTTGGCAACCCCTTTCCATGAAAGTGTTTCTCGCCAGTCACTGCTTAGGGCTACATCAAGAGGAAAAAAAACATAGAGAAAGAACGTGAAACTGCTTTATTTTGTCAAGTTTCAAGAAGCTAGCACAAACCGTGTTGGATTTAGAGTTCCAAATACATTTATCAATATAGGAGAAAACAGAGTGAAACCTAAAAATTTAAACTGTTACTGGAAATGAACGCTTCACCATAGAAGAACGAAATTTGGGGAACCAAGTCGGCTTAGTGTACTGATCATTACCTGAAAGTATCATCCAGTTTGGGTGAAAAAATATTTGCTGTGATTTCTGGAGATTCGTAGTTTTTGGAAGCTTGACAACCCCTTTCTATGAAAGTGTTTCTCGCCAGTCACTGCTTAGGGCTACATCAAGAGGAAACAACACATAGATATAGAACGTGAAACTGCTTTATTTTGTCAAGTTTCAAGAAGCTAGCACAAACCGTGTTGGATTTACAGTTCCAAATCCATCTATCAATATAGGAGAAAACAGTGTGAAACCTAAAAATTCAAACTGTTACTGAAAATGAACGCTTCAACATAGAAGAACGAAATTTGGGGAACCAAGTCGGCTTAGTGTACTGATCATTACCTGAAAGTATCATCCAGTTTGGGTGAAAAAATATTTGCTGAGATTTCTGGAGATTCGTAATTTTTGGAAGCTTGGCAACCCCTTTCCATGAAAGTGTTTCTCGCCAGTCACTGCTTAGGGTTACATCAAGAGGAAAAAAAACATAGAGAAAGAACGTGAAACTGCTTTATTTTGTCAAGTTTCAAGAAGCTAGCACAAACCGTGTTGGATTTAGAGTTCCAAATACATTTATCAATATAGGAGAAAACAGAGTGAAACCTAAAAATTTAAACTGTTACTGGAAATGAACGCTTCACCATAGAAGAACGAAATTTGGGGAACCAAGTCGGCTTAGTGTACTGACCATTACCTGAAAGTATCATCCAGTTTGGGTGAAAAAATATTTGCTGAGATTTCTGGAGATTCGTAATTTTTGGAAGCTTGGGAACCTTTTTCCATGAAAGTGTTTCTCGACAGTCACTGCTTAGGGCTACATCAAGAGGAAACAAAACATAGAGATAGAACGTGAAACTGCTTTATTTTGTCAAGTTTCAAGAAGCTAGCACAAACCGTGTTGGATTTAGAGTTCCAAATACATCTATCAATATAGGAGAAAACAGAGTGAAACCTAAAAATTCAAACTGTTACTGGAAATGAACGCTTCAACATAGAAGAACGAAATTTGGGGAACCAAGTCGGCTTAGTGTACTGATCATTACCTGAAAGTATCATCCAGTTTGGGTGAAAAAATATTTGCTGAGATTTCTGGAGATTCGTAATTTTTGGAAGCTTGGCAACCCCTTTCTATGAAAGTGTTTCTCGCCAGTCACTGCTTAGGGCTACTTCAAGAGGAAACAAAACATAGAGATAGAACGTGAAACTGCTTTATTTTGTCAAGTTTCAAGAAGCTAGCACAAACCGTGTTGGATTTAGAGTTCCAAATACATCTATCAATATAGGAGAAAACAGAGTGAAACGTAAAAATTCAAACTGTTACTGGAAATGTACGCTTCAACATAGAAGAACGAAATTTGGGGAACCAAGTCGGCTTAGTGTACTGATCATTACCTGAAAGTATCATCCAGTTTGGGTGAAAAAATATTTGCTGAGATTTCTGGAGATTCGTAATTTTTGGAAGCTTGGCAACCCCTTTCCATGAAAGTGTTTCTCGCCAGTCACTGCTTAGGGCTACATCAAGAGGAAAAAAAACATAGAGAAAGAACGTGAAACTGCTTTATTTTGTCAAGTTTCAAGAAGCTAGCACAAACCGTGTTGGATTTAGAGTTCCAAATACATTTATCAATATAGGAGAAAACAGAGTGAAACCTAAAAATTTAAACTGTTACTGGAAATGAACGCTTCACCATAGAAGAACGAAATTTGGGGAACCAAGTCGGCTTAGTGTACTGATCATTACCTGAAAGTATCATCCAGTTTGGGTGAAAAAATATTTGCTGTGATTTCTGGAGATTCGTAGTTTTTGGAAGCTTGACAACCCCTTTCTATGAAAGTGTTTCTCGCCAGTCACTGCTTAGGGCTACATCAAGAGGAAACAAAACATAGAGATAGAACGTGAAACTGCTTTATTTTGTCAAGTTTCAAGAAGCTAGCACAAACCGTGTTGGATTTAGAGTTCCAAATACATCTATCAATATAGGAGAAAACAGAGTGAAACCTAAAAATTCAAACTGTTACTGGAAATGAACGCTTCAACATAGAAGAACGAAATTTGGAGAACCAAGTTGGCTTAGTGTACTGATCATTACCTGTAAGTATCATCCAGTTTTGGTGAAAAAATATTTGCTGAGATTTCTGGAGATTCGTAATTTTTGGAAGCTTGGGAACCCCTTTCCATGAAAGTGTTTCTCGCCAGTCACTGCATAGGGCTACTTCAAGAGGAAAGAACACATAGAGACAGAACGTGAAACTACTTTATTTTGTCAAGTTTCAAGAAGCTAGCACAAACCGTGTTGGATTTAGAGTTCGAAATACATCTATCTATATAGGAGAAAACAGAGTGAAACCTAAAAATTCAAACTGTTAGTAGAAACGAACGCTTCAACATAGAAGAATGAAATTTGGAGAACCACGTTGGCTTAGTGTACTGATCATTACCTGTAAGTATCATCCAGTTTTGGTGAAAAAATACTTGCTGAGATTTCTGGAGATTCGTAATTTTAGGAAGCTTGGCAACCCCTTTCCATGAAAGTGTTTCTCGCCAGTCACTGCATAGGGCTACTTCAAGAGGAAAGAACACCTAGAGACAGAACGTGAAACTACTTTATTTTGTCAAGTTTCAAGAAGCTAGCACAAACCGTGTTGGATTTAGAGTTCGAAATACATCTATCTATATAGGAGAAAACAGAGTGAAACCTAAAAATTCAAACTGTTACTGGAAATGAACGCTTCAACATAGAAGAACGAAATTTGGGGAACCAAGTTGGCTTAGTGTACTGATCATTACCTGAAAGTATCATCCAGTTTGGGTGAAAAAATATTTGCTGTGATTTCTGGAGATTCGTAGTTTTTGGAAGCTTGACAACCCCTTTCTATGAAAGTGTTTCTCGCCAGTCACTGCTTAGGGCTACATCAAGAGGAAACAACACATAGATATAGAACGTGAAACTGCTTTATTTTGTCAAGTTTCAAGAAGCTAGCACAAACCGTGTTGGATTTACAGTTCCAAATCCATCTATCAATATAGGAGAAAACAGAGTGAAACCTAAAAATTCAAACTGTTACTGGAAATGAACGCTTCAACATAGAAGAACGAAATTTGGGGAACCAAGTCGGCTTAGTGTACTGATCATTACCTGAAAGTATCATCCAGTTTGGGTGAAAAAATATTTGCTGTGATTTCTGGAGATTCGTAGTTTTTGGAAGCTTGACAACCCCTTTCTATGAAAGTGTTTCTCGCCAGTCACTGCTTAGGGCTACATCAAGAGGAAACAACACATAGATATAGAACGTGAAACTGCTTTATTTTGTCAAGTTTCAAGAAGCTAGCACAAACCGTGTTGGATTTACAGTTCCAAATCCATCTATCAATACAGGAGAAAACAGAGTGAAACCTAAAAATTCAAACTGTTACTGGAAATGAACGCTTCAACATAGAAGAACGAAATTTGGGGAACCAAGTCGGCTTAGTGTACTGATCATTACCTGAAAGTATCATCCAGTTTGGGTGCAGAAATACTTGCTGTGATTTCTGGAGATTCGTAGTTTTTGGAAGCTTGGCAACCCCTTTCTATGAAAGTGTTTCTCGCCAGTCACTGCTTAGGGCTACTTCAAGAGGAAACAAAACATAGAGATAGAACGTGAAACTGCTTTATTTTGTCAAGTTTCAAGAAGCTAGTACAAACCGTGTTGGATTTAGAGTTCCAAATACATCTATCAATATAGGAGAAAACAGAGTGAAACGTAAAAATTCAAACTGTTACTGGAAATGTACGCTTCAACATAGAAGAACGAAATTTGGGGAGCCAAGTCGGCTTAGTGTACTGATCATTACCTGAAAGTATCATCCAGTTTGGGTGAAAAAATATTTGCTGAGATTTCTGGAAATTCGTAATTTTTGGATGCTTGGCAACCCCTTTCCATGAAAGTGTTTCTCGCCAGTCACTGCTTAGGGCTACATCAAGAGGAAAAAAAACATAGAGAAAGAACGTGAAACTGCTTTATTTTGTCAAGTTTCAAGAAGCTAGCACAAACCGTGTTGGATTTAGAGTTCCAAATACATTTATCAATATAGGAGAAAACAGAGTGAAACCTAAAAATTTAAACTGTTACTGGAAATGAACGCTTCACCATAGAAGAACGAAATTTGGGGAACCAAGTCGGCTTAGTGTACTGATCATTACCTGAAAGTATCATCCAGTTTGGGTGAAAAAATATTTGCTGTGATTTCTGGAGATTCGTAGTTTTTGGAAGCTTGACAACCCCTTTCTATGAAAGTGTTTCTCGCCAGTCACTGCTTAGGGCTACATCAAGAGGAAACAACACATAGATATAGAACGTGAAACTGCTTTATTTTGTCAAGTTTCAAGAAGCTAGCACAAACCGTGTTGGATTTACAGTTCCAAATCCATCTATCAATATAGGAGAAAACAGAGTGAAACCTAAAAATTCAAACTGTTACTGAAAATGAACGCTTCAACATAGAAGAACGAAATTTGGGGAACCAAGTCGGCTTAGTGTACTGATCATTACCTGAAAGTATCATCCAGTTTGGGTGAAAAAATATTTGCTGAGATTTCTGGAGATTCGTAATTTTTGGAAGCTTGGCAACCCCTTTCCATGAAAGTGTTTCTCTCCAGTCACTGCTTAGGGCTACATCAAGAGGAAAAAAAACATAGAGAAAGAACGTGAAACTGCTTTATTTTGTCAAGTTTCAAGAAGCTAGCACAAACCGTGTTGGATTTAGAGTTCCAAATACATTTATCAATATAGGAGAAAACAGAGTGAAACCTAAAAATTTAAACTGTTACTGGAAATGAACGCTTCACCATAGAAGAACGAAATTTGGGGAACCAAGTCGGCTTAGTGTACTGACCATTACCTGAAAGTATCATCCAGTTTGGGTGAAAAAATATTTGCTGAGATTTCTGGAGATTCGTAATTTTTGGAAGCTTGGGAACCTTTTTCCATGAAAGTGTTTCTCGACAGTCACTGCTTAGGGCTACATCAAGAGGAAACAAAACATAGAGATAGAACGTGAAACTGCTTTATTTTGTCAAGTTTCAAGAAGCTACCACAAACCGTGTTGGATTTAGAGTTCCAAATACATCTATCAATATAGGAGAAAACAGAGTGAAACCTAAAAATTCAAACTGTTACTGGAAATGAACGCTTCAACATAGAAGAACGAAATTTGGAGAACCAAGTTGGCTTAGTGTACTGATCATTACCTGTAAGTATCATCCAGTTTTGGTGAAAAAATATTTGCTGAGATTTCTGGAGATTCGTAATTTTTGGAAGCTTGGGAACCCCTTTCCATGAAAGTGTTTCTCGCCAGTCACTGCATAGGGCTACTTCAAGAGGAAAGAACACATAGAGACAGAACGTGCAACTACTTTATTTTGTCAAGTTTCAAGAAGCTAGCACAAACCGTGTTGGATTTAGAGTTCGAAATACATCTATCTATATAGGAGAAAACAGAGTGAAACCTAAAAATTCAAACTGTTACTGGAAATGAACGCTTCAACATAGAAGAACGAAATTTGGGGAACCAAGTTGGCTTAGTGTACTGATCATTACCTGAAAGTATCATCCAGTTTGGGTGAAAAAATATTTGCTGTGATTTCTGGAGATTCGTAGTTTGTGGAAGCTTGACAACCCCTTTCTATGAAAGTGTTTCTCGCCAGTCACTGCTTAGGGCTACATCAAGAGGAAACAACACATAGATATAGAATGTGAAACTGCTTTATTTTGTCAAGTTTCAAGAAGCTAGCACAAACCGTGTTGGATTTACAGTTCCAAATCCATCTATCAATATAGGAGAAAACAGAGTGAAACCTAAAAATTCAAACTGTTACTGGAAATGAACGCTTCAACATAGAAGAACGAAATTTGGGGAACCAAGTCGGCTTAGTGTACTGATCATTACCTGAAAGTATCATCCAGTTTGGGTGAAAAAATATTTGCTGTGATTTCTGGAGATCCGTAGTTTTTGGAAGCTTGACAACCCCTTTCTATGAAAGTGTTTCTCGCCAGTCACTGCTTAGGGCTACATCAAGAGGAAACAACACATAGATATAGAACGTGAAACTGCTTTATTTTGTCAAGTTTCAAGAAGCTAGCACAAACCGTGTTGGATTTAGAGTTCCAAATCCATCTATCAATATAGGAGAAAACAGAGTGAAACCTAAAAATTCAAACTGTTACTGGAAATGAACGCTTCAACATAGAAGAACGAAATTTGGGGAACCAAGTCGGCTTAGTGTACTGATCATTACCTGAAAGTATCATCCAGTTTGGGTGCAGAAATATTTGCTGTGATTTCTGGAGATTCGTAGTTTTTGGAAGCTTGGCAACCCCTTTCTATGAAAGTGTTTCTCGCCAGTCACTGCTTAGGGCTACTTCAAGAGGAAACAAAACATAGAGATAGAACGTGAAACTGCTTTATTTTGTCAAGTTTCAAGAAGCTAGCACAAACCGTGTTGGATTTAGAGTTCCAAATACATCTATCAATATAGGAGAAAACAGAGTGAAACCTAAAAATTCAAACTGTTACTGGAAATGAACGCTTCAACATAGAAGAACGAAATTTGGGGAACCAAGTCGGCTTATTGTACTGATCATTACCTGAAAGTATCATCCAGTTTGGGTGCAGAAATATTTGCTGTGATTTCTGGAGATTCGTAATTTTTGGAAGCTTGGCAACCCCTTTCTATGAAAGTGTTTCTCGCCAGTCACTGCTTAGGGCTACTTCAAGAGGAAACAAAACATAGAGATAGAACGTGAAACTGCTTTATTTTGTCAAGTTTCAAGAAGCTAGCACAAACCGTGTTGGATTTAGAGTTCCAAATACATCTATCAATATAGGAGAAAACAGAGTGAAACGTAAAAATTCAAACTGTTACTGGAAATGTACGCTTCAACATAGAAGAACGAAATTTGGGGAACCAAGTCGGATTAGTGTACTGATCATTACCTGAAAGTATCATCCAGTTTGGGTGAAAAAATATTTGCTGTGATTTCTGGAGATTCGTAGTTTTTGGAAGCTTGACAACCCCTTTCTATGTAAGTGTTTCTCGCCAGTCACTGCTTAGGGCTACATCAAGAGGAAACAACACATAGATATAGAACGTGAAACTGCTTTATTTTGTCAAGTTTCAAGAAGCTAGCACAAACCGTGTTGGATTTACAGTTCCAAATCCATCTATCAATATAGGAGAAAACAGAGTGAAACCTAAAAATTCAAACTGTTACTGAAAATGAACGCTTCAACATAGAAGAACGAAATTTGGGGAACCAAGTCGGCTTAGTGTACTGATCATTACCTGAAAGTATCATCCAGTTTGGGTGAAAAAATATTTGCTGAGATTTCTGGAGATTCGTAATTTTTGGAAGCTTGGCAACCCCTTTCCATGAAAGTGTTTCTCGCCAGTCACTGCTTAGGGCTACATCAAGAGGAAAAAAAACATAGAGAAAGAACGTGAAACTGCTTTATTTTGTCAAGTTTCAAGAAGCTAGCACAAACCGTGTTGGATTTAGAGTTCCAAATACATTTATCAATATAGGAGAAAACAGAGTGAAACCTAAAAATTTAAACTGTTACTGGAAATGAACGCTTCACCATAAAAGAACGAAATTTGGGGAACCAAGTCGGCTTAGTGTACTGACCATTACCTGAAAGTATCATCCAGTTTGGGTGAAAAAATATTTGCTGAGATTTCTGGAGATTCGTAATTTTTGGAAGCTTGGGAACCTTTTTCCATGAAAGTGTTTCTCGACAGTCACTGCTTAGGGCTACTTCAAGAGGAAAGAACACCTAGAGACAGAACGTGAAACTACTTTATTTTGTCAAGTTTCAAGAAGCTAGCACAAACCGTGTTGGATTTAGAGTTCGAAATACATCTATCTATATAGGAGAAAACAGAGTGAAACCTAAAAATTCAAACTGTTACTGAAAATGAACGCTTCAACATAGAAGAACGAAATTTGGGGAACCAAGTCGGCTTAGTGTACTGATCATTACCTGAAAGTATCATCCAGTTTGGGTGAAAAAATATTTGCTGAGATTTCTGGAGATTCGTAATTTTTGGAAGCTTGGCAACCCCTTTCCATGAAAGTGTTTCTCGCCAGTCACTGCTTAGGGCTACATCAAGAGGAAAAAAAACATAGAGAAAGAACGTGAAACTGCTTTATTTTGTCAAGTTTCAAGAAGCTAGCACAAACCGTGTTGGATTTAGAGTTCCAAATACATTTATCAATATAGGAGAAAACAGAGTGAAACCTAAAAATTTAAACTGTTACTGGAAATGAACGCTTCAACATAGAAGAACGAAATTTGGGGAACCAAGTCGGCTTAGTGTACTGATCATTACCTGAAAGTATCATCCAGTTTGGGTGAAAAAATATTTGCTGTGATTTCTGGAGATTCGTAGTTTTTGGAAGCTTGACAACCCCTTTCTATGAAAGTGTTTCTCGCCAGTCACTGCTTAGGGCTACATCAAGAGGAAACAAAACATAGAGATAGAACGTGAAACTGCTTTATTTTGTCAAGTTTCAAGAAGCTAGCACAAACCGTGTTGGATTTAGAGTTCCAAATACATCTATCAATATAGGAGAAAACAGAGTGAAACCTAAAAATTCAAACTGTTACTGGAAATGAACGCTTCAACATAGAAGAACGAAATTTGGAGAACCAAGTTGGCTTAGTGTACTGATCATTACCTGTAAGTATCATCCAGTTTGGGTGAAAAAATATTTGCTGAGATTTCTGGAGATTCGTAATTTTTGGAAGCTTGGGAACCCCTTTCCATGAAAGTGTTTCTCGCCAGTCACTGCATAGGGCTACTTCAAGAGGAAAGAACACATAGAGACAGAACGTGAAACTACTTTATTTTGTCAAGTTTCAAGAAGCTAGCACAAACCGTGTTGGATTTAGAGTTCGAAATACATCTATCTATATAGGAGAAAACAGAGTGAAACCTAAAAATTCAAACTGTTAGTAGAAACGAACGCTTCAACATAGAAGAATGAAATTTGGAGAACCAAGTTGGCTTAGTGTACTGATCATTACCTGTAAGTATCATCCAGTTTTGGTGAAAAAATACTTGCTGAGATTTCTGGAGATTCGTAATTTTAGGAAGCTTGGCAACCCCTTTCCATGAAAGTGTTTCTCGCCAGTCACTGCATAGGGCTACTTCAAGAGGAAAGAACACCTAGAGACAGAACGTGAAACTACTTTATTTTGTCAAGTTTCAAGAAGCTAGCACAAACCGTGTTGGATTTAGAGTTCGAAATACATCTATCTATATAGGAGAAAACAGAGTGAAACCTAAAAATTCAAACTGTTACTGGAAATGAACGCTTCAACATAGAAGAACGAAATTTGGGGAACCAAGTCGGCTTAGTGTACTGATCATTACCTGAAAGTATCATCCAGTTTGGGTGAAAAAATATTTGCTGTGATTTCTGGAGATTCGTAGTTTTTGGAAGCTTGACAACCCCTTTCTATGAAAGTGTTTCTCGCCAGTCACTGCTTAGGGCTACATCAAGAGGAAACAACACATAGATATAGAACGTGAAACTGCTTTATTTTGTCAAGTTTCAAGAAGCTAGCACAAACCGTGTTGGATTTACAGTTCCAAATCCATCTATCAATATAGGAGAAAACAGAGTGAAACCTAAAAATTCAAACTGTTACTGGAAATGAACGCTTCAACATAGAAGAACGAAATTTGGGGAACCAAGTCGGCTTAGTGTACTGATCATTACCTGAAAGTATCATCCAGTTTGGGTGAAAAAATATTTGCTGTGATTTCTGGAGATTCGTAGTTTTTGGAAGCTTGACAACCCCTTTCTATGAAAGTGTTTCTCGCCAGTCACTGCTTAGGGCTACATCAAGAGGAAACAACACATAGATATAGAACGTGAAACTGCTTTATTTTGTCAAGTTTCAAGAAGCTAGCACAAACCGTGTTGGATTTACAGTTCCAAATCCATCTATCAATATAGGAGAAAACAGAGTGAAACCTAAAAATTCAAACTGTTACTGGAAATGAACGCTTCAACATAGAAGAACGAAATTTGGGGAACCAAGTCGGCTTAGTGTACTGATCATTACCTGAAAGTATCATCCAGTTTGGGTGCAGAAATATTTGCTGTGATTTCTGGAGATTCGTAGTTTTTGGAAGCTTGGCAACCCCTTTCTATGAAAGTGTTTCTCGCCAGTCACTGCTTAGGGCTACTTCAAGAGGAAACAAAACATAGAGATAGAACGTGAAACTGCTTTATTTTGTCAAGTTTCAAGAAGCTAGTACAAACCGTGTTGGATTTAGAGTTCCAAATACATCTATCAATATAGGAGAAAACAGAGTGAAACGTAAAAATTCAAACTGTTACTGGAAATGTACGCTTCAACATAGAAGAACGAAATTTGGGGAGCCAAGTCGGCTTAGTGTACTGATCATTACCTGAAAGTATCATCCAGTTTGGGTGAAAAAATATTTGCTGAGATTTCTGGAAATTCGTAATTTTTGGATGCTTGGCAACCCCTTTCCATGAAAGTGTTTCTCGCCAGTCACTGCTTAGGGCTACATCAAGAGGAAAAAAAACATAGAGAAAGAACGTGAAACTGCTTTATTTTGTCAAGTTTCAAGAAGCTAGCACAAACCGTGTTGGATTTAGAGTTCCAAATACATTTATCAATATAGGAGAAAACAGAGTGAAACCTAAAAATTTAAACTGTTACTGGAAATGAACGCTTCACCATAGAAGAACGAAATTTGGGGAACCAAGTCGGCTTAGTGTACTGATCATTACCTGAAAGTATCATCCAGTTTGGGTGAAAAAATATTTGCTGTGATTTCTGGAGATTCGTAGTTTTTGGAAGCTTGACAACCCCTTTCTATGAAAGTGTTTCTCGCCAGTCACTGCTTAGGGCTACATCAAGAGGAAACAACACATAGATATAGAACGTGAAACTGCTTTATTTTGTCAAGTTTCAAGAAGCTAGCACAAACCGTGTTGGATTTACAGTTCCAAATCCATCTATCAATATAGGAGAAAACAGAGTGAAACCTAAAAATTCAAACTGTTACTGAAAATGAACGCTTCAACATAGAAGAACGAAATTTGGGGAACCAAGTCGGCTTAGTGTACTGATCATTACCTGAAAGTATCATCCAGTTTGGGTGAAAAAATATTTGCTGAGATTTCTGGAGATTCGTAATTTTTGGAAGCTTGGGAACCTTTTTCCATGAAAGTGTTTCTCGACAGTCACTGCTTAGGGCTACATCAAGAGGAAACAAAACATAGAGATAGAACGTGAAACTGCTTTATTTTGTCAAGTTTCAAGAAGCTACCACAAACCGTGTTGGATTTAGAGTTCCAAATACATCTATCAATATAGGAGAAAACAGAGTGAAACCTAAAAATTCAAACTGTTACTGGAAATGAACGCTTCAACATAGAAGAACGAAATTTGGAGAACCAAGTTGGCTTAGTGTACTGATCATTACCTGTAAGTATCATCCAGTTTTGGTGAAAAAATATTTGCTGAGATTTCTGGAGATTCGTAATTTTTGGAAGCTTGGGAACCTTTTTCCATGAAAGTGTTTCTCGACAGTCACTGCTTAGGGCTACATCAAGAGGAAACAAAACATAGAGATAGAACGTGAAACTGCTTTATTTTGTCAAGTTTCAAGAAGCTAGCACAAACCGTGTTGGATTTAGAGTTCCAAATACATCTATCAATATAGGAGAAAACAGAGTGAAACCTAAAAATTCAAACAGTTAGTAGAAACGAACGCTTCAACATAGAAGAATGAAATTTGGAGAACCAAGTTGGCTTAGTGTACTGATCATTACCTGTAAGTATCATCCAGTTTTGGTGAAAAAATACTTGCTGAGATTTCTGGAGATTCGTAATTTTAGGAAGCTTGGCAACCCCTTTCCATGAAAGTGTTTCTCGCCAGTCACTGCATAGGGCTACTTCAAGAGGAAAGAACACCTAGAGACAGAACGTGAAACTACTTTATTTTGTCAAGTTTCAAGAAGCTAGCACAAACAGTGTTGGATTTAGAGTTCGAAATACATCTATCTATATAGGAGAAAACAGAGTGAAACCTAAAAATTTAAACTGTTACTGGAAATGAACGCTTCAACATAGAAGAACGAAATTTGGGGAACCAAGTTGGCTTAGTGTACTGATCATTACCTGAAAGTATCATCCAGTTTGGGTGAAAAAATATTTGCTGTGATTTCTGGAGATTCGTAGTTTTTGGAAGCTTGACAACCCCTTTCTATGAAAGTGTTTCTCGCCAGTCACTGCTTAGGGCTACATCAAGAGGAAACAACACATAGAGATAGAACGTGAAACTGCTTTATTTTGTCAAGTTTCAAGAAGCTAGCACAAACCGTGTTGGATTTACAGTTCCAAATCCATCTATCAATATAGGAGAAAACAGAGTGAAACCTAAAAATTCAAACTGTTACTGGAAATGAACGCTTCAACATAGAAGAACGAAATTTGGGGAACCAAGTCGGCTTAGTGTACTGATCATTACCTGAAAGTATCATCCAGTTTGGGTGAAAAAATATTTGCTGAGATTTCTGGAAATTCGTAATTTTTGGATGCTTGGCAACCCCTTTCCATGAAAGTGTTTCTCGCCAGTCACTGCTTAGGGCTACATCAAGAGGAAACAACACATAGATATAGAACGTGAAACTGCTTTATTTTGTCAAGTTTCAAGAAGCTAGCACAAACCGTGTTGGATTTACAGTTCCAAATCCATCTATCAATATAGGAGAAAACAGAGTGAAACCTAAAAATTCAAACTGTTACTGAAAATGAACGCTTCAACATAGAAGAACGAAATTTGGGGAACCAAGTCGGCTTAGTGTACTGATCATTACCTGAAAGTATCATCCAGTTTGGGTGAAAAAATATTTGCTGAGATTTCTGGAGATTCGTAATTTTTGGAAGCTTGGCAACCCCTTTCCATGAAAGTGTTTCTCGCCAGTCACTGCTTAGGGCTACATCAAGAGGAAAAAAAACATAGAGAAAGAACGTGAAACTGCTTTATTTTGTCAAGTTTCAAGAAGCTAGCACAAACCGTGTTGGATTTAGAGTTCCAAATACATTTATCAATATAGGAGAAAACAGAGTGAAACCTAAAAATTTAAACTGTTACTGGAAATGAACGCTTCACCATAGAAGAACGAAATTTGGGGAACCAAGTCGGCTTAGTGTACTGATCATTACCTGAAAGTATCATCCAGTTTGGGTGAAAAAATATTTGCTGTGATTTCTGGAGATTCGTAGTTTTTGGAAGCTTGACAACCCCTTTCTATGAAAGTGTTTCTCGCCAGTCACTGCTTAGGGCTACATCAAGAGGAAACAAAACATAGAGATAGAACGTGAAACTGCTTTATTTTGTCAAGTTTCAAGAAGCTAGCACAAACCGTGTTGGATTTAGAGTTCCAAATACATCTATCAATATAGGAGAAAACAGAGTGAAACCTAAAAATTCAAACTGTTACTGGAAATGAACGCTTCAACATAGAAGAACGAAATTTGGAGAACCAAGTTGGCTTAGTGTACTGATCATTACCTGTAAGTATCATCCAGTTTTGGTGAAAAAATATTTGCTGAGATTTCTGGAGATTCGTAATTTTTGGAAGCTTGGGAACCCCTTTCCATGAAAGTGTTTCTCGCCAGTCACTGCATAGGGCTACTTCAAGAGGAAAGAACACATAGAGACAGAACGTGAAACTACTTTATTTTGTCAAGTTTCAAGAAGCTAGCACAAACCGTGTTGGATTTAGAGTTCGAAATACATCTATCTATATAGGAGAAAACAGAGTGAAACCTAAAAATTCAAACTGTTAGTAGAAACGAACGCTTCAACATAGAAGAATGAAATTTGGAGAACCAAGTTGGCTTAGTGTACTGATCATTACCTGTAAGTATCATCCAGTTTTGGTGAAAAAATACTTGCTGAGATTTCTGGAGATTCGTAATTTTAGGAAGCTTGGCAACCCCTTTCCATGAAAGTGTTTCTCGCCAGTCACTGCATAGGGCTACTTCAAGAAGAAAGAACACCTAGAGACAGAACGTGAAACTACTTTATTTTGTCAAGTTTCAAGAAGCTAGCACAAACCGTGTTGGATTTAGAGTTCGAAATACATCTATCTATATAGGAGAAAACAGAGTGAAACCTAAAAATTCAAACTGTTACTGGAAATGAACGCTTCAACATAGAAGAACGAAATTTGGGGAACCAAGTCGGCTTAGTGTACTGATCATTACCTGAAAGTATCATCCAGTTTGGGTGAAAAAATATTTGCTGTGATTTCTGGAGATTCGTAGTTTTTGGAAGCTTGACAACCCCTTTCTATGAAAGTGTTTCTCGCCAGTCACTGCTTAGGGCTACATCAAGAGGAAACAGCACATAGATATAGAACGTGAAACTGCTTTATTTTGTCAAGTTTCAAGAAGCTAGCACAAACCGTGTTGGATTTACAGTTCCAAATCCATCTATCAATATAGGAGAAAACAGAGTGAAACCTAAAAATTCAAACTGTTACTGGAAATGAACGCTTCAACATAGAAGAACGAAATTTGGGGAACCAAGTCGGCTTAGTGTACTGATCATTACCTGAAAGTATCATCCAGTTTGGGTGAAAAAATATTTGCTGTGATTTCTGGAGATTCGTAGTTTCTGGAAGCTTGACAACCCCTTTCTATGAAAGTGTTTCTCGCCAGTCACTGCTTAGGGCTACATCAAGAGGAAACAACACATAGATATAGAACGTGAAACTGCTTTATTTTGTCAAGTTTCAAGAAGCTAGCACAAACCGTGTTGGATTTACAGTTCCAAATCCATCTATCAATATAGGAGAAAACAGAGTGAAACCTAAAAATTCAAACTGTTACTGGAAATGAACGCTTCAACATAGAAGAACGAAATTTGGGGAACCAAGTCGGCTTAGTGTACTGATCATTACCTGAAAGTATCATCCAGTTTGGGTGCAGAAATATTTGCTGTGATTTCTGGAGATTCGTAGTTTTTGGAAGCTTGGCAACCCCTTTCTATGAAAGTGTTTCTCGCCAGTCACTGCTTAGGGCTACTTCAAGAGGAAACAAAACATAGAGATAGAACGTGAAACTGCTTTATTTTGTCAAGTTTCAAGAAGCTAGTACAAACCGTGTTGGATTTAGAGTTCCAAATACATCTATCAATATAGGAGAAAACAGAGTGAAACGTAAAAATTCAAACTGTTACTGGAAATGTACGCTTCAACATAGAAGAACGAAATTTGGGGAGCCAAGTCGGCTTAGTGTACTGATCATTACCTGAAAGTATCATCCAGTTTGGGTGAAAAAATATTTGCTGAGATTTCTGGAAATTCGTAATTTTTGGATGCTTGGCAACCCCTTTCCATGAAAGTGTTTCTCGCCAGTCACTGCTTAGGGCTACATCAAGAGGAAAAAAAACATAGAGAAAGAACGTGAAACTGCTTTATTTTGTCAAGTTTCAAGAAGCTAGCACAAACCGTGTTGGATTTAGAGTTCCAAATACATTTATCAATATAGGAGAAAACAGAGTGAAACCTAAAAATTTAAACTGTTACTGGAAATGAACGCTTCACCATAGAAGAACGAAATTTGGGGAACCAAGTCGGCTTAGTGTACTGATCATTACCTGAAAGTATCATCCAGTTTGGGTGAAAAAATATTTGCTGTGATTTCTGGAGATTCGTAGTTTTTGGAAGCTTGACAACCCCTTTCTATGAAAGTGTTTCTCGCCAGTCACTGCTTAGGGCTACATCAAGAGGAAACAACACATAGATATAGAACGTGAAACTGCTTTATTTTGTCAAGTTTCAAGAAGCTAGCACAAACCGTGTTGGATTTACAGTTCCAAATCCATCTATCAATATAGGAGAAAACAGAGTGAAACCTAAAAATTCAAACTGTTACTGAAAATGAACGCTTCAACATAGAAGAACGAAATTTGGGGAACCAAGTCGGCTTAGTGTACTGATCATTACCTGAAAGTATCATCCAGTTTGGGTGAAAAAATATTTGCTGAGATTTCTGGAGATTCGTAATTTTTGGAAGCTTGGGAACCTTTTTCCATGAAAGTGTTTCTCGACAGTCACTGCTTAGGGCTACATCAAGAGGAAACAAAACATAGAGATAGAACGTGAAACTGCTTTATTTTGTCAAGTTTCAAGAAGCTAGCACAAACCGTGTTGGATTTAGAGTTCCAAATACATCTATCAATATAGGAGAAAACAGAGTGAAACCTAAAAATTCAAACAGTTAGTAGAAACGAACGCTTCAACATAGAAGAATGAAATTTGGAGAACCAAGTTGGCTTAGTGTACTGATCATTACCTGTAAGTATCATCCAGTTTTGGTGAAAAAATACTTGCTGAGATTTCTGGAGATTCGTAATTTTAGGAAGCTTGGCAACCCCTTTCCATGAAAGTGTTTCTCGCCAGTCACTGCATAGGGCTACTTCAAGAGGAAAGAACACCTAGAGACAGAACGTGAAACTACTTTATTTTGTCAAGTTTCAAGAAGCTAGCACAAACCGTGTTGGATTTAGAGTTCGAAATACATCTATCTATATAGGAGAAAACAGAGTGAAACCTAAAAATTCAAACTGTTACTGGAAATGAACGCTTCAACATAGAAGAACGAAATTTGGGGAACCAAGTTGGCTTAGTGTACTGATCATTACCTGAAAGTATCATCCAGTTTGGGTGAAAAAATATTTGCTGTGATTTCTGGAGATTCGTAGTTTTTGGAAGCTTGACAACCCCTTTCTATGAAAGTGTTTCTCGCCAGTCACTGCTTAGGGCTACATCAAGAGGAAACAACACATAGAGATAGAACGTGAAACTGCTTTATTTTGTCAAGTTTCAAGAAGCTAGCACAAACCGTGTTGGATTTACAGTTCCAAATCCATCTATCAATATAGGAGAAAACAGAGTGAAACCTAAAAATTCAAACTGTTACTGGAAATGAACGCTTCAACATAGAAGAACGAAATTTGGGGAACCAAGTCGGCTTAGTGTACTGATCATTACCTGAAAGTATCATCCAGTTTGGGTGCAGAAATATTTGCTGTGATTTCTGGAGATTCGTAGTTTTTGGAAGCTTGGCAACCCCTTTCTATGAAAGTGTTTCTCGCCAGTCACTGCTTAGGGCTACTTCAAGAGGAAACAAAACATAGAGATAGAACGTGAAACTGCTTTATTTTGTCAAGTTTCAAGAAGCTAGTACAAACCGTGTTGGATTTAGAGTTCCAAATACATCTATCAATATAGGAGAAAACAGAGTGAAACGTAAAAATACAAACTGTTACTGGAAATGTACGCTTCAACATAGAAGAACGAAATTTGGGGAACCAAGTCGGCTTAGTGTACTGATCATTACCTGAAAGTATCATCCAGTTTGGGTGAAAAAATATTTGCTGAGATTTCTGGAAATTCGTAATTTTTGGATGCTTGGCAACCCCTTTCCATGAAAGTGTTTCTCGCCAGTCACTGCTTAGGGCTACATCAAGAGGAAAAAAAACATAGAGAAAGAACGTGAAACTGCTTTATTTTGTCAAGTTTCAAGAAGCTAGCACAAACCGTGTTGGATTTAGAGTTCCAAATACATTTATCAATATAGGAGAAAACAGAGTGAAACCTAAAAATTTAAACTGTTACTGGAAATGAACGCTTCACCATAGAAGAACGAAATTTGGGGAACCAAGTCGGCTTAGTGTACTGATCATTACCTGAAAGTATCATCCAGTTTGGGTGAAAAAATATTTGCTGTGATTTCTGGAGATTCGTAGTTTTTGGAAGCTTGACAACCCCTTTCTATGAAAGTGTTTCTCGCCAGTCACTGCTTAGGGCTACATCAAGAGGAAACAACACATAGATATAGAACGTGAAACTGCTTTATTTTGTCAAGTTTCAAGAAGCTAGCACAAACCGTGTTGGATTTACAGTTCCAAATCCATCTATCAATATAGGAGAAAACAGAGTGAAACCTAAAAATTCAAACTGTTACTGAAAATGAACGCTTCAACATAGAAGAACGAAATTTGGGGAACCAAGTCGGCTTAGTGTACTGATCATTACCTGAAAGTATCATCCAGTTTGGGTGAAAAAATATTTGCTGAGATTTCTGGAGATTCGTAATTTTTGGAAGCTTGGCAACCCCTTTCCATGAAAGTGTTTCTCGACAGTCACTGCTTAGGGCTACATCAAGAGGAAAAAAAACATAGAGAAAGAACGTGAAACTGCTTTATTTTGTCAAGTTTCAAGAAGCTAGCACAAACCGTGTTGGATTTAGAGTTCCAAATACATCTATCAATATAGGAGAAAACAGAGTGAAACCTAAAAATTCAAACTGTTACTGGAAATGAACGCTTCAACATAGAAGAACGAAATTTGGGGAACCAAGTCGGCTTAGTGTACTGACCATTACCTGAAAGTATCATCCAGTTGGGGTGAAAAAATATTTGCTGAGATTTCTGGAGATTCGTAATTTTTGGAAGCTTGGGAACCTTTTTCCATGAAAGTGTTTCTCGACAGTCACTGCTTAGGGCTACATCAAGAGGAAACAAAACATAGAGATAGAACGTGAAACTGCTTTATTTTGTCAAGTTTCAAGAAGCTAGCACAAACCGTGTTGGATTTAGAGTTCCAAATACATCTATCAATATAGGAGAAAACAGAGTGAAACCTAAAAATTCAAACTGTTACTGGAAATGAACGCTTCAACATAGAAGAACGAAATTTGGGGAACCAAGTCGGCTTAGTGTACTGATCATTACCTGAAAGTATCATCCAGTTTGGGTGAAAAAATATTTGCTGTGATTTCTGGAGATTCGTAGTTTTTGGAAGCTTGGCAACCCCTTTCTATGAAAGTGTTTCTCGCCAGTCACTGCTTAGGGCTACTTCAAGAGGAAACAAAACATAGAGATAGAACGTGAAACTGCTTTATTTTGTCAAGTTTCAAGAAGCTAGCACAAACCGTGTTGGATTTAGAGTTCCAAATACATCTATCAATATAGGAGAAAACAGAGTGAAACCTAAAAATTCAAACTGTTACTGGAAATGAACGCTTCAACATAGAAGAACGAAATTTGGGGAACCAAGTCGGCTTAGTGTACTGATCATTACCTGAAAGTATCATCCAGTTTGGGTGAAAAAATATTTGCTGTGATTTCTGGAGATTCGTAGTTTTTGGAAGCTTGACAACCCCTTTCTATGAAAGTGTTTCTCGCCAGTCACTGCTTAGGGCTACATCAAGAGGAAACAACACATAGATATAGAACGTGAAACTGCTTTATTTTGTCAAGTTTCAAGAAGCTAGCACAAACCGTGTTGGATTTACAGTTCCAAATCCATCTATCAATATAGGAGAAAACAGAGTGAAACCTAAAAATTCAAACTGTTACTGAAAATGAACGCTTCAACATAGAAGAACGAAATTTGGGGAACCAAGTCGGCTTAGTGTACTGATCATTACCTGAAAGTATCATCCAGTTTGGGTGAAAAAATATTTGCTGAGATTTCTGGAGATTCGTAATTTTTGGAAGCTTGGCAACCCCTTTCTATGAAAGTGTTTCTCGCCAGTCACTGCTTAGGGCTACTTCAAGAGGAAACAAAACATAGAGATAGAACGTGAAACTGCTTTATTTTGTCAAGTTTCAAGAAGCTAGCACAAACCGTGTTGGATTTAGAGTTCCAAATACATCTATCAATATAGGAGAAAACAGAGTGAAACGTAAAAATTCAAACTGTTACTGGAAATGTACGCTTCAACATAGAAGAACGAAATTTGGGGAACCAAGTCGGCTTAGTGTACTGATCATTACCTGAAAGTATCATCCAGTTTGGGTGAAAAAATATTTGCTGTGATTTCTGGAGATTCGTAGTTTTTGGAAGCTTGACAACCCCTTTCTATGAAAGTGTTTCTCGCCAGTCACTGCTTAGGGCTACATCAAGAGGAAACAACACATAGATATAGAACGTGAAACTGCTTTATTTTGTCAAGTTTCAAGAAGCTAGCACAAACCGTGTTGGATTTACAGTTCCAAATCCATCTATCAATATAGGAGAAAACAGAGTGAAACCTAAAAATTCAAACTGTTACTGAAAATGAACGCTTCAACATAGAAGAACGAAATTTGGGGAACCAAGTCGGCTTAGTGTACTGATCATTACCTGAAAGTATCATCCAGTTTGGGTGAAAAAATATTTGCTGAGATTTCTGGAGATTCGTAATTTTTGGAAGCTTGGCAACCCCTTTCCATGAAAGTGTTTCTCGCCAGTCACTGCTTAGGGCTACATCAAGAGGAAAAAAAACATAGAGAAAGAACGTGAAACTGCTTTATTTTGTCAAGTTTCAAGAAGCTAGCACAAACCGTGTTGGATTTAGAGTTCCAAATACATTTATCAATATAGGAGAAAACAGAGTGAAACCTAAAAATTTAAACTGTTACTGGAAATGAACGCTTCACCATAGAAGAACGAAATTTGGGGAACCAAGTCGGCTTAGTGTACTGATCATTACCTGAAAGTATCATCCAGTTTGGGTGAAAAAATATTTGCTGTGATTTCTGGAGATTCGTAGTTTTTGGAAGCTTGACAACCCCTTTCTATGAAAGTGTTTCTCGCCAGTCACTGCTTAGGGCTACATCAAGAGGAAACAAAACATAGAGATAGAACGTGAAACTGCTTTATTTTGTCAAGTTTCAAGAAGCTAGCACAAACCGTGTTGGATTTAGAGTTCCAAATACATCTATCAATATAGGAGAAAACAGAGTGAAACCTAAAAATTCAAACTGTTACTGGAAATGAACGCTTCAACATAGAAGAACGAAATTTGGAGAACCAAGTTGGCTTAGTGTACTGATCATTACCTGTAAGTATCATCCAGTTTGGGTGAAAAAATATTTGCTGAGATTTCTGGAGATTCGTAATTTTTGGAAGCTTGGGAACCCCTTTCCATGAAAGTGTTTCTCGCCAGTCACTGCATAGGGCTACTTCAAGAGGAAAGAACACATAGAGACAGAACGTGAAACTACTTTATTTTGTCAAGTTTCAAGAAGCTAGCACAAACCGTGTTGGATTTAGAGTTCGAAATACATCTATCTATATAGGAGAAAACAGAGTGAAACCTAAAAATTCAAACTGTTAGTAGAAACGAACGCTTCAACATAGAAGAATGAAATTTGGAGAACCAAGTTGACTTAGTGTACTGATCATTACCTGTAAGTATCATCCAGTTTTGGTGAAAAAATACTTGCTGAGATTTCTGGAGATTCGTAATTTTAGGAAGCTTGGCAACCCCTTTCCATGAAAGTGTTTCTCGCCAGTCACTGCATAGGGCTACTTCAAGAGGAAAGAACACCTAGAGACAGAACGTGAAACTACTTTATTTTGTCAAGTTTCAAGAAGCTAGCACAAACCGTGTTGGATTTAGAGTTCGAAATACATCTATCTATATAGGAGAAAACAGAGTGAAACCTAAAAATTCAAACTGTTACTGGAAATGAACGCTTCAACATAGAAGAACGAAATTTGGGGAACCAAGTCGGCTTAGTGTACTGATCATTACCTGAAAGTATCATCCAGTTTGGGTGAAAAAATATTTGCTGTGATTTCTGGAGATTCGTAGTTTTTGGAAGCTTGACAACCCCTTTCTATGAAAGTGTTTCTCGCCAGTCACTGCTTAGGGCTACATCAAGAGGAAACAACACATAGATATAGAACGTGAAACTGCTTTATTTTGTCAAGTTTCAAGAAGCTAGCACAAACCGTGTTGGATTTACAGTTCCAAATCCATCTATCAATATAGGAGAAAACAGAGTGAAACCTAAAAATTCAAACTGTTACTGGAAATGAACGCTTCAACATAGAAGAACGAAATTTGGGGAACCAAGTCGGCTTAGTGTACTGATCATTACCTGAAAGTATCATCCAGTTTGGGTGAAAAAATATTTGCTGTGATTTCTGGAGATTCGTAGTTTTTGGAAGCTTGACAACCCCTTTCTATGAAAGTGTTTCTCGCCAGTCACTGCTTAGGGCTACATCAAGAGGAAACAACACATAGATATAGAACGTGAAACTGCTTTATTTTGTCAAGTTTCAAGAAGCTAGCACAAACCGTGTTGGATTTACAGTTCCAAATCCATCTATCAATATAGGAGAAAACAGAGTGAAACCTAAAAATTCAAACTGTTACTGGAAATGAACGCTTCAACATAGAAGAACGAAATTTGGGGAACCAAGTCGGCTTAGTGTACTGATCATTACCTGAAAGTATCATCCAGTTTGGGTGCAGAAATATTTGCTGTGATTTCTGGAGATTCGTAGTTTTTGGAAGCTTGGCAACCCCTTTCTATGAAAGTGTTTCTCGCCAGTCACTGCTTAGGGCTACTTCAAGAGGAAACAAAACATAGAGATAGAACGTGAAACTGCTTTATTTTGTCAAGTTTCAAGAAGCTAGTACAAACCGTGTTGGATTTAGAGTTCCAAATACATCTATCAATATAGGAGAAAACAGAGTGAAACGTAAAAATTCAAACTGTTACTGGAAATGTACGCTTCAACATAGAAGAACGAAATTTGGGGAGCCAAGTCGGCTTAGTGTACTGATCATTACCTGAAAGTATCATCCAGTTTGGGTGAAAAAATATTTGCTGAGATTTCTGGAAATTCGTAATTTTTGGATGCTTGGCAACCCCTTTCCATGAAAGTGTTTCTCGCCAGTCACTGCTTAGGGCTACATCAAGAGGAAAAAAAACATAGAGAAAGAACGTGAAACTGCTTTATTTTGTCAAGTTTCAAGAAGCTAGCACAAACCGTGTTGGATTTAGAGTTCCAAATACATTTATCAATATAGGAGAAAACAGAGTGAAACCTAAAAATTTAAACTGTTACTGGAAATGAACGCTTCACCATAGAAGAACGAAATTTGGGGAACCAAGTCGGCTTAGTGTACTGATCATTACCTGAAAGTATCATCCAGTTTGGGTGAAAAAATATTTGCTGTGATTTCTGGAGATTCGTAGTTTTTGGAAGCTTGACAACCCCTTTCTATGAAAGTGTTTCTCGCCAGTCACTGCTTAGGGCTACATCAAGAGGAAACAACACATAGATATAGAACGTGAAACTGCTTTATTTTGTCAAGTTTCAAGAAGCTAGCACAAACCGTGTTGGATTTACAGTTCCAAATCCATCTATCAATATAGGAGAAAACAGTGTGAAACCTAAAAATTCAAACTGTTACTGAAAATGAACGCTTCAACATAGAAGAACGAAATTTGGGGAACCAAGTCGGCTTAGTGTACTGATCATTACCTGAAAGTATCATCCAGTTTGGGTGAAAAAATATTTGCTGAGATTTCTGGAGATTCGTAATTTTTGGAAGCTTGGCAACCCCTTTCCATGACAGTGTTTCTCGCCAGTCACTGCTTAGGGCTACATCAAGAGGAAAAAAAACATAGAGAAAGAACGTGAAACTGCTTTATTTTGTCAAGTTTCAAGAAGCTAGCACAAACCGTGTTGGATTTAGAGTTCCAAATACATTTATCAATATAGGAGAAAACAGAGTGAAACCTAAAAATTTAAACTGTTACTGGAAATGAACGCTTCACCATAGAAGAACGAAATTTGGGGAACCAAGTCGGCTTAGTGTACTGACCATTACCTGAAAGTATCATCCAGTTTGGGTGAAAAAATATTTGCTGAGATTTCTGGAGATTCGTAATTTTTGGAAGCTTGGGAACCTTTTTCCATGAAAGTGTTTCTCGACAGTCACTGCTTAGGGCTACATCAAGAGGAAACAAAACATAGAGATAGAACGTGAAACTGCTTTATTTTGTCAAGTTTCAAGAAGCTAGCACAAACCGTGTTGGATTTAGAGTTCCAAATACATCTATCAATATAGGAGAAAACAGAGTGAAACCTAAAAATTCAAACTGTTACTGGAAATGAACGCTTCAACATAGAAGAACGAAATTTGGGGAACCAAGTCGGCTTAGTGTACTGATCATTACCTGAAAGTATCATCCAGTTTGGGTGAAAAAATATTTGCTGAGATTTCTGGAGATTCGTAATTTTTGGAAGCTTGGCAACCCCTTTCTATGAAAGTGTTTCTCGCCAGTCACTGCTTAGGGCTACTTCAAGAGGAAACAAAACATAGAGATAGAACGTGAAACTGCTTTATTTTGTCAAGTTTCAAGAAGATAGCACAAACCGTGTTGGATTTAGAGTTCCAAATACATCTATCAATATAGGAGAAAACAGAGTGAAACGTAAAAATTCAAACTGTTACTGGAAATGTACGCTTCAACATAGAAGAACGAAATTTGGGGAACCAAGTCGGCTTAGTGTACTGATCATTACCTGAAAGTATCATCCAGTTTGGGTGAAAAAATATTTGCTGTGATTTCTGGAGATTCGTAGTTTTTGGAAGCTTGACAACCCCTTTCTATGAAAGTGTTTCTCGCCAGTCACTGCTTAGGGCTACATCAAGAGGAAACAACACATAGATATAGAACGTGAAACTGCTTTATTTTGTCAAGTTTCAAGAAGCTAGCACAAACCGTGTTGGATTTACAGTTCCAAATCCATCTATCAATATAGGAGAAAACAGAGTGAAACCTAAAAATTCAAACTGTTACTGAAAATGAACGCTTCAACATAGAAGAACGAAATTTGGGGAACCAAGTCGGCTTAGTGTACTGATCATTACCTGAAAGTATCATCCAGTTTGGGTGAAAAAATATTTGCTGAGATTTCTGGAGATTCGTAATTTTTGGAAGCTTGGCAACCCCTTTCCATGAAAGTGTTTCTCGCCAGTCACTGCTTAGGGCTACATCAAGAGGAAAAAAAACATAGAGAAAGAACGTGAAACTGCTTTATTTTGTCAAGTTTCAAGAAGCTAGCACAAACCGTGTTGGATTTAGAGTTCCAAATACATTTATCAATATAGGAGAAAACAGAGTGAAACCTAAAAATTTAAACTGTTACTGGAAATGAACGCTTCACCATAGAAGAACGAAATTTGGGGAACCAAGTCGGCTTAGTGTACTGATCATTACCTGAAAGTATCATCCAGTTTGGGTGAAAAAATATTTGCTGTGATTTCTGGAGATTCGTAGTTTTTGGAAGCTTGACAACCCCTTTCTATGAAAGTGTTTCTCGCCAGTCACTGCTTAGGGCTACATCAAGAGGAAACAAAACATAGAGATAGAACGTGAAACTGCTTTATTTTGTCAAGTTTCAAGAAGCTAGCACAAACCGTGTTGGATTTAGAGTTCCAAATACATCTATCAATATAGGAGAAAACAGAGTGAAACCTAAAGATTCAAACTGTTACTGGAAATGAACGCTTCAACATAGAAGAACGAAATTTGGAGAACCAAGTTGGCTTAGTGTACTGATCATTACCTGTAAGTATCATCCAGTTTTGGTGAAAAAATATTTGCTGAGATTTCTGGAGATTCGTAATTTTTGGAAGCTTGGGAACCCCTTTCCATGAAAGTGTTTCTCGCCAGTCACTGCATAGGGCTACTTCAAGAGGAAAGAACACATAGAGACAGAACGTGAAACTACTTTATTTTGTCAAGTTTCAAGAAGCTAGCACAAACCGTGTTGGATTTAGAGTTCGAAATACATCTATCTATATAGGAGAAAACAGAGTGAAACCTAAAATTTCAAACTGTTAGTAGAAACGAACGCTTCAACATAGAAGAATGAAATTTGGAGAACCAAGTTGGCTTAGTGTACTGATCATTACCTGTAAGTATCATCCAGTTTTGGTGAAAAAATACTTGCTGAGATTTCTGGAGATTCGTAATTTTAGGAAGCTTGGCAACCCCTTTCCATGAAAGTGTTTCTCGCCAGTCACTGCATAGGGCTACTTCAAGAGGAAAGAACACCTAGAGACAGAACGTGAAACTACTTTATTTTGTCAAGTTTCAAGAAGCTAGCACAAACCGTGTTGGATTTAGAGTTCGAAATACATCTATCTATATAGGAGAAAACAGAGTGAAACCTAAAAATTCAAACTGTTACTGGAAATGAACGCTTCAACATAGAAGAACGAAATTTGGGGAACCAAGTCGGCTTAGTGTACTGATCATTACCTGAAAGTATCATCCAGTTTGGGTGAAAAAATATTTGCTGTGATTTCTGGAGATTCGTAGTTTTTGGAAGCTTGACAACCCCTTTCTATGAAAGTGTTTCTCGCCAGTCACTGCTTAGGGCTACATCAAGAGGAAACAACACATAGATATAGAACGTGAAACTGCTTTATTTTGTCAAGTTTCAAGAAGCTAGCACAAACCGTGTTGGATTTACAGTTCCAAATCCATCTATCAATATAGGAGAAAACAGAGTGAAACCTAAAAATTCAAACTGTTACTGGAAATGAACGCTTCAACATAGAAGAACGAAATTTGGGGAACCAAGTCGGCTTAGTGTACTGATCATTACCTGAAAGTATCATCCAGTTTGGGTGAAAAAATATTTGCTGTGATTTCTGGAGATTCGTAGTTTTTGGAAGCTTGACAACCCCTTTCTATGAAAGTGTTTCTCGCCAGTCACTGCTTAGGGCTACATCAAGAGGAAACAACACATAGATATAGAACGTGAAACTGCTTTATTTTGTCAAGTTTCAAGAAGCTAGCACAAACCGTGTTGGATTTACAGTTCCAAATCCATCTATCAATATAGGAGAAAACAGAGTGAAACCTAAAAATTCAAACTGTTACTGGAAATGAACGCTTCAACATAGAAGAACGAAATTTGGGGAACCAAGTCGGCTTAGTGTACTGATCATTACCTGAAAGTATCATCCAGTTTGGGTGCAGAAATATTTGCTGTGATTTCTGGAGATTCGTAGTTTTTGGAAGCTTGGCAACCCCTTTCTATGAAAGTGTTTCTCGCCAGTCACTGCTTAGGGCTACTTCAAGAGGAAACAAAACATAGAGATAGAACGTGAAACTGCTTTATTTTGTCAAGTTTCAAGAAGCTAGTACAAACCGTGTTGGATTTAGAGTTCCAAATACATCTATCAATATAGGAGAAAACAGAGTGAAACGTAAAAATACAAACTGTTACTGGAAATGTACGCTTCAACATAGAAGAACGAAATTTGGGGAACCAAGTCGGCTTAGTGTACTGATCATTACCTGAAAGTATCATCCAGTTTGGGTGAAAAAATATTTGCTGAGATTTCTGGAAATTCGTAATTTTTGGATACTTGGCAACCCCTTTCCATGAAAGTGTTTCTCGCCAGTCACTGCTTAGGGCTACATCAAGAGGAAAAAAAACATAGAGAAAGAACGTGAAACTGCTTTATTTTGTCAAGTTTCAAGAAGCTAGCACAAACCGTGTTGGATTTAGAGTTCCAAATACATTTATCAATATAGGAGAAAACAGAGTGAAACCTAAAAATTTAAACTGTTACTGGAAATGAACGCTTCACCATAGAAGAACGAAATTTGGGGAACCAAGTCGGCTTAGTGTACTGATCATTACCTGAAAGTATCATCCAGTTTGGGTGAAAAAATATTTGCTGTGATTTCTGGAGATTCGTAGTTTTTGGAAGCTTGACAACCCCTTTCTATGAAAGTGTTTCTCGCCAGTCACTGCTTAGGGCTACATCAAGAGGAAACAACACATAGATATAGAACGTGAAACTGCTTTATTTTGTCAAGTTTCAAGAAGCTAGCACAAACCGTGTTGGATTTACAGTTCCAAATCCATCTATCAATATAGGAGAAAACAGAGTGAAACCTAAAAATTCAAACTGTTACTGAAAATGAACGCTTCAACATAGAAGAACGAAATTTGGGGAACCAAGTCGGCTTAGTGTACTGATCATTACCTGAAAGTATCATCCAGTTTGGGTGAAAAAATATTTGCTGAGATTTCTGGAGATTCGTAATTTTTGGAAGCTTGGCAACCCCTTTCCATGAAAGTGTTTCTCGCCAGTCACTGCTTAGGGCTACATCAAGAGGAAGAAAAACATAGAGAAAGAACGTGAAACTGCTTTATTTTGTCAAGTTTCAAGAAGCTAGCACAAACCGTGTTGGATTTAGAGTTCCAAATACATTTATCAATATAGGAGAAAACAGAGTGAAACCTAAAAATTTAAACTGTTACTGGAAATGAACGCTTCACCATAGAAGAACGAAATTTGGGGAACCAAGTCGGCTTAGTGTACTGACCATTACCTGAAAGTATCATCCAGTTTGGGTGAAAAAATATTTGCTGAGATTTCTGGAGATTCGTAATTTTTGGAAGCTTGGGAACCTTTTTCAATGAAAGTGTTTCTCGACAGTCACTGCTTAGGGCTACATCAAGAGGAAACAAAACATAGAGATAGAACGTGAAACTGCTTTATTTTGTCAAGTTTCAAGAAGCTAGCACAAACCGTGTTGGATTTAGAGTTCCAAATACATCTATCAATATAGGAGAAAACAGAGTGAAACCTAAAAATTCAAACTGTTACTGGAAATGAACGCTTCAACATAGAAGAACGAAATTTGGGGAACCAAGTCGGCTTAGTGTACTGATCATTACCTGAAAGTATCATCCAGTTTGGGTGAAAAAATATTTGCTGTGATTTCTGGAGATTCGTAGTTTTTGGAAGCTTGACAACCCCTTTCTATGAAAGTGTTTCTCGCCAGTCACTGCTTAGGGCTACTTCAAGAGGAAACAAAACATAGAGATAGAACGTGAAACTGCTTTATTTTGTCAAGTTTCAAGAAGCTAGTACAAACCGTGTTGGATTTAGAGTTCCAAATACATCTATCAATATAGGAGAAAACAGAGTGAAACGTAAAAATTCAAACTGTTACTGGAAATGTACGCTTCAACATAGAAGAACGAAATTTGGGGAGCCAAGTCGGCTTAGTGTACTGATCATTACCTGAAAGTATCATCCAGTTTGGGTGAAAAAATATTTGCTGAGATTTCTGGAAATTCGTAATTTTTGGATGCTTGGCAACCCCTTTCCATGAAAGTGTTTCTCGCCAGTCACTGCTTAGGGCTACATCAAGAGGAAAAAAACATAGAGAAAGAACGTGAAACTGCTTTATTTTGTCAAGTTTCAAGAAGCTAGCACAAACCGTGTTGGATTTAGAGTTCCAAATACATTTATCAATATAGGAGAAAACAGAGTGAAACCTAAAAATTTAAACTGTTACTGGAAATGAACGCTTCACCATAGAAGAACGAAATTTGGGGAACCAAGTCGGCTTAGTGTACTGATCATTACCTGAAAGTATCATCCAGTTTGGGTGAAAAAATATTTGCTGTGATTTCTGGAGATTCGTAGTTTTTGGAAGCTTGACAACCCCTTTCTATGAAAGTGTTTCTCGCCAGTCACTGCTTAGGGCTACATCAAGAGGAAACAACACATAGATATAGAACGTGAAACTGCTTTATTTTGTCAAGTTTCAAGAAGCTAGCACAAACCGTGTTGGATTTACAGTTCCAAATCCATCTATCAATATAGGAGAAAACAGTGTGAAACCTAAAAATTCAAACTGTTACTGAAAATGAACGCTTCAACATAGAAGAACGAAATTTGGGGAACCAAGTCGGCTTAGTGTACTGATCATTACCTGAAAGTATCATCCAGTTTGGGTGAAAAAATATTTGCTGAGATTTCTGGAGATTCGTAATTTTTGGAAGCTTGGCAACCCCTTTCCATGAAAGTGTTTCTCGCCAGTCACTGCTTAGGGCTACATCAAGAGGAAAAAAAACATAGAGAAAGAACGTGAAACTGCTTTATTTTGTCAAGTTTCAAGAAGCTAGCACAAACCGTGTTGGATTTAGAGTTCCAAATACATTTATCAATATAGGAGAAAACAGAGTGAAACCTAAAAATTTAAACTGTTACTGGAAATGAACGCTTCACCATAGAAGAACGAAATTTGGGGAACCAAGTCGGCTTAGTGTACTGACCATTACCTGAAAGTATCATCCAGTTTGGGTGAAAAAATATTTGCTGAGATTTCTGGAGATTCGTAATTTTTGGAAGCTTGGGAACCTTTTTCCATGAAAGTGTTTCTCGACAGTCACTGCTTAGGGCTACATCAAGAGGAAACAAAACATAGAGATAGAACGTGAAACTGCTTTATTTTGTCAAGTTTCAAGAAGCTAGCACAAACCGTGTTGGATTTAGAGTTCCAAATACATCTATCAATATAGGAGAAAACAGAGTGAAACCTAAAAATTCAAACTGTTACTGGAAATGAACGCTTCAACATAGAAGAACGAAATTTGGGGAACCAAGTCGGCTTAGTGTACTGATCATTACCTGAAAGTATCATCCAGTTTGGGTGAAAAAATATTTGCTGAGATTTCTGGAGATTCGTAATTTTTGGAAGCTTGGCAACCCCTTTCTATGAAAGTGTTTCTCGCCAGTCACTGCTTAGGGCTACTTCAAGAGGAAACAAAACATAGAGATAGAACGTGAAACTGCTTTATTTTGTCAAGTTTCAAGAAGCTAGCACAAACCGTGTTGGATTTAGAGTTCCAAATACATCTATCAATATAGGAGAAAACAGAGTGAAACGTAAAAATTCAAACTGTTACTGGAAATGTACGCTTCAACATAGAAGAACGAAATTTGGGGAACCAAGTCGGCTTAGTGTACTGATCATTACCTGAAAGTATCATCCAGTTTGGGTGAAAAAATATTTGCTGTGATTTCTGGAGATTCGTAGTTTTTGGAAGCTTGACAACCCCTTTCTATGAAAGTGTTTCTCGCCAGTCACTGCTTAGGGCTACATCAAGAGGAAACAACACATAGATATAGAACGTGAAACTGCTTTATTTTGTCAAGTTTCAAGAAGCTAGCACAAACCGTGTTGGATTTACAGTTCCAAATCCATCTATCAATATACGAGAAAACAGAGTGAAACCTAAAAATTCAAACTGTTACTGAAAATGAACGCTTCAACATAGAAGAACGAAATTTGGGGAACCAAGTCGGCTTAGTGTACTGATCATTACCTGAAAGTATCATCCAGTTTGGGTGAAAAAATATTTGCTGAGATTTCTGGAGATTCGTAATTTTTGGAAGCTTGGCAACCCCTTTCCATGAAAGTGTTTCTCGCCAGTCACTGCTTAGGGCTACATCAAGAGGAAAAAAAACATAGAGAAAGAACGTGAAACTGCTTTATTTTGTCAAGTTTCAAGAAGCTAGCACAAACCGTGTTGGATTTAGAGTTCCAAATACATTTATCAATATAGGAGAAAACAGAGTGAAACCTAAAAATTTAAACTGTTACTGGAAATGAACGCTTCACCATAGAAGAACGAAATTTGGGGAACCAAGTCGGCTTAGTGTACTGATCATTACCTGAAAGTATCATCCAGTTTGGGTGAAAAAATATTTGCTGTGATTTCTGGAGATTCGTAGTTTTTGGAAGCTTGACAACCCCTTTCTATGAAAGTGTTTCTCGCCAGTCACTGCTTAGGGCTACATCAAGAGGAAACAAAACATAGAGATAGAACGTGAAACTGCTTTATTTTGTCAAGTTTCAAGAAGCTAGCACAAACCGTGTTGGATTTAGAGTTCCAAATACATCTATCAATATAGGAGAAAACAGAGTGAAACCTAAAAATTCAAACTGTTACTGGAAATGAACGCTTCAACATAGAAGAACGAAATTTGGAGAACCAAGTTGGCTTAGTGTACTGATCATTACCTGTAAGTATCATCCAGTTTTGGTGAAAAAATATTTGCTGAGATTTCTGGAGATTCGTAATTTTTGGAAGCTTGGGAACCCCTTTCCATGAAAGTGTTTCTCGCCAGTCACTGCATAGGGCTACTTCAAGAGGAAAGAGCACATAGAGACAGAACGTGAAACTACTTTATTTTGTCAAGTTTCAAGAAGCTAGCACAAACCGTGTTGGATTTAGAGTTCGAAATACATCTATCTATATAGGAGAAAACAGAGTGAAACCTAAAAATTCAAACTGTTAGTAGAAACGAACGCTTCAACATAGAAGAATGAAATTTGGAGAACCAAGTTGGCTTAGTGTACTGATCATTACCTGTAAGTATCATCCAGTTTTGGTGAAAAAATACTTGCTGAGATTTCTGGAGATTCGTAATTTTAGGAAGCTTGGCAACCCCTTTCCATGAAAGTGTTTCTCGCCAGTCACTGCATAGGGCTACTTCAAGAGGAAAGAACACCTAGAGACAGAACGTGAAACTACTTTATTTTGTCAAGTTTCAAGAAGCTAGCACAAACCGTGTTGGATTTAGAGTTCGAAATACATCTATCTATATAGGAGAAAACAGAGTGAAACCTAAAAATTCAAACTGTTACTGGAAATGAACGCTTCAACATAGAAGAACGAAATTTGGGGAACCAAGTTGGCTTAGTGTACTGATCATTACCTGAAAGTATCATCCAGTTTGGGTGAAAAAATATTTGCTGTGATTTCTGGAGATTCGTAGTTTTTGGAAGCTTGACAACCCCTTTCTATGAAAGTGTTTCTCGCCAGTCACTGCTTAGGGCTACATCAAGAGGAAACAACACATAGATATAGAACGTGAAACTGCTTTATTTTGTCAAGTTTCAAGAAGCTAGCACAAACCGTGTTGGATTTACAGTTCCAAATCCATCTATCAATATAGGAGAAAACAGAGTGAAACCTAAAAATTCAAACTGTTACTGGAAATGAATGCTTCAACATAGAAGAACGAAATTTGGGGAACCAAGTCGGCTTAGTGTACTGATCATTACCTGAAAGTATCATCCAGTTTGGGTGAAAAAATATTTGCTGTGATTTCTGGAGATTCGTAGTTTTTGGAAGCTTGACAACCCCTTTCTATGAAAGTGTTTCTCGCCAGTCACTGCTTAGGGCTACATCAAGAGGAAACAACACATAGATATAGAACGTGAAACTGCTTTATTTTGTCAAGTTTCAAGAAGCTAGCACAAACCGTGTTGGATTTACAGTTCCAAATCCATCTATCAATACAGGAGAAAACAGAGTGAAACCTAAAAATTCAAACTGTTACTGGAAATGAACGCTTCAACATAGAAGAACGAAATTTGGGGAACCAAGTCGGCTTAGTGTACTGATCATTACCTGAAAGTATCATCCAGTTTGGGTGCAGAAATATTTGCTGTGATTTCTGGAGATTCGTAGTTTTTGGAAGCTTGGCAACCCCTTTCTATGAAAGTGTTTCTCGCCAGTCACTGCTTAGGGCTACTTCAAGAGGAAACAAAACATAGAGATAGAACGTGAAACTGCTTTATTTTGTCAAGTTTCAAGAAGCTAGTACAAACCGTGTTGGATTTAGAGTTCCAAATACATCTATCAATATAGGAGAAAACAGAGTGAAACGTAAAAATTCAAACTGTTACTGGAAATGTACGCTTCAACATAGAAGAACGAAATTTGGGGAGCCAAGTCGGCTTAGTGTACTGATCATTACCTGAAAGTATCATCCAGTTTGGGTGAAAAAATATTTGCTGAGATTTCTGGAAATTCGTAATTTTTGGATGCTTGGCAACCCCTTTCCATGAAAGTGTTTCTCGCCAGTCACTGCTTAGGGCTACATCAAGAGGAAAAAAAACATAGAGAAAGAACGTGAAACTGCTTTATTTTGTCAAGTTTCAAGAAGCTAGCACAAACCGTGTTGGATTTAGAGTTCCAAATACATTTATCAATATAGGAGAAAACAGAGTGAAACCTAAAAATTTAAACTGTTACTGGAAATGAACGCTTCACCATAGAAGAACGAAATTTGGGGAACCAAGTCGGCTTAGTGTACTGATCATTACCTGAAAGTATCATCCAGTTTGGGTGAAAAAATATTTGCTGTGATTTCTGGAGATTCGTAGTTTTTGGAAGCTTGACAACCCCTTTCTATGAAAGTGTTTCTCGCCAGTCACTGCTTAGGGCTACATCAAGAGGAAACAACACATAGATATAGAACGTGAAACTGCTTTATTTTGTCAAGTTTCAAGAAGCTAGCACAAACCGTGTTGGATTTACAGTTCCAAATCCATCTATCAATATAGGAGAAAACAGAGTGAAACCTAAAAATTCAAACTGTTACTGAAAATGAACGCTTCAACATAGAAGAACGAAATTTGGGGAACCAAGTCGGCTTAGTGTACTGATCATTACCTGAAAGTATCATCCAGTTTGGGTGAAAAAATATTTGCTGAGATTTCTGGAGATTCGTAATTTTTGGAAGCTTGGCAACCCCTTTCCATGAAAGTGTTTCTCTCCAGTCACTGCTTAGGGCTACATCAAGAGGAAAAAAAACATAGAGAAAGAACGTGAAACTGCTTTATTTTGTCAAGTTTCAAGAAGCTAGCACAAACCGTGTTGGATTTAGAGTTCCAAATACATTTATCAATATAGGAGAAAACAGAGTGAAACCTAAAAATTTAAACTGTTACTGGAAATGAACGCTTCACCATAGAAGAACGAAATTTGGGGAACCAAGTCGGCTTAGTGTACTGACCATTACCTGAAAGTATCATCCAGTTTGGGTGAAAAAATATTTGCTGAGATTTCTGGAGATTCGTAATTTTTGGAAGCTTGGGAACCTTTTTCCATGAAAGTGTTTCTCGACAGTCACTGCTTAGGGCTACATCAAGAGGAAACAAAACATAGAGATAGAACGTGAAACTGCTTTATTTTGTCAAGTTTCAAGAAGCTACCACAAACCGTGTTGGATTTAGAGTTCCAAATACATCTATCAATATAGGAGAAAACAGAGTGAAACCTAAAAATTCAAACTGTTACTGGAAATGAACGCTTCAACATAGAAGAACGAAATTTGGAGAACCAAGTTGGCTTAGTGTACTGATCATTACCTGTAAGTATCATCCAGTTTTGGTGAAAAAATATTTGCTGAGATTTCTGGAGATTCGTAATTTTTGGAAGCTTGGGAACCCCTTTCCATGAAAGTGTTTCTCGCCAGTCACTGCATAGGGCTACTTCAAGAGGAAAGAACACATAGAGACAGAACGTGCAACTACTTTATTTTGTCAAGTTTCAAGAAGCTAGCACAAACCGTGTTGGATTTAGAGTTCGAAATACATCTATCTATATAGGAGAAAACAGAGTGAAACCTAAAAATTCAAACTGTTACTGGAAATGAACGCTTCAACATAGAAGAACGAAATTTGGGGAACCAAGTTGGCTTAGTGTACTGATCATTACCTGAAAGTATCATCCAGTTTGGGTGAAAAAATATTTGCTGTGATTTCTGGAGATTCGTAGTTTGTGGAAGCTTGACAACCCCTTTCTATGAAAGTGTTTCTCGCCAGTCACTGCTTAGGGCTACATCAAGAGGAAACAACACATAGATATAGAATGTGAAACTGCTTTATTTTGTCAAGTTTCAAGAAGCTAGCACAAACCGTGTTGGATTTACAGTTCCAAATCCATCTATCAATATAGGAGAAAACAGAGTGAAACCTAAAAATTCAAACTGTTACTGGAAATGAACGCTTCAACATAGAAGAACGAAATTTGGGGAACCAAGTCGGCTTAGTGTACTGATCATTACCTGAAAGTATCATCCAGTTTGGGTGAAAGAATATTTGCTGTGATTTCTGGAGATCCGTAGTTTTTGGAAGCTTGACAACCCCTTTCTATGAAAGTGTTTCTCGCCAGTCACTGCTTAGGGCTACATCAAGAGGAAACAACACATAGATATAGAACGTGAAACTGCTTTATTTTGTCAAGTTTCAAGAAGCTAGCACAAACCGTGTTGGATTTAGAGTTCCAAATCCATCTATCAATATAGGAGAAAACAGAGTGAAACCTAAAAATTCAAACTGTTACTGGAAATGAACGCTTCAACATAGAAGAACGAAATTTGGGGAACCAAGTCGGCTTAGTGTACTGATCATTACCTGAAAGTATCATCCAGTTTGGGTGCAGAAATATTTGCTGTGATTTCTGGAGATTCGTAGTTTTTGGAAGCTTGGCAACCCCTTTCTATGAAAGTGTTTCTCGCCAGTCACTGCTTAGGGCTACTTCAAGAGGAAACAAAACATAGAGATAGAACGTGAAACTGCTTTATTTTGTCAAGTTTCAAGAAGCTAGCACAAACCGTGTTGGATTTAGAGTTCCAAATACATCTATCAATATAGGAGAAAACAGAGTGAAACCTAAAAATTCAAACTGTTACTGGAAATGAACGCTTCAACATAGAAGAACGAAATTTGGGGAACCAAGTCGGCTTAGTGTACTGATCATTACCTGAAAGTATCATCCAGTTTGGGTGCAGAAATATTTGCTGTGATTTCTGGAGATTCGTAGTTTTTGGAAGCTTGGCAACCCCTTTCTATGAAAGTGTTTCTCGCCAGTCACTGCTTAGGGCTACTTCAAGAGGAAACAAAACATAGAGATAGAACGTGAAACTGCTTTATTTTGTCAAGTTTCAAGAAGCTAGCACAAACCGTGTTGGATTTAGAGTTCCAAATACATCTATCAATATAGGAGAAAACAGAGTGAAACGTAAAAATTCAAACTGTTACTGGAAATGTACGCTTCAACATAGAAGAACGAAATTTGGGGAACCAAGTCGGATTAGTGTACTGATCATTACCTGAAAGTATCATCCAGTTTGGGTGAAAAAATATTTGCTGTGATTTCTGGAGATTCGTAGTTTTTGGAAGCTTGACAACCCCTTTCTGTGAAAGTGTTTCTCGCCAGTCACTGCTTAGGGCTACATCAAGAGGAAACAACAAATAGATATAGAACGTGAAACTGCTTTATTTTGTCAAGTTTCAAGAAGCTAGCACAAACCGTGTTGGATTTACAGTTCCAAATCCATCTATCAATATAGGAGAAAACAGAGTGAAACCTAAAAATTCAAACTGTTACTGAAAATGAACGCTTCAACATAGAAGAACGAAATTTGGGGAACCAAGTCGGCTTAGTGTACTGATCATTACCTGAAAGTATCATCCAGTTTGGGTGAAAAAATATTTGCTGAGATTTCTGGAGATTCGTAATTTTTGGAAGCTTGGCAACCCCTTTCCATGAAAGTGTTTCTCGCCAGTCACTGCTTAGGGCTACATCAAGAGGAAAAAAAACATAGAGAAAGAACGTGAAACTGCTTTATTTTGTCAAGTTTCAAGAAGCTAGCACAAACCGTGTTGGATTTAGAGTTCCAAATACATTTATCAATATAGGAGAAAACAGAGTGAAACCTAAAAATTTAAACTGTTACTGGAAATGAACGCTTCACCATAGAAGAACGAAATTTGGGGAACCAAGTCGGCTTAGTGTACTGACCATTACCTGAAAGTATCATCCAGTTTGTGTGAAAAAATATTTGCTGAGATTTCTGGAGATTCGTAATTTTTGGAAGCTTGGGAACCTTTTTCCATGAAAGTGTTTCTCGACAGTCACTGCTTAGGGCTACATCAAGAGGAAACAAAACATAGAGATAGAACGTGAAACTGCTTTATTTTGTCAAGTTTCAAGAAGCTAGCACAAACCGTGTTGGATTTAGAGTTCCAAATACATCTATCAATATAGGAGAAAACAGAGTGAAACCTAAAAATTCAAACTGTTACTGGAAATGAACGCTTCAACATAGAAGAACGAAATTTGGGGAACCAAGTCGGCTTAGTGTACTGATCATTACCTGAAAGTATCATCCAGTTTGGGTGAAAAAATATTTGCTGTGATTTCTGGAGATTCGTAGTTTTTGGAAGCTTGACAACCCCTTTCTATGAAAGTGTTTCTCGCCAGTCACTGCTTAGGGCTACATCAAGAGGAAACAACACATAGATATAGAACGTGAAACTGCTTTATTTTGTCAAGTTTCAAGAAGCTAGCACAAACCGTGTTGGATTTACAGTTCCAAATCCATCTATCAATATAGGAGAAAACAGAGTGAAACCTAAAAATTCAAACTGTTACTGAAAATGAACGCTTCAACATAGAAGAACGAAATTTGGGGAACCAAGTCGGCTTAGTGTACTGATCATTACCTGAAAGTATCATCCAGTTTGGGTGAAAAAATATTTGCTGAGATTTCTGGAGATTCGTAATTTTTGGAAGCTTGGCAACCCCTTTCTATGAAAGTGTTTCTCGCCAGTCACTGCTTAGGGCTACTTCAAGAGGAAACAAAACATAGAGATAGAACGTGAAACTGCTTTATTTTGTCAAGTTTCAAGAAGCTAGCACAAACCGTGTTGGATTTAGAGTTCCAAATACATCTATCAATATAGGAGAAAACAGAGTGAAACGTAAAAATTCAAACTGTTACTGGAAATGTACGCTTCAACATAGAAGAACGAAATTTGGGGAACCAAGTCAGCTTAGTGTACTGATCATTACCTGAAAGTATCATCCAGTTTGGGTGAAAAAATATTTGCTGTGATTTCTGGAGATTCGTAGTTTTTGGAAGCTTGACAACCCCTTTCTATGAAAGTGTTTCTCGCCAGTCACTGCTTAGGGCTACATCAAGAGGAAACAACACATAGATATAGAACGTGAAACTGCTTTATTTTGTCAAGTTTCAAGAAGCTAGCACAAACCGTGTTGGATTTACAGTTCCAAATCCATCTATCAATATAGGAGAAAACAGAGTGAAACCTAAAAATTCAAACTGTTACTGAAAATGAACGCTTCAACATAGAAGAACGAAATTTGGGGAACCAAGTCGGCTTAGTGTACTGATCATTACCTGAAAGTATCATCCAGTTTGGGTGAAAAAATATTTGCTGAGATTTCTGGAGATTCGTAATTTTTGGAAGCTTGGCAACCCCTTTCCATGAAAGTGTTTCTCGCCAGTCACTGCTTAGGGCTACATCAAGAGGAAAAAAAACATAGAGAAAGAACGTGAAACTGCTTTATTTTGTCAAGTTTCAAGAAGCTAGCACAAACCGTGTTGGATTTAGAGTTCCAAATACATTTATCAATATAGGAGAAAACAGAGTGAAACCTAAAAATTTAAACTGTTACTGGAAATGAACGCTTCACCATAGAAGAACGAAATTTGGGGAACCAAGTCGGCTTAGTGTACTGATCATTACCTGAAAGTATCATCCAGTTTGGGTGAAAAAATATTTGCTGTGATTTCTGGAGATTCGTAGTTTTTGGAAGCTTGACAACCCCTTTCTATGAAAGTGTTTCTCGCCAGTCACTGCTTAGGGCTACATCAAGAGGAAACAAAACATAGAGATAGAACGTGAAACTGCTTTATTTTGTCAAGTTTCAAGAAGCTAGCACAAACCGTGTTGGATTTAGAGTTCCAAATACATCTATCAATATAGGAGAAAACAGAGTGAAACCTAAAAATTCAAACTGTTACTGGAAATGAACGCTTCAACATAGAAGAACGAAATTTGGAGAACCAAGTTGGCTTAGTGTACTGATCATTACCTGTAAGTATCATCCAGTTTTGGTGAAAAAATATTTGCTGAGATTTCTGGAGATTCGTAATTTTTGGAAGCTTGGGAACCCCTTTCCATGAAAGTGTTTCTCGCCAGTCACTGCATAGGACTACTTCAAGAGGAAAGAACACATAGAGACAGAACGTGAAACTACTTTATTTTGTCAAGTTTCAAGAAGCTAGCACAAACCGTGTTGGATTTAGAGTTCGAAATACATCTATCTATATAGGAGAAAACAGAGTGAAACCTAAAAATTCAAACTGTTAGTAGAAACGAACGCTTCAACATAGAAGAATGAAATTTGGAGAACCAAGTTGGCTTAGTGTACTGATCATTACCTGTAAGTATCATCCAGTTTTGGTGAAAAAATACTTGCTGAGATTTCTGGAGATTCGTAATTTTAGGAAGCTTGGCAACCCCTTTCCATGAAAGTGTTTCTCGCCAGTCACTGCATAGGGCTACTTCAAGAGGAAAGAACACCTAGAGACAGAACGTGAAACTACTTTATTTTGTCAAGTTTCAAGAAGCTAGCACAAACCGTGTTGGATTTAGAGTTCGAAATACATCTATCTATATAGGAGAAAACAGAGTGAAACCTAAAAATTCAAACTGTTACTGGAAATGAACGCTTCAACATAGAAGAACGAAATTTGGGGAACCAAGTTGGCTTAGTGTACTGATCATTACCTGAAAGTATCATCCAGTTTGGGTGAAAAAATATTTGCTGTGATTTCTGGAGATTCGTAGTTTTTGGAAGCTTGACAACCCCTTTCTATGAAAGTGTTTCTCGCCAGTCACTGCTTAGGGCTACATCAAGAGGAAACAACACATAGATATAGAACGTGAAACTGCTTTATTTTGTCAAGTTTCAAGAAGCTAGCACAAACCGTGTTGGATTTACAGTTCCAAATCCATCTATCAATATAGGAGAAAACAGAGTGAAACCTAAAAATTCAAACTGTTACTGGAAATGAACGCTTCAACATAGAAGAACGAAATTTGGGGAACCAAGTCGGCTTAGTGTACTGATCATTACCTGAAAGTATCATCCAGTTTGGGTGCAGAAATATTTGCTGTGATTTCTGGAGATTCGTAGTTTTTGGAAGCTTGGCAACCCCTTTCTATGAAAGTGTTTCTCGCCAGTCACTGCTTAGGGCTACTTCAAGAGGAAACAAAACATAGAGATAGAACGTGAAACTGCTTTATTTTGTCAAGTTTCAAGAAGCTAGTACAAACCGTGTTGGATTTAGAGTTCCAAATACATCTATCAATATAGGAGAAAACAGAGTGAAACGTAAAAATTCAAACTGTTACTGGAAATGTACGCTTCAACATAGAAGAACGAAATTTGGGGAGCCAAGTCGGCTTAGTGTACTGATCATTACCTGAAAGTATCATCCAGTTTGGGTGAAAAAATATTTGCTGAGATTTCTGGAAATTCGTAATTTTTGGATGCTTGGCAACCCCTTTCCATGAAAGTGTTTCTCGCCAGTCACTGCTTAGGGCTACATCAAGAGGAAAAAAAACATAGAGAAAGAACGTGAAACTGCTTTATTTTGTCAAGTTTCAAGAAGCTAGCACAAACCGTGTTGGATTTAGAGTTCCAAATACATTTATCAATATAGGAGAAAACAGAGTGAAACCTAAAAATTTAAACTGTTACTGGAAATGAACGCTTCACCATAGAAGAACGAAATTTGGGGAACCAAGTCGGCTTAGTGTACTGATCATTACCTGAAAGTATCATCCAGTTTGGGTGAAAAAATATTTGCTGTGATTTCTGGAGATTCGTAGTTTTTGGAAGCTTGACAACCCCTTTCTATGAAAGTGTTTCTCGCCAGTCACTGCTTAGGGCTACATCAAGAGGAAACAACACATAGATATAGAACGTGAAACTGCTTTATTTTGTCAAGTTTCAAGAAGCTAGCACAAACCGTGTTGGATTTACAGTTCCAAATCCATCTATCAATATAAGAGAAAACAGAGTGAAACCTAAAAATTCAAACTGTTACTGAAAATGAACGCTTCAACATAGAAGAACGAAATTTGGGGAACCAAGTCGGCTTAGTGTACTGATCATTACCTGAAAGTATCATCCAGTTTGGGTGAAAAAATATTTGCTGAGATTTCTGGAGATTCGTAATTTTTGGAAGCTTGGGAACCTTTTTCCATGAAAGTGTTTCTCGACAGTCACTGCTTAGGGCTACATCAAGAGGAAACAAAACATAGAGATAGAATGTGAAACTGCTTTATTTTGTCAAGTTTCAAGAAGCTACCACAAACCGTGTTGGATTTAGAGTTCCAAATACATCTATCAATATAGGAGAAAACAGAGTGAAACCTAAAAATTCAAACTGTTACTGGAAATGAACGCTTCAACATAGAAGAACGAAATTTGGAGAACCAAGTTGGCTTAGTGTACTGATCATTACCTGTAAGTATCATCCAGTTTTGGTGAAAAAATATTTGCTGAGATTTCTGGAGATTCGTAATTTTTGGAAGCTTGGGAACCCCTTTCCATGAAAGTGTTTCTCGCCAGTCACTGCATAGGGCTACTTCAAGAGGAAAGAACACATAGAGACAGAACGTGCAACTACTTTATTTTGTCAAGTTTCAAGAAGCTAGCACAAACCGTGTTGGATTTAGAGTTCGAAATACATCTATCTATATAGGAGAAAACAGAGTGAAACCTAAAAATTCAAACTGTTACTGGAAATGAACGCTTCAACATAGAAGAACGAAATTTGGGGAACCAAGTTGGCTTAGTGTACTGATCATTACCTGAAAGTATCATCCAGTTTGGGTGAAAAAATATTTGCTGTGATTTCTGGAGATTCGTAGTTTGTGGAAGCTTGACAACCCCTTTCTATGAAAGTGTTTCTCGCCAGTCACTGCTTAGGGCTACATCAAGAGTAAACAACACATAGATATAGAATGTGAAACTGCTTTATTTTGTCAAGTTTCAAGAAGCTAGCACAAACCGTGTTGGATTTACAGTTCCAAATCCATCTATCAATATAGGAGAAAACAGAGTGAAACCTAAAAATTCAAACTGTTACTGGAAATGAACGCTTCAACATAGAAGAACGAAATTTGGGGAACCAAGTCGGCTTAGTGTACTGATCATTACCTGAAAGTATCATCCAGTTTGGGTGAAAAAATATTTGCTGTGATTTCTGGAGATCCGTAGTTTTTGGAAGCTTGACAACCCCTTTCTATGAAAGTGTTTCTCGCCAGTCACTGCTTAGGGCTACATCAAGAGGAAACAACACATAGATATAGAACGTGAAACTGCTTTATTTTGTCAAGTTTCAAGAAGCTAGCACAAACCGTGTTGGATTTAGAGTTCCAAATCCATCTATCAATATAGGAGAAAACAGAGTGAAACCTAAAAATTCAAACTGTTACTGGAAATGAACGCTTCAACATAGAAGAACGAAATTTGGGGAACCAAGTCGGCTTAGTGTACTGATCATTACCTGAAAGTATCATCCAGTTTGGGTGCAGAAATATTTGCTGTGATTTCTGGAGATTCGTAGTTTTTGGAAGCTTGGCAACCCCTTTCTATGAAAGTGTTTCTCGCCAGTCACTGCTTAGGGCTACTTCAAGAGGAAACAAAACATAGAGATAGAACGTGAAACTGCTTTATTTTGTCAAGTTTCAAGAAGCTAGCACAAACCGTGTTGGATTTAGAGTTCCAAATACATCTATCAATATAGGAGAAAACAGAGTGAAACCTAAAAATTCAAACTGTTACTGGAAATGAACGCTTCAACATAGAAGAACGAAATTTGGGGAACCAAGTCGGCTTAGTGTACTGATCATTACCTGAAAGTATCATCCAGTTTGGGTGCAGAAATATTTGCTGTGATTTCTGGAGATTCGTAGTTTTTGGAAGCTTGGCAACCCCTTTCTATGAAAGTGTTTCTCGCCAGTCACTGCTTAGGGCTACTTCAAGAGGAAACAAAACATAGAGATAGAACGTGAAACTGCTTTATTTTGTCAAGTTTCAAGAAGCTAGCACAAACCGTGTTGGATTTAGAGTTCCAAATACATCTATCAATATAGGAGAAAACAGAGTGAAACGTAAAAATTCAAACTGTTACTGGAAATGTACGCTTCAACATAGAAGAACGAAATTTGGGGAACCAAGTCGGATTAGTGTACTGATCATTACCTGAAAGTATCATCCAGTTTGGGTGAAAAAATATTTGCTGTGATTTCTGGAGATTCGTAGTTTTTGGAAGCTTGACAACCCCTTTCTATGAAAGTGTTTCTCGCCAGTCACTGCTTAGGGCTACATCAAGAGGAAACAACACATAGATATAGAACGTGAAACTGCTTTATTTTGTCAAGTTTCAAGAAGCTAGCACAAACCGTGTTGGATTTACAGTTCCAAATCCATCTATCAATATAGGAGAAAACAGAGTGAAACCTAAAAATTCAAACTGTTACTGAAAATGAACGCTTCAACATAGAAGAACGAAATTTGGGGAACCAAGTCGGCTTAGTGTACTGATCATTACCTGAAAGTATCATCCAGTTTGGGTGAAAAAATATTTGCTGAGATTTCTGGAGATTCGTAATTTTTGGAAGCTTGGCAACCCCTTTCCATGAAAGTGTTTCTCGCCAGTCACTGCTTAGGGCTACATCAAGAGGAAAAAAAACATAGAGAAAGAACGTGAAACTGCTTTATTTTGTCAAGTTTCAAGAAGCTAGCACAAACCGTGTTGGATTTAGAGTTCCAAATACATTTATCAATATAGGAGAAAACAGAGTGAAACCTAAAAATTTAAACTGTTACTGGAAATGAACGCTTCACCATAGAAGAACGAAATTTGGGGAACCAAGTCGGCTTAGTGTACTGACCATTACCTGAAAGTATCATCCAGTTTGGGTGAAAAAATATTTGCTGAGATTTCTGGAGATTCGTAATTTTTGGAAGCTTGGGAACCTTTTTCCATGAAAGTGTTTCTCGACAGTCACTGCTTAGGGCTACATCAAGAGGAAACAAAACATAGAGATAGAACGTGAAACTGCTTTATTTTGTCAAGTTTCAAGAAGCTAGCACAAACCGTGTTGGATTTAGAGTTCCAAATACATCTATCAATATAGGAGAAAACAGAGTGAAACCTAAAAATTCAAACTGTTAGTAGAAACGAACGCTTCAACATAGAAGAATGAAATTTGGAGAACCAAGTTGGCTTAGTGTACTGATCATTACCTGTAAGTATCATCCAGTTTTGGTGAAAAAATACTTGCTGAGATTTCTGGAGATTCGTAATTTTAGGAAGCTTGGCAACCCCTTTCCATGAAAGTGTTTCTCGCCAGTCACTGCATAGGGCTACTTCAAGAGGAAAGAACACATAGAGACAGAACGTGCAACTACTTTATTTTGTCAAGTTTCAAGAAGCTAGCACAAACCGTGTTGGATTTAGAGTTCGAAATACATCTATCTATATAGGAGAAAACAGAGTGAAACCTAAAAATTCAAACTGTTACTGGAAATGAACGCTTCAACATAGAAGAACGAAATTTGGGGAACCAAGTTGGCTTAGTGTACTGATCATTACCTGAAAGTATCATCCAGTTTGGGTGAAAAAATATTTGCTGTGATTTCTGGAGATTCGTAGTTTGTGGAAGCTTGACAACCCCTTTCTATGAAAGTGTTTCTCGCCAGTCACTGCTTAGGGCTACATCAAGAGGAAACAACACATAGATATAGAACGTGAAACTGCTTTATTTTGTCAAGTTTCAAGAAGCTAGCACAAACCGTGTTGGATTTACAGTTCCAAATCCATCTATCAATATAGGAGAAAACAGAGTGAAACCTAAAAATTCAAACTGTTACTGGAAATGAACGCTTCAACATAGAAGAACGAAATTTGGGGAACCAAGTCGGCTTAGTGTACTGATCATTACCTGAAAGTATCATCCAGTTTGGGTGAAAAAATATTTGCTGTGATTTCTGGAGATCCGTAGTTTTTGGAAGCTTGACAACCCCTTTCTATGAAAGTGTTTCTCGCCAGTCACTGCTTAGGGCTACATCAAGAGGAAACAACACATAGATATAGAACGTGAAACTGCTTTATTTTGTCAAGTTTCAAGAAGCTAGCACAAACCGTGTTGGATTTACAGTTCCAAATCCATCTATCAATATAGGAGAAAACAGAGTGAAACCTAAAAATTCAAACTGTTACTGGAAATGAACGCTTCAACATAGAAGAACGAAATTTGGGGAACCAAGTCGGCTTAGTGTACTGATCATTACCTGAAAGTATCATCCAGTTTGGGTGCAGAAATATTTGCTGTGATTTCTGGAGATTCGTAGTTTTTGGAAGCTTGGCAACCCCTTTCTATGAAAGTGTTTCTCGCCAGTCACTGCTTAGGGCTACTTCAAGAGGAAACAAAACATAGAGATAGAACGTGAAACTGCTTTATTTTGTCAAGTTTCAAGAAGCTAGCACAAACCGTGTTGGATTTAGAGTTCCAAATACATCTATCAATATAGGAGAAAACAGAGTGAAACGTAAAAATTCAAACTGTTACTGGAAATGAACGCTTCAACATAGAAGAACGAAATTTGGGGAACCAAGTCGGCTTAGTGTACTGATCATTACCTGAAAGTATCATCCAGTTTGGGTGCAGAAATATTTGCTGTGATTTCTGGAGATTCGTAGTTTTTGGAAGCTTGGCAACCCCTTTCTATGAAAGTGTTTCTCGCCAGTCACTGCTTAGGGCTACTTCAAGAGGAAACAAAACATAGAGATAGAACGTGAAACTGCTTTATTTTGTCAAGTTTCAAGAAGCTAGCACAAACCGTGTTGGATTTAGAGTTCCAAATACATCTATCAATATAGGAGAAAACAGAGTGAAACGTAAAAATTCAAACTGTTACTGGAAATGTACGCTTCAACATAGAAGAACGAAATTTGGGGAACCAAGTCGGATTAGTGTACTGATCATTACCTGAAAGTATCATCCAGTTTGGGTGAAAAAATATTTGCTGTGATTTCTGGAGATTCGTAGTTTTTGGAAGCTTGACAACCCCTTTCTATGAAAGTGTTTCTCGCCAGTCACTGCTTAGGGCTACATCAAGAGGAAACAACACATAGATATAGAACGTGAAACTGCTTTATTTTGTCAAGTTTCAAGAAGCTAGCACAAACCGTGTTGGATTTAGAGTTCCAAATCCATCTATCAATATAGGAGAAAACAGAGTGAAACCTAAAAATTCAAACTGTTACTGAAAATGAACGCTTCAACATAGAAGAACGAAATTTGGGGAACCAAGTCGGCTTAGTGTACTGATCATTACCTGAAAGTATCATCCAGTTTGGGTGAAAAAATATTTGCTGAGATTTCTGGAGATTCGTAATTTTTGGAAGCTTGGCAACCCCTTTCCATGAAAGTGTTTCTCGCCAGTCACTGCTTAGGGCTACATCAAGAGGAAAAAAAACATAGAGAAAGAACGTGAAACTGCTTTATTTTGTCAAGTTTCAAGAAGCTAGCACAAACCGTGTTGGATTTAGAGTTCCAAATACATTTATCAATATAGGAGAAAACAGAGTGAAACCTAAAAATTTAAACTGTTACTGGAAATGAACGCTTCACCATAGAAGAACGAAATTTGGGGAACCAAGTCGGCTTAGTGTACTGACCATTACCTGAAAGTATCATCCAGTTTGGGTGAAAAAATATTTGCTGAGATTTCTGGAGATTCGTAATTTTTGGAAGCTTGGGAACCTTTTTCCATGAAAGTGTTTCTCGACAGTCACTGCTTAGGGCTACATCAAGAGGAAACAAAACATAGAGATAGAACGTGAAACTGCTTTATTTTGTCAAGTTTCAAGAAGCTAGCACAAACCGTGTTGGATTTAGAGTTCCAAATACATCTATCAATATAGGAGAAAACAGAGTGAAACCTAAAAATTCAAACTGTTAGTAGAAACGAACGCTTCAACATAGAAGAATGAAATTTGGAGAACCAAGTTGGCTTAGTGTACTGATCATTACCTGTAAGTATCATCCAGTTTTGGTGAAAAAATACTTGCTGAGATTTCTGGAGATTCGTAATTTTAGGAAGCTTGGCAACCCCTTTCCATGAAAGTGTTTCTCGCCAGTCACTGCATAGGGCTACTTCAAGAGGAAAGAACACATAGAGACAGAACGTGCAACTACTTTATTTTGTCAAGTTTCAAGAAGCTAGCACAAACCGTGTTGGATTTAGAGTTCGAAATACATCTATCTATATAGGAGAAAACAGAGTGAAACCTAAAAATTCAAACTGTTACTGGAAATGAACGCTTCAACATAGAAGAACGAAATTTGGGGAACCAAGTTGGCTTAGTGTACTGATCATTACCTGAAAGTATCATCCAGTTTGGGTGAAAAAATATTTGCTGTGATTTCTGGAGATTCGTAGTTTGTGGAAGCTTGACAACCCCTTTCTATGAAAGTGTTTCTCGCCAGTCACTGCTTAGGGCTACATCAAGAGGAAACAACACATAGATATAGAACGTGAAACTGCTTTATTTTGTCAAGTTTCAAGAAGCTAGCACAAACCGTGTTGGATTTACAGTTCCAAATCCATCTATCAATATAGGAGAAAACAGAGTGAAACCTAAAAATTCAAACTGTTACTGGAAATGAACGCTTCAACATCGAAGAACGAAATTTGGGGAACCAAGTCGGCTTAGTGTACTGATCATTACCTGAAAGTATCATCCAGTTTGGGTGAAAAAATATTTGCTGTGATTTCTGGAGATCCGTAGTTTTTGGAAGCTTGACAACCCCTTTCTATGAAAGTGTTTCTCGCCAGTCACTGCTTAGGGCTACATCAAGAGGAAACAACACATAGATATTGAACGTGAAACTGCTTTATTTTGTCAAGTTTCAAGAAGCTAGCACAAACCGTGTTGGATTTAGAGTTCCAAATCCATCTATCAATATAGGAGAAAACAGAGTGAAACCTAAAAATTCAAACTGTTACTGGAAATGAACGCTTCAACATAGAAGAATGAAATTTGGGGAACCAAGTCGGCTTAGTGTACTGATCATTACCTGAAAGTATCATCCAGTTTGGGTGCAGAAATATTTGCTGTGATTTCTGGAGATTCGTAGTTTTTGGAAGCTTGGCAACCCCTTTCTATGAAAGTGTTTCTCGCCAGTCACTGCTTAGGGCTACTTCAAGAGGAAACAAAACATAGAGATAGAACATGAAACTGCTTTATTTTGTCAAGTTTCAAGAAGCTAGCACAAACCGTGTTGGATTTAGAGTTCCAAATACATCTATCAATATAGGAGAAAACAGAGTGAAACCTAAAAATTCAAACTGTTACTGGAAATGAACGCTTCAACATAGAAGAACGAAATTTGGGGAACCAAGTCGGCTTAGTGTACTGATCATTACCTGAAAGTATCATCCAGTTTGGGTGCAGAAATATTTGCTGTGATTTCTGGAGATTCGTAGTTTTTGGAAGCTTGGCAACCCCTTTCTATGAAAGTGTTTCTCGCCAGTCACTGCTTAGGGCTACTTCAAGAGGAAACAAAACATAGAGATAGAACGTGAAACTGCTTTATTTTGTCAAGTTTCAAGAAGCTAGCACAAACCGTGTTGGATTTAGAGTTCCAAATACATCTATCAATATAGGAGAAAACAGAGTGAAACGTAAAAATTCAAACTGTTACTGGAAATGTACGCTTCAACATAGAAGAACGAAATTTGGGGAACCAAGTCGGATTAGTGTACTGATCATTACCTGAAAGTATCATCCAGTTTGGGTGAAAAAATATTTGCTGTGATTTCTGGAGATTCGTAGTTTTTGGAAGCTTGACAACCCCTTTCTATGAAAGTGTTTCTCGCCAGTCACTGCTTAGGGCTACATCAAGAGGAAACAACACATAGATATAGAACGTGAAACTGCTTTATTTTGTCAAGTTTCAAGAAGCTAGCACAAACCGTGTTGGATTTACAGTTCCAAATCCATCTATCAATATAGGAGAAAACAGAGTGAAACCTAAAAATTCAAACTGTTACTGAAAATGAACGCTTCAACATAGAAGAACGAAATTTGGGGAACCAAGTCGGCTTAGTGTACTGATCATTACCTGAAAGTATCATCCAGTTTGGGTGAAAAAATATTTGCTGAGATTTCTGGAGATTCGTAATTTTTGGAAGCTTGGCAACCCCTTTCCATGAAAGTGTTTCTCGCCAGTCACTGCTTAGGGCTACATCAAGAGGAAAAAAAACATAGAGAAAGAACGTGAAACTGCTTTATTTTGTCAAGTTTCAAGAAGCTAGCACAAACCGTGTTGGATTTAGAGTTCCAAATACATTTATCAATATAGGAGAAAACAGAGTGAAACCTAAAAATTTAAACTGTTACTGGAAATGAACGCTTCACCATAGAAGAACGAAATTTGGGGAACCAAGTCGGCTAGTGTACTGACCATTACCTGAAATTATCATCCAGTTTGGGTGAAAAAATATTTGCTGAGATTTCTGGAGATTCGTAATTTTTGGAAGCTTGGGAACCTTTTTCCATGAAAGTGTTTCTCGACAGTCACTGCTTAGGGCTACATCAAGAGGAAACAAAACATAGAGATAGAACGTGAAACTGCTTTATTTTGTCAAGTTTCAAGAAGCTAGCACAAACCGTGTTGGATTTAGAGTTCCAAATACATCTATCAATATAGGAGAAAACAGAGTGAAACCTAAAAATTCAAACTGTTAGTAGAAACGAACGCTTCAACATAGAAGAATGAAATTTGGAGAACCAAGTTGGCTTAGTGTACTGATCATTACCTGTAAGTATCATCCAGTTTTGGTGAAAAAATACTTGCTGAGATTTCTGGAGATTCGTAATTTTAGGAAGCTTGGCAACCCCTTTCCATGAAAGTGTTTCTCGCCAGTCACTGCATAGGGCTACTTCAAGAGGAAAGAACACCTAGAGACAGAACGTGAAACTACTTTATTTTGTCAAGTTTCAAGAAGCTAGCACAAACCGTATTGGATTTAGAGTTCGAAATACATCTATCTATATAGGAGAAAACAGAGTGAAACCTAAAAATTCAAACTGTTACTGGAAATGAACGCTTCAACATAGAAGAACGAAATTTGGGGAACCAAGTCGGCTTAGTGTACTGATCATTACCTGAAAGTATCATCCAGTTTGGGTGAAAAAATATTTGCTGTGATTTCTGGAGATTCGTAGTTTTTGGAAGCTTGACAACCCCTTTCTATGAAAGTGTTTCTCGCCAGTCACTGCTTAGGGCTACATCAAGAGGAAACAACACATAGATATAGAACGTGAAACTGCTTTATTTTGTCAAGTTTCAAGAAGCTAGCACAAACCGTGTTGGATTTACAGTTCCAAATCCATCTATCAATATAGGAGAAAACAGAGTGAAACCTAAAAATTCAAACTGTTACTGGAAATGAACGCTTCAACATAGAAGAACGAAATTTGGGGAACCAAGTCGGCTTAGTGTACTGATCATTACCTGAAAGTATCATCCAGTTTGGGTGAAAAAATATTTGCTGTGATTTCTGGAGATTCGTAGTTTTTGGAAGCTTGACAACCCCTTTCTATGAAAGTGTTTCTCGCCAGTCACTGCTTAGGGCTACATCAAGAGGAAACAACACATAGATATAGAACGTGAAACTGCTTTATTTTGTCAAGTTTCAAGAAGCTAGCACAAACCGTGTTGGATTTACAGTTCCAAATCCATCTATCAATATAGGAGAAAACAGAGTGAAACCTAAAAATTCAAACTGTTACTGGAAATGAACGCTTCAACATAGAAGAACGAAATTTGGGGAACCAAGTCGGCTTAGTGTACTGATCATTACCTGAAAGTATCATCCAGTTTGGGTGAAAAAATATTTGCTGTGATTTCTGGAGATTCGTAGTTTTTGGAAGCTTGACAACCCCTTTCTATGAAAGTGTTTCTCGCCAGTCACTGCTTAGGGCTACATCAAGAGGAAACAACACATAGATATAGAACGTGAAACTGCTTTATTTTGTCAAGTTTCAAGAAGCTAGCACAAACCGTGTTGGATTTACAGTTCCAAATCCATCTATCAATATAGGAGAAAACAGAGTGAAACCTAAAAATTCAAACTGTTACTGGAAATGAACGCTTCAACATAGAAGAACGAAATTTGGGGAACCAAGTCGGCTTAGTGTACTGATCATTACCTGAAAGTATCATCCAGTTTGGGTGCAGAAATATTTGCTGTGATTTCTGGAGATTCGTAGTTTTTGGAAGCTTGGCAACCCCTTTCTATGAAAGTGTTTCTCGCCAGTCACTGCTTAGGGCTACTTCAAGAGGAAACAAAACATAGAGATAGAACGTGAAACTGCTTTATTTTGTCAAGTTTCAAGAAGCTAGCACAAACCGTGTTGGATTTAGAGTTCCAAATACATCTATCAATATAGGAGAAAACAGAGTGAAACGTAAAAATTCAAACTGTTACTGGAAATGTACGCTTCAACATAGAAGAACGAAATTTGGGGAACCAAGTCGGCTTAGTGTACTGATCATTACCTGAAAGTATCATCCAGTTTGGGTGAAAAAATATTTGCTGTGATTTCTGGAGATTCGTAGTTTTTGGAAGCTTGACAACCCCTTTCTATGAAAGTGTTTCTCGCCAGTCACTGCTTAGGGCTACATCAAGAGGAAACAACACATAGATATAGAACGTGAAACTGCTTTATTTTGTCAAGTTTCAAGAAGCTAGCACAAACCGTGTTGGATTTACACTTCCAAATCCATCTATCAATATAGGAGAAAACAGAGTGAAACCTAAAAATTCAAACTGTTACTGAAAATGAACGCTTCAACATAGAAGAACGAAATTTGGGGAACCAAGTCGGCTTAGTGTACTGATCATTACCTGAAAGTATCATCCAGTTTGGGTGAAAAAATATTTGCTGAGATTTCTGGAGATTCGTAATTTTTGGAAGCTTGGCAACCCCTTTCCATGAAAGTGTTTCTCGCCAGTCACTGCTTAGGGCTACATCAAGAGGAAAAAAAAACATAGAGAAAGAACGTGAAACTGCTTTATTTTGTCAAGTTTCAAGAAGCTAGCACAAACCGTGTTGGATTTAGAGTTCCAAATACATTTATCAATATAGGAGAAAACAGAGTGAAACCTAAAAATTTAAACTGTTACTGGAAATGAACGCTTCACCATAGAAGAACGAAATTTGGGGAACCAAGTCGGCTTAGTGTACTGACCATTACCTGAAAGTATCATCCAGTTTGGGTGAAAAAATATTTGCTGAGATTTCTGGAGATTCGTAATTTTTGGAAGCTTGGGAACCTTTTTCCATGAAAGTGTTTCTCGACAGTCACTGCTTAGGGCTACATCAAGAGGAAACAAAACATAGAGATAGAACGTGAAACTGCTTTATTTTGTCAAGTTTCAAGAAGCTAGCACAAACCGTGTTGGATTTAGAGTTCCAAATACATCTATCAATATAGGAGAAAACAGAGTGAAACCTAAAAATTCAAACTGTTAGTAGAAACGAACGCTTCAACATAGAAGAATGAAATTTGGAGAACCAAGTTGGCTTAGTGTACTGATCATTACCTGTAAGTATCATCCAGTTTTGGTGAAAAAATACTTGCTGAGATTTCTGGAGATTCGTAATTTTAGGAAGCTTGGCAACCCCTTTCCATGAAAGTGTTTCTCGCCAGTCACTGCATAGGGCTACTTCAAGAGGAAAGAACACATACAGACAGTACGTGAAACTACTTTATTTTGTCAAGTTTCAAGAAGCTAGCACAAACCGTGTTGGATTTAGAGTTCGAAATACATCTATCTATATAGGAGAAAACAGAGTGAAACCTAAAAATTCAAACTGTTACTGGAAATGAACGCTTCAACATAGAAGAACGAAATTTGGGGAACCAAGTTGGCTTAGTGTACTGATCATTACCTGAAAGTATCATCCAGTTTGGGTGAAAAAATATTTGCTGTGATTTCTGGAGATTCGTAGTTTTTGGAAGCTTGGCAACCCCTTTCTATGAAAGTGTTTCTCGCCAGTCACTGCTTAGGGCTACTTCAAGAGGAAACAAAACATAGAGATAGAACGTGAAACTGCTTTATTTTGTCAAGTTTCAAGAAGCTAGCACAAACCGTGTTGGATTTAGAGTTCCAAATACATCTATCAATATAGGAGAAAACAGAGTGAAACCTAAAAATTGAAACTGTTACTGGAAATGTACGCTTCAACATAGAAGAACGAAATTTGGGGAACCAAGTCGGCTTAGTGTACTGATCATTACCTGAAAGTATCATCCAGTTTGGGTGAAAAAATATTTGCTGAGATTTCTGGAGATTCGTAATTTTTGGAAGCTTGGCAACCCCTTTCCATGAAAGTGTTTCTCGCCAGTCACTGCTTAGGGCTACATCAAGAGGAAAAAAAACATAGAGAAAGAACGTGAAACTGCTTTATTTTGTCAAGTTTCAAGAAGCTAGCACAAACCGTGTTGGATTTAGAGTTCCAAATCCATCTATCAATATAGGAGAAAACAGAGTGAAACCTAAAAATTTAAACTGTTACTGGAAATGAACGCTTCACCATAGAAGAACGAAATTTGGGGAACCAAGTCGGCTTAGTGTACTGATCATTACCTGAAAGTATCATCCAGTTTGGGTGAAAAAATATTTGCTGTGATTTCTGGAGATTCGTAGTTTTTGGAAGCTTGACAACCCCTTTCTATGAAAGTGTTTCTCGCCAGTCACTGCTTAGGGCTACATCAAGAGGAAACAACACATAGATATAGAACGTGAAACTGCTTTATTTTGTCAAGTTTCAAGAAGCTAGCACAAACCGTGTTGGATTTACAGTTCCAAATCCATCTATCAATATAGGAGAAAACAGAGTGAAACCTAAAAATTCAAACTGTTACTGAAAATGAACGCTTCAACATAGAAGAACAAAATTTGGGGAACCAAGTCGGCTTAGTGTACTGATCATTACCTGAAAGTATCATCCAGTTTGGGTGAAAAAATATTTGCTGAGATTTCTGGAGATTCGTAATTTTTGGAAGCTTGGCAACCCCTTTCCATGAAAGTGTTTCTCGCCAGTCACTGCTTAGGGCTACATCAAGAGGAAAAAAAACATAGAGAAAGAACGTGAAACTGCTTTATTTTGTCAAGTTTCAAGAAGCTAGCACAAACCGTGTTGGATTTAGAGTTCCAAATACATTTATCAATATAGGAGAAAACAGAGTGAAACCTAAAAATTTAAACTGTTACTGGAAATGAACGCTTCACCATAGAAGAACGAAATTTGGGGAACCAAGTCGGCTTAGTGTACTGACCATTACCTGAAAGTATCATCCAGTTTGGGTGAAAAAATATTTGCTGAGATTTCTGGAGATTCGTAATTTTTGGAAGCTTGGGAACCTTTTTCCATGAAAGTGTTTCTCGACAGTCACTGCTTAGGGCTACATCAAGAGGAAACAAAACATAGAGATAGAACGTGAAACTGCTTTATTTTGTCAAGTTTCAAGAAGCTAGCACAAACCGTGTTGGATTTAGAGTTCCAAATACATCTATCAATATAGGAGAAAACAGAGTGAAACCTAAAAATTGAAACTGTTACTGGAAATGTACGCTTCAACATAGAAGAACGAAATTTGGGGAACCAAGTCGGCTTAGTGTACTGATCATTACCTGAAAGTATCATCCAGTTTGGGTGAAAAAATATTTGCTGAGATTTCTGGAGATTCGTAATTTTTGGAAGCTTGGCAACCCCTTTCCATGAAAGTGTTTCTCGCCAGTCACTGCTTAGGGCTACATCAAGAGGAAAAAAAACATAGAGAAAGAACGTGAAACTGCTTTATTTTGTCAAGTTTCAAGAAGCTAGCACAAACCGTGTTGGATTTAGAGTTCCAAATCCATCTATCAATATAGGAGAAAACAGAGTGAAACCTAAAAATTTAAACTGTTACTGGAAATGAACGCTTCACCATAGAAGAACGAAATTTGGGGAACCAAGTCGGCTTAGTGTACTGATCATTACCTGAAAGTATCATCCAGTTTGGGTGAAAAAATATTTGCTGTGATTTCTGGAGATTCGTAGTTTTTGGAAGCTTGACAACCCCTTTCTATGAAAGTGTTTCTCGCCAGTCACTGCTTAGGGCTACATCAAGAGGAAACAACACATAGATATAGAACGTGAAACTGCTTTATTTTGTCAAGTTTCAAGAAGCTAGCACAAACCGTGTTGGATTTACAGTTCCAAATCCATCTATCAATATAGGAGAAAACAGAGTGAAACCTAAAAATTCAAACTGTTACTGAAAATGAACGCTTCAACATAGAAGAACGAAATTTGGGGAACCAAGTCGGCTTAGTGTACTGATCATTACCTGAAAGTATCATCCAGTTTGGGTGAAAAAATATTTGCTGAGATTTCTGGAGATTCGTAATTTTTGGAAGCTTGGCAACCCCTTTCCATGAAAGTGTTTCTCGCCAGTCACTGCTTAGGGCTACATCAAGAGGAAAAAAAAACATAGAGAAAGAACGTGAAACTGCTTTATTTTGTCAAGTTTCAAGAAGCTAGCACAAACCGTGTTGGATTTAGAGTTCCAAATACATTTATCAATATAGGAGAAAACAGAGTGAAACCTAAAAATTTAAACTGTTACTGGAAATGAACGCTTCACCATAGAAGAACGAAATTTGGGGAACCAAGTCGGCTTAGTGTACTGACCATTACCTGAAAGTATCATCCAGTTTGGGTGAAAAAATATTTGCTGAGATTTCTGGAGATTCGTAATTTTTGGAAGCTTGGGAACCTTTTTCCATGAAAGTGTTTCTCGACAGTCACTGCTTAGGGCTACATCAAGAGGAAACAAAACATAGAGATAGAACGTGAAACTGCTTTATTTTGTCAAGTTTCAAGAAGCTAGCACAAACCGTGTTGGATTTAGAGTTCCAAATACATCTATCAATATAGGAGAAAACAGAGTGAAACCTAAAAATTCAAACTGTTAGTAGAAACGAACGCTTCAACATAGAAGAATGAAATTTGGAGAACCAAGTTGGCTTAGTGTACTGATCATTACCTGTAAGTATCATCCAGTTTTGGTGAAAAAATACTTGCTGAGATTTCTGGAGATTCGTAATTTTAGGAAGCTTGGCAACCCCTTTCCATGAAAGTGTTTCTCGCCAGTCACTGCATAGGGCTACTTCAAGAGGAAAGAACACATACAGACAGTACGTGAAACTACTTTATTTTGTCAAGTTTCAAGAAGCTAGCACAAATCGTGTTGGATTTAGAGTTCGAAATACATCTATCTATATAGGAGAAAACAGAGTGAAACCTAAAAATTCAAACTGTTACTGGAAATGAACGCTTCAACATAGAAGAACGAAATTTGGGGAACCAAGTTGGCTTAGTGTACTGATCATTACCTGAAAGTATCATCCAGTTTGGGTGAAAAAATATTTGCTGTGATTTCTGGAGATTCGTAGTTTTTGGAAGCTTGGCAACCCCTTTCTATGAAAGTGTTTCTCGCCAGTCACTGCTTAGGGCTACTTCAAGAGGAAACAAAACATAGAGATAGAACGTGAAACTGCTTTATTTTGTCAAGTTTCAAGAAGCTAGCACAAACCGTGTTGGATTTAGAGTTCCAAATACATCTATCAATATAGGAGAAAACAGAGTGAAACCTAAAAATTGAAACTGTTACTGGAAATGTACGCTTCAACATAGAAGAACGAATTTTGGGGAACCAAGTCGGCTTAGTGTACTGATCATTACCTGAAAGTATCATCCAGTTTGGGTGAAAAAATATTTGCTGAGATTTCTGGAGATTCGTAATTTTTGGAAGCTTGGCAACCCCTTTCCATGAAAGTGTTTCTCGCCAGTCACTGCTTAGGGCTACATCAAGAGGAAAAAAAACATAGAGAAAGAACGTGAAACTGCTTTATTTTGTCAAGTTTCAAGAAGCTAGCACAAACCGTGTTGGATTTAGAGTTCCAAATCCATCTATCAATATAGGAGAAAACAGAGTGAAACCTAAAAATTTAAACTGTTACTGGAAATGAACGCTTCACCATAGAAGAACGAAATTTGGGGAACCAAGTCGGCTTAGTGTACTGATCATTACCTGAAAGTATCATCCAGTTTGGGTGAAAAAATATTTGCTGTGATTTCTGGAGATTCGTAGTTTTTGGAAGCTTGACAACCCCTTTCTATGAAAGTGTTTCTCGCCAGTCACTGCTTATGGCTACATCAAGAGGAAACAACACATAGATATAGAACGTGAAACTGCTTTATTTTGTCAAGTTTCAAGAAGCTAGCACAAACCGTGTTGGATTTACAGTTCCAAATCCATCTATCAATATAGGAGAAAACAGAGTGAAACCTAAAAATTCAAACTGTTACTGAAAATGAACGCTTCAACATAGAAGAACAAAATTTGGGGAACCAAGTCGGCTTAGTGTACTGATCATTACCTGAAAGTATCATCCAGTTTGGGTGAAAAAATATTTGCTGAGATTTCTGGAGATTCGTAATTTTTGGAAGCTTGGCAACCCCTTTCCATGAAAGTGTTTCTCGCGAGTCACTGCTTAGGGCTACATCAAGAGGAAAAAAAACATAGAGAAAGAACGTGAAACTGCTTTATTTTGTCAAGTTTCAAGAAGCTAGCACAAACCGTGTTGGATTTAGAGTTCCAAATACATTTATCAATATAGGAGAAAACAGAGTGAAACCTAAAAATTTAAACTGTTACTGGAAATGAACGCTTCACCATAGAAGAACGAAATTTGGGGAACCAAGTCGGCTTAGTGTACTGACCATTACCTGAAAGTATCATCCAGTTTGGGTGAAAAAATATTTGCTGAGATTTCTGGAGATTCGTAATTTTTGGAAGCTTGGGAACCTTTTTCCATGAAAGTGTTTCTCGACAGTCACTGCTTAGGGCTACATCAAGAGGAAACAAAACATAGAGATAGAACGTGAAACTGCTTTATTTTGTCAAGTTTCAAGAAGCTAGCACAAACCGTGTTGGATTTAGAGTTCCAAATACATCTATCAATATAGGAGAAAACAGAGTGAAACCTAAAAATTGAAACTGTTACTGGAAATGTACGCTTCAACATAGAAGAACGAAATTTGGGGAACCAAGTCGGCTTAGTGTACTGATCATTACCTGAAAGTATCATCCAGTTTGGGTGAAAAAATATTTGCTGAGATTTCTGGAGATTCGTAATTTTTGGAAGCTTGGCAACCCCTTTCCATGAAAGTGTTTCTCGCCAGTCACTGCTTAGGGCTACATCAAGAGGAAAAAAAACATAGAGAAAGAACGTGAAACTGCTTTATTTTGTCAAGTTTCAAGAAGCTAGCACAAACCGTGTTGGATTTAGAGTTCCAAATCCATCTATCAATATAGGAGAAAACAGAGTGAAACCTAAAAATTTAAACTGTTACTGGAAATGAACGCTTCACCATAGAAGAACGAAATTTGGGGAACCAAGTCGGCTTAGTGTACTGATCATTACCTGAAAGTATCATCCAGTTTGGGTGAAAAAATATTTGCTGTGATTTCTGGAGATTCGTAGTTTTTGGAAGCTTGACAACCCCTTTCTATGAAAGTGTTTCTCGCCAGTCACTGCTTAGGGCTACATCAAGAGGAAACAACACATAGATATAGAACGTGAAACTGCTTTATTTTGTCAAGTTTCAAGAAGCTAGCACAAACCGTGTTGGATTTACAGTTCCAAATCCATCTATCAATATAGGAGAAAACAGAGTGAAACCTAAAAATTCAAACTGTTACTGAAAATGAACGCTTCAACATAGAAGAACGAAATTTGGGGAACCAAGTCGGCTTAGTGTACTGATCATTACCTGAAAGTATCATCCAGTTTGGGTGAAAAAATATTTGCTGAGATTTCTGGAGATTCGTAATTTTTGGAAGCTTGGCAACCCCTTTCCATGAAAGTGTTTCTCGCCAGTCACTGCTTAGGGCTACATCAAGAGGAAAAAAAAACATAGAGAAAGAACGTGAAACAGCTTTATTTTGTCAAGTTTCAAGAAGCTAGCACAAACCGTGTTGGATTTAGAGTTCCAAATACATTTATCAATATAGGAGAAAACAGAGTGAAACCTAAAAATTTAAACTGTTACTGGAAATGAACGCTTCACCATAGAAGAACGAAATTTGGGGAACCAAGTCGGCTTAGTGTACTGACCATTACCTGAAAGTATCATCCAGTTTGGGTGAAAAAATATTTGCTGAGATTTCTGGAGATTCGTAATTTTTGGAAGCTTGGGAACCTTTTTCCATGAAAGTGTTTCTCGACAGTCACTGCTTAGGGCTACATCAAGAGGAAACAAAACATAGAGATAGAACGTGAAACTGCTTTATTTTGTCAAGTTTCAAGAAGCTAGCACAAACCGTGTTGGATTTAGAGTTCCAAATACATCTATCAATATAGGAGAAAACAGAGTGAAACCTAAAAATTCAAACTGTTAGTAGAAACGAACGCTTCAACATAGAAGAATGAAATTTGGAGAACCAAGTTGGCTTAGTGTACTGATCATTACCTGTAAGTATCATCCAGTTTTGGTGAAAAAATACTTGCTGAGATTTCTGGAGATTCGTAATTTTAGGAAGCTTGGCAACCCCTTTCCATGAAAGTGTTTCTCGCCAGTCACTGCATAGGGCTACTTCAAGAGGAAAGAACACATACAGACAGTACGTGAAACTACTTTATTTTGTCAAGTTTCAAGAAGCTAGCACAAACCGTGTTGGATTTAGAGTTCGAAATACATCTATCTATATAGGAGAAAACAGAGTGAAACCTAAAAATTCAAACTGTTACTGGAAATGAACGCTTCAACATAGAAGAACGAAATTTGGGGAACCAAGTCGGCTTAGTGTACTGATCATTACCTGAAAGTATCATCCAGTTTGGGTGAAAAAATATTTGCTGTGATTTCTGGAGATTCGTAGTTTTTGGAAGCTTGACAACCCCTTTCTATGAAAGTGTTTCTCGCCAGTCACTGCTTAGGGCTACATCAAGAGGAAACAACACATAGATATAGAACGTGAAACTGCTTTATTTTGTCAAGTTTCAAGAAGCTAGCACAAACCGTGTTGGATTTACAGTTCCAAATCCATCTATCAATATAGGAGAAAACAGAGTGAAACCTAAAAATTCAAACTGTTACTGAAAATGAACGCTTCAACATAGAAGAACGAAATTTGGGGAACCAAGTCGGCTTAGTGTACTGATCATTACCTGAAAGTATCATCCAGTTTGGGTGAAAAAATATTTGCTGAGATTTCTGGAGATTCGTAATTTTTGGAAGCTTGGCAACCCCTTTCCATGAAAGTGTTTCTCGCCAGTCACTGCTTAGGGCTACATCAAGAGGAAAAAAAAACATAGAGAAAGAACGTGAAACTGCTTTATTTTGTCAAGTTTCAAGAAGCTAGCACAAACCGTGTTGGATTTAGAGTTCCAAATACATTTATCAATATAGGAGAAAACAGAGTGAAACCTAAAAATTTAAACTGTTACTGGAAATGAACGCTTCACCATAGAAGAACGAAATTTGGGGAACCAAGTCGGCTTAGTGTACTGACCATTACCTGAAAGTATCATCCAGTTTGGGTGAAAAAATATTTGCTGAGATTTCTGGAGATTCGTAATTTTTGGAAGCTTGGGAACCTTTTTCCATGAAAGTGTTTCTCGACAGTCACTGCTTAGGGCTACATCAAGAGGAAACAAAACATAGAGATAGAACGTGAAACTGCTTTATTTTGTCAAGTTTCAAGAAGCTAGCACAAACCGTGTTGGATTTAGAGTTCCAAATACATCTATCAATATAGGAGAAAACAGAGTGAAACCTAAAAATTGAAACTGTTACTGGAAATGTACGCTTCAACATAGAAGAACGAAATTTGGGGAACCAAGTCGGCTTAGTGTACTGATCATTACCTGAAAGTATCATCCAGTTTGGGTGAAAAAATATTTGCTGAGATTTCTGGAGATTCGTAATTTTTGGAAGCTTGGCAACCCCTTTCCATGAAAGTGTTTCTCGCCAGTCACTGCTTAGGGCTACATCAAGAGGAAAAAAAACATAGAGAAAGAACGTGAAACTGCTTTATTTTGTCAAGTTTCAAGAAGCTAGCACAAACCGTGTTGGATTTAGAGTTCCAAATCCATCTATCAATATAGGAGAAAACAGAGTGAAACCTAAAAATTTAAACTGTTACTGGAAATGAACGCTTCACCATAGAAGAACGAAATTTGGGGAACCAAGTCGGCTTAGTGTACTGATCATTACCTGAAAGTATCATCCAGTTTGGGTGAAAAAATATTTGCTGTGATTTCTGGAGATTCGTAGTTTTTGGAAGCTTGACAACCCCTTTCTATGAAAGTGTTTCTCGCCAGTCACTGCTTAGGGCTACATCAAGAGGAAACAACACATAGATATAGAACGTGAAACTGCTTTATTTTGTCAAGTTTCAAGAAGCTAGCACAAACCGTGTTGGATTTACAGTTCCAAATCCATCTATCAATATAGGAGAAAACAGAGTGAAACCTAAAAATTCAAACTGTTACTGAAAATGAACGCTTCAACATAGAAGAACAAAATTTGGGGAACCAAGTCGGCTTAGTGTACTGATCATTACCTGAAAGTATCATCCAGTTTGGGTGAAAAAATATTTGCTGAGATTTCTGGAGATTCGTAATTTTTGGAAGCTTGGCAACCCCTTTCCATGAAAGTGTTTCTCGCGAGTCACTGCTTAGGGCTACATCAAGAGGAAAAAAAACATAGAGAAAGAACGTGAAACTGCTTTATTTTGTCAAGTTTCAAGAAGCTAGCACAAACCGTGTTGGATTTAGAGTTCCAAATACATTTATCAATATAGGAGAAAACAGAGTGAAACCTAAAAATTTAAACTGTTACTGGAAATGAACGCTTCACCATAGAAGAACGAAATTTGGGGAACCAAGTCGGCTTAGTGTACTGACCATTACCTGAAAGTATCATCCAGTTTGGGTGAAAAAATATTTGCTGAGATTTCTGGAGATTCGTAATTTTTGGAAGCTTGGGAACCTTTTTCCATGAAAGTGTTTCTCGACAGTCACTGTTTAGGGCTACATCAAGAGGAAACAAAACATAGAGATAGAACGTGAAACTGCTTTATTTTGTCAAGTTTCAAGAAGCTAGCACAAACCGTGTTGGATTTAGAGTTCCAAATACATCTATCAATATAGGAGAAAACAGAGTGAAACCTAAAAATTCAAACTGTTAGTAGAAACGAACGCTTCAACATAGAAGAATGAAATTTGGAGAACCAAGTTGGCTTAGTGTACTGATCATTACCTGTAAGTATCATCCAGTTTTGGTGAAAAAATACTTGCTGAGATTTCTGGAGATTCGTAATTTTAGGAAGCTTGGCAACCCCTTTCCATGAAAGTGTTTCTCGCCAGTCACTGCATAGGGCTACTTCAAGAGGAAAGAACACCTAGAGACAGAACGTGAAACTACTTTATTTTGTCAAGTTTCAAGAAGCTAGCACAAACCGTGTTGGATTTAGAGTTCGAAATACATCTATCTATATAGGAGAAAACAGAGTGAAACCTAAAAATTCAAACTGTTACTGGAAATGAACGCTTCAACATAGAAGAACGAAATTTGGGGAACCAAGTTGGCTTAGTGTACTGATCATTACCTGAAAGTATCATCCAGTTTGGGTGAAAAAATATTTGCTGTGATTTCTGGAGATTCGTAGTTTTTGGAAGCTTGACAACCCCTTTCTATGAAAGTGTTTCTCGCCAGTCACTGCTTAGGGCTACATCAAGAGGAAACAACACATAGATATAGAACGTGAAACTGCTTTATTTTGTCAAGTTTCAAGAAGCTAGCACAAACCGTGTTGGATTTACAGTTCCAAATCCATCTATCAATATAGGAGAAAACAGAGTGAAACCTAAAAATTCAAACTGTTACTGGAAATGAACGCTTCAACATAGAAGAACGAAATTTGGGGAACCAAGTCGGCTTAGTGTACTGATCATTACCTGAAAGTATCATCCAGTTTGGGTGAAAAAATATTTGCTGTGATTTCTGGAGATTCGTAGTTTTTGGAAGCTTGACAACCCCTTTCTATGAAAGTGTTTCTCGCCAGTCACTGCTTAGGGCTACATCAAGAGGAAACAACACATAGATATAGAACGTGAAACTGCTTTATTTTGTCAAGTTTCAAGAAGCTAGCACAAACCGTGTTGGATTTACAGTTCCAAATCCATCTATCCATATAGGAGAAAACAGAGTGAAACCTAAAAATTCAAACTGTTACTGGAAATGAACGCTTCAACATAGAAGAACGAAATTTGGGGAACCAAGTCGGCTTAGTGTACTGATCATTACCTGAAAGTATCATCCAGTTTGGGTGCAGAAATATTTGCTGTGATTTATGGAGATTCGTAGTTTTTGGAAGCTTGGCAACCCCTTTCTATGAAAGTGTTTCTCGCCAGTCACTGCTTAGGGCTACTTCAAGAGGAAACAAAACATAGAGATAGAACGTGAAACTGCTTTATTTTGTCAAGTTTCAAGAAGCTAGCACAAACCGTGTTGGATATAGAGTTCCAAATACATCTATCAATATAGTAGAAAACAGAGTGAAACGTAAAAATTCAAACTGTTACTGGAAATGTACGCTTCAACATAGAAGAACGAAATTTGGGGAACCAAGTCGGCTTAGTGTACTGATCATTACCTGAAAGTATCATCCAGTTTGGGTGAAAAAATATTTGCTGTGATTTCTGGAGATTCGTAGTTTTTGGAAGCTTGACAACCCCTTTCTATGAAAGTGTTTCTCGCCAGTCACTGCTTAGGGCTACATCAAGAGGAAACAACACATAGATATAGAACGTGAAACTGCTTTATTTTGTCAAGTTTCAAGAAGCTAGCACAAACCGTGTTGGATTTACAGTTCCAAATCCATCTATCAATATAGGAGAAAACAGAGTGAAACCTAAAAATTCAAACTGTTACTGGAAATGAACGCTTCAACATAGAAGAACGAAATTTGGGGAACCAAGTCGGCTTAGTGTACTGATCATTACCTGAAAGTATCATCCAGTTTGGGTGCAGAAATATTTGCTGTGATTTCTGGAGATTCGTAGTTTTTGGAAGCTTGGCAACCCCTTTCTATGAAAGTGTTTCTCGCCAGTCACTGCTTAGGGCTACTTCAAGAGGAAACAAAACATAGAGATAGAACGTGAAACTGCTTTATTTTGTCAAGTTTCAAGAAGCTAGCACAAACCGTGTTGGATTTAGAGTTCCAAATACATCTATCAATATAGGAGAAAACAGAGTGAAACGTAAAAATTCAAACTGTTACTGGAAATGTACGCTTCAACATAGAAGAACGAAATTTGGGGAACCAAGTCGGCTTTGTGTACTGATCATTACCTGAAAGTATCATCCAGTTTGGGTGAAAAAATATTTGCTGTGATTTCTGGAGATTCGTAGTTTTTGGAAGCTTGACAACCCCTTTCTATGAAAGTGTTTCTCGCCAGTCACTGCTTAGGGCTACATCAAGAGGAAACAACACATAGATATAGAACGTGAAACTGCTTTATTTTGTCAAGTTTCAAGAAGCTAGCACAAACCGTGTTGGATTTACAGTTCCAAATCCATCTATCAATATAGGAGAAAACAGAGTGAAACCTAAAAATTCAAACTGTTACTGAAAATGAACGCTTCAACATAGAAGAACGAAATTTGGGGAACCAAGTCGGCTTAGTGTACTGATCATTACCTGAAAGTATCATCCAGTTTGGGTGAAAAAATATTTGCTGAGATTTCTGGAGATTCGTAATTTTTGGAAGCTTGGCAACCCCTTTCCATGAAAGTGTTTCTCGCCAGTCACTGCTTAGGGCTACATCAAGAGGAAAAAAAAACATAGAGAAAGAACGTGAAACTGCTTTATTTTGTCAAGTTTCAAGAAGCTAGCACAAACCGTGTTGGATTTAGAGTTCCAAATACATTTATCAATATAGGAGAAAACAGAGTGAAACCTAAAAATTTAAACTGTTACTGGAAATGAACGCTTCACCATAGAAGAACGAAATTTGGGGAACCAAGTCGGCTTAGTGTACTGACCATTACCTGAAAGTATCATCCAGTTTGGGTGAAAAAATATTTGCTGAGATTTCTGGAGATTCGTAATTTTTGGAAGCTTGGGAACCTTTTTCCATGAAAGTGTTTCTCGACAGTCACTGCTTAGGGCTACATCAAGAGGAAACAAAACATAGAGATAGAACGTGAAACTGCTTTATTTTGTCAAGTTTCAAGAAGCTAGCACAAACCGTGTTGGATTTAGAGTTCCAAATACATCTATCAATATAGGAGAAAACAGAGTGAAACCTAAAAATTCAAACTGTTAGTAGAAACGATCGCTTCAACATAGAAGAATGAAATTTGGAGAACCAAGTTGGCTTAGTGTACTGATCATTACCTGTAAGTATCATCCAGTTTTGGTGAAAAAATACTTGCTGAGATTTCTGGAGATTCGTAATTTTAGGAAGCTTGGCAACCCCTTTCCATGAAAGTGTTTCTCGCCAGTCACTGCATAGGGCTACTTCAAGAGGAAAGAACACCTAGAGACAGAACGTGAAACTACTTTATTTTGTCAAGTTTCAAGAAGCTAGCACAAACCGTGTTGGATTTAGAGTTCGAAATACATCTATCTATATAGGAGAAAACAGAGTGAAACCTAAAAATTCAAACTGTTACTGGAAATGAACGCTTCAACATAGAAGAACGAAATTTGGGGAACCAAGTTGGCTTAGTGTACTGATCATTACCTGAAAGTATCATCCAGTTTGGGTGAAAAAATATTTGCTGAGATTTCTGGAGATTCGTAATTTTTGGAAGCTTGGCAACCCCTTTCCATGAAAGTGTTTCTCGCCAGTCACTGCTTAGGGCTACATCAAGAGGAAAAAAAAAACATAGAGAAAGAACGTGAAACTGCTTTATTTTGTCAAGTTTCAAGAAGCTAGCACAAACCGTGTTGGATTTAGAGTTCCAAATACATTTATCAATATAGGAGAAAACAGAGTGAAACCTAAAAATTTAAACTGTTACTGGAAATGAACGCTTCACCATAGAAGAACGAAATTTGGGGAACCAAGTCGGCTTAGTGTACTGACCATTACCTGAAAGTATCATCCAGTTTGGGTGCAGAAATATTTGCTGTGATTTATGGAGATTCGTAGTTTTTGGAAGCTTGGCAACCCCTTTCTATGAAAGTGTTTCTCGCCAGTCACTGCTTAGGGCTACTTCAAGAGGAAACAAAACATAGAGATAGAACGTGAAACTGCTTTATTTTGTCAAGTTTCAAGAAGCTAGCACAAACCGTGTTGGATATAGAGTTCCAAATACATCTATCAATATAGTAGAAAACAGAGTGAAACGTAAAAATTCAAACTGTTACTGGAAATGTACGCTTCAACATAGAAGAACGAAATTTGGGGAACCAAGTCGGCTTAGTGTACTGATCATTACCTGAAAGTATCATCCAGTTTGGGTGAAAAAATATTTGCTGTGATTTCTGGAGATTCGTAGTTTTTGGAAGCTTGACAACCCCTTTCTATGAAAGTGTTTCTCGCCAGTCACTGCTTAGGGCTACATCAAGAGGAAACAACACATAGATATAGAACGTGAAACTGCTTTATTTTGTCAAGTTTCAAGAAGCTAGCACAAACCGTGTTGGATTTACAGTTCCAAATCCATCTATCAATATAGGAGAAAACAGAGTGAAACCTAAAAATTCAAACTGTTACTGGAAATGAACGCTTCAACATAGAAGAACGAAATTTGGGGAACCAAGTCGGCTTAGTGTACTGATCATTACCTGAAAGTATCATCCAGTTTGGGTGCAGAAATATTTGCTGTGATTTCTGGAGATTCGTAGTTTTTGGAAGCTTGGCAACCCCTTTCTATGAAAGTGTTTCTCGCCAGTCACTGCTTAGGGCTACTTCAAGAGGAAACAAAACATAGAGATAGAACGTGAAACTGCTTTATTTTGTCAAGTTTCAAGAAGCTAGCACAAACCGTGTTGGATTTTGAGTTCCAAATACATCTATCAATATAGGAGAAAACAGAGTGAAACGTAAAAATTCAAACTGTTACTGGAAATGTACGCTTCAACATAGAAGAACGAAATTTGGGGAACCAAGTCGGCTTTGTGTACTGATCATTACCTGAAAGTATCATCCAGTTTGGGTGAAAAAATATTTGCTGTGATTTCTGGAGATTCGTAGTTTTTGGAAGCTTGACAACCCCTTTCTATGAAAGTGTTTCTCGCCAGTCACTGCTTAGGGCTACATCAAGAGGAAACAACACATAGATATAGAACGTGAAACTGCTTTATTTTGTCAAGTTTCAAGAAGCTAGCACAAACCGTGTTGGATTTACAGTTCCAAATCCATCTATCAATATAGGAGAAAACAGAGTGAAACCTAAAAATTCAAACTGTTACTGAAAATGAACGCTTCAACATAGAAGAACGAAATTTGGGGAACCAAGTCGGCTTAGTGTACTGATCATTACCTGAAAGTATCATCCAGTTTGGGTGAAAAAATATTTGCTGAGATTTCTGGAGATTCGTAATTTTTGGAAGCTTGGCAACCCCTTTCCATGAAAGTGTTTCTCGCCAGTCACTGCTTAGGGCTACATCAAGAGGAAAAAAAAACATAGAGAAAGAACGTGAAACTGCTTTATTTTGTCAAGTTTCAAGAAGCTAGCACAAACCGTGTTGGATTTAGAGTTCCAAATACATTTATCAATATAGGAGAAAACAGAGTGAAACCTAAAAATTTAAACTGTTACTGGAAATGAACGCTTCACCATAGAAGAACGAAATTTGGGGAACCAAGTCGGCTTAGTGTACTGACCATTACCTGAAAGTATCATCCAGTTTGGGTGAAAAAATATTTGCTGAGATTTCTGGAGATTCGTAATTTTTGGAAGCTTGGGAACCTTTTTCCATGAAAGTGTTTCTCGACAGTCACTGCTTAGGGCTACATCAAGAGGAAACAAAACATAGAGATAGAACGTGAAACTGCTTTATTTTGTCAAGTTTCAAGAAGCTAGCACAAACCGTGTTGGATTTAGAGTTCCAAATACATCTATCAATATAGGAGAAAACAGAGTGAAACCTAAAAATTCAAACTGTTAGTAGAAACGATCGCTTCAACATAGAAGAATGAAATTTGGAGAACCAAGTTGGCTTAGTGTACTGATCATTACCTGTAAGTATCATCCAGTTTTGGTGAAAAAATACTTGCTGAGATTTCTGGAGATTCGTAATTTTAGGAAGCTTGGCAACCCCTTTCCATGAAAGTGTTTCTCGCCAGTCACTGCATAGGGCTACTTCAAGAGGAAAGAACACCTAGAGACAGAACGTGAAACTACTTTATTTTGTCAAGTTTCAAGAAGCTAGCACAAACCGTGTTGGATTTAGAGTTCGAAATACATCTATCTATATAGGAGAAAACAGAGTGAAACCTAAAAATTCAAACTGTTACTGGAAATGAACGCTTCAACATAGAAGAACGAAATTTGGGGAACCAAGTTGGCTTAGTGTACTGATCATTACCTGAAAGTATCATCCAGTTTGGGTGAAAAAATATTTGCTGAGATTTCTGGAGATTCGTAATTTTTGGAAGCTTGGCAACCCCTTTCCATGAAAGTGTTTCTCGCCAGTCACTGCTTAGGGCTACATCAAGAGGAAAAAAAAACATAGAGAAAGAACGTGAAACTGCTTTATTTTGTCAAGTTTCAAGAAGCTAGCACAAACCGTGTTGGATTTAGAGTTCCAAATACATTTATCAATATAGGAGAAAACAGAGTGAAACCTAAAAATTTAAACTGTTACTGGAAATGAACGCTTCACCATAGAAGAACGAAATTTGGGGAACCAAGTCGGCTTAGTGTACTGACCATTACCTGAAAGTATCATCCAGTTTGGGTGAAAAAATATTTGCTGAGATTTCTGGAGATTCGTAATTTTTGGAAGCTTGGGAACCTTTTTCCATGAAAGTGTTTCTCGACAGTCACTGCTTAGGGCTACATCAAGAGGAAACAAAACATAGAGATAGAACGTGAAACTGCTTTATTTTGTCAAGTTTCAAGAAGCTAGCACAAACCGTGTTGGATTTAGAGTTCCAAATACATCTATCAATATAGGAGAAAACAGAGTGAAACCTAAAAATTCAAACTGTTAGTAGAAACGAACGCTTCAACATAGAAGAATGAAATTTGGAGAACCAAGTTGGCTTAGTGTACTGATCATTACCTGTAAGTATCATCCAGTTTGGGTGAAAAAATACTTGCTGAGATTTCTGGAGATTCGTAATTTTAGGAAGCTTGGCAACCCCTTTCCATGAAAGTGTTTCTCGCCAGTCACTGCATAGGGCTACTTCAAGAGGAAAGAACACATAGAGACAGTACTTGAAACTACTTTATTTTGTCAAGTTTCAAGAAGCTAGCACAAACCGTGTTGGATTTAGAGTTCGAAATACATCTATCTATATAGGAGAAAACAGAGTGAAACCTAAAAATTCAAACTGTTACTGGAAATGAACGCTTCAACATAGAAGAACGAAATTTGGGGAACCAAGTTGGCTTCGTGTACTGATCATTACCTGAAAGTATCATCCAGTTTGGGTGAAAAAATATTTGCTGTGATTTCTGGAGATTCGTAGTTTTTGGAAGCTTGGCAACCCCTTTCTATGAAAGTGTTTCTCGCCAGTCACTGCTTAGGGCTACTTCAAGAGGAAACAAAACATAGAGATAGAACGTGAAACTGCTTTATTTTGTCAAGTTTCAAGAAGCTAGCACAAACCGTGTTGGATTTAGAGTTCCAAATACATCTATCAATATAGGAGAAAACAGAGTGAAACCTAAAAATTCAAACTGTTACTGGAAATGTACGCTTCAACATAGAAGAACGAAATTTGGGGAACCAAGTCGGCTTAGTGTACTGATCATTACCTGAAAGTATCATCCAGTTTGGGTGAAAAAATATTTGCTGAGATTTCTGGAGATTCGTAATTTTTGGAAGCTTGGCAACCCCTTTCCATGAAAGTGTTTCTCGCCAGTCACTGCTTAGGGCTACATCAAGAGGAAAAAAAACATAGAGAAAGAACGTGAAACTGCTTTATTTTGTCAAGTTTCAAGAAGCTAGCACAAACCGTGTTGGATTTAGAGTTCCAAATACATCTATCAATATAGGAGAAAACAGAGTGAAACCTAAAAATTGAAACTGTTACTGGAAATGTACGCTTCAACATAGAAGAACGAAATTTGGGGAACCAAGTCGGCTTAGTGTACTGATCATTACCTGAAAGTATCATCCAGTTTGGGTGAAAAAATATTTGCTGAGATTTCTGGAGATTCGTAATTTTTGGAAGCTTGGCAACCCCTTTCCATGAAAGTGTTTCTCGCCAGTCACTGCTTAGGGCTACATCAAGAGGAAAAAAAACATAGAGAAAGAACGTGAAACTGCTTTATTTTGTCAAGTTTCAAGAAGCTAGCACAAACCGTGTTGGATTTAGAGTTCCAAATCCATCTATCAATATAGGAGAAAACAGAGTGAAACCTAAAAATTTAAACTGTTACTGGAAATGAACGCTTCACCATAGAAGAACGAAATTTGGGGAACCAAGTCGGCTTAGTGTACTGATCATTACCTGAAAGTATCATCCAGTTTGGGTGAAAAAATATTTGCTGTGATTTCTGGAGATTCGTAGTTTTTGGAAGCTTGACAACCCCTTTCTATGAAAGTGTTTCTCGCCAGTCACTGCTTAGGGCTACATCAAGAGGAAACAACACATAGATATAGAACGTGAAACTGCTTTATTTTGTCAAGTTTCAAGAAGCTAGCACAAACCGTGTTGGATTTACAGTTCCAAATCCATCTATCAATATAGGAGAAAACAGAGTGAAACCTAAAAATTCAAACTGTTACTGAAAATGAACGCTTCAACATAGAAGAACAAAATTTGGGGAACCAAGTCGGCTTAGTGTACTGATCATTACCTGAAAGTATCATCCAGTTTGGGTGAAAAAATATTTGCTGAGATTTCTGGAGATTCGTAATTTTTGGAAGCTTGGCAACCCCTTTCCATGAAAGTGTTTCTCGCGAGTCACTGCTTAGGGCTACATCAAGAGGAAAAAAAACATAGAGAAAGAACGTGAAACTGCTTTATTTTGTCAAGTTTCAAGAAGCTAGCACAAACCGTGTTGGATTTAGAGTTCCAAATACATTTATCAATATAGGAGAAAACAGAGTGAAACCTAAAAATTTAAACTGTTACTGGAAATGAACGCTTCACCATAGAAGAACGAAATTTGGGGAACCAAGTCGGCTTAGTGTACTGACCATTACCTGAAAGTATCATCCAGTTTGGGTGAAAAAATATTTGCTGAGATTTCTGGAGATTCGTAATTTTTGGAAGCTTGGGAACCTTTTTCCATGAAAGTGTTTCTCGACAGTCACTGTTTAGGGCTACATCAAGAGGAAACAAAACATAGAGATAGAACGTGAAACTGCTTTATTTTGTCAAGTTTCAAGAAGCTAGCACAAACCGTGTTGGATTTAGAGTTCCAAATACATCTATCAATATAGGAGAAAACAGAGTGAAACCTAAAAATTCAAACTGTTAGTAGAAACGAACGCTTCAACATAGAAGAATGAAATTTGGAGAACCAAGTTGGCTTAGTGTACTGATCATTACCTGTAAGTATCATCCAGTTTTGGTGAAAAAATACTTGCTGAGATTTCTGGAGATTCGTAATTTTAGGAAGCTTGGCAACCCCTTTCCATGAAAGTGTTTCTCGCCAGTCACTGCATAGGGCTACTTCAAGAGGAAAGAACACCTAGAGACAGAACGTGAAACTACTTTATTTTGTCAAGTTTCAAGAAGCTAGCACAAACCGTGTTGGATTTAGAGTTCGAAATACATCTATCTATATAGGAGAAAACAGAGTGAAACCTAAAAATTCAAACTGTTACTGGAAATGAACGCTTCAACATAGAAGAACGAAATTTGGGGAACCAAGTTGGCTTAGTGTACTGATCATTACCTGAAAGTATCATCCAGTTTGGGTGAAAAAATATTTGCTGTGATTTCTGGAGATTCGTAGTTTTTGGAAGCTTGACAACCCCTTTCTATGAAAGTGTTTCTCGCCAGTCACTGCTTAGGGCTACATCAAGAGGAAACAACACATAGATATAGAACGTGAAACTGCTTTATTTTGTCAAGTTTCAAGAAGCTAGCACAAACCGTGTTGGATTTACAGTTCCAAATCCATCTATCAATATAGGAGAAAACAGAGTGAAACCTAAAAATTCAAACTGTTACTGGAAATGAACGCTTCAACATAGAAGAACGAAATTTGGGGAACCAAGTCGGCTTAGTGTACTGATCATTACCTGAAAGTATCATCCAGTTTGGGTGAAAAAATATTTGCTGTGATTTCTGGAGATTCGTAGTTTTTGGAAGCTTGACAACCCCTTTCTATGAAAGTGTTTCTCGCCAGTCACTGCTTAGGGCTACATCAAGAGGAAACAACACATAGATATAGAACGTGAAACTGCTTTATTTTGTCAAGTTTCAAGAAGCTAGCACAAACCGTGTTGGATTTACAGTTCCAAATCCATCTATCCATATAGGAGAAAACAGAGTGAAACCTAAAAATTCAAACTGTTACTGGAAATGAACGCTTCAACATAGAAGAACGAAATTTGGGGAACCAAGTCGGCTTAGTGTACTGATCATTACCTGAAAGTATCATCCAGTTTGGGTGCAGAAATATTTGCTGTGATTTATGGAGATTCGTAGTTTTTGGAAGTTTGGCAACCCCTTTCTATGAAAGTGTTTCTCGCCAGTCACTGCTTAGGGCTACTTCAAGAGGAAACAAAACATAGAGATAGAACGTGAAACTGCTTTATTTTGTCAAGTTTCAAGAAGCTAGCACAAACCGTGTTGGATATAGAGTTCCAAATACATCTATCAATATAGTAGAAAACAGAGTGAAACGTAAAAATTCAAACTGTTACTGGAAATGTACGCTTCAACATAGAAGAACGAAATTTGGGGAACCAAGTCGGCTTAGTGTACTGATCATTACCTGAAAGTATCATCCAGTTTGGGTGAAAAAATATTTGCTGTGATTTCTGGAGATTCGTAGTTTTTGGAAGCTTGACAACCCCTTTCTATGAAAGTGTTTCTCGCCAGTCACTGCTTAGGGCTACATCAAGAGGAAACAACACATAGATATAGAACGTGAAACTGCTTTATTTTGTCAAGTTTCAAGAAGCTAGCACAAACCGTGTTGGATTTACAGTTCCAAATCCATCTATCAATATAGGAGAAAACAGAGTGAAACCTAAAAATTCAAACTGTTACTGGAAATGAACGCTTCAACATAGAAGAACGAAATTTGGGGAACCAAGTCGGCTTAGTGTACTGATCATTACCTGAAAGTATCATCCAGTTTGGGTGAAAAAATATTTGCTGTGATTTCTGGAGATTCGTAGTTTTTGGAAGCTTGACAACCCCTTTCTATGAAAGTGTTTCTCGCCAGTCACTGCTTAGGGCTACATCAAGAGGAAACAACACATAGATATAGAACGTGAAACTGCTTTATTTTGTCAAGTTTCAAGAAGCTAGCACAAACCGTGTTGGATTTACAGTTCCAAATCCATCTATCAATATAGGAGAAAACAGAGTGAAACCTAAAAATTCAAACTGTTACTGGAAATGAACGCTTCAACATAGAAGAACGAAATTTGGGGAACCAAGTCGGCTTAGTGTACTGATCATTACCTGAAAGTATCATCCAGTTTGGGTGCAGAAATATTTGCTGTGATTTCTGGAGATTCGTAGTTTTTGGAAGCTTGGCAACCCCTTTCTATGAAAGTGTTTCTCGCCAGTCACTGCTTAGGGCTACTTCAAGAGGAAACAAAACATAGAGATAGAACGTGAAACTGCTTTATTTTGTCAAGTTTCAAGAAGCTAGCACAAACCGTGTTGGATTTAGAGTTCCAAATACATCTATCAATATAGGAGAAAACAGAGTGAAACGTAAAAATTCAAACTGTTACTGGAAATGTACGCTTCAACATAGAAGAACGAAATTTAGGAACCAAGTCGGCTTTGTGTACTGATCATTACCTGAAAGTATCATCCAGTTTGGGTGAAAAAATATTTGCTGTGATTTCTGGAGATTCGTAGTTTTTGGAAGCTTGACAACCCCTTTCTATGAAAGTGTTTCTCGCCAGTCACTGCTTAGGGCTACATCAAGAGGAAACAACACATAGATATAGAACGTGAAACTGCTTTATTTTGTCAAGTTTCAAGAAGCTAGCACAAACCGTGTTGGATTTACAGTTCCAAATCCATCTATCAATATAGGAGAAAACAGAGTGAAACCTAAAAATTCAAACTGTTACTGAAAATGAACGCTTCAACATAGAAGAACGAAATTTGGGGAACCAAGTCGGCTTAGTGTACTGATCATTACCTGAAAGTATCATCCAGTTTGGGTGAAAAAATATTTGCTGAGATTTCTGGAGATTCGTAATTTTTGGAAGCTTGGCAACCCCTTTCCATGAAAGTGTTTCTCGCCAGTCACTGCTTAGGGCTACATCAAGAGGAAAAAAAAACATAGAGAAAGAACGTGAAACTGCTTTATTTTGTCAAGTTTCAAGAAGCTAGCACAAACCGTGTTGGATTTAGAGTTCCAAATACATTTATCAATATAGGAGAAAACAGAGTGAAACCTAAAAATTTAAACTGTTACTGGAAATGAACGCTTCACCATAGAAGAACGAAATTTGGGGAACCAAGTCGGCTTAGTGTACTGACCATTACCTGAAAGTATCATCCAGTTTGGGTGAAAAAATATTTGCTGAGATTTCTGGAGATTCGTAATTTTTGGAAGCTTGGGAACCTTTTTCCATGAAAGTGTTTCTCGACAGTCACTGCTTAGGGCTACATCAAGAGGAAACAAAACATAGAGATAGAACGTGAAACTGCTTTATTTTGTCAAGTTTCAAGAAGCTAGCACAAACCGTGTTGGATTTAGAGTTCCAAATACATCTATCAATATAGGAGAAAACAGAGTGAAACCTAAAAATTCAAACTGTTAGTAGAAACGATCGCTTCAACATAGAAGAATGAAATTTGGAGAACCAAGTTGGCTTAGTGTACTGATCATTACCTGTAAGTATCATCCAGTTTTGGTGAAAAAATACTTGCTGAGATTTCTGGAGATTCGTAATTTTAGGAAGCTTGGCAACCCCTTTCCATGAAAGTGTTTCTCGCCAGTCACTGCATAGGGCTACTTCAAGAGGAAAGAACACCTAGAGACAGAACGTGAAACTACTTTATTTTGTCAAGTTTCAAGAAGCTAGCACAAACCGTGTTGGATTTAGAGTTCGAAATACATCTATCTATATAGGAGAAAACAGAGTGAAACCTAAAAATTCAAACTGTTACTGGAAATGAACGCTTCAACATAGAAGAACGAAATTTGGGGAACCAAGTTGGCTTAGTGTACTGATCATTACCTGAAAGTATCATCCAGTTTGGGTGAAAAAATATTTGCTGAGATTTCTGGAGATTCGTAATTTTTGGAAGCTTGGCAACCCCTTTCCATGAAAGTGTTTCTCGCAAGTCACTGCTTAGGGCTACATCAAGAGGAAAAAAAAACATAGAGAAAGAACGTGAAACTGCTTTATTTTGTCAAGTTTCAAGAAGCTAGCACAAACCGTGTTGGATTTAGAGTTCCAAATACATTTATCAATATAGGAGAAAACAGAGTGAAACCTAAAAATTTAAACTGTTACTGGAAATGAACGCTTCACCATAGAAGAACGAAATTTGGGGAACCAAGTCGGCTTAGTGTACTGACCATTACCTGAAAGTATCATCCAGTTTGGGTGAAAAAATATTTGCTGAGATTTCTGGAGATTCGTAATTTTTGGAAGCTTGGGAACCTTTTTCCATGAAAGTGTTTCTCGACAGTCACTGCTTAGGGCTACATCAAGAGGAAACAAAACATAGAGATAGAACGTGAAACTGCTTTATTTTGTCAAGTTTCAAGAAGCTAGCACAAACCGTGTTGGATTTAGAGTTCCAAATACATCTATCAATATAGGAGAAAACAGAGTGAAACCTAAAAATTCAAACTGTTAGTAGAAACGAACGCTTCAACATAGAAGAATGAAATTTGGAGAACCAAGTTGGCTTAGTGTACTGATCATTACCTGTAAGTATCATCCAGTTTGGGTGAAAAAATACTTGCTGAGATTTCTGGAGATTCGTAATTTTAGGAAGCTTGGCAACCCCTTTCCATGAAAGTGTTTCTCGCCAGTCACTGCATAGGGCTACTTCAAGAGGAAAGAACACATAGAGACAGTACGTGAAACTACTTTATTTTGTCAAGTTTCAAGAAGCTAGCACAAACCGTGTTGGATTTAGAGTTCGAAATACATCTATCTATATAGGAGAAAACAGAGTGAAACCTAAAAATTCAAACTGTTACTGGAAATGAACGCTTCAACATAGAAGAACGAAATTTGGGGAACCAAGTTGGCTTCGTGTACTGATCATTACCTGAAAGTATCATCCAGTTTGGGTGAAAAAATATTTGCTGTGATTTCTGGAGATTCGTAGTTTTTGGAAGCTTGGCAACCCCTTTCTATGAAAGTGTTTCTCGCCAGTCACTGCTTAGGGCTACTTCAAGAGGAAACAAAACATAGAGATAGAACGTGAAACTGCTTTATTTTGTCAAGTTTCAAGAAGGTAGCACAAACCGTGTTGGATTTAGAGTTCCAAATACATCTATCAATATAGGAGAAAACAGAGTGAAACCTAAAAATTCAAACTGTTACTGGAAATGTACGCTTCAACATAGAAGAACGAAATTTGGGGAACCAAGTCGGCTTAGTGTACTGATCATTACCTGAAAGTATCATCCAGTTTGGGTGAAAAAATATTTGCTGAGATTTCTGGAGATTCGTAATTTTTGGAAGCTTGGCAACCCCTTTCCATGAAAGTGTTTCTCGCCAGTCACTGCTTAGGGCTACATCAAGAGGAAAAAAAACATAGAGAAAGAACGTGAAACTGCTTTATTTTGTCAAGTTTCAAGAAGCTAGCACAAACCGTGTTGGATTTAGAGTTCCAAATCCATCTATCAATATAGGAGAAAACAGAGTGAAACCTAAAAATTTAAACTGTTACTGGAAATGAACGCTTCACCATAGAAGAACGAAATTTGGGGAACCAAGTCGGCTTAGTGTACTGATCATTACCTGAAAGTATCATCCAGTTTGGGTGAAAAAATATTTGCTGTGATTTCTGGAGATTCGTAGTTTTTGGAAGCTTGACAACCCCTTTCTATGAAAGTGTTTCTCGCCAGTCACTGCTTAGGGCTACATCAAGAGGAAACAACACATAGATATAGAACGTGAAACTGCTTTATTTTGTCAAGTTTCAAGAAGCTAGCACAAACCGTGTTGGATTTAGAGTTCCAAATCCATCTATCAATATAGGAGAAAACAGAGTGAAACCTAAAAATTCAAACTGTTACTGAAAATGAACGCTTCAACATAGAAGAACAAAATTTGGGGAACCAAGTCGGCTTAGTGTACTGATCATTACCTGAAAGTATCATCCAGTTTGGGTGAAAAAATATTTGCTGAGATTTCTGGAGATTCGTAATTTTTGGAAGCTTGGCAACCCCTTTCCATGAAAGTGTTTCTCGCGAGTCACTGCTTAGGGCTACATCAAGAGGAAAAAAAACATAGAGAAAGAACGTGAAACTGCTTTATTTTGTCAAGTTTCAAGAAGCTAGCACAAACCGTGTTGGATTTAGAGTTCCAAATACATTTATCAATATAGGAGAAAACAGAGTGAAACCTAAAAATTTAAACTGTTACTGGAAATGAACGCTTCACCATAGAAGAACGAAATTTGGGGAACCAAGTCGGCTTAGTGTACTGACCATTACCTGAAAGTATCATCCAGTTTGGGTGAAAAAATATTTGCTGAGATTTCTGGAGATTCGTAATTTTTGGAAGCTTGGGAACCTTTTTCCATGAAAGTGTTTCTCGACAGTCACTGCTTAGGGCTACATCAAGAGGAAACAAAACATAGAGATAGAACGTGAAACTGCTTTATTTTGTCAAGTTTCAAGAAGCTAGCACAAACCGTGTTGGATTTAGAGTTCCAAATACATCTATCAATATAGGAGAAAACAGAGTGAAACCTAAAAATTCAAACTGTTAGTAGAAACGAACGCTTCAACATAGAAGAATGAAATTTGGAGAACCAAGTTGGCTTAGTGTACTGATCATTACCTGTAAGTATCATCCAGTTTTGGTGAAAAAATACTTGCTGAGATTTCTGGAGATTCGTAATTTTAGGAAGCTTGGCAACGCCTTTCCATGAATGTGTTTCTCGCCAGTCACTGCATAGGGCTACTTCAAGAGGAAAGAACACCTAGAGACAGAACGTGAAACTACTTTATTTTGTCAAGTTTCAAGAAGCTAGCACAAACCGTGTTGGATTTAGAGTTCGAAATACATCTATCTATATAGGAGAAAACAGAGTGAAACCTAAAAATTCAAACTGTTACTGGAAATGAACGCTTCAACATAGAAGAACGAAATTTGGGGAACCAAGTCGGCTTAGTGTACTGACCATTACCTGAAAGTATCATCCAGTTTGGGTGAAAAAATATTTGCTGTGATTTCTGGAGATTCGTAGTTTTTGGAAGCTTGGCAACCCCTTTCTATGAAAGTGTTTCTCGCCAGTCACTGCTTAGGGCTACTTCAAGAGGAAACAAAACATAGAGATAGAACGTGAAACTGCTTTATTTTGTCAAGTTTCAAGAAGCTAGCACAAACCGTGTTGGATTTAGAGTTCCAAATACATCTATCAATATAGGAGAAAACAGAGTGAAACCTAAAAATTCAAACTGTTACTGGAAATGTACGCTTCAACATAGAAGAACGAAATTTGGGGAACCAAGTCGGCTTAGTGTACTGATCATTACCTGAAAGTATCATCCAGTTTGGGTGAAAAAATATTTGCTGAGATTTCTGGAGATTCGTAATTTTTGGAAGCTTGGCAACCCCTTTCCATGAAAGTGTTTCTCGCCAGTCACTGCTTAGGGCTACATCAAGAGGAAAAAAAACATAGAGAAAGAACGTGAAACTGCTTTATTTTGTCAAGTTTCAAGAAGCTAGCACAAACCGTGTTGGATTTAGAGTTCCAAATCCATCTATCAATATAGGAGAAAACAGAGTGAAACCTAAAAATTTAAACTGTTACTGGAAATGAACGCTTCACCATAGAAGAACGAAATTTGGGGAACCAAGTCGGCTTAGTGTACTGACCATTACCTGAAAGTATCATCCAGTTTGGGTGAAAAAATATTTGCTGTGATTTCTGGAGATTCGTAGTTTTGGAAGCTTGACAACCCCTTTCTATGAAAGTGTTTCTCGCCAGTCACTGCTTAGGGCTACATCAAGAGGAAACAACACATAGATATAGAACGTGAAACTGCTTTATTTTGTCAAGTTTCAAGAAGCTAGCACAAACCGTGTTGGATTTACAGTTCCAAATCCATCTATCAATATAGGAGAAAACAGAGTGAAACCTAAAAATTCAAACTGTTACTGAAAATGAACGCTTCAACATAGAAGAACAAAATTTGGGGAACCAAGTCGGCTTAGTGTACTGATCATTACCTGAAAGTATCATCCAGTTTGGGTGAAAAAATATTTGCTGAGATTTCTGGAGATTCGTAATTTTTGGAAGCTTGGCAACCCCTTTCCATGAAAGTGTTTCTCGCGAGTCACTGCTTAGGGCTACATCAAGAGGAAAAAAAACATAGAGAAAGAACGTGAAACTGCTTTATTTTGTCAAGTTTCAAGAAGCTAGCACAAACCGTGTTGGATTTAGAGTTCCAAATACATTTATCAATATAGGAGAAAACAGAGTGAAACCTAAAAATTTAAACTGTTACTGGAAATGAACGCTTCACCATAGAAGAACGAAATTTGGGGAACCAAGTCGGCTTAGTGTACTGACCATTACCTGAAAGTATCATCCAGTTTGGGTGAAAAAATATTTGCTGAGATTTCTGGAGATTCGTAATTTTTGGAAGCTTGGGAACCTTTTTCCATGAAAGTGTTTCTCGACAGTCACTGCTTAGGGCTACATCAAGAGGAAACAAAACATAGAGATAGAACGTGAAACTGCTTTATTTTGTCAAGTTTCAAGAAGCTAGCACAAACCGTGTTGGATTTAGAGTTCCAAATACATCTATCAATATAGGAGAAAACAGAGTGAAACCTAAAAATTCAAACTGTTAGTAGAAACGAACGCTTCAACATAGAAGAATGAAATTTGGAGAACCAAGTTGGCTTAGTGTACTGATCATTACCTGTAAGTATCATCCAGTTTTGGTGAAAAAATACTTGCTGAGATTTCTGGAGATTCGTAATTTTAGGAAGCTTGGCAACGCCTTTCCATGAATGTGTTTCTGGCCAGTCACTGCATAGGGCTACTTCAAGAGGAAAGAACACCTAGAGACAGAACGTGAAACTACTTTATTTTGTCAAGTTTCAAGAAGCTAGCACAAACCGTGTTGGATTTAGAGTTCGAAATACATCTATCTATATAGGAGAAAACAGAGTGAAACCTAAAAATTCAAACTGTTACTGGAAATGAACGCTTCAACATAGAAGAACGAAATTTGGGGAACCAAGTTGGCTTCGTGTACTGATCATGACCTGAAAGTATCATCCAGTTTGGGTGAAAAAATATTTGCTGTGATTTCTGGAGATTCGTAGTTTTTGGAAGCTTGACAACCCCTTTCTATGAAAGTGTTTCTCGCCAGTCACTGCTTAGGGCTACATCAAGAGGAAACAACACATAGATATAGAACGTGAAACTGCTTTATTTTGTCAAGTTTCAAGAAGCTAGCACAAACCGTGTTGGATTTAGAGTTCCAAATACATCTATCAATATAGGAGAAAACAGAGTGAAACCTAAAAATTCAAACAGTTAGTAGAAACGAACGCTTCAACATAGAAGAATGAAATTTGGAGAACCAAGTTGGCTTAGTGTACTGATCATTACCTGTAAGTATCATCCAGTTTTGGTGAAAAAATACTTGCTGAGATTTCTGGAGATTCGTAATTTTAGGAAGCTTGGCAACCCCTTTCCATGAAAGTGTTTCTCGCCAGTCACTGCATAGGGCTACTTCAAGAGGAAAGAACACCTAGAGACAGAACGTGAAACTACTTTATTTTGTCAAGTTTCAAGAAGCTAGCACAAACCGTGTTGGATTTAGAGTTCGAAATACATCTATCTATATAGGAGAAAACAGAGTGAAACCTAAAAATTCAAACTGTTACTGGAAATGAACGCTTCAACATAGAAGAACGAAATTTGGGGAACCAAGTTGGCTTAGTGTACTGATCATTACCTGAAAGTATCATCCAGTTTGGGTGAAAAAATATTTGCTGAGATTTCTGGAGATTCGTAATTTTTGGAAGCTTGGCAACCCCTTTCCATGAAAGTGTTTCTCGCCAGTCACTGCTTAGGGCTACATCAAGAGGAAAAAAAAACATAGAGAAAGAACGTGAAACTGCTTTATTTTGTCAAGTTTCAAGAAGCTAGCACAAACCGTGTTGGATTTAGAGTTCCAAATACATTTATCAATATAGGAGAAAACAGAGTGAAACCTAAAAATTTAAACTGTTACTGGAAATGAACGCTTCACCATAGAAGAACGAAATTTGGGGAACCAAGTCGGCTTAGTGTACTGACCATTACCTGAAAGTATCATCCAGTTTGGGTGAAAAAATATTTGCTGAGATTTCTGGAGATTCGTAATTTTTGGAAGCTTGGGAACCTTTTTCCATGAAAGTGTTTCTCGACAGTCACTGCTTAGGGCTACATCAAGAGGAAACAAAACATAGAGATAGAACGTGAAACTGCTTTATTTTGTCAAGTTTCAAGAAGCTAGCACAAACCGTGTTGGATTTAGAGTTCCAAATACATCTATCAATATAGGAGAAAACAGAGTGAAACCTAAAAATTCAAACTGTTAGTAGAAACGAACGCTTCAACATAGAAGAATGAAATTTGGAGAACCAAGTTGGCTTAGTGTACTGATCATTACCTGTAAGTATCATCCAGTTTGGGTGAAAAAATACTTGCTGAGATTTCTGGAGATTCGTAATTTTAGGAAGCTTGGCAACCCCTTTCCATGAAAGTGTTTCTCGCCAGTCACTGCATAGGGCTACTTCAAGAGGAAAGAACACATAGAGACAGTACGTGAAACTACTTTATTTTGTCAAGTTTCAAGAAGCTAGCACAAACCGTGTTGGATTTAGAGTTCGAAATACATCTATCTATATAGGAGAAAACAGAGTGAAACCTAAAAATTCAAACTGTTACTGGAAATGAACGCTTCAACATAGAAGAACGAAATTTGGGGAACCAAGTTGGCTTAGTGTACTGATCATTACCTGAAAGTATCATCCAGTTTGGGTGAAAAAATATTTGCTGTGATTTCTGGAGATTCGTAGTTTTTGGAAGCTTGGCAACCCCTTTCTATGAAAGTGTTTCTCGCCAGTCACTGCTTAGGGCTACTTCAAGAGGAAACAAAACATAGAGATAGAACGTGAAACTGCTTTATTTTGTCAAGTTTCAAGAAGCTAGCACAAACCGTGTTGGATTTAGAGTTCCAAATACATCTATCAATATAGGAGAAAACAGAGTGAAACCTAAAAATTCAAACTGTTACTGGAAATGTACGCTTCAACATAGAAGAACGAAATTTGGGGAACCAAGTCGGCTTAGTGTACTGATCATTACCTGAAAGTATCATCCAGTTTGGGTGAAAAAATATTTGCTGAGATTTCTGGAGATTCGTAATTTTTGGAAGCTTGGCAACCCCTTTCCATGAAAGTGTTTCTCGCCAGTCACTGCTTAGGGCTACATCAAGAGGAAAAAAAACATAGAGAAAGAACGTGAAACTGCTTTATTTTGTCAAGTTTCAAGAAGCTAGCACAAACCGTGTTGGATTTAGAGTTCCAAATCCATCTATCAATATAGGAGAAAACAGAGTGAAACCTAAAAATTTAAACTGTTACTGGAAATGAACGCTTCACCATAGAAGAACGAAATTTGGGGAACCAAGTCGGCTTAGTGTACTGATCATTACCTGAAAGTATCATCCAGTTTGGGTGAAAAAATATTTGCTGTGATTTCTGGAGATTCGTAGTTTTTGGAAGCTTGACAACCCCTTTCTATGAAAGTGTTTCTCGCCAGTCACTGCTTAGGGCTACATCAAGAGGAAACAACACATAGAAATAGAACGTGAAACTGCTTTATTTTGTCAAGTTTCAAGAAGCTAGCACAAACCGTGTTGGATTTACAGTTCCAAATCCATCTATCAATATAGGAGAAAACAGAGTGAAACCTAAAAATTCAAACTGTTACTGAAAATGAACGCTTCAACATAGAAGAACAAAATTTGGGGAACCAAGTCGGCTTAGTGTACTGATCATTACCTGAAAGTATCATCCAGTTTGGGTGAAAAAATATTTGCTGAGATTTCTGGAGATTCGTAATTTTTGGAAGCTTGGCAACCCCTTTCCATGAAAGTGTTTCTCGCGAGTCACTGCTTAGGGCTACATCAAGAGGAAAAAAAACATAGAGAAAGAACGTGAAACTGCTTTATTTTGTCAAGTTTCAAGAAGCTAGCACAAACCGTGTTGGATTTAGAGTTCCAAATACATTTATCAATATAGGAGAAAACAGAGTGAAACCTAAAAATTTAAACTGTTACTGGAAATGAACGCTTCACCATAGAAGAACGAAATTTGGGGAACCAAGTCGGCTTAGTGTACTGACCATTACCTGAAAGTATCATCCAGTTTGGGTGAAAAAATATTTGCTGAGATTTCTGGAGATTCGTAATTTTTGGAAGCTTGGGAACCTTTTTCCATGAAAGTGTTTCTCGACAGTCACTGCTTAGGGCTACATCAAGAGGAAACAAAACATAGAGATAGAACGTGAAACTGCTTTATTTTGTCAAGTTTCAAGAAGCTAGCACAAACCGTGTTGGATTTAGAGTTCCAAATACATCTATCAATATAGGAGAAAACAGAGTGAAACCTAAAAATTCAAACTGTTAGTAGAAACGAACGCTTCAACATAGAAGAATGAAATTTGGAGAACCAAGTTGGCTTAGTGTACTGATCATTACCTGTAAGTATCATCCAGTTTTGGTGAAAAAATACTTGCTGAGATTTCTGGAGATTCGTAATTTTAGGAAGCTTGGCAACGCCTTTCCATGAATGTGTTTCTCGCCAGTCACTGCATAGGGCTACTTCAAGAGGAAAGAACACCTAGAGACAGAACGTGAAACTACTTTATTTTGTCAAGTTTCAAGAAGCTAGCACAAACCGTGTTGGATTTAGAGTTCGAAATACATCTATCTATATAGGAGAAAACAGAGTGAAACCTAAAAATTCAAACTGTTACTGGAAATGAACGCTTCAACATAGAAGAACGAAATTTGGGGAACCAAGTTGGCTTCGTGTACTGATCATTACCTGAAAGTATCATCCAGTTTGGGTGAAAAAATATTTGCTGTGATTTCTGGAGATTCGTAGTTTTTGGAAGCTTGGCAACCCCTTTCTATGAAAGTGTTTCTCGCCAGTCACTGCTTAGGGCTACTTCAAGAGGAAACAAAACATAGAGATAGAACGTGAAACTGCTTTATTTTGTCAAGTTTCAAGAAGCTAGCACAAACCGTGTTGGATTTAGAGTTCCAAATACATCTATCAATATAGGAGAAAACAGAGTGAAACCTAAAAATTCAAACTGTTACTGGAAATGTACGCTTCAACATAGAAGAACGAAATTTGGGGAACCAAGTCGGCTTAGTGTACTGATCATTACCTGAAAGTATCATCCAGTTTGGGTGAAAAAATATTTGCTGAGATTTCTGGAGATTCGTAATTTTTGGAAGCTTGGCAACCCCTTTCCATGAAAGTGTTTCTCGCCAGTCACTGCTTAGGGCTACATCAAGAGGAAAAAAAACATAGAGAAAGAACGTGAAACTGCTTTATTTTGTCAAGTTTCAAGAAGCTAGCACAAACCGTGTTGGATTTAGAGTTCCAAATCCATCTATCAATATAGGAGAAAACAGAGTGAAACCTAAAAATTTAAACTGTTACTGGAAATGAACGCTTCACCATAGAAGAACGAAATTTGGGGAACCAAGTCGGCTTAGTGTACTGACCATTACCTGAAAGTATCATCCAGTTTGGGTGAAAAAATATTTGCTGTGATTTCTGGAGATTCGTAGTTTTTGGAAGCTTGACAACCCCTTTCTATGAAAGTGTTTCTCGCCAGTCACTGCTTAGGGCTACATCAAGAGGAAACAACACATAGATATAGAACGTGAAACTGCTTTATTTTGTCAAGTTTCAAGAAGCTAGCACAAACCGTGTTGGATTTACAGTTCCAAATCCATCTATCAATATAGGAGAAAACAGAGTGAAACCTAAAAATTCAAACTGTTACTGAAAATGAACGCTTCAACATAGAAGAACAAAATTTGGGGAACCAAGTCGGCTTAGTGTACTGATCATTACCTGAAAGTATCATCCAGTTTGGGTGAAAAAATATTTGCTGAGATTTCTGGAGATTCGTAATTTTTGGAAGCTTGGCAACCCCTTTCCATGAAAGTGTTTCTCGCGAGTCACTGCTTAGGGCTACATCAAGAGGAAAAAAAACATAGAGAAAGAACGTGAAACTGCTTTATTTTGTCAAGTTTCAAGAAGCTAGCACAAACCGTGTTGGATTTAGAGTTCCAAATACATTTATCAATATAGGAGAAAACAGAGTGAAACCTAAAAATTTAAACTGTTACTGGAAATGAACGCTTCACCATAGAAGAACGAAATTTGGGGAACCAAGTCGGCTTAGTGTACTGACCATTACCTGAAAGTATCATCCAGTTTGGGTGAAAAAATATTTGCTGAGATTTCTGGAGATTCGTAATTTTTGGAAGCTTGGGAACCTTTTTCCATGAAAGTGTTTCTCGACAGTCACTGCTTAGGGCTACATCAAGAGGAAACAAAACATAGAGATAGAACGTGAAACTGCTTTATTTTGTCAAGTTTCAAGAAGCTAGCACAAACCGTGTTGGATTTAGAGTTCCAAATACATCTATCAATATAGGAGAAAACAGAGTGAAACCTAAAAATTCAAACTGTTAGTAGAAACGAACGCTTCAACATAGAAGAATGAAATTTGGAGAACCAAGTTGGCTTAGTGTACTGATCATTACCTGTAAGTATCATCCAGTTTTGGTGAAAAAATACTTGCTGAGATTTCTGGAGATTCGTAATTTTAGGAAGCTTGGCAACGCCTTTCCATGAATGTGTTTCTCGCCAGTCACTGCATAGGGCTACTTCAAGAGGAAAGAACACCTAGAGACAGAACGTGAAACTACTTTATTTTGTCAAGTTTCAAGAAGCTAGCACAAACCGTGTTGGATTTAGAGTTCGAAATACATCTATCTATATAGGAGAAAACAGAGTGAAACCTAAAAATTCAAACTGTTACTGGAAATGAACGCTTCAACATAGAAGAACAAAATTTGGGGAACCAAGTCGGCTTAGTGTACTGATCATTACCTGAAAGTATCATCCAGTTTGGGTGAAAAAATATTTGCTGAGATTTCTGGAGATTCGTAATTTTTGGAAGCTTGGCAACCCCTTTCCATGAAAGTGTTTCTCGCGAGTCACTGCTTAGGGCTACATCAAGAGGAAAAAAAACATAGAGAAAGAACGTGAAACTGCTTTATTTTGTCAAGTTTCAAGAAGCTAGCACAAACCGTGTTGGATTTAGAGTTCCAAATACATTTATCAATATAGGAGAAAACAGAGTGAAACCTAAAAATTTAAACTGTTACTGGAAATGAACGCTTCAACATAGAAGAACGAAATTGTGGGAACCAAGTCGGCTTAGTGTACTGATCATTACCTGAAAGTATCATCCAGTTTGGGTGAAAAAATATTTGCTGAGATTTCTGGAGATTCGTAATTTTTGGAAGCTTGGCAACCCCTTTCCATGAAAGTGTTTCTCGCCAGTCACTGCTTAGGGCTACATCAAGAGGAAAAAAAAAAATAGAGAAAGAACGTGAAACTGCTTTATTTTGTCAAGTTTCAAGAAGCTAGCACAAACAGTGTTGGATTTAGAGTTCCAAATCCATCTATCAATATAGGAGAAAACAGAGTGAAACCTAAAAATTTAAACTGTTACTGGAAATGAACGCTTCACCATAGAAGAACGAAATTTGGGGAACCAAGTCGGCTTAGTGTACTGATCATTACCTGAAAGTATCATCCAGTTTGGGTGAAAAAATATTTGCTGTGATTTCTGGAGATTCGTAGTTTTTGGAAGCTTGACAACCCCTTTCTATGAAAGTGTTTCTCGCCAGTCACTGCTTAGGGCTACATCAAGAGGAAACAACACATAGATATAGAACGTGAAACTGCTTTATTTTGTCAAGTTTCAAGAAGCTAGCACAAACCGTGTTGGATTTACAGTTCCAAATCCATCTATCAATATAGGAGAAAACAGAGTGAAACCTAAAAATTCAAACTGTTACTGAAAATGAACGCTTCAACATAGAAGAACAAAATTTGGGGAACCAAGTCGGCTTAGTGTACTGATCATTACCTGAAAGTATCATCCAGTTTGGGTGAAAAAATATTTGCTGAGATTTCTGGAGATTCGTAATTTTTGGAAGCTTGGGAACCTTTTTCCATGAAAGTGTTTCTCGACAGTCACTGCTTAGGGCTACATCAAGAGGAAACAAAACATAGAGATAGAACGTGAAACTGCTTTATTTTGTCAAGTTTCAAGAAGCTAGCACAAACCGTGTTGGATTTAGAGTTCCAAATACATCTATCAATATAGGAGAAAACAGAGTGAAACCTAAAAATTCAAACTGTTAGTAGAAACGAACGCTTCAACATAGAAGAATGAAATTTGGAGAACCAAGTTGGCTTAGTGTACTGATCATTACCTGTAAGTATCATCCAGTTTTGGTGAAAAAATACTTGCTGAGATTTCTGGAGATTCGTAATTTTAGGAAGCTTGGCAACCCCTTTCCATGAAAGTGTTTCTCGCCAGTCACTGCATAGGGCTACTTCAAGAGGAAAGAACACCTAGAGACAGAACGTGAAACTACTTTATTTTGTCAAGTTTCAAGAAGCTAGCACAAACCGTGTTGGATTTAGAGTTCGAAATACATCTATCTATATAGGAGAAAACAGAGTGAAACCTAAAAATTCAAACTGTTACTGGAAACGAACGCTTCAACATAGAAGAACGAAATTTGGGGAACCAAGTCGGCTTAGTGTACTGATCATTACCTGAAAGTATCATCCAGTTTGGGTGAAAAAATATTTGCTGTGATTTCTGGAGATTCGTAGTTTTTGGAAGCTTGACAACCCCTTTCCATGAAAGTGTTTCTCGCCAGTCACTGCTTAGGGCTACATCAAGAGGAAACAACACATAGATATAGAACGTGAAACTGCTTTATTTTGTCAAGTTTCAAGAAGCTAGCACAAACCGTGTTGGATTTACAGTTCCAAATCCATCTATCAATATAGGAGAAAACAGAGTGAAACCTAAAAATTCAAACTGTTACTGGAAATGAACGCTTCAACATAGAAGAACGAAATTTGGGGAACCAAGTCGGCTTAGTGTACTGATCATTACCTGAAATTATCATCCAGTTTGGGTGAAAAAATATTTGCTGTGATTTCTGGAGATTCGTAGTTTTTGGAAGCTTGACAACCCCTTTCTATGAAAGTGTTTCTCGCCAGTCACTGCTTAGGGCTACATCAAGAGGAAACAACACATAGATATAGAACGTGAAACTGCTTTATTTTGTCAAGTTTCAAGAAGCTAGCACAAACCGTGTTGGATTTACAGTTCCAAATCCATCTATCAATATAGGAGAAAACAGAGTGAAACCTAAAAATTCAAACTGTTACTGAAAATGAACGCTTCAACATAGAAGAACAAAATTTGGGGAACCAAGTCGGCTTAGTGTACTGATCATTACCTGAAAGTATCATCCAGTTTGGGTGAAAAAATATTTGCTGAGATTTCTGGAGATTCGTAATTTTTGGAAGCTTGGCAACCCCTTTCCATGAAAGTGTTTCTCGCGAGTCACTGCTTAGGGCTACATCAAGAGGAAAAAAAACATAGAGAAAGAACGTGAAACTGCTTTATTTTGTCAAGTTTCAAGAAGCTAGCACAAACCGTGTTGGATTTAGAGTTCCAAATACATTTATCAATATAGGAGAAAACAGAGTGAAACCTAAAAATTTAAACTGTTACTGGAAATGAACGCTTCACCATAGAAGAACGAAATTTGGGGAACCAAGTCGGCTTAGTGTACTGACCATTACCTGAAAGTATCATCCAATTTGGGTGAAAAAATATTTGCTGAGATTTCTGGAGATTCGTAATTTTTGGAAGCTTGGGAACCTTTTTCCATGAAAGTGTTTCTCGACAGTCACTGCTTAGGGCTACATCAAGAGGAAACAAAACATAGAGATAGAACGTGAAACTGCTTTATTTTGTCAAGTTTCAAGAAGCTAGCACAAACCGTGTTGGATTTAGAGTTCCAAATACATCTATCAATATAGGAGAAAACAGAGTGAAACCTAAAAATTCAAACTGTTAGTAGAAACGAACGCTTCAACATAGAAGAATGAAATTTGGAGAACCAAGTTGGCTTAGTGTACTGATCATTACCTGTAAGTATCATCCAGTTTTGGTGAAAAAATACTTGCTGAGATTTCTGGAGATTCGTAATTTTAGGAAGCTTGGCAACCCCTTTCCATGAAAGTGTTTCTCGCCAGTCACTGCATAGGGCTACTTCAAGAGGAAAGAACACCTAGAGACAGAACGTGAAACTACTTTATTTTGTCAAGTTTCAAGAAGCTAGCACAAACCGTGTTGGATTTAGAGTTCGAAATACATCTATCTATATAGGAGAAAACAGAGTGAAACCTAAAAATTCAAACTGTTACTGGAAATGAACGCTTCAACATAGAAGAACGAAATTTGGGGAACCAAGTTGGCATAGTGTACTGATCATTACCTGAAAGTATCATCCAGTTTGGGTGAAAAAATATTTGCTGTGATTTCTGGAGATTCGTAGTTTTTGGAAGCTTGACAACCCCTTTCTATGAAAGTGTTTCTCGCCAGTCACTGCTTAGGGCTACATCAAGAGGAAACAACACATAGATATAGAACGTGAAACTGCTTTATTTTGTCAAGTTTCAAGAAGCTAGCACAAACCGTGTTGGATTTACAGTTCCAAATCCATCTATCAATATAGGAGAAAACAGAGTGAAACCTAAAAATTCAAACTGTTACTGGAAATGAACGCTTCACCATAGAAGAACGAAATTTGGGGAACCAAGTCGGCTTAGTGTACTGATCATTACCTGAAAGTATCATCCAGTTTGGGTGAAAAAATATTTGCTGTGATTTCTGGAGATTCGTAGTTTTTGGAAGCTTGACAACCCCTTTCTATGAAAGTGTTTCTCGCCAGTCACTGCTTAGGGCTACATCAAGAGGAAACAACACATAGATATAGAACGTGAAACTGCTTTATTTTGTCAAGTTTCAAGAAGCTAGCACAAACCGTGTTGGATTTACAGTTCCAAATCCATCTATCAATATAGGAGAAAACAGAGTGAAACCTAAAAATTCAAACTGTTACTGAAAATGAACGCTTCAACATAGAAGAACAAAATTTGGGGAACCAAGTCGGCTTAGTGTACTGATCATTACCTGAAAGTATCATCCAGTTTGGGTGAAAAAATATTTGCTGAGATTTCTGGAGATTCGTAATTTTTGGAAGCTTGGCAACCCCTTTCCATGAAAGTGTTTCTCGCGAGTCACTGCTTAGGGCTACATCAAGAGGAAAAAAAACATAGAGAAAGAACGTGAAACTGCTTTATTTTGTCAAGTTTCAAGAAGCTAGCACAAACCGTGTTGGATTTAGAGTTCCAAATACATTTATCAATATAGGAGAAAACAGAGTGAAACCTAAAAATTTAAACTGTTACTGGAAATGAACGCTTCACCATAGAAGAACGAAATTTGGGGAACCAAGTCGGCTTAGTGTACTGACCATTACCTGAAAGTATCATCCAGTTTGGGTGAAAAAATATTTGCTGAGATTTCTGGAGATTCGTAATTTTTGGAAGCTTGGGAACCTTTTTCCATGAAAGTGTTTCTCGACAGTCACTGCTTAGGGCTACATCAAGAGGAAACAAAACATAGAGATAGAACGTGAAACTGCTTTATTTTGTCAAGTTTCAAGAAGCTAGCACAAACCGTGTTGGATTTAGAGTTCCAAATACATCTATCAATATAGGAGAAAACAGAGTGAAACCTAAAAATTCAAACTGTTAGTAGAAACGAACGCTTCAACATAGAAGAATGAAATTTGGAGAACCAAGTTGGCTTAGTGTACTGATCATTACCTGTAAGTATCATCCAGTTTTGGTGAAAAAATACTTGCTGAGATTTCTGGAGATTCGTAATTTTAGGAAGCTTGGCAACGCCTTTCCATGAATGTGTTTCTCGCCAGTCACTGCATAGGGCTACTTCAAGAGGAAAGAACACCTAGAGACAGAACGTGAAACTACTTTATTTTGTCAAGTTTCAAGAAGCTAGCACAAACCGTGTTGGATTTAGAGTTCGAAATACATCTATCTATATAGGAGAAAACAGAGTGAAACCTAAAAATTCAAACTGTTACTGGAAATGAACGCTTCAACATAGAAGAACGAAATTTGGGGAACCAAGTTGGCTTCGTGTACTGATCATGACCTGAAAGTATCATCCAGTTTGGGTGAAAAAATATTTGCTGTGATTTCTGGAGATTCGTAGTTTTTGGAAGCTTGACAACCCCTTTCTATGAAAGTGTTTCTCGCCAGTCACTGCTTAGGGCTACATCAAGAGGAAACAACACATAGATATAGAACGTGAAACTGCTTTATTTTGTCAAGTTTCAAGAAGCTAGCACAAACCGTGTTGGATTTACAGTTCCAAATCCATCTATCAATATAGGAGAAAACAGAGTGAAACCTAAAAATTCAAACTGTTACTGGAAATGAACGCTTCGACATAGAAGAACGAAATTTGGGGAACCAAGTCGGCTTAGTGTACTGATCATTACCTGAAAGTATCATCCAGTTTGGGTGAAAAAATATTTGCTGTGATTTCTGGAGATTCGTAGTTTTTGGAAGCTTGACAACCCCTTTCTATGAAAGTGTTTCTCGCCAGTCACTGCTTAGGGCTACATCAAGAGGAAAAAAAACATAGAGAAAGAACGTGAAACTGCTTTATTTTGTCAAGTTTCAAGAAGCTAGCACAAACCGTGTTGGATTTAGAGTTCCAAATACATTTATCAATATAGGAGAAAACAGAGTGAAACCTAAAAATTTAAACTGTTACTGGAAATGAACGCTTCACCATAGAAGAACGAAATTTGGGGAACCAAGTCGGCTTAGTGTACTGACCATTACCTGAAAGTATCATCCAGTTTGGGTGAAAAAATATTTGCTGAGATTTCTGGAGATTCGTAATTTTTGGAAGCTTGGGAACCTTTTTCCATGAAAGTGTTTCTCGACAGTCACTGCTTAGGGCTACATCAAGAGGAAACAAAACATAGAGATAGAACGTGAAACTGCTTTATTTTGTCAAGTTTCAAGAAGCTAGCACAAACCGTGTTGGATTTAGAGTTCCAAATACATCTATCAATATAGGAGAAAACAGAGTGAAACCTAAAAATTCAAACTGTTAGTAGAAACGAACGCTTCAACATAGAAGAATGAAATTTGGAGAACCAAGTTGGCTTAGTGTACTGATCATTACCTGTAAGTATCATCCAGTTTTGGTGAAAAAATACTTGCTGAGATTTCTGGAGATTCGTAATTTTAGGAAGCTTGGCAACCCCTTTCCATGAAAGTGTTTCTCGCCAGTCACTGCATAGGGCTACTTCAAGAGGAAAGAACACCTAGAGACAGAACGTGAAACTACTTTATTTTGTCAAGTTTCAAGAAGCTAGCACAAACCGTGTTGGATTTAGAGTTCGAAATACATCTATCTATATAGGAGAAAACAGAGTGAAACCTAAAAATTCAAACTGTTACTGGAAATGAACGCTTCAACATAGAAGAACGAAATTTGGGGAACCAAGTTGGCTTAGTGTACTGATCATTACCTGAAAGTATCATCCAGTTTGGGTGAAAAAATATTTGCTGTGATTTCTGGAGATTCGTAGTTTTTGGAAGCTTGACAACCCCTTTCTATGAAAGTGTTTCTCGCCAGTCACTGCTTAGGGCTACATCAAGAGGAAACAACACATAGATATAGAACGTGAAACTGCTTTATTTTGTCAAGTTTCAAGAAGCTAGCACAAACCGTGTTGGATTTACAGTTCCAAATCCATCTATCAATATAGGAGAAAACAGAGTGAAACCTAAAAATTCAAACTGTTACTGGAAATGAACGCTTCAACATAGAAGAACGAAATTTGGGGAACCAAGTCGGCTTAGTGTACTGATCATTACCTGAAATTATCATCCAGTTTGGGTGAAAAAATATTTGCTGTGATTTCTGGAGATTCGTAGTTTTTGGAAGCTTGACAACCCCTTTCTATGAAAGTGTTTCTCGCCAGTCACTGCTTAGGGCTACATCAAGAGGAAACAACACATAGATATAGAACGTGAAACTGCTTTATTTTGTCAAGTTTCAAGAAGCTAGCACAAACCGTGTTGGATTTACAGTTCCAAATCCATCTATCAATATAGGAGAAAACAGAGTGAAACCTAAAAATTCAAACTGTTACTGAAAATGAACGCTTCAACATAGAAGAACAAAATTTGGGGAACCAAGTCGGCTTAGTGTACTGATCATTACCTGAAAGTATCATCCAGTTTGGGTGAAAAAATATTTGCTGAGATTTCTGGAGATTCGTAATTTTTGGAAGCTTGGCAACCCCTTTCCATGAAAGTGTTTCTCGCGAGTCACTGCTTAGGGCTACATCAAGAGGAAAAAAAACATAGAGAAAGAACGTGAAACTGCTTTATTTTGTCAAGTTTCAAGAAGCTAGCACAAACCGTGTTGGATTTAGAGTTCCAAATACATTTATCAATATAGGAGAAAACAGAGTGAAACCTAAAAATTTAAACTGTTACTGGAAATGAACGCTTCACCATAGAAGAACGAAATTTGGGGAACCAAGTCGGCTTAGTGTACTGACCATTACCTGAAAGTATCATCCAGTTTGGGTGAAAAAATATTTGCTGAGATTTCTGGAGATTCGTAATTTTTGGAAGCTTGGGAACCTTTTTCCATGAAAGTGTTTCTCGACAGTCACTGCTTAGGGCTACATCAAGAGGAAACAAAACATAGAGATAGAACGTGAAACTGCTTTATTTTGTCAAGTTTCAAGAAGCTAGCACAAACCGTGTTGGATTTAGAGTTCCAAATACATCTATCAATATAGGAGAAAACAGAGTGAAACCTAAAAATTCAAACTGTTAGTAGAAACGAACGCTTCAACATAGAAGAATGAAATTTGGAGAACCAAGTTGGCTTAGTGTACTGATCATTACCTGTAAGTATCATCCAGTTTTGGTGAAAAAATACTTGCTGAGATTTCTGGAGATTCGTAATTTTAGGAAGCTTGGCAACCCCTTTCCATGAAAGTGTTTCTCGCCAGTCACTGCATAGGGCTACTTCAAGAGGAAAGAACACCTAGAGACAGAACGTGAAACTACTTTATTTTGTCAAGTTTCAAGAAGCTAGCACAAACCGTGTTGGATTTAGAGTTCGAAATACATCTATCTATATAGGAGAAAACAGAGTGAAACCTAAAAATTCAAACTGTTACTGGAAATGAACGCTTCAACATAGAAGAACGAAATTTGGGGAACCAAGTTGGCTTAGTGTACTGATCATTACCTGAAAGTATCATCCAGTTTGGGTGAAAAAATATTTGCTGTGATTTCTGGAGATTCGTAGTTTTTGGAAGCTTGACAACCCCTTTCTATGAAAGTGTTTCTCGCCAGTCACTGCTTAGGGCTACATCAAGAGGAAACAACACATAGATATAGAACGTGAAACTGCTTTATTTTGTCAAGTTTCAAGAAGCTAGCACAAACCGTGTTGGATTTACAGTTCCAAATCCATCTATCAATATAGGAGAAAACAGAGTGAAACCTAAAAATTCAAACTGTTACTGGAAATGAACGCTTCAACATAGAAGAACGAAATTTGGGGAACCAAGTCGGCTTAGTGTACTGATCATTACCTGAAATTATCATCCAGTTTGGGTGAAAAAATATTTGCTGTGATTTCTGGAGATTCGTAGTTTTTGGAAGCTTGACAACCCCTTTCTATGAAAGTGTTTCTCGCCAGTCACTGCTTAGGGCTACATCAAGAGGAAACAACACATAGATATAGAACGTGAAACTGCTTTATTTTGTCAAGTTTCAAGAAGCTAGCACAAACCGTGTTGGATTTACAGTTCCAAATCCATCTATCAATATAGGAGAAAACAGAGTGAAACCTAAAAATTCAAACTGTTACTGAAAATGCACGCTTCAACATAGAAGAACAAAATTTGGGGAACCAAGTCGGCTTAGTGTACTGATCATTACCTGAAAGTATCATCCAGTTTGGGTGAAAAAATATTTGCTGAGATTTCTGGAGATTCGTAATTTTTGGAAGCTTGGCAACCCCTTTCCATGAAAGTGTTTCTCGCGAGTCACTGCTTAGGGCTACATCAAGAGGAAAAAAAACATAGAGAAAGAACGTGAAACTGCTTTATTTTGTCAAGTTTCAAGAAGCTAGCACAAACCGTGTTGGATTTAGAGTTCCAAATACATTTATCAATATAGGAGAAAACAGAGTGAAACCTAAAAATTTAAACTGTTACTGGAAATGAACGCTTCACCATAGAAGAACGAAATTTGGGGAACCAAGTCGGCTTAGTGTACTGACCATTACCTGAAAGTATCATCCAGTTTGGGTGAAAAAATATTTGCTGAGATTTCTGGAGATTCGTAATTTTTGGAAGCTTGGGAACCTTTTTCCATGAAAGTGTTTCTCGACAGTCACTGCTTAGGGCTACATCAAGAGGAAACAAAACATAGAGATAGAACGTGAAACTGCTTTATTTTGTCAAGTTTCAAGAAGCTAGCACAAACCGTGTTGGATTTAGAGTTCCAAATACATCTATCAATATAGGAGAAAACAGAGTGAAACCTAAAAATTCAAACTGTTAGTAGAAACGAACGCTTCAACATAGAAGAATGAAATTTGGAGAACCAAGTTGGCTTAGTGTACTGATCATTACCTGTAAGTATCATCCAGTTTTGGTGAAAAAATACTTGCTGAGATTTCTGGAGATTCGTAATTTTAGGAAGCTTGGCAACGCCTTTCCATGAATGTGTTTCTCGCCAGTCACTGCATAGGGCTACTTCAAGAGGAAAGAACACCTAGAGACAGAACGTGAAACTACTTTATTTTGTCAAGTTTCAAGAAGGTAGCACAAACCGTGTTGGATTTAGAGTTCGAAATACATCTATCTATATAGGAGAAAACAGAGTGAAACCTAAAAATTCAAACTGTTACTGGAAATGAACGCTTCAACATAGAAGAACGAAATTTGGGGAACCAAGTTGGCTTCGTGTACTGATCATGACCTGAAAGTATCATCCAGTTTGGGTGAAAAAATATTTGCTGTGATTTCTGGAGATTCGTAGTTTTTGGAAGCTTGACAACCCCTTTCTATGAAAGTGTTTCTCGCCAGTCACTGCTTAGGGCTACATCAAGAGGAAACAACACATAGATATAGAACGTGAAACTGCTTTATTTTGTCAAGTTTCAAGAAGCTAGCACAAACCGTGTTGGATTTACAGTTCCAAATCCATCTATCAATATAGGAGAAAACAGAGTGAAACCTAAAAATTCAAACTGTTACTGGAAATGAACGCTTCGACATAGAAGAACGAAATTTGGGGAACCAAGTCGGCTTAGTGTACTGATCATTACCTGAAAGTATCATCCAGTTTGGGTGAAAAAATATTTGCTGTGATTTCTGGAGATTCGTAGTTTTTGGAAGCTTGACAACCCCTTTCTATGAAAGTGTTTCTCGCCAGTCACTGCTTAGGGCTACATCAAGAGGAAACAACACATAGATATAGAACGTGAAACTGCTTTATTTTGTCAAGTTTCAAGAAGCTAGCACAAACCGTGTTGGATTTAGAGTTCCAAATCCATCTATCAATATAGGAGAAAACAGAGTGAAACCTAAAAATTTAAACTGTTACTGGAAATGAACGCTTCACCATAGAAGAACGAAATTTGGGGAACCAAGTCGGCTTAGTGTACTGATCATTACCTGAAAGTATCATCCAGTTTGGGTGAAAAAATATTTGCTGTGATTTCTGGAGATTCGTAGTTTTTGGAAGCTTGACAACCCCTTTCTATGAAAGTGTTTCTCGCCAGTCACTGCTTAGGGCTACATCAAGAGGAAACAACACATAGATATAGAACGTGAAACTGCTTTATTTTGTCAAGTTTCAAGAAGCTAGCACAAACCGTGTTGGATTTACAGTTCCAAATCCATCTATCAATATAGGAGAAAACAGAGTGAAACCTAAAAATTCAAACTGTTACTGAAAATGAACGCTTCAACATAGAAGAACAAAATTTGGGGAACCAAGTCGGCTTAGTGTACTGATCATTACCTGAAAGTATCATCCAGTTTGGGCGAAAAAATATTTGCTGAGATTTCTGGAGATTCGTAATTTTTGGAAGCTTGGCAACCCCTTTCCATGAAAGTGTTTCTCGCAAGTCACTGCTTAGGGCTACATCAAGAGGAAAAAAAACATAGAGAAAGAACGTGAAACTGCTTTATTTTGTCAAGTTTCAAGAAGCTAGCACAAACCGTGTTGGATTTAGAGTTCCAAATACATTTATCAATATAGGAGAAAACAGAGTGAAACCTAAAAATTCAAACTGTTACTGGAAATGTACGCTTCAACATAGAAGAACGAAATTTGGGGAACCAAGTCGGCTTAGTGTACTGATCATTACCTGAAAGTATCATCCAGTTTGGGTGAAAAAATATTTGCTGAGATTTCTGGAGATTCGTAATTTTTGGAAGCTTGGCAACCCCTTTCCATGAAAGTGTTTCTCGCCAGTCACTGCTTAGGGCTACATCAAGAGGAAAAAAAACATAGAGAAAGAACGTGAAACTGCTTTATTTTGTCAAGTTTCAAGAAGCTAGCACAAACCGTGTTGGATTTAGAGTTCCAAATCCATCTATCAATATAGGAGAAAACAGAGTGAAACCTAAAAATTTAAACTGTTACTGGAAATGAACGCTTCACCATAGAAGAACGAAATTTGGGGAACCAAGTCGGCTTAGTGTACTGATCATTACCTGAAAGTATCATCCAGTTTGGGTGAAAAAATATTTGCTGTGATTTCTGGAGATTCGTAGTTTTTGGAAGCTTGACAACCCCTTTCTATGAAAGTGTTTCTCGCCAGTCACTGCTTAGGGCTACATCAAGAGGAAACAACACATAGATATAGAACGTGAAACTGCTTTATTTTGTCAAGTTTCAAGAAGCTAGCACAAACCGTGTTGGATTTACAGTTCCAAATCCATCTATCAATATAGGAGAAAACAGAGTGAAACCTAAAAATTCAAACTGTTACTGAAAATGAACGCTTCAACATAGAAGAACAAAATTTGGGGAACCAAGTCGGCTTAGTGTACTGATCATTACCTGAAAGTATCATCCAGTTTGGTTGAAAAAATATTTGCTGAGATTTCTGGAGATTCGTAATTTTTGGAAGCTTGGCAACCCCTTTCCATGAAAGTGTTTCTCGCCAGTCACTGCTTAGGGCTACATCAAGAGGAAAAAAAACATAGAGAAAGAACGTGAAACTGCTTTATTTTGTCAAGTTTCAAGAAGCTAGCACAAACCGTGTTGGATTTAGAGTTCCAAATACATTTATCAATATAGGAGAAAACAGAGTGAAACCTAAAAATTTAAACTGTTACTGGAAATGAACGCTTCACCATAGAAGAACGAAATTTGGGGAACCAAGTCGGCTTAGTGTACTGACCATTACCTGAAAGTATCATCCAGTTTGGGTGAAAAAATATTTGCTGAGATTTCTGGAGATTCGTAATTTTTGGAAGCTTGGGAACCTTTTTCCATGAAAGTGTTTCTCGACAGTCACTGCTTAGGGCTACATCAAGAGGAAACAAAACATAGAGATAGAACGTGAAACTGCTTTATTTTGTCAAGTTTCAAGAAGCTAGCACAAACCGTGTTGGATTTAGAGTTCCAAATACATCTATCAATATAGGAGAAAACAGAGTGAAACCTAAAAATTCAAACTGTTAGTAGAAACGAACGCTTCAACATAGAAGAATGAAATTTGGAGAACCAAGTTGGCTTAGTGTACTGATCATTACCTGTAAGTATCATCCAGTTTTGGTGAAAAAATACTTGCTGAGATTTCTGGAGATTCGTAATTTTAGGAAGCTTGGCAACCCCTTTCCATGAAAGTGTTTCTCGCCAGTCACTGCATAGGGCTACTTCAAGAGGAAAGAACACCTAGAGACAGAACGTGAAACTACTTTATTTTGTCAAGTTTCAAGAAGCTAGCACAAACCGTGTTGGATTTAGAGTTCGAAATACATCTATCTATATAGGAGAAAACAGAGTGAAACCTAAAAATTCAAACTGTTACTGGAAATGAACGCTTCAACATAGAAGAACGAAATTTGGGGAACCAAGTTGGCTTAGTGTACTGATCATTACCTGAAAGTATCATCCAGTTTGGGTGAAAAAATATTTGCTGTGATTTCTGGAGATTCGTAGTTTTTGGAAGCTTGACAACCCCTTTCTATGAAAGTGTTTCTCGCCAGTCACTGCTTAGGGCTACATCAAGAGGAAACAACACATAGATATAGAACGTGAAACTGCTTTATTTTGTCAAGTTTCAAGAAGCTAGCACAAACCGTGTTGGATTTACAGTTCCAAATCCATCTATCAATATAGGAGAAAACAGAGTGAAACCTAAAAATTCAAACTGTTACTGGAAATGAACGCTTCAACATAGAAGAACGAAATTTGGGGAACCAAGTCGGCTTAGTGTACTGATCATTACCTGAAATTATCATCCAGTTTGGGTGAAAAAATATTTGCTGTGATTTCTGGAGATTCGTAGTTTTTGGAAGCTTGACAACCCCTTTCTATGAAAGTGTTTCTCGCCAGTCACTGCTTAGGGCTACATCAAGAGGAAACAACACATAGATATAGAACGTGAAACTGCTTTATTTTGTCAAGTTTCAAGAAGCTAGCACAAACCGTGTTGGATTTACAGTTCCAAATCCATCTATCAATATAGGAGAAAACAGAGTGAAACCTAAAAATTCAAACTGTTACTGGAAATGAACGCTTCAACATAGAAGAACGAAATTTGGGGAACCAATTCGGCTTAGTGTACTGATCATTACCTGAAAGTATCATCCAGTTTGGGTGCAGAAATATTTGCTGTGATTTCTGGAGATTCGTAGTTTTTGGAAGCTTGGCAACCCCTTTCTATGAAAGTGTTTCTCGCCAGTCACTGCTTAGGGCTACTTCAAGAGGAAACAAAACATAGATAGAACGTGAAACTGCTTTATTTTGTCAAGTTTCAATAAGCTAGCACAAACCGTGTTGGATTTAGAGTTCCAAATACATCTATCAATATAGGAGAAAACAGAGTGAAACCTAAAAATTCAAACTGTTACTGGAAATGTACGCTTCAACATAGAAGAACGAAATTTGGGGAACCAAGTCGGCTTAGTGTACTGATCATTACCTGATAGTATCATCCAGTTTGGGTGAAAAAATATTTGCTGAGATTTCTGGAGATTCGTAATTTTTGGAAGCTTGGCAACCCCTTTCCATGAAAGTGTTTCTCGCCAGTCACTGCTTAGGGCTACATCAAGAGGAAAAAAAACATAGAGAAAGAACGTGAAACTGCTTTATTTTGTCAAGTTTCAAGAAGCTAGCACAAACCGTGTTGGATTTACAGTTCCAAATCCATCTATCAATATAGGAGAAAACAGAGTGAAACCTAAAAATTCAAACTGTTACTGAAAATGAACGCTTCAACATAGAAGAACGAAATTTGGGGAACCAAGTCGGCTTAGTGTACTGATCATTACCTGAAAGTGTCATCCAGTTTGGGTGAAAAAATATTTGCTGAGATTTCTGGAGATTCGTAATTTTTGGAAGCTTGGCAACCGCTTTCCATGAAAGTGTTTCTCGCCAGTCACTGCTTAGGGCTACATCAAGAGGAAAAAAAAACATAGAGAAAGAACGTGAAACTGCTTTATTTTGTCAAGTTTCAAGAAGCTAGCACAAACCGTGTTGGATTTAGAGTTCCAAATACATTTATCAATATAGGAGAAAACAGAGTGAAACCTAAAAATTTAAACTGTTACTGGAAATGAACGCTTCACCATAGAAGAACGAAATTTGGGGAACCAAGTCGGCTTAGTGTACTGACCATTACCTGAAAGTATCATCCAGTTTGGGTGAAAAAATATTTGCTGAGATTTCTGGAGATTCGTAATTTTTGGAAGCCTGGGAACCTTTTTCCATGAAAGTGTTTCTCGACAGTCACTGCTTAGGGCTACATCAAGAGGAAACAAAACATAGAGATAGAACGTGAAACTGCTTTATTTTGTCAAGTTTCAAGAAGCTAGCACAAACCGTGTTGGATTTACAGTTCCAAATCCATCTATCAATATAGGAGAAAACAGAGTGAAACCTAAAAATTCAAACTGTTACTGGAAATGAACGCTTCAACATAGAAGAACGAAATTTGGGGAACCAAGTTGGCTTAGTGTACTGATCATTACCTGAAAGTATCATCCAGTTTGGGTGAAAAAATATTTGCTGTGATTTCTGGAGATTCGTAGTTTTTGGAAGCTTGACAACGCCTTTCTATGAAAGTGTTTCTCGCCAGTCACTGCTTAGGGCTACATCAAGAGGAAACAACACATAGATATAGAATGTGAAACTGCTTTATTTTGTCAAGTTTCAAGAAGCTAGCACAAACCGTGTTGGATTTACAGTTCCAAATCCATCTATCAATATAGGAGAAAACAGAGTGAAACCTAAAAATTCAAACTGTTACTGGAAATGAACGCTTCAACATAGAAGAACGAAATTTGGGGAACCAAGTCGGCTTAGTGTACTGATCATTACCTGAAATTATCATCCAGTTTGGGTGAAAAAATATTTGCTGTGATTTCTGGAGATTCGTAGTTTTTGGAAGCTTGACAACCCCTTTCTATGAAAGTGTTTCTCGCCAGTCACTGCTTAGGGCTACATCAAGAGGAAACAACACATAGATATAGAACGTGAAACTGCTTTATTTTGTCAAGTTTCAAGAAGCTAGCACAAACCGTGTTGGATTTACAGTTCCAAATCCATCTATCAATATAGGAGAAAACAGAGTGAAACCTAAAAATTCAAACTGTTACTGGAAATGAACGCTTCAACATAGAAGAACGAAATTTGGGGAACCAATTCGGCTTAGTGTACTGATCATTACCTGAAAGTATCATCCAGTTTGGGTGCAGAAATATTTGCTGTGATTTCTGGAGATTCGTAGTTTTTGGAAGCTTGGCAACCCCTTTCTATGAAAGTGTTTCTCGCCAGTCACTGCTTAGGGCTACTTCAAGAGGAAACAAAACATAGATAGAACGTGAAACTGCTTTATTTTGTCAAGTTTCAATAAGCTAGCACAAACCGTGTTGGATTTAGAGTTCCAAATACATCTATCAATATAGGAGAAAACAGAGTGAAACCTAAAAATTCAAACTGTTACTGGAAATGTACGCTTCAACATAGAAGAACGAAATTTGGGGAACCAAGTCGGCTTAGTGTACTGATCATTACCTGAAAGTATCATCCAGTTTGGGTGAAAAAATATTTGCTGAGATTTCTGGAGATTCGTAATTTTTGGAAGCTTGGCAACCCCTTTCCATGAAAGTGTTTCTCGCCAGTCACTGCTTAGGGCTACATCAAGAGGAAAAAAAACATAGAGAAAGAACGTGAAACTGCTTTATTTTGTCAAGTGTCAAGAAGCTAGCACAAACCGTGTTGGATTTACAGTTCCAAATCCATCTATCAATATAGGAGAAAACAGAGTGAAACCTGAAAATTCAAACTGTTACTGAAAATGAACGCTTCAACATAGAAGAACGAAATTTGGGGAACCAAGTCGGCTTAGTGTACTGATCATTACCTGAAAGTATCATCCAGTTTGGGTGAAAAAATATTTGCTGAGATTTCTGGAGATTCGTAATTTTTGGAAGCTTGGCAACCCCTTTCCATGAAAGTGTTTGTCGCCAGTCACTGCTTAGGGCTACATCAAGAGGAAAAAAAACATAGAGAAAGAACGTGAAACTGCTTTATTTTGTCAAGTTTCAAGAAGCTAGCACAAACCGTGTTGGATTTAGAGTTCCAAATACATTTATCAATATAGGAGAAAACAGAGTGAAACCTAAAAATTTAAACTGTTACTGGAAATGAACGCTTCACCATAGAAGAACGAAATTTGGGGAACCAAGTCGGCTTAGTGTACTGACCATTACCTGAAAGTATCATCCAGTTTGGGTGAAAAAATATTTGCTGAGATTTCTGGAGATTCGTAATTTTTGGAAGCTTGGGAACCTTTTTCCATGAAAGTGTTTCTCGACAGTCACTGCTTAGGGCTACATCAAGAGGAAACAAAACATAGAGATAGAACGTGAAACTGCTTTATTTTGTCAAGTTTCAAGAAGCTAGCACAAACCGTGTTGGATTTAGAGTTCCAAATACATCTATCAATATAGGAGAAAACAGAGTGAAACCTAAAAATTCAAACTGTTACTGGAAATGAATGCTTCAACATAGAAGAACGAATTTGGAGAACCAAGTTGGCTTAGTGTACTGATCATTACCTGTAAGTATCATCCAGTTTTGGTGAAAAAATATTTGCTGAGATTTCTGGAGATTCGTAATTTTTGGAAGCTTGGGAACCCCTTTCCATGAAAGTGTTTCTCGCCAGTCACTGCATAGGGCTACTTCAAGAGGAAAGAACACATAGAGACAGAACGTGAAACTACTTTATTTTGTCAAGTTTCAAGAAGCTAGCACAAACCGTGTTGGATTTAGAGTTCGAAATACATCTATCAATATAGGAGAAAACAGAGTGAAACCTAAAAATTCAAACTGTTACTGGAAATGAACGCTTCAACATAGAAGAACGAAATTTGGGGAACCAAGTCGGCTTAGTGTACTGATCATTACCTGAAAGTATCATCCAGTTTGGGTGAAAAAATATTTGCTGTGATTTCTGGAGATTCGTAGTTTTTGGAAGCTTGACAACCCCTTTCTATGAAAGTGTTTCTCGCCAGTCACTGCTTAGGGCTACATCAAGAGGAAACAACACATAGATATAGAACGTGAAACTGCTTTATTTTGTCAAGTTTCAAGAAGCTAGCACAAACCGTGTTGGATTTACAGTTCCAAATCCATCTATCAATATAGGAGAAAACAGAGTGAAACCTAAAAATTCAAACTGTTACTGGAAATGAACGCTTCAACATAGAAGAACGAAATTTGGGGAACCAAGTCGGCTTAGTGTACTGATCATTACCTGAAAGTATCATCCAGTTTGGGTGCAGAAATATTTGCTGTGATTTCTGGAGATTCGTAGTTTTTGGAAGCTTGGCAACCCCTTTCTATGAAAGTGTTTCTCGCCAGTCACTGCTTAGGGCTACTTCAAGAGGAAACAAAACATAGATAGAACGTGAAACTGCTTTATTTTGTCAAGTTTCAATAAGCTAGCACAAACCGTGTTGGATTTAGAGTTCCAAATACATCTATCAATATAGGAGAAAACAGAGTGAAACCTAAAAATTCAAACTGTTACTGGAAATGTACGCTTCAACATAGAAGAACGAAATTTGGGGAACCAAGTCGGCTTAGTGTACTGATCATTACCTGATAGTATCATCCAGTTTGGGTGAAAAAATATTTGCTGAGATTTCTGGAGATTCGTAATTTTTGGAAGCTTGGCAACCCCTTTCCATGAAAGTGTTTCTCGCCAGTCACTGCTTAGGGCTACATCAAGAGGAAAAAAAACATAGAGAAAGAACGTGAAACTGCTTTATTTTGTCAAGTTTCAAGAAGCTAGCACAAACCCTGTTGGATTTACAGTTCCAAATCCATCTATCAATATAGGAGAAAACAGAGTGAAACCTAAAAATTCAAACTGTTACTGAAAATGAACGCTTCAACATAGAAGAACGAAATTTGGGGAACCAAGTCGGCTTAGTGTACTGATCATTACCTGAAAGTGTCATCCAGTTTGGGTGAAAAAATATTTGCTGAGATTTCTGGAGATTCGTAATTTTTGGAAGCTTGGCAACCGCTTTCCATGAAAGTGTTTCTCGCCAGTCACTGCTTAGGGCTACATCAAGAGGAAAAAAAAACATAGAGAAAGAACGTGAAACTGCTTTATTTTGTCAAGTTTCAAGAAGCTAGCACAAACCGTGTTGGATTTAGAGTTCCAAATACATTTATCAATATAGGAGAAAACAGAGTGAAACCTAAAAATTTAAACTGTTACTGGAAATGAACGCTTCACCATAGAAGAACGAAATTTGGGGAACCAAGTCGGCTTAGTGTACTGACCATTACCTGAAAGTATCATCCAGTTTGGGTGAAAAAATATTTGCTGAGATTTCTGGAGATTCGTAATTTTTGGAAGCCTGGGAACCTTTTTCCATGAAAGTGTTTCTCGACAGTCACTGCTTAGGGCTACATCAAGAGGAAACAAAACATAGAGATAGAACGTGAAACTGCTTTATTTTGTCAAGTTTCAAGAAGCTAGCACAAACCGTGTTGGATTTACAGTTCCAAATCCATCTATCAATATAGGAGAAAACAGAGTGAAACCTAAAAATTCAAACTGTTACTGGAAATGAACGCTTCAACATAGAAGAACGAAATTTGGGGAACCAAGTTGGCTTAGTGTACTGATCATTACCTGAAAGTATCATCCAGTTTGGGTGAAAAAATATTTGCTGTGATTTCTGGAGATTCGTAGTTTTTGGAAGCTTGACAACCCCTTTCTATGAAAGTGTTTCTCGCCAGTCACTGCTTAGGGCTACATCAAGAGGAAACAACACATAGATATAGAACGTGAAACTGCTTTATTTTGTCAAGTTTCAAGAAGCTAGCACAAACCGTGTTGGATTTACAGTTCCAAATCCATCTATCAATATAGGAGAAAACAGAGTGAAACCTAAAAATTCAAACTGTTACTGGAAATGAACGCTTCAACATAGAAGAACGAAATTTGGGGAACCAAGTCGGCTTAGTGTACTGATCATTACCTGAAATTATCATCCAGTTTGGGTGAAAAAATATTTGCTGTGATTTCTGGAGATTCGTAGTTTTTGGAAGCTTGACAACCCCTTTCTATGAAAGTGTTTCTCGCCAGTCACTGCTTAGGGCTACATCAAGAGGAAACAACACATAGATATAGAACGTGAAACTGCTTTATTTTGTCAAGTTTCAAGAAGCTAGCACAAACCGTGTTGGATTTACAGTTCCAAATCCATCTATCAATATAGGAGAAAACAGAGTGAAACCTAAAAATTCAAACTGTTACTGGAAATGAACGCTTCAACATAGAAGAACGAAATTTGGGGAACCAATTCGGCTTAGTGTACTGATCATTACCTGAAAGTATCATCCAGTTTGGGTGCAGAAATATTTGCTGTGATTTCTGGAGATTCGTAGTTTTTGGAAGCTTGGCAACCCCTTTCTATGAAAGTGTTTCTCGCCAGTCACTGCTTAGGGCTACTTCAAGAGGAAACAAAACATAGATAGAACGTGAAACTGCTTTATTTTGTCAAGTTTCAATAAGCTAGCACAAACCGTGTTGGATTTAGAGTTCCAAATACATCTATCAATATAGGAGAAAACAGAGTGAAACCTAAAAATTCAAACTGTTACTGGAAATGTACGCTTCAACATAGAAGAACGAAATTTGGGGAACCAAGTCGGCTTAGTGTACTGATCATTACCTGAAAGTATCATCCAGTTTGGGTGAAAAAATATTTGCTGAGATTTCTGGAGATTCGTAATTTTTGGAAGCTTGGCAACCCCTTTCCATGAAAGTGTTTCTCGCCAGTCACTGCTTAGGGCTACATCAAGAGGAAAAAAAACATAGAGAAAGAACGTGAAACTGCTTTATTTTGTCAAGTGTCAAGAAGCTAGCACAAACCGTGTTGGATTTACAGTTCCAAATCCATCTATCAATATAGGAGAAAACAGAGTGAAACCTGAAAATTCAAACTGTTACTGAAAATGAACGCTTCAACATAGAAGAACGAAATTTGGGGAACCAAGTCGGCTTAGTGTACTGATCATTACCTGAAAGTATCATCCAGTTTGGGTGAAAAAATATTTGCTGAGATTTCTGGAGATTCGTAATTTTTGGAAGCTTGGCAACCCCTTTCCATGAAAGTGTTTGTCGCCAGTCACTGCTTAGGGCTACATCAAGAGGAAAAAAAACATAGAGAAAGAACGTGAAACTGCTTTATTTTGTCAAGTTTCAAGAAGCTAGCACAAACCGTGTTGGATTTAGAGTTCCAAATACATTTATCAATATAGGAGAAAACAGAGTGAAACCTAAAAATTTAAACTGTTACTGGAAATGAACGCTTCACCATAGAAGAACGAAATTTGGGGAACCAAGTCGGCTTAGTGTACTGACCATTACCTGAAAGTATCATCCAGTTTGGGTGAAAAAATATTTGCTGAGATTTCTGGAGATTCGTAATTTTTGGAAGCTTGGGAACCTTTTTCCATGAAAGTGTTTCTCGACAGTCACTGCTTAGGGCTACATCAAGAGGAAACAAAACATAGAGATAGAACGTGAAACTGCTTTATTTTGTCAAGTTTCAAGAAGCTAGCACAAACCGTGTTGGATTTAGAGTTCCAAATACATCTATCAATATAGGAGAAAACAGAGTGAAACCTAAAAATTCAAACTGTTACTGGAAATGAATGCTTCAACATAGAAGAACGAATTTGGAGAACCAAGTTGGCTTAGTGTACTGATCATTACCTGTAAGTATCATCCAGTTTTGGTGAAAAAATATTTGCTGAGATTTCTGGAGATTCGTAATTTTTGGAAGCTTGGGAACCCCTTTCCATGAAAGTGTTTCTCGCCAGTCACTGCATAGGGCTACTTCAAGAGGAAAGAACACATAGAGACAGAACGTGAAACTACTTTATTTTGTCAAGTTTCAAGAAGCTAGCACAAACCGTGTTGGATTTAGAGTTCGAAATACATCTATCAATATAGGAGAAAACAGAGTGAAACCTAAAAATTCAAACTGTTACTGGAAATGAACGCTTCAACATAGAAGAACGAAATTTGGGGAACCAAGTCGGCTTAGTGTACTGATCATTACCTGAAAGTATCATCCAGTTTGGGTGAAAAAATATTTGCTGTGATTTCTGGAGATTCGTAGTTTTTGGAAGCTTGACAACCCCTTTCTATGAAAGTGTTTCTCGCCAGTCACTGCTTAGGGCTACATCAAGAGGAAACAACACATAGATATAGAACGTGAAACTGCTTTATTTTGTCAAGTTTCAAGAAGCTAGCACAAACCGTGTTGGATTTACAGTTCCAAATCCATCTATCAATATAGGAGAAAACAGAGTGAAACCTAAAAATTCAAACTGTTACTGGAAATGAACGCTTCAACATAGAAGAACGAAATTTGGGGAACCAAGTCGGCTTAGTGTACTGATCATTACCTGAAAGTATCATCCAGTTTGGGTGCAGAAATATTTGCTGTGATTTCTGGAGATTCGTAGTTTTTGGAAGCTTGGCAACCCCTTTCTATGAAAGTGTTTCTCGCCAGTCACTGCTTAGGGCTACTTCAAGAGGAAACAAAACATAGAGATAGAACGTGAAACTGCTTTATTTGTCAAGTTTCAAGAAGCTAGCACAAACCGTGTTGGATTTACAGTTCCAAATACATCTATCAATATAGGAGAAAACAGAGTGAAACGTAAAAATTCAAACTGTTACTGGAAATGTACGCTTCACCATAGAAGAACGAAATTTGGGGAACCAAGTCGGCTTAGTGTACTGATCATTACCTGAAAGTATCATCCAGTTTGGGTGAAAAAATATTTGCTGAGATTTCTGGAGATTCGTAATTTTTGGAAGCTTGGCAACCCCTTTCCATGAAAGTGTTTCTCGCCAGTCACTGCTTAGGGCTACATCAAGAGGAAAAAAAACATAGAGAAAGAACGTGAAACTGCTTTATTTTGTCAAGTTTCAAGAAGCTAGCACAAACCGTGTTGGATTTAGAGTTCCAAATACATTTATCAATATAGGAGAAAACAGAGTGAAACCTAAAAATTTAAACTGTTACTGGAAATGAACGCTTCACCATAGAAGAACGAAATTTGGGGAACCAAGTCGGCTTAGTGTACTGATCATTACCTGAAAGTATCATCCAGTTTGGGTGAAAAAATATTTGCTGTGATTTCTGGAGATTCGTAGTTTTTGGAAGCTTGACAACCCCTTTCTATGAAAGTGTTTCTCGCCAGTCACTGCTTAGGGCTACATCAAGAGGAAACAACACATAGATATAGAACGTGAAACTGCTTTATTTTGTCAAGTTTCAAGAAGCTAGCACAAACCGTGTTGGATTTAGAGTTCCAAATCCATCTATCAATATAGGAGAAAACAGAGTGAAACCTAAAAATTCAAACTGTTACTGAAAATGAACGCTTCAACATAGAAGAACGAAATTTGGGGAACCAAGTCGGCTTAGTGTACTGATCATTACCTGAAAGTATCATCCAGTTTGGGTGAAAAAATATTTGCTGAGATTTCTGGAGATTCGTAATTTTTGGAAGCTTGGCAACCCCTTTCCATGAAAGTGTTTCTCGCCAGTCACTGCTTAGGGCTACATCAAGAGGAAAAAAAAACATAGAGAAAGAACGTGAAACTGCTTTATTTTGTCAAGTTTCAAGAAGCTAGCACAAACCGTGTTGGATTTAGAGTTCCAAATACATTTATCAATATAGGAGAAAACAGAGTGAAACCTAAAAATTCAAACTGTTAGTAGAAACGAACGCTTCAACATAGAAGAATGAAATTTGGAGAACCAAGTTGGCTTAGTGTACTGATCATTACCTGTAAGTATCATCCAGTTTTGGTGAAAAAATACTTGCTGAGATTTCTGGAGATTCGTAATTTTAGGAAGCTTGGCAACCCCTTTCCATGAAAGTGTTTCTCGCCAGTCACTGCATAGGGCTACTTCAAGAGGAAAGAACACATAGAGACAGAACGTGAAACTACTTTATTTTGTCAAGTTTCAAGAAGCTAGCACAAACCGTGTTGGATTTAGAGTTCGAAATACATCTATCTATATAGGAGAAAACAGAGTGAAACCTAAAAATTCAAACTGTTACTGGAAATGAACGCTTCAACATAGAAGAACGAAATTTGGGGAACCAAGTTGGCTTAGTGTACTGATCATTACCTGAAAGTATCATCCAGTTTGGGTGAAAAAATATTTGCTGTGATTTCTGGAGATTCGTAGTTTTTGGAAGCTTGACAACCCCTTTCTATGAAAGTGTTTCTCGCCAGTCACTGCTTAGGGCTACATCAAGAGGAAACAACACATAGATATAGAACGTGAAACTGCTTTATTTTGTCAAGTTTCAAGAAGCTAGCACAAACCGTGTTGGATTTACAGTTCCAAATCCATCTATCAATATAGGAGAAAACAGAGTGAAACCTAAAAATTCAAACTGTTACTGCAAATGAACGCTTCAACATAGAAGAACGAAATTTGGGGAACCAAGTCGGCTTAGTGTACTGATCATTACCTGAAAGTATCATCCAGTTTGGGTGCAGAAATATTTGCTGTGATTTCTGGAGATTCGTAGTTTTTGGAAGCTTGGCAACCCCTTTCTATGAAAGTGTTTCTCGCCAGTCACTGCTTAGGGCTACTTCAAGAGGAAACAAAACATAGAGATAGAACGTGAAACTGCTTTATTTGTCAAGTTTCAAGAAGCTAGCACAAACCGTGTTGGATTTACAGTTCCAAATCCATCCATCAATATAGGAGAAAACAGAGTGAAACGTAAAAATTCAAACTGTTACTGGAAATGTACGCTTCACCATAGAAGAACGAAATTTGGGGAACCAAGTCGGCTTAGTGTACTGATCATTACCTGAAAGTATCATCCAGTTTGGGTGAAAAAATATTTGCTGAGATTTCTGGAGATTCGTAATTTTTGGAAGCTTGGCAACCCCTTTCCATGAAAGTGTTTCTCGCCAGTCACTGCTTAGGGCTACATCAAGAGGAAAAAAAACATAGAGAAAGAACGTGAAACTGCTTTATTTTGTCAAGTTTCAAGAAGCTAGCACAAACCGTGTTGGATTTAGAGTTCCAAATACGTTTATCAATATAGGAGAAAACAGAGTGAAACCTAAAAATTTAAACTGTTACTGGAAATGAACGCTTCACCATAGAAGAACGAAATTTGGGGAACCAAGTCGGCTTAGTGTACTGATCATTACCTGAAAGTATCATCCAGTTTGGGTGAAAAAATATTTGCTGTGATCTCTGGAGATTCGTAGTTTTTGGAAGCTTGACAACCCCTTTCTATGAAAGTGTTTCTCGCCAGTCACTGCTTAGGGCTACATCAAGAGGAAACAACACATAGATATAGAACGTGAAACTGCTTTATTTTGTCAAGTTTCAAGAAGCTAGCACAAACCGTGTTGGATTTAGAGTTCCAAATCCATCTATCAATATAGGAGAAAACAGAGTGAAACCTAAAAATTCAAACTGTTACTGAAAATGAACGCTTCAACATAGAAGAACGAAATTTGGGGAACCAAGTCGGCTTAGTGTACTGATCATTACCTGAAAGTATCATCCAGTTTGGGTGAAAAAATATTTGCTGAGATTTCTGGAGATTCGTAATTTTTGGAAGCTTGGCAACCCCTTTCCATGAAAGTGTTTCTCGCCAGTCACTGCTTAGGGCTACATCAAGAGGAAAAAAAAACATAGAGAAAGAACGTGAAACTGCTTTATTTTGTCAAGTTTCAAGAAGCTAGCACAAACCGTGTTGGATTTAGAGTTCCAAATACATTTATCAATATAGGAGAAAACAGAGTGAAACCTAAAAATTTAAACTGTTACTGGAAATGAACGCTTCACCATAGAAGAACGAAATTTGGGGAACCAAGTCGGCTTAGTGTACTGACCATTACCTGAAAGTATCATCCAGTTTGGGTGAAAAAATATTTGCTGAGATTTCTGGAGATTCGTAATTTTTGGAAGCCTGGGAACCTTTTTACATGAAAGTGTTTCTCGACAGTCACTGCTTAGGGCTACATCAAGAGGAAACAAAACATAGAGATAGAACGTGAAACTGCTTTATTTTGTCAAGTTTCAAGAAGCTAGCACAAACCGTGTTGGATTTAGAGTTCCAAATACATCTATCAATATAGGAGAAAACAGAGTGAAACCTAAAAATTCAAACTGTTAGTAGAAACGAACGCTTCAACATAGAAGAATGAAATTTGGAGAACCAAGTTGGCTTAGTGTACTGATCATTACCTGTAAGTATCATCCAGTTTTGGTGAAAAAATACTTGCTGAGATTTCTGGAGATTCGTAATTTTAGGAAGCTTGGCAACCCCTTTCCATGAAAGTGTTTCTCGCCAGTCACTGCATAGGGCTACTTCAAGAGGAAAGAACACCTAGAGACAGAACGTGAAACTACTTTATTTTGTCAAGTTTCAAGAAGCTAGCACAAACCGTGTTGGATTTAGAGTTCGAAATACATCTATCTATATAGGAGAAAACAGAGTGAAACCTAAAAATTCAAACTGTTACTGGAAATGAACGCTTCAACATAGAAGAACGAAATTTGGGGAACCAAGTTGGCTTAGTGTACTGATCATTACCTGAAAGTATCATCCAGTTTGGGTGAAAAAATATTTGCTGTGATTTCTGGAGATTCGTAGTTTTTGGAAGCTTGACAACCCCTTTCTATGAAAGTGTTTCTCGCCAGTCACTGCTTAGGGCTACATCAAGAGGAAACAACACATAGATATAGAACGTGAAACTGCTTTATTTTGTCAAGTTTCAAGAAGCTAGCACAAACCGTGTTGGATTTACAGTTCCAAATCTATCTATCAATATAGGAGAAAACAGAGTGAAACCTAAAAATTCAAACTGTTACTGGAAATGAACGCTTCAACATAGAAGAACGAAATTTGGGGAACCAAGTCGGCTTAGTGTACTGATCATTACCTGAAAGTATCATCCAGTTTGGGTGAAAAAATATTTGCTGTGATTTCTGGAGATTCGTAGTTTTTGGAAGCTTGACAACCCCTTTCTATGAAAGTGTTTCTCGCCAGTCACTGCTTAGGGCTACATCAAGAGGAAACAACACATAGATATAGAACGTGAAACTGCTTTATTTTGTCAAGTTTCAAGAAGCTAGCACAAACCGTGTTGGATTTACAGTTCCAAATCCATCTATCAATATAGGAGAAAACAGAGTGAAACCTAAAAATTCAAACTGTTACTGCAAATGAACGCTTCAACATAGAAGAACGAAATTTGGGGAACCAAGTCGGCTTAGTGTACTGATCATTACCTGAAAGTATCATCCAGTTTGGGTGCAGAAATATTTGCTGTGATTTCTGGAGATTCGTAGTTTTTGGAAGCTTGGCAACCCCTTTCTATGAAAGTGTTTCTCGCCAGTCACTGCTTAGGGCTACTTCAAGAGGAAACAAAACATAGAGATAGAACGTGAAACTGCTTTATTTGTCAAGTTTCAAGAAGCTAGCACAAACCGTGTTGGATTTAGAGTTCCAAATACATCTATCAATATAGGAGAAAACAGAGTGAAACCTAAAAATTCAAAGTGTTACTGGAAATGTACGCTTCAACATAGAAGAACGAAATTTGGGGAACCAAGTCGGCTTAGTGTACTGATCATTACCTGAAAGTATCATCCAGTTTGGGTGAAAAAATATTTGCTGAGATTTCTGGAGATTCGTAATTTTTGGAAGCTTCGCAACCCCTTTCCATGAAAGTGTTTCTCGCCAGTCACTGCTTAGGGCTACATCAAGAGGAAAAAAAACATAGAGAAAGAACGTGAAACTGCTTTATTTTGTCAAGTTTCAAGAAGCTAGCACAAACCGTGTTGGATTTAGAGTTCCAAATACATTTATCAATATAGGAGAAAACAGAGTGAAACCTAAAAATTTAAACTGTTACTGGAAATGAACGCTTCACCATAGAAGAACGAAATTTGGGGAACCAAGTCGGCTTAGTGTACTGATCATTACCTGAAAGTATCATCCAGTTTGGGTGAAAAAATATTTGCTGTGATTTCTGGAGATTCGTAGTTTTTGGAAGCTTGACAACCCCTTTCTATGAAAGTGTTTCTCGCCAGTCACTGCTTAGGGCTACATCAAGAGGAAACAACACATAGATATAGAACGTGAAACTGCTTTATTTTGTCAAGTTTCAAGAAGCTAGCACAAACCGTGTTGGATTTACAGTTCCAAATCCATCTATCAATATAGGAGAAAACAGAGTGAAACCTAAAAATTCAAACTGTTACTGAAAATGAACGCTTCAACATAGAAGAACGAAATTTGGGGAACCAAGTCGGCTTAGTGTACTGATCATTACCTGAAAGTATCATCCAGTTTGGGTGAAAAAATATTTGCTGAGATTTCTGGAGATTCGTAATTTTTGGAAGCTTGGCAACCCCTTTCCATGAAAGTGTTTCTCGCCAGTCACTGCTTAGGGCTACATCAAGAGGAAAAAAAAACATAGAGAAAGAACGTGAAACTGCTTTATTTTGTCAAGTTTCAAGAAGCTAGCACAAACCGTGTTGGATTTAGAGTTCCAAATACATTTATCAATATAGGAGAAAACAGAGTGAAACCTAAAAATTTAAACTGTTACTGGAAATGAACGCTTCACCATAGAAGAACGAAATTTGGGGAACCAAGTCGGCTTAGTGTACTGACCATTACCTGAAAGTATCATCCAGTTTGGGTGAAAAAATATTTGCTGAGATTTCTGGAGATTCGTAATTTTTGGAAGCCTGGGAACCTTTTTCCATGAAAGTGTTTCTCGACAGTCACTGCTTAGGGCTACATCAAGAGGAAACAAAACATAGAGATAGAACGTGAAACTGCTTTATTTTGTCAAGTTTCAAGAAGCTAGCACAAACCGTGTTGGATTTAGAGTTCCAAATACATCTATCAATATAGGAGAAAACAGAGTGAAACCTAAAAATTCAAACTGTTAGTAGAAACGAACGCTTCAACATAGAAGAATGAAATTTGGAGAACCAAGTTGGCTTAGTGTACTGATCATTACCTGTAAGTATCATCCAGTTTTGGTGAAAAAATACTTGCTGAGATTTCTGGAGATTCGTAATTTTAGGAAGCTTGGCAACCCCTTTCAATGAAAGTGTTTCTCGCCAGTCACTGCATAGGGCTACTTCAAGAGGAAAGAACACATAGAGACAGAACGTGAAACTACTTTATTTTGTCAAGTTTCAAGAAGCTAGCACAAACCGTGTTGGATTTAGAGTTCGAAATACATCTATCTATATAGGAGAAAACAGAGTGAAACCTAAAAATTCAAACTGTTACTGGAAATGAACGCTTCAACATAGAAGAACGAAATTTGGGGAACCAAGTCGGCTTAGTGTACTGATCATTACCTGAAAGTATCATCCAGTTTGGGTGAAAAAATATTTGCTGTGATTTCTGGAGATTCGTAGTTTTTGGAAGCTTGACAACCCCTTTCTATGAAAGTGTTTCTCGCCAGTCACTGCTTAGGGCTACATCAAGAGGAAACAACACATAGATATAGAACGTGAAACTGCTTTATTTTGTCAAGTTTCAAGAAGCTAGCACAAACCGTGTTGGATTTACAGTTCCAAATCCATCTATCAATATAGGAGAAAACAGAGTGAAACCTAAAAATTCAAACTGTTACTGCAAATGAACGCTTCAACATAGAAGAACGAAATTTGGGGAACCAAGTCGGCTTAGTGTACTGATCATTACCTGAAAGTATCATCCAGTTTGGGTGCAGAAATATTTGCTGTGATTTCTGGAGATTCGTAGTTTTTGGAAGCTTGGCAACCCCTTTCTATGAAAGTGTTTCTCGCCAGTCACTGCTTAGGGCTACTTCAAGAGGAAACAAAACATAGAGATAGAACGTGAAACTGCTTTATTTGTCAAGTTTCAAGAAGCTAGCACAAACCGTGTTGGATTTACAGTTCCAAATCCATCCATCAATATAGGAGAAAACAGAGTGAAACGTAAAAATTCAAACTGTTACTGGAAATGTACGCTTCACCATAGAAGAACGAAATTTGGGGAACCAAGTCGGCTTAGTGTACTGATCATTACCTGAAAGTATCATCCAGTTTGGGTGAAAAAATATTTGCTGAGATTTCTGGAGATTCGTAATTTTTGGAAGCTTGGCAACCCCTTTCCATGAAAGTGTTTCTCGCCAGTCACTGCTTAGGGCTACATCAAGAGGAAAAAAAACATAGAGAAAGAACGTGAAACTGCTTTATTTTGTCAAGTTTCAAGAAGCTAGCACAAACCGTGTTGGATTTAGAGTTCCAAATACATTTATCAATATAGGAGAAAACAGAGTGAAACCTAAAAATTTAAACTGTTACTGGAAATGAACGCTTCACCATAGAAGAACGAAATTTGGGGAACCAAGTCGGCTTAGTGTACTGATCATTACCTGAAAGTATCATCCAGTTTGGGTGAAAAAATATTTGCTGTGATCTCTGGAGATTCGTAGTTTTTGGAAGCTTGACAACCCCTTTCTATGAAAGTGTTTCTCGCCAGTCACTGCTTAGGGCTACATCAAGAGGAAACAACACATAGATATAGAACGTGAAACTGCTTTATTTTGTCAAGTTTCAAGAAGCTAGCACAAACCGTGTTGGATTTAGAGTTCCAAATCCATCTATCAATATAGGAGAAAACAGAGTGAAACCTAAAAATTCAAACTGTTACTGAAAATGAACGCTTCAACATAGAAGAACGAAATTTGGGGAACCAAGTCGGCTTAGTGTACTGATCATTACCTGAAAGTATCATCCAGTTTGGGTGAAAAAATATTTGCTGAGATTTCTGGAGATTCGTAATTTTTGGAAGCTTGGCAACCCCTTTCCATGAAAGTGTTTCTCGCCAGTCACTGCTTAGGGCTACATCAAGAGGAAAAAAAAACATAGAGAAAGAACGTGAAACTGCTTTATTTTGTCAAGTTTCAAGAAGCTAGCACAAACCGTGTTGGATTTAGAGTTCCAAATACATTTATCAATATAGGAGAAAACAGAGTGAAACCTAAAAATTTAAACTGTTACTGGAAATGAACGCTTCACCATAGAAGAACGAAATTTGGGGAACCAAGTCGGCTTAGTGTACTGACCATTACCTGAAAGTATCATCCAGTTTGGGTGAAAAAATATTTGCTGAGATTTCTGGAGATTCGTAATTTTTGGAAGCCTGGGAACCTTTTTACATGAAAGTGTTTCTCGACAGTCACTGCTTAGGGCTACATCAAGAGGAAACAAAACATAGAGATAGAACGTGAAACTGCTTTATTTTGTCAAGTTTCAAGAAGCTAGCACAAACCGTGTTGGATTTAGAGTTCCAAATACATCTATCAATATAGGAGAAAACAGAGTGAAACCTAAAAATTCAAACTGTTAGTAGAAACGAACGCTTCAACATAGAAGAATGAAATTTGGAGAACCAAGTTGGCTTAGTGTACTGATCATTACCTGTAAGTATCATCCAGTTTTGGTGAAAAAATACTTGCTGAGATTTCTGGAGATTCGTAATTTTAGGAAGCTTGGCAACCCCTTTCCATGAAAGTGTTTCTCGCCAGTCACTGCATAGGGCTACTTCAAGAGGAAAGAACACCTAGAGACAGAACGTGAAACTACTTTATTTTGTCAAGTTTCAAGAAGCTAGCACAAACCGTGTTGGATTTAGAGTTCGAAATACATCTATCTATATAGGAGAAAACAGAGTGAAACCTAAAAATTCAAACTGTTACTGGAAATGAACGCTTCAACATAGAAGAACGAAATTTGGGGAACCAAGTTGGCTTAGTGTACTGATCATTACCTGAAAGTATCATCCAGTTTGGGTGAAAAAATATTTGCTGTGATTTCTGGAGATTCGTAGTTTTTGGAAGCTTGACAACCCCTTTCTATGAAAGTGTTTCTCGCCAGTCACTGCTTAGGGCTACATCAAGAGGAAACAACACATAGATATAGAACGTGAAACTGCTTTATTTTGTCAAGTTTCAAGAAGCTAGCACAAACCGTGTTGGATTTACAGTTCCAAATCCATCTATCAATATAGGAGAAAACAGAGTGAAACCTAAAAATTCAAACTGTTACTGGAAATGAACGCTTCAACATAGAAGAACGAAATTTGGGGAACCAAGTCGGCTTAGTGTACTGATCATTACCTGAAAGTATCATCCAGTTTGGGTGAAAAAATATTTGCTGTGATTTCTGGAGATTCGTAGTTTTTGGAAGCTTGACAACCCCTTTCTATGAAAGTGTTTCTCGCCAGTCACTGCTTAGGGCTACATCAAGAGGAAACAACACATAGATATAGAACGTGAAACTGCTTTATTTTGTCAAGTTTCAAGAAGCTAGCACAAACCGTGTTGGATTTACAGTTCCAAATCCATCTATTAATATAGGAGAAAACAGAGTGAAACCTAAAAATTCAAACTGTTACTGGAAATGAACGCTTCAACATAGAAGAACGAAATTTGGGGAACCAAGTTGGCTTAGTGTACTGATCATTACCTGAAAGTATCATCCAGTTTGGGTGCAGAAATATTTGCTGTGATTTCTGGAGATTCGTAGTTTTTGGAAGCTTGGCAACCCCTTTCTATGAAAGTGTTTCTCGCCAGTCACTGCTTAGGGCTACTTCAAGAGGAAACAAAACATAGAGATAGAACGTGAAACTGCTTTATTTGTCAAGTTTCAAGAAGCTAGCACAAACCGTGTTGGATTTAGAGTTCCAAATACATCTATCAATATAGGAGAAAACAGAGTGAAACCTAAAATTTCAAAGTGTTACTGGAAATGTACGCTTCAACATAGAAGAACGAAATTTGGGGAACCAAGTCGGCTTAGTGTACTGATCATTACCTGAAAGTATCATCCAGTTTGGGTGAAAAAATATTTGCTGAGATTTCTGGAGATTCGTAATTTTTGGAAGCTTGGCAACCCCTTTCCATGAAAGTGTTTCTCGCCAGTCACTGCTTAGGGCTACATCAAGAGGAAAAAAAACATAGAGAAAGAACGTGAAACTGCTTTATTTTGTCAAGTTTCAAGAAGCTAGCACAAACCGTGTTGGATTTAGAGTTCCAAATACATTTATCAATATAGGAGAAAACAGAGTGAAACCTAAAAATTTAAACTGTTACTGGAAATGAACGCTTCACCATAGAAGAACGAAATTTGGGGAACCAAGTCGGCTTAGTGTACTGATCATTACCTGAAAGTATCATCCAGTTTGGGTGAAAAAATATTTGCTGTGATTTCTGGAGATTCGTAGTTTTTGGAAGCTTGACAACCCCTTTCTATGAAAGTGTTTCTCGCCAGTCACTGCTTAGGGCTACATCAAGAGGAAACAACACATAGATATAGAACGTGAAACTGCTTTATTTTGTCAAGTTTCAAGAAGCTAGCACAAACCGTGTTGGATTTACAGTTCCAAATCCATCTATCAATATAGGAGAAAACAGAGTGAAACCTAAAAATTCAAACTGTTACTGAAAATGAACGCTTCAACATAGAAGAACGAAATTTGGGGAACCAAGTCGGCTTAGTGTACTGATCATTACCTGAAAGTATCATCCAGTTTGGGTGAAAAAATATTTGCTGAGATTTCTGGAGATTCGTAATTTTTGGAAGCTTGGCAACCCCTTTCCATGAAAGTGTTTCTCGCCAGTCACTGCTTAGGGCTACATCAAGAGGAAAAAAAAACATAGAGAAAGAACGTGAAACTGCTTTATTTTGTCAAGTTTCAAGAAGCTAGCACAAACCGTGTTGGATTTAGAGTTCCAAATACATTTATCAATATAGGAGAAAACAGAGTGAAACCTAAAAATTTAAACTGTTACTGGAAATGAACGCTTCACCATAGAAGAACGAAATTTGGGGAACCAAGTCGGCTTAGTGTACTGACCATTACCTGAAAGTATCATCCAGTTTGGGTGAAAAAATATTTGCTGAGATTTCTGGAGATTCGTAATTTTTGGAAGCCTGGGAACCTTTTTCCATGAAAGTGTTTCTCGACAGTCACTGCTTAGGGCTACATCAAGAGGAAACAAAACATAGAGATAGAACGTGAAACTGCTTTATTTTGTCAAGTTTCAAGAAGCTAGCACAAACCGTGTTGGATTTAGAGTTCCAAATACATCTATCAATATAGGAGAAAACAGAGTGAAACCTAAAAATTCAAACTGTTAGTAGAAACGAACGCTTCAACATAGAAGAATGAAATTTGGAGAACCAAGTTGGCTTAGTGTACTGATCATTACCTGTAAGTATCATCCAGTTTTGGTGAAAAAATACTTGCTGAGATTTCTGGAGATTCGTAATTTTAGGAAGCTTGGCAACCCCTTTCCATGAAAGTGTTTCTCGCCAGTCACTGCATAGGGCTACTTCAAGAGGAAAGAACACATAGAGACAGAACGTGAAACTACTTTATTTTGTCAAGTTTCAAGAAGCTAGCACAAACCGTGTTGGATTTAGAGTTCGAAATACATCTATCTATATAGGAGAAAACAGAGTGAAACCTAAAAATTCAAACTGTTACTGGAAATGAACGCTTCAACATAGAAGAACGAAATTTGGGGAACCAAGTTGGCTTAGTGTACTGATCATTACCTGAAAGTATCATCCAGTTTGGGTGAAAAAATATTTGCTGTGATTTCTGGAGATTCGTAGTTTTTGGAAGCTTGACAACCCCTTTCTATGAAAGTGTTTCTCGCCAGTCACTGCTTAGGGCTACATCAAGAGGAAACAACACATGGATATAGAACGTGAAACTGCTTTATTTTGTCAAGTTTCAAGAAGCTAGCACAAACCGTGTTGGATTTACAGTTCCAAATCCATCTATCAATATAGGAGAAAACAGAGTGAAACCTAAAAATTCAAACTGTTACTGGAAATGAACGCTTCAACATAGAAGAACGAAATTTGGGGAACCAAGTCGGCTTAGTGTACTGATCATTACCTGAAAGTATCATCCAGTTTGGGTGAAAAAATATTTGCTGTGATTTCTGGAGATTCGTAGTTTTTGGAAGCTTGACAACCCCTTTCTATGAAAGTGTTTCTCGCCAGTCACTGCTTAGGGCTACATCAAGAGGAAACAACACATAGATATAGAACGTGAAACTGCTTTATTTTGTCAAGTTTCAAGAAGCTAGCACAAACCGTGTTGGATTTACAGTTCCAAATCCATCTATCAATATAGGAGAAAACAGAGTGAAACCTAAAAATTCAAACTGTTACTGGAAATGAACGCTTCAACATAGAAGAACGAAATTTGGGGAACCAAGTCGGCTTAGTGTACTGATCATTACCTGAAAGTATCATCCAGTTTGGGTGAAAAAATATTTGCTGTGATTTCTGGAGATTCGTAGTTTTTGGAAGCTTGACAACCCCTTTCTATGAAAGTGTTTCTCGCCAGTCACTGCTTAGGGCTACATCAAGAGGAAACAACACATAGATATAGAACGTGAAACTGCTTTATTTTGTCAAGTTTCAAGAAGCTAGCACAAACCGTGTTGGATTTACAGTTCCAAATCCATCTATCAATATAGGAGAAAACAGAGTGAAACCTAAAAATTCAAACTGTTACTGAAAATGAACGCTTCAACATAGAAGAACGAAATTTGGGGAACCAAGTCGGCTTAGTGTACTGATCATTACCTGAAAGTATCATCCAGTTTGGGTGAAAAAATATTTGCTGAGATTTCTGGAGATTCGTAATTTTTGGAAGCTTGGCAACCCCTTTCCATGAAAGTGTTTCTCGCCAGTCACTGCTTAGGGCTACATCAAGAGGAAAAAAAAACATAGAGAAAGAACGTGAAACTGCTTTATTTTGTCAAGTTTCAAGAAGATAGCACAAACCGTGTTGGATTTAGAGTTCCAAATACATTTATCAATATAGGAGAAAACAGAGTGAAACCTAAAAATTTAAACTGTTACTGGAAATGAACGCTTCACCATAGAAGAACGAAATTTGGGGAACCAAGTCGGCTTAGTGTACTGACCATTACCTGAAAGTATCATCCAGTTTGGGTGAAAAAATATTTGCTGAGATTTCTGGAGATTCGTAATTTTTGGAAGCCTGGGAACCTTTTTCCATGAAAGTGTTTCTCGACAGTCACTGCTTAGGGCTACATCAAGAGGAAACAAAACATAGAGATAGAACGTGAAACTGCTTTATTTTGTCAAGTTTCAAGAAGCTAGCACAAACCGTGTTGGATTTAGAGTTCCAAATACATCTATCAATATAGGAGAAAACAGAGTGAAACCTAAAAATTCAAACTGTTAGTAGAAACGAACGCTTCAACATAGAAGAATGAAATTTGGAGAACCAAGTTGGCTTAGTGTACTGATCATTACCTGTAAGTATCATCCAGTTTTGGTGAAAAAATACTTGCTGAGATTTCTGGAGATTCGTAATTTTAGGAAGCTTGGCAACCCCTTTCCATGAAAGTGTTTCTCGCCAGTCACTGCATAGGGCTACTTCAAGAGGAAAGAACACATAGAGACAGAACGTGAAACTACTTTATTTTGTCAAGTTTCAAGAAGCTAGCACAAACCGTGTTGGATTTAGAGTTCGAAATACATCTATCTATATAGGAGAAAACAGAGTGAAACCTAAAAATTCAAACTGTTACTGGAAATGAACGCTTCAACATAGAAGAACGAAATTTGGGGAACCAAGTTGGCTTAGTGTACTGATCATTACCTGAAAGTATCATCCAGTTTGGGTGAAAAAATATTTGCTGTGATTTCTGGAGATTCGTAGTTTTTGGAAGCTTGACAACCCCTTTCTATGAAAGTGTTTCTCGCCAGTCACTGCTTAGGGCTACATCAAGAGGAAACAACACATGGATATAGAACGTGAAACTGCTTTATTTTGTCAAGTTTCAAGAAGCTAGCACAAACCGTGTTGGATTTACAGTTCCAAATCCATCTATCAATATAGGAGAAAACAGAGTGAAACCTAAAAATTCAAACTGTTACTGGAAATGAACGCTTCAACATAGAAGAACGAAATTTGGGGAACCAAGTCGGCTTAGTGTACTGATCATTACCTGAAAGTATCATCCAGTTTGGGTGAAAAAATATTTGCTGTGATTTCTGGAGATTCGTAGTTTTTGGAAGCTTGACAACCCCTTTCTATGAAAGTGTTTCTCGCCAGTCACTGCTTAGGGCTACATCAAGAGGAAACAACACATAGATATAGAACGTGAAACTGCTTTATTTTGTCAAGTTTCAAGAAGCTAGCACAAACCGTGTTGGATTTACAGTTCCAAATCCATCTATCAATATAGGAGAAAACAGAGTGAAACCTAAAAATTCAAACTGTTACTGGAAATGAACGCTTCAACATAGAAGAACGAAATTTGGGGAACCAAGTTGGCTTAGTGTACTGATCATTACCTGAAAGTATCATCCAGTTTGGGTGCAGAAATATTTGCTGTGATTTCTGGAGATTCGTAGTTTTTGGAAGCTTGGCAACCCCTTTCTATGAAAGTGTTTCTCGCCAGTCACTGCTTAGGGCTACTTCAAGAGGAAACAAAACATAGAGATAGAACGTGAAACTGCTTTATTTGTCAAGTTTCAAGAAGCTAGCACAAACCGTGTTGGATTTAGAGTTCCAAATACATCTATCAATATAGGAGAAAACAGAGTGAAACCTAAAAATTCAAAGTGTTACTGGAAATGTACGCTTCAACATAGAAGAACGAAATTTGGAGAACCAAGTCGGCTTAGTGTACTGATCATTACCTGAAAGTATCATCCAGTTTGGGTGAAAAAATATTTGCTGAGATTTCTGGAGATTCGTAATTTTTGGAAGCTTGGCAACCCCTTTCCATGAAAGTGTTTCTCGCCAGTCACTGCTTAGGGCTACATCAAGAGGAAAAAAAACATAGAGAAAGAACGTGAAACTGCTTTATTTTGTCAAGTTTCAAGAAGCTAGCACAAACCGTGTTGGATTTAGAGTTCCAAATACATTTATCAATATAGGAGAAAACAGAGTGAAACCTAAAAATTTAAACTGTTACTGGAAATGAACGCTTCACCATAGAAGAACGAAATTTGGGGAACCAAGTCGGCTTAGTGTACTGATCATTACCTGAAAGTATCATCCAGTTTGGGTGAAAAAATATTTGCTGTGATTTCTGGAGATTCGTAGTTTTTGGAAGCTTGACAACCCCTTTCTATGAAAGTGTTTCTCGCCAGTCACTGCTTAGGGCTACATCAAGAGGAAACAACACATAGATATAGAACGTGAAACTGCTTTATTTTGTCAAGTTTCAAGAAGCTAGCACAAACCGTGTTGGATTTACAGTTCCAAATCCATCTATCAATATAGGAGAAAACAGAGTGAAACCTAAAAATTCAAACTGTTACTGAAAATGAACGCTTCAACATAGAAGAACGAAATTTGGGGAACCAAGTCGGCTTAGTGTACTGATCATTACCTGAAAGTATCATCCAGTTTGGGTGAAAAAATATTTGCTGAGATTTCTGGAGATTCGTAATTTTTGGAAGCTTGGGAACCTTTTTCCATGAAAGTGTTTCTCGACAGTCACTGCTTAGGGCTACATCAAGAGGAAACAAAACATAGAGATAGAACGTGAAACTGCTTTATTTTGTCAAGTTTCAAGAAGCTAGCACAAACCGTGTTGGATTTAGAGTTCCAAATACATCTATCAATATAGGAGAAAACAGAGTGAAACCTAAAAATTCAAACTGTTAGTAGAAACGAACGCTTCAACATAGAAGAATGAAATTTGGAGAACCAAGTTGGCTTAGTGTACTGATCATTACCTGTAAGTATCATCCAGTTTTGGTGAAAAAATACTTGCTGAGATTTCTGGAGATTCGTAATTTTAGGAAGCTTGGCAACCCCTTTCCATGAAAGTGTTTCTCGCCAGTCACTGCATAGGGCTACTTCAAGAGGAAAGAAAACATAGAGACAGAACGTGAAACTACTTTATTTTGTCAAGTTTCAAGAAGCTAGCACAAACCGTGTTGGATTTAGAGTTCGAAATACATCTATCTATATAGGAGAAAACAGAGTGAAACCTAAAAATTCAAACTGTTACTGGAAATGAACGCTTCAACATAGAAGAACGAAATTTGGGGAACCAAGTTGGCTTAGTGTACTGATCATTACCTGAAAGTATCATCCAGTTTGGGTGAAAAAATATTTGCTGTGATTTCTGGAGATTCGTAGTTTTTGGAAGCTTGACAACCCCTTTCTATGAAAGTGTTTCTCGCCAGTCACTGCTTAGGGCTACATCAAGAGGAAACAACACATAGATATAGAACGTGAAACTGCTTTATTTTGTCAAGTTTCAAGAAGCTAGCACAAACCGTGTTGGATTTACAGTTCCAAATCCATCTATCAATATAGGAGAAAACAGAGTGAAACCTAAAAATTCAAACTGTTACTGGAAATGAACGCTTCAACATAGAAGAACGAAATTTGGGGAACCAAGTCGGCTTAGTGTACTGATCATTACCTGAAAGTATCATCCAGTTTGGGTGCAGAAATATTTGCTGTGATTTCTGGAGATTCGTAGTTTTTGGAAGCTTGGCAACCCCTTTCTATGAAAGTGTTTCTTGCCAGTCACTGCTTAGGGCTACTTCAAGAGGAAACAAAACATAGATAGAACGTGAAACTGCTTTATTTTGTCAAGTTTCAATAAGCTAGCACAAACCGTGTTGGATTTAGAGTTCCAAATACATCTATCAATATAGGAGAAAACAGAGTGAAACCTAAAAATTCAAACTGTTACTGGAAATGTACGCTTCAACATAGAAGAACGAAATTTGGGGAACCAAGTCGGCTTAGTGTACTGATCATTACCTGAAAGTATCATCCAGTTTGGGTGAAAAAATATTTGCTGAGATTTCTGGAGATTCGTAATTTTTGGAAGCTTGGCAACCCCTTTCCATGAAAGTGTTTCTCGCCAGTCACTGCTTAGGGCTACATCAAGAGGAAAAAAAACATAGAGAAAGAACGTGAAACTGCTTTATTTTGTCAAGTTTCAAGAAGCTAGCACAAACCGTGTTGGATTTACAGTTCCAAATCCATCTATCAATATAGGAGAAAACAGAGTGAAACCTAAAAATTCAAACTGTTACTGAAAATGAACGCTTCAACATAGAAGAACGAAATTTGGGGAACCAAGTCGGCTTAGTGTACTGATCATTACCTGAAAGTATCATCCAGTTCGGGTGAAAAAATATTTGCTGAGATTTCTGGAGATTCGTAATTTTTGGAAGCTTGGCAACCCCTTTCCATGAAAGTGTTTCTCGCCAGTCACTGCTTAGGGCTACATCAAGAGGAAAAAAAACATAGAGAAAGAACGTGAAACTGCTTTATTTTGTCAAGTTTCAAGAAGCTAGCACAAACCGTGTTGGATTTAGAGTTCCAAATACATTTATCAATATAGGAGAAAACAGAGTGAAACCTAAAAATTTAAACTGTTACTGGAAATGAACGCTTCACCATAGAAGAACGAAATTTGGGGAACCAAGTCGGCTTAGTGTACTGACCATTACCTGAAAGTATCATCCAGTTTGGGTGAAAAAATATTTGCTGAGATTTCTGGAGATTCGTAATTTTTGGAAGCTTGGGAACCTTTTTCCATGAAAGTGTTTCTCGACAGTCACTGCTTAGGGCTACATCAAGAGGAAACAAAACATAGAGATAGAACGTGAAACTGCTTTATTTTGTCAAGTTTCAAGAAGCTAGCACAAACCGTGTTGGATTTAGAGTTCCAAATACATCTATCAATATAGGAGAAAACAGAGTGAAACCTAAAAATTCAAACTGTTACTGGAAATGAACGCTTCAACATAGAAGAACGAAATTTGGAGAACCAAGTTGGCTTAGTGTACTGATCATTACCTGTAAGTATCATCCAGTTTTGGTGAAAAAATATTTGCTGAGATTTCTGGAGATTCGTAATTTTTGGAAGCTTGGGAACCCCTTTCCATGAAAGTGTTTCTCGCCAGTCACTGCATAGGGCTACTTCAAGAGGAAAGAACACATAGAGACAGAACGTGAAACTACTTTATTTTGTCAAGTTTCAAGAAGCTAGCACAAACCGTGTTGGATTTACAGTTCCAAATCCATCTATCAATATAGGAGAAAACAGAGTGAAACCTAAAAATTCAAACTGTTACTGGAAATGAACGCTTCAACATAGAAGAACGAAATTTGGGGAACCAAGTCGGCTTAGTGTACTGATCATTACCTGAAAGTATCATCCAGTTTGGGTGCAGAAATATTTGCTGTGATTTCTGGAGATTCGTAGTTTTTGGAAGCTTGGCAACCCCTTTCTATGAAAGTGTTTCTCGCCAGTCACTGCTTAGGGCTACTTCAAGAGGAAACAAAACATAGATAGAACGTGAAACTGCTTTATTTTGTCAAGTTTCAATAAGCTAGCACAAACCGGGTTGGATTTAGAGTTCCAAATACATCTATCAATATAGGAGAAAACAGAGTGAAACCTAAAAATTCAAACTGTTACTGGAAATGAACGCTTCAACATAGAAGAACGAAATTTGGGGAACCAAGTCGGCTTAGTGTACTGATCATTACCTGAAAGTATCATCCAGTTTGGGTGAAAAAATATTTGCTGAGATTTCTGGAGATTCGTAATTTTTGGAAGCTTGGCAACCCCTTTCCATGAAAGTGTTTCTCGCCAGTCACTGCTTAGGGCTACATCAAGAGGAAAAAAAACATAGAGAAAGAACGTGAAACTGCTTTATTTTGTCAAGTTTCAAGAAGCTAGCACAAACCGTGTTGGATTTACAGTTCCAAATCCATCTATCAATATAGGAGAAAACAGAGTGAAACCTAAAAATTCAAACTGTTACTGAAAATGAACGCTTCAACATAGAAGAACGAAATTTGGGGAACCAAGTCGGCTTAGTGTACTGATCATTACCTGAAAGTATCATCCAGTTTGGGTGAAAAAATATTTGCTGAGATTTCTGGAGATTCGTAATTTTTGGAAGCTTGGCAACCCCTTTCCATGAAAGTGTTTCTCGCCAGTCACTGCTTAGGGCTACATCAAGAGGAAAAAAAACATAGAGAAAGAACGTGAAACTGCTTTATTTTGTCAAGTTTCAAGAAGCTAGCACAAACCGTGTTGGATTTAGAGTTCCAAATACATTTATCAATATAGGAGAAAACAGAGTGAAACCTAAAAATTTAAACTGTTACTGGAAATGAACGCTTCACCATAGAAGAACGAAATTTGGGGAACCAAGTCGGCTTAGTGTACTGACCATTACCTGAAAGTATCATCCAGTTTGGGTGAAAAAATATTTGCTGAGATTTCTGGAGATTCGTAATTTTTGGAAGCTTGGGAACCTTTTTCCATGAAAGTGTTTCTCGACAGTCACTGCTTAGGGCTACATCAAGAGGAAACAAAACATAGAGATAGAACGTGAAACTGCTTTATTTTGTCAAGTTTCAAGAAGCTAGCACAAACCGTGTTGGATTTAGAGTTCCAAATACATCTATCAATATAGGAGAAAACAGAGTGAAACCTAAAAATTCAAACTGTTACTGGAAATGAACGCTTCAACATAGAAGAACGAAATTTGGAGAACCAAGTTGGCTTAGTGTACTGATCATTACCTGTAAGTATCATCCAGTTTTGGTGAAAAAATATTTGCTGAGATTTCTGGAGATTCGTAATTTTTGGAAGCTTGGGAACCCCTTTCCATGAAAGTGTTTCTCGCCAGTCACTGCATAGGGCTACTTCAAGAGGAAAGAACACATAGAGACAGAACGTGAAACTACTTTATTTTGTCAAGTTTCAAGAAGCTAGCACAAACCGTGTTTGATTTAGAGTTCGAAATACATCTATCTATATAGGAGAAAACAGAGTGAAACCTAAAAATTCAAACTGTTACTGGAAATGAACGCTTCAACATAGAAGAACGAAATTTGGGGAACCAAGTTGGCTTAGTGTACTGATCATTACCTGAAAGTATCATCCAGTTTGGGTGAAAAAATATTTGCTGTGATTTCTGGAGATTCGTAGTTTTTGGAAGCTTGACAACCCCTTTCTATGAAAGTGTTTCTCGCCAGTCACTGCTTAGGGCTACATCAAGAGGAAACAACACATAGATATAGAACGTGAAACTGCTTTATTTTGTCAAGTTTCAAGAAGCTAGAACAAACCGTGTTGGATTTACAGTTCCAAATCCATCTATCAATATAGGAGAAAACAGAGTGAAACCTAAAAATTCAAACTGTTACTGAAAATGAACGCTTCAACATAGAAGAACAAAATTTGGGGAACCAAGTCGGCTTAGTGTACTGATCATTACCTGAAAGTATCATCCAGTTTGGGTGAAAAAATATTTGCTGAGATTTCTGGAGATTCGTAATTTTTGGAAGCTTGGCAACCCCTTTCCATGAAAGTGTTTCTCGCCAGTCACTGCTTAGGGCTACATCAAGAGGAAAAAAAACATAGAGAAAGAACGTGAAACTGCTTTATTTTGTCAAGTTTCAAGAAGCTAGCACAAACCGTGTTGGATTTAGAGTTCCAAATACATTTATCAATATAGGAGAAAACAGAGTGAAACCTAAAAATTTAAACTGTTACTGGAAATGAACGCTTCACCATAGAAGAACGAAATTTGGGGAACCAAGTCGGCTTAGTGTACTGACCATTACCTGAAAGTATCATCCAGTTTGGGTGAAAAAATATTTGCTGAGATTTCTGGAGATTCGTAATTTTTGGAAGCTTGGGAACCTTTTTCCATGAAAGTGTTTCTCGACAGTCACTGCTTAGGGCTACATCAAGAGGAAACAAAACATAGAGATAGAACGTGAAACTGCTTTATTTTGTCAAGTTTCAAGAAGCTAGCACAAACCGTGTTGGATTTAGAGTTCCAAATACATCTATCAATATAGGAGAAAACAGAGTGAAACCTAAAAATTCAAACTGTTAGTAGAAACGAACGCTTCAACATAGAAGAATGAAATTTGGAGAACCAAGTTGGCTTAGTGTACTGATCATTACCTGTAAGTATCATCCAGTTTTGGTGAAAAAATACTTGCTGAGATTTCTGGAGATTCGTAATTTTAGGAAGCTTGGCAACCCCTTTCCATGAAAGTGTTTCTCGCCAGTCACTGCATAGGGCTACTTCAAGAGGAAAGAACACCTAGAGACAGAACGTGAAACTACTTTATTTTGTCAAGTTTCAAGAAGCTAGCACAAACCGTGTTGGATTTAGAGTTCGAAATACATCTATCTATATAGGAGAAAACAGAGTGAAACCTAAAAATTCAAACTGTTACTGGAAATGAACGCTTCAACATAGAAGAACGAAATTTGGGGAACCAAGTTGGCTTAGTGTACTGATCATTACCTGAAAGTATCATCCAGTTTGGGTGAAAAAATATTTGCTGTGATTTCTGGAGATTCGTAGTTTTTGGAAGCTTGACAACCCCTTTCTATGAAAGTGTTTCTCGCCAGTCACTGCTTAGGGCTACATCAAGAGGAAACAACACATAGATATAGAACGTGAAACTGCTTTATTTTTTCAACTTTCAAGAAGCTAGCACAAACCGTGTTGGATTTACAGTTCCAAATCCATCTATCAATATAGGAGAAAACAGAGTGAAACCTAAAAATTCAAACTGTTACTGGAAATGAACGCTTCAACATAGAAGAACGAAATTTGGGGAACCAAGTCGGCTTAGTGTACTGATCATTACCTGAAATTATCATCCAGTTTGGGTGAAAAAATATTTGCTGTGATTTCTGGAGATTCGTAGTTTTTGGAAGCTTGACAACCCCTTTCTATGAAAGTGTTTCTCGCCAGTCACTGCTTAGGGCTACATCAAGAGGAAACAACACATAGATATAGAACGTGAAACTGCTTTATTTTGTCAAGTTTCAAGAAGCTAGCACAAACCGTGTTGGATTTACAGTTCCAAATCCATCTATAAATATAGGAGAAAACAGAGTGAAACCTAAAAATTCAAACTGTTACTGGAAATGAACGCTTCAACATAGAAGAACGAAATTTGGGGAACCAATTCGGCTTAGTGTACTGATCATTACCTGAAAGTATCATCCAGTTTGGGTGCAGAAATATTTGCTGTGATTTCTGGAGATTCGTAGTTTTTGGAAGCTTGGCAACCCCTTTCTATGAAAGTGTTTCTCGCCAGTCACTGCTTAGGGCTACTTCAAGAGGAAACAAAACATAGATAGAACGTGAAACTGCTTTATTTTGTCAAGTTTCAATAAGCTAGCACAAACCGTGTTGGATTTAGAGTTCCAAATACATCTATCAATATAGGAGAAAACAGAGTGAAACCTAAAAATTCAAACTGTTACTGGAAATGTACGCTTCAACATAGAAGAACGAAATTTGGGGAACCAAGTCGGCTTAGTGTACTGATCATTACCTGAAAGTATCATCCAGTTTGGGTGAAAAAATATTTGCTGAGATTTCTGGAGATTCGTAATTTTTGGAAGCTTGGCAACCCCTTTCCATGAAAGTGTTTCTCGCCAGTCACTGCTTAGGGCTACATCAAGAGGAAAAAAAACATAGAGAAAGAACATGATACTGCTTTATTTTGTCAAGTTTCAAGAAGCTAGCACAAACCGTGTTGGATTTACAGTTCCAAATCCATCTATCAATATAGGAGAAAACAGAGTGAAACCTAAAAATTCAAACTGTTACTGAAAATGAACGCTTCAACATAGAAGAACGAAATTTGGGGAACCAAGTCGGCTTAGTGTACTGATCATTACCTGAAAGTATCATCCAGTTTGGGTGAAAAAATATTTGCTGAGATTTCTGGAGATTCGTAATTTTTGGAAGCTTGGCAACCCCTTTCCATGAAAGTGTTTCTCGCCAGTCACTGCTTAGGGCTACATCAAGAGGAAAAAAAACATAGAGAAAGAACGTGAAACTGCTTTATTTTGTCAAGTTTCAAGAAGCTAGCACAAACCGTGTTGGATTTAGAGTTCCAAATACATTTATCAATATAGGAGAAAACAGAGTGAAACCTAAAAATTTAAACTGTTACTGGAAATGAACGCTTCACCATAGAAGAACGAAATTTGGGGAACCAAGTCGGCTTAGTGTACTGACCATTACCTGAAAGTATCATCCAGTTTGGGTGAAAAAATATTTGCTGAGATTTCTGGAGATTCGTAATTTTTGGAAGCTTGGGAACCTTTTTCCATGAAAGTGTTTCTCGACAGTCACTGCTTAGGGCTACATCAAGAGGAAACAAAACATAGAGATAGAACGTGAAACTGCTTTATTTTGTCAAGTTTCAAGAAGCTAGCACAAACCGTGTTGGATTTAGAGTTCCAAATACATCTATCAATATAGGAGAAAACAGAGTGAAACCTAAAAATTTAAACTGTTACTGGAAATGAACGCTTCACCATAGAAGAACGAAATTTGGGGAACCAAGTCGGCTTAGTGTACTGATCATTACCTGAAAGTATCATCCAGTTTGGGTGAAAAAATATTTGCTGTGATTTCTGGAGATTCGTAGTTTTTGGAAGCTTGACAACCCCTTTCTATGAAAGTGTTTCTCGCCAGTCACTGCTTAGGGCTACATCAAGAGGAAACAACACATAGATATAGAACGTGAAACTGCTTTATTTTGTCAAGTTTCAAGAAGCTAGCACAAACCGTGTTGGATTTACAGTTCCAAATCCATCTATCAATATAGGAGAAAACAGAGTGAAACCTAAAAATTCAAACTGTTACTGAAAATGAACGCTTCAACATAGAAGAACGAAATTTGGGGAACCAAGTCGGCTTAGTGTACTGATCATTACCTGAAAGTATCATCCAGTTTGGGTGAAAAAATATTTGCTGAGATTTCTGGAGATTCGTAATTTTTGGAAGCTTGGCAACCCCTTTCCATGAAAGTGTTTCTCGCCAGTCACTGCTTAGGGCTACATAAAGAGGAAAAAAAAACATAGAGAAAGAACGTGAAACTGCTTTATTTTGTCAAGTTTCAAGAAGCTAGCACAAACCGTGTTGGATTTAGAGTTCCAAATACATTTATCAATATAGGAGAAAATAGAGTGAAACCTAAAAATTTAAACTGTTACTGGAAATGAACGCTTCACCATAGAAGAACGAAATTTGGGGAACCAAGTCGGCTTAGTGTACTGACCATTACCTGAAAGTATCATCCAGTTTGGGTGAAAAAATATTTGCTGAGATTTCTGGAGATTCGTAATTTTTGGAAGCTTGGGAACCTTTTTCCATGAAAGTGTTTCTCGACAGTCACTGCTTAGGGCTACATCAAGAGGAAACAAAACATAGAGATAGAACGTGAAACTGCTTTATTTTGTCAAGTTTCAAGAAGCTAGCACAAACCGTGTTGGATTTAGAGTTCCAAATACATCTATCAATATAGGAGAAAACAGAGTGAAACCTAAAAATTCAAACTGTTAGTAGAAACGAACGCTTCAACATAGAAGAATGAAATTTGGAGAACCAAGTTGGCTTAGTGTACTGATCATTACCTGTAAGTATCATCCAGTTTTGGTGAAAAAATACTTGCTGAGATTTCTGGAGATTCGTAATTTTAGGAAGCTTGGCAACCCCTTTCCATGAAAGTGTTTCTCGCCAGTCACTGCATAGGGCTACTTCAAGAGGAAAGAACACATAGAGACAGTACGTGAAACTACTTTATTTTGTCAAGTTTCAAGAAGCTAGCACAAACCGTGTTGGATTTAGAGTTCGAAATACATCTATCTATATAGGAGAAAACAGAGTGAAACCTAAAAATTCAAACTGTTACTGGAAATGAACGCTTCAACATAGAAGAACGAAATTTGGGGAACCAAGTTGGCTTAGTGTACTGATCATTACCTGAAAGTATCATCCAGTTTGGGTGAAAAAATATTTGCTGTGATTTCTGGAGATTCGTAGTTTTTGGAAGCTTGGCAACCCCTTTCTATGAAAGTGTTTCTCGCCAGTCACTGCTTAGGGCTACTTCAAGAGGAAACAAAACATAGAGATAGAACGTGAAACTGCTTTATTTTGTCAAGTTTCAAGAAGCTAGCACAAACCGTGTTGGATTTAGAGTTCCAAATACATCTATCAATATAGGAGAAAACAGAGTGAAACCTAAAAATTGAAACTGTTACTGGAAATGTACGCTTCAACATAGAAGAACGAAATTTGGGGAACCAAGTCGGCTTAGTGTACTGATCATTACCTGAAAGTATCATCCAGTTTGGGTGCAGAAATATTTGCTGTGATTTCTGGAGATTCGTAGTTTTTGGAAGCTTGGCAACCCCTTTCTATGAAAGTGTTTCTCGCCAGTCACTGCTTAGGGCTACTTCAAGAGGAAACAAAACATAGAGATAGAACGTGAAACTGCTTTATTTGTCAAGTTTCAAGAAGCTAGCACAAACCGTGTTGGATTTACAGTTCCAAATCCATCTATCAATATAGGAGAAAACAGAGTGAAACGTAAAAATTCAAACTGTTACTGGAAATGTACGCTTCACCATAGAAGAACGAAATTTGGGGAACCAAGTCGGCTTAGTGTACTGATCATTACCTGAAAGTATCATCCAGTTTGGGTGAAAAAATATTTGCTGAGATTTCTGGAGATTCGTAATTTTTGGAAGCTTGGCAACCCCTTTCCATGAAAGTGTTTCTCGCCAGTCACTGCTTAGGGCTACATCAAGAGGAAAAAAAACATAGAGAAAGAACGTGAAACTGCTTTATTTTGTCAAGTTTCAAGAAGCTAGCACAAACCGTGTTGGATTTAGAGTTCCAAATACATTTATCAATATAGGAGAAAACAGAGTGAAACCTAAAAATTTAAACTGTTACTGGAAATGAACGCTTCACCATAAAAGAACGAAATTTGGGGAACCAAGTCGGCTTAGTGTACTGATCATTACCTGAAAGTATCATCCAGTTTGGGTGAAAAAATATTTGCTGTGATTTCTGGAGATTCGTAGTTTTTGGAAGCTTGACAACCCCTTTCTATGAAAGTGTTTCTCGCCAGTCACTGCTTAGGGCTACATCAAGAGGAAACAACACATAGATATAGAACGTGAAACTGCTTTATTTTGTCAAGTTTCAAGAAGCTAGCACAAACCGTGTTGGATTTAGAGTTCCAAATCCATCTATCAATATAGGAGAAAACAGAGTGAAACCTAAAAATTCAAACTGTTACTGAAAATGAACGCTTCAACATAGAAGAACGAAATTTGGGGAACCAAGTCGGCTTAGTGTACTGATCATTACCTGAAAGTATCATCCAGTTTGGGTGAAAAAATATTTGCTGAGATTTCTGGAGATTCGTAATTTTTGGAAGCTTGGCAACCCCTTTCCATGAAAGTGTTTCTCGCCAGTCACTGCTTAGGGCTACATCAAGAGGAAAAAAAAACATAGAGAAAGAACGTGAAACTGCTTTATTTTGTCAAGTTTCAAGAAGCTAGCACAAACCGTGTTGGATTTAGAGTTCCAAATACATTTATCAATATAGGAGAAAACAGAGTGAAACCTAAAAATTTAAACTGTTACTGGAAATGAACGCTTCACCATAGAAGAACGAAATTTGGGGAACCAAGTCGGCTTAGTGTACTGACCATTACCTGAAAGTATCATCCAGTTTGGGTGAAAAAATATTTGCTGAGATTTCTGGAGATTCGTAATTTTTGGAAGCCTGGGAACCTTTTTACATGAAAGTGTTTCTCGACAGTCACTGCTTAGGGCTACATCAAGAGGAAACAAAACATAGAGATAGAACGTGAAACTGCTTTATTTTGTCAAGTTTCAAGAAGCTAGCACAAACCGTGTTGGATTTAGAGTTCCAAATACATCTATCAATATAGGAGAAAACAGAGTGAAACCTAAAAATTCAAACTGTTAGTAGAAACGAACGCTTCAACATAGAAGAATGAAATTTGGAGAACCAAGTTGGCTTAGTGTACTGATCATTACCTGTAAGTATCATCCAGTTTTGGTGAAAAAATACTTGCTGAGATTTCTGGAGATTCGTAATTTTAGGAAGCTTGGCAACCCCTTTCCATGAAAGTGTTTCTCGCCAGTCACTGCATAGGGCTACTTCAAGAGGAAAGAACACATAGAGACAGAACGTGAAACTACTTTATTTTGTCAAGTTTCAAGAAGCTAGCACAAACCGTGTTGGATTTAGAGTTCGAAATACATCTATCTATATAGGAGAAAACAGAGTGAAACCTAAAAATTCAAACTGTTACTGGAAATGAACGCTTCAACATAGAAGAACGAAATTTGGGGAACCAAGTTGGCTTAGTGTACTGATCATTACCTGAAAGTATCATCCAGTTTGGGTGAAAAAATATTTGCTGTGATTTCTGGAGATTCGTAGTTTTTGGAAGCTTGACAACCCCTTTCTATGAAAGTGTTTCTCGCCAGTCACTGCTTAGGGCTACATCAAGAGGAAACAACACATAGATATAGAACGTGAAACTGCTTTATTTTGTCAAGTTTCAAGAAGCTAGCACAAACCGTGTTGGATTTACAGTTCCAAATCCATCTATCAATATAGGAGAAAACAGAGTGAAACCTAAAAATTCAAACTGTTACTGGAAATGAACGCTTCAAAATAGAAGAACGAAATTTGGGGAACCAAGTCGGCTTAGTGTACTGATCATTACCTGAAAGTATCATCCAGTTTGGGTGAAAAAATATTTGCTGTGATTTCTGGAGATTCGTAGTTTTTGGAAGCTTGACAACCCCTTTCTATGAAAGTGTTTCTCGCCAGTCACTGCTTAGGGCTACATCAAGAGGAAACAACACATAGATATAGAACGTGAAACTGCTTTATTTTGTCAAGTTTCAAGAAGCTAGCACAAACCGTGTTGGATTTACAGTTCCAAATCCATCTATCAATATAGGAGAAAACAGAGTGAAACCTAAAAATTCAAACTGTTACTGGAAATGAACGCTTCAACATAGAAGAACGAAATTTGGGGAACCAAGTTGGCTTAGTGTACTGATCATTACCTGAAACTATCATCCAGTTTGGGTGCAGAAATATTTGCTGTGATTTCTGGAGATTCGTAGTTTTTGGAAGCTTGGCAACCCCTTTCTATGAAAGTGTTTCTCGCCAGTCACTGCTTAGGGCTACTTCAAGAGGAAACAAAACATAGAGATAGAACGTGAAACTGCTTTATTTGTCAAGTTTCAAGAAGCTAGCACAAACCGTGTTGGATTTAGAGTTCCAAATACATCTATCAATATAGGAGAAAACAGAGTGAAACCTAAAAATTCAAAGTGTTACTGGAAATGTACGCTTCAACATAGAAGAACGAAATTTGGGGAACCAAGTCGGCTTAGTGTACTGATCATTACCTGAAAGTATCATCCAGTTTGGGTGAAAAAATATTTGCTGAGATTTCTGGAGATTCGTAATTTTTGGAAGCTTGGCAACCCCTTTCCATGAAAGTGTTTCTCGCCAGTCACTGCTTAGGGCTACATCAAGAGGAAACAAAACATAGAGATAGAACGTGAAACTGCTTTATTTTGTCAAGTTTCAAGAAGCTAGCACAAACCGTGTTGGATTTAGAGTTCCAAATACATCTATCAATATAGGAGAAAACAGAGTGAAACCTAAAAATTCAAACTGTTAGTAGAAACGAACGCTTCAACATAGAAGAATGAAATTTGGAGAACCAAGTTGGCTTAGTGTACTGATCATTACCTGTAAGTATCATCCAGTTTTGGTGAAAAAATACTTGCTGAGATTTCTGGAGATTCGTAATTTTAGGAAGCTTGGCAACCCCTTTCCATGAAAGTGTTTCTCGCCAGTCACTGCATAGGGCTACTTCAAGAGGAAAGAACACATAGAGACAGAACGTGAAACTACTTTATTTTGTCAAGTTTCAAGAAGCTAGCACAAACCGTGTTGGATTTAGAGTTCGAAATACATCTATCTATATAGGAGAAAACAGAGTGAAACCTAAAAATTCAAACTGTTACTGGAAATGAACGCTTCAACATAGAAGAACGAAATTTGGGGAACCAAGTTGGCTTAGTGTACTGATCATTACCTGAAAGTATCATCCAGTTTGGGTGAAAAAATATTTGCTGTGATTTCTGGAGATTCGTAGTTTTTGGAAGCTTGACAACCCCTTTCTATGAAAGTGTTTCTCGCCAGTCACTGCTTAGGGCTACATCAAGAGGAAACAACACATGGATATAGAACGTGAAACTGCTTTATTTTGTCAAGTTTCAAGAAGCTAGCACAAACCGTGTTGGATTTACAGTTCCAAATCCATCTATCAATATAGGAGAAAACAGAGTGAAACCTAAAAATTCAAACTGTTACTGGAAATGAACGCTTCAACATAGAAGAACGAAATTTGGGGAACCAAGTCGGCTTAGTGTACTGATCATTACCTGAAAGTATCATCCAGTTTGGGTGAAAAAATATTTGCTGTGATTTCTGGAGATTCGTAGTTTTTGGAAGCTTGACAACCCCTTTCTATGAAAGTGTTTCTCGCCAGTCACTGCTTAGGGCTACATCAAGAGGAAACAACACATAGATATAGAACGTGAAACTGCTTTATTTTGTCAAGTTTCAAGAAGCTAGCACAAACCGTGTTGGATTTACAGTTCCAAATCCATCTATCAATATAGGAGAAAACAGAGTGAAACCTAAAAATTCAAACTGTTACTGGAAATGAACGCTTCAACATAGAAGAACGAAATTTGGGGAACCAAGTTGGCTTAGTGTACTGATCATTACCTGAAAGTATCATCCAGTTTGGGTGCAGAAATATTTGCTGTGATTTCTGGAGATTCGTAGTTTTTGGAAGCTTGGCAACCCCTTTCTATGAAAGTGTTTCTCGCCAGTCACTGCTTAGGGCTACTTCAAGAGGAAACAAAACATAGAGATAGAACGTGAAACTGCTTTATTTGTCAAGTTTCAAGAAGCTAGCACAAACCGTGTTGGATTTAGAGTTCCAAATACATCTATCAATATAGGAGAAAACAGAGTGAAACCTAAAAATTCAAAGTGTTACTGGAAATGTACGCTTCAACATAGAAGAACGAAATTTGGGGAACCAAGTCGGCTTAGTGTACTGATCATTACCTGAAAGTATCATCCAGTTTGGGTGAAAAAATATTTGCTGAGATTTCTGGAGATTCGTAATTTTTGGAAGCTTGGCAACCCCTTTCCATGAAAGTGTTTCTCGCCAGTCACTGCTTAGGGCTACATCAAGAGGAAAAAAAACATAGAGAAAGAACGTGAAACTGCTTTATTTTGTCAAGTTTCAAGAAGCTAGCACAAACCGTGTTGGATTTAGAGTTCCAAATACATTTATCAATATAGGAGAAAACAGAGTGAAACCTAAAAATTTAAACTGTTACTGGAAATGAACGCTTCACCATAGAAGAACGAAATTTGGGGAACCAAGTCGGCTTAGTGTACTGATCATTACCTGAAAGTATCATCCAGTTTGGGTGAAAAAATATTTGCTGTGATTTCTGGAGATTCGTAGTTTTTGGAAGCTTGACAACCCCTTTCTATGAAAGTGTTTCTCGCCAGTCACTGCTTAGGGCTACATCAAGAGGAAACAACACATAGATATAGAACGTGAAACTGCTTTATTTTGTCAAGTTTCAAGAAGCTAGCACAAACCGTGTTGGATTTACAGTTCCAAATCCATCTATCAATATAGGAGAAAACAGAGTGAAACCTAAAAATTCAAACTGTTACTGAAAATGAACGCTTCAACATAGAAGAACGAAATTTGGGGAACCAAGTCGGCTTAGTGTACTGATCATTACCTGAAAGTATCATCCAGTTTGGGTGAAAAAATATTTGCTGAGATTTCTGGAGATTCGTAGTTTTTGGAAGCTTGGCAACCCCTTTCCATGAAAGTGTTTCTCGCCAGTCACTGCTTAGGGCTACATCAAGAGGAAAAAAAAACATAGAGAAAGAACGTGAAACTGCTTTATTTTGTCAAGTTTCAAGAAGCTAGCACAAACCGTGTTGGATTTAGAGTTCCAAATACATTTATCAATATAGGAGAAAATAGAGTGAAACCTAAAAATTTAAACTGTTACTGGAAATGAACGCTTCACCATAGAAGAACGAAATTTGGGGAACCAAGTCGGCTTAGTGTACTGACCATTACCTGAAAGTATCATCCAGTTTGGGTGAAAAAATATTTGCTGAGATTTCTGGAGATTCGTAATTTTTGGAAGCTTGGGAACCTTTTTCCATGAAAGTGTTTCTCGACAGTCACTGCTTAGGGCTACATCAAGAGGAAACAAAACATAGAGATAGAACGTGAAACTGCTTTATTTTGTCAAGTTTCAAGAAGCTAGCACAAACCGTGTTGGATTTAGAGTTCCAAATACATCTATCAATATAGGAGAAAACAGAGTGAAACCTAAAAATTCAAACTGTTAGTAGAAACGAACGCTTCAACATAGAAGAATGAAATTTGGAGAACCAAGTTGGCTTAGTGTACTGATCATTACCTGTAAGTATCATCCAGTTTTGGTGAAAAAATACTTGCTGAGATTTCTGGAGATTCGTAATTTTAGGAAGCTTGGCAACCCCTTTCCATGAAAGTGTTTCTCGCCAGTCACTGCATAGGGCTACTTCAAGAGGAAAGAACACATAGAGACAGAACGTGAAACTACTTTATTTTGTCAAGTTTCAAGAAGCTAGCACAAACCGTGTTGGATTTAGAGTTCGAAATACATCTATCTATATAGGAGAAAACAGAGTGAAACCTAAAAATTCAAACTGTTACTGGAAATGAACGCTTCAACATAGAAGAACGAAATTTGGGGAACCAAGTTGGCTTAGTGTACTGATCATTACCTGAAAGTATCATCCAGTTTGGGTGAAAAAATATTTGCTGTGATTTCTGGAGATTCGTAGTTTTTGGAAGCTTGACAACCCCTTTCTATGAAAGTGTTTCTCGCCAGTCACTGCTTAGGGCTACATCAAGAGGAAACAACACATAGATATAGAACGTGAAACTGCTTTATTTTGTCAAGTTTCAAGAAGCTAGCACAAACCGTGTTGGATTTACAGTTCCAAATCCATCTATCAATATAGGAGAAAACAGAGTGAAACCTAAAAATTCAAACTGTTACTGGAAATGAACGCTTCAACATAGAAGAACGAAATTTGGGGAACCAAGTCGGCTTAGTGTACTGATCATTACCTGAAAGTATCATCCAGTTTGGGTGCAGAAATATTTGCTGTGATTTCTGGAGATTCGTAGTTTTTGGAAGCTTGGCAACCCCTTTCTATGAAAGTGTTTCTTGCCAGTCACTGCTTAGGGCTACTTCAAGAGGAAACAAAACATAGATAGAACGTGAAACTGCTTTATTTTGTCAAGTTTCAATAAGCTAGCACAAACCGTGTTGGATTTAGAGTTCCAAATACATCTATCAATATAGGAGAAAACAGAGTGAAACCTAAAAATTCAAACTGTTACTGGAAATGTACGCTTCAACATAGAAGAACGAAATTTGGGGAACCAAGTCGGCTTAGTGTACTGATCATTACCTGAAAGTATCATCCAGTTTGGGTGAAAAAATATTTGCTGAGATTTCTGGAGATTCGTAATTTTTGGAAGCTTGGCAACCCCTTTCCATGAAAGTGTTTCTCGCCAGTCACTGCTTAGGGCTACATCAAGAGGAAAAAAAACATAGAGAAAGAACGTGAAACTGCTTTATTTTGTCAAGTTTCAAGAAGCTAGCACAAACCGTGTTGGATTTACAGTTCCAAATCCATCTATCAATATAGGAGAAAACAGAGTGAAACCTAAAAATTCAAACTGTTACTGAAAATGAACGCTTCAACATAGAAGAACGAAATTTGGGGAACCAAGTCGGCTTAGTGTACTGATCATTACCTGAAAGTATCATCCAGTTTGGGTGAAAAAATATTTGCTGAGATTTCTGGAGATTCGTAATTTTTGGAAGCTTGGCAACCCCTTTCCATGAAAGTGTTTCTCGCCAGTCACTGCTTAGGGCTACATCAAGAGGAAAAAAAACATAGAGAAAGAACGTGAAACTGCTTTATTTTGTCAAGTGTCAAGAAGCTAGCACAAACCGTGTTGGATTTACAGTTCCAAATCCATCTATCAATATAGGAGAAAACAGAGTGAAACCTGAAAATTCAAACTGTTACTGAAAATAAACGCTTCAACATAGAAGAACGAAATTTGGGGAACCAAGTCGGCTTAGTGTACTGATCATTACCTGAAAGTATCATCCAGTTTGGGTGAAAAAATATTTGCTGAGATTTCTGGAGATTCGTAATTTTTGGAAGCTTGGCAACCCCTTTCCATGAAAGTGTTTGTCGCCAGTCACTGCTTAGGGCTACATCAAGAGGAAAAAAAACATAGAGAAAGAACGTGAAACTGCTTTATTTTGTCAAGTTTCAAGAAGCTAGCACAAACCGTGTTGGATTTAGAGTTCCAAATACATCTATCAATATAGGAGAAAACAGAGTGAAACCTAAAAATTCAAACTGTTACTGGAAATGAATGCTTCAACATAGAAGAACGAATTTGGAGAACCAAGTTGGCTTAGTGTACTGATCATTACCTGTAAGTATCATCCAGTTTTGGTGAAAAAATATTTGCTGAGATTTCTGGAGATTCGTAATTTTTGGAAGCTTGGGAACCCCTTTCCATGAAAGTGTTTCTCGCCAGTCACTGCATAGGGCTACTTCAAGAGGAAAGAACACATAGAGACAGAACGTGAAACTACTTTATTTTGTCAAGTTTCAAGAAGCTAGCACAAACCGTGTTGGATTTAGAGTTCGAAATACATCTATCAATATAGGAGAAAACAGAGTGAAACCTAAAAATTCAAACTGTTACTGGAAATGAACGCTTCAACATAGAAGAACGAAATTTGGGGAACCAAGTCGGCTTAGTGTACTGATCATTACCTGAAAGTATCATCCAGTTTGGGTGAAAAAATATTTGCTGTGATTTCTGGAGATTCGTAGTTTTTGGAAGCTTGACAACCCCTTTCTATGAAAGTGTTTCTCGCCAGTCACTGCTTAGGGCTACATCAAGAGGAAACAACACATAGATATAGAACGTGAAACTGCTTTATTTTGTCCAGTTTCAAGAAGCTAGCACAAACCGTGTTGGATTTACAGTTCCAAATCCATCTATCAATATAGGAGAAAACAGAGTGAAACCTAAAAATTCAAACTGTTACTGGAAATGAACGCTTCAACATAGAAGAACGAAATTTGGGGAACCAAGTCGGCTTAGTGTACTGATCATTACCTGAAAGTATCATCCAGTTTGGGTGCAGAAATATTTGCTGTGATTTCTGGAGATTCGTAGTTTTTGGAAGCTTGGCAACCCCTTTCTATGAAAGTGTTTCTCGCCAGTCACTGCTTAGGGCTACTTCAAGAGGAAACAAAACATAGAGATAGAACGTGAAACTGCTTTATTTGTCAAGTTTCAAGAAGCTAGCACAAACCGTGTTGGATTTACAGTTCCAAATACATCTATCAATATAGGAGAAAACAGAGTGAAACGTAAAAATTCAAACTGTTACTGGAAATGTACGCTTCACCATAGAAGAACGAAATTTGGGGAACCAAGTCGGCTTAGTGTACTGATCATTACCTGAAAGTATCATCCAGTTTGGGTGAAAAAATATTTGCTGAGATTTCTGGAGATTCGTAATTTTTGGAAGCTTGGCAACCCCTTTCCATGAAAGTGTTTCTCGCCAGTCACTGCTTAGGGCTACATCAAGAGGAAAAAAAACATAGAGAAAGAACGTGAAACTGCTTTATTTTGTCAAGTTTCAAGAAGCTAGCACAAACCGTGTTGGATTTAGAGTTCCAAATACATTTATCAATATAGGAGAAAACAGAGTGAAACCTAAAAATTTAAACTGTTACTGGAAATGAACGCTTCACCATAGAAGAACGAAATTTGGGGAACCAAGTCGGCTTAGTGTACTGATCATTACCTGAAAGTATCATCCAGTTTGGGTGAAAAAATATTTGCTGTGATTTCTGGAGATTCGTAGTTTTTGGAAGCTTGACAACCCCTTTCTATGAAAGTGTTTCTCGCCAGTCACTGCTTAGGGCTACATCAAGAGGAAACAACACATAGATATAGAACGTGAAACTGCTTTATTTTGTCAAGTTTCAAGAAGCTAGCACAAACCGTGTTGGATTTACAGTTCCAAATCCATCTATCAATATAGGAGAAAACAGAGTGAAACCTAAAAATTCAAACTGTTACTGAAAATGAACGCTTCAACATAGAAGAACGAAATTTGGGGAACCAAGTCGGCTTAGTGTACTGATCATTACCTGAAAGTATCATCCAGTTTGGGTGAAAAAATATTTGCTGAGATTTCTGGAGATTCGTAGTTTTTGGAAGCTTGGCAACCCCTTTCCATGAAAGTGTTTCTCGCCAGTCACTGCTTAGGGCTACATCAAGAGGAAAAAAAAACATAGAGAAAGAACGTGAAACTGCTTTATTTTGTCAAGTTTCAAGAAGCTAGCACAAACCGTGTTGGATTTAGAGTTCCAAATACATTTATCAATATAGGAGAAAATAGAGTGAAACCTAAAAATTTAAACTGTTACTGGAAATGAACGCTTCACCATAGAAGAACGAAATTTGGGGAACCAAGTCGGCTTAGTGTACTGACCATTACCTGAAAGTATCATCCAGTTTGGGTGAAAAAATATTTGCTGAGATTTCTGGAGATTCGTAATTTTTGGAAGCTTGGGAACCTTTTTCCATGAAAGTGTTTCTCGACAGTCACTGCTTAGGGCTACATCAAGAGGAAACAAAACATAGAGATAGAACGTGAAACTGCTTTATTTTGTCAAGTTTCAAGAAGCTAGCACAAACCGTGTTGGATTTAGAGTTCCAAATACATCTATCAATATAGGAGAAAACAGAGTGAAACCTAAAAATTCAAACTGTTAGTAGAAACGAACGCTTCAACATAGAAGAATGAAATTTGGAGAACCAAGTTGGCTTAGTGTACTGATCATTACCTGTAAGTATCATCCAGTTTTGGTGAAAAAATACTTGCTGAGATTTCTGGAGATTCGTAATTTTAGGAAGCTTGGCAACCCCTTTCCATGAAAGTGTTTCTCGCCAGTCACTGCATAGGGCTACTTCAAGAGGAAAGAACACATAGAGACAGAACGTGAAACTACTTTATTTTGTCAAGTTTCAAGAAGCTAGCACAAACCGTGTTGGATTTAGAGTTCGAAATACATCTATCTATATAGGAGAAAACAGAGTGAAACCTAAAAATTCAAACTGTTACTGGAAATGAACGCTTCAACATAGAAGAACGAAATTTGGGGAACCAAGTTGGCTTAGTGTACTGATCATTACCTGAAAGTATCATCCAGTTTGGGTGAAAAAATATTTGCTGTGATTTCTGGAGATTCGTAGTTTTTGGAAGCTTGACAACCCCTTTCTATGAAAGTGTTTCTCGCCAGTCACTGCTTAGGGCTACATCAAGAGGAAACAACACATAGATATAGAACGTGAAACTGCTTTATTTTGTCAAGTTTCAAGAAGCTAGCACAAACCGTGTTGGATTTACAGTTCCAAATCCATCTATCAATATAGGAGAAAACAGAGTGAAACCTAAAAATTCAAACTGTTACTGGAAATGAACGCTTCAACATAGAAGAACGAAATTTGGGGAACCAAGTCGGCTTAGTGTACTGATCATTACCTGAAAGTATCATCCAGTTTGGGTGCAGAAATATTTGCTGTGATTTCTGGAGATTCGTAGTTTTTGGAAGCTTGGCAACCCCTTTCTATGAAAGTGTTTCTTGCCAGTCACTGCTTAGGGCTACTTCAAGAGGAAACAAAACATAGATAGAACGTGAAACTGCTTTATTTTGTCAAGTTTCAATAAGCTAGCACAAACCGTGTTGGATTTAGAGTTCCAAATACATCTATCAATATAGGAGAAAACAGAGTGAAACCTAAAAATTCAAACTGTTACTGGAAATGTACGCTTCAACATAGAAGAACGAAATTTGGGGAACCAAGTCGGCTTAGTGTACTGATCATTACCTGAAAGTATCATCCAGTTTGGGTGAAAAAATATTTGCTGAGATTTCTGGAGATTCGTAATTTTTGGAAGCTTGGCAACCCCTTTCCATGAAAGTGTTTCTCGCCAGTCACTGCTTAGGGCTACATCAAGAGGAAAAAAAACATAGAGAAAGAACGTGAAACTGCTTTATTTTGTCAAGTTTCAAGAAGCTAGCACAAACCGTGTTGGATTTACAGTTCCAAATCCATCTATCAATATAGGAGAAAACAGAGTGAAACCTAAAAATTCAAACTGTTACTGAAAATGAACGCTTCAACATAGAAGAACGAAATTTGGGGAACCAAGTCGGCTTAGTGTACTGATCATTACCTGAAAGTATCATCCAGTTTGGGTGAAAAAATATTTGCTGAGATTTCTGGAGATTCGTAATTTTTGGAAGCTTGGCAACCCCTTTCCATGAAAGTGTTTCTCGCCAGTCACTGCTTAGGGCTACATCAAGAGGAAAAAAAACATAGAGAAAGAACGTGAAACTGCTTTATTTTGTCAAGTGTCAAGAAGCTAGCACAAACCGTGTTGGATTTACAGTTCCAAATCCATCTATCAATATAGGAGAAAACAGAGTGAAACCTGAAAATTCAAACTGTTACTGAAAATGAACGCTTCAACATAGAAGAACGAAATTTGGGGAACCAAGTCGGCTTAGTGTACTGATCATTACCTGAAAGTATCATCCAGTTTGGGTGAAAAAATATTTGCTGAGATTTCTGGAGATTCGTAATTTTTGGAAGCTTGGCAACCCCTTTCCATGAAAGTGTTTGTCGCCAGTCACTGCTTAGGGCTACATCAAGAGGAAAAAAAACATAGAGAAAGAACGTGAAACTGCTTTATTTTGTCAAGTTTCAAGAAGCTAGCACAAACCGTGTTGGATTTAGAGTTCCAAATACATCTATCAATATAGGAGAAAACAGAGTGAAACCTAAAAATTCAAACTGTTACTGGAAATGAATGCTTCAACATAGAAGAACGAATTTGGAGAACCAAGTTGGCTTAGTGTACTGATCATTACCTGTAAGTATCATCCAGTTTTGGTGAAAAAATATTTGCTGAGATTTCTGGAGATTCGTAATTTTTGGAAGCTTGGGAACCCCTTTCCATGAAAGTGTTTCTCGCCAGTCACTGCATAGGGCTACTTCAAGAGGAAAGAACACATAGAGACAGAACGTGAAACTACTTTATTTTGTCAAGTTTCAAGAAGCTAGCACAAACCGTGTTGGATTTAGAGTTCGAAATACATCTATCAATATAGGAGAAAACAGAGTGAAACCTAAAAATTCAAACTGTTACTGGAAATGAACGCTTCAACATAGAAGAACGAAATTTGGGGAACCAAGTCGGCTTAGTGTACTGATCATTACCTGAAAGTATCATCCAGTTTGGGTGAAAAAATATTTGCTGTGATTTCTGGAGATTCGTAGTTTTTGGAAGCTTGACAACCCCTTTCTATGAAAGTGTTTCTCGCCAGTCACTGCTTAGGGCTACATCAAGAGGAAACAACACATAGATATAGAACGTGAAACTGCTTTATTTTGTCAAGTTTCAAGAAGCTAGCACAAACCGTGTTGGATTTACAGTTCCAAATCCATCTATCAATATAGGAGAAAACAGAGTGAAACCTAAAAATTCAAACTGTTACTGGAAATGAACGCTTCAACATAGAAGAACGAAATTTGGGGAACCAAGTCGGCTTAGTGTACTGATCATTACCTGAAAGTATCATCCAGTTTGGGTGCAGAAATATTTGCTGTGATTTCTGGAGATTCGTAGTTTTTGGAAGCTTGGCAACCCCTTTCTATGAAAGTGTTTCTCGCCAGTCACTGCTTAGGGCTACTTCAAGAGGAAACAAAACATAGAGATAGAACGTGAAACTGCTTTATTTGTCAAGTTTCAAGAAGCTAGCACAAACCGTGTTGGATTTACAGTTCCAAATACATCTATCAATATAGGAGAAAACAGAGTGAAACGTAAAAATTCAAACTGTTACTGGAAATGTACGCTTCACCATAGAAGAACGAAATTTGGGGAACCAAGTCGGCTTAGTGTACTGATCATTACCTGAAAGTATCATCCAGTTTGGGTGAAAAAATATTTGCTGAGATTTCTGGAGATTCGTAATTTTTGGAAGCTTGGGAACCCCTTTCCATGAAAGTGTTTCTCGCCAGTCACTGCATAGGGCTACTTCAAGAGGAAAGAACACATAGAGACAGAACGTGAAACTACTTTATTTTGTCAAGTTTCAAGAAGCTAGCACAAACCGTGTTGGATTTAGAGTTCGAAATACATCTATCAATATAGGAGAAAACAGAGTGAAACCTAAAAATTCAAACTGTTACTGGAAATGAACGCTTCAACATAGAAGAACGAAATTTGGGGAACCAAGTCGGCTTAGTGTACTGATCATTACCTGAAAGTATCATCCAGTTTGGGTGAAAAAATATTTGCTGTGATTTCTGGAGATTCGTAGTTTTTGGAAGCTTGACAACCCCTTTCTATGAAAGTGTTTCTCGCCAGTCACTGCTTAGGGCTACATCAAGAGGAAACAACACATAGATATAGAACGTGAAACTGCTTTATTTTGTCCAGTTTCAAGAAGCTAGCACAAACCGTGTTGGATTTACAGTTCCAAATCCATCTATCAATATAGGAGAAAACAGAGTGAAACCTAAAAATTCAAACTGTTACTGGAAATGAACGCTTCAACATAGAAGAACGAAATTTGGGGAACCAAGTCGGCTTAGTGTACTGATCATTACCTGAAAGTATCATCCAGTTTGGGTGCAGAAATATTTGCTGTGATTTCTGGAGATTCGTAGTTTTTGGAAGCTTGGCAACCCCTTTCTATGAAAGTGTTTCTTGCCAGTCACTGCTTAGGGCTACTTCAAGAGGAAACAAAACATAGATAGAACGTGAAACTGCTTTATTTTGTCAAGTTTCAATAAGCTAGCACAAACCGTGTTGGATTTAGAGTTCCAAATACATCTATCAATATAGGAGAAAACAGAGTGAAACCTAAAAATTCAAACTGTTACTGGAAATGTACGCTTCAACATAGAAGAACGAAATTTGGGGAACCAAGTCGGCTTAGTGTACTGATCATTACCTGAAAGTATCATCCAGTTTGGGTGAAAAAATATTTGCTGAGATTTCTGGAGATTCGTAATTTTTGGAAGCTTGGCAACCCCTTTCCATGAAAGTGTTTCTCGCCAGTCACTGCTTAGGGCTACATCAAGAGGAAAAAAAACATAGAGAAAGAACGTGAAACTGCTTTATTTTGTCAAGTTTCAAGAAGCTAGCACAAACCGTGTTGGATTTACAGTTCCAAATCCATCTATCAATATAGGAGAAAACAGAGTGAAACCTAAAAATTCAAACTGTTACTGAAAATGAACGCTTCAACATAGAAGAACGAAATTTGGGGAACCAAGTCGGCTTAGTGTACTGATCATTACCTGAAAGTATCATCCAGTTTGGGTGAAAAAATATTTGCTGAGATTTCTGGAGATTCGTAATTTTTGGAAGCTTGGCAACCCCTTTCCATGAAAGTGTTTCTCGCCAGTCACTGCTTAGGGCTACATCAAGAGGAAAAAAAACATAGAGAAAGAACGTGAAACTGCTTTATTTTGTCAAGTGTCAAGAAGCTAGCACAAACCGTGTTGGATTTACAGTTCCAAATCCATCTATCAATATAGGAGAAAACAGAGTGAAACCTGAAAATTCAAACTGTTACTGAAAATGAACGCTTCAACATAGAAGAACGAAATTTGGGGAACCAAGTCGGCTTAGTGTACTGATCATTACCTGAAAGTATCATCCAGTTTGGGTGAAAAAATATTTGCTGAGATTTCTGGAGATTCGTAATTTTTGGAAGCTTGGCAACCCCTTTCCATGAAAGTGTTTGTCGCCAGTCACTGCTTAGGGCTACATCAAGAGGAAAAAAAACATAGAGAAAGAACGTGAAACTGCTTTATTTTGTCAAGTTTCAAGAAGCTAGCACAAACCGTGTTGGATTTAGAGTTCCAAATACATCTATCAATATAGGAGAAAACAGAGTGAAACCTAAAAATTCAAACTGTTACTGGAAATGAATGCTTCAACATAGAAGAACGAATTTGGAGAACCAAGTTGGCTTAGTGTACTGATCATTACCTGTAAGTATCATCCAGTTTTGGTGAAAAAATATTTGCTGAGATTTCTGGAGATTCGTAATTTTTGGAAGCTTGGGAACCCCTTTCCATGAAAGTGTTTCTCGCCAGTCACTGCATAGGGCTACTTCAAGAGGAAAGAACACATAGAGACAGAACGTGAAACTACTTTATTTTGTCAAGTTTCAAGAAGCTAGCACAAACCGTGTTGGATTTAGAGTTCGAAATACATCTATCAATATAGGAGAAAACAGAGTGAAACCTAAAAATTCAAACTGTTACTGGAAATGAACGCTTCAACATAGAAGAACGAAATTTGGGGAACCAAGTCGGCTTAGTGTACTGATCATTACCTGAAAGTATCATCCAGTTTGGGTGAAAAAATATTTGCTGTGATTTCTGGAGATTCGTAGTTTTTGGAAGCTTGACAACCCCTTTCTATGAAAGTGTTTCTCGCCAGTCACTGCTTAGGGCTACATCAAGAGGAAACAACACATAGATATAGAACGTGAAACTGCTTTATTTTGTCAAGTTTCAAGAAGCTAGCACAAACCGTGTTGGATTTACAGTTCCAAATCCATCTATCAATATAGGAGAAAACAGAGTGAAACCTAAAAATTCAAACTGTTACTGGAAATGAACGCTTCAACATAGAAGAACGAAATTTGGGGAACCAAGTCGGCTTAGTGTACTGATCATTACCTGAAAGTATCATCCAGTTTGGGTGCAGAAATATTTGCTGTGATTTCTGGAGATTCGTAGTTTTTGGAAGCTTGGCAACCCCTTTCTATGAAAGTGTTTCTCGCCAGTCACTGCTTAGGGCTACTTCAAGAGGAAACAAAACATAGAGATAGAACGTGAAACTGCTTTATTTGTCAAGTTTCAAGAAGCTAGCACAAACCGTGTTGGATTTACAGTTCCAAATACATCTATCAATATAGGAGAAAACAGAGTGAAACGTAAAAATTCAAACTGTTACTGGAAATGTACGCTTCACCATAGAAGAACGAAATTTGGGGAACCAAGTCGGCTTAGTGTACTGATCATTACCTGAAAGTATCATCCAGTTTGGGTGAAAAAATATTTGCTGAGATTTCTGGAGATTCGTAATTTTTGGAAGCTTGGGAACCCCTTTCCATGAAAGTGTTTCTCGCCAGTCACTGCATAGGGCTACTTCAAGAGGAAAGAACACATAGAGACAGAACGTGAAACTACTTTATTTTGTCAAGTTTCAAGAAGCTAGCACAAACCGTGTTGGATTTAGAGTTCGAAATACATCTATCAATATAGGAGAAAACAGAGTGAAACCTAAAAATTCAAACTGTTACTGGAAATGAACGCTTCAACATAGAAGAACGAAATTTGGGGAACCAAGTCGGCTTAGTGTACTGATCATTACCTGAAAGTATCATCCAGTTTGGGTGAAAAAATATTTGCTGTGATTTCTGGAGATTCGTAGTTTTTGGAAGCTTGACAACCCCTTTCTATGAAAGTGTTTCTCGCCAGTCACTGCTTAGGGCTACATCAAGAGGAAACAACACATAGATATAGAACGTGAAACTGCTTTATTTTGTCCAGTTTCAAGAAGCTAGCACAAACCGTGTTGGATTTACAGTTCCAAATCCATCTATCAATATAGGAGAAAACAGAGTGAAACCTAAAAATTCAAACTGTTACTGGAAATGAACGCTTCAACATAGAAGAACGAAATTTGGGGAACCAAGTCGGCTTAGTGTACTGATCATTACCTGAAAGTATCATCCAGTTTGGGTGCAGAAATATTTGCTGTGATTTCTGGAGATTCGTAGTTTTTGGAAGCTTGGCAACCCCTTTCTATGAAAGTGTTTCTCGCCAGTCACTGCTTAGGGCTACTTCAAGAGGAAACAAAACATAGAGATAGAACGTGAAACTGCTTTATTTGTCAAGTTTCAAGAAGCTAGCACAAACCGTGTTGGATTTACAGTTCCAAATACATCTATCAATATAGGAGAAAACAGAGTGAAACGTAAAAATTCAAACTGTTACTGGAAATGTACGCTTCACCATAGAAGAACGAAATTTGGGGAACCAAGTCGGCTTAGTGTACTGATCATTACCTGAAAGTATCATCCAGTTTGGGTGAAAAAATATTTGCTGAGATTTCTGGAGATTCGTAATTTTTGGAAGCTTGGCAACCCCTTTCCATGAAAGTGTTTCTCGCCAGTCACTGCTTAGGGCTACATCAAGAGGAAAAAAAACATAGAGAAAGAACGTGAAACTGCTTTATTTTGTCAAGTTTCAAGAAGCTAGCACAAACCGTGTTGGATTTAGAGTTCCAAATACATTTATCAATATAGGAGAAAACAGAGTGAAACCTAAAAATTTAAACTGTTACTGGAAATGAACGCTTCACCATAGAAGAACGAAATTTGGGGAACCAAGTCGGCTTAGTGTACTGATCATTACCTGAAAGTATCATCCAGTTTGGGTGAAAAAATATTTGCTGTGATTTCTGGAGATTCGTAGTTTTTGGAAGCTTGACAACCCCTTTCTATGAAAGTGTTTCTCGCCAGTCACTGCTTAGGGCTACATCAAGAGGAAACAACACATAGATATAGAACGTGAAACTGCTTTATTTTGTCAAGTTTCAAGAAGCTAGCACAAACCGTGTTGGATTTACAGTTCCAAATCCATCTATCAATATAGGAGAAAACAGAGTGAAACCTAAAAATTCAAACTGTTACTGAAAATGAACGCTTCAACATAGAAGAACGAAATTTGGGGAACCAAGTCGGCTTAGTGTACTGATCATTACCTGAAAGTATCATCCAGTTTGGGTGAAAAAATATTTGCTGAGATTTCTGGAGATTCGTAGTTTTTGGAAGCTTGGCAACCCCTTTCCATGAAAGTGTTTCTCGCCAGTCACTGCTTAGGGCTACATCAAGAGGAAAAAAAAACATAGAGAAAGAACGTGAAACTGCTTTATTTTGTCAAGTTTCAAGAAGCTAGCACAAACCGTGTTGGATTTAGAGTTCCAAATACATTTATCAATATAGGAGAAAATAGAGTGAAACCTAAAAATTTAAACTGTTACTGGAAATGAACGCTTCACCATAGAAGAACGAAATTTGGGGAACCAAGTCGGCTTAGTGTACTGACCATTACCTGAAAGTATCATCCAGTTTGGGTGAAAAAATATTTGCTGAGATTTCTGGAGATTCGTAATTTTTGGAAGCTTGGGAACCTTTTTCCATGAAAGTGTTTCTCGACAGTCACTGCTTAGGGCTACATCAAGAGGAAACAAAACATAGAGATAGAACGTGAAACTGCTTTATTTTGTCAAGTTTCAAGAAGCTAGCACAAACCGTGTTGGATTTAGAGTTCCAAATACATCTATCAATATAGGAGAAAACAGAGTGAAACCTAAAAATTCAAACTGTTAGTAGAAACGAACGCTTCAACATAGAAGAATGAAATTTGGAGAACCAAGTTGGCTTAGTGTACTGATCATTACCTGTAAGTATCATCCAGTTTTGGTGAAAAAATACTTGCTGAGATTTCTGGAGATTCGTAATTTTAGGAAGCTTGGCAACCCCTTTCCATGAAAGTGTTTCTCGCCAGTCACTGCATAGGGCTACTTCAAGAGGAAAGAACACATAGAGACAGAACGTGAAACTACTTTATTTTGTCAAGTTTCAAGAAGCTAGCACAAACCGTGTTGGATTTAGAGTTCGAAATACATCTATCTATATAGGAGAAAACAGAGTGAAACCTAAAAATTCAAACTGTTACTGGAAATGAACGCTTCAACATAGAAGAACGAAATTTGGGGAACCAAGTTGGCTTAGTGTACTGATCATTACCTGAAAGTATCATCCAGTTTGGGTGAAAAAATATTTGCTGTGATTTCTGGAGATTCGTAGTTTTTGGAAGCTTGACAACCCCTTTCTATGAAAGTGTTTCTCGCCAGTCACTGCTTAGGGCTACATCAAGAGGAAACAACACATAGATATAGAACGTGAAACTGCTTTATTTTGTCAAGTTTCAAGAAGCTAGCACAAACCGTGTTGGATTTACAGTTCCAAATCCATCTATCAATATAGGAGAAAACAGAGTGAAACCTAAAAATTCAAACTGTTACTGGAAATGAACGCTTCAACATAGAAGAACGAAATTTGGGGAACCAAGTCGGCTTAGTGTACTGATCATTACCTGAAAGTATCATCCAGTTTGGGTGCAGAAATATTTGCTGTGATTTCTGGAGATTCGTAGTTTTTGGAAGCTTGGCAACCCCTTTCTATGAAAGTGTTTCTTGCCAGTCACTGCTTAGGGCTACTTCAAGAGGAAACAAAACATAGATAGAACGTGAAACTGCTTTATTTTGTCAAGTTTCAATAAGCTAGCACAAACCGTGTTGGATTTAGAGTTCCAAATACATCTATCAATATAGGAGAAAACAGAGTGAAACCTAAAAATTCAAACTGTTACTGGAAATGTACGCTTCAACATAGAAGAACGAAATTTGGGGAACCAAGTCGGCTTAGTGTACTGATCATTACCTGAAAGTATCATCCAGTTTGGGTGAAAAAATATTTGCTGAGATTTCTGGAGATTCGTAATTTTTGGAAGCTTGGCAACCCCTTTCCATGAAAGTGTTTCTCGCCAGTCACTGCTTAGGGCTACATCAAGAGGAAAAAAAACATAGAGAAAGAACGTGAAACTGCTTTATTTTGTCAAGTTTCAAGAAGCTAGCACAAACCGTGTTGGATTTACAGTTCCAAATCCATCTATCAATATAGGAGAAAACAGAGTGAAACCTAAAAATTCAAACTGTTACTGAAAATGAACGCTTCAACATAGAAGAACGAAATTTGGGGAACCAAGTCGGCTTAGTGTACTGATCATTACCTGAAAGTATCATCCAGTTTGGGTGAAAAAATATTTGCTGAGATTTCTGGAGATTCGTAATTTTTGGAAGCTTGGCAACCCCTTTCCATGAAAGTGTTTCTCGCCAGTCACTGCTTAGGGCTACATCAAGAGGAAAAAAAACATAGAGAAAGAACGTGAAACTGCTTTATTTTGTCAAGTGTCAAGAAGCTAGCACAAACCGTGTTGGATTTACAGTTCCAAATCCATCTATCAATATAGGAGAAAACAGAGTGAAACCTGAAAATTCAAACTGTTACTGAAAATGAACGCTTCAACATAGAAGAACGAAATTTGGGGAACCAAGTCGGCTTAGTGTACTGATCATTACCTGAAAGTATCATCCAGTTTGGGTGAAAAAATATTTGCTGAGATTTCTGGAGATTCGTAATTTTTGGAAGCTTGGCAACCCCTTTCCATGAAAGTGTTTGTCGCCAGTCACTGCTTAGGGCTACATCAAGAGGAAAAAAAACATAGAGAAAGAACGTGAAACTGCTTTATTTTGTCAAGTTTCAAGAAGCTAGCACAAACCGTGTTGGATTTAGAGTTCCAAATACATCTATCAATATAGGAGAAAACAGAGTGAAACCTAAAAATTCAAACTGTTACTGGAAATGAATGCTTCAACATAGAAGAACGAATTTGGAGAACCAAGTTGGCTTAGTGTACTGATCATTACCTGTAAGTATCATCCAGTTTTGGTGAAAAAATATTTGCTGAGATTTCTGGAGATTCGTAATTTTTGGAAGCTTGGGAACCCCTTTCCATGAAAGTGTTTCTCGCCAGTCACTGCATAGGGCTACTTCAAGAGGAAAGAACACATAGAGACAGAACGTGAAACTACTTTATTTTGTCAAGTTTCAAGAAGCTAGCACAAACCGTGTTGGATTTAGAGTTCGAAATACATCTATCAATATAGGAGAAAACAGAGTGAAACCTAAAAATTCAAACTGTTACTGGAAATGAACGCTTCAACATAGAAGAACGAAATTTGGGGAACCAAGTCGGCTTAGTGTACTGATCATTACCTGAAAGTATCATCCAGTTTGGGTGAAAAAATATTTGCTGTGATTTCTGGAGATTCGTAGTTTTTGGAAGCTTGACAACCCCTTTCTATGAAAGTGTTTCTCGCCAGTCACTGCTTAGGGCTACATCAAGAGGAAACAACACATAGATATAGAACGTGAAACTGCTTTATTTTGTCAAGTTTCAAGAAGCTAGCACAAACCGTGTTGGATTTACAGTTCCAAATCCATCTATCAATATAGGAGAAAACAGAGTGAAACCTAAAAATTCAAACTGTTACTGGAAATGAACGCTTCAACATAGAAGAACGAAATTTGGGGAACCAAGTCGGCTTAGTGTACTGATCATTACCTGAAAGTATCATCCAGTTTGGGTGCAGAAATATTTGCTGTGATTTCTGGAGATTCGTAGTTTTTGGAAGCTTGGCAACCCCTTCCTATGAAAGTGTTTCTCGCCAGTCACTGCTTAGGGCTACTTCAAGAGGAAACAAAACATAGAGATAGAACGTGAAACTGCTTTATTTGTCAAGTTTCAAGAAGCTAGCACAAACCGTGTTGGATTTACAGTTCCAAATACATCTATCAATATAGGAGAAAACAGAGTGAAACGTAAAAATTCAAACTGTTACTGGAAATGTACGCTTCACCATAGAAGAACGAAATTTGGGGAACCAAGTCGGCTTAGTGTACTGATCATTACCTGAAAGTATCATCCAGTTTGGGTGAAAAAATATTTGCTGAGATTTCTGGAGATTCGTAATTTTTGGAAGCTTGGCAACCCCTTTCCATGAAAGTGTTTCTCGCCAGTCACTGCTTAGGGCTACATCAAGAGGAAAAAAAACATAGAGAAAGAACGTGAAACTGCTTTATTTTGTCAAGTTTCAAGAAGCTAGCACAAACCGTGTTGGATTTAGAGTTCCAAATACATTTATCAATATAGGAGAAAACAGAGTGAAACCTAAAAATTTAAACTGTTACTGGAAATGAACGCTTCACCATAGAAGAACGAAATTTGGGGAACCAAGTCGGCTTAGTGTACTGATCATTACCTGAAAGTATCATCCAGTTTGGGTGAAAAAATATTTGCTGTGATTTCTGGAGATTCGTAGTTTTTGGAAGCTTGACAACCCCTTTCTATGAAAGTGTTTCTCGCCAGTCACTGCTTAGGGCTACATCAAGAGGAAACAACACATAGATATAGAACGTGAAACTGCTTTATTTTGTCAAGTTTCAAGAAGCTAGCACAAACCGTGTTGGATTTACAGTTCCAAATCCATCTATCAATATAGGAGAAAACAGAGTGAAACCTAAAAATTCAAACTGTTACTGAAAATGAACGCTTCAACATAGAAGAACGAAATTTGGGGAACCAAGTCGGCTTAGTGTACTGATCATTACCTGAAAGTATCATCCAGTTTGGGTGAAAAAATATTTGCTGAGATTTCTGGAGATTCGTAATTTTTGGAAGCTTGGCAACCCCTTTCCATGAAAGTGTTTCTCGCCAGTCACTGCTTAGGGCTACATCAAGAGGAAAAAAAAACATAGAGAAAGAACGTGAAACTGCTTTATTTTGTCAAGTTTCAAGAAGCTAGCACAAACCGTGTTGGATTTAGAGTTCCAAATACATTTATCAATATAGGAGAAAATAGAGTGAAACCTAAAAATTTAAACTGTTACTGGAAATGAACGCTTCACCATAGAAGAACGAAATTTGGGGAACCAAGTCGGCTTAGTGTACTGATCATTACCTGAAAGTATCATCCAGTTTGGGTGAAAAAATATTTGCTGTGATTTCTGGAGATTCGTAGTTTTTGGAAGCTTGACAACCCCTTTCTATGAAAGTGTTTCTCGCCAGTCACTGCTTAGGGCTACATCAAGAGGAAACAACACATAGATATAGAACGTGAAACTGCTTTATTTTGTCAAGTTTCAAGAAGCTAGCACAAACCGTGTTGGATTTACAGTTCCAAATCCATCTATCAATATAGGAGAAAACAGAGTGAAACCTAAAAATTCAAACTGTTACTGAAAATGAACGCTTCAACATAGAAGAACGAAATTTGGGGAACCAAGTCGGCTTAGTGTACTGATCATTACCTGAAAGTATCATCCAGTTTGGGTGAAAAAATATTTGCTGAGATTTCTGGAGATTCGTAATTTTTGGAAGCTTGGCAACCCCTTTCCATGAAAGTGTTTCTCGCCAGTCACTGCTTAGGGCTACATCAAGAGGAAAAAAAAACATAGAGAAAGAACGTGAAACTGCTTTATTTTGTCAAGTTTCAAGAAGCTAGCACAAACCGTGTTGGATTTAGAGTTCCAAATACATTTATCAATATAGGAGAAAATAGAGTGAAACCTAAAAATTTAAACTGTTACTGGAAATGAACGCTTCACCATAGAAGAACGAAATTTGGGGAACCAAGTCGGCTTAGTGTACTGACCATTACCTGAAAGTATCATCCAGTTTGGGTGAAAAAATATTTGCTGAGATTTCTGGAGATTCGTAATTTTTGGAAGCTTGGGAACCTTTTTCCATGAAAGTGTTTCTCGACAGTCACTGCTTAGGGCTACATCAAGAGGAAACAAAACATAGAGATAGAACGTGAAACTGCTTTATTTTGTCAAGTTTCAAGAAGCTAGCACAAACCGTGTTGGATTTAGAGTTCCAAATACATCTATCAATATAGGAGAAAACAGAGTGAAACCTAAAAATTCAAACTGTTAGTAGAAACGAACGCTTCAACATAGAAGAATGAAATTTGGAGAACCAAGTTGGCTTAGTGTACTGATCATTACCTGTAAGTATCATCCAGTTTTGGTGAAAAAATACTTGCTGAGATTTCTGGAGATTCGTAATTTTAGGAAGCTTGGCAACCCCTTTCCATGAAAGTGTTTCTCGCCAGTCACTGCATAGGGCTACTTCAAGAGGAAAGAACACATAGAGACAGAACGTGAAACTACTTTATTTTGTCAAGTTTCAAGAAGCTAGCACAAACCGTGTTGGATTTAGAGTTCGAAATACATCTATCTATATAGGAGAAAACAGAGTGAAACCTAAAAATTCAAACTGTTACTGGAAATGAACGCTTCAACATAGAAGAACGAAATTTGGGGAACCAAGTTGGCTTAGTGTACTGATCATTACCTGAAAGTATCATCCAGTTTGGGTGAAAAAATATTTGCTGTGATTTCTGGAGATTCGTAGTTTTTGGAAGCTTGACAACCCCTTTCTATGAAAGTGTTTCTCGCCAGTCACTGCTTAGGGCTACATCAAGAGGAAACAACACATAGATATAGAACGTGAAACTGCTTTATTTTGTCAAGTTTCAAGAAGCTAGCACAAACCGTGTTGGATTTACAGTTCCAAATCCATCTATCAATATAGGAGAAAACAGAGTGAAACCTAAAAATTCAAACTGTTACTGGAAATGAACGCTTCAACATAGAAGAACGAAATTTGGGGAACCAAGTCGGCTTAGTGTACTGATCATTACCTGAAAGTATCATCCAGTTTGGGTGCAGAAATATTTGCTGTGATTTCTGGAGATTCGTAGTTTTTGGAAGCTTGGCAACCCCTTTCTATGAAAGTGTTTCTTGCCAGTCACTGCTTAGGGCTACTTCAAGAGGAAACAAAACATAGATAGAACGTGAAACTGCTTTATTTTGTCAAGTTTCAATAAGCTAGCACAAACCGTGTTGGATTTAGAGTTCCAAATACATCTATCAATATAGGAGAAAACAGAGTGAAACCTAAAAATTCAAACTGTTACTGGAAATGTACGCTTCAACATAGAAGAACGAAATTTGGGGAACCAAGTCGGCTTAGTGTACTGATCATTACCTGAAAGTATCATCCAGTTTGGGTGAAAAAATATTTGCTGAGATTTCTGGAGATTCGTAATTTTTGGAAGCTTGGCAACCCCTTTCCATGAAAGTGTTTCTCGCCAGTCACTGCTTAGGGCTACATCAAGAGGAAAAAAAACATAGAGAAAGAACGTGAAACTGCTTTATTTTGTCAAGTTTCAAGAAGCTAGCACAAACCGTGTTGGATTTACAGTTCCAAATCCATCTATCAATATAGGAGAAAACAGAGTGAAACCTAAAAATTCAAACTGTTACTGAAAATGAACGCTTCAACATAGAAGAACGAAATTTGGGGAACCAAGTCGGCTTAGTGTACTGATCATTACCTGAAAGTATCATCCAGTTTGGGTGAAAAAATATTTGCTGAGATTTCTGGAGATTCGTAATTTTTGGAAGCTTGGCAACCCCTTTCCATGAAAGTGTTTCTCGCCAGTCACTGCTTAGGGCTACATCAAGAGGAAAAAAAACATAGAGAAAGAACGTGAAACTGCTTTATTTTGTCAAGTGTCAAGAAGCTAGCACAAACCGTGTTGGATTTACAGTTCCAAATCCATCTATCAATATAGGAGAAAACAGAGTGAAACCTGAAAATTCAAACTGTTACTGAAAATGAACGCTTCAACATAGAAGAACGAAATTTGGGGAACCAAGTCGGCTTAGTGTACTGATCATTACCTGAAAGTATCATCCAGTTTGGGTGAAAAAATATTTGCTGAGATTTCTGGAGATTCGTAATTTTTGGAAGCTTGGCAACCCCTTTCCATGAAAGTGTTTCTCGCCAGTCACTGCTTAGGGCTACATCAAGAGGAAAAAAAACATAGAGAAAGAACGTGAAACTGCTTTATTTTGTCAAGTTTCAAGAAGCTAGCACAAACCGTGTTGGATTTAGAGTTCCAAATACATCTATCAATATAGGAGAAAACAGAGTGAAACCTAAAAATTCAAACTGTTACTGGAAATGAATGCTTCAACATAGAAGAACGAATTTGGAGAACCAAGTTGGCTTAGTGTACTGATCATTACCTGTAAGTATCATCCAGTTTTGGTGAAAAAATATTTGCTGAGATTTCTGGAGATTCGTAATTTTTGGAAGCTTGGGAACCCCTTTCCATGAAAGTGTTTCTCGCCAGTCACTGCATAGGGCTACTTCAAGAGGAAAGAACACATAGAGACAGAACGTGAAACTACTTTATTTTGTCAAGTTTCAAGAAGCTAGCACAAACCGTGTTGGATTTAGAGTTCGAAATACATCTATCAATATAGGAGAAAACAGAGTGAAACCTAAAAATTCAAACTGTTACTGGAAATGAACGCTTCAACATAGAAGAACGAAATTTGGGGAACCAAGTCAGCTTAGTGTACTGATCATTACCTGAAAGTATCATCCAGTTTGGGTGAAAAAATATTTGCTGTGATTTCTGGAGATTCGTAGTTTTTGGAAGCTTGACAACCCCTTTCTATGAAAGTGTTTCTCGCCAGTCACTGCTTAGGGCTACATCAAGAGGAAACAACACATAGATATAGAACGTGAAACTGCTTTATTTTGTCAAGTTTCAAGAAGCTAGCACAAACCGTGTTGGATTTACAGTTCCAAATCCATCTATCAATATAGGAGAAAACAGAGTGAAACCTAAAAATTCAAACTGTTACTGGAAATGAACGCTTCAACATAGAAGAACGAAATTTGGGGAACCAAGTCGGCTTAGTGTACTGATCATTACCTGAAAGTATCATCCAGTTTGGGTGCAGAAATATTTGCTGTGATTTCTGGAGATTCGTAGTTTTTGGAAGCTTGGCAACCCCTTTCTATGAAAGTGTTTCTCGCCAGTCACTGCTTAGGGCTACTTCAAGAGGAAACAAAACATAGAGATAGAACGTGAAACTGCTTTATTTGTCAAGTTTCAAGAAGCTAGCACAAACCGTGTTGGATTTACAGTTCCAAATACATCTATCAATATAGGAGAAAACAGAGTGAAACGTAAAAATTCAAACTGTTACTGGAAATGTACGCTTCACCATAGAAGAACGAAATTTGGGGAACCAAGTCGGCTTAGTGTACTGATCATTACCTGAAAGTATCATCCAGTTTGGGTGAAAAAATATTTGCTGAGATTTCTGGAGATTCGTAATTTTTGGAAGCTTGGCAACCCCTTTCCATGAAAGTGTTTCTCGCCAGTCACTGCTTAGGGCTACATCAAGAGGAAAAAAAACATAGAGAAAGAACGTGAAACTGCTTTATTTTGTCAAGTTTCAAGAAGCTAGCACAAACCGTGTTGGATTTAGAGTTCCAAATACATTTATCAATATAGGAGAAAACAGAGTGAAACCTAAAAATTTAAACTGTTACTGGAAATGAACGCTTCACCATAGAAGAACGAAATTTGGGGAACCAAGTCGGCTTAGTGTACTGATCATTACCTGAAAGTATCATCCAGTTTGGGTGAAAAAATATTTGCTGTGATTTCTGGAGATTCGTAGTTTTTGGAAGCTTGACAACCCCTTTCTATGAAAGTGTTTCTCGCCAGTCACTGCTTAGGGCTACATCAAGAGGAAACAACACATAGATATAGAACGTGAAACTGCTTTATTTTGTCAAGTTTCAAGAAGCTAGCACAAACCGTGTTGGATTTACAGTTCCAAATCCATCTATCAATATAGGAGAAAACAGAGTGAAACCTAAAAATTCAAACTGTTACTGAAAATGAACGCTTCAACATAGAAGAACGAAATTTGGGGAACCAAGTCGGCTTAGTGTACTGATCATTACCTGAAAGTATCATCCAGTTTGGGTGAAAAAATATTTGCTGAGATTTCTGGAGATTCGTAATTTTTGGAAGCTTGGCAACCCCTTTCCATGAAAGTGTTTCTCGCCAGTCACTGCTTAGGGCTACATCAAGAGGAAAAAAAAACATAGAGAAAGAACGTGAAACTGCTTTATTTTGTCAAGTTTCAAGAAGCTAGCACAAACCGTGTTGGATTTAGAGTTCCAAATACATTTATCAATATAGGAGAAAATAGAGTGAAACCTAAAAATTTAAACTGTTACTGGAAATGAACGCTTCACCATAGAAGAACGAAATTTGGGGAACCAAGTCGGCTTAGTGTACTGACCATTACCTGAAAGTATCATCCAGTTTGGGTGAAAAAATATTTGCTGAGATTTCTGGAGATTCGTAATTTTTGGAAGCTTGGGAACCTTTTTCCATGAAAGTGTTTCTCGACAGTCACTGCTTAGGGCTACATCAAGAGGAAACAAAACATAGAGATAGAACGTGAAACTGCTTTATTTTGTCAAGTTTCAAGAAGCTAGCACAAACCGTGTTGGATTTAGAGTTCCAAATACATCTATCAATATAGGAGAAAACAGAGTGAAACCTAAAAATTCAAACTGTTAGTAGAAACGAACGCTTCAACATAGAAGAATGAAATTTGGAGAACCAAGTTGGCTTAGTGTACTGATCATTACCTGTAAGTATCATCCAGTTTTGGTGAAAAAATACTTGCTGAGATTTCTGGAGATTCGTAATTTTAGGAAGCTTGGCAACCCCTTTCCATGAAAGTGTTTCTCGCCAGTCACTGCATAGGGCTACTTCAAGAGGAAAGAACACATAGAGACAGAACGTGAAACTACTTTATTTTGTCAAGTTTCAAGAAGCTAGCACAAACCGTGTTGGATTTAGAGTTCGAAATACATCTATCTATATAGGAGAAAACAGAGTGAAACCTAAAAATTCAAACTGTTACTGGAAATGAACGCTTCAACATAGAAGAACGAAATTTGGGGAACCAAGTTGGCTTAGTGTACTGATCATTACCTGAAAGTATCATCCAGTTTGGGTGAAAAAATATTTGCTGTGATTTCTGGAGATTCGTAGTTTTTGGAAGCTTGACAACCCCTTTCTATGAAAGTGTTTCTCGCCAGTCACTGCTTAGGGCTACATCAAGAGGAAACAACACATAGATATAGAACGTGAAACTGCTTTATTTTGTCAAGTTTCAAGAAGCTAGCACAAACCGTGTTGGATTTACAGTTCCAAATCCATCTATCAATATAGGAGAAAACAGAGTGAAACCTAAAAATTCAAACTGTTACTGGAAATGAATGCTTCAACATAGAAGAACGAAATTTGGGGAACCAAGTCGGCTTAGTGTACTGATCATTACCTGAAAGTATCATCCAGTTTGGGTGCAGAAATATTTGCTGTGATTTCTGGAGATTCGTAGTTTTTGGAAGCTTGGCAACCCCTTTCTATGAAAGTGTTTCTTGCCAGTCACTGCTTAGGGCTACTTCAAGAGGAAACAAAACATAGATAGAACGTGAAACTGCTTTATTTTGTCAAGTTTCAATAAGCTAGCACAAACCGTGTTGGATTTAGAGTTCCAAATACATCTATCAATATAGGAGAAAACAGAGTGAAACCTAAAAATTCAAACTGTTACTGGAAATGTACGCTTCAACATAGAAGAACGAAATTTGGGGAACCAAGTCGGCTTAGTGTACTGATCATTACCTGAAAGTATCATCCAGTTTGGGTGAAAAAATATTTGCTGAGATTTCTGGAGATTCGTAATTTTTGGAAGCTTGGCAACCCCTTTCCATGAAAGTGTTTCTCGCCAGTCACTGCTTAGGGCTACATCAAGAGGAAAAAAAACATAGAGAAAGAACGTGAAACTGCTTTATTTTGTCAAGTTTCAAGAAGCTAGCACAAACCGTGTTGGATTTACAGTTCCAAATCCATCTATCAATATAGGAGAAAACAGAGTGAAACCTAAAAATTCAAACTGTTACTGAAAATGAACGCTTCAACATAGAAGAACGAATTTGGAGAACCAAGTTGGCTTAGTGTACTGATCATTACCTGTAAGTATCATCCAGTTTTGGTGAAAAAATATTTGCTGAGATTTCTGGAGATTCGTAATTTTTGGAAGCTTGGGAACCCCTTTCCATGAAAGTGTTTCTCGCCAGTCACTGCATAGGGCTACTTCAAGAGGAAAGAACACATAGAGACAGAACGTGAAACTACTTTATTTTGTCAAGTTTCAAGAAGCTAGCACAAACCGTGTTGGATTTAGAGTTCGAAATACATCTATCAATATAGGAGAAAACAGAGTGAAACCTAAAAATTCAAACTGTTACTGGAAATGAACGCTTCAACATAGAAGAACGAAATTTGGGGAACCAAGTCGGCTTAGTGTACTGATCATTACCTGAAAGTATCATCCAGTTTGGGTGAAAAAATATTTGCTGTGATTTCTGGAGATTCGTAGTTTTTGGAAGCTTGACAACCCCTTTCTATGAAAGTGTTTCTCGCCAGTCACTGCTTAGGGCTACATCAAGAGGAAACAACACATAGATATAGAACGTGAAACTGCTTTATTTTGTCAAGTTTCAAGAAGCTAGCACAAACCGTGTTGGATTTACAGTTCCAAATCCATCTATCAATATAGGAGAAAACAGAGTGAAACCTAAAAATTCAAACTGTTACTGGAAATGAACGCTTCAACATAGAAGAACGAAATTTGGGGAACCAAGTCGGCTTAGTGTACTGATCATTACCTGAAAGTATCATCCAGTTTGGGTGCAGAAATATTTGCTGTGATTTCTGGAGATTCGTAGTTTTTGGAAGCTTGGCAACCCCTTTCTATGAAAGTGTTTCTCGCCAGTCACTGCTTAGGGCTACTTCAAGAGGAAACAAAACATAGAGATAGAACGTGAAACTGCTTTATTTGTCAAGTTTCAAGAAGCTAGCACAAACCGTGTTGGATTTACAGTTCCAAATACATCTATCAATATAGGAGAAAACAGAGTGAAACGTAAAAATTCAAACTGTTACTGGAAATGTACGCTTCACCATAGAAGAACGAAATTTGGGGAACCAAGTCGGCTTAGTGTACTGATCATTACCTGAAAGTATCATCCAGTTTGGGTGAAAAAATATTTGCTGAGATTTCTGGAGATTCGTAATTTTTGGAAGCTTGGCAACCCCTTTCCATGAAAGTGTTTCTCGCCAGTCACTGCTTAGGGCTACATCAAGAGGAAAAAAAACATAGAGAAAGAACGTGAAACTGCTTTATTTTGTCAAGTTTCAAGAAGCTAGCACAAACCGTGTTGGATTTAGAGTTCCAAATACATTTATCAATATAGGAGAAAACAGAGTGAAACCTAAAAATTTAAACTGTTACTGGAAATGAACGCTTCACCATAGAAGAACGAAATTTGGGGAACCAAGTCGGCTTAGTGTACTGATCATTACCTGAAAGTATCATCCAGTTTGGGTGAAAAAATATTTGCTGTGATTTCTGGAGATTCGTAGTTTTTGGAAGCTTGACAACCCCTTTCTATGAAAGTGTTTCTCGCCAGTCACTGCTTAGGGCTACATCAAGAGGAAACAACACATAGATATAGAACGTGAAACTGCTTTATTTTGTCAAGTTTCAAGAAGCTAGCACAAACCGTGTTGGATTTACAGTTCCAAATCCATCTATCAATATAGGAGAAAACAGAGTGAAACCTAAAAATTCAAACTGTTACTGAAAATGAACGCTTCAACATAGAAGAACGAAATTTGGGGAACCAAGTCGGCTTAGTGTACTGATCATTACCTGAAAGTATCATCCAGTTTGGGTGAAAAAATATTTGCTGAGATTTCTGGAGATTCGTAATTTTTGGAAGCTTGGCAACCCCTTTCCATGAAAGTGTTTCTCGCCAGTCACTGCTTAGGGCTACATCAAGAGGAAAAAAAAACATAGAGAAAGAACGTGAAACTGCTTTATTTTGTCAAGTTTCAAGAAGCTAGCACAAACCGTGTTGGATTTAGAGTTCCAAATACATTTATCAATATAGGAGAAAATAGAGTGAAACCTAAAAATTTAAACTGTTACTGGAAATGAACGCTTCACCATAGAAGAACGAAATTTGGGGAACCAAGTCGGCTTAGTGTACTGACCATTACCTGAAAGTATCATCCAGTTTGGGTGAAAAAATATTTGCTGAGATTTCTGGAGATTCGTAATTTTTGGAAGCTTGGGAACCTTTTTCCATGAAAGTGTTTCTCGACAGTCACTGCTTAGGGCTACATCAAGAGGAAACAAAACATAGAGATAGAACGTGAAACTGCTTTATTTTGTCAAGTTTCAAGAAGCTAGCACAAACCGTGTTGGATTTAGAGTTCCAAATACATCTATCAATATAGGAGAAAACAGAGTGAAACCTAAAAATTCAAACTGTTAGTAGAAACGAACGCTTCAACATAGAAGAATGAAATTTGGAGAACCAAGTTGGCTTAGTGTACTGATCATTACCTGTAAGTATCATCCAGTTTTGGTGAAAAAATACTTGCTGAGATTTCTGGAGATTCGTAATTTTAGGAAGCTTGGCAACCCCTTTCCATGAAAGTGTTTCTCGCCAGTCACTGCATAGGGCTACTTCAAGAGGAAAGAACACATAGAGACAGAACGTGAAACTACTTTATTTTGTCAAGTTTCAAGAAGCTAGCACAAACCGTGTTGGATTTAGAGTTCGAAATACATCTATCTATATAGGAGAAAACAGAGTGAAACCTAAAAATTCAAACTGTTACTGGAAATGAACGCTTCAACATAGAAGAACGAAATTTGGGGAACCAAGTTGGCTTAGTGTACTGATCATTACCTGAAAGTATCATCCAGTTTGGGTGAAAAAATATTTGCTGTGATTTCTGGAGATTCGTAGTTTTTGGAAGCTTGACAACCCCTTTCTATGAAAGTGTTTCTCGCCAGTCACTGCTTAGGGCTACATCAAGAGGAAACAACACATAGATATAGAACGTGAAACTGCTTTATTTTGTCAAGTTTCAAGAAGCTAGCACAAACCGTGTTGGATTTACAGTTCCAAATCCATCTATCAATATAGGAGAAAACAGAGTGAAACCTAAAAATTCAAACTGTTACTGGAAATGAATGCTTCAACATAGAAGAACGAAATTTGGGGAACCAAGTCGGCTTAGTGTACTGATCATTACCTGAAAGTATCATCCAGTTTGGGTGCAGAAATATTTGCTGTGATTTCTGGAGATTCGTAGTTTTTGGAAGCTTGGCAACCCCTTTCTATGAAAGTGTTTCTTGCCAGTCACTGCTTAGGGCTACTTCAAGAGGAAACAAAACATAGATAGAACGTGAAACTGCTTTATTTTGTCAAGTTTCAATAAGCTAGCACAAACCGTGTTGGATTTAGAGTTCCAAATACATCTATCAATATAGGAGAAAACAGAGTGAAACCTAAAAATTCAAACTGTTACTGGAAATGTACGCTTCAACATAGAAGAACGAAATTTGGGGAACCAAGTCGGCTTAGTGTACTGATCATTACCTGAAAGTATCATCCAGTTTGGGTGAAAAAATATTTGCTGAGATTTCTGGAGATTCGTAATTTTTGGAAGCTTGGCAACCCCTTTCCATGAAAGTGTTTCTCGCCAGTCACTGCTTAGGGCTACATCAAGAGGAAAAAAAACATAGAGAAAGAACGTGAAACTGCTTTATTTTGTCAAGTTTCAAGAAGCTAGCACAAACCGTGTTGGATTTACAGTTCCAAATCCATCTATCAATATAGGAGAAAACAGAGTGAAACCTAAAAATTCAAACTGTTACTGAAAATGAACGCTTCAACATAGAAGAACGAATTTGGAGAACCAAGTTGGCTTAGTGTACTGATCATTACCTGTAAGTATCATCCAGTTTTGGTGAAAAAATATTTGCTGAGATTTCTGGAGATTCGTAATTTTTGGAAGCTTGGGAACCCCTTTCCATGAAAGTGTTTCTCGCCAGTCACTGCATAGGGCTACTTCAAGAGGAAAGAACACATAGAGACAGAACGTGAAACTACTTTATTTTGTCAAGTTTCAAGAAGCTAGCACAAACCGTGTTGGATTTAGAGTTCGAAATACATCTATCAATATAGGAGAAAACAGAGTGAAACCTAAAAATTCAAACTGTTACTGGAAATGAACGCTTCAACATAGAAGAACGAAATTTGGGGAACCAAGTCGGCTTAGTGTACTGATCATTACCTGAAAGTATCATCCAGTTTGGGTGAAAAAATATTTGCTGTGATTTCTGGAGATTCGTAGTTTTTGGAAGCTTGACAACCCCTTTCTATGAAAGTGTTTCTCGCCAGTCACTGCTTAGGGCTACATCAAGAGGAAACAACACATAGATATAGAACGTGAAACTGCTTTATTTTGTCAAGTTTCAAGAAGCTAGCACAAACCGTGTTGGATTTACAGTTCCAAATCCATCTATCAATATAGGAGAAAACAGAGTGAAACCTAAAAATTCAAACTGTTACTAGAAATGAACGCTTCAACATAGAAGAACGAAATTTGGGGAACCAAGTCGGCTTAGTGTACTGATCATTACCTGAAAGTATCATCCAGTTTGGGTGCAGAAATATTTGCTGTGATTTCTGGAGATTCGTAGTTTTTGGAAGCTTGCCAACCCCTTTCTATGAAAGTGTTTCTCGCCAGTCACTGCTTAGGGCTACTTCAAGAGGAAACAAAACATAGAGATAGAACGTGAAACTGCTTTATTTGTCAAGTTTCAAGAAGCTAGCACAAACCGTGTTGGATTTACAGTTCCAAATACATCTATCAATATAGGAGAAAACAGAGTGAAACGTAAAAATTCAAACTGTTACTGGAAATGTACGCTTCACCATAGAAGAACGAAATTTGGGGAACCAAGTCGGCTTAGTGTACTGATCATTACCTGAAAGTATCATCCAGTTTGGGTGAAAAAATATTTGCTGAGATTTCTGGAGATTCGTAATTTTTGGAAGCTTGGCAACCCCTTTCCATGAAAGTGTTTCTCGCCAGTCACTGCTTAGGGCTACATCAAGAGGAAAAAAAACATAGAGAAAGAACGTGAAACTGCTTTATTTTGTCAAGTTTCAAGAAGCTAGCACAAACCGTGTTGGATTTAGAGTTCCAAATACATTTATCAATATAGGAGAAAACAGAGTGAAACCTAAAAATTTAAACTGTTACTGGAAATGAACGCTTCACCATAGAAGAACGAAATTTGGGGAACCAAGTCGGCTTAGTGTACTGATCATTACCTGAAAGTATCATCCAGTTTGGGTGAAAAAATATTTGCTGTGATTTCTGGAGATTCGTAGTTTTTGGAAGCTTGACAACCCCTTTCTATGAAAGTGTTTCTCGCCAGTCACTGCTTAGGGCTACATCAAGAGGAAACAACACATAGATAAAGAACGTGAAACTGCTTTATTTTGTCAAGTTTCAAGAAGCTAGCACAAACCGTGTTGGATTTACAGTTCCAAATCCATCTATCAATATAGGAGAAAACAGAGTGAAACCTAAAAATTCAAACTGTTACTGAAAATGAACGCTTCAACATAGAAGAACGAAATTTGGGGAACCAAGTCGGCTTAGTGTACTGATCATTACCTGAAAGTATCATCCAGTTTGGGTGAAAAAATATTTGCTGAGATTTCTGGAGATTCGTAATTTTTGGAAGCTTGGCAACCCCTTTCCATGAAAGTGTTTCTCGCCAGTCACTGCTTAGGGCTACATCAAGAGGAAAAAAAAACATAGAGAAAGAACGTGAAACTGCTTTATTTTGTCAAGTTTCAAGAAGCTAGCACAAACCGTGTTGGATTTAGAGTTCCAAATACATTTATCAATATAGGAGAAAATAGAGTGAAACCTAAAAATTTAAACTGTTACTGGAAATGAACGCTTCACCATAGAAGAACGAAATTTGGGGAACCAAGTCGGCTTAGTGTACTGACCATTACCTGAAAGTATCATCCAGTTTGGGTGAAAAAATATTTGCTGAGATTTCTGGAGATTCGTAATTTTTGGAAGCTTGGGAACCTTTTTCCATGAAAGTGTTTCTCGACAGTCACTGCTTAGGGCTACATCAAGAGGAAACAAAACATAGAGATAGAACGTGAAACTGCTTTATTTTGTCAAGTTTCAAGAAGCTAGCACAAACCGTGTTGGATTTAGAGTTCCAAATACATCTATCAATATAGGAGAAAACAGAGTGAAACCTAAAAATTCAAACTGTTAGTAGAAACGAACGCTTCAACATAGAAGAATGAAATTTGGAGAACCAAGTTGGCTTAGTGTACTGATCATTACCTGTAAGTATCATCCAGTTTTGGTGAAAAAATACTTGCTGAGATTTCTGGAGATTCGTAATTTTAGGAAGCTTGGCAACCCCTTTCCATGAAAGTGTTTCTCGCCAGTCACTGCATAGGGCTACTTCAAGAGGAAAGAACACATAGAGACAGAACGTGAAACTACTTTATTTTGTCAAGTTTCAAGAAGCTAGCACAAACCGTGTTGGATTTAGAGTTCGAAATACATCTATCTATATAGGAGAAAACAGAGTGAAACCTAAAAATTCAAACTGTTACTGGAAATGAACGCTTCAACATAGAAGAACGAAATTTGGGGAACCAAGTTGGCTTAGTGTACTGATCATTACCTGAAAGTATCATCCAGTTTGGGTGAAAAAATATTTGCTGTGATTTCTGGAGATTCGTAGTTTTTGGAAGCTTGACAACCCCTTTCTATGAAAGTGTTTCTCGCCAGTCACTGCTTAGGGCTACATCAAGAGGAAACAACACATAGATATAGAACGTGAAACTGCTTTATTTTGTCAAGTTTCAAGAAGCTAGCACAAACCGTGTTGGATTTACAGTTCCAAATCCATCTATCAATATAGGAGAAAACAGAGTGAAACCTAAAAATTCAAACTGTTACTGGAAATGAACGCTTCAACATAGAAGAACGAAATTTGGGGAACCAAGTCGGCTTAGTGTACTGATCATTACCTGAAAGTATCATCCAGTTTGGGTGCAGAAATATTTGCTGTGATTTCTGGAGATTCGTAGTTTTTGGAAGCTTGGCAACCCCTTTCTATGAAAGTGTTTCTTGCCAGTCACTGCTTAGGGCTACTTCAAGAGGAAACAAAACATAGATAGAACGTGAAACTGCTTTATTTTGTCAAGTTTCAATAAGCTAGCACAAACCGTGTTGGATTTAGAGTTCCAAATACATCTATCAATATAGGAGAAAACAGAGTGAAACCTAAAAATTCAAACTGTTACTGGAAATGTACGCTTCAACATAGAAGAACGAAATTTGGGGAACCAAGTCGGCTTAGTGTACTGATCATTACCTGAAAGTATCATCCAGTTTGGGTGAAAAAATATTTGCTGAGATTTCTGGAGATTCGTAATTTTTGGAAGCTTGGCAACCCCTTTCCATGAAAGTGTTTCTCGCCAGTCACTGCTTAGGGCTACATCAAGAGGAAAAAAAACATAGAGAAAGAACGTGAAACTGCTTTATTTTGTCAAGTTTCAAGAAGCTAGCACAAACCGTGTTGGATTTACAGTTCCAAATCCATCTATCAATATAGGAGAAAACAGAGTGAAACCTAAAAATTCAAACTGTTACTGAAAATGAACGCTTCAACATAGAAGAACGAAATTTGGGGAACCAAGTCGGCTTAGTGTACTGATCATTACCTGAAAGTATCATCCAGTTTGGGTGAAAAAATATTTGCTGAGATTTCTGGAGATTCGTAATTTTTGGAAGCTTGGCAACCCCTTTCCATGAAAGTGTTTCTCGCCAGTCACTGCTTAGGGCTACATCAAGAGGAAAAAAAACATAGAGAAAGAACGTGAAACTGCTTTATTTTGTCAAGTGTCAAGAAGCTAGCACAAACCGTGTTGGATTTACAGTTCCAAATCCATCTATCAATATAGGAGAAAACAGAGTGAAACCTGAAAATTCAAACTGTTACTGAAAATGAACGCTTCAACATAGAAGAACGAAATTTGGGGAACCAAGTCGGCTTAGTGTACTGATCATTACCTGAAAGTATCATCCAGTTTGGGTGAAAAAATATTTGCTGAGATTTCTGGAGATTCGTAATTTTTGGAAGCTTGGCAACCCCTTTCCATGAAAGTGTTTGTCGCCAGTCACTGCTTAGGGCTACATCAAGAGGAAAAAAAACATAGAGAAAGAACGTGAAACTGCTTTATTTTGTCAAGTTTCAAGAAGCTAGCACAAACCGTGTTGGATTTAGAGTTCCAAATACATCTATCAATATAGGAGAAAACAGAGTGAAACCTAAAAATTCAAACTGTTACTGGAAATGAATGCTTCAACATAGAAGAACGAATTTGGAGAACCAAGTTGGCTTAGTGTACTGATCATTACCTGTAAGTATCATCCAGTTTTGGTGAAAAAATATTTGCTGAGATTTCTGGAGATTCGTAATTTTTGGAAGCTTGGGAACCCCTTTCCATGAAAGTGTTTCTCGCCAGTCACTGCATAGGGCTACTTCAAGAGGAAAGAACACATAGAGACAGAACGTGAAACTACTTTATTTTGTCAAGTTTCAAGAAGCTAGCACAAACCGTGTTGGATTTAGAGTTCGAAATACATCTATCAATATAGGAGAAAACAGAGTGAAACCTAAAAATTCAAACTGTTACTGGAAATGAACGCTTCAACATAGAAGAACGAAATTTGGGGAACCAAGTCGGCTTAGTGTACTGATCATTACCTGAAAGTATCATCCAGTTTGGGTGAAAAAATATTTGCTGTGATTTCTGGAGATTCGTAGTTTTTGGAAGCTTGACAACCCCTTTCTATGAAAGTGTTTCTCGCCAGTCACTGCTTAGGGCTACATCAAGAGGAAACAACACATAGATATAGAACGTGAAACTGCTTTATTTTGTCAAGTTTCAAGAAGCTAGCACAAACCGTGTTGGATTTACAGTTCCAAATCCATCTATCAATATAGGAGAAAACAGAGTGAAACCTAAAAATTCAAACTGTTACTGGAAATGAACGCTTCAACATAGAAGAACGAAATTTGGGGAACCAAGTCGGCTTAGTGTACTGATCATTACCTGAAAGTATCATCCAGTTTGGGTGCAGAAATATTTGCTGTGATTTCTGGAGATTCGTAGTTTTTGGAAGCTTGGCAACCCCTTTCTATGAAAGTGTTTCTCGCCAGTCACTGCTTAGGGCTACTTCAAGAGGAAACAAAACATAGAGATAGAACGTGAAACTGCTTTATTTGTCAAGTTTCAAGAAGCTAGCACAAACCGTGTTGGATTTACAGTTCCAAATACATCTATCAATATAGGAGAAAACAGAGTGAAACGTAAAAATTCAAACTGTTACTGGAAATGTACGCTTCACCATAGAAGAACGAAATTTGGGGAACCAAGTCGGCTTAGTGTACTGATCATTACCTGAAAGTATCATCCAGTTTGGGTGAAAAAATATTTGCTGAGATTTCTGGAGATTCGTAATTTTTGGAAGCTTGGCAACCCCTTTCCATGAAAGTGTTTCTCGCCAGTCACTGCTTAGGGCTACATCAAGAGGAAAAAAAACATAGAGAAAGAACGTGAAACTGCTTTATTTTGTCAAGTTTCGAGAAGCTAGCACAAACCGTGTTGGATTTAGAGTTCCAAATACATTTATCAATATAGGAGAAAACAGAGTGAAACCTAAAAATTTAAACTGTTACTGGAAATGAACGCTTCACCATAGAAGAACGAAATTTGGGGAACCAAGTCGGCTTAGTGTACTGATCATTACCTGAAAGTATCATCCAGTTTGGGTGAAAAAATATTTGCTGTGATTTCTGGAGATTCGTAGTTTTTGGAAGCTTGACAACCCCTTTCTATGAAAGTGTTTCTCGCCAGTCACTGCTTAGGGCTACATCAAGAGGAAACAACACATAGATATAGAACGTGAAACTGCTTTATTTTGTCAAGTTTCAAGAAGCTAGCACAAACCGTGTTGGATTTACAGTTCCAAATCCATCTATCAATATAGGAGAAAACAGAGTGAAACCTAAAAATTCAAACTGTTACTGAAAATGAACGCTTCAACATAGAAGAACGAAATTTGGGGAACCAAGTCGGCTTAGTGTACTGATCATTACCTGAAAGTATCATCCAGTTTGGGTGAAAAAATATTTGCTGAGATTTCTGGAGATTCGTAATTTTTGGAAGCTTGGCAACCCCTTTCCATGAAAGTGTTTCTCGCCAGTCACTGCTTAGGGCTACATCAAGAGGAAAAAAAAACATAGAGAAAGAACGTGAAACTGCTTTATTTTGTCAAGTTTCAAGAAGCTAGCACAAACCGTGTTGGATTTAGAGTTCCAAATACATTTATCAATATAGGAGAAAATAGAGTGAAACCTAAAAATTTAAACTGTTACTGGAAATGAACGCTTCACCATAGAAGAACGAAATTTGGGGAACCAAGTCGGCTTAGTGTACTGACCATTACCTGAAAGTATCATCCAGTTTGGGTGAAAAAATATTTGCTGAGATTTCTGGAGATTCGTAATTTTTGGAAGCTTGGGAACCTTTTTCCATGAAAGTGTTTCTCGACAGTCACTGCTTAGGGCTACATCAAGAGGAAACAAAACATAGAGATAGAACGTGAAACTGCTTTATTTTGTCAAGTTTCAAGAAGCTAGCACAAACCGTGTTGGATTTAGAGTTCCAAATACATCTATCAATATAGGAGAAAACAGAGTGAAACCTAAAAATTCAAACTGTTAGTAGAAACGAACGCTTCAACATAGAAGAATGAAATTTGGAGAACCAAGTTGGCTTAGTGTACTGATCATTACCTGTAAGTATCATCCAGTTTTGGTGAAAAAATACTTGCTGAGATTTCTGGAGATTCGTAATTTTAGGAAGCTTGGCAACCCCTTTCCATGAAAGTGTTTCTCGCCAGTCACTGCATAGGGCTACTTCAAGAGGAAAGAACACATAGAGACAGAACGTGAAACTACTTTATTTTGTCAAGTTTCAAGAAGCTAGCACAAACCGTGTTGGATTTAGAGTTCGAAATACATCTATCTATATAGGAGAAAACAGAGTGAAACCTAAAAATTCAAACTGTTACTGGAAATGAACGCTTCAACATAGAAGAACGAAATTTGGGGAACCAAGTTGGCTTAGTGTACTGATCATTACCTGAAAGTATCATCCAGTTTGGGTGAAAAAATATTTGCTGTGATTTCTGGAGATTCGTAGTTTTTGGAAGCTTGACAACCCCTTTCTATGAAAGTGTTTCTCGCCAGTCACTGCTTAGGGCTACATCAAGAGGAAACAACACATAGATATAGAACGTGAAACTGCTTTATTTTGTCAAGTTTCAAGAAGCTAGCACAAACCGTGTTGGATTTACAGTTCCAAATCCATCTATCAATATAGGAGAAAACAGAGTGAAACCTAAAAATTCAAACTGTTACTGGAAATGAACGCTTCAACATAGAAGAACGAAATTTGGGGAACCAAGTCGGCTTAGTGTACTGATCATTACCTGAAAGTATCATCCAGTTTGGGTGCAGAAATATTTGCTGTGATTTCTGGAGATTCGTAGTTTTTGGAAGCTTGGCAACCCCTTTCTATGAAAGTGTTTCTTGCCAGTCACTGCTTAGGGCTACTTCAAGAGGAAACAAAACATAGATAGAACGTGAAACTGCTTTATTTTGTCAAGTTTCAATAAGCTAGCACAAACCGTGTTGGATTTAGAGTTCCAAATACATCTATCAATATAGGAGAAAACAGAGTGAAACCTAAAAATTCAAACTGTTACTGGAAATGTACGCTTCAACATAGAAGAACGAAATTTGGGGAACCAAGTCGGCTTAGTGTACTGATCATTACCTGAAAGTATCATCCAGTTTGGGTGAAAAAATATTTGCTGAGATTTCTGGAGATTCGTAATTTTTGGAAGCTTGGCAACCCCTTTCCATGAAAGTGTTTCTCGCCAGTCACTGCTTAGGGCTACATCAAGAGGAAAAAAAACATAGAGAAAGAACGTGAAACTGCTTTATTTTGTCAAGTTTCAAGAAGCTAGCACAAACCGTGTTGGATTTACAGTTCCAAATCCATCTATCAATATAGGAGAAAACAGAGTGAAACCTAAAAATTCAAACTGTTACTGAAAATGAACGCTTCAACATAGAAGAACGAAATTTGGGGAACCAAGTCGGCTTAGTGTACTGATCATTACCTGAAAGTATCATCCAGTTTGGGTGAAAAAATATTTGCTGAGATTTCTGGAGATTCGTAATTTTTGGAAGCTTGGCAACCCCTTTCCATGAAAGTGTTTCTCGCCAGTCACTGCTTAGGGCTACATCAAGAGGAAAAAAAACATAGAGAAAGAACGTGAAACTGCTTTATTTTGTCAAGTGTCAAGAAGCTAGCACAAACCGTGTTGGATTTACAGTTCCAAATCCATCTATCAATATAGGAGAAAACAGAGTGAAACCTGAAAATTCAAACTGTTACTGAAAATGAACGCTTCAACATAGAAGAACGAAATTTGGGGAACCAAGTCGGCTTAGTGTACTGACCATTACCTGAAAGTATCATCCAGTTTGGGTGAAAAAATATTTGCTGAGATTTCTGGAGATTCGTAATTTTTGGAAGCTTGGCAACCCCTTTCCATGAAAGTGTTTGTCGCCAGTCACTGCTTAGGGCTACATCAAGAGGAAAAAAAACATAGAGAAAGAACGTGAAACTGCTTTATTTTGTCAAGTTTCAAGAAGCTAGCACAAACCGTGTTGGATTTAGAGTTCCAAATACATCTATCAATATAGGAGAAAACAGAGTGAAACCTAAAAATTCAAACTGTTACTGGAAATGAATGCTTCAACATAGAAGAACGAATTTGGAGAACCAAGTTGGCTTAGTGTACTGATCATTACCTGTAAGTATCATCCAGTTTTGGTGAAAAAATATTTGCTGAGATTTCTGGAGATTCGTAATTTTTGGAAGCTTGGGAACCCCTTTCCATGAAAGTGTTTCTCGCCAGTCACTGCATAGGGCTACTTCAAGAGGAAAGAACACATAGAGACAGAACGTGAAACTACTTTATTTTGTCAAGTTTCAAGAAGCTAGCACAAACCGTGTTGGATTTAGAGTTCGAAATACATCTATCAATATAGGAGAAAACAGAGTGAAACCTAAAAATTCAAACTGTTACTGGAAATGAACGCTTCAACATAGAAGAACGAAATTTGGGGAACCAAGTCGGCTTAGTGTACTGATCATTACCTGAAAGTATCATCCAGTTTGGGTGAAAAAATATTTGCTGTGATTTCTGGAGATTCGTAGTTTTTGGAAGCTTGACAACCCCTTTCTATGAAAGTGTTTCTCGCCAGTCACTGCTTAGGGCTACATCAAGAGGAAACAACACATAGATATAGAACGTGAAACTGCTTTATTTTGTCAAGTTTCAAGAAGCTAGCACAAACCGTGTTGGATTTACAGTTCCAAATCCATCTATCAATATAGGAGAAAACAGAGTGAAACCTAAAAATTCAAACTGTTACTGGAAATGAACGCTTCAACATAGAAGAACGAAATTTGGGGAACCAAGTCGGCTTAGTGTACTGATCATTACCTGAAAGTATCATCCAGTTTGGGTGCAGAAATATTTGCTGTGATTTCTGGAGATTCGTAGTTTTTGGAAGCTTGGCAACCCCTTTCTATGAAAGTGTTTCTCGCCAGTCACTGCTTAGGGCTACTTCAAGAGGAAACAAAACATAGAGATAGAACGTGAAACTGCTTTATTTGTCAAGTTTCAAGAAGCTAGCACAAACCGTGTTGGATTTACAGTTCCAAATACATCTATCAATATAGGAGAAAACAGAGTGAAACGTAAAAATTCAAACTGTTACTGGAAATGTACGCTTCACCATAGAAGAACGAAATTTGGGGAACCAAGTCGGCTTAGTGTACTGATCATTACCTGAAAGTATCATCCAGTTTGGGTGAAAAAATATTTGCTGAGATTTCTGGAGATTCGTAATTTTTGGAAGCTTGGCAACCCCTTTCCATGAAAGTGTTTCTCGCCAGTCACTGCTTAGGGCTACATCAAGAGGAAAAAAAACATAGAGAAAGAACGTGAAACTGCTTTATTTTGTCAAGTTTCAAGAAGCTAGCACAAACCGTGTTGGATTTAGAGTTCCAAATACATTTATCAATATAGGAGAAAACAGAGTGAAACCTAAAAATTTAAACTGTTACTGGAAATGAACGCTTCACCATAGAAGAACGAAATTTGGGGAACCAAGTCGGCTTAGTGTACTGATCATTACCTGAAAGTATCATCCAGTTTGGGTGAAAAAATATTTGCTGTGATTTCTGGAGATTCGTAGTTTTTGGAAGCTTGACAACCCCTTTCTATGAAAGTGTTTCTCGCCAGTCACTGCTTAGGGCTACATCAAGAGGAAACAACACATAGATATAGAACGTGAAACTGCTTTATTTTGTCAAGTTTCAAGAAGCTAGCACAAACCGTGTTGGATTTAGAGTTCCAAATCCATCTATCAATATAGGAGAAAACAGAGTGAAACCTAAAAATTCAAACTGTTACTGAAAATGAACGCTTCAACATAGAAGAACGAAATTTGGGGAACCAAGTCGGCTTAGTGTACTGATCATTACCTGAAAGTATCATCCAGTTTGGGTGAAAAAATATTTGCTGAGATTTCTGGAGATTCGTAATTTTTGGAAGCTTGGCAACCCCTTTCCATGAAAGTGTTTCTCGCCAGTCACTGCTTAGGGCTACATCAAGAGGAAAAAAAAACATAGAGAAAGAACGTGAAACTGCTTTATTTTGTCAAGTTTCAAGAAGCTAGCACAAACCGTGTTGGATTTAGAGTTCCAAATACATTTATCAATATAGGAGAAAACAGAGTGAAACCTAAAAATTTAAACTGTTACTGGAAATGAACGCTTCACCATAGAAGAACGAAATTTGGGGAACCAAGTCGGCTTAGTGTACTGACCATTACCTGAAAGTATCATCCAGTTTGGGTGAAAAAATATTTGCTGAGATTTCTGGAGATTCGTAATTTTTGGAAGCCTGGGAACCTTTTTCCATGAAAGTGTTTCTCGACAGTCACTGCTTAGGGCTACATCAAGAGGAAACAAAACATAGAGATAGAACGTGAAACTGCTTTATTTTGTCAAGTTTCAAGAAGCTAGCACAAACCGTGTTGGATTTAGAGTTCCAAATACATCTATCAATATAGGAGAAAACAGAGTGAAACCTAAAAATTCAAACTGTTAGTAGAAACGAACGCTTCAACATAGAAGAATGAAATTTGGAGAACCAAGTTGGCTTAGTGTACTGATCATTACCTGTAAGTATCATCCAGTTTTGGTGAAAAAATACTTGCTGAGATTTCTGGAGATTCGTAATTTTAGGAAGCTTGGCAACCCCTTTCCATGAAAGTGTTTCTCGCCAGTCACTGCATAGGGCTACTTCAAGAGGAAAGAACACATAGAGACAGAACGTGAAACTACTTTATTTTGTCAAGTTTCAAGAAGCTAGCACAAACCGTGTTGGATTTAGAGTTCGAAATACATCTATCTATATAGGAGAAAACAGAGTGAAACCTAAAAATTCAAACTGTTACTGGAAATGAACGCTTCAACATAGAAGAACGAAATTTGGGGAACCAAGTTGGCTTAGTGTACTGATCATTACCTGAAAGTATCATCCAGTTTGGGTGAAAAAATATTTGCTGTGATTTCTGGAGATTCGTAGTTTTTGGAAGCTTGACAACCCCTTTCTATGAAAGTGTTTCTCGCCAGTCACTGCTTAGGGCTACATCAAGAGGAAACAACACATAGATATAGAACGTGAAACTGCTTTATTTTGTCAAGTTTCAAGAAGCTAGCACAAACCGTGTTGGATTTACAGTTCCAAATCCATCTATCAATATAGGAGAAAACAGAGTGAAACCTAAAAATTCAAACTGTTACTGAAAATGAACGCTTCAACATAGAAGAACGAAATTTGGGGAACCAAGTCGGCTTAGTGTACTGATCATTACCTGAAAGTATCATCCAGTTTGGGTGCAGAAATATTTGCTGTGATTTCTGGAGATTCGTAGTTTTTGGAAGCTTGGCAACCCCTTTCTATGAAAGTGTTTCTCGCCAGTCACTGCTTAGGGCTACTTCAAGAGGAAACAAAATATAGAGATAGAACGTGAAACTGCTTTATTTGTCAAGTTTCAAGAAGCTAGCACAAACCGTGTTGGATTTACAGTTCCAAATCCATCTATCAATATAGGAGAAAACAGAGTGAAACCTAAAAATTCAAACTGTTACTGAAAATGAACGCTTCAACATAGAAGAACGAAATTTGGGGAACCAAGTCGGCTTAGTGTACTGATCATTACCTGAAAGTATCATCCAGTTTGGGTGCAGAAATATTTGCTGTGATTTCTGGAGATTCGTAGTTTTTGGAAGCTTGGCAACCCCTTTCTATGAAAGTGTTTCTCGCCAGTCACTGCTTAGGGCTACTTCAAGAGGAAACAAAACATAGAGATAGAACGTGAAACTGCTTTATTTGTCAAGTTTCAAGAAGCTAGCACAAACCGTGTTGGATTTACAGTTCCAAATACATCTATCAATATAGGAGAAAACAGAGTGAAACGTAAAAATTCAAACTGTTACTGGAAATGTACGCTTCACCATAGAAGAACGAAATTTGGGGAACCAAGTCGGCTTAGTGTACTGATCATTACCTGAAAGTATCATCCAGTTTGGGTGAAAAAATATTTGCTGAGATTTCTGGAGATTCGTAATTTTTGGAAGCTTGGCAACCCCTTTCCATGAAAGTGTTTCTCGCCAGTCACTGCTTAGGGCTACATCAAGAGGAAAAAAAACATAGAGAAAGAACGTGAAACTGCTTTATTTTGTCAAGTTTCAAGAAGCTAGCACAAACCGTGTTGGATTTAGAGTTCCAAATACATTTATCAATATAGGAGAAAACAGAGTGAAACCTAAAAATTTAAACTGTTACTGGAAATGAACGCTTCACCATAGAAGAACGAAATTTGGGGAACCAAGTCGGCTTAGTGTACTGATCATTACCTGAAAGTATCATCCAGTTTGGGTGAAAAAATATTTGCTGTGATTTCTGGAGATTCGTAGTTTTTGGAAGCTTGACAACCCCTTTCTATGAAAGTGTTTCTCGCCAGTCACTGCTTAGGGCTACTTCAAGAGGAAACAAAATATAGAGATAGAACGTGAAACTGCTTTATTTTGTCAAGTTTCAAGAAGCTAGCACAAACCGTGTTGGATTTAGAGTTCCAAATCCATCTATCAATATAGGAGAAAACAGAGTGAAACCTAAAAATTCAAACTGTTACTGAAAATGAACGCTTCAACATAGAAGAACGAAATTTGGGGAACCAAGTCGGCTTAGTGTACTGATCATTACCTGAAAGTATCATCCAGTTTGGGTGAAAAAATATTTGCTGAGATTTCTGGAGATTCGTAATTTTTGGAAGCTTGGCAACCCCTTTCCATGAAAGTGTTTCTCGCCAGTCACTGCTTAGGGCTACATCAAGAGGAAAAAAAAACATAGAGAAAGAACGTGAAACTGCTTTATTTTGTCAAGTTTCAAGAAGCTAGCACAAACCGTGTTGGATTTAGAGTTCCAAATACATTTATCAATATAGGAGAAAACAGAGTGAAACCTAAAAATTTAAACTGTTACTGGAAATGAACGCTTCACCATAGAAGAACGAAATTTGGGGAACCAAGTCGGCTTAGTGTACTGACCATTACCTGAAAGTATCATCCAGTTTGGGTGAAAAAATATTTGCTGAGATTTCTGGAGATTCGTAATTTTTGGAAGCCTGGGAACCTTTTTCCATGAAAGTGTTTCTCGACAGTCACTGCTTAGGGCTACATCAAGAGGAAACAAAACATAGAGATAGAACGTGAAACTGCTTTATTTTGTCAAGTTTCAAGAAGCTAGCACAAACCGTGTTGGATTTAGAGTTCCAAATACATCTATCAATATAGGAGAAAACAGAGTGAAACCTAAAAATTCAAACTGTTAGTAGAAACGAACGCTTCAACATAGAAGAATGAAATTTGGAGAACCAAGTTGGCTTAGTGTACTGATCATTACCTGTAAGTATCATCCAGTTTTGGTGAAAAAATACTTGCTGAGATTTCTGGAGATTCGTAATTTTAGGAAGCTTGGCAACCCCTTTCCATGAAAGTGTTTCTCGCCAGTCACTGCATAGGGCTACTTCAAGAGGAAAGAACACATAGAGACAGAACGTGAAACTACTTTATTTTGTCAAGTTTCAAGAAGCTAGCACAAACCGTGTTGGATTTAGAGTTCGAAATACATCTATCTATATAGGAGAAAACAGAGTGAAACCTAAAAATTCAAACTGTTACTGGAAATGAACGCTTCAACATAGAAGAACGAAATTTGGGGAACCAAGTTGGCTTAGTGTACTGATCATTACCTGAAAGTATCATCCAGTTTGGGTGAAAAAATATTTGCTGTGATTTCTGGAGATTCGTAGTTTTTGGAAGCTTGACAACCCCTTTCTATGAAAGTGTTTCTCGCCAGTCACTGCTTAGGGCTACATCAAGAGGAAACAACACATAGATATAGAACGTGAAACTGCTTTATTTTGTCAAGTTTCAAGAAGCTAGCACAAACCGTGTTGGATTTACAGTTCCAAATCCATCTATCAATATAGGAGAAAACAGAGTGAAACCTAAAAATTCAAACTGTTACTGCAAATGAACGCTTCAACATAGAAGAACGAAATTTGGGGAACCAAGTCGGCTTAGTGTACTGATCATTACCTGAAAGTATCATCCAGTTTGGGTGCAGAAATATTTGCTGTGATTTCTGGAGATTCGTAGTTTTTGGAAGCTTGGCAACCCCTTTCTATGAAAGTGTTTCTCGCCAGTCACTGCTTAGGGCTACTTCAAGAGGAAACAAAATATAGAGATAGAACGTGAAACTGCTTTATTTGTCAAGTTTCAAGAAGCTAGCACAAACCGTGTTGGATTTACAGTTCCAAATCCATCTATCAATATAGGAGAAAACAGAGTGAAACCTAAAAATTCAAACTGTTACTGAAAATGAACGCTTCAACATAGAAGAACGAAATTTGGGGAACCAAGTCGGCTTAGTGTACTGATCATTACCTGAAAGTATCATCCAGTTTGGGTGCAGAAATATTTGCTGTGATTTCTGGAGATTCGTAGTTTTTGGAAGCTTGGCAACCCCTTTCTATGAAAGTGTTTCTCGCCAGTCACTGCTTAGGGCTACTTCAAGAGGAAACAAAACATAGAGATAGAACGTGAAACTGCTTTATTTGTCAAGTTTCAAGAAGCTAGCACAAACCGTGTTGGATTTACAGTTCCAAATACATCTATCAATATAGGAGAAAACAGAGTGAAACGTAAAAATTCAAACTGTTACTGGAAATGTACGCTTCACCATAGAAGAACGAAATTTGGGGAACCAAGTCGGCTTAGTGTACTGATCATTACCTGAAAGTATCATCCAGTTTGGGTGAAAAAATATTTGCTGAGATTTCTGGAGATTCGTAATTTTTGGAAGCTTGGCAACCCCTTTCCATGAAAGTGTTTCTCGCCAGTCACTGCTTAGGGCTACATCAAGAGGAAAAAAAACATAGAGAAAGAACGTGAAACTGCTTTATTTTGTCAAGTTTCAAGAAGCTAGCACAAACCGTGTTGGATTTAGAGTTCCAAATACATTTATCAATATAGGAGAAAACAGAGTGAAACCTAAAAATTTAAACTGTTACTGGAAATGAACGCTTCACCATAGAAGAACGAAATTTGGGGAACCAAGTCGGCTTAGTGTACTGATCATTACCTGAAAGTATCATCCAGTTTGGGTGAAAAAATATTTGCTGTGATTTCTGGAGATTCGTAGTTTTTGGAAGCTTGACAACCCCTTTCTATGAAAGTGTTTCTCGCCAGTCACTGCTTAGGGCTACATCAAGAGGAAACAACACATAGATATAGAACGTGAAACTGCTTTATTTTGTCAAGTTTCAAGAAGCTAGCACAAACCGTGTTGGATTTAGAGTTCCAAATCCATCTATCAATATAGGAGAAAACAGAGTGAAACCTAAAAATTCAAACTGTTACTGAAAATGAACGCTTCAACATAGAAGAACGAAATTTGGGGAACCAAGTCGGCTTAGTGTACTGATCATTACCTGAAAGTATCATCCAGTTTGGGTGAAAAAATATTTGCTGAGATTTCTGGAGATTCGTAATTTTTGGAAGCTTGGCAACCCCTTTCCATGAAAGTGTTTCTCGCCAGTCACTGCTTAGGGCTACATCAAGAGGAAAAAAAAACATAGAGAAAGAACGTGAAACTGCTTTATTTTGTCAAGTTTCAAGAAGCTAGCACAAACCGTGTTGGATTTAGAGTTCCAAATACATTTATCAATATAGGAGAAAACAGAGTGAAACCTAAAAATTTAAACTGTTACTGGAAATGAACGCTTCACCATAGAAGAACGAAATTTGGGGAACCAAGTCGGCTTAGTGTACTGACCATTACCTGAAAGTATCATCCAGTTTGGGTGAAAAAATATTTGCTGAGATTTCTGGAGATTCGTAATTTTTGGAAGCCTGGGAACCTTTTTCCATGAAAGTGTTTCTCGACAGTCACTGCTTAGGGCTACATCAAGAGGAAACAAAACATAGAGATAGAACGTGAAACTGCTTTATTTTGTCAAGTTTCAAGAAGCTAGCACAAACCGTGTTGGATTTAGAGTTCCAAATACATCTATCAATATAGGAGAAAACAGAGTGAAACCTAAAAATTCAAACTGTTACTGGAAATGAATGCTTCAACATAGAAGAACGAATTTGGAGAACCAAGTTGGCTTAGTGTACTGATCATTACCTGTAAGTATCATCCAGTTTTGGTGAAAAAATATTTGCTGAGATTTCTGGAGATTCGTAATTTTTGGAAGCTTGGGAACCCCTTTCCATGAAAGTGTTTCTCGCCAGTCACTGCATAGGGCTACTTCAAGAGGAAAGAACACATAGAGACAGAACGTGAAACTACTTTATTTTGTCAAGTTTCAAGAAGCTAGCACAAACCGTGTTGGATTTAGAGTTCGAAATACATCTATCAATATAGGAGAAAACAGAGTGAAACCTAAAAATTCAAACTGTTACTGGAAATGAACGCTTCAACATAGAAGAACGAAATTTGGGGAACCAAGTCGGCTTAGTGTACTGATCATTACCTGAAAGTATCATCCAGTTTGGGTGAAAAAATATTTGCTGTGATTTCTGGAGATTCGTAGTTTTTGGAAGCTTGACAACCCCTTTCTATGAAAGTGTTTCTCGCCAGTCACTGCTTAGGGCTACATCAAGAGGAAACAACACATAGATATAGAACGTGAAACTGCTTTATTTTGTCAAGTTTCAAGAAGCTAGCACAAACCGTGTTGGATTTACAGTTCCAAATCCATCTATCAATATAGGAGAAAACAGAGTGAAACCTAAAAATTCAAACTGTTACTGGAAATGAACGCTTCAACATAGAAGAACGAAATTTGGGGAACCAAGTCGGCTTAGTGTACTGATCATTACCTGAAAGTATCATCCAGTTTGGGTGCAGAAATATTTGCTGTGATTTCTGGAGATTCGTAGTTTTTGGAAGCTTGGCAACCCCTTTCTATGAAAGTGTTTCTCGCCAGTCACTGCTTAGGGCTACTTCAAGAGGAAACAAAACATAGAGATAGAACGTGAAACTGCTTTATTTGTCAAGTTTCAAGAAGCTAGCACAAACCGTGTTGGATTTACAGTTCCAAATACATCTATCAATATAGGAGAAAACAGAGTGAAACGTAAAAATTCAAACTGTTACTGGAAATGTACGCTTCACCATAGAAGAACGAAATTTGGGGAACCAAGTCGGCTTAGTGTACTGATCATTACCTGAAAGTATCATCCAGTTTGGGTGAAAAAATATTTGCTGAGATTTCTGGAGATTCGTAATTTTTGGAAGCTTGGCAACCCCTTTCCATGAAAGTGTTTCTCGCCAGTCACTGCTTAGGGCTACATCAAGAGGAAAAAAAACATAGAGAAAGAACGTGAAACTGCTTTATTTTGTCAAGTTTCAAGAAGCTAGCACAAACCGTGTTGGATTTAGAGTTCCAAATACATTTATCAATATAGGAGAAAACAGAGTGAAACCTAAAAATTTAAACTGTTACTGGAAATGAACGCTTCACCATAGAAGAACGAAATTTGGGGAACCAAGTCGGCTTAGTGTACTGATCATTACCTGAAAGTATCATCCAGTTTGGGTGAAAAAATATTTGCTGTGATTTCTGGAGATTCGTAGTTTTTGGAAGCTTGACAACCCCTTTCTATGAAAGTGTTTCTCGCCAGTCACTGCTTAGGGCTACATCAAGAGGAAACAACACATAGATATAGAACGTGAAACTGCTTTATTTTGTCAAGTTTCAAGAAGCTAGCACAAACCGTGTTGGATTTAGAGTTCCAAATCCATCTATCAATATAGGAGAAAACAGAGTGAAACCTAAAAATTCAAACTGTTACTGAAAATGAACGCTTCAACATAGAAGAACGAAATTTGGGGAACCAAGTCGGCTTAGTGTACTGATCATTACCTGAAAGTATCATCCAGTTTGGGTGAAAAAATATTTGCTGAGATTTCTGGAGATTCGTAATTTTTGGAAGCTTGGCAACCCCTTTCCATGAAAGTGTTTCTCGCCAGTCACTGCTTAGGGCTACATCAAGAGGAAAAAAAAACATAGAGAAAGAACGTGAAACTGCTTTATTTTGTCAAGTTTCAAGAAGCTAGCACAAACCGTGTTGGATTTAGAGTTCCAAATACATTTATCAATATAGGAGAAAACAGAGTGAAACCTAAAAATTTAAACTGTTACTGGAAATGAACGCTTCACCATAGAAGAACGAAATTTGGGGAACCAAGTCGGCTTAGTGTACTGACCATTACCTGAAAGTATCATCCAGTTTGGGTGAAAAAATATTTGCTGAGATTTCTGGAGATTCGTAATTTTTGGAAGCCTGGGAACCTTTTTCCATGAAAGTGTTTCTCGACAGTCACTGCTTAGGGCTACATCAAGAGGAAACAAAACATAGAGATAGAACGTGAAACTGCTTTATTTTGTCAAGTTTCAAGAAGCTAGCACAAACCGTGTTGGATTTAGAGTTCCAAATACATCTATCAATATAGGAGAAAACAGAGTGAAACCTAAAAATTCAAACTGTTAGTAGAAACGAACGCTTCAACATAGAAGAATGAAATTTGGAGAACCAAGTTGGCTTAGTGTACTGATCATTACCTGTAAGTATCATCCAGTTTTGGTGAAAAAATACTTGCTGAGATTTCTGGAGATTCGTAATGTTAGGAAGCTTGGCAACCCCTTTCCATGAAAGTGTTTCTCGCCAGTCACTGCATAGGGCTACTTCAAGAGGAAAGAACACATAGAGACAGAACGTGAAACTACTTTATTTTGTCAAGTTTCAAGAAGCTAGCACAAACCGTGTTGGATTTAGAGTTCGAAATACATCTATCTATATAGGAGAAAACAGAGTGAAACCTAAAAATTCAAACTGTTACTGGAAATGAACGCTTCAACATAGAAGAACGAAATTTGGGGAACCAAGTTGGCTTAGTGTACTGATCATTACCTGAAAGTATCATCCAGTTTGGGTGAAAAAATATTTGCTGTGATTTCTGGAGATTCGTAGTTTTTGGAAGCTTGACAACCCCTTTCTATGAAAGTGTTTCTCGCCAGTCACTGCTTAGGGCTACATCAAGAGGAAACAACACATAGATATAGAACGTGAAACTGCTTTATTTTGTCAAGTTTCAAGAAGCTAGCACAAACCGTGTTGGATTTACAGTTCCAAATCCATCTATCAATATAGGAGAAAACAGAGTGAAACCTAAAAATTCAAACTGTTACTGCAAATGAACGCTTCAACATAGAAGAACGAAATTTGGGGAACCAAGTCGGCTTAGTGTACTGATCATTACCTGAAAGTATCATCCAGTTTGGGTGCAGAAATATTTGCTGTGATTTCTGGAGATTCGTAGTTTTTGGAAGCTTGGCAACCCCTTTCTATGAAAGTGTTTCTCGCCAGTCACTGCTTAGGGCTACTTCAAGAGGAAACAAAATATAGAGATAGAACGTGAAACTGCTTTATTTGTCAAGTTTCAAGAAGCTAGCACAAACCGTGTTGGATTTACAGTTCCAAATCCATCTATCAATATAGGAGAAAACAGAGTGAAACCTAAAAATTCAAACTGTTACTGAAAATGAACGCTTCAACATAGAAGAACGAAATTTGGGGAACCAAGTCGGCTTAGTGTACTGATCATTACCTGAAAGTATCATCCAGTTTGGGTGCAGAAATATTTGCTGTGATTTCTGGAGATTCGTAGTTTTTGGAAGCTTGGCAACCCCTTTCTATGAAAGTGTTTCTCGCCAGTCACTGCTTAGGGCTACTTCAAGAGGAAACAAAACATAGAGATAGAACGTGAAACTGCTTTATTTGTCAAGTTTCAAGAAGCTAGCACAAACCGTGTTGGATTTACAGTTCCAAATACATCTATCAATATAGGAGAAAACAGAGTGAAACGTAAAAATTCAAACTGTTACTGGAAATGTACGCTTCACCATAGAAGAACGAAATTTGGGGAACCAAGTCGGCTTAGTGTACTGATCATTACCTGAAAGTATCATCCAGTTTGGGTGAAAAAATATTTGCTGAGATTTCTGGAGATTCGTAATTTTTGGAAGCTTGGCAACCCCTTTCCATGAAAGTGTTTCTCGCCAGTCACTGCTTAGGGCTACATCAAGAGGAAAAAAAACATAGAGAAAGAACGTGAAACTGCTTTATTTTGTCAAGTTTCAAGAAGCTAGCACAAACCGTGTTGGATTTAGAGTTCCAAATACATTTATCAATATAGGAGAAAACAGAGTGAAACCTAAAAATTTAAACTGTTACTGGAAATGAACGCTTCACCATAGAAGAACGAAATTTGGGGAACCAAGTCGGCTTAGTGTACTGATCATTACCTGAAAGTATCATCCAGTTTGGGTGAAAAAATATTTGCTGTGATTTCTGGAGATTCGTAGTTTTTGGAAGCTTGACAACCCCTTTCTATGAAAGTGTTTCTCGCCAGTCACTGCTTAGGGCTACATCAAGAGGAAACAACACATAGATATAGAACGTGAAACTGCTTTATTTTGTCAAGTTTCAAGAAGCTAGCACAAACCGTGTTGGATTTAGAGTTCCAAATCCATCTATCAATATAGGAGAAAACAGAGTGAAACCTAAAAATTCAAACTGTTACTGAAAATGAACGCTTCAACATAGAAGAACGAAATTTGGGGAACCAAGTCGGCTTAGTGTACTGATCATTACCTGAAAGTATCATCCAGTTTGGGTGAAAAAATATTTGCTGAGATTTCTGGAGATTCGTAATTTTTGGAAGCTTGGCAACCCCTTTCCATGAAAGTGTTTCTCGCCAGTCACTGCTTAGGGCTACATCAAGAGGAAAAAAAAACATAGAGAAAGAACGTGAAACTGCTTTATTTTGTCAAGTTTCAAGAAGCTAGCACAAACCGTGTTGGATTTAGAGTTCCAAATACATTTATCAATATAGGAGAAAACAGAGTGAAACCTAAAAATTTAAACTGTTACTGGAAATGAACGCTTCACCATAGAAGAACGAAATTTGGGGAACCAAGTCGGCTTAGTGTACTGACCATTACCTGAAAGTATCATCCAGTTTGGGTGAAAAAATATTTGCTGAGATTTCTGGAGATTCGTAATTTTTGGAAGCCTGGGAACCTTTTTCCATGAAAGTGTTTCTCGACAGTCACTGCTTAGGGCTACATCAAGAGGAAACAAAACATAGAGATAGAACGTGAAACTGCTTTATTTTGTCAAGTTTCAAGAAGCTAGCACAAACCGTGTTGGATTTAGAGTTCCAAATACATCTATCAATATAGGAGAAAACAGAGTGAAACCTAAAAATTCAAACTGTTAGTAGAAACGAACGCTTCAACATAGAAGAATGAAATTTGGAGAACCAAGTTGGCTTAGTGTACTGATCATTACCTGTAAGTATCATCCAGTTTTGGTGAAAAAATACTTGCTGAGATTTCTGGAGATTCGTAATTTTAGGAAGCTTGGCAACCCCTTTCCATGAAAGTGTTTCTCGCCAGTCACTGCATAGGGCTACTTCAAGAGGAAAGAACACATAGAGACAGAACGTGAAACTACTTTATTTTGTCAAGTTTCAAGAAGCTAGCACAAACCGTGTTGGATTTAGAGTTCGAAATACATCTATCTATATAGGAGAAAACAGAGTGAAACCTAAAAATTCAAACTGTTACTGGAAATGAACGCTTCAACATAGAAGAACGAAATTTGGGGAACCAAGTTGGCTTAGTGTACTGATCATTACCTGAAAGTATCATCCAGTTTGGGTGAAAAAATATTTGCTGTGATTTCTGGAGATTCGTAGTTTTTGGAAGCTTGACAACCCCTTTCTATGAAAGTGTTTCTCGCCAGTCACTGCTTAGGGCTACATCAAGAGGAAACAACACATAGATATAGAACGTGAAACTGCTTTATTTTGTCAAGTTTCAAGAAGCTAGCACAAACCGTGTTGGATTTACAGTTCCAAATCCATCTATCAATATAGGAGAAAACAGAGTGAAACCTAAAAATTCAAACTGTTACTGCAAATGAACGCTTCAACATAGAAGAACGAAATTTGGGGAACCAAGTCGGCTTAGTGTACTGATCATTACCTGAAAGTATCATCCAGTTTGGGTGCAGAAATATTTGCTGTGATTTCTGGAGATTCGTAGTTTTTGGAAGCTTGGCAACCCCTTTCTATGAAAGTGTTTCTCGCCAGTCACTGCTTAGGGCTACTTCAAGAGGAAACAAAATATAGAGATAGAACGTGAAACTGCTTTATTTGTCAAGTTTCAAGAAGCTAGCACAAACCGTGTTGGATTTACAGTTCCAAATCCATCTATCAATATAGGAGAAAACAGAGTGAAACCTAAAAATTCAAACTGTTACTGAAAATGAACGCTTCAACATAGAAGAACGAAATTTGGGGAACCAAGTCGGCTTAGTGTACTGATCATTACCTGAAAGTATCATCCAGTTTGGGTGCAGAAATATTTGCTGTGATTTCTGGAGATTCGTAGTTTTTGGAAGCTTGACAACCCCTTTCTATGAAAGTGTTTCTCGCCAGTCACTGCTTAGGGCTACTTCAAGAGGAAACAAAACATAGAGATAGAACGTGAAACTGCTTTATTTGTCAAGTTTCAAGAAGCTAGCACAAACCGTGTTGGATTTACAGTTCCAAATACATCTATCAATATAGGAGAAAACAGAGTGAAACGTAAAAATTCAAACTGTTACTGGAAATGTACGCTTCACCATAGAAGAACGAAATTTGGGGAACCAAGTCGGCTTAGTGTACTGATCATTACCTGAAAGTATCATCCAGTTTGGGTGAAAAAATATTTGCTGAGATTTCTGGAGATTCGTAATTTTTGGAAGCTTGGCAACCCCTTTCCATGAAAGTGTTTCTCGCCAGTCACTGCTTAGGGCTACATCAAGAGGAAAAAAAACATAGAGAAAGAACGTGAAACTGCTTTATTTTGTCAAGTTTCAAGAAGCTAGCACAAACCGTGTTGGATTTAGAGTTCCAAATACATTTATCAATATAGGAGAAAACAGAGTGAAACCTAAAAATTTAAACTGTTACTGGAAATGAACGCTTCACCATAGAAGAACGAAATTTGGGGAACCAAGTCGGCTTAGTGTACTGATCATTACCTGAAAGTATCATCCAGTTTGGGTGAAAAAATATTTGCTGTGATTTCTGGAGATTCGTAGTTTTTGGAAGCTTGACAACCCCTTTCTATGAAAGTGTTTCTCGCCAGTCACTGCTTAGGGCTACATCAAGAGGAAACAACACATAGATATAGAACGTGAAACTGCTTTATTTTGTCAAGTTTCAAGAAGCTAGCACAAACCGTGTTGGATTTAGAGTTCCAAATCCATCTATCAATATAGGAGAAAACAGAGTGAAACCTAAAAATTCAAACTGTTACTGAAAATGAACGCTTCAACATAGAAGAACGAAATTTGGGGAACCAAGTCGGCTTAGTGTACTGATCATTACCTGAAAGTATCATCCAGTTTGGGTGAAAAAATATTTGCTGAGATTTCTGGAGATTCGTAATTTTTGGAAGCTTGGCAACCCCTTTCCATGAAAGTGTTTCTCGCCAGTCACTGCTTAGGGCTACATCAAGAGGAAAAAAAAACATAGAGAAAGAACGTGAAACTGCTTTATTTTGTCAAGTTTCAAGAAGCTAGCACAAACCGTGTTGGATTTAGAGTTCCAAATACATTTATCAATATAGGAGAAAACAGAGTGAAACCTAAAAATTTAAACTGTTACTGGAAATGAACGCTTCACCATAGAAGAACGAAATTTGGGGAACCAAGTCGGCTTAGTGTACTGACCATTACCTGAAAGTATCATCCAGTTTGGGTGAAAAAATATTTGCTGAGATTTCTGGAGATTCGTAATTTTTGGAAGCCTGGGAACCTTTTTCCATGAAAGTGTTTCTCGACAGTCACTGCTTAGGGCTACATCAAGAGGAAACAAAACATAGAGATAGAACGTGAAACTGCTTTATTTTGTCAAGTTTCAAGAAGCTAGCACAAACCGTGTTGGATTTAGAGTTCCAAATACATCTATCAATATAGGAGAAAACAGAGTGAAACCTAAAAATTCAAACTGTTAGTAGAAACGAACGCTTCAACATAGAAGAATGAAATTTGGAGAACCAAGTTGGCTTAGTGTACTGATCATTACCTGTAAGTATCATCCAGTTTTGGTGAAAAAATACTTGCTGAGATTTCTGGAGATTCGTAATTTTAGGAAGCTTGGCAACCCCTTTCCATGAAAGTGTTTCTCGCCAGTCACTGCATAGGGCTACTTCAAGAGGAAAGAACACATAGAGACAGAACGTGAAACTACTTTATTTTGTCAAGTTTCAAGAAGCTAGCACAAACCGTGTTGGATTTAGAGTTCGAAATACATCTATCTATATAGGAGAAAACAGAGTGAAACCTAAAAATTCAAACTGTTACTGGAAATGAACGCTTCAACATAGAAGAACGAAATTTGGGGAACCAAGTTGGCTTAGTGTACTGATCATTACCTGAAAGTATCATCCAGTTTGGGTGAAAAAATATTTGCTGTGATTTCTGGAGATTCGTAGTTTTTGGAAGCTTGACAACCCCTTTCTATGAAAGTGTTTCTCGCCAGTCACTGCTTAGGGCTACATCAAGAGGAAACAACACATAGATATAGAACGTGAAACTGCTTTATTTTGTCAAGTTTCAAGAAGCTAGCACAAACCGTGTTGGATTTACAGTTCCAAATCCATCTATCAATATAGGAGAAAACAGAGTGAAACCTAAAAATTCAAACTGTTACTGCAAATGAACGCTTCAACATAGAAGAACGAAATTTGGGGAACCAAGTCGGCTTAGTGTACTGATCATTACCTGAAAGTATCATCCAGTTTGGGTGCAGAAATATTTGCTGTGATTTCTGGAGATTCGTAGTTTTTGGAAGCTTGGCAACCCCTTTCTATGAAAGTGTTTCTCGCCAGTCACTGCTTAGGGCTACTTCAAGAGGAAACAAAATATAGAGATAGAACGTGAAACTGCTTTATTTGTCAAGTTTCAAGAAGCTAGCACAAACCGTGTTGGATTTACAGTTCCAAATCCATCTATCAATATAGGAGAAAACAGAGTGAAACCTAAAAATTCAAACTGTTACTGAAAATGAACGCTTCAACATAGAAGAACGAAATTTGGGGAACCAAGTCGGCTTAGTGTACTGATCATTACCTGAAAGTATCATCCAGTTTGGGTGCAGAAATATTTGCTGTGATTTCTGGAGATTCGTAGTTTTTGGAAGCTTGGCAACCCCTTTCTATGAAAGTGTTTCTCGCCAGTCACTGCTTAGGGCTACTTCAAGAGGAAACAAAACATAGAGATAGAACGTGAAACTGCTTTATTTGTCAAGTTTCAAGAAGCTAGCACAAACCGTGTTGGATTTACAGTTCCAAATACATCTATCAATATAGGAGAAAACAGAGTGAAACGTAAAAATTCAAACTGTTACTGGAAATGTACGCTTCACCATAGAAGAACGAAATTTGGGGAACCAAGTCGGCTTAGTGTACTGATCATTACCTGAAAGTATCATCCAGTTTGGGTGAAAAAATATTTGCTGAGATTTCTGGAGATTCGTAATTTTTGGAAGCTTGGCAACCCCTTTCCATGAAAGTGTTTCTCGCCAGTCACTGCTTAGGGCTACATCAAGAGGAAAAAAAACATAGAGAAAGAACGTGAAACTGCTTTATTTTGTCAAGTTTCAAGAAGCTAGCACAAACCGTGTTGGATTTAGAGTTCCAAATACATTTATCAATATAGGAGAAAACAGAGTGAAACCTAAAAATTTAAACTGTTACTGGAAATGAACGCTTCACCATAGAAGAACGAAATTTGGGGAACCAAGTCGGCTTAGTGTACTGATCATTACCTGAAAGTATCATCCAGTTTGGGTGAAAAAATATTTGCTGTGATTTCTGGAGATTCGTAGTTTTTGGAAGCTTGACAACCCCTTTCTATGAAAGTGTTTCTCGCCAGTCACTGCTTAGGGCTACATCAAGAGGAAACAACACATAGATATAGAACGTGAAACTGCTTTATTTTGTCAAGTTTCAAGAAGCTAGCACAAACCGTGTTGGATTTAGAGTTCCAAATCCATCTATCAATATAGGAGAAAACAGAGTGAAACCTAAAAATTCAAACTGTTACTGAAAATGAACGCTTCAACATAGAAGAACGAAATTTGGGGAACCAAGTCGGCTTAGTGTACTGATCATTACCTGAAAGTATCATCCAGTTTGGGTGAAAAAATATTTGCTGAGATTTCTGGAGATTCGTAATTTTTGGAAGCTTGGCAACCCCTTTCCATGAAAGTGTTTCTCGCCAGTCACTGCTTAGGGCTACATCAAGAGGAAAAAAAAACATAGAGAAAGAACGTGAAACTGCTTTATTTTGTCAAGTTTCAAGAAGCTAGCACAAACCGTGTTGGATTTAGAGTTCCAAATACATTTATCAATATAGGAGAAAACAGAGTGAAACCTAAAAATTTAAACTGTTACTGGAAATGAACGCTTCACCATAGAAGAACGAAATTTGGGGAACCAAGTCGGCTTAGTGTACTGACCATTACCTGAAAGTATCATCCAGTTTGGGTGAAAAAATATTTGCTGAGATTTCTGGAGATTCGTAATTTTTGGAAGCCTGGGAACCTTTTTCCATGAAAGTGTTTCTCGACAGTCACTGCTTAGGGCTACATCAAGAGGAAACAAAACATAGAGATAGAACGTGAAACTGCTTTATTTTGTCAAGTTTCAAGAAGCTAGCACAAACCGTGTTGGATTTAGAGTTCCAAATACATCTATCAATATAGGAGAAAACAGAGTGAAACCTAAAAATTCAAACTGTTAGTAGAAACGAACGCTTCAACATAGAAGAATGAAATTTGGAGAACCAAGTTGGCTTAGTGTACTGATCATTACCTGTAAGTATCATCCAGTTTTGGTGAAAAAATACTTGCTGAGATTTCTGGAGATTCGTAATTTTAGGAAGCTTGGCAACCCCTTTCCATGTAAGTGTTTCTCGCCAGTCACTGCATAGGGCTACTTCAAGAGGAAAGAACACATAGAGACAGAACGTGAAACTACTTTATTTTGTCAAGTTTCAAGAAGCTAGCACAAACCGTGTTGGATTTAGAGTTCGAAATACATCTATCTATATAGGAGAAAACAGAGTGAAACCTAAAAATTCAAACTGTTACTGGAAATGAACGCTTCAACATAGAAGAACGAAATTTGGGGAACCAAGTTGGCTTAGTGTACTGATCATTACCTGAAAGTATCATCCAGTTTGGGTGAAAAAGTATTTGCTGTGATTTCTGGAGATTCGTAGTTTTTGGAAGCTTGACAACCCCTTTCTATGAAAGTGTTTCTCGCCAGTCACTGCTTAGGGCTACATCAAGAGGAAACATCACATAGATATAGAACGTGAAACTGCTTTATTTTGTCAAGTTTCAAGAAGCTAGCACAAACCGTGTTGGATTTACAGTTCCAAATCCATCTATCAATATAGGAGAAAACAGAGTGAAACCTAAAAATTCAAACTGTTACTGCAAATGAACGCTTCAACATAGAAGAACGAAATTTGGGGAACCAAGTCGGCTTAGTGTACTGATCATTACCTGAAAGTATCATCCAGTTTGGGTGCAGAAATATTTGCTGTGATTTCTGGAGATTCGTAGTTTTTGGAAGCTTGGCAACCCCTTTCTATGAAAGTGTTTCTCGCCAGTCACTGCTTAGGGCTACTTCAAGAGGAAACAAAACATAGAGATAGAACGTGAAACTGCTTTATTTGTCAAGTTTCAAGAAGCTAGCACAAACCGTGTTGGATTTACAGTTCCAAATCCATCTATCAATATAGGAGAAAACAGAGTGAAACGTAAAAATTCAAACTGTTACTGGAAATGTACGCTTCACCATAGAAGAACGAAATTTGGGGAACCAAGTCGGCTTAGTGTACTGATCATTACCTGAAAGTATCATCCAGTTTGGGTGAAAAAATATTTGCTGAGATTTCTGGAGATTCGTAATTTTTGGAAGCTTGGCAACCCCTTTCCATGAAAGTGTTTCTCGCCAGTCACTGCTTAGGGCTACATCAAGAGGAAAAAAAACATAGAGAAAGAACGTGAAACTGCTTTATTTTGTCAAGTTTCAAGAAGCTAGCACAAACCGTGTTGGATTTAGAGTTCCAAATACATTTATCAATATAGGAGAAAACAGAGTGAAACCTAAAAATTTAAACTGTTACTGGAAATGAACGCTTCACCATAGAAGAACGAAATTTGGGGAACCAAGTCGGCTTAGTGTACTGATCATTACCTGAAAGTATCATCCAGTTTGGGTGAAAAAATATTTGCTGTGATTTCTGGAGATTCGTAGTTTTTGGAAGCTTGACAACCCCTTTCTATGAAAGTGTTTCTCGCCAGTCACTGCTTAGGGCTACATCAAGAGGAAACAACACATAGATATAGAACGTGAAACTGCTTTATTTTGTCAAGTTTCAAGAAGCTAGCACAAACCGTGTTGGATTTAGAGTTCCAAATCCATCTATCAATATAGGAGAAAACAGAGTGAAACCTAAAAATTCAAACTGTTACTGAAAATGAACGCTTCAACATAGAAGAACGAAATTTGGGGAACCAAGTCGGCTTAGTGTACTGATCATTACCTGAAAGTATCATCCAGTTTGGGTGAAAAAATATTTGCTGAGATTTCTGGAGATTCGTAATTTTTGGAAGCTTGGCAACCCCTTTCCATGAAAGTGTTTCTCGCCAGTCACTGCTTAGGGCTACATCAAGAGGAAAAAAAACATAGAGAAAGAACGTGAAACTGCTTTATTTTGTCAAGTTTCAAGAAGCTAGCACAAACCGTGTTGGATTTAGAGTTCCAAATACATTTATCAATATAGGAGAAAACAGAGTGAAACCTAAAAATTTAAACTGTTACTGGAAATGAACGCTTCACCATAGAAGAACGAAATTTGGGGAACCAAGTCGGCTTAGTGTACTGACCATTACCTGAAAGTATCATCCAGTTTGGGTGAAAAAATATTTGCTGAGATTTCTGGAGATTCGTAATTTTTGGAAGCCTGGGAACCTTTTTACATGAAAGTGTTTCTCGACAGTCACTGCTTAGGGCTACATCAAGAGGAAACAAAACATAGAGATAGAACGTGAAACTGCTTTATTTTGTCAAGTTTCAAGAAGCTAGCACAAACCGTGTTGGATTTAGAGTTCCAAATACATCTATCAATATAGGAGAAAACAGAGTGAAACCTAAAAATTCAAACTGTTAGTAGAAACGAACGCTTCAACATAGAAGAATGAAATTTGGAGAACCAAGTTGGCTTAGTGTACTGATCATTACCTGTAAGTATCATCCAGTTTTGGTGAAAAAATACTTGCTGAGATTTCTGGAGATTCGTAATTTTAGGAAGCTTGGCAACCCCTTTCCATGAAAGTGTTTCTCGCCAGTCACTGCATAGGGCTACTTCAAGAGGAAAGAACACATAGAGACAGAACGTGAAACTACTTTATTTTGTCAAGTTTCAAGAAGCTAGCACAAACCGTGTTGGATTTAGAGTTCGAAATACATCTATCTATATAGGAGAAAACAGAGTGAAACCTAAAAATTCAAACTGTTACTGGAAATGAACGCTTCAACATAGAAGAACGAAATTTGGGGAACCAAGTTGGCTTAGTGTACTGATCATTACCTGAAAGTATCATCCAGTTTGGGTGAAAAAATATTTGCTGTGATTTCTGGAGATTCGTAGTTTTTGGAAGCTTGACAACCCCTTTCTATGAAAGTGTTTCTCGCCAGTCACTGCTTAGGGCTACATCAAGAGGAAACAACACATAGATATAGAACGTGAAACTGCTTTATTTTGTCAAGTTTCAAGAAGCTAGCACAAACCGTGTTGGATTTACAGTTCCAAATCCATCTATCAATATAGGAGAAAACAGAGTGAAACCTAAAAATTCAAACTGTTACTGCAAATGAACGCTTCAACATAGAAGAACGAAATTTGGGGAACCAAGTCGGCTTAGTGTACTGATCATTACCTGAAAGTATCATCCAGTTTGGGTGAAAAAATATTTGCTGTGATTTCTGGAGATTCGTAGTTTTTGGAAGCTTGACAACCCCTTTCTATGAAAGTGTTTCTCGCCAGTCACTGCTTAGGGCTACATCAAGAGGAAACAACACATAGATATAGAACGTGAAACTGCTTTATTTTGTCAAGTTTCAAGAAGCTAGCACAAACCGTGTTGGATTTACAGTTCCAAATCCATCTATCAATATAGGAGAAAACAGAGTGAAACCTAAAAATTCAAACTGTTACTGGAAATGAACGCTTCAACATAGAAGAACGAAATTTGGGGAACCAAGTTGGCTTAGTGTACTGATCATTACCTGAAAGTATCATCCAGTTTGGGTGCAGAAATATTTGCTGTGATTTCTGGAGATTCGTAGTTTTTGGAAGCTTGGCAACCCCTTTCTATGAAAGTGTTTCTCGCCAGTCACTGCTTAGGGCTACTTCAAGAGGAAACAAAACATAGAGATAGAACGTGAAACTGCTTTATTTGTCAAGTTTCAAGAAGCTAGCACAAACCGTGTTGGATTTAGAGTTCCAAATACATCTATCAATATAGGAGAAAACAGAGTGAAACCTAAAAATTCAAAGTGTTACTGGAAATGTACGCTTCAACATAGAAGAACGAAATTTGGGGAACCAAGTCGGCTTAGTGTACTGATCATTACCTGAAAGTATCATCCAGTTTGGGTGAAAAAATATTTGCTGAGATTTCTGGAGATTCGTAATTTTTGGAAGCTTGGCAACCCCTTTCCATGAAAGTGTTTCTCGCCAGTCACTGCTTAGGGCTACATCAAGAGGAAAAAAAACATAGAGAAAGAACGTGAAACTGCTTTATTTTGTCAAGTTTCAAGAAGCTAGCACAAACCGTGTTGGATTTAGAGTTCCAAATACATTTATCAATATAGGAGAAAACAGAGTGAAACCTAAAAATTTAAACTGTTACTGGAAATGAACGCTTCACCATAGAAGAACGAAATTTGGGGAACCAAGTCGGCTTAGTGTACTGATCATTACCTGAAAGTATCATCCAGTTTGGGTGAAAAAATATTTGCTGTGATTTCTGGAGATTCGTAGTTTTTGGAAGCTTGACAACCCCTTTCTATGAAAGTGTTTCTCGCCAGTCACTGCTTAGGGCTACATCAAGAGGAAACAACACATAGATATAGAACGTGAAACTGCTTTATTTTGTCAAGTTTCAAGAAGCTAGCACAAACCGTGTTGGATTTAGAGTTCCAAATCCATCTATCAATATAGGAGAAAACAGAGTGAAACCTAAAAATTCAAACTGTTACTGAAAATGAACGCTTCAACATAGAAGAACGAAATTTGGGGAACCAAGTCGGCTTAGTGTACTGATCATTACCTGAAAGTATCATCCAGTTTGGGTGAAAAAATATTTGCTGAGATTTCTGGAGATTCGTAATTTTTGGAAGCTTGGCAACCCCTTTCCATGAAAGTGTTTCTCGCCAGTCACTGCTTAGGGCTACATCAAGAGGAAAAAAAAACATAGAGAAAGAACGTGAAACTGCTTTATTTTGTCAAGTTTCAAGAAGCTAGCACAAACCGTGTTGGATTTAGAGTTCCAAATACATTTATCAATATAGGAGAAAACAGAGTGAAACCTAAAAATTTAAACTGTTACTGGAAATGAACGCTTCACCATAGAAGAACGAAATTTGGGGAACCAAGTCGGCTTAGTGTACTGACCATTACCTGAAAGTATCATCCAGTTTGGGTGAAAAAATATTTGCTGAGATTTCTGGAGATTCGTAATTTTTGGAAGCCTGGGAACCTTTTTCCATGAAAGTGTTTCTCGACAGTCACTGCTTAGGGCTACATCAAGAGGAAACAAAACATAGAGATAGAACGTGAAACTGCTTTATTTTGTCAAGTTTCAAGAAGCTAGCACAAACCGTGTTGGATTTAGAGTTCCAAATACATCTATCAATATAGGAGAAAACAGAGTGAAACCTAAAAATTCAAACTGTTAGTAGAAACGAACGCTTCAACATAGAAGAATGAAATTTGGAGAACCAAGTTGGCTTAGTGTACTGATCATTACCTGTAAGTATCATCCAGTTTTGGTGAAAAAATACTTGCTGAGATTTCTGGAGATTCGTAATTTTAGGAAGCTTGGCAACCCCTTTCCATGAAAGTGTTTCTCGCCAGTCACTGCATAGGGCTACTTCAAGAGGAAAGAACACATAGAGACAGAACGTGAAACTACTTTATTTTGTCAAGTTTCAAGAAGCTAGCACAAACCGTGTTGGATTTAGAGTTCGAAATACATCTATCTATATAGGAGAAAACAGAGTGAAACCTAAAAATTCAAACTGTTACTGGAAATGAACGCTTCAACATAGAAGAACGAAATTTGGGGAACCAAGTTGGCTTAGTGTACTGATCATTACCTGAAAGTATCATCCAGTTTGGGTGAAAAAATATTTGCTGTGATTTCTGGAGATTCGTAGTTTTTGGAAGCTTGACAACCCCTTTCTATGAAAGTGTTTCTCGCCAGTCACTGCTTAGGGCTACATCAAGAGGAAACAACACATGGATATAGAACGTGAAACTGCTTTATTTTGTCAAGTTTCAAGAAGCTAGCACAAACCGTGTTGGATTTACAGTTCCAAATCCATCTATCAATATAGGAGAAAACAGAGTGAAACCTAAAAATTCAAACTGTTACTGGAAATGAACGCTTCAACATAGAAGAACGAAATTTGGGGAACCAAGTCGGCTTAGTGTACTGATCATTACCTGAAAGTATCATCCAGTTTGGGTGAAAAAATATTTGCTGTGATTTCTGGAGATTCGTAGTTTTTGGAAGCTTGACAACCCCTTTCTATGAAAGTGTTTCTCGCCAGTCACTGCTTAGGGCTACATCAAGAGGAAACAACACATAGATATAGAACGTGAAACTGCTTTATTTTGTCAAGTTTCAAGAAGCTAGCACAAACCGTGTTGGATTTACAGTTCCAAATCCATCTATCAATATAGGAGAAAACAGAGTGAAACCTAAAAATTCAAACTGTTACTGGAAATGAACGCTTCAACATAGAAGAACGAAATTTGGGGAACCAAGTTGGCTTAGTGTACTGATCATTACCTGAAAGTATCATCCAGTTTGGGTGCAGAAATATTTGCTGTGATTTCTGGAGATTCGTAGTTTTTGGAAGCTTGGCAACCCCTTTCTATGAAAGTGTTTCTCGCCAGTCACTGCTTAGGGCTACTTCAAGAGGAAACAAAACATAGAGATAGAACGTGAAACTGCTTTATTTGTCAAGTTTCAAGAAGCTAGCACAAACCGTGTTGGATTTACAGTTCCAAATCCATCTATCAATATAGGAGAAAACAGAGTGAAACGTAAAAATTCAAACTGTTACTGGAAATGTACGCTTCAACATAGAAGAACGAAATTTGGGGAACCAAGTCGGCTTAGTGTACTGATCATTACCTGAAAGTATCATCCAGTTTGGGTGAAAAAATATTTGCTGAGATTTCTGGAGATTCGTAATTTTTGGAAGCTTGGCAACCCCTTTCCATGAAAGTGTTTCTCGCCAGTCACTGCTTAGGGCTACATCAAGAGGAAAAAAAACATAGAGAAAGAACGTGAAACTGCTTTATTTTGTCAAGTTTCAAGAAGCTAGCACAAACCGTGTTGGATTTAGAGTTCCAAATACATTTATCAATATAGGAGAAAACAGAGTGAAACCTAAAAATTTAAACTGTTACTGGAAATGAACGCTTCACCATAGAAGAACGAAATTTGGGGAACCAAGTCGGCTTAGTGTACTGATCATTACCTGAAAGTATCATCCAGTTTGGGTGAAAAAATATTTGCTGTGATTTCTGGAGATTCGTAGTTTTTGGAAGCTTGACAACCCCTTTCTATGAAAGTGTTTCTCGCCAGTCACTGCTTAGGGCTACATCAAGAGGAAACAACACATAGATATAGAACGTGAAACTGCTTTATTTTGTCAAGTTTCAAGAAGCTAGCACAAACCGTGTTGGATTTACAGTTCCAAATCCATCTATCAATATAGGAGAAAACAGAGTGAAACCTAAAAATTCAAACTGTTACTGAAAATGAACGCTTCAACATAGAAGAACGAAATTTGGGGAACCAAGTCGGCTTAGTGTACTGATCATTACCTGAAAGTATCATCCAGTTTGGGTGAAAAAATATTTGCTGAGATTTCTGGAGATTCGTAATTTTTGGAAGCTTGGCAACCCCTTTCCATGAAAGTGTTTCTCGCCAGTCACTGCTTAGGGCTACATCAAGAGGAAAAAAAAACATAGAGAAAGAACGTGAAACTGCTTTATTTTGTCAAGTTTCAAGAAGCTAGCACAAACCGTGTTGGATTTAGAGTTCCAAATACATTTATCAATATAGGAGAAAATAGAGTGAAACCTAAAAATTTAAACTGTTACTGGAAATGAACGCTTCACCATAGAAGAACGAAATTTGGGGAACCAAGTCGGCTTAGTGTACTGACCATTACCTGAAAGTATCATCCAGTTTGGGTGAAAAAATATTTGCTGAGATTTCTGGAGATTCGTAATTTTTGGAAGCTTGGGAACCTTTTTCCATGAAAGTGTTTCTCGACAGTCACTGCTTAGGGCTACATCAAGAGGAAACAAAACATAGAGATAGAACGTGAAACTGCTTTATTTTGTCAAGTTTCAAGAAGCTAGCACAAACCGTGTTGGATTTAGAGTTCCAAATACATTTATCAATATAGGAGAAAACAGAGTGAAACCTAAAAATTTAAACTGTTACTGGAAATGAACGCTTCACCATAGAAGAACGAAATTTGGGGAACCAAGTCGGCTTAGTGTACTGATCATTACCTGAAAGTATCATCCAGTTTGGGTGAAAAAATATTTGCTGTGATTTCTGGAGATTCGTAGTTTTTGGAAGCTTGACAACCCCTTTCTATGAAAGTGTTTCTCGCCAGTCACTGCTTAGGGCTACATCAAGAGGAAACAACACATAGATATAGAACGTGAAACTGCTTTATTTTGTCAAGTTTCAAGAAGCTAGCACAAACCGTGTTGGATTTAGAGTTCCAAATCCATCTATCAATATAGGAGAAAACAGAGTGAAACCTAAAAATTCAAACTGTTACTGAAAATGAACGCTTCAACATAGAAGAACGAAATTTGGGGAACCAAGTCGGCTTAGTGTACTGATCATTACCTGAAAGTATCATCCAGTTTGGGTGAAAAAATATTTGCTGAGATTTCTGGAGATTCGTAATTTTTGGAAGCTTGGCAACCCCTTTCCATGAAAGTGTTTCTCGCCAGTCACTGCTTAGGGCTACATCAAGAGGAAAAAAAAACATAGAGAAAGAACGTGAAACTGCTTTATTTTGTCAAGTTTCAAGAAGCTAGCACAAACCGTGTTGGATTTAGAGTTCCAAATACATTTATCAATATAGGAGAAAACAGAGTGAAACCTAAAAATTTAAACTGTTACTGGAAATGAACGCTTCACCATAGAAGAACGAAATTTGGGGAACCAAGTCGGCTTAGTGTACTGACCATTACCTGAAAGTATCATCCAGTTTGGGTGAAAAAATATTTGCTGAGATTTCTGGAGATTCGTAATTTTTGGAAGCCTGGGAACCTTTTTCCATGAAAGTGTTTCTCGACAGTCACTGCTTAGGGCTACATCAAGAGGAAACAAAACATAGAGATAGAACGTGAAACTGCTTTATTTTGTCAAGTTTCAAGAAGCTAGCACAAACCGTGTTGGATTTAGAGTTCCAAATACATCTATCAATATAGGAGAAAACAGAGTGAAACCTAAAAATTCAAACTGTTAGTAGAAACGAACGCTTCAACATAGAAGAATGAAATTTGGAGAACCAAGTTGGCTTAGTGTACTGATCATTACCTGTAAGTATCATCCAGTTTTGGTGAAAAAATACTTGCTGAGATTTCTGGAGATTCGTAATTTTAGGAAGCTTGGCAACCCCTTTCCATGAAAGTGTTTCTCGCCAGTCACTGCATAGGGCTACTTCAAGAGGAAAGAACACATAGAGACAGAACGTGAAACTACTTTATTTTGTCAAGTTTCAAGAAGCTAGCACAAACCGTGTTGGATTTAGAGTTCCAAATCCATCTATCTATATAGGAGAAAACAGAGTGAAACCTAAAAATTCAAACTGTTACTGGAAATGAACGCTTCAACATAGAAGAACGAAATTTGGGGAACCAAGTTGGCTTAGTGTACTGATCATTACCTGAAAGTATCATCCAGTTTGGGTGAAAAAATATTTGCTGTGATTTCTGGAGATTCGTAGTTTTTGGAAGCTTGACAACCCCTTTCTATGAAAGTGTTTCTCGCCAGTCACTGCTTAGGGCTACATCAAGAGGAAACAACACATAGATATAGAACGTGAAACTGCTTTATTTTGTCAAGTTTCAAGAAGCTAGCACAAACCGTGTTGGATTTAGAGTTCCAAATCCATCTATCAATATAGGAGAAAACAGAGTGAAACCTAAAAATTCAAACTGTTACTGAAAATGAACGCTTCAACATAGAAGAACGAAATTTGGGGAACCAAGTCGGCTTAGTGTACTGATCATTACCTGAAAGTATCATCCAGTTTGGGTGAAAAAATATTTGCTGAGATTTCTGGAGATTCGTAATTTTTGGAAGCTTGGCAACCCCTTTCCATGAAAGTGTTTCTCGCCAGTCACTGCTTAGGGCTACATCAAGAGGAAAAAAAATACATAGAGAAAGAACGTGAAACTGCTTTATTTTGTCAAGTTTCAAGAAGCTAGCACAAACCGTGTTGGATTTAGAGTTCCAAATACATTTATCAATATAGGAGAAAACAGAGTGAAACCTAAAAATTTAAACTGTTACTGGAAATGAACGCTTCACCATAGAAGAACGAAATTTGGGGAACCAAGTCGGCTTAGTGTACTGACCATTACCTGAAAGTATCATCCAGTTTGGGTGAAAAAATATTTGCTGAGATTTCTGGAGATTCGTAATTTTTGGAAGCCTGGGAACCTTTTTCCATGAAAGTGTTTCTCGACAGTCACTGCTTAGGGCTACATCAAGAGGAAACAAAACATAGAGATAGAACGTGAAACTGCTTTATTTTGTCAAGTTTCAAGAAGCTAGCACAAACCGTGTTGGATTTAGAGTTCCAAATACATTTATCAATATAGGAGAAAACAGAGTGAAACCTAAAAATTTAAACTGTTACTGGAAATGAACGCTTCACCATAGAAGAACAAAATTTGGGGAACCAAGTCGGCTTAGTGTACTGATCATTACCTGAAAGTATCATCCAGTTTGGGTGAAAAAATATTTGCTGTGATTTCTGGAGATTCGTAGTTTTTGGAAGCTTGACAACCCCTTTCCATGAAAGTGTTTCTCGCCAGTCACTGCATAGGGCTACTTCAAGAGGAAAGAACACATAGAGACAGAACGTGAAACTACTTTATTTTGTCAAGTTTCAAGAAGCTAGCACAAACCGTGTTGGATTTAGAGTTCCAAATCCATCTATCTATATAGGAGAAAACAGAGTGAAACCTAAAAATTCAAACTGTTACTGGAAATGAACGCTTCAACATAGAAGAACGAAATTTGGGGAACCAAGTTGGCTTAGTGTACTGATCATTACCTGAAAGTATCATCCAGTTTGGGTGAAAAAATATTTGCTGTGATTTCTGGAGATTCGTAGTTTTTGGAAGCTTGACAACCCCTTTCTATGAAAGTGTTTCTCGCCAGTCACTGCTTAGGGCTACATCAAGAGGAAACAACACATAGATATAGAACGTGAAACTGCTTTATTTTGTCAAGTTTCAAGAAGCTAGCACAAACCGTGTTGGATTTACAGTTCCAAATCCATCTATCAATATAGGAGAAAACAGAGTGAAACCTAAAAATTCAAACTGTTACTGCAAATGAACGCTTCAACATAGAAGAACGAAATTTGGGGAACCAAGTCGGCTTAGTGTACTGATCATTACCTGAAAGTATCATCCAGTTTGGGTGCAGAAATATTTGCTGTGATTTCTGGAGATTCGTAGTTTTTGGAAGCTTGGCAACCCCTTTCTATGAAAGTGTTTCTCGCCAGTCACTGCTTAGGGCTACTTCAAGAGGAAACAAAACATAGAGATAGAACGTGAAACTGCTTTATTTGTCAAGTTTCAAGAAGCTAGCACAAACCGTGTTGGATTTACAGTTCCAAATCCATCTATCAATATAGGAGAAAACAGAGTGAAACGTAAAAATTCAAACTGTTACTGGAAATGTACGCTTCACCATAGAAGAACGAAATTTGGGGAACCAAGTCGGCTTAGTGTACTGATCATTACCTGAAAGTATCATCCAGTTTGGGTGAAAAAATATTTGCTGAGATTTCTGGAGATTCGTAATTTTTGGAAGCTTGGCAACCCCTTTCCATGAAAGTGTTTCTCGCCAGTCACTGCTTAGGGCTACATCAAGAGGAAAAAAAACATAGAGAAAGAACGTGAAACTGCTTTATTTTGTCAAGTTTCAAGAAGCTAGCACAAACCGTGTTGGATTTAGAGTTCCAAATACATTTATCAATATAGGAGAAAACAGAGTGAAACCTAAAAATTTAAACTGTTACTGGAAATGAACGCTTCACCATAGAAGAACGAAATTTGGGGAACCAAGTCGGCTTAGTGTACTGATCATTACCTGAAAGTATCATCCAGTTTGGGTGAAAAAGTATTTGCTGTGATTTCTGGAGATTCGTAGTTTTTGGAAGCTTGACAACCCCTTTCTATGAAAGTGTTTCTCGCCAGTCACTGCTTAGGGCTACATCAAGAGGAAACAACACATAGATATAGAACGTGAAACTGCTTTATTTTGTCAAGTTTCAAGAAGCTAGCACAAACCGTGTTGGATTTACAGTTCCAAATCCATCTATCAATATAGGAGAAAACAGAGTGAAACCTAAAAATTCAAACTGTTACTGAAAATGAACGCTTCAACATAGAAGAACGAAATTTGGGGAACCAAGTCGGCTTAGTGTACTGATCATTACCTGAAAGTATCATCCAGTTTGGGTGAAAAAATATTTGCTGAGATTTCTGGAGATTCGTAATTTTTGGAAGCTTGGCAACCCCTTTCCATGAAAGTGTTTCTCGCCAGTCACTGCTTAGGGCTACATCAAGAGGAAAAAAAAACATAGAGAAAGAACGTGAAACTGCTTTATTTTGTCAAGTTTCAAGAAGCTAGCACAAACCGTGTTGGATTTAGAGTTCCAAATACATTTATCAATATAGGAGAAAATAGAGTGAAACCTAAAAATTTAAACTGTTACTGGAAATGAACGCTTCACCATAGAAGAACGAAATTTGGGGAACCAAGTCGGCTTAGTGTACTGACCATTACCTGAAAGTATCATCCAGTTTGGGTGAAAAAATATTTGCTGAGATTTCTGGAGATTCGTAATTTTTGGAAGCTTGGGAACCTTTTTCCATGAAAGTGTTTCTCGACAGTCACTGCTTAGGGCTACATCAAGAGGAAACAAAACATAGAGATAGAACGTGAAACTGCTTTATTTTGTCAAGTTTCAAGAAGCTAGCACAAACCGTGTTGGATTTAGAGTTCCAAATACATTTATCAATATAGGAGAAAACAGAGTGAAACCTAAAAATTTAAACTGTTACTGGAAATGAACGCTTCACCATAGAAGAACGAAATTTGGGGAACCAAGTCGGCTTAGTGTACTGATCATTACCTGAAAGTATCATCCAGTTTGGGTGAAAAAATATTTGCTGTGATTTCTGGAGATTCGTAGTTTTTGGAAGCTTGACAACCCCTTTCTATGAAAGTGTTTCTCGCCAGTCACTGCTTAGGGCTACATCAAGAGGAAACAACACATAGATATAGAACGTGAAACTGCTTTATTTTGTCAAGTTTCAAGAAGCTAGCACAAACCGTGTTGGATTTAGAGTTCCAAATCCATCTATCAATATAGGAGAAAACAGAGTGAAACCTAAAAATTCAAACTGTTACTGAAAATGAACGCTTCAACATAGAAGAACGAAATTTGGGGAACCAAGTCGGCTTAGTGTACTGATCATTACCTGAAAGTATCATCCAGTTTGGGTGAAAAAATATTTGCTGAGATTTCTGGAGATTCGTAATTTTTGGAAGCTTGGCAACCCCTTTCCATGAAAGTGTTTCTCGCCAGTCACTGCTTAGGGCTACATCAAGAGGAAAAAAAAACATAGAGAAAGAACGTGAAACTGCTTTATTTTGTCAAGTTTCAAGAAGCTAGCACAAACCGTGTTGGATTTAGAGTTCCAAATACATTTATCAATATAGGAGAAAACAGAGTGAAACCTAAAAATTTAAACTGTTACTGGAAATGAACGCTTCACCATAGAAGAACGAAATTTGGGGAACCAAGTCGGCTTAGTGTACTGACCATTACCTGAAAGTATCATCCAGTTTGGGTGAAAAAATATTTGCTGAGATTTCTGGAGATTCGTAATTTTTGGAAGCCTGGGAACCTTTTTCCATGAAAGTGTTTCTCGACAGTCACTGCTTAGGGCTACATCAAGAGGAAACAAAACATAGAGATAGAACGTGAAACTGCTTTATTTTGTCAAGTTTCAAGAAGCTAGCACAAACCGTGTTGGATTTAGAGTTCCAAATACATCTATCAATATAGGAGAAAACAGAGTGAAACCTAAAAATTCAAACTGTTAGTAGAAACGAACGCTTCAACATAGAAGAATGAAATTTGGAGAACCAAGTTGGCTTAGTGTACTGATCATTACCTGTAAGTATCATCCAGTTTTGGTGAAAAAATACTTGCTGAGATTTCTGGAGATTCGTAATTTTAGGAAGCTTGGCAACCCCTTTCCATGAAAGTGTTTCTCGCCAGTCACTGCATAGGGCTACTTCAAGAGGAAAGAACACATAGAGACAGAACGTGAAACTACTTTATTTTGTCAAGTTTCAAGAAGCTAGCACAAACCGTGTTGGATTTAGAGTTCCAAATCCATCTATCTATATAGGAGAAAACAGAGTGAAACCTAAAAATTCAAACTGTTACTGGAAATGAACGCTTCAACATAGAAGAACGAAATTTGGGGAACCAAGTTGGCTTAGTGTACTGATCATTACCTGAAAGTATCATCCAGTTTGGGTGAAAAAATATTTGCTGTGATTTCTGGAGATTCGTAGTTTTTGGAAGCTTGACAACCCCTTTCTATGAAAGTGTTTCTCGCCAGTCACTGCTTAGGGCTACATCAAGAGGAAACAACACATAGATATAGAACGTGAAACTGCTTTATTTTGTCAAGTTTCAAGAAGCTAGCACAAACCGTGTTGGATTTACAGTTCCAAATCCATCTATCAATATAGGAGAAAACAGAGTGAAACCTAAAAATTCAAACTGTTACTGCAAATGAACGCTTCAACATAGAAGAACGAAATTTGGGGAACCAAGTCGGCTTAGTGTACTGATCATTACCTGAAAGTATCATCCAGTTTGGGTGCAGAAATATTTGCTGTGATTTCTGGAGATTCGTAGTTTTTGGAAGCTTGGCAACCCCTTTCTATGAAAGTGTTTCTCGCCAGTCACTGCTTAGGGCTACTTCAAGAGGAAACAAAACATAGAGATAGAACGTGAAACTGCTTTATTTGTCAAGTTTCAAGAAGCTAGCACAAACCGTGTTGGATTTACAGTTCCAAATCCATCTATCAATATAGGAGAAAACAGAGTGAAACGTAAAAATTCAAACTGTTACTGGAAATGTACGCTTCACCATAGAAGAACGAAATTTGGGGAACCAAGTCGGCTTAGTGTACTGATCATTACCTGAAAGTATCATCCAGTTTGGGTGAAAAAATATTTGCTGAGATTTCTGGAGATTCGTAATTTTTGGAAGCTTGGCAACCCCTTTCCATGAAAGTGTTTCTCGCCAGTCACTGCTTAGGGCTACATCAAGAGGAAAAAAAACATAGAGAAAGAACGTGAAACTGCTTTATTTTGTCAAGTTTCAAGAAGCTAGCACAAACCGTGTTGGATTTAGAGTTCCAAATACATTTATCAATATAGGAGAAAACAGAGTGAAACCTAAAAATTTAAACTGTTACTGGAAATGAACGCTTCACCATAGAAGAACGAAATTTGGGGAACCAAGTCGGCTTAGTGTACTGATCATTACCTGAAAGTATCATCCAGTTTGGGTGAAAAAATATTTGCTGTGATTTCTGGAGATTCGTAGTTTTTGGAAGCTTGACAACCCCTTTCTATGAAAGTGTTTCTCGCCAGTCACTGCTTAGGGCTACATCAAGAGGAAACAACACATAGATATAGAACGTGAAACTGCTTTATTTTGTCAAGTTTCAAGAAGCTAGCACAAACCGTGTTGGATTTAGAGTTCCAAATCCATCTATCAATATAGGAGAAAACAGAGTGAAACCTAAAAATTCAAACTGTTACTGAAAATGAACGCTTCAACATAGAAGAACGAAATTTGGGGAACCAAGTCGGCTTAGTGTACTGATCATTACCTGAAAGTATCATCCAGTTTGGGTGAAAAAATATTTGCTGAGATTTCTGGAGATTCGTAATTTTTGGAAGCTTGGCAACCCCTTTCCATGAAAGTGTTTCTCGCCAGTCACTGCTTAGGGCTACATCAAGAGGAAAAAAAAACATAGAGAAAGAACGTGAAACTGCTTTATTTTGTCAAGTTTCAAGAAGCTAGCACAAACCGTGTTGGATTTAGAGTTCCAAATACATTTATCAATATAGGAGAAAACAGAGTGAAACCTAAAAATTTAAACTGTTACTGGAAATGAACGCTTCACCATAGAAGAACGAAATTTGGGGAACCAAGTCGGCTTAGTGTACTGACCATTACCTGAAAGTATCATCCAGTTTGGGTGAAAAAATATTTGCTGAGATTTCTGGAGATTCGTAATTTTTGGAAGCCTGGGAACCTTTTTACATGAAAGTGTTTCTCGACAGTCACTGCTTAGGGCTACATCAAGAGGAAACAAAACATAGAGATAGAACGTGAAACTGCTTTATTTTGTCAAGTTTCAAGAAGCTAGCACAAACCGTGTTGGATTTAGAGTTCCAAATCCATCTATCAATATAGGAGAAAACAGAGTGAAACCTAAAAATTCAAACTGTTAGTAGAAACGAACGCTTCAACATAGAAGAATGAAATTTGGAGAACCAAGTTGGCTTAGTGTACTGATCATTACCTGTAAGTATCATCCAGTTTTGGTGAAAAAATACTTGCTGAGATTTCTGGAGATTCGTAATTTTAGGAAGCTTGGCAACCCCTTTCCATGAAAGTGTTTCTCGCCAGTCACTGCATAGGGCTACTTCAAGAGGAAAGAACACCTAGAGACAGAACGTGAAACTACTTTATTTTGTCAAGTTTCAAGAAGCTAGCACAAACCGTGTTGGATTTAGAGTTCGAAATACATCTATCTATATAGGAGAAAACAGAGTGAAACCTAAAAATTCAAACTGTTACTGGAAATGAACGCTTCAACATAGAAGAACGAAATTTGGGGAACCAAGTTGGCTTAGTGTACTGATCATTACCTGAAAGTATCATCCAGTTTGGGTGCAGAAATATTTGCTGTGATTTCTGGAGATTCGTAGTTTTTGGAAGCTTGGCAACCCCTTTCTATGAAAGTGTTTCTCGCCAGTCACTGCTTAGGGCTACTTCAAGAGGAAACAAAACATAGAGATAGAACGTGAAACTGCTTTATTTGTCAAGTTTCAAGAAGCTAGCACAAACCGTGTTGGATTTACAGTTCCAAATCCATCTATCAATATAGGAGAAAACAGAGTGAAACGTAAAAATTCAAACTGTTACTGGAAATGTACGCTTCACCATAGAAGAACGAAATTTGGGGAACCAAGTCGGCTTAGTGTACTGATCATTACCTGAAAGTATCATCCAGTTTGGGTGAAAAAATATTTGCTGAGATTTCTGGAGATTCGTAATTTTTGGAAGCTTGGCAACCCCTTTCCATGAAAGTGTTTCTCGCCAGTCACTGCTTAGGGCTACATCAAGAGGAAAAAAAACATAGAGAAAGAACGTGAAACTGCTTTATTTTGTCAAGTTTCAAGAAGCTAGCACAAACCGTGTTGGATTTAGAGTTCCAAATACATTTATCAATATAGGAGAAAACAGAGTGAAACCTAAAAATTTAAACTGTTACTGGAAATGAACGCTTCACCATAGAAGAACGAAATTTGGGGAACCAAGTCGGCTTAGTGTACTGATCATTACCTGAAAGTATCATCCAGTTTGGGTGAAAAAATATTTGCTGTGATTTCTGGAGATTCGTAGTTTTTGGAAGCTTGACAACCCCTTTCTATGAAAGTGTTTCTCGCCAGTCACTGCTTAGGGCTACATCAAGAGGAAACAACACATAGATATAGAACATGAAACTGCTTTATTTTGTCAAGTTTCAAGAAGCTAGCACAAACCGTGTTGGATTTACAGTTCCAAATCCATCTATCAATATAGGAGAAAACAGAGTGAAACCTAAAAATTCAAACTGTTACTGGAAATGAACGCTTCAACATAGAAGAACGAAATTTGGGGAACCAAGTTGGCTTAGTGTACTGATCATTACCTGAAAGTATCATCCAGTTTGGGTGCAGAAATATTTGCTGTGATTTCTGGAGATTCGTAGTTTTTGGAAGCTTGGCAACCCCTTTCTATGAAAGTGTTTCTCGCCAGTCACTGCTTAGGGCTACTTCAAGAGGAAACAAAACATAGAGATAGAACGTGAAACTGCTTTATTTGTCAAGTTTCAAGAAGCTAGCACAAACCGTGTTGGATTTAGAGTTCCAAATACATCTATCAATATAGGAGAAAACAGAGTGAAACCTAAAAATTCAAAGTGTTACTGGAAATGTACGCTTCAACATAGAAGAACGAAATTTGGGGAACCAAGTCGGCTTAGTGTACTGATCATTACCTGAAAGTATCATCCAGTTTGGGTGAAAAAATATTTGCTGAGATTTCTGGAGATTCGTAATTTTTGGAAGCTTGGCAACCCCTTTCCATGAAAGTGTTTCTCGCCAGTCACTGCTTAGGGCTACATCAAGAGGAAAAAAAACATAGAGAAAGAACGTGAAACTGCTTTATTTTGTCAAGTTTCAAGAAGCTAGCACAAACCGTGTTGGATTTAGAGTTCCAAATACATTTATCAATATAGGAGAAAACAGAGTGAAACCTAAAAATTTAAACTGTTACTGGAAATGAACGCTTCACCATAGAAGAACGAAATTTGGGGAACCAAGTCGGCTTAGTGTACTGATCATTACCTGAAAGTATCATCCAGTTTGGGTGAAAAAATATTTGCTGTGATTTCTGGAGATTCGTAGTTTTTGGAAGCTTGACAACCCCTTTCTATGAAAGTGTTTCTCGCCAGTCACTGCTTAGGGCTACATCAAGAGGAAACAACACATAGATATAGAACGTGAAACTGCTTTATTTTGTCAAGTTTCAAGAAGCTAGCACAAACCGTGTTGGATTTACAGTTCCAAATCCATCTATCAATATAGGAGAAAACAGAGTGAAACCTAAAAATTCAAACTGTTACTGAAAATGAACGCTTCAACATAGAAGAACGAAATTTGGGGAACCAAGTCGGCTTAGTGTACTGATCATTACCTGAAAGTATCATCCAGTTTGGGTGAAAAAATATTTGCTGAGATTTCTGGAGATTCGTAATTTTTGGAAGCTTGGCAACCCCTTTCCATGAAAGTGTTTCTCGCCAGTCACTGCTTAGGGCTACATCAAGAGGAAAAAAAAACATAGAGAAAGAACGTGAAACTGCTTTATTTTGTCAAGTTTCAAGAAGCTAGCACAAACCGTGTTGGATTTAGAGTTCCAAATACATTTATCAATATAGGAGAAAATAGAGTGAAACCTAAAAATTTAAACTGTTACTGGAAATGAACGCTTCACCATAGAAGAACGAAATTTGGGGAACCAAGTCGGCTTAGTGTACTGACCATTACCTGAAAGTATCATCCAGTTTGGGTGAAAAAATATTTGCTGAGATTTCTGGAGATTCGTAATTTTTGGAAGCTTGGGAACCTTTTTCCATGAAAGTGTTTCTCGACAGTCACTGCTTAGGGCTACATCAAGAGGAAACAAAACATAGAGATAGAACGTGAAACTGCTTTATTTTGTCAAGTTTCAAGAAGCTAGCACAAACCGTGTTGGATTTAGAGTTCCAAATACATTTATCAATATAGGAGAAAACAGAGTGAAACCTAAAAATTTAAACTGTTACTGGAAATGAACGCTTCACCATAGAAGAACGAAATTTGGGGAACCAAGTCGGCTTAGTGTACTGATCATTACCTGAAAGTATCATCCAGTTTGGGTGAAAAAATATTTGCTGTGATTTCTGGAGATTCGTAGTTTTTGGAAGCTTGACAACCCCTTTCTATGAAAGTGTTTCTCGCCAGTCACTGCTTAGGGCTACATCAAGAGGAAACAACACATAGATATAGAACGTGAAACTGCTTTATTTTGTCAAGTTTCAAGAAGCTAGCACAAACCGTGTTGGATTTAGAGTTCCAAATCCATCTATCAATATAGGAGAAAACAGAGTGAAACCTAAAAATTCAAACTGTTACTGAAAATGAACGCTTCAACATAGAAGAACGAAATTTGGGGAACCAAGTCGGCTTAGTGTACTGATCATTACCTGAAAGTATCATCCAGTTTGGGTGAAAAAATATTTGCTGAGATTTCTGGAGATTCGTAATTTTTGGAAGCTTGGCAACCCCTTTCCATGAAAGTGTTTCTCGCCAGTCACTGCTTAGGGCTACATCAAGAGGAAAAAAAAACATAGAGAAAGAACGTGAAACTGCTTTATTTTGTCAAGTTTCAAGAAGCTAGCACAAACCGTGTTGGATTTAGAGTTCCAAATACATTTATCAATATAGGAGAAAACAGAGTGAAACCTAAAAATTTAAACTGTTACTGGAAATGAACGCTTCACCATAGAAGAACGAAATTTGGGGAACCAAGTCGGCTTAGTGTACTGACCATTACCTGAAAGTATCATCCAGTTTGGGTGAAAAAATATTTGCTGAGATTTCTGGAGATTCGTAATTTTTGGAAGCCTGGGAACCTTTTTCCATGAAAGTGTTTCTCGACAGTCACTGCTTAGGGCTACATCAAGAGGAAACAAAACATAGAGATAGAACGTGAAACTGCTTTATTTTGTCAAGTTTCAAGAAGCTAGCACAAACCGTGTTGGATTTAGAGTTCCAAATACATCTATCAATATAGGAGAAAACAGAGTGAAACCTAAAAATTCAAACTGTTAGTAGAAACGAACGCTTCAACATAGAAGAATGAAATTTGGAGAACCAAGTTGGCTTAGTGTACTGATCATTACCTGTAAGTATCATCCAGTTTTGGTGAAAAAATACTTGCTGAGATTTCTGGAGATTCGTAATTTTAGGAAGCTTGGCAACCCCTTTCCATGAAAGTGTTTCTCGCCAGTCACTGCATAGGGCTACTTCAAGAGGAAAGAACACATAGAGACAGAACGTGAAACTACTTTATTTTGTCAAGTTTCAAGAAGCTAGCACAAACCGTGTTGGATTTAGAGTTCGAAATACATCTATCTATATAGGAGAAAACAGAGTGAAACCTAAAAATTCAAACTGTTACTGGAAATGAACGCTTCAACATAGAAGAACGAAATTTGGGGAACCAAGTTGGCTTAGTGTACTGATCATTACCTGAAAGTATCATCCAGTTTGGGTGAAAAAATATTTGCTGTGATTTCTGGAGATTCGTAGTTTTTGGAAGCTTGACAACCCCTTTCTATGAAAGTGTTTCTCGCCAGTCACTGCTTAGGGCTACATCAAGAGGAAACAACACATAGATATAGAACGTGAAACTGCTTTATTTTGTCAAGTTTCAAGAAGCTAGCACAAACCGTGTTGGATTTACAGTTCCAAATCCATCTATCAATATAGGAGAAAACAGAGTGAAACCTAAAAATTCAAACTGTTACTGCAAATGAACGCTTCAACATAGAAGAACGAAATTTGGGGAACCAAGTCGGCTTAGTGTACTGATCATTACCTGAAAGTATCATCCAGTTTGGGTGCAGAAATATTTGCTGTGATTTCTGGAGATTCGTAGTTTTTGGAAGCTTGGCAACCCCTTTCTATGAAAGTGTTTCTCGCCAGTCACTGCTTAGGGCTACTTCAAGAGGAAACAAAACATAGAGATAGAACGTGAAACTGCTTTATTTGTCAAGTTTCAAGAAGCTAGCACAAACCGTGTTGGATTTAGAGTTCCAAATCCATCTATCAATATAGGAGAAAACAGAGTGAAACGTAAAAATTCAAACTGTTACTGGAAATGTACGCTTCACCATAGAAGAACGAAATTTGGGGAACCAAGTCGGCTTAGTGTACTGATCATTACCTGAAAGTATCATCCAGTTTGGGTGAAAAAATATTTGCTGAGATTTCTGGAGATTCGTAATTTTTGGAAGCTTGGCAACCCCTTTCCATGAAAGTGTTTCTCGCCAGTCACTGCTTAGGGCTACATCAAGAGGAAAAAAAACATAGAGAAAGAACGTGAAACTGCTTTATTTTGTCAAGTTTCAAGAAGCTAGCACAAACCGTGTTGGATTTAGAGTTCCAAATACATTTATCAATATAGGAGAAAACAGAGTGAAACCTAAAAATTTAAACTGTTACTGGAAATGAACGCTTCACCATAGAAGAACGAAATTTGGGGAACCAAGTCGGCTTAGTGTACTGATCATTACCTGAAAGTATCATCCAGTTTGGGTGAAAAAATATTTGCTGTGATTTCTGGAGATTCGTAGTTTTTGGAAGCTTGACAACCCCTTTCTATGAAAGTGTTTCTCGCCAGTCACTGCTTAGGGCTACATCAAGAGGAAACAACACATAGATATAGAACGTGAAACTGCTTTATTTTGTCAAGTTTCAAGAAGCTAGCACAAACCGTGTTGGATTTAGAGTTCCAAATCCATCTATCAATATAGGAGAAAACAGAGTGAAACCTAAAAATTCAAACTGTTACTGAAAATGAACGCTTCAACATAGAAGAACGAAATTTGGGGAACCAAGTCGGCTTAGTGTACTGATCATTACCTGAAAGTATCATCCAGTTTGGGTGAAAAAATATTTGCTGAGATTTCTGGAGATTCGTAATTTTTGGAAGCTTGGCAACCCCTTTCCATGAAAGTGTTTCTCGCCAGTCACTGCTTAGGGCTACATCAAGAGGAAAAAAAAACATAGAGAAAGAACGTGAAACTGCTTTATTTTGTCAAGTTTCAAGAAGCTAGCACAAACCGTGTTGGATTTAGAGTTCCAAATACATTTATCAATATAGGAGAAAACAGAGTGAAAACTAAAAATTTAAACTGTTACTGGAAATGAACGCTTCACCATAGAAGAACGAAATTTGGGGAACCAAGTCGGCTTAGTGTACTGACCATTACCTGAAAGTATCATCCAGTTTGGGTGAAAAAATATTTGCTGAGATTTCTGGAGATTCGTAATTTTTGGAAGCCTGGGAACCTTTTTCCATGAAAGTGTTTCTCGACAGTCACTGCTTAGGGCTACATCAAGAGGAAACAAAACATAGAGATAGAACGTGAAACTGCTTTATTTTGTCAAGTTTCAAGAAGCTAGCACAAACCGTGTTGGATTTAGAGTTCCAAATACATCTATCAATATAGGAGAAAACAGAGTGAAACCTAAAAATTCAAACTGTTAGTAGAAACGAACGCTTCAACATAGAAGAATGAAATTTGGAGAACCAAGTTGGCTTAGTGTACTGATCATTACCTGTAAGTATCATCCAGTTTTGGTGAAAAAATACTTGCTGAGATTTCTGGAGATTCGTAATTTTAGGAAGCTTGGCAACCCCTTTCCATGAAAGTGTTTCTCGCCAGTCACTGCATAGGGCTACTTCAAGAGGAAAGAACACATAGAGACAGAACGTGAAACTACTTTATTTTGTCAAGTTTCAAGAAGCTAGCACAAACCGTGTTGGTTTTAGAGTTCGAAATACATCTATCTATATAGGAGAAAACAGAGTGAAACCTAAAAATTCAAACTGTTACTGGAAATGAACGCTTCAACATAGAAGAACGAAATTTGGGGAACCAAGTTGGCTTAGTGTACTGATCATTACCTGAAAGTATCATCCAGTTTGGGTGAAAAAATATTTGCTGTGATTTCTGGAGATTCGTAGTTTTTGGAAGCTTGACAACCCCTTTCTATGAAAGTGTTTCTCGCCAGTCACTGCTTAGGGCTACATCAAGAGGAAACAACACATGGATATAGAACGTGAAACTGCTTTATTTTGTCAAGTTTCAAGAAGCTAGCACAAACCGTGTTGGATTTACAGTTCCAAATCCATCTATCAATATAGGAGAAAACAGAGTGAAACCTAAAAATTCAAACTGTTACTGGAAATGAACGCTTCAACATAGAAGAACGAAATTTGGGGAACCAAGTCGGCTTAGTGTACTGATCATTACCTGAAAGTATCATCCAGTTTGGGTGAAAAAATATTTGCTGTGATTTCTGGAGATTCGTAGTTTTTGGAAGCTTGACAACCCCTTTCTATGAAAGTGTTTCTCGCCAGTCACTGCTTAGGGCTACATCAAGAGGAAACAACACATAGATATAGAACGTGAAACTGCTTTATTTTGTCAAGTTTCAAGAAGCTAGCACAAACCGTGTTGGATTTACAGTTCCAAATCCATCTATCAATATAGGAGAAAACAGAGTGAAACCTAAAAATTCAAACTGTTACTGCAAATGAACGCTTCAACATAGAAGAACGAAATTTGGGGAACCAAGTCGGCTTAGTGTACTGATCATTACCTGAAAGTATCATCCAGTTTGGGTGCAGAAATATTTGCTGTGATTTCTGGAGATTCGTAGTTTTTGGAAGCTTGGCAACCCCTTTCTATGAAAGTGTTTCTCGCCAGTCACTGCTTAGGGCTACTTCAAGAGGAAACAAAACATAGAGATAGAACGTGAAACTGCTTTATTTGTCAAGTTTCAAGAAGCTAGCACAAACCGTGTTGGATTTACAGTTCCAAATCCATCTATCAATATAGGAGAAAACAGAGTGAAACGTAAAAATTCAAACTGTTACTGGAAATGTACGCTTCACCATAGAAGAACGAAATTTGGGGAACCAAGTCGGCTTAGTGTACTGATCATTACCTGAAAGTATCATCCAGTTTGGGTGAAAAAATATTTGCTGAGATTTCTGGAGATTCGTAATTTTTGGAAGCTTGGCAACCCCTTTCCATGAAAGTGTTTCTCGCCAGTCACTGCTTAGGGCTACATCAAGAGGAAAAAAAACATAGAGAAAGAACGTGAAACTGCTTTATTTTGTCAAGTTTCAAGAAGCTAGCACAAACCGTGTTGGATTTTGAGTTCCAAATACATTTATCAATATAGGAGAAAACAGAGTGAAACCTAAAAATTTAAACTGTTACTGGAAATGAACGCTTCACCATAGAAGAACGAAATTTGGGGAACCAAGTCGGCTTAGTGTACTGATCATTACCTGAAAGTATCATCCAGTTTGGGTGAAAAAATATTTGCTGTGATTTCTGGAGATTCGTAGTTTTTGGAAGCTTGACAACCCCTTTCTATGAAAGTGTTTCTCGCCAGTCACTGCTTAGGGCTACATCAAGAGGAAACAACACATAGATATAGAACGTGAAACTGCTTTATTTTGTCAAGTTTCAAGAAGCTAGCACAAACCGTGTTGGATTTAGAGTTCCAAATCCATCTATCAATATAGGAGAAAACAGAGTGAAACCTAAAAATTCAAACTGTTACTGAAAATGAACGCTTCAACATAGAAGAACGAAATTTGGGGAACCAAGTCGGCTTAGTGTACTGATCATTACCTGAAAGTATCATCCAGTTTGGGTGAAAAAATATTTGCTGAGATTTCTGGAGATTCGTAATTTTTGGAAGCTTGGCAACCCCTTTCCATGAAAGTGTTTCTCGCCAGTCACTGCTTAGGGCTACATCAAGAGGAAAAAAAAACATAGAGAAAGAACGTGAAACTGCTTTATTTTGTCAAGTTTCAAGAAGCTAGCACAAACCGTGTTGGATTTAGAGTTCCAAATACATTTATCAATATAGGAGAAAACAGAGTGAAACCTAAAAATTTAAACTGTTACTGGAAATGAACGCTTCACCATAGAAGAACGAAATTTGGGGAACCAAGTCGGCTTAGTGTACTGACCATTACCTGAAAGTATCATCCAGTTTGGGTGAAAAAATATTTGCTGAGATTTCTGGAGATTCGTAATTTTTGGAAGCCTGGGAACCTTTTTCCATGAAAGTGTTTCTCGACAGTCACTGCTTAGGGCTACATCAAGAGGAAACAAAACATAGAGATAGAACGTGAAACTGCTTTATTTTGTCAAGTTTCAAGAAGCTAGCACAAACCGTGTTGGATTTAGAGTTCCAAATACATCTATCAATATAGGAGAAAACAGAGTGAAACCTAAAAATTCAAACTGTTAGTAGAAACGAACGCTTCAACATAGAAGAATGAAATTTGGAGAACCAAGTTGGCTTAGTGTACTGATCATTACCTGTAAGTATCATCCAGTTTTGGTGAAAAAATACTTGCTGAGATTTCTGGAGATTCGTAATTTTAGGAAGCTTGGCAACCCCTTTCCATGAAAGTGTTTCTCGCCAGTCACTGCATAGGGCTACTTCAAGAGGAAAGAACACATAGAGACAGAACGTGAAACTACTTTATTTTGTCAAGTTTCAAGAAGCTAGCACAAACCGTGTTGGATTTAGAGTTCGAAATACATCTATCTATATAGGAGAAAACAGAGTGAAACCTAAAAATTCAAACTGTTACTGGAAATGAACGCTTCAACATAGAAGAACGAAATTTGGGGAACCAAGTTGGCTTAGTGTACTGATCATTACCTGAAAGTATCATCCAGTTTGGGTGAAAAAATATTTGCTGTGATTTCTGGAGATTCGTAGTTTTTGGAAGCTTGACAACCCCTTTCTATGAAAGTGTTTCTCGCCAGTCACTGCTTAGGGCTACATCAAGAGGAAACAACACATGGATATAGAACGTGAAACTGCTTTATTTTGTCAAGTTTCAAGAAGCTAGCACAAACCGTGTTGGATTTACAGTTCCAAATCCATCTATCAATATAGGAGAAAACAGAGTGAAACCTAAAAATTCAAACTGTTACTGGAAATGAACGCTTCAACATAGAAGAACGAAATTTGGGGAACCAAGTCGGCTTAGTGTACTGATCATTACCTGAAAGTATCATCCAGTTTGGGTGAAAAAATATTTGCTGTGATTTCTGGAGATTCGTAGTTTTTGGAAGCTTGACAACCCCTTTCTATGAAAGTGTTTCTCGCCAGTCACTGCTTAGGGCTACATCAAGAGGAAACAACACATAGATATAGAACGTGAAACTGCTTTATTTTGTCAAGTTTCAAGAAGCTAGCACAAACCGTGTTGGATTTACAGTTCCAAATCCATCTATCAATATAGGAGAAAACAGAGTGAAACCTAAAAATTCAAACTGTTACTGGAAATGAACGCTTCAACATAGAAGAACGAAATTTGGGGAACCAAGTTGGCTTAGTGTACTGATCATTACCTGAAAGTATCATCCAGTTTGGGTGCAGAAATATTTGCTGTGATTTCTGGAGATTCGTAGTTTTTGGAAGCTTGGCAACCCCTTTCTATGAAAGTGTTTCTCGCCAGTCACTGCTTAGGGCTACTTCAAGAGGAAACAAAACATAGAGATAGAACGTGAAACTGCTTTATTTGTCAAGTTTCAAGAAGCTAGCACAAACCGTGTTGGATTTACAGTTCCAAATCCATCTATCAATATAGGAGAAAACAGAGTGAAACGTAAAAATTCAAACTGTTACTGGAAATGTACGCTTCACCATAGAAGAACGAAATTTGGGGAACCAAGTCGGCTTAGTGTACTGATCATTACCTGAAAGTATCATCCAGTTTGGGTGAAAAAATATTTGCTGAGATTTCTGGAGATTCGTAATTTTTGGAAGCTTGGCAACCCCTTTCCATGAAAGTGTTTCTCGCCAGTCACTGCTTAGGGCTACATCAAGAGGAAAAAAAACATAGAGAAAGAACGTGAAACTGCTTTATTTTGTCAAGTTTCAAGAAGCTAGCACAAACCGTGTTGGATTTAGAGTTCCAAATACATTTATCAATATAGGAGAAAACAGAGTGAAACCTAAAAATTTAAACTGTTACTGGAAATGAACGCTTCACCATAGAAGAACGAAATTTGGGGAACCAAGTCGGCTTAGTGTACTGATCATTACCTGAAAGTATCATCCAGTTTGGGTGAAAAAATATTTGCTGTGATTTCTGGAGATTCGTAGTTTTTGGAAGCTTGACAACCCCTTTCTATGAAAGTGTTTCTCGCCAGTCACTGCTTAGGGCTACATCAAGAGGAAACAACACATAGATATAGAACGTGAAACTGCTTTATTTTGTCAAGTTTCAAGAAGCTAGCACAAACCGTGTTGGATTTACAGTTCCAAATCCATCTATCAATATAGGAGAAAACAGAGTGAAACCTAAAAATTCAAACTGTTACTGGAAATGAACGCTTCAACATAGAAGAACGAAATTTGGGGAACCAAGTTGGCTTAGTGTACTGATCATTACCTGAAAGTATCATCCAGTTTGGGTGCAGAAATATTTGCTGTGATTTCTGGAGATTCGTAGTTTTTGGAAGCTTGGCAACCCCTTTCTATGAAAGTGTTTCTCGCCAGTCACTGCTTAGGGCTACTTCAAGAGGAAACAAAACATAGAGATAGAACGTGAAACTGCTTTATTTGTCAAGTTTCAAGAAGCTAGCACAAACCGTGTTGGATTTAGAGTTCCAAATACATCTATCAATATAGGAGAAAACAGAGTGAAACCTAAAAATTCAAAGTGTTACTGGAAATGTACGCTTCAACATAGAAGAACGAAATTTGGGGAACCAAGTCGGCTTAGTGTACTGATCATTACCTGAAAGTATCATCCAGTTTGGGTGAAAAAATATTTGCTGAGATTTCTGGAGATTCGTAATTTTTGGAAGCTTGGCAAACCCTTTCCATGAAAGTGTTTCTCGCCAGTCACTGCTTAGGGCTACATCAAGAGGAAAAAAAACATAGAGAAAGAACGTGAAACTGCTTTATTTTGTCAAGTTTCAAGAAGCTAGCACAAACCGTGTTGGATTTAGAGTTCCAAATACATTTATCAATATAGGAGAAAACAGAGTGAAACCTAAAAATTTAAACTGTTACTGGAAATGAACGCTTCACCATAGAAGAACGAAATTTGGGGAACCAAGTCGGCTTAGTGTACTGATCATTACCTGAAAGTATCATCCAGTTTGGGTGAAAAAATATTTGCTGTGATTTCTGGAGATTCGTAGTTTTTGGAAGCTTGACAACCCCTTTCTATGAAAGTGTTTCTCGCCAGTCACTGCTTAGGGCTACATCAAGAGGAAACAACACATAGATATAGAACGTGAAACTGCTTTATTTTGTCAAGTTTCAAGAAGCTAGCACAAACCGTGTTGGATTTACAGTTCCAAATCCATCTATCAATATAGGAGAAAACAGAGTGAAACCTAAAAATTCAAACTGTTACTGAAAATGAACGCTTCAACATAGAAGAACGAAATTTGGGGAACCAAGTCGGCTTAGTGTACTGATCATTACCTGAAAGTATCATCCAGTTTGGGTGAAAAAATATTTGCTGAGATTTCTGGAGATTCGTAATTTTTGGAAGCTTGGCAACCCCTTTCCATGAAAGTGTTTCTCGCCAGTCACTGCTTAGGGCTACATCAAGAGGAAAAAAAAACATAGAGAAAGAACGTGAAACTGCTTTATTTTGTCAAGTTTCAAGAAGCTAGCACAAACCGTGTTGGATTTAGAGTTCCAAATACATTTATCAATATAGGAGAAAATAGAGTGAAACCTAAAAATTTAAACTGTTACTGGAAATGAACGCTTCACCATAGAAGAACGAAATTTGGGGAACCAAGTCGGCTTAGTGTACTGACCATTACCTGAAAGTATCATCCAGTTTGGGTGAAAAAATATTTGCTGAGATTTCTGGAGATTCGTAATTTTTGGAAGCTTGGCAACCCCTTTCCATGAAAGTGTTTCTCGACAGTCACTGCTTAGGGCTACATCAAGAGGAAACAAAACATAGAGATAGAACGTGAAACTGCTTTATTTTGTCAAGTTTCAAGAAGCTAGCACAAACCGTGTTGGATTTAGAGTTCCAAATACATTTATCAATATAGGAGAAAACAGAGTGAAACCTAAAAATTTAAACTGTTACTGGAAATGAACGCTTCACCATAGAAGAACGAAATTTGGGGAACCAAGTCGGCTTAGTGTACTGATCATTACCTGAAAGTATCATCCAGTTTGGGTGAAAAAATATTTGCTGTGATTTCTGGAGATTCGTAGTTTTTGGAAGCTTGACAACCCCTTTCTATGAAAGTGTTTCTCGCCAGTCACTGCTTAGGGCTACATCAAGAGGAAACAACACATAGATATAGAACGTGAAACTGCTTTATTTTGTCAAGTTTCAAGAAGCTAGCACAAACCGTGTTGGATTTAGAGTTCCAAATACATCTATCAATATAGGAGAAAACAGAGTGAAACCTAAAAATTCAAAGTGTTACTGGAAATGTACGCTTCAACATAGAAGAACGAAATTTGGGGAACCAAGTCGGCTTAGTGTACTGATCATTACCTGAAAGTATCATCCAGTTTGGGTGAAAAAATATTTGCTGAGATTTCTGGAGATTCGTAATTTTTGGAAGCTTGGCAACCCCTTTCCATGAAAGTGTTTCTCGCCAGTCACTGCTTAGGGCTACATCAAGAGGAAAAAAAACATAGAGAAAGAACGTGAAACTGCTTTATTTTGTCAAGTTTCAAGAAGCTAGCACAAACCGTGTTGGATTTAGAGTTCCAAATACATTTATCAATATAGGAGAAAACAGAGTGAAACCTAAAAATTTAAACTGTTACTGGAAATGAACGCTTCACCATAGAAGAACGAAATTTGGGGAACCAAGTCGGCTTAGTGTACTGATCATTACCTGAAAGTATCATCCAGTTTGGGTGAAAAAATATTTGCTGTGATTTCTGGAGATTCGTAGTTTTTGGAAGCTTGACAACCCCTTTCTATGAAAGTGTTTCTCGCCAGTCACTGCTTAGGGCTACATCAAGAGGAAACAACACATAGATATAGAACGTGAAACTGCTTTATTTTGTCAAGTTTCAAGAAGCTAGCACAAACCGTGTTGGATTTACAGTTCCAAATCCATCTATCAATATAGGAGAAAACAGAGTGAAACCTAAAAATTCAAACTGTTACTGAAAATGAACGCTTCAACATAGAAGAACGAAATTTGGGGAACCAAGTCGGCTTAGTGTACTGATCATTACCTGAAAGTATCATCCAGTTTGGGTGAAAAAATATTTGCTGAGATTTCTGGAGATTCGTAATTTTTGGAAGCTTGGCAACCCCTTTCCATGAAAGTGTTTCTCGCCAGTCACTGCTTAGGGCTACATCAAGAGGAAAAAAAAACATAGAGAAAGAACGTGAAACTGCTTTATTTTGTCAAGTTTCAAGAAGCTAGCACAAACCGTGTTGGATTTAGAGTTCCAAATACATTTATCAATATAGGAGAAAATAGAGTGAAACCTAAAAATTTAAACTGTTACTGGAAATGAACGCTTCACCATAGAAGAACGAAATTTGGGGAACCAAGTCGGCTTAGTGTACTGACCATTACCTGAAAGTATCATCCAGTTTGGGTGAAAAAATATTTGCTGAGATTTCTGGAGATTCGTAATTTTTGGAAGCTTGGGAACCTTTTTCCATGAAAGTGTTTCTCGACAGTCACTGCTTAGGGCTACATCAAGAGGAAACAAAACATAGAGATAGAACGTGAAACTGCTTTATTTTGTCAAGTTTCAAGAAGCTAGCACAAACCGTGTTGGATTTAGAGTTCCAAATACATTTATCAATATAGGAGAAAACAGAGTGAAACCTAAAAATTTAAACTGTTACTGGAAATGAACGCTTCACCATAGAAGAACGAAATTTGGGGAACCAAGTCGGCTTAGTGTACTGATCATTACCTGAAAGTATCATCCAGTTTGGGTGAAAAAATATTTGCTGTGATTTCTGGAGATTCGTAGTTTTTGGAAGCTTGACAACCCCTTTCTATGAAAGTGTTTCTCGCCAGTCACTGCTTAGGGCTACATCAAGAGGAAACAACACATAGATATAGAACGTGAAACTGCTTTATTTTGTCAAGTTTCAAGAAGCTAGCACAAACCGTGTTGGATTTAGAGTTCCAAATCCATCTATCAATATAGGAGAAAACAGAGTGAAACCTAAAAATTCAAACTGTTACTGAAAATGAACGCTTCAACATAGAAGAACGAAATTTGGGGAACCAAGTCGGCTTAGTGTACTGATCATTACCTGAAAGTATCATCCAGTTTGGGTGAAAAAATATTTGCTGAGATTTCTGGAGATTCGTAATTTTTGGAAGCTTGGCAACCCCTTTCCATGAAAGTGTTTCTCGCCAGTCACTGCTTAGGGCTACATCAAGAGGAAAAAAAAACATAGAGAAAGAACGTGAAACTGCTTTATTTTGTCAAGTTTCAAGAAGCTAGCACAAACCGTGTTGGATTTAGAGTTCCAAATACATTTATCAATATAGGAGAAAACAGAGTGAAACCTAAAAATTTAAACTGTTACTGGAAATGAACGCTTCACCATAGAAGAACGAAATTTGGGGAACCAAGTCGGCTTAGTGTACTGACCATTACCTGAAAGTATCATCCAGTTTGGGTGAAAAAATATTTGCTGAGATTTCTGGAGATTCGTAATTTTTGGAAGCCTGGGAACCTTTTTCCATGAAAGTGTTTCTCGACAGTCACTGCTTAGGGCTACATCAAGAGGAAACAAAACATAGAGATAGAACGTGAAACTGCTTTATTTTGTCAAGTTTCAAGAAGCTAGCACAAACCGTGTTGGATTTAGAGTTCCAAATACATCTATCAATATAGGAGAAAACAGAGTGAAACCTAAAAATTCAAACTGTTAGTAGAAACGAACGCTTCAACATAGAAGAATGAAATTTGGAGAACCAAGTTGGCTTAGTGTACTGATCATTACCTGTAAGTATCATCCAGTTTTGGTGAAAAAATACTTGCTGAGATTTCTGGAGATTCGTAATTTTAGGAAGCTTGGCAACCCCTTTCCATGAAAGTGTTTCTCGCCAGTCACTGCATAGGGCTACTTCAAGAGGAAAGAACACATAGAGACAGAACGTGAAACTACTTTATTTTGTCAAGTTTCAAGAAGCTAGCACAAACCGTGTTGGATTTAGAGTTCGAAATACATCTATCTATATAGGAGAAAACAGAGTGAAACCTAAAAATTCAAACTGTTACTGGAAATGAACGCTTCAACATAGAAGAACGAAATTTGGGGAACCAAGTTGGCTTAGTGTACTGATCATTACCTGAAAGTATCATCCAGTTTGGGTGAAAAAATATTTGCTGTGATTTCTGGAGATTCGTAGTTTTTGGAAGCTTGACAACCCCTTTCTATGAAAGTGTTTCTCGCCAGTCACTGCTTAGGGCTACATCAAGAGGAAACAACACATAGATATAGAACGTGAAACTGCTTTATTTTGTCAAGTTTCAAGAAGCTAGCACAAACCGTGTTGGATTTACAGTTCCAAATCCATCTATCAATATAGGAGAAAACAGAGTGAAACCTAAAAATTCAAACTGTTACTGCAAATGAACGCTTCAACATAGAAGAACGAAATTTGGGGAACCAAGTCGGCTTAGTGTACTGATCATTACCTGAAAGTATCATCCAGTTTGGGTGCAGAAATATTTGCTGTGATTTCTGGAGATTCGTAGTTTTTGGAAGCTTGGCAACCCCTTTCTATGAAAGTGTTTCTCGCCTGTCACTGCTTAGGGCTACTTCAAGAGGAAACAAAACATAGAGATAGAACGTGAAACTGCTTTATTTGTCAAGTTTCAAGAAGCTAGCACAAACCGTGTTGGATTTACAGTTCCAAATCCATCTATCAATATAGGAGAAAACAGAGTGAAACGTAAAAATTCAAACTGTTACTGGAAATGTACGCTTCACCATAGAAGAACGAAATTTGGGGAACCAAGTCGGCTTAGTGTACTGATCATTACCTGAAAGTATCATCCAGTTTGGGTGAAAAAATATTTGCTGAGATTTCTGGAGATTCGTAATTTTTGGAAGCTTGGCAACCCCTTTCCATGAAAGTGTTTCTCGCCAGTCACTGCTTAGGGCTACATCAAGAGGAAAAAAAACATAGAGAAAGAACGTGAAACTGCTTTATTTTGTCAAGTTTCAAGAAGCTAGCACAAACCGTGTTGGATTTAGAGTTCCAAATACATTTATCAATATAGGAGAAAACAGAGTGAAACCTAAAAATTTAAACTGTTACTGGAAATGAACGCTTCACCATAGAAGAACGAAATTTGGGGAACCAAGTCGGCTTAGTGTACTGATCATTACCTGAAAGTATCATCCAGTTTGGGTGAAAAAATATTTGCTGTGATTTCTGGAGATTCGTAGTTTTTGGAAGCTTGACAACCCCTTTCTATGAAAGTGTTTCTCGCCAGTCACTGCTTAGGGCTACATCAAGAGGAAACAACACATAGATATAGAACGTGAAACTGCTTTATTTTGTCAAGTTTCAAGAAGCTAGCACAAACCGTGTTGGATTTAGAGTTCCAAATCCATCTATCAATATAGGAGAAAACAGAGTGAAACCTAAAAATTCAAACTGTTACTGAAAATGAACGCTTCAACATAGAAGAACGAAATTTGGGGAACCAAGTCGGCTTAGTGTACTGATCATTACCTGAAAGTATCATCCAGTTTGGGTGAAAAAATATTTGCTGAGATTTCTGGAGATTCGTAATTTTTGGAAGCTTGGCAACCCCTTTCCATGAAAGTGTTTCTCGCCAGTCACTGCTTAGGGCTACATCAAGAGGAAAAAAAAACATAGAGAAAGAACGTGAAACTGCTTTATTTTGTCAAGTTTCAAGAAGCTAGCACAAACCGTGTTGGATTTAGAGTTCCAAATACATTTATCAATATAGGAGAAAACAGAGTGAAACCTAAAAATTTAAACTGTTACTGGAAATGAACGCTTCACCATAGAAGAACGAAATTTGGGGAACCAAGTCGGCTTAGTGTACTGACCATTACCTGAAAGTATCATCCAGTTTGGGTGAAAAAATATTTGCTGAGATTTCTGGAGATTCGTAATTTTTGGAAGCCTGGGAACCTTTTTACATGAAAGTGTTTCTCGACAGTCACTGCTTAGGGCTACATCAAGAGGAAACAAAACATAGAGATAGAACGTGAAACTGCTTTATTTTGTCAAGTTTCAAGAAGCTAGCACACACCGTGTTGGATTTAGAGTTCCAAATACATCTATCAATATAGGAGAAAACAGAGTGAAACCTAAAAATTCAAACTGTTAGTAGAAACGAACGCTTCAACATAGAAGAATGAAATTTGGAGAACCAAGTTGGCTTAGTGTACTGATCATTACCTGTAAGTATCATCCAGTTTTGGTGAAAAAATACTTGCTGAGATTTCTGGAGATTCGTAATTTTAGGAAGCTTGGCAACCCCTTTCCATGAAAGTGTTTCTCGCCAGTCACTGCATAGGGCTACTTCAAGAGGAAAGAACACATAGAGACAGAACGTGAAACTACTTTATTTTGTCAAGTTTCAAGAAGCTAGCACAAACCGTGTTGGATTTAGAGTTCGAAATACATCTATCTATATAGGAGAAAACAGAGTGAAACCTAAAAATTCAAACTGTTACTGGAAATGAACGCTTCAACATAGAAGAACGAAATTTGGGGAACCAAGTTGGCTTAGTGTACTGATCATTACCTGAAAGTATCATCCAGTTTGGGTGAAAAAATATTTGCTGTGATTTCTGGAGATTCGTAGTTTTTGGAAGCTTGACAACCCCTTTCTATGAAAGTGTTTCTCGCCAGTCACTGCTTAGGGCTACATCAAGAGGAAACAACACATGGATATAGAACGTGAAACTGCTTTATTTTGTCAAGTTTCAAGAAGCTAGCACAAACCGTGTTGGATTTACAGTTCCAAATCCATCTATCAATATAGGAGAAAACAGAGTGAAACCTAAAAATTCAAACTGTTACTGGAAATGAACGCTTCAACATAGAAGAACGAAATTTGGGGAACCAAGTCGGCTTAGTGTACTGATCATTACCTGAAAGTATCATCCAGTTTGGGTGAAAAAATATTTGCTGTGATTTCTGGAGATTCGTAGTTTTTGGAAGCTTGACAACCCCTTTCTATGAAAGTGTTTCTCGCCAGTCACTGCTTAGGGCTACATCAAGAGGAAACAACACATAGATATAGAACGTGAAACTGCTTTATTTTTTCAAGTTTCAAGAAGCTAGCACAAACCGTGTTGGATTTACAGTTCCAAATCCATCTATCAATATAGGAGAAAACAGAGTGAAACCTAAAAATTCAAACTGTTACTGCAAATGAACGCTTCAACATAGAAGAACGAAATTTGGGGAACCAAGTCGGCTTAGTGTACTGATCATTACCTGAAAGTATCATCCAGTTTGGGTGCAGAAATATTTGCTGTGATTTCTGGAGATTCGTAGTTTTTGGAAGCTTGGCAACCCCTTTCTATGAAAGTGTTTCTCGCCAGTCACTGCTTAGGGCTACTTCAAGAGGAAACAAAACATAGAGATAGAACGTGAAACTGCTTTATTTGTCAAGTTTCAAGAAGCTAGCACAAACCGTGTTGGATTTACAGTTCCAAATCCATCTATCAATATAGGAGAAAACAGAGTGAAACGTAAAAATTCAAACTGTTACTGGAAATGTACGCTTCACCATAGAAGAACGAAATTTGGGGAACCAAGTCGGCTTAGTGTACTGATCATTACCTGAAAGTATCATCCAGTTTGGGTGAAAAAATATTTGCTGAGATTTCTGGAGATTCGTAATTTTTGGAAGCTTGGCAACCCCTTTCCATGAAAGTGTTTCTCGCCAGTCACTGCTTAGGGCTACATCAAGAGGAAAAAAAACATAGAGAAAGAACGTGAAACTGCTTTATTTTGTCAAGTTTCAAGAAGCTAGCACAAACCGTGTTGGATTTAGAGTTCCAAATACATTTATCAATATAGGAGAAAACAGAGTGAAACCTAAAAATTTAAACTGTTACTGGAAATGAACGCTTCACCATAGAAGAACGAAATTTGGGGAACCAAGTCGGCTTAGTGTACTGATCATTACCTGAAAGTATCATCCAGTTTGGGTGAAAAAATATTTGCTGTGATTTCTGGAGATTCGTAGTTTTTGGAAGCTTGACAACCCCTTTCTATGAAAGTGTTTCTCGCCAGTCACTGCTTAGGGCTACATCAAGAGGAAACAACACATAGATATAGAACGTGAAACTGCTTTATTTTGTCAAGTTTCAAGAAGCTAGCACAAACCGTGTTGGATTTAGAGTTCCAAATCCATCTATCAATATAGGAGAAAACAGAGTGAAACCTAAAAATTCAAACTGTTACTGAAAATGAACGCTTCAACATAGAAGAACGAAATTTGGGGAACCAAGTCGGCTTAGTGTACTGATCATTACCTGAAAGTATCATCCAGTTTGGGTGAAAAAATATTTGCTGAGATTTCTGGAGATTCGTAATTTTTGGAAGCTTGGCAACCCCTTTCCATGAAAGTGTTTCTCGCCAGTCACTGCTTAGGGCTACATCAAGAGGAAAAAAAAACATAGAGAAAGAACGTGAAACTGCTTTATTTTGTCAAGTTTCAAGAAGCTAGCACAAACCGTGTTGGATTTAGAGTTCCAAATACATTTATCAATATAGGAGAAAACAGAGTGAAACCTAAAAATTTAAACTGTTACTGGAAATGAACGCTTCACCATAGAAGAACGAAATTTGGGGAACCAAGTCGGCTTAGTGTACTGACCATTACCTGAAAGTATCATCCAGTTTGGGTGAAAAAATATTTGCTGAGATTTCTGGAGATTCGTAATTTTTGGAAGCCTGGGAACCTTTTTCCATGAAAGTGTTTCTCGACAGTCACTGCTTAGGGCTACATCAAGAGGAAACAAAACATAGAGATAGAACGTGAAACTGCTTTATTTTGTCAAGTTTCAAGAAGCTAGCACAAACCGTGTTGGATTTAGAGTTCCAAATACATCTATCAATATAGGAGAAAACAGAGTGAAACCTAAAAATTCAAACTGTTAGTAGAAACGAACGCTTCAACATAGAAGAATGAAATTTGGAGAACCAAGTTGGCTTAGTGTACTGATCATTACCTGTAAGTATCATCCAGTTTTGGTGAAAAAATACTTGCTGAGATTTCTGGAGATTCGTAATTTTAGGAAGCTTGGCAACCCCTTTCCATGAAAGTGTTTCTCGCCAGTCACTGCATAGGGCTACTTCAAGAGGAAAGAACACATAGAGACAGAACGTGAAACTACTTTATTTTGTCAAGTTTCAAGAAGCTAGCACAAACCGTGTTGGATTTAGAGTTCGAAATACATCTATCTATATAGGAGAAAACAGAGTGAAACCTAAAAATTCAAACTGTTACTGGAAATGAACGCTTCAACATAGAAGAACGAAATTTGGGGAACCAAGTTGGCTTAGTGTACTGATCATTACCTGAAAGTATCATCCAGTTTGGGTGAAAAAATATTTGCTGTGATTTCTGGAGATTCGTAGTTTTTGGAAGCTTGACAACCCCTTTCTATGAAAGTGTTTCTCGCCAGTCACTGCTTAGGGCTACATCAAGAGGAAACAACACATGGATATAGAACGTGAAACTGCTTTATTTTGTCAAGTTTCAAGAAGCTAGCACAAACCGTGTTGGATTTACAGTTCCAAATCCATCTATCAATATAGGAGAAAACAGAGTGAAACCTAAAAATTCAAACTGTTACTGCAAATGAACGCTTCAACATAGAAGAACGAAATTTGGGGAACCAAGTCGGCTTAGTGTACTGATCATTACCTGAAAGTATCATCCAGTTTGGGTGAAAAAATATTTGCTGTGATTTCTGGAGATTCGTAGTTTTTGGAAGCTTGACAACCCCTTTCTATGAAAGTGTTTCTCGCCAGTCACTGCTTAGGGCTACATCAAGAGGAAACAACACATAGATATAGAACGTGAAACTGCTTTATTTTGTCAAGTTTCAAGAAGCTAGCACAAACCGTGTTGGATTTACAGTTCCAAATCCATCTATCAATATAGGAGAAAACAGAGTGAAACCTAAAAATTCAAACTGTTACTGGAAATGAACGCTTCAACATAGAAGAACGAAATTTGGGGAACCAAGTTGGCTTAGTGTACTGATCATTACCTGAAAGTATCATCCAGTTTGGGTGCAGAAATATTTGCTGTGATTTCTGGAGATTCGTAGTTTTTGGAAGCTTGGCAACCCCTTTCTATGAAAGTGTTTCTCGCCAGTCACTGCTTAGGGCTACTTCAAGAGGAAACAAAACATAGAGATAGAACGTGAAACTGCTTTATTTGTCAAGTTTCAAGAAGCTAGCACAAACCGTGTTGGATTTAGAGTTCCAAATACATCTATCAATATAGGAGAAAACAGAGTGAAACCTAAAAATTCAAAGTGTTACTGGAAATGTACGCTTCAACATAGAAGAACGAAATTTGGGGAACCAAGTCGGCTAAGTGTACTGATCATTACCTGAAAGTATCATCCAGTTTGGGTGAAAAAATATTTGCTGAGATTTCTGGAGATTCGTAATTTTTGGAAGCTTGGCAACCCCTTTCCATGAAAGTGTTTCTCGCCAGTCACTGCTTAGGGCTACATCAAGAGGAAAAAAAACATAGAGAAAGAACGTGAAACTGCTTTATTTTGTCAAGTTTCAAGAAGCTAGCACAAACCGTGTTGGATTTAGAGTTCCAAATACATTTATCAATATAGGAGAAAACAGAGTGAAACCTAAAAATTTAAACTGTTACTGGAAATGAACGCTTCACCATAGAAGAACGAAATTTGGGGAACCAAGTCGGCTTAGTGTACTGATCATTACCTGAAAGTATCATCCAGTTTGGGTGAAAAAATATTTGCTGTGATTTCTGGAGATTCGTAGTTTTTGGAAGCTTGACAACCCCTTTCTATGAAAGTGTTTCTCGCCAGTCACTGCTTAGGGCTACATCAAGAGGAAACAACACATAGATATAGAACGTGAAACTGCTTTATTTTGTCAAGTTTCAAGAAGCTAGCACAAACCGTGTTTTATTTACAGTTCCAAATCCATCTATCAATATAGGAGAAAACAGAGTGAAACCTAAAAATTCAAACTGTTACTGAAAATGAACGCTTCAACATAGAAGAACGAAATTTGGGGAACCAAGTCGGCTTAGTGTACTGATCATTACCTGAAAGTATCATCCAGTTTGGGTGAAAAAATATTTGCTGAGATTTCTGGAGATTCGTAATTTTTGGAAGCTTGGCAACCCCTTTCCATGAAAGTGTTTCTCGCCAGTCACTGCGTAGGGCTACATCAAGAGGAAAAAAAAACATAGAGAAAGAACGTGAAACTGCTTTATTTTGTCAAGTTTCAAGAAGCTAGCACAAACCGTGTTGGATTTAGAGTTCCAAATACATTTATCACTATAGGAGAAAATAGAGTGAAACCTAAAAATTTAAACTGTTACTGGAAATGAACGCTTCACCATAGAAGAACGAAATTTGGGGAACCAAGTCGGCTTAGTGTACTGACCATTACCTGAAAGTATCATCCAGTTTGGGTGAAAAAATATTTGCTGAGATTTCTGGAGATTCGTAATTTTTGGAAGCTTGGGAACCTTTTTCCATGAAAGTGTTTCTCGACAGTCACTGCTTAGGGCTACATCAAGAGGAAACAAAACATAGAGATAGAACGTGAAACTGCTTTATTTTGTCAAGTTTCAAGAAGCTAGCACAAACCGTGTTGGATTTAGAGTTCCAAATACATCTATCAATATAGGAGAAAACAGAGTGAAACCTAAAAATTCAAACTGTTAGTAGAAACGAACGCTTCAACATAGAAGAATGAAATTTGGAGAACCAAGTTGGCTTAGTGTACTGATCATTACCTGTAAGTATCATCCAGTTTTGGTGAAAAAATACTTGCTGAGATTTCTGGAGATTCGTAATTTTAGGAAGCTTGGCAACCCCTTTCCATGAAAGTGTTTCTCGCCAGTCACTGCATAGGGCTACTTCAAGAGGAAAGAACACATAGAGACAGAACGTGAAACTACTTTATTTTGTCAAGTTTCAAGAAGCTAGCACAAACCGTGTTGGATTTACAGTTCCAAATCCATCTATCAATATAGGAGAAAACAGAGTGAAACCTAAAAATTCAAACTGTTACTGGAAATGAACGCTTCAACATAGAAGAACGAAATTTGGGGAACCAAGTCGGCTTAGTGTACTGATCATTACCTGAAAGTATCATCCAGTTTGGGTGAAAAAATATTTGCTGTGATTTCTGGAGATTCGTAGTTTTTGGAAGCTTGACAACCCCTTTCTATGAAAGTGTTTCTCGCCAGTCACTGCTTAGGGCTACATCAAGAGGAAACAACACATAGATATAGAACGTGAAACTGCTTTATTTTGTCAAGTTTCAAGAAGCTAGCACAAACCGTGTTGGATTTACAGTTCCAAATCCATCTATCAATATAGGAGAAAACAGAGTGAAACCTAAAAATTCAAACTGTTACTGGAAATGAACGCTTCAACATAGAAGAACGAAATTTGGGGAACCAAGTTGGCTTAGTGTACTGATCATTACCTGAAAGTATCATCCAGTTTGGGTGCAGAAATATTTGCTGTGATTTCTGGAGATTCGTAGTTTTTGGAAGCTTGGCAACCCCTTTCTATGAAAGTGTTTCTCGCCAGTCACTGCTTAGGGCTACTTCAAGAGGAAACAAAACATAGAGATAGAACGTGAAACTGCTTTATTTGTCAAGTTTCAAGAAGCTAGCACAAACCGTGTTGGATTTAGAGTTCCAAATACATCTATCAATATAGGAGAAAACAGAGTGAAACCTAAAAATTCAAAGTGTTACTGGAAATGTACGCTTCAACATAGAAGAACGAAATTTGGGGAACCAAGTCGGCTTAGTGTACTGATCATTACCTGAAAGTATCATCCAGTTTGGGTGAAAAAATATTTGCTGAGATTTCTGGAGATTCGTAATTTTTGGAAGCTTGGCAACCCCTTTCCATGAAAGTGTTTCTCGCCAGTCACTGCTTAGGGCTACATCAAGAGGAAAAAAAACATAGAGAAAGAACGTGAAACTGCTTTATTTTGTCAAGTTTCAAGAAGCTAGCACAAACCGTGTTGGATTTAGAGTTCCAAATACATTTATCAATATAGGAGAAAACAGAGTGAAACCTAAAAATTTAAACTGTTACTGGAAATGAACGCTTCACCATAGAAGAACGAAATTTGGGGAACCAAGTCGGCTTAGTGTACTGATCATTACCTGAAAGTATCATCCAGTTTGGGTGAAAAAATATTTGCTGTGATTTCTGGAGATTCGTAGTTTTTGGAAGCTTGACAACCCCTTTCTATGAAAGTGTTTCTCGCCAGTCACTGCTTAGGGCTACATCAAGAGGAAACAACACATAGATATAGAACGTGAAACTGCTTTATTTTGTCAAGTTTCAAGAAGCTAGCACAAACCGTGTTGGATTTACAGTTCCAAATCCATCTATCAATATAGGAGAAAACAGAGTGAAACCTAAAAATTCAAACTGTTACTGAAAATGAACGCTTCAACATAGAAGAACGAAATTTGGGGAACCAAGTCGGCTTAGTGTACTGATCATTACCTGAAAGTATCATCCAGTTTGGGTGAAAAAATATTTGCTGAGATTTCTGGAGATTCGTAATTTTTGGAAGCTTGGCAACCCCTTTCCATGAAAGTGTTTCTCGCCAGTCACTGCGTAGGGCTACATCAAGAGGAAAAAAAAACATAGAGAAAGAACGTGAAACTGCTTTATTTTGTCAAGTTTCAAGAAGCTAGCACAAACGGTGTTGGATTTAGAGTTCCAAATACATTTATCAATATAGGAGAAAATAGAGTGAAACCTAAAAATTTAAACTGTTACTGGAAATGAACGCTTCACCATAGAAGAACGAAATTTGGGGAACCAAGTCGGCTTAGTGTACTGACCATTACCTGAAAGTATCATCCAGTTTGGGTGAAAAAATATTTGCTGAGATTTCTGGAGATTCGTAATTTTTGGAAGCTTGGGAACCTTTTTCCATGAAAGTGTTTCTCGACAGTCACTGCTTAGGGCTACATCAAGAGGAAACAAAACATAGAGATAGAACGTGAAACTGCTTTATTTTGTCAAGTTTCAAGAAGCTAGCACAAACCGTGTTGGATTTAGAGTTCCAAATACATCTATCAATATAGGAGAAAACAGAGTGAAACCTAAAAATTCAAACTGTTAGTAGAAACGAACGCTTCAACATAGAAGAATGAAATTTGGAGAACCAAGTTGGCTTAGTGTACTGATCATTACCTGTAAGTATCATCCAGTTTTGGTGAAAAAATACTTGCTGAGATTTCTGGAGATTCGTAATTTTAGGAAGCTTGGCAACCCCTTTCCATGAAAGTGTTTCTCGCCAGTCACTGCATAGGGCTACTTCAAGAGGAAAGAACACATAGAGACAGAACGTGAAACTACTTTATTTTGTCAAGTTTCAAGAAGCTAGCACAAACCGTGTTGGATTTAGAGTTCGAAATACATCTATCTATATAGGAGAAAACAGAGTGAAACCTAAAAATTCAAACTGTTACTGGAAATGAACGCTTCAACATAGAAGAACGAAATTTGGGGAACCAAGTTGGCTTAGTGTACTGATCATTACCTGAAAGTATCATCCAGTTTGGGTGAAAAAATATTTGCTGTGATTTCTGGAGATTCGTAGTTTTTGGAAGCTTGACAACCCCTTTCTATGAAAGTGTTTCTCGCCAGTCACTGCTTAGGGCTACATCAAGAGGAAACAACACATAGATATAGAACGTGAAACTGCTTTATTTTGTCAAGTTTCAAGAAGCTAGCACAAACCGTGTTGGATTTACAGTTCCAAATCCATCTATCAATATAGGAGAAAACAGAGTGAAACCTAAAAATTCAAACTGTTACTGCAAATGAACGCTTCAACATAGAAGAACGAAATTTGGGGAACCAAGTCGGCTTAGTGTACTGATCATTACCTGAAAGTATCATCCAGTTTGGGTGCAGAAATATTTGCTGTGATTTCTGGAGATTCGTAGTTTTTGGAAGCTTGGCAACCCCTTTCTATGAAAGTGTTTCTCGCCAGTCACTGCTTAGGGCTACTTCAAGAGGAAACAAAACATAGAGATAGAACGTGAAACTGCTTTATTTGTCAAGTTTCAAGAAGCTAGCACAAACCGTGTTGGATTTACAGTTCCAAATCCATCTATCAATATAGGAGAAAACAGAGTGAAACGTAAAAATTCAAACTGTTACTGGAAATGTACGCTTCACCATAGAAGAACGAAATTTGGGGAACCAAGTCGGCTTAGTGTACTGATCATTACCTGAAAGTATCATCCAGTTTGGGTGAAAAAATATTTGCTGAGATTTCTGGAGATTCGTAATTTTTGGAAGCTTGGCAACCCCTTTCCATGAAAGTGTTTCTCGCCAGTCACTGCTTAGGGCTACATCAAGAGGAAAAAAAACATAGAGAAAGAACGTGAAACTGCTTTATTTTGTCAAGTTTCAAGAAGCTAGCACAAACCGTGTTGGATTTAGAGTTCCAAATACATTTATCAATATAGGAGAAAACAGAGTGAAACCTAAAAATTTAAACTGTTACTGGAAATGAACGCTTCACCATAGAAGAACGAAATTTGGGGAACCAAGTCGGCTTAGTGTACTGATCATTACCTGAAAGTATCATCCAGTTTGGGTGAAAAAATATTTGCTGTGATTTCTGGAGATTCGTAGTTTTTGGAAGCTTGACAACCCCTTTCTATGAAAGTGTTTCTCGCCAGTCACTGCTTAGGGGTACATCAAGAGGAAACAACACATAGATATAGAACGTGAAACTGCTTTATTTTGTCAAGTTTCAAGAAGCTAGCACAAACCGTGTTGGATTTAGAGTTCCAAATCCATCTATCAATATAGGAGAAAACAGAGTGAAACCTAAAAATTCAAACTGTTACTGAAAATGAACGCTTCAACATAGAAGAACGAAATTTGGGGAACCAAGTCGGCTTAGTGTACTGATCATTACCTGAAAGTATCATCCAGTTTGGGTGAAAAAATATTTGCTGAGATTTCTGGAGATTCGTAATTTTTGGAAGCTTGGCAACCCCTTTCCATGAAAGTGTTTCTCGCCAGTCACTGCTTAGGGCTACATCAAGAGGAAAAAAAAACATAGAGAAAGAACGTGAAACTGCTTTATTTTGTCAAGTTTCAAGAAGCTAGCACAAACCGTGTTGGATTTAGAGTTCCAAATACATTTATCAATATAGGAGAAAACAGAGTGAAACCTAAAAATTTAAACTGTTACTGGAAATGAACGCTTCACCATAGAAGAATGAAATTTGGGGAACCAAGTCGGCTTAGTGTACTGACCATTACCTGAAAGTATCATCCAGTTTGGGTGAAAAAATATTTGCTGAGATTTCTGGAGATTCGTAATTTTTGGAAGCCTGGGAACCTTTTTACATGAAAGTGTTTCTCGACAGTCACTGCTTAGGGCTACATCAAGAGGAAACAAAACATAGAGATAGAACGTGAAACTGCTTTATTTTGTCAAGTTTCAAGAAGCTAGCACAAACCGTGTTGGATTTAGAGTTCCAAATACATCTATCAATATAGGAGAAAACAGAGTGAAACCTAAAAATTCAAACTGTTAGTAGAAACGAACGCTTCAACATAGAAGAATGAAATTTGGAGAACCAAGTTGGCTTAGTGTACTGATCATTACCTGTAAGTATCATCCAGTTTTGGTGAAAAAATACTTGCTGAGATTTCTGGAGATTCGTAATTTTAGGAAGCTTGGCAACCCCTTTCCATGAAAGTGTTTCTCGCCAGTCACTGCATAGGGCTACTTCAAGAGGAAAGAACACATAGAGACAGAACGTGAAACTACTTTATTTTGTCAAGTTTCAAGAAGCTAGCACAAACCGTGTTGGATTTAGAGTTCGAAATACATCTATCTATATAGGAGAAAACAGAGTGAAACCTAAAAATTCAAACTGTTACTGGAAATGAACGCTTCAACATAGAAGAACGAAATTTGGGGAACCAAGTTGGCTTAGTGTACTGATCATTACCTGAAAGTATCATCCAGTTTGGGTGAAAAAATATTTGCTGTGATTTCTGGAGATTCGTAGTTTTTGGAAGCTTGACAACCCCTTTCTATGAAAGTGTTTCTCGCCAGTCACTGCTTAGGGCTACATCAAGAGGAAACAACACATAGATATAGAACGTGAAACTGCTTTATTTTGTCAAGTTTCAAGAAGCTAGCACAAACCGTGTTGGATTTACAGTTCCAAATCCATCTATCAATATAGGAGAAAACAGAGTGAAACCTAAAAATTCAAACTGTTACTGGAAATGAACGCTTCAACATAGAAGAACGAAATTTGGGGAACCAAGTCGCCTAGTGTACTGATCATTACCTGAAAGTATCATCCAGTTTGGGTGAAAAAATATTTGCTGTGATTTCTGGAGATTCGTAGTTTTTGGAAGCTTGACAACCCCTTTCTATGAAAGTGTTTCTCGCCAGTCACTGCTTAGGGCTACATCAAGAGGAAACAACACATAGATATAGAACGTGAAACTGCTTTATTTTGTCAAGTTTCAAGAAGCTAGCACAAACCGTGTTGGATTTACAGTTCCAAATCCACCTATCAATATAGGAGAAAACAGAGTGAAACCTAAAAATTCAAACTGTTACTGGAAATGAACGCTTCAACATAGAAGAACGAAATTTGGGGAACCAAGTTGGCTTAGTGTACTGATCATTACCTGAAAGTATCATCCAGTTTGGGTGCAGAAATATTTGCTGTGATTTCTGGAGATTCGTAGTTTTTGGAAGCTTGGCAACCCCTTTCTATGAAAGTGTTTCTCGCCAGTCACTGCTTAGGGCTACTTCAAGAGGAAACAAAACATAGAGATAGAACGTGAAACTGCTTTATTTGTCAAGTTTCAAGAAGCTAGCACAAACCGTGTTGGATTTACAGTTCCAAATCCATCTATCAATATAGGAGAAAACAGAGTGAAACGTAAAAATTCAAACTGTTACTGGAAATGTACGCTTCACCATAGAAGAACGAAATTTGGGGAACCAAGTCGGCTTAGTGTACTGATCATTACCTGAAAGTATCATCCAGTTTGGGTGAAAAAATATTTGCTGAGATTTCTGGAGATTCGTAATTTTTGGAAGCTTGGCAACCCCTTTCCATGAAAGTGTTTCTCGCCAGTCACTGCTTAGGGCTACATCAAGAGGAAAAAAAACATAGAGAAAGAACATGAAACTGCTTTATTTTGTCAAGTTTCAAGAAGCTAGCACAAACCGTGTTGGATTTAGAGTTCCAAATACATTTATCAATATAGGAGAAAACAGAGTGAAACCTAAAAATTTAAACTGTTACTGGAAATGAACGCTTCACCATAGAAGAACGAAATTTGGGGAACCAAGTCGGCTTAGTGTACTGATCATTACCTGAAAGTATCATCCAGTTTGGGTGAAAAAATATTTGCTGTGATTTCTGGAGATTCGTAGTTTTTGGAAGCTTGACAACCCCTTTCTATGAAAGTGTTTCTCGCCAGTCACTGCTTAGGGCTACATCAAGAGGAAACAACACATAGATATAGAACGTGAAACTGCTTTATTTTGTCAAGTTTCAAGAAGCTAGCACAAACCGTGTTGGATTTAGAGTTCCAAATCCATCTATCAATATAGGAGAAAACAGAGTGAAACCTAAAAATTCAAACTGTTACTGAAAATGAACGCTTCAACATAGAAGAACGAAATTTGGGGAACCAAGTCGGCTTAGTGTACTGATCATTACCTGAAAGTATCATCCAGTTTGGGTGAAAAAATATTTGCTGAGATTTCTGGAGATTCGTAATTTTTGGAAGCTTGGCAACCCCTTTCCATGAAAGTGTTTCTCGCCAGTCACTGCTTAGGGCTACATCAAGAGGAAAAAAAACATAGAGAAAGAACGTGAAACTGCTTTATTTTGTCAAGTTTCAAGAAGCTAGCACAAACCGTGTTGGATTTAGAGTTCCAAATACATTTATCAATATAGGAGAAAACAGAGTGAAACCTAAAAATTTAAACTGTTACTGGAAATGAACGCTTCACCATAGAAGAACGAAATTTGGGGAACCAAGTCGGCTTAGTGTACTGACCATTACCTGAAAGTATCATCCAGTTTGGGTGAAAAAATATTTGCTGAGATTTCTGGAGATTCGTAATTTTTGGAAGCCTGGGAACCTTTTTACATGAAAGTGTTTCTCGACAGTCACTGCTTAGGGCTACATCAAGAGGAAACAAAACATAGAGATAGAACGTGAAAGTGCTTTATTTTGTCAAGTTTCAAGAAGCTAGCACAAACCGTGTTGGATTTAGAGTTCCAAATACATCTATCAATATAGGAGAAAACAGAGTGAAACCTAAAAATTCAAACTGTTAGTAGAAACGAACGCTTCAACATAGAAGAATGAAATTTGGAGAACCAAGTTGGCTTAGTGTACTGATCATTACCTGTAAGTATCATCCAGTTTTGGTGAAAAAATACTTGCTGAGATTTCTGGAGATTCGTAATTTTAGGAAGCTTGGCAACCCCTTTCCATGAAAGTGTTTCTCGCCAGTCACTGCATAGGGCTACTTCAAGAGGAAAGAACACCTAGAGACAGAACGTGAAACTACTTTATTTTGTCAAGTTTCAAGAAGCTAGCACAAACCGTGTTGGATTTAGAGTTCGAAATACATCTATCTATATAGGAGAAAACAGAGTGAAACCTAAAAATTCAAACTGTTACTGGAAATGAACGCTTCAACATAGAAGAACGAAATTTGGGGAACCAAGTTGGCTTAGTGTACTGATCATTACCTGAAAGTATCATCCAGTTTGGGTGAAAAAATATTTGCTGTGATTTCTGGAGATTCGTAGTTTTTGGAAGCTTGACAACCCCTTTCTATGAAAGTGTTTCTCGCCAGTCACTGCTTAGGGCTACATCAAGAGGAAACAACACATAGATATAGAACGTGAAACTGCTTTATTTTGTCAAGTTTCAAGAAGCTAGCACAAACCGTGTTGGATTTACAGTTCCAAATCCATCTATCAATATAGGAGAAAACAGAGTGAAACCTAAAAATTCAAACTGTTACTGGAAATGAACGCTTCAACATAGAAGAACGAAATTTGGGGAACCAAGTCGGCTTAGTGTACTGATCATTACCTGAAAGTATCATCCAGTTTGGGTGAAAAAATATTTGCTGTGATTTCTGGAGATTCGTAGTTTTTGGAAGCTTGACAACCCCTTTCTATGAAAGTGTTTCTCGCCAGTCACTGCTTAGGGCTACATCAAGAGGAAACAACACATAGATATAGAACGTGAAACTGCTTTATTTTGTCAAGTTTCAAGAAGCTAGCACAAACCGTGTTGGATTTACAGTTCCAAATCCATCTATCAATATAGGAGAAAACAGAGTGAAACCTAAAAATTCAAACTGTTACTGGAAATGAACGCTTCAACATAGAAGAACGAAATTTTGGGAACCAAGTTGGCTTAGTGTACTGATCATTACCTGAAAGTATCATCCAGTTTGGGTGCAGAAATATTTGCTGTGATTTCTGGAGATTCGTAGTTTTTGGAAGCTTGGCAACCCCTTTCTATGAAAGTGTTTCTCGCCAGTCACTGCTTAGGGCTACTTCAAGAGGAAACAAAACATAGAGATAGAACGTGAAACTGCTTTATTTGTCAAGTTTCAAGAAGCTAGCACAAACCGTGTTGGATTTAGAGTTCCAAATACATCTATCAATATAGGAGAAAACAGAGTGAAACCTAAAAATTCAAAGTGTTACTGGAAATGTACGCTTCAACATAGAAGAACGAAATTTGGGGAACCAAGTCGGCTTAGTGTACTGATCATTACCTGAAAGTATCATCCAGTTTGGGTGAAAAAATATTTGCTGAGATTTCTGGAGATTCGTAATTTTTGGAAGCTTGGCAACCCCTTTCCATGAAAGTGTTTCTCGCCAGTCACTGCTTAGGGCTACATCAAGAGGAAAAAAAACATAGAGAAAGAACGTGAAACTGCTTTATTTTGTCAAGTTTCAAGAAGCTAGCACAAACCGTGTTGGATTTAGAGTTCCAAATACATTTATCAATATAGGAGAAAACAGAGTGAAACCTAAAAATTTAAACTGTTACTGGAAATGAACGCTTCACCATAGAAGAACGAAATTTGGGGAACCAAGTCGGCTTAGTGTACTGATCATTACCTGAAAGTATCATCCAGTTTGGGTGAAAAAATATTTGCTGTGATTTCTGGAGATTCGTAGTTTTTGGAAGCTTGACAACCCCTTTCTATGAAAGTGTTTCTCGCCAGTCACTGCTTAGGGCTACATCAAGAGGAAACAACACATAGATATAGAACGTGAAACTGCTTTATTTTGTCAAGTTTCAAGAAGCTAGCACAAACCGTGTTGGATTTAGAGTTCCAAATCCATCTATCAATATAGGAGAAAACAGAGTGAAACCTAAAAATTCAAACTGTTACTGGAAATGAACGCTTCACCATAGAAGAACGAAATTTGGGGAACCAAGTCGGCTTAGTGTACTGATCATTACCTGAAAGTATCATCCAGTTTGGGTGAAAAAATATTTGCTGTGATTTCTGGAGATTCGTAGTTTTTGGAAGCTTGACAACCCCTTTCTATGAAAGTGTTTCTCGCCAGTCACTGCTTAGGGCTACATCAAGAGGAAACAACACATAGATATAGAACGTGAAACTGCTTTATTTTGTCAAGTTTCAAGAAGCTAGCACAAACCGTGTTGGATTTAGAGTTCCAAATCCATCTATCAATATAGGAGAAAACAGAGTGAAACCTAAAAATTCAAACTGTTACTGAAAATGAACGCTTCAACATAGAAGAACGAAATTTGGGGAACCAAGTCGGCTTAGTGTACTGATCATTACCTGAAAGTATCATCCAGTTTGGGTGAAAAAATATTTGCTGAGATTTCTGGAGATTCGTAATTTTTGGAAGCTTGGCAACCCCTTTCCATGAAAGTGTTTCTCGCCAGTCACTGCTTAGGGCTACATCAAGAGGAAAAAAAAACATAGAGAAAGAACGTGAAACTGCTTTATTTTGTCAAGTTTCAAGAAGCTAGCACAAACCGTGTTGGATTTAGAGTTCCAAATACATTTATCAATATAGGAGAAAACAGAGTGAAACCTAAAAATTTAAACTGTTACTGGAAATGAACGCTTCACCATAGAAGAACGAAATTTGGGGAACCAAGTCGGCTTAGTGTAATGACCATTACCTGAAAGTATCATCCAGTTTGGGTGAAAAAATATTTGCTGAGATTTCTGGAGATTCGTAATTTTTGGAAGCCTGGGAACCTTTTTCCATGAAAGTGTTTCTCGACAGTCACTGCTTAGGGCTACATCAAGAGGAAACAAAACATAGAGATAGAACGTGAAACTGCTTTATTTTGTCAAGTTTCAAGAAGCTAGCACAAACCGTGTTGGATTTAGAGTTCCAAATACATCTATCAATATAGGAGAAAACAGAGTGAAACCTAAAAATTCAAACTGTTAGTAGAAACGAACGCTTCAACATAGAAGAATGAAATTTGGAGAACCAAGTTGGCTTAGTGTACTGATCATTACCTGTAAGTATCATCCAGTTTTGGTGAAAAAATACTTGCTGAGATTTCTGGAGATTCGTAATTTTAGGAAGCTTGGCAACCCCTTTCCATGAAAGTGTTTCTCGCCAGTCACTGCATAGGGCTACTTCAAGAGGAAAGAACACATAGAGACAGAACGTGAAACTACTTTATTTTGTCAAGTTTCAAGAAGCTAGCACAAACCGTGTTGGATTTAGAGTTCGAAATACATCTATCTATATAGGAGAAAACAGAGTGAAACCTAAAAATTCAAACTGTTACTGGAAATGAACGCTTCAACATAGAAGAACGAAATTTGGGGAACCAAGTTGGCTTAGTGTACTGATCATTACCTGAAAGTATCATCCAGTTTGGGTGAAAAAATATTTGCTGTGATTTCTGGAGATTCGTAGTTTTTGGAAGCTTGACAACCCCTTTCTATGAAAGTGTTTCTCGCCAGTCACTGCTTAGGGCTACATCAAGAGGAAACAACACATGGATATAGAACGTGAAACTGCTTTATTTTGTCAAGTTTCAAGAAGCTAGCACAAACCGTGTTGGATTTACAGTTCCAAATCCATCTATCAATATAGGAGAAAACAGAGTGAAACCTAAAAATTCAAACTGTTACTGGAAATGAACGCTTCAACATAGAAGAACGAAATTTGGGGAACCAAGTCGGCTTAGTGTACTGATCATTACCTGAAAGTATCATCCAGTTTGGGTGAAAAAATATTTGCTGTGATTTCTGGAGATTCGTAGTTTTTGGAATCTTGACAACCCCTTTCTATGAAAGTGTTTCTCGCCAGTCACTGCTTAGGGCTACATCAAGAGGAAACAACACATAGATATAGAACGTGAAACTGCTTTATTTTGTCAAGTTTCAAGAAGCTAGCACAAACCGTGTTGGATTTACAGTTCCAAATCCATCTATCAATATAGGAGAAAACAGAGTGAAACCTAAAAATTCAAACTGTTACTGGAAATGAACGCTTCAACATAGAAGAACGAAATTTGGGGAACCAAGTTGGCTTAGTGTACTGATCATTACCTGAAAGTATCATCCAGTTTGGGTGCAGAAATATTTGCTGTGATTTCTGGAGATTCGTAGTTTTTGGAAGCTTGGCAACCCCTTTCTATGAAAGTGTTTCTCGCCAGTCACTGCTTAGGGCTACTTCAAGAGGAAACAAAACATAGAGATAGAACGTGAAACTGCTTTATTTGTCAAGTTTCAAGAAGCTAGCACAAACCGTGTTGGATTTAGAGTTCCAAATACATCTATCAATATAGGAGAAAACAGAGTGAAACCTAAAAATTCAAAGTGTTACTGGAAATGTACGCTTCAACATAGAAGAACGAAATTTGGGGAACCAAGTCGGCTAAGTGTACTGATCATTACCTGAAAGTATCATCCAGTTTGGGTGAAAAAATATTTGCTGAGATTTCTGGAGATTCGTAATTTTTGGAAGCTTGGCAACCCCTTTCCATGAAAGTGTTTCTCGCCAGTCACTGCTTAGGGCTACATCAAGAGGAAAAAAAACATAGAGAAAGAACGTGAAACTGCTTTATTTTGTCAAGTTTCAAGAAGCTAGCACAAACCGTGTTGGATTTAGAGTTCCAAATACATTTATCAATATAGGAGAAAACAGAGTGAAACCTAAAAATTTAAACTGTTACTGGAAATGAACGCTTCACCATAGAAGAACGAAATTTGGGGAACCAAGTCGGCTTAGTGTACTGATCATTACCTGAAAGTATCATCCAGTTTGGGTGAAAAAATATTTGCTGTGATTTCTGGAGATTCGTAGTTTTTGGAAGCTTGACAACCCCTTTCTATGAAAGTGTTTCTCGCCAGTCACTGCTTAGGGCTACATCAAGAGGAAACAACACATAGATATAGAACGTGAAACTTCTTTATTTTGTCAAGTTTCAAGAAGCTAGCACAAACCGTGTTGGATTTACAGTTCCAAATCCATCTATCAATATAGGAGAAAACAGAGTGAAACCTAAAAATTCAAACTGTTACTGAAAATGAACGCTTCAACATAGAAGAACGAAATTTGGGGAACCAAGTCGGCTTAGTGTACTGATCATTACCTGAAAGTATCATCCAGTTTGGGTGAAAAAATATTTGCTGAGATTTCTGGAGATTCGTAATTTTTGGAAGCTTGGCAACCCCTTTCCATGAAAGTGTTTCTCGCCAGTCACTGCGTAGGGCTACATCAAGAGGAAAAAAAAACATAGAGAAAGAACGTGAAACTGCTTTATTTTGTCAAGTTTCAAGAAGCTAGCACAAACCGTGTTGGATTTAGAGTTCCAAATACATTTATCAATATAGGAGAAAATAGAGTGAAACCTAAAAATTTAAACTGTTACTGGAAATGAACGCTTCACCATAGAAGAACGAAATTTGGGGAACCAAGTCGGCTTAGTGTACTGACCATTACCTGAAAGTATCATCCAGTTTGGGTGAAAAAATATTTGCTGAGATTTCTGGAGATTCGTAATTTTTGGAAGCTTGGGAACCTTTTTCCATGAAAGTGTTTCTCGACAGTCACTGCTTAGGGCTACATCAAGAGGAAACAAAACATAGAGATAGAACGTGAAACTGCTTTATTTTGTCAAGTTTCAAGAAGCTAGCACAAACCGTGTTGGATTTAGAGTTCCAAATACATCTATCAATATAGGAGAAAACAGAGTGAAACCTAAAAATTCAAACTGTTAGTAGAAACGAACGCTTCAACATAGAAGAATGAAATTTGGAGAACCAAGTTGGCTTAGTGTACTGATCATTACCTGTAAGTATCATCCAGTTTTGGTGAAAAAATACTTGCTGAGATTTCTGGAGATTCGTAATTTTAGGAAGCTTGGCAACCCCTTTCCATGAAAGTGTTTCTCGCCAGTCACTGCATAGGGCTACTTCAAGAGGAAAGAACACATAGAGACAGAACGTGAAACTACTTTATTTTGTCAAGTTTCAAGAAGCTAGCACAAACCGTGTTGGATTTAGAGTTCGAAATACATCTATCTATATAGGAGAAAACAGAGTGAAACCTAAAAATTCAAACTGTTACTGGAAATGAACGCTTCAACATAGAAGAACGAAATTTGGGGAACCAAGTTGGCTTAGTGTACTGATCATTACCTGAAAGTATCATCCAGTTTGGGTGAAAAAATATTTGCTGTGATTTCTGGAGATTCGTAGTTTTTGGAAGCTTGACAACCCCTTTCTATGAAAGTGTTTCTCGCCAGTCACTGCTTAGGGCTACATCAAGAGGAAACAACACATAGATATAGAACGTGAAACTGCTTTATTTTGTCAAGTTTCAAGAAGCTAGCACAAACCGTGTTGGATTTACAGTTCCAAATCCATCTATCAATATAGGAGAAAACAGAGTGAAACCTAAAAATTCAAACTGTTACTGGAAATGAACGCTTCAACATAGAAGAACGAAATTTGGGGAACCAAGTCGGCTTAGTGTACTGATCATTACCTGAAAGTATCATCCAGTTTGGGTGCAGAAATATTTGCTGTGATTTCTGGAGATTCGTAGTTTTTGGAAGCTTGGCAACCCCTTTCTATGAAAGTGTTTCTTGCCAGTCACTGCTTAGGGCTACTTCAAGAGGAAACAAAACATAGATAGAACGTGAAACTGCTTTATTTTGTCAAGTTTCAATAAGCTAGCACAAACCGTGTTGGATTTAGAGTTCCAAATACATCTATCAATATAGGAGAAAACAGAGTGAAACCTAAAAATTCAAACTGTTACTGGAAATGTACGCTTCAACATAGAAGAACGAAATTTGGGGAACCAAGTCGGCTTAGTGTACTGATCATTACCTGAAAGTATCATCCAGTTTGGGTGAAAAAATATTTGCTGAGATTTCTGGAGATTCGTAATTTTTGGAAGCTTGGCAACCCCTTTCCATGAAAGTGTTTCTCGCCAGTCACTGCTTAGGGCTACATCAAGAGGAAAAAAAACATAGAGAAAGAACGTGAAACTGCTTTATTTTGTCAAGTTTCAAGAAGCTAGCACAAACCGTGTTGGATTTACAGTTCCAAATCCATCTATCAATATAGGAGAAAACAGAGTGAAACCTAAAAATTCAAACTGTTACTGGAAATGAACGCTTCAACATAGAAGAACGAAATTTGGAGAACCAAGTTGGCTTAGTGTACTGATCATTACCTGTAAGTATCATCCAGTTTTGGTGAAAAAATATTTGCTGAGATTTCTGGAGATTCGTAATTTTTGGAAGCTTGGGAACCCCTTTCCATGAAAGTGTTTCTCGCCAGTCACTGCATAGGGCTACTTCAAGAGGAAAGAACACATAGAGACAGAACGTGAAACTACTTTATTTTGTCAAGTTTCAAGAAGCTAGCACAAACCGTGTTGGATTTAGAGTTCGAAATACATCTATCTATATAGGAGAAAACAGAGTGAAACCTAAAAATTCAAACTGTTACTGGAAATGAACGCTTCAACATAGAAGAACGAAATTTGGGGAACCAAGTTGGCTTAGTGTACTGATCATTACCTGAAAGTATCATCCAGTTTGGGTGAAAAAATATTTGCTGTGATTTCTGGAGATTCGTAGTTTTTGGAAGCTTGACAACCCCTTTCTATGAAAGTGTTTCTCGCCAGTCACTGCTTAGGGCTACATCAAGAGGAAACAACACATAGATATAGAACGTGAAACTGCTTTATTTTGTCAAGTTTCAAGAAGCTAGCACAAACCGTGTTGGATTTACAGTTCCAAATCCATCTATCAATATAGGAGAAAACAGAGTGAAACCTAAAAATTCAAACTGTTACTGGAAATGAACGCTTCAACATAGAAGAACGAAATTTGGGGAACCAAGTCGGCTTAGTGTACTGATCATTACCTGAAAGTATCATCCAGTTTGGGTGCAGAAATATTTGCTGTGATTTCTGGAGATTCGTAGTTTTTGGAAGCTTGGCAACCCCTTTCTATGAAAGTGTTTCTCGCCAGTCACTGCTTAGGGCTACTTCAAGAGGAAACAAAACATAGATAGAACGTGAAACTGCTTTATTTTGTCAAGTTTCAATAAGCTAGCACAAACCGTGTTGGATTTAGAGTTCCAAATACATCTATCAATATAGGAGAAAACAGAGTGAAACCTAAAAATTCAAACTGTTACTGGAAATGTACGCTTCAACATAGAAGAACGAAATTTGGGGAACCAAGTCGGCTTAGTGTACTGATCATTACCTGAAAGTATCATCCAGTTTGGGTGAAAAAATATTTGCTGAGATTTCTGGAGATTCGTAATTTTTGGAAGCTTGGCAACCCCTTTCCATGAAAGTGTTTCTCGCCAGTCACTGCTTAGGGCTACATCAAGAGGAAAAAAAACATAGAGAAAGAACGTGAAACTGCTTTATTTTGTCAAGTTTCAAGAAGCTAGCACAAACCGTGTTGGATTTACAGTTCCAAATCCATCTATCAATATAGGAGAAAACAGAGTGAAACCTAAAAATTCAAACTGTTACTGAAAATGAACGCTTCAACATAGAAGAACGAAATTTGGGGAACCAAGTCGGCTTAGTGTACTGATCATTACCTGAAAGTATCATCCAGTTTGGGTGAAAAAATATTTGCTGAGATTTCTGGAGATTCGTAATTTTTGGAAGCTTGGCAACCCCTTTCCATGAAAGTGTTTCTCGCCAGTCACTGCTTAGGGCTACATCAAGAGGAAAAAAAACATAGAGAAAGAACGTGAAACTGCTTTATTTTGTCAAGTTTCAAGAAGCTAGCACAAACCGTGTTGGATTTAGAGTTCCAAATACATTTATCAATATAGGAGAAAACAGAGTGAAACCTAAAAATTTAAACTGTTACTGGAAATGAACGCTTCACCATAGAAGAACGAAATTTGGGGAACCAAGTCGGCTTAGTGTACTGACCATTACCTGAAAGTATCATCCAGTTTGGGTGAAAAAATATTTGCTGAGATTTCTGGAGATTCGTAATTTTTGGAAGCTTGGGAACCTTTTTCCATGAAAGTGTTTCTCGACAGTCACTGCTTAGGGCTACATCAAGAGGAAACAAAACATAGAGATAGAACGTGAAACTGCTTTATTTTGTCAAGTTTCAAGAAGCTAGCACAAACCGTGTTGGATTTAGAGTTCCAAATACATCTATCAATATAGGAGAAAACAGAGTGAAACCTAAAAATTCAAACTGTTACTGGAAATGAACGCTTCAACATAGAAGAACGAAATTTGGAGAACCAAGTTGGCTTAGTGTACTGATCATTACCTGTAAGTATCATCCAGTTTTGGTGAAAAAATATTTGCTGAGATTTCTGGAGATTCGTAATTTTTGGAAGCTTGGGAACCCCTTTCCATGAAAGTGTTTCTCGCCAGTCACTGCATAGGGCTACTTCAAGAGGAAAGAACACATAGAGACAGAACGTGAAACTACTTTATTTTGTCAAGTTTCAAGAAGCTAGCACAAACCGTGTTGGATTTAGAGTTCGAAATACATCTATCTATATAGGAGAAAACAGAGTGAAACCTAAAAATTCAAACTGTTACTGGAAATGAACGCTTCAACATAGAAGAACGAAATTTGGGGAACCAAGTTGGCTTAGTGTACTGATCATTACCTGAAAGTATCATCCAGTTTGGGTGAAAAAATATTTGCTGTGATTTCTGGAGATTCGTAGTTTTTGGAAGCTTGACAACCCCTTTCTATGAAAGTGTTTCTCGCCAGTCACTGCTTAGGGCTACATCAAGAGGAAACAACACATAGATATAGAACGTGAAACTGCTTTATTTTGTCAAGTTTCAAGAAGCTAGCACAAACCGTGTTGGATTTACAGTTCCAAATCCATCTATCAATATAGGAGAAAACAGAGTGAAACCTAAAAATTCAAACTGTTACTGGAAATGAACGTTTCAACATAGAAGAACGAAATTTGGGGAACCAAGTCGGCTTAGTGTACTGATCATTACCTGAAAGTATCATCCAGTTTGGGTGAAAAAATATTTGCTGTGATTTCTGGAGATTCGTAGTTTTTGGAAGCTTGACAACCCCTTTCTATGAAAGTGTTTCTCGCCAGTCACTGCTTAGGGCTACATCAAGAGGAAACAACACATAGATATAGAACGTGAAACTGCTTTATTTTGTCAAGTTTCAAGAAGCTAGAACAAACCGTGTTGGATTTACAGTTCCAAATCCATCTATCAATATAGGAGAAAACAGAGTGAAACCTAAAAATTCAAACTGTTACTGAAAATGAACGCTTCAACATAGAAGAACAAAATTTGGGGAACCAAGTCGGCTTAGTGTACTGATCATTACCTGAAAGTATCATCCAGTTTGGGTGAAAAAATATTTGCTGAGATTTCTGGAGATTCGTAATTTTTGGAAGCTTGGCAACCCCTTTCCATGAAAGTGTTTCTCGCCAGTCACTGCTTAGGGCTACATCAAGAGGAAAAAAAACATAGAGAAAGAACGTGAAACTGCTTTATTTTGTCAAGTTTCAAGAAGCTAGCACAAACCGTGTTGGATTTAGAGTTCCAAATACATTTATCAATATAGGAGAAAACAGAGTGAAACCTAAAAATTTAAACTGTTACTGGAAATGAACGCTTCACCATAGAAGAACGAAATTTGGGGAACCAAGTCGGCTTAGTGTACTGACCATTACCTGAAAGTATCATCCAGTTTGGGTGAAAAAATATTTGCTGAGATTTCTGGAGATTCGTAATTTTTGGAAGCTTGGGAACCTTTTTCCATGAAAGTGTTTCTCGACAGTCACTGCTTAGGGCTACATCAAGAGGAAACAAAACATAGAGATAGAACGTGAAACTGCTTTATTTTGTCAAGTTTCAAGAAGCTAGCACAAACCGTGTTGGATTTAGAGTTCCAAATACATCTATCAATATAGGAGAAAACAGAGTGAAACCTAAAAATTCAAACTGTTAGTAGAAACGAACGCTTCAACATAGAAGAATGAAATTTGGAGAACCAAGTTGGCTTAGTGTACTGATCATTACCTGTAAGTATCATCCAGTTTTGGTGAAAAAATACTTGCTGAGATTTCTGGAGATTCGTAATTTTAGGAAGCTTGGCAACCCCTTTCCATGAAAGTGTTTCTCGCCAGTCACTGCATAGGGCTACTTCAAGAGGAAAGAACACCTAGAGACTGAACGTGAAACTACTTTATTTTGTCAAGTTTCAAGAAGCTAGCACAAACCGTGTTGGATTTAGAGTTCGAAATACATCTATCTATATAGGAGAAAACAGAGTGAAACCTAAAAATTCAAACTGTTACTGGAAATGAACGCTTCAACATAGAAGAACGAAATTTGGAGAACCAAGTTGGCTTAGTGTACTGATCATTACCTGTAAGTATCATCCAGTTTTGGTGAAAAAATATTTGCTGAGATTTCTGGAGATTCGTAATTTTTGGAAGCTTGGGAACCCCTTTCCATGAAAGTGTTTCTCGCCAGTCACTGCATAGGGCTACTTCAAGAGGAAAGAACACATAGAGACAGAACGTGAAACTACTTTATTTTGTCAAGTTTCAAGAAGCTAGCACAAACCGTGTTGGATTTAGAGTTCGAAATACATCTATCTATATAGGAGAAAACAGAGTGAAACCTAAAAATTCAAACTGTTACTGGAAATGAACGCTTCAACATAGAAGAACGAAATTTGGGGAACCAAGTTGGCTTAGTGTACTGATCATTACCTGAAAGTATCATCCAGTTTGGGTGAAAAAATATTTGCTGTGATTTCTGGAGATTCGTAGTTTTTGGAAGCTTGACAACCCCTTTCTATGAAAGTGTTTCTCGCCAGTCACTGCTTAGGTCTACATCAAGAGGAAACAACACATAGATATAGAACGTGAAACTGCTTTATTTTGTCAAGTTTCAAGAAGCTAGCACAAACCGTGTTGGATTTACAGTTCCAAATCCATCTATCAATATAGGAGAAAACAGAGTGAAACCTAAAAATTCAAACTGTTACTGGAAATGAACGCTTCAACATAGAAGAACGAAATTTGGGGAACCAAGTCGGCTTAGTGTACTGATCATTACCTGAAAGTATCATCCAGTTTGGGTGAAAAAATATTTGCTGTGATTTCTGGAGATTCGTAGTTTTTGGAAGCTTGACAACCCCTTTCTATGAAAGTGTTTCTCGCCAGTCACTGCTTAGGGCTACATCAAGAGGAAACAACACATAGATATAGAACGTGAAACTGCTTTATTTTGTCAAGTTTCAAGAAGCTAGAACAAACCGTGTTGGATTTACAGTTCCAAATCCATCTATCAATATAGGAGAAAACAGAGTGAAACCTAAAAATTCAAACTGTTACTGGAAATGAACGCTTCAACATAGAAGAACGAAATTTGGGGAACCAAGTCGGCTTAGTGTACTGATCATTACCTGAAAGTATCATCCAGTTTGGGTGAAAAAATATTTGCTGTGATTTCTGGAGATTCGTAGTTTTTGGAAGCTTGACAACCCCTTTCTATGAAAGTGTTTCTCGCCAGTCACTGCTTAGGGCTACATCAAGAGGAAACAACACATAGATATAGAACGTGAAACTGCTTTATTTTGTCAAGTTTCAAGAAGCTAGAACAAACCGTGTTGGATTTACAGTTCCAAATCCATCTATCAATATAGGAGAAAACAGAGTGAAACCTAAAAATTCAAACTGTTACTGAAAATGAACGCTTCAACATAGAAGAACAAAATTTGGGGAACCAAGTCGGCTTAGTGTACTGATCATTACCTAAAAGTATCATCCAGTTTGGGTGAAAAAATATTTGCTGAGATTTCTGGAGATTCGTAATTTTTGGAAGCTTGGCAACCCCTTTCCATGAAAGTGTTTCTCGCCAGTCACTGCTTAGGGCTACATCAAGAGGAAAAAAAACATAGAGAAAGAACGTGAAACTGCTTTATTTTGTCAAGTTTCAAGAAGCTAGCACAAACCGTGTTGGATTTAGAGTTCCAAATACATTTATCAATATAGGAGAAAACAGAGTGAAACCTAAAAATTTAAACTGTTACTGGAAATGAACGCTTCACCATAGAAGAACGAAATTTGGGGAACCAAGTCGGCTTAGTGTACTGACCATTACCTGAAAGTATCATCCAGTTTGGGTGAAAAAATATTTGCTGAGATTTCTGGAGATTCGTAATTTTTGGAAGCTTGGGAACCTTTTTCCATGAAAGTGTTTCTCGACAGTCACTGCTTAGGGCTACATCAAGAGGAAACAAAACATAGAGATAGAACGTGAAACTGCTTTATTTTGTCAAGTTTCAAGAAGCTAGCACAAACCGTGTTGGATTTACAGTTCCAAATCCATCTATCAATATAGGAGAAAACAGAGTGAAACCTAAAAATTCAAACTGTTAGTAGAAACGAACGCTTCAACATAGAAGAATGAAATTTGGAGAACCAAGTTGGCTTAGTGTACTGATCATTACCTGTAAGTATCATCCAGTTTTGGTGAAAAAATACTTGCTGAGATTTCTGGAGATTCGTAATTTTAGGAAGCTTGGCAACCCCTTTCCATGAAAGTGTTTCTCGCTAGTCACTGCATAGGGCTACTTCAAGAGGAAAGAACACCTAGAGACAGAACGTGAAACTACTTTATTTTGTCAAGTTTCAAGAAGCTAGCACAAACCGTGTTGGATTTAGAGTTCGAAATACATCTATCTATATAGGAGAAAACAGAGTGAAACCTAAAAATTCAAACTGTTACTGGAAATGAACGCTTCAACATAGAAGAACGAAATTTGGAGAACCAAGTTGGCTTAGTGTACTGATCATTACCTGTAAGTATCATCCAGTTTTGGTGAAAAAATATTTGCTGAGATTTCTGGAGATTCGTAATTTTTGGAAGCTTGGGAACCCCTTTCCATGAAAGTGTTTCTCGCCAGTCACTGCATAGGGCTACTTCAAGAGGAAAGAACACATAGAGACAGAACGTGAAACTACTTTATTTTGTCAAGTTTCAAGAAGCTAGCACAAACCGTGTTGGATTTAGAGTTCGAAATACATCTATCTATATAGGAGAAAACAGAGTGAAACCTAAAAATTCAAACTGTTACTGGAAATGAACGCTTCAACATAGAAGAACGAAATTTGGGGAACCAAGTTGGCTTAGTGTACTGATCATTACCTGAAAGTATCATCCAGTTTGGGTGAAAAAATATTTGCTGTGATTTCTGGAGATTCGTAGTTTTTGGAAGCTTGACAACCCCTTTCTATGAAAGTGTTTCTCGCCAGTCACTGCTTAGGTCTACATCAAGAGGAAACAACACATAGATATAGAACGTGAAACTGCTTTATTTTGTCAAGTTTCAAGAAGCTAGCACAAACCGTGTTGGATTTACAGTTCCAAATCCATCTATCAATATAGGAGAAAACAGAGTGAAACCTAAAAATTCAAACTGTTACTGGAAATGAACGCTTCAACATAGAAGAACGAAATTTGGGGAACCAAGTCGGCTTAGTGTACTGATCATTACCTGAAAGTATCATCCAGTTTGGGTGAAAAAATATTTGCTGTGATTTCTGGAGATTCGTAGTTTTTGGAAGCTTGACAACCCCTTTCTATGAAAGTGTTTCTCGCCAGTCACTGCTTAGGGCTACATCAAGAGGAAACAACACATAGATATAGAACGTGAAACTGCTTTATTTTGTCAAGTTTCAAGAAGCTAGAACAAACCGTGTTGGATTTACAGTTCCAAATCCATCTATCAATATAGGAGAAAACAGAGTGAAACCTAAAAATTCAAACTGTTACTGAAAATGAACGCTTCAACATAGAAGAACAAAATTTGGGGAACCAAGTCGGCTTAGTGTACTGATCATTACCTGAAAGTATCATCCAGTTTGGGTGAAAAAATATTTGCTGAGATTTCTGGAGATTCGTAATTTTTGGAAGCTTGGCAACCCCTTTCCATGAAAGTGTTTCTCGCCAGTCACTGCTTAGGGCTACATCAAGAGGAAAAAAAACATAGAGAAAGAACGTGAAACTGCTTTATTTTGTCAAGTTTCAAGAAGCTAGCACAAACCGTGTTGGATTTAGAGTTCCAAATACATTTATCAATATAGGAGAAAACAGAGTGAAACCTAAAAATTTAAACTGTTACTGGAAATGAACGCTTCACCATAGAAGAACGAAATTTGGGGAACCAAGTCGGCTTAGTGTACTGACCATTACCTGAAAGTATCATCCAGTTTGGGTGAAAAAATATTTGCTGAGATTTCTGGAGATTCGTAATTTTTGGAAGCTTGGGAACCTTTTTCCATGAAAGTGTTTCTCGACAGTCACTGCTTAGGGCTACATCAAGAGGAAACAAAACATAGAGATAGAACGTGAAACTGCTTTATTTTGTCAAGTTTCAAGAAGCTAGCACAAACTGTGTTGGATTTAGAGTTCCAAATACATCTATCAATATAGGAGAAAACAGAGTGAAACCTAAAAATTCAAACTGTTAGTAGAAACGAACGCTTCAACATAGAAGAATGAAATTTGGAGAACCAAGTTGGCTTAGTGTACTGATCATTACCTGTAAGTATCATCCAGTTTTGGTGAAAAAATACTTGCTGAGATTTCTGGAGATTCGTAATTTTAGGAAGCTTGGCAACCCCTTTCCATGAAAGTGTTTCTCGCCAGTCACTGCATAGGGCTACTTCAAGAGGAAAGAACACATAGAGACAGAACGTGAAACTACTTTATTTTGTCAAGTTTCAAGAAGCTAGCACAAACCGTGTTGGATTTAGAGTTCGAAATACATCTATCTATATAGGAGAAAACAGAGTGAAACCTAAAAATTCAAACTGTTACTGGAAATGAACGCTTCAACATAGAAGAACGAAATTTGGGGAACCAAGTTGGCTTAGTGTACTGATCATTACCTGAAAGTATCATCCAGTTTGGGTGAAAAAATATTTGCTGTGATTTCTGGAGATTCGTAGTTTTTGGAAGCTTGACAACCCCTTTCTATGAAAGTGTTTCTCGCCAGTCACTGCTTAGGGCTACATCAAGAGGAAACAACACATAGATATAGAACGTGAAACTGCTTTATTTTGTCAAGTTTCAAGAAGCTAGCACAAACCGTGTTGGATTTACAGTTCCAAATCCATCTATCAATATAGGAGAAAACAGAGTGAAACCTAAAAATTCAAACTGTTACTGGAAATGAACGCTTCAACATAGAAGAACGAAATTTGGGGAACCAAGTCGGCTTAGTGTACTGATCATTACCTGAAATTATCATCCAGTTTGGGTGAAAAAATATTTGCTGTGATTTCTGGAGATTCGTAGTTTTTGGAAGCTTGACAACCCCTTTCTATGAAAGTGTTTCTCGCCAGTCACTGCTTAGGGCTACATCAAGAGGAAACAACACATAGATATAGAACGTGAAACTGCTTTATTTTGTCAAGTTTCAAGAAGCTAGCACAAACCGTGTTGGATTTACAGTTCCAAATCCATCTATCAATATAGGAGAAAACAGAGTGAAACCTAAAAATTCAAACTGTTACTGGAAATGAACGCTTCAACATAGAAGAACGAAATTTGGGGAACCAATTCGGCTTAGTGTACTGATCATTACCTGAAAGTATCTTCCAGTTTGGGTGCAGAAATATTTGCTGTGATTTCTGGAGATTCGTAGTTTTTGGAAGCTTGGCAACCCCTTTCTATGAAAGTGTTTCTCGCCAGTCACTGCTTAGGGCTACTTCAAGAGGAAACAAAACATAGATAGAACGTGAAACTGCTTTATTTTGTCAAGTTTCAATAAGCTAGCACAAACCGTGTTGGATTTAGAGTTCCAAATACATCTATCAATATAGGAGAAAACAGAGTGAAACCTAAAAATTCAAACTGTTACTGGAAATGTACGCTTCAACATAGAAGAACGAAATTTGGGGAACCAAGTCGGCTTAGTGTACTGATCATTACCTGAAAGTATCATCCAGTTTGGGTGAAAAAATATTTGCTGAGATTTCTGGAGATTCGTAATTTTTGGAAGCTTGGCAACCCCTTTCCATGAAAGTGTTTCTCGCCAGTCACTGCTTAGGGCTACATCAAGAGGAAAAAAAACATAGAGAAAGAACATGACACTGCTTTATTTTGTCAAGTTTCAAGAAGCTAGCACAAACCGTGTTGGATTTACAGTTCCAAATCCATCTATCAATATAGGAGAAAACAGAGTGAAACCTAAAAATTCAAACTGTTACTGAAAATGAACGCTTCAACATAGAAGAACGAAATTTGGGGAACCAAGTCGGCTTAGTGTACTGATCATTACCTGAAAGTATCATCCAGTTTGGGTGAAAAAATATTTGCTGAGATTTCTGGAGATTCGTAATTTTTGGAAGCTTGGCAACCCCTTTCCATGAAAGTGTTTCTCGCCAGTCACTGCTTAGGGCTACATCAAGAGGAAAAAAAACATAGAGAAAGAACGTGAAACTGCTTTATTTTGTCAAGTTTCAAGAAGCTAGCACAAACCGTGTTGGATTTAGAGTTCCAAATACATTTATCAATATAGGAGAAAACAGAGTGAAACCTAAAAATTTAAACTGTTACTGGAAATGAACGCTTCACCATAGAAGAACGAAATTTGGGGAACCAAGTCGGCTTAGTGTACTGACCATTACCTGAAAGTATCATCCAGTTTGGGTGAAAAAATATTTGCTGAGATTTCTGGAGATTCGTAATTTTTGGAAGCTTGGGAACCTTTTTCCATGAAAGTGTTTCTCGACAGTCACTGCTTAGGGCTACATCAAGAGGAAACAAAACATAGAGATAGAACGTGAAACTGCTTTATTTTGTCAAGTTTCAAGAAGCTAGCACAAACCGTGTTGGATTTAGAGTTCCAAATACATCTATCAATATAGGAGAAAACAGAGTGAAACCTAAAAATTTAAACTGTTACTGGAAATGAACGCTTCACCATAGAAGAACGAAATTTGGGGAACCAAGTCGGCTTAGTGTACTGATCATTACCTGAAAGTATCATCCAGTTTGGGTGAAAAAATATTTGCTGTGATTTCTGGACATTCGTAGTTTTTGGAAGCTTGACAACCCCTTTCTATGAAAGTGTTTCTCGCCAGTCACTGCTTAGGGCTACATCAAGAGGAAACAACACATAGATATAGAACGTGAAACTGCTTTATTTTGTCAAGTTTCAAGAAGCTAGCACAAACCGTGTTGGATTTAGAGTTCCAAATACATCTATCAATATAGGAGAAAACAGAGTGAAACCTAAAAATTCAAACTGTTACTGAAAATGAACGCTTCAACATAGAAGAACGAAATTTGGGGAACCAAGTCGGCTTAGTGTACTGACCATTACCTGAAAGTATCATCCAGTTTGGGTGAAAAAATATTTGCTGAGATTTCTGGAGATTCGTAATTTTTGGAAGCTTGGGAACCTTTTTCCATGAAAGTGTTTCTCGACAGTCACTGCTTAGGGCTACATCAAGAGGAAACAAAACATAGAGATAGAACGTGAAACTGCTTTATTTTGTCAAGTTTCAAGAAGCTAGCACAAACCGTGTTGGATTTAGAGTTCCAAATACATCTATCAATATAGGAGAAAACAGAGTGAAACCTAAAAATTCAAACTGTTAGTAGAAACGAACGCTTCAACATAGAAGAATGAAATTTGGAGAACCAAGTTGGCTTAGTGTACTGATCATTACCTGTAAGTATCATCCAGTTTTGGTGAAAAAATACTTGCTGAGATTTCTGGAGATTCGTAATTTTAGGAAGCTTGGCAACCCCTTTCCATGAAAGTGTTTCTCGCCAGTCACTGCATGGGGCTACTTCAAGAGGAAAGAACACATAGAGACAGTACGTGAAACTACTTTATTTTGTCAAGTTTCAAGAAGCTAGCACAAACCGTGTTGGATTTAGAGTTCGAAATACATCTATCTATATAGGAGAAAACAGAGTGAAACCTAAAAATTCAAACTGTTACTGGAAATGAACGCTTCAACATAGAAGAACGAAATTTGGGGAACCAAGTTGGCTTAGTGTACTGATCATTACCTGAAAGTATCATCCAGTTTGGGTGAAAAAATATTTGCTGTGATTTCTGGAGATTCGTAGTTTTTGGAAGCTTGGCAACCCCTTTCTATGAAAGTGTTTCTCGCCAGTCACTGCTTAGGGCTACTTCAAGAGGAAACAAAACATAGAGATAGAACGTGAAACTGCTTTATTTTGTCAAGTTTCAAGAAGCTAGCACAAACCGTGTTGGATTTAGAGTTCCAAATACATCTATCAATATAGGAGAAAACAGAGTGAAACCTAAAAATTGAAACTGTTACTGGAAATGTACGCTTCAACATAGAAGAACGAAATTTGGGGAACCAAGTCGGCTTAGTGTACTGATCATTACCTGAAAGTATCATCCAGTTTGGGTGCAGAAATATTTGCTGTGATTTCTGGAGATTCGTAGTTTTTGGAAGCTTGGCAACCCCTTTCTATGAAAGTGTTTCTCGCCAGTCACTGCTTAGGGCTACTTCAAGAGGAAACAAAACATAGAGATAGAACGTGAAACTGCTTTATTTGTCAAGTTTCAAGAAGCTAGCACAAACCGTGTTGGATTTACAGTTCCAAATCCATCTATCAATATAGGAGAAAACAGAGTGAAACGTAAAAATTCAAACTGTTACTGGAAATGTACGCTTCACCATAGAAGAACGAAATTTGGGGAACCAAGTCGGCTTAGTGTACTGATCATTACCTGAAAGTATCATCCAGTTTGGGTGCAGAAATATTTGCTGAGATTTCTGGAGATTCGTAATTTTTGGAAGCTTGGCAACCCCTTTCCATGAAAGTGTTTCTCGCCAGTCACTGCTTAGCGCTACATCAAGAGGAAAAAAACATAGAGAAAGAACGTGAAACTGCTTTATTTTGTCAAGTTTCAAGAAGCTAGCACAAACCGTGTTGGATTTAGAGTTCCAAATACATTTATCAATATAGGAGAAAACAGAGTGAAACCTAAAAATTTAAACTGTTACTGGAAATGAACGCTTCACCATAGAAGAACGAAATTTGGGGAACCAAGTCGGCTTAGTGTACTGATCATTACCTGAAAGTATCATCCAGTTTGGGTGAAAAAATATTTGCTGTGATTTCTGGAGATTCGTAGTTTTTGGAAGCTTGACAACCCCTTTCTATGAAAGTGTTTCTCGCCAGTCACTGCTTAGGGCTACATCAAGAGGAAACAACACATAGATATAGAACGTGAAACTGCTTTATTTTGTCAAGTTTCAAGAAGCTAGCACAAACCGTGTTGGATTTAGAGTTCCAAATCCATCTATCAATATAGGAGAAAACAGAGTGAAACCTAAAAATTCAAACTGTTACTGAAAATGAACGCTTCAACATAGAAGAACGAAATTTGGGGAACCAAGTCGGCTTAGTGTACTGATCATTACCTGAAAGTATCATCCAGTTTGGGTGAAAAAATATTTGCTGAGATTTCTGGAGATTCGTAATTTTTGGAAGCTTGGCAACCCCTTTCCATGAAAGTGTTTCTCGCCAGTCACTGCTTAGGGCTACATCAAGAGGAAAAAAAAACATAGAGAAAGAACGTGAAACTGCTTTATTTTGTCAAGTTTCAAGAAGCTAGCACAAACCGTGTTGGATTTAGAGTTCCAAATACATTTATCAATATAGGAGAAAACAGAGTGAAACCTAAAAATTTAAACTGTTACTGGAAATGAACGCTTCACCATAGAAGAACGAAATTTGGGGAACCAAGTCGGCTTAGTGTACTGACCATTACCTGAAAGTATCATCCAGTTTGGGTGAAAAAATATTTGCTGAGATTTCTGGAGATTCGTAATTTTTGGAAGCCTGGGAACCTTTTTACATGAAAGTGTTTCTCGACAGTCACTGCTTAGGGCTACATCAAGAGGAAACAAAACATAGAGATAGAACGTGAAACTGCTTTATTTTGTCAAGTTTCAAGAAGCTAGCACAAACCGTGTTGGATTTAGAGTTCCAAATACATCTATCAATATAGGAGAAAACAGAGTGAAACCTAAAAATTCAAACTGTTAGTAGAAACGAACGCTTCAACATAGAAGAATGAAATTTGGAGAACCAAGTTGGCTTAGTGTACTGATCATTACCTGTAAGTATCATCCAGTTTTGGTGAAAAAATACTTGCTGAGATTTCTGGAGATTCGTAATTTTAGGAAGCTTGGCAACCCCTTTCCATGAAAGTGTTTCTCGCCAGTCACTGCATAGGGCTACTTCAAGAGGAAAGAACACATAGAGACAGAACGTGAAACTACTTTATTTTGTCAAGTTTCAAGAAGCTAGCACAAACCGTGTTGGATTTAGAGTTCGAAATACATCTATCTATATAGGAGAAAACAGAGTGAAACCTAAAAATTCAAACTGTTACTGGAAATGAACGCTTCAACATAGAAGAACGAAATTTGGGGAACCAAGTTGGCTTAGTGTACTGATCATTACCTGAAAGTATCATCCAGTTTGGGTGAAAAAATATTTGCTGTGATTTCTGGAGATTCGTAGTTTTTGGAAGCTTGACAACCCCTTTCTATGAAAGTGTTTCTCGCCAGTCACTGCTTAGGGCTACATCAAGAGGAAACAACACATAGATATAGAACGTGAAACTGCTTTATTTTGTCAAGTTTCAAGAAGCTAGCACAAACCGTGTTGGATTTACAGTTCCAAATCCATCTATCAATATAGGAGAAAACAGAGTGAAACCTAAAAATTCAAACTGTTACTGGAAATGAACGCTTCAACATAGAAGAACGAAATTTGGGGAACCAAGTCGGCTTAGTGTACTGATCATTACCTGAAAGTATCATCCAGTTTGGGTGAAAAAATATTTGCTGTGATTTCTGGAGATTCGTAGTTTTTGGAAGCTTGACAACCCCTTTCTATGAAAGTGTTTCTCGCCAGTCACTGCTTAGGGCTACATCAAGAGGAAACAACACATAGATATAGAACGTGAAACTGCTTTATTTTGTCAAGTTTCAAGAAGCTAGCACAAACCGTGTTGGATTTACAGTTCCAAATCCATCTATCAATATAGGAGAAAACAGAGTGAAACCTAAAAATTCAAACTGTTACTGGAAATGAACGCTTCAACATAGAAGAACGAAATTTGGGGAACCAAGTTGGCTTAGTGTACTGATCATTACCTGAAAGTATCATCCAGTTTGGGTGCAGAAATATTTGCTGTGATTTCTGGAGATTCGTAGTTTTTGGAAGCTTGGCAACCCCTTTCTATGAAAGTGTTTCTCGCCAGTCACTGCTTAGGGCTACTTCAAGAGGAAACAAAACATAGAGATAGAACGTGAAACTGCTTTATTTGTCAAGTTTCAAGAAGCTAGCACAAACCGTGTTGGATTTAGAGTTCCAAATACATCTATCAATATAGGAGAAAACAGAGTGAAACCTAAAAATTCAAAGTGTTACTGGAAATGTACGCTTCAACATAGAAGAACGAAATTTGGGGAACCAAGTCGGCTTAGTGTACTGATCATTACCTGAAAGTATCATCCAGTTTGGGTGAAAAAATATTTGCTGTGATTTCTGGAGATTCGTAGTTTTTGGAAGCTTGGCAACCCCTTTCTATGAAAGTGTTTCTCGCCAGTCACTGCTTAGGGCTACTTCAAGAGGAAACAAAACATAGAGATAGAACGTGAAACTGCTTTATTTTGTCAAGTTTCAAGAAGCTAGCACAAACCGTGTTGGATTTAGAGTTCCAAATACATCTATCAATATAGGAGAAAACAGAGTGAAACCTAAAAATTGAAACTGTTACTGGAAATGTACGCTTCAACATAGAAGAACGAAATTTGGGGAACCAAGTCGGCTTAGTGTACTGATCATTACCTGAAAGTATCATCCAGTTTGGGTGCAGAAATATTTGCTGTGATTTCTGGAGATTCGTAGTTTTTGGAAGCTTGGCAACCCCTTTCTATGAAAGTGTTTCTCGCCAGTCACTGCTTAGGGCTACTTCAAGAGGAAACAAAACATAGAGATAGAACGTGAAACTGCTTTATTTGTCAAGTTTCAAGAAGCTAGCACAAACCGTGTTGGATTTACAGTTCCAAATCCATCTATCAATATAGGAGAAAACAGAGTGAAACGTAAAAATTCAAACTGTTACTGGAAATGTACGCTTCACCATAGAAGAACGAAATTTGGGGAACCAAGTCGGCTTAGTGTACTGATCATTACCTGAAAGTATCATCCAGTTTGGGTGAAAAAATATTTGCTGAGATTTCTGGAGATTCGTAATTTTTGGAAGCTTGGCAACCCCTTTCCATGAAAGTGTTTCTCGCCAGTCACTGCTTAGGGCTACATCAAGAGGAAAAAAAACATAGAGAAAGAACGTGAAACTGCTTTATTTTGTCAAGTTTCAAGAAGCTAGCACAAACCGTGTTGGATTTAGAGTTCCAAATACATTTATCAATATAGGAGAAAACAGAGTGAAACCTAAAAATTTAAACTGTTACTGGAAATGAACGCTTCACCATAGAAGAACGAAATTTGGGGAACCAAGTCGGCTTAGTGTACTGATCATTACCTGAAAGTATCATCCAGTTTGGGTGAAAAAATATTTGCTGTGATTTCTGGAGATTCGTAGTTTTTGGAAGCTTGACAACCCCTTTCTATGAAAGTGTTTCTCGCCAGTCACTGCTTAGGGCTACATCAAGAGGAAACAACACATAGATATAGAACGTGAAACTGCTTTATTTTGTCAAGTTTCAAGAAGCTAGCACAAACCGTGTTGGATTTAGAGTTCCAAATCCATCTATCAATATAGGAGAAAACAGAGTGAAACCTAAAAATTCAAACTGTTACTGAAAATGAACGCTTCAACATAGAAGAACGAAATTTGGGGAACCAAGTCGGCTTAGTGTACTGATCATTACCTGAAAGTATCATCCAGTTTGGGTGAAAAAATATTTGCTGAGATTTCTGGAGATTCGTAATTTTTGGAAGCTTGGCAACCCCTTTCCATGAAAGTGTTTCTCGCCAGTCACTGCTTAGGGCTACATCAAGAGGAAAAAAAAACATAGAGAAAGAACGTGAAACTGCTTTATTTTGTCAAGTTTCAAGAAGCTAGCACAAACCGTGTTGGATTTAGAGTTCCAAATACATTTATCAATATAGGAGAAAACAGAGTGAAACCTAAAAATTTAAACTGTTACTGGAAATGAACGCTTCACCATAGAAGAACGAAATTTGGGGAACCAAGTCGGCTTAGTGTACTGACGATTACCTGAAAGTATCATCCAGTTTGGGTGAAAAAATATTTGCTGAGATTTCTGGAGATTCGTAGTTTTTGGAAGCTTGGCAACCCCTTTCTATGAAAGTGTTTCTCGCCAGTCACTGCTTAGGGCTACTTCAAGAGGAAACAAAACATAGAGATAGAACGTGAAACTGCTTTATTTGTCAAGTTTCAAGAAGCTAGCACAAACCGTGTTGGATTTAGAGTTCCAAATACATCTATCAATATAGGAGAAAACAGAGTGAAACCTAAAAATTCAAAGTGTTACTGGAAATGTACGCTTCAACATAGAAGAACGAAATTTGGGGAACCAAGTCGGCTTAGTGTACTGATCATTACCTGTAAGTATCATCCAGTTTGGGTGAAAAAATATTTGCTGAGATTTCTGGAGATTCGTAATTTTTGGAAGCTTGGCAACCCCTTTCCATGAAAGTGTTTCTCGCCAGTCACTGCTTAGGGCTACATCAAGAGGAAAAAAAACATAGAGAAAGAACGTGAAACTGCTTTATTTTGTCAAGTTTCAAGAAGCTAGCACAAACCGTGTTGGATTTAGAGTTCCAAATACATTTATCAATATAGGAGAAAACAGAGTGAAACCTAAAAATTTAAACTGTTACTGGAAATGAACGCTTCACCATAGAAGAACGAAATTTGGGGAACCAAGTCGGCTTAGTGTACTGACCATTACCTGAAAGTATCATCCAGTTTGGGTGAAAAAATATTTGCTGAGATTTCTGGAGATTCGTAATTTTTGGAAGCTTGGGAACCTTTTTCCATGAAAGTGTTTCTCGACAGTCACTGCTTAGGGCTACATCAAGAGGAAACAAAACATAGAGATAGAACGTGAAACTGCTTTATTTTGTCAAGTTTCAAGAAGCTAGCACAAACCGTGTTGGATTTAGAGTTCCAAATACATCTATCAATATAGGAGAAAACAGAGTGAAACCTAAAAATTCAAACTGTTAGTAGAAACGAACGCTTCAACATAGAAGAATGAAATTTGGAGAACCAAGTTGGCTTAGTGTACTGATCATTACCTGTAAGTATCATCCAGTTTTGGTGAAAAAATACTTGCTGAGATTTCTGGAGATTCGTAATTTTAGGAAGCTTGGCAACCCCTTTCCATGAAAGTGTTTCTCGCCAGTCACTGCATAGGGCTACTTCAAGAGGAAAGAACACATAGAGACAGAACGTGAAACTACTTTATTTTGTCAAGTTTCAAGAAGCTAGCACAAACCGTGTTGGATTTAGAGTTCGAAATACATCTATCTATATAGGAGAAAACAGAGTGAAACCTAAAAATTCAAACTGTTACTGGAAATGAACGCTTCAACATAGAAGAACGAAATTTGGGGAACCAAGTTGGCTTAGTGTACTGATCATTACCTGAAAGTATCATCCAGTTTGGGTGAAAAAATATTTGCTGTGATTTCTGGAGATTCGTAGTTTTTGGAAGCTTGACAACCCCTTTCTATGAAAGTGTTTCTCGCCAGTCACTGCTTAGGGCTACATCAAGAGGAAACAACACATAGATATAGAACGTGAAACTGCTTTATTTTGTCAAGTTTCAAGAAGCTAGCACAAACCGTGTTGGATTTACAGTTCCAAATCCATCTATCAATATAGGAGAAAACAGAGTGAAACCTAAAAATTCAAACTGTTACTGGAAATGAACGCTTCAACATAGAAGAACGAAATTTGGGGAACCAAGTCGGCTTAGTGTACTGATCATTACCTGAAAGTATCATCCAGTTTGGGTGCAGAAATATTTGCTGTGATTTCTGGAGATTCGTAGTTTTTGGAAGCTTGGCAACCCCTTTCTATGAAAGTGTTTCTTGCCAGTCACTGCTTAGGGCTACTTCAAGAGGAAACAAAACATAGATAGAACGTGAAACTGCTTTATTTTGTCAAGTTTCAATAAGCTAGCACAAACCGTGTTGGATTTAGAGTTCCAAATACATCTATCAATATAGGAGAAAACAGAGTGAAACCTAAAAATTCAAACTGTTACTGGAAATGTACGCTTCAACATAGAAGAACGAAATTTGGGGAACCAAGTCGGCTTAGTGTACTGATCATTACCTGAAAGTATCATCCAGTTTGGGTGAAAAAATATTTGCTGAGATTTCTGGAGATTCGTAATTTTTGGAAGCTTGGCAACCCCTTTCCATGAAAGTGTTTCTCGCCAGTCACTGCTTAGGGCTACATCAAGAGGAAAAAAAACATAGAGAAAGAACGTGAAACTGCTTTATTTTGTCAAGTTTCAAGAAGCTAGCACAAACCGTGTTGGATTTACAGTTCCAAATCCATCTATCAATATAGGAGAAAACAGAGTGAAACCTAAAAATTCAAACTGTTACTGAAAATGAACGCTTCAACATAGAAGAACGAAATTTGGGGAACCAAGTCGGCTTAGTGTACTGATCATTACCTGAAAGTATCATCCAGTTTGGGTGAAAAAATATTTGCTGAGATTTCTGGAGATTCGTAATTTTTGGAAGCTTGGCAACCCCTTTCCATGAAAGTGTTTCTCGCCAGTCACTGCTTAGGGCTACATCAAGAGGAAAAAAAACATAGAGAAAGAACGTGAAACTGCTTTATTTTGTCAAGTTTCAAGAAGCTAGCACAAACCGTGTTGGATTTAGAGTTCCAAATACATTTATCAATATAGGAGAAAACAGAGTGAAACCTAAAAATTTAAACTGTTACTGGAAATGAACGCTTCACCATAGAAGAACGAAATTTGGGGAACCAAGTCGGCTTAGTGTACTGACCATTACCTGAAAGTATCATCCAGTTTGGGTGAAAAAATATTTGCTGAGATTTCTGGAGATTCGTAATTTTTGGAAGCTTGGGAACCTTTTTCCATGAAAGTGTTTCTCGACAGTCACTGCTTAGGGCTACATCAAGAGGAAACAAAACATAGAGATAGAACGTGAAACTGCTTTATTTTGTCAAGTTTCAAGAAGCTAGCACAAACCGTGTTGGATTTAGAGTTCCAAATACATCTATCAATATAGGAGAAAACAGAGTGAAACCTAAAAATTCAAACTGTTAGTAGAAACGAACGCTTCAACATAGAAGAATGAAATTTGGAGAACCAAGTTGGCTTAGTGTACTGATCATTACCTGTAAGTATCATCCAGTTTTGGTGAAAAAATACTTGCTGAGATTTCTGGAGATTCGTAATTTTAGGAAGCTTGGCAACCCCTTTCCATGAAAGTGTTTCTCGCCAGTCACTGCATAGGGCTACTTCAAGAGGAAAGAACACCTAGAGACAGAACGTGAAACTACTTTATTTTGTCAAGTTTCAAGAAGCTAGCACAAACCGTGTTGGATTTAGAGTTCGAAATACATCTATCTATATAGGAGAAAACAGAGTGAAACCTAAAAATTCAAACTGTTACTGGAAATGAACGCTTCAACATAGAAGAACGAAATTTGGGGAACCAAGTTGGCTTAGTGTACTGATCATTACCTGAAAGTATCATCCAGTTTGGGTGAAAAAATATTTGCTGTGATTTCTGGAGATTCGTAGTTTTTGGAAGCTTGACAACCCCTTTCTATGAAAGTGTTTCTCGCCAGTCACTGCTTAGGGCTACATCAAGAGGAAACAACACATAGATATAGAACGTGAAACTGCTTTATTTTGTCAAGTTTCAAGAAGCTAGCACAAACCGTGTTGGATTTACAGTTCCAAATCCATCTATCAATATAGGAGAAAACAGAGTGAAACCTAAAAATTCAAACTGTTACTGGAAATGAACGCTTCAACATAGAAGAACGAAATTTGGGGAACCAAGTCGGCTTAGTGTACTGATCATTACCTGAAAGTATCATCCAGTTTGGGTGCAGAAATATTTGCTGTGATTTCTGGAGATTCGTAGTTTTTGGAAGCTTGGCAACCCCTTTCTATGAAAGTGTTTCTCGCCAGTCACTGCTTAGGGCTACTTAAAGAGGAAACAAAACATAGATAGAACGTGAAACTGCTTTATTTTGTCAAGTTTCAATAAGCTAGCACAAACCGTGTTGGATTTAGAGTTCCAAATACATCTATCAATATAGGAGAAAACAGAGTGAAACCTAAAAATTCAAACTGTTACTGGAAATGAACGCTTCAACATAGAAGAACGAAATTTGGGGAACCAAGTCGGCTTAGTGTACTGATCATTACCTGAAAGTATCATCCAGTTTGGGTGAAAAAATATTTGCTGAGATTTCTGGAGATTCGTAATTTTTGGAAGCTTGGCAACCCCTTTCCATGAAAGTGTTTCTCGCCAGTCACTGCTTAGGGCTACATCAAGAGGAAAAAAAACATAGAGAAAGAACGTGAAACTGCTTTATTTTGTCAAGTTTCAAGAAGCTAGCACAAACCGTGTTGGATTTACAGTTCCAAATCCATCTATCAATATAGGAGAAAACAGAGTGAAACCTAAAAATTCAAACTGTTACTGAAAATGAACGCTTCAACATAGAAGAACGAAATTTGGGGAACCAAGTCGGCTTAGTGTACTGATCATTACCTGAAAGTATCATCCAGTTTGGGTGAAAAAATATTTGCTGAGATTTCTGGAGATTCGTAATTTTTGGAAGCTTGGCAACCCCTTTCCATGAAAGTGTTTCTCGCCAGTCACTGCTTAGGGCTACATCAAGAGGAAAAAAAACATAGAGAAAGAACGTGAAACTGCTTTATTTTGTCAAGTTTCAAGAAGCTAGCACAAACCGTGTTGGATTTACAGTTCCAAATCCATCTATCAATATAGGAGAAAACAGAGTGAAACCTAAAAATTCAAACTGTTACTGGAAATGAACGCTTCAACATAGAAGAACGAAATTTGGGGAACCAAGTCGGCTTAGTGTACTGATCATTACCTGAAAGTATCATCCAGTTTGGGTGCAGAAATATTTGCTGTGATTTCTGGAGATTCGTAGTTTTTGGAAGCTTGGCAACCCCTTTCTATGAAAGTGTTTCTTGCCAGTCACTGCTTAGGGCTACTTCAAGAGGAAACAAAACATAGATAGAACGTTAAACTGCTTTATTTTGTCAAGTTTCAATAAGCTAGCACAAACCGTGTTGGATTTAGAGTTCCAAATACATCTATCAATATAGGAGAAAACAGAGTGAAACCTAAAAATTCAAACTGTTACTGGAAATGTACGCTTCAACATAGAAGAACGAAATTTGGGGAACCAAGTCGGCTTAGTGTACTGATCATTACCTGAAAGTATCATCCAGTTTGGGTGAAAAAATATTTGCTGAGATTTCTGGAGATTGGTAATTTTTGGAAGCTTGGCAACCCCTTTCCATGAAAGTGTTTCTCGCCAGTCACTGCTTAGGGCTACATCAAGAGGAAAAAAAACATAGAGAAAGAACGTGAAACTGCTTTATTTTGTCAAGTTTCAAGAAGCTAGCACAAACCGTGTTGGATTTACAGTTCCAAATCCATCTATCAATATAGGAGAAAACAGAGTGAAACCTAAAAATTCAAACTGTTACTGAAAATGAACGCTTCAACATAGAAGAACGAAATTTGGGGAACCAAGTCGGCTTAGTGTACTGATCATTACCTGAAAGTATCATCCAGTTTGGGTGAAAAAATATTTGCTGAGATTTCTGGAGATTCGTAATTTTTGGAAGCTTGGCAACCCCTTTCCATGAAAGTGTTTCTCGCCAGTCACTGCTTAGGGCTACATCAAGAGGAAAAAAAACATAGAGAAAGAACGTGAAACTGCTTTATTTTGTCAAGTTTCAAGAAGCTAGCACAAACCGTGTTGGATTTAGAGTTCCAAATACATTTATCAATATAGGAGAAAACAGAGTGAAACCTAAAAATTTAAACTGTTACTGGAAATGAACGCTTCACCATAGAAGAACGAAATTTGGGGAACCAAGTCGGCTTAGTGTACTGACCATTACCTGAAAGTATCATCCAGTTTGGGTGAAAAAATATTTGCTGAGATTTCTGGAGATTCGTAATTTTTGGAAGCTTGGGAACCTTTTTCCATGAAAGTGTTTCTCGACAGTCACTGCTTAGGGCTACATCAAGAGGAAACAAAACATAGAGATAGAACGTGAAACTGCTTTATTTTGTCAAGTTTCAAGAAGCTAGCACAAACCGTGTTGGATTTAGAGTTCCAAATACATCTATCAATATAGGAGAAAACAGAGTGAAACCTAAAAATTCAAACTGTTAGTAGAAACGAACGCTTCAACATAGAAGAATGAAATTTGGAGAACCAAGTTGGCTTAGTGTACTGATCATTACCTGTAAGTATCATCCAGTTTTGGTGAAAAAATACTTGCTGAGATTTCTGGAGATTCGTAATTTTTGGAAGCTTGGCAACCCCTTTCCATGAAAGTGTTTCTCGCCAGTCACTGCTTAGGGCTACTTCAAGAGGAAACAAAACATAGATAGAACGTGAAACTGCTTTATTTTGTCAAGTTTCAATAAGCTAGCACAAACCGTGTTGGATTTAGAGTTCCAAATACATCTATCAATATAGGAGAAAACAGAGTGAAACCTAAAAATTCAAACTGTTACTGGAAATGAACGCTTCAACATAGAAGAACGAAATTTGGGGAACCAAGTCGGCTTAGTGTACTGATCATTACCTGAAAGTATCATCCAGTTTGGGTGAAAAAATATTTGCTGAGATTTCTGGAGATTCGTAATTTTTGGAAGCTTGGCAACCCCTTTCCATGAAAGTGTTTCTCGCCAGTCACTGCTTAGGGCTACATCAAGAGGAAAAAAAACATAGAGAAAGAACGTGAAACTGCTTTATTTTGTCAAGTTTCAAGAAGCTAGCACAAACCGTGTTGGATTTACAGTTCCAAATCCATCTATCAATATAGGAGAAAACAGAGTGAAACCTAAAAATTCAAACTGTTACTGAAAATGAACGCTTCAACATAGAAGAACGAAATTTGGGGAACCAAGTCGGCTTAGTGTACTGATCATTACCTGAAAGTATCATCCAGTTTGGGTGAAAAAATATTTGCTGAGATTTCTGGAGATTCGTAATTTTTGGAAGCTTGGCAACCCCTTTCCATGAAAGTGTTTCTCGCCAGTCACTGCTTAGGGCTACATCAAGAGGAAAAAAAACATAGAGAAAGAACGTGAAACTGCTTTATTTTGTCAAGTTTCAAGAAGCTAGCACAAACCGTGTTGGATTTAGAGTTCCAAATACATTTATCAATATAGGAGAAAACAGAGTGAAACCTAAAAATTTAAACTGTTACTGGAAATGAACGCTTCACCATAGAAGAACGAAATTTGGGGAACCAAGTCGGCTTAGTGTACTGACCATTACCTGAAAGTATCATCCAGTTTGGGTGAAAAAATATTTGCTGAGATTTCTGGAGATTCGTAATTTTTGGAAGCTTGGGAACCTTTTTCCATGAAAGTGTTTCTCGACAGTCACTGCTTAGGGCTACATCAAGAGGAAACAAAACATAGAGATAGAACGTGAAACTGCTTTATTTTGTCAAGTTTCAAGAAGCTAGCACAAACCGTGTTGGATTTAGAGTTCCAAATACATCTATCAATATAGGAGAAAACAGAGTGAAACCTAAAAATTCAAACTGTTACTGGAAATGAACGCTTCAACATAGAAGAACGAAATTTGGAGAACCAAGTTGGCTTAGTGTACTGATCATTACCTGTAAGTATCATCCAGTTTTGGTGAAAAAATATTTGCTGAGATTTCTGGAGATTCGTAATTTTTGGAAGCTTGGGAACCCCTTTCCATGAAAGTGTTTCTCGCCAGTCACTGCATAGGGCTACTACAAGAGGAAAGAACACATAGAGACAGAACGTGAAACTACTTTATTTTGTCAAGTTTCAAGAAGCTAGCACAAACCGTGTTGGATTTAGAGTTCGAAATACATCTATCTATATAGGAGAAAACAGAGTGAAACCTAAAAATTCAAACTGTTACTGGAAATGAACGCTTCAACATAGAAGAACGAAATTTGGGGAACCAAGTTGGCTTAGTGTACTGATCATTACCTGAAAGTATCATCCAGTTTGGGTGAAAAAATATTTGCTGTGATTTCTGGAGATTCGTAGTTTTTGGAAGCTTGACAACCCCTTTCTATGAAAGTGTTTCTCGCCAGTCACTGCTTAGGGCTACATCAAGAGGAAACAACACATAGATATAGAACGTGAAACTGCTTTATTTTGTCAAGTTTCAAGAAGCTAGAACAAACCGTGTTGGATTTACAGTTCCAAATCCATCTATCAATATAGGAGAAAACAGAGTGAAACCTAAAAATTCAAACTGTTACTGAAAATGAACGCTTCAACATAGAAGAACAAAATTTGGGGAACCAAGTCGGCTTAGTGTACTGATCATTACCTGAAAGTATCATCCAGTTTGGGTGAAAAAATATTTGCTGAGATTTCTGGAGATTCGTAATTTTTGGAAGCTTGGCAACCCCTTTCCATGAAAGTGTTTCTCGCCAGTCACTGCTTAGGGCTACATCAAGAGGAAAAAAAACATAGAGAAAGAACGTGAAACTGCTTTATTTTGTCAAGTTTCAAGAAGCTAGCACAAACCGTGTTGGATTTAGAGTTCCAAATACATTTATCAATATAGGAGAAAACAGAGTGAAACCTAAAAATTTAAACTGTTACTGGAAATGAACGCTTCACCATAGAAGAACGAAATTTGGGGAACCAAGTCGGCTTAGTGTACTGACCATTACCTGAAAGTATCATCCAGTTTGGGTGAAAAAATATTTGCTGAGATTTCTGGAGATTCGTAATTTTTGGAAGCTTGGGAACCTTTTTCCATGAAAGTGTTTCTCGACAGTCACTGCTTAGGGCTACATCAAGAGGAAACAAAACATAGAGATAGAACGTGAAACTGCTTTATTTTGTCAAGTTTCAAGAAGCTAGCACAAACCGTGTTGGATTTAGAGTTCCAAATACATCTATCAATATAGGAGAAAACAGAGTGAAACCTAAAAATTCAAACTGTTAGTAGAAACGAACGCTTCAACATAGAAGAATGAAATTTGGAGAACCAAGTTGGCTTAGTGTACTGATCATTACCTGTAAGTATCATCCAGTTTTGGTGAAAAAATACTTGCTGAGATTTCTGGAGATTCGTAATTTTAGGAAGCTTGGCAACCCCTTTCCATGAAAGTGTTTCTCGCCAGTCACTGCATAGGGCTACTTCAAGAGGAAAGAACACATAGAGACAGAACGTGAAACTACTTTATTTTGTCAAGTTTCAAGAAGCTAGCACAAACCGTGTTGGATTTAGAGTTCGAAATACATCTATCTATATAGGAGAAAACAGAGTGAAACCTAAAAATTCAAACTGTTACTGGAAATGAACGCTTCAACATAGAAGAACGAAATTTGGGGAACCAAGTTGGCTTAGTGTACTGATCATTACCTGAAAGTATCATCCAGTTTCGGTGAAAAAATATTTGCTGTGATTTCTGGAGATTCGTAGTTTTTGGAAGCTTGACAACCCCTTTCTATGAAAGTGTTTCTCGCCAGTCACTGCTTAGGGCTACATCAAGAGGAAACAACACATAGATATAGAACGTGAAACTGCTTTATTTTGTCAAGTTTCAAGAAGCTAGCACAAACCGTGTTGGATTTACAGTTCCAAATCCATCTATCAATATAGGAGAAAACAGAGTGAAACCTAAAAATTCAAACTGTTACTGGAAATGAACGCTTCAACATAGAAGAACGAAATTTGGGGAACCAAGTTGGCTTAGTGTACTGATCATTACCTGAAAGTATCATCCAGTTTGGGTGCAGAAATATTTGCTGTGATTTCTGGAGATTCGTAGTTTTTGGAAGCTTGGCAACCCCTTTCTATGAAAGTGTTTCTCGCCAGTCACTGCTTAGGGCTACTTCAAGAGGAAACAAAACATAGAGATAGAACGTGAAACTGCTTTATTTGTCAAGTTTCAAGAAGCTAGCACAAACCGTGTTGGATTTAGAGTTCCAAATACATCTATCAATATAGGAGAAAACAGAGTGAAACCTAAAAATTCAAAGTGTTACTGGAAATGTACGCTTCAACATAGAAGAACGAAATTTGGGGAACCAAGTCGGCTTAGTGTACTGATCATTACCTGAAAGTATCATCCAGTTTGGGTGAAAAAATATTTGCTGAGATTTCTGGAGATTCGTAATTTTTGGAAGCTTGGCAACCCCTTTCCATGAAAGTGTTTCTCGCCAGTCACTGCTTAGGGCTACATCAAGAGGAAAAAAAACATAGAGAAAGAACGTGAAACTGCTTTATTTTGTCAAGTTTCAAGAAGCTAGCACAAACCGTGTTGGATTTAGAGTTCCAAATACATTTATCAATATAGGAGAAAACAGAGTGAAACCTAAAAATTTAAACTGTTACTGGAAATGAACGCTTCACCATAGAAGAACGAAATTTGGGGAACCAAGTCGGCTTAGGGTACTGATCATTACCTGAAAGTATCATCCAGTTTGGGTGAAAAAATATTTGCTGTGATTTCTGGAGATTCGTAGTTTTTGGAAGCTTGACAACCCCTTTCTATGAAAGTGTTTCTCGCCAGTCACTGCTTAGGGCTACATCAAGAGGAAACAACACATAGATATAGAACGTGAAACTGCTTTATTTTGTCAAGTTTCAAGAAGCTAGCACAAACCGTGTTGGATTTAGAGTTCCAAATCCATCTATCAATATAGGAGAAAACAGAGTGAAACCTAAAAATTCAAACTGTTACTGAAAATGAACGCTTCAACATAGAAGAACGAAATTTGGGGAACCAAGTCGGCTTAGTGTACTGATCATTACCTGAAAGTATCATCCAGTTTGGGTGAAAAAATATTTGCTGAGATTTCTGGAGATTCGTAATTTTTGGAAGCTTGGCAACCCCTTTCCATGAAAGTGTTTCTCGCCAGTCACTGCTTAGGGCTACATCAAGAGGAAAAAAAAACTTAGAGAAAGAACGTGAAACTGCTTTATTTGTCAAGTTTCAAGAAGCTAGCACAAACCGTGTTGGATTTAGAGTTCCAAATACATCTATCAATATAGGAGAAAACAGAGTGAAACCTAAAAATTCAAAGTGTTACTGGAAATGTACGCTTCAACATAGAAGAACGAAATTTGGGGAACCAAGTCGGCTTAGTGTACTGATCATTACCTGAAAGTATCATCCAGTTTGGGTGAAAAAATATTTGCTGAGATTTCTGGAGATTCGTAATTTTTGGAAGCTTGGCAACCCCTTTCCATGAAAGTGTTTCTCGCCAGTCACTGCTTAGGGCTACATCAAGAGGAAAAAAAACATAGAGAAAGAACGTGAAACTGCTTTATTTTGTCAAGTTTCAAGAAGCTAGCACAAACCGTGTTGGATTTAGAGTTCCAAATACATTTATCAATATAGGAGAAAACAGAGTGAAACCTAAAAATTTAAACTGTTACTGGAAATGAACGCTTCACCATAGAAGAACGAAATTTGGGGAACCAAGTCGGCTTAGTGTACTGATCATTACCTGAAAGTATCATCCAGTTTGGGTGAAAAAAATATTTGCTGTGATTTCTGGAGATTCGTAGTTTTTGGAAGCTTGACAACCCCTTTCTATGAAAGTGTTTCTCGCCAGTCACTGCTTAGGGCTACATCAAGAGGAAACAACACATAGATATAGAACGTGAAACTGCTTTATTTTGTCAAGTTTCAAGAAGCTAGCACAAACCGTGTTGGATTTACAGTTCCAAATCCATCTATCAATATAGGAGAAAACAGAGTGAAACCTAAAAATTCAAACTGTTACTGAAAATGAACGCTTCAACATAGAAGAACGAAATTTGGGGAACCAAGTCGGCTTAGTGTACTGATCATTACCTGAAAGTATCATCCAGTTTGGGTGAAAAAATATTTGCTGAGATTTCTGGAGATTCGTAATTTTTGGAAGCTTGGCAACCCCTTTCCATGAAAGTGTTTCTCGCCAGTCACTGCTTAGGGCTACATCAAGAGGAAAAAAAAACATAGAGAAAGAACGTGAAACTGCTTTATTTTGTCAAGTTTCAAGAAGCTAGCACAAACCGTGTTGGATTTAGAGTTCCAAATACATTTATCAATATAGGAGAAAATAGAGTGAAACCTAAAAATTTAAACTGTTACTGGAAATGAACGCTTCACCATAGAAGAACGAAATTTGGGGAACCAAGTCGGCTTAGTGTACTGACCATTACCTGAAAGTATCATCCAGTTTGGGTGAAAAAATATTTGCTGAGATTTCTGGAGATTCGTAATTTTTGGAAGCTTGGGAACCTTTTTCCATGAAAGTGTTTCTCGACAGTCACTGCTTAGGGCTACATCAAGAGGAAACAAAACATAGAGATAGAACGTGAAACTGCTTTATTTTGTCAAGTTTCAAGAAGCTAGCACAAACCGTGTTGGATTTAGAGTTCCAAATACATCTATCAATATAGGAGAAAACAGAGTGAAACCTAAAAATTCAAACTGTTAGTAGAAACGAACGCTTCAACATAGAAGAATGAAATTTGGAGAACCAAGTTGGCTTAGTGTACTGATCATTACCTGTAAGTATCATCCAGTTTTGGTGAAAAAATACTTGCTGAGATTTCTGGAGATTCGTAATTTTAGGAAGCTTGGCAACCCCTTTCCATGAAAGTGTTTCTCGCCAGTCACTGCATAGGGCTACTTCAAGAGGAAAGAACACATAGAGACAGAACGTGAAACTACTTTATTTTGTCAAGTTTCAAGAAGCTAGCACAAACCGTGTTGGATTTAGAGTTCGAAATACATCTATCTATATAGGAGAAAACAGAGTGAAACCTAAAAATTCAAACTGTTACTGGAAATGAACGCTTCAACATAGAAGAACGAAATTTGGGGAACCAAGTTGGCTTAGTGTACTGATCATTACCTGAAAGTATCATCCAGTTTGGGTGAAAAAATATTTGCTGTGATTTCTGGAGATTCGTAGTTTTTGGAAGCTTGACAACCCCTTTCTATGAAAGTGTTTCTCGCCAGTCACTGCTTAGGGCTACATCAAGAGGAAACAACACATAGATAAAGAACGTGAAACTGCTTTATTTTGTCAAGTTTCAAGAAGCTAGCACAAACCGTGTTGGATTTACAGTTCCAAATCCATCTATCAATATAGGAGAAAACAGAGTGAAACCTAAAAATTCAAACTGTTACTGGAAATGAACGCTTCAACATAGAAGAACGAAATTTGGGGAACCAAGTCGGCTTAGTGTACTGATCATTACCTGAAAGTATCATCCAGTTTGGGTGCAGAAATATTTGCTGTGATTTCTGGAGATTAGTAGTTTTTGGAAGCTTGGCAACCCCTTTCTATGAAAGTGTTTCTTGCCAGTCACTGCTTAGGGCTACTTCAAGAGGAAACAAAACATAGATAGAACGTGAAACTGCTTTATTTTGTCAAGTTTCAATAAGCTAGCACAAACCGTGTTGGATTTAGAGTTCCAAATACATCTATCAATATAGGAGAAAACAGAGTGAAACCTAAAAATTCAAACTGTTACTGGAAATGTACGCTTCAACATAGAAGAACGAAATTTGGGGAACCAAGTCGGCTTAGTGTACTGATCATTACCTGAAAGTATCATCCAGTTTGGGTGAAAAAATATTTGCTGAGATTTCTGGAGATTCGTAATTTTTGGAAGCTTGGCAACCCCTTTCCATGAAAGTGTTTCTCGCCAGTCACTGCTTAGGGCTACATCAAGAGGAAAAAAAACATAGAGAAAGAACGTGAAACTGCTTTATTTTGTCAAGTTTCAAGAAGCTAGCACAAACCGTGTTGGATTTACAGTTCCAAATCCATCTATCAATATAGGAGAAAACAGAGTGAAACCTAAAAATTCAAACTGTTACTGAAAATGAACGCTTCAACATAGAAGAACGAAATTTGGGGAACCAAGTCGGCTTAGTGTACTGATCATTACCTGAAAGTATCATCCAGTTTGGGTGAAAAAATATTTGCTGAGATTTCTGGAGATTCGTAATTTTTGGAAGCTTGGCAACCCCTTTCCATGAAAGTGTTTCTCGCCAGTCACTGCTTAGGGCTACATCAAGAGGAAAAAAAACATAGAGAAAGAACGTGAAACTGCTTTATTTTGTCAAGTTTCAAGAAGCTAGCACAAACCGTGTTGGATTTAGAGTTCCAAATACATTTATCAATATAGGAGAAAACAGAGTGAAACCTAAAAATTTAAACTGTTACTGGAAATGAACGCTTCACCATAGAAGAACGAAATTTGGGGAACCAAGTCGGCTTAGTGTACTGACCATTACCTGAAAGTATCATCCAGTTTGGGTGAAAAAATATTTGCTGAGATTTCTGGAGATTCGTAATTTTTGGAAGCTTGGGAACCTTTTTCCATGAAAGTGTTTCTCGACAGTCACTGCTTAGGGCTACATCAAGAGGAAACAAAACATAGAGATAGAACGTGAAACTGCTTTATTTTGTCAAGTTTCAAGAAGCTAGCACAAACCGTGTTGGATTTAGAGTTCCAAATACATCTATCAATATAGGAGAAAACAGAGTGAAACCTAAAAATTCAAACTGTTAGTAGAAACGAACGCTTCAACATAGAAGAATGAAATTTGGAGAACCAAGTTGGCTTAGTGTACTGATCATTACCTGTAAGTATCATCCAGTTTTGGTGAAAAAATACTTGCTGAGATTTCTGGAGATTCGTAATTTTAGGAAGCTTGGCAACCCCTTTCCATGAAAGTGTTTCTCGCCAGTCACTGCATAGGGCTACTTCAAGAGGAAAGAACACATAGAGACAGAACGTGAAACTACTTTATTTTGTCAAGTTTCAAGAAGCTAGCACAAACCGTGTTGGATTTAGAGTTCGAAATACATCTATCTATATAGGAGAAAACAGAGTGAAACCTAAAAATTCAAACTGTTACTGGAAATGAACGCTTCAACATAGAAGAACGAAATTTGGGGAACCAAGTTGGCTTAGTGTACTGATCATTACCTGAAAGTATCATCCAGTTTCGGTGAAAAAATATTTGCTGTGATTTCTGGAGATTCGTAGTTTTTGGAAGCTTGACAACCCCTTTCTATGAAAGTGTTTCTCGCCAGTCACTGCTTAGGGCTACATCAAGAGGAAACAACACATAGATATAGAACGTGAAACTGCTTTATTTTGTCAAGTTTCAAGAAGCTAGCACAAACCGTGTTGGATTTACAGTTCCAAATCCATCTATCAATATAGGAGAAAACAGAGTGAAACCTAAAAATTCAAACTGTTACTGGAAATGAACGCTTCAACATAGAAGAACGAAATTTGGGGAACCAAGTCGGCTTAGTGTACTGATCATTACCTGAAAGTATCATCCAGTTTGGGTGCAGAAATATTTGCTGTGATTTCTGGAGATTCGTAGTTTTTGGAAGCTTGGCAACCCCTTTCTATGAAAGTGTTTCTCGCCAGTCACTGCTTAGGGCTACTTCAAGAGGAAACAAAACATAGATAGAACGTGAAACTGCTTTATTTTGTCAAGTTTCAATAAGCTAGCACAAACCGTGTTGGATTTAGAGTTCCAAATACATCTATCAATATAGGAGAAAACAGAGTGAAACCTAAAAATTCAAACTGTTACTGGAAATGAACGCTTCAACATAGAAGAACGAAATTTGGGGAACCAAGTCGGCTTAGTGTACTGATCATTACCTGAAAGTATCATCCAGTTTGGGTGAAAAAATATTTGCTGAGATTTCTGGAGATTCGTAATTTTTGGAAGCTTGGCAACCCCTTTCCATGAAAGTGTTTCTCGCCAGTCACTGCTTAGGGCTACATCAAGAGGAAAAAAAACATAGAGAAAGAACGTGAAACTGCTTTATTTTGTCAAGTTTCAAGAAGCTAGCACAAACCGTGTTGGATTTACAGTTCCAAATCCATCTATCAATATAGGAGAAAACAGAGTGAAACCTAAAAATTCAAACTGTTACTGAAAATGAACGCTTCAACATAGAAGAACGAAATTTGGGGAACCAAGTCGGCTTAGTGTACTGATCATTACCTGAAAGTATCATCCAGTTTGGGTGAAAAAATATTTGCTGAGATTTCTGGAGATTCGTAATTTTTGGAAGCTTGGCAACCCCTTTCCATGAAAGTGTTTCTCGCCAGTCACTGCTTAGGGCTACATCAAGAGGAAAAAAAACATAGAGAAAGAACGTGAAACTGCTTTATTTTGTCAAGTTTCAAGAAGCTAGCACAAACCGTGTTGGATTTAGAGTTCCAAATACATTTATCAATATAGGAGAAAACAGAGTGAAACCTAAAAATTTAAACTGTTACTGGAAATGAACGCTTCACCATAGAAGAACGAAATTTGGGGAACCAAGTCGGCTTAGTGTACTGACCATTACCTGAAAGTATCATCCAGTTTGGGTGAAAAAATATTTGCTGAGATTTCTGGAGATTCGTAATTTTTGGAAGCTTGGGAACCTTTTTCCATGAAAGTGTTTCTCGACAGTCACTGCTTAGGGCTACATCAAGAGGAAACAAAACATAGAGATAGAACGTGAAACTGCTTTATTTTGTCAAGTTTCAAGAAGCTAGCACAAACCGTGTTGGATTTAGAGTTCCAAATACATCTATCAATATAGGAGAAAACAGAGTGAAACCTAAAAATTCAAACTGTTAGTAGAAACGAACGCTTCAACATAGAAGAATGAAATTTGGAGAACCAAGTTGGCTTAGTGTACTGATCATTACCTGTAAGTATCATCCAGTTTTGGTAAAAAAATACTTGCTGAGATTTCTGGAGATTCGTAATTTTAGGAAGCTTGGCAACCCCTTTCCATGAAAGTGTTTCTCGCCAGTCACTGCATAGGGCTACTTCAAGAGGAAAGAACACATAGAGACAGAACGTGAAACTACTTTATTTTGTCAAGTTTCAAGAAGCTAGCACAAACCGTGTTGGATTTAGAGTTCGAAATACATCTATCTATATAGGAGAAAACAGAGTGAAACCTAAAAATTCAAACTGTTACTGGAAATGAACGCTTCAACATAGAAGAACGAAATTTGGGGAACCAAGTTGGCTTAGTGTACTGATCATTACCTGAAAGTATCATCCAGTTTGGGTGAAAAAATATTTGCTGTGATTTCTGGAGATTCGTAGTTTTTGGAAGCTTGACAACCCCTTTCTATGAAAGTGTTTCTCGCCAGTCACTGCTTAGGGCTACATCAAGAGGAAACAACACATAGATATAGAACGTGAAACTGCTTTATTTTGTCAAGTTTCAAGAAGCTAGCACAAACCGTGTTGGATTTACAGTTCCAAATCCATCTATCAATATAGGAGAAAACAGAGTGAAACCTAAAAATTCAAACTGTTACTGGAAATGAACGCTTCAACATAGAAGAACGAAATTTGGGGAACCAAGTCGGCTTAGTGTACTGATCATTACCTGAAAGTATCATCCAGTTTGGGTGCAGAAATATTTGCTGTGATTTCTGGAGATTCGTAGTTTTTGGAAGCTTGGCAACCCCTTTCTATGAAAGTGTTTCTCGCCAGTCACTGCTTAGGGCTACTTCAAGAGGAAACAAAACATAGATAGAACGTGAAACTGCTTTATTTTGTCAAGTTTCAATAAGCTAGCACAAACCGTGTTGGATTTAGAGTTCCAAATACATCTATCAATATAGGAGAAAACAGAGTGAAACCTAAAAATTCAAACTGTTACTGGAAATGAACGCTTCAACATAGAAGAACGAAATTTGGGGAACCAAGTCGGCTTAGTGTACTGATCATTACCTGAAAGTATCATCCAGTTTGGGTGAAAAAATATTTGCTGAGATTTCTGGAGATTCGTAATTTTTGGAAGCTTGGCAACCCCTTTCCATGAAAGTGTTTCTCGCCAGTCACTGCTTAGGGCTACATCAAGAGGAAAAAAAACATAGAGAAAGAACGTGAAACTGCTTTATTTTGTCAAGTTTCAAGAAGCTAGCACAAACCGTGTTGGATTTACAGTTCCAAATCCATCTATCAATATAGGAGAAAACAGAGTGAAACCTAAAAATTCAAACTGTTACTGAAAATGAACGCTTCAACATAGAAGAACGAAATTTGGGGAACCAAGTCGGCTTAGTGTACTGATCATTACCTGAAAGTATCATCCAGTTTGGGTGAAAAAATATTTGCTGAGATTTCTGGAGATTCGTAATTTTTGGAAGCTTGGCAACCCCTTTCCATGAAAGTGTTTCTCGCCAGTCACTGCTTAGGGCTACATCAAGAGGAAAAAAAACATAGAGAAAGAACGTGAAACTGCTTTATTTTGTCAAGTTTCAAGAAGCTAGCACAAACCGTGTTGGATTTAGAGTTCCAAATACATTTATCAATATAGGAGAAAACAGAGTGAAACCTAAAAATTTAAACTGTTACTGGAAATGAACGCTTCACCATAGAAGAACGAAATTTGGGGAACCAAGTCGGCTTAGTGTACTGACCATTACCTGAAAGTATCATCCAGTTTGGGTGAAAAAATATTTGCTGAGATTTCTGGAGATTCGTAATTTTTGGAAGCTTGGGAACCTTTTTCCATGAAAGTGTTTCTCGACAGTCACTGCTTAGGGCTACATCAAGAGGAAACAAAACATAGAGATAGAACGTGAAACTGCTTTATTTTGTCAAGTTTCAAGAAGCTAGCACAAACCGTGTTGGATTTAGAGTTCCAAATACATCTATCAATATAGGAGAAAACAGAGTGAAACCTAAAAATTCAAACTGTTACTGGAAATGAACGCTTCAACATAGAAGAACGAAATTTGGAGAACCAAGTTGGCTTAGTGTACTGATCATTACCTGTAAGTATCATCCAGTTTTGGTGAAAAAATATTTGCTGAGATTTCTGGAGATTCGTAATTTTTGGAAGCTTGGGAACCCCTTTCCATGAAAGTGTTTCTCGCCAGTCACTGCATAGGGCTACTTCAAGAGGAAAGAACACATAGAGACAGAACGTGAAACTACTTTATTTTGTCAAGTTTCAAGAAGCTAGCACAAACCGTGTTGGATTTAGAGTTCGAAATATATCTATCTATATAGGAGAAAACAGAGTGAAACCTAAAAATTCAAACTGTTACTGGAAATGAACGCTTCAACATAGAAGAACGAAATTTGGGGAACCAAGTTGGCTTAGTGTACTGATCATTACCTGAAAGTATCATCCAGTTTGGGTGAAAAAATATTTGCTGTGATTTCTGGAGATTCGTAGTTTTTGGAAGCTTGACAACCCCTTTCTATGAAAGTGTTTCTCGCCAGTCACTGCTTAGGGCTACATCAAGAGGAAACAACACATAGATATAGAACGTGAAACTGCTTTATTTTGTCAAGTTTCAAGAAGCTAGCACAAACCGTGTTGGATTTACAGTTCCAAATCCATCTATCAATATAGGAGAAAACAGAGTGAAACCTAAAAATTCAAACTGTTACTGGAAATGAACGCTTCAACATAGAAGAACGAAATTTGGGGAACCAAGTCGGCTTAGTGTACTGATCATTACCTGAAAGTATCATCCAGTTTGGGTGAAAAAATATTTGCTGTGATTTCTGGAGATTCGTAGTTTTTGGAAGCTTGACAACCCCTTTCTATGAAAGTGTTTCTCGCCAGTCACTGCTTAGGGCTACATCAAGAGGAAACAACACATAGATATAGAACGTGAAACTGCTTTATTTTGTCAAGTTTCAAGAAGCTAGAACAAACCGTGTTGGATTTACAGTTCCAAATCCATCTATCAATATAGGAGAAAACAGAGTGAAACCTAAAAATTTAAACTGTTACTGAAAATGAACGCTTCAACATAGAAGAACGAAATTTGGGGAACCAAGTCGGCTTAGTGTACTGATCATTACCTGAAAGTATCATCCAGTTTGGGTGAAAAAATATTTGCTGAGATTTCTGGAGATTCGTAATTTTTGGAAGCTTGGCAACCCCTTTCCATGAAAGTGTTTCTCGCCAGTCACTGCTTAGGGCTACATCAAGAGGAAAAAAAACATAGAGAAAGAACGTGAAACTGCTTTATTTTGTCAAGTTTCAAGAAGCTAGCACAAACCGTGTTGGATTTAGAGTTCCAAATACATTTATCAATATAGGAGAAAACAGAGTGAAACCTAAAATTTTAAACTGTTACTGGAAATGAACGCTTCACCATAGAAGAACGAAATTTGGGGAACCAAGTCGGCTTAGTGTACTGACCATTACCTGAAAGTATCATCCAGTTTGGGTGAAAAAATATTTGCTGAGATTTCTGGAGATTCGTAATTTTTGGAAGCTTGGGAACCTTTTTCCATGAAAGTGTTTCTCGACAGTCACTGCTTAGGGCTACATCAAGAGGAAACAAAACATAGAGATAGAACGTGAAACTGCTTTATTTTGTCAAGTTTCAAGAAGCTAGCACAAACCGTGTTGGATTTAGAGTTCCAAATACATCTATCAATATAGGAGAAAACAGAGTGAAACCTAAAAATTCAAACTGTTAGTAGAAACGAACGCTTCAACATAGAAGAATGAAATTTGGAGAACCAAGTTGGCTTATTGTACTGATCATTACCTGTAAGTATCATCCAGTTTTGGTGAAAAAATACTTGCTGAGATTTCTGGAGATTCGTAATTTTAGGAAGCTTGGCAACCCCTTTCCATGAAAGTGTTTCTCGCCAGTCACTGCATAGGGCTACTTCAAGAGGAAAGAACACCTAGAGACAGAACGTGAAACTACTTTATTTTGTCAAGTTTCAAGAAGCTAGCACAAACCGTGTTGGATTTAGAGTTCGAAATACATCTATCTATATAGGAGAAAACAGAGTGAAACCTAAAAATTCAAACTGTTACTGGAAATGAACGCTTCAACATAGAAGAACGAAATTTGGGGAACCAAGTTGGCTTAGTGTACTGATCATTACCTGAAAGTATCATCCAGTTTGGGTGAAAAAATATTTGCTGTGATTTCTGGAGATTCGTAGTTTTTGGAAGCTTGACAACCCCTTTCTATGAAAGTGTTTCTCGCCAGTCACTGCTTAGGGCTACATCAAGAGGAAACAACACATAGATATAGAACGTGAAACTGCTTTATTTTGTCAAGTTTCAAGAAGCTAGCACAAACCGTGTTGGATTTACAGTTCCAAATCCATCTATCAATATAGGAGAAAACAGAGTGAAACCTAAAAATTCAAACTGTTACTGAAAATGAACGCTTCAACATAGAAGAACGAAATTTTGGGAACCAAGTCGGCTTACTGTACTGATCATTACCTGAAAGTATCATCCAGTTTGGGTGAAAAAATATTTGCTGAGATTTCTGGAGATTCGTAATTTTTGGAAGCTTGGCAACCCCTTTCCATGAAAGTGTTTCTCGCCAGTCACTGCTTAGGGCTACATCAAGAGGAAAAAAAACATAGAGAAAGAACGTGAAACTGCTTTATTTTGTCAAGTTTCAAGAAGCTAGCACAAACCGTGTTGGATTTAGAGTTCCAAATACATTTATCAATATAGGAGAAAACAGAGTGAAACCTAAAAATTTAAACTGTTACTGGAAATGAACGCTTCACCATAGAAGAACGAAATTTGGGGAACCAAGTCGGCTTAGTGTACTGACCATTACCTGAAAGTATCATCCAGTTTGGGTGAAAAAATATTTGCTGAGATTTCTGGAGATTCGTAATTTTTGGAAGCTTGGGAACCTTTTTCCATGAAAGTGTTTCTCGACAGTCACTGCTTAGGGCTACATCAAGAGGAAACAAAACATAGAGATAGAACGTGAAACTGCTTTATTTTGTCAAGTTTCAAGAAGCTAGCACAAACCGTGTTGGATTTAGAGTTCCAAATACATCTATCAATATAGGAGAAAACAGAGTGAAACCTAAAAATTCAAACTGTTACTGGAAATGAACGCTTCAACATAGAAGAACGAAATTTGGAGAACCAAGTTGCCTTAGTGTACTGATCATTACCTGTAAGTATCATCCAGTTTTGGTGAAAAAATATTTGCTGAGATTTCTGGAGATTCGTAATTTTTGGAAGCTTGGGAACCCCTTTCCATGAAAGTGTTTCTCGCCAGTCACTGCATAGGGCTACTTCAAGAGGAAAGAACACATAGAGACAGAACGTGAAACTACTTTATTTTGTCAAGTTTCAAGAAGCTAGCACAAACCGTGTTGGATTTAGAGTTCGAAATACATCTATCTATATAGGAGAAAACAGAGTGAAACCTAAAAATTCAAACTGTTACTGGAAATGAACGCTTCAACATAGAAGAACGAAATTTGGGGAACCAAGTTGGCTTAGTGTACTGATCATTACCTGAAAGTATCATCCAGTTTGGGTGAAAAAATATTTGCTGTGATTTCTGGAGATTCGTAGTTTTTGGAAGCTTGACAACCCCTTTCTATGAAAGTGTTTCTCGCCAGTCACTGCTTAGGGCTACATCAAGAGGAAACAACACATAGATATAGAACGTGAAACTGCTTTATTTTGTCAAGTTTCAAGAAGCTAGCACAAACCGTGTTGGATTTACAGTTCCAAATCCATCTATCAATATAGGAGAAAACAGAGTGAAACCTAAAAATTCAAACTGTTACTGGAAATGAACGCTTCAACATAGAAGAACGAAATTTGGGGAACCAAGTCGGCTTAGTGTACTGATCATTACCTGAAAGTATCATCCAGTTTGGGTGAAAAAATATTTGCTGTGATTTCTGGAGATTCGTAGTTTTTGGAAGCTTGACAACCCCTTTCTATGAAAGTGTTTCTCGCCAGTCACTGCTTAGGGCTACATCAAGAGGAAACAACACATAGATATAGAACGTGAAACTGCTTTATTTTGTCAAGTTTCAAGAAGCTAGAACAAACCGTGTTGGATTTACAGTTCCAAATCCATCTATCAATATAGGAGAAAACAGAGTGAAACCTAAAAATTCAAACTGTTACTGAAAATGAACGCTTCAACATAGAAGAACAAAATTTGGGGAACCAAGTCGGCTTAGTGTACTGATCATTACCTGAAAGTATCATCCAGTTTGGGTGAAAAAATATTTGCTGAGATTTCTGGAGATTCGTAATTTTTGGAAGCTTGGCAACCCCTTTCCATGAAAGTGTTTCTCGCCAGTCACTGCTTAGGGCTACATCAAGAGGAAAAAAAACATAGAGAAAGAACGTGAAACTGCTTTATTTTGTCAAGTTTCAAGAAGCTAGCACAAACCGTGTTGGATTTAGAGTTCCAAATACATTTATCAATATAGGAGAAAACAGAGTGAAACCTAAAAATTTAAACTGTTACTGGAAATGAACGCTTCACCATAGAAGAACGAAATTTGGGGAACCAAGTCGGCTTAGTGTACTGACCATTACCTGAAAGTATCATCCAGTTTGGGTGAAAAAATATTTGCTGAGATTTCTGGAGATTCGTAATTTTTGGAAGCTTGGGAACCTTTTTCCATGAAAGTGTTTCTCGACAGTCACTGCTTAGGGCTACATCAAGAGGAAACAAAACATAGAGATAGAACGTGAAACTGCTTTATTTTGTCAAGTTTCAAGAAGCTAGCACAAACCGTGTTGGATTTAGAGTTCCAAATACATCTATCAATATAGGAGAAAACAGAGTGAAACCTAAAAATTCAAACTGTTAGTAGAAACGAACGCTTCAACATAGAAGAATGAAATTTGGAGAACCAAGTTGGCTTAGTGTACTGATCATTACCTGTAAGTATCATCCAGTTTTGGTGAAAAAATACTTGCTGAGATTTCTGGAGATTCGTAATTTTAGGAAGCTTGGCAACCCCTTTCCATGAAAGTGTTTCTCGCCAGTCACTGCATAGGGCTACTTCAAGAGGAAAGAACACCTAGAGACAGAACGTGAAACTACTTTATTTTGTCAAGTTTCAAGAAGCTAGCACAAACCGTGTTGGATTTAGAGTTCGAAATACATCTATCTATATAGGAGAAAACAGAGTGAAACCTAAAAATTCAAACTGTTACTGGAAATGAACGCTTCAACATAGAAGAACGAAATTTGGGGAACCAAGTTGGCTTAGTGTACTGATCATTACCTGAAAGTATCATCCAGTTTGGGTGAAAAAATATTTGCTGTGATTTCTGGAGATTCGTAGTTTTTGGAAGCTTGACAACCCCTTTCTATGAAAGTGTTTCTCGCCAGTCACTGCTTAGGGCTACATCAAGAGGAAACAACACATAGATATAGAACGTGAAACTGCTTTATTTTGTCAAGTTTCAAGAAGCTAGCACAAACCGTGTTGGATTTACAGTTCCAAATCCATCTATCAATATAGGAGAAAACAGAGTGAAACCTAAAAATTCAAACTGTTACTGGAAATGAACGCTTCAACATAGAAGAACGAAATTTGGGGAACCAAGTCGGCTTAGTGTACTGATCATTACCTGAAATTATCATCCAGTTTGGGTGAAAAAATATTTGCTGTGATTTCTGGAGATTCGTAGTTTTTGGAAGCTTGACAACCCCTTTCTATGAAAGTGTTTCTCGCCAGTCACTGCTTAGGGCTACATCAAGAGGAAACAACACATAGATATAGAACGTGAAACT